>NC_060119.1:376067868-378880368 GCF_021461395.2 Schistocerca americana | reverse complement strand
TGGCCTTTAGGAAGCATGTAGAAGGTAGCAGTGCGGAAAGTGGTAGGGGTGAGCAGAGGGATGGACTCTGGGGAGAGGTTGTGGATTGGGCCTAATGGTTTGAGGAGAGGCTGGAGATTGTAACGGGACATCTTCCTCTAACATTACTTTTCCTGAACAGCAATTGTCAATACCAGTATTATTTTTAGAATTTAGGACAGGTCAGTATTATCTCAGTTGCTTTTCTGTAAACTTTCATATAATTTTATACACAGTATGCTGTATTTCAAGCAAAAATTTATGAAAAGGAATTACTTTATGAAAAGATTTTAGTCTTGGTGTTACAATCAATATGTACTAGCTCTGAATGCACAGCTAAAAATCACTTTTTTTTCCGACGCAGGTGAAATTATGAAATATTTGTACACTTAAGATTTCTGTTAATAATTACATAATCCTGCAATGTTTACTATGTTTATTTTTCTATTCATTTATGAATACTAATTGAAATTACTAATGTAACACAAACTAGTAGAAATTCATTTGTTAAGAAAAATTGTAATCTCTTTGGAATATTGTTATTTCCGCAGAGTGAGAGAGTCGTAAGCATGCTTCTGACGTGATCAGTCGTATTTTTGTGCAAACAATGTAATTTCAGGTTTGTTAATCTGAAAAATCAAAAGACAGTACAATATACTAACAAATGAGGAAATATATTCATGAAAAAACAAAAGTTCAGCAACAACAATCTTCAAATTTATTTAGTTCAATCCAACTGTGAAGACCTAAAATGTGAGATTTTCAGCTTCAAGAATCAGACCCCCAGACAAGGAGAACCAGACACATCTTAACATGAAAAGCTAAGTAAGCTTGGAAGTTTCTTTTAATCTTCACTCCTCTCAAATCTTCATAAAAGTCTGAAATGTGGACAATAGATGGAATTACGAAAGGATGGGGAAATTACACGATCCTGCTGGATTTCTGGAATGGGGCCACTGTGGTGAGGTTTGAAGTTGGATGTATCTGACAGCTGGAGGAGTACTTCTGCCAGGTAATCCTTGCGGTTCGAAACAGCGGTGGAGCCTTTGTACATAGGTAGGATCATAAGGTCGGGATCAGTTTTTAGATGGTGGACTGCAGATCTTTCTGTGGTTGTAAGGTCATTTCGTACGTTGAGGGACTTGGGAAAAGATGGTGAGGCAAGGTTTGAGGTTAATAAATTCTGGAAAGTTAACAAGCTGTGATTTGGGGGTAGTGGCGGTGGACCATGGCTGGATGGAAGGGTGAACTGAGTCAGGCAGGGTTCAACAATGGTTTTTGATGGAGTCTGACTGGTAGCATTGGTGGCAAGAAAATGTTTCCACTATAGGGACCAGGAAAAGGAGACATGGTCTTTAACAGGTCCTGCATGACTGAATTTGGGATTGGGGCAAAAGGTGAGGCCTTTGGGAAGGGCTGATATTTCTGCGAGGCTAAAGATTCTGAAGGAAAGGTTCATGACTGTGTTTCAGGTCTGTTTAGGTTCTGGATTCTGAGTGGTGGTGGGAGATAGTTTTTGAGAGTGGATTAAATGTAGCAGGTCTGCAAGAGATGGTTTGTCAGTTATGAGGGGCCATGGGGAAGTTTGGAGGTTGTTGTAGAGATAGTGGATGGTGGTATTCCAAATAAGGAGTAGAAAGTGAGCAGAGTGGAGACCTTTTGAGGTGGCTTCGTGCATGTTGCTCTAGTTCCTGGAAGGCAAGAGTTTCAATGTGTGTTTTGGGTTCCAGAAATTTGAAACTGCATAGCAGAAGAATTTTATGGATGAAGAGAAGGTATTACAAGGACGTTTGGGCTTGGTTGACTATATTGGTGAGAGCTAAGGATTGGCGGAATCTGAATTACGGAGGTGATTGTGGAAGGAGGGATGGTAACCGGAGATGGGTAATTTGATGGTAAGGCCATTTGAGGGGGCGGGGGGGGGGGGGGGGGGGGGGGAGGGGGGATTCCTTGAGCCAAGCAACAAAGCCAGAACAGTAAGGAAACTTTTCTGTATTGACGCAGATGGAGGGAGCAAGGATCCATGAAGGCAAAAAAAAATACAGAAAGTTACGTAAATAACGTAGAATTACATCTGAAGAAATTCGCAAAAATACACCCCCAAATACGTGGGAAAAGTTATGAGAAGGAAGAAACAATGAAAAAAGGGGAAACAAGATTAAACCTGACGGAATTGTCAACAGCGAAAGGCAAACACCCACTAAAATTGGTGTGCACTCACAATGAGATCAAAGAAAAGATATACATAAATAAATATCTAATTCATAAAAAAAAATTATTTTGCTGTGGGTAGCAGGTCTGAGGGTGGATAAGTGTGAAGAAGGGGGACAGTAGATGTGATTGGATGAGGTGAAATTAATGGGAGCAAACTGGGATAGAATGGAGAAAGAGTGGAGGATGGGGAGGGGTTCGCAGGATGAGATTAAAGATCATGTGGCACTGGAAAGGTGCAGGAAATAGCACATGGGAATACAGGAGATTGACAAAGGGAGAGTGACTAATTGGAAAGTGTAGGATTAATGATATCAGTGGGGGTAATGTGGGACATCAGATGCTGCATCAACAATCAGCATGATCTTGTAGCCATCTGTTGTGCGCAGCTGAGACTGTTGATACAGTGTGGCTCTTGAGTAGAGCATGCAGTGTGGTTTGTGGGCGACAGTGAACTGCTTCTGGGGAGCATGCAAGGATGAAGCAGATTATCAAAACTATTTTTTCCATTTCGTTTAGTTTAGCTTTAAAGCGACAGGGAGGAAACAGTAACTGGCTTAGAATATGGAGTGAAAAATTGCAACTGGAATAGACAAAATGAAAAATGGAAAGTAAACAATGGATTTTGACAGATGAGAATACAATTTTTGACTATTGATAAGAGAAAAGTGTAAGTAAAGAAGCAGATTGGTGGAACATTACAGGAATTGCATTAGGATAAAGTGAATATCAAACTGAAAAAGTAAAACCATTAAATCTAAGTCTACCAAATACTTGTTTACAAACCTGAGAGCTTTCTTGATAAGCAATACGCCGTGGTGATTCACCCAGAGGTACTGTCCTAATGTGAAGTTTCTGTATTTCATCTATTGTGCCAATTGTAACAGTACTGTCTGTTGCTAATGCTAAGCTGTTTGGGAAAACAATAACAATAAGAGCATTGTACAAAATCAACGTATAATTTCCACGTCAGATGTTTTCCCTTATAGCTATGGATAGTATAGCATATTCTGTCCACAAAATGAAGTACAATAGAATACAACAGACAAGACAAAGGTTACATTTCTGTCAAGGATTAATACTGAGGATACACTTTCCCATGCTGTTTCTATTAGTGCTACAAAGCCTTAAACTGCAAAGTATATTACATAGTCTTAGATTTTAAACAGATTACTGGTTTGGATTAGTGGCAAAAGTAGTAGGAAATGCCCTACTAGTCTCCAGACCATACAACTCTAGTCAAGAAAAAACTGTACTTTATAAATTGAAGTAAAAATGGTTTGCATCCTCCATCACTTCCCTTATCAATTGGAAATAAAAACAATAATTTGATGTCAAACATTAAGGACATATATATCTTTATCTATACAGAAATAGCAAAAGGCAGTAAAAATAGAAAAAAAGTCAATGTATAAAAATAACCACTTAATATCACAAGACAGTAGCATAAACAGAAAAAAAGTTGTTTTATCAGTGATTTCATTTGTAAATAAATCAGAGATCAAAAGATCTATTCTGCTAACCCGATGGATACTAACTACACAAAAACACAACTGCCTACTGGAATTCACAGAGTAAAGACAGATTCTCTCCCTTTAGTTCATCTTGACTTGGATTACACACTGTGCTCAGATATAGTGTGCACAAAAATCTTTTGAAGAAGTCTCCTTTGGTGAGATTCCATCTTGGCAAATGAACCATAGCCTACCATTAACTTCTCTACTGTAGTTTTGTCAGTTCACCCATATATAATAATTCACTTGTTCATCAATGTACAGTAATTGAATCCATAACCATGTTGTTGATGAGATCACTGAACATTACTGGAATTTTGTGCTTTTCAGCATGTAGGTTAGATTGTAACATTTATAGTAACAATGGGATGCCACTTGCTATATTGTGGAGATTTATACTGTATTAAAATTTCCCTGCAATAAAATGCCAGCAGGGCCATAATTACTGTTCGTTCTTCCTGAAAAGCACTTTATATATCCTGTAAATGTGATCTAGTCTATAAAGCTTAAGTACAGCATAATCAACCTTAATCAGTTTCAGGTGAAGACTAACTGGTTAATAATAATGTGCAAGCTTTTTAACCTTCTACCTATCTGCACACTATTATTCAAGCCTCATTTGTCTGGATATTCTGTAATTGCCTTTATCAGACAACACGTGTTACACTATTTTTAGCTACCCCAAAACAGAACAGTCAAGAATTTATATCTAGAACATGCAGACTTTATGGCCTGAAAGGTAGCAAGACGTTTCCTAACACAGCTTAACGAGCAAACAGAAGAAAATATGTAGGAATAGTGTGAAAGCAGATTTGTTGGACAGTACAAGGCATGCTATCCAGATCATTATGCTGATATTAGTACATGTAAGCAGCGCTTTTCATCATATAACATGAAAAAAAAGTCACATTATGAGCTAAATAGGGCCAGAGACTGGGGGAGAGTTATTTACAATGGCAAGACCTACGGCCATAACAAATATAAAAAAATCAAGCAGGATAAGCATTTCTCCAAATATGAAATTTGCGGCTGATGAAGCTCTGGTTTGAGATAGTCTGTTGGGAGATGGGTATACAGTCAAGCAATAACTTTCATATTAACAATGGAAATCATTCATTTATAAAGCTCTGACATTAAGCAAGAAAAAGTGTAAATAAGTACATAAAAACACAACAGCATAAAAATTTAAGCAGTAATTACAAAACTAATCTTATTACGATCTATACAAGGGACAAATGAAGAAGTTCTCTGCCCATCCACAAAATACTTGTCCCAGCTGAAAGTCAGTTTAGCAACTAGTAGTATATTCCTTTGCTATGTTACAAACAAAATTTTTCATTAGTATCTTTTTTTTGTTTTAGATATTGGAGTTTCAAGTGTCAAAGATGTACACATTTTGAAAAATGAATAAAGACCGCAAGTGTGCACAGGAGATCCATGACATGATGGAAACATTAGGGGGCAAATTACCATTCCTCTTCCACTGTGGATGATGGGAGTTCAAGAGGGGCAGTACCTCTGTCTAAGATGCACCTTGCAGTGGAAGACCAGTAACGGCCAGCAAGGAGGAAAACTTCACTGCAATCCAAGATATTGTCATACTGCACCAGCATGTGACAGGATGCTATACTGCTGAGAGAGTGGGCATATCTCAGGAATGTGTTGGACACGTAGTATGAGTTGTACTTGACATGCACAAGGTCTCATGTCATTAGGTACCAGAAAAATTGAGAGCAGAAAATGAACAGGAGACATGTCATGTCGGCTGTATACTTGACCCTTTTTGAGGCAGATCCTGGGATATTTCTCAAATTTGTGACAATGGGTGAAGGATGGGTTCACTATTTTCATCCCAAATCCAATCTAAACACCCATCATCACACACTCCCAAGAAGTTAAAGTCAGTCATATCAGCTGGTAAGATGATGGTCTCTTTTTTTGTGATTCTAGGTCTGTTATTCTGGCTGGACACCTAAAAAAAGGTGAAACAGTGAAAGAGCATATTATACTGCTCAACAAATGCATTTGAGGGAGGCCATCAAAGTGCAGAGCATTGGAATGTTGACAAAATGAGTGCTCTTTCACAATCTCAACAAGCCCGTGAATTCATCTGTCGCTACCATGTCTGGCATAGTGTCCTGTGGCTTCGAACTGCTTCGGCACCCCACCTTGTTCACCTGATTTGGTCCCATTTGACTTTCATCTCTTCCCTAAGCTCAAGAAACATCTAGGTGGAACAAGAAACATCTAACTGGAACCCATTTTCGATCAGATGATAATGTCACGGCTGCAGGGGCGGAATTTTTTGCCATGCAGGAAGACATGTTCTACACGGAGGGTATAATGAGCATGCAGCACCAGCAGCAAAATTGTGTGGCTCTAAAAGGAGATGAAGCTAAAAAACAGCCATAAATATTTGGACTACTGACAAGCCTCACTGGGTGGGCCAAGAACTTTTCAGTCACCCCTAGTATACTCAACAATGCATACTACACTTTTCATTTATGCCCAAAGAAAATTATATAAAAAATATTAGAAAAAACATCCTTATCCAATAATACCATACCTGTCAGGATATGCTTCTGCATTAAGCGAGCACATATGGTTTACTTCTTTGAGATTTACATTTGAGAATACTAATTTATGATTTGATGAATAAATAACAGTTGGCCGGTCAGAACACGCGAAAACATTTGTCGTTGACAGTGACCTAAAAGTTCTCAACACTGTTGGTTGTGTCCCTAAGGTTACCTGAAAATTTATATATATTTTTTTAATGTGCAAGTGTATATCTAGCATAAGATCAAGATTATGGTACTAAGAAGGTTCCAACAATATTGTTTGAACAAAATTAATCTTGATACCTTTTTTTTGTCAGTCAGCAGACCTGTCTGCTTGTTAAGTGAAAAGTAGTACATTGAGCCATCTCCCAATGCAACCAACAGGTAATTCACTCCTTCAAAGCAGGTCATCAGTACTGATCTTGGTATAATTTCTAGAAACACAAAATGTAAGTAAATATATGTACACACACATGCGTGCGCTCGCTCTCTCTCTCTCTCTCTCTCTCTCTCTCTCTCTCTCTCTCTCTCTCTCTCTCTCTCTCACACACACACACACACACACACACACACACACACACACACACACACACACACACACACACCATTATTACAAACATCCTCTTCACCCTGAGCACTTTATGTTGAAATGCACAAAGATGTGTCAATGTATTTTAACCAGTATTACTGCTGCTACCAATAACTGTCTTTTGTAGTGTTGGTCTTGTTGTTGTTGTTGTGGTCTTCAAGTCCTGAGGCTGGTTTGATGCAGCTCTCCATGCTACTCTATCCTGTGCAAGCTTCTTCATCTCCCAGTACTTACTGCAACCTACATCCTTCTGAATCTGCTTAGTGTATTCATCTCTTGGTCTCCCTCTGCGATTTTTACCCTCCACGCTGCCCTTCAATGCTAAATTTGTGATCCCCTGATGCCTCAAAACATGCCCTACCAACCGGTCCCTTCTTCTTGTCAAGCTGTGCCACAAACTCCTCTTCTCCCCAATTCTATTCAATACCTCCTCATTAGTTATGTGATCTACCCATCTAATCTTCAGCATTCTTCTGTAGCACACATTTCAAAAGCTTCTATTCTCTTCTTGTCCAAACTATTTATCGTCCATGTTTCACTTCCATACGTGGCTACACTCCAAACAAATACTATCAGAAACGACTTCCTGACACATCTATACTCAATGTTAACAAATTTCTATTCTTCAGAAACGCTTTCCTTGCCATTGCCAGTCTAAATGTTGGTCTTAGACAGCATTAATCAGTAATTCCTTCAATTTCTGACAGCTTCAAGCTTTCAGGAGAACTGGATACAAAGAACACTTTCAAATTATGCCTAGGTGATACAAACTTTCTCTAGCTACTTTAGTTCTAAGCATTAATATTTTGGGTAATCAAATACACTCACAGAGGGCAACATATCATAAAATAATCCCTATAAAAAAAAAAAAAATACAAGTCCTACTACAACGTCAGTAACACAGAAAGAACATTTTGAAAAGCCAAATATACCAACATCAATGACACAAGATCATTAGCCTATAATAACAGTGTCTGAACAGCACATACTGGCAAGATATCAGCCCAGGGAATTCCAATACTGTAACAAAATCTCTACATTAGTTCCTCAGACTAGTCCAGACAAACAAAAAGAAACATAGGTAGATATAGAAGATAAAACAATTTTTTTTACTTACTTACTAAAACATGACTAAAACTTATATTTTATGTTTGTATGCAGTATTTTTTTTGATGGACGATGAATGCAATGTATGTTCTAACAGCAAAAAGATATTTTTTGGAAAATCCAGGATGCTATATTGACAATATTATGAAAAAGGAAAATGCTACTCACCATGTAGCAGAGCTGCTGAGTGTCAGATAGGCACAACAAAACAACTCTTAAACAAAGCTTTTGTCTAAACAGGTCTTCATCAGAATGCACACACACACACACACACACACACACACACACACACACACACACACACAATCTCTGGCTGCTAAGGCTGAGACAGTGATTGTGTGTGTGTGTGTGTGTGTGTGTGTGTGTGTGTGTGTGTGTGTGTGTGTGTTCAGATGAAGACCTGTTTGGACGAAAGCTTGGTTTGAAAGACTATTTGCAACTCAGCATCTGTGCTATATGGTGAGTAGCAACTTTCCTTTTCATAATATTGTCAAAGGTATTTTTTATGTGATATAATTATAATTGAACAATTTTCAGATTTCTTTTACTTTACTTGCACTGTGAAAGATTGCTTCTTGCCAAATTTCACGATTCCAGGTCAATGGGAAGCACCCTGTAGGTGTGAGTTCAACTAGGAACTTATCATGGCAGAGGTTGGGTTAGGTTGTTTGGGGGAAGAGACCAAACAGTGAGGTCATTGGTCTCATTGGATTAGGGAAGGATGGGGAAGAAAGTCGGGCGTGCCCTATCAAAGGAACCATCCCGGCATTTGCCTGGAGCAATTCAGAGAAGTCACAGAAAACCTAAATCAGGATGGCCGGACGCGGGATTGAACCGTCGTCCTCCCAAATGCGAGTCCAGTGTGCTAACCACTGCGCCACCTCGCTCAGTATATCATGGCAGACATACTAGAGTCTACAACTATAGAGTTATGCGAATATGCCTTATGTGAAAGAGCATTCAGTGGGGTAGCAGGCGATTTATTTGCAAACATTTGTCAAAGGAGCAAACATTGTTGTGTAATTAGGTTGACAGGGTGTACCTAGGTTGCTAACATTCTAGCTCCACCTGGCACTTTAGATGTATGTTCAGGATGCAGCTACAGGTGAGCTGAAAATAGTGAGAGATTAATAGGTAGATACAATGAGAAGCATAATATTACAATTATAGATGATTATGTTGACATATGCAGTAATTATTACTAAACTTTCTAGGGATATAATTTTAAAACATTACAGGATTTTGTGATAAATTTAAATAAAATAATAACTACTATTTTGGTATGATCAGAATGTTTACATGTGAATGCTTAATGATGAACTATAAGCTGGACAGCATGAGGTACGTCAAAGAGGAATTATTAAAAAAATAATGGATGCAATACAAGCTACTGATGGCTGGAAAAGAGAAGTAATTAGGAGATCTATGAAAATATAGAGAAAATGTCTGAAGTAATGGCAAAGATGAATCTTCTATTGACAATTCTACTAAACGAACTTCTGGAAAAGAAATTGACAATAGCATGGATTACAGAAATAAGAAAAGAAATGTAAAGAAACAAGACCAAAGAATCAGAAAAACAGGAAGAAACCTTGCTAAGAATAAAATATTAAATTTATACGCTTTCAACCCAGAAAAAATAATAAATCAGGAACAATGTGGACAGAAAAATGGGAAAAACAACAAGGGGAGAAAACGAAGGAGTACTGGAAAAATTAGAAACAACACAGAAATATGAGGAACTAATGTTGTCACACGATCCCAGTTGGTCATTATGAAGATTAAAATAACAATAATAATAATAATAATAATAATAATAATAATAATAAATTTAAATGATAAGTGACCTGAAAACTGCAATTAGCAGAAAGTTTATCCAGAGCGAACGAAGCATTATTTATTAGTACTGCCAGACCATTACATGCATCATAAATCTGCAACAAGTTGCAAATGGTGATGCTCATGTACAAAATAGCTGCTATATTGAGAAAAAGCTTGCTGGCGAGTGGACAGTATTTACTCAAAAAGACTGTTCCAATAATTTAATGCAAAAGTGGTTTGATTCCAGCTTTTTATAAAAGAACATACCCCATATTTGTCACAATGGAGACTGAGACAATGACAGTCAATGGTATCCCACACACACACTACCAGGTCTGACATGAATCTATCATAGTGCTTCAATACAAATGATGAAACAGATGTTGACCAAAACATGGTATAGTTCTTTAGAGGAGAAGTTTTTTCAAAAGTATATGCTCTTATCAAGCAACAGCTCACCATAACTGGAAATGTCCATGGTGAAGTATAATCCCTGACTGAATAATGAAGCATAACATTTAAGGAAAGGTGGGCTATACTGTGAGATGCCTTATGCATCACTGCCATAAACTATGAGCAGACGCAAACTGTGTTCAGGAAGCAGTTCAGCTAAAAATCACACACTTTCATCAGCATGCAACTGAGGAGACAACATCTTTCTTAAACTTCCCAGTTATCACACAAATTAATCTGTAGCATATAGTCACAGTGCCACATAAATGTGTTCCACCTATTAATATCACCTAAAATCAAAGTCTGATTTGATAAACTTGGTGAGAAAGGATAAGTGGGAGCTACAAAAACACATTCAACACAGCACTCACTAGACAATACCAGACAGAAAATCTTACATCAGCTGAAGTAGAAGATTTCTCCTGGAAGGTGATTATGCTGATCATGAAATTCAATCGTTCACTCACACAAGTATTGTGGTGAATAAGAATGTACAAAGCTGTATTGAAAGTGTGAGATATGTATCAGACAGGATCATAATCTTAAATCTGAGATTCCAAAAAGAAACACTAGAAATTATTTACGCACCTCAAGTGGCATGTACCGAAGAAGAGAAGATGGACTTTAAAAATGAGTTAAAGAACCATACAGAGTGTGCTAATACAGTGATGGGAGATTTTAATGCACAGGTAGGCAAAGATAGAAAGGGTTTTTAGCTAATATTCGGATGTTTTGGATATGGAAGCAGAAATGACGAAGGAGAAAGACTCCCGGATTTGTGCCAGAGGAATGGTATGAAAATAGCAAACAGCTTGTTTATGAAGAGAGAAAGTCATGTTATCACCAGATACAGTTGGGATGGAAGAACCAAGAGTGTAATTGATTGTATTCTAGTAGATAGGGAATGGGGATAGAAAGTAACAAATGTGAAGGTTATTCTAATTGTGAGTGCATATGGAGACCATTGATTACTGGCAGGGCAATGTAAAATGAATCAGTGTGTGAAAAATAGAAAAAAGAAAAAAGTGATGAGGATACAGGATTAGAAACTGAAGGAGAGTGAAAGTGCTGAGAAGTATAGAGAATAGAGCAATAAAAAAATCTGCTATAAAATGATGAAAAATAAAAGGAAGGCTTCTGAAGTACCAGTGAAGATGGAAACAGAGGATGGTACTGTGATTGAAGAGCCAGGGAATACAAAAGATCTCTGGAGAGAACATATTAAGAAACTGTTAAACGCTGAGGAGCAGGTACACGAGGAAACAACAAATAATGGAGAAATTGAGAGACGTTGGGAAGCAGAATTAGGACAAATTACACAGGAAGAAACGGAAATAACTGTGAAGAAGATGAATAAGAGGAAAGCCCCAGGACCCGATGAAATATTAGTGGACATAAGAGCAGCAGGTCCAGTGGGAATGCAGTGGCTGTATTGAGTACTGTCAAGCGTATGGAGAAATGGTACAATACCTGACGACTGGAGAAGAGGAGACATTTTTCCCATCTTCAAAAAAGGCAATTAAAGACTTTGTAAAAACTGTGTTTTTGGGTACTTGCATTGTTTAATTCATAAATTTCGGGTGTATTATAGTATTTGGGAGTTGTAGCATCGCGCTTTAATACCCGAATAGTGTAAATTTGTGTAATCTTCTGTCTTCTGTTTTTGTTTTGAACGGCCAGTGTCGGTTGGTCACAGCGAGTGTGCTGCCTGCCGCCGTTGGATATGCAGCTGCCAGCAGCAAGTCGTATACTCCTAGCTTACTTATTTGTTACATAGTTTAATTCTTAATTTCTTTGCGTGTTTTTGGGTACTTGCATTGTTTAATTGATAAATTTCGGGCATATTATAGTATTTGAGAGTTGTAGCATCGCGCTTTAGTACCTGAATAGTGTAAATTCGCGTAGTCGTCTGTCTTCTGTTTTTGTTTTGAATGGCCAGTGTCAGTTGGTCACAGCCAGTGTGCTCCCTGCCACCGTTGGATAAGCAGCTTCCAGCAGCAAGTCGTATACTCCTAGCTTACTTATTTGTTACATAGTTTAATTCTTAATTTCTTTGCGTGTTTTTGGGTACTTGCATTGTTTAATTCATAAATTTTGGGCGTATTATAGTATTTGAGAGTTGTAGCATTGCGCTTTAGCACCTGAATAGTGTAAAATCGCGTAGTCTCCTTCTGCTGCCGAGCAGTGTGCCAGCAGTGCACAAATAGCAGCATTACTGCATTTACTAGGCAACCTTGTATTTTAATAACTGTTTAAATACTGTGTTGAATTGTTTGTGCTCTGTAGATTAGTTCAGACGTTCTTTGCACAACAGTTTTTAGCATGGATAGGGACTGTGACTGCTGTGTTCGGATGCGGGCTGAGTTGGCTTCCCTTCGCTCCCAGCTTCAGGCAGTGTTGGCTTCGGTCACGCAGCTTGAAGCTGTTGCCAATGGGCATCACTGTGGGGGTCCGGATGGGGGTTTGTCGGGGACGGCCAGCTCGTCCCACGCATCCCCCTATCTGACTACGGCTGTGGCTGCCCGGGATACTGCTCACATTGAGGCTGACCCCTCACCCGTGGTAGAGTGGGAGGTCGTCTCGAGGTGTGGCAGGGGGCGAAAGACATTCTGGAGGGCTGAATGGAAGGCCTCTCCAGTTTGTCTGACGAACTGGTTTCAAGCAACGTCTCCGGCTGATACTGATCTTCGGCCGGACATGGTTGCTTGTCCTATTCCAGAGGTTGCCCGTCAGTCTGCCAGATCCGGGCGCTCGCAGGGGTGGGCTTACTGGTAGTTGGGAGCTCCAACGTCAGGCGTGTAATGGGGCCCCTTAGGGATATGGCAGCAAGAGAGGGGAAGAAAACCAATGTGCACTCCGTGTGCATACCGGCGGGAGTCATTCCTGATGTGGAAAGGGTCCTTCCGGATGCCATGAAGGGTACAGGATGCACCCATCTGCAGGTGGTCGCTCATGTCGGCACCAATGATGTGTGTCGGTATGGATCGGAGGAAATCCTCTCTGGCTTCTGGCGACTATCTGATTTGGTGAAGACTGCCAGTCTCGCTAGTGGGATGAAAGCAGAGCTCACCATCTGCAGCATCGTCAACAGGACTGACTGTGGACCTTTGGTACAGAGCCGAGCGGAGGGTCTGAATCAGAGGCTGAGACGTTTCTGCGACCATGTGTGCTCTAGATTCCTCGACTTGCGTCATAGGGTGGTGGGGTTTCGGGTTCCCCTGGATAGGTCAGGAGTCCACTACACGCAACAAGGGGCTACACGGGTAGCAGGGGTTGTGTGGCGTGGGCTGGGCGGTTTTTTAGGTTAGATGGCCTTGGGCAAGTACAGAAAGGGCAACAGCCACAACTGGTGCAGGGCAAAGTCAGGACATGCGGGGACCAAGCAGCAATCGGTATTGTAATTGTAAACTGTCAAAGCTGCATCGGTAAAGTACTGGAACTTCAAACGCTGATAGAAAGCACCGAACCTGAAATCGTTATAGGTATGGAAAGCTGGCTTAAGCCAGAGATAAATTCTGCCAAAATTTTTACAAAGGTACAGACGGTGTTTAGAAAGGATAGATTGCATGCAACCGGTGGTGGCGTGTTTGTCGCTGTTAGTAGTAGTGAAATAGAAGTGGATAGTTCCTGTGAATTATTATGGGTGGAGGTTACACTCAACAACCGACCAATGTTAATAATTGGCTCCTTTTACCGACCTCCCGACTCAGCAGCATTAGTGGCAGAACAACTAAAAGAAAATCTGGAATACATTTCACATAAATTTTCTCAGCATGTTATAGTCTTAGGTGGAGATTTCAATTTACCAGATATAGACTGGGACACTCAGATGTTTAGGACGGGTGGTAGGGACAGAGCATCGAGTGACATTATACTGAGTGCACTATCCGAAAATTACCTCGAGCAATTAAACAGAGAACCGACTCGTGGAGATAACATCTTGGACCTACTGATAACAAACAGACCCGAACTTTTCGACTCTGTAAGCGCAGAACAGGGAATCAGTGATCATAAGGCCGTTGCGGCATCCCTGAATATGGAAGTAAATAGGAATATAAAAAAGGGAGGAAGATTTATCTGTTCAGCAAGAGTGGTAGAAGGCAGATTTCAGACTACCTAACAGATCAAAACGAAAATTTCTGTTCCGATACTGACAATGTTGAGTATTTATGGAAAAAGTTCAAGGCAATCGTAAAATGAGTTTTAGACAGATACGTGCCGAGTAAAACTGTGAGGGATGGGAAAAACCTACCATAGATCAACAACAAAGTTAGGAAACTACTGCGAAAGCAAAGAGAGCTTCACTGCAAGTTTAAACGCAGCCAAAACCTCTCAGACAAACAGAAGCTAAACGATGTCAAAGTTAGCGTAAGGAAGGCTATGCGTGAAGCTTTCAGTGAATTTGAAAGTAAAATTCTATGTTCTGACTTGACAGAAAATCCTAGGAAGTTCTGGTCTTACGTTAAATCAATAATTGGCTTGAAACAGCATATCCAGACACTCCGGGTGATGATGGCATTGAAACAGAGGATGACACGCATAAAGCTGAAATACTAAACACCTTTTTCCAACGCTGTTTCAAAGAGGAAGATCGCACTGCAGTTCCTTCTCTAAATCCTCGCACAAACGAAAAAATGGCCGACATGGAAATAAGTGTCCAAGGAATAGAAAAGCAACTGGACTCACTCAACAGAGGAAAGTCCATTGGACCTGACGGGATACCCATTCGATTCTACACAGAGTACGTGAAGGAGCTTGCCCCCCTTCTAACAGCCGTGTACCGCAAGTCTCTAGAGGAACGGAAGGTTCCAAATGATTGGAAAAGAGCACAGGTAGTCCCGGTCTTCAAGAAGGGTTGTCGAGCAGAAGCACAAAACTATAGACCAATAGCTCTGACTTCGATCTGTTGTAGAATTTTAGAACATGTTTTTTGCTCGTGTATCATGTCGTTTCTGGAAACCCAGAATCTACGAATCTACTCTGTAGGAATCAACATGGATTCCGGAAACAGCGATGGTGTGAGACCCAACTCGCTTTATTTGTTCATGAGACCCAGAAAATATCAGATACAGGCTCCCAGGTAGATGCTATTTTCCTTGACTTCCGGAAGATGTTCAATACAGTTCTGCACTGTCACCTGATAAACAAAGTAAGAGCCTACAGAATATCAGACAAGCTGTGTGGCTGGATTGAAGAGTTTTTAGCAAACAGAACACAGCATGTTGTTCTCAATGGAGAGACGTCTACAGACATTAAGGTAACCTCTGGCGTGCCACAGGGGAGTGTTATGGGACCATTGCTTTTCACAATATATATAAATGACCTAGTAGATAGTGTCGGAAGTTCCATGCGGCTTTTTGCAGATGATGCTGTAGTATACAGAGAAGTTGCAGCATTAGAAAATTGCAGCGAAATGCAGGAAGATCTGCAGCATATAGGCACTTGGTGCAGGAAGTGGCAACTGACCCTTAACATAGACAAAAGTAATGTATTGTGAATACATAGAAAGAAGGATCCTTTATTGTATGATTATATGATAGCGGAACAAACACTGGTAGCAGTTACTTCTGTAAAATATCTGGGAGTATGCACGCGGAACAATTTGAAGTGGAATGATCGTATAAAATTAATTGTTGGTAAGGCGAGTTACCAGACTGAGATTCATTGGGAGAGTCCTTAGAAAATGTAGTCCATCAACAAAGGAGGTGGCTTACAAAACACTTGTTCGACCTATACTTGAGTATTGCTCATCAGTGTGGGATCCGTACCAGGTCGGGTTGACGGAGGAGATAGAGGACATCCAAAGAAGAGCGGCGCGTTTCGTCGCAGGGTTATTTGGTAAGCGTGATAGCGTTATGGAAATGTTTAGCAAACTTAAGTGGCAGACTCTGCAAGAGAGGCACTCTGCATCGTGGTGTAGCTTGCTGTCCAAGTTTCGAGAGGGTGGGTTTCTGGATGAGGTATCTAATATATTGCTTCCCCCTACTTATGCCTCCCGGGGAGATCATGAATGTAAAATTAGAGAGATTTGAGCGCGCACGGAGGCTTTCCGGCAGTCGTTCTCCCCATGAACCATACACGGCTGGAACAGGAAAGGGAGGTAATGACAGTGGCATGTAAAGTGCCCTCCGCCACACACCGTTGGGTAGCTTGCAGAGTATAAATGTAGATGTAGATGTAGAATAACCCTTATGAATTATGCAACCAATTATTTTTAAAGAATTTTACGAAATTGAATAAGTGAAAATATAGAAAAGGAGCTGAGAGAAGAACAGCATGGATTTAGGAAAGTTGGAAGCACAATCAACCTGATATTTTCTATCCGTCAACTGATGGAAAAAGTTGGGAGTATACCCAAAGGGTGATGATGGTTTTTATAGACATAGAAAAGGCGTATGACTCAGCTAACAGGGAAAGACTCTGGGAAGAAGATAGGTATAGAAGATGGATACATTAATGTAATAAAGACAATGTACAGAGGACACAACTGTAGAATAGAACACCACTGGGTAACTCTGAATACTTCGAAATAAGACAAGGACTTAAACAAGGAAGTATTCTATCTCCTGCACTTTTTAATGTTGTGATGGAGGGAATGAATAGGGCAGTTAAAGATATAGTAAAAGAAAAAGACAAAAATATGATTTTTGCAGATGATATGGTAACATAGGCCAATAAAGAGGTAAATGTACAGGTACAACTTGATGCATGGAAGGAAATAATGAAAAAGTATGATAAAAAATAAATAAAAATAAGAGTGAAGTAATGGTATTTGGAAGAGACAAAGGGATCAACGGGAATATTACTTTGAATGGAGAACCCCTCAAAGTGGTAGACAGTTTCACTTATTTAGTGAGTGAAATATCTAGTGAGGGAAGAATAACCAACAAAATTAATAGGAGGTTACAGAAGGGAGACAATTCCTACCAAACAATAAAACACCTGATTTGGAATAAGAAAGTTTCAGAGTTATTACTTCACTATTGTCACCTATGGAGGAGAAACATGGACAATGACAGAAAGGGTCTGGAGCAGACTGCAAGCAAGGGAAATTAAATTTCTCTGAGCAGTTAAGGGAACAACAAGAATGGACAGAATAAGGAATGTAGATATTAGAAAGGACCTTAAACAAGAAAGTATGAGAGAATAAATAAAAAATAGAGAGATTACGATGCTACGGACATGTTAAGAGGATGCATGGGCAGAGATTTCCCAAAATTATGGAAGAACTAAAGATGGATGGAAAAAGACCTAGAGGGCACCCAAGAACACTGTGGAAAATGGGAGTGAGAATATCTGTGAAAAGGAGAGGTGTGACCAGGCAGCAAGTGGAGGAAGAAAAGTGGTGGGAGGACCTAGCCAAATGGAGAGGACTCGTCAGCACCCAGACCCAGCAGTAGCTGGAGCGGGATCTGGATAGATACATAGTTAGTCATACATACATATGTACATACATACATTCATACCATTATTAGTCACAGGGGGCATATATTTCAGTTTTCCTAATGATTTCTTCATGAAGTAGTAGTTTATTACAACTCAAATTATACGTGAAAAAAGTATCATCATCTACAGATGTGTAAAGTTCTCTGAATTTATGATATTCACAGAATGAAATGTAGACACAGTCCACCAACTCAAACAGGGTGGACAAACCAAACGAGTTAAATTGTTTTCAAGTTCTATCCCTTGAAGGCAAGGCTCAAATGCAATCTAAGGAACCTCCCTCATTCAGTAACATATGCATTAACATTTAACCTCTAATTATATCATAATGAGCATCTGCTAATTCCATTAACATGTGGGTAATTATCTTTACCTCCTCCTAAGTACTCTCTATTAACTTCTTCTAAACCTGGCAGCCTGAATATTCGAGCCGTTATATCAGTCCAAAGGCCCACTGCAGCTATTTCTGCCTTTTTGCAGCCTTCTTGCAGTGGTGTTATGTCTAAACAAGCAACTTCATGCTCCAAAGTAACATTCCTGAAAAAAAAAAAATATATATAACTTAGCTCTACAGTATTCATACCACATTTTATTTTAAAAATGTTTCTTTCCATTCAGATTGCATAAAATGTTATGAATGAAAAAAAGGCTTACCGTTTTTGTACTAACTCATTTTCACATATTTCCAAGTAATAAATATCACTTCCAGTGGCACACAGGACTTGACACGTGTTGCAGGCAACAACACTTATTGTTTTATCTGATGGCGGTTTCCACTCACTAGATTTATGGAATAGAAATAGGAAGTTCAGTCTCCAATTATAACAAAAAAAGCTACTTAGGAAACAATTCTGTTATTCTGACAACACTGAAGAGGTTAATTTATATGTTCATTTTTTTGCACTTACAAATTTAGTAAAAAATAATTTTGTTCCACACTGTCACATCTGCCACATGTTTATCACAATGTGCCTGAACATTAATGTGAAATGCAGAGCAACCCTAACTAAAATGTATATTTTTGTTGTTATAGTCTATGGCAAAGTAAAACTTGTTCAATACTATATCCTATTTCAACATGCTTTTCCACTGTATTTATTAACTTATAAGCTGAGACACTGATGGGCCACCATTATGCTTCAGCACAGATTTTACAGCACCAAACTAGAAAGTCAACCATTGTCTTTTAGGTTTCTGTTCCTCAATCGGTAAAAAACAGAACTATTATAGGCGTGCTTTGTTGTCGATATGTCTGTCCAACTACTAAGACTTTTTTTCTTCTTAGTAACAGGTAGAGATATCAAGCTGAAATTTATGTCAAATACTAAGGTCTACAGTCTCTTGGCAGTGTAAGTTTGGGTTCTAAGTCAATGCAATCAAAAAGTATGGCCATACATATCACATATTTTCATATCTGCTAACTCATCACCTAAACCTATAAATGAACTATGTATATACATGTTGGGCATGGTGCTTTGCTGGTATGATAGCTCAGTGTGTTTGGTTAGTGCTCTGGCCTCACCCTTTTTTAAAAAAACTGAGAAGTTCTTATCAGTTGAATGTGACAGATGTCATCCGACATCTGCAAAGAACCACAGATGACAAAATGCAGTAGTAAACACACAGAAAGAGCACATGCCTAGAAGCCGAGAGGTTGCAGGATCGAATCTCGACCAGATTGCAGATTTTTCAGTCACATTGTTCGGATTCCATGTTAAACTGTAGGTCCTCTTTCCTTGATTGCATAAGTGGGGTAGGTTGGGGCCACACAAGACATCGAAGTGGTGTCCAATACAAAGACTTGCACCAGGTTATAGAGCCACATGACATTATCATCATAATCATCCTCATCTGTATACATAATAAACTTTGTACAGAACTCTCAGAGAATAAGTCTTACTGATACCTGTCTTCCCCACTCCCTCCAGTATGCTTTTTCCATTAAATTTCAACAAGACTATAACTGACACTGTCTTGTTCTATTAGGTTGGTGCATAAGTTCATAGAATTTTTCCATTAATAAAAACAAAATATATAGATAACAGAGTCTTTAATCAACAACAACATAAATTCTCCTTCACTATTCATAAGTATCTGCCAATGCTGGGACAACTTTTCAATTGAGGCAAAGAATTGATTGAGCCATGCTCAGTGCATGTTTTCATCTGGAAACGAAGTTCCTTGAAGGCTGTATGATAAAGAACGGAAAAGGTGAAAATCTGATGGTGCAAAATCAGGTAGATAAGGTAGGTGTGGAATGACTTCTCAACCCAACCTCTGTATCGCGTTTGTGTCAGTTTAGCAAAATGCGGGCGGGCACTTCATGTAGTCTTACTGATTGTTGTTCTTGGACTGCATCTGTAAAATGTCTAAGCCATTGACGATAAAGATCAGCAGTGATGGTTACACTTTGAGGAAGCAGTTTGTGGTACACCGCAGCACTGCTGTTCCACCAGATACATAACATTATCTTTTGTGGACGAGTCATTATATGGGAAGTTGACTCTTTGTTTTTCAACCATTCCGTATGTTAGCGTAAAGACACCATTTTTTTGTAACCAGTAATGACATAGGATAGGAATGATCGGTGCAGATCACAAGCCAATGCGTGATGAGCAGGCAGAGATGCTCATATGGCCAACTGCTGATTTTTGAAATTTTGGCTTACAACAGGCAGTAACCATTCACTCAGTTTTTTAACCTTCCCAACTGCATGCAAATGTCACACAATGGTGAAATGATTACAGTTCATCATATCTGCCAGTTCTCAAGTATACTGGCATGAATCATTGGGGAGTAATGTGTTTAAATGACCTTATCAAACCCTGAAGATCTTCCTGAATGTGGAGAGTCACGAATGTCCAAACGATACTCCTTAAAACAAGAAAACCATTTTCTTGCTGTACTCTGTCCAATGGCATTATCCTCGTACAAAGGGCAAAAGTTTCTGGCTGCCTCACTGCCATCATCCCTCTGTGAACTCAAATGGAAATATATGTCTGAAATGTTCCTATTTCTCCACTTGGCACTTCATTTTGTAGTGTCCACAGCTCCACTCACTATTTCCAAATGAGAAAATGACAATATGTAAACTCAAATAGAACAGTGAACTACAAATAAAAATGGTAATAAATAAACCAAAGCAACCAGAATACCAACTTGCAAAATGAAAATGCTGTGAAGTTATGCAAAACCCAGTCTGTTTCATTCTTCTTAGTAGCTGAGAAGGTAGCACTTCTTTAGTCTGTGCTTCAAATATGTTTTAATGCTGCACACTTTACAAACAAAGTCCAAAATCAGACGGCAAGCTGCTCCAATCTCACATACCTAACATCCCCACCAGAGTAAAACTATAGGCCAGCCAGACTAGAAACCATACATCTGGGTTCAATGGTAAGCTTACTTCATCCAAAAAATTGACATGTTTTGCTGAATGGAAAAATGCTTCGCTCACATAGTTCTGGCTTTTGCAGCTAGATGATATGAATAGGGTCATTTACACTTAATCGATTGAGATAGGTACACAAATGCACAGTTAGATAGCTCAGACAATTTGTGTACTGAAAAGTGGGACTTTGCTTAAGTTTTAAACAGCATCGTAAAGAAAACCTAAAAAATAAAAAAATACACTCACGTAAAAAAATAACTTATTAAGAGTTATTGGAAAACATACCTCGGCTCACCGTTCTTACTGACTTTAAAACCAATCCCTCTAAAAGATTTGCATGCATTCCCACTGTTTTCAGGCAAATGAATCTCAAATCAAAAATCTCTCAATTCTTTTACATTCTGTGGTGTGTGACATACAAGAACTTCAGTTATTCAAGTAACTGGTAACTGCATTATTTACTTTGAATTTGATAATAAAAGTGATTCAGTAATATTTTTTTAACTACCATCTGCTTTCACAATAACTACATTCCTGTGGCTATTTCATCTTTTAACACATAGGGAATTGCCATATTTAGTTCATAATTATCTTATGTAAACATTGCAGTCATTTAAATTATTAATAAATAACTTACTGTATCAAATATTTTGTATCAACTGCAATGAGGCGTGCTGATACTGGAGTAACTTGAATAATCTGGTCATATTCCACGTTCCCACAGTAAAAAGACTGTTGGTCTGACACAAAACCAGTTATTTCTGTTTCTTCAACTTCTTCACCATTTAGAGTCAGCACTCTTAAAAACAAAAACAAAATTATTGTAAGGCTGTCACAAAAAACACATTAAATTGTATGAGTAAACAAAGAGTAAACATACCTTGTCTGTCCCACAAACGACAAGACCAATGTATTATCAAATTTATCTGTCGCTGCGACTCTTAATGCCCACATCCCTTTGATACCAGGAAGGTCAATTGATGCATGTTCCTGTATACCAATACCATTTCTTATAATTCTTAAAGATCCTTCTTTATAGGCACCTGCAAAAGCAAAACATTTTTATAGCACTACTTGTTCTCTTTTCTAGCATCGTAGTTGCACAATACATAAAAATTAAAGTAACTAAATTTATCACCAAAAACTGCACAATGATACAGTGAAAACTTTGCCTTTAATTTACTTTTCTGAATACATCTTTAAATCTCTTCTTTCATTTTCAAGCTATTGTTCGAACAACTGGGGTATTTCATCATCAGTCATTTGACACCGATTGCTGGATAAAACCCTCCTCTTGATCACGGATTTTTCACATTAAAAGTAAACATCTCACATCCATAATACAGAGTGATTGTCAGCTTTCCTTTCCATACAAATCTGGAACTTAGTTTTGAAAACTATTTAGTTTACAAGTAGTACCTAGACAATAATTATTCTTCAGCTTATTTCTTTTACTGTCCTTCCGGGCATTGTATTCAGCTGTCGTAAACACAAAAACTCATTAACTCGTTCTATGTATTGTCGACGCCTCCCCCCCCCCCCCCCCCCCCCCAAAAAAAAAAAAAAAAAAAAAAAAAAAAAAAATCAGTGAGCTTGTTATTATATATCAATTTAGTCGCTCTAACTAATTTTTTGTTCATCCATTGCTTTGTTGAAGTTTGTATGCACAGCGGCAAACACACAATGTCATTGCCAAAAAATTTTTCATTAATACTTGTTCCTTCACTTTTCTCTCTGTTTAAGAACTTAAAATTTTCATATAGGATCACTGAGAATAGTTTTGTTAATTTTCCTTTCTCTGTTGACAATTACAACAAGCATCTCTTTCACTGATTATGTCTAAAGGATACTGTAGCTTCGCATACCAAGATGTGTGGATTAATAACTCATTTCTAATAGGCTGTTAGAATAGAATTTGTGCTTGAATTTATATTTCTTATAATGTTTTCTTTGTATTGTCTCATATTATCTCCAAGATTTTTGTGAATAGTTTTGTTTAATTCAGAATAATATCTAAAATAAAAGAAAGGCAACCGTTCACTTACAGCTGACTGGTGTGTTGAGGATAGAAACATGCAACAGAAAACAGTAATCCCACTAGCTTTCAAGCTCTTTCTCTATAAAAAGGACACACCTTCATCCAGAACAACACAGACACTCAAATGCACACACCCATGGCTTGGTAAGACTGAGTGTTGATTATTGCGAACAGTTAGCTGGGTAGGTGGAGGTGGGGAATATGGGGAAGGCTACATGAGGAGAGGGTATCAGGATACTGTGAGGCCAGTACTTTGACAGACGACTCAGTAGCTGTACAACAAGATGAAATGAGTTCAGAGAGTAGATTGTGTGTGTGTGTGTGTGTGTGTGTGTGTGTGTGTGTGTGTGTTAAAAAGAGAGGGGGGGGGGGGGAGGAGAGGGGACAGAACGGGAGGGAACAGAGAAAGGAAGAGGGGTGGGAAAGGAGGAGAGGAGGGGAAGAAAAAAGGGGATGGGGGAGGAAGAAGGAGAATGCCCACATGGGGGAGGGGGAGAAAGAGTGGTAGGAGAAGGCAGTACATGATCTGGATGGGGAAGGAAAAGGTAAGGTGAGACGATGGAAATCAGATTAGCAGAAGTTTAGGACTGAAGGATGCAAGAGTGCAGGGTATTCCGTAGAGATCTTTCCAACCTATGTAGGTCTGAGAAACTAGTGCTACAAGGGAACATCCTAATAGTGTGTGCAGTCAAGCAGCTTTTAAAATCATTTGTGTTGTGTGCAGCATGTTTGGCAACTGGATGGTCAAGTTTACCAAAGATTCTTGGTGTCCATTAGTACGAGCAAGCAGCTGATTACTTGTCATGCCCATGCAGAATGCTGCACAGTAATTGCAGTATAGCTTATGCGTAACACAGCTGCTTTCACATGAGGCCTCGCCTTTTATAGGGTAGGATATGTCTGTGACTGGACTGTGGTAGGTGATGGTAGGTGTTTGGGACAGTTCTTGCACCTGGCCAACTGCAAGGAAACAACCCATGGGGGTGCAGGATTGGGAGCTGGACTGGAATAGTGACAGTCAAGAATATTCCATAGGTTGGGTCAGCTGAGGAACAATACTTTGGGTGATGTGGGTATGATTTTGATAGTATATTCTTCATCTAAGGGTACGACAGGAGAGATAGTCGAAGCCCTGATGAATGAGATGGTTAAGCTTTTCAAGGCCAGGGTGGTACAGCATGGCCAGAGGAATGCTGGTTGGTGCCTGGTTAACAGGGTTACTGGTGTCAGAGGAGACAGCACATGAGATATGTTAATGGATGAGCTGGATTGGATATTGTTTGTCAATAAAGGCTCTGGTAAGGTTATCAGTATATTTTAACAGCTCCTGCTTTCCACCACAAATATGGCATCCATGGTTGGCAAGGCTGTAAGGAAGAGACTTTCTGACATGGAATGGGCGACAGCTGTCAAGAGTGGAGGTACTGACAGTGATCGATGCACTTGATATGAACAGATATGTTTATGGAGTTACCTGAGAGGTGGAGATCGACAGCTAGGAAGGTGGCTCATTGTGTTTAGGGCATTTTAGGTGTTGATTGTATGGGAAGACTTCCTCTGATGGGCCATAAATAACTTGGTACAGTATGGTGGCATCCGAGTACCCATGGAAGTGCCATGGATTTGACCTTTGAAAGTGAAATAATTGTACATTGGGATACGGTTGGCTAGGATAATTAGAAATGAGATGGTGGGTTTGGTATCAGGACGACACTGGGAAAGGTAGTGTTCCATGGCCACAAGGCCATGGACATGGGGGATGTCTGTGTACAAGGATGTTGCATTCACAGTGACCAACAATGAGCCTGGAGGTAACAGGACAGAAACTGTGGAAAGGCGGTGAAGAAAGTGAGCGATGTCTTGAATTGATGGTTGGTGTTAAAATAGTTTGAAGGTGGTGGTCAACAAAGGCAGAGGAGATTGTATCCAGCCACAGTGGAATGAATAATAACAAGACCTGCGGGATTGGGTTTGTGAAGTAGGTTTCTGGTTTGAGGAGGGAGGTTGATCCAAGTGTCAGGTTTTGGGGTGGAACTAAGGCCTTGAGCAGCTGCTTAAGTTCCTGCTGGACTTCTGGAATAGATTATTGTTGTAAGATTTGTATGCAGAAATGTCCAAAAGTTCGCAAACACCCTCAGCCACATAGTTACTACGATTCACGATGACAGTAGTAGAGCCTTTGCTTGGAATAAAAATGATAAGGTCTGGATTGGTTTTCAGGTTACAGACATCTGTGTGTTCCATAGGAGTGATGCTGGACTCACTGTGAAGGAATTTAGGAAATGATGGTAAGGCCAGGTTAGAAGTGAGGAATTTCCAAAAAGTTACAAGAGGATGACTGGGTGGAAGGAGAGGAAGATCACGGCTGGAGGGAGGTTGGGACTGTTTTAAATGAGCTACGTGGGTTTTTTGTTGGTTGTTGTCAATGGGGTGTGTGGTGAAGAAATGTTTCCACTGGACAGAATGAGTTAAGAAAAGCAGCTCCTTGACACATCCAGCATAGTTAAACTTATGTTTTGGGATAAAGGTGAGGCCTCTAGAAAGTACTAAGACTGCAATGGTTGAAGTTTTACCAGAAATGTTGATAACAGTGTTATGAGTTGGATGTTCAGGAACAGGGTGTTTTATGGAGGGTAGAGGAAGTTTCTGTGCAAGTGGAAGGCGGAGTAAGGCAGCAAGGCATAATTAGGAAGCTATGAGGTGTTGAGGGTGGTAGGGTTTTAGATCATACTGGGAGGCTCTTCCTGGGCTGTACGTAATCCATACAGGCACAGGACAGGAGTAGCTGGGGCAGCTTTCTCAGATTGTGTTTTGTTTAATTTAGCATATTCTATCATTGACTGTTGACGGGTTGTGCTTCGAAATTTCATCTTCTCTTTAACAGTTGTCTTATTTCACTTCAGATTTTCTTTTATTTTGCTTCCTTTGACTCAACAACATATTTGCAGTTAGCAAATGAATCTTTGTTAACAAAAGCATGTGAGAGCATATTTATAGGTACGTTAACTGACTGTGACAAATAAAATAGATTACACTAAGGTTCAACAAGTATCAATATCTTTCTGAATATTTTTCTTGCATATGCTACAAAACATACAAATGACTAATCCTTTTCAGTTGTATCAATATTTCTGCAGGATAAAGTAAAAGAAGAAAGCGAACATTTTAAATCTACTTTCTTTCAAATCTGACCATGCCAGACTGAGCTGCTTTATTTGCAATAACTATCAGTACCAAAAATTGAATTAATTGTGCAGACAAATGGTACTGGTAATGAAGAAACAGTATTATAAACTGTCAGTAATATGCCAAGCCATTCATTTACAAAATGTATTAAACAAGACAATCTGGCCCTTTCCGTTGCTATCTCTCCATCCCCTAGCTGTTGTCTCCCCCCCACCCCCCCTCCCCTATCTCTTTGATATGTCCTTCTGTTAATCTCTTTCTAGTTTGTCTCAACTCACCAAACTTGACAACACATTACCCACTGTCAGGTTGCAGTACAAGAAAACTGTAGTTAGTATTCACTTGTATGTGTGCTAGAAAAAAGATGCAAGTTTGTAATCAGTAATACTTCATTCCATTTCTTTTTTAGACAACTGTCTGCTATTCAGTGAGCGATTATCATTGCCTATTCCACGAGTCATATGAAAAACAGTAATTATGCCTCAAAACAGCCTGTTGTAAATTTTTTGCAAAGTATTTCATTTTATACAAGGTGGCACAGTTACTGTTATATGTCCCTTTGTAATGTATGGTAAAATAAACTCAGAAGAACATAATTGATTACTATATCAGAATTATTACTAACTTGAGACCACTTGCTTAAGCACAAGACAGAACAAAATAATAACATTAATTTGTTTCTGTCAGCTATGGACTACTTTAAGGCTACCAGTAGTCACATCTGTATTTACCTGAACATGTTACAAGCTGGCCTTGGCCTTGTCGTTCCAGATCAACTACAACCATATCTAGAATAGGAGCTAAATTTGTAAATGTTTCCATTGTACTGACATAAGATCCATTTTCATCTGCATTTACATTTAGTTTTATCAACTGGGAATCACCAAGACGAGATCCAATGAACAGTACACCATTGTCGAGATAAGTAATACATTCTGGAACACTTATCTCCCCTGCAATAAGAAATGAATTGGAGATGTAAATAAATGTATGAGTGCAGTACAAACATGACAAAGCTTGTTATATTAAATGCATGATGATAACAAAAACAACAACAATGACAATGATGATGATAATTTATCATTTTCCTCAATAAAATATTATTTATTTATTTATATTAATTCTGTCCCATTATTCATTAAGATATAATGCAATAAAAACACCAAATATGTAAGACTGGTAACACTGAAGAACTGTTTATCATGGTATGTTAGTAGACAATGGTTTTTATTCAGTGTTTGAGTGTAATGAAAACAAGACTCCCTAGAAATTACAGAGTGGATGATTGTTCAAATTTTTATAGCCAAACTAAAAGTTGAAAATGGACAAAAGTGGTATCAAACTGACCAGTATGATGCTCAGTTATGCAGAAAAAGATTCAATTTTTTGAAAATAATTAGGTTACTTAGTAAAAACTTAAATAGTTATTTGGAAAATTTAAACTTTTCATGAACAGTTGCTATGAGTTATGTAAATGAAGTGTTAAAAACTTCATCTCTTCAAGGCCTAGCTCTTTTGTACATAAAAAGTTACACAGGTGTAGAAATTGTGAAATTCTTTCTTTTGTGTTGAAAAAATAAAATAAATATCAAATTACAGCATAACTTGAAACCTCTCCCCTTTCTCTTGATCTGTATCTTCTGAATAATAATACAATAACAATCAATACTTAAAGATATTATATATTTGACACTTTCTGGTGGTCAAATGTTATGTGAACAAGTTTGTCAAAAAATTAGAAATGAAACAGATTAGATACACATTTGATGTGCCTAGTTTGCTATACACTATTTCAAACATCATTCAAAAGCACATCAACACATCAAATGTTTGTTTTATCTATTTTGTTTCTCACTTTTAAGCAAACCACTTCACAAAACATCTGACCATTCTTTTTTTCTTAACTTTCAATTCTGATAAGTCTTCTCAAAATTGATCAATTTAGTAACAATGGACAAGAAGTTTTTTACAGGTGTGTTCTATTTGTCTACAGGAAAATGACGCATGGGAGGTCCAATACTACTGGGTGTCATACTATGAGACTGCAGCTGCAAATTTTTGTAATGAACAAATCAGTCTGATTTGTTGTGGTCTCCTTCAAAGAAAAGTCCATCTTTATCCACAAGTCGACATTATTTCCTTCTCACGTTAAAAAAATTTCTACACATTGTTTCTGGTCAGGTTGTGCACGAGTTTCACTGTTTACGCCTTCTAGTAGATTGCAAGAACATGTCTGTAATGAACTGCTAGTGCATGGATAATAAACTGATTGATTTCAGTCCACACAACATAATAGCATAGTTCAGGGGTGAAACACTGTCATGCAGAAATACACCATGACACATAGCTCCTTAGTAATGCAAGTAGTCTTGTTTCTGGATCGTGTAGATGTTATGAATGCAAACTGAAGTGTTTTTAGGTTGATTCTCGCAAATGGTGTGGGTAGCAAGCCCTGGCGGCAACAGCTAGTGGTATACAATTCTGGAAACGAGTAGGGTTTCCAAAATTGGCTGAACTTTAAAAGCTTTTTTCAGACTTGGTATCTAAATAGAGCTTTCATTGTGATGACTGGGCCTTACTTTTGATGACACAGTGATTCATTCATAATTTGTTGGCAGTTGTGACCCATTTGATGTTAACTGTACAATACCAACCAAGAGCACATTCTGTGGAAGCCAGACAGACATTTGGTTGGCACAGTACTGTTAAAAATGCAGATTTACTCATTTGAGCAGATGCATGTTTTTATGGCCACAACATCATTCCAAATTGGATGGGGTAAGTTAGAATCATAAGTTGGTCAGAGTTAAGAAGAGTGGAGTTATGTGTAATAGTAACAAATATAAATACGCGATTAATGAATACTTTGAGTAAATGTGATAAGGGGAAGAACATTCATTAATAATATGGATGAAGCAATTATGATGAGAAGTTATTAAAAAACAGTGTACTGAATAAAAGTTAACAAGAACATATGAAAAAATAAGTAAATAAAAATAAAAAGAAATAAAAAGGGTTTCTACTACCTCTTGTCATGTCATGAAATGAGGAATATCCTACCCACTATTCTCCCCACCTCTCCCAAAGTATTCTTCCACTGCCTGCTGAATCTAAGCAATATCTTTGTCCACCCCTACTCCATACCTGCTCCCAACCCTTGTCTCATGCCTCATATTCCTGCAATAGATCTAGGTACAAGACCTGTCCTAAACATCCTCCAACAACCACCTACTCCAGTCCAGTTGCAGGCATTTCTTATCGCAACAAAGGGAGGGCTACCTGTGAAAGCATTTACGTGATCTACTAACTAATCTGGAACCACTGTGCTGTTTTCTATGCGAGTACGACAAGTAACAAGCTATCTGTCTTCACAAATGGTCACCTACAAAGTGTGGCCACGAGACAAATGGACCACCCAATTGCTGGACATGCTGCCCAACACAATGTGCTTTACTTCAATGACACCTTCACAGCCTGTGCCACCTGCCACCTGTGTCCTTTCTACCAACACCCGCTTTCTGAATTGCACAGATGGGAACTCTTCCTCCAACATATCCGATGTCCCCATAATCCTCATGGCTTCAATCTTCGCTAGTCCCTGTCCTTCATCTGTCTACCCCCTTACCTATTCCCACACTACACCACACTACATAGCCTCTTATTCCATCAATGCAGCCACTTTTCTCTTTCCCCTTCTCCACTTCCCCCCCAGAACCAAACCACCCAACTGCACCTAACAGCCCTACTTCTGTCCCTGCTGCATGCTCCCACCTTCCCCCAGTCCTATCTGCTATCTCCCCTCCCCTTCCCATCCCATCCCATACCATGCCATCCTTACCCGCACCACCTACGCCAGACTGTTTCTACCCTCAGGTGCAATTGCAGACTGCAGTCCGGCAGCAATGGAAAGAGACAGTGGTCCTGTGTGTGTGTGATTTGTACTTGTATGAATTTGTGTGTGTCTATGTGTGTGGGAGGTGGGGGTGGGAGGGGTGGGGGCGAGTGGCACACACATGCTCATGTGTTTTCTACTTCAGAAGAAGGTATTCAGGCCAAAAGCTTAAATGTATAGCAGTTTTTTCGTTGTGTGTCTGCGACTCAATGTCTCCTCTATATGGTAAATAGCAATCTATCCGTTTTCATAATACTGTTATAAACAGCAACTGTCATATAATATGTTTCAACAAAATTTTCATGATATTTATCAGAAATATTTCAGAATGATACTAACAATAGTCAAACTGGTGTTGTAAAAACAGTGATAATTGAGAGCACAGTGAAAATGTTAGGGCTGAAACAGCTGTCAAATGAACAATGATTACATTTACATATTTTGCTTGTTCTAATTTATAATATAAACCATTCTAATACAACTGAGTATTTGCAAAATGACAAAACCAATATTTAAAGTCAAAACAAAGATATGCGCAGCCACAGTTCTTAACTTTCCTGTGTTTAACTGCATGTGAGCTCTACCTTTTAATTAAATTAATTGTGGTGCTCTTTAATTAAGTTTGTGACTCATAATATCCATGATATAGAGGACATAGTGGGGTTGGAAGTTTAAAAGTGGTAGCTGTAACATGACTGTATCCTTTGGTGTGAAAGACATAATCATAAAAGATGGTAAGAGAGCTTGAATCAACATCATTTAGCAGAAAATGCTGCCACATTGAAATGGTTTGCAAATCTGAATCTTTAAAGTTGTCAGAACTTGTGAGGCATAAATGAATAACAGCTGCACAAACAAAGGAAATATGAAGTACAAAACACACCATGGAGAATCACTGGGTGAATGGTGAACAGACACTGTGGGCTGCACATGATGTACACAAAAATTTACAGTACTGCAGTGAATAAGACATTGTGGCTAGTTAAGTTCTCAATTTACAGCAACAAGAAAGTGTCACACACAGCAAAACATAGTCGGCATAGTCAAATTTTGGCACTTTTGGGATTATATAACAATGGACAATTCAGAACAAATAGGGTTAGTCATTAACAATCAAGAACTTATTCAGTAAACAACGTCGTAGTTGCATTTAAACCGTTGATTTTAATTTTTAGATGACCAGTTTAGATTTTCTAAAGGGATCATCATTTGATCTACATTCTGTGAAGAGGAATGAAATATATTGCTTCAGTTACAATCAAAATGGACATTAATATACAACAATGTAGTAAAACAGCAATGCATGATACACCCTTGAAGACAGTAGGAATAGCTGGCGTAGAGTAGGTCCATCAGTGCTGCCTTGGAGAACACTACTGAATACTGTTCAGTTGCTGGTAGTCAAATAGTGGAAGCCTCACCCATTGTCTTTGACGTAATGTCATAGGTGGCCAATGGCCATGAGACTTGATTAAATTGTGTGACGAATGTGTATTACATACTACATTATTAGGAGTTTGGTCCTTAAGAAAACAACAAAGGATATTTTGATGTTATAAATAACAACATAACAAGATAAAAGTGATGAAATAGAAAAAGTCACTACCCAATGACAGGACTCATTTAAACATGGGCTGCCTTCAGCCAGACCTTCCAGTAAGTGTAAATGTAGCAAAGACAGTCAGCAGGACGCTAGCTTGTTAACCAAGGAGATGATATACATTCCACCATTAAGCAAAGATGTTATGGATACCCATTGTCCAGAAGGGCACCACCTAATAACCACAGAAATGATGTGTAATCGATTCATACTGTCATATGTTAACAGACGTATGTGACCATGTGCAGCTAATGTAATACACTTATGTAATGGGTATTTTACATAGATTAGTTGCTTGTTATGTCGTAACATTTTCGCAGATTAAATTAGTGTTTGTTTATATGGCTGAGTCACTCCTTACTAGGAGTAAACAAACCTAAAACATGGATTACGAAGACATACAGCCACTTTGTACAAGTGCAAGGTACATGTAAATATCAAGAGAGCACCAGATTGCGGATTTTAGTCACGAACAACGAATAAATTAATAACAGTGCTAAGGTGGTACGATTAGACCTATTCTGTATGGCCATATAATAAATATTTATGTGTATAATTTGCAGTCTGTTATAGTGTTATATTTGGACAGACATACGCCCAGTCATCTGGTAGAGACTGTTTTTTATTTCATCACTTTTATCATATATGTTGTTCTTTATGACATCAAAATATCCTTTGTTGTTTTCTCAAGGACAAAACTCTTACTAACAATTCATCTAACACATGTTTTTCACACAATGCAATCAAGTATCATGGCCATTGGCAACCAATGATGTAGGTCGGAGACAATGGGCAGGGCTTCCGCTATTTGTACTACCAGCAACCGAACCATATTCAGTAGTGGTGGTGGTGGTTAGTGTTTAACGTCCCGTCGACAACGAGGTCATTAGAGACGGAGCGCAAGCTCGGGTTAGGGAAGGATTGGGTAGGAAATCGGCCGTGCCCTTTCAAAGGAACCATCCCGGCATTTGCCTGAAACGATTTAGGGAAATCACGGAAAACCTAAATCAGGATGGCCGGAGACGGGATTGAACCGTCGTCCTCCCGAATGCGAGTCCAGTGTATTCAGTAGTGTTCTCCATGCAAGTGTGGATGGATCTGCTCCATGCCAATGATTCCTACTGTCATCAAGGATATATCATGCAATGCTTTTTTACTATATTGTTAAATACTAATGTCCATTTCAATTGTAACTGAAGCATTATGTTTTATTCATCTTCACAGAATGTAAATCTGATGATGATCTCCTTTGCTGATCAAAAAAGGTCATCTAAAAATAAAAATTAATAACTTACATGTGGTTATGATCGTGTTTACTAAATAAGTTATAATATTAATAGATTGATGTTTTCCTGGAACAATGTTCCCAAAATTTTTCAGTATTCAAGAAAATTGTTTGTGTGGATTGAATGTAGGAATGACAAATGAATTTAAAGATTCCAGGTTTTTGCATGCCAGCTAAATGAGGGAAGAAGCATTTGACAACATTTTTGCAATCTAAGATCGCATTAGATCAGCTCCAACAATGGAAAATCTAGGATGGAATAATTATAATATTATAAAAAGGATAGTGTGCTACTCACCATAAGGTGGAGATGTTGAGTTGCAGACAGGCACAACAAAAAGACTACTAAACAAGTAAGCTTTCAGCAAGAAGGCTATTCTTCTGAAATAGACAACATACACATCTTCAAGCAAACACAGCTCACACACACGACCACTGCCTCTGGCTACCAAGGCCACACCGTGAGCAACCGTGCACGATAAGAGAAGCAATCTGGGTGGTGGGGGAAAATAGGAGGCTGGGACAGGAAGGGAGAGGGAGAGCAGAGTATGGGTATGGGACAGTAAAGTGCTGTTTGTGGGAGCATACAGGGATAAGACGGAGGGAGGGTCAGACAGCTACGTGCTGTCAGGAGGTAAGACGAGGGTGGCAAAGGAGAGGCTGGGTGGGGGAAGGGGGTAGCAGAAAAGTAGAGAAATAAAAAGACTGTGGGTGCATTTGTGGAATAGGAGGCTGTGGAGTGGAAACAGGGAAGGGTTAGATGGCTGAAGGACAATGACTAACGAAGGTTGAAGGCAGGAAGGTTACGGAAACATAGGACAAATTGCAAGGAGAGTTCCCACCTATGCACTTCAGAAAAGACGGTGTTGGTAGGAAAGATCCAGATGGCACAGGTTGTGAAGCAGTCATTAAAATGAAGAATTTGGTGATGGTCAGCATGCTCAGCAACTGGGTGATCCAGTTGTTTCTTGGCCACAGTTTGTCAGTGGCCATTCATGCAGACAGATAGCTTGTTGGTTGTCATGTCCACATAGAATGAAGCACAGTGGTTCTAGCTTAGCCTGTAGATCACATGACTGGTTTCATAGGTAGCCCTTGATGGAATAGTTGATGCTTGTGACCAGACTGGAGTAGGTGGTGGTGGGAGGATGTATAGGACAGGTCTTTCATCTAGGACTATTGTAGGGATATGACCCAAGAGGCAAGGGGTTGGGAGCAGGGTTTGTGTAGGTGAGGGTATTGTGCAGGTTTGGCGGGTGACAGAATATCAGCGTGGGAGAGGTGGGGAAGATAATGGGTATGACATTCCTCATTTCACGGAACGATGAGGTTCAGTTGCTCCAGTCCTAGATGGTATAGAGTCACGAGGGAAATGCTCCACTTTGGCCAGACAGTGGGACTTTAGGAGGAGGCATATGTTCCCACAAACTGTACTTTACCGTCCCTCACCCATACCCTGCTCTCCCTCCCCACCCCGGTCTCCTCCTTTTCCCCCAAACAACAATAGAGAAGTCACGAACACAAAGAGAGATTTTAGCCACAGGCAAACAGAGGAAGATCAGTATATATGGAAGTGATACTCTCAGAATTGGGAGAACCAATACATTGTGTTTAAAGGAAAGCCGAATAAGTTTGTGTATGGTCAGGAAAATAAACACAGAGAAGTGACCAATTGGTGGAATGCTTCAGTAATGAAACCAAGGGTAGTACTGAAAAAGTCGAACATAAAGCTCAAGAGAACAATAAAAAGATTGTACAGGTAGAAGCACAATTGACAACAGATAAGAAGCAGCAGGCGAAACTAACAGCATATATAAATAAATCTGAAGAATGAGTGGCTGAATTAAAAATACAAGAACAATTCCTAGAAAGTAAAACAAAATATAGTAGCAGCAGCAAAACTGATAAGTACATGGGTAAGTTCACTGTACAGAGCAAGATAGTAGACACACAGAATGAACCTATCCCAAAAGAGGAGCCTAAATTAATTAATTTTCTTTCAGCAGTATGCCATCCAATAGTGACATTTTCAGAAGCATTCCATTTAACAAATTCAATCTGCACAGCCAGTGACACCCAGACGAATTTATATGATGCTTCAAAGGTATTATGCCTGATGCCTGGCCCACAGAATAAAAGGTGTGCTTCATAGACAGACTGCTGGAAAGGCAAGCAGTGAGTTGAGGAATATGGCTGGAAAAGATTATGTATAAGCAATTCGAAGAGGTCTTCTGCACAGAGCCTACAGGGGGGCATAATAAAAACACTCACTGGCCACAGAACAAAGAGGAAGATTGTACTTTTACAAATTTTTGGAAAAAGAAATACAACAAAACCAGTATTCAGGATGTTCACTGGAGGAGAGCATGGCCATAAACTGGGTAATGCAATGATTGCTGTACCACATTTGCTTCAGAGTCACAGGTACAATCAGTGTCCAATTTGTGACTGTATGCGTTGGTACACTGTGTCGGTACCTCTGACGAAGGAAAATCAGAATTGTAGATTTTGAGATGTGGTACGATAGAACCTCAGCTAGGCATAAAGCTTGTGAAACAAATGTTGTATTCACACTTTTGAAATGCCCAGAAAAGTGTTAAAATAGTATAAATTGAAGAAGAAGCATTAGGAGAAGAGAGGAAAAAATAAACCAAGGAAAACAGTGGAAATACAGTATCGCTGCACCGTCCGATATACAGCAGTTGGGGCAACAGAACAGGAAAATGCAGGAGAACGCCATGTAACTATTTGCGATTGTGACACAGAGGTTTCAAGTGCAATGAGAGGTGACGTCTTGTGTTGAGAGAGCAAGAAGCATTTAGACCTGAATGCAAAAACAATAGAGAGAAACAGAAACCGCTTCAACTAATGCTGGATAAAAATGAAGTGTCTTAACGAATAGTGGGAGAGATTTAATAAAGAGTAAGAAAAACTGCTAGAACAAATGGAAATTGCTGTACCCGAGATAGTTCCTCCTTTTAGCCATGTAGATCTTTTGTAGGAAGTAGCAGGACTCTTTGATTCTGGTAGCCAACAGCTTGTATGATGCATTACTATAGAGTGGGCTGATGTCCAAAGCCTTCCAGTACATGGGTTTAGAGTAAGTGAGCAACTGGTGGTGGACATAAACTGATCAAAACTCAAGTGTTACTGAATGTTACAAAAAACTGAATACAATATGAAGTAGTGCCATTAGTAAAATTGCATCTAAAAGAAAAATATTTTATTGGAGCTGATTGGATAGATAACCACAAGGTAGAACTTGATTACAGTAGGACTGAAATGTGACTGTGGGGGGATGGGGGAGCACTATATGTAATTTTAAAGAGACCACTCACCGACTAACAGAATTGTTAAGATGTCAACAGACACATGCAACAAGAGAAAGACATAAAATGAAATACAGAAGAAACATTAGATTGTAAAAAAGAGATCCAGAAGAAGGTAGCAGCTATTGCAGGGTTAGGGGCAGATGCAGTCCAACAAATGTCAGACATGTTGAATACTAAAAAGTTTGCTCTACAAAACGCGATCACATAAAAGGTCCACTTACAAGATAAAAATCATATCTGAGTAGCCTTTTTATATTAAATCATATCTTATTCCAAAACAAAGAAAGCAGCTGTTGAAAGAAAATCAGAAATGATGATGTCTTTCGGAATCAAAGACAAGGTGTGCAACCATGACAACAGTCCACTAGTTGTGATAGACAAAAAGAATCAGCAAGTGAACTTGGTTTTAAACATGTGGAATGCTAATCATATCTTTAAGCCAGAAACGGACAGTCCAGTTAGTCTGGACAAATTGTTGCAAAAATATAAGGAAGTAAAGATCTTCAGCAGTTTCAGTCTGAAACCAGGCTACCATTAAATGAAACCGGCAGAAGAATGTCTACCATACACAGCATTTGTGCACCAACCTTGGTAAAATTCTAGTCACAGCAGTGACACTAACTGTATGGGATTTTTATTTTTGAAACAATACCCAATGGTTTTTTTTGGACTGGGTATAATCTGAGTTGTCACATACTACACAGCTTATGAGCTGTTAAGTTAAAGAGACAAAAGTATGAATGAAACTTGTGAAGTACAACAAATTTACTGCATACCAACTTAAGTCTGCCTGTACTACTTACACACAATAATAAACTGTCTTGTTGTCAATAATCGACCACTGCAGAGAAGCCATATGTTGAAGCAGCATCGCGAGATGCCAATGAACAAGAAAGAGGAAGACACACCTCCTGTAGTTTAGAGGTGCCGCTGCTATGCGAGGCTCTTCGAATACTGCCACAGAGGACAGAAGGGATAATTTCTGTTGGGAGTCTAGTCTGAGCCTAAAGAATATCAATAGTTTCACCACGATTATCGAAATGCAATATAGTTCCACATCAGCCTACAGAGGATAGCGTCAGCATACATCGTGCGATCAAGCTTTGTTCCTGCTTACTTGGACAGTTTTGAGCGCCACCAAAGGACACGTAATTGCCATGACTGCAGTAAACAGTTTGTGTTCCTTAACTGCAGACCTGCACTGTAAGGAACTTGGTGACCTAAGCTGTTCTTGTGTATTTGAACCTCTGTTAGTTTCAAACACATCTCACAACCACAGCAATTAGGAGCAAAAGTTAAGTGTATGGTTTTTGTATTACTAAAGTGTTCTGATCATTAACTGGTAACTTGTTTACTTGTGTGTGGTGTCCAAAGTAGGAAAGTACTCTTTTGGCTGAGACGTCATGCAGAACCTCATTAATAGCAGAGGCAAACAAAGGCCAGTTGGCTCTGTAGTGTCCAACATGGTAGTCACTCTGTCTGGTGATGGCAAGGAAAGAACAGCATCAATGGAAAGTGCTTACTGACACTGTCATTGGTTAGTGACCAACGTAGTGAAGCCACAAGCTTAGGGGAAGAGATTGTTAGATCAGTTGCTGAATAGGTCCCATGGGCAACACTGAAGTGAGTAGGGAAACCATCACTGAGATGGCACAGATCATGGTCTGTGTGAAACATTGTCAATTAGAGGGCCATTACCAGATGAAGTGGTACTCGACAGACAAATTTCTGGAAATATAGTAAAGGGAACACTCAGTGTCTATGATGCTCCTGTAGCTCTGATTCTCCAGAGTTTTAACCGGATTTTGTTTGCGTTTTTATCCCAGATGATCTCCTTCACCTTCTCAGTGTTTCCTTTCGACAACCATAGCACCCATCTCTGTACCTAATGATTATACTGGTAGGATATATTTATAAAATTACAATCTATGTTTCGATTGGTGTTATACTAAACACTCCTATTAATGTTTTTAATCAATGCATACGATTTAGGTGTGTGTTCCTACTTTGACAGTGAAACTGTTGTATCAATATGGTTGCTGTAAACTGGATCAATAGGGTTTCAATATGGTTGTTGTAAATCCAAAAATGGCAACAAAGAATGTGAAATGGTATTATCTGCTTGCTGGAAATGGTATCTTATAAGCCACAGTACTAGAGCTAGCTTGTCCACGTGACTTTACTAAATAATTGATGAAGTATTCTTTTTTATCAAGTTTGTGGCGGTTTGCCTTTTTTCGTTTCTCGTCGTCGGTGTCGATGTACTGCATTGTGATACTGGCTGAAAAATGGGGTGTGAAAGTACAACACTGACTACTTTAAATAATGTAGCTGACAGGTGCACAGTTGTGTCTCATAGTAGTTTACTTTCACTGTTCACAACCCCCCAATAATACACAGTTATACAAAGCCAGTGCACTACTGTTTCAACTTTCCATAAGCCTCTCTAATAGTTTGCAGTCAAACCTCCACATACTGTTACAATAGTTTACTACTGAGCATCTACGAGCAGTAAAAGCCTAACCACAAAGTTCACAGTTCTTGAAGAATAGAAGATACATATGAAGCAGACACTTTTATTGTTTTAACACAAGGCCTAATTGTGTAACACTTATTTTACAGTTTTAAAGTTAAAGTTGAAGCACAGTAGTTGTTCTAACAAACACAGGTTTCTCGTCTGAAACTCTGCCGTGGACTGACTGTCTCGGCACCAAAAATCAGGCCCTTATATAGGACAAAAAAATCATCACAATAATAGGCCCTGAAACTACACATTGTTTGATGTTTAATTAACAGAAATTATGATTAAAACTTAACTCATTAAATTAACTGAATCCATCAAAAAAATTGGTTCTTTTTAACAGTTTCTACCATTACAAGAGTTAAGCTGAATTATTTTTGTTTAAATGATGAAATTAACAAATATCATTATGCAAACAATACTTTTGACAAAACTGTTAATTATTTACAAATTAATGAAGGGCTGGCTTTGCTAACATGTTTTCAAATAGAGCCAAATAAAACCTTTAAGAATATGTTTAATTGTTCCTACAAATGTCTGTAATTAGCACAGTATTTACATTTGTTTATAAGTTAGCAACAGTATTTAAGTTATGAAACAATTACTGATTTCGCCCTACAATGAAAGATACTAACTAGGAATAGTCAAAATAAATTAGAAAATCAATTACATACATAAAATTAAGCACAAAATTAGGTCTGGTGTTACAATCTTTAAAACTGAGGGCCAACCTTCCTTTTTTTTATGAAAACGCATATAATACTCATGTATGTTAATGGCAGTTAGTTAAAACTGAAAAAATGAATTTTAAAGAGGCAGATGGCAAAACAAGAGTGGAAGTAAAAAATATCCCAGCTTGCTTTGTCACAAGTTCAACACAAAAAACCTCCACATTTGACTCAAACAAATGAAAATTCCTTCTAATTTAAGGGTAGGATTTCTAGTTAGGGAAAGTTTACCTTTCATCAGTAAAAAGGTTATCTAATGAACGGCGACTGTATTTATTGGTCACACCCCATTTCTGCATCAACAACAGAATACTTATTGCTTTTCCTTCCGTCTTCACCCTCAAGTTTTGATACAGCTACTAGAATATTGTCTACATTATCCTCCACCATCAAGGCTAGACAGAAACTTGGCAGTGCCTTTGGTCATGCTTTTGGTTACCTTTAGTTGTCCAGATTTACACTCAACAGTTTGTTTTCTCTAATAACCCACCAACTGCTTTAAATGCGATTAGGAGTTTGGAAACTTCTTAGCTGGTCAATAAAAGGCTATCAAAGCTGCCTGTGATGTCCACCATTACAGCCACTGCATATTTCCTAAATGTGCTATCCACCAGGTGTACAGACTTACTAAGGCATCGTCAATTGATTTCTCATTTCTGAATCCAAGTAGTCTCAGGTGCACTGCATGATGATATGCAAGTTTGCAACTGGTCACAGAGGAGTCTTGCATAGACTTTGCCTTAGTATTAATGATGCATTTGGGTCTACAGCTATTAAGATATTAAGTATCTGTACTATATCCTTTTAAAATAATTACTGCTCTTGCTGTTTTCCATTTCTTCAAAATACACCTTAATAATATGAAATCAATAAGACCTGCTCATATAGCCTAATGTGCAGCACTCTAGCTTGTGAGACTGGAAGGTGAGCCAGATCAGGCCAAAATTCTTGCGGTGGATTAACGACCATCGCTGATGCACTCGCCAGCCTGCGTGTGGTTTTAGGCAGTTTCCCATGCTTGTTTAAGCAAATTTCTGTATATTATCACACACAGAACAAAGTTTACACAATTCACAGACAGGTGGGGCATACAACTTTCTTAGGCAACTGACCACTGCAGCAAGAGGAAGGGCACATCAGGGCAAAGTTAACTGTAATAAATTTGGCAAATCTTGACTACAGCAGAGTGGATACTAAACAGGGTTAATACTAACAGAAAGAAGAAGAAGACTACCAAGTCATTAGGAATAGGTGTTAACTACGGCACAATCCACAGAGCTGTATGCTGAAAGGTCTTTAAATGAAAGTTTTTCCTTTCTTTATTTTATAGATGATCAAAGCCACTTCTCCCTCTGTAAAATGAAGTGTAACAATGTTGTTAAGATCCGAGACTCTTGACTGTCATTACCTCTAACATAATCCCAACACACTTGCTTAAGTTTAATAATTCTTTTCTTTTACATAACCGCACTCTTGCACAGTAGAATAGGAAGCATGCAGCCATAAAAAATATTTGATGACCTCCCATGTACATTAAATGTTCTGGGATGAAATTAAAGCTGTTTTAAAAACAAATGGAAATAATCTATGCTTCACAACTCTACTCCACGTCTGAATTTCTGAGTGGCTAGTATCAGAGTAAGGTTGGGTTACATTTATTATGTTTTATTGTAGATTAAGATTTACTTCGAAATTCAGTTATGTAAATAGCTAACTTGCAGATATGTTTCCTTTGAGAAGATGTGTCATAAATGTGACCTGGAGAAACAATACAGAGGATGATGTAAAAAAAGAACACACTGTAAATAATATACACTCTTCCTAACAAGGAAGTTTCAGAAATGAAGAACAGAAAGGAAGAAAATGGCAATTATTTGTGACAGTCTATTTTCAGACTCTATTATTGCAGTACACAAATGAGAAATGGTAATCTATTGAGACAGCAGTGTTTTTTCTCTCTCCCCCCCCCCCCCCCCCCTTATTTTAACTTTCACACAGAAGTATATAAAAGTTGTAACTAATAAATACCTATCACTACATGCAGCTAACAAAATATTAATCAGACAGTCATCAACAGGAAACCCCCCCCATCCCCACCAAAATAAAAAATTACCAATAAAACAGCATGTCAATTTCCTATATTTAGTGTACCCTCATGAATACAATGAAAGTTTATCTGGCATGAAAGTAAGAAAGAATACTGCAAGCTTCATTCCATAATGTACTAACCTAATAATTCCACTTTCAAATCCTTTATTGTCAATGTTCCATCCATTTTCTCCTCTTGTTCAAGTAACAACATGAAGAGGTGTCCAGCCATATCACCCAATAAATACCGGGAACCATTTGAGTCTACCTGTGCATAGCACACTATTGTGCTTTGCTGGAAGTAGAAGAACGAAAATGAATATTCTCTTCGATGACAATCCAAATTTTATTCACAACATATAAGCTAAAACTTTCAAAAAGAACTATAACTAAACTGATTAACAGATATGACACTGCCCACAGTGAAGAGAATTACGCTGCTTGTCTCACAAAAATAACCTTAAATGAAACAGATGAACAAATCAAACAATGGAAACTGCACGTAAGAATGTCAACAATGTAGGAAAAGACAGATCCCTACCTTAAAAAAGCCAATACAATTAAAAATTGTGCCTGTCTGCAACTTCATACTTCTCCTTTACAGTAAGTAGCAATCTATCTTTTTCTACATTGTTGATGACACATGAACATTCTGTAACAGTTTTCTTTGTACATAAACTGATAGGAAGACATAGCCTTCTTCTTATAACAGCTATTAAGTTAACCATATGTTTTTTTTTCACTCTGTTCTGATGCTTGGGCATAATTTTTAACTTCAAATCCAAGAGATCAAATACAATGCACACTATGAAAACAAATTACTCTTATGAAATTATGGAGCTTAATGAAACTATAGTGTGGTGATTAGTTTCAAAAGACATTTTCTCTGTAAAGAAACGTCGTGAGCATTTATTTCCAAGGATTCAGAATAAGCTAGATTTTCTTAGTTTGTAAAGAGTAGGGAAGGCAGTGCAGTGTTTTAAGATACTACACTTATTTACAAGACAAGTGGATGTAAAGCCACATCTAACTATCCTGATATTTGTTTTCTGTGATTCCTCTGTAGTTCAAATAATTTTTGGGGTGTTTCCTTAAAACAGATAACTTACTTCCTTTCTCCTTCTACAAGAAAGCTAGTGAACCATTTTTAATGACCAGACTGTCAAAGAGATGTTAAACTCTTTAACCGATCTGCCTAAATTTGTTGTTGTGGTCTTCAGTCCTGAGACTGGTTAGATGCAGCTCTCCATGCTACTCTATCCTGTGCAAGCTTCTTCATCTCCCAGTACTTACTGCAACCTACATCCTTCTGGATCTGCTTAGTGTATTCATCTCTTGGTCTCCCTCTGCGATTTTTACCCTCCACACTGCCCTCCAATGCTAAATTTGTGATCCCTTGATGCCTCCAAACATGTCCTACCAACCGATCCCTTCTTCTTGTCAAGTTGTGCCACAAACTCCTCTTTTCTCCAATTCTGTTCAATACCTCCTCATTAGTTATGTGATCTACCCATCTAATCTTCAGCATTCTTCTGTAGCACCACAATTTGAAAGCTTCTATTCTCTTCTTGTTCAAACTATTTATCGTCCATGTTTCACTTCCATACATGGCTACACTCCATACAAATACTTTCAGAAACGACTTCCTGGCACTTAAATCTATACTCGATGTTAACAAATTTCTCTTCTTCAGAAACGCTTTCCTTGTCATTGCCAGTCTACATTTTATATCCTCTCTACTTCGACCATCATCAGTTATTTTGCTCCCCAAATAGCAAAACTCCTTTACTACTTTAAGTGTCTCATTTTCTAATCTAATTCCCTCAGCATCACCCGACTGAATTAGACTACATTCCATTATCCTTGTTTTGCTTTTGTTGATGTTCATCTTATATCCTCCTTTCAAGACACTGTCCATTCCATTCAACTGCTCTTCCAAGTCCTTTGCTGTCTCTGACAGAATTACAATGTCATCGGCGAACCTCAAAGTTTTTATTTCTTCTCCATGGATTTTAATACCTATTCCGAAGTTTTCTTTTGTTTCCTTTACTGCTTGCTCAATATATACAGATTGAATAACATCGGGGAGAGGCTACAATCCTGTCTCACTCCCTTCCCAACCACTGCTTCCCTTTCATGCTCCTCGACTCTTATAACTGCCATCTGCTTCCTGTACAAATTGTAAATAGCCTTTTGCTCCCTGTATTTTACCCCTGCCACCTTCAGAATTTGAAATAGAGTATTCCAGTTAACACTGTCAAAAGCTTTCTCTAAGTCTACAAACGCTAGAAACGTAGGTTTGCCTTTTCTTAATCTTTCTTCTAAGATAAGTCGTAAGGTCAGTATTGCCTCACATGTGCCAACATTTCTACAGAATCCAAACTGATCTTTCCCGAGGTCCGCTTCTACCAGTTTTTCCATTCGTCTGTAAAGAATTCGCGTTAGTATTTTGCAGCTGTGACTTATTAAACTGATAGTTCGGTAATTTTCACAACTGTCAACACCTGCTTTCTTTGGGATTGGAATTATTATATTCTTCTTGAAGTCAGAGGGTATTTCGCCTGTCTCATACATCTTGCTCACCAGATGGTAGAGTTTTGTCATGACTGGCTCTCCCAAGGCCGTCAGTAGTTCTAATGGAATGTTGTCTACTCCCGGGGCCTTGTTTCCACTCAGGTCTTTCGGTGCTCCGCCAAACTCTTCACGCAGTATCGTATCTCCCATTTCATCTTCATCTACATCCTCTTCCATTTCCATAATATTGTCCTCAAGTACATCGCCCTTGTATAGACCCTCTATATACTCCTTCCACCTTTCTGCCTTCCCTTTTTTGCTTAGAACTGGGTTTCCATCTGAGCTATTGATATTCATACAAGTGGTTCTCTTTTCTCCAAAGGTCTCCTTAATTTTTCCTATAGGCAGTATCTATCTTACCCCTAGTGAGATAAGCCTCTACATCCTTACATTTGTTCTCTAGCCATCCCTGCTTAGCCATTTTGCACTTCCTGGCAATCTCATTTTTGAGGCGTTTGTATTCCTTAATTTAATCTAACAGAACTGCTTCTGCTTAGAATCAGTTCTTCTAACGTCACAATGTAAACACCTACAGAGCGCAATAAACAGCGTAGGCAAAATCAAAGACAAAAAACAGAAAAGTGACATGAATGTCTCGAAAAGTAGCTAGTAAATATAAAAATACCAATGCCAATGTGACACACACACACACACACACACACACACACACACACACACACACACACAAACACACAAAAGAAAGAAATTACCCACTCTCTTTCTTTTTCTTCTCCACATCTTTTTTGTCTTATATAATTTATTTTATGTATTTTTATGGTACCACAACAGCAAATGTAAATGTGAGCAACAATACGTGTTGTGTTATGGAGGCTTCATTTGATAGATTCAATGATTTATATATGTGGTGGCTTGAGAAAGGATTCCATTGATCAGAGAGGGGGGAAAGGGATGGGGGTATGAATAGTATCTCAAGTCAAGGGTGAAAATTGTCACAAACAATAAAGAATGTAAATTCTAATTAAATGCTATTGATAGGAAAGTGAGCTGAGTAACAATAATTCAGAAAATTATAATCAAGCAATACAAATCTTCAAAACAGATCAGACAGAAAAAGGTAAGCTGCTACTAACAATAAAATATAACAAGCTCTCCTCTCTGATGCTATGCCACTCAGAAAAAGGGGTTTAAGTGTGCAGCTAATACAATATTTCTCCTATTATTGGCTTATAAATTAAATCTTCAGCACGTTATAGTGTTGCCCAACAAGCAGGGCAAACAAATTATGAGAAATATTTGTGATGTGAATTATGGCTTATCCATCTCATGAAATACATTTGCAATCCATTTGGTTTGCATGCAGGATATAGGTCAGAAATTTACATTATAGTTACTAAAATTTCTACAACTAATAATCTCTATATACAATAGGCAATGTCCTGACTGACTGACTGACTGATCTTCAATCACCCAAAACCACTAAGGATAGAAACTTAAATTTGCAGAGGTTGTGGACCTTATATTATATGTGTCATTTAAAAAGGGATTTTTTGGTACTCCATTCCAAGGGAGGAGTGCATGTCACTATTAAGGCTATTTTGAAGCTAGATCTATAGAAACTGGTATTTGGTTTCTCGGTCAGAAATAAAAAAAATATTTGTTTCAGTATTTTGAAAATTTAGCCCTGTGCGGATGAAATTATGGGTTAAAGTATTTTTAGTGTATCATTATTAAAGAACTCCTAAAGTATTTTTAATGCTACATCTATGAAAATTGGTATTTGACTTATCAGTTACAAATAATGTGTTTCAGTGTTTTTGGAAATTCAACACCTAAGGGAGTGAAATACAGGAAGAAAGTTATTATGAAACTACTTCATTATGCTAGCATTTCTGAAGTTTTATCCATGAAAATTTGTATTTTGCTTCTCTGTTAGAAATAAAAAAAGAAGTCTTTCATTGTTTTTGGAAATTCAGTCCACAAGGGGCAAAATAGGGGATGAAAAATTAAGAAAATATCATATTAAATTTTTTTTTTAAAGCTCAAACTATGAAAACTGGTATTTCACTTCTTGGTAAGATATAACGAAATGTGTGTTAGGGCATGAACATTTCTATGCAAATATCAGAGCACAAAAGGTAAGATTTAAAAAAACCTCCAGCTACCAGAACTGTATTTTGATCAAAAGCACATTCGGAAAAGATCATGCTTCTATAGCCTTACTTATCACGAAAAATTTAGGTGTTGCAATTTGTGAACAACATAAGAATTCGACTAAAGAAAGGATGTGCACGGACAAAGCAGTGGACACTACGCTAGTGTACCACTAAAATGATATTTCTATGAATAGTTATATACAACTAGTAGGATAACATAACAAGTTGTATCCAGGTCAAATTACCAATTTATCTTGCATGAATTCACCTACTAAGTAATAGCATTTGAGTATCAGTGCCTTGCATAGCTTTCTTTTCAGTGGACCGAACTTTACCTTCTTATTAACCTCATCCCTTCCGCACTGTGGTAGCCAAACTCCGCACTCCCCCCCCCCCCCCCCCCCCAAAAAAAAGTTGCATATGCTATTTTGTGTGTGTCCATATCAGTTGCAGTTGATAACTGGACACAGAAGTATCATCTATAAACAGAACTGCTGGTGAACTGATTTTTAACAATAAAGAAATCAAGTAGGACAGAAATATGCCTGGGCTAGTATGGATCCTAGTGGGACCCCGTGAAACATAATTTTCAATTCAAAATAGTTGTTGTTGTTGTTGTTGTGGTCTTCAGTCCTGAGACTGGTTTGATGCAGCTCTCCATGCTACTCTATCATGTGCAAGCTTCTTCATCTCCCAGTACCTACTGCAACCTACATCCTTCTGAATCTGCTTAGTGTATTCATCTCTTGGTCTCCCCCTACGATTTTTACCCTCCACGCTGCCCTCCAATACTAAATTGGTGATCCCTTGATGCCTCAGAACATGTCCTACCAACCGATCCCTTCTTCTGGTCAAGTTGTGCCACAAACTCCTCTTCTCCCCAATCCTATTCAGTACCTCCTCATTAGTTATGTGATCTACCCATCTAATCTTCAGCATTCTTCTGTAGCACCACATTTCGAAAGCTTCTATTCTCTTCTTGTCCAAAGTATTTACCGTCCATGTTTCACTTCCATACATTCAAAATAGTAATCTGTCCAATTTAGTGATACTAACTCTTTGCTTTCTGTTCTGTACGTAGGATTTAAGCCATTGTAGGGAAGCCATACTTGGCAAGTTTGTAGATAAGCAGCCTTTGTGAGGTTACGAAAGATTCCTTATTGCTTGTCTACTATTTATTTTCTCAATAAAACTGTTTACTGTGTCTATGGTGTTCTTCCCAAACTGTTTGTTTAGGATAATGAAATACTTAGCAATGAAGATGTGGATTTGGATAACAGCAACTTTTTAGAATATTTTGGGTATGACTGGGATAATTGAGGTAAGGCGATAATTTCCCCATGATCAATCTTTATCCCTTCTTGAAAAGTAGTTTAGCTTTGGCACATTTTAGTTCCTCTGGGAGGCAGCCCTCTTCAAAACACTGAATAATTACTCGAGCTAGTTGTGTGCAATTGTGTTGCATATTGCTTTAATAATTTCAGTGGGTATTCCATCCCAAAATAGATTTTTTTAATATAAGTTTGCATTTTCTATGTCCTAAAAGGGAACTTTTGAAAATTTTGTAAGGCATTCAGAATTTTCATCTCTGTCATTTTGACATCGGACTTCACTGAAATGTTCTGGTATTTGAGTTGGACTTAAATAGTATTTCTATTATACTTCAGTTCCCCCCGTGCAGTTGCATTTTCCTTACACTGGAAATTTTTGTGCCCTGGGTGATCCACTTTAATTTATTTGTTACTTTATTGTTCCAGATTCTAGGTGGAAATGTTTCATTTAGGCACCTAGAAAAACTGTTCAGGAAATTTCCAAAATCTGCGCGACTTAAGACACAGCGTTCACAAAGCAATTTTCTTTCTTTTTAGCAAATTACTAAACATGAAAAAGGTTTTTATTTTGCCAAAGTTCCTTCTCATACAGGTTTTCATATCTGACATGTTCCTATCTATGGCGGCCCAATGAAAAATGCACACTGAGCTGAGATACCTAAATCTAAAGAAAAAATATACACATCTCCATATATGAGGGTCACTCCAAAAGAAAAATACACTATTTTTTTTAGAATCCATCTTTTATTCTACATGTTTGAAAGTTTTACAGTGTGTAGATAGATCCTTTAGGAATAATATTTTCATTTCTCCACATAATTTCCATCCCTTTCAACTGCCTTACGCCATTTTGGAACCAGCGCCTGTATACCCGCATGGTAAAATTCTGCACCAACCTGTTGGAGCCACTGTTTGGCAGCGTGCACAAGGGAGTCATCATCTTCAATCCTTGTTCCACGAAGAGAGTCTTTCAGTTTTGCAAAGAGATGATAGTCACATAGAGCCAGGTCAGGACTAAAAGGCGGGTGTTTCATTGTTGTCCATCCGAGTTTTGTGATGGCTTCCATGGTTTTTTATTGACATGTGGCCGTGCATTGTCGTGCAACAGCAAAACATCCTGCTTTTGCCGATGTGGTCGAACACGACTCAGTCAAGCTTGAAGTTTCTTCAGGTGTTACATATGCATCAGAATTTATGGTGGTTCCACTTGGCATGATGTCCACAAGCAAGAGTCCTTCGGAATTGAAGAACACCATAGCCATAACTTTTCCAGCAGAAGGTGTGGTTTTGAATTTTTTTTTTTCTTGGGTGAATTTGCATGATGCCACTCCATTGACTACCTTTTTGACTCTGGTGAAAAATGAGGGAGCCATGTTTCAACACCTGTCACAATTCTTCCAAGAAATTCACCTCCACCATTCTCGTACTGTTCCAAAAGTTCGCTGCATACCATTTTTCTTGTTTCCTTGTAAGCCACTGTCAACATCCTGGGAACCCACCTGGCACAAACCTTCTATAACGCCAACACTTTCAGTATTCTGCAAACACTTCCATCCCCTATCCCAAAGTAGCATGACAATTCGTTCACTTTGATGCGTCTGTCAGCAGTCACCAGTTCTTTAACTCTCTGCATGTTGTCTGGAGTGTGTGCAGTAGCAGTACGAGGCCTGATGGTGAGAGGACTATCCTCAATATTTCCGTGCCCACTTTCATCACGTAACCTGCTTGTCCACCGACTAACTGTACTGCGATCGACAGCAGCATGTCTATACACCTTTTTCAACCTCTTGCGGATGTTTCCCACTGTCTCGTTTTCACAGCACAGGAATTCTATGACAGCACATTGCTTCTGACGAACGTCAAGTGTAGCAGCCATCTTGAAGACATGCTGTGACGGCGCCACTCACAGGAACAGATTGAACTAAGTTTGAAAACAAGTGGGAAGGATATATCTACACACTGTAAAACTTTCACACATGCAGAATGAAAACTGTATTTTTACAAAAATAGTGTGCATTTCTTTTGGAGTGACCCTCGTACATGATGAGTTGATATTATCAATACAGATTGCTGGCAATTTTCTCTGATACATTCACAGAAACTGATTTTGAAACCACGTTTCTTTACTAAGTATCAATGTCAAAATCAGCAGCTATTACAATTTTTTCTTCTTTTCTCTGTTAAGATCTCATTGCCTGCTTTGAATTTTAAATAGGAAGAGTTCTGTTGTCGACTGCCCTAGGATTCTGTATGCTAAAATTCTATGCAATAGTTCTTAAATATCATTTAGTTCCACTGAACATATTGATAGATCAATCAATATAATTATGAACATGTCCAACAACATTGCTAAGTGAGATGCAGGAGGATACGTTGTCCAGCACCCACGTCATGTGGCAAAACACTCGCTGCAGATTCTAAGGCTGTTGCAGACTGTCACAGTCTCAATTATCAACCAACTGATGTTTACAGCAAGCTCTCCACTAAGTGGTTTTCTCCTGGACTGTGATCTGAACTTTATTGTTACCTACCATCAGCATTTTGCTAAGCCATGGAACTGCCTGTCAGCCTAATGGGGTACTGTTTTTGCACATCACTCAACTGACTGTTGTGCTTTCAATGAATGAATTGATGGTATATGGATACATCGAGAATGTGCTTCATATCTGAATGCTTCCTACTCAAACCTACAAACAGTGCTCTTGTGCACTAATGCCAGAGTTATTCAACAAACTTTCCAGTGTTGTATACACTGAAGAGTATCCACCTCCATAAATTTTTGTTTTGTGTATTTACAGAGAGTCAGGAACTACTAATATTTGTGGTTTATTTGTATGTAATTAGTGTGTGATAAAGTCTGTATTGTTGAACAAGTAGACTTACTACAAAATACGCATTCTTCCGTAAAATAATTTCTTGTTTCATAATTTGTATTGCTATGATGGAGGATAGAGGAGCCTGCGAATGACTTGTTTCTTCTGCAAAAGCCACTTGCTAACTTGAAATTTCTTTTTTTTATTAAAATTTTAACCGTGTGCTCAGTGAATCTCTGTTAAATTAGGAAAGTAATTCTAATATTTGAACATTTAATTTCCAATTAATCTACTTCAGAGTGTTTGTAATTTGAAACATGAGTATCTAAGCTTTTATGCTCCAGCGCATAACAGATCTCCTCTGACTCTTAGTCATAAACTTTAGCATATTTCTTTGTGGATAATGGTCTGGTTTTGTCTTTTTCATTGCTACACACTTTATCACTGATATCACTACTTACCAGTTTTCCTTATTTTTCGTAACTAAACAAGTTTCTGTGAACATCTTAGTAAATACTTTTGTGCCTGACCTATTTATGTGTACACCATCTTTGGCAAGACTTTTTACACTTAGAAATTTGTTGGAATAAATGAATACCAATACTAGTTTATTGTATTGTACTTTAACACTGCCATTTATTTGTTGCAAATAGCTGTCATTTGATCATTTCCCATATGCAGTGCCAATGATTATTAGTCTGGAAGTCATGTAGAGGCCTCTGGCAGTTTGTATTAGGTTCCTTGACTACTTGAGATTTTCTCTCTGCTTCAGCCTTTAAGAGAACTTGTTCTCATGGGGATAAAAACGCCTTCAGGATTCTTGTTACATTTATCTGTTGTGCCTTCTCTTGAACTTCAAAAGTTTGTGTAAATGGTGAGTCCCGATATCTAGTTGAATGTCAATTCTGGAGTTAGGTACGACAGTGTTTTTAACAAGGAATCATCTGTAATATAGACCTCACTGCCTGCCTTCATTCATTCATTTCATTTCCAAGTCCAGTCAGGATTTGCAGAACAAAGCAACTCTAGTGGCCTGTTATTTGCCTCGATCAAGTCGTCTGTTGTGCTAGGTTGTTCCAGTAGAGATTATATGACCAAGTTGTCCAGATCTTGTATTGTTCTGCACTCACATGACACACCTTCATCACATAGAAGGATGTCCCGTTTCTGCATGTTGGTCTTGTAGTGGGGGACAACCACCCTACAACGACTGTGTGATTTCTGCTTCTTGGGGTTAGCTCTTCCTCTGCAGGGATATTTGGTGGCAACTTACTCTTCCACCTGGTAATGTGGTTAATCTCCAGTGTTCCCTCCAGTGATTGAGTTCTGGCGATAAACCTGTTTCCATGTTTCAGTCAACAGACTACAGGATGACCTTGTAGTGAATGATGGGGATTATTGATTTGCTTTGTCCTCTCCACATTGGCAGCAATGGCGCTTCTGACTGGCGGGCAGGGGGGGGGGGGGGGGTCCCAACACCAGAGTAGATTTGTCGACTAGAGTTGGCTTCATACATTCTGAGAGGATTCAGACAGCCTCACTGACTGCAGTGTCAACCTGCCCAGTGCAAGCAGATGCACTTCCCACAGGTGAAGTGTACTCTGCAGCACATTCAAACAAAGCAAGAGCAGAAATTCTCAGAGCATGAGGACTATCTTCCCAGGTGGTGGCTGTGAGCTTCCCCAAAATATTGCTCCTTGCACCAACCTTTGGCTTGGAGTTACAGCAATGTTTCTTGCAGTATAGTGTACATTCAAAAGCAGCACACAGATATACAGGTGTTCGACCATGCTGAAATAATTACCGTGCCATATAGCTTACCAGCTGTGCAGGGTTTCTCTATTCTGTAGTGAAATGCGCACACCTGACTCTTGTTGGGAAATCCAGCCTTAGATAATTGCCTCTCTTAGCAAAGGCCAAGTGTATCCAATGATAACTTTTCTTCTACCTCTTCAAATGCCTTCCCTTGGGCAGCAAATGCCTTCCCTTGGGCAGCCACTACTGTACGAGGTGTGATTGGAAAGTTTTAAGAATGGATCCGCTGCTGCTTACTGGTTTGATGGGCAGGTACACAAAGGATGGGGAGTGAGTCATTGCCTTGTCCTTGAATGCCCTCTGACAGGAAATTGCATTTCCTTTATTCAGTTTGTTGTGGCAGCTGGATGAGTGCGGGTCTGTCGGGGCTTGTTGCCGGATTCTATCTGCGTGAAAATGGACGTAAAAGCAGAGCAACGAGTTTGTGTAAAATTTTGTTTTAAAACTGGGAAACCAGCTTCTGAGACTCATTAACTATTAAAAACAGCTTTTGGAGATAATTGTATGAGCCAGTCAAATGTTTTTGTCTGGTTCAACAGATTTTAAAATGGTTGCAAATCATCTGATGATGAACCACAGTCTGGCCATCCTTCCACCTCAAAAATGAATGAAAATGTTGTGACAGTTTGCGACTTAGTATGCTCTGAGTGTAGACTTACAATTAGGGAGATGGCTGATGAACTTAATTTAAGTTTCTGTGCAGTTCAGTCAATTTTAACTGAAGATCTGAACACGCATCGAGTGTCCACAAAATTCGTTCCAAAAGTGTTGTCAAGTGACCAGAGACAATATCAACTTGAAATGTGCCAAGAACTGATTAATCGGACAAAAAATGACCACAATTTGTTAAATAGGGTAATTGCAGGTGACGAATCATTGGTATATGGATATGGTCCTGAAAACAAAGTGCAGTCTTCGCAGTGGAAGACTCCAGGTTCACCACAACTGAAAAAAGCACGGCAAAGTCGGTTGAAGGTGGAGACATTGTTGGTGATTATTTTCGATTCTACCGGTATTGTGCATCATGAATTTACCCCTGGAGGACAGATAATTAACCAGGAATACTACATGTGTGTCCTTGAGCATTTGCATGAAAAGGTGATGAAGAAAAGACCTGCATTGTTAAAGACAGGAGTTTAATACTACACCATGACAACGCTCTGGCTCATCGTGCCTTCTCCATCAATGAATTTTTGGCCAAATTCAAAATTCCTGTGCTTCCACAACCGCCATATTCCCCTCATTTGGTCCCTGCGGACTTCTACCTCTTTCCTAAACTGAAATTTTCACTGAAAGGGAAGCGATTTGACTCTACTGAAGACATCCAGGCAAATACGGGGAGTGTCCTTAACACACTTCAGGAAAAAAATTTCCAGGAATGTTTCCAAAAGTGGAAACACCATTGGAGTCAGTGTGTTCAGTCAGAAGGGGACTATTTTGAAGGAGATGCATCACAGTAACATGTAAGTACTACCATTGTACAATTACAAGCCCATTCTTAAAACTTTCCAATCACACCTCGTACTATCAGCATAGATGGAATGTCTGGAGTGTTCTGCACTGGGCTCATCATTGGATTTGCAAAACTCAGATTCTCTCTTTCTCAAATTATATCCTGCAAATCATGGACAGATTCCGTATTCTTATATTTCCAGAAAGTGTCTGACAGAGTGCCCCAATGCAGACTGCCCAAGCATACAGAATAGGTTCACAGATGTGCGAGTGGCTCAAAGACTTCTTAAATGGTAGAACCCAGTAAGTTATCCTTGGTGGAGAGTGATCATCCGAAACAAGGGTATGTCAGGAGTGCCTCAAAAAAGTATGACGTGACCACTCTTGTTCTCTATATACATAAAAGATCTGACAAATAGTGTGAGCAGCAATCTGTCACTGTTGGCTGGTAATGTTTTAGTATACTGGAAAGAATTGTCGTTGATTGACTACAGAAGGATACAGGACGACTCTGACAAAATTACTATTTGGTGTGATGAAAATGTGAAAAACAACCCTTTAATATTTGAACACAGTATTAGAGGTGAGCTACCTGACACAGTTATGTTGAGTAAATATTTAGGGGTAATGCTAAAAAGCAATATGAAATGAAATGAGCACTTAAGGATAATGGGAGGGAAACAAAGGTCGACTTCAGTTTATTGTGAGAATTCTATTAAAGTGTAGGTCATCTACGTAGGAGGCCACATATGAAACACTTGGGCAATCCATTCTTGAGTACTGCTAGATTGTTTGGGATTCTCACCAGGTCAGAGTAAAGGAAGACATTGAAGTAATTCAGATGCGTGCTGCAAGATTTGTTGCTGGTAGGTTTTATCAACAAGTGAGTGTTACAGAGATGCTTCATGAAGTAAAATGGGACTCCGTGGAGGGAAGACAATATTCTCTTCATGAAACATAATTGAAAAAATTTAGAGAATAGGTATTTTCAGCTGACTGCAGAACAGTTCTACTGCTGCCAACATATATTTCACATTATGATGGTGAGGATGCGATAAGAGGAGTTAGGGCTTGTGCACAGGCATATAGACAATCATTTTTCTCTTGCTCCATTTGTGAGTGGAACAGTAGTGGTACAAGGTACTCTCTGTCATGCACCATATGGTGGCTTGTGTGGTACATATGTAGATGTAAATTAATGCAATGTTTTCCTTCTTTAGCAATGACTGCTTTTCCTAAGAGTGCTAAGGACACAAATATTTTTCTCCTTTAGAACTTGATGCAGAAGATACTTGCACATTCATATACAGTTGAGGGATGTCCACAGAATATTGTTAACAAGTTTCACCCACACTTTTGTGGGCTTGTCGTGTTACTGAAATTTGCTCTTAAGGCACTATATTCCTTCAACTACTTTTTTTGAATTTCCTCCACACAGAACCATTTAATTTCAACTGTTTTTGGAGTGTTTTGTGACTACACAATCCTAATTGCTCAATCTTTAGACTCAATAACTGCAACTTGGGAAGTACCTTCTCTCTTTGTACTTTATGGCCCTAACTTCCATCAGCTAATCCTAAGAGATTCATATAACTTCTTTCCTTGCATGCAAAGTGACAGTGTTCTGCACTGGTGAATGTGGTTCACTAGACCCCAAAGCTGCTTTATGCCTCAGAATGTTTCATATCACTCAATCCCTTCTTTTACTCAGGTTGTGCAATTACTGTCTTTTCTTCTAGGTTCAACTCATTAGTTACTCAATTTACCCACATTATATTCAGCATTCTTCCATACAACAATGCTTCAAAAGCTCTACTCTCTTCTGGCCTCCAGTGTTCATTGTTCGTGTTTCACATACATGTGAGACTATATTCCACGCATATACACTATGTGATCAAAAGTATCTAGACATCCCCAAACACATTCGTTTTTCATATTAGGTGCATTGTGCTGCCACCTACTGCCATGTACTCCATATCAGCGACCTCGGTAGTGGAAATGGAAATGAGTGTTTGGCGTCATTGGCCGAGAGGCCCCTTACGGGGCAGGTCCAGCCACCTTGGTGCCGCATTGGGCGACCTGTGCGCCAGATGGGGATGAAATGATGATGAAGACAACACAACACCCAGTCCCTGAGCAGAGAAAATCCCCGACCTAGCCGAAAATCAAACCCGGGCCTGTAGGACGGCAATCCGTCATGCTGACCACTCGGCTATTGAGGCGGACACCTCAGTAGTCATTAGATATCATGAGAGAGAAGAATATCGTGCTCCGCAGAACTCACGGACTTCGAACGTGGTCAAATCATTGGATGTCACATGTGTCATACATCTGTACGAGTGATTTTCACACTCCTAAACAGCCCTAGGTCCACTGTTTCCAATGTGATAATGAAGTGGGAATCTGAAGGGACATGTACAGCGCAAAACCATACAGGCCAACCTTGTCTGTTGACTGACAGAGATGGCTGACAGTTGAAGAGGGTCGTAATGTGTAATAGGCAGACATCTATCCAGACCATCACACAGGAACTTCAAACTGTATCAGTATCCACTGCAAGTACTATGACAGTTAGGCGGTAGGTCAGAAAACTTGAATTTCATGGTTGAGCGGATGCTCATAAGCCAAACATCACGCCGGTAAATGCCAAACAATACCTCACTTGGTGTAAGGAGCATAAACATTGGACAATTGAACAGGGGAAAAACATCGTGTGGAGTGACGAATCATAGTACACAATATGGCAATCCAATGGCAGCGTGGGGGTATGGTGAAAGCCCGGTGAATGTCATCTGCCAGTGTGTGTAGTGCCAGCTGTAATATTTGGAGGAGGTAGTGTTATGGTGTGGTCATATTTTTCATGGAGGGGGGCTTGAACCTCTTGTTTTGCGTGGCACTATAACAGCACAGGCCTACCTTGGTTTTTTTAAGCACCTTCTTGCTTCCCTCTGTTTAAGAGCAATTCGGGGATGGTGATAGCATCTTTCAACACAATCGACCACCTGTTCATAATGCACGGCCTGTGATGGAGTCGTTACATGACAATCACATCCCTGTAATGGACTGGCCTGCTCAGAGTCCTGACCTGGATCATATAGAAAACCTTTGGGATGTTTTGGAACGCCAACTTCATGCCAGGCCTCGCCAACTGACATTGATACCTCTCCTCAGTGCAGCACTCCGTGAAGAATGGGCTGCGATTCCCCAAAAAACCTTCCAGCACCTGACTGAATGTACACCAGCGAGAGTGGAAGCTGTCATCAAGGCTAAGGGTGGGCCAACACCATACTGAATTCCAGCATTACCAATGGAGGGCACCACAAATGTGTAAGTCACTTTCCGCCAGGTGTACGGATACTTTTAGTCACATAGTGTACCTTCACAAAAGACTTCCTAAATTTAAATTTATGCTCGATGTTAATAAATTTCTCCAATTCAGTCTGCATCATTCAATTTATCTGTCATTATAGGTTATCTGTCTTGAGCTGACTGCAATGTAATTAAAAAGAATTACACCAGGCGCGTTTCGTTTTTATTTATAAAGTATCTTCTGTGGCATTCTGTAAATGGGATACATATATTTGTACATTTATTTTTTGATTCTTTTACGTTAAAAACAGTGTTTTCTTTATGAAGTTAGTCTGTAAGCTACTTACATTGTTTTTTTAATAGTCTGCACCTTCCCCTCTTGCTAGCAGTGGTTGTGTCGACAGGCTTCATTTTACATCTGCAGTTTTTGGCATTTTGTATTATTTCTGCGCTGTGCTATTTATAATTGACTTTCTTAACTGTTTTTCATTCATCACTGCTGCAATGTTTATGCCTATTCATTTGTTTTCATTCACGTTATGAGTGTTGCCAACCTATGAAACAATTTTTGTGTGTGTGTGTGTGTGTGTGTGTGTGTGTGTGTGTGTGTGAGAGAGAGAGAGAGAGAGAGAGAGAGAGAGAGAGAGAGAGAGAGAGAGAGGGGGGGGGGAGAGTTACTGAAATTGTTTTGTATGTAGATAGAGACGTGAGAAGGGTAGAAGGGTTGTGTCCCCCCCCACCCCCCCCACCCCCACCCCCACACCAAGAGGGGTGGGTGCTGGGGAGAACAACAGGGATGGCTTGGACAGTGATTATGGGATAGATCTGGGAGAAAATGGTAGTGGTAAAATTAAAATCAGATCCAACAGACAGATTCCAAATGAAGCTGAGAAACACTCAAAAAAAAAAATATTGAACATACAATAGAAAACAATGAAAAAGGAAAACTGGTACAAACAAATCCCAGTGCACCTTCCCTCCGATGCCAAGCAAAGATACACAAGAAAGATCTCCCCGTCAGAGCTACTGCGAATTATAGAAATGCTCCCACTTACCCACTTGCAAGATACATGTTGAAAATCTTATCAGAAAACTACAAATTACAAGAAGACAGGACTATAAGAAACACCACACAATTGATTCAGTACATAAAAGACATACAAATTCCAGACACAGCCTGCTGTAGAGAATATGTATTCCAATATACCAATAACTGAAACAATAAACATTATAGAACAAAATCTTAAGACACACAGTACACTTCCACATGAATACATCAAAGAAACAGTCAGAGTTCTAGAGCTAAAAACAGAACAGAATTATTTTCAGTTCAATAATGAATTCTATTTACAAAGTGAGGGATTATCAATGGGATCTCCAGTGTCCGGAACCATAGCAAACATATTTATGAACCATGTAGAACAGATTATATTTAACAAAATAGTGCCAAATAGGTACAACATCCTATACTGGATTACAAATATGGATGATATCTTTTGTCTGATAGATGAACCAAACAATAAAATTGACCAGTTACACACAGACATAAATTCTGTTCAAGATAAGATACATTTTACAATAGAGAAAGAGCAAAACAGACAGTTAAATTTCTTGGACATCATCGCCATAAAGATTAAAAACAACAAACACACATTTGCCCTATACCAAAAACTGACAAGAACAGACACAATTATATACGAGACATAATAACACCCCAATTCTCAAAAGCAGTCAGCACTTAGATACATGCTCCAAAGACTAAACACAGTACCATTAGACACAGACAAGTACAAAACAATTGAATACTATAATACAAATAGCCACAAATAATGGATACAAAGAGAACTTAGTAACAAAGCTGAACAATAAAACCAAGAAACAGAAAAGAACAAACACCCAATGCCACCAACACAAGGACAAAATCGCACACAAAGAAATACACAACATACAAGAATAGAAACAGCACAAAGTGTGAAAGAAACAGAAAGTAAAAGATGGTACACAATGACATACAACCACAAATACACACAGAATATCCAATATTTAAAAAAAGGCATAAAAAATAGCACACCAAACCAACAACTTAGTTCAAATATACTTCCCAAAAACAACAGGAAAAACTGACCTGTATCAGAAATCAGGAATATGCCAGCACTGAAATGCAATACATGTGATGGAAGATACATAGGTCAAACCAGGAGGACATCTGTCACCAGATACAAATAACATGTAAGAGCATGGAAGTATAGGACAAATCAATCAACATTTGCAGAACAATTACACCAACACCAACATAAAATTACAACCAGAGAGACAGACATGGAAATCATAAGCATAAATAACAACAAAAAACACCTCCTCACCTTACAAGAAAACTACCACAACCAAAAAACCATAACAGAAAAGAAACAACTCATAAATGATCAAATCAACTTGGCAAACCACACACTATTTGAATTGATGGACCACTTAATATAACATTAAAAGTACAAATATAACCACAGGCTCCATTTACCACTACCATTTTCTCCCAGATCTATCCCATAATCACAGTCTAGGCCATCCCTGCCGTTCTTCCTGACCCCCCCCCCCCCCCACCTCCCTTGGGAAAAAAACCACCCCTCTCACAAGTCTATCTACATACAAGACAATTTCAATAACTCTCACTCCCACTCTCTCTAACACACACACACACACACACACATTGTTTCCTAGGTTGGCAACACTCACAATGTGAACAAAAACAAACGAATAGCCATATACACTGTGGCTGTGATGAATGAAAAACAGTTAAGAAAGTCAATTATAAATAGTGCAGTTCAGAAATAATGCAAAATGCCAAAAACTGCAGAATACAAACCTGCCTCATTCCCCTCTCAATTACTGCCTCCCTTTAATATCCTCTGACTCTCAAAACTGTAGACTGTTTTCTATATAAGTTGTGGATAACTTTTTGCTCCTGTATTTCACCCCTAATAACTTTGTAATTATAAAGAGTGCATTCAAGTCAACATGGTCAAAGGGTTTTCTAAATCTACAAATGCCACTCTAAGAATACAACCATCTCCCAATTTATCAAGTTTGCCGATAACGCTGTGCGTGTATGGGAAGTTGTCATCATTGACTGACTATAGGAGGATACAGGATGGCTTAGACAGAATTTCTAGGTGTAATGATGAATTACAGCTTGCTCTTAATGTAGAAAAATGTGAGTTAATACAAATGAGCATGAGAAAAAACTCCTGTAATTTTCGAATATGCCAATTAGTAGTGCGCTGCTTGACAAAGTCCCATCAATTAAATGTCTGGGTGTAATGTTGCAAAGTGATATGAAACGGAGGAGCACATCAGAGTGGTGGTATGGAAGGCAAATTGTCAACTTTGTTTTATTGGAAGAATTTTGGGAAAGTGTGGCTCATCTATAAGGGATACAATATACAAGAGACCCATTCTTGAGTACTGTCAAATGTTTGGGATTCCCACCAGGTTGGATGAAAGGAAGACATCAAAGCAATTCGTAAGCATGCTGTTGATTTGTTATCGGTAGGTTCAATCAGCACACAGGTATTTTGGAGATGCTTTGTGAAAAATGGGAGTCCTCGGAGGGAACATGACATTCTTTTCATAAGGCACTATTGAGGAAATTTAAAGAAACGATTTTTGAGGCTGACTGCAGAATGATTCTTCTACCGCCTATGTACATTTCGCACAATGTCAAAAAGGTAAGATTAGAGAAATTCAAGAAAAAGGCATGCTGCCAACGAATGAGGTGTTTCCTACCCTCCTGGAATAGAGATGTCCCATTCTTGCAAATACCAATGACACATGATAAAAAACTCAATTTCTACGATAACTGTCACTTCGGCATAGCAGTTCTCTTGATGTGGCCCAAATAGATACCTAAAGTGAACATTTATATACATTGCTGCATGAAATGAATGAAGTCTATTGTAACTGGTAGCATACAGTTGTTATCACTGGCAAAGCTGCAATGTTTCAAGACAATGCAAAGTTTTCATCTGGTACAAACAACAATTTAAAAACTGTGAACTTCAATTATAGCCTTCACCATGCACCTATCATAATCAACATGTCCCTCATCAACTGATCATCCAATTTTCTATATTAGTGTGATTTGTTGATAAGCAGAAAAGGAAACCTGTAAGCTGCTCCCAAAAACGCACCTGATGAGGTTCTTCGGCCAAAAATTTCAAACTTTTTCGTAAGCAGCACTGATGCATCATTAGAAAAAATGCACAGGTAGTGGCTGTTTATGAATGATACAAAGCTATTTACATGTCTTACATCATATTTGCTTATGTAAAGGGCCAACTGCCAGTTTTTGCAACAAATATCAATCACCTGCAGATCCTCTTGTTCAAAACAAACAGATTTTCCCCAATAGTTTAATTCTGCTCTTTGGCATGCATCAAAGTAATATTAGTAGACTATTTTATTGCCATGGATGTCATTAGGGTCAACAGGATGACACTTGAAGTACAGGATGAGAGAGGAAGGGGGTTAGATTACCAAAAAGTCATACACAATTTGCTAACTGTCTCTTAATGATGGACATATACTGCTATGAAACTTGCTTAATAACACTGATACACAGAAAATTACCTTGATGACAGGTGGAGCAACGGCCACATATGTATTGCCATCATGATAAAGAATTGACTCCTGTCCTATAATGATAGCACCACATAGTGGTTCAGGAACTGGGATGACCATAGAAGCCTCTGTTTCAACATTGTCTTGTTTCCATGGCATCTGTAAAAATTCTCCACATAAGAACATATAAACTGTACACAAACGCAAAAATAAAGATTCTATACTGTACTCAAAAAGTTTGCTTTAACATTTCTGTCGCAGTTTCTGCTTAATTGTTTTCTCTTTAATTTTTTAAATAATAGTGCAGTTTATATCATTGCAACATCATCTCTCATTGCCCAATTGTTTAACTGCACTGACGATAATGCTGGGGAATGCTGTGTAGATGGACACTGTCACTAAACAGATCACAAACAGTTTTGCTATATGTGCATGAGGTGTGAATGCCATTTTTAGTGAATGGTTAGTCAGAAGAGTGAAATACTGGTGAATGCAGATCAGACAACAACCTAAATGTGACACACACAACTGGAGTTTTTGCTATGTGGACAGAGGGGCTCAACAGACACACCACATGGTCTGGGTGTAGGCTGCTCTTGTAGGTACCAGTGGCCTATCTTGTCCATTCACTGTGGATAGTCTCAATGGTCCTGAAATACATAGGAGCTCTGTTTACTAATGAAGATGACTTGTAGCTTGGGCACTTCCAGATATTATGTACATTGTTTTTAACCATATTATGTATGATCAGGTCAATTTGTTATCAAACACTTACTGAAAGAAATTTACAGGCTCTTTCAAGCCTATGATGCTACCCTCATTTTCAACACAGATCAATTTCATGATATAAGACAATGCACACTGTTTCCACTGGTAGGTATTTGAAGTCAATATGCAGTTCACTCCCCCAGCATATTTAACTGCAATTGCAACAAGCATACAGCTCTTGGAGGAGGACCAAAATGTAGCCACACTGTTCACCAATAAGGACTGTAATTGCACCCTTATCATGCTGCTAATGGCTACAGCAAAGATGATGATACTAAGGATACTTAAGGATACTTACTTGGGGGGGGGGGGGCAGGAAATATAGAAAATTATAGGCCACTCTCACTGCTCTTGTGCTTTGCAAAAATAATAGAAACTATTGTGAAAGATAGACTTATGAGCTACTTAAATAAGCACAACCTCCTAGCCAAGGACCAGTTTGGATTCCGAACAGGGAAAGGCACAGAAGCAGCAACAGCATATCTCACTAAATATATCCTAGAAGCACTCGCTAAAGGAAACTATACAACAGGTATATTTCTCGATCTAATCAAAGCTTTTGACACAGTGGATCACAAAACATTGTTGGCTAAGCTAGATGAACTGGGAATAAGGGGGATGGTAAAAAAAAATGGTTCCAGTCATATCTAGAAAATAGAGTACAGATGACTGAAATAACACATTTATCATGTAATTCCAACTGTATTGAAAAACATATTTCTGACCCCAAACATATAAATATAGGTGTACCACAGGGTAGTATCCTAGGTCCAGTACTATTTTTAATTAATATTAATGATTTCCCACAAAGTATAAAGCATGGGCATACAATATTGTTTGCAGATGGCTGTGCTAATCAGTGACACATCACATGTAGATCTAAGAGAGAAAGCGGAAGAAACACTAAAAATTGTATATGAGTGGGCAGCTAATAACAAAGTCACACTTAATATTAAGAAAACAAGTGCTGTGAACTTTTACATAAATAAAAAACCATATTATAATAACCTGAAGTTAGGTAATGAAACCATACAATGGGTGGAAAGCACAAAATTTCTTGACATGCGCATTGATAGTCAGTCGAAGTGGGAAGACCTGTAAAAATACTTCATAACAGAATCTCTACAGCATGCTATGCCCTCAAAGTTCTTACTTCAGCATGCGATATTTCATGTATTAAATCAGTATACTTTGCGTATATCCATTCTGTTAGTAGTTATGGGATAATATTCTGGGGAGTGAACAAAAATTAAGTTTAAACGCAACAGAGTCTACTGTACAATGCCATCAAGTTATATAATAAATTACGGCAAAACATAAAAGACAAAGACAATCTCCTCCTCCAAAGAAAAATGGAGTTAAAAAAGGTTCTGTGTTAAACTATATGGAGAAATAATAATTATATAAGATTGAAAAATGTAAATTAGATTATAAGAAAATTTCACTATCAACTATTGTGTAAGAAATAAATTTAAACTGTTAAATTGTCTATTATTCAATGACAAAATCCATACAATGGAAACTGTTTCACGGATTAATAAAAAATCAAATCAAATCAAATCCTTTCCTTTAGAATCCATATACCTACTCCCAAATCCAAATAAGGTCAATAGGTCGGCTCAAAGACATGGAGACTATGGATCATGTGCAGTCACAGCAGGATGGAGCTCAGGATGGAGCTGCAGCACAATTTTCTATTCAGGTATGTTAGTTTCTCAATGAACAATTTTGAGGCTACTGGATTGTGTGTTGTTCAGCAGCATCTCCAGTCTCATTCAAATGGCCACTACAAAGCTCGGACCTCATCATGCCAAGACAACTCACTATATCAAGTCCTCAAAACATTGAGGAAGACACGGATAGGCACAGATCTCTGTGCAAGTATGACTGTGTACATACATATCTGATGGATACACTGTTTTCATATGGAAGTACTCCAATAAACAGTATACTTTGACCTATGTGGTACGGGGACTCCTCAGACACAATACAGGTTCGGCATCTGTAACTGTTACATCTATAGTTGGACCATGAAGTTATCTGAATATACTGATAAAAGTGTTGCAGCCTTTACAAACAGTATCCTGACCAGCTAGTCCTACACAAATTTCCTCAGCATTTCTTCCCATAAGCCCAATGGAGACACAAACAGTTACTCCTTCATCACTCAGGTTTTGAAAAGCAACAACATACCTCTTGAAACGTTCAGCTATCTCCTATGTCCTAAAATGATAGACATACTACAAAAAATTCTAGACCCACATCCTCCAGCCTGTAGGCGGTACTCAGTCACTCATCAGCCTGAGTTCACACCTTCAGCTAAATTTATAAACGCAAGGTGTAAGCACTGAACATCAGGGGCACCTACAGGGGTCAGACGACAGCATGGATGTACTGCGAGGAATGCATGCTTGAATATAAATGCAGATGCCAGCGAATCCTCCAGTTGTGCTCTTGTATTTGACCACTGTAAGAGCCCCACCTTACTCTTCTCTGCTATCTTCATGGTCACAATAGATAATTACTTTTAATTTAGGCAATATATTCCAGGTCAGAAAGGAACCTTGTTGTCATGTTAGAGGCTGGGTACAATCACAATCTGAGATGGTTTTCAGTGATAGTTATAAATGTTTTATGTCACAAATATGCAGATTTATTAAATGTGACACTTAATAAGACACACTTTCCACATTCTAATATTCAGTAAAATATGTCATTAATGTTGTGGCATCTGCCAATTTGAGCACATAATGAGCATACAAGCATTCATACGTCTTATGCAAAAGCAAGCTTGCCAGCCACTACTGGCTCTTAACACAACTCGCAGCTGCTAACATGCTGCATATTATTGTATCAACCTTTAACAAACTTTACACTACAAAAGACCCTTGCTGAATGTACTTGATACATTGCAAGTGTCAGTCATGATCAGAACGGACATACTCTTGGTGCTCATAACCAAGGTGGCTAAAGTGACCAGTATTTCAAGAGGCATGTTATTGAAGATTTATATTGCATAGAGGGAAAGCAGGAAATCAGCATCTGCTACATCACACAGCAGATGAAAGTGCTAGTTGAGTGTCCATTACAGACAGTCACTGAAGAGGATTGTAATTGGAAAAAAAGATGACAATGACAGCTGCAAAAGTCACTGCAGAACCAAATGCTGCGCAGATGGAGGGAACTCTACAAGCCGGGAACTGCAGGGCAAGATGGAATTTCAAAACCATAAATGATGTCCAAGCCATAAAACAAGAACTATGGAGCAATGAAAGAAAGTAATTTGGTGACATGAGTCTTGTTCCACACTGCTTCCAACTTCTGGCCGAGTTTATGTCCCAAGTGCGAAACACGAAGGGGATTCAGTAATATTTGAGCAGCCATGGTCGATCAGGTCCATCACATGGTACAATGTTTGTTCCTCAATGGTGATGCTATGTTCCACGACAACAGCTCCCCAGTTCACACACCTCACAGCTTCCGTGACTGGATTTGTGAGTATGAGGATGAATGGTCACATCTCCCCTAGACACCACAGTCACCTGATCTCAATGTCACTGAGCATTTGCTGTCTGCTTTGGAGAGAAGGGTGCATATTGCTATCAAGTTCCATCATCATTACCTGAACTTGCCACTATTTTGCAGGAAGAATGTGTAAGTTTCCCTTGAAAACCACAAAGAATCTGTATTTCTATTCAGAGATGACAGGAAGCTATTTTCAATGCCCAAGGTTTTCCTGCACTGTATCAGGCAGGCAATGCATTGTGTTTATGGTGTTTCCGTATTTCTGACCACCCCCTGTACTTTTTGGTGTCATGGCTGGCTTACACCATAGGCATCAGCTTTGGACTTGACAACCCAGCTAGCTGGTATAAGCCTCATCATCTCATGCCAGCGTCCAAGTCAAGACTCAATCGTACTCCTGGAGCCAGTGGATAGGCTAGTCATGTTATTATCTTCGTACACTCAGCAACCAGCCACTTTTCCTGGATACATTGGCAGAGATTCAAATCCCCCTTTGCCCCTGTCAGTCCCAGCGCAACCTTGGTAATGTAAGACAATATGACGAAACGGATGGGTTTCTCAACATGTAGTGGAAATGTTGAGTCACAGACAGGCACAACAAAAAGACTGCTAACCAAGTAAGCTTTTGGACAAACGTTTTCTGCTGAATTAAGGCAACACACACACACACACACACACACACACACACACACACAAAAAAAAAAAAAAAGTGCAACTCAACAGGGAGAGAGAGTGTGTGTGTGTGTGTGTGTGTGTGTGTGTGTGTGTGTGTACATAAATCTGAGTTACACATTTGTGAATGTTCAACCTTTTCATCATGCACAAGTGCTGCCAGCAGTTGGATATCACTATGGAAACATCAGCAAGTCAATGTAGCAGTGCACAGCAACTTGTGACCACCAGAATACACTGTATGATTGAATATTGTTATTGTTATTTTGCAACGTAATTATTGAATGATCATTACTATTTATTGCAATGGAGAATATTTTGTGATTAGTTATTTTAGTCCACAACATGAAGCCAAGCATACAAGGTATTTTTTGAAAACAGGTACACATTTTTGAATAAATCTTGCACCTAAAATCATTAACAAATCATCTATGAACCACACAAAGAAAAATCTTCCTTCCTCCAGAAAAAATTCAGGTCTGAAAGTGTTAATTCAGAAGAAGGCTTATTGGCTGAAAGCTAACTTGTTTAGCACTCTGTTTGTTGTGCTTTCTGTGACTCAACATTTCCACTACATGATGAGTAGCAGTCTATCCTTTTCATGAAGTTGTCATTATTCCAGTCTGAATTTTCCTAGATAATTTTTCTTATATGAAGTAACGATAACACCATCAGCTGTATTTACTGGTTTTAATCATACACAACTGGTTTTGGTATTACAATACACCATCTTCAGGTCCCTCTACGACTCTGGGTGATAACACTGACATCAGGAATCATCAAACGTAAAGCCAATCCGTTGGTGACATATGCACCAAAAACAATATTAAGTTTTGTGGACACTATATATAATAGAGGGAAACATTCCACGTGGGAAAAATATATCTAAAAACAAAGATGATGTGACTTACCAAACGAAAGTGCTGGCAGGTCGATAGACACACAAACACAAACACACACAAACATTCACACAAAATTCCGCGTGGAGGTTAATAATAGCTTTCGCAACCAACGGTTGCTTCATCAGGAAAGAGGGAAGGAGAGGGAAAGACGAAAGGATGTGGGTTTTGAGGGAGAGAGTAAGGAGTCATTCCAATCCCGGGAGCGGAAAGACTTACCTTAAGGGGAAAAAAGGACAGGTATACACTCGCGCGCGCGCGCGCACACACACACACACACACACACACACACACACACACACACACACACACACACACACATATCCATCTGCACATACACAGACACAAGCAGACATTTGTAAAGGCAAAGAGTTTGGGCAGAGATGTCAGTCGAGGCGGAAGTACAGAGGCGAAGATGTTGTTGAAAGACAGGTGAGGTATGAGCGGCGGCAAATTGAAATTAGCGGAGATTGAGGCCTGGCGGATAACGAGAAGAGAGGACATATTGAAGGGCAAGTTTCCATCTCCGGAGTTCTGACAGGTTGGTGTTAGTGGGAAGTATCCAGATAACCCGGACGGTGTAACACTGTGCCAAGATGTGCTGGCCGTGCACCAAGGAATGTTTAGCCACAGGGTGATCCTCATTACCAACAAACACTGTCTGCCTGTGTCCATTCATGCGAATGGACAGTTTGTTGCTGGTCATTCCCACATATAAAGCGTCACAGCGTAGGCAGGTCAGTTGGTAAATCACGTGGGTGCTTTCACACATGGCTCTGCCTTTGATCGTGTACACCTTCCGGGTTACAGGACTGGAGTAGGTGGTGGTGGGAGGGTGCATGGGACAGGTTTTACACCGGGGGCGGTTACAAGGGTAAAGCCAGAGGGTAGGGAAGGTGGTTTGGGGATTTCATAGGGATGAACTAAGAGGTTAAAAAGTTAGGTGGGCGGTGGAAAGACACTCTTGGTGGAGTGGGGAGGATTTCATGAAGGATGGATCTCATTTCAGGGCAGGATTTGAGGAAGTCTTATCCCTGCTGGAGAGCCACATTGAGAGTCTGATCCAGTCCCGGAAAGTATCCTGTCACAAGTGGGGCACTTCTGGGGTTCTTCTGTGGGAGGTTCTGGGTTTGAGGAGATGAGGAAGTGGCTCTGGTTATTTGCTTCTGTACCAGGTCAGGAGGGTAGTTGCAGGATGCGAAAGCTGTTTTCAGGTTGTTGGTGTAATGGTTCAGGGATTCCGGACTGGAGCAGATTCGTACTGCAGCATTGGATCACTTGTTTACCTACACCCTTATTCTACTTTCCAAGTGTGTATGTTTGTGTTTGTTTGTGTGTGTATCGACCTGCCAGCACTTAATATATATATATCTTCTACAAAAAGTGTGATGATGATCCCAACATCAACATTATCACCCAGAGTCATAGAGTGATCTGAAGATGCTGTATTATAACACCAAAACCGGTTGCACATGAACAAACCCAGTAAATATAGTTGGTGGTGGTGGTGGTGTTGCTTCATGTAACAGTTGTCCCAATATCCACCAGAAGATAGATGTACAGAGATTGGTAATTTTTAGTCCTAGGTGCAGATTAAAAGGAGGGGTATACTACCCCATGCTGGCATGCATATTAACGGATTTAGCATGGAAGAGACAATATCACTGTCCACTAACGTTACCACCAAGCTCGGAGGACTCTACACGATAGATATGGGTATGGCCACTAGTTTGCTCCACCAAATAAATCCCAGGACGGCATTGGCAACTTTCACTGCAAGTACCAAATGGAACTATTTGTACTGCAGCATTGGATCACTTGTTTACCTACACCCTTATTCTACTTTCCAAGTTTGTTTCTGCTTTTTGATTTCACTGATTCTGGCATAACATAATGATATCTGATTAGGTTTTCTAACCGAGGGATGAGTTCATTTGTTGGCGAGTTTACTGTCATGACAATAATACATTAGGTTGCAGCGCTGCTGCTCTGAACATCCATTAAAAACTTAACGTATTACTATCACATCAGAAAGCAAATAATTAAGAGTCAGACACTACAATTATACAAAACACAAAGATACAGAAAAACAGGTGGACATCACCCCACATTACTAATAATTAGCCTTGGTACAAACATGAGAGAAAAGGGTGGCAGTAATGTTGTCTATGATGAAACTGAATGGAATCACTATAACAAGGTTGTGGGTGTTCTGGAGGAACTCATATTCAGTTCAGCATGGCATTAACCTAATTAACTGTCATTAATTACTGTAACTTCCATGCAGAGAACCACGAAAAAATTGAATAGAAAGATCATCTCTTTCCCACAGATGCTACTTGGGGAATGACTGTATGTAGGAGGATACAATTTCTACATTTAACTAATTGGTGTCAATGACGTGTTTCTGTAGAGCATATGACTTTCCTCCAGGCAAAGCACTAGAAATCAGTAAGTAACATGAAGATAAATTAACACAACAAATAATACGCTCTGTTTACAGTGAAGAACACACACTCTAGGAATGTGTGAAATGTATAGTGTGACATAATGTGCAATAAAAAAAGGGGTGAAAATCTTTTAAGCTTTGGATTAGAAAATAAAATATGTGAACTAAATCAATTACATTAGCCACCAGGATGACACGTAAAAAACAATAAATGAATTAACTGAACAATCCAACTGTACCTAAACTACACGACAATTCTCAATACACACTGTAATTTCATGGAACTTTCATCTGACAAATTTGAGTACCGGTACTACTAATACGTGCAGTAACTTCAAAACCCAGTCACTGAAAGAATGCGGGTATTCACATATGAGGTTTATTACTTTATTCATTAGTAGTATGTTTTATTAGTTCAAAAAATTTGCATGTATGCTCAATAAAACAACTCATTAAAAGCTTGGCAAGACATAGCATTCTTCTCATAAGTGATTTCCAGAAAAGTGGCATCTCTGAAAAATATCACCATTTCCAGTAACAGATTAATATTACTGCAAATATGTAGAATAAAATACAAAGTCATACTTTGCAACTAAGCTCTGAACAGAATACACTAGGAAGTAAGTGAAACATAAAGTAATCTCTGCCTGAGATTCAATAGTTCTATATCACTCATTTGATTCTATATCCAGATCTTATATGTGACATTTACTACCACTCAAACTTCCTCTTACTTTGAGAATGGTGAGAGGGCTTACCATACAACTGACTTCTGTGGCTAACAATATTCTTTACAACTATGATAATGATCTTCCCTCTACAATACTGCTGGACTCATTTTGCTGTCTTATTCATACCACTGCCATGGGACATCAGAATTCCATGCTAATTATGCTCATCTTCCTAATGTATTTCACACTTCACTACATTTTCTTAAAATATTAATTATTTTCATTACAAACCTTCACAAATTCCTTGTCCCTCAGTGATATTTCATGAGTTTTTACATGCCTTCCATTCATATCTTGATAAATCAGTATTATTGTAGGATTTGGACAACCATGGAGGAAATTAAGGTCTTGAACCTGTAGTTCTTCCATTCTACAGGGTAGAGAAAAAACAAAGAATACAAGTGGGTAGTATAAATGTTTACATTTTATTCACACAGTAGAAATTAAAATCATGTTTTACCAAGAAGATATAATAATTCATTATAATTGCAATTTTTGTATTTACATGTGGGTAGATGTGATCCAGATATTTTGGCAAATGTTTGAGTTAATTAATGGAAAGAATAAAGGTAACCATACATTGAATGTATGCAATGTTAAGTGTTCAGCAAGCACATAAACAAGACTAAGAAATGACTAGAAGTGGTTCATGGTATCGTCTACTGCTATGCACTGTGTGGTGGCTTACGAACTATGGACTATGTAGAGCTCTTCATACCCTTTAATCAATGAGGTGCAATCTCAATCATCTTACAACAAATAAAAGATATTTAAGTATCGTTAGCTCTCCGAAGAGTAAGAATTCTGTAAATATTGATATCATCACAAGATAGCTATTGTAAGGCTACCACAATGAAATAAGGAATGCTTCTAAAGAGAATTAAGTATGGCATAGACAACTTTACAAAACTAAAGATGAAACAAGTCCCACTATTGCACTATTCACTCCTGACCACATTTTGAAAAGTTCTTGAAAAGTCATTACACAAAAAGATTCTGGAGCAGCTTGCAAATTTAAGCTTCACTGACAAAACACAGTTTGTCTTTCAAAAAAGTATCTCTACACATGAAGATATTTTTTCATTCACAAACAACGTCTTAAGTCACTGAACAGTAAGAAGTTGCTAACCGGCATATTTTTTTGTCCGACCAAGGCAATCGATAGTTTAGACCACCAAATGGGCCATTCCATGCCAAGGTCTAGTTGTGGAAAAAGTTTTCACATGGCTGTCACCAAATTTGCCGAAATTTTGTGTGAACATTTGCACATGATCCAAACAAACATTGGTAAAGTTTTACTTTTGCCAATTTAATACTTGCAGAGATAAAGTCATTTGTTTGATCCTATAGTGCAGCTATGAACAGTGCACCCATGAGATTTAGGCAAATTTGAGATGTAATGTCTCCAGCAATGTTTTGAAAGGAAAAGAACTAGGTCATCTTTTTGTGCTCTTTTAAGCGAAATAATAAAAAAAGATTTCCTGAGTGTTTTGCATACGAATAATCTGCAGCACAGTCAGCCGAAGAAATACACACTTGAAAAAAAGAGCAAAGTTTAGCTTTTTATCTCTCCAAGAGTAACAGCTGGATAAAGCTGAAACTTGGCACATATAAACTTACTAATACAAGATCTTAGAATATAAAATTTCATTCTCCTAGTTCTTTCCATCAGAGTACAAATTGAAGCAAATTTGATGATGTTCCCAACGGCCCAACTTAAAAAAAAAAAGAAAGAATGTTCTGCATACTCTTTTAAACCATTTCATTAGAAACATCATGTTCTAAACCATCCAAAAAACTAGATTCAGTTTTGCAATGCAATCATATTAGCCCCTAACAAACAATAACAATGGGCCCATATTGTAGTGGTACTCAAATCTAACATCTTTTTTATGTTCTACAATTGTTTAATACTCTCTGTTGAAGATAATATCAAAAGTCCTGATGATTAGGAAATGACCTTTACTCATAAAAACTGCACATAAGTAGTTTTTTATTTTTTAGACATCTCTACAGCACTCAAGCGCTAAAAAATTTTTTTCCTAAAAAATTAAATTGAATAAGGAATTGTGCCTCTAATAATGTGAGGTTATCATATTTGAATTGTATGATTTTTTGGGTTCTGTCTTATAAAAACTTCTTCCCAAAATTCTACCAGTGACATCATCCGCCTGGCAGCATAGTTTTCCTCGAGACCTTCTACAGCAAATTAATGAAACCTGTAAACAAATCAAGTAGCTTGAAGCAAACATACGCTTAGGACCCTAAACAAGACCTCTGCTAGCTCTGGCCTCTGACACTTATAGAAACGTATCATTTCCTGTGTAAAGAAACCCTTATCATGCTTGGGAATCTGTGGTTAAGAGACCCATCTGTGGCTGCTGTTGCACAGATATCGAGTGTGTCCCCTATGGTGATGGCAATGCTAGTTTTGACACATTAAAAGAAATTGGCAGTGGTTAAGCCATCATGGACCATAAGAACACAGTTACATATTTTTTCATCAGCACTCTAATGTTCCACATAAACTGCACACTATGCTAAGCAAAGTATCTCACCTTGGTAACAATAATATACTCAGCAAATCCCAGTTTGGGTTTCCGAAGGGTTCCTCTACTGAGAATGCCATTTATATGATCACACACCGGATATTACAAGCATTAAATAACAAAATAGCACCAGTAGCTATTTTGTGTGACCTATCCAGGGCACATGATTGTGTGAATCATAGTATACTCCCAAATAAATTGAAGTTTTATGGGATTGATGGTATAGCCAACCAATGGATTGTGTCATATCTAACCAAAAGAAAGGAGGAAGTTGTACTTGGTAGTAATTCAACCAAAAGAATACAGGGACATAATTCTGACTGGGGAGAAATCACATACGGAGTTCCCCCAAGGCTCAACCTTAGGTTGACTACTGTTTCTCGCGTATGTAAATGATCTATTGCCTAATGTACAACAAGTAGAATAAGCACAATTAGTTCTTTTTGCAGATGACACCAGTATTGTAATCACTCCCTGTGTGTGTGTGTGTGTGTGTGTGTGTGTGTGTGTGTGTGTGTGTGTGTGTGTCTAAAAATAAAGATGCTGTAAATTACCAAACGAAAGCATTGGTATGTTGATAGGAGACAATGTCTGCTTGTGTATGTATATGTGCGGATGGATGTGTGTGTGTGTGCGCGCGCTCTCCCTTAAAACCCACATCCTTTCGTGTTTCCCTCTCCTTCCCTCTTTCCTGATGAAGCAACAATGGGTTGCGAAAGCTTGAAATTTGTGTATGTGTTTTTTTTGTCTCCTATCAACATACCAACACTTTCGTTCAGTAAGTTACAGCATCTTTATTTTTAGATATATTTTTCCCACGTGGAATGTTTATATATATATATGGAAACATTCCACGTGGGAAAAATATATCTAAAAATAAAGATGCTGTAACTTACTGAACGAAAGTGTTGGTATGTTGATAGGAGACAAAAAAAACACATACACAAATTTCAAGCTTTCCGCTGTTTGTCAGTCTTCGACGGCTGGCGCGCTGCCAAGATGGACTTGAGCCGCCTTATCGGCGGGGTCAAAGGTCACGCGCTCAGAGAGCTGACGTAACATGCTGTTGCATACTTTATGTCGACAGATCCTAGATGTACCCTTGTCCGTTTTTAAGCTACGCTACAGATCACTTTATTTATGAAAATACAATGTACAATCTCCAACAAATTTAACATATTCACAGGTACCTTTACCTTTAATCCATATAAAAACAGTTTCATTAACTGATATCTTACGTCTACTACGTGTATACAAGGAAAAGGGTGAGGGTGACATATATGTTGATTTGCCAAAGTCTTTATTTGCATTTTCGGTGACGTGATATGTTCGATAGGCTGTGATGTCACGATCAACGAAGCTTTCCAGTCCGGATACATTGGGTACACCTGTACCACCACGTACAACAGCGACTGTTAACCATCCGTTACCGTGGGTAAACGAATCATTGATATCAATGCTGAAGTTCAGTCTGCAACCACAAAACACTGCAGGTCCGTCCAGTAGAGCGTGTGCAGCGACAGATTTGATCGTATTCTTTTTCTTGTCAGCGGCAGATGTGGTCATTTCGACGTCTTCAATTGTTTTATATATAGTCTGTCTTGCACGACGACGGCGACTGTATCTTCTGTAAGGCATCTTGGCAGCATCTGCTTGTGTCTGTATGTGTGGATGGATATGTGCGTGAGTGCGAGTGTATACCTGTCCTTTTTTCCCCCTAAGGTAAGTCTTTCCGCTCCCGGGATTGGAATGACTCCTTACCCTCTCCCTTAAAACCCACTTCCTTTCGTCTTCCCCTCTCCTTCCCTCTTTCCTGATGAGGCAACAGTTTGTTGCGAAAGCTTGAATTTTGTGTGTATGTTTGTGTTTGTTTGTGTGTCTATCGACCTGCCAGCGCTTTCGTTCGGTAAGTCACCTCATCTTTGTTTTTTTATATATAAACAAAGATAATGTGACTTACCAAATGAAAGTGCTGGCGGGTCGACAGACACACAAAAATACACACAAAATTCAAGCTTTCGCAACAAACTGTTGCCTCATCAGGAAAGAGGGAAGGAGAGGGAAAGACGAAAGGATGTGGGTTTTAAGGGAGAGGGTAAGGAGTCATTCCAATCCCGGGAGCGGAAAGACTTACCTTAGGGGGGAAAAAAGGAAAAAAGGACGGGTATACACTCACACACACACACATATCCATCCACACATATACAGACACAAGCAGACGTATTTAAAGACAAAGAGTTTGGGCAGAGATGTCAGTCGAGGCAGAAGTGCAGAGGCAAAGATGTTGTTGAATGACAGGTGAGGTACGAGTGGCAGCAACTTGAAATTAGCGGAGATTGAGGCCTGGTGGATAACGGGAAGAGAGGATATATTGAAGAGCAAGTTCTCATCTCCGGAGTTCGGATAGGTTGGTGTCAGTAGGAAGTATCCAGATAACCCGGACGGTGTAACACTGTGCCAAGATGTGCTGGCTGTGCACCAACGCATGTTTAGCCACAGGGTGATCCTCATTACCAACAAACACTGTCTGCCTGTGTCCATTCATGCGAATGGACAGTTTGTTGCTGGTCATTCCCACATAGAATGCGTCACAGTGTAGGCAGGTCAGTTGGTAGATCACGTGGGTGCTTTCACACGTGGCTCTGCCTTTGATCGTGTACACCTTCCGGGTTACAGGACTGGAGTAGGTGGTGGTGGGAGGGTGCATGGGACAGGTTTTACACCGGGGGCGGTTACAAGGGTAGGAGCCAGAGGGTAGGGAAGGTGGTTTGGGGATTTCATAGGGATGAACTAAGAAGTTACGAAGGTTCGGTGGACGGCGGGAAGACACTCTTGGTGGAGTGGGGAGGATTTCATGAAGGATGGATCTCATTTCAGGGCAGGATTTGAGGAAGTCGTATCCCTGCTGGAGAGCCACATTCAGAATCTGATCCAGCCCCGGAAAGTATCCTGTCACAAGTGGGGCACTTTTGTGGTTCTTCTGTGGGAGGTTCTGGGTTTGAGAGGATGAGGAAGTGGCTCTGGTTATTTGCTTCTGTACCAGGTCGGGAGGGTAGTTGCGGGATGTGAAAGCTGTTGTCAGGTTGTTGGTGTAATGCTTCAGGGATTCCGGACTGGAGCAGAATATATATATATATATATATATAAAAAAAAAACAAAGAGGAGATGACTTACCGAACGAAAGCGCTGGCAGGTCGATAGACACACAAACAAACACAAACATACACACAAAATTCAAGCTTTCGCAACAAATTGTTGCCTCATCAGGAAAGAGGGAAGGAGAGGGAAAGACAAAAGGAAGTGGGTTTTAAGGGAGAGGGTAAGGAGTCATTCCAATCCCGGGAGCGGAAAGACTTACCTAGGGGGGAAAAAAGGACAGGTATACACTCGCACACACACACACATATCCATCCACACATACAGACACAAGCAGACATATTTAAAGACAAAGAGTTTGGGCAGAGATGTCAGTCGAGGCGGAAGTGTAGAGGCAAAGAAGTTGTTGAAAGACAGGTGGGTATGAGTGGCGGCAACTTGAAATTAGCGGAGATTGAGGCCTGGCGGATAACGAGAAGAGAGGATATACTGAAGGGCAAGTTCCCATCTCCAGAGTTCGGATAGGTTGGTGTTGGTGGGAAGTATCCAGATAACCCGGACGGTGTAACACTGTGCCAAGATGTGCTGGCTGTGCACCAAGGCATGTTTAGCCACAGGGTGATCCTCATTACCAACAAACACTGTCTGCCTGTGTCCATTCATGCGAATGGACAGTTTGTTGCTGGTCATTCCCACATAGAATGCATCACAGTGTAGGCAGGTCTCTCCCTTAAAACCCACTTCCTTTCGTCTTTCCCTCTCCTTCCCTCTTTCCTGATGAGGCAACAGTTTGTTGCGTAAGATTGAATTTTGTGCGTATGTTTGTGTGTCTATCGACCTGCCAGCGCTTTCGTTCGGTAAGTCACCTCATCTTTGTTTTTTTATATATAATTTTTCCCACGTGGAATGTTTCCTTCCATTATATATATAAAAAAAACAAAGATGATGTGACTTACCATACGAAAGCGCTGGCAGGTCGATAGAAACACAAACAGACACATACATACCCACAAAATTCTAGCTTTCACAACCAATGGTTGCTTCGTCAGGAAAGAGGGAAGGAGAGGGAAAGACGAAAGGATGCGGGTTTTAAGGGAGAGGGTAAGGAGTCATTCCGATCCCGAGAGCGGAAAGACTTACCTTAGGGGGAAAAAAGGACAGGTATACACATTTGTCTGCTTGTGTCTGTATATGTGTGGATGGATATGTGTGTGTGTGCGTGTGTATACCCGTCCTTTTTTCCCCCTAAGGTAAGTCTTTCCGCTCCCAGGATTGGAATGACTCCTTACCCTCTCCCTTAAAACCCACTTCCTTTCGTCTTTCCCTCTCCTTCCCTCTTTCCTGATGAGGCAACATTTTGTTGCGAAAGCTTGAATTTTGTGTGTGTGTATGTGTCTGTTTGTGTTTCTATCAACCTGCCATCGCTTTCGTATGGTAAGTCACATCATCTTTGTTTTTAAATATATATATGAAAATGGAAGAAATGGTGAACAAAGTTCTTAAATGTATCATTGACTGGTTTTCTGTGAATGGTCTCACCCTGAATTTCACAAAGAAACATCACATTCAGTTCTGCACTTCTAGGGGTACTGCACCAGTGATAATTGTAACACATGGTGATGAAATAATACATACGGTGGAAACTTCAAAATTCTTAGGTGTCCATATTGATGAGAATTTAAATTGGTAAAACACATTTTGGAACTCCTAAAACAACTTAGTTCAGCCACATTTGCACTTAGAATCATAGCAAATCTTGGGGAGAGAGAGAAATCAGTAAGTTGACATATTTTGCTTATTTCCATTCAGTAATGTCATATGGAATAATGTTCTGGGGTAACTCATCTTTAGGAAAGAAGGTCTTCATTGCCCAAAAATGTGCTGTAAGAATAATATGTGATTCTCACCAGCGATCATCTTGTAGACTTCTGTTTAAGGAGTTGGGCATTCTGCTTACTGCTTCACAGTATATTTATTCCCTCAGGAAGTTTGTTGTTAATAATCCACTACAGTTCAAAAGGAACAATAAGGCACATAATTACAATACTAGAAGAAAAAATGAATTCATTACTCAACATTAAGGTTGTCTTTAGCACAGAAAGGGGTGCACAACACTCCAACAAAAATTTTTGACCACTTACTCACTGACATCAAACGTCTAACAGACAGCAAGGTAAAATCCGAAAATAAACTGAAGCAGTTTCTCTTTGACAACTCCCTCTATTCCAAAGAAATGTCTATATTTGTAATGTGTAAAAGGAGGTGGATAGGAATTGTAGCTCAATCTCTACATCTTGTTTTCATTCCAGGGAAAAAAAATGGTGATGTTTAAAGTACAAATTAATTTGTAATATGAATGTAAAATGGCTTGTTCCACATCATGACGATTTATCGCGCAAAATGATCCATGGAACATGAAAGTAAATAACTAACTAACTATACCTCAAAGTGGAATTAAATTAGCACATCAATAGAAGACACAATAAAAAGACAGTCTCATAAATCTCTGTAACATGAATCCATTCCCAAACATGTCAGGAAGACTGCTATGAACGTACGAAAAATTTGCACAATGTGATAATGGTATAAAATCTGAAGACTATTTAAATAATGTGTGCAGCACCTATTGTGCAACAATTTTACTACCATGATCTTCACTGCCTGCACAGTTAAATTTTGAAGTTTATAACCAGTTTGGTTCTGCAGTTATAGCAGAACAACAGACTGAAATATGTCATCATGAGTTGTGACAAAAAGACACTGCCCCCCTCCCCCCCCCCCCCCCCCCCATTTGTAAAGTTTTGCGAGTTATTCTTTATCTCACTTCCTACTCATAAAACGTTTTAATATTGCCTTTCCCAATACAGTGCTAAAGAAGCAGCAGTTTGAAATCACGACCACATCACAATACATATATTCTCTTTTAGGTTATTTTGTAAATAACTCCCCTGCCTATGAAAAATACTATACCATTGCCATAAGACTAAACAAAAGACTGATCTCCACTGTGAGCTACTGAATCTGTTGTTAACACAGACACTAGTACAGTATACCAGTACCAAAGTTTTCAGTTCCCTACCAAGCAATATTAAATTCATGAGAGTGAATAATCCTGATCCAACAAACATACAGAAGTACTTTTTGTCCGTAAAACAGTGATAAACAAAATTATCATTTAAATATTTAATTACTGGCACAGCATTCAAAATAGTAATTGTACATACCTTTAACTGTCCTGACGTGAATGATACAAGATGTCCTAAATTCTGTGTTCATTATTACTAACATTCTACTTCATATCTGTGTGGAGGCATTCCATTTACTACAGTGCATTTCCTAGGATTAAATGGTAATTTTACAATTGTTCCATGGAACAAAAAATAAAATAAATAAGAACAAACAAATATACCTTATACTTGAAGCTTTCAGCTCACTGTTGTCTTTTTCAAGAGGTATTATTTTGAATAGGCCATCATAAAGACGAAGACCAATAACTCGGGCTTCTGGATCAATTACAGCTATTATTCCCGTCTCTGAAGGTTTTCCTATTCTGTCTGCTACATTACCATGAGCTTTAGTTATTATTTCCAGGTTGTCACCTTCTCCAACACATTCCAATATCATTGCATTGTACCTTGCAGTTACAATGAACAGTAAGTCTTTAGTCTCATTCTGTAAGTTTGAAAATGGCATAATTATTGTACAAATTTATATTAATAATTACATGAGCATAAAACTACTACTTAGGAAGGCTATCGAGTAAGAATCATAAGAATCAATTTAATTTTACGGTGGTAGTGGTTGTGGTTGTAGTTGTGGTGGTGGTGGTAGTAGTAGTAGTAGTAGTAGTAGTAGTAGTAGTAGTATCCAATGGAATGGGTAAAAGGAGTAAGGAGATATGGAGGACAAGGGAATGTTGGAAAGGAGGGATGCTGCTGGCAGGGAGGGAGAGGCAGCAAGAAATTTGGTATGGCACACAATGAAGTAGAAGAGTGGGTTTGGAGAAAGGTGGAGAGGGGTGAGGTGAGAAGGAACTGAGGAAACGGGGAGACTGTGAAGAGAGAAGTGGAATGGAGATTATTGCAGTAAAGTGGGAGGCAGAGCAACAGAGGAGGGTGTAGGACAGGGTCTCCTGGAGACTGAAGCCAAGAGAATTACCGAACACCATTTTAGTATAAAATGGATGGCAGATATCGAAGTGGAGGTGCTGTTGATATTTGATGGGCTTTATACAGACAGACATTTTAGGGAGCCATCAGGAAAGTCAAGAATAACGTCCCAGAAGATGACAACCAAGGCCAAAGTGGACCAGGTGGAACAGATACGAGAGTGTGAGATGGTGGAGGAATGATTGTAGAGTGCCTTTGCCCTGGATCAGATCATGGAGATATTGTCAATGAACCTGAACCAATCAATTGGAGACACAACATTGTTGTTACAGGTAGTCTGAAAAAACCAGTTAATAGATGTTACCACTGATAAATTGTTGTATACGACTGGGGTTAACCCCCTCAGCACCAGTTAAGGCCTGAAGATGGTACGCTGGAGCAGCAAAACTGGCAGTCATAATAAATAACATCGTAAGGACAGCTGTAGGTGTCATTTTATTACGTAAGTGAACAGCTTAAGTCCATCAAACCTCCAATCAGAAGTTTAATAAACATAGTAAACATGGTCCTTAGTAGGCTGTAATGTAATTTTTATTTAATCATGTGATTAGCTAATTTCGACTACTTGTCATTGTCAAGCACCTGTAAAACGTAAGTGAACAGCTTAAGCCCATCAAATCTCCAATCAGAAGTTTAATAAACATAGTAAACATGGTCCTTAGTAGGCTGTAATGTAATTTTTATTTAATCATGTGATTATCTAATTTCGACTACTTGTCATTGTCAAGCACCTGTAAAACCAATATGGAAAATCACTACATTGTCTGCGTACGTTGCCATGTATAAATAACACTTTACACAACTCACATTAAGAGGATTTGCTGTTGATAACACAACATTAAATCGATTCTTTACATTTCATTTTGTATTACCGTTTATTGTATTAACATTGCTGCACAAATTTCTTACAACCACATGGTAACTGACAACAGCTGGTAAATGAAATGATCGTATGGCATTTATTGGCCGGGATATTCCCTTTGGGGTTTGGTCACTGTATTGCAAGACTTTTTAGTTGGCACCACTTTGGGGACTTGTGTGTCAATGATGATGAAAATGGTGATTAAGGACACACAACACCGAGTCCCCTGCTGGGAATCGAACCTGGGGCCCCCTCGCGTGGTAGGCGGTAACGCTACCGCTGTGCTACAGGGGCGGACACAGCAGCTGGTAATTTGTTGTCACAGATTCGCATTCATCCAAAGACTGAAGACTCTTGATAGCACATATCATAGGCACATTACATATATTGCTGGCGTGCCAGACTTAGTTGATGTCATGTATAAAAACTGTCAGTGACCAAATAATACATTAAGGGCATACAAATGGATACAAAATATTATATACAGTACACGGCATATCACCAAGTAAACTACTTTATTTTTATTATTATTATTTATTTTATGGCCTTCATTGGACCACTGTAGTCAAAAATACAAAGTTCTAAACAAGTTGTTACACATGGATACAATTTGGTTCGACAATAACTTAATATATTTAGGTAATATAATTATTAGAGGCTATTCTTATATGAAAGGTGTTTTGCTCTTCTGTCTGCCCAATATTTCTTCATTCTTTCAGATATTTTCTTTCTTTCTTCATCTGAGACAACTCTTCCTGTACTCCTTTTATTGATTTTCATTTGTAGTCTGGTTTGCGGGTCTTGCAGTATTCTGGTTTTCTCTGTCTTGTTTTTTAGGTCACCTACTGTAATTTGAAGTTCTTTTATATCTTCCTTAAATTTCTGTGATCCATTTAATGTCACTCTTGCTATTCCACAATTTTTGTATTATTTTTTTACTAATTCTGTTTTCTGGAGTTCTCATCAAATGTCCAAAGAATGAGATGCGTTTCTTCCTGATTGTGCTCATGACTGGTTCTATTTTCATATATACTGTTTCATTTGATGCTATTCTCCAATGTCCATTTATTTTATATTGTTTATTTATACATGTTCTAATTATTCTTCTTTCTATTTTTAGTATTCTGTCAATTTCTGCTGTATTAGTTGTTTTGAAGATAGTTTCAGCTGCATACGTTATTTCTGGTTGTGTAACTGTTTTATAGTGTTCTAATTTTGCATCTATAGATAGGCTTTTTTTGTTGTATGTAGTTTGGTAATGTAATTTGCATAGTTCAATTTTATTCTATTTTGCCATGATGGCTTCTCATTTAGATTGTATGTTATTATTTCGCCTAAATATTTAAATTTATCAACAATTTTGATTTCCTGTTCTCCTATTGTAATTTTGTTTGCGAGTGGTGGATCAGTTAGCATAATCTCCGTTTTTTCAAATGATATTCTAAGGCCTACTTTCTCTGCTATTTCTTGTAGTAATTTCACTTGTTGCCTGGCTTCTTGAACGGTGTTGGCTAAGAGAGCAAGATCATCAGCGAATCCCAAGCAGTTTAAGCTAATATCATCTTTTGCACTTCCAATTCTTATCCTCTTTGGATTGTCCTTGTACCATTCTCTCATTATGTATTCCAGTGCACAGTTGAAAAGTAATGGTGATAGGCAGTCACCTTGTCTTAAGCCTGTTTTTATGAGGAATGGTTCCGAAATTTCTCCTCTAAACTTCACTTTTGATTTAGTGTTAGTTAGAGTGAGTTGTATTATTTTAATTAGTTTTGGATGGAGACCTAGATTTCTTAAAATTTTTAATACTGAAGGTCTGTGGAGACAGTCATATGCCTTCTTAAAATCTACAAATGTTATTGCCAGAGGTTTGTTCCGTTTCTTGTAGTATGCCATAATCAATTTTAAACTAATTATCTGCTCTGCACAGCTTCTCCATGGTCTGAAACCTCCCTGATATTCCCCTAACTCCTGTTCTAATTGCTCCTTGATTCTTTCATATAGGATCTTGGATAGAATTTTATATGTGCAATCTAGGAGAGAGATTCCTCTGTAGTTTTCTGGGTTGCTCTTATCTCCCTTTTTGTGTAGTGGGTGGATGATAGCTGTGGTCCAATGTTCGGGAAATTGTTCTGTTACCCAAATTTTTGTTAGAGCCATGTGTAAGGAGGTCTTGACTGTGTCATTTGCATATTTCCACATTTCAACAAAAACCTGATCTTCTCCACATGCCTTATAATTTTTTTGTTCTTTAAGAATTTCTTCTACTTCTTGGAAAGTTGGAGAGTCTAGTTTGTTAGGTTTGGTTTTCTTTAGGGTATTTATGTTGATTTGTAAGGGTTCTTTGGGTTCCTCGCAATTCAGAAGTTTGTAAAATGCTTTTCCTTGTTACTGTGTGTCACTCTTCCATCTTCATCTTCCAGTATTAGTGTAGGGGCCTCATATTGTTGTAGTTGTTTCCCAAAGATTTTGTAGTAGTTCCTGTAGTTGGTTTTATGATAATTACCTTCTATAGACTTTATAATATCTTTATGAAATCCTCTTTTGATTCTTCTAATATTTTGAGTGAATTTTTTTTTCTTTCATTTTTTAGGTTGATGGCATTTTCTTCAGTTTTATGTGTTTGAAACTTTAACCATGCTTGGTGTCTATCTTCATGGAATTTGTCACATTCTGATGTCCACCATGCATGTTTCCTTCGTGGGTTCAAGGGAGCTAGATTCTCTGCTTCTTTTTTAAGATTAGGCACTAGTTGTTCTATATCATCTGTTAATTTGATGGTTTGTGTTATTTGTTGGTACTTATTATTTTTAATTAGCTGATGTGGGTCAAACCTCCTTTTTATTTTATTAGTTTTTCCGGTCCTCTTCTTTAACAGTGTGAATTTCATTTTAATTTTAACCATTTAATGGTCTGAGCCTGTGTCTACTCCTCCCAGTACTTTAACATTGTGGATCTCCTTATGAAAATTTTTGTCCATACAGACATGGTCTAGCTGCCACTCGCCCTTCCTCCAGTCTGGATGTATCCATGTTTTAAGTTTACTTGGCTTCCTCTTAAAGTATGTTGATTTAGATATAAGGTTGTGTTCTCTGCAGAGTTCTACAAGTCTTTGACCGTTTTTGTTTGTAAATTTATGTGGACTCCATTTTCCAATTATATCTTTATATTTCCTTTCTTTTCCCAACTGAGCATTGAAATCTTCCAATAAGATTTTTACATTCTTTTTATTTACTCTGTTCACAGTTTGTTCTAGAAGGTCCCAAAATTTATCTACCTCTTCCTTTGTTTTTGTTAGACAATTTTTTTCATTTGTTGGGGCATGAGCATTTGTTATTGTATAGGTTTTATTCATTGTTTTAAAGCTTAGAGTCGCAATTCTTGGTGATACTGCTTGGAAATCCGTTACTGAATCTATTATTTTTATGTTTACTAAAAACCCTGTTCCAAACTGGGGACATTGTTTCACTGTCCTCGGTCCTGGTTTCCCATTATAAATTCTGTATCCTTGTGATTCGAATGGGTCCTCTGTGGTGTTCTCATTTCTTGGATCCCTATTATTAAATTTTTTTGTTTATTTAGTTCATCTGTGAGCTCCTTGAGTTTTCCGGTCTGAAGTAGTGAGTTTATGTTGTGTGCTGCTATATAATTTATTTTCTCATGTTTAATCTTCTTTTTGTGTTTTAGTGTGCATTTGGATGGTTGCAAACGCTCCGATTCGTCGCTGTCTTCTAGTTGACTGCCCACCGAATCCGATGTAGCCTTTTCCTGCCTTTTTGAGCAGGACGATGGAATTTTTTTCCTAAAAGACCTTTCCATTTTTGACTGTCGAAGGTTGTCAACCTTAGTTGGAGCAAGCTCCGATTTACAACTCCGGTTGTTAACCACAGAGGGTGTGTTTGGTCCGCGAGAGCTATTTTATTTCACTCAAGTCCGCCAGTAAACCGGTGAGGACTTCCCTGTCCGCCACCTGGGACGCGCCACGTAGGAGTATCACCTCTCCTCCTACTATTTTCATACATCATACTAACAAAAATATATATGAGATAAGTACAAAAGCAGGAAGGGTTTTGTGGCCACACAAGTAAGAATAACACTAAAATACAAAGTGTGAAATAAAAAAAAAATTTTTTTAAATCTGAGTTACCTTTCTGTACAAGTAGTCAGGTCTGGCTCCTGGGTATCTAGAAATAGCTTCAGACACTGATGACTTACAGCATAATCAGTCGTTATACCTGGCACACCAGCAGTTGATAGAGTATTCTATTATTTGTGGAATTCTGAATGTAAATCATGTTTATTTTTGTTAATATTATGTTTTAAAGTAGTGTAGTTTGCCTGGTGATATGCCATGTAGTGTATATAATACGAGGGTAGTCTGAAAAGTCCTTGGAATGGAATAGAAAAAAAGTACTTACATGACTGAAACACTTATTTTTCAATGTAGTCTCCTTGTAGACTAATGCACTTGGTCCAACGATGTTCCAGTGCCTTGATAGTTGTGAACTTCGGCTATCAATTCTTCGTTTGAAGTGAATCTTTGTTCACCAAGAAAAATCTTCAGTTTTGGGAAGAGATGGAAGTCTGACGGAGCCATATCAGGTGAATAAGGCAGATGTGGCAACAATTTATACCTTAGATCATGTAATTCTGCCATGGCGATGGCACAATGTTTTTGATGCAGCGTCAAGAGTCACAGCACCCATCTTGCAGATAATTATGTCATTTCTAATTTTTCAGTTAAAATTTGATATACCCTTTCAGATGACATCTGGCATGTGTGAGCAATTTCACGCACTTTCAATCGGCGATCTTCCATAACCATTTTGTGCACTTCTGCAATGATTTCTGGAGTAGTGACACATCTTGGCTGATCACCACGCAGATCATCATCTTAGCTCTCCCGCCCAAATTTAAATTCATTTGTCCACTTGGCAACAGTTGAATATGAAGGAGCAGAGTCCCCCAGTGTGCCGTATTTACTCGAATCTAAGCCGCACATTTTTTCCGGTTTTTGTAATCCAAAAAACCACCTGCGGCTTAGAATCGAGTGCAAAGTAAACGGAAGTTCTGAAAATGTTTGTAGGTGCCGCCACAACTAACTTCTGCCGTCGAATATATATAGCGCTACACAGGCATGCTTTGCAGGCACAAAGATAAATACTGGTGCCAAAACCTCTAAGTCAGTAAACAAATTTAAAAAAAGGTGGAAGATGAGCTTTTTTCTACGTCCCGAGTTTCGACCACTGCATTTTCATACATTATCCAATGAAGTAAATACAAATTCCGTATTATTCATATTCGAATGTAGCAGCATTTCGATGTACTATGAAAATCCGACTGGCAACACTGTTTGGGATGTTTGTCAATATGGCCAACTCTACGTTCTGAATTTTTTCCTACCTGTGAGAAGAGATGGTTGCTAATAGGAACTTTTATGAATTGTGAATCACATGCAGTATTCTCTTCACCATAAGAATAATACAAATATAAACATTTTGCCATGTATTCTTTCATGTTTGCTGCTATCTCATTTAAATCCTGTCTGCCTAATAAACTACGAAACTAGTGTGAGACAACAGCAAACGCGGAAGAATATACATATCATGTCATGTTTATATTCGTATTATTCTTATGCCTAATAGCGATACAGCCAGAAATGAAACACGGCAATTGACTAGATTTTTAAATCTAAGATGACTCTAATTTCTGTGCAGAGTGTAATGAACAAAAGAGGCGTCTGCAAAGATTTTCAAACGGCGAAAAATTTTAGCTGGACTCTCGTTCAGAACAACTTCTATCATACGCAGTCTATTATTTGGTTCTTGTTGGTCATTATTTTAGAAAGCAGCAGTTTAAGTAACAACAAATAGCAGTCTCTTGCCATTGTTTCGCTAATGAGACAATTCCTCTCTTTTTTTTATTGTAAGCGACGGCAACGCACACAAAAGCAAGCCATGCCGTGAGCGGCAACAGGTCGTAAACACACATTATCAGAATGCGACTAACAATGCATGACACAGTACAATAATGCATTTTCAGCTTAGAGTGACGTAAACACCTACAACAAAGAGAACGGCACTTATCAGATCAAAGAAAAATAAGCAATCGATTCAAACTAGATGAAGCACTTGAAAAAGGAAGGGTTCCGGTATAAATACGGACGGAGCGCCTGACGCATAGCTATGGCTACCTGGTAAAGCTTAACTGCTAAGCTTACAACTCGAACCAAACTACTGTAGCTGTATCGTCATTCATTCGACCTAAATTGTGTCTCATATTACAATGGACCAACTTTGTTTCGATTTGGAGGTGTGGCCTGAAACTTTTCTCTCCCTTGAATTTCGAGTCTCAAATTTCAGATACGGCTTAGATTCGGGAAAATTTTTTTTCCCTTCATTTCGAGTCTCATTTTTCAGGTGCGGCTTAGATACGAGTAAATACGGTATTATGGAAATCGCCATGAATGTCCTTTGCTTTCATAGCTTTCTTTATGAAGTACTTAATCACTGCTTGAATCTCAATTTTTTTCCATTTTCGCAAATCACAGTGCGGGAACAACAACAGAGCCACGTCACTGCCACAACTCTCTTCCAAGAATACTGATGTGGCACGTGTTTACAAGCCAAAGTCCAATGAATATCATGTGAACAACTTGTTGCGCTGGCACTGACCTCTCGTGGTGATTCCAAGAACTTTCCAAACCACCCTCATATTTCATGTCCATTTGTATGCCCTTAATGTATTCTTTGGTTGCTGGCTGTTTTTATACATGACATCAACAAAGTCTGGAACGCAAGCAATATTTGTAATGTGCATATGATATGTGCTATCGAGAGTCCTGTCTTTGGATGAATGTGAATCTGTGACAACAAATTACCAGCTGCTGTCAGTTACCATGTGGTTGTAAGAGATTTGTGCAGTAACGTTTTATCTTAAAATGAGGTGTGTAAAGTGTTATTCATACATGACAACGTATGCAGACAGTGTAGTTCTTTTCCATGTTGGTTTTACATGTGCTTGACAATGACAAATAATCAAAATTAGCTAATCTCATGATTAAATAAAACTCACATGACAGCCTATTGCAGACCATGTTTACATTTATTAAGCATCTGGAAGCAGTGGATTCCCATAAATACAAAATTCCAATCAGAAGGATGGACATACGAACAATACTGGGAGGTGGTAACTCGTGCGCATAAGAAAGATCAGAAGGAAAACTAGGAAAGATATAGACAAACAATGAGAGAAAGAGAAAATAGTTGTAGAATATGAGATAAGGACAAAGGATTGATAAAACACAGTAATGGGATATAAGATAGCCACAGAAGCAATATTAATATGATGGTGGAGAGAACTGGTGGAATACGAAAACAGAAGGAGTAAAAGTTACCTGACAGCATCTAACTGATATGCTGAGTGGGAAATAGCCATCTAAATACCAAATAAAACACCTTCTATTTCACCTGGTCCTCTTCAGCTTCATACTCCACCTTCTTGGATGTTAATCTTCACCTCTTTGATCCCTCCATAAAAGCCCCGTCCATAACAAGTCCACCAACCACCAAAAGTACCTCCAATAGCTGTCATCCCTTATGTATTAGAACATTCTTTCTTTAATCTGGCCACCTTTACTACTATCGTAAGGATGTTGTAATAAACAACGGAAAATCCAGGACAGAAAAACTATATAAATTAGGAGAGAAAGAATTACTGTGAGCATGCCTACACAAACATGCGCGCGTGTACACTCCATGGCATGTACGGACTCCTGGATTATTGTTAGTAAAGCATTGTGGTGGTAGCACTGGTTGATAGCTTGTAGGCTGCTCAAGGAGTCAGTACAGAGAAGAAATGACTTGCCAGAGCACGAGCGGATGCGCTGAACAGCACAAGAAATGGCTGCAGCTCTGCAGTGAAAACACTGCAGCCATCTGGCAAGGAGTGCAGTTCAATATGTCCTACATGAACATATGCAAAGGCAACGTGACCATCCGCCATCAAGCTGTCGGTGTAAACAACTTCATGATCCCAGTACATGTCAAGAGTCGAGAGGAAGTGACAATGGAGAGCTGCGGTGTTACCTGAGTCCTTAGGACCAAGTGAGGTCCAGGCAGAGCTTTGGCCTAGGTGTACACTGCGAAGGTGTATGTGAATGGACCTTGAGTATAGGTGGTAAAGGCAAGGACTCCACTTCACATAGAAGAGATCAGACGCAAACTGCAATCTTAAGCCCTGACCTGGGCCTCCGATGCAGGAGATGAACCGCCGTGGTTGGGAAAAGGAGACAGTAATTCGGATGCCCACGAGAACTACGCACATGCACAATGTAACTGGCGAGCAGTTGTGCATGCCTAACCTTCAATGCAGGGACTCTGGCCTCCACCAGGAAGCTGGTCACCGGACTCTTCCTAAAAGCTCCTGTTGCCATTCGAATGCCAATGTGGTGCACTGGGTCGAGTAAACACAATGCCAAGGGTGCCGCCAAACCATAAACCAGACTCCCATAGTCAAGGTGGGATGGAACAAGGGCTCTGTACAGCTGCAGCAGCGTAGAGTGACCTGCACCCCAGCTCGTGTTGCTCAGGCAGCAGAGGTCATTGAGGTGCTGCAAGCATTTCTGCTTCAGCTGATGAAGATAAGGAATCTGTGTCAAAAACCAGTCATAAGAATCGATATGTCTCCACTACAGTGAGTGGATCATCATTAAGGTAAAGTTCTGGCTCCAGATGAATGGTACGACTCCGGCAGAATTGCATAGCATACAACTTCACAGCTGAAAACTGGATTCCGTGGGCTAGAGCCCATGACTGTGCCTTGTGGATGGCTCCCTGTAGGTGCCACTCAGCAACATCGGTACTGGAGGAGCAGTACGAAATGTAGAAATCGTCTGCATACAGAGAAGGTGAGACGGATGGCCCGACAGCTGCTGCTAGACCGTCAATGGCCACTAAAAATAGAGTTACACTCAATACAGAGCCCTGCAGGACCCAATTTTCCTGGATGGGGGGGGAACTTTGGGAGGCACCAACTTGGACACAAAGTATGGAAGCAAGGATACGATGTAGCCAGGTTGTATTGTAAGCCTTTTGTAAATAAAAAAAAGACAGCAACCAGGTGTTTGTGTCTGGAAAAGGCTGTTCGAATGGCAGACTTGAGGGAAACTAGATTATCAGTGATACAGCAACCCTGGCGAAAACCACCCTAGCATGGAGCCAGTAGGCCACGTGACTCCAGGACCCAACACAACTGCCTCCTTACCACACGTTCTGACAGCTTACAAAGAATGTTGGTGAGGCTGATGGGCCGATAACTATCCACATCAAGCGGGCATTTGCCGGGTTTGAGCACTGGAATGATGGTGCTCTCTCGCCACTGTGATGGAGAGATGCCATCGCACCAGATCTGGTTGAAGACAACAAGGAGATGTAGCTTGTAGTTGGATGAGAGATGGATGATCATCTGACTGTGGATCCAATCTGGCCCAGGCACTGTGTCGGGTCAATGTGCAAGGACACTGAGGAGCTCCCACTCTGTAAATGGAGCATTGTAGGGTACACTGTGATGTTCAGTGAACAAGAGGGCTTTCCTTTAAACCTGTCATTTGAGGGAGTAAAATGCTGGGCGATAATTCTCCAATGCAGACGCTTGAGAATAGTGCTCAGCGATTGTGTTTGCATCAATAAATAACACCTCATTGATGTTAATGACAGTGACACCTGTCGGGGGTCTGGTACTCGCAAACACCTCTGATCTTTGTCCAGACTTGGGAAGGTGGTGTATGGCACTGAATGGTCAAGCCGTACCTCTCCCAACATTTCTGTTTCTGTCCTTTTATAAGCTGGCAAATGCGGGTATGGAGCCATTTAAAAGCTATTACATGCTCTAGGGAAGGGTACTTTTTATGTCGCTGTAGAGCTCGCTGACGCTATTTGATGGCCTCAGTGATTTCCAGTGACCACCAAGGTACTGACTTCAGCTGGGGCACCATAAATAACAAGGGATCATGTTTGCCTCTGCATGAAATGATTGTTCTAGTGACCCACTCAACTACCATATCGATGGTACCATTTGGGAGGGATTTGGGAGGGATACTAAGGTGATAGCAGAGGTGAAAGCTTCCCAGTCTGCCTTGTTTAAAGCCCATCTTGGCAGGCGTCTGGGGGAATTGCGCTGGGGGAGTGACAAGAAGATGGGAAAGTGGTCACTACCACAAGTCATTGTGGGCTCTCCAGTGGACAGATGGGAGAAGTCCTGGGCTGCAGAGGGCTAAATTGATGGCCGAGTAAGTGCCATGAGCCACACTGAAATGTGTGGGGGCTCCAGTATTTAGGAGGCAGAGGTCAAGTTGAGACAGGAAAGTTTCGACATCTCTACCTTGGCCAGTAAGCATGGTGCCACCCCACAAGGAGTTATGGGGTTAAACTCTCCCAAGAGTAGGGAAGGTTTAGGGAGTTGATCAACCAGTGCAGCTAATACATTCAGGGTTATTGCACTGCCTGGAGGAAGATATACGTTGCAGACATACTGAGTTCAGGACATAGACACAAACTCCACCTGACACTCTATTATAGTCGCTACGGCTCTTGTAATATCCTCTATAGCCACAGAGGGCAGGGGACCAGGTTTCCTGGAGAGGAATGCAGAAAGCAGGTGTAAAGCTTAACAGTTGCCGTAGCTCAGCCAGGTGGTGGCAAAAACCGCAGGAATTCCACTGGAGGATGATGTTATCATGAGTCTGGGAAGGCATGAAGCATGCAACAAGGCAGGTTATGCCTCAGGATCATCTGCTGCCACCGATTGAGTATTTGTATCCTTTCCTATTGCACGTGAGGCATCAGTGAGATCCAGGTCCTCTTGGGATGCTAAGATCTCTACCACACCCGCAGATGTGGGATTGGTAGGGAGTGGTGGTGTTGGGGCCACTGGAGGGTCCTTTTTCTTAGCAGACTTCTTTGTTTGCTTGTCCTCTCACTTCTCTTTGGAGGCTTGCTGGAAGGAAGACTGTGAAGCTCTTCGCCCAGCAGCTTTTGGCTTCTTTAGCCACAGGCGAGTGTCCGCTGTGTGATTAGTGAAGACCTTGGGAGAGAGGGTCCCAAGGGACCCCTTCCGCTTGAGAGGAGCTGGAGGAGGCTGTTGCTTCTCCGGCTGGGGGGAGGGGACCTATGTCCCCTGCGTTTGGGGGTGGCCTTGCTCTTGAGGTAGGTACTTTGGGAGCAACAGAAGGAAATTTTTCCCCCCACCACCAAGGGGGCGGATGTATTCTGGAGGCCCAGAGGGCCCACTGTTCATGGCACAGAGTGCGGTATGACTGGTACTTGTGATGGCAATGGTAATGTAGCTACTGCGTATGTGGACATCAACCGAACGGGGTGTAATCGCTCTTGGTGAGTCAACCGATCCAGGTTCTTGTACTCCACGATTTTCTGCTCCTTTTGGAGTATTGTGCAGTCTGGCGAGCAGGGAGAGTGCTGCTCTCCACAGTTGATGTATGAAGGGGAGGAGGCACACATGGAGTATCTGGATGCAGTGAACGTCCACAGTTTCGACATGTGGCGCTGGAAGTGCAGCGGGAAGATGTGTGCCCAAATTTCCAGCACATAAAGCACCGCATAGTGGGAGGAACAGCGGTGAACCATCACCTTGACCTTTTCAGGCAATGAATCACCCTCAAATGCCAAGATGAAGGCACCGGTAGCAACCCTGTTGTCTTTGGGGTCCCTGTAAATGTGCCAGATGAAATGAACACACCGCCATTCTAGATTGGCAGGGAGCTCGTCGTCACACTGCAAGAGGAAGTCGCGATTGAAAATAATCCCCTGGACCAGTTGAGACTTTTATGGGGAGTAACGGAAACAGGAATATCACCCAGCCCGTGACAAGTGAGTAACATCCCGGATTGGGCTGGGGATGCTGTCTGAATCAAGACTGCACCGCTTATCATCTTCAAATGCGCTGTCACTTCCCCAAACTTATCCTCAAGATGTTCAACAAAAAATTGAGGCTTCGTAGGTAGAAAGGAGTCCCTGTCCATTCTGCTACAGACTAAATACCAAGGCGAATATGGATCTCTTCTTTCTGTAGCCCTATGTTCCTCCCATGGTGTAGCGAGGGAGGGAAACGATTTAGGGTCATACCTGTCAGTGTTTTACTCAATCTTGGCCTTCATAGAGACTGCTGGCGCCGTACAGTCACCAGCAAGAGATGATTTAGTCCGCTTCATTGCAGGTCATCTGCCTTGATGCCACCCACTCCGATCGGGGGGCTCTCCCCATGGGTGCCACCCAGCCACAGCAAAGGCCAACTGGCACGAAGGCCATTGCCAGGAGTCCTGATGCCCCAGGAAGACAGGTATCTACTCCTTGGCGTATGTGGGGAGTTTTCAGCTCAGGCATCAGCAGTGTGATCCCTGTGCTGTCAGGGGGCTACCACCAAATGGGTACATGACATCCCCACAACAACGGACTGTCTACCGTGCTGGATATTGGGCACAGAGAAATCCAATATTGTTATGGGTGTGAAAGAGGACAGAAGACAACGAAAGAAGATGACAAACCTCAGAAAGTGTACTTGCCCAAATTGTTGAGCTGCAGGTGGAGATGCAAAGCCACGGCTAGAGGTTCAGGAGATCAAATCTAAGGGCACTATGGATAACTCGTGCACCACATAAGGCATTCTTCCCCATGTGGCCCGCACTTCTCTAGAATTTGGAAAGCGGCACGTGAAACCATAAAATGGAACCTCAACTTGTAGGGCCGAAAAGTGTGAGATTCCTTTTAGTCACTCTTAAGACAGGCAGGAATACATTGGGCCTATTCTAACCCCCAGACCGGCAGGGGGGAGTGGAGTGGGAGTGGACTGGACTGGGAATGGAGGGAGAGCAGCAGAAAATGGAAAGAACGAGGCATGTGAGGTGGGGGGATACAAGCCATGAGTAAGGCTGGAGTGAGAGTAACAAAGGGGGTAAAGGCAGCTGGAGACAGGGACTAGCAAGCAATGTTTTAAATGAAACAATGAGAAATCCAGGGTGGAATGTAATGGTATAATGAAAAGGATAGTTGCTACTCACCATACAGCGGAGATGTTGAGTTGCAGAAAGGCACTACAAAAGGACTGTCACATAATTACCTTTTGGCCAACAAGGCCTCTGTCAAAATTAGACAACATACACACATGCACACACTCACACAAATGCAACACACACACATGACCACAGTCTCTGGTAACTGGAGCCAGACTACAAGCAACAGGGCATTATGAGAGAGGAAACTGGGTGGAAGTAAGGAGTAGGATGGAGCGGGAAAGGGGAGGAATAGCAGGAGAGGGGTGGGGGAAAGTAAGGTGCTGCTGGGAGCGTGCAGGGATGAGATGGGGAGGAGGGCAGTTAGGTGCAGTCAGGAGGTTAGACAGAGGGCGGGGGGAGAGGTTAGCGGAAAAGGAGAGATAGAAAAAGACTGGGTGCATTGGTGGAATTGATTCATGAGAGGCGTGCTCCTCTGTGGGCAGACAGACATTGGAGCTTTAAGAGGTGTGGGGTAACTGGAAAGATAAGGCACAGGAAATGTTTTTGTACAAGTTTGGGAGGGTAATTACAATATGTAAACCTAGCCTTCTACATAAATGATACCAACCATTTCCTCCACTGACTCTCCACAGTTTCTGTCCCCTTACCACACGGTGCCCTGCTCGTCACTACTGATGACACCTCACTTTAGACTAACATCCATAATGCTCATGGCCTTACTGCTATTGAATACTACCCTTCCTAATGTCCGATGAATTTCAAACCAACCACCTCCGTACTAGTCGCCATGACGATCTAAATACTCACCCACAATCACTTCTTTGAAGCCATAACCTACAAACAAATCCGGTGTACGGCAATGGGCACCCACATGGCACCACCCAATGCCAAGCTATTCATAGGCCATCCATACGAATCTTTCCTAAACACCCTGAATCCCAAACCCCTCACCTGCTTCAGATTCACTGATGAAATCTTTGTGATCTGGATCAAGGGTGAGAATTCCTCCAGAATCTCGGCATCTTCTCCCCAATCCAATTCATCTAATCCCACTCAACCCATCATCAAGCCACCTTTCTCGATGTTAACCTCGACCTCAAAGGTGGCTATATCAGTGCGTCTGTCCATATCAAACCTACAAACTACCAGCGATACCTCCACTTAGACAGTTTCCACCCGTTCCACACCAAGAAGTTCTTTCCATACAACCTAGCCACCATGGCCATTGCATCTTTAGTGATTAGTGGTCGCTCTTGAAATATACCGAGGTTTCAGTGAAGCCTTTACAGATTATAACTACCCTCCCAATCTTGTACAACAACATCTCCCATGCCTTATCTTTCCAGTCATGCAGCACCTCCCATAACCCCACCATCTGGCCACAGAGTAGCACTCCTCTCATGACTCCGTACCACCCAGGACTGGAGCAACTGAATTACATTCTTCGCCAGGGGTTCGACTACCTCTCGTTGTGCCCTGAAATGAGAAATGCCCTACCCACTATCTTTCCTCCTCCTCCCACAGTAGTATTCCCTGCCCCCTGCCCACCAAACCTATATAATATCCTCAAACACCTTGCCTAAGGACTCATATTCCTGTCCCACACATCCTCCCACCACCACCTACTACACTCCTGTCACAAATACGACCTATCCTATCAAAGGCACAGCTACCTGTGAAACCAGTCATGTGATTATAAGCTAAGTGTGCAACCACTGTACTGTGTGGGTATGACAACCAACAAGCTGTCTGTCCACATGAATGGCCATGACAAACTGTGGCCACGAAACAACTGGACCACCCTATTGCTGAGCATGTCGCCCAACATGGAATCCTTCACTGCCTGAGCCATATGGATCCTTCCTACCAACACAAGCTTTTCTGAATTGCGCAGATGGGAACTCTCCCTGTAATATATCCTACATTTCCTTAACCCCCCAGGTCTCAACCTTTGTCAGTCATTGTCACTACCCATCTAGCCCCTTCCCTGTTCCCATTCCACCACTACACAGCCCTCTATTCCACCAAGCTCTCCCAGTCTTTTTACTTCTCTCCATTTCTGCTACTCTCCCCTGCCCCCTCTTCCTCACCCTTCATCCAACCTCCTGACTGCACCTAGCTGCCCCACTCTCCTCCGCATCCCTGCACGCTCCCAGCAGCACTTTACCATCCGTCGCCCCCACCTTGCTATCCCTCCCCCTCCCCATTCCAGCCTCCTCTTTACCCTTACGTGGCTGCCTCTCCCATAATGCCATGCTGTTTGCACTCTAGCTCCAGCTGCCAGAGAATGTGGTCATGTGTGTCCGCGTTGTGTTTGTGTGAATGTATACGTGTGTGTACATTGTCTAATTCTGACAAAGGTCTTGTTGGCCGAAAGCAATTCTACGACAGTCTTTTTGTTGTGCCTTTCTGCGATTCAGCATCTCCACTATATGGTGAACAGCAACTCCGAGAACCAGTGAGAATGGCACTGGATGCTGGATTTCCTGTTCGGCCTATTCCCACTCACACAGATGATGTCCTATGAGAATCATACATTTCTCATTTCAAGAACTATATGACTTTCATATTTTTCAATGTAATAATGTCTTAATTATGAACAAGAGAGAACAATCCCAAATCTTAAGTGGAATGATTATTTGCAAAGAGATCTTCAAATGCGTTCAGTATAATAAAATCATAATACGATATAACGTAAAAAGGACTGGTGTACACTGTTGACCAGAGTAATACACACAGCACACAACTGATTATTTTAAAATATGTAAATTTATTTTGGAAACTGTGTTTGTTGTACCCAGTTAATACGAGGGAATATCCAATAAAAGAAGGCATGGTCTGCTTAAACAAAAAAGTGATACATCAAACGCTATAATCTAGGATACACTTATTACATCACATATGACCTCTTTATTTTTTTGCCATGTGAATGTCCCATACTTAAATGAACACGAACAACAGTTTTTCAATGCCCATTAATAATAACACCAACACCACTCAAGGACTGTCTGGTATCCAAAGCTCGGACTTTTCTGGCAAGCAGTTCACTTTATACTCCCAAGTCATCAGACCCGCAAAACAAAACTGTATTTGACTATGGTAGCGAGTCATTTGTATAAGAAATATATCAATATGAAGCATGAATAAATTTGTTCCAGGTTAAAACAACATCTTTAACATTCAATATAAATGAAATCAGAACATATACAGAAACATTTCCTACATACCGGTGCTCGAAAGAATTTCATTACTGCTACTTTTCCATATAATCCAACTTCCTTCAAGGGTCTTAATCCCTCTGGTGTAACTAAATATATCTCCAATCTCGTGTTTTTAGCTAAAATTAAATTTAAGTCACTTGGTGATGTAAAGTTACCTGCAAAGGAAACAGCCCAGTAACAGTATTCAAGTGATGATAATTCTACTTATTAATATTTTTACAATGAAAATTAGAAGCCAAAAGATTCCAAAATACAAGCACTAATAAAAGTCTTTGTTTGTGATACGTAAATGTTACCTGAAAGGTAAATGCTAATACTATAGACTTAATAATGTTTCATCTTTCAATTGTGATTAAGACAATGTAAAGTTTCCTGTACAATAATATAACAGTGTGAAAGACTGGTCATGGTAGAGAAAAGAGGAGAGACCAGGTTAGTTCAGTTAGTTGCATATATATTCTATGGATCATATTTGTGAGTTCTTGTTGTGTCAAATGACTGGTTGACTGAAAACACTGGCACACTTCTCAGCTACAAACAGAGAAATTATATTTTTGTACTGTATCATATTTACACTAAAATTCACTCACTGTGTTCATTTACTAACTAAAAAATGCAGATCTGAGCAATGAAACTTGGGTATCTCATGATGCATCTGAAAATAAATTACAGTAAATTGTATAGCACCACATTATCACTACCAAAGGAAAAATCAAATTTAGAACTACACGCATTAGCATCTTGACAACCATGTATCGTGTATCATCAAACTTTTGCTGAAAGGGCACACACTGAATGTTGATGGCTGAGGTAAGGCATTAAACATGTATGTTATGTAGTTCAAAACAAGCGCGATGTAAGAATAAACAGTAAAACCAGGTCCCCTTACTGAGAAGGAAGGTAATGAAATAATTGAGAAATTCAATAACTGGTTCAAAGTAAATGGATTATTTTTACAAGAATCAATATCTACCAGGTGGTTATAACTAAACTTTCCCTATTGAACATGTTATGACATGGAAACTATTACCGCACGAGTACCAAACTTGGCAGCACTAATGTCCAGAGTATGGGGTGCATCATTTCTGTATGTCACAGCAAGACCGTCCAGTTGCAACTATGGCCACCTGGTGCTGTGATTAGTCATTGTGATTCATAGCCTCACACACCAGACCAGTCGCAGTGCACTTATTGACGTGTCAACATGAGCTTTAACAAAAGGAGCAGGGCATTATTGGTGAAGCTTTATTATCAAAACAACAGTAATGGTGCAGCTGTACTTCGAGAATATTGCTGGCTGAAAGGATTACAGAGAGTCCTCTTTCTCCACCTGCTGTGTGAAGCATGATGAAGAAGGTTGAATCAATTGGAGGACTGGGCATTGCCCCGGGAAGAGGCTGATGACCAGTTGCACAACAGATGGTTGCTGAAATAGCGGTTGCTATGGCAGAAAACGCTGCGTGCAATTCCTGATTGTCAGGCAGTGTGTGTGCTGTGTCCAAACAGGTGAATATATCATATAAAGAGAGGTAGCCATCATACCTATGGGCATTCTGTTGTGCAAAATGCAGTTATGCCCTTTCAGACTCTTCTGGGCACCATATTGAGCCCTTTTGTAGCAGAAATGGTACTGGTATGTAATGGTATGAGGTACTGTAGCAGCACATTAAAAGTGTTTCAGTTGAACTGAATCTGCATTATTTCTCTTCCCCATGTCCTTGACATTAATGCTACCATGTTTAGCACTCATAAAAAAAGGCTAGCCAATCTATGAAACACGAGAAGTAGAAAGTTCTTGAGAGTACAGATTGATTACAACTTGATAGGAAAACCAATTATCTCCAATTAATGAGGTACCTTAGTTCTCTGTTTTCAATTTGCACAGTTACTGCTATACGTGATTTAAAGTGAAGGAACTATTTCATTTTGAATATTACCATTCAGTAATAAGTAACCATCATTTTTGGAAGATACAACATACAGGAACAGTATTTTCAGAATAAAGAAGCTTGTTGTAAGAATTACACCTTATGTTGATCGGAGTGTGAGGGGAGGGATAAAGAAAAAGAAAATGAACTTATTACCTTCTTCACAAATTATTCCTTCTGTGTAACAAATTCATTCATTACCTACAGTAGGCTTGTTGTGTGTTTCAGTCTCCTCAAAGGAATGCATTCTCTTTTTTCACATCACAGCTCATCAGGTAGTGCGAGGGGCGGTGATCGTAAGATAGATATAGGATGACACACCCAGACTAAACCATTTAGCTTTCACTTTCAACGGTAGCAAGTACAATACTTTGCCTTCGGTTTACGCGAACAGCATACAGGGTGCCCATAAAAGCATATCAATTTCAATGGCACATTATTACATTTTAATTTACACTACTTACAACAATGTATACAAAAAAATGAAGGTAAAGTAACAAAGTGTATCTTACAAATGAAACTTCCTGGCAGATTAAAACTGTGTGCCCGACCGAGACTCGAACTCGGGACCTTTGCCTTTCGCGGGCAAGTGCTCTACCATCTGAGCTACCAAAGCACAACTCACGCCCGGTACTCACAGCTTTACTTCTGCCAGTATTTCGTCTCCTACCTTCCAAACTTTTTTAATCTGCCAGGAAGTTTCATATCAGCGCACACACTGCGGCAGAGTGAAAATCTCATTCTGTATCTTACAAATGTTCAATATGTTTACCTTTAGTTATACGATACACGTCCAACCCAAAATCCATGTTTTCCCATGATTTGATTACCAAGTATGGAGTAATGGAAGCAATAGTCTCTTCAACTCTCTGTCTCAACTTTGGCAAATCATTAAGTAGTGGCAGAACATAGACACAATCTTTTATAAAGCCCCAAAGGAAAATAATCACATGGTGTGAGGCCAGGTGAACGTTGACACCAGCAGGAAAGGGCTCTGTCTCATCGAGCACTACGACCGATCCAAAGGTTGTGTACTTTGACGTTCAACCATTCTTGTACAGAGAGATTATAATGGGGAGGAATTCCAACTCTTTACCAAATAAAGGCTTCATGTACATTTTCTAACAGTGGAAAGAGTAAATTTTAGAAACTATCCAGATAAGTTACACCTGTGATAATAGCTTCAGTGAAAAAAAAGTTATTTGACATTGGTACACAGCACAGGAATCATTCCAATTTTGGGGAATCTTTTTTACACTGTACACGTTCATGAGGATGTTCTGACTCACAGATATGAACATTATTGGTGTTTACCTTCCCTCTTAGATTTAAAAGTTGCCTCATCACACAGCCAAGATAGTCATCTTTCTGTTGTAACACTCAACTTGCACAGCTATAACACATACCATTGTCATCTGGCTTTACAGTATGTACTAACTGCAAGCATTATGAACACATGCGTAAAAATTTTCTTAAAACCTTCCACACTGTTGTCTTTGGAATCTGAAGTTCAAGACTTGCTTTCTGACAGACTTCTTAGGTCAATATCCTCTTCAGACACTTTCGATCATCCCGTGCTTTCGCCTTTACATACACATCTAGTCATTTCAAACTGGCTACCACTGGTGGACGTTTTAGCCACATGGGGGGATTAAAATTAAAATTTAAACAAACTGCATGTTGAACTGAAATTACAGATTCACTCTCAGTAAATTGCAGAACAATAAATGCTTTACACTCAGGAGTCACCATTTTGCATATATGATGCTGCACACAGGATAACAAAAAAGCTATACTTGCGCATGCACTTCTCTAAAACTGTTTGAGTTAATCTTTAATTGTGATCTTCAACCAATATATTTCAACACCTACAGTTCATAACTGGGACTTTCTTTCACCCCTTACTTTACAACAAGACATGTAAATCTGAAAAAAATTATTTCTACTGCTCAAGAACACTTTCCACAGTTATATTCTTGTTACCGAAAATATTTAGTACATAATTTATCTGGGAGTATGCGTGCAGAACGATTTGAAGTGGAATGATCACATAAAATTAATTGTTGGTAAGGTGGGTACCAGGTTGAGATTCATTGGGAGAGTCCTTAGAAAATGTAGTCCATCAACAAAGGAGGTGGCTTACAAAACACTCGTTCGACCTATACTTGAGTATTGCTCATCAGTGTGGGATCCGTACCAGATCGGGTTGACGGAGGAGATAGAGAAGATCCAAAGAAGAGCGGAGCATTTTGTCACAGGGTTATTTGGTAACCGTGATAGCGTTACGGAGATGTTTAGCAAACTCAAGTGGCAGATTCTGCAAGAGAGGCGCTCTGCATCGCGGTGTAGCTTGCTCGCCAGGTTTCGAGAGGGTGCGTTTCTGGATGAGGTATCGAATATATTGCTTCCTCCTACTTACACCTCCCGAGGAGATCACGAATGTAAAATTAGAGAGATTTGAGCGCGCACGGAGGCTTTCAGACGGTCGTTCTTCCCGCGAACCATGTGCGACTGGAACAGGAAAGGGAGGTAATGACAGTGGCATGTAAAGTGCCCTCCGCCACACATTGTTGGGTGGCTTGTGGATTATAAATGTAGATGTAGATATGATGTATACATTTCTCTTTTGTTAATAAAGTTATTTGTTTAATAACAAAAACAATAATAAAATTGCTGCACAATTTAACTGCTGGTGATGTGACTGTGAAGTGGAAATGAAAATTAACATCAACTGAACCAAGACCAGGCAGATCCCATGTACTTACGGATAGGGACTGTCAAGCGTCATGGAGGGTGGCTGTAAGAAACTGCATGAAATCAGTGAAAGGAATTACTTGTTAGTTCCAGAGTGTTACCAGCAGTCCACCTAGCACAATGACAGTGCTCAGGGAGTTAAAAAGAATGGGGTACTATGGTTAAGTGGCTCCTCCACTCGTTTCTGTAGTCAATGCTAAGTGAAACTTGAGGTAGTGTAAAGAGCAACACCACTGGGCAGATCAATCATGCTATGCTCTGTGACAGACTGAAGGAAGGGTTTGGGTTTGAGGAATGGCTGGAGAACATTACCTGACATCATTTGAAGTGCAAACAGTGAAGAATGGAGGAGGTGGTGTTACATTATGAAGATGTTTTTCATAGTTAGGATGGGGTTCCCTTATTGTGCCCAAGAAAACACTAAATGTGCAAGAATATGAATCCATTTTACAAAACTGTGCATTGCATACAACAGTTTGGAGATGATGATTGTTTGCATCTCGGCATTGCAACTTGTGATAACTCTGTGAGGCAATGGTTTGTCCATAAAAAGATTTTAGAAATGGACTAGCCCACTCAAATGCTCAACCTGGAATCAATGGAATACCTTCAGGAGAAGAGAGAATTTCAACTTCACTCCCCAGTGCCCAACAGCACTACCTCCATAATTATGAAATTTATAATTTAAACAGCAACCAGCCACTATTCTCAATATGTCTACTTTTGATAGGATAGTGTTATGCTTATCTAGCCAAGAAATGGGAATGCTACATGTTTTTTTTAAGGTAATGTCACTGTAATGAAAACAACTCTAAATACAAAATCCAAGAAAAGATGCCTGGAAGAGAAATTGGCCCCAAATTACAGTAAAGTTGAAGTCAACTGTCAAACAAAAATCACCCAAATAAGAATCTACTTGGTTAATAACTGAAATGAAGTTACAATATAAGAAGAGAGAAAAGCAAAATAAATCAATGTACAAGTTATATTTCCAATTAGGAAATAACCTCTCACCTTTACAGTATACTGAGTGAAGTGGCGCAGTAAATGGACCTAAAATAAATGCAGGGCAGCAACAGCAAATCATCTTGACATCTCTTGATTCTAACAAACCTGACTTTAAATGAAAGCATACTACTGCTCCAAAACTCAGTAGCAAAAGCACAAAAGACCTAATGGCCGCTGTAGAACTTGCATGTGACACTGCCAAACTAGTGTCTAACAAGAAAAACACCTTGGCATATAAAGCCAACAAACTATTTTTGACCTTTCTCTGGTTGCTGTTTAAATTATAAATACTGTATTGAGAACTGTGGCTGTAGTACAATTATGTCCACTTTCAACAAGGTGGTGTATTACTACCTTGTCTGGTTTTGGCTCCTGGGAAAAAATGGGCTGCCATTCCTTCATAGACATTGAGACACCTCATTGGAAGTGTCCCAAGCAAAGTTCAAGCCATTATAAAGGCAGAAAGTGAATACACATCATTATATTGTCTCGATACTTCTGATCAGATAGGGTATAACCTAATGGAAATGTGCCTCCATGTCTCTACCACATATGCAATCTTGTTTCATTGCTCTTAAATCAAGTTTTAACAGTGTTTGGTTGGTTAGTTTCACGTTTCATGAATCATTTGTACGATTAATCATAATTATAGAGAACAAGTTATCTTACATTCACATTACACATTAACATGTAAAAATGGCTACATGCTGACCATTTACAATTTTTAATACAGTTGTCATTTAGTATTTGTTTCTCACCATCTTTTACACATTACAAAAATTTAAATTATTCTACAGAAGACAAGAAGTTGTTAAGGAGAAACTTTATAAGTCTGTTTTCAAATTTAATTTTGCTGTCTGTTAGATATTTTATATCACTGGGTAAGTGATCAAAAATTTTGGTGACAGCATTGTGCACCCCTTTTTGTGCTAAAGACAACCTCAATGTGGTGTAATGAATATTTTCTCTTCTAGTATTGTAATTTTGTACATCACTGTTTGTTTTGAAATGTGATGGATTATTTACAACAGACTTACTGAGGAAATAAATATACTGCAAGGCAGCAGTCAAAATGCCAAACTCCACGCACAGATGTCTACAAAATGACAGACTGTAATAGATGCAAAAGTCATCAGTACATAGGAAAAGAGGGAATAAGCCAACAGCCAATATATGTCTGTTAATTGATATTAGGGGAAGTGTTACATTCAGAACAGAGCCTTGGGAACTCCATTTTCCGGTATGTGGGGGAACTCTGAGAAGCACTTATTTGAACATGGAAGATCCAATGAGAGGGGAAAAAAATAGTAGTAAGGATATGATGATGCCAAGCAGCTTGATAAATGAAATAAATAAATAAATAAGTACAATGTGAATTGTAGTGAGATGTTGATGGTGGATGAAGGGCATTCTGATAACGGATTCCAAGTAAATTAAGTCGTTGCTGAATGATCAATCCTCTCAAAATCCACACTAAAATTTGGAGTCCCAAGAGCCCAAACAAGTCGTCTATTGCCCATTTGTTCAAGCCACTTGCATAAACCATTTGTAAAACAAACAGGGTGATATATGTCCATTCGCCCAGTCTCAAAATTGGAATAACTATGATTTTGCTCCACTAGGAGTGTGAAGCCCTCGTCCTCATGTCAAACCAGACTGGAGAGAGCAAGAATATGAGTTTGTGTGAGGAGTGAGAATATACACTCCTGGAAATGGAAAAAAGAACACATTGACACCGGTGTGTCAGACCCACCATACTTGCTCCGGACACTGCGAGAGGGCTGTACAAGCAATGATCACATGCACGGCACAGCGGACACACAAGGAACCGCGGTGTTGGCCGTCGAATGGCGCTAGCTGCGCAGCATTTGTGCACCGCCGCCGTCAGTGTCAGCCAGTTTGCCGTCGCATACGGAGCTCCATCGCAGTCTTTAACACTGGTAGCATGCCGCGACAGCGTGGACGTGAACCGTATGTGCAGTTGACGGACTTTGAGCGAGGGCGTATAGTGGGCATGCGGGAGGCCGGGTGGACGTACCGCCGAATTGCTCAACACGGGGGGCGTGAGGTCTCCACAGTACATCGATGTTGTCGCCAGTGGTCGGCGGAAGATGCACGTGCCCGTCGACCTGGGACCGGACCGCAGCGACGCGCGGATGCACGCCAAGACCGTAGGATCCTACGCAGTGCCGTAGGGGACCGCACCGCCACTTCCCAGCAAATTAGGGACACTGGTGCTCCTGGGGTATCGGCGAGGACCATTCGCAACCGTCTCCATGAAGCTGGGCTACGGTCCCGCACACCGTTAGGCCGTCTTCCGCTCACGCCCCAACATCGTGCAGCCCGCCTCCAGTGGTGTCGCGACAGGCGTGAATGGAGGGACGAATGGAAACGTGTCGTCTTCAGCGATGAGAGTCGCTTCTGCCTTGGTGCCAATGATGGTCGTATGCGTGTTTGGCGCCGTGCAGGTGAGCGCCACAATCAGGACTGCATACGACCGAGGCACACAGGGCCAACACCCGGCATCATGGTGTGGGGAGCGATCTCCTACACTGGCCGTACACCACTGGTGATCGTCGAGGGGACACTGAATAGTGCACGGTACATCCAAACCGTCATCAAACCCATCGTTCTACCATTCCTAGGCCGGCAAGGGAACTTGCTGTTCCAACAGGACAATGCACATCCGCATGTATCCCGTGCCACCCAACGTGCTCTAGAAGGTGTAAGTCAACTACCCTGGGCAGCAAGATCTCCGGATCTGTCCCCCATTGAGCATGTTTGGGACTGGATGAAGTGTCGTCTCACGCGGTCTGCACGTCCAGCACGAACGCTGGTCCAACTGAGGCGCCAGGTGGAAATGGCATGGCAAGCCGTTCCACAGGACTACATCCAGCATCTCTACGATCGTCTCCATGGGAGAATAGCAGCCTGCATTGCTGCGAAAGGTGGATATACACTGTACTAGTGCCGACATTGTGCATGCTCTGTTGCCTGTGTCTATGTGCCTGTGGTTCTGTCAGTGTGATCATGTGATGTATCTGACCCCAGGAATGTGTCAATAAAGTTTCCCATTCCTGGGACAATGAATTCACGGTGTTCTTATTTCAAGTTCCAGGAGTGTAAATACTCTCTGTTCATCTTTTATGGAGGTGGAAGGTGGGAGGATAACTTTCATATGCTGACGCTCAAGCAACTTGTTGCCAGTTGTTCAACAACAATAGTGAATGGCGTCATTCTGATAGATGCCCAAGATACTAGAAGAAGCTGGTGGCTGCATATACACTGTAGTTTGTCCCACACTTGAGAGGTGGTATTATGGGACCCAATAATCACTTTCCTAACACTCTTCCTCGTCCTTTTTAATTAGATATCAGGCCCAAGCAAGCAGCCTTTTGAAAATGATGAATATATCCCTCGATGGAAGTCATTTATGTTGCTGGAGTGCCCTTCGGCAACTATTAATAACTGCAGTTATTTCATGGTTCTGCTGTGACACAGGTTACCGACAGTGGAGCTCTAAAGACAGATGGAATGCTGCTTCTCGTGCTTGTAATATTGCAGTAACAGTATGTTGGAGAATAGTTTCACTCCCTCATTGTACTGGAGATTCATGTTTTACAGAACACGAAATTAAGCGAGAAAGCATTCTTTTACGTTCAAGTATGGAGGGCTTTCTGATTACTCCGTGTGGCAAAGAAAAAATAACAAGAAAACGGTCGTTGTCCCAAAGCATCATGCCCCTTCCAGTAAATATACAAGAGAAATCTGGGGCAACAGACTGATTCTGAAAAGATACCATACACTGGACTAAAATAGAAAATCCAAACTTGAAAACACAAAGATTTAAATAAAAAATAACTTTCCTAGTATATTGCTTCACAGAGTGAGTTGGAAACTGATGCATAATGGATTGTGGGCAATAATACACAAAGACGAATAGTGGTAGCGGTAGTTGCAAGAGCAAATCAGATGGTGGGTGCCCTCCAAATCTGGAGGAAGATAAATGTTACAGGGCATAAGATCAATGTGTGCCCATATACGTATAGCTACTGCATCCAGTAAAGTACTGACTAGAATCTGTTTCCTGAAATTGGTCTTACGAACAAATATACAAACATTGCCTGATGCCCTCCCTGTGTTAGCTTGTTTTTACACTTTGTAATGTCCGAGATTAGGAGCGTACTCTACTGGGAATCATGATTCCTGGAGGGCCATAACAACTGCTGGGTGGAATGCTCTTAAGAATTGAAGTTCAGTGAGGTGGCAGAAGTAGCTGTTGCAGCTCCATTGGATGATAGTTGTGCATGTTTTCAGGAGGAGGAGGATAGACAGTCATGACTCAATGTGAGCTCAGTACCACCCACTGGAGGTGTGTTGTCAATTTGAACAATTTCTGTGTGTGGCGTTGAATAGTCCAAGACTGCCGGGATTAATGGATCCATCTTTCCCATTAATTTATTCTTTTCTTCCTTTACCTTCTTTTCCTTTTGGTATGTTAATTTCAGCTGGGGGCTGTACAGAGAATTTCTGGAAATGAAGATTAATGGGCTGTCCTACGGTCCATTTCCCATGCCTCCTCCACCCACTTAGAATGTAATAGACTAGTTTGGAAAGCATAAAGAACAGGGTGGTGCCATGACCCGAAGTTCATTGAGGGCAAGTCATCACCAAGATTCCACTTAGCAAGATAATTATACTGTCAGAAACAGTAATCTCTATCTTGTCAATGGTGTAATACACAAAGGTGACAAAAGTCATGGGATAGCAATACGCACATACACAAGCTATAAAAGGGCAATGTATTGGCTGTCATTTGTACTCATGTGATCCATGTGAAAAGTTTCCAACATGATTATGACCACATGGTGGGAATTAACACACACAGTGATAGTTGGAGATACACACATGGGACATTCCATTTTGTAAATCATTAGGGAATTCAATATTCTGAGATCCACAGTGTCAAAGAGGGTGCAATGAATACCACATTTCAGGCATTACTTCTTACCACAGACAAAGCAGTAGCCGACAGAGTTCACTTCACGACCGAGAGCAGCGGCGTTTGCATAGAGTTGACTGTGATAACAGACAAGCAACACTGCATTAAATACAACAGAAATTAATGTGGGGTGTACGACGAATGTATCCATTGGGACAATGTAGCAAAATTTGGCATTAATGGGCTATGGCAGCAGACGACTGCCATGAGTTCCTTTGCTAACCACATGACATCACCTGCAGTACTTTCCTGGGCTCCTGACCATATCTGTTGGGACTCTAGATGACAGTTGGTACGAGCTGAGGGTAGGGTTAGAGCACGGTGCAGACTCCACAAAGCCATGGACCCCAGTTGTCAACAAGGTACTGTGCAAACCAGTAGTATCTCCATAAAGATGTGGGCTATATTTACATGGAATGGACTGGGTCCTCTGGTCCAACTGAACTGATCAGTGACTGAAAATGAGCTTGTTTGGCTACTTGAAGACCATTTGCAGCCATTCATAGACTTCATGTTTCCAAACAACAATGAAATTTTTATGAATGACAATTTGCCATGTTATCAGGCCACAATTTTTCACGACTGGTTTGAAGAACATTCTGGACAATTCGAACGAATAATCTGGACACCCAGATCGCCCGACATGAATCCCATTGAAAACATCTACAGGACATAAGTGAGAAGTCAATTCGTGCACAAAATACTGCACCAGCAACATTTTTGCAATTATAGACAGCTACAGAGGCAGTATGGCTCAATATTTCTGAAGGAGATTTCCAACAAATTGTTGAGTCAATACCACAATGAGTTGCTGCATTGCACTAGGTAAAAGGAGGTCAGATACGATTATTAGGGAGATATCCTATGACCTCTGTCACCCCTGTGCATAAATAATTACGAAATACCAACACATCAAATCTCTGAAAAACTGTCAATTAGTAGGAACTTCTGGATTGCAACATTTCTGCAAGCACAAATGTCAAACTAAACTGATGTGACATTTTTTAATTGTAATATCAAAAATTTGTAGTATCAAAAATGAAGCAAATGTTTGGAAAATGTATATAAGGGCATGAGTTGGAGTGTTCAAGGTTCACTGTTGATCTGGTATTTGCAACAAACCACCTGTGTCACTCTGAGTAACAGAATGTCTTAAAACGTATACTGGTCTATCCTTCACTTAATTCACTTAGATGAAAGCAGTTACCATAGGCAGAGCTCTTTATAATGCATTTAAAGTCCACAACTTTAGGGATGAGGCCAGAAAGTTCACAAAATTTCAAAATTATTGTGACACTGGTATTAGTGTTGGTGAGGACGGGGCAAATCTCCATCCAAACAAAGGGCTGCCCTGATGTCAGCATATAAAACACACATTGCCAAAATATGCTGAACCAAAAGTGGCACATCACAAACTTAAGCCTCACAATGTGATGGATCCTCCTGCTGAAGGAGGAAATCTCTTGTTAAAGGGCAATGTTCTATGCACGGTCTGGTGAGCAGCACTTCCTTCCATTGGTGTAGCTAGCATGAAGTCCATCATGCCTCTGTGGTTGATTTGAGTGATGCAGTTTGTTGCAGGTTGTCTGCCATGTCCAGCTCCCACCAATGCATAATTCTTCTGACAGATGATGAGATGATGGAGTGCAAGTGGACTGCACCCCATTTCGACATGCTGGTTTAGCTGCTCTGTCATGTTCCTCTATATCCAAATGCGTGCAGGTACCCAGCAAAAAACCACCTCCTTGCCTCAGTATTGGAGCCACTGTGAGGTGTCACGTATGAGCTGAATCAACTGGTCTACCAGATACCTTTGGTGGGCCGCTTGCAATGCACTGCACAAATCAGAACCGAAAAGAAACCTTTCACTGAGATGCTTTGTTTGTCATAATGCCATGTAGACCTGCATCATAATTTGAAATTTTTTCCAGAAGACTCACTTAAAAAATCCACCATGGAAAACAGCTGAACAAGCAAGGCTTTCTCTCATTGGGATCATCCATATAAACAGTGCTAAAGCTGTAGTACATACTTAAAAGCAAAGCAAACAGAGTTGAACAAACGCAATATGGAGAAAAAGATTTCCTGTACTGTGTGAGGCTTAAAATCACTTTGGGCCTCTGGAGACACCAAGGCAGCAATTTATTCCACCCCTGACTGAGTATTCAGAGGTCTGATGCATCACATCTAGATCTGACAGACAGCTGGTAGCACATATCCCGACAGGCTCGGTAGCACGGAACCAATTCTGATCGTTGACAGTCGGACTAAATGCCAATGACTGAAGCAATGCTGAGATTTTTAGGGCTGCTGAACCAGGAGGAGGTGCTGCCAAATCCAGAGCAGTGATTCACCAGCCTCTGCACACAGATTCCAAACTGGAGTGGTCTGAAAGGCCCTAGTCGATACCTAAATACCTGCATGGTGGACAGTGTCTAAGACCTTGAGGGAGGAAATATGCGCTGATCCATAAAACATGCTTCCATAATCTAACCATGACCTGACAAACATCCTATAAAACTGCAGCTGGAAGGATCTGTCACCTCCCCACGCCTTTCAACCGAGGCACTTCAAAATATTCAAAGAATTGAAGCCCGTCATTCACAGGTCTTTCAGGTGCAGGAGCCAGGCTAATTTTGAGTCAAATAAAGGGCCCAAAAAACGCATATTGTCCTTAAAATTTAACAAAGTGTCCCCCATCATGAAGCCCATTGGGGGGAAACTGCGAAGAGCTCAGTTAAAAGTTGTCACAAGAAGTCTTCTCAAATCAGAACCTATAACCAGTTTTATTGGCCCAGAGTTTCCGGCCTCTTTAAAAGCAGCTGAGGTTGCCTTGTTATCGTCACCACAAGATCAGAGCAAGACTAGAAGATTGTGAAGTCATCCACAAACAAAGAACTTTTAACTGGTCTTCTGACTGCAAAAGAGATACCATTGGCAGTGACTGAACAGTGTGACATTGAGTACAGTCCCTTGAAGGAGCCCATTCTCCTGAACAAAGCGATCAGGCAAGAAATAACCAATGTGATAGCCAAGGTGTCTGTCCTTGTGAAAGATTGAATAGGAAGTGACAAACATCCACATAGTCTCCATTCCTAGGATTGGCAAAGGATATTTTGTCTCTAAGTGGTAGTGTATGCTTGTTCAAGATCAAAAACACGCCGACCAAATGGTTGTGGTGTAACAAAAATGCCTGTATTAACATCTCCATTAAAGTTAAATTGCTGATGGTGGAACAGTAACGCCTGAAACCACACTGGGAGCTGCACAGGTGACCTCGAGATTTGAGAGACAGATAAGGTGGCAGTTGACTGTGTACTCTAATGACTACTAATACAGCTGGTAAGAGCTACACTCCGGGCTGTGACAATCATTGTCTGGTTTCCAAATGGAATTAATATCATGTCCTTTCAAGGAGTGCAGTACAACAAACCAGATATGATTGAAACACAACAGGAGCTTGTCATTGGGTCCAGGGCACAGATGACAGAGCATGGCATAATAATTCCTTCCGGGAGTTCCTCTTCTGTTCCTTTATCACTTGCATCCTCTTGCTCACACACACCTGAAGCCACAAGGTTTTTCTGTAGCTGGATGGTGTCTGAATTGACACAAAGCTGCATGCTTGGATCTGACTGATGAGTGACAGTCTTCATTCCACAAAGATGATGATGATGATGATTATGTGTGGTTTGTGGGGCACTCAACTGTACAGTTATCAGCACCTGTACAAATTCCCAACCTTTGCTCAGACCAATCTCGCCACTTTCATGAATGATGGTGAAATGATGAGGACCACACAAACACGCAGTCATCTCGAGGCAGGTGAAAATCCCTGACCCCGCCGGGAATAGAACCCGGGATCCCATGCTCGGGAAGTGAGAACGTGACCGGGAGACCATGAGCATTCAACAAAGAGGCAGGCCATCATCTAAGATGATTGCTTGAGTGGCAGACTGGGAAACAAAATCAATAGTTGCTCTTTGGATCATGCAGGTGACACGGTCCACCATCTCTTGAGCGTATTCCTGTTACTCAAACGTGACCAGCTGACTATATTGCAACCAATTTGCCCTTTGATGCAGTCATCTTTGTAGTCTCCTGTCAACCACCATCTGGGTCAGCAGGTGGATCCACACCAGAAAGTGGGCACTTTAATACAAATCTGTCACCATTTCCCACTCAACTGAATCTGTAATAGTTGAGGAGCAAAAACAAAGGTCATTGGCTGAAGATCACCCTGTGGCTGTAGAAAAATGCGCCATCTGGCCCGAGTTTAAAAAGGTAGATACACTAAGTGGATCATGTGCTCGACGATTCGATCCCTGGAGGAAGTGGTAGCCAAGTCCCACAGTACATTGTATGCACTGAAGTCACCCACGAGGAAGACCAGGCAGGGGAGTGCCCAGAAAAGTTCAGTCGGTGGATCGTGAGGTGGAAGATCTAAAGAACACGCAGTGATTTTAACTGGTTTGAGAACTTCCACTACAACTGTTTTTATGGCTGTGGTAATAGGGACAGGAGGGGGTGGCACCTGTCACTGATGAAAACAGATGCCTCACCCTGAGCCCAAAATTCAGTAAGCCCTTCCTTCCTGCAGAAGTGGTAGCTCGTCAAGTCATGTATGTCGGTGACTTTAAAATGAGTTTCTTTGAAGCAGATGCAGAATAGTCTCTTCTGGGACAGGAACTGTAATTCTTCCAAATACAACTGGTATCCATTTCAGTTCTATTAAAATACACAAGTCCCTGTGGGAGCCAATGAATAATGATGGTTGTCCTTGTCCTTCTCCCTCAACAGTGGTGATTTACCAGTGAGATCGTACCCAACTCTCCGATTCCTACATATGAGCCCTTGAAAGCATTAGTTGTGTAAGTAAAAATTGTTAATTTTGAGTCTGCCCCAAAAATCAGTAGCTCTACCTTCATTCTGTTTACTGCATGAATATTGTAAGTATATATGAGGGTTGGAATTTCTATAGTGGCAACTATTTAATTACAGCTTGTACAAAATAGATACGTGTTTCAAAGTTTTACTGACCTTCAAAGTAGTCATCAGCATTGTATATAACCCATTGCCAGCAATGTGGAAGTCGTGGAATACTCTTAGCAATGCCAGTTTTGTTGACTGTTTGAGTGGCGAGGTCTATTGCCTGACGAATTTGTAGCAGTTCAGAAGTTCAGCAGTTCAGAAGTTCAGCAGTTCCTTCAGTTTAGAAATGGAGTTGAACTTACGAGGGCTTAAGTTAGGGGGGTGCATTAGGTGGTATAGCACTTTGCAGCCCAATTAGTCAAACAAATCAGTAACATCTTGCACTGTACATCCTTGAGCATTGTCCTGCAAAATGATGGTCAGGTCCTGCAGATAGAGTCATGACTTCTGTCCCTATGCTGTTCATTTTTGGAACACAACCTACGACCAGTTTTCTTGACACATTGGAAATACATTATCTTCCAAAGGAAGTGAAGCATCCTGAAGGGAAGGAGGAATCGAAATGAAACTTCACTGGTTGAGACGGCATGTGATATTTCAGTGATCACAAAATCAAGTCAACTTTACAAATAGCTTGGCAGTACAAGCCCAATTATTAGTATGACAATTTACCCCCTCTGGCCTGGATGCACGCACCAGTTCACTTGGGAAGGGTATCATAAAACCACTTTATACTCTTGTGAGGCAATCTGGCTCACAACTATTGTAACTTGCCCTCAATATCTTGCATAGTGGCACTGGGACAGAGTTGACATCCAAGCTGGCCCCATATGTGTTCTGTCGTGGGCAGATTTGAGGGGCTCGGTGGTCACAAGAGTACCTCAACATAAGACAGACCATTTGAAAACACATGTGCCTTGTTGAATGAGCACTGTGCTGTTAAAAAATGCCATCATGATACTGCCACAGTAGAAGTAACAAACAAGAATGCAGGATGTTCTTGATACACTGTTATGTCATCAGAGTTCCTGCAATCACACAGCCATGACCTGAAGTCATACACAATGGCTCCCGACAACATGATGCCAGGGCGAACACCACTGTGCCCCTCCAAACCATTAGAAGAATGAGACCTCTCCCATGGTCGTACTCACTAACAGTCATCCAGAGTAACGCAGAACTGCGATTCATCGCTGACAACAGTGCGACACCATTCATCAGCAATCCATGCTTCCTGGTCATCGCATCATTCCAAACATAGCTATTTGTATTGTGATCCAAACAACAATCTACACATGAAATGATAATTCCACAGTATGACTGCTGATAGTTTCTGACTAATGGTGCAGGATGACACAGAATGTTGCAAAGAGGTCCATTTCTTGTTCTTGGATGGCAGGCACAGATATGAAGGGGGTATGATGTGCTTGTGTACAATATAATGTTACTCCCTTGTGATGGTCAGATGTGGTACACTGGAACTTTGAAGACAAGTATCCCGTATTTGTATTCCTACACAGCCCAACATCGAGCCACTTCCACATCTGAACGTTCAAAAAATCTTGATACTGCACAATTTGACCATCCACCCAAGTGGAGCCCCACAATGAGGCCCCTTTCACCCTATGTCAAGTGCTCATTATGCCGTATCACACAAGTACACAGCATCTCTGTCCCCTTCAATGTGATCACTTTACAGCTGATACTGTTCATGCCCCTTATATAACCTACCAGGTTTGCTAACAAAGCTAACATGAACAACGGTAAAGCACTTTGGTGGCTTTTCTACTTGTCACAGAGAATTGCAACTTAAATCATTTACATAGTCACTGATAGTGAGCACAAGTGCAATGCTACACTGAGATCCAACTGTGTCTCCTTTCCCAAAGCAGCTCCTACCTCGTCTGGCTTTGATAAAGTCAATACAGAATTTACCATAGCCTGAGGCACAGATCACAGCGTATGAGGTGACTGGAGCTTATCTCACCAGTACTGATTCTCATGCAATGCTGGACAACGTGTTTGAGTTGTACATGAAACAATCTTTAAGATACACTTCCTTCAAGGAACTGAAAATGTCACATCAAACAAAAGTGAACTTTAATGTGGCAGTTATCTCTTCCTCTTGCTTCCCTTTCGCCGAAATCTTGATTGAGGAGACAAACTGATCTATTGTATAGCCTGAAGTACAGAGTTGATTGTTCCTAATTCTTAATCCACATTTAACACATTTTTCTTTATAAACAGTAAGATCAACACAAGAGTTCAGAAATGTACTGTATTACATAATGAGAATTCTCTGACGAGAGCTAAAGCCTAGATCAGGGCCAGCAGCAGTCATAACATTGTTTCTCTACTGCTTGTCGGCTGTCAATGTGTCAGATCCTTGTTGTCAATGGGATGATACATGTAACCAGAGAGGTGAAAAGTGATATGATGAATTTCTAGCACTGAAATAGAAACCACTCTCTTTTTTACCATTGCCACAAGTAGATGACAGTTTCTCCAAGCAAGTTAAGAATAATGAAGTTATGGTTAGGTTGGAACCTAACAGCACAGCTTGCATAGTTGCACCCGATTAGTTGGGACAAGCAAGATTATAAGTTTCACTGCATAAGATTATAAATTTCACTGCTGCACGCATGCATTTATAATTTTGTGCATCACAAATATTCAGCAAGATTTTTTTTTCCAAATATGTTGTGATTTCCATGGGTATGGTTAGGCTGGATTCCAAGAGCACACAGATTAAATTTATAACCTTCACTGTCACAAATACTCAACTTTTTTCTGAGTATATCATGAATTACAAGACTGTGGTTAGGCTGGAATGTGACGGTCTGCTTGTGAGTTGACAAAGCACATAAATGTGAAAGATAAAATATCTGGCTGTGGTACACACTGACCTGTGTTAGGTTGGAATATGACACTTTTACTCACAAAAATTTAATTAATAATCTGTCACATTGTAAGGTGGCAAGATTTTCCCATCAAGCATGAATAATTTTGATGATGTATATTTGCATATTTCATATTTACTTAGAATGGGACTGGATTTCAGGTGAGGTTACCAAATTATTAATAATTTATTGGTCAATTCTGGGTCGCCCCATACTAACATTTCTGTAAAGTTTCACACTTGGAAATTAATGGCACATTGACTCCGACAGCTTGGATAAGTCAAGAACCTCCACGGTCTTCGAAAGAGAGATGGGCCAAGGGAGACAGTGCTGGAGATAGGGCAGTTTTTATGGCTCTGAAAAGAGTAGGATACAGGAGTTTTTACTGCATAGGTCTGTCATAACATTGAGAAGCTGGTGGAACGTGTTCCTCATGGTGGCCCCTGTCACTGCAAAAAGGATCTGGGGTAAGGAGATAGCTGAAAGCTTAAGTTCTTACAAGCATTACCACCAGCCTTTCTAGCATGAAGGAATGTGCAGAGGATGCATGCCACAGATGTGGCCACAAAAATTTTAATGCAAGATGCCATGCCATATTTCCACCATGAGGCAAAGAAATAAATCTAACTGGGTGAATTTGTGGTCATTTAAGGAGTTACAGAATGTTCTAGATGATTTTAACAAACTGAGTATGAGATGAAGGCAGTTTGCTGACAGCTTCTTGACTCTTAGTGCGGGAGGCATTCCACTTGTTACGGGCACAATGATTACCTTTTAGAGTGCACACTAATGAGGCAAGCTCTGCTCTAAACTGAAGCATGACATCTCAGGAGATTCTCTGGTGGGTGTTAATAAGACAGACACACATCACTGGAGAGCATTTTGAGTCACTTCTGGCAAGGTGCCAGTAAACAGTCTCACTATCAAATTTCATAAAGTCCTGATTTCAACACCAAGAGTGGAATCATTTGTTTCTCTGTGAGCACAGAAATGAATCTGTGCTTCTTTGGGGAGACTGAGTCATTACGAAGTGCTTCTCTATGACGCACACTTGAGTCAAGTCTCTGCTCCTGGCTTATGAGGAAGCAAAATTCTGGACTTGTGTCTGGCTTTGTACTGAAGTAGTTTTGAACATAACAGTTTGCAAACGCTATTTCGTGTCCTCTGAGTGTTTAGAATTCACAGCTACGCAATGCAGTTCATGTGCACAATGGCCGGCAGCAATGAGCAGATCAGCACAGCATAAGAGCTCTTCCTAGTATTGAATTCAGTGAAGCATCAGGGCTTGGCATATAGGGAATATGTAATAGTAAACATGTGTAAGTTCCGTTTGCTTGATCTTTGAGGTCTCTACCATGAGTGCCAGTCAGGGTAGACACTGTCTTAACTTCGATCCTAACCAGTATCAACCACCTAGTGTTTCCATTGAATAAACGTGGCCGCGATTTTGAGTCAAGCCGTAAATGTTTAGCTGATCTCAAATTTAGATTAACATTCTATGTCAATACTTGTCCCACTTGAATTTTTAGTGCTTTTTTATAATAAATATCTTCACCAGCCTAGTTCTACTTTTCTTAGGATTAGAGCCCAAGTAACGATCCTGACTAAGTTAGTTTAGAGTATTGTCATGACTTGGGGGACTTATTCACATGTTATTTCCGGTTGCAGGCTGTCAATGGAACGGCAAATTTAATTCATTTTTAGGTATGAGCATTGCATTCTATTTTGAACACAAAACTGATAACTATCACACGTACACATGCCATATGTACAAGTACACCTGGAGTAGCATTTGAAATGGTGACCCTGGTCCAGGATCTCGCATAAGCAGGAACTTTTGAGAGTAGTACAAACTATCAGCACATTTTGCTGTAGATTTGGTTATTAGGAGGACTAGCAACAATTGGCTCAGTAATTTTAAATTTAAATTACTGGGAACTTTGCCCATTTTTACTTAGATTTGCAATTAGTAATTTTCAATTCATGTATTGGAAAGAGTTGTATATATACATGTCTTGCTGCATGTTAATCACTTTTTTCTTTCAGAATTTTTTAGTGGGTTCTCACTCCATTTTTTTCTGTCACTGTGTCTTCTTCTTGTTTCGTTGTATCTGTCATTATGTGTGTAGTTAGGACAGAATTTTGTTTATAATGTTAGGGTAGCATAATATATCGGGAACTGATAGGCATGAGCCAATAAAAGTCAGATTCAACTAATGTGTAGAAATTTTCATATGTTTTATGTAATTATTTTTTATTTGTGTACGTGGGGAGAACAGACTGCAATGTTTATGTCAACAAAAAACAAGGTGCATACAGTGAGTGAACAGGGTAAGCTTGAGAATTGTGATGAAATTGCAGAAAAGCATGAAGTAGTCAAAGATATTTTGGATGATGAAGACAGCATCATTCTAGTTGGACAATTGTATCAACAATGAATTAACTTATCTTGATGATACTAGTTATGATCAGGTAATGGGAGATCAGTCAGGTAACAAAGAACAGATGAGTATGCATGTAGAACCTGTTTTATCAGTTAGACATTACTCGGAAGATGAATCAGACAGTCTGAAAGTACAGAGAAGGCATTTTAATGGGCCAACATCGTGTCGTGTGCGTCCAGATGATATAGTCTGATGGGGACAGGGGGTGAGAAATGCTTCATAGGGAAGGAGCACGAGATGGGAGACTCTAGCCCATCAATGTGGATGGAGGGAGACAAACCCAAAGCAGAAAGATGAATAATGAGTACTGTGCGTACTCAATTACCTGAGGAGTTAAAATGAGATGGAGAAGCGAATACAAAACGTCTGAGACTGAGATTAATAAGACATGAACACAAGTACTGATACAGAAAGTAGGAGAGGAAACAGGAAAGAGCTGATCAACTGGAGAATTACATGCTGATATCCCGCATAATTACATGTTGATATCCCGCATGGAATAAAACAAGACATTTAAGATGCAAAGAAACAAGAAAAAGAGGCAAGAATAATTGCAAGAGTTGCACAGGAAACACAGGCAGAAACATGCAGTATCGCAAAAGTGGGAAAACCCTGTTCTACGAAAAATTCACATTAGAATAAAGATGCTAGAAGAGGAGAAAGTGCAAAATTCAGACCACTTAATGACCGAAGAGCACAACACAAAATTCAAGGCTTACAGCAGAAACTTCAATAAGTTTTTGAGGAAAAAAAGTCCTCTGTTGAATGGAAACATGCATGCATGGCATTAGGTGCAAATTATTAATTGCAGCAACACAATAGCTGCGTTCAGTTAAGATGGTGCGACATGCATATCACGAATGTGAGTGTGTCACATCAGCCAGTGGATGGAGCAAGACAACACATGTTCGTACTAAAGAAATATGATTGGACCCAACAGAAGAGAATCTGAAATGGCATTTGACCATGAATGATATCCCTCCATCAAGAAATTCTAACATTACATAGAGGATGAGAACATGTTACATCCCCATACTTTTATCAAACAATTTGCAGAGGCAATACCTGCATATTGGCCAGAACACAAGAATACTAATTCTGTTTGCACGCATCTAGAAGGTGTAGTCACAGAAGCAATGTGTAAGATGGCAAGATCTTATAGGATGTACGAAGAATTTAAGAATACATTCCTGAATCGCTACTAGTGACAGGCCACAGAAGATAGGATAAAACATGAATTAATGATGTACTGAGATATGAAGTCATCTGGTTTTAAAAGTCTGGTGAAATTCTTTGAACCGATGACCAAAAAGAAACCAATAACCTTGATGTACGATGTAACGACAGTGAAGTAATTCAGATGAGTTTAAAAAAACTGCTGCTGTCATATCAGCAGATGCTGACAGGCAGCAGCAGAGACGATACCGTGACATTCCAAGGTATCATACGGTAAGTAGAGTTTATAATAAATGAAGAACATATGAGACACAAGAGACTTCAACGCAAAGCAAATTCTGAGCAGCCAAATAATAATAATAATAATAATAATGATTATGCAGGGAATCTCGAGATGTCAAATACTTGGAATGGTAATGGAAGCAGGCCACAAAATAATGGTCATCAGTTCCGAAACCAAAATAATAATTGGAGAAACTGGAATGGTGACCATAGGAATAACAGATTACATTTTCAGTGGAGTGCAGCCACGCAAAACGAAGCTCATCTACGGGTCCTGATCGTGGAAGTCCGTCCACTGAACCCAAGCAAAGTAAGAGAGGAGGAAGGCATACAAAACTGACTAGCATCCAATGTGGGAACGACTGCAAGGAAACCCACACCTGAAATCAGAAGCAGTAATGTAAAATTATTACATTATGATGATGTACGAGAAGTGTTAGCTGACAAAACCGACACAACACAGAGGAATGGCTTGTATCCAACAGTCCAAATTTCAATAAGTGAGATCAAAGTGGAAGCCATCGTACATAGTGGTAGTCAACTTTCAGCTATCTCAGATCAATTTTACAATAAGTGTGCAAAATATGTAAATATCCCAATGTTAAAAGTTCAGAAAACAAAAATATGTGAGGGTGATACTAGGAAAAAGTACAGAAATAAGTAGACAAATCAGGTTGGACCTTATGTGTCAAGGGCACAAGCCCGTAGCAAATTTATTCATGGTGCCTAATTTCACAACCATAATTATCATCAGTATGGATTTCCTGAGTAAGCACAAGACAGTTATGGACCTGGGATGTGAAAAATGCTACACTAGGATAAAAAAAGAGAAATCAACATTAGATTTGACAAGCAAGTTATGAAGGGACAGATTCCCTCTAGCTGACTAAAATTACAAGTAGAAAGTTCAGTTGGTAACACAGTTGAGCAACACCTGAGCTACAATGGAAAAAGGAACAATAGTGCAAGGGACAAGGTGGAAATTACAGAGATCAATCCAGCAACTGATCTAAAATTATCAGGGCTCACCAGAATAACAGAAGTATTTTTAACAAAACTGTGATTGGTCAAAGGCTTGCAAATACAGGTTCAACATAAAACCATGCAAAATTCCATGTTTCACTTTATGCAATGCCATTGGCTTACAGTAAAAAGGTCTTTCTGGAGCTACAGAAAATGATGGAGAACTAGAACAAGCAACATCGAATTATAATAGCCCAATGCAGGTTGTTGACAAATGGGATGGCAGTATAGGCTTAGTCATCGACTGTAGACAGATTAACACAATTATTGTGGAAGAGACAGACTGGCCAGAAACATTTGAGTAGTTCTTATTGACATTTCATGGAGTGTCGGCATTTACATTTATCACACTCAGATTCAGCTTCTGGTAGATTGAACTGGCACCCGAATATTGAAAGTTCGGGACCTTCATTGTGTTTGGTAGGTACTTTCAATTCAAAAGACTACCATTCGGCCTCAATGTGTTACTTGCAGCTTTTTTTTGTGACTTAGGGACTATACTGGATCAGAACCTAAGAGGCAGAATAACTTGTAAAGTCGATAACATATTAATATGGGAGAACATGGGTACAGCACAATGAGGTGCTAGGAGCCCTACTTGACAAAATGCGAGAACATGGAATGACAATTAACATTAACAAATTCTGCGTTGGGACAAGGAAAGTCCACTTCCTGGGTTACATCATTTCAGCAGAAGGGATAGCAGCTGGCTTGAAAAAAAAATTAGAGATCATAGCTGAAATCAGAATACCACAGACACTTAAACAACTTCATGATTTCTAGGCATTGTAAATTTTTACAAAAGATTCATTTACATAGAGGAAATTGCCACACCGTGAGTTTGTGCCATGACAGGAAAGAAACCATTGTTCTTGTGGAAAGAGATCGCAGATAGGGAGTTCTGCGATTTGCAAGGCAGCATTACATGCACTACCATTTGTACAGCCACATCTTTCTGAAGATTTTTGTGTGGCCAAAGACAGCTCGAAGACAAGTCTTGGTGTATCAATATTCTGAGATTACAAAGAGCACGATCAAATGACTCCAAAGATGACTGCATTCAGAAACCATGTACTAACAAAGTGCAAATGAAACTATTTAGTTACAAAACTTTAAGCACTGGTGGTCATCTGAGGGTTTCAAAAACTTCAGTATTTTCTGTATGGACGCAAAACTTAAGTGTACACAAATCACAAAGTGTCAGTGCTCCTGATGACAGTGCAAAACTCACATACAGCAGACTGGGGTGCTGGGTTTCTATACTCCAAAAGTACAACTTCACCTTGATCTACAAATCATGGTCTCACTAATATTATCACTGACACTTAATCACATTCACCAATAGGAGCCACAAAGAATGTGGAAAAGGTGTTTGAGGATGAGTCCTTCTGAATTTATTAGATTAAAAAGGTGGCATTTGAAAATTTCATAATGGCCTCAATGAAAAATATGCAAGATAAAGACGCACAACTTCTCAGGATCAAAACTAAATAGAATGAAAAAACCCACGCACAAATATGGGAGCAGTATCTTTTAAGAAAAGGTATGCAATTTTTCAGATGTAATGCACGCAGCACCCTATGGATAGTGTATGTACTAGAAGAGTTGATAAATAAGATAATTTGCTACATACATCTCAGCTGCACACATTTTGGTGCTTACAAATGCTTCCTGAAACTTAAAAGCCTATGCCACTTTGGAAATATGGAGAGGCAAATACAGAAGATTCTATCAATCTGCAAAGACTGCTAGAAAGCAAAAACATCTACAGTTTGGACGCAGGCACCACTGCAGCCAATGATGCTGACGAAATAAATGGAAACAGCTGCATCTGATCTGATGGACCCCCTACCACACATCATGTGGATTTAATTATATTAGTTTAGTGGTTGAGTTAATCCCAAAGAATGTGACACTTGTACCATTGAAAAAATTCATTGAGTAGTTGATAAGCAGGGCACTGTACAAAGACTTTCTTGCACAAGTGGAACATGTTGACCGAATTCTGTCAGATAAAGGTCCCTGTTACCAGTCACAGACATGTCACATCACATGGAGGAACCATAAAATATAACTGGTGTACACCATTAGGTACTACCCCAGTTCTAACCCTTGTGAGGGCATAATGAGAGATTTAGGGAACTTATGCAGGTTATACTGCAGAAAGAAGCATGCAACTTGGAATGTGTACTTGAAAGACTTTCAGGATGTCAAACGAGCTATCTCATAGCACAACCAAACTTTCACTGACAACAGTGCTGAAGAATAAGCATACTCCAGATTTGATGCAAGACACAGTCCACTTCCAACCTAGACAACGACTGAAGCGTGAGAAAATAGGGAAGCAATCCCTCCACAACATTTGAGTATTGGCTCGAAAACGGAAAGAAAGAGCTCGTAAGATGGCAATGGTGAGAGAGTTTCACGTCAGGCAGAAAATCCTCATGAAAGCCCACTGTTTGTTGGACAGGCAAAAGGGGGTTTGCCATGAACTTTTTACCGCATACTGTGGATCAGCAAGACTGCGCCACATGGTAAGGCCATGGAATTCTAAAGTCTCAAAGTGGAAAAGTCAGTAGAAGTCTACCATGTGAGCCACCTAAAAGCATTTGTCAAATAGAAAGAATAGCATTTATAATTTGTACATAAAGTAAATCATAAATAAAAATGGAACAAACACATACATTAAGTGATTTGAAACACTGTAATCAACATGACCCAAACACTGGCACAATGTTGTGTTTCCTTGGATAATATTGGAAATGTTTGATCATTTGAATGGTGACTGTTAGGTAGCAAGGTGCAAAGCAGCACCGCGGCTTGAATACAAAGAACTGCAAAGTACCTTCAATGCGATGATATCTTTGTCAGAAGTCAGGACATACAGTGATCCTGAGTATTTTGTTTAATAACATGAGATAATGATTTTCCATTTAACATTGACAAAGCAGTATTTGTTGTTTCTTGCTCAAGTCAGTGTGACTTGGATATTATTGTACTTTCTCCCTGTTAGACCGTGGTACTTTCTCCCTATCACACCGATACAGAAGGCCATTTATCATGGGTATGGTGGCCTCACCACACATGCGAGAGTGCCGATTTATACTACAGTTGAGAAAGGGCTTGATGCAAGGTGCACAAACTGAGTTCATATAAAGGAACACAGAATGATAGTCAAATGTCATAGGACAATATTTTCATGAAACTGCAACCCAGAATATAATGGCAGACTGTGTATAGTGATAAAAGAAGAAAGGGACTGTCATAACTGTTTTATTTAAGAAGATTCCTACCATTAATTATTGTTCGATGCTCAACAAGTATCAATATAATAAACACTCAATGAAATGTGCAAAGCAGGAAGTTATAAGAAAAGGATTAACTCATAATGGGCACTAACAAGGAAAGTAAAAGGAAAGTGGTATGCACCAACAAGGTAAATCAACACAAAGCAAACTAGGTACGTAACTCTTCTGCATTATTAATTAATAACACTGGATATTTAAGGACAGTTTGGGGTGACTCTCACCTGTGTCATAAAAATTTCTATGTCGATCCACACATTGCCATATGTTTTCGGACGTTAGTGATAGCCTATCTGCAACATAGGGTCCAGTCGTAGCTCCAAGACAGACAACGGACTTCAATAAATTTAGAGAAAGTTATAAAATTTCATGTTAACATTTTAACTAACCTTAGTGGTGACGTAGAAAGTAAAACTGCTTGGCTAACCAAGCACTAATCTTCCATAACCCTACAACCATCAAAAATAACTTATGGATCAATAATGACCGTTTAAGTCTAAGTAAATGTAAAGACAGAATTCAATAATTAGTTAGGCAACACTTAATTTGATAGTCCATCGAAGTGTAAAGGCAATATTTTGAATTAAAATTGAGCATGTTGAACTCATGTTTATGAATGTAAAGAAATAACTCAACAATTAGTCACAGAATGTTTAATTTCATAGTCCTTCAGAGTACACAGACAATATCTGTATCAGAATTGAAATGGGAAAACTCATGTTTATGAGAACTCAGTATGTAAAAACATAATGTAATTAGTCATAAGCATTAAGGTTATTGTTATGCATAAAATTGTTGGGTGTACACAATGCTACAGCGAGCACGGGGGAACAGTAGACACACTGGCAGAGGTGAATCGACTGGGAGGAGCCAGCAGCAGGTGCACGGGCATGATGCTGCAGGGAGCGAACAGCTGATGAGAGCTTGTCATGGATATGAGAGGAAGTGAAGTGAAGAGGCAGACGTACAACACACGACTTGAGAGGTCCTGTGGGATAGGGTGTAAACGACCGAGGTAAGGGCGCATGCCAACCTGTCAACTGAAAGCAGGCATGTGTTGGTATATGTCAAACCACTGGGTGAAAAGTCTCGCCATGAGGACGGCTCCAGCCAGAGTTCACTGTTGGCACAGGGGCATGTGGGCAGCTGCTATTCTGGGTACCAGGAGACGAGCACTATTTATGTCCTCCAAAACAAAACCATGTAGTTTTAGCCACTTTTCAAGAAATGACTGTATCACAATGCAAGAACGGAACTCTTGCTGTCACACATTGGCACAAGATGTACTCAGGAGGTAACCCTAAATAAATGTCAACTATTAGTAGAACCACTTGAAAATCAATTTTGGGGCCCGCAGAACAAGATCGGAAGACTATGAAGAGCACAATTAACAAGATTTTTGAAGACACAAGAAATGAAGACATTCAGGAGAGAAGGCGCAAGGCAAAAGCACAAAAAGAGTACAAGAAAAAGAAGACATCTAGCTGTAGAAGAAGCAGGTCCCCTTCCTCATAAAAGAAACAACTATTTGAAGCACAGAAAAAGTTTAAAAAAGCAAACTTAAGCAATCACAGTAAAAGAACAAGATGACGACTGCTAAATGCGCATTATGCTTCATTTCTGAAATTGTCTCGAAAATAATGAGGTACTTCAGAAGTGCTATAGTCCCATGTCTCCTCCTAACACTGTACCCTGGGCATCATCCACTTGTTTTCTGTCCAGTCCACGGACAAGAGCAACAGCTACAAGAACCCAACACAGTTGTGGAACAGTATGCTAGCTCTACATGTGGTTGAGCAAATGCCGCACCTGAACCACTGGAATGCAGTAAGCAGTCAAACACTAATGCCACTAATGCATTAGCTCCTCTTGGAGTCAAGCGAGTCCATGGACTAAAATGTCAAGAGTAGTCCATGTATTGGTATAAGGTCACACTCTCTTTCATTCCAATGCCACCCCGGGAAAACACAGTGTTTCCCCCTCTGAAACTTTCTGCTCCCATGTCATGAAAACTTGCAGTTCTGTGCAACGAAAGATTAGAGCCCACAGACACGAGTACATACTGTATATCTGCACAAACTGTGACACCAACTACATAATAAATAATAATAATAAATAAATAATAATTTTTTGCATTCATGTTCTTTGGTTTTCATTCTCATTCAATTGTCATATGTAAAGTTACTGCAAATCATTTTATTTACTGTTTAAATGTTTTGTCCATTATGCATTTTTATGTAATGTGTCTGAATACAGTTTAAAGTTTTTTGATTAGTTAAGTGATAATGTCCATGATAATTGTCCAACCTAATCATTTAAGTTACTTAGAAGTACAGGTGAATGCAAACCACCTGCAACTCAGGGTGTTTGTGTTCATGCTTCCTTTGGAAAGGTGCTTTTCTCTTTTATTTACGTATTTTAAAGTTAAAACAGATCTAGCTTTAGCTTGTGAACTCTGATGCGCTTAGAGGCTGACCATGTTTGATTTTCATTAATGTAATGTGTTTTTTTAACAGTAAATGTAGATCACTTTTAATTTTAGGTTTGTGTATCAAATAATTTAGAGAAAAAGCAAATTACAGATAGTTTTTGGATGGCCATAGACTTTAAGCATTACCTTTTAGATTAACATATTAATGTTTGTGGATGGATGATTGTGGTGCGCTTTCAAATTGAGTTGCATCAGTGCACTCAATGGTAGGCTGGAGGCTGACTTTACTAAACACACTTGCGGAAAACTTGTTAATGTTAAGACTGATCCATGATAACTTTTTTTTCCACCATTACCCCCCTCCTGGTCATGTTGGTGTTAAGATTTGGAACTGCTGAGACAGAGAACCAAGAGTTCTACAGCAAGAAGTGCCATCACAAGAATAAATAAATGACCACAGGTTAATTTATTAGAGTATGCAGTCTCCAAGAAAATTGGTATGAAAATTGTTTGGCATAACATAGGATAGGTTCAGATTTACTAATATATGTTCTGTGAAGTCAATTTTTCACTTGATTGTGCAACATCACAGCAGTTGCGTAATCATAGTGGAAAATTAGTCGGTAGTGGATAGGTTCTGTAAGATGGCCCGATATCCCATCATACATGAATAATTCTGACAATACCACCCCATTGAGAAGCTGGCGGAACAGGATCCTAGTGGCGCCCCTGTCATTGCTGAAAAGAATTGTGGGTGACGCAGCAGCTGAAAGATTAAGCTCTTTGAGATAACATCTTACAAGCATTCCCACCAGCCTATTCAGCATGAAGGAATGTGCAGGGAATGCCCTCTGCAGATATGGCCAAAGAAATTCTCATGCAAAACACCATGCTATATTTCCGCCACAAGGCAGAGAAATGAATCTAACTGGCTGAATTTTTAGTCAAATGAGGAATTATAGAATGTTCTAGAAGGTTTTACAAACAGAGTATGATGTGAAGGCAATTTGCCGACAGCTTCACAGCTCATGGTGTGGGAAGCATTCCATTTGTCATGGGCATGATGACCGGCCAATTGGAGAGTGCACACTAATGAGGCGAGGTCTGCTCTAAACTGGAACACAACATCTCAGGAGATTCTCTGCCCGGTGTCAGAAGAACGCATCGCTGGAGAGTATTCTGAGACACTGCTGTCAGTGAACAGTTTTACTCTTAGATTTCATAAGGTTTTGATTTGAATTCGATGATATACACACCAGGGATTGAAAGATAGGGAATCTTTAACAGTAAATATGTTGCTTGACCTCTGAGCTTTTTACTGTGAGTGCCAGTCAGGGTGGAGACTTTCAGTGCTAACCAGCATCAACCACTTAGTGCTTCTGTTGAATTTCGAGTCAAATCGTAGATGTTTTGGCAATCTCAAATTTTGATTAATGAGTAGGAGTTAACATTCTCTGTCAATGATTGTTCAGTTCGCATTTTTAATTTTTTTCATAATAAATATCTTCACAGTACCCAGTTGTTCTGTGTTTCCTTGGATTAGATTCCAAGTACATTTCCTAATTAAGTTCGAGTAGAGTACCATGAAAACTTTGGAGCCCTATTCACATGTTACTCCAGGAAGCAGGTTGTATATGGCTGAGACAATTTAATTTGTTTTTAGGCATGAACACTTCATTGAGACACAACACTGGCAATTGTTACACATACACATGCCGTATGAGCAATCCCACCTGGAATAACATTTGTACATACATGTTTCTTCAGAATTTGTCATGAATTACAATGTTATCGTTAGATTGGGACCTAACAGCACAGCTTAAATTAAATTAAATTAATAACCATGTTTGTCAAAATATTTGCCTGCTTTTCTGAATGTATTATGATTTCGGAGACTGTGACGTAGGGCCTACTGACGTAAGAATGTGACAATTTTCCATCAAAACACATCAACTTTCAGCTGCTCTCTTGTTGGCTGTGAAGGTTCAGAGACTACTCTTTTCTTCCAACCCTACCTTATGGCTAGTGCAGCCAACACTGCTGCATGAAACTATAGTTTTACCCTGACGAGTATTTTGGTGCATGTTATGTACATATAGGCCTACTGTAAATCGACAACGAAAAGACGATTTTTTGATGAGGGATGGACGAAGGGTTATCTCTCTGTTCAAAATCTCCTTCACAGCAATTTCTCCATCATTTGTGCAATCACATAGGCCATGAAGAAAATCGTGTGCACTTAGAGCTCAAAGACATGTTCCAGTGTGTGGACCCTCATATGCCAGAAAGTTAGTGATAAGTGTATACCTCACTTATCACTATAGAAGATACTGTCTACTACGACTATGCCTACGGCACATAGTGATCCGATTCACAAGTTGTGTCAGTTCATTCCTTTCATAGATGAGGCTTTACTTTCTCTAATCAGAGATTCCCATACAATGTGATATCAAGTGAACCAGTAACAATCATAGTCATTTCAGTGTCACTGAAACTGGTTAGTACACAGTGACACTTATTTGCAATTTGAATGGGGTCTTGAAGGCACAAAGTTCTGTGAATCATTGCATGAAATTGTAACTGCTAACAGATGTAACCATGACATCCTGTATCAACAAAGAGAGAATTTACACATGGAGAAAGAAAAATCATTTATTTAATACATTATTGGCTGCAATTAAGATGAGATGTCATTTAATACCTGGCAAAGGCAAATATCATATTTGCCAATAACTGAATTAACATATCCTGTCATTATTCAGACACGTAGTTCTCACTGGTCCTATCAAACGAATATATTTTTGTGTCATGATGAAGCAGTTGTGACTAACAATAACCGAGAGTAACTTGCTTCTGTCAGCAATTGTGTTACTCTTGCAGTATCCGCAATTCATGTTTAAAAGGCATCTTGTAAAAAACAACAGGCAAAGTGTAATCCTGAACCTGCCGATATCACTTGACAACTTGTACATAATGAATGACCTGCATAACAAGTACATACAACTGTTAACAGAAGATGATAGTTATTTTAACCATTGTTTTATTTTAATCACCTTTATTTCATCCGGAAACTAAAATGTATTTATTTAATAGGACCAGTGGGAACAACCGCGTACAAATGATGACAAAGTAATATGTTTAGGACCTGAAGATAGGTCTTCCAATTTTAAAACGCATCATGCTTTAAATAAAAGCACATTTGCGACTGAAGGCTGTGGTCATCTCTTTCATATCTCACATTTATTGGCTTCACAAAGTCACAAGCAAACCATTAAATACCAACATAATCTAAACCTCAGGCAATGTTACAAATCAGTCTGTCACCACATTCCAAGAACTAATACAGTAGTAAAATAAACCGAGTTAGCATTCCATTCTCTTTTGAGCGTCACCATACCAATAGTCAAAGCCGACTTCAAGTCTCAGTTCGTTTAACCCACACTCGGCAAAGACAATTTTTTTTAAAATAATGGAATGTGCAATGAGGTTCATCCAATTTGAGCTAACCTCAATATCTTTGTTGTGGTGGTAGTGTAGACCAAAGAACAGGTTACACTGAAGTATGAAAATCTGGGTGTGAGCTGGTGGAGCCAATGACTGTTGATGCCAAACATAGGTTTTGAAAATATACATAATTAGATAGATGAAAAATCTATTTACCAAGCAGCAGCAAGAGAACACACATATAAAAGGTATTACACTTTGGAAGCTTTCGGAATCAGTGGCTCCTCCTCCTGGCGGAAGAGTTGAAGGGGAAGGAAGATGGGTGAAGGAAAAGGACTGGTGAAGTTTACGAATTAGGGGAGAGTTCTATCCAATTAGTTATATTTTTAAAAATTGATTTTTTTTGTTTTTTAAAAACATATCAACCTGCAGCATATCATAACATGTTTATGCCTTTGGCTTATTTAACCATAGTTTGTCACATTTATTTTGATGCACTTTTCGTTATGAAAATCAAAACTGCACAGTAAATTCAGAAGATGCACCCTATACTAGATAATGGACAAGTCTCTAAGCATTTTGATCGATATTAGGCCTACACACCTACAGCATACCTAAACCAAGAAAAATGCAAGGTGAGATGGGATGTGTCCACTACATAATTTTTGTGCTATTTTGTCACATACAAGATGTTCTCAATGAACTTGTGATACAACTTGCGCCCATATAAAATGGTTAAAAATTCACCTGGTTCAAACAGTTATCACGAGTAAACCATTGGCAAGCTCACTATTGTCTGGCAATGTCATTTTCATTGCTACAGACTTGAAGAAACTTTTTGCAGATACTTCTTATTTTTTTCCATTTATGATCTTGAAAGTCAAGTATGGAAACATTGTTTTCTGTGATGAATGTGATGTAATTTTGTCAGTTATGTAAAATCCAAAGATTCCACGAGATTCAAGGCTACTTAGTACAGCAGAATCCATCAGTTCCTACTACACAAATCTACTCTGATTTATAATTTGATTTTTAATTCATAATGAGTAGGGATAGCACATGTCTCCCATGTAGCAAGGAAAATCACATATTTATTTTTTGAAACTGAGGAGCAACTCTGACATTCACCTACAGCGAATTATAGAAATTACAGAAAACATAATTTTATTGCCTGGCTGGATGGGGTCTGATTAAATGCACATCTCATTTTAGCAGCATGAAAGATATTTGGCTGTCGATATGTATTATGTGTTCATTTCACACAAACTTTGAAAATATTTTGGGTAAAACAAGGCTACAATAAAGGTTGTGCAAAGACCACAAGTGATGCTAATCTTTTGCCAGAGCACAATTACTAACTTATTTACCACCTGATGATGAACAACTGCATGAACTGATTATCATTGAAGATGGACTCATTATAATTTCTCTTGAAATTTGCTTATCAGCAAACCATCAGAAACAAACGTATTCATCATTAAATAGATGAATTTATCATCCAGGAATGTTATCTATAAACCGCTCTGTCTGCTCTGAAAATGTAGACATTATAAAAATTAATAAACTATTCTACACTGGTGCTTCTAATGGGAACAGTGTGGGTTTGAGCCTGCAGACATTTGAATAACAAGAGAGAAATCAAATAGTCTAGATTCTACAATTTTGAACCAAGAAGAAATTATGTTGCTCCGCAAAACTTACATATGTGAGCTGACCGTTGAGCTAAATGCCAAGTATATCATAAACGGGTGTGAAACACTACTGCTAGCCTACATTCTATAGCGTCAATATCTTAAATCACCAAGCACATCAGTAATATTCACAATGTCTTTTCTGTAAAATATGGCAACTTATTGGTGGACTCGAAGTATATACTAGCTTGTAATGTACGAAATGCCTTTTGATTTTACTATAAGTTGAGAGAACAATCTTGTTTCTCCTACGGATGTTTTGCTTGACTGACGCGTTTGATAACCATAAATTTGCAAATGGAAATTCTAAAACCTAATGAATACCAAAATGCAGTCGAACCCTTACTGCTAGGGCAAGGTAGAAAGGAATATAATCAACTGATGTTGTACATACCGGTAACGCACGCGGTAACTGCGGTGGGTTTATGTGCGGTTACGACGTAATGGTAAGTCATCTTTTCAATTTACTTTGGGCAACTGAATGTTTACACAGTTTGAAACACCAAATGCGCGTGATATGTTATTTATGCTTCACTTATTCGCACACAGTACATCTCTTGCAGAAAATAAAAACATCAAAATGTATCTTTGGAAAGTCACAAACAAAACATGGTTTCGAGAATGAATCGATTCTCTCAATGGCAGCGGTGTATTATCTATGTTATTTTCGATGCCTGAGTACTCGTTAGCGTTAGGATGTCGTATACTTTTTATAGGAAGAGGCTTGCACATAATTTTATTAACTCTTAAAAATAGAGGGGTTCGACTTTTTCGTTCTAGATATTACAAGAATTATTCAGTTTTTTTGTTTATAGTTGGCCCTCCTGCTAACTTTCAAATTCGAATTGGGAGTGCGCATTTGTAACAGTTTTATTGTGTGCTGCATAGTGAGGAAAATTGAAGTCCGTGCTCGATAGTGTATATAGTTTTTGTTAAAATGTATATCTACATTTTTATACTGTTTAGTAGACGGCATACGGGAGTAGCTGACGTGTGTGTGAGATGTTCGTGACTGCTGTCTGTTTCTTGAACATATCGCTATAGCACGAGATTTGATTAATTTTTAGATTGTAAACGCAACATTCAATCTTCTCGCTCAGTATATCCTGTGACAGATCATTCTGGAGACAAGAAAACTATCCTAGGAGAGAGGTGAGCAACATTACATAACATTAATCGTAATCCATAGATTTTGCGGACGGGGTCTCGGAGATGCGGAGAAAGAGGGCAGACATCTAGAGTAATTTAGTTAAATTGTAATGAAATTACTTAAACACTATAGAAGATTGTTTTGCACTGCTATCGCCAACTATAAAAAACAGAAAACCATTAATGTTGAAAGTTTCTTTGAAGATCGTCGTAGTTGGCGTCTGGGATTTGACCAAAGAAAGTTAATCTTAAACTCCCCAAAATTATTAGCTTGATATTATGGGGCAGGTCGTTACATACGTGTATTCCCATTTATGCGACTCCTTTCTGTGCGTATGTAGAGGCCTTGTAAGTTTTTGTAGTGGTTTGTAATCAAAGTATAATATGCACGATTTTTTTGTGAGGTAGGCCAAAATCTTAAAAAAATACGAAGTACTAGGAAGAGGGAGTTCTACAATTAACACGAGATGATATTTTTATAATATGCTCTTGTTTGGTGGGGTCGGATTTCCGTGCGCCACCCAGTACTTTGCAAAAGTTTGTCAGTTTACAGTAAAATCTTCCAAATAATTTGTGATAACTACCTTAGTAATCAATGTGTTCTTTTTCCACCATGAAATTATATTTTCATTTCCAGTTACATAACAGTCTTCAAAAACGTGAAGTTAGGCTGTGTCATCATCGGAACTAATAACAAGCTTAAGACTTTCTTCCAACAGTATCTGCACTGTATTTTGTTCATGCAAGTGGTGCTCCTTAGCTCGTAAATATTAAAGTAAAATATATTTGATAGTTTCAATCAGCTGATGATCTGGTTACATTATGAAATGGTAATGAGCACTGATGGTAGTCTTGCAACTGGAGATCTATATCCAGTAGAAAAATCCATCTTTTAAGGTTATGAATCTAAATACTGCCCTTCTGTTTCTAAAAACTTGATTGGACAAATGAAATTTGTTTCTGCTCCTTGACCCTAGATTACTAAATCATCTCAAAATTATGTTAGGGTATTAAAAAAAAAAAAGGCATTCTGTACTTAATGTGATATAAATTTACCATTTGAGATCTAATAATAGAAATTAATATTTAATCTGTAAAGTATTACTTCTTTGAATAAAATGTGGAGCAGAATGTTTTGGTAGTCATGTAGTCTTCCCCCGCCCCCCCCCCCCCCCTTTAGTGCTATAAGGCTAAAGTACTTGCAATACAGTATATGGCTTTCTTCATTTTCCAAGTTTATTAGTCATAATATTGGTGGCAATAGTTTTCATAGTGAGTTTATTCTCCTCTGATGATACGTAGATTCAGAAAAAATGTTTTATATTTTCAAGACAAAGTGCTCGTAAGGAAAGTTCCAGCTTTCCTGGACAGTCACTATGTTCCTGAACTAGATGTCTTCCTCCAATTCATGTACTACTAATGACTTCACATATCCAACCAAGGTGACATGTGCCGTGGGTTCAGATAAGTTCTTCATGGAGTTCGAGTCTCGGTCCAGCACACAGTTTTAATCTGCCAGGAAGTTTCATATCAGCATACACTCCACTGCAGGGTAACAATCTCATTCTGGAAACATCCCCAAGGCTGTGGCTAAGCCATGTTGCCGCAATATCCTTTCTTCCTGGGGTGGTAGTTCTGCAAGGTTTGCAGAAGAGCCTCTTTGAGGTTTGGAAGGTAGGAGATGAGGTACTGGCAGAATTAGGGCTGTGAGGGCGGGTCGTGAGTGCTTGAGTAGCTCAGTTGGTAGAGTACTTGCCTGTGAAAGGCTAAGGTCCCGAGTTTGAGTCTCAGTTCGGCACACAGTAACAATCTGCCAGGAAGTTTCAAGTTCTGAATACTTACCACACAAATACCAAAATTTCCATAATGAATATTTAAGTGACATCTCTTAGGTTGCAATGGAACCACCAACTTAGATTGTAGTGCATAAGTGCATTGTGGTTTCTGTAAAAGTTATAGGGAACCTTCAGCTTGCTGTATTTTGTCCTTGCTGTCTTGAGAATGTCAGAGTGTATTACAGTCAACATTGTCAGAAACTTTAGGTCAACGGAGGTGTCCAATCCCACCCAGTAGCTTTGACCCCGTGACATAAGGGTGTTGTCATGTGATGCCTTGACAGCACGGAATTTAGTTTGAGCGTGTTGTGTTTGCAGATGTCGTCTTGTTGCAGTTGGTGGTGTCCTCTGGTGGTGCGTTTATGGTCCGCATATTATGTGGTGTATTGGGTTCATTTGGGTGTCAGTGCTGAAGTGTGCATTTATCGGTTGCGACTGTTACAGAAGAACGGATATTAGTGTCTGTGAGTTAAGAATTAAGTTTCCATTGTGTTTATATTACTGCAGTGTTGTTTGATTTTATTGGTTTGCTGTTTGTCTTTTAATTCAATTTGTAGATTCTTTTGTTAGGTATGGATATGACTTCTAAGTATAATAGTGCGTGTCTGCGGGCTGAAATGGGGGTGACATGTTGTCCATCATTAAGTTTCTGCAACTTTTTGGGCTTGTGACGTAGATAGGTGTAGTGAAATGCGAGTTAGGGGTTAGTGTATTGCGCCGGAACTTTTTTATGGTAAGTAGTTTTTTTTGGGGGGGGGGTCTATTGTTCGCATGTTATGATGTTTGGTGGAGTTTTTGTGTGCTGTTGGGTCGGTGTTATTTACTGCGTGTGTTAGTGGTTGATGTTTTGGTATCAGTACTTGTGGTTAATTTATGTATCTTAGGGGAAGTACTCTATTTCAATTTTTTGGTATCGTCAGTTGTATCTGAGCTGTATAGGTCATGAGAAGTGACAGATTCCAATTTGTCGTCGTAGCTATGTGTGTTTTGGTATCGTGACCTATATAGGTCAAGGGAAGTGCCGATTCCAATGTGATGTAGCTATGTGTGTATAAAAAAGTAGCTACATGTGTATTGGTATTGTGAGCTGCTGTTGACATGTACAGGTCAAGGGAAGTGTCCAACTCCAATGTGATGTTTTAGCTACATGTGGTTTGGTATCGTGGGTTGCAATTGACCTATATAGGTCAAGGGAAGTGTAAGATTCCAGTTGTCATCGTAGCTATGTGTGTTTTGGTATTGTAAGTTACTGTTGACCTATATAGGTCAAGGGAAGTGTCCAATTCCAATGTGACGTTGTAGCTGTGCGTGTTTTGGTATCGTGAGCAGTTCCAATTTTTGTTGGTTTTGTGGTATCAATAGTTGCAGTAAGATTATAATTTTTGGAGTAGTTGGTTTCTTAATTTGTGGTTGAGCTGTGTAGGTGAAGGGAAGTGACCGATTCCTGTCGATATTGTAAGTGTAGTGGGATTTGGGAATTTTGTGGTGTTTTTATGTTCTCGTTTTGGATCGTGGTGTGTGTGTGTGTGTGTGTGTGTGTGTGTGTGTGTGTGTGTGTGTGTGTGTTTTATATTTAGATCGTCCCCGCCCAAAAAACCCAATTTCGTGCACTGGTCCCATTAGTTTGATTATATTTTTGGAGAGAGATGTGTTTGTTGTTTTTGTTTGTATTTTTAGGTTTGTTGTCATTTATGTAATGATGTCATAGACACCATATTAAAGACGTTGAGAATGGTCGTTACTGCCATATTTGTGATGTCATGGGTCAAAGCAGACGGGTGGAATCAGATGCTTCTATAATCCTGAAACTTTATCTGTTGTTGTCGTCTTCAGTCAAGAGACTGGTTTGATGCAGCTCTCCATGCTGCTCTGTCCAGTGCAAGCTTCATCTCCAAGTAACTACTCAAACCTTCATCCTTCTGAATCTGTTTATTGTATTCATCTCTTGGTTTCCCTCTTGAATTTTTACCCTCCACGCTGCCCTTCGGTACTAAATTGGTGATCCCTTAATGCCTCAGACCATGCCCCACCAACCGGTCCCTTCTTTTAGTCAGGTTGTGCCTCAATTTCCTCTTCTCCCCAATTCTGATCAGTACCTTTTCATTAGTTATGTGATCTACCCATCTAATCATCAGCATTCTTCTGTAGCACTACGTTTCGAAAGCTTCTATTCTCTTCTTGTCTAAAATATTTATCGTCCATGTTTCACTTCCATATATGGCTACACTCCTTACAAATACTTTTAGAAAGGACTTCCTGATGCTTATACTCGATGTTAAAAAACTTCTCTTCTTCAGAAACGCTTTCCTTGCCATTGCCAGTCTACATTTTATATCCTCTGTTTCGACCACCATCAGTTATTTTGCTTCCCAAATAGCAAAACTCATATACTACTTTGTGTGTCTCATTTCCTAATCTTAAGTCCCTCGGCATCATCTGATTTAATTTGACTACATTCCATTATCCTCATTTTGCTTTTGTTGATGTTCATGTTATATCCTCCTTTCAAGAGACTGTCCATTCCATTCAGCTGCTCTTCCAGGTCATTTGCTATCTCTGACAAAATTACAATGTCATCGGCAAACCTCAAAGTTTTTATTTCTTCTCCATGGATTTTAATTCCTACCCCAAATTTTTCTTTTGTTTTCTGTACTGCTTACTCAATAGACAGATTGAATAGGGAAAGGCTATAACCCTGTCTCACTCCCTTCCCAACCTCTGCTTCCCTTTCGTCCCCCTCGACTCTTATAACTGCGATCTGGTTTTTGCACAAATTGTAAATAGCCTTTCGTTCCCTGTATTTTACCCCTGCCACCTTCAGAATGTTAGAGAGTATTCCTGTCAACATTGTCAAAAGCTTTCTCTAAGTTTACAAATGCTAGAAATGTAGGTTTGCCTTTCCTTAATCTAACCTCTATAAGATAATTGCATTAGCATATTGACAAAAAGGGGGGGGGGGGGGGGAGAGTTGCACTCACTGTAAAGTTCTGTCATGATAGAGTTGCGAAATAGTAAAAGTCCCAATACTTCGACTATGTGGCCACTTGCCACCCAGAAATGAATCGAAAGTTTCTCATGTCGTGGAACCATAGCCTCTTACTGTACCAAGTCTTAACACAAAAAATCCCTTCACTCTTCAATGTCTACTCAACAAGTTCCTCCCCAAGCCCAACTTACAATGATTTGCCACACTATTTCTTTTATTTGCTTCTTGTTGGCTGCCACTGTCATCCCTTGCCCACCATGCCACTCAATCCTAGTAATATGCATTAGCTATTATTGCTGTTTTTTTTTTCTCAACTTAGAACTGATTGGCATTAATGAAAGAGTTGGCTATTAGATTTTACTCAAACGTTTATCAAAATGACATCAAATACTGTGTATTAAAAATGAATAACACCACATAAAATATTGCAATAGGATGGAATTATTTTGTTACTAACCTAATACACAAATATTATGCACAGTTTTGATATTAAGAACTGCCATTGACGTTTGGAAGACAATTTGAATTGGTGGGAAACCCACCTCAGTCTCCTTGGGTGCTTTTCCTCTCTGTGGGGTGACACTCATTACCTTGTTCTCTTCCTGTACCATTTCATTAAGCTTCTTGGCCACTGCTAACATACCAGATCATGTCTGAACACTTGCAACACTTTTCCATTTTGGAATTACTTCATCTCATTTACACTCCCTTATAAATTAAAAACCTCTTTTTAAATTCAGTGCGTTAATGCGATCCTAGTAAATGAGTGTTTGTAAAATGATTCTTTCATATGTTGTTCATTAAAAAAATGATGATCATGCCACCTGTGGCCTGTGGAAGGTACATTAGCTTATTTGTTTCAGTTGTAAATATTTGTCATGTATTATTGTTTTTCTGACATGTTCTACATCCTGGAGGATCTCCTCACTATGTATCAGTTGGAATGAAAGTAAATCTAATCTAATCTTTAAGTGCCTTTCATTCAGCGTCGTCCTGCTTAGCACTGAAACGCGTTGGAAAACTACATACAGGTCTTCACCAGTAACCATATGCTGTGTCTGGCTTAGACAGACAATCCAGTTCAGTACCTTATTCACCACATTGATTGCTAGTCTACACAAAATGCAGGTGTCCACTCTGTTACCTTTCAACCCTCTGTATTTTCCTTCCGCATTTCAGCCTTTCTTTCTTTCTCAGTATTAGTTTACAGTCTGAACTCACAATACTATTGTAGGTACTTCTTTCCTCCAGAGTACTCTCTTAATGTTCCCATAGCCATCATGTCTTTCCCAGTCAGGCATGCTTCAACAGCTTTACATTTCTCCTCTAGCTTTTCCTACTTTGGCTTGCTTCATTTCCTACGATTTTTTTAGTTTCTCCTTTTGTATGTTTTTTTTTTAATTTAAATTGTGAATGACACATTTACAAGCTTTCGAGAATCATTGATTATGATGAATGAAACTAAGGTTTCTACTGATTGCTGTTTTCAGTTTCTCACAGACCTACCCATTTGACTTCTAGTGTGTTCCTTTGTACTGTTACAGTAAACTGTTGCTTAATGCTCCTTTGAAATCAACAGCCACGCCTGGTTTATCCAATTTATCAAAGTCCCATACTCTTGATTTCCTACCTCCCTATAATATCTTCAGTTTTAATCATAAGCAATAAGTGTAACTGACATTATGCCTGCCTTTCGATAAATTATGGTTGGAGTACACATCTGCCCCTGGAAATGCTTTGTGGTTTAAAACTGAGTTTTGAAATTGTTTTACCATTATAAAATGGATCTAAAATACTCTAGAGTCTCCATGTCTTTTTCAGATATGCAGTGTTCTTTCATGATTGCTAAACCTGGTGTTAGCAGTGATTAAATAATGCTATGTGCAAAATTGTACCAAGTGGTTTCCCCTTTGGTCCTTTCTCAAAGCCCATATTTAGCTGTTATTGTTCCTTATCTTCCATTTCCTACTGTAGAATTCCAGTCCCCCATAACAATGAAAATTCTCGTCCTTTGACAATCTGAATAATTTGTTTTGTCTCCTCATACTCTCTTAAAGTCACGATTTCTCAAGCATTCCAATAATAAGGCTATCTACACATACAGCAAGAATGTACTTAATTCGTTGTACAAAAAAATAGAGACTACTGCTATATTTTGAGGCCTGTCAAAGGCATTTGACTGTGTAAATCACAATATCCTTTTAAGTAAATTAAAATATGGTGTAGCAAGAAATGCTTAAAAACAGTTAAAATCGTATATATCTGAGGGGAAGCAGAGGCTGTCAGTAGGAAAGACATTTATATTAGGCTATGAGGCAGCAACCAACTGTGAACTATACTTGAGTGTCATACAGGGTTCTGTCTCAGGGCTCTTACATTTTTCTGTGTGTATCAGTGAGCTTTCATCTGTAACATTACCAGATGCCAAGTTTGTTTTGCTTTTAGATGATGCAAACATTGCAATAAGTAACAAATCAAATGCAATGTTAAATATCATTCAGTGAACATTTCATTTTTAATGGTTCCTAGCCAATACTTTGTAATTTAACTTTGGGCATAGTCCATATCGATTCAGGCCGGCTAAGGAGAAAATCTTACCTTCATAGTCTTGGATGTTATTGGAAATAGCATACTTTAAATGAATGATTAAGTAAGGAACACACATTTTTTCTCTAAAAAAAATTTCTGCTCAGAGATATGGCCCTCCAAAGACACTGTGCATACAATTTTAAAGATGCAAATTTTAGAAAAAATTTTATTATGCTGTATCTCTGGAACAGTTCTAGATATTTTGTTTTTGTTTTTATTTGAAAGATAATTGCTTTATTATTACAAAGAAATTCTCCATTTGGATGTAGCTTTCAAAGTTCTTTTACTGTAGCATTCTGAACTTCTTTTATAATTAATGGATTTCTTTTCTTTTCAAAAATGCCAATACGTAAATTTTTTTTTTTTTTTTTAAATGTTGATTAGTACCGTATAGTTCTACATCCCTGAAAAGGAGAGCTTCCACTTTTAGATTGAACAGGTTTTATAAACAATTGAATTTTTTGCCATACATAAAATCTGTTTTCTTACATTGTCACATAACAGACTCATACAAATCAAAACCTAGCCTTATTTAACATTAATTTAGTTTTGAAAGATGGGTAAGCAACTCATTTTCAAGAATTTTTAATGGTTCCAAAATGTATGTGAAAGATCCAAAGACTTAAAGGTTTCAATTTATAAATCTTCTGTGCACTCTGTTGTGCACTGAAATTAGCAAGTGAATGAACTAAAAATGTGTTCCACTGCTTCATTATCTTCCTTTGATATAGGGTGATGCCTTCCTGTTGAACTAATATGAACTGGAGCACTTCAATCTTCAAAACATTGTGAACAGGAAGTGAGCACTGAGGTGTTGTTGCTGTCCTTCAGCTGGAAACGTATATCGAGCAGCTGGTGCATGTGGTAGCATAAAGATCACTACAATTTTGTTTAACTCATAACTGGTGTTCATAATCTCTGTAATCCACCAGTCAGTCATACACACACGCCACAAACATCCTCCTTCTCAGGTTGTGAATCTGAATATAATCATGCTGTTTCTGAGGTGTTGGCTGAACGAACGAAATTTTTTCTTTCTTGCTCTTTAACGTGTGGGCAATATGAGTTCGCCCATCACTCTGAGTCCAAAAATTGTTTTCAAAATTCCTTTCACAGGAGTAGTTTTCTTGGACCATTTTTCTTTTTTCTGCTCACGGAATTCTTTGACTTCATCTGTGGCCAAAAGAGTGAGGGCTGTGGATGTGTAAGATTTCACGACTCCCGTTAAATCCTCAGCATTCTGAATCACAGCTGTATTTGGTCTGGAAAGATTGTTTTGTAGCATAGTGCTTCAGGCCTCTTACAACATCACAAGGCCCTTTCCCGTGACCAGTAGCACTGTATACCCAGTCAGCTGGCACAAGCTACTTACTCAATTCACACAGCTGGTAATGATTTTTAAAATGATCAGGAGCACTATCAGAAATAATTATGATCTTCTCTGCCCCTGTTTGCAGCCGAAGAATTTTGCGCACTGCTAAGAGTCATGTCCTGTGTCATCACTTATAATTGCAACACTTGTGATCTTGTTTTGAAAATATGCCACTCCTGTAAAAATTGAACCTGGTCATTACTCCAATTATACCCTTGTACTTCTTGTGGTAGAATTGCAGACCACTTCTCAGCAAAATCACAGTGAAGTACTAACCTTCTGCAATGTGTTGTTGCAATTTCATCAGATGCTTGTGTGTTACTGCTTTCACTGACCATTTACCAAGTTAATCAATGAAACTGTCAAAGGCAACAGTTTTATAATTTTTTTGTTTTCCTCCCATGTCACACATGTAATTTCTGCAGAGTTATCTGCTACATCTTCGAGGCCAAGTGCCTTTAAAGACATTCCTTCCTTTCCGGAGCAGTAACCACATTCTTGAAACAAACAAGTCTCTCGCTCTACACAGACTATTAATGACTTCATACGCCCAAGGTGTCATATGTCACGTGCTCCAGTAAGTTCTTCAAAGTTACCACACGGAAGTTCAAAATTCGTGCAATGCACACATAAACAGGCATCTCTAGGTGGGTGTGGAACTACCCACTTAGGTTGTAGTGCATAAAATTATGATCTTCCAATGTGTGAAGTCGTATAGTTGCTCTTATAAATTGCAAATGTTTCTTGAATGCTAAGAGTCGTGTACCTTTTCTCTTCCACAACTTTTTGACCTTCAACTGTTACAGTTATAGTATCTTTTTAGTTGGCACTCTGACGAGAACAGTCCCATTTATCTTCCAGATAAAATGACTGCACCATTTGAATTTGAGCTGCTTCTACAGGATGACCATAATAGGGATCTAGTCTTCCAAGGACTCCTTTTACAGACCTCACGTTTCTTGATATGTCCACCATGTACTTTGATGCTGATGGAACGTGGTTCAAAATTGTTTTCTTTGAAAATGTCTCTGGATAATAGTTAAAACTTGCCCCTTTAGGATGCACAATATTCAACAGCTGAATTGATATTTGTGAAAAATTCCTGGCAAGAGGCTTAAGAGTGCTTTGGTTAATTTTCTTCTGAAGATGGAATTTCTACTTTGAAGAGTGTGGTCAGTTTTGCTGTAGTGTATTCATCTATAGCTTTAGTAATTTTTCTGCGCTTTCTTGGTGCATAGACATTATGACTCGACTTCACTGACCACGGTTTCTTAACAGGACTAACACTTACGTCTGTAATTGACTGATTCAGGGCATTTAATTCTTCTTCTATTGATGCAAAATATGCACCATGGGAGGCTTCACCCAGTTCAGATGCTATTATTGTTGTTACTCTGTCAAAACATTTAGAACACAAGAAGTTGTCACTGGAAACATCTTCACTTTGAAACAGAGTCTTCAAATTAGAACACTTATTCCCAACCTGAACAAAGTTTTTTTAAACAATCACTCTTTTATTGATATGCAGGTAGTCAGCACAACTTCACTCTCCTGTGGTCCCTGTCAGTAGACATTTCAAACAGTCCTTTTCAAAAAACGCACTGCAACTGTGCCAACTGGCAAATTCCTCATGAAGACACAGAACTTACTGTACGGTCTCGGATTTCTTAGAAGCCTCTTTAGTAAGCACATTAGCTCTGAACAACTACAATGCAGAAACCTGCAATGAATGACCAAGACAAAGAAACGGACAAGAAACTATAACAAAGTGTAAGAAATAACTGCAACAATGAAAGTGAAAAGAAATAACAGCAACAATGAAAGTGATAAGAAATAACTCTAACAAAGACAATAGAAATAAACCTTGTAAAAATCAGTTAGAAACAACTTCAGTGAAGACGTACATTACCCTTGAAAGTTAAAAAGAATTTTTTAAATAGTACTGCATGGTACTAAACAACAGAAAACTAATCTGACTTTTCTGAATTGGCATTTTTGAAGGAAAAAAAAAGTCCAGATGGAAGATACCATTGTAATCATAAAGCAATTCTCTCTCTCTCTCTCTCTCTCTCTCTCTCTCTCTCTCTCTCTCTCTCTCTCTCATATATATATATAGAACTGAATACATAAAGCATCACCCACCCCCCCAAAAATTTGCATCTTCAAAACAGTGTTCGCAGTGCCATCTTTGGAGGCCTGTATCTCCGGGCAGGAATTATTTTGTAGGAAACAAAAAGGTACATGTTTTTTTCTTACTCCTGAATTTTAACATATGCTAAATTCAATAACATCCGAGACTATGAAGGTAACCCCTCTGCCTGAAGTGATACGGATTGTGCCTTCGAGAAAGCACAGTATATTAAGTTCAGAATTTGTAAGAAGTTTTCTGCCTGTATGTGCCTAAAATATGATAAAAAGCAGATAGATGAAATTGACAGTGGTGTCCCAGCTTGATTATAAATTCAATTCAATGGAGCATACCAGAGAACTGCGTAAGTGCTTAAACAAATCACTATTTGCAATTTGAATGTTGTGAGACACACAAGGCGGATGGAAAGTTTCTCTCCTTTTTTTTTTAAATTAAGAACTGCATGAACTTCATGATAATCAGCATTACTTGATGATTCATAGTGAACATATTCCCACAGTTGGAATGCTATTTAAAATTTTAATTAGGGTGGAAAAAAGAATTTTTTCAAAAGGCTGGTTTTCTTATGTTCAATGGATTTTCAGATTGCTTATTGAAATTAATTTTTAACATTGTATACTGCTGTTTTGTTAATCATTTTTAAGGGTGTCTCTAAAAAATGGTACTAAAACATGAACATGTTCATTCCCAGATTCAAATCCTCCATGCCAGTGGAATGTCTAACACCTAAATCACTCAAATGTTGGGTGTTGATGCTAAAACCATTAGACTTTGGCTTAAAAGAAGTGATGGTAATGCTAGTGGCAGGAACAGAGTTGGACGACCACCAAAACCCATACCAAACATGAAAAACAAAACCAAAGGCGTGGTAAATGATAAAATGGGTGATGACCATCAGTAGGGCAACTGTAAGAGACTTTATTCATGGACAATCCAAGAGAAAACATGCTTATATCAAAGCAAGATCCATGCTGTAAGAAAAAAAAAATTGTTGATAGTTAGGCATTTTGTGAAAGAATAAAGTCTGATGGTTTCTGCGATCCCCACTGGGAAGGAAATAGGATAAGGATGCACATTTTGTATACAGATGAGTATCCAGTAGAGCTTCATCCAAAGACCAACCTTGCAAAATGCCCAAATCTCTACAAATGAACCAGGCAAAATTTCCCCAGTCTGGTGGTTAAAATAGGCCCAAGGTATTCCTGTCTGTCGCAAGTGGTGGCTAAAAGGAATCTCAAACTTTTTGGCCCTGTAAGTTCAGGTCCCATTTTCTGGTTTGACCTTCCACTTTCCAAATTCTATGGAAGTGTGGGCCATATGGGGAAGGACACCATACATGGTGCATGAGTTATCCATAGTGCCGTTCGGCTTGATCTCCTGAACCTCTTGTCATGGCTTAGCATCTCCATTTGCGACTCAACTATCTGGGCGAGGACACTTTCCGGGGTATATCATCTTCTTCCGTTGTCTCCTGTCCTCTTTTCCCCCATGACAGTATTGCATTTCTCAGCGCCCAGCCAGTTCGTTATGGCAGGGCTGTCATGTACCCATTTGGTGGTAGCCCCCTGTCAACACAGGGATCACACAGCTGATGCCTGAACTGTAACCGCCCCAAGTATGCCAAGCAGTAGATGCCTGTCTTCCTGAGGCATCAGGACTCGCGGCAATTGCCATCATGCCAAGTGGCCTTCGCTGTGGCCACCGGCTGGGTGGCGCCCATGGGGAGAGCCCCTGATCGGAGTGGGTGGCATAAGAGTGGATGACCTACAATGAAGTGGACTAAATCATCTCTTGCTGGTGACTATATGGTGCCAGCACTCTCTAAGAAGGACAAGATCGAGTACAATGCTGACAGATATGACTGTAAATCGTTCCCCTCCTTCGCTACACCATGGGAGGAACATAGTGCTACAGAAAGAAGAGAACTGTATTCGCCTTGGTATTTTGTCTGTAGCAGAATGGATGGGGACTCCTCTCTACCTATGAAGGCTCAATTTTTTGTTGAACATCTTGAGGATAAGTTTGGGCAAGAGACAGCACTGTCAAAGTTAAGCGGTGCAGTCTTGATCCAGACAGCATCTCCAGCCCAACCCCGGGTGTTACTCACTTGTGACCGGCTGGGTGATATTCCTGTTTCTGTCACTCCCCATAAAAGCCTCAACAGGGTGCAGGGGATTATTTTCCATCACGACCTCCTCTTGCAGTCTGACGACGAGCTCCATACCAATCTAGAATGGCGGTGTGTTCATTTCATCCGGCACATTTACAGGAGACCTAAAGACAACAGGGTTGCTACCGGTGCCTTCATCTTGACCTTTGAGGGTGATTTATTGCCTGAAAAGGTCAACGTGATGGTTCACCACTGTGACGTTAAACCATACATCCCTCCCCTATGCGATACTTTAAGTGCTGGAAATTTGGGCACATGTCTTCCTGCTGCACTTCCAGTGCCACATATTGGGACTGCGGATGTCCTCTGCATCCAGATACTCCCATGTGTACCTCCTCCTGTAAGTATCAACTGTGGAGAGGAGCACTCCCCTTGCTTGCCAGACTGCACAGTACTCCATAAGGAGCAGAAAATCATGGAGTAAAAGACCCTGGACCGGTTGACTTAGCAAGAGGCTAAACGTAAATTTGAAAGATTACACACCAATGCGTCAATGTCTACATATGCTGCAGCTACATTACCATCGCCGTCATGAGTACCAGTCGTACCACTCTCTGTGCCACAAACAGTGGGCCCTCCAGGCCTCGAGAATACATCTGCCCCCTTGGTGGTAGGGGTAAAATCTCCTTCCGTTGCTCCCAAAGTACCTACTTCGGGAGCAAGGCTCCCCCAAACATGGGGACATCGGTCCCCTCCCCCCAGCCAGAGAAGCAACAGCCTCCTTCGGCTCCTCTTGTGTGGAAGGGGTCCCTTGGACCTTCTCTCCCAAGGTCTCCACTAATGCCACAACGGATACTTACCAGTGGCTAAAGGAGCCAAAAGCTGCTGGATGAATATCTTCAGTCTTCCTCTGTGCCTGAAGCTACTTCGGAGAAGTCCTCGCAGCAAGCTCCTGAAGAGAAGTGAGAGGGCAAGCAAACAAAGAAGTCTGCTAAAAAAAAGGACCCTCTGGTGGCCCAAACACCACCACTCCCTACTCCCTACCAATTCTGCACCTTAGGATGAGGTGGCGATTTTAGCATCCCCCGAGAACATGGATCTCACTGATGTCTCATTCACAGTAGGAATGGATACAAATACTCAGTTGGTGGCAGCAGGTGATCCTGATGCGTAACATGCCTCCTTGTGCACTTCATGCCTTCCCAGCCTCTCAATAATGTCACTCTCCAACGGAAAAGAACATAGCGGCTATAATAGAATGTCAGGTGGAGTTTGTGTCCATGTCCTGAGCTCAGTATGCAGTGAGCCTGTGCCCCTTCACACCCCTCTTGAAGCTGTGGCTGTTAGGATAAGGGTGACACAGGAAATAACTGTCTGCAATGTATATCTTCCTCCATGTGGTGCAGTACTCCTGAACGCATTGGTTGCACTGATTCATCAACTCCCTAAACCTTTCCTACTTTTGGGAGATTTTAATGCCCATATCTCCTTCTGGGGTTGCACTGTGCTTACTGGCTGAAGTAGAGATGTCGAAACTTCCCTGTCTCAACTTGACCTCTGCCTCTTAAATACTGAGACTCCCACACATTTCAGCGTGGCTCATGGCACTTTCTCGGCCATTGATTTATCCGTCTGCAGCCCAGGACTCACCCCATCTGTCCACTGGAGAGTCCACGATGACGTGTGTGGTAGTGACCACTTTCCCATCTTCCTGTCAGTCTCCCAGTGCCATTTCCCTGACGTCTACCAAGACGGGCTTTAAACAAGGCAGACTGAGAAGCTTTCACTTCTGCTGTCACCGTTGAATCCCCCTCCCCCACATGGTACCATTGATGTGGTAGTTGAGCAGGTCACTAGATCAATCGTTTCTGCGGCAGAAAACGTGATCCCTTGTTCTTTAGGGAGCCCACAGCGAAAGTCAGTACCTCGGTGGTCGTCAGAAATTGCTGAGGCCATTGAAGAGCATTGGCAAGCTCTACAGCGACATAAGTGGCACCCTTCCCTAGAGCATCTAATCGCTTCTAAACGGCTCCCTGCCCGTGTTCACCAGCTTATAAAAAGATGGAAACAGGAATGTTGGGAGAGGTATGTCTGGACCATTGGGTGCCATACATCACCTTCCCAAGTCTGGTCGAAGATCAGATGCATTTGTGAGTACCAGACCCCGACAGGCGTCACTGGCATTAACATCAGTGGCGTGTTATCTACTGACACAGACGCAATTGCTGAGCACTTTGCTGAGCACTATGCTCGAACCTCCGTGTTGGAGAATTATCCCCCAGCATTTCGAACCCTCAAACGCCGGATGGAGAGGAAAGCCCTCTCATTTACTGAATGTCATAGTGAACCCTATAATGCTCCATTTACAGAGCAGGAGCTCCTCAGTGTCCTTGCACATTGTCCCAACACAGCTCCTATGCCAGATCGGATCCACAGTCAGATGATCAAACATCTCTCATCTGACTAGAAGCGATATCTCCTCGTCATCTTCAACCAGATCTGGTGCGATGGCGTCTATCCATCGCAATGGCGAGAGAGCACCATCAGTCCAGTTCTCAAACCTGGCAGATCCCTGCTTGATGTGGGTAACTATCAACCCATCAGCCTCACCGACATGCTTGACTGTGGGAGTCTGGTTTATGGTTCGGCAGCCCCCTCGGCTTTGCGTTTATTCAACCCAGTGCACCACTGTGGTGTTAGACTGGCAGCGGGAGCTTTTAGGACGAGTCCAGCGACCAGTGTCCTGGTGGAGGGCAGAGTTCCTCCATTGAAGATTAGGCATGCACAACTACTTGCCAGTTACATTGCACGCATTCTTAGTTCTCCTGAGCATTTGAATTACCTTCTGCTTTTCCTACCCACTGCGGTTCATCTGCTGCATCGGAGGCCAAGGTCAGGGCTTTTATGATTGCTGTTTGCATCCGATCTCTTCTGTGTGAAGTGGAGTACTTGTCTTGACCACCTGTACTTGAGGTCCATTCACGTACACCTCCATGGTGTACATCTAGGCAGAAGCTTCAGCTGGACTTTTAACATGGTCCTAAGGACTCAATTAATCCCACAGCTCTCTGCTGTCACTTCCTCTCAATTCTTGACATATGTTGGGACCATGAAGTGGTTAACACCAATGGCTCGATGGCTTATGGTCACGTTGGTTTCACATATGTTCATGGAGGACATATTGAACAGCACTCCTTGCCAGATGGCTGCAGTGTTTTCACTGCAGAGCTAGCGGCCATTTGTCATGTTCTTGAGCGCATCCACTCATGCTCTGGCGAATCAGTTTCCTCTCTGTACTGACTCCTTGAGAAGCCTTTAAGCTATCGACCAGTGATGCCCCCACCATCCTTTGGTAGTGACCATCCAGGAGTAGTCCACCTATGCCCTGGAATGGTCTAGTCGTTCCGTGGTGTATGTGTGGACCCCAGGTCACGTCAGAATCCCAGAAAATGAACTTGCGACAGGCTACACAGAAACTGCTTCTGGAAATCGGCATCCCTGTAACTGACCTTCGATCATTATTACGCTGCAAGGTTTTTCAGCTTTGGGAGACAGAATGGCATGATCTCAGTACAGTCAACAAACTGCATACCATTAGGGAGACAATGAATGTGTAGAAGTCCTCCATGCGGGCCTCTCGCAGGGACTGTGTGTTTCTCTGCAGACTCCGCATTGGTCATATGTGGCTGACACACAGCTACCTCCTTCGAAGCAAGGACCCACCTCGGTGTCACTGTGTCCACATCTTGCTGAACTGCCCACCTTCCTTAGCCCTTCTGCAGTGGACTTTTAACCTTCCTAGCACCTTACCTTCGGTTTTGGGCGACAATGCCTCAGCAGCAGATTTAGTTTTACATTTTATTCGTGAGGTGGGTTTTTATACCATCTAAGGGTGGGCATTTTGACTTGTCTCCGAGGCTGCCACCCTCCCTCCGTTTTAAGTCTGTTGCAGTTTCTTTGCCTTTGTTTGTCTTGGTGGTCGTCTCTTCCTTACATGTGTTCATCTCGCCTTGTCTTTTTGGGGTGGCCATTTTAATGTGTTGCAGAGTGGCTGGCTCATCCTCTTTTATCATTCTGATCAGCCAGCCCAGACCATCTGCTCTATGGTTTTAATACCTTCTTCTACTTTTCCTTGTGGTGTATGTTTTCCCCATTTTTTGTTCATTCCATTCATTTTCATTTTAGGTGTGGTTCCCCATTCGTTTTCCCCCTTTTACTTTCTCAAACATACTTTGGGTGCTTTTGTACCTTGAGACTTGCTTGCAACAGGAAAAAGGGACTGATGACCTAGTAGTTTTGTCCCGTTATACCCCCAAACCAACCAACCAATGAATCACAGACAAAAGCAAGTATTGCAGACAGCAGTTGCTGTTCCCATCTGTGGCTGTGGAAAAACTGAATTGTATGCAGTTGATGCATAAAGGAGTGCCTACAGTAATTTTTATCAGGAAAGGTTTGTTTCTCTCTAGGCTCAAGCAGTCCAGAATGGTCATTTCCCAAATCCAGACAGTGCTGTTCTTATACAAGATGGAGCAACAGCTCACACAGTCAAACATTTCCTGTTGTTTGGGATGACTGGCCTGGAAACGCTCTAGATCTAAAACTGATAGAGTAACTATAGCCCCGCCTCAGGTTGCGGTCTTCAAAAAACCTCATCCACGCAACATAGACAAATTACTACGTGCATTCAGGAGAAATGGAATTCAGTCATTCCTGACAAGTGAGCAATGGCTTCAGTGTGTTTTTGGCAGAGAAGTTGAAGAATGTCATTATAATTATGGATACTCTACGAAATACTGAAAGAGCAAACAGATGACTATCCAAATCATTCGTTCAAATGTAGGAACACATTTTTAGGAAAAAAATTTCGTAAGTCTTGAAGGAGAAATTCTCTGTCTACCTGTAGGTGCCATTTAATAGAATAGCGATTTGCTTACTTTTGTTCCATAATGTCATATACAATTCTTTTTAGACTAACTTTCAAAGCAAGCTAAGGTTTTGAGGGTCCAAAAACTTGTAATAAGAATAACTTGTGATGTAAACTCAAGAACATCCTAAAGCGGCCTGTTTAGGGAACTAGGGATACTAACTACTGCTTCCCAATGTATTTATTTTTAATGAAATTCTTCATTAGAAAATACACACGCACAAAAAAAAGCTTTGCATCACTTTGGTTCCGAGAGTTCCGGAACCTGTACAGAAAATTGGAATAGAGATCAATATAAACATCATTTCTGCCCTTTTTTCTGCTCATGAGAACCACACATTGCATGTTGTACCACCTTACAGTGAGACCTTCACAGATGGCGGTCCATATGCTGTACAGACCTGTACCTCTAGCACCCAGTAGCTCGTCCTGTTGCAGTGATGCATGCCCGTATTCATCATAGCATACTAACCACAAGTTCATCAAGACATTGTTGGTCCAGATTGTCCCACTCCTCAACAGTGGTTTGTGGTTGGTGGGTCTCGTCCTCCATAAACTGCCGTTTTCAATGTATCGGAGGCATGTTCGATAGGATTCATGTCTGGAGAACATGCTGGCCACTCTAGTCAAGCGATGTCGTCATCCTGAAGGAAGTCATTCACAAGCTGTGCATGATGGTGCCGCGAATTGTCATCCATGAAGACGAATGCTTCGCCAATATGCTGTCAACATGGTTGCACTATCGGTCAGAGGATGGCATTCAGGTATCGTACAGCTTTTACGGTGCCGTCCACGTCCACCAGCAGTGTACCTCGGCCCCACATAATGCCATCCCAAAACAGCAGGGAGCCTCCACCTTGTTGCACTCGCTGGACAGTGTGTCCAATATATTCAGCCAGACCAGGTTGCCACGAAACACATCTCCGACAATTGTCTGCTTGAAGGCACGTGCGACACTCATCGACGAAGAGAACGTAATGCCAATGCTGAGTGGTCCATTTGGCATGTTGTTGGGCCCATCTATAACGCGCTGTATGGTGTCGTGGTTGCAAAGATGGACCTCACCATGGACGTTGGGAGTGAAGTTGCACATCATGCAACCTATTGTGCACAGTTTGAGTCGTAACATGACATCCTCTGACTGCACGAAAAGCACTTTTCAACATGGTGGCACTGCTGTCAGGGTCCTCTGAACCATCATCTATAGGTAGCGGGCATCCAGCCTTTGGACGGCCTGAGCGAGGCATGTCATCAATAGTTCCTGTCTCTGTATCTCCTCCATGTCCAAACAACATCGCTTTGGTTCACTTAGAGATACCTGGACACTTCCCTTGTTGAGAGCCCGTCCTGGCACAAAGTAAGAATGCAGACGCGATCGAATTGCGGTATTGACCATCTAGGTATGGTTGAACTACAGACAATACTAACCATGTACCTCCTTCCTGGTGGAATGACTGGAACTGATCGGCTGTCGGAATCCCTCCATCTAATAGGTGCTGCTCATTCATGGTTGTTTACATCTTTGGACCAGTTTAGTGACATCTCTGGTCAGTTTAAGGGACTGTACCTGTGATACAATATACACAGTCAACGTTTGTCTTCAGGAGTTCTGGGAACTGGGCTGATGCAAAACTTTTTTTGATGTGCGTGTATATCTTTTTCAAACATCTCAACTCATGGAATCACTACTAGAAATAAGAGTAATCTTCTCAGTGCTTTAAAGTTGCTTACATTTGTCCAGAAAGGTCTTCATTATTCAAGAACACAAGTTTCCAGTTACTTGCCAGCAACCTGCTCTACTCCTGAAGGGTCTGCTCACTATGGATCCATTGTAATGAAAAGTACATCTAATTAAATCACATCTCATAATCTGCATATAAACTTGTACTTCTGTAGAGGGTGTTCGTTTTGTATAGATCTTGGTCATGATAATGTATTTACTACTTTGTTTGTAGCTGCATTCCTATCTTCTTATTCATTATTAAAACTATTCCCGCATTAGGTGTATTTTTTTGTTTTGTATTCGTAACCCTGTAATGACATGACCAGAAGTCCTGTTCTTTGTGCCACAGCTCCCCACTATTTCCTGCTATATCTGATTTCAACCACCCGATTCCCTCCCACTGTTTACAGCTTTCACTAGAGCAGCAACGAGAGATGGACGTTTACTAAGTTAAAATTAATAACAAATGAAAGTAGTAACTTCACTTACTTTACTCGTCAGCTACATCTTCATGGACTGTCACTCGTGTTGTATAAGCCACTGGCAACAATCCTTTTTTTCCCATAATGCAGGTACATACTTGCTATGTCAGTCAGAAATATTGGGAGGGTCAATTTTTCCATGCAACCGCAAATTAATTGTGGAAATGTAGGTACTGAAAGAGGTAGAGTTTGTTTCCATCTCCAGGATGAGTCTCTCCGTATGGACGATTTGATAGATTTCCGCAAGCATTTGATGTTCTGCTTGTGAACAGATGGATCAACAGACTACTCCTATTCAACGGGATGACTCTCAAATTAATGTTGAAATCCTCCTTTCTTTAAGGTGGTGTATGAATTAAAGTGTTCTGTTATCACTTTTGTGCCTGGCGACATAAAGTGCTTTACGGACCACCAAAGTTTCCTTCCCCCTTGAATAAACTTGAACTATAAATCACTTGTGGGATTCTTTTTTAATACCATCAAATATGCAGATATGTTCAACTTTCTGTTTCAGTGGTCATCCTCTCTGATATTTCCTAGTAGCTATATATGATTCATCTATTTTGACAACCTTGTTTTGTTCCCTGATTGGAACACACATGTACATGGCTATAGCGACTTATTGACAGCAACCGTAGTAGGCGCACATGATGTTTGTGAAAAATTGTGTTTCAGAAGGTGTTGCTTGTAGCGTATATTCTCTTATCCAACAAGAAACTAAAATTATACTCTTCTCGATGGATAACTTGGACCTATCAAACCATGTGTTCTTACTTATAGATGTTCTCTTGTGACATTGAGTCCAGTACAGTTGCAAAGAAAATCAACATCCGCGCCTTTCTAGTGAAGCTTTATGGAGTTGAGTTCATGACACTATACATTTCCTGCTATCCTCATTTGGAAGAAATCCAAAGTCCAATCAAAATTTCAAGTACCTTGAATAAGATTTTCACTCTGCAGCAGTGTGTGTGCTGATAAGAGACTTCCTGGCAGATTATAGCGGGCAAGTGCTCTACCAAAAGTGCTTGGGTAGCTCAGTTGGTAGGTCCGAGTTAGTCTCGTTCCGGCGCACAGTTTTAATCTGCTAGGAAGTTTCAAGAAACTTTCCGCACTTCATAACCCCAAGAGATTAGATTTCACCATGTGAGACTATCAGCACTCAAAACTGCAACGCTTTCACTCATTGCTATTCACAACCTAAAACGATAAACTATGTTCCCCTGGCAACAAAGTAAACCATTTACCATAAACTGCACCAGCACAGTCATGTGGTAAACATAGATTTGCATCTTCAACTTTTATAGTCCTGTCTTCCTCAGTTGCGTGTAATATTACGGTATATTAATAATTTTAACTTATGGACCGTCTGACAGCAACTGAATAAAACTAAAATTGTGTTTTATTCAGTTGCTGTCAGACGGTCCATAAGTAAAAATTCTTAATATACCATAATCGATTTGCATGTTCAATATTTGTGATTAGGAGCCAGTGTGTTCAGTAGGCAATCATTCTTTGAAATTGCTGTCAAAGGAAAGAAATTTTCAGATATAAAAGTAACTTTAGGCCTACCCCAAGGGAGTATTACAGTATCTTTACCTTTTGCAATGTATATAAATTATGTAGTGGATAACTTCAGAAGTTCGATAAGGCTTTTTGCATGTGATGCTGCTGTATACAGAGAAATCACAGTGCTAGAAAATTGTACCAAAATACAGGAAGACCCGCAGAGGATCAACACTGGCGCAGGATTCACAGTTAACCCTCAGAATAAACAAATGTAATTTATTGTGCAGAAATAGGCAGAAAGACCTGTTATTGTTGGTTACACAGCTGCAGAACAATCACTGGAAGCAGTCACATTCGTAAAATATCTGGGAGTATGTGTATGGAGCAATTTAAAATAGAATCACCCCATAAAACTAACTGCAGTTAAAGGCAGCTGCCAGACAAATTCATTGAAAGACCACAAAGGAGGTAGCTTACAAACTCCTCATTTGACCAATATATGAATATTGCTCATGTGTCTGGGGTCCACGCCAGATAGAATTGATAAGAGGAAACAGAGAAGATCTAAAGAAGAACAGCCTGTTGTATTACATATTCATTTAGTAAGGGCAAAAGTGCCAAGATGCACAGCCAACATTAGTGATAGTAGTTGCAATAGAAACTTTTTACATCGTGGTATGATTTGTTGAAGTTCCAAAATCTTAAGTGTCTATAGGAATTGACCTCCTATGGGTTTCTTGTAAGAAGACCATGATGGCTTACTGGCAATTGTTCTTCCTGCAAAATATTTGTGACTGAAACAGGAAAAGGATGACTTGACAGTGATACACAAAGTACTCTTCGTCACACACCGTAAGGTGGCTTGAGTATACAGATGTAGATATATGGATATGTTCTCATTAATGCTATTAGAGACACATTGACAGAAGAAAATACCAGTATGTTTTTCGGATAATTATTAAATCGTTAAAAGTACCAGAGGTGGTTAAGAATTTAGAGAATGAACACTCGGCATCGGATTTGGTGGAAGGGGGGGGGGGGGGGGGTGTATGTAATGGAAGATGAATGGGTAGTTTTGAAAGATGAAAGCATGAAGATAACTGAGGATCAAATAGGCAAGAAGACAAGGTGCGGTGGAAATCTTGGATAACACGTGAGATACTGAATTTGGTAAAAGAGGAAAATGTAAAATTGCAGTAAATGAGAAGGCAGAAGGGAGTATATCAAGAGACATCTAAGAAACTGAGATTGGCAGAAAGCTCAAAAATGGCAGAGAAAGAGTGACTAGAGGAGAAATGCAGAGCTGTAGATGCAGACCTGAATCTGGGAAAGACAGATGCCAGCTACAGCGAAATTAGGGAGACCTGCATGAATATTGAGGTCTCAAATGACAGGCAGGAAGACAATACGTGCTTTTGAAGTGTGCTATAAAAGAATGCTGAAGATTAGAGGGGTAGACTGGCTAAAAAAATCAATCTGAACTGAAGATGATAATTCAATGACATGGTTCTCTGTGGAAGGTACATCTTTTAATTTTAAAGGAAAAATATTTGTAATATAAACAAAAAAATTGAATAACTCCAAAATAAATATTGTACATAAAGAATTGTTAGTTAACCATATGGAACTTAGTGTACATACTGATAAAAATTTCAGCAGAAAGAAATGTTACTCCTGAGTTTTTCAAACAGATAGTACAGGAGCTTTCATTTTTTGCGTCATTACTAGCCTCAGAAACAAACATTAATTTCTTCAAGTATGTAGCGTATTTCCACTCACTAAGATCTTATAGCATGACATTTTAGAGTAACTTGGCATTTAGAAGGTACTGCACAAAAGAAACAAGTGACGAATAGTATGTGGTTGTTACCCATCATCTTGTAGATGCCTCCTCAAGAAATAAGATATTCCAAATGAAGCTTCACAGTGGATATATTCAGTAATCAAAGTAGCTAGAAATAGCTCACAGAAGTTTGAGAATAATAATAATAATAATAATAATAATAATAATAATAATGTTTTCGGGTACAGCACTTGCTGATAAAATTAGTCTACATTATTTATCAATAAGACTTGTGGCTCAAGAAAGTTTGCATTGTGTCGGCACTTACATTGATAATTTACCCAGTGTTATAAATTAATTCAAGCTGGCAACATAAATTTTTAATCAAATACTAGTAGTGTGTTAAGAAAGAAAAATGTTTAATATTTTTTAGGCATGTTTTACCATTGGGTAAGGGCCAAATTTTGACTTTCCATTTTGTTATTAAATGTAGGCTAGTATAGTATTTAGTAAATTAAATGCCCAACATGTAGCCATGCACAAAAATAAATCATGTACATGGAGTTAAAAAATTGGTTTGTGCCATACTATTTCCATAAAAATTGACTCATTTGCCAATGATTTGTAAATAATTTTGAATGTCTGTGGACAAACTCTTCTCTTACACACATACATACACACACACACACACACACACACACACACACACACTCTTAATGTTTTGGAAATGTCATGTACCTGTAAATTTCCTTCATGATTTCTCATATAAATCTAATCTTTTCAGAGATTTTGCGACAGATAGCATGTCAACTGTTGTCAGCTCACATCTATTACTTTTCTTCAAAAGATGAAAGTTCTTTCTAATACCAGGTGGACTGCAGCTAATAACAATGGTATGTAAATTTTGTCAGTCCATAAACAGTCGTTATGATTTGATCGTTTATCTCATGCTGTCAGTTATGTAAATGCATTACTCAGTTACCTTAATCTGTATTTAATTATTTAATTGCTTTCTCAGTATTTTGCAGTTTCTACTGTTACCTCAAGGCTGTCAAATAGTTCACTAATGGGTGAGGATTTATGTTACACATATGAACACAGTTAAAATTTTAGATAATTTGAATCAAAATTAAGTGCAAAAATTGTGGCATCAAAACTTTGGATCCTTATCTCATAGAGTAAACACAATATTTTCCAGCAATCTACGAATTTGTCAGTAAGATAACAATTTTTGTGAATTGTTGAAATAGGGTATGTTCAACACTTCTTTTACAAATACCATTTTCTGACATATCTCCAAAGCCAGTCTCATTCAAAACAACATGTTTAAGTTTTTGAGCCAATTTATGCAATTCATTTTCTGGAAATAGATACTGTCGGCCAGATGATGATACGGAAGAAACAGGGCCGTGGAAATGAGGTGGTGTTCTGATACCCAAGGAGCATCCTGTCTTTTGGGACAGTAAAATGAATGAGCCAGGCCTTGAAGAGGCATAAATTTTATCAGTGCATAATTTTCTTCATTATATGTTAATAATGTTGCCAATCCACTATTCATTATCAATACATAGAGGAAATGTGATAGGCAGGCAACAATTCGATCAATTTCAGGATTAACATGGCTGCACTAGATAATCGGACAGCAAAATTTATTCTGTCGTTAGAAACTTTGCTGATATGAACAGAGATTGAATCAAGTGGTACAAATGGAGAATGATCTCTCGTACTGGCAACCATGCTGCTTTTTCTCCATCTTTCTTCTTGAAACTTTTTGCTTCCTTTGATTTTTTTGTTTTTTATATAAACGTATTATTTTGTGTATATTCTGGTTGTAAAAGTGGATTAGGTTTTTGGCCTTGATATTTGATTTAGAGATGCCCTTTACAGGCTTGCGCGAGTAGCCAGTTGCTTGGTTCTTCCACCAGTCTCATCGTACAGAGATTTTCCATGACTGGTGCCAAAAGTAATCCATTCCGTGTTCGTGGCTACACAGATTGACAAAATTCTATTATTTGTTTCACCTGTTCTTTTGTTAGGTGGCACACAAGGTACAATCAGGTTGTAAACTTTAAACAATGTCACCTTGGACCAAAGCTCTGTAGTGAGATATTACTTGTCAACACACAAAACACATGCAACAAAATATGGTCAACAGGTTGTTAAAATGTAGCCCTGTGCTATGGTACATTTCCTCAATTTTATCTGTCATTTTCAGGTATTGTTAGTACATTTGGACAATCAAACGTGATTTTTTGGACCCTTGAAAACGTGCTCTCTTTGCAACTGGGACTAGTTTTGAAATCAGTTATGGATAACAGATTTTCTAGGAGTAGACTTAAGATAATCTATATCTGTAATTTTTATGAAAATCAAGCTTGAACTGATTCTGTAGAAATTTGGAAAGAGCATGTGAATGATGTTTTACATTGGAAAATACTTTGTGTCCAAGTTTAGCATGTGCGAATGTTAACATGAATTTCATCGAAATCCTTTGTGGTGGAGCAGGAAAAGTTCCAAAATTAGGTGATTTGACATGGGGTGACTCTGATAGCAGGGTATCAAGTTCATCATACACCAGCCATTGATGCCTGTGAGGATAAACAGTGACATAATGTATTTCATTGTGTGTTAAGAAAGTTATTTTATTCGGGCAATAAGCTTGAGGAAATGAACACGAAGCTGTGGTTGGTGAAATTCATGAACTAGTGATTCAGTAACTCTTCCAGTCACTATTATGTGATTCTATGAATCTCATGTACTTCTGCCCAGTGTATTGGTGAGAGGTCTTTAAATTATCTGACATGTGTATGATGTGTGTTTCAGCTTGCATCACATTATGTTGGTGTATTACATTTACGGAGAAGTTTGTAGGTGTAAAATTAAATGAAGATATGTATCTGAGGTTAAGTTTGCAAATGACAGTGCATGACAAACTGGCGGTGTGGGGTGCTTTTTGAATTACTAGACCGGAGATTTTGGTCTTACTCTGATGGCCAGCTCATCCTCCTTTTAATATCTCTAACATCCCCATGTATGTAAATGTATTGTTACAATTTTGACCCCTTGTCTTATTGAGTTGTGTTTTCTGTTGGTTCCCCCCACCCGATTTGAAGTTCTAATGATTTAAATGTGAAATGCACAACAGTGCTGAGTGAAGTTTCATAATAATTATCACACCATATTCATAAACATCCCCCGCCTCCCCATGAACCATTGACCTTGCCATCGGTGGAGAGGCTTGCGAGAGACAGCAATGCATATATCCGTACCTTAGGTGCAACCACAATGGAGAGGTATCTGTTGGAAAAACCAGACAAATGTGTAGTTCCTGAAGAGGGCGCAGCAGCCTTTTCAGCAGTTGCAAGGGCAGCAGTCTGGATGACTGACTGAACTGGCCTTGTAACATCAAACAAAACAGCATTGCTGTGCTGGTGCTACAAATGGCTGAAAGCAAGGGGAAACTACAGCTGCAATTTCTCCTGAGAGCATGCAGCTTTACTGTACTGTTAGGTGATGATGGCGTCCTCTTGGGTAAAATATTCTGGAGGTAAAATAGTCCCCCATTTGGATATCAAGGCTGGAACTATTCAGGAGGATTTCTTTATCAGGAGAAACAAACTGGCAATCTACGGATTGGAGCGTGGAATGTGAGATCCCTTAATCGGGCTGGTAGGTTAGAAAATTTAAAAAGGAATTGGATAGGTTAAAGTTATAGTGGGAATTAGTGAAGTTCGGTGACAGGAGAAACAGGACTTCTGGTCAGATGAATTCACAGAAATGCAAAATCAAATAGGGGTAATGCAGGAGTAGGTTTAATAATGAATAAAAAAGTAGGAACGCAGACAAGCTCCTACGAACACCATAGTGAACACATTATTGTAGCCAAGATAGACATGAAGCACATGCCTGCCACAGTTGCACAAGTTTATCTGCCAACTAGCTCTGCAGATGATGAAGAGATTGAAGAAATGTATGATGAGAGAAAAGAAATTATTCAAAAAGTTAAGGGAGATGAAAAATTAATACCATGGGGGACTGGAATTTGATAGTAGGAAAAGGAAGAGATGGAGGAGAAGTAGTAGTGAATATGGACTTGGAGTAAGGAATGAAAGAGGAAGTGGAGACACCAGGTTTCAGATTGATTATACGCGCATCAAAAAAAGTTTTGTATCACCCCGGTTCCCAGAACTCTTGAAGATAGATGTTGAGTGTGGATACTGTATCAAAGACACAATCCCTTTGACTGTTCAGAGATGTCACTAAACCTTCCCAAAGATGTAAACAACCATGCGTGAGCAGTACCTATTAGATGGAGGGGGTCCAACAGGCGATCAGTTCGTCATTCCACCAGGAAGGACGTACGCGGCTCATGTTGTCCATAGTTCAACCATGCCTAGAGGGTCAATATCACAGTTCGATCACGTCCACATTGTTACTTCGTGCCAGGAAGGGCTCTCAACAAGGGAAGTGAGTGAATCAAAGTTATGTTGGACATTGAGGAGTTACAGAGAGCCAGGAACTCTCGATGACATGCCTTGTTCAGGCCGCCCAAGGGCTACTACTGCAGTGGATGACCGCTGTCTATGGATTATGGCTCTGAGGAACCCTGACAGCAACACCACCATGTTCAATAATGCTTTTCCTGCGGCCAGAGGATGTCTCGTTACGACTCAAACTGCGCGCAATAGGATGTGTGATGCACAACTTCACTCCCGAGGTCCATCTTTGCGACGACGACACCATGCAGCACATCAGATGGGCCCAACAACATGCTGAATGGACTGCTCAGGATTGGCGTCATGTTCTCTTCACCGACGAGTGTCTCATATACCTTCAACCAGACAATCGTCAGAGACGTGTTTGGAGGCTTCCTGGTCAGGCTGAATGCCCTAGACACATTGTCCAGCGAGTGCAGCAAGGTGGAGTTTCCCTTTCGTTATGGGGTGGCATTATGTAGGGTCGACGTAGGCTGCTGTTGGCCATGAAAGGCGCCGTAACGGCTGTAAGATATATGAATGCCATCCTCTGACTGATATTGCAACCATATCGGCAGCATATTGGTGAGGCATTTGTCTTCATGGACAACAATTCGCACCACCGTTGTGCACATCTTGTGACTGACTTCCTTCAGGATAACGACATCGCTCAACTAGAGTGGCCTACATGAACCCTATCGAACATGCCTGGCATTGATGGAAAAGGGCTGTTTATGGAAAACGTGACCCACCAACCACTGTGAGGAATCTATGCCAAATCGTCGTTGAGGAGTGGGACAATCTGGACCAACAGTGCCTCAATGAACTTGTGGATAGTATGCCACGGCGAATACAGGGATGCATCAATGTAAGAGGATGTGCGACTGGGTATTAGAGGTACCAGTGTGTACAGTAATCTGGACCACTACCTCTGAAGGTCTCACTGTATGGTGGTACAAAATGCAGTGTGTGATTTTCATGAGCAATAAAAAGGGCGGAAATGGTGTTTTATGTTGATCTCTAGTCCAGTTTTCTATCAGGTTCTGGAACTCTCGGAACCAAGGTGATACAAAACTATTTTTGATGCGTGTGTAATATTAAGCAGAGATTTAGGTACCAGATTTTAAATTTTAAGATATTTGCAGGGGAAGATGTGGACTCTGAGCTCAGTTTATTAGCTATGCTCTGTAGATTAAAACTGAAGAAATTGCAGAAAGGTAGGAATTTAAGAAGATGGGACCTGGATAAACTGAAAGAACTAGAGGTTGTTGAGAGCTTCAGTGGGAGCATTGAGGAATGATTAACAAGAGCATTGGAAAGGAATACAGTAGAATCAGAATGGATAGCTTTGAGAGATGAAATAGTGAAGTTACAGAGGATCAAGTAGGTAGAATGACGAGGGCTAGAAGATACCCTTGAGTAACACAAGATATATAGAATTTAATTGATGAAAGGAGAAAATATAAAAATGCAGTAAATGAAGAAGGCGAAAAGGAATATAAACTCCTCAGAAATGAGATGGACAGGAATTGTAAAACGGCTGAGGGGGGATGGCTAGAGAACAAATGTAAGGATGTAGAAATATGTATCAGTAGGAGTAAGATAGATGCCACCTACAGGAAACTTAGAGACCTTTGGAGAAGTGAGAACAACCTGTATGAATGCAAAACCAGCCCTAAGCAAAGAAGGGAAAGCAGAAAGACGGAAGGATTACATAGAGTCTCTATACACGGGCAATGTACCTGAGGCCAATATTATGGCAGTGGAAGAGGATGTAGATGGAGATGAGAGGGAAGATATGATACTACATGAAGAATTTGACAGAGCACTTAAAGACTTAAGTCGAAGCAAGGCCCCAGGAGTAGACAACATTCTGTTAGAACTACTGATAGCCGTGACCAAACTCTTCCATCTGGTGGGCAAGCTGTATGAGACAGGCGAAATACCCTCAGACTTCAAGAAGAATATAATAATTCCAATTCCAAAGAAAGCAGGTGCTGAAAGGTATGAAAATTACCAAACTGTCAGTTTAATGAGTCATGGTTGCAAAATACTAACACAGTCATTATGGACGAATGGAAAGCCTGGTAGAAGCTGACCTCAGGGAAGTTCAGTTTGCATTCCATAGAAATGCAGGAACACGCGAGACAATACTAACTCTACAAGCAAGGTTAAGGAAAGGCAAATCTATGTATACAGGATTTGTAGACTTACAGAAAGCTTTTGACAATGTTGGCTGGAATACTCTCTTTAAAATTCTAAAGGTGGCAGGGGTAAAATACAGGGAGTGAAAGGCTATTTACAATTTGTACTGATACCAGAAGGCAGCTATAAGTCGAGGGGCATGAAAGGGAAGCAGTGGTTGAGAAGGGAGTGAGACAGGGTTGTAGTCTATCCTCAATGTTATTCAATCTGTACATTTAATAAGCAGTAAAGGAAACCAAAGAAAAATTTGAAGTAGGAATTAAAATCGAGGGAGAAGAAATAAAAACCTTGAGGTATGCCGATGACATTGTAATTCTGTCAGTGACAGCAAAGTACTTAGAATAACAGTTGAACAAAATGGCCAGTGTCTTGAAAGGAGGATATAAGATGAACATCAGTAAAAGCAAAACAAAGGTAATGGAATGTAGTCGAATTAAATCAGCTGCTGCTGAGGAAATTAGATTAGAAAATGAGACACTTAAAGTAGTAAATGAATTTTGCTATTTGGCGAGTAAAATAACTGTGGATGGTTGAAGTAGAGAGGATATAAAATGTAGACTGGCTGTGGCAAGGCAAGTGTTTCTGAAGAAGAGAAATTTGTTAACATCGAGTATAGATTTAAGTGTCAGGAAGTCTTTTCTGAAAGTATTTGTATGGAGTGTAGCCATGTGTGGATGTGAAACATGGATAATAAACAGTATAGACAATAAGAGAATAGAAGCCTTGGAAATGTGGTGCTACAGAAGAATGCTGAAGATTAGATGGGTAGATCATGTAACTAACAAGGAGTTACTGAATAGAATTGGGGAGCAGAGGAATTTGTGGCACAACTTGACTAGAAGAAGGGATCACCAATTTAGTGCTGGAGGGAAGAGTGAGGGGGTATAAATTGTAGAGGGAGACAAAGAGGTGGATACACTAAGCAGATTCAGAAGGATGTAAGTTGCAGTAGTTACTTGGAGATGAAGATGCTTGAACAGGATAGAGTAGCATGGAGAGCAGCATCAAATCAGTCTGTGGATTGAAGACTGCAACATCATTCACCAACATGGTGTAGTCAGCGTATCTGGACAATTTTCACTTACATTCTTTCATTTCACCACATTTAATTTATTACATAATCTCCTAACGTTTTGTATGGACATTGTTAACTGAGCCACTACCTATTCTTTAAGCTACAAACAGCACTGTCACCACTGTACAATCAATATATGAAAATCAACACAGTATGTGATAGGCCGGTTGCTGTGGCCGAGCGTTTCTCGGCGCTTCAGTCTGGAACTGCGCGACCGCTACGGTCGCAGGTTCAAATGCTGCCTCGGGCATGGATGTGTGTGATGTCCTTAGGTTAGTTAGGTTTAAGTAGTTCTAAGTTCTAGGGGACTGATGACCTCAGATGTTAAGTCCCATAGTGCTCAGAGACATTTTTGAACAGTATGTGATGGGAAATATGTGTTTTATTCTGTGTCCTGTTTTGTGTGTTTCAATCATCAGCTTGATCTGAAAAGGAATGAGTGAGAGCATTATGATGAGAACATTTTAAGCAGTAGCATTGGTTTATGTTATCTGAGACCCATCTAAAAACTACATAACTCTCTCTTGAGCTTAATAAAAGATAAAATAAAATTTACGGCCTTGACTGGCATCAACAATCATGGCGTTTGAGGTAGAGCTGTCGTTAACACAGAGTGCGTAACGGCTGCAGTATTGGCAGTCGAGGGTGCTTGGCTGCTAGGTAGTGTTAACCGTAACCACTATTTACAATGACTTGTTATAAATTTAGTTATATGATGTTTAACCTTCTACATGAAACAAACCAGGAAGAGTTAAAAAGCAAAAGACAAATGCTAGAGCTTAAACACGGGTTGACAATAAAGTGTTAATGAAAATTATAAATCCCAGCTCTCAAATAGGTAGCTGTGAAATATGTATTACATAATGAAGATAGTTGAAGGCTACAGGCACAATGGGCTTGCAGAAACCTAGTCAGCGAAAATGCTAGCAGCACGAGGTCAGCAGAAGAAACAATTGGACAGAGAATATCAGAACATGTGAGAACTACAATGGCCTGTCATATAGTCAAAAATAGGCATTTGGTGTTATTTTGTTTTGTTGATTAAGAGATTTTATGGATTTATGTTTCTTATTCCCTTAGTTCTCTGTTTCTTCCAAAAGCTTCAATAAGTGGCCCTTTGGCACAATGTGTATGACTTACATTTTGTAATATTTTTATGTTGGTCACAGTATGCATGTGTTCAGATGTTGTCCAAATGCAGTTTTGTTCTGCAGATGAGTATGTTCCCTAAATCTAATGTTAAAGTTTACACCTGCCTGTACAATATAAAATTTCTGACAATCGTTACAATGTGTTTTATAGATGCCTAAATTTGAAAATATGTTACGTTTGTTACCCATCTTGTGTCAAAGCCCCAGTTTGAGACCTGAGGATACTAAAACTAAAAATAGTAATACATTCAGCATCTATAGAAACCTAAGGACACCGATAACATTATTCATGCCAAATCCTGCCATAGACTGCATCTCTTTCCCTTGTGTGGTTTACTGACTTATTCACTTTCCACTAGAAAGCCAAGAAATACGTAAAGAACTAAACATGCTAAAACAGTTAGCTGTGGTAAATGAGTACACAGAGAGCTTTGACATACTACTGTATTATGAGATAAAGAAAAAAGAACATAAAATACTCGAACACAGGGAGCAATGAATAGTAACACAAATTTTGTCCAGAAGACGTGTAAGAGAAAAGTTGTTCAACAGCTAGAGAACCAACTGAGCAACATGGCTGTTAGATGTGGCTTTCAAATAAATAATACTATGAAATTGCGGCCTAGATGGAAGAAAGGTAACAAACAGTTTCACTTCTGTAAAATAGATTGTGCTGATTGTGACATTTTAATTCGACAGACAGGTGTAAACTTTAATATTAGATTTAGGAAACATACACATCTGCAGTATAAAACTGTGTTTGGACATCATCTGAACACAAGCCTACTGTGTCATCAAAGATATATTACAAGTAAGTTATACATTGAGCGAAATGCCTGCTTTTTGAGGCTTTTGAAAGAAATAGAGAACTATGGGAATAAGAAACACCATTCCACAAAACTTCTGAATGAACAAAATGAATTTACACCAAACATCTGATTTTGACTGTATGACAGGCTGTTGTAGATCTCTCATGTCCTGATGTTCCCTGTCCATTGTTTCTTTCACTGGCCTCGTGCAGCTAGCAATTCGTTGGTCTTGTTTTCACAAGCCTGTTATACCTATGGCTTTTTTTGTGTTTTCAGATACTGCTTTCAACTAACTACATATGTGCTATATATGTCGCAGACACCTATTTGGGACCTAGCATTTATAATTTTAACCGACATTTTATTGTTGACCCATGTTTAAGCTCCAGCCCTTTTTTAAATTATGCATTTAACCCATCTTGTTTTTGTTTTCTGTAGAATGTTAAACATTATACACTGAAGAGCCAAAGAAAGTGGTACACCTGCCTAATATCATGTAGGTCCCCTGCGAGCATGTGGAAGTGCTGCAGCTTGACATGGCATGGGCTCGACTAATGTCTGAAGTAGTGCCGGAGGGAACTGACACCATGAATCCTGCAAGGCCGTCCATAAACCTGCAAGAGTAAGAGGGGGTGGAGATCTCTTCTGAACAGCATGTTGCAAGGCATCCCAGTTATGCTCAATAATGTTCATGTCTGGGGAGTTCGGTGTCCTGCGAAAGTGTTTAAACTCAGAAGAGTGTTCCGGGAGTCATTCTGTAGAATTTCTGGATGTGTGGTGTGTCACACTGTCCTGTTGGAAGCCCAAGTCTGTCAGAATGCACAATGGATGCAGGTGATCAGACAGGTTGCTTACGTACGTGTCACGTGTCAGATTCGTACCTAGACATTTTGAGGGTCCCACATCCCTCCAGCTGCGTACGTCCCACACCATTACAGAGCCTCCACCTGCTTGAACAGTCCTCTGCTGTCATACAAGGTCTATGGATTCATGAGGTTGTCTCCATACTCGTACACGTCATCCACTCTATTCAATTTGAAATGAGACTTGTCCGACCAGGCAACACATCTCCAGTCATAAACAGTCCAATGTTGGTGTTGACAGGCCCAGGTGAGGTGGAAAGCTTTGTGTCATGCATTCATCAATGGTACACGAGTGGGCCTTCGACTCTGAAAGCCCATATCCATTGAATGAATGGTTCACAAGCTGACACACATTGATGGTCCAGAATTGAAATCTGCAGCAATTTGTGGAAGTGTTGCACTTCTGTTATGTCGAATGATTCTCTTCAGTCATTTCCAGCCACAGCATTGTCAGAGATTTGATGTTTGACCGGACTCCTGATTTTCATGGTACACTTTTGAAGTGGTCGTACGGGAAAATCCCCACTTCATCGCTACCTCAGAGATGCTGTGTTCCATCGCTCGTGTGCTGACTATAACTCCATGTTCAAACTCACTTAAATCTTGGTAACCTGCCATTGTAGCAGCAGTAACCGATTTAACAACTGCCCCAGACACTTGTTGTCATACATAGTTGTTGCCTATTGAAGCACCGTATTCTGTCTGCTTACCTCTCTCTGTGTTTGAATACACGTCTATACCAGTTGCTTTGGTGCTTCAGTGTATCTCGGGCTTTATAATGAGCCGTTGTGAACAGTGCTTACAGTCAACGATATCTAGCAGCCAATCCCTCTTGGCTTTCTGTAGAGCATCTGTTAAGTACAGTGTGTTAACGATGGTCTTACAGCATGGTCCACGACTGTGCACTAAAATTTCATCATATTAACTGGTTCTTCTGTCTTGGTAGGATAGTGTAATAATAGATCAAAATCACAATATTGTATTTGTCCTGCAGACTATTTTATTTGCTGATTTTTCTTAACCTCAAGGAGGTAGGTACATTGTTCCTTAGGTGGTTCCCAGATAATATCAATGTTCCTGTTGTTATCCTAATGCTCTTACTCATATTCAAACATTCACTTTATTGCACAACACAATTTTGTTACTGTACAGTGACCTTAACTTGATGCAGCAGATTTATGAACTTTCAACATTTTTGTTTATTCTTTTATCTGTGGGCATCAGCTTTGTTTTTATACAGAACTGATTAAAATGGGAAATGTTTGCACATTGCAGGTGACTTAGTTTCCAGCAGCAGATATACAAGGAGGATAGCTGCTGGCTGTTCAAAGAAGAAGGGGGAACCAAATGTTATCAGTAAATTGGAGACACGAAATATTTCTGCATCAAGGTGTGTGCTGCGTGACAAAACAAATAGCTGTGTGGCAAATGTTAAGTCTTCTGTTTATGTGCCAATTGGGTACCAAAATTCTGAGAACAACAGGTTATGTTCAGTAACTAATCGTTCGAAGGTGTCTAGAAAAAACTTGCCGGACTCCTTTTCCTTTAACCACAAAGAGACAAAGGACACTATGAAAAAGAGTGAAACTAGTCGAAATGAAGCAAATGAAGATGTGTACGAGTTTGTATTAGATGAGGGCGAAGTTAATGAAAATAAACTCAAGACCAAGAAACAAAGTAAAAGAAAACGTGTCCAGAGAAAGATCATAGATTCTCCAGAAGAAGTTTTACCAGCAAAGAAGAAGAGAAAACCACTGCAAGATAAAATTTCCAAAAATTTGATACCTGAATCAAACCCAAAAAATAGGTTAGGAAGTAAAGAATTGAACCTTTCTTCTGGAAAGTCATTTTCAAATGTTTTACATACAGCCAAGATGAAAATGAAGACAGTGCACTTCAACAATCTTTCAGGTGATGAATTAATAAAGTCGAGCACTGGAGTGCGAATGAAACACTGCACACCAAACAGTAGTACTAAAAATGTTGGTTCTCCGGAAACTGTGCAGGTCCTTAATACACCCACCAAAACTAGTGGGAAAGGTGACACACGGAACCTTTTGTCTTCATTACATCCATCACCACAAGTAAAGTCAATTAGATCATGTACGACACAAATAAATCCGGTATGTTCTCCTTCAGTTTCAGAATGTGGTAAGCTGGATACAAGAATGAAAGAAAATGAAGTATCAAGGAAACTACTATCATTCTTTAGTCCAGCACATATTGCAGGTAATTCAAGAAACAATTATTCAATTCCAGTTACAGAGAAAACTCCAGCCAAACAACTGGCTGCTAGATCCTTTAATGCTGAAAAGGAAAATATGGAAATCAGTCATTCTGAAAATATACAGCCCTCCTTTTCATCTGATACAGCTGAGCAACAATGTGACAAAACACAAAGAAATCTAGATGTTTCAAATTGTTTTGGTTTTGATGATGATGCTGATAGCGAAGATGGAGATTTCTCACCAGCTAAGACATTTACTAAAAGTTCTCATAAGTTGGGGAAATTTCAGTGTTCAACCCCCAAAGATGTCAGTCAAAAGAAAGATGCATCACAGCCTTTCAGATTCCCTGCCCTTTCAATAGTTAAAAAAAGAAAATTCCTCCAAACAGTTGGAAACACACCTGCTTCAGTAACAAATCTGAGTGGAAAAACCGAAAGTTCAGGCAGTACTTTAAAAAGAAAACCTTGTATTCCTGCCAGTTCTCCAGTTAAAGAACCCATCACACCCACCATATTTGATATTGAAGATGAAGTTCACGAGTCTCAAGATGATGAAAAATATGAAAGTGAACATCAGCAACTGCAGAAGAAACACAAGGACTGTGTAGCAATTTCTTCACCACAAAAGAAGGTAAACTCCATAATTTTATGGTACTTACTTCACTAAAAAGATTCATACGAAATAAATTGCGTTTGTCGGTATGGTTGTGAGTGAGCTATTGAGGTATTCACATTGCTTTATTGGCCTGTATTGCTTTATTGGCCAGTAGGCCAGTGATATTAGATTAAGCTTGCATTTAATTTTCTTTAAGACAGTACCTGCTGCAGTAAAAAAAAAAGGTTGACCAATCAACAAAGCAAAATAACAGTAAAGGTAAGCTAATATCTTCAAGTTGATACACTCTATCATATCTGTTTTAGCCTCATAAATTTTAATTATCTCACCTGGACAGTGGTGACAGCAATTAAAATAATAATGCGATGTTCTGCTGGGAAATTTAATTGGGGGAAGCAGTTGTTAGGCAGTGTGCTACTTGCTGATGAAATTCAAACATGACCTCAATACAAGCTGATAGGATTGCTGTTAATTTTGGCACTGTTACCACCACCAAGAGGGAGACCAAGAGATGAATACACTAAGCAGATTCAGAAGGATGTAGATTGCAGTAGGTACTGGGAGATGAAGAAGCTTGCACAGGATAGAGTAGCATGGAGAGCTGCATCAAACCAGTCTCAGGACTGAAGACAACAACAACAACAGCAACCACCACCAATAATATTCACATTATTTATTGATTAGATTTTTACTCAGTTGCATCTCTGTATCAGTGACATAGAATTTGGCAACTTATTCAGAATGTATTAAAAGAAAGGGTTGGGGGGGGGGGGGGAGACAAAACTGTGAAGTCACAAAATGAAAATAAGAACAGCTCTTCCTCCTCATATTCCCATTATTTTGTAGCTTTTGATCAAAGTCTTTATTGTAGGTGTAAGTAATATTAACAGTTTAAAAAGCACCAATAATTAAAATGATTGTTTGCTATATTATTTGGAAGTGACACAATGACATCAGGAAACATACATAAGAATTTTTCACAATACAAATTTACTATAGACTATTAGTTGGAACTATCTAGACATCAATCTACAGTAATGTGGAAAATCCCAAATCAGAATACTGTTTCAGGTCAAAAGCATGTGGTCAGTTTTTATACTTTCCACTGGTTATCAAAATGTAACACATTCGTTAAACAGGTTGTCCCATTTATCTTACTCACCCAGAATAACTTTTTTCTAGTGTGTTAAATGGAAAAATTGTTCCAACCAATGTTTTTTAACATCTTTGGATAGTTCTTGTTGAGAGTATATGTTTTGTCTCTTCCCATAGACATGGGAGATACCGGGCAGAGGTTAATTTTTTAAATGGATCTATGTACATTTTGTTCAAGAATACACTTACTCTTTCCAAGAGCTATTCAAGAATGTATTACACTGTGCCGTTTTTGTCAATAGAGCATGGATGTGCAAGCAATAAAGAGTACGCAGGTTGGGAAGAAAGAGAGCTGTTTACTGTCTTGATTGTACACATTACGTACCAAATGTGCTGTAGTAGTGGGTATTGTTTATGATTTGTGACTCTTGTGAACACAGTTACTCCTCTCCCCTCCACACACACCTGATTTGTTGTTGCTTTAGTGTACAGTACACTGCTAATCAGTGTAGTTGTGGATCAGAGTAACGCAGTACACGCTGTGAATGCAGTTTTTTTACGTAAAAATGTATGATGTATGACAATAAGATAGACATGCTGCTGATCCACAGAGAAAGTACATTGACAGGAAATAATTCAGTAACTTGCATTATCATGTTCAGTAATGTTAGGGAATGTTATGGTTATTATGTCTGTTATACTCCAGTGTATGTTTATTTTACAGGTCCTTCTTGATCACATAAATTTTTACATTTTACTATGACTGGTTTTGGTTACTGCCATTTTCAGATTATAAAATATTCTGATGTGGTATCAACATCAAAATATTTTATGATCTGAAGATGGCAGTAGCCAAAACTGGTCATAGTGAAGTGTAAAAATTTATGTGATCAAGGTGGACCTGTAAAATAAAGTGCCAAAAATATGATCACAGACTAATTTTCAGACTTTGTCTTCAATTGTACCTGTACTGTAATTTGCTGTAAGCAGGCAAAATTCTGTTTGGGCTCAACTACTGTACAGCAGACAATTTCCTGACAAGCCACCACCTTGTTGCTAGATGTTTGGTCATCCCATTTCTCTACATGAAATGAAAAGTTTAAATGCAAGACCTCAAAATCATCATACAACATGAACAGACAAAGCTGCTGTGCTTGCTGCCGTAGCTGTGAATCCTCAAGTCAGCATACGACAAATTCAGCATGAAGTTGGTGTCTTGAAAAAAAGTGCACATCTCATTCTGCAATGTCATAAATTCCATCCTTACCATGTTCATTTACACCAAGAACTTCATGGAAATAACTTTAATAATAGAGTTCATATATGTCAGAAGACTCAGTAACAACTTCCGACTAATCCTGATTTCTTCTCAGATGCTAGTTTCGCCGAGGAGGTGCCATTCCCCAACAAAGGAATTGTCAATATGAGAAATATACTTTGAGTCCCTCACAATTCATAATGACTCCGACAGGTAGAGCATCAACTCCATGAGACGTTGGTGTTTGGTGTGGAAAGTCCAGACACACTTTCCTGAGACTCTGATTGCAACTGATCACGGCTCTCCGTACAAGCCTCTAACTTGTGATTAAGTTCGAAATTTCTCTCCTTCGTGCTCTCAAACTGTTGTGTTAACACTTCCACTTGCTGATTTAAAGCAGCAACAGCATCTGCCGCCCTAACATGTGTTTCCATCATTTTGCGTACTCTATTTCCACCATAATGCCACTGATAAAACACCAACCTTCCATTCAACCCTACACAAAAAAAATGTAAACACAAATTAATTCTTCCATAGAATCATCACCCATCTACATTCAGAACAAACAGATGCTACAGCTCAGGTACATGGCAACTTGTGCCTGGACAAATTTCAAAATGGACATATCACTGGCACTAAATTATCTCGTCCACCATTACCTCTAAACGAAGATAAGTCAACGGGTTCCTCTGGCTTCATGAAAGCAACTTTAAAAATCTTCTACCTTAGCTCGCACCAGTAACTCTCAAAAGAGCAAACGTAAAAAATAAATAAAACTGACTCACTGCACCACATTGTGCTGAGCTGGTATGTATGTCAAGTGCCACTGCCTTACTCACCATTCACAAAAAACCATTCTCTCACCAAAAAGTAGTGTTGGATGTGGACGGACACTTTCTGAAGCAATGTATTGTGTTGGAAACTGGAACAAACACTTCTGATACCAAATTGTTATAACCCCCCTGAGCTCATGGGTTATGGTTGCTGTATGTCAGAATGACTGAGAGGTATGGTTTGGGAGACAGGGATGACACGCTGGTGCATGCAGAGAAACACAGGCAAATGTGCCATTGACTTTATTACATTGAAGATACACAGTGGACCTTCTGCTGGACTTGGCGATGGTGCTGCACAGTTTTCCAATGCAGGAATCTACAGTGTTGGTACCTGGTCGCCCAGCCTTGTGGACATAGCGCTCCTATTCACGCCACGCCTCGCCTAAGTAGCTGCTGTGTGTGTTAACTGTGCCTGTGGCCCAGAACACGGCTTAGTGCTTCCTCAAGCGCGCCTCTATCCATTCACGCAGAGCAGCTCATTCAGTGCCAGCAGACAGCACTGCACCCTGGAGGCTGCGAGTTCACACCCTGACCCCATCTCTGCAGATGGCAGCTTGCAGCCTGCTGGCTGAAGCCACGCAGAGCGCGGAAGATAGCAGCCTTATTGCTCCTTGAGCCAGTGTAGCTCCAAGGTGTGCCTGCCCCAGTGACGAATTGTCCATGCAGCAGAGGTTGGAGGTATCTTCAGCAGGCTGTTGATGTCCATCACCATAAGGTCGTCGTGGTTGGCCTGCAACTTAAACTATCGTCATTCTCTCCGGTACTAGATGCGGGCAGAATGGTGACATGACTGCCCACTTGTAACCTTCAGGCTCACTGATTTATATGTCTTTTCCTGATGCTTCTGACATAGTTGCCCTGGAGAGGACAAATGGAGTGCTCTTTGATAATTACAATGTCACCTTTCCTCAGCCCACTTCGGCCCATACACACATCACTGAGTGTTGTTGTAACTACAACACATGGGTTCTTCACAGCACGTTGGTGCCCTGTGCTGCCCTGCTTACTTCACATATGTATACAGTGCCTGCCAGGCCATGCATTCTAGGTTATGAGCAGTGTCGTAACCTGCCTTGCGGAATCATTTGCAAAATGTTAATGTTGCTCACTCCTGTCATCTGATGTGGCAGCTGGTCCCTTAACTACTACTTTCCAGCCATAGCTGTGTGAAATTTACAAGAATTCCCCAGATCATGTACTTATTTGTGGCACAGCAGTGTGAGGAATGAAATTATTAGTGTTTTTCCATAATTCCATTGAAATCTGGAATAAGTTTTGTCACCATCAATCTTAGATTCGATTCCACATTAAGACGATTTCACTTTAAGATTTTAATACTACAAAGAGCAGAAAAGGTGTGCTCACGTATGTAAGTGGTAGGGAAAGGCATCAAATGTTGCAATGCCTTTTTTATACAACTGCTCACACACATCCAAAAGCTACAAAGTTCATTTTCTTTGAAAATGTTTTTCCGTGAAGTATTGCAGGATAGTTCCAATAGTTGTTCTTGTTCTATATCTGAGAGATTTATACCTTGTATTTCGTGGATTTCTACATTAGTGAAACAATTCTCAATCCAACAACTACCAGGTTGTGGAACAGGGAAATATTCTTGAAAACTTGCAGCTTTTTGAAAAGCAGTGATATGAAAAAAGAGATTTGATTTCTACCTGGTGACTCCGGTGTCTTGTCGACATCTTTTAGATACTCTTCCGTAATGTCTTGACATTTTAGATTTGTTTTTTCTTTCTTTCTGTATTGGACCTTACAACAGTTTTTCCCCTTGCAGTCCCAGCATTCTCTGGTTTTATAATGGGCACTTATGTTCTGGGAGCCATAAGGTAGGAAACCTGCAGTTGGTGGATACTATGCTTTGGATTCTGGAATAGTCATTCAGAAATATAGATTTATTCTGTCTGAGGCAAAATAGAATCACAGAATAAATGATCACTTAAACTAGGTAACAAATTCACTTTTGTTTAAATAACACTAATAAAATATAAAGTGCTTCTTAAGAACAAAAGTGGTGTTGCCAGATACTGCCTCAGTTACATATGAATGTGTAAAATTATGCCTCACTTGGACTTCTTGTGTGCACTCAGTAGAATTCTCATCTCAGTGTAGCGACATCTTACACTGTTTGTTGTTTTGTCACCCATACATTCACTTTTCCATGCTATCATTCTAATTTTTAAATAATCTTTTATTAATCTTATGGTGAAGTTTAATTTATGTATCTAGTGTATTTTTCTCCTCCTAGTGTGCTCCCCCGCCACCCCACCACCACCACCACCACCACCACCACTTTGCTTCTCTCAGATTCAAGATTTTAGCCTGTTTAAGTTTTCAGCAATTTACTGACAGTATTAAGGTTACAGTCTCCAAACCAAGTCATTCTTAAGTTATCATAGTTTGATATGTAAGGGATGCATAGTCCCTTAACTCGGAGAAAACCATATTTTGCCCACACAGGTTGAGGATAGGTAAAGAATCCGTTGTTGGCTGCTGAGAGTGCTGAGTGAGGACTATTGTCTGTCAGCAGAGTGTCATCCTTGGAATAGTGTAGTAGGAATTGGTGTACTGAAAATATTGTATCGGCTGAGTGTGACCCTGTTGCTGTGGGTTGATACTCAGTAAATCACCAAATTATACCGAGTAATGACAAGCAGTACTTACTCTTACCAAAAAGTGAGTATAAAATTATATGTTTGTGGCTACTGTACCGGCAAATGGATTCAGTGAAGGCCAGTTGTGCAGATTACTGCAATAACCTGTAACGATGCTAGATGATCCAATCTCTAGCAGTCCGATTTTAAATGGGGGTGTTACAGATAATTATGGGAACAGCAATGTGGTAAAAAATATCGTTTTATTAAAGAACTGTATGTTGCTCTTGAAACAGTAATTGTAATACTAAATTGTGTCTATTGAAGGAAACCAAAATAGGTCTTCCCACCACCCCCTTCCTTGGTGTCAAATGTGAAGCCTAATTTTAATATACAGAAAAACTAATTACTTATTTTGGTAACAGTGTTACAGTAATTAAATAATTATTCTTCATTTGAAGATACTGGTTGCCAGTAAGAACCTCTTTCAAATGCCTCCATAGATTTTAGCAGTATTTTCAGTGCAGTGCCCCTTTAACATATATTCTTGATGTAAATTATACTTACTGATTTCTACACACAAGGAAAAAATTACAAAAATAATAATTCTTGGGTTCTGAGCTATGTGCACAATAAAAGTTTCATGTGGAGAGGCTATGGTGAACCGAAGCATTTAGTGTGCCCCATTTTCTCTCTCTCTCTCTCTCTCTCTCTCTCTCTCTCTCTCTCTCTCTCTCTCTCTCTCTCTCTCACACACACACACACACTGTGTGTGTGTGTGTGTGTGTGTGTGTGTGTGTGTGTGTGTGTGTCTAAAACGGCGAAAACTGTTTTTTGTAGCTGCACATGCATTTGAACAAGAGGTTCTGCTTATTTTGTAAATTGCAATTATTACAGGTTGTGCAAAAAAGTTATGGAACACCAAGACTTGGGACTAGATTGAGGCAGCCAGTACAAGAGCTAAAAGATTCTTCTGAAGATGAAGCTGAAGAAATTGTCCCAAAAAAGCACAAAAGAACACATCGGCCACCCAAGGTGATACTTTCTAGTCGAATAAATTAATACGTAGAATATTTTCATTTTGTAGTCAAATATAAAAAAAAAATATTGAAGGCAGAATTTTTGGAAAATGCTTTCATTTGGATATTTTGAATATTGTACAGTGGGTTGTCTTGATCTTTAATTATGTCCTTATTGTACTGCACATGCTGTTGATATCATTTTTCGTAACAACAAAATTAAATGAAAAGCAAGAAAAGTCTGTAGAATTGTTGTTCCTAGGGCAAGGGTTTACCCTAGTAGTGAAAAAGAACTTATTTCCATATTAATCTTTCAAATTTCTGATCAAAATGTACGTCAACTCAAAAAAAATTTTTTTTTTCAGCTACAAGTTGTACTGTTGTTTGTTTGCCTTTACTTTAGCCTTTGGTTCCCTATGTAAGAACTGACAATTCAGAAATCATCTCATGATGACAGTATATCGCCATCCACTCTGTGTTAGTGTGTAAAGTGCAGCTAATTCTCTCTGTTCCCTGTACTCTCTCTCACCCAAAAAAATGTGAGCAAATAGTAATTCCTGAATAAATCTGTATGAATATATCTTATATTCTTCTTTGTTGCGCTGATACAATCCTACTGAGTTTCACTTTAAAGCCTTTATTTTTCTACGTATATAATGTCTGATGCCTGGATGTATTTTTATTTAAATTCAACTACTACCCTAGTCTGTTGATTTGTCTTTTGGTAAAATGTATTTTGGAAAGAAGGCAATCTGATCCTATGTTGTCCCATGCATTAAAAGATAAATTTTTATTAATGTTCCTACACCTTGAAAATTGTATTTACTTCAACTTGCTTGATTCTCCTACCTTTGTGTTAGTTTAATATAAATTTATTGACATTCACTTGTTTTTACTTTATTGCAGACAAATGAAGCTGATGAATGGGCAAAGTGTTTCAACTCCATGTGTGAAACAATTGACAGTTTTGAATTGGTTGTAGAATAGTTTTTTGTGGAGTATTGATGGCAGTATTAATTGTGTGCACACAGTTCTTTTCATATAACAGTCTGAAAACATTTAAAATTTATTGATGTGATTTTGTTGATGTTTACTTTATGCTTGCATTAAGGATGTGTCTTTATTTGGTAAAATTGTATTGATACTTAGATGTACCTGAACTTAGTTATTTTGCTACTGTTTTCATGTGTCTCTTGAAGAAACTTTTGTAATTGTAACTATGAAAAATGTTTTTTATCATTTTAACACAATTATTTTGTAGTGCAGCTTTATGTCTTTTGTACATACTTTATTTTCCTAAAAAAAGTAAATAAAGATTTTTCTGATGGGGAACAAGATGATTATATATCAACAACTCACAAAGTTAACTGCTACTAACAATGTTAAATACTAGCTGACCCGGCGAACTCTGTTCCGCCTTAAAACCAATAAATAATCAGATTTTGGACGTTAAGTTCAATTTTTTATTAGGAAATACAAATAAAAAAATTAAGTATTTTAATGATTCTTTATTCTTTATGTTTTCTGGTGCATAGCTTCCACTCTTCAATTAACTACCTTGTGATACACGACGTTATTCGTTTTATTATCAGGTGCAAGAACAAACAACGCAGATGGTCTTCTGACCCGTGAACATTCCACATATAATTGACCATGTGAAAAAACATGAATATATCAGATTTAAACCACAAACTTTCAAGGATTGGCCTTGTAATTTGTTAATGGTCATGGCGAATGCAAGACGGATCAGAAATTGAAGTCTTTTAATCTCAAACGGCATATTGGTTGGGATCATCGGGATCCTCGGAATGAGAACTTCCTCACCCTCGAATTTTCCTTTGAGTATCGTCACCTAAATAACATTGTTCATCAATTTACTTACCACCAAATGCGTTCCGTTGCACAGTTTTGGTTGGTTTATGTTTCGAAGCATGATTACTACGGAGCCAACAAGGCGTAAATTGTGCGGTGGTAAGCCAGGCACATCCAAGGAGTTTAAAAATTCAATTGCATAGTTGGTGGCTTCATCTTCATTTGTTACACAGTCAATAGATTTGAATGAATGCATTTTATCAATGATCTCATTCTGAATTATGTAGTTTAGGTCATCTACATCTTTATTCTTAGCCGCTAAAATTGCTCGCTCACTCAACCATTCATTACTTTTGTAGTTAGTAATGATGTTTGGGAATACTTTGTTGATAAGTTTGTCTTTTGATGAGACACAGTTACAGAAATTATGAGGAAATGAAATCAATCTGCTCAATTCTTCGACAGGTACTCGACCATTACCGATGGTCAGCAATACTCGCAAACAACGGTCATCGGCCCAATGCAAACGCAAGGATGCAAGCAGTAATCAGTGCTGCAATCGTATATAAACGCTGCTCGATTCAAATCATAATAAATCTCTTCTTGTGCATCAAAAATTATCTACATGTTGATCTCCATTGTTCGCTCGATGATTTCGCATTGCCAACCGAGCCGTTTCACGGGCTGCCTCACTTTGCTCTTGTGATTGAGAAGCACGAAGTCGAGCCATACTAACGCGGCGCTATTCGTGGGCAATTTGTTGTTGTTCTTGAGTCCTTTCATTCGCAATGTTTTGTACCCTTCTTGCATTACGGCTTTGTCGGATAATATTTGATCGTCTTGGTCGCGGCATTGTTAATGATGATTCAAAGAAAATACAAGTTATTTCTTTAAATTTTTAATTAATGATATATACTGATACTTACCCATAGACGTTTAGCTGTCATTTGCGTTTTGTTATTCCATGTCAGATGCGTTTTTGTTATACAATGTTTTGTAGCGGTTGAACGGGATAAAAAGTATCCTAGGTCCGTCTCCTGGTTCTAAGCTACCTCTCCACCAATTTTCAGCCAAATCGGTCCGGCTGTTCTTGAGTTATAAATAGTGTAACTAACACGACTTTCTTTGATATGTATATATTATCACATATCCATCCTAATTAATCCTTATTGTTATAAAATAAATTTATGAAACCATATAAATTAAACTTGTTGTACAGACAGAAAATGTATCCAAACTTTCAACATTTGTGTATTCGTAATATTTACTTAATTGCACACACTTCCAGTTCAGAAATTTAATTTTTGGTCTTCCTCTTAAATTATCGAAAATATATATACTCTGCCTATCATAGACATCAAGAATTAAATCTGTTTGCTTCTTCTGTCTGAGAACTGTTCACAATATTTTTTTAAATAGTGGCCAGTATTTCAGTTTCCTAAGATTATACTGGAGAACATGTGACGGTTCGCCTACTTTGTTTCTTTCATTAATTGCTCTGTGTCGACGTATCGCTTTGCTACACTGGCTGAAGAATGGGGTGTGGAAGTACAGCACTGACTACTTTGTATGATGTAGCCGATAGGTGCACATTTGCGTTTCACAGTTATTTACTTTCACTGTTCACAACCCCCCAATAATACACAGTTATATGGCCAATGCACTGTTGTTTCACTTTCGACAAGCCTCATTAATAGTTTGCAGGTGAACATCCATAGTTTACAGTTGTACATCTACGAGCAGTAAAAACTTAACGACACGTTTCACAAGTCTTGCAGGATATTGCGGTACATATTGAACAGACACTGCCATTGCTTTGACACACAGCCTAATTGTGTTGCACTTACTTCACAGTTAATTTGATGCGTTGTTGTTGTAACCAACACAGGTTCTTGTCTGAAAATCGGCCATGGACTGACTGTCCCGTCGGGCCCTTATATATCCTCACAATAATAGGTTCTGAAATTACACATTGTTCAAAGTTAAATTTACAGAAATTACAATTAAAACTTAACTCATTAAATTAACTGAATACATTGAAAAATTCGTTCCTTTTAACAGATTCTTCGACTACATGGTTTAGGACAAATTATTTGTTTAAATGATGAAATTAACATACTGTTTTGCAAACAATACTTTTGACAAAACTTTTAATTATTTTGAAATTAATTAAGGGCTGGCTTTGCTAACATGTTTTCGAACAGCACCAAATAGATAACTTTAAGATTACTAGTAGTCATCTTCCAAATGTTTATAATTGGTAGAGAATTTATATTTTGTTTATAAATAAATAATAGAATTGAAGTTACGAAACAATGATTGATTTCACCCTGTAACAAAAGATACTAACTTGGCATAATTGAAATAAATTAGAAAATCCATTACATACGTAAAACTAGGCACAAAATTAGTTCTGGGGTTATATTCTTTAAGACTAAGGAGCAACCTTTCTCTTTTACGAAAATGCAGATCATACTCGTGTATGTTAATGGTAATTAGTCAGAAGTGAAAAAATGAATTTTAAGGAGGCAGATGGCAAAAGAAGAGGGGAAGTAAAATTATTGCTTTGTCACAAATAGTTCTAGTGATTCTGTTGTCTTCTACCCATTGAAATTGATCCCCTCCTCTCAATTTAGTTCGTATTTTTTGTAACATCTGACAGATTTCACATTTACTTCCTGTCTAGTGTCAATATAGAGGTTTCATTATTATCCTCTTAGGCCAATGAAAGATGCTCGTGAAAGTTGAAAATTTATTTTAGTAACTATTAAATAGCGGACTGCATACTGCGTATGCATTTTTTGAATTTACGTGCGGTTGTGAAGGGAGAAATCAAAGCACAGTGCATTAACAGGATACAATGGCAAACAAGTGGATTTACTTGCATGTAAAAGCTGTTTACATTTTGCAGTCATGGGTTGTGGATGCTGTGGACTCCAGACAATAGCTTCGCAGTGGAACAAAATCTTTTTAAAGTAATCTCAGATGTACTGACTCGTCAATTATGTCATGAGATGAAGCATCACGTAGAAACTGGCTACAAGCATGTTGCAATAAGTGATCTGTTCTATGTTGTAATGAGTTATGAGAATAGTTAAACATAGAAGAGTTCTTTAGATCATGGTTAAATGATTTTGTAGCGAGTCGGTACAAAGTATGAGCTCTGTTACAGTCCTCGACCCTCTGCAGACGGAGAAGTCGTTTAGTGGTCAAAATTAGTGGCCCTGCTTAGCTGGACCACAGCATCAAGAAAATACATGAAGGTGAAGGTGCCAGTCAAGATTGAATAGGTAATTTTTATTATGAACAGCATCAGGGTCACATACATACAGAAGTTGTTTGAAGCAGTTCTACCACAAGAACCCCAGTTGAAACACTATGGCATCCTAAGTGAAGGATGCAGATGAGTGGAGCTAAAATAAGAGCGTCAACATAAAACCAAAATAAATTTCACAAAATAACAGAAAAATATTCAATGTTGCCTACAGCAACAAAGAAGATACAGGTGAACACTGGCTGTAGTCAAGAACTTATATGGTGATTTAATGAAAACCACACAAGTGTGAATCATAACAACATTCAAAATGAAGAAAATTAGTTGATCATAGTAACCTGTTCAACAACCAGGATTATTTATATACCTGAGTAACTTTTCAGTATGTAAGTCGGAAGGAACATTAGGCAATGAAACAAAAGATTTCTGCATACTGTTTTCGAGCTTACAAGTGCAGCCGCTACTTCAGACAGCATTGGTGGCAGTTAAACTACGTAGTGGCAGTCCAGTTATGCGTTGCAGTGCTTGACCAGTTACCTGACTACACAATGGCTAAGCAGCATCTCATCGAGAGGTCGCTGTGCGCACACGATGGCATTGGGCGAGCTTTGCAGCTGGTGGTATAACAAATCAGGTGAGCTGTATTGTGTACCCTCTCCAAAATTTGGATAGTGACTCATTTTGTAACAATTTCGCACAACTTTTTTTTTTTTTTCCCCCCCCTTGCAAGATTTTGTGATGGTGTTAGTGTTTCTACTGGCAGGGAAGTGCTATTGAGTGAAATTATTGTTAATTAGCTTTTGTACCAGACAGTACCTACAGCATTGAATAGTGATATGGCTTGAAATGTTAAAGAAGGCAGAAGAAATATGTAAGTTGAGAATACCTGAAGGGAAGAATTAAAAAGTAGTATCAATACCAAGGGACAGGTGTTAGAATAGGTACCCACAAAAGTAGATAAGATTTCTAGTCTGGAAGCTACTTACCAAATTTACCTAAGAAGTTATGTACTTAACTAGAGACATCTTCAATTCATAATTTTGAAAGTACAAATATCAGAGTCTCAGGTATGTGAGATTATGTTGAGACATTATAACATTGTTAAGAATTTACTGAATTAAATAATAAGAAAAATGCTTTGACTAGTTTGGAGGAAAACATGCAAGATATACATGAATCAAAGGTTACACGAGAAACTCAAATTCACTAGTTCTCTCATTGAGTCTTTGAAGAATATTGTAGTACATCAGGAATTTGACACCCAACGATTCAATGCATCCTATTACCATTTTTGAGGCAGTTTATGGTGGTGTTGCCCAAGGGTTGGGGAGATTCAACTAAAATTCATCCTTAAACATTTACAACAGGAAGTGTTGGACTGGAGTTCCAATTACATGCGTAAGTTTAAGACTGTGTACAGATTTGAAAAAGCGTTTAAAATTTGTGTGTCCTAGTGAGCTTACTGAAATACTCAATTATTGTAAATCCACATATGAAATATATAATTGGACAGATAAAAAATCTACTCATCAAGATGGGGGCAAGAGCTTTTGGAGCCAGTGGCTTCTTCTGGCAGAAAAAATTTTGTTGTTATGAAACAAACTTGGTGTAGCGAACACGGAAGTGTAGATATTTGTAGATGCATTAACTTCCAGTTTGTGGTAATAGGAGTGTAAATGCAAACCAACAATTAAGGGAATCTTTAAGTTATAATGAATTTGCCATTGAAGATTCAGAATTTAAATCCACTGTAGTGTAAGAATGTAGAACTGAGAAAACATACATATGTACTAATTCTAAGCATTATCCTAGAAAGTATAAAATTATGAACTTATTTAGGATGAAATATTGATCTATGAGTAATCTATCTAAGATATCAGATGAATTAATGTTGCTGCCTCTGGATCACAGGGTCCTTAGTTCAGTTCCTGGCCAAGTTTGGGATTTTCTCTGCCCGGGGGCTGGGTGTTGTGTTATCATCATCAGCATCGTTCATGACAGTGGCTTGATTGGACAGTGTAAAAAAAAATTGGACTGTGTAAAAATTGGGACTTTATACGGGCTCTGATGACCACGTAGTTGAGTGCTTCACAAACCAATCGTCGTCATCAGATAAATTATACTAGTTATTAAGTGAATAAACCTCACTGATAGACAACTTTGTGTCCTATAAGACATCCAGTGTGTGTGTGGTTTGGGGATCTTATGGGCACCCAGTGGCGAGTTTAACAACACCCTAACGATGATTAAAATAAAGGAATGTGGATAAGAACGAAAACTGTTGTACACGCATGCACATGAAATGACGACACAATCACTGTATCACACAGGTACTCCCACATGCACTAAAACCAGTGAGGAGGCAAGATAACTAATCAAGAAATTAAAACAGAGGGAAAACAAAACACAGAAGAGCTAAAAGAACAGCACAGGGAAAAGTGACTAGCTGACCACTTACAAAAAAACTTGGGTTAGCCAGCCACCCTGTTGACACCCTAAAAACATCTCCCCAAAATCTTGTTAAAAACGTGGGACAATTCACAAAACTTTAAAACGCAAACCACATTTGTTTGATCATTGAATAAAATAGGCTGCAGACCTGCCGGCAATTCTGCTGCAGTCCGCTGGTCAAATAAAATGCAGTCCAATAAAATGTGGTGCACCGTGATCTGTACGCCACAAGCACCACACATCGGAGGGTCCTCTCACCGGAGTAAAAATCAATGCGTCATAGGGCTGTGGCCGATGCGAAGATGAGTAAGGAGGACCTTGTCCTGTCCACGTGGCTGGAAGTACGCCACGGCTGAGTTGTGGGTTTGACGACACGGAGCTTGTTGTCGGTCACTTCTAGCCACTCATGTTCCCAGTGACACAGGACTTTATACCGCAACAGAGAGGTGAGGGCATGCAGGGGGATAGCAAACTGAAAGTCTCGATGGTCATGACATACCTCCTTGGCTGCTCGATCAGCCCTTTCATTCCCCAGAATTCCCATGTGTCCTGGTACCCAGCAGAAAGACACCTCCTTCCCCGGTTGCTGTAGTTTGAGGAGGGTGTCCTGGATAGTCTGAGTTACTTTATCTGTCTGGTACAAATGCTGGAGAGATTAATGGGTGCTCAAAGAATCTGAACAGACGAGAAATCTAACAATGGAAGAATATCTCATCTGCTCCAGTGCCCATAAGATTGCATGTAATTCTGTGTCAAAGATGGTAAATTCAGGAGGCAGTGTGACCTTGAGGACATGATCTGGGAAGACGACGGAGCAACCAATGGAGTCAACGGCAGAAAAGACTGCTTTAAATACAGAAGCAGGAGTACTATCTCTCCTGTGCCACACCAAATCTAAAATCACTCTGGGACACTCCAGTAACCTGGGTGGCAGATGGTTAAAACCCTGGACTTGGGGTCGCACTGGTGCCACACCAAGTGACTCCAGCACATGCTGCACACGTATCCCAGAATCGTTTCCAGTATGGTGTACTCACTTAACACATGTGTGAATGGAAAGAATTTTGATTCGCATCCTAAGTTGATTATTGAGATTTGAAAGTTTTTGTTGTTGTAGTTACTTTAGGCAAATTTAGCCTTAAATTTTTTCATTTGGTGGTTCATAACTGAAAGGGATTTAAATGATAAAGTTAACATATTTACATAACATTACTGTGGATTGTATCAGGTAGTCAGTTTTCCAGATGTACATATCAAATAAATATAATTATTTAAATAAATAATTAAATAAATAAATAAATAATAATTAAGACAGCAAAGGACTTGGAAGAGCAGTTGAACGGAATGGATAGCATCTTGAAAGGAGGATATAAGATGAACATCAACAAAAGCAAAACGAGGATAATGGAATGTAGTCGAATAAAGTCGGGTGATGCTGAGGGAATTAGATTAGGAAATGAGACACTTACAGTAGTAAAGGAGTTTTGCTATTTGGGGAGCAAAATAACTGATGATGGTCGAAGTAGAGAGGATATAAAATGTAGACTGGCAATGGCAAGGAAATCGTTTCTGAAGAAGAGAAATTTGTTAACATCGAGTACTGATTTAAGTGTCAGGAAGTCGCTTCTGAAAGTATTGGTATGGAGTGTAGCCATGTGTGGAAGTGAAACATGGACGATAAATAGTTTAGACAAGAAGAGAATAGAAGCTTTCGAAATGTGGTGCTACAGAAGAATGCTGAAGATTAGATGGGTAGATCACATAACTAATGAGGAGGTACTGAATAGGATTGGGGAGAAGAGAAGTTTGTGGCACAACTTGACTAGAAGAAGGGATTGGTTGGTAGGACATGTTCTGAGGCATCAAGGGATCACAAATTTAGCATTGGAGGGCAGTGTGGAGGGTAAAAATCGTAAAGGGAGACCAAGAGATGAATACACCAAGCAGATTCAGAAGGATATAGGTTCCAGTAGGTACTGGGAGATGAAGAAGCTTGCACAGGATAGAGTAGCGTGGAGAGCTGCATCAAACCAGTCTCAGGACTGAAGACCACAACAACAACAAGTTAATGTGATATTTTCCTTGTTGTGATAGCTCTGGCAGATGGAAGACTAGACAGCCTTCATGGGACAGTGCTATTGGAACGTGATGGGATTTCGAGAGATTTAGCAGGGTCTGTGACTTGGGTGGAAGTTGAGCTCTTCCTGCTCTGCTCTTGCAAACACTGGCTATCTTGCAAGAACGTATGTAACAAAAATAAAGATGTGAGGGATTTTTAATTGTAATTCCGCGGTTTTTTTTCTTAACAAATATTTCATAATGACGATGTGGTTAGAGGGTTTTCCTACTGGAAAGCTATGGTAGGCTGTACAAGATCACACATAGCTCTAGTGTGTGTGTGTGTGTGTGTGTGTGTGTGTGTGTGTGTGTGTGTGTGGACATACCATAATTTCAGTGCATTAATAGGTGAAAGGGGATGAAAGATTTTATGTGGAAAATTATGTCCAGTCACCAGAAGGATAGAGATTTATGTGGGAAATTGACATTTCGAGTGCCACAGTCCTCAGAAGGATCTGATACTTCACTTGCTGTCAAACGTCATCAAACTGACGTTGCAATGGTAATATTTAATTATAACTACACTGATAAATATGTGACTGATTTTCTAGGACAACTCTGACTGCTGCACGAGTGCATGGTGGAGGTAACCGATAGCTGCAACAAATCAACATTTGTGGCATAAGGTGTGAGCCACCAACGAGCCTCTAAACCAGTCAAGTGTCGTACAGGGATGCAGCTGACCTCACCATGTCGCCCTCTGCTTCGCAGAATAGTGAACTAATACTCAGTATGTGTAAGGCACCCTTCATGAACATATGTGTTGCGAGTATTCTCCGATCTTTACATGGATATTTGAGAAGATTCAGTATCGATCACTGACAAGTGTTGGCACTCGACGTACTGATAACATCCGAATTCCTACGACTCCGGTCGTCCTGGACACCCTCCAAGACCGGGCAGACCTCTCCAGTGGACAGAGTCCGACTGCAGAACTGGCGCGATGATGTGTCGCGCGTCCATGTTGGCAAGTAGTGCTGCGCGACCTCTGGCGTGGGGCGTTATGGTAGGGATATATGAGTGTTTCAGCGATCTCTGACTTGTAACCAGGGCAACTACTGCTACTGAATGGAATGTGGTTTAAGTATGGGATATGTATTGCTTCTCAGTATAGTCCAGTAGACTCTGTCTTGCAGCAGAAAGTTGGGAATGGTTCGTTGTTGTTATTATCCTGTCATTTGGTAGACCTTTCTTCCTCCTTCCCCTCATTCTTCGTCTTGATGTTACTGAGAGAACAAACTTAGGGACTGTATCGAGCTTAAATACCCAATTACAACATCAAATTCCCGATTGACCACTTTATTGCTTCCTATAGAGGTATAGCGAGTACACACACCAATCCAGTCCAATGCCCTGTCTCCTGCAGATTGTTTAAGGACATTGCTTGCAATTGTGCTGAAATTTAAAATTTTCAGTTACCTCCGGCGTAGCAGATTTCCTGCGAAGCGACCTACTTGTGCCAGTATTCCAAGGGGAATCCAGAAGGATGGAACAGTAGGGTTTGGAAACCGGGCAGTTTCATGCCACATATACCAGTCCTAGTATCCACCAACAGAAAGCAAGAACAAACTATACCAGGGAAAGCTATCCTGCACAGAGGGTATCGATTTAATTAATTAGACAATAAATTTGATGGAATGGGGTAACTAGAATCGACTGTTTCTAAGACATCCAGAGCTGGGGATTTACCAGGTATCCACTACTTAGTACAGGACAAAAGAGGGGTTAGTGTCGAACACAACAGACGATCGCTCGACAGGAAGTAGCTACTTCAGAGAGAGAGTATATGCGCTTCGAGAGGAATTTCCCAGGTATCCGTATCAATGTTGCTGCCACCTGTATCAAACAGTTAATGCTGTATCGAAAAGGAAGCAACGTGCGGGACGAGGGGGAAGGGAGGAAAGGATTGGAGGGAGGAGGGATGGGGGGTTGCTTCTCCCAGCATCCTCTGCTGGTGGTATTGAGAACACAGTATCTGCACAGCAGGGCAAGCACATTAAGCAGCTGCTTCCTATGACTTGGTGTGAAGGTGGGTGTTTGGGAGAAGACTGTGTAGGTGCTGCAATCAGAAGTAGCCACTTGAGGTGGAAAATTCCCAGCAAAGGACATCACTGCGAATTAAGGAGACTGCGGCTGTGAGGTGACCTGACTGCTAGATGGTCACAAAAAATGTAGCTTGCATCTGCTGTTGCTGACATCGAAGATCTGTGAGTATACATCATGTAATTTCAATAGTCATCGACAGTCTCTGTGCTGTCAATGCCTTAATACCATGAATGAGCACTAAAAACAGTAGACAACTGGCAGTCCGTCATGGTGCTGTGTGATATCGCGGGCCTGAGCATCTCGTGGCTTCTAGAGGATGACATTTGCATGCCTTTCATCCGGTTTGGAACGCTGCCGTGGACACCAGCGCATGGCGCAGCCCAGTGGACATTGTGTGTGTGTGTGTACGAAGACGCGATCGGAAGGTTTTTAACACTGTAAGTACGTGCAGTGAATTATGTTGACATCGATTTCATGATAGTATTTTTTGCGCCATCAGAAAAAGAAAACAATCTATTTATATATTTACGCGATTGTTCTCGATATCAATCACATAGTAGTATGACACCGATCATTTGCACAGTACAATTTCGAAAATAATGCGTGGAAGTATATCTCTAGAAATGTGAAACTTTAGCGAGGCAATTATGTGGGACGTGCTGCAAACCACTGAGTAACTAGAAACTTATCTCGTCTGTAAAGATCTTTACGTGAAAACTCAACAAAAAAAAAAAAAAAAAAAAAAAAAAAAAAAAAAAAAAAAAAGAGGACACTGATAGTTTCACTCGTATTTTTTAACGAATACTGATACCAATGATATAACAAATTCGACATCATCTTTGTACTTTAAAAAGTTAACTAAGGTTTTGATGCTAGTGTAATTACAATTAAATATTACGATCATAGCGCCAATCTGATGACATCTGACAACAAGCAAAGTATCGGAAATACTCCTCCTGACGACTGTGGCTCTAGAAATATCATTATCTATGACTGGAGATAATTATCCACGTAAAACCTTTCATACCTCTTACAACTATCGATGCACTGAAATCGCAATTTTCCATGTCAAATCTGCACCTCCCTTATGACTTGGACACAGTCATTTTCCTTGAACATGTTGGAACATAAGGACCATAGGTAGTAACTTTACACGGCGACATATACACATTTCAGAGAGGCAGTGCTGTTATCGTTTTTATGTGTATAGCACACGAAAAAATTAAGATATGTCCACACTCACACTGTCTAGGCGTTTCGATTCTTCAAATGGTTCAAATGGCTCTGAGCACTATGCGACTTAACTTCTGAGGTCATCAGTCGCCTAGAACTTAGAACTAATTAAACGTAACTAACCTAAGGACATCACACACATCCATGTCCGAGGCAGGATTCGAACCTGCGACCGTTGCGGTCGCTCGGCTCCAGACTGTAGCGCCTAGAACCGCACGGCCTCCCCGGCCGGCGTTTCGATTCTCCTCAGTTGTATGAAATTATTTGACATTTGAGTCTTCCAGTCAGCGCTTCCGGAAGGTGCTGCCTCCCGCCAGGACTCTTTAAAACAAGATTTGTAAATCACAGGCGACCGGCATTACGTGATAATTAACAGTGCTTCCGCGGACGAAGTGATTGACGTCACCCACATGGGATCGTGTATTGTAACAAACGTTGGAGTCGACAGTGCATAAAGAACACGCAAGGATCTGCTTAGGGGACCTGATGAGGGGCGTTCTGTGTATCCATCTTGTTACAGTCGTATTCCCTGTCCTGTTTGTACACTATAGCAGATCCAGTTGAACCCCTGCATTGCTATATCGTGCAGCTGTTTATGAAATGAATCTATCATCCCTTATGGTCAAATATACTCGTCAATGCATCGAATTCACAATTCACCACGTTAAATATGTCATCCCCTTACGAATAGAGATATGTAATATTTTTACACGATTAGTGGTCTGATCTCGTCTCATAAACGTCTGGTAATATATCAGAACAGAAGTCACGGTACCTTTACGTTCAAGCATCGTAACATTTCTGTTTACCATTGATGATGTATAGAGTCCAAAAAAAAAAAAAAAAAATAATTATGATGTGTCCACACTCGCACCAGCTTTGTGTCGTTTCGCACTGTACAGTAACAACCTCCCAACACATCATCGTCGTTATCAAATGTTGGTCGATGACAAACGGCTGTAATTACAATTGGAAAAGCCCGCACATCTGTTTTATTTTCTCGATTTCGACACTTCCACGAAACCCTATTATATTTTTTACACTTGTAAATACAGCCAGCAGAGTGACGTCTTATACACTTGTGGACCGCCAAGTCGGGGTTTATGTTAGTGCATTCCACGTTTACACGCATAACTGTCGTAGACCTACCACCCAGACCATACAAATTTCCCCGACTAGGAAATCATTTCGGGTGAAATTACTAGAGTACGTCCATTCGTAAATAATTTTCAGTGGCGAAGCAAATGGATACACAAAAGTTCACATGTCGCAAAACCGTTCTGCATCGAGTCTAAGTATATTTTAAGTCCCTGTTGTTAAGCACCGTACCCGTTTAATGCTTTGGGGGAGGACGATCAGCGGGATATGGACCTGTCGCAGATGGGGAAATTGAGTTAGTTACAGAAAAAACCACCTGTTAGAGAGTCATGCAAATATTTTTGTTTTGTATATGTCCGAGAAACAATGACTTAATGATACATGCCTGTTTAGATCCTATAAGATGTGTATGGGAGCTGGATTTTCAAAGCTGTACCATTCTATGTAGAAACCTCCTATAAGCGTGAATGCAAAGAGTCCGCAGCTCGTGGTCTCGCGGTCGCGTTCTCGCTTCCCGAGCATGGGGTTCCGGGTTCCCGCTCGAGTTCTACCTCGCATATTGCGACGTGCTAGGAGGGCAATTCACGGAGATGGTGAACGAGATACTCGATGGGGCGGAAATTCCACCTGGGCTGACCGAAGGGACCATAACCCTCATCCCTAAGAAGAGAGCCGCCCACCGCATTGAAGAGTTTCGTCCGATTACGCTCCTCAACGCCGACTATAAACTAATAGCTAAATGCACCGCAAACAACCTGAAATCGACGATGAGGAAAGTCATCAGTCCGTGGCAAACATGTGCGGTACCAGGGAAAAATATATTTGACGCCACATGCACCTACAGGGACATAATAGCACAGGCAGCCACCACCAGAAGCGCAGGTGCCATAATTTCGGTGGACTTCAACAAAGCCTTCGACAGGATCGACCACAAATATCTCGTAGAGACACTAAACAGACTCGGGTTTGGGCAAAATTCATCACAATCATCCAGAAGATACTAAGTACTGCGAGATCGACAGTAATAATCAGTAGTTGGGAAACAAAACTGATTAAACTGGACAGATCCGTGAGGCAAGGCTGTCCATTGTCAATGGCTCTATTCGCTATAGCACTGGACCCGCTGCTGCGGAGACTCACAAACGACATCAGAGGCTTCTCCGTAGGAGGCAAAGCAGTAGCATGTATAGACTACGCTGACGACCTAGGCATCTTTATTGAAGACCAGGAAGATATTGGGAGAGTAGAAACCATCATGAATACATTCCAAAAAGCGTCAGGCGCCCAAACCAACCCCAGAAAAACAGTGCTACTGCCGATAGGGAATCAACGACTCAAACCAGACACCTAGTGGTATAAAATAGCCGAAAGCCATAAAGTTCTTGGAATATATATACAGTCTTGTCCACTTAGAATGGCCGCATACAACTGGATGGACGTGCTACACACCATAAGAGGTCTCTCCAGACAGCACGCGAACCGGAAGCTAACAATCCACCAGAAAACCGAACTGATAAACACGACGATCCTGTCGAAAGCATGGAACCTGGCGCAAATATTAAGCATCCTGACAGAAATTGCGCGAGCACTAACGAGCGCAGTGTACTACCTGTTGTGGCGTCGAAATATATTCAAAGTGGCGCAAGCAACGTGCTCGCTGCCAACGAAAGAAGGGGGACTTGGTCTAGTTGATATAAAGACCAAATGTGCAGCCCTTCTACTCAAACGAACGCTCGCCATCCAGGACAAAAACCCTGACAGCGTCACAGCCAAGATAATTAGAAGATACAAGCCCGCATCACAAGAAGCGCCGGTCGACAAGAGGCACATTCCCTTCAGAATGCGACACGTCAGGCTGCACTACGCCAACAAAAGTTACGTTCTGGACACCGTGGCGAACCCCAGCCACAGAACAGCTAAGAGAATATACTGGGCCCTCAGGGGGAAGCCGGCAAAAAACAAAATTGATCACAAACTCCCGCAATACAATTGGAAACAAATATGGAGGAACATCTCGGGAAACGTGTTGCCTAAACATGCGAAGGATACATGGTACAAAATAATTAACAGAACGGTACCAACCAACCAAAGACTGGCGGAGATAAAACTCGTCGCAAGTGACAAGTGTGACGTATGTGGCATGACCGACACCCTCGGGCACCGATTCACGTGCGGGAATGCCATCAACATCTGGGAAGCGTGCCAGCAGATGGTGGCCCACATCAACAGAACGGCGCCGGGAAGCATCACAGTGGAAGCGATCACCGCCCCAGACTGCAACCCATTTCCACGCCCCAGGCGACTGGCGACTCTCTGGATGCTCGCCATGACGGCACACGCCATCGTAGCGCGGAGGCAGACCGACCAGGTGGCCTTCCTGATGGACCTCTGGGAGGAGAACAAGACAGCCCAGCAGCACAGGCGATACCACGAGAACTTCAAAACCTTCCTGCAGATTCCACTGCAGACAGCAATCGCCAGAGTCCTCCCCAGCCTGTGACTCCCAGCACCACCACCAGCCACCTCACCACACTCACCACAAGAAGAACGTGTGCAGTGATAGTGAACAAGTGCAACACAAAAGATAAGGTGCTTTCTCTTCTCGCATCAAATAGTGAAGTATAGTAGTATAAAGTGTTTCTTCTTAGTGAAATCAGTGATACAAAGTGCTTCTCACCAAACTTCTGTCATGCTCACAGCCAAAGCAGTGTCAAAAGTATGCACAGTAGTACTACCAGTTTTTTTTTAAATTAACTTTTCTCCCATTATTTGTACTATACTGACTAGGAAACAAGCATTACTTAGTGGAAAGTGTCAACTACTCGTTATTATTATTATATATTTTTTAAATGATTTCCTTTACTTTGTGCCTATAAAATTCTATTGATCACTCACACTCTCCTTTCTGCTTTTCTTATGAAATATGACAAAATTTTCTCTCTTCTTCAATTTAGGTATATTCTGTAGTATATGTAAAAAAAAGTTTCTTCCACTTCTGCTCCACCTATCATGGCGACGTTTCCCTCATACTGTCCCACTTAACAGTGTAACTAGAGGAAGAGATCAAACCAGAGTACACAATGTGCCTGTGGCATCACAAGTGCATCACATACAGAAACATAAACTCAAAATCAATGCATCGATGCCAAATATAAACTGTTATGCCTGTCCTGCAATGTCTACCTCCTCAAAAAAAAAAGACGACAAATGGCCATGTAAAAGGGTTTAAGGAACAACAATCAGAGAAAAACGGAAAAGGAAAATATAAAAACGAAAACATATAAAATGACAGTAATATTAACCAACACTAGGAATATAATAGGTTAATAGAATAAAATGTCTTTTTTAATGTATGGTTGTTAATATTAAACATATATGGTTACAAAAAAAAAAAAGTTCGATTCCCGGTGGGGTCAGAGATTTTCATCTGCCTCGAGATGACTGGGTGTTGGTGTTGTCCTCATCATTTCATCATCATTCATGAAAGTGGCGAGATTGAACTGAGCAAAGGTTGGGAATTTTTATGGCCGCTGATAACCGCGCAGTTGACCGCCCCACAAACCAAACATCATCATCATTGAATGCAAAGAATGCTTTATTCCAAGCGTACAATATATTTCTGTTTGTCCTTCAGCGCACCATTTGTATGTAACTGAATAACCACTATAAATCCATCGTCACTGAGTTATTCAACTTCAAGTGTGTGCAGGATGTCCACGAATAACGTAATGCCGTAATTCTAATAGCAAATTTGAAGACCAGTAGTCAGTTGTTGTTTGTTGTTGTGGTCTTCAGTCCTGAGACTGGTTTGATGCAGCTCTCCATGCTACTCTATCCTGTGCAAGCTTCTTCATCTCCCAGTACCTACTGCAACCTACATCCTTCTGAATCTGCTTGGTGTATTCATCTCTTGGTCTCCCTCTACGATTTTTACCCTCCACGCTGCCCTCCAATGCTAAATTTGTGATCCCTTGATGCCTCAAAACATGTCCTACCAACCGATCCCTTCTTCTAGTCAAGTTGTGCCACGAACTTCTCTTCTCCCCAATCCTATTCAATACCTCCTCATTAGTTACGTGATCTACCCACCTTATCTTCAGCATTCTTCTGTAGCACCACATTTCGAAAGCTTGTATTCTCTTCTTGTCCAAACTATTTATCATCCATGTTTCACTTCCATACATGGCTACACTCCATACAAATATTTTCAGAAACGACTTCCTGACACTTAAATCTATACTCGATGTTAACAAATTTCTCTTCTTCAGAAACGATTTCCTTGCCATTGCCAGTCTACATTTTATATCCTGTCTACTTCGACCATCATCAGTTATTTTACTCCCTAAGTAGCAAAATTCCTTTACTACTTTAAGTGTCTCATTTGCTAATCTAATTCCCTCAGCATCACTCCAGTAGTCAGTGTATTCTGCAAAGTATGGTAGTGAATGCTGAAGTTCATGCTCTAGTTATTACTATTTCAAAGCCATTAAAGGAGAATAGTGACTGCACAACTCTGCTCTATTCAAGAACGCAGCTATGCCCACACATTAGAAAAAAGTATTCTAGAGCTCTTACTTCCTCAACATTTTATGACTATTAGTCTTGAGGACTACAGATTCGCTGGTAAAAGAGAATGTTACTGCTTACAACCCGTTTGAGCGGGTGAAATCAAAAAATATGCGTAATGTGATCTCGGATATTTGGATGAAACCAATCAAGAGTCGTCGTCAGGGGAACGCTCTAGATTACTTCATGTTCCCTACACAGCTTGTTCCATTACTGTGAGATATATTGTACAGATTCTAACTGTCACCTAAAGTGTTTGAAAGGGATGAACTCATTTCAAAGTATGAGTCCTGCTTTAAGCACTATGACTCGAATGAGCAGTGTCAGATTGATGGACCACAATCAATTAAGATGCATTGTGTTGGTAGTATAGCAGAAAATATCAATAATAATAAATCATCATGTCTGTTCCCTAGCCAAGTAAGATGCTACTACTTTACTGTCCTATTGCTTTACTTCATGGTTTCTACCGCGATAAACGTAGACAGTTGCATGTGTAGAGATTCCTGTCGAAATACATGCTCTCTCTCTCTCTCTCTCTCTCTCTCTCTCTCTCTCTCTTTGTCGTGTGATTGCTTCCTGTCACATGGTGCTTCTTGGGGGGAATTCCGACTAACCTCTCGAAAACTGTCGCTCACGGTATACCCGAATACAGCGCTCCTATTGGCTAGCACTGATCAGGTGTTCCTCTTGGCTGATGCTGAATCCGGGAAGGTATGTAAAGCCTAACGCCGCTTTCACACTATACGGTTTTGACCGTACGGCAAAAAGCCGTACGAGTTTTAGCCGTGCCTGTGTTGCTTTCACATTACACGGCTTTTTGACGTGACCAGTTGTTGGTGTCTATTCAGTTTGCTTAATGTGTGTATCAAGATGAACCGTAAACGAGTTGTTGCTTTGTGGTTGCTTCATCGTCGCCGCAAAAGAAAAGGTCGTCTTTTGTGGGTACACCCCATTAACCAGAGAAGAGACGAAGTGGGTTTATTTTATACACTCTTTGAAGATTTGAGGAACGACGGAAATAAATTCTTTAACTATTTCCGAATGTCTATTACCTCGTTTGACGAATTACATAGAAAACTAAAGGATGTGTTACAACGACAAAACACACAATTCCGCAATTGCATCCAACCTGTTCAAATGCTGGCTATCACGTTAAGGTAATTTAATACATAAAAACTAGTTCTGTTTATTTACTTATTTATTTGTGTTTTACATTTTTATTACGCTCAGATTATGAAGTAGAAAAGTCAATATCAATATCAGCAGTTGAAACCAAAGAGTTTGTAGCAGGACTGACTGTACTGTCACTTTGTGGCGACAGGCTCTCTGCAAAAACGTTGTAGAACTGCGTTGTTGATGGTGGGCCTTCATGGCTACTTGTGGAAGGCGAAGGGTATGGTGGTGGCACTTTATTAATTCGTTGATAAGAACTGCGACCTTGAGAAGTCTGTAATGGTTGTTCGAGAAAAGTAGTTGGGTTTGGTGCAGCTGGAGGAGGACGAATCTGATGCGTATGGTAAGAGGATATTGGAGCAGCATTTTCCATAGGTGAATAAGAATAAGCTTGAAATCTATTATTATAGGGCATGGGAGGTGTGTAATGGGTAAATGGAGGAGGTTGAGCTGTCAATATATTTCTCCTTTCATATATATTTTCTATAACTTTGAGGACTCCCATCTGAAACTGAAGATAATCCTGTTCATCAAATTTTTCCAGATGAGGCTTCAGACTAAGTAAAAATGACATTTTGCTGCAAGGTTTGTCTTCTTCCAGAGCTCGTAATATTTTCATTTCGATTGCATCAGGTTTTCTATGTTTTCTGTTTGTATGGCACTCGCTTTTGGATGTTTGTTGTGTGGGTGCTGTATCAAATGGCCCAGAAACATTCTCAGTATTTTCGACGGAGCCCTGCGTTTCTATATCTTCTTCCAGTCTGGCGGTGCGTTCCGATTGAAAACTGTCCTCCGTCTCTCGAGCATCATACAGCTTTTTTAGAAACTGCAGCTGATCAGAATATACATACTTTTTCATTTTCTTTGCTGCTGAGCCACTTTTTTTCGCAGCTTGAATTTTTATGTTTGACTTCACAAAGGAGTCTCGTAGATTGGTCCACCTCCGTATTACTTCTATACCTACATCAAAAGAAAACAAAACTGTATGAAAACATTTTAATTTTGTATAGAAAAAAGCAAAACTGTAACAAAAAATGTCCACTGCAAACTAAATGTCACTGATTTTTTTTCGTTTTGTTCAGGTATCTGGCAAGCGGTTGTTCCTTCACTGACTTACATTTCCAGTACAGAATTGGGATTTCTACAGCAAGTAAAGTGGTTAATGATGTATGCACAGCAATTTGGTCATCACTGCGGGAAGAATGTATACAAAGACCGACCAAAGAGGTATGGGAATCAATAGCGGCTGGATTTGAACGTACTGCTAATTTCCCCCACTGCTTAGGAGCGGTGGATGGAAAACATATCCGTCTTACTGCCCCATTTAATAGCGGATCAATGTACTTCAATTACGAAGAATACTTTTCTGTGGTTCTGATGGCTGTAGCGGATTCCAACTACAGGTTCATTTATGTCGACGTAGGAAGTTATGGCAAAGACTGTGACTCTTCAGTGTTCAGACGGTCCAGTTTATGGAAGTCAATAGAAAGTAATTCCCTGGAATTTCCAGACGTCCAATGTCTGCCTGGTACGGAAGGTCCAAAAGTACCCTACTTCTTCGTGGGAGACGCAGCATTTGGCCTACACACGCATTTGCTCCGGCCTTTTGGGGGAACAAACTTGACAGTTGAGAAACGTGTATTTAATTACCGTTTGTGCAGAGCAAGGAGGTATGTGGAATGTGCTTTTGGCATCCTCACCAATAAGTGGCGGTTGTTTCACCGACCTTTAAATGTTCATCCAGATTTTGCAGTAAAAATGGTTAAAGCTTGCATTGTTTTACACAATTTTGTACGTCAGAGAGATGGATTTATAATTGAAGACACCACATCCTTCACTGGTTTGGAAGACTTAGCCCAAGATGCCAACATAAGAGGAGGACTGACAGCCAACGCCATAAGGAACACTCTTTGTAAATATTTTATGACAAATGCTGGAAGCGTGTCATGGCAGATGTCAAAGATATAAATTAACAAGCCTTTTCCTTTTTGTAGATTGTTTGTGAAAGCCTGCGACTGTATAGTAAATAGTTTTCTTTATAAATAAATTACTGCTACCACTCACGTTTTTAATCGTTTTGTTTATATTTTGTACGACGCGTTTCGGGAAATAATTCCGATCTTCAAGTGCGTTTTTTTCTCTAAGTTTTCATTATGTGTAGTGTTTTTTTATTTGTGAGGTCTTGTGCGTGTTTCTCTTATAAATTACAGTAAAGAAAACAGAATGCAAGACCTGACACATAAAAAGACACCACACATGATGAAAACTTAGAGAAAAACGCACTTAAGGATGGGAATTATTTCCCGAAACGCGTCGTGCAAAATATAAACAAAACAAAAAAAACGTGACTGGTAGCAGTAATTTACTTATAAACAAACGATTTACTTTTAGAATAAAATTTATAACGTTAAATAAAAACTGTTTAAAACGTATTAAATGTAATATTAATATATTAAATAAATACTTACCAAACGCATTTTTATCTTTGTCTTCCATCTCATCAAAATCTTGCTTCAGTGCTACGCAAACTTCCCGCCAAGCATTCTTTGTAGCAATACGATCTCTATACGCATCTAGAGTTTTGTCCCACAGAACAGGTCTTACTTCCACCAAGGTTATCAAAAGTTCAGTATCAATTTCATCCATTCTTCTACACTTTTCAGTAAACAAGAATAAACACAAATGAATAAAACGACACTACAACGAACTAGTCGACGCCGTACGGCTCAAAACCGTCCAGTGTGAAAGCATGCACTTAGTCACGTAGGCCACTGTTGTCGAACTTGCCGTACGGCGACCGTCTGTTGTAGTGGCAAGACACGGCTGCAGCACGGCACGGCAGCGGCATTTTGCCGTCGCCGTATAATGTGAAAGGCGCCATACATTTCTTCACACCTACAGCCGTACGGCTTTTTGCCGTACGGTCAAAACCGTATAGTGTGAAAGCGGCGTTAGGGCAGGGGCAGGCAAACGTTGCACGCGGCTCATGAGCGCACAGCGCTGCACGTGTGCTACTCGCGTGCAGTCGTCGAACGGAGCAGTGGCGACAGCCGGCAGGTTGCCGCAGTGTAGTTCCAGGCTAAGCTGCGGACGTTGAAGCGAAGCGACCACTACATAGTGAATTTCAGTAACCGGAAAATGCAGAGTGAATCAAGGAAACGGAGAATTGGAGATTTGCTATCTTTTAAAAGGAATGGGAGAATCATGTTTTCTCTGTGCAAAAACGTGAAAATTGGAAATGTATAATACGTGACAGTATTCTCGCTGGTCAGCGGAAGTTTAATATTGAACGCCATTATAATAAATTTCAGTATGTTGCCGTTCTTAGTGCAATAAAAGAGGAATTTCTCAAGCGATTTGGGGATATATCTTACTTATCCCAAGGTTTTGAATAGTTCTCGAGACAATCTGCTGTTTCTGTAGATGATATTCATCCCAGTTTGCAAATGGAATTAATTGGTCTACAGCGTAATTCTCGTCTGAGAGACAGGTTCCTTTTGGCAAGACGTGTGACAGATTTTTATCACGAATTTCCACAGCAAGTTTCTTCGCCTCCATCGTGAAGCCGCGAAGATAATGCCAATGTTTGGCTCGACATACGTTTGTGAGAGATTTTTTTTCTGTTATGAAAATTAATAAGTCTCGGTTAAGAGCAAACATCAGTAATGAAAATTTGCGTAACTATTTGCGTTTGTCTGTGCGTAGAAATTTTGTTCCAGACATTAAACGTATTGTAAACTCCACCTGTGATAATTAAATAAAACGTATCGTAGGTAATAGGTACTCTTTCAAACGATGATTACTTTCAAGCACTCCTACTACCCTTATTCCTTCATTCAATAAAGCAGGCCAGGAAACAAAACGCATTACAGAGGAAGAAGCGGAGAGACGGTATGGTGGGGAGGGGAGAGAAGCGGGTGGCCAGCTTGCCCCTGTGTGCACGCAGAACACCTGTTAACTGCACACGTGCATGTGCACCGCACACGTGCAGAATTCCTGCCCGCCCCTGTCTTAGAGGTTGTCCACATCGCAACTGGTATCAGTGAAGCAATTGTGGCAGCAGTGATTACCAAGGTATAAAGGACAACTAAAACAAGCACAAAGATATGTATTTTCTGTAAACTAGATAAAAAAATTAGTAGTGTCATATCTCAGTGAGAATCCTGAAACGTTTAGCACAGGTCAGGAGCATGTAGAGGAACGATGGCTCAAGCTTAAAACAATAGTTGTCCGTGCGCTGGATAGATATGTACCCAGTAGAGCAATTCATAGTGGAAGGGAACTTCTCTGGCACACTATCACGATAAAGCAACCTCTGAAGGAACAAAGATTACTGCTTAATAAGAGCAAAAAAAGCCTGGGTCTCCAGACGGAGAGATGCTGAATGAAATGAATTTGGCTGTCAAGGGAGGAATGCATGGTGCCTTCAGTAACTACTGTAGAAGAATATTATCAAGTGATATTTCACAAAACCCAAAGAAATACTGGTCATATCGAAGGCTGTTAGTGTCACCAAAGATTGCGTCGAGTCTCCAGCGAATAAGACAGGAACTGAAACTGAAATTAGCAAAGCTAAACCTGAAAAGCTTCACACTGTTTTCAGATGTTCTTTTACAAAGGAAAACCCAGGAAAATTTCCCCATTTTAATCCTCGCGCCACTGAAAAGATGAATAGAACAAGTATTAATGTTGGTGATATTGAGAAACAGCTAAAATCATTAAAACTGAGCGAAGCTCGCGGTCCAATGGAATCCCTGTCAGATTCTGTACTGAATTTGAGGCTCAGTTAGCCCTTCCTCCAACTGTAACTTAACGTAGATTCCTCAAACGAAAAATCGGGCCCAGTTCTTGGAAAAAAGCACAGGTCACACCCTTGTACAAGAAGAGTAGAAGAAATGATCCATAAAACTATCGTCCAATGCCTCTGACATCGATTTGTTGTAAAATCTTAGAACATATTCTGAACTAAAATATAATGACGTATGTTGAACAGAATCGTCTCCTCAATGCCAAACAGTATGGATTCCGAAAACATCGCTCTTGTCAAGCCCAACTCGCACCTCACTCACATATTACGCTGAAAGCTTTGGATCGATGCAGTCAGGTAGCTGAAGTATTTCTTTCCCCAAAACCATTTGACTCAGTACCACATCTATGCTTATTGTACGATCATATGTATGGGATATCAAGTGAAATTTGTGACTGGATTCAGTACCTTTTGGTAGGGAGGATGCAGCATGTAATTATAGTTGGAGAGTCATTGTCAGATGTAGAAGCAACTCCAGGTATACCCCAGGGAACTGTGTTGGGACCCTTGTAAACTAGGACCCTTGTATGTTAATGACCTTGCAGATGATATTAATAGTGACCTCAAACTTTTTGCAGATGATGCAGTTACCTATAATGAAGTAATATCTGAAAGAAGCTGCGTAAATATTCAGATCTCGGTAAGATTTCAAAGTGGTGCAAAGATTCGCAACTTCCTTTAAATGTTCAGAAATGTAAAACTGTGCCCGTCACAAAAAGAAAAAAAAGTACTATGCTATGACTACAATATCAATGAGTCATTGTTGGAATAGACCTACTCACGCAGGGACCTGGATGCAACAATTTGTAGACATATGAAATGGATTGATGACATAGGCTCAGCCGTGGGTAAAGCAGGTGGTAGACTTCGTTTTGGTGATAGAACACTGGGGAAGTGCAATCAATCTACAAAGGAGATTGCTTACAAACCACTCATGCCACCGGTTCTAGACTATTGCTGAAGTGTGTGCAACCCATACGAAATAGGAATAATAGGCGATATTGAACAGAAGGTAGCACGAATAGTCACAAATTTGTTTGAACTGTCGGAGAGTCTCTGAGAGATACTGAAGGAACTGAACTGGAAGACTCTTGAAGATAGACGTAAACGATCCTGAGAAAGTCTGTTGACAACGTTTCAAGAACCGGCTTTAAATGATTACTCTACGCATGTACAACAATCCCCTAAGTACTGCTCATATAGGGATCGTGAGGATAAGATTAGAATAATTACTGCATGCACAGACGCATTCAAACAGTCATTCTTCCCGCTCTCCATACTAAATGGAATGGGAAGAAACCCAGTGGGATGTACCGTCTGCAGTGCACCTCGCAATGGTTTGCAGAGAATGAATGTAGATACAGATGAAGATGTAAATTCAAACGGAAAGGAAAATTGGAAAACTAGTAAAATCGACAAGTCAAGTGAAATGATCTGCTATGTTGAAATAACCGAAGATTGTTCTGGAAATTCTTCAGAGATAAAAGCAGGCTGCTTGAATAATTTCCTCCTTAAACCAGCTCAAAGATTAATGAGCGGAAGGATTCGAACATCAGTTAATATAACCTATAGAACGAAAGAATTTGATGTGTAACGACTGGCCTGTAGATGTGAAATGATATGAATAAACTTGGGGAACTCACCTCTTCTATTTCCCTGTCCGACAGGTAGTAGCACTCATCTGTTAATCTGCTGTCCCTGAACCAGGAAGACTTCTTGACTTAGCAGGTGTTTCGTCACATAATTGATTTATTTAAAGAAAAATGAATAGAGGGGAAGCTACAGAACAATAATAGCTAGTAAAAGCGATGTTCATATATATATATATTCAGATAGTACTTCATATATATATATATGAAGTACTATCTGAAACCTCCCCCCCATGAACCATGGACTTTGCTGTTGGTGGGGAGAGGCTTGTGTGCCTCAGCGATACAGATGGCGGTACCGTAGGTGCAACCACAGCGGAGGGGTATCTGTTGAGAGGCCAGACAAACATGTGGTTCCTGAAGAGAGGCAGCACCCTTTTCAGTAGTTGCAGGGGCAATAGTCTGGATGATTGACTGATCTGGCCTTGTAACACCAACCCAAACGGCCTTGCTGTGATGGTACTGCGAACGGCTGAAAGCAAGGGGAAACTACAGCCGCAACTTTTCTCGAGGGCATGCAGCTTTATGGTTAAATGATGATGGCGTCCTCTTGGGTAAAATATTCCGGAGGTAAAATAGTCCCCCCATTCGGATCTCTGGGCGGGGACTACTCAAGAGGACGTTGTTATCAGGAGAAAGAAAACAGGCGTTCTACGAATCGGAGCGTGGAATGTCAGATCCCTTAATCGGGCAGGTAGGTTAGAAAATTTAAAAAGGGAAATGGATAGGTTAAAGTTAGATATAGTGGGAATTAGTGAAGTACGGTGGCAGGAGGAACAAGACTTTTGGTCAGGTGAATACAGGGTTATAAATACAAAATCAAACAGGGGTAATGCAGGAGTAGGTTTAATAATGAATAAAAAAATAGGAGTGTGGGTAAGCTACTACAAACAGCATAGTGAACGCATTGTTGTGGCCAAGATAGACACGAAACCCACACCTACTACAGTAGTACAAGCTTATATGCCAACTAGCTCTGCAGATGATGAAGAAATTGATGAATTGCATGATGAGATAAAAGAAATTATTCAGATAGTGAAGGGAGACGACGAATTAATAGTCATGGGTGACTGGAATTCGAGAGTAGGAAAAGGGGGAGAAGGAAATATAGTGGGTGAATATGGATTGGGGCTAAGAAATGAAAGAGGAAGCCGCCTGGTAGAATTTTTCACAGAGCATAACTTAATCATAGCTAACACTTGGTTCAAGAATCATAAAAGAAGGTTGTATACATGGAAGAATCCTGGAGATACTAGAAGGTATAAGATAGATTATGTAATGGTAAGACAGAGATTTAGGAACCAGGTTTTAAATTGTAAGACGTTTCCAGTCGCAGATGTAGACTCTGACCATAATCTATTGGTTATGAACTGCAGATTAAAATTGAAGAAACTGCAAAAAGGTGGGAATTTAAGGAGATGGGGCCTGGATAAACTGACTAAACCAGAGGTTGTACAGAGTTTCAGGGAGAGCATAAGGGAACAATTGACAGCAGTGGGGGAAAGAAGTACAGTAGAAGAAGAGTGGGTAGCTCTGAGGGATGAAGTAGTGAAGGCAGCAGAGGATCAAGTAGGTAAAAAGACGAGGGCTAGTAGAAATCTGTGGGTAACAGAAGAAGTATTGAATTTAATTGATGAACGGAGAAAATATAAAAATGCAGTAAATGAAGCAGGCATAAAGGAATACAAACGTCTCAAAAATTCGATCGACAGGAAGTGCAAAATGGCTGAGCAGGGATGGCTAGAGGACAAATGTAAGGATGTAGAGGCTTATCTCACTAGGGGTAAGATAGATACTGCCTACAGGAAAATTAAAGAGACCTTTGGAGAGAAGACAACCACTTGTATGAATATCAAGAGCTCAGATGGAAACCCAGTTCTATGCAAAGAAGGGAAAGCAGAAAGGTGGAAGGAGTATATAGAGGGTCTATACAAGGGCGATGTACTTGAGGACAATATTATGGAAATGGAAGAGGATGTAGATGAAGATGAAATGGGAGATACGATACTGCGTGAAGAGTTTGACAGAGCACTGAAAGACCTGAGTCTAAACAAGGCCCCGGGAGTAGACAACATTCCATTAGAACTACTGGCAGCCTTGGGAGAGCCTGTTCTGACAAAACTCTACCATCTTGTGAGCAAGATGTATGAGACTGGCGAAATACCCTCAGACTTCAAGAAGAATATAATAATTCAAATCCCAAAGGAAGCAGGTGTTGACAGATGTGAAAATTACCGAACTATCAGTTTAAGGGGAGTACGTATGGCGGAATTGGTCAAAAAGTGACATTTCTGGACTAATGTCTCTTATTAATATTTGATCTCTCCCGAATAATTTGATGCATTATTTGTTGAAAAATTCCAATTGGAAGTGTAGTTTTTATCATTTCAAAATTATTAGTGCGTGTGTAAAATTATCCGTTCGTTCTGCGCTGACTTGCCTAAGTATCTGTATCTCTTGAACTATTCAATCTAGAAGTCTGTGGTTTTCAGCTATTTATTCCTTGAAATCATGTTAATGTTCGTGTTAAGAGGATGGATGCACTGTGTAAACAGAAATGGCGATATAGCACATGCATTTTGTTTATTTACTTTGTGGTTGTCGCATTTCATAAGTTTTGAACTGAAAACATAGTGATTTGGTGTGTTATTATACGCTCTTATACCTCTTTTCAACATGACGAAATGAAAGGGTTGTTTTAAGAAGCGACGTTTCCATGGAAATCAGCATATCACAAAATCTGAATCCAGTGATAGATTTTTCACAGACCCGTGATAAAGACACACCTACTAGTGCTTTGAAGAGAAAACTTGGAGACCATGAGGATTTCTTTATTGGCAAAGATCAAAATACTTTAGGTTATGTTCTTTTAGATTTTAGTGTGTTAGGACAAGTGTTGCAAGATGCTGTGTCATGTAAGGTTTGTGGTGGGCAAATTAGCATATCTGAGGACTCATCTGCAAGGACTGGACTGGCTAAAAAACTTGATATTCAGTGCGAAGTTTGCAGGCTCTCGACATCATTTTGGACTTCTGAAAAGTGCAAGAATGACTTGTTTGAGAGCAATGTTAGATTCCTATGTGGAATGAGGTGCATTGGGAAAGGATTGACTGCAGCTGAAATATTATGTGCAACGCTGAACTTGCCAAACCCACCAACCAGATCAAGTAAGTACACAGAAGTAATTGGTGAGTGTGTCAAATCTGTTGCTGTTGCTTCTATGAAAGCTGCTGCTAAAGAGGCCGTAGAATTAAATGACACAACAGTCTTATCTGTGGCAGTTGATGGCACATGGCAGAAGAGAGGTCACACATCAAAAAATGCAGTTGCAACTGTCACTAGTGTTGACACAGGTAAAATTTTAGACATTGATTTGCTAACTAAATACTTTCGTCAGTGTAAATCAATTGATGACACAAGTGAAAGCCATAAAACAATTTGTTCTAAGAATTATGAGGGAACTAGTGGGGGTATGGAGGCTACTGCAGTTGTTTCTATGTTCAGACGTTCACAACAGGAGAGAGGTGTGTGTTACACTGAGTACCTGGGCGATGGAGATTCAAAAGATTACATATCAGTAGTGGAAAGCCAACCTTATGGTAATAAGTAGATTGTTAAGATTGAATGTGTGGGCCACGTTCAAAAACGGATGGGAACACGTCTCCGAAAACTGAAGCAGACAAAAGGAAAAGAGAAGTTATCAGATGGAAAGACTCTAAATGCTAAAGAAAGACTTACAGACAAAAACATTGATGAACTCCAGCATTATTATGGAATGGCAATAAGAAAGAATACTCAAGACCCACAAGGGATGAAACGAGCAGTGTGGGCTACATTCTCCCACAAATCTTCCACTCATGATACACCTATATATGGTCTTTGTCCACTTGGCGCTGATTCATGGTGCAAGTACAGCAAAGCTGAATCAGCGGGTAGCGAGGAACAATTTAGGCACAAAAATAGAATACCATCTGCAGTGATGGCAGCTATTAAACCAATATATAGAGAATTAGTTCATCCTGACCTTCTTTCCAAATGTCTCCATGGTCAAACACAAAACCGAATGAGTCTTTCAATAATGTAATTTGGACTCACATACCAAGAAATGTCTTTGTAGGAAGGAAAACTCTATGCTTATGTGTTTGTGATGCTGTGATAACGTTTAATGATGGTATAACGGGAAGAATTGGGGTACTAGAGGAACTTGGTGTCACTCCAGGTGCCAACACACTGCAAGCCTTTCAGCGAATGGATCGACTTAGGATCATGAAAGCCCAGCGTGCAGCAGAGGAAATAACTAAAGAAACAAGAGGTAGGAAAAGAAGGAAGCTTCTAGGCTTGCAGGATAGTCAAGTACAGGATCCAGATAATGCTGATTATGGGCCTGGCTGTTTCTAGAAACTGGCATGCCCCCATGTGTAAGTTAATATCAAATAAAATGTTTAAACTTGATTTTCCGGAAATGACATTTTAAAAATTATTTGACCCATTATCTCAGGAACTATTACAGATACATATCCCTAATTTTACACTGTGTTACCACTTAGTATACTGCAGCTACTGAAACTCTCAAAACATCCCTACCTCAACGGTTTTTACTTATGGAAGAAAAAGTGGACTTTTAAAAGAAAATATTGAACAACATTTTAAAAAAATCATAACTAGCTAATTATTTCTCTGTACATTGTGATTCTGGTTCAGTAATCAGAAAAGGAGTGATACTACACATCCCAAAAATTTCAGATCTCTGTCACAGGTTCTGGGATAATGGGTCATCAATATTGCAGATTTAACACTGTGGGTATAGGACGAACATACTCCCCTTAATAAGTCAAAGCTGCAAAATACTAACACGAATTCTTTACAGACGAATGGAAAAACTGGTAAAATCCGACCTCGGGGAAGATTAGTTTGGATTCCGTAGAAATATTGGCACACTTGAGGCAATACTGACCTTGCGACGTATCTTAGAAGAAAGATTAAGGAAAGGCTAACCTACGTTTCTAGCATTCGTAGACATAGAGAAAGCTTTTGACAATGTTGACTGGAATACTCTCTTTCAAACTTTAAAGGTGGCAGGGGTAAAATACAGGGAGAGAAAGGCTATTTACAATTTGTACAGAAACCAGATGGCAGTTATAGGAGTTGTGGGGCATGAAAGGGAAGCAGTGGTTGGGAAGGGACTGAGACAGGGTTGTAGCCTCTCCCCAATGTTATTCAATCTGTATATTGGGCAAGTAGTAAAGGAAACAAAAGAAAAATTCAGAGTAGGAATTAAAATCCATGGAGAAGAAATAAAAACCTTAAGGTTTGCCGATGACATTGTAGTTCTGTCAGGGACAGCAAAGGACCTGAAAGAGCACGTGAACGGAATGGACAGTGTCTTGAAATGAGGATATAAGATGAACATCAACAGAAGCAAAACGAGGACAATGGAATGTAGTCGAATTAAATCGGGTGATGCTGAGGGAATTAGGTTAGGAAATGAGGCGCTTAAAGTAGTAAATGAGTTTTGCTATTTGGGGAGCAAAATAACTGATGATGGTCGAAGTAGAGAGGATATAAAATGTAGACTGGCAATGGCAAGGAAAGTGTTTCTGAAGAAGAGAATTTTGTTAACATCGAGTATAGATTTAAGTATCAGGCAGTCGTTTCTGAAAGTATTTGTATGAAGTGTAGCCATGTATGGAAGTGAAACGTGGATGATAAATAGTTTAGAAAAAAAGAGAATAGAAGCTTTCGAAATGTTGTGCTACGGAAGAATGCTGAAGATTAGATGGGTAGATCACATAACTAATGAGGAGGTATTGAATAGAATTGGGGAGAAGAGGAGTTTGTGGCACAACTTGAGAAGAAGAAGGGACTGGTTGGTAGGAAATGTTCTGAGGCATCAAGGGATCACAAATTTAGCATTGGAGGGCAGTGTGGAGGGTAAAAGTCGTAGAGGGAGACCAAGAGATGAATACACTAAGCAGATTCTGAAGGATGTAGGTTCCAGTAGGTACTGGGAGATGAAGGAACTTGCACAGGATAGGGTAGCATGGAGAGCTGCATCAAACCAGTCTCAGGACTGAAGACCCCAACAACAACAACACCCTAGGTGTTGTACAAGTGCTGCTAAGGTAACTTTTCAAAATATGAAATCTTGTAAACGATTCGCACTAGAATCTTGCAATAAACACCACTGACATTCTAGTTTATCCCAATTTCATTTCGTTAATGTTAATAGGCATTGCTCAGTTTAAAAAGTGTATATTTGCACAAGAAACCTTTTACGCATTATTACTATCTGTTGATTGGCTAACGACACAAGCCCATATGCATAAGTAATACATAAGTGGAGCAGATGCAAGTCGTTGTCTCTAACACTGTTACACCAAATGTTAGTTTGAGATATATAGTACGTTAGGATGCCATACACTTCGATTCTAAATCAGTAAACAGCTGCTCACAGTAGTGTCTGCATGACAGTTGCAGTGTCAACACGAAGCACTACAGGTGGGGAGAAGTGTGAGACATGCACTTTGTTTATGGTGGAGCTAAAGCCAGTAGTTGAAGAGCCCAGCGAATGTAAGTAGTGGGGTAAGGGCGGTATGAGCGCACTTTTGATATCAAATTGATGTGAAAATTAATTAAGTTGATCAATTAATTACCCCTCACCCCCAGCCCCAGATGATGTCAAACGTTTTCCCCAACTGGCTCGTGCCTGCCCCCTTCCAGCACCCCACCTCTCCCCCTAGACCACCTACCTCACTGTCGGAAATTTCGAATTTTTGGCGGGAATTTCTGTGTCCCAATGCTTTGCTGACACCCTATCCCACCCAAGAATTAGCGAGAAATTCCAATGACGGATGCACTTTCTGGGACTTTAACTCTGGGCCTTCTCAACGGAAAGCCAAAGTGCACCCCCAACACATGGAAACTGTACAGGTGCAGGGGAGGGAGATTAGGTTAGTCTACTTTATTTATTTTGATTGGAAAATTGAAGTAAACATATTTCCTAATTATATAATTAATCATAAAGATTGGTCCTAGTTACATATCTATATGCAGAGTGCTATACAAGGAGCATCTAAAATCGCAATACAGCTCAAAAATTGACAGTGTCATAAAATTGGTGTTATGCAGCAGGGAAAAATTTCACAATACCACTTGAAACTAGTGGCAGATATACTTAAACTCTACAGAGGATGATCCCATCACCTACAAGTGGTATGGAAAAGATTGGAATGGAAGGTACTATCTTTATTTTTGTTGGGAATTGTGTTCAACTGACGAGATGCTGGTGTTGAACACAGAGGAGTACTACCTGCAAGCATACAGCTGAGGACGGTGTCTACCACTGTTCGACACCACAGATCGCTACAGACTCCACCAGCTGCATTGCTCGACTATCACCGTGCAGCCCAGGTAATCGAAACTCGGGGAAGCTAACCACAACTGATGGAAATTGCTGTACTGTTCTAATCACACATTGAAATCGTCATGAAAAAAATCAGCAGTCGTCATCAGAGGGTCATTATGCAACATATGTACTGGGGATTAGGGGAAATCTTCGTCCAAAAGATTAAAGATTGCACCACAAGAGAGGGGTGGCAGTTGCATGTGTGTTCTCATTGTAGTGCAGTCAGGAAATAGCCAATTTAGAGTGACTCATATCACCCCTCATCCCTCCCTATTTCTTCATCACCACACAGTAGGTACATGGCTGGGTGTTCCAGGTGGTTGGTCTGCACTCACCATGCTGACATATACAATAGGGCATGGCGCCGGAGGACTACAGAACAAAGCGAGATAAATGATGGCTCCACAGAGTGCGTGTTGTTTGTCTAAATTGTAGCTTCGCTGCACTGAACCCCATGCCACCAGCATACCACCCCCCCCCCCCCTCCCACAAGCTCCCTCCATTCTCAGATGGAGAAAACTTCTATTTAACGTCAATACAGCTCCTACAGGCGAACATCTATGTAAAACTGAAAACAGTCGCGACGATAACACATGTCTGCGACTAAAAAACTGCATAGGATGTTTTTTAACATTTTCTTATAGATTTTGAGATTTTGACCTCCCAAAAACAGGAAAAATATTCAGAAAATTCTATCACATTTATGTTCATTAGCAATAAACCTATGTGGTTTTTTAATTTAATAATTATTAAAACTTATGTCAATTATAATTGATAAAATAAACTTAAATTTTAAAATTTACAATGTTAACTATTCTTTGTTACCACTTACAGGTTTTACCATGAACTCCTGGGTGCCAGAAGCAAATTCAAACAATCTTATTGTCCAGTTTTATCGTGTTGCGACAAGTCAAATGACGATTCGGATCTCGCATGAAATGAAGAGAAACTCTCAGTAGACATATTGCTATTCAAGTGAACAGTGCTGTTGTTTCTGTCTAGTCATGGCTACAAGAGGTTGTGTTACTTCTCCAAACAGTTTTTGTTATATCTGTGGTGAATATACTATTAAAAGTCAACAAGGAAACATAAGTGATTTTGTGAGGAAAGTTTATTTTGCTTACTTTAAATTAAAACTTGGTGCTCAAGATAAACCATGGGCCCTGCGTAAGGTGTGTAGAAGATGTGAAGATCTTCGTTTGTGGTTTAAAGGTAAGAAAAATGCGTTTCGATTTGGAATTCCTATGATATGGCACGAGCAGAAAAACCAGACCGCTGATTGCTACTTCTATTTAGTTGACGTAAAGGGATTCAATTCAAAAAACAAAAGAAGCATAAGTTATCCTAACCTTGACTCAGCTACAGGTCCAGTGCCCCATAGCTCTAAAATACCTATCCCACAGCCTCCTTCCAGTTTGGATGAATACCAGAGTGAGTTGGAGGACGAAGTTAAATTACCTCCTCAGTGTGAATCAAGCTCAGATTTTTCTTCAGACCAAGATAAAAGGCCTCAACTATTTTCTCAGAGTGAGCTCAATGATCTAGTAAGAGATTTAGGTCTTTCAAAAGATGCAGCCGAACTGTTAGGTTCCAGATTAAAAAATAAAAACCTTTTATCATCTGGCACCTCATTTTCATGGTACAGACACCGAGAAAAAGAATTTACTCAGTTTTTCTCAAAAAAAGGAAATTTCTTTTTTTGCAATGATGAGGAAGGACTCATGCATTGCTTTGATATGCAGTATGACTCATCTGAATGGCGCCTATTCATTGATTCATCCAAAACTAGTCTTAAAGTAGTATTATTGCACAATGGAAATAAATTTACATCGCTTCCGATAGGACATTCTGTGCATATGGACGAAAACTATAACGATTTGGCCAGTATCCTGGAAAAAATCAAATATCAGGACCATCAATGGATAGTTCGTGGGGACTTCAAAATACTCACGATGCTTTTGGGTCAGCAGGCAGGCTATACTAAATACCCATGCTTCTTCTGCTTGTGGGATAGTAGAGCCAGAGAACAGCACTGGACTAAACGTGATTGGCCACCCCGAGAAACTTTAAAACCTGGAGAGAAAAAAGTTATCAATACTACTTTGGTACCACCAGAAAAGGTTTTGTTGCCCCCTCTCCATTTCAAATAGGGTTTATGAAACAATTTGTAAGGTCGCTGCAAAAGGATGGGGACTGTTTTAAATTCTATGTATAACATTCTCGAAACTGTCAGAAGCAAAGTTGAAAGAGGGAGTTTTCACTGGCCCCGACAAAAGAAAACTATCAACAGGCACCCTCTCTGTGGAAAGTATGAATGAGAAGGAAAAAGAAGCTCGGGTGTCGTTCAAGGATGTGGTGCGAAAGTTTTTGGGAAATACTAAGGAGCCTGACTGCAAAACCATTGTTCAACGGATGCTCGTAGCATACGAAGCTCAAGGCTGCAAGACGAGCTTGAAGGTCCACTTTTTACACTCTCACATACATAGACAGTTTTCCTGGAAATCTGGGAGCTTACAGTGAAGAACAGGGAGAGCGGTTTCACCAGTATGTCCGTGATATCGAGAGACGGTGCCAAGGAAGATGGGATGTCACTATGCTTGCTGTCTACTGTTGGATGCTTAAGCGGGAAACTAAAGATGGAAATCGGAAAAGGACTAGCGAAGTATCAAGGAAAAGAAGAAAAGGTTTCAGAAAAAACACGAATAAGTATAATATTGTTACTATATGTCTCAAAATAATGTTTCATTGGTTGTAAAAAATATTAAGTTTGATAATTTCGAATAAACGAGTGCATTGACCAATTTTTTGTGTTTGAAATTGCAAAAAAAAAAAACCTTATGTGATAGAGAAAAATGGACATCACTTCTGAAATCAGCGCATTCTAAAACACATAATTCAGTAAAAATATCTCATGCAGCTGACAAAAAAAAATTACAGGCCTGTGTAATAAATGTTCTGTTTCCACAAAGTAGGCACAGTCTATTTTCTTCATGTTTTATAAGAAAATTCGGTATACTTTTTACGTTCGACTGCTGAATACAATTCGCATATGTCTCTCCCTCCCCCCCCCCCCCCCCCCCCACCCGCCTCATGTTATTTTGCGACATCCAGCGACGTACAAAAAACATCACTGTCGCCGATTACAGATGAGAATACCGCGGAGGTCAGAGCAATACGTCTGACTGATGTATTAACTTATCTCACATCTACACACGTCAACCCAGCATACAATCGAAAAAAAAAGACTTCAACTATTTTGCTGAAAAAACTACTAATCCCTGCAGAATGTCCTCGTTATTTCGAAACTGGCATTTGAGAGAAGAAGAAGCGATAATTCATACTCCAAAGAAAAAAACATCTGCGTTATGCGATTTCTGTCAGGTTGATGGCCAAAATTTCGTGGCATGAGAGCATTCAAATCAGTGTCTGTAAATAAATTTTCATGCATGTGTATATCAAAAAAATTTCAGACAAGTGAAATAATGAAATAACATGAGAGAATACAGCCTTTCGTGCCATTTGCTCACATCTCGGAGAAAACACAATCATTTTATGTTTGCCAGCAAGTTATAATTCAAGATTACATTGTTGGTTGGTACACTATGGTAGGTGTGTGTTACCAGTGTGATACTCTATTGCAGTAAAGTTTACGAAATGTAACAAACAAATGGAGAGATGTCTTGTAATAGAACCTCCTAACATCAGATAGTAGAGAACCTTACGATTTCTCTGCTACATCGAAAACAAATAGCATATGAGTGCTGATGTCCGACATTTTTGCTCGATAACTCCTCTCTACCGACCTGCACGTAAAGTTTCTGCCGGCCGTACTTGAAGAAGAAGAAGAAGAAAAAGAAGAAGAAATCCAGCACACCATCATTCGCAATAGCAGCAGAATCTTGTGTTGTAGCTTTGTAAACCGACATACATTTAGTTTTTCGACCATTACTTCGATTTCTGTGCCAAGTGCTACCCTGACATTAACACGTTTCGACCCATTGGCTCTCACAGAAAGCTGGACATCACACGGTGTCAACTATGCTGCTACCACAACAGACAGGATGGTAGGAATAAAACACAGAGACGATGTTTCTTATTGACAAAAATGTGGAACAGTTTGCGGCATTGTGGAGCGTTTCCATACTGCTGTCCGAGGGCGATGACCTATACAGTAAATCTCATCTTCCATAGTGACGGGGTAGCAGATGTCTCGATGTTCCATTTCAAAGGGACCAAGAGCATGGTTTTCTCATTTTACAGTCATGTGCATGATCACTCTTCCGGTGTTGACCATTGCCAGAATGTGCTGTTCACATGTGAGGTAGTAGAAATAGAAAGAGGTACTTTTATCTTATTGCTGAAAAAAAAATGTGGAGGGTATCACAGCATATGTAAATAGGACTTGAGGAACGTCGCCAAACAACTGTCTGAAGGTTATGACCTCTACATTTAATCTCATGTTTCACAGTGACAAGTTGCAAATGTCCAGCGTTTTGCCAAGCCTCTCTTCATCTCAAACAAGGGAAACTCTTACGGTCCAGGATGCTAAGTGCAGTCGACGCACTGCCGACTAACGAATAACTTATTACTAAGATAAAAAAATACCCGAAATCTACAATTTGTAGATGTCCTGACGGGGTTGTGGGAACGTATCAGAATTGTAAAATATAAACAAAAGTAGCGAACCTCATTTGGTAAGCAATAAGACGACATACGGGAGAAATATAAGAGCAGCAGCAGATATCAACTCCGTACACTTGTCAACTCCCTGTTGGAGATGCCTACACGGCAGAGTGAAGTCAAATGAACATGTAGAGCCGTGACAGACTGTGAGCTTCCAGTAAGTACATCGCTACACGAGTCTGCAGACAAGCTCTCCGATATATCGTAGCAGCACACGGCACTCTTCCCAGGCTTCGAGTTTCGAATCTGCACCACTCTTTGAGCCTCATCTAAGTACAAGGCGAGTGGTACCATACTTTTCTTCTGTGATCTTCCTATCCAAAATACGTGCACGTACATCATCGAGAAACGGTGAATCCTTAGGATTTTTTTAGTAGGCTGGTATATACGACACGCAAATATCCTCGTATAAAAGCAAACAACGCAGGGGTATGCCAGCTATATGACTATATACGTAAGGAAAACTATCGAAGGAAATATAAAAATGATATAAAATCGCCGGCCGGAGTGGCCGTGCGGTTCTAGGCGCTTCAATCTGGAACCGCGTGACCGCTACGGTCGCAGGTTCGAATCCTGCCTCGGGCATGGATGTGTGTGATGTCCTTAGGTTAATTAGGTTTAAGTAGTTCTAAGTACTAGGGGACTAATGACCACAGATGTTAAGTCCCATAGTGCTCAGAGCCATTTGAACCATTTGACATAAAATCGGTAAAAATTAGGAAAACCTGGCATAATTACGACAAATTGATGGGAAATACGTAAAATTAAGGAAAATACAACGAAATATGTAAATTGACTAAGAATACATAAGGTTAGAGAAAAAGTACCATGAAATGCGGCAAATTGAGGCGGGTTGGGAGTACCCAGAAACTCGAGACCGAGAAAAGCTTAAAAATTATGCTCTGACCGCATTCAGTTTTAACCGTTCCTCTCCCCCTGTGAACTATGTGGGTTTTCGTAACCGATTACCCAAAGGCGCTGTATTAAAGCAAGCACATATGTATCCCAGCCCAGATCTGTGTTCTCACACATGCTTTTATAGATAGATACTACCGAATTACGGATGGTCCGCAAAAACAGTGTTACTCCATAAGTATTGAGGAGGAGAATCAATCTTAGGCCACTCCCTAGAGTGTTATGTAGGAGAGTGGACTGATGCCAGATATATCAGCCTTAATATTCTGAAGAGGCTATGCTCTAGAGATGTGATGTAGGACGAAATCGTTATATTATCAAATGTTCAAATGTGTATTAAATCTTAATAGACTTAACTGCTAAGGTCATCCGTCCCTAAGCTTACATACTACTTAACCTAAATTATCCTAAGGCCAAACACACACACCCGTGCCCGAGGGAGGACGCGAACCCCCGCCGGAACCAGCCGCACACTCCATGACTGCACCGCCTTGGACCGCTCGGCAAATCCCGCGCGGCTGTTATATTCTCCTACACATGAGCAAAACCATCCAACATCAGACCAGGACTTCTGTGTGCGAGAGGAATACTATCAGGGCCGTGGTGAGGCTAGTGTAAACAGTAATGTTTCCTCGCTCTATTTCCTAGGGAGGCATAGCTGCATCCGTCTAAACCGCTGCTATTAACAATAAGCATAATTGGCGTGGGAAATGTGATTGAGGTTACGTATGTTTCAGACTTAAAAAGACTGAAATGATAATTAAATTGACATCCTAGCCGCAAACAGAAATTTGATATACTGGGTGATCAAAAAGTCAGTATAAATTTGAAAACTTAATAAATCACAGAATAATGTAGATAGAGAGGTAAAAATTGACACACATGCTTGGAATGACATGGGGTTTTATTAGAACCACCCCATATTGCTAGACGCGTGAAAGATCTCTTGCACGTGTCGTTTGGTGATGATCGTGTGCTCAGCCGGAACTTTCGTCATGCTTGGCCTCCCAGGTCCCCAGATGTCAGTCCGTGCGATTATTGGCTTTGGGGTTACCTGAAGTCGCAAGTGTATCGTGATCGACCGACATCTCTAGGGATGCTGAAAGACAACATCTGAAGCCAATGCCTCACCATAAATCCGGACATGCTTTACAGCGCTGTTCACAACATTAGTCCTCGACTGCAGCTATTTTTGAGGAACGATGGTGGACATATTGAGCATTTCCTGTGAAGAACATCATCTTTGCTTTGTCTTACTTTGTTATGCTAATTATTGCTATTCTGATCAGATGAAGCGCCATCTGTCGGACATTTTTTGAACTTTTGTATTTTTTTTTTTTTTTGTTCCAGTAAACCCCCATGTCATTCCAAGCATGTGTGACACTTTGTACCTCTCTATCTACATTATTCCGTGATTTATTCAGTTTTCAAATGTATACTGACTTTTTGATCACCCAGTACATCATTTGGGACATGTTGAAAATGTGTACCCCGACTGGGTCTCGAACCCGGGATCTCCTGCTTGCATGGCAGACGCTCTATCCATCTGAGCCACTGAGGGCACAGAGTATCGTGCGCCTGCAGGGACTTATCCCTCGCACGCTCCCCGTGAGACCCACATTCCCAACATGTCCACACCACTACATTCGTAGTACGCCTAATAGATGTTTCCCCATCACACTTATTACTCGTGGCAGATTAATCTACCAAGTCCCGTACGAGTTGGGGCATAGCATGTGCGTTCACACAAGGCCGGGTAGCCATATTTTAACTATATATGAAGGTAATATCTGTTTCGGAAAGTACAGATACCATTGATGACCGTGCAGCTTCTCTAGAATGAAATGATAACTAAATCGACACCCTAGATGCAAACAGGCGTTGATATACATCATTGGGGACATGTTGAAAATGTGTGCCCCACCGGGACTCAAACCCGGGATCTCCTGCTTAAATGGCAGACGCTCTCTCCATCTGAGCCACCGACCGCACAGAGGATAGTGCGCCTGCAGGGACTTATCCCTTGCACGCTCCCTGTGATACCCACATTCTCAACATGTCCACACCACTACATTCGTAGTGCACCTAATAGACGTTTGCCCATCACGCTGTTCTTTCGGGATCAGATACTACCATCATATATACTTTTTAAAGACGTCTCAAATCCATCAGTTTCCTAAGAGACAGAACAGCAGTATTCCAACTTCGTTCTAGTTGGTTTACAAGCAGCTCGAGTGGCGGATGCACCCCGTGATGACTTCGTAGTGAGGAATAGCTCTGTCACTTCCTAGGACACCAGAACACTGTAGAAGGAAGCAGTTTTATCATTTTAAGGTTTGTCACCATAGTGATTGAGGTAGGAAACTTGCACAGTGGTTGTATATTTGTATGTTGGACATATAGGTCTGGCATTAGAGTATTAAAGCGTTGTATTCCGCATGACTAACACTTCAGAAACCATATGCATTTAACAATATAGCACTTGTAGGTGCAGAGCCGTGTAGCCTTAGGAGTGTGTGTTTATGCCCAATGATCATTTCTCTAGTGCCAGTCCTTCTTGGTACTGACTCCAGACACTGGAATAATACCCCAGAATTGGTAGCACAGTTGAGTGATGTAAAATGTTTCAAACTCCATCCACCTGAATCGCCATCACATACAAAGCGTAAATTTCTTCTTAACCGTCTATTATATTACCAAGCACTCTCATTTCTACAATACACCAATAAGGTATTAAAAAACTAAAAACCCGCCTCCATTGCGAAAAAAGCACCTAGTGTTAAGTGTTAACCCAGGTTTCGGCGTAGATAACTACACCTTCTTCAGAACAACAATAAAACCCACAAGTGGCTAAGAAGACCTTTGTCAATGATTAAAAGAACACCATAGCTATACATTTATAAACGAAAAAGAAAAGGAAAACACAAACAGTACGTATGTACAAAGTCAAAACCAATACTTTATGGTGTACGCTCCACCTCACACCGGCCTATGTTCGATGGGCCATGACCCACCATAAACTGCAGCTACAATCGGTCGCTCACTTACAAGCCTGATCCGCTGTCTATGCACATGCGCAAGACAAGGGAAGTTACTTGAATGCGCATGCACATGCAAATACGAGAAAGTTTATACATGGGTCGGGGCTAAATAGCCCATATATTCCCAACCGTGGATCAACGTACATCAAAAAATGAAATGGATAGAACAAGAGACGAGCTAAATAGGAGATGAAATCTAAAAATAACCGCACACGGTTGCTTATGCTAGTAAAGAAACTTATATATGATGCTACCTATGACAACAGGAGGAACTCTTAAAAACTATACCTAAAGCCAGTATTTAGCCTGGTAGGGGCGGGGGGGGGGGGGGGGCTGAGGGTTTGTGATCTAAAGACGTCGTGGTAATGAAGATATAGGGATAAAACGTGAGGTGTTCAACGGGCTAAAATCACCTTCATCGTAAAAGGAAAATGAGGATAAAAAGAAAGAAGATGAACAGCTTGACCAATCGCGCTCGTCAATCAGCGCGCGCATGTGATAATTCCCAGATCATCAGATTTACAAGTATGAAGAACAAAGTAAAGGCGCGAAACCTTCAAAAAATTTTCTATTTCTTAGTAGGAGTTGGTCATTGAGGATATTGTCTTAAACACATTTGCAGATGCTTAAAGATTTGCACTTCTTCCAAAACATCCAGTTTTAAGCCCTTAACCTCGGCATGAAGTAACTCGATATTAACTGGAGGGCTCGGCGCATGAGCCGTTTGCACAAGGTGTTCCGCATAAGTAGAGCCCTTAGTACCGTCACCGCTTCTAGTAGGAATATGCTCTTTATACCTGAGACCCAGAGCTCGCCCCGTTTGCCCGATGCAAAATTTTGGACAATCCCCGCATGTAATTTTATATACTCCTGATTGGGAAAGTTTATCGCTCTTACTCTGCAAGGAGTGAATTAAATTCCTATGTAAACTATTGTTAGTAAAATAGGCGACTCTGAAATTATGGGCTCTGAGTAAACGCCCCAATTTGCAACTTATATTGCCTATGTAAGGGATAGATGTCGTTGCCACCTGTTTGTCACCTAACGCATCCCCTAGGGTGGAAGACGTAATATTATTTTTATTTATTTTCTTGTTACACATCTGTATTACCATGACGTCCTTAGATCACGTTGATCCACTGTTGGGAATATATGGGCTATTTAGCCCTGACCCATGTATAAACTTTCTCGTATTCGTATGCGTATGCGCATGCACATTCAAGTAACTTCCCTTGTCTTGCACATGTGAATAGACATCCGCATTTGCAGTCTGCTACCTAGTACATGGTACTTGCAAAGTAGTGGGGTTTAGCGATGATACAGGAATTGGGAAGCATTCTGATGTTTATTGGCTGGCGTTGAATGTCTTTTCCATCCCATCCACTCACTGGTATGCTGTTGACTATACATAATGATTGACTGAAATCACTTGTTTGAGATGAAGAGAGGCTTGGCAGAACGCTGGACATTTGCAACATGTCATTGTGGAACATGGGATTAAATGTAGAGGTCACAACCTCCAGACAGTTGTTTGACGACGTTCCTCAATGCTGTACACATGTTCTATTTGCATATGCTGCGATGCCCTCCACATTTTTTCAGCAATAAATAAAAGTGCCTCTTTTTATTTTTACTACCTCACATATGTTGTGAACAGCACATTCTGGCTATGGTCAACACCAGAAATATGATCATGTACATAACTGCAAAATGAGGAAACAATGCTCTCGGTCTCTCTGAAATTTAGTACCGAGACATCTGCTACCCTGTCACTATGGAAGATGATATTAACTGTATAAGTCATCACCTTCGGACAGCTGTTTGGAAACACTCCACAATGCCACAAACTCTTTCACATTTTTGTCAACAAGAAACATCTTCTCTGTGTTTTACTTCTACCATCCTGTGTGTTGTGGTAGCAGCATAGTTTACACCATGTGATGTCCAGCTTTCTGTGAGAGCCAGTGAATTGAATCGTGTTTATGTCAGTTTAGCACTTGACATGGACCTCGAAGTCATGGTTCAAAATGGCTCTGAGCACTATGCGACTTAACTTCTGAGGTCATCAGTCGCCGAACTTAGAACTAATTAAACCTAACTAACCTAAGGACATCACACACATCCATGCCCGAGGCAGGATTCGAACCTGCGACCGTAGCGGTCGCCCGGTTCCAGACTGTAGCGCCTAGAACCACACGGCCACTCCGGCCGGCAAGTCATGGAAGAAAAACAAAATTTACAATGGTGTACAAAGCTGAAGTCTTATAGTGTTACGATATGTTACAGCTGAAAAACAATGTATTAAGCTGCTTATGAAAGAGCAGCACAGGAACCCTCTCTTGTGATTGATAGTCTGTGGGATATTGTCTTCCTCCAGTACAGGCGACGAAATTTTACACAGGTTGGTGCAAGCAACATCCACCAATGACCAGCTGCTCCATTGGAGCAATACGTGTATATGTAATATGCTCGATGTCAATACACAGACAGAATTTGTTTTTCGTTACATCAGAAGAGAGGGATGTGGTAAAATCGTATAGCAAGTACTTTTACAAGGAACGGTATGATGGGTTAAAGTTTGGATGCAGTTAGTTCGTAGTTTTTTTACCGACTTTAGACGTTACAAAATAACAGTCATATGTAATAGCCGACTGTATAGATCTGATCTGCATCGGTATTTCATATGCCTGAAATGTATGTAATACCCTCATGCATGACAATTTATAATTAGAATATGCAGAATGCTCTCATACCACACCGATTTTGCTTATAAAACTAATAGAAATTGATGGTGATTGCGTGTTTAGAAATATGTGTTACTGCAAGTCTGTGTTATTTCATACTTAATAACCTCTAATTGTAAAGTAGACAGCACTTGAATTATAGGTTCTTGTGGAATCTATAAATGATAGTGTTTTTCCCGAACTGTTAGTAGATTGTGTAAAACAGGTTGTTCAGTGATGATCAAATTGCTTACTAAACTACAACGCAAGAGCGCTATGATAGTCTGGTGGATTTGGAGTTCTTCTTCAAGTACGGGTGGCAGAAGCTTTACATGCAGGTCGGTAGAGGGGAGCTATGGAGCAAAAATGTCAGACAGCAACGTGCATACAGTATTTGTTTTCGATGTATAGGAGGAATCATAGAGCCCTATACTAGGTGATGTTAGGGGGTTCTATTACAAGGCATGCTCTCCATTTGTTTTTTACATTTCGTAAACGGCAGTGCAATACAGCTTCTCATTGATAAAACAGGACCTGCGTTAGAGTACAAAACAACGTCTGCATGAATTACAGCTTCTTGTTGTCGAATGTAAAATGATTGTGTTTTTTCCGACATGTGAGCAAATGGCATGAAAAGCTGTACTCTCTAATGTTGTTTCACGTGTCTGAAATGTTTGTAGTACACACATGCATGACAATTTATTTACAGGCACTGATTCGAATGTGAGGGACGCTCTCAAGCCATGTAATTTTGACCACCAAGCTGACAGAAATCGCTTAACATAAATGCTTTTTCTTTGGAGTTTAAATTCTCGCTTTTTTCTTTTCTCTGATGACAGTTCAGAAATAGCGAGGACATTGTGCAGTGATCAGTAGTTTTTTCAGCAAAATAGTAGAATTTTTTTTCGATTTGATGCAGGGTGCGTGTGTACAGGAGATAATTTAATATTTCTGTCAGATGTATAGCACCGACCTCTGCTGTTTGGTCATCTGTAATCAGCGGTAAGTGCTGTAGCTTTTTTCCCATTCGTTGGACGTCGCAAAACAAAGAGTGGCGGGGCGGGAGGGGGGGGGGGGGAGGAGAGAGAGAGATGCGAATTGTATCCTGCAGTCAAACGTAAAAACTATTCTGATTTTGCTCATAAAGCTAAAAGAAAATGGACTGCACCTATTTTCGTAGAAACAGATGGAGGTGTGCTGGCAGCATGGGGGACAGTGTGGAGAAGCTACATTTTAGTCAAACAAGTCACACTTGGTGAAGCCATGATTTATCTCGCTTTGTTCTGTAGTCCTCCGGCGTTGCAGCCTATTGTGAATGTCAGCATCATTAGTGCAGACTGACGCCGCGCGGAGTGGCCGCGCGGTTTGAGGCGTCACGTCACGGACTGCGCGGCCCCTCCCGCCGGAGGTTCGAGTCCTCCCTCGGGAATGGGTGTGTGTGTGTGTAGTTCTTAGCTTAAGTTAGTTTAAGTAGTGTGTAAGTCTACGGACCGATGACCTAAGCAGTTTGGTCCCTTAGGAATTCACACACACATTTGAAAGTGCAGACCGACCACCTGGACTACCCAGCCATTGCTCCACCTGGGGAACATTGGACTCAAGACTTTGCTCCCAGATACGGCAGGGGCCTTCGGTCTACATTGGGGCACGCAGAAGTGGTAGCAGCTGACTGTTTGAATAAGTGATCTGGAGAGTTCTCCAGAATTTCGTTGTTGTTCCAGTCTTTCTGAGAAATATACATCAATGGCATGAGTCCCATAGATTGGAAACAGTATATCACTGCTACCAGAGGGATCTCTTTGTAGACCATTGGTGAAAAGATAGAACAGGCCTTGTATCTCTACCTACTGTGTGGAGATGAAAGGAGAGGGAGAGATGAGGGGTGATAGGAGTGCTTTAAGATGGTTAGTTCGTGACTGCACTACAATGAGAACACACATGCAACTGCCACCCCTCGCTCCTGGTGCAATCTTTAATCTTTCAAACGACGATTTTTCCTCCAATCCCCAATTGCATTATGACGCATTGATTACGACTGCTGATTTTTTTCATGACAATTTCAATGCGTAATTAGAACAGTAAAGCAACTTCCATCAGTTGTGGTTAGCTTTCTCGAGTTTCGATTACCTGGGCTGCACGGTGAGAGTCGAGCAATGCAATGTAACGAACTCTGACGTCAAAGAGCGTTAGACATAGCCCTCAGCTGTGTGCTTACAGGTAATATACTTCTTAAACTCCGTTCTGCCCAACACGAGCATCTCGTCAGTTGAACACAGTTGCCAGCCGAGGTGGCCGAGCGGTTCTAGGCGCTACAGTCCGGAGCCGGGCGTCCGCTACGGTCTCAGGTTCGAATCCTGCCTCGGGCATGGATGTGTGTGACGTCCTTAGGTTAGTTAGGTTTAAGTAGTTCTGAGTTCTAGGGGACTGATGACCTTAGAAGTTAAGTCCCATAGTGCTCAGATCCATTTTTTTTTTTTTTTGAACACAGTTCACGGCAAAAAAAAAAAAAGACTGTACCTTCCACTCCAGCATTTTCTCCCCCAAGCTTGTAGATGATGGGATCATTCAATATAGAGTATGAATACATCTGCCACTAGTTTCAAGTGGTATTGTGAAATTATTTCGCTGTAGAATAGCACCAATTGTATGACATTGTCAATTTCTGAGCTGTATTGCGATTTTACACACTCCTTGTGTATAGATGGGTATAGATGTGTAACTAGAACAGATCTTTGTGATTAATTACGTAATCAGGACCGACTTTTACTTCAGTTTTTCAAGGAAAATAAAGTACACTAACATAACCTTCCTCTCCTGCATCTGGACAGTTCCACGTTTTGGGGGGGTGCGCTTGGGCTTTCCATCCAGGAGGACCAGAGTTGGAGTCCCAGAAAGGGAATCCATCATTTTGAATTTCCCGCCAATTCCTGGGTGGGGTGAACCTGCAGCAAAGTCTTGGCCTAAAGTAATTCCCTCCAAAATTCTAAATTCCCGCCAATAGGGTAGGAGTGGAGGGGGAAGGGGGAGGAGGAGGAAGTGGGGACCCACATGCCTGCTGGGGAAAACACATGATGCCATGTGGGGCTAGGGGTGAGGCGTAATTAATTGTTCAGTTTAATTTGCATATCAATTCGATATAAATTTGATATCAAAAGTGCCCTCATGCCACCCTTACCCAACTAATTATGAAATTTCAAGATGATGGAGTCCCAGAGCTCTTTGGAGAATCAGCCTGAGCAGTATTAACCAGTACTTTTGGGATTCGGTGAGTTGGTCTGCAAGATCCTAGGGCCTCTCCCCGTGAGACTTCCTTCCCTGGGGCTACACACAAGCTACAGGTGTGCTCTGTCCTTTTGACTCAGATGCAGAATTGGTCGCATAAGTACTTGCAGCAGCCACATAAATACATAACACACCAAGCATTTTCGAGCAAACAGAGGACTCCCTTCTACATAGACACCGGCTCTGAGCTGAGGTTAGTTGTGCTCGTTTCCAAAGTTTGTTGTAATGTAAGAGTGATCAAAGCAAAGAAAAACATTTAACACTGTTTTACTTTCAACCACTCACAATAAGCTCCTGCATGTTCAGTACTCCAACAATATACGTTTCCAACATATGTTTGCTTTACGAAATATATTTCTTTTTGTCTGCATCATCATCCCTGTTCATTTGGGCAATAAACTTTTGGAACACCTTGTTGACTCTATGTATTACAGGAAGAAACATAAATGTGCAGTAGTCCATTATAGTGTTTTACAGAATGCGTCTACAGTTCTGGATGCGTGGCGAAAGTCTGCACTGCTGTAGGATAAGGAATAAGGCTATAAAAACGCACGAAACACAATGAAAAGCTAAATGAGAATAGGTGCAGTTCCTAGAGAGAGCGACCACTGATAACCGAATCGAATTGAGACCAAGAGTTGGTAGCCATGAGTTGCATAACACGGACACAAATGTGGGGGCCGAATAGCAAGACGATCAGTGGAGTTGTGTTGCCGGATTGTAACAGTGAAAAACTATGTGATCGTATGAAAGCAACCACTGTAATTGCTGCGTGTTTTCTGACGAGAAACACGTTGACCAAACTGGGTAGTCTTAACAAGAGGCTACTCCCAGGTCGTGGAAGTCAACACTTGCGTACCAAAATGGCGCTAATTGCCACACAACTACTATCCGCGATGTATGTCCGTCCAAGATCTGCTACCGAATAAGCCCATCAGTGGCTCTCGGTGGTATTTGTAAACAACGACGCCACACCGTAGTGTGCGTCCGCAGTTAACAAGCAGGTGCCTGCAGCCAACATGATAAGCAGGAAACGAACCGTTGGTATAGTCTCATATTAAATTCAAAAGTAATGGTCAGGAATTTTAAGGAAATTCGCCATCTTTACCATTACATTAAACAAATGGAGACTGTGAAAATTACTTTCCTCGCCCCTACCCCCTCCCATTCAATGGTCCTCCATGTGGGCCATCCAATGGTGGTGCTCGTTTGCTGGAGAAAATTGATCTAATTGCATAAATTGATTAAATTTATGACTTTTTAATTAATGATCCATCCAGTCTGAGATTATTATCGATAAGCTCGAAATTTTGTAGGCAACCCGAATCTATCGTTGGAATTATCAAACTAATTTTATTTCAGTCTCTTTCTTAGTGATAGGGTGTGCCCTGGCTGGCTGTTGAAAGCATGCCAACATGTTGTATGCTCTCAAAAACATAATACCCTGGGTGTACGTATAAATAAAAGAAAGAAAATAATCTCTCTCTTATAACTCTTGCACAATTCAAATTTAACTGCCCATGCAGTAAAATGTACTCGTAAATAACATTTGAGATACTGAGTTATCGATCTCTAAAGGGAGGAGGGGTTAGCTGGTGAACAGCTTAATGTTGCCGATGTTCCGGATGCCTTTCTTAGCACCAGCCTCTGGGTCGACAACAACATAAGAATGGTCACCTAGAACTATACAGGGTGTTACAAAAAGGTACGGCCAAACTTTTAGGAAACATTCCTTACACACAAATAAAGAAAAGATGTTATGTGGACATGTGTCTGGAAACGCTTAATTTCCATGTTAGAGCTCATTTTAGTTTCGTCAGTATGTACTGTACTTCCTCGATTCACCGCCAGTTGGCCCAATTGAAGGAAGGTAATGTTGACTTCGGTGCTTGTGTTGACATGCGACTCATTGCTCTACAGTACTACCATCAAGCACATCAGTACGTAGCATCAACAGGTTAGTGTTCATCACGAACGTGGTTTTGCAGTCAGTGCAATGTTTGCAAATGCGGAGTTGGCAGATGCCCATTTGATTTATGGATTAGCACGGGGCAATAGCCGTGGCGCGGTACGTTTGTATCGAGACAGATTTCCAGAACGAAGGTGTCCCGACAGGAAGACGTTCGAAGCAATTGATCGGCGTCTTAGGGAGCACGGAACATTCCAGCCTATAACTCGCGACTGGGGAAGACCTAGAACGACGAAGACACCTGCAACGGACGAGGCAATTCATCGTGCAGTTGACGATAACCATAATGTCAGCGTCAGAGAAGTTGCTGCTGTACAAGGTAACGTTGACCACGTCACTGTATGGAGAGTGCTACGGGATAACAAGTTGTTTCCGTACCATGTACAGCGTGTGCAGGCACTATCAGCAGCTGATAGGCCTTCACGGGTACACTTCTGCGAATGGTTCATCCAACAATGTGTCAATCCTCATTTCAGTGCAAATGTTCTCTTTACGGATGAGGCTTCATTCCAACGTGATCAAATTGTAAATTTTCACAATCAACATGTGTGGGATGACGAGAATCCGCACGCAATTGTGCAATCACGTCCTCAACACAGATTTTCTGTGAACGTTTGGGCAGGCATTGTTGGTGATGTCTTGATTGGGCCCCATGTTCTTCCACCTACGCTCAATGGAGCACGTTATCATGATTTCATACTGTTACTCTACCTGTGCTGCTAGAACATGTGCCTTTACAAGTACGACACATGTGGTTCATGCACGATGGAGCTCCTGCACATTTCAGTCGAAGTGTTCGTACACTTCTCAACAACAGATTCGGTGACCGAAGGATTGGTAGAGGCGGACCAATTCCGTGGCCTCCACGCTCGCCTGACCTCAACCCTCTTGACTTTAATTACGGGGCCATTGGAAAGCTCTTGTCTACACAACCCCGGTACCAAATGTAGAGACTCTTTGTGCTAGTATGTGGACGGCTGTGATCCAATACGCCATTCACCAGGGCTGCACCAGCACATCAGGGATTCCATGCGACGGAGGGTGGATGCATGTATCCTCGCTAACGGAGGACATTTTGAACATTTCCTGTAACAAAGTGTTTGAAGTCACGCCGGTACGTTCTGTTGCTGTGTGTTTCCATTTCATGATTAATGTGATTTGACGAGAAGTAACAAAATAAGCTCTAATGTGGAAAGTAAGCGCTTCCGGACACATGTCCACGTAACATATTTTCTTTCTTTGTGTGTGAGGAATTTTTCCTGAAAGTTTGGCCGTACCTTTTTGGAACACCCTGTATATACTTGGTAGGAGTCGTCGTACAACAGGTATAAGTTCGCTATTTTCTTTTCGATTTGGTCAGTCTGGCGATAGTTTCTGCTAAACATGATACACACTCATGATAGAAAAATACACGGAATATTTACATAAAAAACGATGTTTCTAGCAGGACTTTCTCTGGACATAACCACACTTTACAAAATCCTAACCCAGTTACAAAGGTGGTTCCTGCTACTTTCGGCAAATAAATGTTTATTTGCAAATGGGTTTTCTTTAAAATAAAATAATAGTTTTGTACTGGGTTTCTTAGGTTCACCCTGATTCTTAATTAATAATTTGGTAAGGACAGTATGTTCAAATCAGGAACCATTGCCAGAAAAGAATTATATTAGACTGACTCTCCTGTATTTTCATGAGACACTGATAAAGAATTACTCTTGGCGACTTTTTGAGTTCCAAACCCCTCACTAAGCATGTTCGTGTAATACTTGGACAAGGCGTTAAGTTTCACTCTTTCCCTCTTTACCCGAACGCCGACGTGGTACACACACGTTGGAGAGCCTCAGCTGTGATGGACGGATACCAATTGGGCTGGATGGGCGGGGGGGTGGAGGGGGGGGGGGAGAGACAGCAGTCGGCGAGACTGGCAGGTGAGTCCATTTATTACAGTAGCTGGTTGCGGTCACTCACTCTCTCCCATGGCCGCAGATCTGAATATTTACGCAGCTTCTTTCAGATAGTACTTCATTATAGGTAACTGCATCATCTGCAAAAAGTTTGAGGGCACTATTAATATCATCTGCAAAGTCATTAACATACAAGGGACGTAGTATACAAGGGTCCCAACACAGTTCCCTTGGGTATACCTGGAGCTGCTTCTACATCTGACGAGACTCTGCAACTATAATTACATGCTGCGTCCTCCCTACCAAAAGGTACTGAATCCAGTCACAAATTTCACTTGATACCCCATATGATCGTACAATAAGCATAAATGTGATACTGAGTCAAATGGTTTTGGGGAAAGAAATACTTCAGCTACCTGACTGCATCGATCCAAAGTATTCAGCGTAATATGTGAGTGAGGTGCGAACTGGCTTTGACAAAATCGATGTTTTCGGAACCCATACTGTTTGGCATTGAGGAGACGATTCTGTTCAACATACGTCATTATATTTTAGTTCAGAATATGTTCTAAGATTTTACAACAAATCGATGTCAGAGGCATTGGACGATAGTTTTATGGATCATTTCTTCTACTCTTCTTGTACAAGGGTGTGACCTGTGCTTTTTTCCAAGAACTGGGCCCGATTTTTCGTTTGAGGAATCTACGTTAAGTTACAGTTGGAGGAAGGGCTAACTGAGCCTCAAATTCAGTACAGAATCTGACAGGGATTCCATTGGACCGCGAGCTTCGCTCAGTTTTAATGATTTTAGCTGTTTCTCAATATCACCAACATTAATACTTGTTCTATTCATCTTTTCAGTGGCGCGAGGATTAAAATGGGGAAATTTTCCTGGGTTTTCCTTTGTAAAAGAACATCTGAAAACAGTGTGAAGCTTTTCAGGTTTAGCTTTGCTAATTTCAGTTTCAGTTCCTGTCTTATTCGCTGGAGACTCGACGCAATCTTTGGTGACACTAACAGCCTTCGATATGACCAGTATTTCTTTGGGTTTTGTGAAATATCACTTGATAATATTCTTCTACAGTAGTTACTGAAGGCACCATGCATTCCTCCCTTGACAGCCAAATTCATTTCATTCAGCATCTCTCCGTCTGGAGACCCAGGTTTTTTTTGCACTTATTAAGCAGTAATCTTTGTTCCTTCAGAGGTTGCTTTATCGTGATAGTGTGCCAGAGAAGTTCCCTTCCACTATGAATTGCTCTACTGGGTACATATCTATCCAGCGCACGGACAACTATTGTTTTAAGCTTGAGCCATCGTTCCTCTACATGCTCCTGACCTGTGCTGAACGTTTCAGGATTCTCACTGAGATATGACACTACTAATTTTTTTATCTAGTTTACAGAAAATACATATCTTTGTGCTTGTTTTAGTTGTCCTTTATATCTTGGTAATCACTGTTGCCACAACTGCGTCATGGTCACTGATACCAGTTTCGATTTGGACAACCTCTAAGAGATCAGGTCTGTTTGTCACCAGAGCCGCGGGAGCGGTGGTAGCTTGCCACGCAGTGACTAGCGGAGTTCTTACTAGCGAGGCAGGCCTCACCAAGCCCCGATTTCGTGAAGAAGGCTTCACTGGCCCTCGTACCTGCAGCACAGCACACTGCAGGGACGATGATGCTGCGCAGAAAGAACAACGAACACAGTTAAGTACATCTTTCCAGATATCGCCAGCTGCTGTTGTTGCTGCAAGGAAATAAATAATATTGGTTATTTGTACCTAATTCACTCTGGCTCCTTCGCATCTCCCTCAGGTCATCTGGCACCTTCTCACACCAACGAAGTTCTCTCTCTAGTTCCTCCAACCACCGTGTCGTTTCGTCCTCGCCTGAAATGGGGAAGAGCCGCCTGTTCAGCTCCCCTACATCACCCCCAACATGATGATCTAATAAAACAAAATACACAGACACAAAAAACTAAGTTGAGAAACGTGCACTTACATGAGAAATGCGATGGCTCCTGCTTATGCCCGACGCATACCCCTCCCTGTTCTCCTTCTGCTGGTAGGAAATCATCCACAACAAAGAATATGCACCATATTAAGTACACAGTGTTATTCTTAAAATTGAATTATACATACACAGTACTGCGGAGATGAAAAATATTTATGGATAGATACTGACACATTACGAAATTCATAGTTAAAAGAAAAGGACATATACTGAAACAGTACTAAATTGTTAGTGAAAAAAGCCACATTTCAAGATCTGGGTCCAACGATATCGCTTACAACACCTTCAGACTTGTTTGTCAGAACATACTACATATACAATGAAAAATGTGTGTGCTACTTATGAAGGTATTGCTTACTGCTGCTGCAGCTGCTGTCACTGCTGTTGCTGTTTCTGCCACTGTTGCACCTCAGCATTAATTCCATCCGAGATTTTGTGGATATGCACCGAAACAATAAGAAGAAATGTATTTAATACCGCTACTACGAAGTTTAGTGGAAGAAAACATTATCGATTCCAATCTGTAGTTAGCAGGTGCTTCTCCATCATATTTTAACGGTCTCTGCCGTTTGCCGCCATTGGCTGATTGATGCTGCTGATCGCTTCTCGCTACTTGAATCAAACTAACCAGTATTGCACTCGAGCGAGAACAAGACAGTCAACCTCACACAACAGCGGATGAGGCAGCACGAGGCTGGGAGTGGAGGAGTTAGGCTTTACATACCTTCCAGGATTCAGCATCAGCCAAGAGGAACACCTGATCAGTGCTAGCCAATAGGAGCGCTGTATTCGGGTATACTGTGAGCGACAGTTTTCGACAGGTTAGTCGGAATTCCCCCCAAGCAGCACCATGTGACAGGAAGAAACCACTTGACAAAGAGAGAGAGAGAGAGAGACAGAGAGAGAGAGAGAGAGAGAGAGTGTGTATTTCAACAGGAATCTCTACATATGCAACTGTCTACGTTTATCGCGATAGAAACTATGAAGTAAAGCAATAGGTCATTAAAGAAAGTAGTAGCATCTTACTTGGCTAGGGAACAGACATGATGATTTATTATTATTGATATTTTCTGCTATACTACCAACACTATGCATCTTAATTGATTGTGGTCCATCAATCTGACACTGCTCATTCGAGTCATAGTGCTTAAAGCAGGACTCATACTTTGAAATGAGTTCATCCCTTTCAAACACTTTAGGTGACAATTAGAATCTGTACAATATATCTCACAGTAATGGAACAAGCTGTGTAGGGAACATGTAGTAATCTAGAGCGTTCCCCTGACGACGACTCTTGATTGGTTTCATCCAAATATCCGAGATCAGATTACGCATATTTTTTGATTTCTCCCACTCAAACGGCTTGTAAGCAGTAACATTCTCTTTTACCAGCGAATCTGTAGTCCTCAAGACTAATTGTCATAAAATGTTGAGGAAGTAAGAGCTCTAGAATATTTTTTTCTAATGTGTGGGCATAGCTGCGTTCTTGAATAGAGCAGAGTTGTGCAGTCACTATTCTCCTTTAATGGCTTTGAAATAGTAATAACTAGAGCATGAACCTCAGCATTCACTACCATACTTTGCAGAATAAGCTGACTACTGGTCTTCAAATTTGCTATTAGAATTACGGCATTACGTTATTCGTGGACATCCTGCACAGTGACGATGGATTTATAGCGGTTATTCAGTTACATACAAATGGTGGGCTGAAGGACAAACAGAAATATATTGTACGCATTCAATGATGATGATGTTTGGTTTGTGGGGCGCTCAACTGCGCGGTTATCAGCGCCCATAAAAATTCCCAACCATTGCTCAGTCCAAACTCGCCACTTTCATGAATGATGATGAAATGATGAGGACAACACCAACACCCAGTCATCTCGAGGCAGATGAAAATCTCTGACCCCACCGGGAATCGAACTTTTTTTTTTTGTAACCATATATGTTTAATATTAACAACCATACATTAAAAAAGACATTTTATTCTATTAACCTATTATATTCCTAGTGTTGGTTAATATTACTGTCATTTTATATGTTTTCGTTTTTATATTTTCATTTTTCGTTTTTCTCTGATTGTTGTTCCTTAAACCCTTTTACATGGCCATTTGTCGTCTTTTTTTTTTTTTTTTTTGAGGGGGTAGACATTGCAGGACAGGCATAACAGTTTATATTTGGCATCGATGCATTGATTTTGAGTTTATGTTTCTGTATGTGATGCACTTGTGATGCCACAGGCACGTTGTGTACTGTGGTTTGATCTCTTCCTCTAGTTACACTGTTAAGTGGGACAGTATGAGGGAAACGTCGCCATGATAGGTGGAGCAGAAGTGGAAGAAACTTTTTTTTACATATACTACAGAATATACCTAAATTGAAGAAGAGAGAAAATTTTGTCATATTTCATAAGAAAAGCAGAAATTAGAGTGTGAGTAATCAATAGAATTTTATAGGCACAAAGTAAAGGAAATCATTTAAAAGATATATAATAATAATAATGAGTAGGTGGCACTTTCCACTAAGTAATGCTTGTTTCCTAGTCAGTATAGTACAAATAATGGAAGAAAAGTTAATTAAAAAAAACTGGTAGTACTACTGTGCATACTTTTGACACTGCTTTGGCTGTGAGCATGACAGAAGTTTGGTGAGAAGCACTTTGTATCACTGATTTCACTAAGAAGAAACACTTTATACTACTATACTTCACTATTTGATGCGAGAAGAGAAAGCACTTTATCTTTTGTGTTGCACTTGTTCACTATCACTGCACACGTTCTTTTTGTGGTGAGTGTGGTGAGGTGGCTGGTGGCGGTGCTGGGAGTCACAGGCTGGGGAGGACTCTGGCGATTGCTGTCTGCAGTGGAATCTGCAGGAAGGTTTTGAAGTTCTCGTGGTATCGCCTGTGCTGCTGGGCTGTCTTGTTCTCCTCCCAGAGGTCCATCAGGAAGGCCACCTGGTCGGTCTGCCTCCGCGCTACGATGGCGTGTGCCGTCATGGCGAGCATCCAGAGAGTCGCCAGTCGCCTGGGCCGTTGAAATGGGTTGCAGTCTGGGGCGGTGATCGCTTCCACTGTGATGCTTCCCGGCGCCGTTCTGTTAATGTGGGCCACCATCTGCTGGCACGCTTCCCAGATGTTGATGGCATTCCCGCACGTGAATCGGTGCTCGAGGGTGTCGGTCATGCCACATACGTCACACTTGTCACTTGCGACGAGTTTTATCTCCGCCAGTCTTTGGTTGGTTGGTACCGTTCTGTTAATTATTTTGTACCATGTATCCTTCGCATGTTTAGGCAACACGTTTCCCGAGATGTTCCTCCATATTTGTTTCCAATTGTATTGCGGGAGTTTGTGATCAATTTTGTTTTTTGCCGGCTTCCCCCTGAGGGCCCAGTATATTCTCTTAGCTGTTCTGTGGCTGGGGTTCGCCACGGTGTCCAGAACGTAACTTTTGTTGGCGTAGTGCAGCCTGACGTGTCGCATTCTGAAGGGAATGTGCCTCTTGTCGACCGGCGCTTCTTGTGATGCGGGCTTGTATCTTCTAATTATCTTGGCTGTGACGCTGTCAGGGTTTTTGTCCTGGATGGCGAGCGTTCGTTTGAGTAGAAGGGCTGCACATTTGGTCTTTATATCAACTAGACCAAGTCCCCCTTCTTTCGTTGGCAGCGAGCACGTTGCTTGCGCCACTTTGAATATATTTCGACGCCACAACAGGTAGTACACTGCGCTCGTTAGTGCTCGCGCAATTTCTGTCAGGATGCTTAAGATTTGCGCCAGGTACCATGCTTTCGACAGGATCGTCGTGTTTATCAGTTCGGTTTTCTGGTGGATTGTTAGCTTCCGGTTCGCGTGCTGTCTGGAGAGACCTCTTATGGTGTGTAGCACGTCCCTCCAGTTGGGCCATTCTAAGTGGACAAGACTGTATATATATTCCAAGAGCTTTATGGCTTTCTGCTATTTTATACCTGTCTGGTTTGAGTCGTTGATTCCCTATCGGCAGTAGCACTGTTTTTCTGGGGTTGGTTTGGCCGCCTGACGCTTTTTGGAATGTATTCATGATGGTTTCTACTCTCCCAATATCTTCCTGGTCTTCAATAAAGATGCCTAGGTCGTCAGCGTAGGCTATACATGCTACTCCTTTGCCTCCTACGGAGAAGCCTCTGATGTCGTTTGTGAGTTTCCGCAGCAGCGGGTCCAGTGCTATAGCGAATAGAGCCATTGACAATGGACGGCCTTGCCTCACGGATCTGTCCAGTTTAATCAGTTTTGTTTCCCAACTATTGATTATTACTGTCGATCTCGCAGTACTTAGTATCTTCTGGATGATTGTGATGAATTTTTGCCCAAACCCGAGTCTGTTTAGTGACTCTACGAGATGTTTGTGGTCGATCCTGTCGAAGGCTTTGTTGAAGTCCACCGAAATTATGGCACCTGCGCTTCTGGTGGTGGCTGCCTGTGCTATTATGTCCCTGTAGGTGCATGTGGCGTCAAATATATTTTTCCCTGGTACCGCACATGTTTGCCACGGACTGATGACTTTCCTCATCGTCGATTTCAGGTTGTTTGCGGTGCATTTCGCTATTAGTTTATAGTCGGCGTTGAGGAGCGTAATCGGACGAAACTCTTCAATGCGGCGGGCGGCTCTCTTCTTAGGGATGAGGATTATGGTCCCTTCGGTCAGCCCAGGTGGAATTTCCGCCCCATCGAGTATCTCGTTCGCCATCTCCGTGAATTGCCCTCCTAGCACGTCGCAATATGCGAGGTAGAACTCGAGCGGGGACCCGGAACCCCATGCTCGGGAAGCGAGAACGCGACCGCGAGACCACGAGCTGCGGACTCTTTGCATTCACGCTTATAGGAGGTTTCTACATAGAATGGTACAGCTTTGAAAATCCAGCTCCCATACACATCTTATAGGATCTAAACAGGCATGTATCATTAAAACATTGTTTCTCGGACATATACAAAACAAAAATATTTGCATGACGCTCTAACAGGTGGTTTTATTCTGTAACTAACTCAATTTCCCTATCTGCGACAGGTCCATATCCCGCTGATCGTCCTCCTCCAAAGCATTAAACGGGTACGGTGCTTAACAACAGGGACTTAAAATATACTTAGACTAGATGCAGAACGGTTTTGCGACATGTGAACTTTTGTGTATCCATTTGCTTCGCCACTGAAAATTATTTACGAATGGACGTACTCTAGTAATTTCACCTGTAATGATTTCCTAGTCGGGGAAATTTGTATGGTCTGGGTGGTAGGTCTACGACAGTTATGCATGTAAACGTGGAATGCACTAACATAAACCCCGACTTGGCGGTCCACAAGTGTATAAGACGTCACTCTGCTGGCTGTATTTACAAGTGTAAAAAATATAATAGGGTTTCGTGGAAGTGTCGAAATCGAGAAAATAAAACAGATGTGCGGGCTTTTCTAATTGTAATTACATCCGTTTGTCATCGACCAACATTTGATAACGACGATGATGTACAGTGCGAAACGACACAAAGCTGGTGCGAGTGTGAACACATCATAATTTTTTTTTTTGGACTCTATACATCATCAATGGTAAACAGAAATGTTACGATGCTTGAACGTAAAAAAGTACCGTGACTTCTGTTCTGATATATTACCAGACGTTTATGAGACGAGATCAGGTAAAAAAATTACATATCTCTATTCGTAAGGGGATGACATATTTAACGTGGTGAATTGTGAATTCGATGCATTGACGAGTATATTTGACCATAAGGGATGATAGATTCATTTCATAAACAGCTGCACGATATAGCAATGTAGGGGTTCAACTGGATCTGCTGTAGTGTACAAACAGGACAGGGAATACGACTGTAACAAGATGGATACACAGAACGTCCCATCATCAGGCCCCTAAGCAGATCCTTGCGTGTTCTTTATGCACTATCGACTCCAACGTTTGTTACAATACACGATCCCATGTGGGTGACGTCAATCACTTCGTCCGCGGAAGCACTGTTAATTATCACGTAATGTCGGTCGCCTGTGATTTACGACACTTGTTTTAAAGAGTCTTGGCGGGAGGCAGCACCTTCCGGAAGCACTGACTTGAAGACTCAAATGTCAAATAATTTCATACAACTGAGGAGAATCGAAACGCCGTCTGGAGAGGCCGTGCGGTTCTAGGCGCTACAGTCTGGAGCCGAGCGACCGCTACGGTCGCAGGTTCGAATCCTGCCTCGGGCATGGATGTGTGTGATGTCCTTAGGTTAGTTACGTTTAATTAGTTCTAAGTTCTAGGCGACTGATGATCTTAGAAGTTAAGTCGCATATTGCTCAGAGCCATTTGAACCATTTGAAGAATCGAAACACCTAGACACTGTGAGTGTGGACATATCTTAATTTTTTCGTGTGCTATACACATAAAAACGATAACAGCACTGCTTCTCTGAAATGTGTATATGTTGCCGTGTAAAGTTACTATCTATGGTCCTTACGTTCCAACATGTTCAAGGAAAATGACTGTGTCCAGTCATAAGGGAGGTGCAGACTGGACATGGAAAGTTGGGATTTCAGTGCATCGATAGTTGTAAGAGGTATGAAAGGTTTTACGTGGATAATTATCTCCAGTCATAGATAATGATATTTCTAGAGCCACAGTCGTCAGGAGGAGTATTTCCGATACTTTGCTTGTTGTCTGATGTCACCAGATTGGCGCTATGATCGTAATATTTAATTGTAATTACACTAGCATCAAAACCCTAGTTAACTTTTTAAAGTACAAAGATGATGTCGAATTTGTTATATCATTGGTATCAGTATTCGTTAAAAAATACGATTGAAACTATCAGTGTCCTCTTTTTTTTTTGGTTTTCACGTAAAGATCTTAACAGACGAGATAAGTTTCTAGTTACTCAGTGGTTTGCAGCACGTCCCACATAATCGCCTCGCTAAAGTTTCACATTTCTAGAGATATACTTCCACGCATTCTTTTCGAAATTGTACTGTGCAAATGATCGGTGACATACTGCTATGTGATTGATATCGAGAACAATCGCGTAAATACACTCCTGGAAATGGAAAAAAGAACACATTGACACCGGTGTGTCAGACCCACCATACTTGCTCCGGACACTGCGAGAGGGCTGTACAAGCAATGATCACACGCACGGCACAGCGGACACACCAGGAACCGCGGTGTTGGCCGTCGAATGGCGCTAGCTGCGCAGCATTTGTGCACCGCCGCCGTCAGTGTCAGCCAGTTTGCCGTGGCATACGGAGCTCCATCGCAGTCTTTAACACCGGTAGCATGCCGCGACAGCGTGGACGTGAACCGTATGTGCAGTTGACGGACTTTGAGCGAGGGCGTATAGTGGGCATGCGGGAGGCCGGGTGGACGTACCGCCGAATTGCTCAACACGTGGGGCGTGAGGTCTCCACAGTACATCGATGTTGTCGCCAGTGGTCGGCGGAAGGTGCACGTGCCCGTCGACCTGGGACCGGACCGCAGCGACGCACGGATGCACGCCAAGAACGTAGGATCCTACGCAGTGCCGTAGGGGACCGCACCGCCACTTCCCAGCGGATTAGGGACACTGTTGCTCCTGGGGTATCGGCGAGGACCATTCACAACCGTCTCCATGAAGCTGGGCTACGGTCCTGCACACCGTTAGGCCGTCTTCCGCTCACGCCCCAACATCGTGCAGCCCGCCTCCAGTGGTGTCGCGACAGGTGTGAATGGAGGGACGAATGGAGACGTGTCGTCTTCAGCGATAAGAGTCGCTTCTGCCTTGGTGCCAATGATGGTCGTATGCGTGTTTGGCGCCGTGCAGGTGAGCGCCACAATCAGGACTGCTTACGACCGAGGCACACAGGGCCAACACCTGGCATCATGGTGTGGGGAGCGATCTCCTACACTGGCCGTACACCACTGGTGATCGTCGAGGGGACATTGAATAGTGCACGGTACATCCAAACCGTCATCGAACCCATCGTTCTACCATTCCTAGACCGGCAAGGGAACTTGCTGTTCCAACAGGACAATGCACGTCCGCATGTATCCTGTGCCACCCAACGTGCTCTAGAAGGTGTAAGTCAACTACCCTGGCCAGCAAGATCTCCGGATCTGTCCCCCATTGAGCATGTTTGGGACTGGATGAAGCGTCGTCTCACGCGGTCTGCACGTCCAGCACGAACGCTGGTCCAACTGAGGCGCCAGGTGGAAATGGCATGGCAAGCCGTTCCACAGGACTACATCCAGCATCTCTACGATTGTCTCCATGGGAGAATAGCAGCCTGCATTGCTGCGAAAGGTGGATATACACTGTACTAGTGCCGACATTGTGCATGCTCTGTTGCCTGTGTCTATGTGCCTGTGGTTCTGTCAGTGTGATCATGTGATGTATCTGACCCCAGGAATGTGTCAATAAAGTTTCCCCTTCCTGGGACAATGAATTCGCGGTGTTCTTATTTCAATTTCCAGGAGTGTATGTAAATAGATTGTTTTCTTTTTCTGATGGCGCAAAAAATACTATCATGAAATCTATGTCAACATAATTCACTGCACGTACTTACAGTGTTAAAAACCTTCCGATCGCGTCTTCGTACACACACACACACACACACACACACACACACACACACACACACACACACACACAAAATGTGTGATGGGCTGCGCCATGCGCTGGTGTCCACGGCAGCGTTCCAAACCGGATGAAGGGCATGCAAATGTCATCCTCTGGAAGCCACGACATGCTCAGGCCCGCGATATCACACAGCACCATGAGGGACTGCCAGTTGTCTACTGTTTTTAGTGCTCATTCATGGTATTAAGGCATTGACAGCACAGAGACTGTCGATGAATATTGAAATTACATGATGTATACTCAGAGAGCTCCGATGGTAGCAGCAGCAGATGCAAGCTACATTTTTTGTGACCATCTAGCAGCCAGGTCACCTCACAGCCGCAGTCTCCTTAATTCGCAGTGATGTCTTTTGCTGGGAATTTTCCACCTCAGGTGGCTACTTCTGGTTGCAGCACCTACACAGTCTTCTCACAAACACCCACCTTCACACCAAGTCATAGGAAGCAGCTGCTTAATGTGCTTGCCCTGCTGTGCAGATACTGAGTTCTCAATACCACCAGCAGAGGATGCTGGGAGAAGCAACCCCCCATCCCTCCTCCCTCCAATCCTTTCCTCCCTTCCCCCTCGTACCTCACGTTGCTTCCTTTTCGATACAGCATTAACTGTTTGATACAGGTGGCAGCAACCTTGATACGGATACCTGGGAAATTCCTCTCGAAGCGCATATACTCTCTCTCTGAAGTAGCTACTTCCTGTCGAGCGATCGTCTGTTGTGTTCGACACTAACCCCTCTTTTGTCCTGTACTAAGTAGTGGATACCTGGTAAATCCCCAGCTCTGGATGTCTTAGAAACAGTCGATTCTAGTTACCCCATTCTGTTCGACACTAACCCCTCTTTTGTCCTGTACTAAGTAGTGGATACCTGGTAAATCCCCAGCTCTGAATGTCTTAGAAACAGTCGATTCTAGTTACCCCATTCCATCAAATTTATTGTCTAATTAATTAAATCGATACCCTCTGTGCAGGATAGCTTTCCCTGGTATAGTTTGTTCTTGCTTTCTGTTGGTGGATACTAGGACTGGTATATGTGGCACGAAACTGCCCGGTTTCCAAACCCTACTCTTCCGTCCTTCTGGATTTCCCTTGCAACCTGTTAGTTAATAGTGGCACAGGTTGGTCGATTGGCAGGAAATCTGTTACGCTAGAGGTAGCTGAACATTTTAAATTTCAGCTCAATTGCAAGCAATGTCCTTAAGCAATCTGCAGGAGACAGGGCATTGAGCTGGATTGGTGTGTGCTCTCGCTATACCTCTATCGGAACCAATAAACTGGTCAATCGGGAATTTGATGTTGTAATTGGGTTTTAAAGCACTATCCAGTGCCTTCGTTTCTTCTCTCTGCTACACCACGACGAAGAATGAGAGGCAGGAAGAAGAAATGTCTACCATATGAAAGGATAGTAACAACAACGAACCATTCCCAACTTCCTGCTGCAAGACAGAGTCTACTGGACTATGCTGAGAAGCAATACATATCGCATACTTAAACCACATTCCACTCAGTAGCAGTAGTTGCCCTGGTTGCACGTCAGAGATCGCTGAAACACTCATATATCCCCACCGTACATGATGTTATGTCCACACGCTACACCCCACGCCAGAGGTCGCGCAGCACTACTTGCCAACATGGACGAGCGACACATCGTCGCGCCAGTTCTGCAGCCGGACTCTGTCCACTGGAGAGGTCTGCCCGGTCTTGGAGGTGTCCAGGACGACGGGAGTCGTAGGAATTCGAATGTTATCAATACGTTCAGTGCCAACACTTGTCAGAGATCGATACTGAACCTTCTCAAATATCCATGTAAAGGTCGGAGAATACTGGCAACACACGTGATCACGAAGGGTGACCTCCACTGTGCACTCGCGCACCAGGCAGAGTTGTTCTAGAAAATCAGCCACACATTTATCAGTGTAATTATAATTAAATATTACGATTGCAACGTCAGTATGATGACGTTTGACAGTAAGTGAAGTATCAGATCCTTCTGAGGACTGTGGCCCTGGAAATATCAATTTCCCACATAAATCTATATCCTTCTTGTGACCGGACATAATTTTCCACATAAAATCTTTCTTCCCCTTACAGCTATTAATGCTCTGAAATTGTGGTATGTCCACACACACGGCCGACCGGTGTGGCCGAGCGGTTCTAGGCGCTATAGTCTGGAACCGCGCGACCGCTACGGTCGCAGGTTCGAATCCTGCCTCGGGCATGGATGTGTGTGATGTCCTTAGGTTAGTTAGGTTTAAGTAGGTCTAAGTTCTAGAGGACTGATGACCTCCCATAGTGCTCAGAGCCATTTGAACCAATCCACACACACACAAACACACACACACACACACACACACACACACACACTCACACACTAGCTATGTGTCATCTTGTACAGCCTACCATAGCTATCCAATAGCAAAACCCTCTAACCACGTCTTCATTATGACAGGTTTGTTGTGGAATAAAGGGCGGAATTACGTACAATTAAAAATCCCTCACATCTTTATTTTTGGTACATACTTTCTTGCAAGATAGCAAGTGTTTGCCAGAGCAGAGCAGGAAGAGCTCATACTGTAAGTAGGCTGTTTAGGTTTTTTTATTGGTAACGCCACCTCTGTATAAAAATCACTGGCTGTGCTGTGTGCAGTCTGTGTCTAGTTTGCATTGTTGTCTGCCATTGTAGTGTTGGGCAGCGGCAGCTGGATGGGAACAGCGCGTAGCGTTGCGCAGTTGGAGGTGAGCCGCCAGCAGTGGTGGATGTGGGGAGAGAGATGGCGGAGTTTTGTAATTTGTCATGAACTGCTAGATATATGATGATATTAAGGTAAATACATTGTTTGTTCTCTATTAATATCTTTCATTTGCTAACTATCCCTATCAGTAGTTAGTGCCTTCCGTAGTTTGAATCTTTTATTTAGCTGGCAGTAGTGGCGCTAGCTGTATTGCAGTAGTTCGAGTAACCAAGATTTTTGTGAGGTAAGCGATTTGTGAAATGCATAGGTTAATGTTAGTCAGGGCCATTCATTTGTAGGGTTTTTGAAAGTCAGATTGCGTTGTGCCAAATATGTTGTGTGTCAGGTTAAGCACAGTCCTGTATAAATTGTTCTAAGGGGACGTTTCATATGGCGACCCTGCCAGGATACCTCACTGGAATCTTCTGATTTTTTTCTTGTAGTTTGTGTAATTAGTGTAGCTATTGTTTATTGATAGCGCGTAATCATAGAGAGAATTTCCTTTGTAGTTGTAGTTTTTCATTGTTGTACAGTAAAACAGTTGTGGCATGCATGTAGATTTGCACCAAGTATTTCGCAGCTGCAATTAACTAGATATTATTTTCAGTGCTATGTTAATGTGTTCTCTTGTTTTTGCTCTTCAAATTGTGTGTTTCTGTGTTATCGTGTGAAATATTGTGACAATTATGGCGTGTGAAAAACGTAATACTAGGCTCCAAAGTAAACTGAGAAATGACAGTGAAGACGAAAGCAGTGTGTTAGCGCCACCTAGTAATGAATTAACTGATGTTCAAAGTAGTAATTTGGTAATTGTGCATAGGGAAATGGAGCGGGCTGCAAACAATGGTGTAGTCAGTGAAACAGGTAGTGAACAGGGAAGCATTATCGATCGGTCGGTCGGCAACAGCTCGCCTCAGGAATCCGAAATGACAGGACACAATTTCGCAAATACTGTAGACTCAGGTTTTGGGTCATCACCGTTTTCTCAAATAAGTCAAGACACATTTTCTGCTTGTCAAAATGTGAATGTTGCCGGTGCAAATGCACTGCCGAAAAGTGTAGAGGAACAGATTCCAGACACTAATACATTATTATTGCAATTAATGCAACAAATGGAACAAAATCAGAGACAAATGGGACAAAATCTTAGAAAGTTAGACACAGTGGAACAAAATCTTAAAAAGTTAGACACAGTGGAACAAAATCTTAAAAAGTTAGACACAATGGAACAAAATCTTCAAAAGTTAGACACAATGGAACAACACCAGAGACAAACACAGCAACAGTTGTACACAATGGAACAAAATCTTCAAAAGTTAGACACCACACTTGAACAAACACGTGAAGATGTGACTACTGAGTTACATAACATCGAATTGAAATGTCAAAAAGTCTGTAATGATGTAAAAACACAAATTTGAGCATTTCCAACCTATTTTTTCGCGTCATGAAAATGCATTACGGAATCACGAAGCAGCCATAAAAGAACTGCAAACTATTGTTCATGAAAATCACAACACCTTGCAAGCTAAAATTGACTCAGTTGCATCTACTGATTCGGTTACGCAACTTGCAAAAACTCAGGAAAACTTAAAGGACACAGTAGATTCGATTTCAACACAAATGGACACTCTGAGACTTGGTTCAGAAAAACACACTGAGGAAATGTGTTCACTATCGGAGAAAGTAGCCGAACTTTCGGATCAGGTCACTAACTTATCTACAAAGGTAGATGATGATCTGAATGACACAAGACCTGTAGCCTTCACTGACACAGAAGAGTATGAACAAATTAGAAAATTCAAACAGAATCAAAATCAAATCAATACACAGTACAAAAGAGAAATCCGGGAAGTACAAGATCAGCTGACACAGGTAATACAAGAATTACGTATTTCAGAGGACACTCGCGCCCCAATACGGGAAGAGGGACATAGAAATACGGAACAGCCACAAAATAATAACACAGGGCATTTCGGAAGTTATGAAAGAAATTGGCAATGTGCACCGAATTTTGAGATGGAACGGTCGACACGACCTAACAATGACCGATATGCGACTCGCCGACATGATGATTTTGACTATAAGCTATTCATTACTACACGTAAATTCAAAACATTTAATTCTGGCAACGGCATTCATCCACAAGCATGGCTCCATCAATTCTCTCATTGTTTTCCTCCCAACTGGTCGTTAGAACACAGATTAGAATTTATGTGTGGCTACTTGGAGAATGAACCAGCTGTAAGAATGTGATCGATCATTCACGATTGTCACAGTGAAGGAGAATTTTATCATGCCCTCCTCTCAGCATATTGGTCTCAAGCTACACAAGACCGAGTAAAACATAGCATCATAATGATGAAACGTTTCGAACAATCTGAATTTTCCAGTCTTATGAAATATTTTGAAGACATGTTGCATAAGAATCAGTATCTTTCAAACCCATACAGCCCCTCAGAACTCATCCGCATTTGCTTAATCAAATTACCTGAACATTTACGGCATATTATTTTAGCAGGACGTTGCAAAGACGACATTGAAGCTTTTCAGGGACTGTTACAAGAACTAGAAATTGACACTGATAATCACGGAACGCGAAAACAAGAACACAACAATTACAGGTCACATCCGTCGCAATTCCGCGATGAAAAAAATAATAACTGGACACGACAAAACTATTCTCACAACACAAATCGTGACCAAAACAGACACCACCCGTATGACAACCGTTGGCAGAGTAGTAATAATAACAGGGAAAGATCACCTCTCCACGGCAATGAATATCACAGAGACAATCAGAGAAACAGACAATATGGGAACCACAATAATTATTATCAAGGGAGACAGAATAACTTCAGACGTAACAGTTCAGCGCGCAGGTACGATTCAGGGAGAAATTCTCCACCACGTGACCGACAAGAAAGAAATTATGAAATCTACCGACATGATGAAAGACGAGATAATCATAATGATAGACCTGAATTTCATCAGAACTGGCGGGATTCAAACAGAGCAGGGCACTTTCGACAACGTGAATTTGTAGAAGTTCGGTCTCCTAATCCCAATAACGGCGCGCGCCAACAAAGAAACAGACAATGACTGGCACTGCAGGCAGCCACCTGCGCTGGCTGGCTCAGGAAAAAAAATAGCATACACGCTAACCTTGAGAAAAATTTTAGTATTCCTTACCGACGTATACAACATGATAATTGCATTCAAATCAAACTGTGAGTACTATGAAGAGTAAAGGATAGCAGCACACTTCACATGTAAAACCATTTATTGAGAGATAATCTGCTTTTTAACTTAGTCTTTGGTATAAAACTTTTCACTTCACATTTCTAGTATGCTTTGTCAGACTTAAGAAACTGTTAACATGCAACAATGTTTGAAGTTAAATATCCAGTCAAGAACCAAGAGAACTTATTTAAACAGAAATTACGAATGCATTGTTATTGCGAACAGACGACACAGTGTTGTTATTTGTACATTCTTGCTTGTTAGTTACACGATTACGTAACGACTATCAGGCTTACATACTTCGAATATGTACTGGTACTGCTAATGAGATTTTAATGCAACATTTTGGTTCACTTGAAAATACATTCTGGATTCAAAGTGCTTTCTGAGAGATACCAGATGACACAGTGGTTAGTTTATTTGACAGCTACATGACTATATCACGACGCTACTAATGTATGACACAATTTACATTGTTGCTTTTGCGGTGTATCTGTTTTATATCTGCACAATTTTTCTGAATTCTTCTGGAAAGTAAAACATGTTTTAGTAGTAACTTTTGTGGTATAGCAACAATGAGACAGCCTTTTCTGTAGCACAACAATACGTTACTGTACAGTACTTTCTTCATCACGGTAATAAGCGTAATAACTAAGATATCTATATGCAAAGCATTTCACTTTTGTTTATCATGAGGTAAGTACATTGGCTTCTGCAGAACTTAGCTTTCGGAGGACAATAACTACGACACTTCAACATAGATTATCATACAGCAAGACGCACATTTAGCGCTGCAGGACATGTATTTGAGTGATTAATTTTGTACTTAAATCATTTATTTTTAAAGATATTTGAAGTATAATAATACAAAGGTTTTCCATAATACATTTCATCCCATTGTTGTAATCTGTAACACCTGAGGGTATAATTACATTAATCCTCAGGGGGGTACATGCCTACTTTGTGTACCATGTGTTTGGCAAGCACAAGGAGCCCTAGCTAATATGGTATTTGCTTATACAACTTTACACATCGGTACCATATTTCTCTAACACAGAATTACACAGCTATCTGATCATTGAACTGAGAGATAAACATTTTTTTTTACTACATCAGTGACACATGTTTACGCAATTACACAATTGGGTAACTTCACACTTATGAAACTGTATTTTGTCTGTACTTTGTAAACTGTTCATATTTTTTCGGAATCATTGTGATACTATGAGAGCTTTGAATGATGTATTTGGTATGAGATCATGATTTTTAAAGTACGTTTGAGGTAGATGACACTATTGAAATGAGCAGAGAATTTTTTCTAGGTTTTGAAATTATTGGAGGAAGCTACGACGATTTTGAGAGTTGACTGAGGTGTTATGATGTTATTATTACGATGACTATGTGTATTATGCTGTTGCGGTATGTTTAAGATCGGTAAGCTGATGCTATATGAGTTATTTGATTATGCTACATATCTGTAATGATGAAATATTGAAGAAGTGTCGACGAATAAGGTAAGGAATAATGAGTAGTGGTTAGGGACTCTGGTTTGTGAAAAAGGTGGTTGGAAACCAAGAATCGTACTTTAAGAGTTATGAAATGTGTGTATATGCGTGAATGTATCACAATGCTGGCGAAAATTTTTTGGACGCTGTTATATTTATAGGATTTTGTTTCTACAGATTTGTAACCCAAATTCTTGACCTGTGAAATATTTTTATATGAGATTGTCACTGTAGCGGAAACTGGTGTCGTTAATATTTCGATAAGAAAGTTAAGTGACCACCTGCACCTAATGCGTCGTGGGCACCCAGCTGGGCGACAGTCGCCTTAAAAAAAAGCCATTAGTGTGTGCCTTCCAGAGGCACAGGTGGAAAAAAAAGGGAGGCCATTATCCTCGCTATTGACGTTCTTTTGTAGAAAGCATCAGAAAAACGACACGGTCGAACTTGATAACATATGATTACACTGTGGAGCTCATAATTTATGATTTACTGAAATGCCTAATGAAATGTTGCTTATTTCATTTGATATCTGGTTTCCAGCTGTCTTGCAGCATTGGTTTCATAAAATAAAATTAAATGCATTTGCTAATGTGAACACTTTCTGTCAACAGATCTACACACCTGGAAATTGAAATAAGAACACCGTGAATTCATTGTGCCAGGAAGGGGAAACTTTATTGACACATTCCTGGGGTCAGATACATCACATGATCACACTGACAGAACCACAGGCACATAGACACAGGCAACAGAGCATGCACAATATCGGCACTAGTACAGTGTATATCCACCTTTCGCAGCAATGCAGGCTGCTATTCTCCCATGGAGACGATTGTAGAGATGCTGGATGTAGTCCTGTGGAACGGCTTGCCATGCCATTTCCACCTGGCGCCTCAGTTGGACCAGCGTTCGTGCTGGACGTGCAGACCGCGTGAGACGACGCTTCATCCAGTCCCAAACATGCTCAATGGGGGACAGATCCGGAGATCTTGCTGGCCAGGGTAGTTGACTTACACCTTCTAGAGCACGTTGGGTGGCACGGGATACATGCGGACGTGCATTGTCCTGTTGGAACAGCAAGTTCCCTTGCCGGTCTAGGAATGGTAGAACGATGGGTTCGATGACGGTTTGGATGTACCGTGCACTATTCAGTGTCCCCTCGACGATCACCAGTGGTGTACGGCCAGTGTAGGAGATCGCTCCCCACACCATGATGCCGGGTGTTGGCCCTGTGTGCCTCGGTCGTATGCAGTTCTGATTGTGGCGCTCACCTGCACGGCGCCAAACACGCATACGACCATCATTGGCACCAAGGCAGAAGCGACTCTCATCGCTGAAGACGACACGTCTCCATTCGTCCCTCCATTCACGCCTGTCGCGACACCACTGGAGGCGGGCTGCACGATGTTGGGGCGTGAGCGGAAGACGGCCTAACGGTGTGCGGGACCGTAGCCCAGCTTCATGGAGACGGTTGCGAATGGTCCTTGCCGATACCCCAGGAGCAACAGTGTCCCTAATCCGCTGGGAAGTGGCGGTGCGGTCCCCTACGGCACTGCGTAGGATCCTACGGTCTTGGCGTGCATCCATGCGTCGCTGCGGTCCGGTCCCAAAGTCGACGGGCACGTGCACCTTCCGCCGACCACTAGCGACAACATCGATGTACTGTGGAGACCTCACGCCCCACGTGTTGAGCAATTCGGCGGTACGTCCACCCGGCCTCCCGCATGCCCACTATACGCCCTCGCTCAAAGTCCGTCAACTGCACATACGGTTCACGTCCACGCTGTCGCGGCATGCTACCAGTGTTAAAGACTGCGATGGAGCTCCGTATGCCACGGCAAACTGGCTGACACTGACGGCGGCGGTGCACAAATGCTGCGCAGCTAGCGCCATTCGACGGCCAACACCGCGGTTCTTGGTGTGTTCGCTGTGCCGTGCGTGTGATCATTGCTTGTACAGCCCTCTCGCAGTGTCCGGAGCAAGTATGGTGGGTCTGACACACCGGTGTCAATGTGTTCTTTTTTCCATTTCCAGGAGTGTATTAAATAATAATTTTGTGATCCACATTCTTCAAAAAAAGGAGCACTTGGAATGGAAAGAACAATAAGAAGGGACTAGTAACAGTAACTGCATACATAATATTCTTTTCAAGTACATGGTAATATTTTTTTTACAATAAGTTGTTGTGGTGCACCACTTTAATTACATAGACATTAAGATGCGATTATACATTTCCTTTATCTGCATTGTTGTCGTTAGTGTACTATTTTTTCTGCTTGAGCTATGTCATGTTTAGGTATTTCATTTTCTGCTGCTGTTTGCCAGGCATACTGTTACTGAATTTGAATTTGTGTTACTCTGCTAAACCAGATTTATTTTTCTTGTTTGCTGCGTATTGCCTCATATTAGTTGTAATGTGAATTGCTTGGTAATTTAGATTTGCTGTAGCTTGCTTTGCAAATTTCCATTTTTTTCATTGTTGTTTGCGTTAATTGTTTTGTGCTGCTGCATTGCCTCATCCCTTAGTTTAGCATCTGAGCTCAGTAGATTTAAGTTAGCTTAAGGGGGGGTAGACTATATAAGAAACTAACTACGATGAATTGGAAGAAATGCATTGCGAAGCTATAAGAAAATGGATTGGCCAAAAAAAAAAGGAGTTTTGAAAGAGGATATGAACCAAAAAAGTAGGATTTAGGGCCCACAAGTTTAGGTAGGATTTTCTTGGAAATAAATGATGAGGTAAGATAATGGTAAATAAATAATGAGGTAAGAAATATGTGAACATATAAATACAGAAAGCATGGTTGGATAGGATTTTTTTGATGGAAACAAATGTTGAAATAAGACGAAAGATCTATGGAATGAAGTTTTGGGTTGGACTGCAGTACCAAATATTACACTGAAAGCAAACCCTGTCCTTTTCTCCTGTGTTATTCTGCTTTGTGTTTATGTACCCTTGTGTATTTGTCTTTTTCCTGTCTTTATGTGTTTGGCTAATAAGAGTTATGTTGTGGAATTTTTCTAATAATATGTTATTTTCTTTGTAAAGATGTTTAGACATTATTTATTCTGTTTTATTTGAATGCTCATGTGTGAAGTTGATGTTTCAAAAGTTATTCTGATCTTTTATGTATGTACTTATGTCATAATTCCTGTAACACTGATGTATGTGTTATTTCGATTCTTTTGTAAAGCCCATATTACTACAAATGTTATCTGTACTATTATGTTCTTTAATGATGTATTTTGTACCTTTGTAATTGTATTTTCATGTTGTAAATTTATAATTGTATAGACACCAGTTCTTCAAATTAAGTTAAATTTCACTGCACACATTTCTGTTGGTCATAGTATATGGACAATATGTGAGAAGTAGGGACTGATAGTGTTTGCACGTGTGTTAATAATTCAGCAAGGGACTGGATAACAGCATTGCTGGTTCTGAGGACAATTCCAAAATCTTTGTGAGTGCACAAGTGGTGGTTATGGACTTGCTACATTATCCGCAAGACTCTTCAATGGTGATTGTGTACCTGCACAGTTGCAACAGATGGCTGCTGGCCGTCTCTACAAGGACTACAGTGGGTCTGCATCTTTGATGGCCGACCAATACCACCTCTGGTGGCCCACCAGTACCGTAATCTCTACCAGGACTACAGTGGGTCTGCTCTGTGATGACCTACCTACCAATATTCTTCAAAGCTTCGACTGACTCTACGGTGGGTTTGCTCTGTTGTGGCCCATTACCTGTCTGCATGTCGAGAGTCAGCACTGTCTTTCCGTTGAAGGACAACACTACTTCTTCAAGACTGCATGGAAATCCACTACTTCCGTGTGCATTTTCTTTTACTGCTCAGACTTTGAGAAAAACACTGCTATTTTACTGTGATAAACAATCAGGACTGTCTTCATGGACTGTGAGAAAATTTTAGCATTTGACCAACATTGTATCAATAAGTGTGTGCATTTGTTTTCTCTGTTACTGTAATTGTGAAAAAAATTTTAACAAATATGTATTGGCCAGTGCCCAAAACAATTTGTAAAATTTTTTGTGGGGAGCATGGGGGCTATGTAAGTAGGCTGTTTAGGTTTTTTTATTGGTAACGCCACCTCTGTATAAAAATCACTGGCTGTGCTGTGTGCAGTCTGTGTCTAGTTTGCATTGTTGTCTGCCATTGTAGTGTTGGGCAGCGGCAGCTGGATGGGAACAGCGCGTAGCGTTGCGCAGTTGGAGGTGAGCCGCCAGCAGTGGTGGATGTGGGGAGAGAGATGGCGGAGTTTTGTAATTTGTCATGAACTGCTAGATATATGATGATATTAAGGTAAATACATTGTTTGTTCTCTATTAATATCTTTCATTTGCTAACTATCCCTATCAGTAGTTAGTGCCTTCCGTAGTTTGAATCTTTTATTTAGCTGGCAGTAGTGGCGCTAGCTGTATTGCAGTAGTTCGAGTAACCAAGATTTTTGTGAGGTAAGCGATTTGTGAAATGCATAGGTTAATGTTAGTCAGGGCCATTCATTTGTAGGGTTTTTGAAAGTCAGATTGCGTTGCGCCAAATATATTGTGTGTCAGGTTAAGCACAGTCCTGTATAAATTGTTCTAAGGGGACGTTTCAATACCTCCACCCAAGTCGCAGACCCTGCTAATTCTCTCGAAATCCCATCACGTTCCAATAGCACTGTCCCATAGTTAGAAGGCTGTCTAGTCTTCCACCAGCCAGTGTCTAGGTAGAGAGCTATCACAACAAGGAAAATAGCACATTAACTTACAGGAGGAAATTCACAATCATACAGAGTATACATGGACTGCACAAGAGATTCAGAAGCTTAACTCCCACAAGAAACGCCACAGTTCCTGCCTGTTAGGCGACTTGGGAGGAAGGCTGATCCCAAAATATGGTCGCCAACTATCCCAGCCCACACATTTTAGATTCAGTGATGCTGACGATCCATTGTCACCATTCCATGGGGGTTCTGCATACCATCCCACAGATGACTGTGTTGAAGATAGCACATCATGTACAGATGGCCTCATCTGTGAATAGGACGGATGACACGAATCACGGAATTCTGGTGTAATTACAGCGTAATTTCCAGTCGAACAGCTCAGCTCAGACTGAGCATTTCCTGCCATTTCTCCAGGTGGTAGGAGGGGTGGGGAGAGGAGAGCTGAACTTTTCCCACCAATGTCCAACAGGGTAGCACCCAAAATAAAGAAAATAAACTACCGTATGTCCTACCTCTACAGCAGCTCAAGGGGAGGGGGGTTGGGGTGGGGAGAGGAGCTCTGGGGGTATTCCAGAGGGGGGGGGGTTAATTAATTGATCGATTTAATGAATTTATCAATTAATTTGATATCAAAAGTGTGCTTTCGTCGGCGAGGGGAAGGGGGCGAAGGTTGCGGTTTCCCAGAGGAGCAGAGAGAGGGGGAGGTGGAGAGGTTGAGGTTTCTGAGAACGCCTAATTATCACCAGGGGGTCATAAATGAACCGTCAGCGGGTCATAAATCAATTACCAGGACAATAGGTTTGCCTTTTAACATATGCTTGCCACTGAATGCATGCTGCACAAACAATGTGGGGAAGAGCGAATATTACCCTATTACTCACGTAATCCTGAAAATGTCTTTTACATACGTCATTTCTCTTCTGTAAAGGCGGAGTGTTAGGGATAGGATAAACTGTTTGGTGAAAATCAATACCAGTATATTAGATGTGGGTAACCGGAATTTTCAAGTATTTATTTGGTCTCAGTTATACCAGGGCTTTTTATTTTTTATTAATAACCGATTTTAAAAAAACGAAATATCAATTAGCAATATTAGCAGTGCTAAAATCATTCGTTTTTAGAATCCATATTTAAGGCAGGAATAACTTATTCGTAAAATTTGCATTGGTTTGAAATATTGCGTATTACAGAAAATGAGAAAAACGACAACTGCTATTTTGACAACAATGCTGACAGAAACGAGCAACAAACAGATAGCATAAGTATTGGCAGTGCATTGCTGAGAAATTAACGCCCCCTGTAGCCGTGTGTCGTGGCTTAAGGTACGCTTGTACGTGCAGTGTGCAAGATTTACCCCCAACTGGTTTATATGGTAGTTCTCCGTGGTCGACGCCGGACATCCGTTGTGTTGCGGAGTGGCACCAAACACAGCCAGGAAATATTTTTACGAAATTAGGTAGCACTAAAATACAATGCTTCATTTGCTTGGAAGAATGTGTTTGCCGTTTCTATGAAATAATAGAGGAGAATAGAAATTTTGGTGACGGTAATAAATACAAAATTTAACAATTCATTCACAGTACACAATAAAAATAGAAAGTAGCTGATGTGCTGGCCTGCGTCTACATAGTGTGCCTTTATTGTTTGTAGCCCTTGAAAATGGACAAATGAACACGAAAAACAGTTCTTCAACTTCAGTTTTCACACTTTAGCGATGACTGTTCGCTATGCCTAAATGGTGGAATGATCTCCGAGTACCACATGATTTTTGAGCAGAGCTTCAAAAAATTAGAATCATTAGGAGCATACTCGTGATTTTTTGTAGTATTCAATCATTTAGAACTTTTCGAGAAAAGCAGCAAATACTGTACGGACTAAGCTTTCTTTTATTTGCCTGTTTCATTTAATATTTTGATTCTATGTATCTCGAAGCTGAGAAAGTCCAAAATTTTTCAATCTTTGTTCGATTTCTACGTTTCTCACAGGAAATAATAGCAATAAACAATCGGTTGTTTCAGAAACCGGTTATTTGGAGCGGTTTTAACAGTCAGGTTGAACAGACGTGGAATAAACAATTTAACCGAAAACCGGTCGTTCCGATGATAACCGCCATCCCTACGAAGCGTCAGTAAGGAAGTCTTTAATGCAGTTACAAATCTGGTCTGGTACTCATTAAAGAATTTTTCCCGCTAAACAACGCTGTGGAACTGCATCAGATGCCTTTCTGAAGGAACACAGCATGGATCTGAGTGCCGGTGTCAACAGCGCTCTGGACCTCATGGACGAACAGGGAGGATGGAGTTTCGGAAGGTCTATTTTTGCGATATCCTTGGTTATTCTTGCATAGGAGGTTTCCGTGCTCCAAAGACGTCATGGTATGTGAGCATACGACATTCTCCATAATTCCGCAACAGCTGGACGTCAGCAGTACAGGCCTATACACTGATGAGCCAAAACATCAAGACCACTGCCCATCCCGATGTTGTCTGCTGCCTGGTGGCGCTGAGGAGGCGTGACGCGGTAAGAGAAATATGTGAGCAGAGCAGAAATAAATGCGTAATCCTTCTAGCGACGATAAGTGGCGCAAATGCGGAAATCCCCCGACTTACGCGACTTTGACAAAAGCCAGATAGTTGTGGCTCAGTGCCTGGGAGCGAGCATTTCTCAAACGGTGAAGCTGGTCGGCTGTTCGCGTGCTACAGTAGTGAACATCTATGGAAAGTGGTTCAAGAATGCTGAAATCCCGAGTAGGCAACAGGAAATTGCACGTCCATACCTCATCACAGAACATAGGAATCGGAGGTTTGCCCGCTCTCTAAAGCAGGATAGACGGCAATCTGTGGCAGATCTAACATCAAAGTAGAATGCTGGTTCAGACACAAGTGTTTTGGAGCTCACCGTTCACAGTGTTGAACATGGTGTTCCACAGCAGAGGAACGCTAAGTGTTCCCATGTTGACCCAACAACATCTTCAATTATGATTACAGTGGGCACGGGATCATCGAGATTGGACCGCGGATCAGTGGGATCGCGTGGCCTGGTCGGGTGAATCCCGTTTCTTGTTAAACCAGGTCGATGGTCGTTTCCAGATACGCCGTCATTCATGAGAACGCCTGCTCGAAACATGCAGCGCGCCACGGACGCAGGCCAGTGGAAGCGGTACTATGTTATGGGGGTCATTCACCTGGGCTTCCATGGGACCTGCGGTAGTAATCGAAGGCACCATGACAGCTGTGGGCTACGTAAACATTAGGCAACACATGAAACCCCTTATGCTTCAAAATGTCAAGATGTTTAATTTGACATTCTGTACCGAACAGCCGAGATCCCGCAACCATTTCTGAAAATATGGGCATACAGAGACCTTATGCTGATGTTTTCCTCAATACCTGTACTTGTCACCAGGCCAGAATAGTGCTACAATGGTTTGAGGAGCGTGATAGTGAACCGGCTTATCTGAATCCGATGAAACCCAGCTGGGACGCTATTGGGCGCTATCTCCGCGCCCACACTCCAACCGTTTGTAAATTACGGGAAATGAGTGACCTGTGCGTAGACATCTGGTGCCAGAAACCTCTGGAAACCTATCAAGTACTTGTCGAATCCACAACACACAGAGTCACTGGTGTGTTGCGTCCCAGAAGTGGACCAACACGCTTTTAAGTAGGTGGTCATAATGTTTCGGCTCATTAGTGTAATTGGAACCGGAAAGGACCTGTGCAACCTTTCCAGGCACTAGATACTCGTTCTTGCTTCGGCGATCTATTATAAACTGCTGCTGGAAGGGGAAGAAGTTCTTTCGCATATTGTCTGTAGAATCTTACAGTTACTTTATCTGGTACACATGCCTCTCTACTAAGCGATTGTAGCTGCTTTTCTGCTCCGCAATAATTTATCTCAATATATGCCACTTCGGCGTTGGTGCTGTGATTGAAAGGAGCGACCGTATTACGATCTTCCACGGTGAAACAGTTTCGGATTACAGAATTCAGAATTTCAGCAGTCTCTCCCTGTCATCTGCCGTTTCAGCCCCAGTATGGTCACTGAGTAACTGAACACATGGCTTCGATCCGCTTACTGATTTTACGTAAGAGTGCTCCTTTTTGGGATTTGGGTCAGATCAGATGGAAAAATTGTACTTTCAAAGTCACTGAACGCTCCTCTCGTTGCTCTTACATTCCTTTTCACTTTTTTCAGCTTTTGTCAACTAGGATTTGACATCCTTAAATCTATGATGCTCGCTCTGCTTACGTAGTGACTTTTAGACGTGGCTATTAAACCACAATGGATTTTTCCCATCCTTTAAACCTTTGCATGGAAAATAGTTGTCTAAGGCGTGTTGAAAGAACCTTTTGTGCTCCGCATCTTACAAGGGACTATTACATCTGTTACTCAATAATTTTGATGAGTCTTACGGATGTTGTAGAGGGATCTATGCTTAGTACCTGGCTAACGGCTTTTCGTGCGACGGTCCCTAGTTTCGATGTTGAAATTTTATGCGGACCTCCTACACCCGTGACATTGGTCATGTTTCGACCGAGCGGGCGTAATGCAGGGGCTACGGTCGTCAGCTACCACGTTAGTGGTACGAGTTCATACCCCGCCTGTGTATCTTTTTTCGTCGTGCAGAATATCATTAAATAGTATATGCCACACAAAATTATTCAAATATAGACATTTTCGTAGAAGTAATTTAAGTAATAAATCAATCAATCATTATAGCAAAACTTTCTTCAAATGTGTATTCAGTTTGTTACTGAATAGGTTACGTATAGCATCGCTTGCTGGCCTAGAAGAGGATTCCGGGCAGTATTTGTCGCAGAAAAAACCGAAACACGAACTTGTATAGCACCACGCACATATAATAAAGCTACTTGTAGCATGGCAGGTATATGAATTTTTCAGAAGCTACACCGGAAAAGACACTTCGTTTAAATTCAAAAAGATTGTTCTTTCTTCGATCAAATTCGCCGCGAACCACGTGTATTCCTGTGGAAGCAGGTGCATTAAATTGACGCAGAATTGAAGAATGTACGTTTACACACTCTTTCGTTGAATCGATTTCTCTGTTAGTCTTTAGCAAGTCGGGAGAATTTTGAATTTCTTGCGTGAAAATTTTAATCTGCCTGTAAATACAGACTTCACAGGGTTGAAAAAGTTGAGTACCTTTGGAGGGGATAATTTTTACGCTACAGATGCATGCTGGTCTCATCTGCGAAGCTATGATTGTAAAGTATCTGATTAATCTGACCACCCTACCAATCAATAATGTAAAGAACTTTTTCATTTCCTACGTACAGAAGAATGGCAGTTTTTAAGAACTCTTCGTGCAGCACATTCGTGAATTTCACTAATTTCGTGCAGGTAATAATTACATTTTTTTATTTTATAACTCGTGTCATCAACTCTTATTTGAATAATCCGTCCAAATTTCAAGGTAGTTTTTGCATACCTAAGAAAACGCAAGGGAATATTGCAGTTACAGTATACTGTGATGTGAAGGCATGACTAATTTTGTTTAAATCGAGTTTCGCTCATTATTACTCAAGGATTGTATTGTACGTCTGTTGGTACCGGCCACCAGTTTGATCGGTAGTAATTACGTAATTGAGTTTAAAATTAGGGATGTGTACTTTCGTCTGCATCTGGAACCATTCTGCAGCTGCTAATACTTCGTGCATCGATGAGAACTTTTTGGAACTGTCCAAATATTTGGAGTTTTAACTACGAACAGCAAGAGCAATTCACATTTGAAGAAAGTGTTCTGTCAAGACTGATTTATTAATGAAATTACTCCGGCGAAAATGCCTATTTCGGAGTAGTTTTGCGTGATGTATGCCATTTAGTGATAGTCTGTACGGCGAAAGAAAAAAAAAAAAAAAGGCGGACGGGGTTTGAAGACCTACCGGCAGTTTGGTGGCAGAGAATTTTCAGCCCCTCTACGACGCCCGCTTTGGTCGAAGTACAGCCAACGTTATAGGTATAGGAGATACACATAAAGCTTCTCAACATCGATTTTCTCGCAAAGCAGCGGCCGTCGCGTGAAGAGCCGGTAGCCAGGTACTCAGGACGGGTGCCTCTACAGGGCATCTGACTCATAAAAATTCCTGATTAACAGGCCTGATGGTCCTCTTATTAGTTCTCGGCACTGAATATTTGATGTTGACTTCTAGCTACTCTGCAAATTGTATACTGTCATTGTTTCACAGCAAAAATATTTTCCTACCTTTCTTAACAATTCTTTTAACACCTGTTGTCATCGGTCCTATCAAAGCCTTATGATAACTGATGCCCCCTTCTATTCGAAAAGTTGATGTCTGTCTGTTGCTAGGAAGTTACTCACACGAGACACTTGGGAAGGGATAAGCGAAAGAAGTGTAACTGTGACAAGATGTGAGTGTTTGAAGACCTAACGTTCTAAACGCGCTAAGGATCAAAAGCAATGTTTTGAGATATAACAAGAAACAATACTGCATGACATACGAAATTAGCACGCACGTTTTTATAATATTAAACATTTATTCTCCTCCAGGAAATATAAACTATACTGCAAGGTGAGAGAAAATTGTATTCAGTTGTCCAAATGATATACTATTATGGTTGCCAAAATACACGTAAGTATAAATATCTTGAGACTTGTAAACAATACGAAACAAAAATCATCAGCTTGTGCAATAATTAAACCAATCAGCGAAAATACCCATGGTGATGTGGTGTAAAGGGTCCTATAGCAAGCGAGTCGTTCTTTTTCTCAGCAGACAATCGTGAACAATTTTGTACCATTGAAAGATGTGTATGAATGAAATCGCCAACAGTATTGCCTTTCTTTAGGATATTTATACTTTCCACTTTCAATGTCTCTAAAAGTCTTTTTGATGTGCACTGTTCCAGCTGCGGTGACTTTAATTTGATCATAAAAACTGATGTGTGGCTTTGTTGTATTGAAGAGTTTATCAGCAGCAGTCTGGAAGTCTGAGTGTGTTGAATGATAAAGAAGGGCGCGCCGAAGTAATTACTTCTTGTAAATCATCAGGTACGTAACACTTAACTACCTTCTCGTGCTTTTCTATTAAGGCACAATTACGATCACAAGATAGGAAACTGTGGTCTGAAGCAAGATACTTATGTAATATACAATGAAACAGACCACAATAAACTACGAACACGTAAGTATCCACAGCAGTTGTCACTCTAAGTCACAAGTTTCTTTTTGTTATGGAATATACTTGATGCTGTGTTGTTAGCCCCATGAGATCCTTTACTCTTGTGCCACAATTATATCGTTGCCTCGCTGATGTCTTAGGAATGAACACAGCAGCTCTAATATGATAGCTGGCGTAAGTAGAACATATCGAGTGTGTAAGAGTTGGAACAAACAATACTTGTTGCAGATCGACTGCTAACGTACAAGTGTTACTTCCACAACACGACAAACGACATAGGAAGTACTACGTTCGCGCTTTAAACAGGTGTATTTCAACTCTGATTACCAAGCACGTGTAGAATGAAATCTGCCGAGGAGCTAACACGCTGTTACGATTCGTTATCTTCGTCATATGATGAATCGCTTGTAGTATCATACAAACTGAGGTGACGGAATTTATGGATATCTCCTAACATCGTGTCCGACCTCCTTTTTCTCGGCGTAGTGCAGGAACTCGACGTGGCATGGACTCAACAAGCCGTTGGAAGCCGCCTGCAGAAGTATTGAATCATCACGCCTCTATAGCCGCTCATATTTTCTGAAGTGTTGCCGGTGCAGGATTTTTTGCACGAACTGACCTCTCGATTATGTCCCATAAATGTTCGAAGGGTTTCATGTCAGACGATCTGGATGGCCAAATCATACGCTCTAACAGTTCAGTATATTCTTCAAGCCAATCGCGAACAATTGTAGCCCAATGACATGGTGCATTGGCATCCATAAAAGTTCCATCGTTTTTTGGTAACGCGAAGTCCAAGAATGGCTGCAAATGGTCTCCAAGTAGTACTTCCCGTTAATGATTGGTTCAGATTAACTGAAGGAGCCAATCCATTCCATGTAAGCACAGCCCATTCTATTATGGAGCCATCACCAGCTTGTACAACGTGGGTCTATGGCTGCGCCACATTCGAACCCTACCATCAGCTCTTACCAACTGAAATCGGGACTCATCTGAGCAGTCCACAGTTTTCCAGTCTTCTGGGGTCCAACCGATATGGTCACAAGCCCAGCAAAGTAACAGCAGGCGATGCCGCGCTGTTAGAAAAGGCATTCTCGTCGGTCGTCTGACGTCATAGCCCAAAAACGCCCAATTTCGCCGCACTGTCCTAAGACCGAGCGAGGTGGCGCAGTGGTTAGCACACTGGACTCGCATTCGGGAGGACAACTGTTCAATCCCGTCTCCGGCCATCCTGATTTAGGTTTTCCGTGATTTCCCTAAATCGCTTCAGGCAAATGCCGGGATGGTTCCTTTGAAAGGGCACGGCCGATTTCCTTCCCCGTCCTTCCCTCACCCCTGCTTGCGCTCCGTCTCTAATGACCTCGTTGTCGACGGGACGTTAAACACTAATCTCCTCCTCCCTCCCTCGACTGTTCTAACGGATAGGTTCGTCATATGTCCCACATTCCACGCAGCACTGATTCCTCTATGCGAACGCCGTTGCTCTCGGACGTTAAGTGAAGGCCGTTGGCCACTGCATTGTCTGTCTCGAGAGGTAATGCCTGAAATTAGATACACCTGGCACACCTTTGACTCTGTGGATCCGGGAATAATGAATTCCCTAACAATTTCCGAAATGGAATGTCCCATGCGTCCAGCTCCAACTACGATTCCGCGTTCAAATTCTGTTAATTCCCGTCGTGTTGCCATAATCACGTCGGAAAGCTTTCCACATGAATGACCTGAGCACAGATGGCAGCTCCTCCAATGCTCTTTTATACCTTATGGGCACTATTCTACCGCGATCTCTACGTGTACATATCGCTATGCTATGGCTTTCGTCACCTCAGTGCACTTTGGTCAGGTCAGTGTACTTTCGTCAGCTCAGTGTATGTAGCGGTGGCATCGTTGTTTACGGTGCTACATGTGGAACCAGAAGGAAATCAATGCTACTAAATTGGTCACGGCGGGGAAAACCGCTGAGGCCAACGAGCGGGATTCCCGGCGTGGTGTTGCGTGGCGTGGCGCGGCGTGAGGCGCCCCTCCCCAAAGCTCGTCCGTGTCACAGGTAGAGGGGCCCTGAGCGGCGCGTGACCAGCCGGGAACTTCCCTGCCGTCTCGCCAGCGCGCACCCACTGGCGCCTGGCTGCCCGGACTAACCGGCAGTTAACCCACAGCTTGTTTTGGCCGCCACGGAATCTGCCCCTGCCCTTGTTCCGACTCATGGTCCGGTTCAACCAGCTTATTCCGCTAGAGTTCAACTTTTAATCCTGCTTCTTTCTTTTACTTTGGGTACATGAAGCACTGCCAGAGGATAAAGTCGCACGATAAGTGGCAAATAAACCCTGGAACATTCTCGGGGGTCGAACCTTGAGTATTTGAGAGTTGCACAATTTGAAACACCAAACATTTCATCTGCTTTTTTTTTTATTCCTTCTCGGATTAGCAATTTCAGTTCCTTATTCGTTGTTCTCTTCTTTTCTTCTAGTATTACATTGTTGTTGTTGTTGTGATCTTCAGTCCTGAGACTGGTTTGATGCAGCTCTCCGTGCTACTCTATCCTGTGCAAGCTTCTTCATCTCCCAGTACCTACTGCAGCCTACATCCTTCTGAATCTGCTTAGTGTAATTCATCTCTTGGTCTCCCTCTACGATTTTTACCCTCCACGCTGCCCTCCAATGCTAAATTTGTGATCCCTCGATGCCTCAAAACATGTCCTACCAACCGATCCCTTCTTCTAGTCAAGTTGTGCCACAAACTCCTCTTCTCTCCAATTCTATGCAATACCTCCTTCTTAATTATGTGATCTACCCATCTAATCTTCAGCATTCTTCTGTAGCACCACATTTCGACATTTCGAAAGCTTCTATTCTCTTCTTGTCCTAACTATTTATCATCCACGTTTCACTTCCATACATGGCTACACTCCATACAAATACTTTCAGAAACGACTTCCTGACATTTAAATCTATACTCGATGTTAACAAATTTTTCTTCTTCAGAAACGCTTTCCTTGCCATTGCCAGTCTACATTTTATATCCTCTCTACTTCGACCATCATCAGTTATTTTGCTCCCCAAATAGCAAAACTTCTTTACTACTTTAAGTGTCTCATTTCCTAATCTAATTCCCTCAGCATCACCCGACTTAATTCGACTACATTCCATTATCCTCGTTTTGCTTCTGTTGATGTTTACCATTCCATTGTTACTATGTTTTTCTCCCTGGCTCCTGATAGTTTGGTGACTGTTTCTTGCGCTCTTATACCTTGGAATCCTTCCATATTAAACACTTTTTCCTAAACATTTCTGTCCATTCTTTTTTCAGCTTTTACATTTTTTCCAAACCCCTTTTTTACTTCGTAGATCCAACTTTTTAGTGGCTTCTTATCCCACAAACATTTGAAAATTTTTTGGTTCATCTACTGTTTTGCATTCGATATAAACATTCAAAACTACCGGTGTTTCTCATTACTTCTGATACGTTTTCTATGTTTTAATGAATTTCGTCATTACTATGTAATTTCCAACCTTCCACTGCTTTTCGCGGGCTTAATATTTTCCTAATGATTCGGCTTTCTAGTATTTCCAATTTACCTAAATTATAGTTTAATGCTATAAATTTATTTCCATAGAAACATTCTGGCTTCATTACTGTCTCGTAATGCATTATTTTTGTATTTTTAGACACGAATTTCTTGTTGTAACGTCTTTGTTTGTACCATATGCCCTTCCCACTTTATGCATCCTTTCCCCTATAGCAGCTTTATCCAAATAATTTTTTTTGGTTATCCTCCCAAGATATTTAAATTTTTTAGCCTTCTGAACTTGGCCAGTATCTGTTTAAATTTCGGTGCATTTTTAATGTTTTAAAAATTGGTTTTTCGTGTAGAAATTATCAATCTGGTCCTACTGGGTATTTCTTTTGAAAGATTATTTTGTGTTACAACAGATGTCACATTTTCACAAAGTCATCTGCAAATGCGAGACAGTTTATTTCAAAAGTCTTAGTTTCCTCTTTGCAACCTTACTGATAAAATAATGTATTGGTCAGTATTTAATTTCAAATACTATTTTTTCTAGAACACAGTTAAAATAATTTGTGATAGGCCGTTCACGTTTATTTATTTCGAAGAGCCGAGATATTTCACGCAAGAATTTCACTTTAGATACTGCGTCAGTAATCGTTAGACGAATCAGATTTGCTAATTGAGACTTTACTCGAAATTCCGCATTATTTTCTCTATACTCTTGTCTCTCAGTGGAGTCAAAGGCCTAAAAACCCCTGCTTAATTAATTTTCTTTGATAAGATGTGTGAAAAATAATGAATACTTACGCCTAGAAGTAGCGTACACATATATTTAGCGACGTAAGATGTACGAATAACTATCGACATTATTGTCAAAAACAGCGGTATATAGCCATCTCTGATTATAGTTGCTAGCAGACGACGCTCGTAATTGGCTTATCTATGGTCTTAAACAACTCAATTCAGTCTTGACTTCTACGTAATCGTTATTCCATAAATATCACACTGATGTGAAATTTTGAATGTATAGTAGGAGACTCTGTAGTGCAATTAAGTCTGACCTTTAGCGAGAATAAAAAGCAGGAGACTCGCTCGGTATATAATCATAATTTTTCCGCTGTAACGCATCTTTGCCTAGCACTGGTCGAATAGTAGAAGTAGATGGTACAGAATAGACTAGGCTCTTTTCATCTTGCGTCTGCTTCATTAAAGCCTCACTTTGCCCCGCAAAGTCCTTGACAGCAAACTTGAACATTGCTCTCGCCATAATGTCCGTCAGTAATATTGAACATATTTTTATTGCTCTATCATACGATGCGTCTTCTCACAGAACTAGAATTGTTCTGGACGAACACATTTCATTTGTGTGTGGGAGTGGTTTTTGCCTTTGGTGCTGTCAATCCAGATGGTTGCAGGGGTCGTTTGCAACTGTGGCAGTCAGTGAGCCCTGCTATTCTCTTTCTAATGCACCACTTTGGCAACAACATGGGCACAGCCGCTGGTGACAACTGGCAAGGACGAGCTAATACGGTACGTGGAAGTCCCCACGCGCTTCTGAAAACAGCAGATAGCTCCGTGCCATGTGAGTCCGCCCAGCGGACAGCCGACACAGCAGGCGCTTCGCCACTTAATGGATGAAGATACACTATAGGTAGAGGTCTGCGCGGATAAGAAAAGTGCAATCCGCACCGCATCCGCGAGGTCCTAATCCGCAACCGTATCCGCATCCGCAGCAATTAATCCGCATCCGCAAGTTTCTTATCCGCATATACTTAAGTTTTGAATGAGTAATTAATAGTAATAGACAGTAGTATTTAGAATTATGGTATGTAATGACATAGTTATTGTTAGGGTGCCATTTCTGCGACAACTTAACTATTTTTGACTTCTTAAATCACAGGAAATGCTCTATACCTACTCTAAAGCAGACCATTCCAAGCAGGAAAGCATTGGCGCCCCGGAGCACACACAGTAGCGGCTCGGATCTTGTGAAATTGGAAACGCTATTTAAAACAATAAAATTCAATGTAATAGTATTAAATGATGAAAACACGTGTTTAGAAACAATTATATTTCGCTGCTCTTGTGCCAAGGCAGCTTAAAATGACGATGGTTTTAAACTGTTACTAGCACATTGCATCATTTACCGACAGTTTTTTTGTACTCAGTGCTTGGATGTGTCAAATTTTGAAGCCATTCATGTCAGCTGATGATTGTATTATAGCTTACGCGTTCAGTCCTCGTCATTTCCAAGTGAAAATATTTACAGTATTAGGCCTACACTGCAAAACGCTGGCGCACCTGTGAAAAAGTTAAACTGCCAGCAAGAATTGACGTTGTCTGGAAGAAATAACTCATCTTCCGAAGAGTGACAACAAAATCAGTTGTTATAGAAATTAGGAGTCCATTTAGCTTTAGCTAAAAATACGATTGAAATCTCGAACCTCACCTTTTGGCTGATTTATCGAATTAAGACCTAGCGATAAATGAAATTCTGTTTCATTCTCAACTAAACAAAGTGTTTAACACTTTAAAACATCCTCAACATTGCTCTAAATTACTAAGACAAAATTTGCAGTAGATTTCGCAGTTAATACTTTCAATGTTAAATTTTTTTTTTTTTCCGGCACTGCTAAGAAATTTTAGGTGTTCGTATATTGGATTCAAAAACGTTGCAAGTTTATGGGTTACTGTTATGTCCCATTTGCTGATTAAAATAGATTTGGCTGCACTCTTTAAATCTGTCAGAAGTGGGCTGTCGACATCATTTTTTTCAAGGAGTATACACATAAATACACACATAAATAAAGCGTAGGGGTTTTGGAGGCTTCGAGATCACAAGAAGCTATTTTAAATGGTGTCAGAAAGGTTACTATATTTTCCAACATCCTCTTGTCTATAGAATCAATCAAATTATCTTGATTTTTCTCTGACAAAATTGGCAGAACTTCAAACCATTGTGAATTAATAGACTCAAACATATCCAATTTACTGTTCCATCGTGTGTCTATATCTCCTTTCAATGACTTCTGAAGGCGATTCTGAAGACCAGATCTTTTAAAGAAAGTTGTGATAGCTCGACTTGAAATTATTAGTCGCTGCACGTCACTCTTCTCATCATTCACGTCTCCTCGAGTCGTGTTTGTATTGGCGAAGTGCTGCCACAATATTTGGACTTCTATCCGTAACGAACACGGTGTTATTCACAGTACTGAATGACCGTAGTATCTTAATTAATTCAAGTTTAATGTTTTCTCCTGTTTTTTTAATCTCACTCTCAAAATTTCTGGTGCACAGCACTCGATCCTCAAGTTTCACTTCTTCATAATTAACGTAATGTGCAGTCACTCCCATATAGTTTATTTTACGGAACGAATCAGTCCATAAATCGACAGTTAGTGCTCCACCTATATCTCTGAATATATTCTTCACTTCTGCGGAGACAGTTTCACGCAGACGATCGGCCGTTTCCTTCAAATTTCTGGATATGGTGGTTGGATGAGGTAGCAGTTCCTTAGTGCTCACTGCACCGTACTTGGCCCCTCACATCAATGAGAAACTGTGCCGTCTCGAGAAACCCATGTCCATACGCAACTTCGAATGGTATAATGTCTTTGCTGACAAAATTCATAAGTTTTTCAGTCGCGGCTGTCTTCAAATTTGGCAGAACTTCAGGAACTTTCACGTCTCTCTTGGTATTTAAATAAGTAATTATGCTACTTTGTCCAGCCTCACACGAATGTTTTAGCAAATTTGAAGTTCCACTTTTGTGTCCAGTGTAGGAATATACTTTTTTACATGCAAAACAAGCTACTATATCTTTTATCTTTTCTTTGCCGTCAAATACGTATCCGAATTTTTTCCAAATTGGCGATTTCAATTTGTTTTCCTTCACTAACGTAAAATCACCTTTTTTGACCTTACATGAAATTGTATCCATCGATATGGTGTTCATTTGAAGAAAGAACTGTCACTGATATTTGCTACGATGCACATTGTCACTCGGTCACTACAAAGCGCCAACTGAAGGCAGCGGAAAATTGCAACGGGCACCTGTCTGGTAGAAAGTGGGCAGGTTCGCCACCCAGAGAGCACTTCACAGGCCACACAAAAGACACGGTCGCGGAAACGGATTAAACGCAGGTCTCTTGGGCGCAGCTACGTCGGTCGTAGCCAGGGGCTGAGGACAACAGGCATCCGCTCTACCCGGGTTCTGCAAGATTCCAAGAATGTCAACAGACTTGAAGTTTTCAACTCACATTGCAACATAAGTACTGGGCAGATGCCTTGCTCATTATACGCAGATGACCCGCGGATATCCGCGCCGATCGCGATTTTATCCGCTAAGTAACAAATACCGCGGATATCCGCGCAGACCTCTAACTATAGGTTAACGCCCCATCAACAACGAGGTGGTTAGAGGCAGAGCACAAGCTCGGATTACGAAAGGATGGAGGAGGTAATCGGCAGTGCCCTTTTCAAAGGATGCATCCCGGTATTTGCCTGGAGCGATTTAGGGGAATCGCGGAAAGCCTAAATCTGGGTGGCCGGAAGACGAATTGAAACGTCGTTCTCCCGAATACGAGTCCATTGTGCTAACCACTGCGCCAGCTCGCTCGGAGGTCAGGTGCTCGAGTTTAGATACAGCGATGGTGAATGAAATGTCCTGCAAACTAAGACACTCGTAACCTGCTAAATTCATATTTATTAGGGACCACAAAACAACGAAATTTCTACATCTTAGTGAAAGAAGCTGTTTAGAGATTCAAAAGGAGATCTAGGAAAAGAGATTCAAAGGGAGATCTAGGAAAAGAAACAATAGTTTTGAGTGATGGTATAACGGTAGTAGCAGAGAGTAGAATAAGCAAACAGACAAAGTTCAGTAGAAAGCTCGGGTAACTCACGAAATACTGGAAGGAGGGAACATAAAAAAATATAATAATCGAAGCACAGAAAAGGGAATACAGACGTATAAAAAGAGAAACTGACAGAAACTGCAAATTGACAAAGGAGGCGGTTACAGGACAAACACTGGGTGTAGTGTGGGAACTTCCTTACACGCTACACAGCGGCCGCTACTCATTGTTGCGTGGAGCTGAGCGCATTCGAACGGGCAACTCCTAAATTTTTTTAAGGTAATTTTAGAAGCGATTGTGCAATGGACGAGAGAGGAACGCGCCTTCGCCGTGGCGACTTACTTTCCTAATGACCGCTCGGTCATCGCAACGCAACTTACATTCAGGGAACAGTTTACTATCGCGCCTGCAGGTCGTGTTCCTGGTCAAAACTAGATTTTTACCTGGATGAATATGTTTATGGATAGTAGTAGTCTGCAGAAAAAGAAACCAGGGCCTTTATGAACCACCACAACAGTAGCATCAGAAAACATCGACAAACTAAGGCTGGAGATTTTGAATTACCACAAGCGATCTGCACGCAAACATGCAGCTGTTCTTGCAAATTATAAACACACAGTGAGGCTAATTCTTCATGAAGACTTAAGATTTCGCCCACACAAGCTGCCAGTAGTCCATGCGATTTTGTTTCAAGGAAAAATGCGTGTGAAGCCATGATCGAAAACATGCCTCATGACGCCCGTGTGTTTTTCACCGACGAGGCACATTTTCATTTCTCTGGATGCGTGAATAAGTAAAACATGCGACATTGGAGTGGCACGAACCTCCGAGAACTTCGTGAGCAATCTCTGCATAGAGAAAGCGCGACTGTTTGGTGTGCATTATCCAAAATTGGCCTTATTGGCCCACGGTTTTTCGACGAGAACAATAGAGCAGCTGCGGTCACTCTCGAGCATTATGTCCAGATGGTTGAGGAGTTTTCTCTTCCCGATCATGAAGAAATAGATGTGCGGGATCTCTGGTTCCAACAAGACGGCGCCACAGCTCCCACAGCACGAACGTCAACGAATCTTGCGCGAACAGTTCCCCGACCGTCCCCTCTCTTTGAGGGGCCTATCTTGAGTGGCCAGCACGCTCGCCTGGTTTAGCCCCCTGTGACTTTTTTTGTGAGGTTATCTTAAGTACTTGATGTGCATTAGTCGTCCACGGACCCTGGGTGAGTTGCGGATCAGTATTCGTGCTATTGCCAATTTAGACAGAGACATGTTGGACAAAGTGGGTCTAAACTTCCGATTTCGACTCTCCAAATGCACTGAGCAGAACAGAGGGCACCTTCAAAACATAATTTCAAAACCCATTGAAATAAAACTTTAAATGTACCTCTATGTAAAGAAAAAAGAATTGAATTGATAGCTCCAATGCTTTCTGTTTTATGATTGTTTACAATAAGAAAATTCCTGCGCTGCACCCAATACAAGGCTGTAAAACCACGTATGGGTAGGGGAAAGACAGAAGCCGTCTGTCATTGAAGAAAACGGAAGAAGCTGTACGAATATAAAGAGCTCGGGTGCGTGGTCGTGCCAAGGCCATGGTGAGATAGACTCCCGAAAAGGGCGTGGGCACAAAGGGGGGGGGGGGGGGGGGCGGGCAAAAACTGATTAAAAAAAGACAGTTTGACAATTAACTGGTAGAGGTACGGTGAACTCTCCTACCCCTTGTGTTCCATCTTCTGCTTGCGAGAAGAAGCCTTTACCTCCACCCAAGACTATAAACTCATGCTGTTGTCACAGAGTTCAAGTAGCAAAATAAAGAAACGACTGCTACCGAACGGCCGTCGATTGGAATACGTTTGGTTCATACAGCTGCCGCCTACACAGTTAGCTCAATTTCAACACTGGAATTTTTGATGCAACTTCGGCAAGGTATTGTACGATACCAGAGGTTGGCGAGCGGGCGCTGAAGCAAATAAGTATGCTATTTGACCGAAGGCTTCCTAGTTTTACCGATTTCTGCCAAATGAGGACGGGAGGGAAATTGTTTAAGCTAGAATGCTTCACAGTATTTACACAATAGCTACTGAACTGGGAAACAGATCTCGCATATACGGAACTAAACGGTTTCTGCCAACTGAGGGCTGCAGTGAACTTGTTAAAGCTGGAATGCTACACCGCATTTGATACAATAGAAAGTGAACGGAGAAATAGATCTCACATATAATAAAACAATTTCATCTCACTTTAATTTACTATTGGGAACGCCTTAAATGAGAACTCAGAGTGGGCGTCCGCAGAAACTTTTCCAAGAGGAGACAAGGTTCCACACTCCCATTTTGATACAACTAATTCGGTTAGTTTGAAAACGCGACGTACCTCAAGAGCTAAATTTGACGAGTAGTACATAGAACTTTCTGTATCTCAAAAGATTGCCAGTTATCTACTTAATATTATCAAAGTTGATTAGTACGATCCTACAATGGTAAGCACATTTTAGTAGCATATCCGAAGTACGTCTTTTTATGTTATTCACTTCAGTATGAATGCCACCTTTTTGATTATACGATCTGAAACTACATCCTCCTATCATTATATTCAAGGCATCCCTCGAGTTATGAAATAAAGCTAGAAGATATTTTAAAAAATAGTTTTTTCAAACTACCATAATGTTACATTGAAATTCAAATAAAAATATCTAAAATAGGAAAAAAGTCAGAACGATTGAGACAATATTGTTGGCCATCAATAAAAATCCCACATTAAGAACCCTCGAATTGTAGAAACAGGGAATAAACTTTAAAAGGATTATTCGATTTTGATACCATCTATAACACTTTGTTGCTTATAAAATTTCATATTTGTTCACGTAATGGATTTATTGCATTATTTTCATGATTTCTATTTTTTAGTGTTAAATGGCATGACTGAAACTAAACTAAATGAGTTTTGAAATTCACATTTTTTTGGGTTGGTCAAGCAGACTGTAGTCCGCGACAAATATACCACTACAACTATATAGTGAACCTCCCAAAACTACGCTCATACTGCATGGCGCTTGTAGAATGTTTATGGAGACCTGTCAGCGTACAAAAGCACGGTGAGTCGTTGGGCGAGGTATCTATTATCATCTCAGCAAGGTCGCGCAGACCTGTCCGAAACTTCGCGTTCTGGCTGGCCGCACGCAGCTGTCACTCTTGCACTGTTGGAACAGGTGTACACACTCATTCGAGGTGATCGACGGATCACAGTCAAACATCTCGCTTCACAACTGGACGTCTTTGTTGTTAGCGGAAACACACTCGTCCACCAGTTGAGAGACTCAAAGGACTGTTCTTCCTCATCCACCCTATAGCCCGGTTCTGGCACCTTCCGATTTCCATCTGCCTGGCCCTAGGAAGGATGTATTCCACCTCGAAGCAGTACGTGTTTGATGGGGAAGTTATTAATGCAGCAAGGCGTTGGCCCCGATATCGACCTTTACAGTGATACCAAGCTGGCATACAGGCCCTCCCACTAAGGTGACGTAAGGCCATCGCACTGAACGGCGATTGTGTTGAAAAATCGATTTTTGGAACCAAAAGAATGAGGAATAATGTGATGTATTGGAATCCCGAATAAAACCAACCTGCTTTTATAAAAAAAGGTGTTGCTTTACTTCCTGAACGCTCGTCGTACATCTGTACTAACAAACGGTAGCTTCCATAAACAATAAGACAGATTTTATTTTACTTTCAGCTTTTTTAAAAAGTTTATACCACTTGTAATTTGTAAGCGTAGGCTTCCGCGGCCGTTGTCTTCTTCAATAAAATTCTTCAGGGTATCAGACCTTACGTAAGGCCCTGATGAAGGCTAGCTGCAACGCTGGCCGAAACGTTGGCGCATTTTAAAATTATGACGATGCAGTCTGATACCCTGAAGAATTTTATTGAAGAACACTTGTAATTTATTTACTGCAATGAATCATCTCATTTGCTATGTGCAATATTTTTCATTTATCTAGATTTATTTATACATTTTTTTCATCTTTAATACTTTTTAATAACGCTACATTTCTATTACAGCTATTTTACAAATTTCAAACTTTCCTAAATCTGCGCAGAATAAAAATTGCAGAAAGGTAGTTTTTCTGGAGGGAGGAAATAGGAGGGTGGCGAGCTTTCATAGCTCTACAAAGGTGCGGGATCACTTTGGTATAACAATTTTTTATTCCATTTTATTTATTTATTTATTTTGAGCGAGGTTTCTACAGCTGGTGCCGCCTCTCGCATCCCAATCTCCATCGTTCATGGTCATTCCAGTGTCCTTCATTAAGACACGACCATACTACGATGGCAAAAAAACTAGGATAAGCTGAAAGGTGTAAGAAATGCACTTTAATACAGCATTTTGGAAACAGAAGAGGAAGCAGATAAAGAGGCAGTGGCGTATATGATACTGCGAGAATAATTTAACATAGCACTGGAAGAGCTAATCGAAACAAGACGGAGTAGACGACATTACCTAAAAAAAAAAATAGAAGTTCTTCTAAACAAAACCATGAGAATGATTGCTGATGTCAGATCAACACCTACGGAATGGCTACTGATGCTAAGTCACATTCCATCCCCTCAAATACGGGGCATAAATGCTCTCACGAACGAATTTAAAAAGACCGTGTGTAGTAAAAAATCTGCTAAATCATCAAGATATTGGTGATGCTACACACGATCACCAATAAAAAGAGCAAAGATAAGTTCAACCTTACGAACGCAAGAATGGTCCAGACAACAAGATGCCGTGTACCATCCAAAAACCACCAGGATTTGGCTTGGCACGTAGAACGTGTTCAATGCTAAACAGAATTAGAACCCAATACGGGAGATGTGCATGTTTTAACACAAGTGGGATACATGTATGTGTTGTTTGTTCTTTCCCTGTTTTTTCGGACATGTCTGAAAGGACATTTTTGATCTAGCAACCATTAAGAATTAAGACACAAAGGAATTACTGACATTGGCTGCGAGTAGGCATTGATTGAAATCAGCGAAGTGGGGAATGTTGAAAATTACTGGCAAATCGAGATTCTAACCCAGATCTCCTGCTTACTAGGCTGATGCTCTGACCACTAAGCAATCCGTACACAGGGGTCACTGCATCTGCACGGACTACCCTAACACGCCTCCCGTCAGACCCAAATTCTCAGCCTATCCACACACTACTATAGTTCAATTCTTTTATCTTGGCGGCTCGCGCATGCCCGCCCAGACGCGGGAGATTGCTGCGTTGCCAGTTGCACACGACGCACGCGCCAATAGAAGCAGCGCCATAGTATAGCATAGTTCGCAAGCTTACGTGTAGGGGGGAGCGCGCAGTTCCTGAAGTAAAGCCACCACGGCCGCATTAACCCTTTCGCTGCTACAAAGACGTGCTCCCTGCATTCCGCGCTGTGCGCGATTTTGTCACTGCACTGCTCGCCTGTGCAGACACATCGTGTTCCGACTGCTTTGACACTCTTATCAATCGATTCCACAAAAACTATTTGGCCCAAAAATTAGATGTTTACACATCTTCTTGACTGATACCTTCCCCCCACAAATGACTTAATTTTGTTTCGATGTTCAACGCAGTTATTATGCAGCATTAAATTTAGTAAACCATTGCACGAAATTTTGAAGAGTTTGCAGAGGTAAAAGTCCATGGAGTATACTTTCAGTATGGTCGATTTTAGTTGCCACAATGTTGAGAATGAAATGTGGACGAGATACCTAAATTTCATATAAAATTTACTGTATAACAATAGCTCATTTAAGTACCACATAGGTGTCGTATGAAATATTTCGCGACTGTAACAAAAGTTTTACTTACACTGAGCACGTTTGTCTTTATTTTAAAGCACTTCAATCAATCAAAAGGAAGTAGACAAAATACATTAAACAAAACTGTGGACTTACAAAAACATTAGGACTTGAATATACCGTCTATCAGTGAAGTGCTCTGAGCTATGTCAAATATAATTTTTGTGTGTGGCACACACAATCATCATTTATTTGCTAAAACACTGATCTGCCAACACAAACGTTGAATATTGTGTTACGGCAGCACAAAACTACGAAAGGTGACTTGGCAATGGAGGAGACAAAATACTGTCCACTGAAGATGCTTCAAAAGAGAGAAACGCGTCTGGTCTAAATAAGCCCCTTATTACAGTTGCAGAAGAGGAATATATTTCAGTATCATTGGTAAAACTGCGACTGTGGAACAAAAACAAGGAAAAGAACATGAGTACCATTGTGTATGTGCCATACCTTTCCTTGATTGAAGTCCTTTAAAATAAAGCCAAACGCATCCGGTGTAAATAATACTTTTATTACAGTCGCGAAAGACGGAATATTTCTCAATATTACATACGACATCTATGTCGTACTTAAATTAAATGAGATATTATTATACAGTAAATTTTATGAGATTTAGCTATCTTGTCCACATTTCATTCTCAACATTGTGGCAACTAAATTCGACCATACGGAAAGTATACGCTATGGACTTCTACCTCTGCAAACTCTTCAAAATTTCGTGCAATGGTTTACTACATTTAATGCTGCATAATAACTGCGTTGAACATCGAAACAAAATTAAGTCATTTATTGGGGGAAGGTATCAGTCAAGAAGACGTGTAAAAATCAGATTTTTGGGCCAAATAGTTTTTGTGAAATCGAATGATAAGTGTGTCAAAGCAGTGGGAACACCATGTGTCTGCACAGGCGAGCAGTGCAGTGATGACAAAATCGCGCACAGCGCGGAATGCGGGGAGCACGTGTCTGCAGCAGCGAAAGGGTTAATGAAGAGACAAAGCACTAGAAATTTCAAAAAATTGCATTCAAACGAATATAATTCGTGAAGTAAGGCATTTCGATAGTGCTTTTAATTAATGAAAATATTAAGCATCGCATAAGGTTTGAACTCTTAACCCTTCGCGTAGAGCCCAACACCTTAACCGTTACGCTAACGCACCTCGTCTGAATACTTGATGCCATGAGGAGTATAAGACGTGACGCAAAATACTGACAAACACTGTTGGTATGACTATGAATTACTCACGCTTCGTCGAAGTACAACAGGAAATAAACAATTACCGCTGTTCTTTATTGCGAAAAAGCGGTTTGTGAGAGTGATACAAACACCTTTCCTTGCTATCGCCTGAATTAGGAGTCTTATTGCTTGTTTGGTTTAATTAGTATAAAGAATGCTTTTCCCCAAACTTTCTGTAAAAGAATGTCTGCTATCAAGACATTGCTTTTGTTCTATTACTTTATGACTGAACGTTTCTAAAACTGAAGACACTCGTCCATGCTCTGCACTGCAGTCGAGATGTGGCAACGTCATTCTCTGTTCATTGGCTGACTGTGTTTTGTGACGTCAGATGCGCAGAACGAACCTAAACTCGGCCGCCAACATAAATGACGCGCACTTTAATGTAATGCCCGTTGCCCATTATTCTCATTACTAGCAGCATTTCGCCAATTTCCGAAAGAGTTCGAACCTGGTGTTGCATCTGCACTGAATAGATCATTGGCCGTCTCGCCTTATATACGTATGTAGTGTCTTGTTTCAAACAAGTCCAAAACAAGTGGGGTAAACAGCCATCCTCATTTTGTGACTGTGGGGAACCACAGACCATCAGGCATATCTCATAAGAATGCCCCACAAGAACATACGCTGGTAGACCTAAGGACTCCCTGCTGGTGACTCCAGAGTCGACAGTTTGCCCGCTCTAGATGTTTGTTTGCAATATTTTATATTGTATATATTTTGCTCTACATTCCATGTATTTACTTATTTTTCAATGTGTCAAAAGCCTTGTACGGTGGAGAATAATAATTCATAGAAGAGGGCGATAGAAGTCTCCGAAACGTTGTGCTGTAGAAGAATGCTGAAGATTAGATGGTAGATCGCGTTACTAATGACAAGGCACTGAACAGAATTGGAGGGAAAAGAAATTTGTGGTATAACTTAACTAAAAGAAGGGATCGGTTGATAGGACACCTTCTGAGTCGAAGACGAATAGAATTTAAGGCACACTTAAAGCAAAAGAAGGAATTCATCGATGATAGCACACATACTGAGGCATAAACGCAACGGAGGGAGGGGGAGGGGAATTGGCAGAGGGGACTAAAAATGGTTGAGACAGGCCAAGGCTCGTCTACAGCAAGCAAGTTCACATGGACGTGGATTGCAGGAGATTCGCAGAGGTGAAGGGTCTTGCACAGAACAGAGCAGCGCGCAGTCCTGCATCAAACCAGTCTTCGGATTGAATACCACAACAACAATAATGAGGGTAGATTATTAGCAAACATTTTCAACTTCGTAGACGTGCTTAGGCAGTTGCATTATTGAGGTAAACAGGTCTCCGTGTCTGAGAATAAAGTTCAAGATGATCATAGCAAAGGAAGGGTCCACGTACTTATCGAGATTGTTCATAGAATTGCACATCTGAAGACCCGCGAAACCCATGTCGAGAAACGCGCGAGAACAATGAGAAGATTTGCCTTCGTTCGGACAATGAGTACATCTGTGCCAAAAGGAAAGCACCAGGACTACCAGTACGACGCATTTTTTATTTTTTGCCCCAAACATCGTATAACAGCGCAGAATACATGCTGTCCCGACAACCTTGGGATTCGTAAAATGTACTCATTCACCGCCGGAAATGTCAGACTTAACAAAATATTTCACTCTATTATGCCGTGGTCGGATAATTTTCTTACTGAAACCAACATTTCGTCCCCATCTGCGGAAGATATCTTGAAGGGGATTATAGCTTTTTGAAGGTCCGAAGCACACCTTGCCTCGCCAGTGGCTAAAGTAAAATTCAGTTTTCGCTTTCTCGCGAGCACAGGCGTGACATCAGGTTTTGAATACTCGTGCACAGTCGGCCATTGTCGGTTGTGTCGTCCGCTATTGATATCAACACATACTGGGGGAGTGGTACACATCTTCCCAGAACCGGAATATAGGTATCATTCAGTTTCACAGCCTCCTCCTTCCCATTACAATTATTGGAGTGTTTAACAATCTCACTACATTGCAATCCACAGTATCTGCTTGAGGCTGCCAGTACATGATTCCATCAAATTGGATTCGGTAGTCCCTGACTGCAAAGCCAAGTATGTTCCGCAACAACTGATCTGACTGTTTCTTCCCTTCTACAGTTGTCGTTGTGTTTACCTACTCCTTATTCGACCGTTCTTTCAGTAGTACCCACATACACGTCTCCATAACTACAATGAATCCTGGAGATTTCTGATTTTTCCAGCGGTTTGCAAGCACCCTTAGCCTACTTTAAGTGTTCTTGTGTCTTCCGGGTGGGTTTGTGGATTACAGTGATATAACTTTACCTCAAGATTTTTCCCATGCTGCCAGTAACGTCCCTAATGCTGGCAGGAAAACTTTGGTTTTCTAGACGCCTGTACAGCACCACGATCTACGTGGTTGTCTTCACGCTCTTTTGTCTCAGCGGGCAAATATCCATTCTTGAGTAATATATTGATAAGATATTTTAGTTTCGCATCGAACAACTCAGTTTCGCACAAGTTTCTTGCTGCAACCCTAACGCTTTAATAAAGCCTCTTTCTCCCCGGGTGGTGATTTGAATCACACCGTAAGTAACGATCCGTGTGCACCGGTTTTTGGTACTCCGTGTGGCCCAAGGTACCATCTTTCTTGACAACTGGCATATCAACAAAATGTCATCTTCTGTCTTTCTCCTTTCTGTAACGAACAGGATCTCCGGATGAATCTCACTGAGACGTTCATGGAAACGGTCTAGTTCCTTTCTGCCATGTCTCCACAACACAAACGTAACATCTATGTGAAGGAGCAACATATTCGAATTTTTTGTTGGTAATTTCGAATGCTCCAATGGGCTTAAGGGGTTCCACACAGTCACTTCTCCCATTTGTCCAAAGAACTGATTATCCATTTGAAGTATGTGGTCATGAGAAAACATTTTATTCAGCTGTCACAACACCTCATCAAAGCAGAACCATGGTAATCAATGTTAGCAACCAATTAATATGTATTCCTGCTCGACCATTATACCATTTAATTTCGTGATGAAGTAGGTCAAATGTAAGAGACGGATCGGCTCACATGCCATCGTAATAGTGACGTAATCCACAAATCTACCCTGTAGATACAAGAACACCTATACCAGTCCAAGGGTGAAACCATTGGAAAAAGTAGGAATTCACAAGATTCCATGTAGCAGTGGCGCTGAGACGTGGCATTTTACTGTCATAATTGCACTGATAATCCACAATTTAAACGATTAAGGATAATAATTCAGGAATGTAACTAATTGGAAAACCACTGAAATATAGCAAGATGTTATTAACATAAGAATGGTAAAATCCGCCTAACGATAGGAGTGTGGAGAGTGGAGATATTTAAGTTTTAATTAAGAGAGCCTATCAGAATTGATTCAGTGGTGGGTGGTGGCCGGGTTGCGCGTTCGGAGGAAGGCATAGCCGGCAGCCCCCAATATCTCCAGTCATCGTGGCAGGTGCAGCCAGCAGGGCTTGGAAGGGATTGAAACTGGTGCAGAGATACAGAGAAGAGATAAAATGTAAAATTTAAATGCAGTTCCCTGGACGGGCAATCCTTCACTTCGGTGCCAGTGGATAATTCCATCAGCAGATCCAGATAGAAGGAAAAATAGTCCGTCGTACACTGCTTATGGCGTGTGCGACGCAGCACTTCCGTGAGTGAAGGCAGGTGAACGCTCTGTACTGGCGCGCTGTTAAATACTCAGGCGTTGTCGTATTGTCGTCGCCGATGGCCCTTTGATCGCGACTCACAATTTATGAGATTTGATTTGTAGACTTGGAGATTATCAGATTATGTACTTACGGCCTTCCTAACTAACCTAGTAAGGCATGAGAAGACCTGTATGTAAACATCAATAGCATCTTCCCAACCCAGGTTAGCTGGGTTGTAGTATTTGCAGAACATACACTCTTACGTGAGTTAATTTTCGTGCGTGGCCTTTGGACCACTGGTAACGGTACACACGCGCTTGAGCGAGCTTTGCGGATTCTGATAGGTGCCATCCATGCATTCGCACCAGTGTAATGGCGAATGAACAACCCTTTATTTGAGGGCAATAGGCCTCCATAATATAATTCAGTTTGACCAGAATTAGTTACCTTTTGTTGATAATTGTATTCAAAAGCTCCGAATCCACAGCTGTCCGGTAAGGACACATTACTGACTGGTAGGTCAGTACTAGCACAGTGTCACGCATCCCTCTGAACTGCCGCCTACTGTAACAGTGAGTTACGTCCAACAGTACGTTGTCAAATAGGGTTTTTCATTCCACATTTTCTCAAAGACGAACGATGAATTTTGATGTGTTCTGCGCCAATGCAAGTGCTTGATTCACAGTGTAAATTAATCTGACAACGAGAGGAAATTGGAAGTGTTAACAATGTGTATAGGAATAATACGAAAAGAATGGTCGAAAAACGTCCAGATGAACACATGGACAACTGTAGAAGGGGCGAAACAGGCTGTTGGGAAACATGCTTGGGATTGCACCCAAGAGGCCACCGAATCCAATTTGACAGAACCCAGGTACTGGCAGCCACCAGTGGCCACCGTGAAAGGCTACATAGATTATTAAAGTCTTAAATAATTTTAACTGGGAAGACAAGAATTTGAAACTGAATGATATCTGGACTCCCGGGATTAATAAGAAGTATACCAGTCTCCCAGCATGGGTTTATAGCAGCAGCAGGCGACAGTAACCGTCAATGGCCGATTTCGCTTGAGAGTTCAAAGCAAGTGACGTCACGCCTCTGTGCAGGAGCACATGGAAACTGAATTTTACTTCAGTCAGTAGTGATCCAGTGTCTGCTTCAGGCCTTCGAAAAAGCTACAAACCTCTCTGAAAGCATCTTCCGCAGATGAGGAGAAAAGTCAGGCTTCAATAAGAAATTCACCCGACCACGGCGTAATAGCCCGGAATATTTTAATAAGCGTAACATAGGGATTCAAATGCAACTTATTTGCTGCCTTTTTGAGGGAAGATTCACTTGAAATTTTGTCAAGTATTAGATCACAATACACTTTTTCTAAGTCTTCTAAGTGTCACTGCAAAAATACATCGTTCCTTTAAAAACATTGTAAGCTTACAGTACGTTTCTAGCCTTTGCCTACCGTTTGGGAGGAGTACTTTAATATGATCACTTACTTTAATATATTAATTTCCCGCTGTAATATCTGACACAAGTAAATCATTTCCCATCAAACTGACGTTAAAGGAATTCATCTGACTGCAAAATTGAAGAGTGACCTTAATGAATTCAGATTACTATGCAATCAAATTGGCATGAAAAATCACTGAGACCAATAAACTACTGTCGTGGCAAACTTGGATAGAATGTGATTCAAATAAACGTGTATCTGGACCAAACAGTTACATCTGCAAAAGCCGTGATGTGATTGTCGAAGGATAGAACACAGAGACAGAAAATACTACAGTAAAACATGCGTGTGCATCTACTGCCAGAGTTGAAAGCATGCTCAACCTCTAACTGAAGTTACTGAACTTCGTTACAACTGATTCGTCTTTGGTTCAAATGGCTCTGAGCACTATGGGACTTAAAATCTGAGGTCATCAGTCCCCTAGACCTCGACGTACTTAAACCTAACGAGCCTAACGACATCACACACATCGATGCTCGAGGCAGGATTCAAACCTGCGACCGTAGCAGACGCACGGTTCCGGACTAAAGCGCCTAGAATCGCTCGGCCACCGCGGCCGGCGATTCGTTTTTCTCTACAGCTTGCTTCACTGTTGCTGCTGGATCTCACCAAACTTATAATCTGCATATGGTGTCTGAAATCGTTGTAGAATGTCATTGGCTCAGCTTCAACAGCTCTCTCTGTGTATAGGTTCAACGCAACTGGATGGGAGCCTCTCATTCCACATGTTCCTGGTTATAGAGAAGTCATCTAGAAGTGAAGTCTGCCCTTGGAGTTGCCTCTCCGCCAAGTAGCTATCTGCTGAGCACTTCGGACAAGGAAAATTTTGTTCTTTGCTCCGTGTTTTTCAGCAGTGAGTAATTTTAATTGGCTGGATACTAATTCTTGTGTTTGCTGACCAGTAAGAATTTATAGTAGAAGATGCTGGTCTCCCTCACATACTCTCACTCCAGGTGGTTAACCAGTTAAACAACTTTTTAGTCTTGGCACTTGCAAACTGTGTTCGACTTACTCCCTGTTTCTGCCTGCTTTTGTGCGCTGGCCAATACGGCAGGACCTATGTAAGCACAGTTGCACTCCTTACTTCTAGAGTATTTATATGAACCAGTGGTAACCATTTTTAAAATTCCTTAAACATTCAGTCTGCAGGTACCTGGGCAGGTGTCGGCGATCCACGATCTTCAAAGAAGCCCGCACTTTCTATTCCCATTCCATTTTCTAATATTTTAACAGCTCATGTCTTTTGACGTTGACTGCCTGTTGTTCCTGCTGTTTCCTTCTACACTGGTAGTTCTTCTGGGACTCTGCCCTTAAGCGTCACGCATCCAGTGGCCACACAAATCGTAGAAACCAAACTATATTGTCCAGTACATCTTGCATATGTAATCTGAATTGTCTGACTTCAGACACTTGGCGCTAGGGCAGCTTTTTTTCCTAACTTTCGTTCCTCAAAACACATGGCTGAAAGGGTACGCACTTCCGAACACTTTCTGAACTTAGCACACAGAGAACAACCTTACTGGCTCCTGATTGTCAACTTCCGGAATACACCTCCACACCACTTCTGCCCCAGAGGGCTCAAATTCGCCTCCTGCATTCTCCCAAGGTTAAAGACCGACTCCTCGATTTCGCGAGCTGTTCGTGTCTCCACGGCATTCTTTTTACATGCAGACATATCGACAGGCAGCCTCCAGACTGGGAAGTAATCACTGCGACTGAGCATTTCCTGCTAAAGCTCAGAGTACCTCCGTAAAGTGCTGCTGCCTCCCGACACTTTCGCGAGTTTGCTTCCCAAAGAGTACCAGGGAACGGCAGCCAATCTGTGGGAAACACCCTCACCTCTGTAGAGCAACCAGTCGGTCCAGGCCATCACGCGGTATCAGGAGTGGGTGAACCCAGCCCTATATCTTCCCACGGGCATTGGGAAGCCGGCGCTGCCGCTCACAATAGCGACCAGGACTCGACGACCGTCCGGGCACGTATATGATACGTTACACTCCTATTTAACTTGGTCTGGATAAGGTCTAGGATAGGGTTTTTAATTTTATAAACAAGACATTTTTCTGCTTCAGTCACGTTTAATAACAATATTTAGGATATGAGAAAGGGCACCATCGCTCGTAAATTTTTAGTCTGTTTATTGCAGATGGATTTCAGCTACTGTGTAGCTATCTTTAGTGGTACATGAATACAAAAACATAATGAGGATCAGGCATTAAAATAAAAATCATATCATAGTTATATCAGCTCTTGCAGCTTAAATTTACGTACCGTTAGATCTAAGTTATGATGACTTACCGTATACATAATAGCACATACCACCACTTGACATTACAGAAAACAAACACCAGTTAAACTGACTTGTTGCTCCATGCAGCTAACCTCTGCATGTGATGTAAGTAGTAACTAGCGCCCTCTCTATTACTGCCATTTGTGTTCTATATTTTTCGTAGCGCTTACAGTCCACACCCACGTTTTGTATTACTGCGAAAGCACAATTGATACATGGTCATAGCGACCGCCAGTCCGTTGTGGTGTTGTGGGAGAACTACCCGAACCATGTGATAGGCCAGGAGTAGTCTTATCACTCGTTTCAAAATAAGAAAAGAGAACAATGAGCGACGCACAACTCAAAGCAAAGCAAGGTATACAAAACATTTGCTAACAGCTTCGGCACAATTTCTTGATGAAACAGGCATTGTTGTACACATGGTATTTCACGCCCGAATCTACCCACATCTTACGAAACCGCAGTTCGAAACACACCTCCCTCAAACCTAAGACTTACATTTTAAAATGTCTGCTTAACACTGTGAGTGAATGCAACAAATTGTTCCCAGACAAGTCACACTGGATACCACCGATATTTGCACTGTTGTCCAGATTGCTGGATGACATAAACGTGAAGCACCCGGGAAACGAAATGAAACTTTTTGGATTGAGAAGGTATGCCATGTCACTGTAGTATTTGTAAAATCAAGTTGACACAGGACTTCCCAGTATGAGCACACAAATGACATTGGACCGCTCAGGACTGAATACATGTGCTGATTCGGTTGGGAAGCGTGTCATAAGGCACATGAAGTACCCTTGCCTAAAGCAAGCCGGCCCACAACTGTTGCAACTCGTCGTTGATATCCTAAATACTGGCACTGAGGCAGAGTTGACATCAGAGCTGGTTCCACGCAAGTGCTATTGGGATCTAGTGTGGGGATATTCCTGACCACTGGAGTACGTCTGCACCACTCAGACAGTTCTTACAGACTTGTACCATGTGTGGATGAGAACTGTCCTGTCGAAAAATGGCACCACGATACTGTCTCTTGAGGCGAGGGGACACATGTGGACGCTGCATGTCCGTGACGTACCGTTGTGCCGTCAGAATTCCCTGTCACTACTAGCCACGACCTGAACTCATAATCAATGACTCCCCACATCATGACACCAGGAATAACACCGCTGCACCTCTCCAAAATATTGTAAGAACGGAACCTCTTCATAGGTCACCGCCATACTCACCGACGTTGGTCATTTGGAGTAGTACAGAACCATAATTCATTGTTAACCACAATGCGAAGTCGTTCATCAACAGTCTGTGTTTCTCAGTCACGGCGTCACTCCAAAAGCAGCCATTTGTGGAAAAAATGACATTAAGTTTAAGGAGACAGTGACTGACTTTTCCAGTTTTTTTTTTACTTGTTGATGCACTATTTTATGAAGCGGTCATAACCGGTTTCAGCCACACTGGTAATCTTCAGATGCTGCAAAAAATAGCAAAAAATTTATATTAAGACTTTGGAGTAAGTAAAAAGATTTCAACTAGGTCTACTTGTGAGCTAAGTAAAGTGTTATTAAAATATGTCTACTTGTGAACAAAGTATTATTAAAATACCATGTGGATCGTACATAAGAGCGACATTTAATGAAAACTGTGTTCACACATTGTCTAACTGAATGTATTAGGAAAAATCACAGTGCATCTTACTTTCCTTATTCTGTTTACTAGAAGCATATATCATAAGTAAAACAATCATAACGTTTTAAAACCACGAAATATAACAATTATTGTATCAATATGTCAAATATAAAAATAGATAACAGTAGTGGAACAAGGTAAACATCGGCACACATTGCAGGTTGCCTACATTCAGGGGAAAGAATACATACAGGTGCAAACCTATTGCTCTCTTCTGATCGATAAGTTCTTAACCTTTTGTTCTGCTTAGTGGATTATGACGACCTGGGGATAATCCGTCATTCTGAGATACCTCCTCCTCCCCCACCCCTCTGGGATTCCTCTTGCTGACACAAGCACGCTTTGATATTGATTTCATTGACTAGTTATTGAAATCGATCAATTAATTAACCCCTCCCCCACCCCTCCCACCCAGAAACTGGTGGTTCTGTGCTGGAGAGGTTGGATCTCTCAATAGTGAATTCAATTACATAGCAGGAAGTGTATTGTTTATCAAAAAAATTAATTTTCAGGGGTTGGATCTCTTGCAGATCATTCTCTACTATTTGGGAAGATACAGGCCTTGTAAAGTACATAAAAAAGAAGTGATTAAATCAGTCGCTTCTTTTATTCCAGTTGCAGAAGGAATACCACCATTAAACACTCACCACATGTAATTACACTGTTGAAAAATGTTTCAGTCGTGAAGTGGGTGCCATCCATCATCCATTGGCTTGCACACAATGCCATATCAATTCACTGCAGCAGCCACCAGACAGTGCCACATGCCGGTATCCAAGAAACTTAACTACGCCCGCCCGGGCTTTTGCAAGTGCTATCATCACACAATCAGATGCCTCGTCTGTTGCACAGACCAGAAAAATTGATACCTGACAAATTCCTGTCGAATCTTATCTAAAAGTCAAGTGCAAACACCTGTCAGTTTGAATCTTCTCACTAGCCCCTGCTTCTGCAGGCAACAGCAGACAGCTTGATGCATTCTTTGTATCTAACCATCTATCACAGGCTGAGCTAATCCATTACTTCCTGTCTCCAATTCTTCATGACCACCCCTCAGGTCGGCCGCGGTGGCCGTGCGGTTCTAGGCGCTGCAGTCCGGAACCGCGGGACTGCTACGGTCGCAGGTTCGAATCCTGCCTCCGGCATGGATGTGTGTGATGTCCTTAGGTTAGTTAGGTTTAAGTAGTTCTAAGTTCTAGGGGAGTGATGACCTCAGATGTTAAGTCCCATAGTGCTCAGAGCCAATTTGAACCATTTGAACCACCCCTCAGCCAGTCGTTGATGCACAGCTGTGACCTGGATGTATGCGTAGTTCTAACCATTTCCACCCTGACATAGACACCCCCCCCCCCCCCAGCTTAAATCCACTTTACCCAATCTGAGACAGAAGTGTTGTGACCATACTCCTCGGATTTCTCACGCAAAATGTAGATTTCTCACTTTCATACAAGCTACTTTCGAAGGCAGAAGAAATCGAGGCACACATGCTTTACCACATTGCTAAAGTACCGTTACCTGTTGTGAAAATCCTTTAAAGTATGACATAGGCTACATTTCCTCTAAGTATTTTCTCATCACATAGAAAAAATCTATTCTAATCAGCTTAATATCTACTATGTCATGTATCACAAGACTAGAATATTAAAGTCATTTTTGGCTCACGATGGAGAACTAAGATCTGCCTCTATCACAGGATGCCTCCTCACTTTCGAAGTTGTTCAAAGTAACCAAATGCTGCACCACGTACGAAGTCTCTTAAGGTAACAGCACAGAGAAGTTGTAAATATCAGATTTATGTATGTATCACTTCATTAATTCGGTAATACATCTGATTTTATTACAATGATCGTCTCTTCCTGTGTAGATGGAGACTGAAATTTCGTTGAGAGATATCACCCCAACGAGAAAAACGACTGATTACCGGTCCTACGCAAGAAGCATATCGGTATATAGTATCCATTGCTTCCGACCTCCAGATGGTATATCATTAATATCAAATTGATAGGCTAATTAATTAAATGGATCATGAAAGTCACTTTAGATGGCGAGTAATTTTTTTAGCAGTCGGATTACACTTAACAGGTAGCTCAAATGGCAATACCTAGAGGGAAGGCAATGTTCTTTCTGAGGAATGCTATTGAGAACCAACATTTGAAGCTGACCACAGAAGGATTCTACCACAGACTAGATACATTTCGCATAAGGACCGCGCTATTAAAACCATGAAAAAATGAAATGATCGTATGGCACTGTCGGCCGGGAGGCCCCATGCGGGGAAGTTCGTCCGCCGTATCGCAAGTTCTTTTTAGTTGACGCCACGTCAGCGACTTGCGTGCGTCAATGATGATGAAATGATGATGAAGAACACACAACACCCAGTCATCACGAGGTAGAGAAAATCCCAGACCCCGCCGGGAATCGAACCCGGGACCCCGTGCGCAGGAAGCGAGAACGCTACCGCAAGATCACGAGCTGCGGATATTAAAACCATGATCACAACAGTTATGTTACAGTGACCCTACAAAAAAAAAAGTGGTCTTCCTTCTACACGTACACACAAGAGTTGTACAGGTACATCCAATAGTCACCGAGAGTGTTATGCTTTCTGATAGACATGCTGTCTGCGATTTGGTACAATTCAACCACGCACTGGTGTTAGATCCTATGGAGATGTCTTTTAATGATTACATCCACTGGTTAATCATGTTCGTGCCACTCTCATATCTCGAAATAAGTGACCTTTTCCGAACCTATCCGCTAAGGATCCCATACAGCAAAACTCCAGCATTGTTTTTTAGACAGTCCCTCTGCATCTTGTAACTCTTGGTCAGTCTCTGCCCCACCCTCGACTGCAACTTTGTGCATGTGATCATTCCAATGTATGTCAAAACCAAACAGAAGTCAGAGACTGCTATATTTAAAACCTTCTGCATCCCATGGAGCCGGCCAGGGTGGCCGAGCGGTTCTAGGCGCTGCAGTCTGGAACCGTGTGACCGCTACGGTCGCAGGTTCGAATCCTGCCTCGGATATGGATGTGTGTGCTGTCCTTACGTTAGTTAGGTTTAAGTAGTTCTAAGTTCTAGGGGACTGATGGCCTCAGAAGTTAAGTCCCATAGCGCTCAGAGCCATTTGAACCATCCCATGGAGAAACAGGGCGAGCTGAGTTAATGCGACAGGATTGTGTTTTGACCACTCAGTGGAAATGGGAACATTTCATAGCTCCACGAGCCATATGCAATTATATCTGCCAGCACCTGACGAAGCTTTCTCCTGCAACACGAGGTAGTAGAAAAGACAGTATTAGAAAATTAGGAAAACTTCACATCACACAGGAACTGGAAGGACAAGGTTTTTGCTGCTGAATTGTGGTATGTCTCCAAACTACATACAGGTACCGCAGTCCAAAGGAGATCTGCATCTCTAAGGGTGCATTCATGTCTATCACCCAAATGTTTTCTCCCTCTTCGTTATTTTGGTCCATCCAACAGAGAGAAACTACGAACTATATCGCTCAGTAGAGAACTCTATAAGATATTACCACATCCTTCTTTTCCGACATATCGAAAACAAATAAGTCCACAGGCTGGCATCGAATATATGTGGCACAGTGGCAGTTGCTGGGGCATTCCATTAGCAGTGCCAAAAAAACATAGTTTGTTAGCATCGAACGTATTATAGAATTTGGTCAATAATTCATACATTTAATAAGATATTACATCAAACAAAACGTATAGAGAAACATAAATAAACAATTATTACAACAGCACTCTTGTTATGCACAGTAAGGGTTTGATATATTCCTGGCGAACATGACAGCAAGCGCTTGAATGAGAGAGAGAGAGAGATTGCTCTCGCACACACAAATGCACGCATGCGCGCTCATATCAACAGCACAATTCTTCATTGCTCACAGGGTATGTGCGGTCACTCTTACATGGCAGTCGTAAGTAGGGGGTGTCTTGATGCATGGTTGCTTAAAATACTGGTGGAGATCTGGCTTGAACTACCATGTTAACAACAGTGCCAACCTCTGCTAACAAGAAGATACCAGAAACAGAGAAATGGTAGTGGAACATAAACGCATTTCAAAGGCTAAACGGCTCTGAACTTAAACATTCTATAGCGGTGTAGTTTCTGACCTACTAGTCATGTGAAATGCAACACTGTCAATATCCCAATCTAAAAAATGTATTTCCAGCACATGACATACATTCTCCCTGTAAGTTTCTCTATGATGAACTACGGTGACAAACTGTAAACTAAAACTGTAGAACCTTGTGCACCAAAGGAAACATGAATTCTTTTTAACAAAAACACTACATAGGCTTCCAGAGTTGTATGAGCTTTCTATTTAAAGGCTTCAAGCATAATTACAGTTCAAAAATTATGATATGTTGACAACAGTCCTGTAAATGATCGTCGGCAGCCGAAAATGCATATGAAGAAACAGTGACATCTTACAAGGAAATAAGCATCACGATCAGTAGCTGGAGGAGATGTAACAGTCTTATCACAGTTTACCACTGACCCTGGCAACCTTCCTCTTGCAGACAGAAGGCATGGGATAATATTGTCATTTTGCCTTGATGGCACATCTCTAGAATGCCTCCTCTTTTCACTATTAAGATGTGTATATGTAGCATCAGTCTACTCTCCTCCAAGAGTGGAAAGAGGATGCGTTCCAGGGACATGGCGTCAAGGCGAAATGGCAATATTGTCCCACACATGAGCAATACAACCTAACATTGGACCATAACTTCTGAATGCAAGAGGAAGATTACCAGGGGTGGAGGTAAACTGCGATAAGACTGTTACATCTCCTCTGGCTACTGATCATGGTACTTATTTCCTCATAAGATGTCTCTGTTTCTTTATATGGATTTTGGGCTGCTGGTGATCATTTTATAGGACTGATGTGAACATATAATTTCTGAACTGTAATCTGACTTGAGCTTCTTAAATGGCAGGTGTCGTACACCTCTGGATACCTACGTAGTGTTTGTGTTACAAAGAATCGATGTTCTCTTTTGTGTGCAAGTTAGTAGTTTCATCACTTCACAGTTTGTCACCATAGTTCATCATAAAGAAACTTGAAGGGAGAATGTGTGTCATGCGCTGGAAATATATTATTTACGTTGGAATGCAGACAGTGTTGAATTCCACGTGACTAATAGGTTGGAAAAGGCACAGCTCAAACTTCATAGCTTGTTTAAGTGCAGAATTGTTTACCCTTTGGAATGTATTTAAGTTCCAAGATCATTTCTCTCTTTCCAATATCTCATTGGTACGGACACCCAACACAGGAACAATACTTCACAATTGATAGCACAGTTGATTTACGTAAAGTGTTTGAAACTACATCTTTCTGGAGCTCCATCATACATAAACCACATGTTCCTTCTTCATAACTGTCTATTATATAATTGCAACACTCTCATATATACGATACACCGATAAGGGTTGCTAACATCCTCGATACATGCGCATCTGGAGAGATCTGTGCGCTTGAAATAGACGCTATGAGTAAGATTGGTACGGAACAGTCTTTGTTGAACAGTAGTTATAGACTCAGCTCGCTCTGTTCCTTCACAAGATGTGATAAGCTACAAATTAAATTGAGGACAGAATTGCAGGTTGGGAAGGTCAAAGACAATTCAGGAGCTCTTTCAAACTCCAATTTGATCTTAAGAATACGAGAATGCTCTGTGATTCCCACCTACATACGGAAACATGGACAATTGGAATAGTAAATTGCGCACTATGATCGATGTGAAAGATATATGTAGATCAGTATAGGGCGCAGTCTGGTGTTCTTTTGTGTATATGTTCAAGACAAACATGATTGGACGTACTGCACAATTGACTACCTACAGTCGCATTGTACTATGTGGTACACGCAAATTTGTGGACAGGTGGTTTTAGCGATGATACAGAAATTGGTCGATGTTGAAATCACGGAAAAACTGATAAAATTTCTCGCACTATCAATTGTGGCGCTTATTACAGTAAATCGGCCCATTTTGATGATGTATTTTCTATCCCATTCATCTAATGGTACACATTACCACATTATGAGTGACTGATATCACTTGTTTGAGATGGAAAGAGTGTTGGTGTGAACAGCACCTTCCAGGGATGGCCTGCACTGAAACAGTGATCGCATACATGACTGCAGTATCAGGAATCGATCGAAATGGAACACCTGGACATCTGCTACCACCTCACTGTGGAAGATGAGCTTGAATGAAGAGATCATCGATCACCTTTGGGCAGTTGTTTTAAATGCCTCACAATGCCGTAATCTTCCCAGATCCAATATATTGTGATGTCTTCCACATATTTGTCAATAAAAAACACTGCCTCTGTCTTATTTCAACCATCCTGTGTGTTGTGGAAGCGGCTTAGTTAACAGCATCTGATGTCCAGCTTTCAGTGAGTGCTAATGAGTGGAGATGTATTAATGTCTGTTTTGCACCTGACACAGATCTCGAAGTCATGGTGGAAAAAACAAAATGTATGGCTGTGTACAAAGCTGTAGCCATACACTGACTGGATGTGTTACATCAGAATGAAACAATGCATCGAATTACTTATGAAAGAACAACACAGAGGCCCTCTCTTGCGACTGATAGTCTGTGGGATATGGTCCTCCTACAGTACAGGTGACGAAACTTTACACTGATCTGTGAAAGCGACTTTGATCACAGGTCACATGCCCCAATGGACCACTACCCATATGTTTAATGGAATCACCACATATACTTGATGCCACCATGCAGATGGTATTTGCTTTCGATGTATCAGAAGAGAGGGATGTGGTAATATCAAGTTCTTTACTGGGCAATGATAGTGGAATTTTCATAGTTCATAGATTTTCTCTGTTGGATGGTACAAAACATGGAGGATGGAGAGATTGTTCAGGTGATAGACACGAATGCACCCTTAGAGTCAGATCTCCTTCAGACTGCAGTACCTGTATGTAATTTGAAGATGCATTGTAAAACAGTAACAAAATCATTGTCCTTTTTCCAGTTCCTGTATGATGTAGAGTTTTCCTAGTTTTCTTATACTGCCTTTTCTACTACATCATGTTGCAGGAGAAAGCTTCTTCTGACACTGGCCTTACACATTGCATATGGCTGGCAGAGCTATGACAACATATTTCCATTTCCAAAGAGTGGCCAAAACACAATTCTGTTGCATTAACTCGGCTCATCCTGTTTCTCCATGGAATGTAGAAGGTCTTAGACATAGCAGACTCTGAGTTACATTTGGTTCCGGCTTACAGTGGGATGATCACATGGACAAAGCTGCAGGGAGGGTGGGGACAAGATGCTGAGGGACTGTCTAAAAAACCATACTAGAGTTTTGCTGTATGGGATTCTTAGCAGGTAGGTTCGAGAAAGTTGACTCATTTCGAGATATGAGAGTGACAGGACTGATTCACCAACGGATGTAATCATTAAAAGATATCTCCATAGAATCCAATACCAGTGCAAGGTTGCATTCATAGACTTGATTTCAAATCGCAGACAGCATATCTACCAGAAAGCATAGCACTCTCGGTGACTATTGGATGTACCTGTAGAACATAAGACTGCTCTTTTTATGCAGGGTCACTGTAACAATTGTTGTGATCATGTTTTTAATAGTGTGGTCCTTATACGAAATGTTTCTAGTTGGTGGTAGAATCCTTCTTTGGTCAGCTTCAGATGTTGATTCTCAATAATGTTCCTCGACAAGAACATCGTCTTCCCTCCAGGTATTCCCATTTGAGCTACCTGGCGAGTGTAATCTGACTGCTAAAAAAAAATTAATCGCCATCCAAGGTGACTCATGATCAATTTAGTTAATTAGCTTATCAATTTGATATCAACGATGTGCCATTTGGGGGCGAAAGTTATGGATACGGTACCACAGATGTGATTCTTGAGTTAGAGCTGTGATCAGGCGCTGTTTCATTGCGGTGGTATCTTTTAATGAAGTTTCAATCTTCATCTACACAGCGAGAGGCGATAATCGTAATTAAATCAGATGTATTACCGAATTAATAAATTGAATTTTTATTTTACACGGCTAGTGCCATAGGACTAAATTTAGAAGGAAATCTCCAATTCATGGAACGTGTCAGTACTTGAAATTACAACATAAAAGTATCAACAGAAAAAAAATGTTTATGAACCTAAAAAGAAGGCGTAAGATTATGTAAATGCAGCCAACAATATAACACAGGAATCAACTTATTTTTTCAGGGAACTCTTCGACAGAATAAAACGAGTGACCCATGAGGAAACTCTTCAGCTTCGATTTGAAAGCGTGTGGACTACTGCTAACATTTTTGTATTTCGTGGTAGCTTATTGAAAATGGATGCAGCAGTGTACTGCACACCTTACTGCGCAAGAGTCAAGGAAGGAGATCCATAAGCAGATTGGATTTCTGACTGCTATTAACTGAGTGAAAGCTGTTAATTCTTGGGAATAAGCTGATATTATTAACAAGAAACGACAGTAAAGAATATATATATATATATATATATATATATATATATATATATATATATATATATATAGGGTGGTCCATTGATAGTGACTGGGCCAAATATCTCACGAAATAAGCATCAAACGAAAAAATTACAAAGAACGAAACTCGTCTAGCTTGAAGGGGGAAACCGGATGGCGCTATGGTTGGCCAGCTAGATGGCGCTGCCATAGGTCAAACGGATATCAAATGCTTTTTTCTAAATAGGAACCTCCATTTTTTATTATATATTCGTGTAGTACGTAAAGAAATATGAACATTTAAGTTGGACCACTTTTTTCGCTTTGTGATAGATGGCGCAGTAATAGTCACAAACGTATAAGTACGTGGTCTCACGTAACATTCCGCCAGTGCGGACGGTATTTGCTTCGTGATACATTACCCGTGTTAAAATGAACCGTTCACCAATTGCGGAAAAGGTCGATATCGTGTTGATGTATGGCTCTTGAGATCGAAATGCCCAACGGGCGTGTATTTTGTATGCTGCTCGGTATCCTGGACGACGACATCATCCAAGTGCTCGGACCGTTCGCCGGATAGTTACGTTATTTAAGGAAACAGGAAGTGTTCAGCAACATGTGAAAGGCCAACCACGACCTGCAACAAATGATGATGCCCAAGCACGTGTTTCAGCTGCTGTCGCGGCTAATCCGCACATCAGCAGCAGACAAATTGCGCGAGAATCAGGAATCTCAAAAACGTCGGTGTTGAGAATGCTACATCAACATCGATTGCACCCGTACCATATTTCTATGCACCAGGAATAGCATGGCGACGACTTGAACGTCGTATACAGTTCTGCCACTGGACACAAGAGAAATTACGGGACGATGACAGATTTTTTGCACGCAAGCTATTTAGCGACGAAGCGTCATTCACCAACAGTGGTAACGTAAACCGGCATAATATGCACTATTGGGCAACGGAAAATCCACGATGGCTGCGACAAATGGAACATCAGCGACCTTGGCGGTTTTATGTATGGTGCGGCATTATGGGAGGAAGGATAACTGGCCCCCATTTTATCGATGGCAATCTAAATGGTGCAATGTATGCTGATTTCCTACGTAAAGTTCTACCGATGTTACTACAAGATGTTTCACTGCACGACAGAATGGCGATCTACTTCCAGCATGGATGTCCGGCCGTAGCTCGCGTGCGGTTGAAGCGGTATTGAATAGCATATTTCGTGACAGGTGGATTGGTCGTCGAAGCACCATACCATGGCCCGCACGTTCACCGGATCTGACGTCCCAGGATTTCTTTCTGTGGGGAAAGGTGAAGGATATTTGCTATCGTGATCCACCGATAACGCCTGACAACATGCGTCAGCGCATTGTCCATGCATGTGCGAACATTACGGAAGGCGAACTTCTCGCTGTTGAGAGGAATGTCGTTACACGTATTGCCGCATGCATTGAGGTTGACGAACATCATTTTGAGCATTTATTGCATTAATGTGGTATTCACAGGTAATCACGCTGTAAGGTACATGTATCATATTGGAACAACCGAAATAAAATGTTCAAACGTACCTACGTTGTGAATTTTAGTTTTTAAAAATCTACTTGTTACCAACTGTTTGTCTAAAATTGTGAGCCATATGTTTGTGACTATTACAGCGCCATCTATCACAAAGCGAAAAAAGTGGTCCAACTGAAAGATTCATATTTCTTTACGTACTACACGAATATGTAATAAAAAGGGGAGTTCCTATTTTAAAAAACGCAGTTGTTATCCGTTTGACTTATGGCAGCACCATCTAGCGGGCCAACCATAGCCGGCCGGTGTGGCCGTGCGGTTCTAGGCGCTTCAGTCTGGAACCGCGTGACCGCTACGGTCGCAAGTTCGAATCTTGCCTCGGGCATGGATGTGTGTGATGTCCTTAGGTTAGTTATGTTTAAGTAGTTCTAAGTTCTAGGGGACTGATGACCATAGATGTTAAGTCTCATAGTGCTCAGAGCCATTTGAACCATTTTTTTTAGCCAACCACAGGGCCATCTGGTTTCCCCCTTCGAGCTAGACAAGTTTCGTTCTTTGTAGTTGTTTCGTTTGACGATTATTTCGTGAGATATTTGGCCCAGTCACGATCAATGGATCGCCCTGTATATTGAGAGGCCAATGTCAGAATACCCAGACTAGTGAACAGGGGTCAACAAGAGATTCGTGAACTTACACCACTTATTGTCCAAACCGTCCGTTTCTGATCCAAAAATATCCTTTGAGAATGGCAATAGTTACCCCAAAATATAATACCATATATCATAAGCGAATGAAAAGAAGCAAAGCAGACTATTTTTCATGTCGACCTACCATTTACTTCAGATACCGTTCGAATAGTAAAAATGGCAGCATTAAGTCTCTGAACAACATCCTGAACATGGGCTTTCCACAACAGTTTACTATCTATCTGATCACCAAGATATGTGAACTGTTTAGTTTCACTAATCATATGCCCATTCTGTGAAATTAAAACATCGAGTTTTGTTGAATTGTGTGCTCAGAACTGTAAAAAACTGAGTCTTACTGCGATTTAGCATTGGTTTATCTTCTACGAACCATGAACTCACGTAATGAGCTGCACTATTTGAAACAGCATCAGTGTTGCACGCAACATCCTTTACTACCAAATTAGTGTCATCAACAAACAGAAATATTTTAGAGTTACCCGTAATACTAGTGGGCATATCATTTATATACATAAGGAACAGGAGTGGCCTCAACACTGATCCCTGGGGAACCCCCCACTTGACAGTACCCCACTCAGACCCCGCATCACAGTCACTCTCAACATTGTTAATAATGATCTTTTGCTGTCTGTTGCTGAAGTAAGAGGTGAACCAATTGTGAGCTGCTCCCCGTTTTCCGTAATGGTCCAACTTCTGGAGAAATATTTTGTTAACAACACAATCAAACACCTTAGTAAAATAAAAACAGATTACTAGCTTTCCAAACCTTTTGTTTAATCTATCCAGTACCCCACAGAGACAAGAGAATATACCATTTTTAGTTGGTAAACCATTTCCAAAACCAAACTGTATATTTGATAGCAAATTATGTGAAATAAAATGATCAATTATCCTTACATACACAGCCTTTCAATAACTTTAACAAACACTCATGGCATAGAATAGGTCTGATATTGTCTATATCATCTCTTTCTCCCTTTTAATAATGCGGCTTTACTACTCAGTACTTTAATCATTCAAGAAACTGACCATTCTGAAAGGAATAAAGCAAATATGGCTAAGTACAGGGCTAGCATGTGCACTACAGTACTTTAACATTCTGCTAGGTACCCCATCGTATCCATGAGAGTCCTTAGTCTTCAGTGATTTAATTATTGACTCAATCTACCTCTTGTCGGTTTTACAGAGGAGTTTTTCAGACATCAGTCTCGGAAAGGTATTTTCCAAGAGAGCTATATGATACCCTGTTGAAATTAAGTTTTTGTTTAATTCACCAACAATGTTCAGAAAGTGATTGTTAAATACTGTGCATATATCTGACTTATCAATAACAGAAATATTTTTACTATAAACTGACTTTATATCGTTGACCTTGTGCTGCTGACCAGACACTTCCCTTCACGACTGACGATATGGTATTAATTTCATTCTGTGAATTAACTATTCTATTTGTGTTCCACATACTCTTTGCCTTCCTAACAACATTTTAAGCACCTAAAATGCTGTTTGTAATGGGTTACTGTAGCTCGACTGTGACTACTTCTAACATTTTGATATAATTTCCACTTTGTTCTACATGATATTATTATCCCACTAGTAGCCCCCAGGCTGTCTTTTACTGCTGGTACCCTGTTGACAACGCTCTAATGGAAAGCAACTTTCAAAGAGCATGAGAAATATTAAGAAAGATTTTATTCGTCATCTATGTTATTGGCACTATATACAACCTGCCTCTCTGGTTGCTTAACGAGGTTAAAAAAACTCTCTATTGCCATTGGACTAACTTTTCTACATAGTTTGTAATTATATACAACATTTGTTTGAGTACGAAAACCATCTAGCGTAAAAATTTGTGCCACATGGCCTGAAAGGTCATTCACTGTTTTGCTAACAGAATGCCCATCTAGTAATGAAGAATGAATAAAAATATTGCCTATGGCTGTGCTACTGTTTCCCTGCACCCTAGTTGGAAAAACACGGTCTGCATCAGATCATATGAATTTAATGAATCTCCCAACATCCTTTTTCCTGCACAACCACACACAAAATTAATATTGAAGTCACCACACATAACTAATTTTTGGCGCTTCCTATAAAGTGAACCAAGAGACCCTCTAGCTTGAGCAGAAATGCTCTAAAGTCAGAATTAGGGGACCTACAAACAATTAGAAATTTAGTTTCACTAAATTCAAATGCCCTGCACAACATTCAGATACCTGTTCAGTGCAGTGCCAAGATAAGTTATGGACTCAAATGGAATATTGTTTTCTACATACATGGCCATCCCCCCACTCTGCAAAGAACTCCTTGAAAAACAGTCAGCTAATCTGTATCCTAGTAAAGGAAGCCTCCGAACTGTCGAATTATTTAAGAGGTGCTCCAATATGCCAATAATGTCACAGTCAACATCTGTAAGTAGTTCAATAATGTTATCGCTATTACCTCTTATATTTTGATGAAATATGCTAATCCTTCACTACTAGGGTTCCTGGCCTCCTTTGAAGGTGATTCCTTAGCTAGAGGGACTTCCTTTAAGAAGTTATACCTATCACTGACTTCAGTCTAAAAAGGGTGCAGCTCTAACACCAAGTACTACAGGAATTTTCCCATGAGTGATCGCACCACCGCCCATTACATGTCACTTATAAGCTTCTCCAGCCTCCCCTTCCAATAACTATTGAGGTGCACGCCATGCATAGTGAAACTCGACCTATTGATAGACTCAACTGACACCATAGCAATGTGAGCCGTCCCTCCGCCATCAGCATCTTCTCCAGCCCATTGTTAACACGCCTAACAGCAGCATTAAGATGAGGCCGATCATGATGCTGAAACTGTTGCAAGAAATGCACATTAGTGCCACCAGTTTGGGTAGCTGTCTTTACCAGCTCACCACCTACATCATTCTTCCTGTCCCTATCAAGACTATTCCCAGCTCCACTCACAATTACTACCTGATCCCCTTTCGTAAAATTCCTACAAAATTCCCCTATGCTGTAAGTCACCTGAACCAACTATACACTAGGCTTCACAATGGTACTCAATCCCCCAACACTTCCTGAAACTGCTGGCCCACACCTCTACCATGCGAACTACCTAGCAGCAGAACCTTCTTCTTTCTGTTAGAATTTGCAGCTGACTTAGGCTTCCTAACTGCTGAGGAATACTGCATGTTTCCTGCACCCACAGCTACAAGAGGCTCCTCTCCACTCTCTGACGGTTGGTCAAATCTGTTAGTTATATGCGAAGTACAACTGTCTGAATATCGCCTCTTCCTAGCTCCTTATCAAATGGCAGTTCCCATCCCTCAGCGCCCTTCACCCTCCTCAATCTATCTAGTTCCTCCTTTGCTTTTTGTAACTGCATCTGAAGGGCACTGATCCTACGCTCCTGTTCTTCTATCAACTTACTTCTGCTACAAATTCCGCATTTCCAAGAGAGGATCTCGCTGAAATACCCACTGGCTTCCTCACTGCACTCCTCGCAGTGAAAATACTTTGAACAAATTTCACACTGTAGCCAGCTATAGTTCAATTCTTTTATCTTGGCGGCTCGCGCATGTCCGCCCAGACACGGGAGATTGCTGCGTTGCCAGTTGCACACGACGCAAGTGCCAAGAGAAGCAGCGCCATAGTATAGCTTATAGTTCGCAAGGTTACGTTTAGGGGGGAGCGTGCAGTTTATGAAGTAAAGCCACCACGGCCGCATTAACCCTTTCGCTGCTACAGAGACGTGCTCCCTGCATTCCGCGCTGTGCGCGATTTTGTCACTGCACTGCTCGGCTGTGCTGACACATGGTGTTCCGACTGCTTTGACACACTTATCATTCGATTCCACAAAAACTATTTGGCCCAAAAATTAGATTTTTACACATATTCTTGACTGATACCTTCCCCCCATAAATGAATTAATTTTGTTTCGATGTTCAACGCAGTTATTATGCAGCATTAAATATAGTAAACCATTGCACGAAATTTTGAAGAGTTTGCAGAGGTAAAAGTCCATAGAGTATACTTTCCGTATGGTCGATTTTAGTTGCACAATGTTGAGAATGAAATGTGGACAAGATACCTAAATTTCATATAAAATTTACTGTATAACAAGATCTCATTTGATTTAAGTACCACATCGGTGTCGTATGTAATATTGAGAAATATTCCGTCTTTCGCGACTGTAACAAAAGTTTTATTTACACCAGGCACGTTTGGCTTTATTTTAAAGCACTTCAATCAATCAAAAAGAAGTAGACAAAATACATTAAACAAAACTGTGGACTTACAAAAACATTACGACTTGAATATACTGTCTATCAGTGAAGTGCTCAGAGCTATGTCAAATATAATTTTTGTGTGTGGCACACACAAACAGCATTTATTTGCTAAAACACTAAACAGCCGACACAAACGTTGAATATTGTGTTACCGCAGCACAAAACTACGAAAGGTGACTTGGCAATGGAGGAGACAAAATACTGTCCACTGAAGATGCTTCAAAAGAGAGAAACGCGTCTGGTCTAAATAAGTCCCTTATTACAGTTGCAGAAGAGGAATATATTTCAATACCATTGGTAAAACTGCGACTGTGGAACAAAAACAAGAAAGAGAACATGAGTACCATTGTGTATGTATTTCTTTGATTGAAGTGCTTTAAAATAAAGCCAAACGCGCCCGGTGTAAATAAAACTTTTATTACAGTCGCGAAAGACGGAATATTTCTCAATATTACATACGACACCTATGTGGTACGTAAATTAAATGAGATATTGTTATACAGTAAATTTTATATGAAATTTAAGTACCTTGTCCACATTTCATTCTCAACATTGTGGCAACTAAAATCGACCATACGGAAAGTATACGCCATGGACTTTTACCTCTGAAACTCTTCAAAATTTCGTGCAATGGTTTACTACATTTAATGCTGCACAATAACTGGGTTGAACATCGAAACAAAATTAATTCATTTATGGGGGGAAGGTATCAGTCAAGAATATGTGTAAAAATCAAATTTTTGGGCCAAATAGTCTTTGTGAAATCGAATGATAAGTGTGTCAAAGCAATGGGAGCACCATGTGTCTGCACAGGCGGGCAGTGCGGTGATGACAAAATCGCGCACAGCGCGGAATGCGGCGAGCACGTGACTGCAGCAGCGAAAGGGTTAATGAAGAGACAAAGCACTAGAAATTTCAAAAAATTGCATTCAAACGAATAAAATCCGTGAAGTAAGACACTTCGATATTGTTTTTAAATGAAGAAAATATTTAGCATCACTCAAGGTTTGAGCTCTTTACCTTTCACTTACTTACCCAACGCTTTAACCGTTACGCTAGCGCAGCTCGTCCTGCAATGTACTTCCAGAAGGACTCTAACAGCTTACGCAAAATTCTGACAAACACTGTTGGTATGCCTATGAATTACTCGCACTTCGTCGAAGTACAATAGGAAATAAACAATTACCGCTGTTCTTTATTGCGAAAAAGCGGTTCGTGAAATTGCTATCGCCTGAATTAGGAGTCTTATTGCTTGTTTGGTTTAATTAATTAATAGAATATGAAGCAATTGGTATAAAGAATGGCTTTTCCAACCTTTCTATAAAACAAAGTCTGCTATCAAGACATTGCTTTTGCTCTATTACTTTATTTATGACTGAACGTTTCTAAAACTGAAGACACTCGTCCGTGCTCTGCTCTGCAGTCGAGATCTGGCAACGTCGTTCTCTGTTCATTGGCTGACTGTATTTTTTGACGTCAGATGCGCAGAACGAACCTAAACTCGGCCGCCAACATAAATGACGCGCACTTTAGTCACAAAAATATGACGAAGCAGACACTTCTCACTCGTGGTTAAATGTTAACAGTTACTGAAAAGTCTAGATTAGATTAGATTAGTACTTGTTCCATAGATCATGAATACGACACTCCGTAACGATGTGGAACGTGTCAGGTTAATAAAAGGTATCTATACAAGATATTACATTACACAAAATATTACACGACACTTAATATTTTTATTTTTTTTTTGTGTGTGGGGGGGGGGGGGGGGGGGTGAGGAAATTACCCACTTACTATATCCAAAAATTCATCTAATGAGTAGGAGTTGCCATTAAGAAATTCTTTTAATTTCCTTTTAAATGCTATATGGTCATCTGTCAGACTTTTGATGCTATTAGGTAAGTGACCAAAGACTTTTGTGGCAGCATAATTTACCCACTTCTGAGCCAAAGTTAGATTTAACCTTGGGTAGTGAAGATCATCCTTTCTCCTAGTGTTGTAGCCATGTACACTGCTATTACTTTTGAATTCGTTCGGACTGTTAATAACAAATTTCATAAGTGAATATATATATTGTGAGGCTACAGTGAAGATCTCTAGCTAAGCGTCTACATTACGTAAGTACAATTATAGCAGTAGAACTATTTGAAGAACTAACAATTATTATCTTTAATTTTGCTCTCTGCTAAGAAAGCAACTACTTTTATTAATACTGCTAAACCATAACTAATACCAATACCACAAAAACTTCACACAATTTCTTACCTAAAACCAAAACTCCAAGCGACCATTCGAACACTCAACGAAATTAAACACATCCATATGTAGTATAAACCACATATTTTCAACTTCTCTGTGCTGTTATCTTAAGGGTCTTCACATGTGGCGAGGCATTTGGTTACTTTAAGAGAGTTCGAAAGTGAGGAGGCATCCTGTGACAGAGATAGATTTTAGCACGGCATCATGAGCCAAAAATGAGTTTAATATTCTAATCCTATGGTGCTTGACTTAATAGACATTAAGCTGATTAGAACAGACTTTTTTTCCTATGTGATGAGGAAATACTTAGAGGAAATGTTTCACAACAAGTAACGATACTTTAGCGATGTGGAAAAGCATATGTACCCCATTTTCTTCTGTCTTCGAAAATAGCTTGTATGAAGGGAGAAATCTACGTTTCGCGTGAGAAATTCAAGGTGTATGGTCAACAACTTTGCTGTCTCAGATTGGGTAAAGTGGATTTCTTAAACTGGAGGGAGAGGGGTATATGACGGGGTGAAATTGGTTAGAACTACTGAATACATCCAAGTCACAGCTGTCTGTTTAGCAGTGCTTCACGGCTGGCTTCAGGGGTGGTCGCGAGGAGTCAGAGACCGGAAGTAACAGATTAGCTCAGGCTGTGACAGGTGGTTAGGTACAAAGGACGCGCCGACCTGTCTGCTTTTGCCTACAGCTGTGGGGGCTAGTGAAGTGACTAGTGAGCTGGCTGAGTGGGGATAGAAGCGGACGTGTATATCGTGTGAGAGAAAACTGAAAATGACAGGTGTTTGCACTGGATATATTGATAACATCCGAATTCTTACCACTCCAGCCAACCCCAGATGCCCCCCATGGCCTAGGTGGTGCGCTCTGGCACACACGTGCATGCATGACTGAGGCAGCAGCAGTAGTTTTCACTGACCTCAGCGTTGACGCCGGTGGTGTATGAGAGAATTGGCGCACTGCATGCGGACGTCGGGACTTGGCTGCGCAGGATGTGTGAGTGTTTCAGCGATCTTCGACATCTGGCATGGACGCAGCCCCGAATCCTCCCGAAACCAGGCAGGTAAGCATGTAACAGAACCGAATCCTCCCAAAGTGGCACAATGCGACAGAGCATTGTGTGCGCTAATGACCTCAACTGCCTGCGGTCACTTCGCAGTTCGCGGCGACAGAGTGATATGGGTTTGAACTTTTCGCCATCAACAATGTTTTCTGACTTTGAAGAGCATCAGTCGCCTAGAACTTAGAACCAATTAAACCTAACTAACCTAAGGACATCACACACATCCATGCCAGAGGCAGGATTCGAACCTGTGACCGTAGCGGTCGCTCGGTTCCAGACTGTAGCGCCAAGAACCGCACGGCCACTACGGCCGGCTAACACAGAGCTGGTGACGAAAAATACAAACATTGGCGCTTGCGCGTGACTACTACGCAAAAAATGAAATTGGAAGGTTTCTGTCGTACCCCTAGCTACTACACTGGCTTCCGCGCACGGTCTTATGGTAAAACTGTCATAACTCTGCTTCTAGGCTGCTTATAAAGAAGAAATATGTACCAGATTTTACATTAGACCCGCAACAATATAAAGACCCGCAACAATATAAGTGTCAAAACAGCATCCAACTTCGTGCATTACTTTTTGCATAATGCGAGTACAAACAGGCACGCAGAAGAAATTATAAAAATATGTTTTGCCATCTATTGCGCTTCTATAGACCATTCAAATTAAGTTAACTTAACCATCTCCTACATTCAGACATCGGACACTTATCAATTTGTTGTATGTATAGATTTGCTGGAAATGTATCCATAATTCATAAAACGAACACAGAGATAGAATATGTGTTGCGAAATCATGATTTGCTATTTTGATAAATTAATTACGAAGAAATCAAGGCTATAAATGATTCCAGTTTCTAAAAATAAATATCTAAATAAGATAAAAGATAAAACTTTTAAACATACAATACACGCGAAAATTTTTTACGTCTTCTACTGTAAATTCATATGCTCTCCTTTGCCCGAATGGAGTATTCATAACGCTTAGAACGGCTACCTGCTTCAAACGGGACGATTCGGTCCCATCGTTTTTCAGACCCTTGCGGGCTTGGGAGGATTCGGTACCGTTTTGCTGATCGCGGGAGGATTCGGGGCTGGCTCTGGTGTGACAGCTGCTGGTTACTGGTTTACGTTTGTCGTGTTCAGTGCTTCTCAGTGCATTGCAGTGGCCTCTGTCTTGCAGAGGTGTTTGTAGTTGTGACTGTTACTATCCTATCACATGGCAGACCCTTCCTCCTCCTGCTGAATGTAGCAGAGAGGACCAATTTAAGAATTTTATAGTGCTTTAAAAACCAAATCGCAACGTCAGATATCCGACTGATCAATTTATTGTTTGCGTTAGTTGTATAGTGATCACACATCTGTTCAGAACCTCCCACAAATTGTTTAAGGGCATAGAATGCAACTGAGCTGAAATTTGAAATTTTTAGCTACCTCCAAGGTGATGGACTTCCTACAAAATGACCTGACTGTGCCAGAATCCACCGACAGGAGGCAAGGTGAAAAAATCCAGTAGGGTTTGGAAACCGGGTTGTTGCAGGATCAAATCCCGCCAAATATTTCCAGTCCTAGTATCCACCAATAGGAAGCAAGGAAAAACTGTCCTACACAAAGGGTATCGATCTAAATAATTAGTCAATCAATCTGATAGAATGAGGGAATATTTCGAAGATATCCGCGGCTGGGGGTTTCCTAGGTAAATGCAGTTCGATCTGACTGTGACGGATGCAGCATGCGGGTTTGGCAGTGGCACGCTACAGGATGTGACCGCTTGAGAGGGACGGAAAGAGAGAGAGAGAGAGAGAGAGAGAGAGAGAACATGTTTCGACAGGAATTTCTCGGATATCAAACGTCAAAGGGATGCCACCGCCTGACGCTTTTGTTTGGGGGTTAGCGCGACATTCGGTCTGTGCACCGGATGAGGCGCTTTGGTGACAGCAGTCTGCAAGGCCCTGAGCGGGCGTGGTGCGATCTTAAAACTTTTGAACATGGCTGCGTGGTCAGCGACCGTCTATAAAGTAAAATTAAACCAATAGCAGCCCTCAGTAGCAAAAAAGAAGTCTTTTGGCTTAGGTTTCGGCACTACTATCAGGGCCTTCATCAGAAGTAGACACTCAAACTGGCCTATAATATAATTACAAAATTATGAGAAAAGAAATTAAGTGTAAGTACTGACTAGGCGTACAAAAAAGAAATAGTACTTACATATCACGTATGAAACTAAATAACAAGCGATAAAGCTTTAGTCACAAAATTATTGCAATAGAATACGCGGAAGGCAGTGCAGCTACTGGAAACAAAAATGCGTGTTTTATGGTGGTTCCGTGAAGTCATGATCAGCTCTGCTGCTAAACGAGTAAACACAGAGCTGAGTGGGCTGCTTTAGATGGATGCAAGATCTCGTAATGGTGCTGTTCGAGTAGTGGCTGTAGAAAGATGCGGGTGTACTTTTCACGGCCTACACCTAAGTAGGAGGGGTATGGATGTTAACAGGAAACATAAAAGGGGTGAAGGGGGGGGGGGGGGGGGAGCCAGCTCACAAAAGCAAATCCCTGCGGTTATTGGGATCAGATGAGAGACTGATGTTAGGTGAAATTCAGACGGAAAAAACTGAGGGAAATTAAACAGAGACTCAAAGTTCATCTTATAATAAAAGAGGATAGGTTGTATCAGTTGTTACGTATCACGTATGAAACTAAATAACAAGCGATAAAGCTTAAGTGACAAAATTATTGCAATAGAATACACGGGAGGCAGGCAACTATGGGCTGCTAACACGTGTCGAGCTACAGTAGCGTGAGACTGAGAAGCCCGCGTTAGCAATTGCGGGCACGTGAACATTACACCAAGAGTGCCATCTAGTAGCCGCAAATACAAACACGCTACTTAACGTTCAAAATATAGACAGACGAATGTTACAATGAACATTATTTTGTACATGAAGTAAAAGGCAATATTTTTTTATCTGACAGCAGCAGACACGGTAACAACTTGTTAAGTTTAAAGGCTGAAAATGCCATTTTAGAAGTACAAAGGGAGCTGAATAACTCAGCGAGCCGAAAAATGCTGTAACATGAAATGTAGTTAATATAAAACAATTAATAAACAAAAAATTATGAGTCGACTTAGACAGAAAAAGTGTTTTAGTAGCTGCACGAGGAAACATGAAATCAAATACCAAGTAACGGCTTTATACCATTGAAGAAGCTTTTATTACGGAACTGTAGCTGCTCATTAGGAATGAGGCCATCATTTCGAGAAAGATGTTTAAAAATTTCTAACCTACGGCCTTTCACCTCAGTGTGCAAAATGTTGATATCGCGAACTGCTTTGGGCGCGTGACCTGTAATTATTGGTTGAAAAGGCAACATTACAGTTGTATTTATTATGAAGAAGTCTATAAGTCTGATAGGAGATGGTCCCCAAGAAAGGAATAAAAAAAAATCTACTACTTTTGGTTGGACTCAATCGTAGTCTAGAGGTGCCGAGTGTAGTTAACTCTTTAACAGTTCTCTCTTTAGGGATATCATCCACTATGGCAGGTTCGTATTCGTTATTAACTGCCATCGTTTCGATCAGATTAATTTCTTCCTCGAATTTTTTTTTTCGAGATTGGACCAGAAGTAGGTCTGTGCATAGCAGAGTGAGAGAGCTTGTGGGAGCGACCTCTTGGACAGCAGGAAGCGGCGCAGTCCAGTGGCTGCTGCTGTGGTGCGGGCCAGCGCTGCGTGCCGGCCAGCGGACGGCGCCTTCTTCGCGATCGAAAGATTTTTTTAACAAAGTAATTACGTGTAATGAGTATTCCGTGATGGTATTCCTTGTGCAATCGGAATAAAAAAGCGATCGATTTAATTACTTCTTTTCGATGTATTTTACAAGACCTGCATCATCCCAAACAGCAGAGAATGATGAAGAAGAGAGACTTAACCTCTGTAAATTGAATTTGTTTTATAAATAAACAAAACACCATCTGCTATGTAATAGAATTTCCTGTTGAGAAATCCTTCCTTTCCAGTACAGGCCGGCCTATGTGGCCGACCGACTCTAGGCGCTTCAGTCCGGAACCGCGCTGCTGCTACGGTCGCAGGTTCGAATCCTGCCTCGGGCATGGATGTGTACGATGTCCTTAGGTTAGTTAGGTTTAAGTAGTTCTAAGTCTAGGGGACTGATGACCTCAGATGTTAAGTCCCATAGTGCTTACAGTCATTTCAACCATTCCAGCACAGAGCCATAATTTCTGGGTGGGAGGAGTGGGGGAAAGTTAGAGAGAGGAGGGGGATTTACCAGAGGGGGAGGAGTTAATTAATTGATTGATTGAATTAATTAGTCAATTAATTCAATATCAAAAGTGCGCTTGTATCAGCAATTGGAGTTCCGAAACAGGTGGGGGGGTGGGGGGGTGGGGGGGATTTCTCAGAAGCGCAGATTATCCCCAGGGGGTCCCAATCCACTTAGCAGAACAAAAGGTTAAGGACCTGTCAGACAAGAGAGAACAATAGGTTTCCCCCTGAATGTATACATGCCCCTGAATGTAGGAAATCCGCAATATGCGCTGGCACTGGCCTTTCCCCACCACTCATGGCAGGTCTATAAATCAGCAAAACTATATTTGAACAGAAAAGGTCTTTCTAATAAAAGACACAAAGGAGCAATATTGAAGATGCAAATTTCCGATGGCTGATGGCGCCATAGTTTCGTAAAGAGGTGATTGTAGCAGGCAGTCCTGTTGTGATGTCCATAGTAGCCTACACATGGGATGGCAGTTCCCTAGTGTGGCTCCAGTGCTTACTGATAAATGTTATGGCATGACGTAGAATGTTGCAGAGAGTCCAATACTCGTTCTCGAATGACAGGCGCATGTGTGAAGGCTTTCCGACGCTTTGTGCACAGTACGTGATAGTTACCAGCGGTCGACCGGAATTTTTACGACGTGTATTTCTGTCCTGACGTTTTCATGCAGTCCAACAATGGGCCACTACCACATCCGAATGCCACATAAATATGGTAATTGAATTATTCGACGAGCCGGCCAAATGGAGACTCACAATGACCCTTTTCAATTGTGCCATGGACTGATAATGCTGCCTCACACGTTAGGCGGCATCTCCGTCTCCTTTCCAGTGATCACTCAATATCTGACCCTGTTCGAGCCCGTTGTACTGGGTGATCAAAAAGTCAGTATAAATTTGAAAAGCCGGCCGCGGTGGTCTCGCGGTTCTAGGCGCGCAGTCCGGAACCGTGCGACTGCTACGGTCGCAGGTTCGAATCCTGCCTCGGGCATGGATGTGTGTGATGTCCTTAGGTTAGTTAGGTTTAAGTAGTTCTAAGTTCTAGGGGACTAATGACCACAGCAGTTGAGTCCCATAGTGCTCAGAGCCATTTGAACCAGCCATTTAAATTTGAAAACTTAATAAACCACGGAATAATGTAGATAGAGAGGAAAAAAATGACACACATGCTTGGAATGACATGGGGTTTTATTAGAACAAAAAAAAAGTTCACAAAATGTCCGACAGATGGCGCTGGACAGCAAAACGCCAGTGACTGCGCATGACAATCGTGTATAAAAGGAGCTGTAATGAGAGAGAGAATCAGATGCGCCAGCAGTCGCAGCATGTTGACGTTGCGTTTCGATCCTATCGCCATAGGAAGGGGATTCGAACGGGTAAAGGTCCGTTGACGAATGCAGCTGTGGCGAGAATGATTTCGAAGTTCGAAGCCACGGATTGTTTAGACGATAGACCCCGTAGCGGCCAACCGAGCACAAGGCGTAATGCTGCTGAGACAGTTGAGGAAGAAATGGAGACTGTAGCAGGTTCGTCTATGCACGGGGAAGTCAGCGCTCGTGCAGCCGCACGTCGCACCGGCATTCCATACACTACTGTTTGATTGGCACTTAGGCGTACCCTCCGATGCTATCCGTACAAAATCCATCGGCATCATGAACTGTTACCTGGCGATTTAGTGAAGCGGAGGGCATTTGTGGCGTGGGCGTTTCAAAAGTTGGCGTAAGATGACGATTGGTTGAGTAACGTGTTGTGGACCGACGAAGCTCATTTCACGCTCCGAGGGTCTGTTAACGCCCACAACAGCAGAATTTGGGCCACCGAAAATCCTAGAGCTGTCGTGGAAACTCCATTGCACGACGAGAAAGTCACAGTATGGGTTGGATTTACCACATCTACCGTTATCGGGCCTTTTTTCTTCGTGGAAATGCGTGATTCTGGTTTTGTAACTGCTACCGTGACGGGTGAGAGGTACTCCGATATGTTACAGAATCGCATCATCCCCAGCCTGGCTGATAAACACCTGCTAGAACGTACGATGTTTATGCAGGATGGCGCTCCACCCCATATTGCTAGACGCCTGAAAGATTTCTTGCGCGCGTCGTTTGGTGATGATCGTGTGCTCAGCCGCCACTTTCGTCATGCTTGGTCTCCCAGGTCCCCAGAACTTAGTCCGTGCGATTATTGGCTTTGGGGTACCTGGAGTCGCAAGTGTATCGTGATCGACCGAAATCTCTAAGGATGCTGAAAGAGAACATCCGACTTCAATGCCTCTCCATAACTCCGGACATGCTTTACAGTGCTGTTCACAACATTATTCCTAGACTACAGCTATTGTTGAGGAATGATGGTGGACATATTGAGCATTTCCTGTAAAGAACATCATCTTTGCTTTGTCTTACTTTGTTATACTAATTATTGCTATTCTGATCAGATGAAACGCCATCTGTGGGACATTTTTTGAACTTTTGTATTTTTGGTCATTCCAAGCATGTGTGTCAATTTGTACCTCTCTATCTACATTATTCCGTGATTTATTCAGTTTTCAAATTTGTACTGACCTTTTGATCACCCGCTATATCCTACCTGTCCTGGTAACAACACTAAACCAGAGCAACTCCAATGCGCTCTGGTGGCCGTTCTATTAGTTACAGAGAACTGCGACTCTGAGCAGTGTTTCGAGTGAACACTGCAGCATTGCGAAAGTTGCTGTTGAGTACCGTAGAGTGTTGGGTACAGCTAGAGCGTACGGCCGGCTGGCGGGGTGTTTTGCCAGCAAGCCTGGGCGGCGTGGCGCGACCTTCCCCCCTCCACAGCTGCGCTGGCCTGCCGCCAGGCGCCGCGTGCGTCGTTCTCGGTGGGCCCCACGTGAGGCGGCCGCACTCCACACCCAGGCGCCAGCAGTCGCCGTGACTCGCGGATCTGGACGCGCATTGGCCCACGCAGCGAGCATACTGCTGGTTCTCGCGACGAGGAGGAGGCAGTCTATTGCAGTACTGCGGCGCACTACAGGCTATACAGGGTGTCCCGGGAGAAAAGGTACATATTCAGGGATGTGACGGGAACGACCATACGAAGCAAAAACGTATAGTAAATATAGGCTCTAAAATGCGTACCTTAAGTGCTATGATCATCTTTGATACTGGGAAACAAGTATCTTCTACTGTAAGCTCTTTGCTTTCTGTACTTTGAGAGGTGGTAATACGGACCAAGACAAGAAAAAAAAGTCCAGTAAACGTGGGCTCTAAAGTGCTCCGAGCATTTGCTCATCTTCGCTACCGTGAAACCAGGGTCGTTCCTATCATTAAGAAAGACTAGGCGTCTGCCTACGGTGGCAAAATTCTAGGGGCGGCAAAGGGCAGAAAAAGGTAATTTCAGATCAAACAGCAATTTATGCCGACTTTGGTTGCACAGGTATATTCAGCTGAACTCAATCAGTTTTAAATGAATTGAGGTCAAAGTATGAGAATACAGGGTTTTTCCCAGAAATTGAGGACATTTGGTCAACCAAGTTTAATGATTAAAAGTATTGTTGTGCCGTTGGATGATGATGGTCGCGTCCGGAGGGGGCGGGGGGCGTGTCAGGCCAACACCGACTCAAAGGAAGGCCTCGGCGCTTGTTGGTGACGTCACGTCAGCTAGGCACGGCGAACGCCAGGTCTGTTGCAGGCAGAAACGCCTGGGCGTGCTTATCACTATAAATCTCTTATTTTTGGACAAAATGTTTGGTATTGTTCTAGATTATGCAGTTTTATTTAGATGAAAGATTTTCTTACTATCGTAAAGCTACAAATGAAGATCATAGTTCTGTATTACTGAATCCTGACGAAACAAACTTAGATCAATATGAGAAGATGCTTTGCCCCATTGCAAGCTTCGGAAATTTTACATTCAAGTAACTATATTTACTTGATCCATTTTGTTATCGAAACTTACCCCAACCTCCTTACAATTATTCTTTTATTTATTTATTTATTTTCGTTTGACATCGTCACTGGAAATGTGAACTAATTTACATGTGTAAATGTCAAACTGTTGCCAGTCATTAGATTACAGTCGTTCTCAACGAAAGGAATTCTAAACAGGAAACAAAATAGCTTCATACATCGAAAATACTGCTGAGCTTAAACTTTTTTAAACATGCACATTAGAAAAGATAAATATTCCCCTCTTGCAACTGAAAGGAGAAACTTCATAAGATAAAAAAATTTTATTTGATAAAACAAGTATCTCTCTTTCGTCTCTTCTTCTGTCCCCCACCCCCTCCCCCAACGTATACAATCGCAAGATATTTCATTAACATTCAGTGCTCCTCACCCCGTAGCCAACTGAGATACCTAAATAAGAGCACCAATATGTTCACAGTTTCTTGTAAAAGCAACCCAGTACAAACATAACTTCCTCATATTTACAAATAAGGTAAAGAAGCACAATTCTGTTGCTGCTGGACAATGAAGTTGTTTTTGTATGTCAATCCTTAAAACAGGTGGAAATTTAAGTTCAGGAGTACACCGTTTGTTAAGAAGTGTAATGAATTGCACAATTAATTGATTGCAGAAATCTCTCAGAACAATGTGTGTTGGTCAACTACTGCCAATAGTTTCACATTTTCCTGTGTCAGAGAGGGAGACACCACCATTATGAGTATGCCTGCAACAGACCTAGCGTTCGCCGTGCCTAGCTGACGTGACGTCACCAACAAGCGCCGAGGCCTTCCTTTAAGTCGGTGTTGGTCAGCCACACTGATGGTAGTCCTCATTTTTCAATTCTCGCCTAGGGTGACAAAACACCTAGCAAAGGCCCAGCGTGGAACGTCTCTTCTACTGAAGAACTACTCTTAGCGCTTAAGTTATGCATTTTAGAGCCCAACTTACTAGACAATTTTTGTTTTGTTTTGGTCCATACTACTCAAAATACGGAAAACAAGGATCTTGCAGCAGAAGAGATTTACTTCGCAGTATCGAAGATGACCCTCCCCCCCTCCCCCCTCCCCCCCCCTCCCCCATGAACTATGGATCTTGCCGTTGGTGGGTAGCAATACTGTAGGTGCAACCACAACGGAGGGGTACTGTTGAGTGGCCAGACAAGCGTGTGGTTCCTGAAGAGGGGCAGCAGCCTTTTCAGCAGTTGCAGGGCAACAGTCTCGATGACTGACTCATCTAGCCTTGTAACATTAACCAAAACGGCCTTGCTGTGCTGGTACTGCGCACGGTTGAAAGTAAGGGGAATCTACAGCCGTGCTTTTTCCCGAGGGCAAGCAGTTTTCCTGTGTGGTTAAATGATGATGGCGCCCGCTTGGGTAAAATATTCCGCGGGTAAAATAGTCCCCCATTTGGATCTCCGGGTCGAGACTACATTTGTCCTCTAGCCATCTATGGTTAGCCATTTTGCACTTCCTGTCGATCTCATTTTGAAGACATTTGTATTCCTTTTTGCCTGCTTCATTTACTCCACTCAGGAGGACGTCATTATCAGGAGAAACAAAACTGGCGTTCTACGGATTGGAGCGTGAAATGTCAGGTCCCTTGTTCGGGCACGTAGATTAGAAAATTTAAAAAGGGAAATGGGTAAGCTGAAGTTAGATATTGTGGGAATTAGTGAGGTTCGGTGACAGACTCCTGGTCAGGTGAAGACAGGGTTATAAATACAAAATCAATTAGGGGTAATGCAGTAGTAGGTTTAATAATGAATAAAAAAAATAGGAGCAATGGTAAGACACTACGAATAGCATAGTGAACGCACTATTGTAGCCAAGATAGACACGAAGCCCACGCCTACCATAGTAGTACAAGTTTATAAGCCAACTAGCTCCGCAGATGATGAGGAAATTGAAGAAATGTATGATGAAATAAAAGAAATTAGTCAGATAGTGAAGGGAGATGAAAATTTAATAGTCATGGGGGACTGTTAATCGGCAGTAGGAAAACGAAGAGGAGGAAAAGTACTAGGTGAATGTGAAATGGGGGTAAGGAATGAAAGAGAAAGCCGTCTGGTAGAATTTTGCACACAGCATAACTTAATCATAGCTAACAGTTGGTTTAAGAATCATGAAAGAAGACTGTATACGTGGAAGAGTCCTGGAGAGACTGCAAGGTATCAGATAGATTATATAATGGTAAGACAGAGATTTAGGAACCCGGTTTTAAACTGTAAGACATTTCCAGGGACAGTAGTGGACTCCGACCACAATCTATTGGTTATGAACTGTAGATTAACGCTGAAGAAACTGCAAAATTGTGGGAATTTAAGAAGATGGGACCTGGATAAACTGAAAGAACCAGAGGTTGTAGAGTATCAGAGAGAGGATTAGGGAACGATTGACAAGAAGAGGGGAAAGAAATACTGTAGAAAAAGAATGGGTAGCTTTGAGAGTTGAAATATTGAAGGCTGCAGAGGATCAAGTAGCTAAACAGACGAGGACTAGTAGAAATCCTTGGGTAACGGAAGATATATTGAAATTAAGATGAAAGGAGAAAATATAAAAACGCAGTAAATGAAGCAGGTAAAAAGGAATACAAACGTCTCAAAAAATGAGATCGACAGGAAGTGCAAAATGGCTAAGCAGAGAGGGCTAGAGAACAAATGTAAGGATGTAGAGGCATATCTCACCAGGGGTAAGGTAGATACTGCCTACAGGAAAATTTAAGAGACCTTTGGAGAAAAGAGAACCACTTGTATTTATATCAAGAGCTCAGACAGGAAACCAGTTCTAAGCAAAGAAGGGAAAGCGGATAGGTGGAAGGAGTATATAAAGGGTCTGCACAAGGGCGATGAACTCGAGGGCAGTATTATGGAAATGGAAGAGGACGTAGGTGAAGATGAAATGGGAGATATAATACTGTGTGAAGAATTTGACAGAGCACTGGAAGAGCTAAGTCGAAACACCCCTGGGAGTAGACAACATTCCATTAGAACTACTGATAGCCTTGGGAGAGCCAACCCTGACAAAACTATCATCTGGTGAGCGATATGTATGAGACTGGCGAAATACCCTCAGACTTCAATAAGAATATAATAATTCCAATCCCAAAGAAAACAGGTGTCGACAGGTGTGAAAATTACCGGACTATCAGTTTAATACCTCATAGCTGTAAAAAGCTGACACTAATTCTTTACAGATGAATGGAAAAACTGGAAGAAGACGACCTTGGGGAATATCAGTTTCGATTCCGTAGAAATGTCGGAACACGTGGGGCAATACTGATCCTAAGGCTTATCTTAGAAGATAGATTAAGGAAAGACAAAAGTACGTTTCTAGCATTTGCAGACTTAGAGAAAGCCTTTGACAATGTTGTCTGGAATGCTGTCGTTCAAATTCTGAAGGTGGCAGCGGTCAAATACATCTAACGAAAGGCTATTTACAATTTATACAGAAACCAGATGCAATTATAAGAGTCGAGGGGCACGAAAGGGAAGTAGTGGTTGGGTAGGGAGTGAGACAGGGTTGTAGCCTATCAATCTGTATATTGAGCAAGCAATAAAGGGAACAAAAGAAAAATTAGGAGCACGAATTCACGTCCATGGAGAAGAAATAAAAACTTTGAGGTTTGCCGATTACGTTGTAATTCTGTCGGACACCGCAAAGGACCTGGAAGAGCAGTTGAACGGAATGCACAATGTCTTCAAAAGAGGATATAAGATGAACATCAACAAAAGTAAAACGAGCGTAATGGAATGTAGTCTAATTAAATCAGATGACGCTGAGGGAATTAGATTACGAAATGAGACACTTAAAGTAATAGATGAGTTTTATTATTTAGGGAGCAAAATAAATGATGACAGTCGAAGCAGAGAAGATATAAAATGTAGACTGGCAATGGCAAGAAAAGCATTTCTGTAGAAGAGAAATGTATTAACATCGAGTATAGATTTAAGTATTTTCTAAAAGCATTTGTATGGAGTGTATCCATGTATGGATGTGAAACATGGACTATAAATATTTTAGACAAGAAAAGAATAGAAGCTTTCGATATGTGATACTACAGAAGAATTCTGAAGATTAGATGGGTAGATCACGTAACTAATGAGGAGGTAATGAATAGAATTGAGGAGAAGAGGGATTTGTGGCACAACTTGACTAGAAGAGGGGATCAGTTGGTAGAACAAGTTCTATTGCATCAAGGGATCACTAAGTTAGTATTGGAGGGCAGCGTGGAGGGTAAAAGTCGTAGAGGGAGGCTAGAGGTGAATACGCTAAGCAGATTTAGAAATAAGTAGGATCCAGTAGTTACCTGGAGATGAAGAAGCTTGCATAGGATAGAGTAGTATGGAGAGCTGCATCAAACTAGTCTCTGGACTGAAGACCACAACAACAACAACAACAACAACATCGCAGATGAACCCATGTTTACTGGACTTTCTTGCTTTGAATGATCATTCCTGTCATACCTGAATATTGACCACTCCTGGTGAGACACCCTGTGCACGAGAGTCATGCTAAAAGTAAAGTTTTCATGTGATGAGCTACACAATTACCTTCTTCCAACTATGTCGAGCAGAAACACTCATTTACTATTTATTTGTTTGATTTTAAAATGTGTAACAAAAATCGATCCTGCTAAATGTAAAGCTTGTAGTTTAGTACGGTTCATAAATACAAAAAAATACAAAAAATTAAATAAAGATAAAAAGAAATCATCTTGTCGAAATTTACAGATTGGATAGCCTAAGTTTATGTAAATGTGATGAATGAAGCTCATGTCGAAAATGGTTCGTCATGCTGATGGACAGAGCTTTTGCTTGTTGGAATTTCACGATAAATTCTTCATCTAATTTTTATCGGTAATTTGGGCTATAGAAAAATGTGTGTCTGGTGGGTTCAGCGCCTGTTCACACAGGGGAAAAAAAAAAGGAAAACGACGAATGGTGGAACTTTTCTTAATCATACCACAGGTACGGCGAAGAGTTTTCAGTCACATTGCTACTGGCGAGACTTAGATTTCACATAAAAGCCCATAAACAAAGCGCCAGTTAATGTAATTGCGTTATTAATGGTCCCCAACAGAACCAAACAAGCCAAACAATGCTGGGCACCAACAGGATTATAACCACATTGGTATGGGGACGAAAGGGTGTCCTACTAATCGACTTCATCCATAGAGGAGAAACTATAAAGGCAAAGATCTACCGTCATACCCTTCCTTAATTATAGCTGCATTACGTTCCTGCACTATTGCATTTGCTCTCATTCTGCTGCATTGGATGTCCTTTGGGAGTTTAAGCGAGGAGTTTTATAGCTTGGTCCCGACTGACTACCACCTTTTTTTCCCAAATTGAAGAATTTATCGGGCAGAAAGCACTTTGGAATGACAACGAACTGAAAGAGGACGTTAGCGTCGTGTTCAATAGCTTGGTGCCAAATGAGCCTGCGCGGGGCATAGGAAAGCTTATGGAGCTTACGACATACTGTAAGGTGCCAGGATTTGGGCAGTTACACGTTAGCTTACCAACATTAGTATTAATAATAAAGGGACTGACAAGGGCATCAGATGATGACTTTATTGAATTATGATGACTATGAGGCCCTCTCGAGTAGTATTCCCTGCATGTCTGCATGATTAAGCAACTAACTTAAAGCGTTGGTGAAAAGTGTCGGAAGTTGAGAATTGTGGAATATGAAGTCTGCAGCTGGTCGCAGCTCGCCGGGCCGCCAGGTAGCGGTCACCGGAAACTCGGGACAATACGGCGCTTTTGGGGATAGCTCGGCATCCGGAGCCATCTGTGCTGGGCAACACGTGGCGAAGACGGGAATTTCGTTTGCCTAGGGGCGTTATGACCTATTCGATCATTGGGTAGAATCTCAGAAATGGCGTTGGAGGGATTTCGGCAACGTTAGAGCGTTCGACATTGGTCGAAACTGAGTGTTCTTCCGCCACGGTTTCGTACGCGTGGAAGACGGAAGAATTGTGGAAAGAGAGGACTTCGCCTTCAGCCATCGAGCGGTACGGACTTGGAGACGGCGGTTTGGTCATTGTGTTCGAAGGGAGATATACAGTCTGTATCGTAACATTGCACCAACACGTGTTCCATGCAGAATTCTGCGCTTAGAGCTCTTTGTGTGCTCAGAAGCGAGATTTTCACCAACGCTTAACCACTTCCAACAACTTATATAGTATTCTTGATCTTGTAGCTCTCCTTGCGAGCTGCCGAGTATTCAGCAACGTAGCTGCCGGTAATTGGTGCCCGTAATTGCAAATTAGTGCCATTTTCAGCAGTGTGTGGGTGGTCAAAAAATTCACATTTTTGTAATTAATGTTAATTATGGGAAGTATCAAAATTAAATGCCAGTATTACAATAGAATTACCGACTTCACTGTAGCTAGCATTTAATCTGTCCCAGTAAGATTTACATGTACCCTAGTCACTGCACAGCTTGCCCAGACGGGAAGGAAAGAAGCTTTGCGATCTTCCATGTCAGCGACGGAAAAATAAGCTTACAATACGTTTAGATTTAGACGGCTGATAAGCAGGGATATATCTAAGACATCAAAATATGTTTAAAATAAATTTTCTTTATCTTTAATTAAACTGTCTGGAGAAACGTTCAATACTTTTAGAATGGCACCCAAGAAGATTTCTCGTTGACTGTGTTGCGTTCTATTTGGCGGATCTTCGATTACTAGATATTTAATGCTTCCTTCTTTAGACTCACAAGAGAATATCTACATACATACTTCGCAAGCTACTATACTGAACCTGGCGGAGAGTATATCGTACCAATACTATCGATTTTCCTCCTTATGACCTGCATTCATCGTCTGCAAGGTGTCATATTAAATGTGGAGGTGTCGCAAGGGATAATACGAAAATACCATACGTTGTTCATTAAGTAAGTTTGGTAGACCGCTAGTGTTCACCAGACACACACTGCATGATTAATTTGTGTTGTCTTCACGTAAGACTAATGCCAATGTAAAACCCATTTGCCTTTTGCTAAATCTCTCATGCTCATTAAGTTGCGTTTTTCTTTTGCTCCTAGAGAAAAGTCAACGACTGAGGTGGCGCAGTATTTAATACGCTGCACTTGCATTCGACAAGCGCGACCACCCAGATTTACTTCTTGATGCAATAATTTACCAACAGCCGTATGTATTGTGGAAATTTATTTTATTTTATGAACAGGCCACCAAGAGCTGTTGCAGGACGATTTGATTCACGGATCCAGTTATATGGCTCCTTCCGTGTACAGCGTTTTTACGACTACGACGAGTGGGGCCTGAAGTGGCATCAATGTAATGCCGAAACTGGTAGCACGTAGAAGTTCATAAAATAAATTTCTACAATACATACGGCTGTTGGTAAATTATTGCATCAAGAAGATCATGCCAGCCGTCGTCCTACGATCCGTAATGGATCAACGAAGATCATCCAGATTTAGGTTTTCCGTAATTTCCCTAAATCGCTTCCGTCCAATGCCGGGATGGTTCGTTGGAAATGGCATGACCAAATTCCTTCCCCATCTTTGATACAATCCGAGCTTATGCTCCGTCTCTAGTGACCTCGATGTCGGCGGGGCGGGACGTTAAACCCATCTTCCTTCTTTCCTAGGAGAAAAGTTGTGTCTAAAAATGACAATAGATGAAAGGTAGACGATAGGAAGTGTGATTAATGTTCCACCCATTTGACTGAATGGTGGGTGAGACTAGCTGGCATTTAATGCACCTCGTTTCGTGTACTAAAAATTAGAATTACTGAAAAATCGTAACCAGATTTTCTTGTCAGATACCATTTTTTGCGAGTGTTGACATCTCCTGCTTCAAGTACATTGCTAATCATATGTGCCGACTTTTTATTACGTTGCTAAACGCAGTTTTCTTTCCTCAAACAGGATACTGTAATACGGTGACTCACCATGGCGTTTGCGTCCGTGACGCAGTGATTGCATGAAATTATGCTGGGCTCTGACGTCACAACGAGCGTGTTGCGCGATCACGGGAGAAGCTGCTACAGACGTTCGCATTACAACTCGTTGCGTAGCTCGAATGTGAGATGTTAAGAGGGAGTAGACCAGAAGTTTCTTCACGTAGTACTAAGAGGCTAAAGACACAGCAGTATTTCAGCGTAATTTAACAGAACCACCCTAAACTCAAAACTCAATGTACTACAACAGGCTCAGCCGTTTTTTAGAGTCTTTTATGTTCGTCTTACTTTTTCCCCGTACCAGCAGATACCTCTTTTCGATCTGTCACTTTCGAAACTTACCCCAGATGCAAGCTCACAGTCCGCAAATCACAAACAGGCTGAGAAATTCTTACATAACTATTAAAATAATTCCTCAATAAAGGCAAAGATAAGATCTCTCAGGTTTTCTCGGTGTGGTTGATTAATGCTGTACTTTCGGGTGTTCCAGCTGTTTTGCGCATGAAATGGAAGCGACAACATGGCTGTATACCCGGAAGCACACCAATGAGGTTCAAATGGTTCAAATGGCTCTGAGCACTATGGGACTTAACATCTGAAGTCATCAGTCCCCTAGAACTTAGAACTACTTAAACCTAAGTAACCTAAGGACATGACACACATCCACGCCCGAGGCAGGATTCGAGCCTGCGACCGTAGCGGTCGCGCGGTTCCAGACTGAAGCGTCTAGAACCTCGCGGCCACACCGGCCGGCCACCAATGAGGCAAGGATACATTAGTTAAATAACAACGGCATACGCTTTCTGCTGACTATTGTATCTGATGCAGGTTTACCATCCGTAACGAAACCGAGCGCGTTGTTACGAATACGTAACAACCAAGAACGTTGAACACAGCTTTTTTCCAGGCACGTTCAGTAAAAAATAATGGTGGAGTAATGAGTGAGTGTTAACTGCGTTGATGTGGATGAATGGGAAAATGTAACGTATGTGCTTATATGTGCACTGTCTGCTCAAAACTCAAAAAGAATCGCCGAGCCACACTGCGGAGTGTCAAACACATACCGGTAGAACGGTGACGATTATCGTTTTTACTTTTATCTCTCTCACCGACCTTTGACGAATAAATTACAGCGCTGAGAAGCTTCTCGCTGTGGCGAAGAAATAAAGTTTAACGTTGAGCCGACATCGACATTAAAGTTATTCCAGACGGGAAATAAGCGTTGGACAAGGAGAGGGAGAGAAATTTGTTGTGGTCTTTTTATAAGGTAACTGACACTCGCCGGAAGAAATTAAATAAGATAGCTGACTAAATACACTACTGGCCATTAAAATTGCTACACCACGAGGATGACGTGATACAGAAATTTAACCGACAGGAAGATGATGCTATGATATGCAAATGATTAGCTTTTCAGAGCATTCACACAAGGTTGGCGCCGGTGGCGACACCTACAACGTGCTGACATGAGGAAAGTTTCCAACCGATTTCTCATACACAAACAGCAGTAGACCGTCGTTGCCTGGTGAAACGTTGTTGTGATGCCTCGTGTAAGGAGGAGAAATGCGTACCATCACGTTTCCGACTTTGATAAAGGTCGGATTGTAGCCTATCGCGATTGTGGTTTATCGTATCAGGACATTGCTGCTCACGTTGGTCGAGATCCAATGACTTTTAGCAGAATATGGAATCGGTGGGTTCAGGAGGATAATACGGAACGCCGTGCTGGATCCCAACGGCCTCGTATCACTAGCAGTCGAGATGACAGGCATCTTATCCGCATGGCTGTAACGGATCGCGCAGCCACGTCTCGATCCCTGAGTCAACAGATGGGGACGTTTGCAAGACCACAACGATCTGCACGAACAGTTCGACGACGTTTGGAGCAGCATGGACTATCAGCTCGGAGACCATGACTGCGGCTACCATTGACGCTGCATCACAGACAGGAGCGCCTGCGATGGTGTACTCAACGACGAACCTGGGTGCACGAATGGTAAAACGTCATTTTTTCGGATTAATCCAGGTTCTGTTTACAGCATCATGATGGTCGATCCGTGTTTGGCGACATCGCGGTGAACGCACATTGGAAGCGTGTATTCGTCATCGCCATACTGGCGTATCACCCGGTGTGATGGTATGGGGTGACACTGGTTACACGTCACGGTCACCTATTGTTCGCATTGACGGCACTTTGAACAGTTGACGTTACATTTCAGATGTGTTACGACCCGTGGCTCTACCCTTCATTCGATCTCTGCGAAACCCTACATTTCAGCAGGATAATGCACGACTGCATGTCGCAGGTCCTGTACGGGCCTTTCTGGATACAGAAAATGTTCGACTGCTGCCTTCTCCAGATCTCTCACCAATTGAAAACGTCTGGTCAATGGTGGCCGAGCAACTGGCTCGTCACAATACGCCAGCCACTACTCATGATGAACGGTGGTATCGTGTTGAAGCTGCATGGGCAGCTGTACCTGTACACGCCATCCAAGTTCTGTTTGACTCAATGCCCAGGCGTATCAAGGCCGTTATTACGGCCAGAGGTGGTTGTTCTGTGTACTGATTTTTCAGGATCTATGCACCCAAATTGCGTGAAAATGTAATCACATGTCAGTTCCAGTGTAATATATTTGTCCAGTGAATAACCGTTTATCATCTGCATTTCTTCTTGGTGTAGCAATTTTAATGGCCAGTAGTGTATTTTACCCCCTCTCCTTCCTATACGAGTCTTAAGCAATGCCACATCAAAAAAGACTGAATCCACCGTTCTCCATATAGATGACTACAACGATTTGATGCGTTTGGCAACGGACTCATTCTCAACAAACTGCTGAGTGGAAAGTATTATTTCACTGACACATGAAGTCACGATACACAGCCTGTTACACGACATGTGGACACGAACATTGTTTCATAGATTCAAGATAATGAACTAAGTTCCCAACGAGAGATAACACTCAAACGGGAGCTTATTTTACTGTAAGGTTCATGCTAGAAACTTTCTTATGCACTAAATACTGAAGCAAATCTACAAAATTTAAATATAAGTTTAATTCTAAGTTTACCAGTATATTATCATAGCAAAGTTCCACCTCCATTACTGCGTAATTATTATCATCGTCATCATTACTCATTCGACATGACCTGCTAGGTAAAAGTCTCCTCCTCATCTATCCCTGCGCTACGGCCACCAACTACAGGCATCCACGTTGCCTCAGGGTGCCACTTACCCAGCTTCCAATTGGTCGTCTCCTGGCTGTCTTCTTATGTCTTGGAATCCACGAGTGAATTTACGTCGTCCAGCCACCACCCATTCGCCCTGCTACAAGCGACGGCCAACACCACTTGGTCGTCATTGTTATTACAGTCGTAATTACGTCTTCCACTCCAGCTCAATCAGTGACCCACTGGTCTCTTCTCCTGTTTGTCCTAGCAAATCTCTACCTGTATCTCTTTATTACTCACTGAAAAACCCACTATTTTTCATCGCTTTTCTCATCGAATATCTACGTCTCCCTGCCGGAAATCAAAACTGGTAACACAACGTGAATTTGCCTTTGTAGACCTACTTGGTTTTAAGAGCTCTGTTTAATTTACCGTAAGCTCACCGACCCCTTTTCATTATTTCATTCCCGTCAATGCAGTCTTCAGGTGCCCTAAGTACAAAATCCCTTCGTCTGATTCTACAACTTCAGTGTTAATTTGTGCCAACTATTCTGTTCAGGACGTTTTGATTACACAGTATTATAGTCCCATTACAAATGATGTTCGGGCTTCCTTTCAAATTTTCTGTTTTAGTTCTTCCATTAGTTGTCGGCCTTTGGTTCAAATGGCTCTGAGCACTATGGGACTCAACTGCTGTGGTCACAAGTCCCCTAGAACTTAGAACTACTTAAACCTAACTAACCTAAGGACAGCACACAACACCCAGTGTCGGCCTTTATCTGCACTCCAGTAAACGAAGGTGGTTCATGTATCTTCCTTCTCTGTTGTCGTAGTTTCAAACTCTCAAAACTTCCTCTGAGCCCCCTGAGAATAGTATGGAAGCATAGACCAACAAAGTATCACTTTATTGTTGGTCTGTCTGCTGTCTGTTAAGACACTTTTTCTCAGGAACGGAAAAGGATATCAACCTGAAATTTATGTCAAACGCTAATGTCTACGGCCCCTTGCCGGTATGACAAATCTAAGTCAAAAGGTAAGGCAATTTGTGTCTACAGATGATATATAAAGGGTGTAGAAAAATTGTGTCACGAAATTTTAACCCTGGATAGCTGATGCCAGTTGGAATCAAAATTACTAATGTTGTGTTGGTCGACAACGCACAATTTTTAAACTATGGAATTTGGCGCCATGCGCTCCGACTGACCGCGGGACTGCCTTGTTGCCAGATGCTCTGGACAACGCATGACTGCGAATGCTTTGCTTACCGGAGATAACGATGTATCCAAGACGGCCCGCAAGCTCGGTGGTAGCAAGCCAGTCTTCCACTATGGGGGCCTGGGGGCGAATACGCCGGGGCCCCGACCCGACACATCCATTGTAGTTTCATGATAAGACATACCGGGAACAAACTAGTCAACAGCTGTCAGTTCGCGTACAGAAATTCTTTTACAAACTGTGTCGGCCCTGAAAAGAGCCTTTTTTGTAGCTAGGGCATTGTGTACTTAACGCAGGTGCTCGAACTGCCGACCCACTGACGCGACACAAGCTTGGTAACGTCGAACGGTGTTTTGCCGAACTCTTTCAAAGATTCCTGGCATTGTCCTGATGTGATTGGCGGCATGTTGAATGCGATCTATTAATTCCTCTTCGTTTCTAGATGGTTCGTGTCCAGGTGGTTGAATAGAACCTTGAAGAATCGCCACAGGAAAAAAGTCTGGTGGCGCGAAGTCTGGTAATCGCTAGGGCCATGTCCTACGAGCACCTCTGCCAATTTCCCGGCCGTCGAAGAGTTCATTTAAATATCCGCGCACAGGACGACTGTTATGTGTGGGAAATATGTAGTAAGGTCTTATGGGACCAAACTACTGAGGTCATCGGCCCCAAAGCATACACACTACTTAAGCTAATTTAAACCAACTTACGCTAAGGACGACACACACACACACACACACACACACACACACACACACACACACACACACACTATGCCCGAGGGAGGACTCGAACATCCGACGGGGGGAGCCGAGCGAACCGGGCAAGCCGCCTCAGGCCGCGCGGTTACCCCGCGTGGCGTCCCATCATGCTGCAACCATATGTGTAGCCGTATATCCAGGGGAATATCTTCCACCAGGCCAGGTAGAGTTTCTTGCAAAATGTGAAGGTAATTTGCCTCGGTAAGTCTTGGAGGTAGATGGACAGGTGCAGTCAAATGGTCACCCACAATGCCTGCTCAAATATTGAGCGAAAATCGTTCTTGGTGTCCATGGACATACATGACGTGAGGTTTTCCCCTTGCCCAGTAATAATTGTTTCGCGTCTTGCAAAGGCCATCCCGATGGAAGGTACACTCGTCGGTAAACAAAACAATGGCGGGGAAGTCGGGATCTCTCGCAACACGTCGCAGAAACCACCGGCAAAACCCTAGCCTGTGTTGATAGTCCGCCACAGGATTTGGGTCTTGGACAGTGTGGAAACTAAATGGTTGCTGGCCATCATCTCTCAAAACCTCCCAGACTAACCGATGAGGGACCCCCACGTCGTGTCCACCCGTTCGAGTACTTGTCGTAACTGCTTCTTCGAAGCGCTCGAGAACAGTCTCTTCAAATGCAGCATCCCGTCATGTTCGAGGTCTTCCAGCATCACCATGATATCCCGCTAACGAGCCTGTTTCGCCAAGTCGCCCGTGAATTCCTGTAAACGTTTGCGGGTGTGGGTGGCGCCTTGCTGGGTGTCGTTCCTCATACAACCGTCTAGCTTCATGCGCATTACCGTCGGCTGGTCCATAAACAAAAACCATATCTCGATGTTCTTCAAACAAATACTGTGCCGCCATGCTTAATGTATAACTAAATCGCAGGTGACGTGTGTGTGTGTGTGTGTGTGTGTGTGTGTGTGTGTGTGTGTGCCAAAGCGAAGGTTGCGTGTAAATGCCTCTGACATGAGGTGGAGAGAAACAGCAAGACCTATGCGACACGTTTGCGTATCACGTTGGGGCAGAGACGGGGTGAGGGACATTTGTATGTGTGAACCTACAACCATAGTGCTGCCCGTCAACTGACGAAAGACAACAGGGCAATGCCACGGCCAATCGGAGCGCGTGGCGCCAAGTTTCCGTAGTTTAACAATGGTGCACATAACGTAGACTTAGTCATCAATTATATATTCTCCTTCAGTCCTGACAACTGGGGTAACTTTTCGATTCCGCGAGTGCAGAAGTCATATGGTTTCTAGGCGAAGAAGTGGTCGAGCCATGTTCGAAGCGCATTTTTATCCGGAAGAGAAGTTGCTTGAAGGTTATTCGATGGAGAGTGGAAAAGGTGAAAATCTAAGGGCGTAAGATCAGGCGAATAAGGTGGGTAAGGAATGACTTTCCAACCCAACTCCTGTATAATGGCCGCTTGGGGTAGCAGCGCGGTCCGAGGCGTCTTGTCGCGATCCGGGCGGCACCCCCAGTCGGATGTTCGAGTCCTCCCTCGGGCAAGGGTGTGTGTGTGTGTGTGTGTGTGTGTCGTCCTTAGCGTAAGTTAGTTTAAGTTAGATTAAATAGTGTGTAAACTTAGGGACCGATGACCTCGGACTGCGTCAGTAAGACGTCTCATCTGTTGACAATAAAACTCAGCAGTGACGGTTACACATCGGGGAAGTAATTCATAGTACATCAATCCGTCGCTGTTCCACCATATACATTCTTTTGTGGATGCGCACAGATCTTTGTACGGGGAGTTGCTGTTTTGTTTGGGCTCAACTACTCCTTTCTTTTCCTTATGTCAGTATAAAGACACTAATAACGATACAGAATACGAATGGCAGATGTTTACGAGACACCTGATGACGAGCTAGCAGAGCTTCGCATATGGCTACCTGCGGATTTTTATGGTTTTGGCTTACAATATGTGGTATCCGTATAACTGACCTTTGATCCTTGCCAAAAGCATCCAAATGCCGTGCTATGGTGGAATGATTATATTTCATCACATCTGCCAGTCCTCGAGTACACTGGCGTGGATCATTGGGGATTAATGCGTTTATACGATCTCCGTCAAATCTTGCACTTCTTCCTAAACGTGGAGAGTCACCAACGTCAAAACGATCCTCTTTAAAACGAGAAAACCATTTTCTTGCGGTGCTCTCTTCAACGGCACTATCCCTGTGCATGGCGGAAAAGTTCCTGGCTCCCTCCGCTGCCGTCACCCTTCTAATAAACTTAAACAGACGAACATGTCGGAAATGTTTCGATTTCTCCACTTAGCACTCCATTTTCTAGCGTCCACAACTCCACTTACAATCTCCAAATGGCAAAAATGACAACATGAAATTTTAAATAGCAATAGTTAACTACAAATAAAAAAAATGGCAATCGATAAATACACCCATAGCAACTGCAACACCAACATTCAAAACAAAAATGCTAGGGGCTTTTTCACTAACCTAATTATGAAATTTTTACGGAACCCTCAGAGTGTGAGTCCTACTCCATTCTTTTCCCTTTCAATTAGTAGAGTGTCTTTCCCTTTATGCCTTGCCTAACTGGACTTTCTGTGGTTTGTCGGATGAGCCTTGTAGACTCACGATCCGTGTTGGGTTAGTTGATGGCAGCAGGAGTGATCAGCTTGTGAAGGGTGCCTTTACTTGGCTGGAATGTTTTCTACAGACCATCCGTCCGCCGCACGTCCATTCACTCGGGTATAGCCCTCAAGCGAGCAACTGTGAAATATCTTTTGGCTAACGAAGCTTGTTAGTTTTCAGATTTTCCTCCCGTTTCAGAGACTTAGTTTTCATGATAATCCAGTCTCTGAAAGTTAGCTATAAAATTTGGAAAGTGATACACCTAAAAGTATAACTACATTTAGTGATTTTTTTATATGGTACTTTATTGGCCATGAAGTGAAATGACGTTAGACTTATTGCGTACCCTTGTGATATTGTTCAGAAGAATGCACGTGTCTTGCATACTTCAATCAACCGTGGGGAGCTGTGGTTGGCTCTCAACATCAGTGGATCAGCACCACTGCCTCCAGACGCTTTTAGTGTCATCCAGAGCCCATGAAACGACGAGTCCGTGCTATATAGAGGAAGATGGGCCACCACTCGCTACTAAGAAGACGTCTTTTATTCAGTACTGTTATTTGAAATATCTAAGTGAAAAGGAAATTTGCTTGCAAATATCTTTGCTACGACAATATGTCCACTTAACGGCCACTCACATGTCGAGAGTATTTTTATGATACGGGAAAAGACTGGCAACTGTAGGACAGTATGCAGTTATTCAAAGAAGAAAATATCATACGAGTCAATAGGACGCCAATTTTTCAGATTTTAACTGGTCTCGTATAAATGCACTTCGTGAAATAAGGTATTCCACAATCAGATTAGCTATCCAAAATTATTATCAAAATGAATCTGGATAGGCAAATAATGCTAATAAAAAAATAGACGACGCACCACGAAGGAATTTTCCGGAAGCGAGGACATCGGTAGAGGTTATGTTCATGTGCAGACAAAAAAATTATTTATTACAATTTCAGGAAAATTGTGTGACTTATTCAACAAAAAGAGCTTCACAAACTGAGCAAATCAATAACGCGTTGGGCCACCTCTGGCCCTTATGCAAACAATTGTTCAGCTTGGCATTGTTTGATATAGTTGTTGGATGTCCTCCTGACGGATATCGTGCCAAATTCTGTCCAGTTGGAGTGTTAGATCGTCAAAGTCCCGAGATGGTTGCAGGGCCCTGCCCACAAGGCTCCAAACCATGCTAGCGAAGGTTGGATTTTCCAGGCCCGAAGATAAGCATCAGAAACATTCGCCGTCTGTGGGTGGGCGTTATCTTGCTAAAATATAAGCCCGGGATGGCGTTCCAAGCAGGGCAACAAAACGGGGCGTAGAATATGTACCACGAGCACTGTGCTGTAACGATCCTGAGGATGACAAACAAAGGAGTCCTGCTATGAATTGGCATCCCAGACCATCACTCCTGGCTGTATGGCGGACCACAGTCAGGTTGGTACCCCAGTGCTGTGTGGGGCGTCACCAGACACGACTCCAGCCTGCAATCTCACCAACTGGAGTAGAATTGTCTTCAGTGATGAGTCTTGCTTCAAACTGGACCCCGATACCCCTTAAGGATTTGTCCATCGTCAACTACGTAGAATGAACGTCGAGCCAGTATTGACATGTAGATCACAAACAGAGAATCGACATCGCATAGTGCTTGATGAGAAGTCTCAAAGCTCGCGTTCTGAGGGCTCTTGTAAATCATTTCAGGGCAAAACATAAAGCGACTCTGTGAGGAACTCCATCATACAGTATCCAGATGAGATCCATCCCCTAAACTACTTGTGATCATGTGTGTATTTCGGTCCTTTGCTTTGTGAGTGTGTGGGTTTTATTTTTTTCAATTTGCGCAATGGACTGATCCAACAAGTACCCTTTGGCTCCTGCAAGAAACGATTTCCATCTCACACTACTACAGAAGTCAGACAGATGCTCCTAATGTACCAACTAGAACTGCTTGAAAACATTCTGGAGTCGTCCGCTGTAAGGAAAAGACACAAAAATATTCTATACATTCTTACGTAACTAGTGGGATACTTGGGTACAGGAGTATTGCTAGTGAGTGTAAGAGAAACATTAGACGAACGAAAAATATTATTTGTTGCAAAAAATTCTGAGAAATCAAGTGAAACTTTTTCTTATATAATAAAAATAATAAATTTCCGGGTTCTTTTCAGAATAATAGATTGCCTCTTATGGATACAAATGTTATTATTTTACAAAGTATGGACAGGTTCTTTTCTCCCTTTTCTTTAAGAATGTTATACACTTGGCAGAATGGCTGAGAGCCGCGCCTACACAACCTGAGTAACTTTTCTAGGTACGGTCAAGGCTGTCGCGTGAGAAATATAATGGAGTGTACTGTTATGGAGGACAGATGGGGCTCGCATACGCTGTAGCGCACGATACCGTGAGCTGCTACGACTGCTGCCTGTGTCGCTCGCTGCTGACAAATAACACAACTATCTCTTTCTATCTTGATTGGCCTTCGCCAATTAAACTCTCCCTACGCCTTGATGAAGTCAAGGATTCCTATCAACCCCTAGTCTATTGGCGTGATACACCGGTCAGATAACCAGTCGACTGCAATGCCACTCAATACACGCTCGCAGGCGTTTAACTAGTACTCTGTCCGTGTTCGCACCGCACAGTAAGTGTGGCAGCCAACACAGTGAACAACGCTTAATCGCGAGCGACTCAATATAGTGTGTCACAACGATTCGCTAACGACAGAGGTGCTCTCCCAGTGAAGTGCTGAGGAGAGACTTTGTTCCTCACTCTTTGCGTACACGTACGAGCCCACTCGCTCTCGTTACGTGTTCCCGCTCCAAGAGCGACAACGGAACGGCCACTTTTTCTGGAAAAGTTGCAAGTGTATATCATTCGCTGTCTTCCCTCACTCCTCTAGCTGTTTGCGTCAAAAATATTCCGCCAATCAGCATTGCTCTTTTAAACGGGAGAATGACGTTTCGTTTAAGTCGACCAATGCAGAAATCTGTAGCATCTCCGTTAGGTGAATACTGTCCTCCTGTGAGAACTCCATAACTACGCAGTCGGTCCATGAAAAAATGTATCTTCTGGGTGCTCCCACACAGTTTAGCGGAATTTGCTTTTAAGTTGAACATGGGGGTCGTTATCCCTTTGCTCTGCAAAAGCTGTCTTCTCTCTGGTCGGTCACTTCGGGCGAAGTAGGTATGTTGTTGACCCATCCCTCTGAAGGGACAGTCTTCCCAGCGGGCTGGTTTCCTCTTTAGAATGGAAAAAAAATTCCTGTGGCTGTCATGTTGTGTACGCCAGCCTCGACTTTTTTCAACCTCGGTGCGCACTTGCGATTGACTTATCAGATTTGCATATCGCTTACATGAATTCATACAAAATTGACTCTACCTTCTCGAGTTTGGGTTCGAATGAAGCGTCTTGATGTGCAGAATACGATTGTGAGGATGGAATATGTAAGAAATGAAGGTCAGGAGACCACGCCACCTTACAGCTTAGGCTGGTAGAGCAGACGAAATTCTAGGACACTTGAATGTGTTCTGTCGGCAGAAGTCGGGGAAACTCTCTGGTAAGGAATGGTGTATGCAACTACTGGAATACATTGCGTATAGCGAGCTTGACATCGATACTCATTACTGTGTATTGCCTGCAGCCTTGTTACGCCTAGTAATATCCTGGACGTACTGCAAACTGATGAGTCACAGAACATGCAAAATTCCTCACGTGCAGCTGATATACCGCTGGTTTACATAGTAGGGGCAAATAATGCCGGGCACCTGTGTGTCTTATTGTGGTGGCACCATTTACTAAATTTTCCTGCTCCTATGAAAAAGAGTCCTCCCTGACAAAGGTTCGTTGTTGGTGCCGAGACTTCCACATCCACTTTAGTACCCAACAGTGATTCTGAGTCCCTGCCCATCTCGAATATCGAAAGAGAGAACACGTCAGAGATACTCGGGGACCAGGCGAAACCGGGGTGGCTTACGCCCAAGCGAGCGCAGCCTCTGTGACAAGTGCGTGAGATGGGACCGCCCTCTGTCGAGTGTTTACCGCTAAATACCGCAGCACAGCTATTACTAGCCAATCTCTCACTAGTCACTAAAGCCTTTAGTTATGCGCCATTGATTGAACAGCAGACTTTTAATCTTACCTGATTTAGTTTGTGATTTGGGTTGCTCCCTGGAATGTTATATATGCTTCAGATGACTTTACGACGCTCTGGATTTTTTTTTTTTTTTTTGTGTCGTGTTATCCGAAGAACGAGGTCCCATGGCAAAGATGGTACCTCGGAACGGAATCACAAGTGAGCACAGTAGCCAACACACGCAGCGGCGAATGACAGATGGAGTAGACAAGCCCTCCAGACTTCCTATACGCCGGTGCTGCTGAAGACTTACAGGTACATCAGAGCGGAGGGCCTTCAGCCCACTTTGCAATCATCGCCGAAGACGACAGCATCGCGTCTCTACAGAGGCAGCAGAGTAAGAGTTGCACTAGACAGAACTGTGTAGCAAAGTTTTTAGTCAATTGCAGTTTGAGAGAAGAGACTGTTATCCTGTACTGTATCAAGTGATACGTTAGTGTTCAGTGGCAGTAACAAATACACATGACATTCATGTGGCCATGGATTGTTTCGAAATTAAGTATTTCATTCTATTCAAATTATAATAAAGTGATCTAATAGTATGTGTGTCTTTTAATATCTGAGCCGTGGCGTTGCAGTTCGATTTAGCTTTGCGCGGAGATCCTTGTTGAATCATGAATCGATAATGGTCAACTTTTTGGATGTGACCAGAGGGTATGATAGAGGGAAACGGATGTTCAGGAGTGCTCGCTTGGTTAGCGACGGCGAGAAAGAAAAACAAGGTTGAACAGCGTTCGTTGAGACAGCATGAGCTCTGGTGCGCTCATAGTGGTACATGTGCACTTGCCTCAGACTTGAGTGATCCGTTAAAGATATAATTAAGATAATGTTTATCCTCTGGTAAATTTTGCCTCTAATAAATGTGTTTTAAGTATTTCGTGTTTATTAGCTAATCTAGCCCCTTACCACTCCACTGCCTAGCTCCTGTCTACAGCCCCATTTTAGTATCAACTCAGCCTCCTCCAGAAGTAACTCTAATAACTCACCACACTGCCGACGAGTGATTTTTCGTCCAGTACAACATTTCAGTTATCCGTTCACTTCGTGGTCTCCACTGTCATTTACCTGTGGAACCACCTGTTTCGTTCCGCTGATCTCTACGGTACCACCAGTGCAAGTTACCATGAAGTGTCAAATGAAAATGGAACACACACCACAACGAGACCATGGACTGGTTCCCTTCAAAATTAATCACCACAAGAATTAAGACATTTATCCCACTGGGAGATGAGGTGAACAATTCCCGTTTTGCAGAACGCGGTGGACAGCTGACGGATCCACAACCACACCCGTTCTTGACTTTCCCAATCGACTGAAACCATGCTCATACATTTCTTTCTTCTTAGATGTCAAAATCACACACTAAAAGATCAGGGTTGTACAGAGGATGCTGCAGTGTTTTCCAACCAAACTGCTGAAGTGTAGCCTTTATCTGATGGGCAGTGCGTGGGAGGGCATAATCCAACAACAGGATGATTCCGCCTGACAGCACTTCTGCGTGTTTCGGGTTTATGGCATGTCGAAGGTTCTGCGAAGTGTCTTCATAATGCTGCGCATTGATTGCGATTCCATGCTCAAGGAACTCGATGAGTAGAGGGCACCTACATCAGAGAAGAAGGTCATCATGACAGTAGTTGTACTTTTGGTATCAAATTGATATACAAATTATTATAATTAAATTGATCAATTAATCACACCCCACCCCCACCCACTCCGCCCCCTACCACGCCGTCACCACCCTTACCACGCCCACCGCCGTCCCCAGATGACGTCTCATGTTTTCCTCAGCTTGCACATGTGCACCAGCCCACTCACACCTCTCCTCCCTCCTCCTTCCCCAACCTGTCCTAGTGGCGGGAATTTCGAATCTTGGAGGAGGAGGAGATTAGTGTTTAACGTCCCGTCGACAACGAGGTCATTAGAGACGGAGCACAAGCTCTGATTAGGGAAGGATGGGGAAGGAAATCGGCCGTGCCCTTTCGAAGGAACCATCCCGGCATTTGCCTGAAGTGATCTAGGGAAATCACGAAAAACCGAAATCAGGATGGCCGGACGCGGGATTGAACCGTCGTCCTCCCGATGCGAGTCCAGTGTGCTAACCACTGCGCCACCTCGCTCGGTTTCGAATCTTGGCGGGAATTTCTTTGTCCCAGCGCTGTGCTGACATCCCACATCACCCTCAATCCCCACAGGAATTGATGTGAAATTAAAAATGGCGGTGCTGTCTCCGGGACTCGAACCCTGGTCCTCCTGCACAGAAAGCCCAATTGTGCCCCCCTAACACAATTATACCACCAGAGGTGCTTGGAATTGATGAGAAATTAAAAATAGTGGTCCCCTTCCAGTATTCGAACCCTGATTCTACTTGACGGAAAGGCCAAATGCACACCCCAACACATGGAAACTGTCCAGATGAAGGAGAGGAAGGTTAGGTTAGTGTACTTTATCTATTTTGGTCGGAAAACTGACACAAAGATCGGTCCTAATTACGTAATTAATGATAAAGATCTGGTCTAATTACACGACCATATGCATAGTGTTACACAAGGACAGTATGAAATCGTAATACAACCCAAAAACTGACGATGCCATACAACTTGTGTTATCCTGCTGGGAAAAAATTTTGCAATACCACTTGAAACTAGTGATTGACAGACTCAAACTTTACCCTACACCTACAGGCAGGCAGGAAAAAGGCAGGGGTGTAACGTACTACCTTTATTCTTTTTGGTGGGAAATACGTTCAACTGATGAGATGCTGGTGTTGGACAGAGAGGAGTTTAAAAAGTGTATTACCTGTAAGTATACGGTATCTATCGTTGTTTGATGTCCAAGTTCGCTACAGATGCCAACTCAAGAACAATCCGACAGCCCAGCTAATCGAAGCCAATACACGCTATCACAACTGATGGAAAAAATGTGTCATAGTTTTAATTACACTTCAAAAATGTCATGAAAAAAAAAAAACAGCACTCGTAATGAATACCTCATAATGCAGCACATGTACTGAGAAAAATCGTCATCCTAAAAGACTACAAAGGGGGGCGGCAGTTGAACGTGCGTTCTCCTTGATGTACAATCACAAACTGCCAAAAACCGAAACCCTCTCACCTCCCCTCAAGCCTCTTCCTCACATCCTACCTCTATCCACCTACAGAGAGGACACATGCTTCTTCAAATGGCCAGATGCTCCGCAGAGGTCTCGCTCTCCCGCTGTTTTCCTGTGGCTCAACTGCTGATCCCTCACCAGGCACTCCGCGATCACTCGCGATACGTGGCACCCCTTGAGGAGACGGTCCTAGACGACACAAAAGGGAAATTTTGTAGCACAACCCAGCCCATCCAGAGAACACTCCAGATGGCTTTTTCAAAAGCCGGCTCCATGCGAAACAGGAAGCCCCTTCAGCCTGAAGCGAGTGCAACTTCACACCGCAGTGCCTTCAGTACAAAACGTGATGCTGGCATATCTCAGAACGAAACCGAGATAAATGACTGCTAGCCCCGCCGAGGGTTGTTTGTCTAAAAAGAGCCGTGATCTCCTACGGAACTCGCCCACAGCAGACTGCTGTTCTGCACTGGACTATTTAACATCTCCGTGACACCTATAATAAAGCAACTATTTAAAAAGGAAAACACAATCGAATCGATAATAAATGTTCACCTTCCATGAAAATAAGCGAAGTCCATTTTATTTTAGTTTTATGAGCAAAATTGGTAAGAAAAATAGCAACGGTGTTGGAAATGTGAAATCACACGTCATGCTGCCATTAACTCCGTAAATAGGACTTCTGTCAAGCAGATGTACAGTATGCATGAGGATTGTAGTACATCACAAACACCCCTCGCTAACTAAGAATCACCAATTTTATGAAACTGAAGACTCGATTTTATGCCCAAGATGAGGCAGGGAAATGGATTATGTCGCATAAATCTTCATCCATCTGAAGGAATGTGTCGAACAGGTTAGAAGTCCTCTAATTACTGAAAGGTTTGCTGTCAACGATCGCAAGTAGACAGTACTCTAAGTCACACACAGAATACACAGCCGTATGCGAGTCGAAGGCAGGATATGTCACACAACTGATGGCTGCCGACAGAACGAAGGAAAATAATGGTCAAATGACATGCAGCAACATGTTCCTCTCTCTCTAGAATGCGTCATCAGTCTACTATTAAATCCTTCCTCGTTACAACTCCACCTCAACGGATAACTCCATCCACTCATCGTTTAATGCATATGTAAGTAAGCTTAGAGGCAGATAGTTCCCTTTCTTCCAGGAAAGCTTTAAAGACAGCAGTCAACTCGCTTGTATCACTATTACCCTAGTAGACATACAGTAGAATGTTGCCTCTACGAAAAATATTAAGACTGTTTCCCCGGTTTCCGGTGCTTCCATCTCAACGTTTTCTCATATTCCTTTTTCTGTCGTACACTGGTTCCCATGTACAAGAATTGTTTTGCACCAATCAGAAGACATGCATGTACTCCCTCAATTTCCCCTCATTTCGGCTTATTTTCCCTCAATTTATACGTATTTTCCGCTATTTTTTCGATTTTATGTCACTTCTATCCATGCGATCATGACATCACTTCTCGTTCCGTATTATAAAATTGCTTGTAAATTTAGTACAGCTGCCAACACCTAGTGCAAATGCACTATTTTTCTGGTCGGGCGGCATGGTACAGCACTGTACTCGAATGCAACCAGTCACCTCCAACCGCATATTATACAGTTGCAGCACGTTTGCCCGGTTTTCTGTATGTTGTTATGTCGGCATGCTTCAGTTGTGTGACATAACCTGCGTTCGACTCTGTGTGTGACTTACAGCACTGTCTATTTGCGATCGTTAACAGCAAACCTCTCAGTCATCAGAGGACTTCTACCCTGTTTCGACCTATTTCTTTGGAGTGACGAAGATTTATGCGACTTACTCCATCCCCTGCCGCACCTTGGCTATAAAATCGAGTGTTCAGTTTCATAACTAAGGTGATTCTAAGTTAGTGATGTACTACAATCCCTGAGTATACTGCGCATCTGCTTGACAGAAGTCCTGTTTACGGAGTTAGTGGCGGCATGACGTGTAATTTCACATGTCAAACACCGCTGCTATGCGTTTGTCTCTTTCTTTGCAAGAGGCATTTTCTGTTGCTAACGATCATTTTATATAGGACTGACGCGAGCATAGTATAATTTTTGAACCGTGATCGGATATGAGCAATGGGGGCTATTCATATCTGAAAAGCTATACTGTATATGTATCACAAGGAATCGATGTTTTAGGGAAGTAATTAATTTTACAGTTTATCACCATAGTTAATCGTAGAGAAACCTGCAAGGGGAATGTATGTCATGCGCTGGAAATACATTTCTTACGTTGGATGGTAACAGCGTTGCATTCTATACGATAAATAGGTCAGAAACCGCAACGATCAAACGTTACAGCGTGTTTAAAGTGCAGAACCTTGTTGTCTTAGGAGTGCGTGTGTTTATGTTCTCTCTTTTACCAATACCTTCTTGGTAACGACGCCAGACTCTGGAAGAATACTTTTAGAATTGATAGCGTAGTTAATTTACGTAAAATGCAGCAAACTCCGTCCCTCTGAAGCTCTATCATGCATAAGAACCACTCGTTTCTTGTTGTTCTTAACCGTCTGTTATGTCATCATAACACTTTTATACCCACTGTTCACCGATGAGAGGTGCTAACCTCCTCGACATTCGCGCATCTGGAGAAATCTTGTGCTCTTGGATGGGTGCGGGACAGCAGTCAAAGTCTCGGTTCGCGCTGTTCCTACACGAACGATGGAATGTAGCGGTCTATTTCTGATCAGTTACAGATTAAATCGATGCCAGTGACGCAGGGACCGTTGGCCAAAGACAATGCGACGAGATCTTTCGGTCTCTAACTTTATCCTAAGGATGCGAGAATTCCCAGTGATTCCTACCCACATAGAGAAAGATCGTAAATTACGCACTATGATCGAAGTGCTAGATATATGTAGGTTGCTGTCTGGTATGCTTTGGAGTGTATGTTCGAGAATTAACAATGAATGAGCGTACTGCATAATCATCTATACACATTCGCGATAGTACTCGCAAAGCACTGGAGCGGCTGTTTAGCGATGATACAGAAATTGCTAAGCATGCTGCCTCGTCATTGGTCGGAGTTGAAATTACGATAAAATTGCTAAAATTGATCGCACTCTCAAATATGATGCTTATTATTAGAGCACACCGACGGTGTCGTTTCCATCCCAACCGTCCACTGGTACGCTGTTGATTACCACATAATGATTGACTGGCATTGCTTTTTGAGATGGAGAAATAGTCTTGATGGAGGAGGCAACACCTTCCGGGGATGGCTAACATCGAAACAGTGATCGCGTGCATGGCAGCAATACGAGGACTCAGTCAAGCGGAACACAGCACCATCAGCTATCCCGTCACTGTGAATCAAGAGTTTAAATGTAGAGGTCGTCAATCACCTTCGGACAGCAGTTTGGAAACGCTCCACAATGCCTCAAAACTCTTCCAGTTTCCTTATGTTGTGACTGTCTTTTATTTCAGTCACCCAGTGTGTGGGTGTGTTGTGTGATCAACAGCAATAACATGATTTACACCATGCGATGTCTAGTTTTCTGGGAGAGCCAATGAACCAAAACGTGTTAATGTCAGTTTCGAACCTGACATAGACGTCGAAGTCTTGGCTGAAAAAACGAAATGTATGGCAATGTACATAGCGTGTTACAGCTGAGAAAGCGGTGTATCAGACAACGAAACAAGGACCCTCTCCTGTAACTGACAATCACTGGGAGATGGCCCTTGAATAGTACAGGCCCGGGAACAAATCGCACACAAGCGCCAGTAGCAGCGGCCGCCCTACACAGCTAGCCCAGCGCGTAAGTCGAACGCTCAGCACACGAGAAGCAAGAAAAACCAACGAATCATAGACTTCGTTAACTACAAACAGGGCGGCCGAGCCAAACTGTACAGCGGCCGGTCAACTAACGGTTGTGTGCAGTAAGTCCTGGTCGAAATAAACTTGACGTGAAGTACGAGCAGCTCGCTCAAATGCTATTAAATAACAGAAGTAAGCACTTGTTGAGAGATTACGTAAGTCAATGTAATTTGCCCTCGGATGACATGATTGAATAAATCACGGGTAAATGCTCCAAATCAATACAAACCAGTTAGGTATTTACTACAATTTACTGTCACCGGGCCTTTTAAAGAATCAACGGACGTTCAGTATCCATTCTTGCGGCAACACGTAATCAAAAGTTACGTACAAGGCACTGTCACGAAACCTATATTCGATTTAGGCTGAACTGGAACTGCCGGAAAAATACCCAATATTCATACTAATGGTCCTATATTCCATCGCTAAAACACTTCCGCTAACGCAAGACATTCACTGCGTTGCACTGAACAAAACTACATCGGTTGCAACCCTTCCTTACCCACACTCAGTTGTCAGAACCAGTGGCCAGCAATACCGGGTGAACAGCAACTATCACCTTCCTACACAGGGACGTGCTAAGCCTGCGCCACCCGCGGCTCGGCCCATTGGGGAAATACCGAACAGCTGCTGGCGCAACAGCCCTCTCGTCTCAGAGTAGCGGGAAAGGTAAACCACCAGGCTGCAGCCAGAAGAATGCGAACTCTCGTCTCGCGCTGTGTCCGTTGCCAACTCCCAACTCGCCACGCTGCAACACTCCCCGTTTCTCATCAGCAAGCTCGAGCAGAGATCTTCGTGGCCTCAAACCAGAGGGACATCACACGACAGATCGATCTAGTGGCGCCAGGAATTCGAAAGGCGATGCCAGCAACCCCGTCACAGCTCAGGAATATCCCGCACGTGTAGCTTCAACTATCATTCCGTGATCAAAGTCAATTAATTCCCGTTGGGTGGCCATAAGAGCATCGAAACCTTTTCACACGAACTATCTGAGTACAAATGAGAGCACCGCCATTGCAATTCTCTTTTATACCTTGCATAGCGTGCGTCATACTATCGCATATCGCTAACTAATGTCTTGTGTCACCTCAATGTATACCTTTAACTCGGCACCATTTTCAGTTAAAGAATGCCCATTAGGCCGTACTAGCAATGGGTAAATTGCAAATTTAGGTGACAGTTACACATATGTTTGCCCTTTCGGAAAGTACTCGCATATTTGTTTAGGTAAGTACGATGGGCAGAGATTATGGACTACCGCGGTAGTCACAGTTATCTTTGACAATGCTGTACACAAATAATCCAGCTAATAAGTACTTTAAAGCAAATGAAATCGTATTTGTGATAAGATAATAAGAAAATGGAATTTCTTATTCGTGATTAAAAAGCTAGCTTCGTAAAATATAGGCAAGAAGCTGGAGATCCATGATATGTAAAAGCCTGTTTAATATTCAAATTGTCCACAGACAGAAAGCGAAAAATCAGTACATAATGTCAGAAGCTGGTAAAAAAGGTTTTCTAGCGATATCTCTTTCATCCCTTTATGATTAGTATGTGGCTAAAAGTTTATTGCAGCAGAGTCCTTGCATAAAAATTCCTCGGTACACTTGCCACATCAAATTCGGATGAAATTCCAAGCTTTAGATGATATTCACGATCACCTTCGTCAGGGACTAAAATTAACTGTCATAAGATGGTAAGGTTTCTTGCGAGTGTGACAAGAGCTACGTGAGCCAATATATACGGGCGATTGCCGATCGTTGCGCATCAGCGTCACCTTAAATACAGGCATTTGGATAAAACAGCTTTTTTTCTTTATTGTAATTTAATTCCCCTGCCCCATATGGACAGGGAAGGGCTCGCAGCGGCACAATCCGCCGCTCTTCAGCAGAGCGACAGTTAAAAAGAAGGCAACTATACATATAAAATGCGATAAAACGGTGACATAAGAACATAATAGGTGGAGAAAATGGGGGTTAGAATATACACTGACACGGAGACGTTCATTGGGGGGGGGGGGGGGAGAGTTAAAAGAAGTCGACATAAAGTTAAAAATAAGAGTTGGCGATTCTGGAGCACATAAAACACACTGAAGTCGCTCAAGATAAAAGTTGGTCACTGTATTGAAACGTTCCAGAAAGAAGACACTTTCAAACCACTGCAAAAGAAGAAGTACATACGACGAAGAATAAAAGCTGCTGGGAGGGACATGCTGAGAGGGAGGAGGCCTGAGAGAAGGGAAAAAGAGGGGAGATACAGCAGCGGTGGCAGCCTGTTAAATAAGCACAAGATCTTGTTTGAATAAACGAGAATACCGGTTCACCCTTCGAACTATTGGGTCTCAGTGATTAGAGAAGCTGTTAAATCAGAATTTGTGTAAACAACTTCAAATGGAGATACGGGCGATGCACCTAGTATTCAGTGGAAGCGTGAACTTGTCAAGGAGACACAGAGGAAGACTTCCTGCTGTTCACCACCCAAAGAGATGGATGGCGCTTCAGGCAATGCTAGATAGAGAGCGCAAGCAAAATCTATGGACGTAGAGCGCGCCTTTACGCCCCATCATGACGTAATCCAGCCAATCGGATCCAGTTCTGGGGGTATAAAAGAGGAAACCTTGTTAGCTCACGACACCCTCACTGAGGACCAACCGCCCTTTCTGCGCGGTGGATGGCTTAACTTGTGATGCCCTCTGTGTTGTGGAAACCTTGGCCGATGCATTTGAGATCGAGAATCAACTGCTCGTCCAGGACCTTACGCCCGATGAACTCCAGGATGAACACAATGCTCTGGCGGCCGTTACCACTTTCACACACAGACCATCTCTTACTACCCCTCATCTTACGGATCCTCTGGTGGAAGTGCGGCAGGCGATTCCTGGTTTGGACAGCAACTTAAACGGAAACCTCCATCAGCTCCCGCGCAAGCCACTAGCCTTATTCACCAGCATTATGAACTGCTGTATCACAACTGGCCTTTCCTCACACACAATAGAAGCAAGCCATACTGATTTCCATCCCCAAGCCCTCGAAGGATCCCGGAGTCCCTACCGACAACAGGCCCTTTAGCCTTATGAATTTCATGACGAAGGTCCTAGAATCTTTGATCCTCCATGACGCTTCGCAGCCTCTGGCAGTGGCTGTGACAATACGTCGAAAACAGTTCCCAACAGTTGGCCAAACTATAAGTTCTTAGAATCACAGGATACGTCAGCAAGGGCTTTAACTCCACCATGTCGACGCCAGCGGTTTTCCTGACGCTGCTTAATGCTTATGACAGGATTTGGCAGAAAAATCTCGTGTACAAAATGCTGACGCAGGCGACTGTCCCGGACATCTATATCAAAATCGTGGATGATTTCCCGCGAGACATAACCTTCTTGGTTACTCAGCAAGGAAATCGCTCGAATATACGTTACATGTCGATGGATACCCCTCAAGGCTGTGTGTTATCTATCATCCTCTTCAGCGTTTATGTTAATGATACGCCAGTCGTCCGTCACTGCCACCTGCCGCAATACGCCGACGTGATGGCGCTCTATACGACTGGCCGCAACACCGACGAACTCACTCCTTGTCTCCAGAGGCAAGTGGACACAACAGTCACCTGGTGTCGTTCAAACATGTTTGCCTTCAATGCCGCCAAAACTATGGCGCTCTACTTCACCAAACGGCGCCCTATCCTCCGCCACAAGATCACTATTGCAGGCGTCTGGTTCCCATGGTGCCCAGATACCAAATATTTAGGCGTCAGGAAGGATAACAAACTGATCTTTCACCGATATGCAGAATACGTCACCCGAAGCTGATAAAAGCATTGTCCCTGCTCTTCAACAGTAGGGAACTGAACTTAGACACCGAGCTCCGACTCTACTGTACGGTTATCCTTCCTTCCCTCACCTATGGCTCCACTGCGTGGGCCACGATTAGTGCCTTCCGGGTGCAGACCCTCTAGCGCCTGTGGAATGTGCTGGTGGAGCCTGCATGCCCCTCCCATCGCTAGGATTTTTACCCTACAGGAAGAGAACAACATGGCCACTCTAAAGACGTCCATTGGAGAGAAGGCAAGGCGTCTCTACGACGAAGTGGTTGCCCTGCGTGACACAGTCAGTGGGTTGCAAAACATCAGCACCACGACTCCCCATCACTGGCACCGCCACCCCATTCCTATTACCAACCTCGAGGACTCTAATTCTGATCGTGGCTAACAACAGCCTTGGTGTGGCTACTAATGTGTCAGTTTCGATACTGGCACTCATTATGATAAATCCATGGTATGGCCACCACTATAACTATGTAGTTGTGTCACCTCTTACCAGCAACCTTGAACTCCCATTGTCAGAGGACTTCAAGCCCCACTGCCACACCTTCAACGTGTAGTACAATGATATCAATGTGATGATAGGAAAATTTTACTCCTCCACCAACATACATACATCCAAAAACGTTTTGCATCACCCCGATTCCTAGAACTCCTGAAGATAGGCATTGACTGTACATATTGTATCACAGACACAGACCCCTTGACTGTTCAGAGATGTCACTAAACCCGCCCAAAGATGCAAACAATCATGCATGAGCTGCACCTATTAGACGGAGAGGGTCCGACAGCCAATCAGTTCCAGTCATTCCAACACGAAGGAGGTACACGACCCGTGTTGTCTGTAGTTCAACCATGCCAAGACGGTCAATACCGCGGTTCGATCGAGTTCGCAGTGTTACTTCGTGCCAGGAAGGGCTCTCAGCAAGGGAAGTGTCCAGACGTCTCGGAGTGAACCAAAGCGATGTTGTTTGGAAATGGGGGAGATACAGAGAGACTGGAACTGTCGATGAGATGCCTCGCTCACGCCACCCAAGGGCTACTACTGCAGTGGATGACCGCTAACTACGGATTATGGCTCGGAGGAACCCTGACAGCAACACCACTATGTTGAATAATGCCTTTCGTGTTACAAATCAAACTGTGCGCAATAGGCTCCATGATGCGCAACCACTCCCGACGTCCATGGCGAGGTCCATGTTTGCAACCACGACACCATGCAGCGCGGTACAGATGGGCCCAACAACATGCCGAAAGGACTGCTCAAGATTGGCATCACGTTGTTCTCTTCACCGATGAGTATCGCATATGCCTTCAACCAGACAATCGTCGGAGACGTGTTTAGAGGCAACCCGGCCATGCTTAACGACTTCGACACACTGTCCAGCGAGTGCAGCAAGGTGGAGATTGCCTGCTGTTTTGGGGTGGCATTATGTGGGGCCGGCGCATGCCGCTGGTGGTCATGGAAGGCGCCGTAACAGCTGTACAATATGTGAACGCCATCCTCCACCCGATAGTGCAACCATATCGGCAATATATTGGCGAGGCATTCGTCTTCATCGACGACAATTCGTGCCCCCATCGTGCACATCTTGTGATTGACTTCCTTCAGGATAACGACACCGCTCGACTAGAGTGGCCACCATCTCTCCAGCCATGAACCCTATCGTAAAGGCCTGGGAGCTATTGAAAAGGGTTGTTTATGGACGACGTGACTTTCCAATCACTCTGAGGGATCTACGCCGAGTCGCCGTTGAGGAGTGGGACAAACCGGACCAACAGTTCTTTGGTGAACTTGTGGACAGTATGCCACTACGAATAAAAGCATGCATCAATGCAAAAAGACGTGCTACTGGGTAACAGAGATACCGGTGTGTGCAGCAGTCTGGGCCACCACCTCTGAAGTTCTCGCTGTATGGTGCTACAACATGCAATGTGTGGTTTTCATTAGCAATCAAAAGGGTGGAAATTATGTTTATATTGATCTCTATTCCAATTTTCTGTACAGGTTCCGGAACCGAGGTGCCGCAAAACTTTTTTGTTGTGTGTAGTTAGACCGCTCTACACTGGTGAAACTGTACCACAACCTACCACAAAGAAAAGAGCTCATGAGTCAATTTTAGTCCCTGAGGAAGATGATGGTGTATATCATCGCAGTCTTGGAAGTTTATCGGAATCTGACGTGGCAAGCGAACGGAGAAATTATTATTATGGGATTAGTTCTGGCTGAAAAAAAAAAAAGGATGCTGACTTGAGAAATTATATACATGATATTTGTATATTTGTACCATCGGTTAAGCTGCGCCGAAGTGATAGGAAATACAACACATTTTCACAACTATTGATTTCGCTACAGCGAACGCCATAGGGAAGTAAGACGAAAGAGTGCACAGGAAATGGTACCGAGGAGGAGGAGGAGGAGGAGGAGGAGGAGGAGGAGATTAGTGTTTAAGGGGACCACAAAGTGGTTCAGGTCGAAAAAACTCGATTTCAGTTTTCATCATATCTCGATAGATCAAGGTTTTATTTAATTACTCTGAAAAGGATTTTACTGAAAAAATTTTTTTTCGAGCATTTAAAGATCATTTTCCTACCAAGTGTGTTTATGTGCCACGCCCACTTTTCTGTCACCCACTGTCAACTCTGAGCCATATGGGGATGCCATTATTAGCAAAATAGAATGTGTAGGCCACATTCAAAAACATTTGGGAACAAGGCTGAGAAAACTAACTGTTGATATGAGAGGAAAAAAATTAGAAGATGGAAAATTGTTGACCAGACAGGGTCAGTTAACGAAAACTGAAACAGAAAACTTGCAGGTATACTATGGGCAGGCAATTGTAATTACGGCCATTACACCTATTTTCAGAGACTTGGCTCATCCTGACCTAAGTAAATGTCTGCATGCGCAGACACAGAACCCAAATGAATGTTTCAACAGCATAATTTGGAACCACCTTCCTAAAACTGTATTTGTAGGTATGAATACCATGAAACTAGGAGTTCATGATGCTGTTATTACATTCAATTGTGGTAATATTGGAAAGTGTTGGGTACTGAAAAAGCTGGGAATTAATCCTGGTGAAAATATGATCACTGGGCTGCAACATTGCGATAAAATGAGGATTGCCGATGCAGGCAGGTCTGCATCTAATATGGCCAAGAAAGCAAGACAAACATCCAGGAAGGTGAAAAAGAAGCTGGGAGACCTGCTAGAGGCCAAAGAAGGGCCATCGTATGCAACAGGACAGTTTTAATTAAGTGTAAGTAACAAATTTCAAAAGTTTTTTTTTAAAGTCAATTTTGCCACGAACTAAAATTTTCAGTACATATGGCCCCTTATATCAGAAACTGTCATAGATAAATGAATGAAATTTTCAGAGACTTTGCATAACATAAAAAGCCACCTCTGATACTACATTCATTAATATTCCCCATTAGGAAGTTCACAAAAAATATTTTCTGCAGAAAAAACTTAATATTTTTGTTAATAAATTTAAAAAAGTATTTCTTAAAAACCTTAAAATGGATTAAGTAGATTTTAGTACAGTTGACCATTAGCATCATGTAACATACAGTAAAAATATTAAAGTCCTGCATCAAATAGTTTTTTCAGAAATGGGTCAAATATTTGCCTGAATTAACATGTGTTAGATAGGTCATTAGAGACGAAGCACAAGCTCGGGTTATGGAAGGATGGACAAGGAAAGCGGCCGTGCCCTTTCTAAGGAACCATCCCGGCATTTGCCATAAGCGATTTAGGGAAATCGCGGAAAACCTAACACCGCCTCGGTATCGGACCCGCAGTGCATTTTTTAGAGTGCACGGCGAACCTTGGTTACTCCGTCAGCAACGTGGGACGTGTTGCGGCAGCTGGTGCAAGAGTCTGCCGTGCAAATGAGCAGTCGCCCGCATCTCGTGGTCGTGCGGTAGCGTTCTCGCTTCCCACGCCCGGGTTCCTGGGTTCGATTCCCGGCGGGGTCAGGGATTTTCTCTGCCGCGTGATGGCTGGGTGTTGTGTGATGTCCTTAGGTTAGTTAGGTTTAAGTAGTTCTAGGGGACTGATGACCATAGATGTTAAGTCCCATAGTGCTCAGAGCCATTTGAACCAAATGAGCAGTCGCCGCCGCCACTTCAAGCGCCGTCGTACCACTGCTGCAGAGGCACAGAACGCCGTGCTCTTAGGAAAGCATTGAAACTCCAAAACTCTTAACGTAATATTGCCATCTAATGGATGGAAAGAGGCTGCCTATTACAATTCCGGCGACTTTTTTGTTGGAGAAATTGTGGAAAAACATTTAACATGTTGAACACTTTACGTTGTGGTCACATTACGGACGGAGATTTTGGAATTAATAGTTGTTCAGTTATTCGTGAATAGGAAAACCATTTTCACAACCTTTTTGTAAATTTCGCTGCTAGCTAGATTTGTTTAAATTGCTTGTGCCACTACACAGTTATGTTTTAACGAGAAAGCTATTGAATTTCAAAGTTATATCTTCTGTCGCATAGCTCATTCGATTAATCAACTACAGCTATATTCATACCAACTGAAGACAATGAAAATGAGTCCGTGATCATATTTTTGGGACTTTATTTTACAGGTCCCCCTTGATCACGTAAATTTTTACAGTTTGCTGGGACCGGTTTCGGCTACTGCCATCTTCAGATCTGTTAAAAAAAACAGCGTGTAACCAACTAAGCTAGTTTGCTGACGCTAGAGCTATAGAAGTCCTGGTGTCACATAAGACAGACAAAATGTTTAGATGATTAACAGCCATGTATACCAGCCATACATACCATAAAATATTCCGATGTAGTATCAACGTCAAACTAAACATGTAAGTACATAATAAGTGCCAGTGATCACCTTTTTTTTTTCTTTATTGAATTTCGATTCCCCCAGAAGGGTGTGGGCTGGCAGCAGCTTAGTACGCTGCTCTTCAGCCTACAGACTTTGTTTCAAAAAAAGGAAATAAATAATAAAAACAGGCGATAAAATCGGAGACTTAAATAGTAACATGGCGAAAAAACATCGTGGAACTTAAAACATAGAACAAAGGGAGGATGATGCTAATAAAATACATACGAAGCAGACAAGCAAAAAACATAAAACTCACACCCAGCGACATAATGGTTTCTGTTTGCAACACTGGAAAGACGAACAACACTGAACATTCACTGGAACACTGCACTAAAAAGTTGGCAAATGTGACATACTACAACCGAGAGCAGGTGGGGGGAAACTGGACAGATGATGGGAAAATAAAAAATGGGGGACAGAGAGGAAAAGCGAAGGGGAGGATGGGGGAAAGGAGCCGATGGAGGATGAGGACCCATGAGAGGGGTGGGGGGTGCTGGGCAGACCCGACGGGGAGTGGGGAAGGCAGAGGAGGGGACTACAAAAGGACTCAGGGAGAAGGGAGGTAGGGAGACGTTTGGCGGGGAGAAAACAGGATGGAAGGGGGGGGGAAGAGGGAGCCCAGGGAGTGATGATCATTTTTCTTTTCTTTCTTTATTGATTTTCAATTCCCCCCCCCGAAGGGGGCAGGCTGGCAGCAGCTTACTACGCTACTCTACAGCCTACAGACTTTTTTTAAAAAAAGGAAGAAGAAAGAAACAAGAAAAAACAGGCGATAAAATGGTGATTTAAAGTGGAAAATGGCGTAAAAATGCGGAAAGTTAAAACAGAAAGCAAAAGGGGACGGCAGTGTTGATAAAATACACAGGAATCAGACAAGTAACATAGTAGACACACAATTAAAAAACATGGCGACAGTCTGGTTTCTGTTCGCAAGTGATAAAAAGCACACCCAGCGACAGTATGATGGCTGTTCGCTACACTTCCCAAAAGACACAACACGGAGCACGCACTGGAAAAACACACTGTAAAACACTGCACAAAAAAGGCGGCACAAAGATGGCACTCCCGATCCAAGGCAGATGGGGGGGGGGGGGGGACCTGGAGTATGGGGAAAAACAAGGAGGGAGGAGAGGAAAAAACGAAAATGGGGGGGGGACCAAGGAGGGAGAGGACTAATAAAGGGGGAGAAGGGCAGACGCGAGACGGAATGAGAGGAGGCAGACGAGGGAAATGTAAAAGGACTCGGGGGAGAGAAGGGGGCAAAGAGAGGGGAGGTGTGGAAGAAAGAGGATGGAAGGGGGGGAGAGGGAGCCCGGGAAAAGGACAGAGGAAAGGAGGGGGAGTGAGGATCAGAGTTGATACAAGGGATAAATGGAGGGAGAGAGGGCATCATCCGGGAGGGGGAGTTGATGGAAGCCACCTTGGGAAAGGAGATGTAGGGTGTAGAGATGGAGGGTAGGGGGGACACAACGGTGAAGACGTGGCAGGGGGCAGGGATCAGAGAGGAGAGGAGCAACCAGGGGGTGAGGGGGTTCAAGACGGTGGGAGGTGTAGAGGATGCGGATATGTTCGAGGAATAGGAGCAGATGGGGGAAAGGAAAGAGATCATAGAGGATCTGCGTGGGGGACAGTAGGCGAATATGGAAGGCAAGGCGGAGTGCATGACACTCAAGGATCTGGAGGGACTTATAGAATTTGGGGGGGCAGATATCCAGGCAGGACTGGCATAACATAGGATGGGACGGATTAAGGATTTGTAGGTGTGGAGGATGGTAGAGGGGTGCAACCCCCTTGTCCGGCCAGAGAGGAGTTTGAGGAGTCGGAGGCAGTTGTGGGCTTTGGATTGGATGGAGCGGAGATGAGGGATCCAGGTTAGGTGACGGTCAATGGTGAGGCCAAGGTAGGTGAGGATGGGGGTAAGGCGGACAGGACGGGCGCAGACAGTAAGGAAGAAATCCAGGAGCCGGAAGGAGCGAGTGGTATGGCCTACGGTGACGGCCTGGGTCTTGGAAGGGTTGTTTCAGGAGCCACTGGTTACACCATGCAGCATAAAGGTCAAGGTGATTCTGGAGAAGGCGTTGGGACCAGTGGAGGGTCGGAGCGAGGGCAAGGAATGCGGTGTCATCAGCATATTGCAATAGGTGTACTGGCGGGGGGGGGGGGGGTTGGGGCATATCTGCCGTGTACAGGAGGTAGAGGAGAGGGGAGAGGACAGAGCCCTGGGGCACACCTGCAGAGGAGTAGAAGGTGTGGGAATTGGCATTATGGATGGTAACATAGGAGGGGCGGTGGGAGAGGAAGGAGGCCATCAGACGGATGTAGTTGATAGGAAGGGCATAGGTTTGGAGTTTAAGCAGGAGACCGGGATGCCAGACATGGTCGTAGGCCTTTTCGAGGTCAAGGGAGACAAAAATGGCGGAGTGATGGGAGATAAGCTGGAGGGAGAGGAGATGAGTGAGGCGGAGGAGTTGGTCATCAGCAGAGAAGGAAGGTCGAAAGCCACATTGGGTGTTTGGGAGGAGGTGGTTTTGGTGGAGGTGGTGATGGATGCGCCGGGAAAGGATGGATTCCAAGAGCTTGCTGAACACCGATGTGAGACAGATAGGACGATAGGAAGAGGCATCAGATGGTGGCTTGTTGGGTTTGGAGAACATCAGGATATGAGAGGTTTTCCACAGGTCGGGATAGAAGCCAGCGGCAAGGATGACATTGTAGAGGGTGGCAAGGATTGAAAGGAAGGAGGGAGGGCAATGTTTGAGGCGGCGGTAGGTAACGCAGTGGTGGCCGGGAGCAGTGTTGCTTTTAGTGTGGAGTGTGAGGCTGATGTCCTGTGTAGTGATGGGAGTGTTAAGTGCAGATGGTGGGGTGTGGCCCAAGTATTGGAAGCTAGGAGCAAGGGGAGGAACAGAGGTATTCGTACGGTCCATGACATCAGGAAAGAGGGAATAATCAAAGTGGGGATCATCTGGGATGGAAAAAACATCAGAGAGGTGGGAGGCAAAGTGGTTGGTCTTACTGAGGTTGTCGGGAAAGGGACGGTCATTAAGGAGGAGAGGGTACTGGGGGGTGGGGCGGTTCCCAGTAAGGCGGTGGAAAGCAGACCAATACTTGGAAGAGTGTATGGGGAGCGTGGTGTTGAGTTGTGTACATGTCTGGCGCCAGGCACGGCGTTTCTTCGCAGTAAGCAGGTTGCGGATGTGTAGTTGTAATTGCTGGTGGCGGGTAAGGGTATCCCGGTCACGAGTGCAGAGAAAAGAGCGGTAGAGGCGGCGGGACTCTCGAAGGAGAAGGACGGCCTGTGGAGGCAGGGCGGGGCGGTGGGGGTGGATGGCTTTGGTGGGGACATGGGTGGCGACGGCGTCAGACAAGGTCTGGTGCAGGAAGGCAGCAGTGCAAGAGATGTCATCAGGAGATTGGAGGGTAAGGTCGTGGCCGTCAACCTGGGTGTGAATGGTAGGCATCCCAGTTGGCACGGGAGTAATCATGGACAAGTTTAAGAGGGACGTCAGGGCTAGGAGAGTTGCGGGGATGTCGACCATTAGAGATAGTGAGGAGAACAGGAGCATGGTCACTGCCAATGAGGTCAAGGACATCTGCGGTGATGCGCCCAAGGAGGTTGGGAGAGGCAAGGACCACAACAGGAGTGGTGTTGGATTCGGGTCGGGTGTGCTGAGGTAGGGGAACCAGGTCTCCCTGGAGAGTGGTGGGAAACTGATGCCACCGCTGGAGGTTGGCAGGATCACGGCTGTGGATATTGAGGTCGGCGGCAATCATGTAGGTGGAGAAAGTGCGGTCAATGTGGGCCAGGAAATCGTACGGGATGGGGGTGCGAGGGCGGACATAAATGGTGGCACAGGTGATGGTAACAGTGGGGAAGAGGCTGAGGGTGAGATGCTCGGCAGGATTGTTAAGGAGAGGTTGGGGCCGGACAGGGAGGTGCTTGAGGTGGCCTATAGCAACTCCGCCACGCGCCAGAGGGTACGGATTATCGGTGCGGTGTAGGGTGTAAGGAGGCGTGGAGACAGAGATACGGGGTTGAAGGAAGGTTTCATTTAGGACAAAGGCATCCACGCGGTGCTGACGGAGGGTGTGGAGGAAGAGGAGTTTGTGGGTGGGCAGGGAGTGAATGTTGTGGTACAGGATACGGTAGGGTTGTTGTACCATAGGAGGGGAGAGTTAGACGAGGGTGGTGAGGGGGGTGAAGGTGAAGTGGGCCTGGTTGTGGGAGTATGTGGCATAGGTGGTAAGATGGAAGATGGAACGGGCAGCGAGGGCGATTTGGGAAAGAGTGTGTGAGCGCTGGAAGGGGTGGATGTTTTAGAGCACAATGGTGGTGAAACGGATGATGTCCTCGGCAGTACGGGGAGGGCGGAGCGAGTTGTTGGGGTGGATAGGGTCATCAACAGGACGGACAGGGAAGTGATGATCAGTTTGCGTCTGGTATTTATGCAAGGAAACTGAGGCCAGCAGAGGGCACTATAGCTAGGCTACATGATTAACCAGTATCGCAATTGTAATGATTAAAACGTGGTATGCGTAGTCATTGATTAAAATTACTTCACATGGCAAAACAAGCATCAGAAAATAAAACATATACTGACATACTTCACGTGGATTTGGATCCACAGTTGAAATCCACATAAAAAGTGAAAATATTAATAATGTGAAGCTTCTAGTCTGGCAAGGTAAAACATACAGTTGTATAAAAGCCAGTATAAAAAGTATAATATTGAAAACACCTATAAAATAAAATCTTCCAGGCAGGCAGATCAATTACCGCAAATGTAACTGTAAGGTAATTAACGAAGCAGTGACTAATAATTAAGAATTAAAATATCGATAGTCGATAATACATCCGTAGTGCAGTCTCAATGGCGGCACGTCGTGGCTTCTTTGTATGAGGTTCTTGTTTTCCTGTGGTGGAACTTGCGAAGAAGGCCGAGTCTCCTCGTCGCTGGCGGCCGGCGCACGCGACCGCGGTGGGGCGCTCGACGCTGCTCAAACCAGTAGGTTTCTGAATACATCAAAATAAGCATTAAGGTTAAACTCTTTTTGATCATTCAGTAGTAATTCCAGTTGCCGTTTTCTGTGCACGTAAATCTCCATTTCTTCGAGCAGGCTCAGTAACTGTCCCTTTGGCGTCCTATGCAACACTTTATATTACTCTGTTTCCTACCGAATGTTTTTCTCTGTCTAAATGTGTACCGAAAGCGCTCTTATTTTGGTTATATGTATGCTACCCAAAACGGGTCATGAAATTCCTTCCTGTCAGACCGATATAAAACCTGTCACATTCTCGGCAGTTGACTTATATACGCCAAATTCCAAATATTCGTTGCTGTTGTTGCCAACTTTGTGGCGTAGCCTACAACCAACTATACTTTTCGTTTAAAATCCAACTATTATTTTAATTTTTCTGTAATCTTGTACAATTCTGTCGGAAACTGCACCATTGTATGACACAACAAACTTCTTGCCCTCTGATTCTATTGTCTCCTTCTTGTCACGTACTTTTGATTTTAGTTTATTATAAAATTTCATTAAATCACGATACTTATATCCGTTTGCGTTGGCTACTTGCCTAATCACACTTAATTCTTCTACCTCGTCGTTAGGGGTAAGTGGTAGTTTTAGCATCCTGTTGATCAAAAATTGTTCAAATGGCTCTGAGCACTATGCGACTTAACATCTGAGGTCATTAGTCGCCTAGAACTTAGAACTAATTAAACCTAACTAACTAAGGACATTACACACATCCATGCCTGAGGCAGGATTCGAACCTGCGACCGTAGCGGTCGCTCGGTTCCAGACTGTAGCGCCTAGAACCTTACGGCCACTCCGGCCGGCCCTTCCTGTTGATCATAGCTCTGAAGTATGCCCATTTATGCTTCTTGGGGTGACAGGATTTCGCATTTATAATCGTGTTAGTGGCCGTCGTCTTCCTAAATATGCTTATCTTAAGCCTTCCATACCTTTTAGTTAACCTAAGATCGAAAAAACTTATACTTCCTTCTTCCAATTCCACTGCGAGTTTTCTTCGTGCATCCCACTCATTCTTTCTGCTACCTCGTGTATTTCACTTTTGTCACCTTTGTACAGTAGTATGATGTCGTCTACATAACGTCTGTAATAGACAACTCTTCGCAGGTGTCAGGATTTTGTTCAAAAAACCTATTTTCTAGCTCATTTACAAATATATCAGCTAATGTACCAAACTGCTACCCATTGCGAGTCCATCCTTCTGATAAAAAATCTTATCGTTAAACTTCAAAAAATTAAGACAACACAAATTCTAAAATTTCAAAAAGTTCTACTGTTTCGCCCTGACTAATCTTATACGTTAGCAAGTTTTTCCTTGTAATCTCCAACGTATCGTTTACTGGGACGTTGGTATAAAGGTTAACAACGTCGAAAGAAGCCAATGTAGCTCCAGCAGGGATTGGTACATCCTTAATCTCATTCGTAAATTCATATATATTCTTGACATTGAATAATTTTTTTGTAAGTATATGCTGCTCTTAGTTTCTGCCTGCATTCCCGGTTCAATTTGTAATTGGAACATTACATACTAATAATCGCCCGAATTGGTGCGAACGAATGGATGGCTTCATCATTTTTAATCTACGTTGCTCTTTTCATCTGGAAACAAACAGATACTGTTCTCAGTTGTTTTCCTTATCTCACTGAAATTTGTTCACAGGATTTTTTTCTTGATTTCAACTATGTTATCTGCAAGAAATTTTTGTTCTTTGGATGAAATCGCAATCATAAATTACGACAACCGAATTCCCTTAGTCAGTCCTCGTAACTAACGCCCTTTCCATTTCCAATTTCTGATTTGGGCTTCTAAGTGCTTCTAAATGTTTTGAATTTTTACACTTGTAGCGACATACTTTGGATATACATTAGTTTTTACTCCTATGTCCATTTGATCAAATTAACTGAGTTTAGCCACGTCACAAGCAACTTTTACTTCCGCTATAGTGTTTTTGATTACGCCTGGGCTCAATTTCGGAGTGCTACTAAAATGTAAACCCTCTGTTGGCCCCAGTTTCCTTGCATGAGTATCAGACGCATTCTGATCATCACTGGCACTTACTATGTACCTACATGTTTAGTTTGACGTTAATACATCAGAATATTTTATGGTATGTATGGCTAGTACAGGGAGCGAAAGGCTATTTACAATTTGTACAGAAACCAGATGGCAGTTATAAGAGTCGAGGGACATGAAAGGGAAGCAGTGGTTGGGAAGGGAGTAAGACAGGGTTGTAGCCTCTCCCCGATGTTATTCACTCTGTACACTGAGCAAGCAGTAAAGGAAACAAAAGAAAAATTCGGAGTAGGTATTAAAATTCATGGAGAAGAAATAAAAACTTTGAGGGTCGCCGATGACATTGTAATTCTGTTAGAGACAGCAAAGGACTTGGAAGAGCAGTTGAATGGAATGGACAGTGTCTTGAAAGGAGGATATAAGATGAACATCAACAAAAGCAAAACAAGGATAATGGAATGTAGTCTAATTCAGTCGGGTGATGCTGAGGGAATTAGATTAGGAAATGAGACACTTAAAGTAGTAAAGGAGTTTTGCTATTTGGGGAGCAAAATAACTGATGATGGTCGAAGTAGAGAGGATATAAAATGTAGACTGGCAATTTCAAGGAAAGCGTTTCTGAAGAAGAGAAATTTGTTAACATCGATTATAGATTTAAGTGTCAGGAAGTCATTTCTGAAAGTATTTGTATGGAGTGTAGCCATGTATGGAAGTGAAACATGGACGATAAATAGTTTGGACAAGAAGAGAATATAAGCTTTCGAAATGTGGTGCTACAGAAGAATGCTGAAGATTAGATGGGTAGATCACATAACTAATGAGGAAGTATTGAATAGGACTGGGGAGAAGAGAAGTTTGTGGCACAACTTGACCAGAAGAAGGGATCGATTGTTAGGGCATATTCTGAGGCATCAAGGGATCACCAATTTAGTATTGGAGGGCAGCGTGGAGGGTAAAAATCGTAGAGGGAGACCAAGAGATGAATACACCAAGCAGATTCAGAAGGATGTAGGTTGCAGTAGGTACTGGGAGATGAAAAAGCTTGCACAGGATAGAGTAGGATGGAGAGCTGCATCAAACCAATCTCAGGACTGAAGACCACAATAACAACAACATGGCTAGTACACATGTTGTTAATCATGTAAACATTTTATCGGTCTAACTTTTATAGATTTAGCATAAGCAAACTAGCTTATTTGGTTAAACACTGTTGTTGTTTCTGTAAAAGATCTGAAGATGGCAGTAACCGAAACTGGTCATAGTGAAATGTAAAAATTTGTGAACAAGACGGACCTGTATATTCATCTATAAATATTGCAGTTAACAAGCCTCAAAGACCTCGGAAACAAGCAATTTAAAAGAAAAGGAAATGTTTTGCTGCAGTATGCGATCGGTCTGTAGACTACAGCTGATGGACCTAAATCAGTTCTTGTAAAACCGGTTATTTTTTCACATCCCAAAATACGTTTATCAAAGTAGGATCGTAGCTAGCAGTATAAGCAATTGCGCTCATTGTTCCCGCTAAATTAGGAATGTTGTATTCAATAGTGGATTAAGCAATAGTGAAGTACAAACTTCTAAGGCGAAAACAAGAAACTTTGATACGAGCACTCGGTGCCTCCGTTATTTGAAGAAACCAAATTAGTAGCCTTGTTACAAACCGTTGCAACCTGTATGACAGACAAGCAACAGTGAAAACCTAATAGCTTAACACAGTGGTGTAAAGTAAGCCGCCATCGACTTTAAGCACAGTGGAATAGCTTTGCGTCGTGTGAAGAATCTCGTTACACACTGACAGACCTACAAAACTGTACAGGCCTCCTGAATACCGGCTAAGCGTTATGTCAGACTAGTTGTTAACGGTGGAGGCACTCCAGCTAGGTAAAAAACTAGCAGAGACCCGCCTTCCAGGTCACTCCCTCGCAGTCTCTCGTGTCGTCAACTTGGTTACTCGTAGGTTTAAAAGTTTGTCACCATCCTTGGAGTCAGAAGTGTAGAGTTTAAATCGCAGTAGCAGTTCGGCAGCCTCATAAGAAAATGTACTCGATTTGTAAGTAGGCTGTTTAGGTTTTCTTATTGGTAACGCCACGTAGCGCTCTGTATGAAAATCACTGGATGTGCTGTGTGCAGTCTGTGGCTAGTTTGCTTTGTTGTCTGCAATTGTAGTGTTGGGTAGTTGGATGTTAACAGCGCGTAGCGTTGCGCAGTTGGAGGTGAGCCGCCAGCAGTGGTGGATGTGGGGAAGTGAGATGGCGGATTTTTGAGAGCGGATGATCTGGACGTGTGTCCATCAGAAACAGTACATTTGTAAGAATGGATGTCATGAACTGCTATATATATTATGACTTTTGAACACTATTAAGGTAAATACATTGTTTGTTCTCTATCAAAATCTTTCTTTTGCTAACTATGCCTATCAGTAGTTAGTGCCTTTAGTAGTTTGAATCTTTTATTTAGCTGGCAGTAGTGGCGCTCGCTGTATTGCAGTAGTTAGAGTAATGAAGATTTTTGTGAGGTAAGTGATTCATGACAGGTATAGGTTATTGTTAGCGAGGGCCATTCTTTTGTAGGGATTATTGAGTCAGATTGCGTTGCGCTAAAAAAATATTGTCAGTTTCAGCACAGTCATGTATAATTTTTCTAAGGGGATGTTTCGGATTACCGTGGGAGACGCGACCACGCGCGCCATGTGTCCACACTGCGAGCCGTCTACAAACATCATTCTGAGATAATTTTGGTGAGCTTGCCGCATATGACGCCTGTGCAAGGAGTCGCGATTAATCTCACTGCCAACAAACTCACCTCTCTTTTTCTTAGAGTAGGTTTAGTTGCCTTGTATCCAGTTGATCTTCAGAGAACTGAAACGGACTTGTTCATTATAACTAGTACTATTATTTATATAATTTTTTTATAATAGAAAAAGGATATCATCACTGATAATCTGGCATTGTGTGTTGGTAGTTTCCTCACACTCTAAACGCTACTTCACATTTCTCTTGCTTGGCTGAGTCAGTATACCGAAATTAGTCGACTTTCTACTGATCCGTTACTTGTTTGTAACCTTCGCTCTGTCCTTCATTCTTGAAACACTTACCGGCCGAAACACCTGCTGCAGGGTCTGATTTGCGATGCTGCCACTGTCTAGGAGCCTCGAGGATATTTCAGAAAAGCAAATTTTCATCTGAAGGTAGAGGTGGAAGTAACGGCTAAAGCAGCAGGTACGATTGCCACCTTCATTAATACACCGCAAGACTCCTCTGGGCTACGGGTAAACATAAACAGTGCCATTGATCTAAATCGAACGAATCCTCTAGATATGCAGATCGCCGTGCTCCGACTGAGATGTTTTTGATAAACTACGCGCACTGGAAACGGACTGAAAGCTGTTGAACTTGACAAGTGAATCGTGGGTGACCAAACATTCCTCAGAGGAAATAGCACGTGATAAACAAGCGCAATTGTTAACTCTCCCACACACTGGTCATGATTAGAAATCGGAACATAAAATCGGTATAATGTAACAGTTGACAGAAAGTGAGCGGCTAAGTCCGCATGGGAGGGAAGAAAAAACCCGGTAACTAACTCATGGTGTGATTTAACTGAATCAAGTAACTATTTCACAGTGGACTTGATTATTGCGTCGTTCTGGTGGGGTTACGAAAGTACGTGCAGCAACCCAAATACTTGAGTCATTGTGACGCCATCGACTGCCAGAGCGTGATATAAAACGACATCCTCCATACTTTAACTAAAAACGCGCTTACCTCTGACTCATCACTAACATCTCTCCTGGTTTTGTAGCCAGAACTTACCAGCATTGCAGGCGAGAAGATGGCCAGTTATTGCAACAACCGCCGAAGTGGTCTGTTGCCCACGGCCCGCAAAGAGGTTGAATGTCTAATCCCGCTCCACGTCCAACCGAACCTTACTGCTACAACTCGGTCCCGACTAAGAGTACCATTCTGCTTCGCGATCAGACTAAGTCCTTTAAAACCGACGCTCCTCTAAGCTCTCTGTGGAAATAATGGCAAAAATTACTTGTCCAAGAAGACAGAAATACCGTCAACGAGAGGCCACGTCCTTAACATTTCTCTCTTGCGAAAAGTTTGTTCCCACTTGAGCCAATCAATTAATGTTTTAATTTAAACAAGCTTACGACAATTTAGTATGAGAGCCCCACCGTGGAACACGGTGGAAGCTCTGACCTATGCGAGAGAACTCACGCTTCGTCCTCTTTGAAAGGCGACACCACTTTTCCCAGTCCGGCTAATTTTTAAGACACTCTCCAGTGACCAAGTGCTCTATTTTCCCCGTCAAAACTAGGTTCGATAACATCCAAGTCTTGGCGCCCGGGTGGTGCGGCAGTGAAATTCAGGAGCGGGCCTAATATACGATATAACGCTCCACGTCCACCGTAAATTCTTATCTGCAGTCTAAACTACTTCCCAAATTTTCCAAAAGCGTCGTCTTTGCTCATAGAACTCGAGAAGAAATGGTATGTTCTGCACTGAGTTGACAAACGTCGTGGGATGGCTATATGCACATATACAAATGACGGTACTATCGCGTACACAAGGTATAAAAGGCCAGTGACATGGCTCAGCTGTCATTTTTACTCAGGTGATTGGTGTGGACAGGTTTCTGACGTGATTATGGCCGCATGAAGCGAATTAACACCTTAGTTTCGGAAATCGTCAAGGAATTCACTATTCCGAGGTGTAGTGTGTCAAGAGTGTGCCAAGAATATCAAATCTGAAGCATTACCTCCAACCGCGGACAACGCATTGGTCTGTGGTCTTCCCTTAACGACCGGATGCAGCGGCGTTTGCGCAGAATTGTCAGCGCTAACAGACAAGCAACACTACGTAAAATAACCGCAGGAATCAATGTGGGACGTACGATGAACGTATCCGTTTGAACACTAGGGCGAAATATGGCTTTAAAGAGCAATGGCAGCATACGACCGACGCGAATGCCTTTGTTAACGACATATAAGCTGCAGCGCCTATCCTGGGCTCTTGACCATATGGATTGGACCCTAGACGACAAGAAAACCGCGGCTGGTGAGATTGAGATGAGTCTCGATTTCAATTGATAGGAGCTGATGGTTGGGTTCCAGTGTGGCGCAGAGCCACGAAGCTATGGACCAAAGCTGTCATGTAGGCACTGCACAAGCTGCTGGTGGCTCCGTAAAGATGTAGGCTGTGTTTACTTGGAATGGACCTTGTCCTCTGGTCCAACTGAACCGATCATTGACTGGAAATGGTTATTTTCGGTTACTTGGGGACCATTTGCAGCCATTTGACTTCATGTTCCCAAACAACAATGGAGTTTTTATGGATGATAGTGCATCATGTCACCGGGCCACAATTGTTAGAGATTGCTTTGAAGGACATTCGGACAATTCGAGCGAATGATTTGGCCATCCAGATCGCTGACGTGAATTCCGTCGAACATATATGGGATATAATCGAGAGGTCAGTTCGTGCACCAAGTCCTGTATCGGCAGTACGCGTACGTCAGCAACTGCCGGCCGGAGTGGCCGTGCGGTTCTAGGCGCTACAGTCTGGAGCCGAGTGACCGCTACGGTCGCAGGTTCGAATCCTGCCTCGGGCATGGGTGTGTGTGATGTTCTTAGGTTAGTTAGGCTTAATTAGTTCTAAGTGACTGATGACCTCAGAAGTTAAGTCACATAGTGCTCAGAGCCATTTTTGTTAGCAACTATGGACGGCTATAAAGGCAGCATGGCTCAATATTTCTGCAGGGGACATCCAACGACTTATTGAGTCCATGTCACGTCGATTTGCTGCACTATGCTGAGCAAAAGGAGACCCGACGGGATATTAGAAAAATATCCCCATGCCTTTAGTCACCTCAGTCTATATGAGGATCCCCAGCAAACCACTGAAGAGTGGCAGATGCCACTATCAGCATAATGGGAATTGGGTACCTAGCGACAGGCGCGGTTAGATGAGACTGGATCCAATCTTGCATAAAGGTTGGGTTGTTACCGTTGTCCCATGCGGGCATGATGATTTGAACATAATACTAAAGGATTAGAAAGTAACGCATTACATACATTCTGTTACAAACGAAGAATTTACGCAACAAATTGTCATGTCACGCCGCACTGTGACCTTTGGACGACGTTGTCGTTTCTTCTTTTCTGAACTAGCGCCTTCGAAAGAACGAAGCGAGAAAAGCATCTTTACGTTCCGCCTTCGACGATGTCATTGGAGAAGGAACACAAGTTCCGACGGGGAAGAAAATCATCGGTGACCTTTTCAAAGGAACCATCGAGACTTTCGCATTAATCGTTTTAAGAAGACCATAGAGAACCTACATCAGGATCCCCAATGGGAATTTGAACACGGTTTCTCCCGAAAGCGAGTTCTGTGTGAGAAACACAGCATCACCTCGCTTGACGGAATGTTCGTTATTGGGTTACAAGGTCCTGCTCTGTTGTACTCGTATTTTTCTCTAACCATACACTTGATATTGTTGTTGATCGCCAATGTTATCAGCAGACAACTGCACTGCGGACTGCCGTATCTTGTGATGGGAAAATGGCTGAACTGGAACAGAATATCAGACATAGGGCCATGGATAGTCGTTAACTTCTGAAATGGCAACAAATATAGCAATTTGTTTTCTCCATAGCGTTGATCCCTTCCAAACAGACTTATTTCTTAGGTATCTACGAGTACAACATATGAAGCAACTAAGTTTGCCGCACTATATAGAGACAAAGTTGAATAGGTTTTATCGTCTTATTGACGCAGTAGATAGAGTATTTTATAATGATTAGCGAAAATTGACACGGATGAAAGTATATGTCAGTAGAAGTAAAACCATCTATTGACAGATGGTCAACAAGGATTTAGAAAACATCGTTATTGCAAAACACAACTAGCTCTTTACTCACACGAAGTGCTGAGTGCTGTTAAGGGATTTCAAATTTATTCCGTATTTCTAGGTTTCAAGGAGGTTTTTCACACCGTACCTCACAATCGGCTTGTAATCAAATTGCGTGTTCATGGACTATAGTCTGTTATATGACTGGATTCGTGATATCCTCTCAGAGAGATCATCGTTCGTAGTAACTGATGAAACGGTATCGCGTAAAATAGAAGTGTTCCCCGAGATAGCGTTATATGAGACAATCTGAGCAGTAGTCTTAGGTTGTTTGCAGATGACAGTGTCGTTTATCGTCTAGTACAGTCATCAGAAAGTCAAAAGAAATTGCAAAACGATTTAGAAAAGTCTGAAATGGCACTGAGCACTAAGGGACTCAACTTCTGAGGTCATCAATCCCCTAGAACTTAGAACTACTTAAACCTAACTAACCTAAGGACATCACACACATCCATATCCGAGGCAGGATTCGAACCTGTGACCGTAGCGGTTGAGCGGTTCCAGACTGTAGTGCCTAGAACCGCTCGGCAACTCCGGCCGGCGGAAAGTCTGAAGTCATCGACATGAGTGCTGAAAGGAATGCGTTAAACTTCGGTTACACGATAAATTTATAAAATATGAAAGCCGTGAATTCAACTAAATACATAGGGATGTCCAATGTCATTGTAAAGGTCTACAGATGGACAAAACTGCTGCTGCTGCTGCTGCTACTACTACTACTACTACTACTACTACTACTACTACTACCACCACCACCACCACCACAAAATGTCTTACGAAGGCATTGCTGAATGTATTTGTTTGGAGTGTAGCCTTGTACAGAAGTGAAACGTGGACGATATCCATCACATGCAAGATGATGATGATGCTGGTGGTTGTTTGCTGATTATACTGTTAGCTGGTTGATTCGGGGGAGCGGACGAAACAGCGAGGTCATCGGTCCCGTCGGATTAGGGAAGGATGGAGAAGGAACTCGACCGCGCCCTTTCACAGAAATCATCACGGCATTTACCTGAAGCGATTTAGGGAAATCACTGAAAACATAAATCAAGATATCCGGAGGCAGGTTGCAACTGTCGTCCTCCCGAATGCCAGTCCAGTGTGCTAACCACTGCGCTACCTCGCTCGTCGACAAGAAAACAGAAGAGAGGATCCCTAGCAGACCACTGAAGAGTGGCAGATGCCACTATCAGCGTCATGGAATCTGCGTACCTAGTGACAGGCAAGGTGAAATGAGACTGGATCCAATCTTGCATAAAGGTTGGGTTGTTACCGTTGTCCCATGCGGGCATGATGATTTGAACATAATACTAAAGGATTAGAAAGTAACGCATTACATACATTCTGTTACAAACGAAGAATTTACGCAACAAATTGTCATGTCACGCCGCACTGTGACCTTTGGACGACGTTGTCGTTTCTTCTTTTCTGAACTAGCGCCTTCGAAAGAACGAAGCGAGAAAAGCATCTTTACGTTCCGCCTTCGACGATGTCATTGGAGAAGGAACACAAGTTCCGACGGGGAAGAAAATCATCGGTGACAATTTCAAAGGAACCATCGAGACTTTCGCATTAATCGTTTTAAGAACAACATAGAGAACCTACATCAGTATCCCCAACGGGAATTTGAGCACGGATTCTCTCGAAAGCGAGTTCTGAAGATTAGACGGGTAGACAGAAAAACTAACAAGGAGATGTTGAATCGAGGCGGGGGAAAAAAAAATTTGTGGCAAAATTCACTAAAAAAAAACAATCGTTTGATACGACGTATTCTGAGAAGTCATTTTTGTAGTGGAAGGAAGTGTGTGTGTGTGAGGGGGTGGTGGAGAGGTGGGGTGGGGGGGGAGGGGAGGGGCGTAAGAACTGCAGAGAGACAATACGGGAATAAAGTAAGCAAGTAAGCGACTTCAAATGGATGTAGGTTGAACAGTTCGCGGAGATAGAGGTTTGAACAGGATAGCGTGGAGAGCTGCATGAAACCAGTCTTCGAATTGAAAACCACAACAACAAATAGTGTAATAAATTAAATGTAGCGCCTGTCACAGTATCTAGTCGTAGAGTGATAGGTTCACGCAGCAGATAAACAACACACTCTGTATAAGCGATGGTTGCAAAAGTGGCGATTGCCTCAGATGCAGCTGTAGTTAAGTGCAGAGTCCTCCAGTAGGCACGTACATGGAGGCACACAAGAGCCGCCGCAGGTGTACGGAAGTGCGGCGGCGGCAGCGGCCTTGCCAGAAACCACCACGTGAGCTGCGGCTGTGGCTGGCCGAGGTGGGGCGGAATTTAACGGCGGCCGGCTGGCTGCCTGCGTAGCGGGGCATGCCAGCTATAGCCCCACCTACGCCCGACCAAATGACTGCTTTACCGACACTGAGAACTGTTAGTCTCAATTGAAACGAGCTTAAAACGGAGAGGAGTTACTTTGTTTCCTTACGCAGGTCGCGGCCCTTCTGTTACATCACACGTATTACTCAAACGCGATGTTATCGCACTTGGCCGCTATCATAAATACGCTGTAACATTACAGTAAACAAGTGCAGTGGTGAATATGGAAAACGCAACACACTGTCGACACTTTCAAGTCACTAGTGCACATCGCACACCGCTAAGATCTGAAAAACGCAACACATGAGAAAAATCGACTTAAAGAATTGTATAAAACTAATATTGAAGTAGTATAAGCGTCCTTTAAATTCCATCAAAGAAATTTTGGCGGTAAATTCCATTATAGTCTCCACAACTGCAATATGGGCATCTAGTTGAATGTGAGGCGTTATTAGGTAATTATTAATGAATTCTTTGAGCTGTGTCACTTCTCTTAAATTTTCCCAAAACTTTTTTCTTTATGTCCCCTTCTGTAATTTCGCCAAATTTCCACCCCAAATAATATGTATTTTGTAAACTTATTGTAATAAAATGACATTCGAACCTACATAAGGCAAAATTAGTACTTAGGTTAAAATAAAAAATGAGACAAGTTGAACTTGTTGTAATAGAAGAATAAAAGATGAGAGATTGTAATTTGAAGACATTAATACAATTAATAAGGAACATCAATTAGCTACAATCTAAGGAAAACAATTTACGAAAACAAAGAACTATACATGCGCCTATATAATGTAAGAATACTTTTCGCAGAGAAAAGCTATTCAATATCAACCTTCTTTATAGCAGTATTTCCATGTTTTCCTTGCGCGATGCAACGAACGAAATTTCGTAATATTTGCAGCAGTTGCAATCGTCAATACATTGTCTGTTCGTTCAGACATGAGTGCATGTCTGGAGAACATTGTAATAAAAGAAACACTGTGTAAACACAGACATTGTAAATATTAATGGCACTGAAAATTACGTTTAATTTACCTTATACGACTCAGAATGTGCCGTCCTTTTTGAGCGACCCGCGCACGCCTGCCAGTAGCAGCGCTGAAGTGACTCAGTGCTTGCCGTGGCGGATCATGAAGTGGCAGACAACAAAACTGTCACAACTGTCCTGAAGTGGAACAAATTGGGAGATAGAGATGCGACGGTTTCCGTGCACGTTGTGGCACTTCACATGTACTTTTCACTGACAAAAAAATTGAACGTGCCCTTTTTTTGACTTGTCACTTTTCTTGCTGGGGTGCGATATATTGTCAACCCTGACAAAGTGCTGACTCACGATAAGCCGACCGAAACGCCGTCACTTCCAGGTGCAGTAATATTGTTCGATTGTTTCACAACTTTCTTCCACAGCTGAGTGCTATTCGCCCTTACTTGTGTACGACTGTGATTCTGAAAGTAAAACAGCGGTTTGGTCTAACGGGCTGCGCAGTCCTTTCCCCATCGTGCCATACACCTTTCTGATCGTTGGTGCTACACGACTCTAACAACGAAAAGGAATGGCCGTTTACTGTTTACGTGTGCGATTTAAAAATCTGAGACCAAATTAATGATGCAGCCAAGTGTGAGGTTCGAAACATAATACGTTTTCTGAATGCAAAAAAAGTCCTCTCTGACTTCTACAGTCAGATAACCAAAGTCTATGGAAATGTGATGAATGGAGCTTCATTTCGAAATTGCGGAATATTATTGATGACGAGCGGTCAGAGCCACCTTCAGTGGTGACTGACGAACTCAGTCCACAGCTCGTGGTCGTGCGGTAGCGTTCTCGCGTCCCACGCCCGGGTTCCCGGGTTCGATTCCCGGCGGGGTCAGGGATTTTCTCTGCCTCGTGATGACTGGGTGTTGTGTGATGTCCTTAGGTTAGTTAGGTTTAAGTAGTTCTCAGTTCTAGGGGACTGATGACCATAGATGTTAAGTCCCATAGTGCTCAGAGCCATTTGAACCATTTTTGAACTGACGAACTCAAACCAAGGAATGAGGAATAATTTCAGCGTGATAGGCTTTCACTATTAATAGGCTGTAGACTATGTAGGACCGTATAGGAATAGGCAGGGAAAATATGAATATATGTTGTAAAATAAGTTTTTTCATTATCTTCAATAAAAATGTATGGAGAAAGAAGCAGTCTTTCCTTTTCAAACAACCTTCGTAATGTACAATGAGACAGATGGGAACTGGACGTTCTCGAAATAGATAGCATGTGCCGCCTGTCTAGGTAACGTGAAAGGAACCCACGGTTATTGCCCTCACTGTACAATGTTTTTTGATCATATGTAATATTGGGCGGTATAACACCACATATTTGCTTAAGACACTCACGTGCGAAATGATGAGTATGCCACAATACCTCAGCGGCGTTTTCGCAATCATTTCAACTTTGAGAACTGACAATGAGATATGGTTGCTATTCTGAATAAAGGTTAAGTCGCGAACCCTGCGCGCAATATTTCGAAAACATTTAAAATTTAATCTCTTCAAGAATGTGTTGTTAAACAGCTTAGGCCATCAGATTACACTGAACAGTATTGAAGAAGTAAACTACATTAAATTAATTCTTACCGTGCTGATAACGAACATCACAAAGAAAATTTAAACTTCGCTCGAAGACAATTTTACAAACGTTTTCAACCATAAAGGAAAATAGAAAAAATTACCCCCATCGTATCTGTAATTGTTGAAAGAATTTAATAAAAATAATATTCAACGTTCAGGCCATATCAGTTAAATACTTTACTCAGTTAAATACTTTACTCAGTTAAATACTTTACTCAGTTAAATACTTTACTCAGTTAAATACTTTACTCAGTTAAATACTTTACTCAGTTAAATACTTTACTCAGTTAAATACTTTACTCAGTTAAATACTTTACTCAGTTAGGTGACAGTGATCTTAATTTCTCCTTACGTTTTGTTCTAAAGTGATTTTTATATAACTCGTGAAAAACGTTGTAAATAAAACGAACCACGAAGACGCCGCCTGTAAGGAACTGAATGAAAAGACTGCGTGAATGAAAAGTCAGACGGTATGTATATTTACTTGTTGGTGCGCAGATCTGAGAGCTTTCCAGACAGCAGTAATTCGATGAAATGACGCATGGCGATGAGAAGGCTGCGTTGTAAAGTTTCAAACACACATGTTTAAATGTATTAGGCAATAAGAAAGCAAAAAGTTATCAGCCTTTGGGTGTGCTCATGTTACGTAAAGCCTGCCCATAACACGTCTCTGAAATGCACTTCCTTCATGCTAACCCTGACACTAACATAGCGAGCGATTTCGCCCAGATATTGCCGTCGTGGAGAAGTAAGCGTGAAGTGGCCTCCTATTTAAAAAACCTGGTGTTGGATTGCTGCTAATGATGGTCTGTACATAACTTACAAGCGTTATGCCAAGAGTAGACGCGCAGCCAATTTATATTTTGATTAAAAATCTTCAAAATGTCCGGTAAGAACAATGATGATGATAAAAGTGGGCATAGTATCCAATATTGTGTGCACTGAAAGTACCTGCAGTTATTTTCTTTATTCATTAAATAGTAATGGGTCTTTGTGTGTATTTGAATATTTCTGTGAGAAACTGTAAATAAAATAAAATAGACGGAAAATTCTTCAGTTTCTTTTGGTTTAATTTAGTAATTTTGTGAGTTTATGGTTACTGAATTTTATCAGGGAGTCTTCACTTTTAGGGGTTAACAGTTATTAAAAAATTTCCTGTAGTAAACATTTTAGTGTGCATCTCTATTTAATTAAGTATGTGTATTGGTGATAAAAAACAGGACACATATTTCCGAAGCTGGAGTTACATCTTTGTTTCAATGGCTATGTTTCATGATACGGAGTCCAAATAGATGTGAAATACTAAGTATAAATAATTTACAAGATGAAAAATCTGTGGCATTGAGGTGTGGAGTACACGGCCGGGGAAATTCGGCCGCCGAGTTGCAAGTCTAATTTCAGGCCGATGCACTGAGCAACTTGCGTGCCTGTGATGATGAGATAAGGACAACACAGCACCCAATCCGCGAGCGGAGAAAATCTCCAACCCGGCCGGGAATGGAACCTGGGCCCGCTGCATGGTAAGCAAACACGTTACCACTTTTTTCTGTTTATCTCATTTTGTCATTGTTCGTTGCATTTGTTCGGGGCGGATGTCCCATGACACCCTTTCAAGTTCATCGTTGTTCTATTCACTCCCTATTCTTTTTATTTATTTTTTATTACAGAGGGCTACTATCCCTATGACTGAACACGCTGAGCTGCAATGCCAGCATCACTCAGCTAAAGAGGCGGACTAATAATTCACGAAGTTTAAAAGACAATACGTTGCATGATATTGTGATTAATATGAGGATTTTGCGGTTCGAATGCAAATGCTGCATGAAGAAAATGAAAATGCAATAATCATCATGAGCGATGTTGCGTACTTACTTTCAGTCCCCTTTGCCATTAGCTTTAAATATGGTGCCAGTCCCTGACTAATGCGATATACTCGCGGGTTATCACATTTGTAATGTACCGGTAATGATAAAATGGAGGCACCTATCAGGCCGAAGCTCATACTTACAGCACATAACAGCAACATTCTTATAAGCAGAATGAATTTTTCACTCTGTTGCAAAGTATGCTCTGATATGAAATTCCCTGGCAGATTAAAACTGTCAGCTGAGTTACTGGGCAGAGTTGAGGCTGTGAGAACGGATTGAGTCCTGCTTGGATAGTTCAACTTTGCCGAGCTAGCAGAATATGACTCTGTCCGAATGTGATGGATATCTTCCACAGCGCTTGTCGCCACTAAATTACAAGTGAACACACTCCTTATGATGATCTGTCACAAAGTCACACGCGCAGGCCACCAGTCACCGTTTTTTTTTTCTGCGCTCTGCATCTGAGTAACTCCGGTAGCTCTCCGCGATAGTTCACATGGGTGTCCAGCGGCTGTTTCGTACAGCACGTTTCTAACATTCTGCGTGGTGTCTGTTTGTTCTATACCGTGTCTCCCTACCACTTTCGCGCAACGACGCTCTGAGCGTGTTTTTTAGGGAATTGACTACGTTGAACCTGGGACCTGTTGCTGGTAAGGAGACGCCAGACCACACATGACATGTAGAATTCAGAAGAGTTCAGTGAGACTAGCGATGATATAACCAAATACTTAATGATTTCAGCGTCAGCTCCACTGCACTCCCTGTAAAAGAATCTTAATACTAACTAAATTTAGTGGAAGGGGTTCAAGGCTTTCCTATTTTTAGTTAGCTGGTAAAATAACGTCGAAAAAGCAGTTAAGTTTACCATTGGAAATTTTATTCTACTCACAAAACATTGTTTATAAATTGCACTATTGATAAAAGGAAATGTTTTAATACAGGATGATAAAAACCAACTGCGTTCAACAAAAATGTGAACAAATATTCCCTGAATGGGTTTCCAAGTTCTACAATGGATCGAAGGATGACCTATGCCATATCACATCTATAATCTAGGTTTAAGTTTCATAAAAGAGAAAACTATCAAAATGGTCTTCAGTGACCCTCAATTATCTTTAATTACTTACGTAATTTGTCGTAAATTACATTGGCTGATTTGGCTTCTCAGTAACTATATAACAGAAAAATCATCGCGTTTCAGATTTTTACTTCAAGTGGCAAATGTGAACACCATGAGCTTTAATTGACGATCGACACTAGTATTACACAAAAAGGGGGTGTAACAGATGAGACTTCTGCAGTTCTGAGTGAAGCTTTATGTGCTGTTATGCGGCATCGCGTGCGTTCATTACCTTGTCAGTGTTTGTCATGGGGCGGCGGGCGGCCCAGCTCCATACAGCTCGCCATCTCGGAAGCCACCCTCCTAACTTCTCCTTACTACAATTTACCGAAGTTGGTTTAAAAAAACTATCTGGCTGTGTTTTCATCTGACCAATCAGGGTCTCAATGTTAACCTTAAGCTCCGCCTACAAAAATTCTGTCTATCCAATTAGAAACGTTATACTTTTCGTTGTGGGGCAATGTTTTTAAAGTTTGCAACGTAACAGAGACACGAAAAAGTCTCACGCTAAAACTTGCAGCTGGTGTGGTCCTTTTAATGTTATCGTGAGATCTATACTGTTCTTCTGGAGGGCTCTATCTTTTGACATGGGCTGGGGGGTGGTCCTGACGTAACAGAGACGCGAATAAGTCTCACGCTAAGGCTCTAGCTTTTTACATGGGCTGGGGGGTGGTCCTAACGGTTAGCTGGCGACGTGCGTGTCCGTCCCTTATCGTAGGGCCTTCTAACTTAACACGGTTCTGCTCTCGGCTTCTATTCTCGTTTCTCCCCTCGGAACTGCGTCTCTCACGATGGGAAGGTATGACATGCATTTAGGCATTCTTGTGCTAGTCTGTGGTATTCCATTTGCTCACACGTTACTCGTATTACTTTGGTTAATTTAATGTAACGATTTATTCGGAGCTATGTGACATACTACTGGATTTGCTTATGTTAGGGTTTTCATGGAAGGTGTTGGATTTGCCTGACACCTTACACCTTCAGCGTTCGACAGTCCCTGTCAGTCCATTTGTTAAAACTACGAAAATACGACTGAGTTTCAGACATTCCCGAATTTTTCATTTTACGCTAACATCGTTAACAGTAGATGATTTACATCTTCCTGTGGAATATCTTTGAGCGATTTCCCGAACTTACGGGCCCCTAGAGTGATGTGCATTTCAAAATCATGGAATTATCTCCACTGGCCCATTTCGGAAGAAAAAACGTGTGTTGTGTTGGCACATTCTGCTTGGACTTATAGATCCTAGGCAATAATTATACAGTGAGTTTTTCAGAAACTTGCGAAACGTACTGTATCTTGGAGTGCAGCTCGCCGAATTCATATCACGCCATAGCTGTCATAAAAAATGAAAGTTTAAGCTCATCTTCTCCAAAAAGTGAAATGACCCTTGGTGGCAATAAAAGTACAAAACGGTGAGTTGATACGATCTTCTGGCGCTCATGTTATTGTCTTTACGGTGGAACAATGCGCTGTTTCGGCAGTTTCTCGACTACAAAGGCAGATGAAAGAACAAGCTTCCATGACTGGATTTGAAACGAGTACCAAACTCTGTCGATAACATCCTGAGCCAGCTGGCTGCCAGGAGATCAGAAGCCTCTGATTGCAGTGAAGATATACACTGTGTAAGTGTCAGTGGGTGCACAGCGTCACCCCCAGAGTAGGGTGAAAGAGACTACAGTTTGTCAGTATCGGTGTGACGTGAATTCCCTCACGTTACACGAACTCCTCCATGAGTATCTGAAAAAATGAGATGTCGTGTTCTCTGATTCCTAAAATGCCTGACCATTGTTCTGTAGGTCCCTTGGAAATACACTGCCTGACAAAAATAGTGAAGCACACAGAGAAGTGGGCTGATCGCAATGTAACATCATACACGTACACAACATCGGTGGGCATGTAAATGACTGAGAGTTGCAGTTCTCTGTGACACAACGACCACCATAGTGCATTAGTGTTTTCGCCTGTTGAGTTCTTAGTAGACCTAGTAGGGTATGTAAGGGACGTAGACAGTTTCAGAAGGTGGGTCATCAGTGTGAAGGGCAGGAAGATGTCGCGTACTCATTTAAGACAGAATTATCAGCACCTGACAGTTTGAAACGGGCCGCGTTGTGGGTCGCCATTTGGCTGGCTGGTCGAATTGTGCGTAATATCCAGATATGTGGGGCATTCGTATGTGAGAGTGGCCCAACGCTGGACTGCCGCGGAGCGTGGGGCAGTCATACTCGCCGTCAATGTTCTGATCGATCACGTCTGACCACCAAAATGGACATCGCCATATTGTGCACCTAGTATATCTTTAATATTTCCTGTTTTATCGCGTATTGTTTGTGGTGGTGCGTGTGGACCTACTGAGGTTCGACTGCACTTAGTGCAAGCTGCCTGCCACACTTGCGAACTCAAAACACGATTAACTTACCAAGCAATTCTACGCCTTGTAGGTTTGCAAAACCACCCCGAAATGACAATGGCAATGACAATCGCTCACACTGCTCAGAGTAAATACAGGTAATGTTTAATTAAAAACTAAAATAAACTCCGTCCAAACAGGCCATGAAGGTCCAACGTTACCGACCGGCCGCCGTGTCATCCTCAGCCCACAGGCGTTACCAGATGCAGATATGGAGAGGTATGCGGTCAGCACACTGCTTTCCCAGTCGTATGTCAGTTTACGAGTCCGGAGCCGCTACTTCTAAGTCAAGTAGCTCCTCAGTTTGCCTCACAAGGGCTGAGTGCACTCGGCTTGCCAACAGGACTCGCAGATCGGATGGTCACCCATCCAAGTACTTGATCAGCCCGACAGCGCTTAACTTCGGTGATCTGACGGGAAACGATGTTACCACTGCGGCACAACCGTTGGCAAAGTTTAATTAGCAAAAGTAAAATCAAAAAATGATAAAAAAGAAATGAAACAATTAACTTTCCTGCCGGCCGGTGTGGCCGAGCGGTTCTAGGCGCTTCAGTCTGGAACCGCGCGACCACTACGGTCGCAGGTTCGAATCCTGCCTCGGGCATGGATGTGTGTGACGTCCTTAGGTTAGTTAGGTTTAAGTAGTTCTAAGTTCTAAGGGACTGATGACCTCAGATGTTGAGTCCCATAGTGCTCAGAGCCATTTGAATTAACTTTCCTGGTTAATAAAAATGTTCCTTGCAGTGGCACTTGCATTACAACGGAACACAGTTCAGTCATATAGAACCGACTGACAATATTTATTGAGATTAAAGGGTCGCCTCATCACTTGGTTGTAGGACATAAATGATAATTTTGAAGCCATTAAAATTAAACGTTAATTTATTGATTTTCAAAAATGCTTCTCAGATCAAGATAAACTACAGTTACAATTCTCTTTATTAAGGACAAAAACTAATCAGCCTGAAATTACAAAAAGGTTACATTAATAAATAGTGTGACAACATTCCAATCAATTCTGAAAACACTGTATAAGTGCTGAAGGCACCTGTATTCTGTATGGCAGACTGCTAATCAAGAAGCAAATGACAAAGTCTGAGCAGCTCGCAAAAGCAAGAATGCAGGAGTAGACAGACTCCCGATCCCAGTACATAGAATTTACTACAGAAAACAAATTCACATTGGGAAGTAAACTGGCAAATTGTATGTTGCACAGAAGAAAAACAGCACAAACGCGAAACGCGACACTTACACGGAAAACCGGAAGAAGCGCCAGGCTGGTGCCGGACACCTCGAGATCTTTGCGACGAGCCGCCACCCCGCAGTGTCGAACACCAAGTGTAGTGTTCTGTCTACGTTCCACTACACTTATGAACGCCACTGCTTGGAAGGGGATTCGCAAATTCTGCCAACGTGACAAGCGAAAATTTGAAAATTTCTCCGCACCTTCCAAAATGCAGGGAAGCCCACAGAAACAGAAATTTTCTTACTTCTGTAAACTGACTAGGAGTTGGCACTGGATGAGCTCTCATTTTGATAGGCTGAAAATTTGTCTGGGTGCGAAATGTAGCTCGTTTCTCGCACTGTATACGGTAAAATGGCTCATTATACGCTTCAGCTTCTAGAAAAGGCTGCGGGCACTTTGACTGCCCCCAGGAACCTATCGTAGTTCACACAGTTCGAAAAGGAGCTTTGCGGAACCCTGCCACGGGCACCGTTACTTGCAGCGGCCCCCTCACGCGACTACACCGTCCTTCAGAGGATTCTGGGAAATCTCCCACCCAATTCCCAAAGCCTGCAGCTGACCTCTCACACCACATTTCAGTAATGGGGACTTTTAGAAATTCAAATTCCAGACTTCACAAGCCCTGTTCCGCCAACCAGAAAATTTAGGATAATACAACAGCAAAGAATTTATTTATCGTCTCTTGGCGGCATTTGACCAACAATTAACGCCACACATCATAAACCGTTCACATCCGCGCCTAGCGTCCGAAAAGAGTAGTGGTTTCCCTGTAACATTCTGGAGTGGAGAACAGAGGGTCTAATTATCGCCGCATTCTTAGGAAATTGTTAACACCAAAGCACAGCTGCATTTGGTGTGATGTAGTGACAGGGAAGTATGCACTTAAGATGGAGACGCACCGTGTTGAATGATGACTCGCAATTCGCTGCTCTGGATGACCGTCAGCGAGTGTGCTGGTGGCCCGGAGAGAGGTCCCATTCTTCTGGGGAAGCACAGTGGTGTTACTCCTGGCGTTATGGCGTGGGGAGCCATCGTGTATGGCTTAGTCATGGCTGGTAGTGGTTGAGGGAAGTCCGACGGCGCAACGGTACATATCTTACATCACTTGTGACAGTATCGTGGTGCCATTTTTCATCAAGCCAAATTATGCCCACACAAGGTATGTGCCTCTATAAACTGTTTGCCGTTTAGATATGCCGTGGCCAGGAAAATCCCCAGATCCATCCCAAATAAAACATGTGTGGATCCAGCAATGATTTTGTCCCAGTAGCATTATCCAGTATATGAAGGATCACTTGTAGCAGTTGTGGACCTGTTTGCCTCAGGGGAACGTACAGTGACTTTGATACCTTTCCGAACCAAGTTAATGTACGATTCCAGGCCAGAAGGGGTAGCGCATCAGACTGGTAAGTGGGCTCATTCTGTCAAGTTCTTTGTAAACCTGTCTCGATTTTGTAATCACTGGAATAACTTCACATACCTCCTGCAACCAAGAAGTATTATTCCATCCCCACTTTCCTCCTGCCCCCCTCTGGGTACTTCGCATTTTTTGTGAGGCAGTGTACCTAATTTTTCTTGCTATGTAGGAGTTGTCTTGTCACTCGGTAGAAAATGGTTCAAATGGCTCTGAGAACTATGCGACTTAACTTCTGAGGTCATCAGTCGCCTAGAACTTAGAACTAATTAAACCTAACTAACCTAAGGACATCACACACATCCATGCCCGAGGCAGGATTCGAACCTGCGACCGTAGCGGTCACGCGGTTCCAGACTGAAGTGCCTTTGACCGCACGGCCACACCGGCCGGCACTCGGTAGAAATATAGATACGTTGTCGAGACACTCTGTAGTCTATCACTGACCAATATTTAGTTTGTGATGGATAGATCTTTATACTGATATTTTAGTTCATAACAACTAGGCATAAAGAGCCACGTTACAGAGGTTAATAATCAATGCTCAGATATACTGTTTGTTGTTGTTGTTGTCTTCAGTCCTGAGACTGGTTTGATGCAGCTCTCCATGCTACTCTATCCTGTGCAAGCTGCTTCATCTCCCAGAACCTACTGCAACCTACATCCTTCTGAATCTGCTTAGTGTATTCATCTCTTGGTCTCCCTCTACGATTTTTACCCTCCACGCTGCCCTCCAATACTAAATTGGTGATCCCTTGATGCCTCAGAACCTGTCCTACCAACCGATCCCTTCTTCTAGTCACGTTGTGCCACAAACTCCTCCCCAATTCTATTCAATACCTCCTCATTGGTTATGTAATCTACCCATCCAACATTCAGCATTCTTCTGTAGCATCACATTTCGAAAGCTTCTACTCTCTTCTTGTCCTAACTATTTATCGTCCATGTTTCACTTCCATACATGGCTACGCTCCATACAAATTCTCTCTGAAAAGACTTCCTGACACTTAAATCTATACTCGATGTTAACAAATTTCTCTTCTTCACAAACGCTTTCCTTGCCATCCCCAGTCTACATTTTATATCCTTTCTACATTTTATATCCTTTCTACTTCGACCATCATCAGTTATTTTGCTCCCCAAATAGCAAAACCCCTTTACTCATTCCCTAACATAATGCCCTCAGCATCACCCGACTTAATTCGACTACATTCCATTATCCTCGTTTTGGTTTTGTTGATGTTCATCACATATCCTCCTTTCAAGACACTCTCCATTCCGTTCAACTGCTCTTCCAAGTCCTTTGCTGGATCTGACAGAATTACAATGTCATCGCCGAACCTCAAAGTTTTTATTTCTCCATGGATTTTAATTCCTACTTCGAAATTTTCTTTCGTTTCCTTTATTGCTTGCTCAATATACAGATTGAATAACATCGGGGAGAGGCTACAACCCTGTCTCACTCCCTTCCCAACCACTGCTTCCCTTTCGTGCCCCTCGACTCTTATAACTGCCATCTGGTTTCTGTACAAATTGTAAATAGCCTTTCGCTCCCTGTATTTTACCCCTGCCACCTTTAGAATATGAAAGAGAGTATTCCAGTCAACATTGTCAAAAGCTTTCAGTAAGTCTACAAATCTAGCTTCTAAGATAAGTCGTAGGGTCAGTATTGCCTCACGTGTTCCCATATTTCTACGGAATCCAAACTGAACTTCCCCGAGGTCGGCTTCTACCAGTTTTTCCATTCGTCTGTAAAGAATTCTCGTTAGTATTTTGCAGCCGTGACTTATTAAACGGATAGTTCGGTAATTTTCACATCTGTCAACACCTTCCTTCTTTGGGATTGGAATGATTATATTCTTCTTAAAGTCTGAGGGTACTTGGCATGTCTCACACATTTTGCTCACCAGATGGTAGAGGTTTGTCAGGACTGGCTGTCCCAAGGCTGTCAATAGTTCTAATGGAATGTTGTCTATTCCCGGGGCCTTGTTTCGACTTAGGTCTTTCAGTGCTCTGTCCAACTCTTCACGCAGTGTCGTATCTCCCATTTCATCTTCATCTACATTCTCTTATTGTGAGAAAATGACGCGTACAGCCGTCCTTATGATTTTAGTTACTTTGTTGCAAGCGGTTTCGGCGCTTCAATGCGCCATCTTCAGGCTGTAGTTGATGCAGAAGGGGTTGATACGATCCCTACATATATCGCCTCTGTGGCCAGCATAACTGGATAGGCAGATAACCTGAATACTTAGGTGTCCGCACTCCAACCATCAACTGCCAACTGGTTGCAACAAAATAAATAAAATCATAAGAACGGCTGTAGGTGTTCTATTTTCTCACAATAGTAAACGGCCGTCGACCCAAAGACCTCCTGTCAAAAATATGGACACACAAAATCTTGATATTATGTATTGGTTCACCCACTTCTTTCTCTTATGTCATTCTCATTTGTGCAAGGAATCAACAGACTGAAGCGACGAATCAAAATTTGTAAATAAGCTGCTATTCGAACCCAGGTCTCCTGCCCACTAGGCAAATGTGGTAACCACTATGCCCTCTTCTTAACCACTTACGTTCTCATTTACGTTTGCCGGCCGTTTTAGTGAACGACGTGCGTGCTGTCGGCCGCGTTTTACGTTTTATCTGTCTTAGCAATATGGCGAAAGACATTTAATCTTTAGTTCAAGACCTCCGTTTCTCTACGGCGTATTTCATAGACCTTTGTCCAAATCCCTGTTATCAGCTGTCTTTCCTTCCGTCGATTGGGCTCAACGTGTACTGACGCAGTGACTTTTCACACTGCACAGAATATCCTAGCACGCCCCCTTCCTCAATCCAAATTGTCGGCCACGTTTCAGCTCACGTGATATTCCCTCTAAAGTCGAACAGGATTGCAGGACTCTCCTACTGTATCAGAATAACACCTAAGCCATTGCGGCTCTCTGGTTATCGATTCTTCGCCTAAGTACATGGTTTGTTCAAGAGGGCGTGGCAGACGGGTGTTGGCGCGCTCTGACGCAGATTGGGGGAGCCTAAAAATTAGGCCCAGTCCTAATGAAGAGAAGAGCTGGCAATCGCACGGAGGGGTAGCTGATCGCTCCGTGGTTTACTCAGGAGAAAGAGATACGGGAGCTGCTTGTTTTCCGTGAGCCTGGCAGTGTAGCCTGTGCCGTTGGCACCTTATGTCACAGAAGGATCGCTGTTGATTTCAGTAAGATTTCCACATGTGGAGCTGAAGTCACACGTTTAGGTGATGGTGACTGCTTCCTTTTCTAGCGATATATGTTCTCGCCTCCGTATTTACAACCGCAGTGGACTTGTCTTTAACATAATCGCAGCATTTTTAATAGACTTAGTTGTACGTTGCGACGGTAAGAGCAAGAGATTAGTCCCTTAGCCTGTTCCCGAGCAGTGACGTAAAGTGATTTGTCACGCTATTAAATTCCTGCATGTCATATGCTGCCATTTATATGACGTATTTTATAAATTTGTTGGTTAAAGCGTTTTTTTTTCTTTTGTATTGATTTAGTCTGTTGTAGGTTATTTTACGTGCCGGAAAGCAGGTGATATATTTGTTAATCTATTTATCCTGCTCAGAAACTTAAAATACACACACCAAAAAAAGTTTTGCATCACCCCGATTCCCAGAACTTCTGGAGAAAGACGTTAACTGTGGATATTGCATCACAGACACACTCTCTCTGGCTGTTCAGTTAGACGGAGGGAGCCCGACAGCCCATCAGTTCCAGTCATTCCACCAGGAAGGGGGTACACAGCTCATATTGTCTGTAGTTCAAAGATGCCTAGCCGGTCAGTCCCGCGGTTCGATTGCGTCCGCATTGTTACTTTGTGCCAGGAAGGGCTCTCAACAAGGGAACTGTCCAGGCGTCTCGGAGTGAACCAAAGCGATGTCGTTCGGACATGGAGGAGATACAGAGGATGGGCATCACGTTCTCTTCACCGATGAGTGTCACATATGCCTTCAACCAGAAAATCGTCGAAGACGTGTTTCGAGGCAACCCGGTCAAGCTGAACGCCGTAGACACACTGTCCAGCGAGTGCAGCAAGTTGGAGGTTCCCTGCTGTTTTGGAGTGGCATTCTGTGGGGCCGACGTACGCTGCTGGTGGTAATGGAAGGCGCCGTAACGGCTGTACGATACGTGAATACCATCCTCCAACTATTGTGCAACCATATTGACAGCATATTGGCGAGGCATTTGTCTTCAAGGGCGACAATACACGCCCCCATTGTGCACATCTTGCGAATGACGTCCTTCATAATAACGACATCGCTCGATTAGAGTGACCAGCATGTTCTCCAGACATAAACCTTATCGAACATGCCTGGGATCGATTGAAAAGGGCTGTTTATGGACGACGTGACCCACCAACCACTATGAGGGATCTACGCCGAATCGCCGTTGAGAATTGGAACAACTGGACCAACAGTGCCTTGATGAACTTGTGGATAGTATGCCACGACGAATACAGGCATGCATCAATGCAAGAGGACGTGCTACTGGGTATTAGAGGTACCGGTGTGTACAGCAATCTGGATCAAAAAATGGTTCAAATGGCTCTGAGCACTATGGGACTTAACATATTAGGTCATCAGTCCCCTAGATCTTAGAACTACTTAACCTAACTAACCTAAGGACATCACACACATCCATGCCCGAGACAGGATTCGAACCTGCGACCGTAGCAGTCCCGCGGTTCCGGACTGCAGCGCCTAGAACCGCAAGAATCTGGATCACCACTTCTGAAAGTCTCGTTGTATTGTGGTACAACAGGCAATGTGTCGTTTTCATGAGCAATAGAAAGGACGGAAATTATGTTTATGTTGATCTCTATTCCAATTTTCTGTACAGGATCCGGAACTCTCGGAACCGAGGTGATGCAAAACTTTTTTTTATGTGTGGATTAAGACACACTTGTCAACATTATATTAATAAATTAAGTAAACGCGTAAGTGCACTACATAAATGTGATAACATATGACTTCTTAGCTGATGGCTGCGTCATCTCCTGATCTCCTCAAGGCTCGTACTAGAGGACTGGGTGGTGCTAGCTACTGTTCAACATAATATTGCTTCATTTACATGCGTAACTGTATTTAAGTTAGATAAAATAATACATGACAGTGCTTTACATTATCAAATGCTGTCATGAATGATAAAAACTGCTTTAAAATTATTAATTAATTAAATTGCGTCGCCACGTTTATGACGGTGTCAATGTTCTGTAATCAGGTGATGCAATTTCAAAGATGATCGGCTTGCGTAAGACGTCACTCTTTGGCAGTTCACTTTCCTCCCATCTCTGTGACACTACCCCACGGGCCCTAACAAACCTGTCACGTATCCTGCTGTCCTTCTTTGTATACGTTCAGTATCAGCTGTTACTCCTATCTGGCATTGTCTCCATAAACTTGAGCATGTTCTAGGATGGGCCGCACGAGTGTTTTGTAAGCAATCTTCTTTGTAGGCTGATTGCATTTCTCTAGTACTCTACCAGAACGGAAATCTGCCATCTGCTTTACCTACGAGTGAGTTCCACTTCAGATCCCTTCCTGGAAGGTTCCTTTTTAATTCCTTTACGTATGCATGTTTACCCACAGGTGTCATGATGGGATAAGTACCGCACACAAAACAAGGCATTCAGAACAGCTTTTAATTTTATTCTGCCGATAGTGGAGTTCTAATTACATCAGATTAACAGCTGATACCAATATTTCTTAGGGTTGATTGCACTATGTGTAGTCAACTGAATTAATTTGTCATGAAATGGAGGTAATGGGGATGAAACCACATTGCGTGAAATTCATATGTCTTGACTAATGAATATATGCACCAGACCTTCATTTGAACCCGGATTTCCGGTTTCTCGCGATCACTAGCCTTAGTCTTTACAATAACTGATCAAGGCTTCAAATTTAACTCAAACTTCCACTGTTAGTGTTTCTCTTCGGGCGGGTTACTAAGCAGTCCTCAGTCATATCCGTTCATGTGGTGATCCTATGGCGGAATGGAGAACTTTCTGCATCTGTTCGGGAATAATTGGAGGAAAACCAGTGACAATGCAGCTCTGAGTCAGACATACAAGGAGCGTTCAATAAGTAATGCAACACATTCTCTTTGTCGGTCAGTTCCCGTTGAAAAAACACGAATTTTGTTTTGGAACGTCATGGAATATTCCCACTTTAGCCCCTGTACTTTCATGAAGTTCCGATAGGTGGCAGCGCTATACGCAGTCTTCAAAATGGCGTCTTTAACGCAGATGCGTTTCAACCAGAGAGCTATCATTGAGTTGCTTTTGGCGGAAAACATCGCAGATACTCGTAGGCGTTTGCAGAGTTTCAACGGAGACCTGGCAGTGAACAAAAGCACGATGAGTCGTTGGGCGAGCCATCTGACATCATAGCAACAAAGTTGCGCAAACCTGTCCGATCTCCCGTGAGCCGGCCGGCAGCACATAGCTGTGCTACCATCAGGAAATCGAAGAAACGAGTTCAGCGTGTTCGTCACCACAAAAACACAAACGAAATTCTCCTTCTCCGTGACAACGCAAGGCCTCACACAAGTCTGCGCACTCGAAAGGAGCACAAAAATCTTCATTGTACTGTTCTTCCTCGTCCAGCTACAGCCCTGACGTCGCACGTTCCGACTTCCATCCGTTTGGCCCAATTAAGGATGCACTCCACTGGAGGCAGAACGTGGATGATGGGGATGTTATTGATGCAGCAAGGCGTTTGTTCTGACGTGGACCACTGGAGTGTTACCATGCGGGCTTACGGGTCCTCCCAGTGAGATGGGGTAAGACCGTCGCGTTGAACGGAGATTGTGTTGAAGAATAGGGCTTTGTAGCCAAAAGAGTGTGGAATAATATGGCGTGTTGGAGTTCTGAATAAAACCAACCCAATTTCAGAAAGAAATATGTTACATTACTTGTTAACACCTCTCGAAGAAATGTGCTCAGACGGCCAAATGGTTAAAGGTCTGCTTGCGAAAAGTAAGATATCCGGCTTCGCGTCCGGTCTGGCACACAACACGACATGTTTACCGCGCTTACTGTCGCTTGCAAAAACGCAGTACGCAGATTAAGGCTGTAGGCTAGGGGCAGGATTCCTGTGCGCGGTGCGGTTTCGCAAACCGAACGCACAGCTGCTGCAGAACCGCAGCTGCGCGAGCAATACCAGTATGTGCCGAGCTGAGTGATACAGTTGCTGGCGCGGCTCTGGCCTTCGGCGATAGCAGCTCTCCGTGACTGAGACCTGATCTTTCTCAACATACTTTACAGCTTCACTGGGTTTACAGTCAGAACTGTATTGTAGAATTGTAAACTTGTGTTATTCACAAACTCAAAAAGTTTCAGTGTGTATATGTCGCAGAAGATTTGAGGACACTGGCACGATGACGGTTGTTGAAGAATGGGAGTAAAGTGTTGGGTGGTTCTTTCAAATTAGAGCTGACCCTTTGGGGGAAACGAACATCTACATCTAAACTCTGCAAACCACCATACGGTTTTGCAGGGAGTACTTTATCATTGTCATTCCCCATTTTTCTGTCCGCGAAAGGCAAGGGTCCCATGTTTGAGTTCTGGTTCGGCAAACAATTTTAATCTTACAGCTAGTTTCAAATGAACGCACACTCATTTCCGAGATCAATATTAATTAACGAAAACAGATATGCGGTAGATAACTAATCTAGATCTGTTCTTGGGGTTGGTGGGGGATGCTTTCTCTACGTGTTGCAGTGTCACAGTATAACGAGGGTGAACTGTGGAATGAAAAACCACGAATAGAAATTTTCGAAAAGCACATAACACATTGTTATACTGTTCTGGACAGAGTATCTAAAAACCACCGACAAGCTGTAGTGAAAGCTTCCTTACACTAAAACAAGAAAAAATGCCTGGTAAACATGCGCTCTAAATTGCATACAGGGTGACAATTATTGATATGAAATAAAATCATTATAACTTTTCAACGGTTTGCGGTAGGACGTTCAACTGCATGGTTGGCCGCCGGGCATGATGGGAATTAGTACGCGCTGTATGGTTTGGTTTAGCCCACTTACATTTGGATGGGTTCTTCAATAAGCAAAACTGCCGCATTTGGGGTACTGAGAATCCACATTTCGCGATGGAGAAGTCTCTCACCCTCAAAGGGTGACTGTGTGATGTGCAGTGCCCAGTCACGGAATAACCGGTGCGATATTCCTTGATGGCATGGTGACTACTGAACGGTACGTGAAGGTTTTGGAAGATGATTGCATCCTCATTATCCAAATGACCCTGATTTCGACAAGATGTGGTTCACGCAAGACGGAGCTCCACCCATCGAAGCTGGAGAGTATTTGATGTCCTGGAGGAGCACACTGGGATTCGAATTCTGGTGGGTACCCAGAGGCCACTGGCATGGGCTTTGATTGCTCCCCACATTGTCCGGATCTGAACACATGCGACTTCCTTTTGTGGAGCTATACTACAGACAAGGTGCACAGCAACAACCCCAAAATCGTTGATGAACTGAAAACGGTCATTCAGGAGGTCATCGACAGTTTCGATGTTCCGACACTTCAGCAGGTCATGCAGAATTTCGCTATTCGTTTGCGCCAGTTCATCGTCAATGATGGCAGGGATATCGAACATGTCATAAGCTAAATCCGAATACCTGTTTACATGTTGAATAAAGTGTGTGCATGCCGTAGTTTGTAACTAATTTACGTTTTTTCATATGGTTCAATAATTGTCACCCTGTACTTTAAGAGCTATGAGAACTTGTTCATCTTAGATACTTCGCAACAAATCTCTTCTGCTGCAAGGACTTTGCTTTCCATATTTTGGGAGGAGGTAGTATAAATCAAACAAAGAAAAAAATGTCCAGTAAACGTGCGTCCTAAAATGCATACTTTATGAACTATGAGCAGTTTTTCATCTTCGCTAATGTGAAATACATCTCTTCTACTGAAAAAGTGATCATAGCAGGTACGCTTATTAGAGCCTACGTTTAGTAAACTTTTTTCTTTTTTTTGTTCCATACTATCTGCTCCAAAAATATGAAAAGCAGAGAGCTCGAAGTAGAAAAGATATATTTCATGATATCGAAGATGAGCAAGTGCTCATACCTCGTAAGATTTGCATATTAGATCCCACGTTTACAAGAGTTTTTCTTGTTTGGTATAAGGAACCTCCCCTTAAAGTTTGTCAGTGTTTCTTTGAGACACCTTATTAACTGTATAGCATTTAAAAGTAACAGCATTATAATTAAAATATTTAAAAAAACTTCACAAATACAGTAATTACACAAACTTTAAAGATTTTACTCAGGATTGCAATATATCACATATTCCTCACTCTTTGGGCAACAAAACCCTATTTTTCAACATAATCTTCGTTCATTGCGAAAGCCTTACGCCACTTTACTGAGAGAGAATGTATGCCCTCATACTAAACACGTCGGAGTCGACATCTTGCTGCATCCTTCCCCCCCCCCCCCCCCCTCCCCCGTGCACCATTATCTAAGTACTGCTACCTGTGGAGTGAACCCTTCACTGGGCCAAACAGATGGAAAAGTGGCTGGGGAAGAACAGTCCAATGGACTTTTGTTAGCTCCCCTCGGGTGTACTGACTTGCGTGAGGCCCTGCGTTTTCATGATGGATGATTTAGTTTGCATGTTTGTGACGACGAACACACTGCAATCGTTTCATCAGTTTCCTGAAGACAGCACAATACTTTTCAGAGTTCATCGTTGCACCATGACCGAGGATATCAAACAGCTCTTCAGAGGCCCAGAACATCGTCGCCATTATTTTACTGGCTGAGTATACGTCTTTGAACTTTCATTCGGAGGAGAGGTGGTGTAACGCACACCATTAATTGCCGTTTTGTTTCTGGTTCAAGTGGTGAACCCATGTTTTGTCGCCTGTGACATGTTCAACAAAAAATTGTCACCATCGGCTTCGTAATGCGTAATCAATTCAGCATCGATGTCCTCCGTTGCTCTTTACGGTCTTCTGTTCAGTGGCGAGGAACCTAGCGGGTACACATCTTTGAGTACCCCAACTGGTGGACGAGCGTGTCAGTATTATTAGCAGAGATGTCCACTTGTGCAGCGAGGGGTTCGACTGTGATCGTCGATCATCCCCAGTGAGAGTGACCGCACGTTCCAGTATTGCAGGAGTTACAGCTGTGTGCGGCTGGCCAGCACGTGCGAGATCGGGCAGGTTTGCGCGACCTTGTTACGACGATGAGGGACGCCTCGCCCAACGACTCACCGTGCTTTTGTTCACTGCCAGGTCTCCGCAGACATTCTGCAAGCACCTACGAATATCTGCGATTCTGTGATTTTCCGCCAAAAGAAACTCGATGATAGCTCTCTGCTTGGAACGCGCCTCCACCAAAGACGCTATTTTGAAGGGTACGTGTAACGCCCTACCTGTTGGAACTATAGTGGCCGAGGTGGGAATATTCCACGATGTCCACAAATTCCGCATTTTCTCAGTGGAAACTTGCTGAGCAGAAAAAGTGTTGCATTACTTATTGAACGCCTCTTTTAATAACAATAATAGGAATTCAGCTTGGGATTCAAAAATAGCAGAGAATTAGGGTGAAGTGTCTGGCTTTCGCGAACGATCTTGCCATTCTAACGAGCAATAGAGAGGACGCCAAACTTGCATTGGAAAAACTACACGAAATCTCACAGAAAACTGGGCTACAAATGTCCTACGAGAAAACACAGCATATGGAAAACAAACCTGTAGATAATCTCCCCATTACTACTCAATACGGGAAAGTGGCAAAAGTTGCCCACTTCAGATATCTGGGAGAGATAATCCAACCATCAGGACCGAACTCAATAGCCAACAAAGATAGAATCTTCAGATAACAAACAGCATATAACCTCACTTGGGATCACTATAATAAGAAATCTATTTCTGTCAATGCGAAACTAAGGCATTACAACACAGTAGTCCTATCAGAAGCACTTTATGCTGGAGAAACTACAGTGATTCATGGTCATACGAAGATAATAGAGATTGAAAACTAAAAAAGAAAAATTCTGAGGAAAATATGTGGGGCCAGTGTTTCGAGAAAGAATTTGGGTGAGGGGGTCAACTAGAGAGATTTACTGAGACATAGAAACAATAACAGACACCATTAGAAAGAGAAGGATGAAATTTTATGGACATATCAACAGGATGAATAAAAGCAGGCTCACAAGAAAAATCTTTGAGATAGTAAACAAGAGCAAAAACAAGACCAAATGGATCACTGAAGCAGAAGAAGAGATTAAAGATCTGGGGATCACACAAGACAACAAGACAACATAAACAGAGAACAGTTTAGAAACATCATAAAGAAACACACACTTAAACAAGAACACACCGAGAACAGAACGGGAAAAAGATTGTCGGAAGAACGCAAGAGAGAACACAGTGAACGTATGAAGAGAATTTGGGAAGAACGAAGAAAGAAGAAGAAATCATGACTGCTCAAGTTCAATTGCGCTCTCAAAAGGGAATAATCGAAAATAATAACAATAGTAATAATACAAGCTACACACACCACCACAAATGATTGATTGATTTGGGAGGAGGGGACCAAACAGCGAGGTCATCAGTCGCATCGGGTTAGGAAAGGATGGGGAAGGAAGTCGGCCGTACCAAGAAACTGTCCCTGCATTTGCCTGGAACGATTTAGGAAAATGATGGAAAACCTGAATCAGGATGGTCGGAGGCTGGTTGAACCGTCGTCCGCCACACATGAATAAACACCATTTTCACAATGGCTATTTATTGCTACTGCGCACAATACTGTTCCGCACTTAATGTCGGCAACGAGCATCAACATTCCGGAGCGGTACGAAATCAGGCGACTTTCACCGATCAGGGAGGAGTCAAGTTAAAGTGTGACAGTAATATTCTGACTTCTGTCCAGCGACAGTCCTGATATAGTAATCTAAACCCAAAGTTCAGTTTAGTTATCCTTATCTATTTCGGTTATAATTTTCAGGGGTTCAAGGTTGCAAGGGTAAATAATACTACAGAAACGCTACACGCAGACTGTAAGTAGATTTTTACACAGCGCCATATCCGAATCCGTGCTATATCAGACTTACATCTGGATTTACAGTATAGCATGAGACAGTGGTTATTAGTCTCTTGTCGCTTACATGTTGGTGCGTTGACGATGGTCAACAACCCTGAGCCTTACGAACAGTACCGATTACTCTGTTCCGCAGTCGGCAAGTGTGAGCAGTGGTGACGACTACTAAGTGGGAGCAAATTTCCGTCCAGAAATCACAGTCTGGCGATAATTCCTGGAGACTGCTACCGAGACAGCAGCGCTCTTTGTGTGAGTCGGAACAATGGCCGTGCTGTACGTGAGGTTCGCTGGCTGGCTGGCTGTGGGTGTGGTGAGATCCCACTTGGCACGTCGCAGGCCTGGCCTCGTCGCGGCTACCAGCACAGCACAGCGCGATCGCGGAAGCGGTAGTGTTGCTGCGCTCCTGCTGAATAACACCAGTGTTCCCAAAGGACGTTTCTCTATGACGGCTCGCATATGCTTTAAGGGGAAAGATAAGAACTTTTTAAGGTACTTTGCGGCTAGAAACTAATAACAAAGATACAATCATACAGATTATCTTCCCAGTTAACTGGCTCGCCGTTGTGGCCGAGCGTTTCTAGGCGCTTCAGACCGGTACGGTCGCAGGTTCGAATCCTGCCTCGGGCGTGGATGTGTGTGAAGTCCTTAGGTTAGTTAGGTTTAAGTAGTTCTAAGTTCTAGGGGACTTATGACCTCAGATGTTAAGACCCATAGTGCTCAGAGCCATTTGAACCATTTTGAACCCAGTTAAGTTGTTAGTCAAGAGCACCGCGTGTGCACCCGGGAAACAATGATGATGTGTGGAGTAGCGAAGCATGTAAGACTTATTTTGGTCTTATGTCAAAGCGGTAGGTGGATCAAAACAAAATGCCCAGACACTCTGACCAAAATGGTACTGAAACAGAGGATGACAGACTAAATGCCGAAATACTAAATGTCTTTTTCCAAAGCTGTTTCACAAAGGAAGATTGCACTGTAGTTCCTTCTCAGGTTGTCGCACAGATGACAAAATGGTAGATACCGAAATAGACGACAGAGGGATAGAGAAACAATTAAAATCGCTCGAAAGAGGAAAGGCCGCTGGACCTGATGGGATACCAGTTCGATTTTACACAGAGTACGCGAAGGAACTCGCCCCCCTTCTTGCAGCGGTGTACCGTAGGTCTCTAAAAGAACGTAACGTTCCGAAGGATTGGGATAGGGCACAGGTCATCCCCGTTTTCAAGAAGGGACGTCGAACAGATGTGCAGAACTATAGACCTATATCTCTGACGTCGATCAGTTGTAGAATTTTGGAACACGTATTATGTTAGAATATAATGACTTTTCTGGAGACTAGAAATCTACTCTGTAGGAATCAGCATGGGTTTCGAAAAAGACGATCGTATGAAATCCAGCTCGCGCTGTTCGTCCACGAGACTCAGAAGGCCATAGACACGGGTTCCCAGGTAGATGCTTTGTTTCTTGCAAGGCGTTCGATACAGTTCCCCCACAGTCGTTCAATGATCAAAGTAAGAGCATATGGACTATCAGACCAATTGTGTGATTGGATTGAAGAGTTCCTAGATAAGAGAACGCAGCATGTCATTCTCAATGGAGAGAAGGTCTTCCGAAGTAAGAGTGATTTCAGGTGTGCCACAGGGGAGTGTCATGGGAACGTTGCTGTTCACAATATACATAAATGACCTGGTGGATGACATCGGAAGTTCACTGAGGCTTTTTGCAGATGATGCTGTGGTGTATCGAGAGGTTGTAACAATGGAAAATTGTACTGAAATGCAGGAGGATCTGCAGCAAATTGACGCATGGTGCAGGGAATGGCAATTGAATCTCAATGTAGACAAGTCTAATGTGCTGCGAATACATTGAAAGAAAGATCCTTTATCATTTAGCTACAATATAGGTCAGCAACTGGAAGCAGTTAATTCCATAAATTATCAGGGAATAGGCATTGGGAGTGATTTAAAATGGAATGATCATATAAAGTTGATCGTCGGTAAAGCAGATGCCAGACTGAGATTCATTGGAAGAATCCTAAGGAAATACAATCCGAAAACAAAGGATGTAGGTTACCGTACACTTGTTCGCCCACTGCTTGAATATTGCTCACCAGTGTAGGATGCGTACTAGATAGCGCTGATAGAAGAGATAGAGAAGACCCAACGGAGAGCAGCGCGCTTCGTTACAGGATCATTTAGTAATCGCGAAAGCGTTACAGAGATGATAGATAAACTCCAGTGGAAGACTCTGCAGGAGAGACGCTCAGTAGCTCGGTACGGGCTTTTGCCGAAGTTTCGAGAACATACCTTCACCGAGGAGTCGAGCAGTATATTGCTCCCTCCTACGTATACCTCGTAAAGAGACCATGAGGATATAATCAGAGATTAGAGCCCACACAGAGGCATACCGACAATCCTTCTTTCCACGAACAATACGAGACTGGAATAGAAGGGAGAACCGATAGAGGTACTCAAAGTACCCTCCGCCACACACCGTCAGGTGGCTTGCGGATTATGGATGTAGATGTAGAATGTCTGTGCTCAAGGCTCACATAGACCATCCACCACACAGTAGTTTAATGTGTGTAGGGCACTCTATAGTGATACTGTAAGCGGACAGTTCTTTGAAGATAATGCTGTTGCATTATCATTGAGTAACTGGAGGAAATGACGGAATAACTTCACCAAGATATCCGGTTGTCGAGGTGAATACCAGCTTATCGCAAATGCAAGATAAAACGCACGAACAGGTGAAAAAGTCGATAGCAATCGAATGTCGCACAGCAAGTGGTCGGTGGACTAGTTAGATGTAATGGTGTAACGTCACAAAGTGGAGAGTATTGGAACAGAAGACACATATTACTGGCAGCAAGAGGAAACAGAAAACTTTGAATTTAGAACCGTGGAAAGTGGAGTATTGGCTAAGGCGATTCCGTACACGACACTGAAGGATCTCTATGTGAGCCCCTTCGTAAGATCTTATTTCCCCGGTAGAAAAAGAGTGAGCAGCTGAGGGCGTTAACATCAGCCGTAGTTTACATATTTTGTACTAATCTTGTCCGCTAATTGTCCGAGTCAGACACACTTGTGCAAAGTATGTTAAGTTTTGGTGCTTCTGAGTTCCACACTCATCTTTACAATGTCTCAGTGCCATATTGCACTGTACCTGCCCTTGCGTTTCGCACCTGACGAGTGGACGTGTGTGTGTAGTTACGAATTCTATGTGGATAACCGCGGGAGTAGAGTAGTGTCACTACGACAGTATGGCCAACGTTAGTAGATGCTTGTTGAGTAGCAAAGAGATTTCTGTATGCTTTGGTCGAATTTTTCGTGAAGGTTAGCCCATTACAGTAGACTTGCTTGGCCTGGAATCTCACTGGTCAGACAGTTATTTCCTCAGTGGTGAATCCTGCTTCGAAATGAGCCCCAATGACCTGCGAAGTCGTGTCTGGGGACGCCCCGGACAGCCGTGGGATATCAGCCTGACTGATTTCCGCCATACGGCCCGACGACCAGGACTGATGTTCTGTTGTGCCACTTGTTTTCATAGCAGGACTCCTTTGGTTGTCATCCGCGACACCTTTACAGCACAGAGCTACGTGGACGATATTCTACGCCCCGTTTCGTTGCTTCTGATGCAAGCCATCCTGACCTCACGCGGCAAGAGTTTCTACTGTTTGTCTTCGTGCTTGCCAAATCCTTCCTTGGCCAGCGAGGTCGACGGAGCTCTACCCAACTGAGAACATTTGGAACATTATGGGCGGGGCCGTCCAACAAGCTCGGGATTTTCGGCGCGATATCCCTCATAAGATATCTTGCAACCCTATCAGTCAATGAAAAGCCCAGTGACTTGTAAGTAGGCTGTTTAGGTTTTTATATTGGTAACGTCACGTAGCGCTCTGTATGAAAATCACCGACTGTGCTGTGTGCAGTCTGTGGCTGGTTCGCATTGCTGGAATATTAGCCATTGTAGTGTTGGGCAGTTGGATGTGAACAGCGCGTAGCGTTGCGCTGTTGGGAGTGAGCCGCCAGCAGTGGTGGATGTGGGGAGAGAGATGGCAGAATTTTAAGAGCGGACGATCTGGACGTGTGTCCGCCAGAAAGAGTAAATTTGTAATGCTGGATATCATGAACTGATACATACAGGGTGTTACAAAAAAGTACGTCCAAACTTTCAGGAAACATTCCTCACACACAAAAAAAGAAAAAATGTTATGTGGACATGTGTCCGGAAACGTTTACTTTCCATGTTAGAGCTCATTTTATTACTTCTCTTCAAATCACATTAGTCATGGAATGGAAACACACAGCAACAGAATGTACCAGCGTGACTTCAAACACTTTGTTACAGGAAATGTTCAAAATGTCCTCCGTCAGCGAGGATACATGCATCCACCCTCCGTCGCATGGAATCCCTGATGCGCTGATGCAGCCCTGGAGAATGGCGTATTGTATCACAGCCGTCCACAATACGAGCACGAAGAGTCTCTACATTTGGTACCGGGGTTGCGTAGACAAGAGCTTTCAAATGCCCCCATGAATGAAAGTCAAGAGGGTTGAGGTCAGGAGAGCGTGGAGGCCATGGAATTGGTCCGCCTCTACCAATCCATCGGTCACCGAATCTGTTGTTGAGAAGCGTACGAACACTTCGACTGAAATGTGCAGGAGCTCCATCGTGCATGAGCCACATGTTGTGTCGTACTTGTAAAGGCACATGTTCTAGCAGCACAGGTAGAGTATCCCGTATGAAATCATGATAACGCGCTCCATTGAGCGTAGGTGGAGGAACATGGGGCCCAATCAAGACATCACAAACAATGCCTGCCCTAACGTTCACAGAAAATCTGTGTTGAGGACGTGATTGCACAATTGCGTGCGGATTCTCGTCATCCCACACATGTTGATTGTGAAAATTTACAATTTGATCATCCGTAAAGAGAACATTTGCACTGAAATGAGGATTGACGCATTGTTGGATGAACCATTCGCAGAAGTGTACCCGTGGAGGCCTATCAGCTGCTGATAGTGCCTGCACACGCTGTACATGGTACGGAAACAACTTGTTATCCCGTAGCACTCTCCATACAGTGACGTGGTCAACGTTACCTTGTACAGCAGCAACTTCTCTGACGCTGACATTAGGGTTATCGTCAACTGCACGAAGAATTGCCTCGTCCATTGCAGGTGTCTTCGTCGTTCAAGGTCTTCCCCAGTCGCGAGTTATAGGCTGGAATGTTGCGTGCTCCCTAAGACGCCGACCAATTGCTTCGAACGTCTTCCTGTCGGGACAACATCGTTCTGGAAATCTGTCTCGATACAAACGTACCGCGCCACGGCTATTGCCCCGTGCTAATCCATACATCAAATGGGCATCTGCCGTCTCCGCATTTGTAAACATTGCACTGACTGCAAAACCACATTCGTGATGAACACTAACCTATTGACGCTACTTACTGATGTGCTTGATGCTGGTACTGTAGAGCAATGAGTCGCATGTCAACACAAGCACCGAAGTCAACATTACCTTCCTTCAATTGGGCCAACTGGCGGTGAATCGAGGAAGTACAGTACATACTGACGAAACTAAAATGAGCTCTAACATGGAAATTAAGCGTTTCCGGACACATGTCCACATAACATCTTTTCTTTATTTGTGTGTGAGGAATGTTTCCTGAAAGTTTGGCCGTACCTTTTTGTAACACCCTGTATATTATGACTTTTGAACATTATTAAGGTAAATACATGGTTTGTTCTCTATCAGAATCTTTCATTTGCTAACAGTGCCTATCAGTAGTGAGTGCCTTCAGTAGTTGGGATCTTTTATTTAGCTGGCAGTAGTGGCGCTCGCTGTATTGCAGTACTTCGAGTAACGAAGATTTTTGAGAGATAAGTGATTCATGAAAGGTATAGGGTATTGTTACTCAGGGCCATTCTTTTGTAAGGATTTTTGAAAGTCAGGTTGCGTTGGGCTAAAAATATTGTGTGTCAGTTTAGTGTTGATCAGAATAAGTAAAGAGAGTAATGTCTGAGTACGTTCAGTTTTGCTCAGCTGTTTGAAAATCAAATAACGTGGGGGTATATCAGCACAGTAATTCATTAAGCTTTCAAGGGGGTGTTTCAAACTGCTTGCACAATGGCTACAGAAGGACCAACGCCTAACTGACTTGATCAGTTCGTGGAGCCCTTTCTCTTTTGAATAGCTCGCAAATTTTTTTCTGAAATTGTAATAATTTGTCCGTACACATACATCTACCATCCTATTCGAATAATCCCTTCGCGGTGCTTCGTTTTTATTTATTTATTTATTTTGTCGAAGAGTGTAATATTGTCTGTCCGGAACCACTTTATAGCCTGTATCGACTCTCAAAGTCAACTATTGGAGCTCTTGATATGCCAGTTACAATAATAGACACACTAACCGTACCTGAGTTAAGAGTTTTGGTTGATATGGTACAGTAAACCGGACGTTTGTGGGATTTCATCGCCTGACAGCGCGACAATGGTCTGCGGCGCTGTTAACTTTTAGCTTGGTACCATTTGATAGTGTGTTATGTTGCTGTAGTCTTTTTCGGAGGTTCTTTCCAATTTCACAGAAAAAGTATATAGTTACATAAAAACAAAGCTGGTGTCGCAGTTGGACATCTATGAGCGTTAAAAATAACGAGCTTACGTCAGAGAAAACCTCACATCGATACGTTTGTCCGTCTGGAAGTATTTTGGGTGATCTGTCGTAGCTGCCTCTTCCTGTATATCTAAAGCATCAAGAATCTGAGATTTTCTTAGTAAGATTTTATTGGTTTGGAGCTAAATTCATTTTACTGAGACACCAGTTTTTCCGAGGTGGCGACTGGAAGGAAATATGTTTCAAATGGAATTTGTCCAGTGAATGTTCGCTTGACGTTCCAAGGAAACGTGTCCTCTGAGTGACAGTGCCAGCAACAACGAAGTTATTGGTTTTCCAGACGCGCCGCGGTAACAATCAGAAAGATAAACAACGAATGACACAGAAATGAAATCACGTCATGTACATTACAAGTCTGGTTTTCAAAATCTTCGTCCGCTGCAACACACAATGGTTTTCCTTTTTTATTCTGAAGAATAAAACAAGAGACACATTGTATTTTGTCGAACGTGGAGTTTTTTAAAAACCCAGTTCGATTCGCAAACACGGAAGAACAGGAACATGATCTGTCAAGTTGAGCACAATGACTAAAAGACTGATGGATGACTACCTTCTTCCATGTAGTCTTTTGGCTCTTTTGTGCTGTTCCCTGTTTATTGCGCCCCGCACAAGCTTTTGGTCACTCTCATATTTTACCTATAGTATTATGTTATGTCGTTGTAGTCCTTTATGAATGTTTTTTCCAGTTCCACAGAAAAAGTATGCAGTTACATAAAACACTTCTGGTCCTACGTAAAGGTCGCGATCTCAGAAGGTGGGAAATTCACAGAAACTATGATTGCATCACATTTCATTGAGAAGATACTCGTATTAATCTCAAGAGCCAGAAATAAAATGTTTACGTTCATAACGCTTGTTTAATTCCTTTGATATCAAGGCTGGGGCACGCGCGCACACGAAATTTCCCAGAAAGCTTCATAATTCACAGATAAGAGTGTCCCGCCGCCTCTCTCTCGTTCTCGACACCTGTCGCTGACTTGGAGCACCTCTCCTCAAGAACTGTCATACTTTTCGTCTGATGTCATCTGGTGACTCATGCATTGTGGGAAAAGCAAGAAGAATGCGAAGTAGTTTGACGTTCTGGAGATGCTGCAATAACTTAACGAAGTGTTCATAAAAGAGAACTGTTTCCAAATGTCTGCACGGCCTTAGTCGTTTATGGATTTTGCGGTTTCCGTTCATCATTTCTAGTAATTGTTAGACTGACTCATTAAATATAGACAAACGCATAGCTGATCAGCTGTTTCCTTTATCCATCTCATTAATCCGATTTACTTCCTATGACCTCAGTCATCTAGACAAAACTTTTAACTCCAGTCCTTGTTCCATCACCCTTATGATCTGCACTGATCCATTTTACGTCACCTTGGACACAAATAAATATGGAAAAAAATTAACTATTCTCGTTATATTCCCGCATACTTAGTAGCATCAGTCCTAAACCTTAATGAGATTTTCACTCTGCAACGGAGTGTGCGCTGATACGAAACTTCTTGGCAAATTAAAACTGTGTGCCGGACCGAGACTCGAACTCGGGACCTTTGCCTTTCGCGGGCAAGTGCTCTACCAACTGAGCTACCCAAGCACGACTCATGACCCATCCTCACAGCTTCAATTCTGCCAGTATCTCGTCTCCTATATTCCAAACATCACAGAAGCTCATATCAGCGCACACTCCGCTGCAGAGCGAAAATTTCATTCTGGAAACGTCCGCCAGGCTGTGGCTAAGCCATGTCTCCGCAGTACCCTTTCTGTAAGATTCGCAGGAGAGCTTCTGTGAAGTTTGGAAAGTAGGAGACGAGGTACTGGCGGAACTGAAGCTGTGAGGACGGGTCGTGAACCGTGCGTGGGTTCTCAGATGGTAGAGCGCTGGCCGTGAAAGGCAAAGGTCCAGAGTTCGTGTCTCGGTCCGGCTCACAGTTTTACTTTGCCAGGAAGTTTCAGTCCTCATCTACGTCCACGTAACAGAATAGCCTTCCGAAGTGTGTTTTATGCATCTAACGCAAACAGTACTTCTCAGATTAGCACATCTGGTCAGCCTGGGTGCAACCATAAGAATTATCAGAGTCAGCAAGCAAGACAATCACACAGACTATAGACACTACTGAGCATGAGAGAGTACACTACAAATAATAAGTCGTTCACCCGTAAGCTATACGTGGTGTGCACAGACGATCCACCGAGAGCGCAGAGAGCAGCCGGTGCCAGGCGCCGATTACATTACTGACCCATGAGACCGGGTGGCAGTGGCGCATGTGTAGAGCTTAAGAAACGTATGTGCGCAGCTTGTTAGAGGCTGCAGGCTGATTCAGATTCGTCATCGCCTTTCAGTTATGTGGACATTTTAAAATGACTAAGAACATACTTCTGTAGATGTGCTTTTAAGTGATAACACTGCCATCTCCTGAGACAAAAATATCCTATTTCACACTGACTATCAATAATACACTAGAGTCCAAAATTAAAGCAACAAACGGGAATTTTCTGAGATTGCTTTTATTTTGCCACAAAACAGTACAAACAAGTCATAGTGAAATAGAAACAATGCAAAGAATTCAGAACGTAAACAACCGCAGCATGCATAACGGTAGACAAAAGTGTTCGTTTTTTTCTAACTTAACGGATTTGCAAACACATTCCGACATCTGGTTAATGTGCTCAATATGGCGCGTGATCACTTCTGGCAGCAATATAGGCCTGGAAACGACGGGGCATACTGTGAATGATGTCATCAGTTTCGCGTTTCAATAACGCCCATTCTTCCTACAGAGCTGCTCGCAGTCTTGGAGAGTGGTTGCCAACTCCCTAATGCATCCCGGACATGCTCTACGGGATTCAAATGGAGAGCGACCAGGCCACCCCATGCCGTTACCAAGAGAACATCAACCACCCGCGCTCTATAAGGTCAAGCATTATCGTCCATCAATACGAAGTCTGGATCCACAGCACCTAACAACAACCGCGAATGAGGTCCCAAGATCTCGTCACGATACCTGAGACCAGTTAAACCTTACCGATTCACCCGTACCATTTCGAGTGGTACACATAATCCCTGCCCACACCATTAGGGATCCTCCTCGATATCGGTCTCTTTCCACAACGTTTGGGTCCAGAAATCGTATTCCACTTTCCCTCCAGATCCGAATCCATCGAGAATCACTCTCCAGACTAAATTTGGACTCACCTGTGGAAACATTGGCCCACTGTTCGACCGCTCAGGTGGCATGTTAATGACTCCACTCCAGACGTTCCCTTCTGTGAAGATGTCTGAGGTAGGCATACAGCAGAGGTTGACCTACTGCGACAATAAATGCCTCGATGGATGCTGCGAGCTCATATGCAAGTCGCCGTGCAGTACTAAGGCGGTACTGTCGTGCCCTTACAGCCAAATTACGGTCCTCTCTTTTGAAGTCACACGTGGTCGGCCCTGATCTGGTGTTCGGGATACGGTTTCGGTCTCTATAAATTGTCGCCACATCCGAGAAACAACGGAACGATTCACACTAAGCCATCAGGACACATCAGTGTGCGACTGTCCTGCTTCCATTTTTTCTATAGCTCTCCACTGCAGATATTTTGGTTGGTATCTTCTCTGTGCCATGATGCACCGCCAGTGATTGTGTACACAGCGATTGTGGATATGGGACTACCCGGCAAACACTACCTCGTTTCATAGGTGCCCTGACGTCACCGTTGGCACGGTTGTCCGTTGACCGAAATGTCATCTTCCCTACAGAACAAAATGGTACGGACATATGGTTGACAGGGTGTATGATTATATCGTGAATTAGACGCAGGACGGAGAAATAACGGTTTGTTGCTTTAATTTTGCACGCCAGTGCAGTTCGACAATCGAGTGGATCGACTGCAGTAAACCCTAGTGAAAATGGACATCGACGTACCTCACGCCAGACTTATATATGTAGACAGTAGTTCCATAGAACTTCGTTCATCCTCCAAAGGTCAATAAAAGTTTATCGATGTCTTACATTGGCTTCCTACGTCAATGAGCCAAAACATTATGACCAACATTCTGCATAAAATAATGATGGGTATTTGGCTGTGACAGTATAAAACACTGAAGCAAACAAAGTGGTTACTTTGACTACAGCTCTCTGCTGGTCCTCAGTTGGGCGATCAGTATTTTGGAAGGCAAGTTCCATAAATATACTCTAAATGGCGCCAGGTAGTGCCGATTTTCTTGCGCAACAGTTGGCTAACCTGTTGCGACTTATGACTGTATACGAAAAAAGTGTGTTAAAGTCTGGCTGCGCAAAATCCGATATCAGTTAACCTCAAAGTGATCACGTATGTTACTCGATTAATTCTCAAAACAGACCACTGGTTAGATTTTTGTTCACATGCATATACAGGGTGACAATTATTGAACTACATAAAAAAACGTAAATTAGTTACAAACTACGGCGTGCACATATTTTACTCAACTTATAAATGTCACTACACATATTCGGAGTTAGGTTATGACATATTCGACATGCCTGCCATCATTGGCGATGATGTGGCTCACACGAATAGCGAAATTCTGCATGAACCGCTGAACTGTCCGAATATCGATGCTGTCGATGACCTCCTGGTTTTCAGATCATCAATGGTTTGGGGTTGTTGCTGTACACCTTGTTCTTAATAAAGCCCCACAAAAAGAAGTCGCATGTGTTCAGATCCGAAGAATATGGCGGTTAATCGAAGCTCAGCCCAGTGGCCTCTAGGTACCCCAAAACCAGAATGTGGTCGCCAAGGTGCTCCTCCAGGACACCAAAACTCTTCTGCTTCGATGGGGTCGAGCTTCGTCTTGCATGAACCACATCTTGTCGAAATCAGGGTCATTTGGATAATGGGGATGAAATTATCTTCCAAAACCTTCGTGTACCGCTCAATAGTCACTGTGCCATCAAGGAATATCGCATCGATATTTCCGTGACTGGACACTGCACTCCACAGAGTCACCCGTCGAGCGTGAAGAGACTTCTCGATCGCGAAATGAGGATTCTCGGTCCCCCAAATGCACCAATTTTGCTTATTAACGAACCCATCCAAATGAAAGTGGGCTTGGTCGCTAAACCAAACCATACATTCGCATACCAATTCTCATAAAGCCTCGCGACCAGTTGTGCAGTTTGAACGATCTAATGCAAACCGTTCAGAAGTTATGACGATTTTGTTTCATATAGTTCAATAATTTTCACCCTGTATCTGACACTATATTACAGTTTCTGAGGTGATGTCCGTGACTTTCTTTTTGTTTTTTTGTATTGGGTTTATTTTGAGCACTGGCCATTGTCACCCCAAGATTACAGATGCACAGTTTATTAAACACTTAGTGTGGAACTACGGAATACACACATTAACCTTCAGTATATAGACGAAGGCTCATTTAGAACTTTTACCGTGCTTACAACTGAGGAAAACAAATGTCAGTCATACTTTCCTCAAATTGCAAGCTATTGTCGTTCAGGCAGTGATAATGTTATATATCCCGGGAACAAGGAATGAAGTTCGTTTGGCAACAAGTGCCAGATACTATCTCAATAAATGAGGAAAAGGTAACCTTATTTGTAACTCCAATGGATGTTTTGAAACGAAGATTTAGGTCTAAGCTGGAAGAAATGAAGGTATTATGCTGAACTAAATTTGAATCTATGTGTGCGGTACTCCATCCTAGTACCTTTGATTATATCTGTAATTTTGGTGATGGATCACACTGATTTATGTGCTGTACCCGGGTTTTTCTTCTATGAAGCTTAATAAAGCACTTAAGCAATCTTTAGATCAATGTATTTATTTCTGAGTGGTCAAAGTCTCCTTGTGTTTTTGAAATACTGACCGCAAATGGAATGTCAGCGGACAGTCGTGGTAAATCTATAGGTCTGTCAATGTACCCCCTAATCCGCGCTAACTGTGACCACCCAGATTTTTCCATTATTTCCTTTGCGTTTTAGAAAATGTATTGTACTAATTAGTAAGTAATCCTTTCATACAAACTCTATGTTCACTAACGGAAACATCACAGAAATTAAAAAAAAAAGGTCATGATAGTCACATTTTAAACTGAAAATTGGTCAAAGTTTACAGTATCTGTGGAGAGGGACGGGTGTATGGTAGGCTATATTGCCTTTGCTTCTCTGGTGTCTCATTGGAAGGCGATTCTAGTGAGTGAGTGATAGGACATAGTGTATCGACAGGCTATTGCCTCTGCCACTCTAGTAAGTGATTAGTATGCAAGTCTCATTGGGTGTTGGTAAGCAATAGCAAATCGGCAGCTTGGACCCAGGGGTAGTGTTTTCTTGCAGAAAAGTATTACGACCACACTTCATTTCCCTCGTGGCCGCTGTTTATGTTGTTAAACCTGGGTCAAATGGTGCTGCTGGTTGGCGAATACACGGGTCCACCGGGCTGGAATTGCTGGCAGCCCGGTGTATGAATACACAGTTTTGTGTGTTCTTCAAAAACCTGTAATTACGATTTGGAAACTTTATATATTGAAACAGTAAAGGACATTCCTTATGTTTAGCAGCCATAATCATAAAAACCCACTGATGTGGCTGCAACTGCAGTGAAACACGTCTGGGACAAAAAACAAAAAAGTGTTTGCTAAAGGCGGACCCCACTCAAAAACATATGTTATGTCTCGACGAGTTCGTGTGAAAACCACCTGATTTCTACAGTTGCGGAATCGAAAAGTTACCGCAGCGTTGGGAGACTGTTGTAAATAGCGAAGGAGGATGTATAAAACAATGGAAAATTCAGGATGGAATGTAACAATACGAGAGAAGGAATGTTGCTACTTATCATATAGCGGAGATGCTGAGCCGCGATAGGATGTATTATTGATGACAAAAGTCTCTGTTATGTGTATCTGTTGTGTTTATTAAACTTATGGAAAAACGCTACGAGCTTATGCCCAAACCCAATATAATGCTTTATTGATGCTGTACGCTTTTAGTAACTTGTTGGGATGCTATAAATGAATTTCACTAGTAATTCAGCCCGAACATCCACTTAATTCCTACTACGGTTCAATAAAATTGGTGGCAGTTTGCACACTAGTACTATCAAATTATTCACTTGCTTGATACTGCGGCACTAGAACAGGCAAGTGCCAACACAATAAGGGATAACACACAACGTTTATTAAGATTTACAACACAAAATTCATCTAGCTTCTGGTAAGTCTGAGGCGGGGCACTTGATGTCATATCTAACACAATGAAATCTAAATAACTTTGCTGTCTCTTGGTAGTCTGCGATATTGTCATTATGACTGAAAGTGAACTGTGTTGACGACGTGTTGACTTGTACATTAAGATTACGGCAGAGGGAAGCCAGATAGGGCACTCCAAGATAGGAAATAGGAGACACAGTGCAGAGAGCGGGCAAATGTGTTGGCGTTTAGGAAAATTTATGAGAAGTTCCTAGGGGACCAAACTCCTCAGGTCATCCGTCCCTAGGCTTACTTAATCTATTTACTATCAAAATCAGTCTTGATCACAATTTATTTATTACGGTGACCGGTTGCGACCACTAGTGTGTTGGTCTGAAGATAACCACAGTAGTGGTCGAAACCGGTTACCGCAATAAATTGTGATCAAGACTGATTATTATAGTAAATATTTGTAACACTTTGATCACTGTCACTCCCACAATGTATTCAAAAGTAATTACTTAACCTAACTTAAACTAACTTAAACTAACTTACGCTAACGACAACACACACACTCATGTCCGAGGGAGGACTCGAACCTCCGACGGGAGGAGCCGCGCGGCACAAGGCGCCGTAGACCGTGCGTTTTGCGTTCAGGTTACAGGAGGTTAACAGTTACGCTAGAGCCCTGCGAACTACAGACGCTCTGGGTAGCCGTCCCGGGGGACAAATTTCACATCAGAGAACTAACTGGTAACTCCATCGACCGCCTACACGCGGTTTTAAGGCACAGTGTAGAAGATTGCCACAAAAAGGCACTCCTAGCAGGCGCAACAACCTTGCTACTTGTCCCTTACAACAGGAACGTTAGTGAGTTTACACAGGTTAGAGAGGTACTGCAGTGGTCCCTACCCACGAGAAGCCTCAGGGCGGAGCCAGGTGACATGAAACATTGTTGTTGGTGGCCGCAAGAGGAAGGGCAGTGACGTTTAGCTTTCAGAGAATGCTGTTGCTAGCAAACTTGAAATCTATTAATGTAGAGGACAGACACCCTGTGACATCTGGCACTTGGGGAAAGGCAGGATTCGGTATGGACGGGGCCGTAATGAGTTACCGTTGGTTGCTGAGTATTTTTAAAAAAATCATGAACACTTTATTTGGAAACAATTGCAAATGAAGTTGACAATAAGGAACAATTATCAAATTTGACTGTTAAGACACGATGTCTAATTAAAAAAAAACCCTTAAGCAAATTTCACTCCCGGCTGAAGGCCTTATTGACCCGAAACCAGTTAAACTTCTCCAAGAGATTTTGAAATATTTTATAAAAGACAATCATCAGAATTTCACTATTAAGAGACAATATTTAATTAAAAATTCTTAATTGCATTCACGGCTGAAGGCCTTATTGACAAGAAATTTAAATTGTCAGCTGAAGGCACCAATAGTAATAACTCAAATAATTGGATGGCTGAAGGCCTAGATAGCAAATTTTTGAGAAGCAATTAAACTTATTCGAGAGATATTTAAAGAAAAATCATCAAATTTCAGTGTTAAGATATTTTGCCTAATTAAAATTTGTTAAGACAAGTAACACTCACAGCTGAAGGCTTTATCAACAAGAAATTCAAACTCTTCGTCGGCTGAAGGCCCAAACAGTAATAATACAAAATAATTTTTTTTTAAAAAAAGAACAATCATCACAATCTGACCAAATCAAGAGAGAAGGTGGTCTGAGACAGTGCTCAAAGCATCGACCTGGGAAAGTTGCTCAACTTCGTAAACAATGAGACAGGCAGCCAAGAGTTGTATTCACTTAACCCGATGGCAACTCAGACTAGTGACAGTCTAAACGCAGACCAGCACTCTTACAATACAATGCAATACAATACAATACAATACAATACAATACAATGATGGAATAACCCAGGCAAGGCGGGACCGGCGGACAGCACTGCGTCTTCAGAATCCGGTGTTTAGAACATCCAGAAGCAGAAGGAACCACTACGACCAAAGCAGTCCAAAAGAAACGAAATATCCAACCCACAGTCAAGGAGGCTGTCGAACTACACGCCTTACCGGACAGCAGCGGCAAGGCGGGGAAAGATACACTGTCGCGAAAAAACACTAACCTCCAGGGCAGGTAACTGGGGCGTTAGCGGCCACTAGGCAGAAAATACAGCTGGTTGAACTTCGCCAATAATAACACAAGGAATTCAATGATTAATAATAAGTGGAGGACGACTAATTAATTTTGCCAACTCCACACTCCACTCGTTGTTCTTTGTCTCAGCGACCCGGCGAGCAGCAACACACGAACAAACGGCATGATCTCGAAATAGTGGAGGTTTCACCACTGGGGTAATGTTCCCCCACCTCAAACGTCCTGGGTCCGGTGGACAAAGAGGTTGTGGCCCTCGCAACTACAGCCCCTCGATCCGGCAGTGCCTGTGTGCCGCCAACGGTCCCAGCATGTCTCCACGCTGCCGGACCTCATTGGTGCTCCGTCCGAACCAAACTCCGCGACACACTCCGACCCAGAAAACACTTGACGTCCCTCCAGAGATAGCACAACCGTACTAGATATCGATAACCGCTGCTCCTACCACTCGAAGGTAGACAACGCTAGCAAACGTAGTGGCGCCAGTAAACACAAGAAGAAAACGAGACGCTACTATCCCTATCACACGATGCCAACGGCACCAACGCGAGCCGCGACACGGCTCACCCTACTTATAGAGTAGGAGAAGAGGAGGAATCTGAATGTGGTCGGCCAGAGACAGAGCCACACGTCAGATTGACCAAAGCCGTAAAATGCCGGTGGATTGGCGGGCCGACTACAGGAAGGGAGAAATAGAGCGCACTACAATCCTTTAAAAGTCCATGTTTTTGTGCTGAGGCGGAGTTCTGAGTTAGATCGCTGAGGCGCCAACTCAGTGTCACTCGTTGCCAGCCTCGGTAAGCTCCGACATGTCTCTCACCTGCAAGCTGCTCTCAAAGTGTGTACTTAAAATGCTGCTAGTGTCCGCTATTTCTGTTAGCTCTCACTCCACGGATGAAGACACTGACTTCTGTTATGCAACAAGTTGCATCCTTTGCATTTCTGGTGCTTAAAATAAGACAGCAGTGTAGTAGTTAGTCTGAAAGAAAGAAATAAATCTATTCAGAGCCTGAGTTCCTTGAGTCTCCTGCTGTGGGCATCCTGTCGAGCCCCAAAACCCGCTCCTCTCATAAGTTGGGTTGGGTTGTTTGGGGAACAGACAGCGAGGTTATCGGGCTCATCGGATTAGGGAAGGTTGGGGAAGGAAGTCGGCCGTGCCCTTTCAGAGGAACCATCCCGGCATTTGCCTGGAATGATTTAGGGAAATCACGGAAAACCTAAATCAGGATGGCCGGACGCAGGATTGAACCGTAATCCTCCCGAATGCTCTCATAAGTGCCCTGTGACAGCGTTTGACGCTGGTCCGAGCTACCAACCTTCCTTCACTGGACGTTTCTTTCCGCATTTGCTTGTAACTGCTCGGAAGTTGCAGATTGACCTTTAACCCCCTGTCTTACCTGTATCCTGTGTCAGGACACGACAAGAGTAATTATGCACATACGTGACTGACTGCTGCATTACCCCATAAATAGTGACTGTTAAGTCAAAACTGTCTTCTGAACGGAACTCGCGGAACTGTGTTCCGTAGTCCAGTGCAGAAATTCTGGCACAGTAGGAAAGGCCGAGCTGCAGGAACTGATCTGAGCTGGCTGTAGGCGCTGAACCGTGGAGTAGAGATCAGAAATGAACTTCGTGTACTCGCTTTAAGCTCGCCAACGAGCCTGTGACGTCATCATACCTCATAAGTTAATAATAGACGGGACTGATCCACCATGGTACACAAAACACGTCAGAACACCGTTGCAGAAGCAACGAAAAAATCATACCAGATTCAGAAGAACGCAAAATCCCCAAGACTGGCTAACTTTCACGGAAGCTCGAAATTTAGTGAGGGCGTCAATGCGAGATGCATTTGTTTCCACAATGAAACATTGTCTCAAAATATGGCAGAAAACCCAAAGAGATTCTGGTCGTTTGTAAGGTACACCAGTGGCAAAAAAAAAAAGTCAATTCCATCACTGCGCGATAGCGATGGAAATGTTACCGATAATGGTGCCACTAAAGCGGAGTTACTAAATACAGTTTTCCGCAATTCCTTCACGAAAGAAAAAGTAAATATTCCAGAATTCGAAACCAAAACAGCTGTTAGCATGAGTGACGTAAAAGTAGATATCTTAGGAGTTGCGAAACAACTCCATTCACTTCAGAAAGCCAAGTCTTCCGGTCCAGATGGTATACCAATCAAGTTCTTTTCAGAGTATGCAGACACAATAGCGCCTTCTTAGCAATCATATAGAACCGCCCAATTGACGGAAGCTCTGTTCCTAAAGACTGGAAAGTAGCACAGGTCACACCAATATTCAGGAAAGGAAATAGAAGTAACCCATTGAATTACAGACCCATATCACTGACATCAATTTGCAGTACGATTTTGGAGCATATACTGCACTCGAACATTATGAATCACCGTGAAGAAAATGACTTATTGAGACATAACCAACACGGATTCAGAAAATATCGTTCTTGTGCAACGCAGCTAGCTCTTTATTCCCATGAAGTAATGAGTTCTGTTGACAAGGAATCTCAGATCGATTCCATGTTCCTAGATTTCCAGAAGGCTTTTGATACCGTTCCTCACAAGCGACTATTAATCAAATTGCGTGCATATGGAGCATCGTCTGTTGTGTGACTGGACAGAGAGGTCACAGTTCGTGGTGATAGACGGTAAGTCATCAAGTAGAACAGAAGCGATATCTGGCGTTCTGCAAGGTAGTATCATAGGCCCTCTGCTGTACGTGATTTACATAAATGATCTAGGTGATAATCTGAGCAGCCCCCTTAGGTTGTTTGCAGATGACGTTGTAATTTACCGTCTAGTAAAATCATCAGACGATCAGTTCCAATTACAAAATGATCTAGAGAGAATTTCTGTATGGTGCGGAAAGTGGCAATTGGCACTAAACAAAGAAAAGTGCGAGGTCAGCCACATAGGTACTAAAAGAAATCCGATAAATTTTGGGTATACAATAAATCGTACAAATCTAAGGGCTGTAAATTCGACTAAATACCTTGGAATTACAATTACGAGCAACATAAATTGGAAAGACCCACATAGATAATATTGTGGGGAAAAAAGACAGCCTACATTACACTTGTCCGTCCTCTGCTGTTATATTGTTGCACGGTATGGGATCCTGACCAGGTGGGATTGACGGAGGACATCGAAAAAGTGCAAAGAAGCGCAGCTCGTTTCGTGTTATCGCGCAATAGGGGTGAGTGTGTCACTGATATGATACGCGAGTTGGGGTGGCAGTCACTGAAACAAAGGAGGTTTTCTTTGCGGCGAGATCTATTTAGAAAATGTCAATCACCAACTTTCTCTTCCGAATGCGAAAATATTTTGTTGACACCCACCTACGCAGGAAGAACATGATCATCATAATAAAATAAGAGAAATCAGAGCTCGAACGGAAAGATTTAGGTGTTCCTTTTTCCAACGCGCCATTCGAGAGTGGAATGGTAGAGAAGTAGTACGAAAATGGTTCGACGAACCCTCTGCCAGGCACTTGAGTGTGAATTGCAGACTAATGATGTAGATGTAGAAGTTGCAGACTGACCTTCAACCCCCTGTTTCACCTGTATCCTGTGTTAGGACACGACAAGGGTAATTATGCACATACGTGACTGACTGCTCCATTACTCCATAAATAGTGACTGTTAAGCAAAAATGTCTTCTGAACGGAACTCGTGAAACTGTTCCGTAGTCCAGTGCAGAAATTCTAGCACAGTAGGAAAGGCCGAGCTGCAGGAACTGAACTGATCTGAGCTGGCTGTACGCGCTGAACCGTGGAGTAGAGATCAGAAATGAACTTCGTACACTCGCTTTAAGCTCGCCAACGAGTCCTGTGACGTCATCTCCGAACTCGCCCTCTGACTAGACTCGTGAGTTCAAATGGCTCTGAGCACTATGGGACTTAACTTCTGACGTCATCAGTCCCCTAGAACTTAGAACTACTTAAACCTAACTAACCTAAGGACATCACACACATCCATGCCCGATGCAGGATTCGAACCTGTGACCGTAGCGATCGCGCGGTTCCAGACTGTAGCGCCTAGAACCGCTCGGCCACTCCTGCCGACCATCTCTGAACAGCTTAGCACTTTAGTCTGTTGTCGACTGGCTTCCACTTTCTAAAATACTAGAATCTCTGTGTTCATTGTTCATTGAAGCATGTTTTTAAAAACTGTAACCGTTTAAGAGAAATGGGCATCTCTAAAAAGTTCAGTCACAGAAGCTAGAAGGAACAAAATAGATACAAGGAAGGTAACTGCGAAGAAATCGTGGGTAGCAGTAGCAATGCTTCAGCTAATCGACGAAAGAAAGAAGTACAAAAATGTTCAGGGAAATTCAGAAACACAGATAGTAGTCACTTAGGGATGAAATAAATAGGAGTTGCAGCGAACCTAAGGCGAAATGGCTCCACGAAAAATGGGAAGAAATCGAACTAGAGATGATTGTCGGAAGGACTGACTCAGCATATAGGAAAGTCAAAACAAGCTTCCGTGAAATTCAAACCAAGGGCGATGCTTTCAAGAATGCAATTCTACTGTTAAATGCAGAGGAAAGAGAGGATAAGCGGAAAAAGTTGAATGAGTGCCTCTGTGAGGGAGGGGCACGCCTGATGACGTGATCGAAGAACAAACAGGGGTCAATAGGGAAGACACAGGGGAGCCAGTATTAGAATTTAAAAGAGCTTTGTAGGACTTAAGATCAATTAAGGCAGAAAAGATAGAAAACATTCCATCACAATGTCTAAAATCACTGGGAGAAGTAGCAACAAAGAGACATTCGCGTTGATGTGTAGAATGAATGAGACTGGAGATGTACCATCAGAGTTAAAATATCATCCACACAATTCCGAAGAGAGCAAAAGTCGACAAGTGCGACAATTATGTCCCATTCAGCTTAACAGTTGCTGACAAGAATAAATTTAGAAGACTGGAAAAGAAAACTGTGAATCTGTTAGATCACGGTAGGTTTGACTATTGGAAGGATGAAGGCATCACAGAGACAGTTCTGACGTTGTGGTTAGTAACCAAAGCAAGATTCAAGAAAAATCAAGAGACGTTCATCCAATCTGTCGACATGGTAAACGCGTTTGACAATGTAAAATGGTGCAAGATTTTCGAAATTCTGTGAAAATTAGGGGTAAGCGATGGGAATATGTAACCAAGAGGGAACGATAAGAAAGGGAGGCCAAAAACAGTGCTCGAATAAAAAAGGGTGTAAAACAAGGTTATTGTCCTTCGCCGCAACTGTTCAGTCTATACATCGAAGATGCAATGAGGGAAATGAAAGGAAGATTAAAGTGCGGGATTAAAATTCAGAGTGGATGGATGTCAATGATAAGTTTCTTTGATGACATTGCTGTTCTCAGTGAAAGTGAAGATTACCGGATCTGTTGAATGGAATGAACAGTCTTATGAGTATAGAATATGGAGTAACAGTAAATCTAAGAAAGGCGACAGTAATGAAAAGTAGCAGAAATGAGAACAGCGAGAAACTTAACATCAGAATTAGGAATCACGAAATATACGAAGTTAAGAAATTCTGCCACCTACGCAGTAAGATAACCCATGACGGACGGAGCAAGGAAGACAAAATGCAGATTAGCACTGGTAGAAAGGACATTCCTGGCCAACAAAAGTCTGTCTGTATCAAACACAGGCCTTAATTTGAAGAAGAAATTGAGAATGTGAGTTTGGAGCACAGCGTCGTATGATTTTGAAACATGAACTGTGGGAAATCTGGAACAGAAGAGAATCCAAGAGTTTCAGATATGCTGCTACAGAAGAATGTTGAAAGTGAGGTGGGGTGATCATGTAAGCAATGCGGAGGTTCTCCGCATTATCGACGAGGAAAAGAATACATGCAAAACGATGACATGAAGGGACATGATTATAGGATACCTGTTAAGACGTCTGGCAATAACTTCGATTTTACTAGAGAAAGTTCTATGGGGTGGAAACTGTAGGGAAGACAGAGACTGGAATACATCATGCAAATAACTGAGGGCGTAGGTTGCAAGTGCTATTCTGAGATGAAGAGGTTGGCACAAGAGAGGAATTCATGGCGGCTCACGTCAAACCAGTCAGAAGACTGACGACTGAAAAAAAAAGCTGTTAAAAAGGCGCGAAGAGCTTGTGGGAGTATCATCAGCTCTGTATGCACTTCGTTGTGATGTATTCAGGAGATACAGTGGTTTTGTTATTAGTATTTGTGTTTTTTTTAGTTTTTTTGTAATAGCCCTGAGAAGGAAGTCGAGCGATTTTAGTCATTCCTAAATAACCTAAAAATGTCTTGAAACTCCCGATGTTGTTTGTACAACATGCTGAAGTTCACATCTCTCACAATTAATACTATATATTCAGCATGAAGTTAGTATCTGCAACACTTCGTATTTAAAAAGAAAATGTTTTCTGCCTCAAGCATTTTCTGACTCAGCAGTGAAAATGACATATCCACTGTGCGAGCGTGCAACATGCCTATAGCGACTGGTATCGATGCTCGGGTGTGGCCACCAAGTCTTCGAGCACTCGGCACCAGGCCAGTCAAGCGAGGTGCGTCCGGTGTGGCCGTAGCCCCGGACACCTAGCGCTCAGTGCGGCCCGTCTCAGAAGCTCACAGCTGTTTGTTGAACAAGGTGAGTGGCCGAGCGAGTCGTGAGGTACCTAGCTGCCAAGCGAGGAGCGTCCACTATGGCTGTATCCGAGAGAACGAGTCGACGTGTATGAAGCGACCGCAGCGCCACACTCCTCAGACTCGTCGTATTCGCGAGATTACAGAGGGAAAGAAGAATCCCGTTAGCACTGATGTAACAGCGGCGACATGATTTGTGAAGTAGGCAACCTCAACATTAGAGTCGTACTAGCACCGTTTCTGGTCTCTCCTGAGGAGAGTCAGTGCCGGCCGGGGTGGCCGAGCGGCTCTAGGCGCTACAGTCTTGAACCGCGCGACCGCTACGGTCGCAGGTTCGAATCCTGCCTCGGGCATGGATGTGTGTGATGTCCTTAGGTTAGTTACGTTTAAGTAGTTATAAGTTCTAGGGGGCTGATGACCTTAGCTGTTGAGTCCCATAGCGCTCAGAGCCATTTCAACCATTTTTTTGAGAGTCAGTAGCGTCTCGTGTTCTGTACCTGTTGGCGGAAGAAACTTCATCCCCGCCAGTCCCAGGCAGATACAGTGTAGTCCCTGGTTGACATCGCTCTCCTTGGTGGCCGGAAACACTATCGGTGGACTAACACAATTCACTGATGGATTCGGTGGCGGAAGAAGAAAATGATACCGAATACTGAGCGCTATGTGGAGACCGCTGGTCGGATTTGAGTAGCCGCCAGGTGGTCATGTGCCTGTTAGTTCGTCGCCTCTTGTGGTATTACTGCGTACATCTTGAGCCATGAACACAACACAACTCAGCATGGACTGTTGCAGTGTTGTTACCTTTGAAACGCAGAAAACAAATTGCCGCACGATATTCCTCCTTGTCAGTGGGCTATACCATTTAATTTTGGGTCCTCTAGAGGCGTACTATGGTACTGTGATACGGGGATTGTTTGGTTTGAACGACCGCTTACAAATACATGCTAACAAACAAATCAATTATGCTACTTTATTTTATCGAAATGATAACCAATAGTTTGACTATGTGCCACATGTACACGTAGTTGACAAAAGTCATGGAATAAATCCTAATATCGTGTCGGACCTCCTTTTGCCCTGCGTAATGCAGCAACTCGACGTCGCATGGACCCAACACGTCGTTGGAGTCCCTTGCAGAAATATTTAGCCATGCTGCCTCTATAGCCGTCAATAATTGCGAACGTATTGCCAGTACAAGATTTTGTTCACGATCTGGCCTCTCGATTATGCGCATTGTCCCAAAAATATTCGATGGGATTCATATGGGGTGCTCTGGGTGTCCAAACCATTTTTACGAATTGTCCAGAATGTTCCTCAAACTACTCGCGAACAACTGTGGACCAGTGATATGGCGACTTGTCAGCTACAAAAATTCCATCGTTGTATGGGAACATGAAGTGCATGAGTGGCTGTGAGTGGTCACCAAGTAGTGGACCCAGTCTGTCCCACATAAACACAGGCCACACCATTATGGAGCCACCAGCAGCTAGCACAGTGCCTTGTTGACAATTTGGGTCCATGGCTTCGTGGGCTCTGCGCCACAGTCGAAACCTACGATTTGCTCTTACCAACTGAAATCGAGACATCTGACCAGGCCACGGCTTCGCAGTCATCTACGGTCCAACCAATATAGTCACGAGGCCAGGAGAGACGCTGCAGACGATGTGTTGTGAACAAAGGCACTCTCCTCGATCGTCTGCTGCCACAGCCCATAATCACTTAATTCCGCCGCACTGTCATAACGACTACGTTCGCCGTACATCCCACCTTGATTTCTGCTGTTATTCCAAGCAGTGTTGTTTATCTTTTAGCACTGACAATTCTACGCAAACGACGCAGCGCTCGGACGTTGAGTGAAGGGCGTCGGCCACTGGATTTTCCGTGGTTAGAGGTAATGCCTGTGGGTCTCGAAGTATTGAATTCCGTAAAGATTTCCGAAATGGAACGTCTCTTGCGTCTAGCTCCAGCTAACATTCCGCAATCAAAGTCTGTTAATTTCCGTCCTGAGTCCTTAGTCACCTCTGAAACATTTTCACATGAAACACCTAAGTACAAATGACATCTCCGCTCGGTTACGTGTTACTATCGCCGTCTTTAAATGTGCGTATCGCTATCTCATGACTTTTGTTACATCAATGTAGAACCAGGCAAGAACAACTGTCTACATGCCTCCGAATGAGTCTTAATTTCTCGTAACTTTTCTTCGTGGTCCTTATGAGAAATGTTTGTTGGTGTCACTAAAATCGATCTGCAATGAGCTTCACGCGGTTAGTTCCCTAAATATTTTCAGCAGCGTTCTTCGGAAAGAACGTCTCCTTCCCTGCAGGGATCTCCATTTGAGTTCCCGTAGCATCTCCGTAACACTCAAGTCTTGTTCGGACCTACCGGTAACAAATCTCTGAATTGCTTCGATGTTTTCCTCTAACGCGACCTGGTACGGATCCTCGAGCAGCACTCAGAAATGGGTCGCACTACTGCTTTTTATGCGATCTCTCTTGCAAACGAACCACACTTTCCTTAAATCCTCCCCGTAGAACTGAAGTCAACCATTCGCCTTCCCTGTCACAATTCTCACATGACTTCTCTAACTTCAGTCTATTTGCGAGTGGAACAGGAAATGAAATGACTTTTAGTGGTATATGGTCCCCCGAGCCACGCGCCGTACGGTGGCTTGCCAAATATGTATGTAGATGTAAACGTAGATTTGTATGTAAACGGAAACATGCATTTTAGTAACTGCGTATGGAGACTGACTAGTTTGAAGGATCTATACATAGAAAGGGTGACACGACTAAATGTAGTTACATCGCTTGAGACTGTTGAAGTCAATCACAGTTACAATGTTAGGTAATTTCTTTCCTGAAAGTAGTTTTAGAATGGTCTCCACATACCATTATGTCCAGAGCACGTCACCTGCCCTTACGTGACTCATATGCGGTTTGCACTGAAGAATATTAACCCGGCGCCTGACGACCAGCCGGCGCCCTGCTCCACCACAAGTTTGCCGGCGCCGGAGTCTCTTCTGGGAAGAGGCGGCTGCGTGGGAGGTGGGAGGCTGCAGCTCCAGACCGGGCGCCGTCGCCGCCTTCCGCCGACAGGCAGCGTCACAGCCACGGAGACCGCTGCAGGCGCCTTCTGAGCGCGTTCTTGTCCTTGGTCGTACAGGCTGGGGCACGCAGAGCAAGCTGTCGGAATTACACGCTACGTTTACACGCTACTCCCGAATTTGGCTTTCTGTAAACTAGATTTCCCAAAAAAGTTTCTGGCTGGTCGTGTAAACATTCCAATAATCGACCTGTGAAACGCATGTTTTGCTCCGTCTATTTCAGTTTACACAGTAGAGTTTCTTGCTGACACATTTAACGGTATCGCATTCTCAGGTTGCTGCTTTATTTTTAAAAGTTGAATGATATGGACGGTATGATTCTGTTAAGGTGCGAAGGAAAAACAAAACGTGATTCATTTTCTCTGGTTCAGTGAAGATAAGCACATTTGTTCTTAATTAGATGGAAGGAAGGAGATACTTATGATGGGTAATCATATACTTTTGATCATGATCTCGATAAAATAACGTTTCATAATTAATTGTGAAACCTTCCCGTCTCCGCTATGTCTCTTTTGTTACCCAACCTTCCCTTCAAGAATAACCTATGAAACCTTCCCTTAGGATTTCTATCTCTTGCTTAATAATAACACATGAAATCTTCACTTTGAAATTAATTCTCTTTCTCAATCTTGGCATACAAATTTAAATGCTGCTTATTAAAAGTGATTTTCTGATTATTTCGACGAAACAGACTGTGTCGTCGTCGTGGCCCTCAGTGATTACCTGCAATAACCCAAAACTGTCCCTTACCTTTTTTACTGTTACTGGATCGCCATCTGACTGCTACATCGAACTGCGACATGAATATACTTACTCTTTTACTACACTCTATTAGCTGCTGGTGGGCTGTCATAATAAGTGACTAATTTGACTGAAGTTACGTGATTCATAGTTAAACTTTTACTTGACAACAACAAAATTTTTCAAAGTTTTACGTTGATGGTTTTTGAGATGGATTATAATCAGTAATGCAATATTGCTGGCAAAAATTGATTATATTCTGAATGAAATGGTTTTACAAACGTTCAAATGGGACTTACTTTTTACTATAATCTTACAACTAGCAATGCGCAAATATGCCTTCAGTAGTCTTGAGTTTCTCAAAAAAATAATTAAATATTATTAGTCCCTCTTATGATAATAGTTAGCTGGTGTCTCTGTACATCCGTTTATAATCTCTTGTAAATCACACCTGGTGGCTGGCAGACACACCGCTCCTCTCAACTCTCGCTTCAGACCTGCTACCGACTTGCTTCTTATCTCGCTTACTACTGACTTCCTACTAACGCTAAAGTGCGCTCTCTCCTGCCAACAATGCTTTCTGGTGCAGACAATCCCTGCTACCATTACAAAATGTATCAATGCGCGGTCTTTCCCGCTATTTTCTTAAAATGTATCCATACGCTGTCTCTCCCGCCCTTTTAAAAATTATATAAATGTGCAGTGTCCCTTGCCAACGATACTTTGGTGCAGATATTCCCTGCTCCCACAATTATTTCCAACATGACAAATATTAATTATTCCTACTTAATCCTATTAATAAAATATAAACGTCTTTCATAAATTGTGGTTTGACAATAGAAATATACACGTCTTACAATTCGTTTGTTTGTTAGCAAGCGCATGTATGCAGTCCTGCTTCACACTGGAGGATTCCCGCGCCACAGTACCGTAGCAAGCCTCTAAAGGAGCCAAAACTAAATTCGCCCACTGAGAAGGTAGAGTATCGTGCGACAATTCGTTTTCTGAATTTGAAGGGGAAAAAGGCTGCAACGGTCCCTGCTAAGTTATGTTGTGTACATGGCTCAGAGGCACACGACAATACCACAAGAGGCCGCCACCAAACACCTACATCGTAGGCTGGCGGCTACTCATTTCTGGGCAGCAGATAGTGCTCAGTATTCGGGATCACTTTCTTCTTCCGCCACCGCGTCGATCAGTGTCCTATTAGTCCACTAACAAGTGTTACCAGCGCCACAGAGTGTGCTGTCAACTGGGGACTACGTTTGCGGATGGGACTGGCTGAAATAGAGATCCTTCCGCCAATAAGCACGAAGCGTGACCCGCGTAGGGCGCTCCACACCGTAGAGATCAGAAATGGTCTGAGTGCGACTATAATGTTCGGGTTGCATACTTCTCAGGCGCCGCTGTTACATCAGTGCTAAAGGATTTCCTTCGTTCCCGCCGTAGTTCCTTGAGAAGCGTGGTGCTTCACACTCGTCGACTCCTTCTCTCTTGGGATATGGCCACAGCGTACGCATCTCGCTTAGTGCGTATGTACCTCGCGACACGCTTGGCTACCAAGTGCTTGGATACTTGATTGCTGCCAGTCGCCCGCCACAGGCATGCTGCTCGCTCGCACTGTGGAAATCTCTTCCAATGCTGAGACAGAAAATGTTTGTGGCAGATTGTTTTTTTTTTTAATGCGAAGTGTTGCGGAAGCTGCCAGCATGGCTGTACATACTGTATAGTATTAATTGTGAAAGAAATGAACGTGGGCAACTCAATAAGTTGTACAAACAACTTCGGGAGTTTCAAGCCAAATTTTTAAGTTCTTAAGATATGACTGTAAAATCGTTGGACGTAATTCTTATGGCTATTACAGAAAAACTACAAAATGGTTGGTTCAAATGGCTCTGAGCACTATGGGACTTAACATCTGTACTACTTAAACCTAACTAACCGAAGGACATCACACACATCCATGCCCGAGGCAGGATTCGAACCTGCGTCCGTAGCGGTCACGCGGTTCCAGACTGACTTAGTAATACATGACTACAGCTTACATTTTATATTTGTATGCAGTAACGTTCGTCTGTTATGTATCTACTACTATGTATCCTCAAATGGCAGAAAGTTATTTTTATGTGACATAATTGCAATTTAACAAGTTTCAGCCTTTTTACTTTATTTGTACTGTGACAGCTTCCTTCTCAGCGAATATCATGATTCTAAGTGAACGAGAAGTACTCTAAAGTTTTTGATGAGTGAGTTTGCGAGTTTCAAAATATACCACATAAATGGCCGAATCTTTTCATTGCTCTGACTTATAAGCTTAATTCTTTTTGCACAGCCGCGTGATCATAGATCTTAATATGTGACATCACTTTGAATTTGCTATGCCAGCTGTTTCCACAGAAAAATGGGTGTTAACATACAGAATGTTAAAAATGACCAAACTTTTTTTTCTTTTATGCAATTAAAAATTAACAATTTTCGGATTTTTCCTTTAATGTCACTGTGAAACCTTGCTTCTTCCTAAATTTCATGATTCTAGGTCAACGGGGAGTCTTTCCTGGAAGTATTGGTATGGAGTGTAGCCATGTTGGAAGTGAAACATGGACGCTAAACAGTTTAGACAAAAAGAGAATAGAAGCTTTTGAAATATGGTGCTACCGAAGAATGCTGAAGATTAGGTCTGTAGATCATGTAAGTAATGAGGTACTAAACAGAATTGGGGAGGAGAGGAATTTGTGGCACAACTTGACTAGAAGAAAGGTTCGGTTGGTAGGACACATTCTGAGGCATCAAGGAATCAGCAATTTAGTATCGGAGGGAAACGTGGAGGGTAATAATCGTAGAGAGAGGCCAAGATATGAATACAAGAAGGATGTAGGTCGCAGTAGTTCCTCGGAGATGAAGAGTAGCATGAAGAGCAGCATCTCTGGACTGAAGACAACTACAACAACGAGAGGTCAACGGGAAGCACCCTATAGGTTTGGATGAGTGGGTTTTCGAGTATCAAAATATGAGACATAAATGGCGGTATCTTCTGATTGCCCTGACTTAGCTTAAGATTTTTACATCACCACGGGACCATGCGGCATCAGTTCCAACTTGATAAATCTACCCGTCCCTGAGAAAAAAAAGGGTTCATAACAGTCGGACAGTTTGACAGACTGACATCAAAGCAGTGCTATAATGATTCCATTTTTACACGATGTAGTGCTGAATCCTAAAAACAGAGCAAAATAAAGCCAGAAAATACAAATACAAAAAACTGAAGAAAGATGAAAGTAAGATAGAAAGTACTTTTGAAACTTATTATACGGTGCTGGGTACGAAAGCAGTGGTCTCGCTTACTCGAGCTCTTACGGTCAGGAGGAGTGCTCGCTCTGTTTCTCGTGTGCGCCTAGACCGCCCGTTTCGAGGGGACGAGGGAGCAGAGTGGGGGACGCTTTGTGTCTCTGCTCGGAACTCGTTAGCCAGTTAAGGAGGAGAGCGGCTGCTCATGTGGACAATTGCTGTGGGGCTGAGGGACGGGCGGACGTGCTGTGTCCAGTCCTCACCTTCTTACTGCGTGCTCTTTGAACATGTGTAGCACATCAGATTACAGTGATAGCGTCTGCAGAGGTCCCTTTAAGAGTATTAGCCACGACAGTCTAAACAGAGATAATGCTAAACAACTAATCGTATTTCTGTTTGACATAGTTTTGAATCATACTGTCTTATATTTCGTCAGGTTTTGCCACAAGGCCCCAAGAGACATGAGGCATCCGCAGCCGGCTTTTAAATGGTTCGTTCTGAAGTAGCCCGTTCTTATTGCTGCATCTTTCCTTTCTTTCTCGGGCCTTTGTCCCGCTCCAACGCGGGGTCGGTTTTTTAGTACGAATTTGGCAGTGTTAATTGCAGAGGGTGGCCGGATGCCCTTTCTGCCGCCACCCCGTTCTTATTACTGCATCATCTCTTAGCAAACTTCATATATTACCGATCTTAAAACAATCCGAGATTTATTTGTTTTTGATAATCATTTTTGATTATACAACCACCTCCAGGAAAGTTGAATACTCTCGCCTAGACCCGGCGTCGACAACATTACAGTAGTAATATCACAGTCAAATATACCACTGGCCATTAAAATTGCTACACCACGAAGAGGACGTGCTCCAGACGCGAAATTTAACCGACAGGAAGAAGGTGCTGTGATATGCAAATGATTAGCTTTTCAGAGCATTCACACAAGGTTGGCGCCGGTGGCGACACCTACAACGTGCTGACGTGAGGAAAGTTTCCAACCGATTTCTCATACTCAAACAGCAGTTGACCGGCGTTGCCTGGTGAAACGTTGTTGTGATGCCTCGTGTATGGAGGAGAAATACGTACCATCACGTTTCCGACTTTGATAAAGGTCGGATTGTAGCCAATCGCGATTGCGGTTTATCGTATCGCGACATTGCTGCTCGCGTTGGTCGAGATCCAATGACTGTTAGCAGAATATGAAATCGGTGGGTTCAGGAGGGTGATACGGAACGCCGTGCTGGATCCCAACGGCCTCGTATCACTAGCAGTCGAGATGACAGGCATCTTATCCGCATGGCTGCAACGGATCGTGCAGCCACGTCTCGATCCCTGAGTCTATAGATGGGAACGTTAGCAAGACAACAACCATCTCCACGAACAGTTCGACGACATTTGCAGCAGCATGGACTATCAGCTCGGAGACCATGGCTGCGGTTACTCTTGACGCTGCATCACAGACAGGAGCGCCTGCGATGGTGTACTCAACGACGAACCTGGGTGCACCAATGGCAAAACGTCATTTTTTCGGATGAATCCTGGTTCTGTTTACGGCATCATGATGGTCGTGTCCGTGTTTGGCGACATCGCGGTGAACGCACATTGGAAGCGTGTATTCGTCATCGCCATACTGGCGTATCACCCGGCATGATGGTATGGGATGCCATTGGTTACACGTCTCGGTCGCCTCTTGTTCGCATTGACGACACTTTGAACAGTGGACGTTACATTTCAGATGTGTTACGACCCGTGGCTCTACCCTTCATTTGATCCCTGCAAATCCCTAAATTTCAGCAGGATAATGCACGACCGCATGTTGCAGGTCCTGTACGGGCCTTTCTGGATACAGAAAATGTTCGACTGCTGCCTTGGCTAGCACATTCTCCAGATCCCTCACCAATTGAAAACGTCTGATCAATGGTGGCCGAGCAACTGGCTCGTCATAATACGACAGTCACTACTCTTGATGAACTGTGGTATCGTGTTGAAGCTGCATGGGGGCTGTACACGCCATCCAAGCTCTGTTAGACTCAATGCCCAGGGGTTATTACGGCCAGAGGGGGTTGTTCTGGATACTGATTTGTCAGGATCTATGCACCCAAATTGCGTGAAAATGTAATCACATGTCAGTTCTAGTATAATATATCTGTCCAACGCATACCCTTTTATCATCTGCATTTCTGCTTGGTGTAGTTATTTTAATGGCCAGTAGTGTACATACAGTCGCGATTCTCTCTGGCGCCAAAGTTGTTACCATTTGACAGCTGGAGCGCTCCAAGCGGTGAGAATGCAGACCTGTGTTGTAAGGACAGTGTCTGTTTTTTAACTATTTGTCTACTTAATTAACGAAACGGTTGTTACGTTCTGCATTCTATGCATTAAGAAACTTCCAAGAGACATCAATTATCAGGAAAGAAATTTAAAAACAGCCAGATCTCGTTGATTCAATGACATAGGCAACAACATACTCATGAAGAAATACTTTCGAATATCTGTAAGATTGCAGCTCACTCCACTGAGAGTAATAGAACATAAATACAGTAAACTCCCGTTTATCCGAATCGCGTTTGTCCGAAATGCGCTTTATCCGAACAAATTTTTCCTATTTTTGCGGCTCACATTGGCGCTGTCTGACGTATCGTGCACCTACGCTTTTGGCTAATTAGATAGACACTTGACAAGTTTCAACTTTTCTGCGCCTGGAGCCTTGCAATCGCTGGTGTTTTTCGGCAGTCTACTGCTAATCAGTGCCGGCCGGTGTGGACGAGTGGTTCTAGGCGCTTAACAATTTAACAGTGAACGTACAACGTACTGTTGTGTTGCCGCGTGGGCTTGGGTAGGAAAGGGGACAGATGTATCGAATGTTTGCATTCGATGGCTGCCACAGGATGGTTTCAAAAGTCAAAAGCTTTGTCTAGTGCGTCTCGAGTGTTGACAAGTCGTGCGTCTGTGTGTTTTCGTTTTAACGTTTCGTACTCACACTACATGCTTTAAAATGTCCAGAGACAAAAGTGGCCAATAACCAAAAGAGAATCAGTCGAGTGTCGGTAAAAAAAAAGCTGAATGTGACTACGGGTGCGAAACGATAAAAGAATGTGATCTCGTTGGAACAAAAGCTTCACGCTTTGCAGAGATTTGATGCTGGTGAGCCACCCGCGTAAGTTGCTGCAGATTTGAACTTTGGTTAGATTACGATTACTGTGCAAAGCAGTTAAGGTGACCATTTGTGTAAAATAGGAAATCTGGTTTCGGCTCCTGATCCCGCACGAATTTTCGTTGTCCTCATTCCAATAAACAGTCGACAGTGTTTGATATTAGCAATTGCGAATACATTTACTGGACTTGAGTTTTCTAAGTATGTGGATACTGCAATAAGGAATATGACGGTAGGCAGTTCAGTTGATGAGGACTGGACATCTCTAAAAAGAACAGTTACAAATGTTGGACAGTACAGGAAACGTAGGTCATAAGAAACCTTGGGTAACAGATGAAATACCTCAATTCATCTTTGAAAGGAGAAAATACAAAAATGTTTAGGGAAAGACATGAATGCAGCTATACAGAACACTTAGGGATGAAATACGTGGGCTGTTCGGAAAGTAATGCCAGATCGATCGCGAAATGGAAACCACAGTGAAAATCCAACGAAGATTTGCACAGATGTATTGGACAGTGTCTCTGGTATGCTTGTCGATCGCGTCACGTCGCTCTTTTCGGTTATGAGCTCACAGTAAGCACATAAAGACGCATAGAAAATAGTGTCTCCCCACAAGCATGAGTGCCTGTGAGAGAGTTCGCCCTATTTCACGCAGCCCACACAACTAGCTATCATGCATTTCCTTCTACATGACAATTCTCGGCCACACTCTGCAGGGTCAATGAGGACGCTCCTGCAGCGTTTTCAGTGGAAAATGTTTGATCACTTACATACAGCGTGGGCTTGACTCCCTCTAATTTTCATCTCTGCTCAGATGAGCTTCTGGATATGAAGACGAATTTTGGCACAGACAAGAAGCTGGACATCAGCGTAGAGAATTGGCAGAAAGCACAGATGACTTCCTTCTGTAGCGGCACCACCGTTTAGGATAGGCAAAATTAGTTTTGTGCAATATTCTGTGCACAAATTACAGCCAGGTGCGGGCCGGATTGCAGTAAGCTATGCATACCAACAGTTGCGAAGTAGAATAGAGGCCACAGGGCCGTCAAATTGCTGAAAGAGTATACATAGCAGTTTTGCATGTCGCAAATCACAGGCAGAAGTGGTCCACTGGCCAACCTAGCGTGTTATGAGTACGTGACGCCAAGTGGCACATGCAGCAAAACAGAGGCGCACCAACCTGTATAAATAGGTGCGTGTTTCTAACGAGATTCTTTCAAGTATGGCAGCTCTCCTGGACAGAGGGGCGTCTCACACCACCAGCTACACTCTGCAGCAGATGGGGCGCCAGCATTCCAGTCCACGGCAGGTTGCTGGTTCTACAATCTGAGGCCGACGTGGAGTCCGTAGCCAGCCAGCGGTGGTCCACTCCACTCCACGGCTCACTACTGCAGGCAGTCGGCCTGGCTTCCAACACACGCTGGGGGCATCCCGAGGCGAGGGTCATAGATTTGGACGCTGGATCGTGAGCTCTTGTTGTCGCCACGATCTCAGCCATGCCGACGAGAAGCCTGCAGCTGGCCGCTGCAGCTCGCACTGAGTGGCACTGAGTCGGCATGCGTGCAGACTGCTAAGTCAACTGTCGGCATCCTGATGATGCTGCAACTCCGCTGGCGTACGAGGCTGACACACAGTGCATGCACGGGTCACTGAGGCAGCCATTCCACGCCAAGCCATTTCGCAGATAGTGAAGTGGTGTCCTCAGCACTGAGGGACCCGGTGAGACAGACAGAGGGAAACACGGCGCTGTAGTTCGAAACAATAAATCACTTGGAAAGCTCGGACGAGTCTTAATACAGTGCCTTCTACCTCTTCCCGCTACATTGGGTCATCCTGATACATTCAGTGGCAGAAGATCCCGCAACACTTCCATGACAAAGGAGAAAGTTGGTTCAATGCTATAACAAATGTCTTAGAGAGAGCAGCGATTGTGTGGAGAAGTAGCTGGAAGGTGTAGCTAACTTTTTCAAATAAAACATTTTTGGTTTTCTCTGTGGTTTCCATTTCACGAGCGATTGGACCTTACTTCCGAATAACCTTCATAAATGTGGAAGTGCAGGACAACCAAGGCGAAATGGCTGCAGGAAAAATGCGAAGAAACCGAAAAAGAAATGGTTGTCAGAAGGACTGATTCAGCATACAGAAAATTCAAAACGGCCTTCGATGAAATGAAATGTGAGGGTGGTAACATTAAGAGCGCAATAGACATTTGACTGTTAAACCCATAAGAAAGAGCGGACAGTTGGAAAGAGTACAATGAAGGCCTCTATAAGGAGGAGCACTTGTCTGATAACTTGACAGAAGAAGAAACTGGAGCCAATACGGAAGACATACAGGATCCAGTATTAGAGTGAGAATTTAAATGATCTCTGAAAGATTTGAGATGAGATAGACCAGAAGTGACGGATAACATTCGATTGGAATTTGTAAAATCGTTAGGGAAAGAGCAACCAAACAACTGTTCAGGTTAGCGTGCAGAATCTGAGACTGGTGACGTACCATCAGACTACCAGAAGAATGTCATCCACACAATTCTGAAGATAGCAAGAGCAGATAGGTGCGAAAACTATTGCAGAATTATCTTAACATCTCAGGTAAACTAATTTCTGACGAGTATACTTTTCAGAAGAATGGCAAAAAAAATTGATGATCTGCTAGGTGACGATCAGTTGGGCTACTGAAAAAGTAAAGGCACTAGACAGGTAGTTCTGACGCTGCGGGGTTGATGATGGGGGGAAAAAAAAGAGGCGGTAAAAACGCCATAATAACCCCCCCCCCCCCTCAATCAATGTCCAATGTTTCTCCCTGAGTACGCTTGGTGATATGTCACTCAGTTTAGTTCTGTTGACGGCCAGTGTGAATGCCCCCATTTGAAATGCGTTGTGGAATATTTTGACCTTCCGTGACTTCCGGCGTGAGTCGTGTCCTGCTCTGCGTGGTCAAGATGGATGGAATGTGTGCGCCACAACCTAAACCAGCAGCTTCGTCGCCTGCACTTTGAGTCTCTTTTGTTGCTATTAAAGCCAGTCGCTTGACTGTGCCACTACTTTTAAATTCATGATTTTCGTTTTGTCTCACAGTGGCGTCCTGAGCCAGGGCTAAAGTACGCCACCGATAATGTTTCCACGTCGCAGCTGCTAGGTTTTCAGAGGGCCGTTTTACGACCTATACCGTCGTAAAACGGCAGGCAGTGGCCGATTTGTGTTCTGTGAGTAGTAGAGTGGACTGCTGTCTGGAGACAAAGCAGCACGATTCTAGTTGGTTCAAATGGCTCTGAGCACTATGAGACTTAACTTCTGAGGTCATCAGTAGCTTAGGACTTAGAACTAATTAAACCTAACCAACCTAAGGACATCACACACATCCGTGCCCGAGGCAGGATTCGAACCTGCGACCATAGCGGCCGCTCGGCTCCAGACTGTAGTGCCTAGAACCGCACAGCCACTCCAGCCGGCACGATTCTAGTTGTTTCTGATTCTGAGATCTGGTCGACATTCTCCTGAAATAGTTCAAGCAACGCGTGTTGCTTGAAGCCGATACTGAGCCCACAGCTTAGACGAGAAGCTGTATAGTCGACCTCGCCCTAGTGTTTATTTCATGCCCGAAATTTTGCGACTATCTTTCATTGGTGTTCGAAAGATATTCGGAATTACATTGGTGTACTTGTGCTACCCCAGCTGGACTGCTAAAACCGAATAAAAATGAAAATAATGGAGATGTTTCTATTCTACTACCCATCGAGGTAATTTTTCTGTACATTTCTGCATTTGTGTGCAATCTGTTTTTATGGAATAAACACCATGAGATGCTGAAGAAACAATACCGTGTAGCAGATATAATTATGTCCAGCACATTCATAACAGTTTCTAAATTTACACGACAGGATTTCGCAAGAAGAATACACCTTTCTACCAAAGATCCCTATTTATATTCTCTGAGCATATCTATTACAGTTTCACCGAGTGAGGTAGCGTAGTGGTTTGCGCATTGGACTGGCATTCGGTAGGACAACGGTTCAAATCCGCGTCCTGCCGTATTGATTCAAGGTTTCCCGTGATTTATCTCTATCGCTTATGGCAAATGCCAGGATGGTTTCTCTCAAACAGCACGACCGACTTCCTTCCCCATACTTCCTTTAACCCGGGCTTGTGCTCTGACCCTAATAACCCCCGTTCTCGACGAGACGCTAAACACTAATCTCCCTTTGTTACATTTTTATCTTACCTTCCTAGCGGCGCGTCTCTGAATTTGTTCGATATCAGTTCTCACGCCTACTTCATAAGGCTTCCAAACGCCGCAGAAATTGTAATTGGTCGTCCTATCTTTTCGTATTCGATTTCCTGTATCGAAGCACTGCAATTTCCCAGGACCTATTCTACAAAGCTAATTCTTCAGTTCACCTCTCCTAACACTGAATTTACGTACTGTAAACAAAAAAATGATGCATCGGTCGTAAGAGTTTTGAAATAAATTATTACAGCAAATGTGTGACCTACCTCAGCGCTAAAAATGTAAAAGACAAAAAACCAGACCTGAAGACCATATTATATAAAATAGGCATACGTCACATAGAGTCCTTTACATTCATGACGTATAGTACATACCAAACATTAAAATCTTGAAGACTCATGTAATAAAAGCACATACTAAAACTTCAACATGGTGTCAATACAGAAGCACACAGCAGCTAACTAACAAAGTTTCAATTGAGCTTGCAGGTTACAGTCACATGCAGAAAAGCTCGGTACATGAGGTAGGCGTCACAAGGCCCTCATAATTCAAATAACTCATTACACAGGATATATTTTGATAAAAAAGGAGGACCAAGATATAAAAGAACAGTAAAAACCAATCAAAAATTAAAAACACGATCTTATAACCCAAGAAATTAAGAATACGAGTATAAATGATGTAAAAAAATACAGCATTTAGAGAACTTACATCCTCTGACGTACCGTTTACAAAACCATTCTCTATAATATAAAAGGCAATGTCCTGACTGGCTGAGTGACTCATCGTCGTCCAGCCCAACCCGTTATGGATAGAAAGTTGAATTTGGAGAAAGTGTAGATCTTATATTATAGGTGTCATCGAAGAAGGGACTTTTCGAAATTCCAATCCCAAGGGGGTGAAAAAGGGATCGAGATTTTTAAAAAAAAAGTCGCTGTTAAGACAATTCAAGGCTAGACCAATTAAAACTGGTATTTGGTTGTTTGATCTCAAATTTGATTATTCCCTTTTCCCTGACGTCATCGATCATATGGATACCTCTGTTGCTCCTAGCTTCCAGTACTTGGGCCACACACCACCATGTCAACTTAACACTCCCATCACTACACAGGACATCAGCCTCACACTCTGCACTAAACACAACACTGCTCCCAGGCACTACCGCGTTACCTACCACCACCTCAAACACTGCCCTCCCTCCTTCCTCGCAGTCCTTGCCACTGGCTTCTACCCTGACCTGTGGAAAACCTCCCGTATCCTGATGTTCTCAAAACCCAATAAGCCTCCATCTGATGCCTCATCTTATCGCCCTATATGTCTCACCTCGGTGTTCAGCAAGCTCTTGGAATCCCTCCTTACCCAGTGCATCCATTACCACCTTCACTGAACAGCCTCCTCCCCAATGTGGCTTCCTACCTTCCTCCTCTGCCAATGACCAACTCCTACGCCTCACTCATCTCCTCTCCCTCCACCTTAACACCCGTTGCTCCGCCATTTTTGTCTCCCTCAACCTCGAAAAGGCCTACGGCCGTGTCTGGCACCCCGGTCTCCTGTTTTAACTCCAGACCTACGCCCTTCCTGTCAACTGTGTCCATCTGATTGCCTCCTTCCTCTCCCACCGTCCCTCCTATGTTACCATCCATAACATCGATTTCTGCACCATCTACCCCTCTGCGGGTGTACCCAGGGCTCTGTCCTCTCCCCTCTCCTCTACCTCCTGTACATGGCAGATATGTCCCAACCCCCCCCCCCCCCCCCTCCAGTACACATCCTGCAGTATCCCGATGACACCGCCTTCCTTGCCCTTGCTACTACCCTTCAATGGTCCCAATGCCTTCTCCAGAATCACGTTGACCTTTTTGCTGCATGGTGTAACCAATGGTTCCTTACCATCTGCTCCTGTCCTGTCCGTCTCTCCCCCACCCTCACCTACGTTGGCCTCACCATTGACCATCACCTCACCTGGATCCCTCATCTCTGCTCTATCCAATCCAAAGCCCACAACCACCTCTGACTCCTCAAACTCCTCTCTGGCCAGACATGGGGGTTGAACCCCTCTACCATCCTCAACACCTACAAATCCTTAATCTGTCCCATCCTCTGTTATACCAGTTCCACCTGGATTTCCAACCCCCCCCCCCCCCAAATTCTGTAAGTCCCTCCAGATCCTCAAGTGCCATGCACTCTGTCTCACCTTCCATATACACCTCCCGTCCCCCACGTGGATCCTCTGACATGATTCCTTTCCCCCATCTGCTCCTTTTCCTCGAACATCTCCATGTCCTCTACACCACCCGCCGTCTTGATCCCCCTCATCCCCTGGTTGCTCCTCTCCTCTCCAACCCCGCCCACTGCTGCGCCTCCACCTTTGTGTCCCCCCCCCCCCCCACTACCCTCCTCCTCTACACCCTTCATCTCCTTTCCCAAGGTGGCTACCATCGACTCCCCCTCCCGGATTATGCCCTCTCTCCCTCCATTTATCCCTCCTATCAACTCTGATCCTCACCTCCCCCTCCCTTCCTCTACCTGGGCTTCCTCCCCCCCCTCCATCCTGTTTTTCCCCACCTACCCTCTCTCTGCCTCCCTTCTCTCCCCCGAGTCCTTTTTGCTCTCCCCTCCGCTGCCTTTCCCACTCCTTCTTGCATCCGACCAGCCCCCACCCTTTTTCTATGTCCCCTCCCTCCGTCGGCTCCCCACTTTTTTCTTTTTCTCTCCTCTCCCCTTTTTCCCCCTCATCGATCGGCATCGGTCCGAGTCCCCCCCCCCCCCCCCCCCCCCCATCTGCCACCGTGTCGCCTATATAGTGCTGCTTGAAGTGAGTGTTCATTGTTGTGCGTCCCCTGTCAGTGATGCAAACAGCCACCATACTGTCGCTAGTTGTGTTTTTTTTATCTAATGCGAACAGAACCCAGACTGTCACCGTGTTTTTTAAAATTGTACCTGTCTATTTACTATGTGTTTCTATCAGCATCGCCGACCGTTTTGTTTTTATATTTTCTTCATATCTTTTTCTCCATGTTTCAGTTTTTAACAGTCACCGTTTTATCGCCTGCTTTTGTTTGTTTTTCATATCTCCTGATTCATCTCCAGCAAACCTTTACGACAGGTTAGTTTATAAATCTTCTTTATTTACTTTTCGCACGAAGCGTTTCGGGAAATGATCCCCATTTTCAAGTGCATTTCTTGTGCGTATTATGCGATTTCTGTTGATGTTGTCAATGTGTGAGAGTCTGCTTCATTTCGTTGACTGTTGCTGCAATATATAAGAAACACGCGATTTTTTAGTTGGTTATCGATTATTTTGGTGGAAGTTAGTGGCGAAATTTAGAAGAATTTGTAATTACAGTTTTCTAATGGTCCACTTTTGCAAAGTCTAAACACTACACACAACTTGATGCGCACTTTAAACATCGAAAATATCTTACATAAACAAAAAACCTTCAAAAATTTTCTTACAAGGAGTCCACAGAGATAATATTATAGGACAGACTCTCACACATTGAGAACATCAATAGTCATGGCATAATCACACAAAAAATGTACTTCACTTGAAAATGTGGATCATTTCCCGAAAATCGTGACTGGTAGCAGAAGATTTATTTATAAACAAACCTATTGTTTTCACATTCGCAGACTTTCAAAAACCATTTATAATGGATCAAATAATACTTTTACGATTCTCCTACGATAATATTTCCCTGTAGATAACAGCATCGCGAGGCGACCAATACGACAGAGCTGCTGACGTCCTTATATGATAAATGTTTTATGTCTATGAAGACAGTAGGGTCCTATCGCGCTTTACCGGGGTACGAAAGCAGCACTTGCAAAGTACGAATGGGCAAAGCTATCTATCTCCAGTGAATACAGAACTGCCTGTATGTCTTTCAGGAGCTGTGAAAGGTCGATTGCGAATGGCGTAAGACGGCTACTTTTATAGTAGCTCACATGCCGAAAGATCCATCTTCGTGTACAAACGAATCTTCTCATGAATATGGTAAGTTGGACAGGACGGCGAGATTACTGTTGGATAACACTCGTGTGAAGCAAAGCAGTTCTCTCTTCATAAATTGTCGTCACTCTAGTAGAGAAGTATGTTGTCTTATTATACAGGGTGTAAATTTTAGGTTGACAAACCAGAATAACTCGAAAAATAAGCTTCACACGAAAAAATGTGTAGAATACAAAGTTTATTTTCGAGGGGGGACATCTGCTGGTGCTAAAATTAGCCCGCCACCCTAGACCCATGGGGGTGGGGCGGGAGGCAACTTCAAAATTTCTAACGGGAACCCCCATTTTTATTGCAGAATCAGATTCTACATAAAAAACTACGTACATTTTGTCTTAAACATTTGTTTTGATTCTTGGTAGTTGGCGCTGTAATTCAAGAAAATCCACGTTCTCATTTTTGCGTGGAAAATGGTTACGGATAAATAAAAAATACTAATTTACTTCATAAATTTTGATTCGCTAAAACTAAAACTCTCCCTCTCTCCCCATAGGGTGAGGTTTGAGAGAGAGGAATTAGAATTTTACAAATGTTGACCCAAGTATTAATTTTTTCCGCAGATTCGGATAAGTTTTGTTTGTTTCGTAGTCACGAGGCCACACAACTTTTTATTATCAAACAAATCATCTGGCTTGCTGACTAACTAACCAAACATCCTACTTACTAACGAGTGAACTCATTTTTTATTGTAGCTGAAATGTAATGGCGCAGAAATGATTTTCAACACCGCTACCACTTACCAATGGACTTTATAAGCACTCAATAATAAAAACGTGGAGAGTGGAACAAGCAACTTTGAAATCCTTAGAACCCTGGAATTATAAAAAAGAATAACGTGAAGTTTTAATATTAAAACTTAAACTCGATTTTCTAAATGAAATACATAAAGCTTATTTTGATATCGAAATGTGTAAATCTCGGTGCCGGACAACAGAACTGCGTTATAATTTAATTTTGAACAGAAAAGTGTGTGGAGCACACACTAGACGATGCGAAATCCTGACCAACCAATTCACCAAACAATTCGTCTGCGAGAAAGCAACCCGTTTTCAGTGAAATTTACATATGCTATCTGACTGTAAAACAAATATCTCAGATTAAAATGTTCGGCCTGAATATTGCTAATCTTTATCTTTAGTCTTGAAAACAATCACCGTATCAGAACATATAGCAAACCGACATAAAAATTTAACGCATCTGATTTTCTTCGAAAACTGCTTGAAAATTCACAAGATAGGACTTTACTTAAATCTTCTTCTAGTATCAAACCTCTGAACTGATATGACTTTATTTTCACAAGTCACTCTGACAATCATTGTATCTTAAAGTGGACATGAACTTCGACGGTAATTAAATTTATTGGCATATCTGCGCGCACGGAACGATCGTCTGTTCTGCAATTGGTTGCGTTTAAGATACTGACGAGACTATCAAAAACAATATTTCATTTACGCCGTACTAGCGATGTGCAATGCAAGACTTTATCTCACAAAATTTCACAAAATGCTTCTTAGTACGCAACTCGCGATGTGGACTGGGAGTGTGCAAACACAGTCGTGAAAGTAAAGAATGGAAAATGAAGAACTAAACAAACGACTGATTAATGAGAACAAAGACTTCCATTTCCAATTATTACTATGCTTCATTAAACCATAACAAATATACACGCTTTCATAAAGTTCTCACAACTAGACAAGTTGGCAAAATTATTTCTTAACATTTTTCCTATGTACAATTACTTTCCTTGACACTTGTAGCAATTATAAGACAAACCCATACGTTGTATTTATATATATATATATATATATATATATATATATATATATATATATATATATATATATATGTGTGTGTATATATAAGTAATTTCTTATTTTTGGAAAATTGCGTATGGTTGAATTTTACTGTAGAAATATTATAATACAACGTATGGTTTTGTCTTTTAATTGAAACAAGTGTCAAGGAAAGTAATTGTACATAGCATAGGAAAATTGTTAAGAAATAATTTTGCTAACTTGTCTAGTTGTGAGAACTTTATGAAAGCGTGTATATTTGTTATGGCTTAATGAAGCATAGTAGTAATTGGAAGTAGGAGTCTTTGTTCTCATTAATCAGTCGTTTCGTTTAGTTCTTCATTTTCCGTTCTTTACTTTCACGACTGTTTGCATACTCCCATTACCTTAAAAATTCTCCTTTAGGAATTCTTCTATTGGTATAATCTTCTTTTCTTTCCTCAAAACAAATTAGCGCAAAATACAAAATCCTTCTTAAAGAATACAGCCTCCGCTACACGGCAGGCTAGCTTCCATTCTTTTCAAACCGAGTAAATTGCTAAACTGCCTAACAAACACTACTGCTACTCTTTTCAAAAGAAGTAACCTCTCCGACCAACATTTGCGGTCTCAAAAATAGACTTCCAAGGAATATGATTATATTGGTACTACAGAGGTTAAGTACATTTATCAAATTCACAACTTCCTTTTAGATTTGTGGTCAAAACTTCTTGAAAATCGTAATGCCAAATAAAACAGCTACCTTTCAAATGTAAGTTTATATGTGTGGAACTGAAATGAAATTACTCTCCTCTAGAAAATAGGGCAAGCTTGTCATGAGTGTATATCAATTTCTGGAAACAAACATTGATATAAATAAATTCGGCAGCTTCGACGAGGAAATCACAAGGAAAACGTCACTGTCCAACAATAAGTTACTTTTCTTTTGTGTGTGTGTGTGTGTGTGTGTGTGTGTGTGTGTAGACACCAGAGGAAAACGGTGTCACTTTTTATGGTTTGTACGCTAAGACCAGGTGGGAGTGGTTTAACAAGGGCTGTTCTCGGAAGACGTAATCGCAGAAGACTTCGCTGAACGGCCCTAGGTAAACAGTCGTAAAGAGCGAGGATTTCTGGCGATGTAGGTCGCTGCACTTCAGAGAGCACGTAAGGTTCGATTTTTCATAGATGCGCTGCATCCACATCGCAAGTCACTGCCCGCCCCCGGTTTTTCGCCTTGTGTTGTACACCAGCGTGCCATACGGCAGGGTTATTAAAAGTGACTTCGTAGCCGTTTTACTTCCGCTATCGGAATACGTTTACCTTAGCGCCGTTACGAACATCAAAGGAAGAAGACGCATAACAAAGTTGCAGACTTGACTGTTTTAGAGATTTGCACCCTTCGATCCTACACCTGGCAAATGTAGATGAGTTACCTAAGTTTATAAAGATTTTCTGAAGGATGCATTTTAGGTATTTATTTCGCTTGTAGTAAGCAGGACAGTATCTCCATTATATTTAAACGTACCAGCGGATGGCAGTTTAAACGAACAAAAACATATTCCGTAGCTGCTATAACGATAAGGTTAATGAAATTTTGCATTTCTAGTCGTCACGTATTCTATACACGTAACTTAATAAGTCACTGAACGTCACATACTTCTATTGAGAAATGTCATTTGCAATAATTTCGTGCGGTAACATCTTTCAGAAAGGAAATTTCCATTGAATAAAAGTGCATAATTAGAACAGCGTGTGGTGGTCACAATCACCTTGTAGCTATCTATTGACGATGACTATACCTGTAATGCGGTGCAGATAGAGTATTTATAGTTCTAGAAGGGAACAAAAGGAGCTGCATCACTCTCCACTGAACGTGACTTTTGCCCAGTAGGGAGTGAATTAGTTTCGCGACAGAAATACTTCTGCACCTACTCATTGAGGCTACGTGTGATACACACAAAAAGTAACTAGAAAACAAAACAGAAAATGCTTCTTCCTTGCAGTTCTTTCTGTTCAGTGGCTTTTTATTTAGAAACCTGTAAAACACAAAATACAAATTATTAACAAACAATTTTTTTTATTAAATTATTTTCAATGGCCCATATACTCAAAAGTAAATATCGAAAACGGAATTATTCAAGGAACACTGGTAACTAATTCGTTCGTCGTCATTAAGAATAGTCCATGGAATAACTAACTCAAATAAACTTACCTCGTATCCTTTCGCTTGACGAGTTAAATTGTTTTCATAAGTACTAAGAGTATTTGTGTAAAAGTTAAAGCATCCATCGCATTCTGGCTGTAATTTAGTCTTGAGGCGTTCTTGGGTCTGTCCCATCAAAAGGAACTGACACTCAAAGAGAACGTTGATGGTTTCCAGATTTTTTAGAAAAAGCAGTAGTGAAGGTTTCTATCTGCTAATAAAATATGCTTGAAAACATTATTCAGTACAGGACACAGAGAAATTTTGTTTTACGTTTTTGTTTAAATTGTCCGAAATTTCTTGAGTAACTAATAGCAGGAGTAATCCCTCAGCTCTGAAACCAATGTCACAGATGAATAGCAAAATTATTTGTGTGTACCTAACTCGTTTCTTCCATTCATGCTAGGCATCTTCTACGATATTTATTTTTATGTCCATGTCCATAATACCTCCTCCCAAACTATGGAAAGCAGAGAGCTTACAGTAGAAGAGATCCACTGCAGAGTTATCAGAACGTTTTTCGCTTATAACTTCAAAAAGTCTGTCATCGTCCTGTAATTTCTCTTGTACCCAGTGGCAATCGATGTTGATGTAGCATTCTCAACACAGACGTTTTTTAGATTGCCGATTCTCGCGCAATTTGTCTGCTACTGATGCGCGGATTAGCCGCGTCAGCAGCTAAAACACCTATTTGGGCACCATCATTTGTTGCAGCTTATGGTTGACGTTTCAAATGTGGCTTAACACTTCCTGTTTCCTTACATAACGTAACTATCCGGCAAACGGTCAGGACACTTGGATGATGTCGTCCAGGATACCGAGCAGCATGCATAGCACACGCCCGTTAAGCATTTCGATCACAATAGCCATACATCAATACGATATCTACCTTTTCCGCAATTGGTAAACGGTCCATTTTAACACGGGTAATGTATCACGAAGCAAATACCGTCCGCACTGGCGGAATGTTACGTGATACAACGTACTTATACGTTTGTGACTATTACAGCGCCATCCATCACAAAGCGAAAAAAGTGGTCCAACTAAAGCATTCATATTTCTTTATGTACTACACGAATATGTAATAAAAATGGGGGTTCCTATTTCAAAAAAACACAGTTGGTGTACGTGTGAACTTTGGCAGCGCCATCTAGCGGGCCAACCATAGCCCCATCTGGTTTCCCCCTTCAAGCTAGACGAGTTTCGTTCTTTGTAGTTCTTTCGTTTGATGCTCATTTCGTGCGATATTTGGCCCGGTCACTATCAATGAACCACCCTGCATAGAGAGCAAAGAGCTTACAGCAAAAGAGGTCTACTGTCAGAGGTATCAGAACTTTTTCCACTTTTAAGTTTCTGGACCTCGATCTCTTACCTCAAATTAATACATTTATGCTTCTATATCATCGGTAAAAGTTTCTAACATCATCACGGAATCACCCTGTATATTTCATTTACGTAATATTTTTCGCTAACGCATAATCTTTGTAACAATTACTTATAAATTATAAATTTCTCTAAATCCGGATTAATCAGATTCAAAAAAGGTAGTTTTACATGAGTGAGGAGTGGGGAGGGAGAGCGCAGACCTGCCAGGGACGCAGGATCATCTCTGATCCGAGTACTGCTGGTGTGTACAGTAGGTGTGATTCTATTGACAGTGGAGAGCCATCCATGTCCCTTGCCTGAGTGCTGAATCAGCTGTCCCAGCCATTTCATGGGAGGTCCAACAACTGACGTGGAAACCGATGCACAGTGGAACGTCAAACACGGTGACAGCGGCGATGCCACCGGAGCTGATGACGTGTCGCTGTTTGTCAAGAGCGGAACATGTGAGTGCTCTGCCGGTACACGCAGCAGTGATTTGCTCAAAAGCGGAAATGGGCGAGTCGGTGACTGAGACATGCTCGGATTATTTCCAGCTGTTCTGTCACTGTCGCTCACCGGAAACTTTACCGCTGGCGGCTGATAACACAAGTGCCTATCTCAGCGGAACGACACGCACACAAGCCAGACAATCGTGCCGAGGTACCGAGATTTCGTAATGGTGTTCACCCACGTCCAGAGATCCCACGTCCAGAGATTTCCTTAAAAGCTATTGTTGCTGTAACCTACCATCAGAAACCCGATGTTCTACTTTGAGTCGAAACACGTTGATAATACATAACTGCTTGTGTGATCTGTAACTACCTGTCATTTGTTCGTGTTTCTTTTGTATAACCGTCACTGTTTTATCACATTTAGCGAATTCGAGGAAACAAAACGAACGCATCGCCCGATAATACTCCGTGTTCTGATACACCTGCCCCCTAGTGGTGCGTTCCGCAACTATGCCACGGGGCGTATTACGAATCGAAACTAACACAGATGCGCCGCGCGGGATTAGCCGAGCGGTCTCAGGCGCTGCAGTCATGGACTGTGTGCCTGGTCCCGGCGGAGGTTCGAGTCCTCCCTCGGGCATGGGTGTGTGTGTTTCTCCTTAGGATAATTTAGGTTAAGTAGCGTGTAAGCTTAGGGACTGATGACCTTAGTAGTTAAGTCCCACAGGATTTCACACACACACACACACACACACACACACACACACACACAGATGACCAGTCCACTGAAAGATTTTTTTTTTTTTTTCTGTACGTCTTGCGGTTTTCGCACCGTTATCATCTGAAACCCTGAAGGTACTTACGAATAAACCTCTATAAGTTAAACTAATGAGGCTCTATTTTTAATTCCCAACTGTCAAAAAGGCATATCCATCGCGGATCTAATTGAGAAACCGCTGTGGTAGTTTTTGCTGATTCACAATGTATAGTCGGACTATGACTCATAGCAACATTATGTTAAAACATTACTCAGTCGTTGAGTACAGTACTGTAATATTCGTTGTGAAACATGGTTAAGTATTCGTTAATTATACAGGGTGGTCCATTGATAGTGACCGGGCCAAATATCTCACGAAATAAGCATCAAACGAAAAAACTACAGAGAACGAAACTCGTCTAGCTTGAAGGGGAAACGAGATGGCGCTATGGTTGGCCCGCTAGATGGCGCTGCCATAGGTCAAACTGATATCAACTGCGTTTTTTTTCAATAGGAACCCCCATTTTTAATTACATATTCGTGTAGTACGTAAATAAATATGAATGTTTTAGTTGGACCACTTTCTTCGCTTTGTGATAGGCGGAAAAGGTCGATATCGTGTTGATGTATGGCCATTGTGATCAAAATGCCCAACGGGAGTGTGCATGTATGCTCCTCGGTATCCTGGACGACATCATCCAAGTGTCCGGACCGTTCGCCGGAGAGTTAAGTTGTTTAAGGAAACAGGAAGTGTTCAGCCACGTGTGAAACGTCAACCACGACCTTCAACAAATGATGATGCCCAATTGGTGTTTAAGCTGCTGTCGTGGCTAATCCGCACATCACTAGCAGACAAATTGCGCGAGAATCGAGAATCTCAAAAACTTCGTTGTTTAGAATGCTACATCAACATCGATCGCACCCGTACCATATTTCTATGCACCAGGAATTGCATGGCGACGACCACGAATGTCGTGTACAGTTCTGCCACTGGGCACAAGAGAAATTACGGGACGATGACAGATTCTTTGCACGCGTTCTAGTTAGCGACGAAGCGTCATTCACCAACAGCGGTAATGTAAACCGGCATAATGTGCACTATTGGGCAACGGAATAACCACGATGGCTGCGACAAGTGGAAAATCAGCGACCTTGGCGGGTTAATGTATGGTGCGGCATGCTCTCGGTACGGCACTATATATATAAATATATATTCGCATAAAATTCGCGATCCTTTTAGATTAGATCTGTGAGTTGCATTTGCACTTTTCCTTCCCTGTTTTCTTCTATATTCTTCTGTTTTGCTCCGTGCCAAATGATATTCTCCTTCGTGCTTCTGCAAAAATTCTACAGCGAGTATGATACATAGAATGTATATGTTAAGATGAAAAAATACGTTTCTTCCAAGGCCTTTGAGTTCATTTCCTGGTGTTCTTCATTTCTATATGTTTCAAATCTTTCATCCAATTTCATAAGATTGTAACATCTACACGCATGAAAACAGAAACATGGAGTAGATATTAACTTCCTAAAAGTTTGCCTCGGCGTCAGGTGTAAGTTGTCGGTTCCTGTCTCCTTTGTATATCTAATTCTTTCGTTCCTCGTCCAGCGTGCGTCGCGGTGGCCATAATCCAGGAACAACAAGTGTTTCATTTTTAAGAAGACGGAGCATTACCGCACTGGCACCCCCGTGTAACAGATGCGTCGGCAATGGTTCGGCCATAGGGGGCGTGTGTATCTCACATTGCTCCAATGGCTTCTAAGGTCGTCTGACCTCGTCGCATGCGGGATTTTTGGAAAGATATCACCTATGTGCTTCTCTTGCAGCAACTCGGGGTGAACTTCATAGCTGCATAGCAGCAACAGTGAAAGCAGAAGTTCCAGACAAGCTCGCCAAAAGTATCGAGCAAAATGGCGGGTAAGACGATCGTCCGGATGTTTGTCGTGCGTCCGGCAAAGGACGCATTGAATATTTGAAGATAGTAAATGAAAACTTCTATTCTAAACGTAAGTATAAAAATCGCCACAAGGTTGCTGGTGCGTGCATGTAAAAGATGTTATAAAAACAGATGGTTCTTTTTAAAAGGAAAATTTCGTAGACTTATGCGCAGGTAAAGATAGCTCTAAGTTTCTGGTTTGGTTCACGAGTAAAGGTATAACGTTGTGAAATCAGGTATATCTTCCGTCATTTGTGGCAGCTCGCTTTCTTCCTGAACAATCTTGAAATACAAGGTTGATACCCAATTGAACTATAGACCTTGCCGTTGGTGGGGAGGCTTGCGTGCCTCAGCGATACAGATAGCCGTACCGTAGGTGCAACCACAACGGAGGTGTATCTGTTGAGAGGCCAGACAAACGTGTGGTTCCTGAAGAGGGGCAGCAGCCTTTTCAGTAGTTGCAGGGGCAGCAGTCTGGATGATTGACTGATCTGGCCTTGTAACACAAACCAAAACGGCCTTGTTGTGCTGGTACTGCGAACGGCTGAAAGCAAGGGGAAACTACAGCCGTAATTTTTCCAGAGAGCATGCAGCTTTACTGTATGATTAAATGATGATGGCGCCTCTTGGGTAAAATATTCCGGTGGAATGTCAGATCCCTTAATCGGGCAGGTAGATTAGAAAATTTAAAAAAGGAAATGGATAGGTTAAAGTTAGATATAGTGGGAATTAGTGAAGTTCGGTGGCAGGAGGAACAAAAGTTTTGGTCAGGTGAATACAGGGTTATAAATACAAAATCAAATAGGGGTAATGCAGGAGTAGGATTGATAATGAATAAAAAAATAGGAGTGCGGGTTAGCTACTACAAACAGCATAGTGAACGCATTATTGTGGCCAAGATACACACAAAGCCCACGCCTACTACAGTAGTAAAAGTTTATATGCCAACTAGCTCTGCAGATGATGCAGAAATTGATGAAATGTATGATGAGATAGAAGAAATTATTCAGATAGTGAAGGGAGACGAAAATTTAAGTCATGGGTGACTGTAATTCCAGGGTAGAAAAAGGAAGAGAAGGAAACGTAGTAGGCGAATATGGATTGGGGCTAAGAAATGAAAGAGCAAGCCGCCTGGTAGAATTTTGCACAGAGCGTAACTTAATCATAACTAACACATCGTTCAAGAATCATGAAAGAAGGTTGTATACATGGAAGAAGCCTGGAGATACTGCAAGGTCTCAGATTATATACTGGTAAGACAGAGATTTAGGAACCAGGTTTTAAATTGTAAGACATTTCTAGGGGCAGATGTGGACTCTGACCAAAATCTATTGGTTATGAACGGTAGATCAAAACTGAAGAAACTGCAAAAAGGTGGGAATTTAAGGAGATGGGACCTGGATAAACTGAAAGAACCAGAGGTTGTAGAGAGTTTGAGAGAGAGCATTAGAGAACGATTGACAACAATGGGAGAAAGAAATACAGTAGAAGAAGAATGGGTAGCTTTGAGGGATGAAATAGTGAAGGCAGCAGAGGGTCAAGTAGGTAAAAAGACGAGAGCTAGTAGAAATCCTTGGGTGACAGAACAAATATTGAATTTAATTGATGGAAGAAGAAAATATAAAAATGCAGTAAATGAAGCAGGCAAAAAGGAATACAAACGTCGCAAAAATGAGATCGACAGGAAGTGCAAAATAGCTAAGCAGGGATGGCTAGAGGACAAATGTAAGGATGTAGAAGCTTATCTCACTAGGGGTAAGATCGATACTGCCTAAGGGAAAATTAAAGAGACCTTTGGAGAAAAGAGAACCACTTGTATGAATATCAAGAGCTCAGATGGAAACCCAGTTCTAAGCAAAGAAGGGAAAGCAGAAAGGTGGACGTACTTGAGGACAATATAATGGAAATGGAAGAGGAGGTAGATGAAGATGAAATGGGAGATATGATACTGCGTGATGAGTTTGACACAGCACTGAAAGACCTAAGTCGAAACAAGGTCCCGGGTGTAGAAAACATTCCATTGGAACTAATGACGGCCTTGGGAGAGCCAGTCATGACAAAACTCTACCATCTGGTGAGCAAGATGTATGAGACAGGCGAAATACCCACATACTTCAAGAAGAATATAATAATTCCAATCCCAAAGAAAGCAGGTGAAAATTACCGAACTATCAGTTTAATAAGTGACAGCTGCGAAATACTAACGCGAATTCTTTACAGACGAATGGAAAAACTGGTAGAAGCCGACCTCGGGGAAGATCAGTTTGGATTCCGTGGAAATATTGGAACACGTGAGGCAATACCGACCCTACGACTTATCTTAGAAGAAAGATTAAGGAAAGACAAACCTACGTTTCTAGCATTTGTAGACTTAGAGAAAGCTTTTGACAATGTTGACTGGAATACTCTTTAAAATTCTGAAGGTGGCGGGGGTAAAATACAGGGAGCGAAAGGCTATTTACAATTTGTACAGAAACCAGATGGCAGTTATAAGAGTCGAGGGGCATGATAGGGAAGCAGTGGTTGGGAAGGGAGTGAGACAGGGTTGTAGAATCTCCCCGATGTTATTCAATCTGTATATTGAGCAAGCAGTAAAGGAAACAAAAGAAAAATTCGGAGTCGGTATTAAAATCCATGGAGAAGAAATAAAAACTTTGAGGTTCGGCGATGACATTGTAATTCTGTCGGAGTCAGCAAAGGACTTGGAAGAGCAGTTGATCGGAGTGGACAGTGTCATGAAAGAAGGGTATAAGATGAACATAAACAAAAGCAAAACGAGGATAATGGAACATAGTCGAATTAAATCGGGTGATGCTGAGGGAATTAGATTAGGAAATGAGGCACTTAAAGTAGTAAAGGAGTTTTGCTACACTGCTGGCCACCGTAAATGCAACACCAAGAAAGACAAGAGGTAGCACAACAAAATTTATTTTGTAGATAACATGTTGACCAAGTATCAAATGATTACGTTTACAGACGTCTGTGACATGTGGTTCCTGCCAGAATCAGTAGCCAGAGTAGCCGCCATTGTTGGAGATCACCGCTGCCACACGTCTCGGCATTGAGTCAAAGAGACGTTGGATGTGTTCCTGGGGTACAGCAGCCCAAGCAGCTTCCACACGTTTCCAAAGATCATCTGGTGTGGCAGCTGGGGATGTAATCTGGGTCACTCGTTGAGCAACCATGGACCACATGTTTCCTATCGGCGAAAGATCCGGAGAGCGAGCCGGCCAGGGAAGCAATTCAATCTGGTTATTGACGAAGAACCTTTGGATTATGCGTGCCACGTGTGGTCGCGCATTATCCTGTTGAAATATGGCTGTGGCCGAGCCCTGAAGGTAAGGAAGAACAACTGGCTCCAGCACCTCGGATATGTAGCGCCGGCTATTTAAAGTACCGGCAATGCGTACTAGAGGCGCGCGAGAGTAATATCCAATACCGCCCCATACCATAATACCCGGTGCAAAACCAGTGTGGCGGTGCATAATGCAGCTGTCCAGCATCCTCTCTCCACGGTGTCTCCACACTCGAATCCGACCATCGTGGTGCTGCAGACAGAAGCGTGCCTCGTCAGTAAAGACAACGTCATTCCATTCTGCCGTCCACATCCGTCTGTCATCACACCATTGGCGACGGAGACGTCTGTGGTTCTGCGTCAATGGTAGACGAAGCAATGGACGTCTTGCGGACAGACCACTCTGCTGTAAACGGCGTCGAATGGTACGCGCAGACACTGGATGATGCGTTACAGACGCAATGTGCTGTGCTATGGTTCGGGATGTCACTGAGCGATCCGTCACTGCCATGCGCACAATTTGCCTATCAGCACGTGCAGTGGTGCACCGAGGTGAATGCGATCGACCACGTCGGTCCGTCGTACCCTCCTGCATCCAACGGTCACATATCCGCATTACAGTTGTTTGGTTTCGTCCAACACGACTAGCGATTTCTCTGTATGATAATCCACAATCTCGGTAAGCCACTATCCTTCCTCTGTCGAACTCGGATACTTGATCAAAAGATGTTCGCTGTTGTCTACGAGGCATAACTGATCGTCTTGTGAAACAACCACAAGGTAAACACACGTGCCGAACGTACACTCGTCGAAATCGCCAAGCCTTAAATGGCGCTATGAGGTGGCGCCACAGGCGCGCGTGATGTGCGTCTGCGCTGAAATTCTAATCAGTTGCATATCTCATCGCTGCAAACTCATGGTGTAAATCTCACTTGATTCGGATGCTTCCTTCAGGGTGTTGCATTTACGGTGGCCATCAGTGTATTTGGGGAGCTAGATAACTGATGATGGTCGAAGTAGAGAGGATATAAAATGTAAACTGGCAATGGCAAGGAAAGCTTTTCTGAAGAAGAGAAATTTGTTAACATCGAGTATAGATTTAAGCGTCAGGAAGTCGTTTCTGAAAGTATTTGTATGGAGTGTAGCCATGTATGGAAGTGAAACATGGACGATAAATAGTTCGGACAAGAAGAGAATAGAAGCTTTCGAAATGTGGTGCTACAGAAGAATGCTGAAGATTAGATGGGTAGATCACATAACTAAGAAGGAGGTATTACATAGAATTGGGGAGAAAAGGAGTTTGTGGCACAACTTGACTAGAAGAAGGGATCAGTTGGTAGGACATGTTCTGAGGCATCAAGGGATGACCAATTTAGTACTGAAGGGCAGCGTGGCGGGTAAAAATCGTAGAGAGAGACATAGAGATGACTACACTAAGCAGATTCAGATGGATGTAGGCTGCAGTACGTACTGGGAGATGAAGCAGCTTGCAGAGGATAGAGTAGCATGGAGAGCTGCATCAAACCAGTCCCAGGACTGAAGACAACAACAACAACAACAACAACAACCAATTAGTTTAATTTTGCTGATTCAGTAAATATGTATCTTATCTCTTTCAATGCAATTAAGATAATATGTGCTTGTCTTAAAAGAAAATTAATAAATTCTTGGTCCATCCAGTTCCTCTACTTTCCCTTAACTCCACAAAAAATCACTTCGTCCACAGGAGCCAACATGTATTATTGTTATTATTATTATTATTATTATTATTATTATTAATACTGTAGGAAATAGCAACGTTGCAACCCACTTGTTACTCAAATGAAGAAGTGTCACAGTTAGAATCGGCTAACTGATAGAAATACCTGGCTGTTACAGTTTGTAGGGATATGATACGGAAAGATCGTACAGTGTAAGTCCTATGTGAAACAGGTGGCAGACTGTTTATTTGTAGACTACTAGGAAAATGCAGTCACTTTACGAAAAAGACTGATTAGAAATCGCTCGTGCGACCCGAACTAGAATTTTGCTCTAGTGTGTGGGATCCGTACAAGGTACAACTAATACGGACTATTGCACGCATACAGAGAAGGGCAGCACGAGTGGTCACGGGTTTCCTTGATCCGTGGGAGACTGTCAAAGAGACGCTGAAGGAAACGGACTGGCAGACTCTTCAAGATAGACGCAATGAATTCTGAGGAAGCCTACTTACAGAGTTTCAAGAGCCCGTTTTAAATTACATTGGGGAACAATTTGTAACACATCTTCTGTAGAGTTTGATGTTTTTAGATACTTTATAGCTAAATAGGCATACTGACTTCGAAACTGTCGTTGATTTTCTCTACACCTAATGTGAATGTTGACCACTCTCCTCGAGATCATGAAGCAGTATTGCCCTCCCACTGGCCGACACAGACCTCCGACTGACGAGGCGAGGAGTGAGTAATGCCATAGCAGACCAGCGACAGTTCTGTTACGCTTGAGGTACTGTAGCGAGACGTTGTGTGTCGCTCTGATATAGTGATGCGCATTCCGACATGGAATCAGTCATTTTTTTATTGTATACGTTAAAGATTTAGAATTCCCAGTCAGAGGACAAACATCAGTAGATTTGTCAGGCAAACATAGTTACTTTATAATAAAAAGTGAAAATTGAGGCTCAAGATAAATAATGGGCCCTTCACAAAGTGTGGAAGCAGTGCGTCGAGAGTTTACGGATGTGAACGGAGGAAACACGTGATAAATGTCTGTTTGACATACCTATGATTCATAAGGAAACGACAAGATAAACAGATGTAAAATAGAGTATCCTAATTTACCATAATCAATACGCCCAGTGCCCCATTCAGTTGAAATTTGAGTGCCAGGTTTCAATGAATTATCGTTTTTGGGAATAGAATACGAGTTTGATTAAGACTGAAGTGATTCCAATAACGAAGGTTTTGCTACTGAAGATCCCGTTCGTAAGGGACTTGAGCAGTTGAGTTGTGTGATTTGACATGGGATTTGGTACCATCCAAGAAAGCTCCAGAACTGTTAGCATCAAGACTGCATGAGAGAAATTTGCTTGAAAAAGAAGCAAAGGTATCTGACTTTCGATCAAAAGAAAGTGTGTTTCTGCTATCGTATCGAAGTGATGATGGATTTGTATATTGCCATCACGTAGAAAGTTTAATTGAAGAGCTGGGAATTTCAGCCTCTAACGCAAATGAATGGCGATAGTTCATTGATAGCTCAAAGCGGAGCTTGAGGCATGTACTCCTTGACAATGGACATTTAGTTGGTGCCATCCTAATAGGTCATTCAGTTAGTTTACGTGAAGAATATGAAGAACGGAAGAGAATCATTTTGTTGCAATAGCACATGCACCAATGAATCATCTGTGTTGACCTAAAAATGGTCTACTTCCTCTTCGACTAGCATATCGGATGCACTAAGTATCGTTGTTATTTGTGTATATGGGAAAGCAGAGATCATGAGAAGCACTGGGTGCAGTCGAATTGGCCACCAGGATTTGACTTGCAGTCGGGTGATCCGAACATTCTACATCAGCCACTTGCAGAAAGAAGGAAAATTATATTTCCTCCTCCGCGTATAAAAAAAATGGTTCAAATGGCTATGAGCACTATGGGACTTAACTTCTGTGATCATCAGTCCCCTACAACATGAAAGTACTTAAACCTAACTAACCTAAGGACATCACACACATCCATGCCCGAGGCAGAATTCGAACCTGCGGCCGTAGCGGTTGCGTGGTACCAGACTGTAGCGCCTAGAACCGCTCGGCCACCCCGGCCGGACCGCGTATAAAACGTGGTCTCATAAAGTAATTTCTTAAAGCTTTGTCAATTGAAAGACACTGCTTCACGCACATGGTTTCGGCGTCCCCCAGTCTTTCTTATGAAAAAATAAAGGCTGGTATATTTCATGGTCCATGGAGTCAGCTGCTCGTTAAAGATGAATATTTCATCGGAACAATAACAGATCTTGAAAAAGAGTGTTTGCTTGGCATTCAAAAATATCGTCAAAAACTTTGTTGGAAATGCAAAAGCACAGAATTACACTGAAATACTCCAGCATCTCTTTGAGAGCTTCAGAATACGTGGTTGCAAAATGAACGTCAAATTTCATTTTTTACGTAACCATCTTGCTGACTCCCCAGAAAATATTGGTGCCGTCAGTGATGAGCAGGGTGAGCGATCCCGCCCACATTTGAAAGCCATGGAGGCACAGTATTAATGTAGATAGGATTTACATATGATGGCTAACTATTGTTGGAGCGTTAAGCAACAATATCCACATATCAAACACTCCATAAGAAGCTATAAGAGAAAATTTTTACCATATGCACTTCACCCTGGTTTGCATTTTACGGAAGCAGATGTAGTGTTCACACGGAGCGATTACCGATTGCGGTAGCTGGAGTACGGCAGCCGAACCCGCGTTTAAACACTCCTTAGTGGAGTGTTTACATGACGACTCAGAAACGATATTGGGAAATCGGAGTACAGTAAACAGAATTTGGGAACCTGCTGAAGTAGAGGCTCAAATGGCTCTGAGCACTATGGGACCTAACTTCTGAGGTCATCAGTCCCCTAGAACTTAGAACTACTTATACCTAACTAACCTAAAGACATCACACACATCCATGCCCGAGGCAGGATTCGAACCTGCGACAGTAGCGGTCACGCGGTTCCAGACTGTAGCGCCTAGAACCGCTCGGCCACTCCGGCAGGCTGCAGAAGTAGTGGTTACAGCGCGTAGTTACAGTAGTGAGGCAGCGCGACAGCAGTGGGCAGGGAGCGACGGCCTTTGGCCGGCCGCACCTGGACTTATCTCCGCCGGCGTTGCCAGCGACGCCGAGGCGGGGAACAAAAGCGGAGCCCTGCCGCCGGCACAGCACCAGCGGCGTCTTATCGGCGCCGCGGGCCGACCATTCGTTTTCTGGGAAGGCGCGCGTCACGTGCCGCATCCTGTTTATTACTCGGGTCGCTTCCTGCCGCCGCCGCTGTGTCGCGACGGTCCCTTCTCGGCCACGCGGCTGTCACCGAGATTCGCCGAACCATTCGTTGCTCACCGGCCAGCGACCACTTCCAGACTGCCGAATGCACTCAGCCGAGGGAGCGGGGGATGTCGTTGGACTCATCAAAGCCCCGTCCGTCCTTAACAGTTCAGTAATGCCCGAAGACTGGCTTGAAGCGGCTCTCCACGCTGGTCTGTCCTGTGAAAGCCTCCTCATCTCCAACTACACCAACCTACATGCGTTCGAATCACCTTACTGCATTCATGCCAAAGTCTCCCTCTATAATTTTTACCCCGCATACCCTCCTCCATTACCAAATTCCTTATTCCTTGATGCTTCAGAATGTGTCCTATCAACCGATCTTTTCTTATAGGCAAGTTTCTTTTCTTCCCGACTCGATAGGGTACTTTTTCATTAGTATCCCATATATCCGCCTGGTTTACACCGTTCTTCTGTAGCACAGCATTGCATCAACTCTGCCTAGGGGAATATCAGTTCGGATTCCGAAGAAATGTAGAAACGTGGGACGCTGATATGACTCTACGACTTATCTTAGAAGACATGTTCACCAAAAGCAAACCTACGTTTATAGTATTTATACAGGTTTGTCCATTGATCGTGACCGGGCCAATATCTCACGAAATAAGCGTCAAACGAAAAAACTACAAAGAACGAAACTTGCCTAGCTTGAAGGTGGAAACCAGATGCCGCTATGGTTGGTCCTCTAGATGGCGCTGACACAGGTCAAACAAATATCGACTGTGTTTTTTTTAAATAGGAACCCCCATGTTTATTACATATTCGTGTAGTACATAAATATCAATGTTTTAGTTGGACCACTTTTTTCGCTTTGTGGTAGATGGCACAATGTCACAAACATATGGCTCACAATTTTAGACGAACAGTTGGTAACAGGTAGATTTCTGGAATTAAAATTCAGAACGTAGGTACGTTTGAACATTTTATTTCGGTTGTTCCGATGTGAACTTATCATTTCTGAGAACGCATGCTGTTACAGCGTGATTACCTGTAAATACAACATTAATGCAATAAATGCTCAAAATGATGTCCGCCAACCTCAATGCATTTGGCAATGCGTGTAACGACATTCCTCTCAACAGCGAGTAGTTCGCCTTCCATAATGTTCGCACCTGCATTGACAATGCGCCGACGCATGTTGTCAGGCGTTGTCGGTGGATCACATAGCAAATATCCTTCAACTTTCCGCACAGAAAGAAATTCGGGGACGACAGATCCGGTGAACGTGCAGGCCATGGTATAGTGCTTCGACGACCAGTCCACCTGTCATGAAATGTGCTATTCAGTACCGCTTCAACCGCACGCGAGCTATGTGCCGGACATCCATCATGTTGGAAGTACATGGCCATTCTGTCATGCAGTGAAACATCTTGTAGTACCATCGGTAGAACATTACGTAGGAAATCAGCATACATTGCACCATTTAGACTGCCATCGATAAAATGGGGCCCAATTATCCTTCCTCCCATAATGCCGCACCATACATTAACCCGCCAAGGTCGCTGATGTTCCATTTGTCGCAGCCGTCTTGGATTTTCCGTTGCCCCATAGTGCTGTTCGTGAATGACGCTTCGTCGCTAAATATAACGCGAGCAAAAAAACTGTCATCGTTCCGTAAATTCTCTTGTGCCCAGTGGCAGAACTGCACACGACGTTCAAAGTCGTCGCCACGCAATTCCTGAAATATAGTACGGGTGCAATCGATGTTGATACAGCATTCTCAACACCGAAAGTTTTGAGATTCCCGATTCTTGCGAAATTTGTCTGCCACTGATGTGCGGATTAGCCGCGACAGCAGCTGAAACACCTACTTGGCCATCACTTGTTGCAGGTCGTGGTTGACGTTTCACATGTGGCTGAACACTTCATGTTTCCTTAAATAACGTAACTATCCGGCGAACGGTCCGGACACTTGGATGATGTCGTCCAAGATACCGAGCAGCATACATGGCACACGCCCGTTGGGTATTTTGATCACAATAGCCATGCATCAACACGATATCAACCTTTTCTGCAATTGATAAACGGTCCATTTTAGCACGGTTAATGGATCACGAAGCAAATACCGTCCGCATTGGCGGAATGTTACGTGATACCACGTACTTAAACGTTTGTGACTCTTACAGCGCCATCTATCACAAAACGAAAAAAGTGGTCCAACTAAAACATTCACATTTCTTTACGTACTACACGAATATGTAATAAAAATGGCGGTTCCTATTAAAAAAAACGCAGTTGACATCCGTTTGACCTATGGCAGCGCCATCTAGCGCGCCAACCATAGCGCCATCTGGTTTCCCCTTCAAGCTAGACAAATTTCGTTCTTTGTAGTTTTTTCGTTTGAGACTTATTTCGTGAGATATTTGGCCCGGTCACTATCAATGGTCCACCCTGTATACTTAGAGAAAGCTTATAACAGTGTCTACTGGTATACTCTCTTTGAAATTCTGAAGGTGGCAGGGGTAAAATACAGGGAGCGAATGGCTATTTACAACCTGTACGGAAGTCAGAAGGATGTTATAAGACTCAGGTGGCATGAGGGAAAGCAGTGGTTGAGACGGGACTGAGACAAGGCTGTAGCCTATCGCCGATGTTACTCGATCTGTGGATTTATCAAGCGTTAAAGGAAACAAAAGAAAATTTTCGGGCAGGACTTAAAGTTCAGGGAGAAGAAATAAAAACTCCGACGTTCGCCGACGACATTGTAATTCTCTCAGAGGGAGCAAAGTACTCGTACTTGTAAGAACAACTGAACAGAATGGACAGTCTCTTGAAAAGAGGGTTGTATCAACAAAATCAAAATGAGGATAATGGAATGCAGTCTAATTAAATCAGACGATGATGAGGGACTTAGATTAGGAAACGAGACACTTAAACTAGTAGATGAGTTTTGTTATTTGGACACCAAAATAACTGATGACCGAAGTAGAAATTATACAAAATGTAGTCCAGCAAAGACAGGAAAAGCGTTTCCGAAGAAGAGAAATTTCTTAACACTAAATACAAATTTAAGTGTCAGGAAGTCTTTTCTGAAAGTATTTGTATGGGGTGCATTCACTTATGGAAGTGAAACACGGGCAATATACAGTTTAGACAAGAAGAGAATAGAAGTTTCTGATATGTGGTGCTATGCAACAAGAAAGCTAAAGATTAAGTTGGTAGATCACGTAACTAATGAGAAGGCACTGAACAGTATTGGGAAGTAAAGCAATTTGTGGCACAACTTGACTAGAAGAAGCGATCGGTTGGTAGTACACATTCTTAGGTACCAAGGGATCATCAATTTACCATAGTATTGGAGGGAAGTGTGCGTGTGTGTGTGGGGGGGGGGGGGGAGGGGGAAAAATAGTAGAGGGAAACCAAGAGATGAATACTGTAAGCACATTTATAAGGATGTAAGCTGCAGTAGTTATTTAGGTGTTGCTTGCTGACGACAGTTTCACCATTGACAGCAAATAGCGTCAAATCAGGAATGCTCAGCTGAATTGCAGCATCGTACTGACCCTCTACAGACATCCAAGTGCTTTGAATACCCATAACAAATCGCTTTCGAACACCACACTGATTGGGTGCATGCAACCTATACGAATGTTGTAAGCAGTCCAACCCAAGCTGTGACAGTGGAGCACCGAACCAGACTACCTGGTACATGGTAGAAGAGTGTAAATTGAGAGCCTACTGGGTGTTTCAAACGACTTTCTCATGCTTACACCATCAAGCTTTGACTGGATAAGGAGAATGGTAATTAGCATGTAACAACTCTATCTCTTGAGTTTTGGACTGTTTTTCTAGCGGTACGCTATACGCTAAATAAATCTGAGACAATTAAGATGTCAGCAGCAAAACCCAAATATTTTATTTCTTCTCCTGCAGCCTTAACTCCCTTTCTAAATTTCTCCTTGGTTTCGTTTATTGCTTGTTCAGTAGATAGATGAAATAACTATAGAGTGTAGATGTCTTTGGAGTGAGCACTGGGATGAGCAGAACGAGAATTCTGTCCGCAACATCTCCTGCAGCTCAAATCCCGTGATTTTGGGACGTCGCATTTTAGGCCGTACAACGCTTAGCGTGTTTTGAGTGTTAGTACATAGCTGCTACAGGTAGATCACCTTCAGAAGCACACTGAAACTTTGCGTATACGTTTTACAGACATCATAAAATTTGATTCCAGGAACAGAAGTTGGCTTAAAGATGTGAAGAGCAATGGTATAGTTCTTTTTGAATACATTCAGGTTCCATTTTATTTACGTGTTTCCGGTAAGGGGATAAGAAGTGACAGCCAACACTATCACAATTTTTTTTTTTTACGTTTTCTGTTGCACTTCTTCATATTATTGAATCTCTGTTCTAATTAATTACTTCGGAATGAGACTGTAGACGGCGCCGAAGTGTCTGAGAATCGATCTGTGCTGCCATTCAGCAACAGTATTCCTGTAAATTACGCACCCGGTTGTTCCTGGCTTCCGAAAGCTCCCGAGATGTGTTCATCGGATTTATACAGACAAATTTGTTGGCGGAGACATGAATGCGAGTTCCTGTTGTAAGATGCAATCCCAATGTTTGAAACATCCCTTCGCCTCGATGACGGTGTATCCGGACAGACCATCGAGCTGGTGTACCAAGAAGCGTGATTCATTCGACAGGCGTCACGTTTCCATTTATCCACGGTCCAATGTCAATGATCCGGTATCCACAGCAGTCACAATTGATGATGTCGCTGAGTCAACACGGGATCACGTAGGGATCGTCTGCCTCGGAGCCCCAAGTGTGCGCTTGATGGCGTGTTCCGAAACCTTTGTGCCTTCACCAGCATTGTAGTCTGTCGTCCTATGTGCCACAGAGCGGGTAATCCTCCGGCTTACGTTCTGTGATGAGGCGTTGACTTCCAACAGCGTTCCCCTACTCGTGTTTTTACGTTCCTTCAGCCACTTCCGATAGACGCTCACGATGGTCACATGACAAGTTCCCCCGTTTCTGACGTGCTCGTTTCGTGGCGCCGAGCCACAATAAGTGAAATGCCGGAGCTAAAACGTGGTTCATTATCGTTCTCTTTCTTTTAGTTTTCAATACGATACTGGTGTACAAGATAGCCGCTAACATACTACGAGTCACTGTTGCTTCATGCTTTTAATTGCAAAGTTTCATTAACGGTTTTAGATCCGACGTATTTTCTATTCATGGCAAAATACACTACTTAAATTAACTTATGCTAAGAACAACACACACACACCCATGCCCGAGGAATGATTCGAACTTCCGGTGGGAGGGTCCGCGCAGCTCCGTCTATAATGACCTCGTTGTCGACGGGACGTTAAACACTAATCTACTCCTTCGACCCCAGGTTCCCTACCTCAAATTGTTCAGAAGAGCATATTTTGTTTCTCAACATATCCGTACAACCAAACACAAAAATGTACTTTCCAAGGTTACTGGTTGCTTCCAACAGTAGTTGCAACATCGAATTAAAAGTCGGAATTTACATTCGCCTTACGTAGTTTTAATTGATGTCGTACTGCCATTGTGTAAGCTACAGTACCCTACATTAAAGCCGCTTTGGGGGAACTAAACGGATGGAACGGTGCCCACTCAGTGAAGCCTGCGAAATTATAGCTTAAGTGAATATTTCGATGAAGCAATGAAAATCATTAAAGATGAAGTCAAAAATAAAAGGTCTGGATTTCAGCAGACAAATCAAATCGTTTCATTGCCAATGTCATTGTTGAACCATTAGGTCCTTCAGAACGTGAATCAATAAAACAATTCCTACTTACGACATCTAACAATTCAACTACCGCACAGTTGTTTACTGTGACCTGAAGAAAACTGTCGCCCACCATACGGTGGTGACTGTCTGGAGTGTCATTTGATTCCACAGCAGGACACCTTTGGTTGTCATCCATGGCACCCTTACATGACGGCGGTCTCTCTCTCTCCGTCCGAACAGGCGTTGGAAGGCCCAACGGTACCGACCGGTCGCCGTCTCATCCTAAGCCCACAGGCGTCACTGGATGCGGATACGGAGGGGAGGGGCATGTGATCAGCACACCGCTCTCCCGGCCGTATGTCAGTTTACGAGACCGGAGCCGCTACTTCTCAATTAAGTAGCTCCTCAGTTTGCCTCACAAGGGCTGAGTGCACCCCGCTTACCAACAGCGCTCGGCAGAACGGATGGTCACCCATCCAAGTGCTAGCCCAGCCCAACAGCGCTTAACTTCGGTGATCTGACGGGAACCCGTGTTACCACTGCGGCAAGGCCGTTGGCTACAGCACGGCGGTACGTCGACTATATTCTCTGCCCCATTTTGTTGCCCTTCATGGCAAACCATCCTGAGCTTACATTTCAGCAAGATAATGCCCGCCAGCACGGTGTGAGTTTCTACTGCTAGTCTTCGCGCCCAACAAACCTTACGTTGGCTACCAAAGTCGCCGGATCTTTCCCCAGTTGAGAACGTTTGTAGTATTAAGGACAATGCCTTCCAGCCAGCTCGTGATTTTGACATTCTAACGCGCTGATTGGACAGACTTGGGCACGATATCCCTCAGGAGGACATATGGAACTCTACCAATCAGTACCAAGCCGAATAACTTATTGCATAAGGGCCAGAGGTGGACCAACGCGTTATTGACTTGCTCAAGCTGTGAAGTTCTTTCTCTTGAATAAATCATCCAATTATTCTGAAAGTGTAACCATTTGTTTGTCTGTACACATACATCACATCTACTGATTTCAGTCCCATGTGGATAATTCCTTCGTTGTGCTATTTTTCTTTTTTTCTGTTCTTTTTTTTGTCTTAGAGTGTATACCTCTACCCCGTCAACATATCATAACGACATCGGGGACATATATTTAAACAGCAGTTCACTAAACTTCAAATTTACCGACCGCAACTAACAGTTTCATTGCGGGCGATTTCGATTTCCTGCCACAAGTGATCTGCCAGCTTCAAGAAGCAAGGCAGACTTTGACGAAGTCAGTGAAAATTGTGGATGCTGCGCTGCAAAGACTAGACTGTGACAGGAAAATGGGGTTTATTGATTAGGGAAAGGTGTAAAATAATATTTTTGACACACCCTGATCTTAGCAAATTTAGAAATATTAAAAAAATTCTAACAGTGACAATTTTTTTGCAGTAGGTATTCATCCTATAATAGTTCAATGTTCCACATTTGCTCCGGTTATCTCTATAGATGATAAGAGGCCATTTTCGCAGATTAAAAATGTTTTGTCTGACAGGCGACTCATGATGACTCCAGAAAATTTTGAAAAGCATTCTGTTGTCACGTGCAACCAATAAGCCAAGCGATAAGGCATTGAAATGCATAGGCTTTCAGGAAACATTTTCATTTTTCTGGCAGTTACAGTTAGCAGACTGTTTAGAACTTTAGAGTTACTTTAGAAGTATAATACAATACGATTGTAAAATAAATATGCTAATTGTGTGATTGTCTAAATCGTGCCATCTACTAAATAAATAAGAGTAATATAAGATTTTACTATGTTGCCTTTTATTGCCTATTTTACGTATCTGTTATGTCTGTTTGCATACATCTTTTAATGATTTATAATGCCTAAACTCCCGGTCTCTGTTGGTAGCAGTATCTAACAGCAGTTGTTGCAGTGGAACGAGTGAGAAGATGATTGTTCTTGAATGAATCGTGCACATTGTGTTCCGGACTGGAGCATAGAGTTGCGGGCCACGCCTGGAAGCGAGACTGTGTGGCGCAGTCGGTAAGAGTAATGTTCTCGAAAGGCAGGGACTGGTTTTGAATCCCGGTCCGACGCACAGATTTAATCTGTAGGGAGTGTCATGTTTGTTGCGGCTGCAAGAAAACAATACGCCTGCAGACACACAATTAGGTTCTTACTGTGAGCATTATATTTACACGGCGCCCTCTACAGTGCAGCGAAAAGTCCCATACGCGTATGTCAAAACGCTGTACTGTATATTGAAGCATTTTCGTACAAAAATTATGTATGCCAAATGACGGGCCATGCGTTCGTAGGGTATCGGGTTTCCGCAACATTCCGAGTATGATTTCTTACACGATATTGCAGTGCCTATGTTGTTCAGAAGTACGATGCAGACATGTCTGAAGGAACAGGCACTGTGGCGACTACAGCCATCACGAAATAGTCATTAGTTATCTAATGGAATGACGATAATGAAAATGTATGCCGAACCGGGTCTCGAACCCTGATATCCCGCTTATCGTGAGCAGTCACCCTTATCATTTCTTTTCTTTTTCTATTATTACTTTTTTGTTTTGATTTTTAAAAAATACGATTTACTCCAGTTAGATTTTTTGTTTTCCCGCTTATCGTAAGCGGTTGCCTTACCATTTTTTTAAACCGTCAGCCTATCCAATTTTGTTTGGACGCTACCCTTTTTCCTTTTTTGTTATTTTTATTTATTTAGATCACATAGGAGGCCTTCCAGGCGAAAAATAGCATAAATAACAAACAAAACATAACACAATTAAAAACAGCCTCCTGGCGAAACAAACAAAATGGCATCAGCGTCCAGCCAATTTGTGGGTAGATGCGCTCAGAATCCCAAGACAGGCAGGCAGGCAGGCATGTTCCGGTCACGTCTTCGTGAAGAATGTTCCATTTTGCTGGTACAATGAAAGGAGCCCTGGTATTATTCATACTGAAATCACTTTCTCATACCCGGCACGCCCTAGCTGCAGTGGGGCGGCGTCAAAGAAGGCACTACTCAAAAAATTAGCTTAGTACTGACGGTATCTCGGATTTGCAAGATAAAGGTAAAGCTATCTTGCAGGAATGTCCAAAAACCAAGAACACTCTTATCTCCTTCACGGAACAGATACGAGATGGAGAGGCTTTTTATCCAGTTCACCGTGTTGGTCTTCGTACGTGGGAACATCTAGGAACAGAAGTGTCTTCGGTGTAATGGCATGGGGTGCCGTACGTAAAAAAAAAAAAAATAAATAAAAAAAATAAAAAAAAAATAAAAAATAAAATAAAATAAAAAAGCATTTTCTGAATCAGCTGCCACGCCTCTGCAGAAGACCCACATATCAGTCGATGTTTGTCCGTGTCGAGCACGTGACAACTGGGGCAAAGCAGCGAATCTGTCTTGTTAATGGCATGTAGACGAAGTTGTGTCATGTTTTTCCCATTAACAACTTGATACCAGGTCTCACGAGCGTTCGAATCGAGGAGGACACGGTGCACAGAATGCCCAACTACGGGCCATGCGATAGTAGGATATCGGGTTTCCACAACATTCCAAGTATGATTTCTCATCGTTACGCGATAAATATCACGTTCCGTATAGTTCCTGGTACTGGGCAAGTCGGCATGGACATAACTGTATTCGATGAAAAAGGTCTTGACATATGTGTGTGTGTGTGTGTGTGTGTGTGTGTGTGTGTGTGTGTGTGTGTGTGTGTGTGTGAGAGAGAGAGAGAGAGAGAGAGGAAGAAATGTGTGCTACGGCAATGGGTGATACTCGGGAGGCAGGAGCCCGTTTATCAACTAGGCTTCCCAGTAATCCGGTTTGGCGGCGGATGCACGATTTAACCATCGTATTAACGTTTCATAACTGGGGTTCAGTCATTTGAAATTTCTTGAAATACATCATGTTTACACCAGTGACACTTAAACTTTTTATTTTCACTATTGCAATTTTGGCCTTAGGCCATTATCAAGTGCAGATGTTTTGGCTTTAAGCCATGTCTACTTTATACAAGCTGACACATTTATATGTCGTCGTCATTTGCTGTTATATACATTCGTAACGCTGCTAAGTAGTGCGAATGTATATACCAGCAAATGACGACGACATACAAATGTGTCAGCTTGTATAAAGTGGACATGGCTTAAAGCCAAAACATCTGCACTTGATAATTGCCTAAGGCCGAAATTGCAATAGTGGAAATAAAAAGTTTAACAGTCACTGGCGTAAACATGATGTCTTTCAATTAACCATCGTACTTACAGCTGCTCTCGCATGAACGCTGACAAGACCGAGGCCGCCGTCTCGAGGAGGAAGCGTTAGCGTGTTACAGCGGACTTTGATCATAAGACTCGAACTTACAAAGTAGCCTAACGCCGACTGCTGTCTGCGTGTCATTGCCTTTGGCATCGGTAAAATTTGTGCCAAATGCGATAGTTGCGAAGCCAGATGAGCGTTAACAAAATCCACCCGCTGTTACATGTCCACTGCTCGCAGAACGTTGCTACGAACGTTCATGTGGATAGCTTGCAGCAGTTAAATGAGACTGTGCGCTGTATATCACGATATTTGAGTTTGTCCACTAATGGCAATGGGACCACACTCTCTGCTGGAAGACCTCTACCAACGAACATAGCACCAGATATTGTTAGGTTCATACGGCTTCCCACTGCAGTCCCATATTGGTTGATCCACTCCAGTGTCTCTCGCACTCCATCCCTTGATAAAACCAAGAACACCAGGTCATCTGCGTATGCAAGGCAGATGAAAGCATACACCTCATTGTGATCCCTGTCAACTGGCTCCTCAAACCGTGTAACAGTGGCACAAGGGCGATGGCATAAAGGAAGCAACAGCGGACACGCCTGGCGGACCGATCGCATGATAGTAACAGGGCCTGCCACACAGCCATTGAATAGCACTCGCAACGGGGCACCTCGAGGAAGTCGCAAGTCAATGTGTATAAATGTGTGGGGGTAGGCAATCCATTACAGCACTTCCTCTAGAAAGTCATGACTCACTCTATTAAAGGTGTGGTCGAAGTCCACTGTCACCAAGGCACTGGGCTGCAGCAACCAGGACTATGATGTCACACTAATCGCTGACCGCCGTCTGAATGTTACTGTCACCATCAATGCACGTTTGACCCATAGAGACGACTTGAGGGACCACGCGCCGAAAGCGAGCACCAAGAATCTGGGTAAAAATCTTGAAGTCACAATTTAACATGGTCAGCGTCCGAAAATATCCAACTCCCAGACCCATTGACGGCTTTAAGACGAGGATAAGCAGGCCTTCCACGAATTCCAGTGGGAGGGAAAGGTCAGGGTTCATCAGTTCTTCCTACATCGCACTCCAACGTGAAGTCATGATGTCGCGGAATGTACGGTAAAACTCAGCGGAAAGCTGTCAGGACCTCGGACTGTTTACTGCACCCTTATGAAGAGAATCAGCGAAGTCATCAGGCATAATAGTTGCTATGAGAATTTTCACAGCAGCCCCGTCAAGCATTCCTGTCAACGAGTGGACATCATTCGTTACCGCAGTGTTCTGGTCCTCTGCTGCATAGAACTGCTTGTAGTGATCCACAAAGGCGTCTGAAGTATCATTCTGGGACGTCAATCGGCGACCATCTGGCATGTCGAAGGGAAGGCGTTGACCAGCTTTCTCCGATACCACTGCTTCTCTCAGATAATATGATGGTTGGACAAGGGTTCTCCTAGTACCCAATCATGGCATCTTGCAGGTACTACTGTGCGACGCATAAGCGCAATTATCTTCGCCTTAATCCGTTGAATTTCAACCTGTTGTTGGACAGAGGGAGCATGGCAGTTCGTGGAGAACTGGGAAATAATATTCCATGGTATGTCGTTGTCACAGCATTTTGTACTGACCCTAATTCATCATCAAACGGCGTAAAGCAGGTTTGGCGCAGGCGAGGCCCCACCAGGACGTTGAAGGGTACATTGGAAAGCGTCTCATACAATTGTTCCACGACATCTCTACGACCTGCCGACATTCTGGATCCTTGAGATGGGTGACATTCAGGTTCCACGGCCCTCGACCGTACCACACCTTTTGCCTCTGGAGGGAAACAGTTCAAATGTAGGCGATATGGTAGGAGAAGGCCGTAGGCCACAACTCACCATCAAGCAAGTCAGTTAAAATTCCTTGGGAAACAGACATTGTCAAGACGATTATCTGAATGGCTGGTAACATACAAATATCCAGGCCGATCACCATGCACGCGGTCCCAAGTATCGGTGTGCAGTTCATGCACGAGCATTTTGAGTTCCTGGCATGTGATGAAATAAGGATGTTAGTCCTTCTGGGAGAACACACAACTGAAGCCGTCGCCAAGAATAATGCGGTTGTAGCAACCACAAAGGAACGACCTGAATGGAATCGCGACCTTTGCCATCTCTTCGCTGTGCCTGTGGGAGCGTAAACATTGATGGCTCGGACACCATGGAAGGTCACAGGAAGACCCCTCGCTGATGCGAGATAAGCCACTTCGTCTACCTTAGTATCTTCCTGTAAAAGGATAGCTGTCCCACTACCACTATCAGCACATGGCGTGATATAAGAAACATAGCCATAGATAGTCGGAAACGTCGCTAGGCGAACTTCCTGCATAAGGGCAACATCGAGATCGGACGCCCTCAACATTTCGCGGAGTAATTTTAGTTTGACAGGAGTGCCCACGGTGTTGACATTGATGGAGCTAATCCTGTAAGCTTGTCGCAGAATTGTGAGTACTGGGACGCTCATTGAGGCTGGAAGAGCAGCAGTGAACTGGAATGTCGTTCCTGCAGGCACATCCCCATCCAGTACCCTGTCGATTAACAGTCAAGGGTTGGAGCAGCAGCATTTGCTGTTTCGTATTCTACATCATCAGACCACACAAAAGTGTGTGGCTGGTGTGCGTCCACTGGAGTACCTGTCGAGTCCGAAGGCGTTGTTACGTCGGCGGCGGAAGAATCGGTGCTGGCTCAGCTGCTGTTCAGTGTCCATGAGCAAGGTGCCTGGTGCGTGCGAAGGTGGCTGTACCTCCGATTGGGGCACTCTGGTGCTACCACCACAGAATCGACCATCTTGATAGGTGTGATCCTCATCGTCTTGAGATTGTAAGGGCGGGGCGAGCCGCCGTTTCCGACATCTCCTTGGCGCCCTTGTTTGAATATGTGATCTTCATTGTCCAAAGACACCTAGGGATTCGGATGGTATTCCTTGAATCAGAGATTGCTCACCATTGCAAAAGACAGGAGGAGGGGGCAAGGGCGTTGGCGTCGTTCCGTCTGCAACACTCTGAAGCACTACTGGAGAAGGCGAAGTTTTAGTAGTAGGAGCCAGAGGCGATAGCGGTCAGAGATCGTTATGGAGAACCTCGGAATACATCAGCTGGAATGTCGTCTGGGCAGTCGTAGCCTGCTGATCCCCAGGCAGTTACTGTGCGATTCTGCATTGCAGACAGCTGGAACGCAGGTGTCCTTTGGTACATCCCGACCACATCTTTGACTGACCACCGTAAATTATAATGGCACGGCATCCACAAGTATACAAGTAGGATGGCACTTATGGATATGTCGTACTGCATTGAGAACCATGAATGTGGTGACTGTGCGTATTCCACCACCTCTGAAGGTATCCGAAAGGGAGTTCAAATACACGGATCGTCCGCAGTCCAAGTCCCGTATATTCCACAGTTACGTCACCGATGTGTCCATTAGAATGACGGAATTTAAGACCACTTCTAGTTACACACAGAATTCTATCACATACTTCTACACTAATCAGTTTCATGTAAACCACGCTGGCCACTTTAGACAGGAGGATGCCGACAAGATCATTGCAATCAATCTTCACTTCATCTCTGATAAACTGTTCGATTTCAAGTGCTTTTGCTCGAGCATATTCAGGTGAAAAGCTAATCTTCAGTATCAATTTTCTGTGGGCATAAGCCCTTCCAAAGAAACTGTAGCGCGCTTAAGACGGAAGACTGACGTAAACAAGTCCCCGTGCGAGCTGCGCGGCGAGGACGTAAACAATACGTCCGTGCCGTAGCCTGCCGAAGGGCGACTGTACCATTAGACTACCCCAGCACGCTTGTTGGCCAGGCCCAAAATTCCAAATGTCAAAAATGGTTCATTTGGCTCTGAGCACTATGGGACTTAATATGTGAGGTCATCAGTCCCCTAGATTTAGAATTACTTAAACCAAACTAACCTAAGGACATCACACACATCCATGCCCGAGGCAGGATTCGAACCTGTAACTGTAGCAGCAGCGCGGTTCCGGACTGAAGCGCCTAGAACCGCTCGTCCACAGCGGCCGGCTTCCAAATGTCGTCAACCACGCATCTACAAGTTACACTCGTACATCCATTATGTGTATTTCCGTATACGGGAGACATTTTAATTGAAATTCCCTTGCCCACTTCCTCTTAATCCTCCGAAACGGGTGCAATTTCCGTGAGTGCCTCTGCCGTGTTTGGCTCCCTCTACAATGTGACGTCATAGTCCGTTGTTGTGGCCTAGCTAGCCTCAGAAGTAATCTGTAGGAATAAAGTAATGGCTCCAGGACCTGGAAATGTTACAGGGCTACGAGAGTTCGTAAGGGGGATTTACGAATGGCATGCTCGTTTATCTCCCGACGTTGCTCCTTCCTTATTTTTTTTTTTAGCTCGCTACTGTGTAGCACGTCGGGGCAGGTCAATGTATTCGAGGCGACAAGTTGAGTGCCGCCTCCCGCCCTGGTGACTTGCACTTGGCACCTCTCCGAGAACCCCTCCGAGCCTACGCAAACATTCCGGTGGCCGGCAGCCCACCAGAAAACACACACCACCGCCCTCGGCTCAGTTAAGAGCTTATACCGAGGGCCCGGCGACCCGCGGGAGAAGCTCTGTCGTTCACTAATCGCTGCTTCCCCTTTCTTGAGGCGTTTATCACTCGCTTGATGACTTTACTCACGGCTGTTGACGTCGCTGCGCCAGTACTACATGCTTATTTGTGCTGACGCCAGTCCCCTCAATCTCTGTCTATTTTTTCCCCGACGGTGCCACCGCGAGTGGTTATCCGCGTGAGTAAGCCGTCGTCTTATCGTTAGCGCACTGTTGTGAGTCACCAGCGATGAGCGCTCGTCTGGAAGCATGCCCCCCTGTGCCAGGCGTCTGCCATTAGCGGTTTTTATCACGTAACGCAACGCCCGGCAGGCATATACCGGCTGCTGGCGTCACTCCCATTTCACTCCTCTCTCGTCCTTCTCGCAAAACCTAACGAAGCCTTACCTCACGTAAGACAACAGCCAAATATGAATCTGACTGGTTTGCAGTATTGTGCCATTTAAGATAGAAAACACCTAAGTACCGGATTGTAAGGGCTACACAATAAAACGAGATTAAGCACTTTTAATACACTCTAGTCTGCTGTTTCCAAACGAAACCTTTGAAATCATACAGCACGGTAAAATCGCGGAACATACGACAGCTATCAGTTTCGCAGAGGAAATAAATTAACAAACGGCGGAGCTGATCCTCCTAGGTACGCAAAACGAGTTAGAACACTGTTGCAGAAACAACGAAACAAACATGCCAATTTTAAACGGACGCAAAATTCCCAAGATTGGCGATGTTTTACCGAAACTCGAAATTTAGCGCGGACATCAATGCAAGATGCTTATAACAGTTTCCACAACGAAACTTTGTCTCATAACCTGGCAAAAAATCCAAAGATATTCTGGTCGTGTGTAATGTATGTTAGCGGCAAGAAACAATCAATGCCTTCTCTACGCGATAGCAATGGAGATACTATCGATGACAGTGCTGCCAAAGCAGAGTTACTAAACACGGCCTTCCGAAATGCCTTCACAAAAGAAGACGAAGTAAATATTACAGAATTCGAATCGAGAACAGGTGCCAACATGAGTAACGTAGAAGTAAATATCCTAGGAGTAGTGAAGTAACTTAAATCACTTAATAAAAGCAAGTTTTCTGGTCCAGACTGTATACCAATCAGGTTCCTTTCGGAGTATGATGATGCATTAGCTCCATGCTTAACGATCATATACAACCGTTCGCTCGACGAAAGATCCGTACCCAAAGACTGGAAAGTTGCACAGGTCACACCGATATTCAAGAACGGTAGTAGGAGCAATCCACTAAACTACAGGCCCATATCGTTAACGTCAATATGCAGCAGGATTTTGGAACATATATTTGTTCGAACATTATGAATTAACTTTGAAACACAACTAACTCTTTATTCGTAATAAGTGTTGAGTGCTATTGACAAGAGATTTCAGATCGATTCCGTATTTCTGGATTTCCGGAAGGCTTTTGACACTGTACCACACAAGCGGCTCGTAGTGAAATTGCGTGCTTATGGAATATCGTCTCAGTTATGTGACTGGATTTGTGATTTCCTGTCGGAGAGGTGACAGTTCGTAGTAACTGATGGAAAGTCATCGAGTAAAACAGAAGTGATTTCTGGCGTTCCCCAAGGTAGTGTTATAGGCCCTTTGCTGTTCCTTATCTATACGAACGATTTGGGAGACAATCTGAGCAGCCATCTTCAGTTGTTTGCAGATGACGCTGTCGTTTATCGACTAATAAAGTCACCAGAAGATCAAAGCAAACTGCAAAACGATTTAGAAGAAATATTTGAATGGTGCGAAAAGTGGCAGTTGATCCTAAATAATGAAAAGTGTGTGCCAAAAGGAACTCGTTAAATTTCGGTTACACGATAAATCAGTCTAATCTAAAAGCCGTAAATTCAACTAAATACCTAGGTATTACAATTGGCTCTGAGCACTATGGGACTTAACATCTGTGGTCATCAGTCCCGTAGAACTTAGAACTACTTAAATCTAACTAACCTAAGGACATCACAAACATCCATGCCCGAGGCAGGATTCGAACCTGCGATCGTAGCAGTCGCGCGGTTCCGGACTGAGCGCCTTGAACTGCTAGACCACCGCGGCCGGCAGGTATTACAGTTACGAATAACTTAAATTGGATGGAACACATAGAAAATGTTGTGGGGAAGGCTAACCAAAGACTCCGTTTTATTGGCAGGACACTTAGAAAATGTAACAGAATTACTAAGGAGACTGCCTACATTACGCTTGTCCGTCCTCTTTTAGAACACTGCTGCGCGGTGTGGGATCCTTACCAGACAGGACTGACGGAGTACATCGAAAAAGTTCGAAGAAAGGCGGCACGTTTTGTATTATCGCGAAATATGGAAGAGAGTGTCACTGAAATGATACAGGATTTGGGCTGGAAATCATTAAAAGAAAGGCGCTTTTCGTTGCGACGGAATCTTCTAGCGAAATTCCAATCACCAGCTTTCTCCTCCGAATGCGAAAATATTTTGTTGACACCGACCTACATAGGGCGGAACGATCACCACGATAAAATAAGGGAAATCAGAGCTCGTACAGAAAGATATAGGTGTTCATTCTTTCCGCGCGCTATACGAGATTGGAGTGATAGAGAATTGTGAAGGTGGTTCGGTGAACCCTCTACCAGGCACTTGCAGAGTATCCATGTAGATGTAGATGTAGAATGTAGTGTCAAACGCGGTCTCTTCAAAAATTCATTGTGCTGTATATGGTGTCATGTAACTAAGGATCCGTACTCTCAAAATTCGATCGTAATTCGCAGGACAGGTACGATTTTTAACCGGATGGTTCTAAATTGTATCTCTGCAAGAGCAAGATTTTTTTTTGATGACCAAACAGTTTCTCGTTGCCCACAGAAGCATCAGTATCAACCGTGGACTTGTTTGGCATTCATCAAGCTATCCTTACGTGGTCTATTTACAAGTCGAGAAAATCCTAATATGTACTGACTCGACGAGTGCCCTACGGTCTGTTACAAACGCAATGGAAAAAAGAAACAGCTATTTTCTTGGCACACGATGTACTGAGAAGTCTCAACAGAGCGAGGGGGCTGCGTCAACTGATTCATCTAATGGACACTGGGACATGTTCGGATCAGGAGCAACGGACGTGCATACCAACTGGCGTAAATGGTGCAGCATATAATTCTCACTGACATTTCCCAGGGACATAGCGATTTTCATAGCGCACACACGAAACAAGAAAAAAAACGGACTTCGCACTGTTAGTGGACACGGAAACATAACGTCAAAGCCATATGGTATTGGATTATGTAGCGTCAAATTTCACGCCACCCTTGGTTTCTCAACTGAACACTCATGTGAAAAGAAATTGTTACTATTAACAGACAAGAGCAGATCACATGAATACGAATAAACTAAGCCATTTGTTAAAACTGATGCCCTCTTCAAGCTCCTGCCTCACTGAAGAAGACACTGTACATGTACAAATAGAACGTGATGAATACAGTCATCCAAGAACAGTTACAGTGTACAGTGTCTAAAAATTGAGGTTTACTTTTCTATTTAGGTAGCGCTGGGTCCCATGAATAGGTGCGTTGCCAATCGTATTTGCGTTGTGTTTATACTTGTAGTGAAGTCAGATAAATATTCTGTTCGTATGATTATGTGACGTAATTGAACCTTACGGAATGGGTTTTGCCTGAAACCATTACAAAAAATCGATATGAATAGTATAAATGACATTGTTGCCTACTCACTGAGGATTTATTAGACAGTAATCTATTTCTCTTTTGATTCACAAGAAAACAAAGTGAAAGTTGTACAGAAAATAATCACAACCCTCGTGAATGTATTGACTTCGCGGTACAATCCCCGTTTTTTTTCAATGGTTTTTATTCACAACAAGTTCATAATATTAAGAACTTTCGCGCTGCAGAAGTCGCTGGTTTTATTTGACAGTCATTCAGCTCAATGCAAAAATACAAACTATGGATGTTCTACAACACTTAATTATTTCGTGAACTGTTTTTGTCTTACAGAGTCATTTGACAATAACTCAGTCTAGCCAGTTATTGTGCAATGATGGCCTTGTAAGTGGATGTCGGTTCACGAAATAAATTAATATCATATAGCGTACGAAATCTAAAGTTCAAGTTTTTCACTAATAAATATGAAATTGTTTTACAAAGCAGCTACAGAAAATCTATTAACATAACTCAAGGAATTTTTACTGTGGTCGTATCTTCAAAGCGATGACTAGGATGAGCTTCCTTTTATAACCGGAATGGACAATATTCTGATCTCCTAGGCCTCGGCTGAATAGCGAATGAGGCAATATTTCCGATCCAAGTTTCTCTCTGTCAGCTGTGGTTCTCTCTGTGGTCTTGCAGTGTGATGCAGAAGCCCGGAATGCAGGGTAGCACCGAGGGAGTGTCGATATAAGCCCCAACCAGTGACGCAGGCACACAGCGGGCTCTGTAACTTACCGGAAAAAAGAAAGAAAGAAAAATTATTTAAAGAATAGCCGGGAGAGATAAGTGAGTCCTCCCAACCCCCCTCGTGTTCTAAGTTCTACATAAGTGAAGAAATCATTCCCTCGATCCGTGAATGTAAACGCACACTATTGTCACAGATTCATTTCTACTGCGTCATTTCATCCATAATAGTTTGGACAAGAAGAGAATAGAAGCTTACGAAATGTGTGCTACAGAAGAATGCTGAAGATTAGATGAGTAGATCACATAACTAATGATGAGGTGTTGAATAGGATTGGGGAGAAGAGAAGTTTGTGGGACAACTTGACTAGAAGAAGGGTTCGGTTGGTAGGACATGTTCTGAGGCATCAAGGGATCACCAATTTAGTATTGGAGGGCAGCGTGGAGGGTAAAAATCGTAGAGGGAGACCAGTAGATGAATACACTAAGCAGATTCAGAAGGCTGTAGGTTGCAGTAGGTACTGGGAGATAAAGAAGCTTGCACAGGATAGAGTAGCATGGAGAGCTGCATCAAACCAGTCTCGGGACTGAAGACCACAACAACAACAGCGTCAAAAAAGAAACGACTGACACCGGACGGATGTTTATCGCTAAAATGGTTTATGTTGCCACCTACACAACTTGTTGACGCTTAACTAAGAATTTCTTGCTGATACTTCGTTACAACACAGTAGGGTTGTCTAGAGGTCGGCGAGCAGGTGCTGAAGCAATTATTCTGTTTCTCCATAGGCTTCCGATTTTGGTAGATTTGAGCTGACTGAGTGCTGGTATCAAGACACGACGGAGGAGAAAGCAAGCAAAGAAAATTGAGGGAGTACACAACTGAATTGCCTCTCCAGCTAGTACTTTTCGTATTCCCGGGATCGACTGGTTATATCTGCTGTGCAAATGAATTCAAGAGTAAGCATTCTATGGCTCATTAATAATATTACGGAAGTTGTCAGTCATTGTGCCTGCCGACAGCTATGCTCTGGTCATCTAAGTTGAACCCTCGTGCAGACAAACACGTCCACTGCCACTGTTCACTGACTGCATTGCTCGTGCATCTAGTCTCGTGAGACTGTTCGAACTAAGCAATATTTACGCAATAGGTATTATGTTCTTATTATAGCGTAAACGACGTCCTGCCAAACACTAAACATTTAACCCACGTAATTCTTGTATAAAATCTAACTGGTCAGTCAGAATTAAATTCTTCTGAACCCAATGATCACTCATCACCACTTCCTTTAGAGTTTCAAACCTTTTATTCTTCACCAACGTCGTGTGATGCCATTTCATTGGCCAGCTCGCAGATTCGTCTCACGTAAATGAAACACTTTTAAGAACTTCTCTTATGTTATTTTTAATCCGAGCCATTAGTAACCACTGTTTTACATGGATTTTTATTTATGTCGGACAACTTTCGCGGTATCTGACGTCGACAAACATTATGTAACCCAGTCTGTAAGTAGTGGTAGCCGAGTGGCGTTTACCGATGTAAGGCTTGTAAAGCATTTAGTCTGCTGTCACTCAATAGTCTAAAAGTAATGTGTTGTTGATGTGATGGATGTTTAGCTCTGTCTTTGGAGATATTGTTCGGCCATCAGTTGTTCGCTCACCAGCTTCCGTACAGTGACAAATTCAGCGTCTGATTCTACTGCTTTCCGCAGCAATATCCTCACAACATACTTTGCCCTCTCACGACTCCGAAATGCGTTCAACTTTCAGGATTTAGAAATACTGTGGTAACTAACATCCGTCTCTAATGGCCTCGGCATCGACGGGGCGTTAAATACTTATCTCCTCCTTCGTAATTAAGACCACCTCAATGTTGGCCATTTTCTCAAACAGTACAACGTTGTAATTCGTTGACGCAACATGATATTTCTAAAGAGCGTAGGAGGAGGTTAGAGCATTGTCACAAAGTTCTAGTTTGTTATGTTATTACAATGTTTCCTCTCGCCGTACAAAAAAATGTACAAGGAATGCAGTTTTCATACCGGAACAAGTATCGCCTGTTTCTCGCTAAACAGGTTTCTTTAAATGTGATTTACATCTACGTCTACATCTATACTCTACAAACCACTGTGAAGTCCACGACGTGGGGTACGTCCCACTGGACCAATTATTAGGGCTTCCTCCCGTTCCGTTCCCATATGGATCGTGGGAAGAATTATTGCTTAACTGCCTCTGTGCGTGCTATAACTGGTCTAACCTTGCCTTCGGGATCTCTATGGGAGCGATTCGTAGGAGGTTGTAATATATTCCTCGATTCATAACTTTGGCTCTAGAATTTCTCTAAGTAAGTTTTCAAGGGATAGTTTACGCCTATCTTCAAGTGTTTGTCACATCAGTTCTTAGAGCATCCTCGTGACATTCTTCCGTGAGTCGACCCTGTGTCCATTCGTCGTGCCCTTCCCTATAACCTTTCAACATCCACTGATAGTCTCTTTGGCATTGGCGTCAAACACTTCAGAATATTCTAGGATGAATCGCGCAAGTGTTTTGTATGCAATCTCCTTTCCAGGTTAATTATATTTCTCTAATATTCTACGAATGAACTGTAGTTTGCCACCTGCTGTACCTACGACAGAGACCATGTGATCGTTCCATTCCAGATCTTTAAACCTGATACACACAGGTATTTGTATGTGTTGGCCGATTCCGGGTGTGGCTCGATGATATCATAGTCTTAGGATACTACATATTTTCGCTTTGTGAAGTGCACAATTTTGCATTTCTGAACATTTAAAGCTAGTTGACAATCTTCGCACCAGTTTCAAATCTTATGTTGAAGTCAAGATACTAGAGCAATTTCTTTCAGACAGTACTTCATTATACATAACTGCATCATCTGTGAAAAGTCTACTATTCACATTGCCTGAAATGGTATTGATATAAGACAAGAACGGTAAGAGACCCAACACACTTTCCTATGACACAGCAGAAGTTACTTCTACGTTTTTTGATGACTCTCCGTCCGAGGAAACTTGCTGCTTCCTCACTATCAAAACATCCTCAACCCAGTCACAAATATCGCTTCATACCTCACAAGATAATACTTTTAATAACGAGCATAGATGTGGTACTGAGTCAAATGCTTTTTGGAAGTGGAGGAGTACTGCTTCTGCCTGCATACTTCGATCCACGGCTTTCAGTGTGTCGTGTGAGAAAAGTACGATATTTGTTTCACATGATTTAGAAGTCCTTGCTGGTTGGCATGGAGGAAGTGGCTCAAATGGCTCTGAGCACTATGGGACTTAACGTCTGAGGTCATCAGTCCCCTAGAACTTAGAACTACTTAAACCTAACTAACCTAAGGGCATCACACACATCCATGCCCGAGGCAGGATTCGAACCTGCGACGGTAGCGGTCGCGCGGTTCCAGACTGAAGCGCCTAGAACCGCTCAGCCACAACGGCCGGCCATGGAGGCAGTCATTCTGTTCGAGATGCCTCATTAAGTTTGGACTCTTTCGATGGACTTGCATTTTCTTCTGTGCTGTGGCAAATCTTTTTCCAGTATTCAGTTAGACCTGAGCGTTTAGCAATTTGTTCTAAACATTTGCATTCTCCTTACCACCACCACCACACCCCCTCCCACTCGGCAACTGCGCAGTTGTCAGACATATAGGTTCTCAATGCCTTCCTCAGATCCCATCAACCTGTTCACGCAATAAGAGCTTTTTGTACTTCATTGCTACACTGTTCTGTCTTTTTATTTTATCTTGGGTATTAATAAAACGCAACAGCTCTATTCCTTCATTTTTAGACCGATAACGGTTTCATGGCACTAACAGCCGCATCTTCAGGTGAACATATAATTAAAAAGTTGGAGCGAAAAAACTAGAAACTGTGAAGGCGATATGATGTGGCTCTTCGGGCGTTGAAATCGGTAGTGAACAGGACTAAATACAGCTGAAGCGGCTTATTAATATCCAAAATAATAGATAATAGCTGTGGTTTCCTTATCTACAAGGTTGTCTTTTAATTCTGTTATTCTGTTGTTGGTATAGCATATTCTGAACACCCTCCTTTCGCACCGCCCCCTCAATGATCAATTCGGTTATCGCACGATAGTGTGCTGCCGTCTAATTAAAAAGTAGCGCACTCGAATTGTGGCAATGGTGGAAAGGCTCGGTATCACTATTTATCAAAAGGAGCTTAGACAACGGTCACAGGGCGCTGGGGGCAGTGCCATGCTAAAGCGGGCATTCACTTGAGCTTCCAAGGGATGGCATAAGGTCAAGGTAAAAGAAACACTGCGTGAAACAATCGCAGAGACCGATATGTGGTGTGCACCATCCTCAAACACGCTGTTCAACGATAACATGCAGTTGCAAAACAGTCACTCGAACCGGCCGATAAAGAACTGTTCTTGGAAGCTGTGGGACTTAATCGTTTGGGACGTTTGGCATTTCCACGAAGTTTTTCTTCGCCCGTAATTGCTGCGCGTTTTGTCAAAGCGCCATGTGTAAGCGTTGCCAAATTTCTTCGAAAGAATCCTAGAATTTACTTCTAAGCTAGCACGACGGAAACAACATACTTGATAAATATCTTGAATTACGTCTCTTGCATTGACAATTCAGACATTCTCTCGCGTTCTCCAACACTGCAACAAACACGTCGAGTTGCCAAAACAAGAACTATATCTGAGGCCGCTCTGTTTTACTGTGAGTACTACAATAATTCCACGACTCAGGAGCTCTTGATTTAATTAAAGTTTCAGCTCACAAATTTCCATATTTCTGCAAAGAAATCATTGCGAGTCTATTTGATTTAGAAATAACGTGGCAGTTATACGTAATACCTGCATCCGATTCAGCCAACCAAAAGTTTTATGGCGAGAGTCTGTTAGTAGCCAAGCGAATGCCGCACTCAATGACGCAACTGTATTGCGCCTAGACACCGTTATTACGTTTCCCTACCCTTCACCTGTGTGTAGCCAAGCGAATGCCGCACTCAATGACGCGACTGTATTGCGCCTAGACACCGTTATTACGTTTCCCTACCCTTCACCTGTGTGTGCACCGTACGTTGCAACTTACGTTCTCCAAAGTTTATGTAGTAGTAGTAGTAGTAGTAGTAGTAGTAGCTTTATTCATCCGTAGATCTCTTTTTACAAGGATATAGGACATGTCAAAGTATTTACAAGTTTAGATCAATATAAAATAAGCTAATTCGTATACACATATATTTACAGAATTCTAGTAAGAGAAAATCATTAGATTTTCTCCTGGTATACAATGCTTTCTTACAAATAGCTTATTAAATAATGTAATGCCACACTGTTCACTCATATCTCACTATCAGTCACTGCACACACTATACACACATTGTTTCATAACTCTTCACACACACACACACACACACACACACACACACACACACACACACACACACACACACACACACACAGGTGATCTCTGGGCCATTTTCTGTACCGCAACTTCCCATTTGCTATCCTGAAAAAACTGAGTCGGCATTCCTTCATAATGAGTGAGATGTTGAACTCAGAAAGAGGAAGAGGTGATGGCATAGTGTTATGCATAGCTTGGGGGTAAGTATTTCTAGAAAGGAAAGAAGAAGGGAAAAAAGCGTGAAGTGAAGGTGTTACGCGGAATGTAGGATGTTTTATAATCATTATTATTATTATTGTTATTGTTATTATTATTATTTGTTTGTATAACATTTTTTTATCAAACCCCTACTCTGTTTTATCTAAGTACGGCATCACACATCTAGGACAGGCTGTCTTTGAGTACAGTTTCAGCACATTGTACTGCCTCGTCCAGTTACAATATGATTCTGTAATCGTCCCTAGAGATGATGTGGTGGACGGTGTCTAGGAATAAGTGATCTATACTACTTCCCGTGACCGGTGTTCTAGGAGTAACCTCTTTGACTAGTAATCAAAACCTCCTCGATCCCGGGTTCGAACCACGCCAATATTTAAATTTTGAATAAAAACCATCAGCTATGGCGGACGATGACTTTCGGCATAAGAAGTCACCCTCGTTCTGGCAACGCCGTTGTCAAATAGGGCGGATAAGCGGTGAGAGTTTCAGGGCACTCTCTGGCCGTTGGGTTGAGAGACTGACATGTGCGAGTATTGTCGCACAACAGCTTAACAGCTCACGCCTCCAAGTTGTTGACAAAAATAATATACAGAAGAATGTAAAAGAAAATTGAAGATCTGTTAGATGGCGATCAATAGGCTTTAGGAAAGGTAAAGGCATCAGAGAGGCAGTTCTGACCTTGCGGTTAATAATGGAAGCAAGACTGAAGAAAAATCGAGGTATGTTCATTGGGTTTGAGACCTTGAAAAAGAGTTCGAGTGCAAGATGTACGAAACTCTGAGAAAAATCAGGGTAAGCTATAGGGAAAGACAGTAATACACAATACGTACAAGAACCAAGAGGGGAATAAGAGTGGAAGACCAAAAATGAAGTGCTCGGATTGAAAAGGGTGTAAGGAAAGGCTGTAGTCTTTCGCCCCTACTGTTCAGCCTAAACATCGAAGAAGCAATGATGGGAATAAAGGAAACGTTCAGGAGAGGTGTTAAAATTCAAGGTGAAAGGATATCTATGACACGATGCGCTGATGACACTGCTATCCTCAGTAGAAGTGAAGAAGCATTACAGGACCTGTTGAGTGAAATGAACAGCCTAATGAGTGCAGAATATGGATTAAGAGTAAATAAAAGAGTAAAGTAATGAGAAGTAGCAGAAATGAGAACAGCTAGAATATTAACTTTAGAAATGGCGATCACGAAGTAGACGAAGTTAAAGAATTCTGCTACCTAGGCAGCAAAATAAACCGTGACGAATGGAGCAAGGCTACAAAAAGCAGACTGGCAGGCGAAAAGGGCATTTCTGGCTAAGAGATGTCCACTAGATAGAAACATACGTCTTAATTTCAGGAAGAAATTTCTGAGAATGTACTTTCGGGGCACAATATTATTTTATTTTATTGGTTTTGTTTATTAATATAAACTGTAATGTAGGTAGCTGTTCTAGTTTTGTGTGAAAGCTTTTCCTATTTACTCCCTGTATATTTATTTACTGTTAAACTTCTTACATTGCATTGCCATAACACTGCGAAAGACACTTCCTGTTCGTTTCTGCTACAATGTTGTTTACAAACATTGTAACTTCTTTGGTGACAATAGTCAGTAAATGTCTGAAGGTGGCGTTGTGAGCCGAAAACAGGTTAACACAGTAAAGGTAATACTGTAGAACAAAAGCAAATTAGCGCTTTTCATTTATTATAATGTTGTTCTACCAAGAACTGACGAAAGATTCAATTAACCCAACGGCAACTTTACAACGGACATAAATACAAAATTAATTAAACATGAAAATACAATTTAATGATATATATATATATATATATGTGTGTGTGTGTGTGTGTGTGTGTGTGTGTGTGTGTGTTACAAAAATGTACGGCCAAACTTTCAGGAAACATTCCTCACACACAAATAACGAAAAGATGTTATGTGGACATGTGTCCGGAAATGCTTAATTTCCATGTTAGAGCTCATTTTAGTTTCGTCCACCTACGCTCAATGGAACACGTTATCATGATTTCATACGGGATACTCTACCTGTGCTGCTAGAACATTTGCCTTTACAAGTACGACACAACATGTGGTTCAGGCACGATGGAGCTCCTGCACATTTCAGTCGAAGTGTTCGTACGCTTCTCAACAACAGATTCGGTGACCGATGGATTGGTAGAGGCAGACCAATTCCATGGCCTCCACGCTCTCCTGACCTCAACCCTCTTGACTTTCATTTATGGAGGCATATTAAAGCTCTTGTCTACGCAACCCCGGTACCAAATGTAGAGACTCTTCGTGCTCGTATTGTGGACGGCTGTGATACAATACGCCATTCTCCAGGGCTGCATCAACGCATCAGGGATTCCATGCGACGGAGGGTGGATGCATGTATCCTCGCTAACGGAGAACATTTTGAAGATTTCCTGTAACAAAGTGTTTGAAGTCACGCTGGTACGTTCTGTTGCTGTGTGTTTCCATTCCATGATTGTTATTTGAAGAGAAGTAATAAAATGAGCTCTAACATGGAAAGTAAGCGTTTCCGGACACATGTGCACATAACATATTTTCTTTCTTTGTGTGTGAGGAATGTTTCCTAAAAGTTTGGCCGTACCTTTTTGTAACACCCTGTGTGAATCAAATCGGAATTTGTTACAACTGGCTAGCGCTAGCATACAGGCAGTTTCAAGCAATTTATAGAATTCGTGAATAAGTTTAGACAAGTGATTGCCACGACAGCCACGGGTCCACTAAAAACAGACACCTTCTTAACTGATCAAATAAAACTTTGAAGCTAATGAAATTACTTTGTTAATAAATAAGTGTCCGCTCCGATAGCTGAGTGGTCAGCGCTGCGGTCTGTCACGCCCTGGCTCGATTCCCGGCTGGGTCGGAGATTTTCTCCACTCAGGGACTGGGTGTTGTCCTCACTATCATTTCATCATCATCAATGGAAGGCAGCGGGAAACGACCACTGGAATCACTTCCCTAGACGCTCATGCAGTGGAGCTCTCTGACGAGGCTTCCCCCATGACTAGCCCCGCCGTAAGGCAGAACACAAAGTTATTTAAATATGAAATAACTTCGCTGATTCTAATCGTTACACAATTGTGGATTTACCTGAAACAACACAAAATTTTACACAGCAAACACTATCCTCCTACCACTACAGAGGATCAAAATCCTGCCACTCAAAACTAACCACACTCTGCTATCATTGAGGCCGTAGGGAGTAGTTGGGGAGAGTGGTAAAGTGCCGGGACACTAAAATTTTCATTACGTTTAACGAACTTTGTTTACAAAACCCAAAAGCCAACTTTACACAAGAAAAATAAAAACATCAAAACTTAGAGGAAGCTTTTACCAAAATGACAATACAATTTAATCAAATAAATCTTTGACAATATGGACGTTACAAAGCATACTCATATGTAAGAAGCAAATCAGAATTTCTTACAACTGTCAACTGCCCGATACACAGGCAGTTTTAAATAATTACTATAATTCATGGATAAGTTCAGACAAGTAATTACCACAATGACCAGGGATCCATTAAAAAAAAGGACACCTTCTTAACTGGTCACATAACTCTGAAGTTACTGAGTTTATTTTTTTATATAAATAATCGACCACATCAAGTTTTAAAACAGACCAGAAACAGTTGACTGTTGATTAACTCTTTAAATAATTGACCACACAATATTTTAAAAATAGTCAAAAAGTAACAAATGATGAAATTATTTCTTTAAAATAGTGAGACATTTTTTAAGCTAAGATATGGTTAATCACAAAAACAATTATTTAAACATTCAAAATAGCTACTAGTAGTATCAATGATAATATTTTCACAGAATTACTCTGTCTTTAACAAGAAAGTTTACATGAGAAAATCGCCCCAGCCAAAATGGAAGGCCTTTAACCTTCACCTCAGAGAATAAGCAAACTAGTGTTATGGCGCCAAAATGAACTGTCACACATGACATAACTACAGAAACCATACAAATAAGTAGGGAATAAACCACTTAAAGTTCACGACCCAAATGTAGAAATGAGCCCAACATAGATTTAGCAAAAGCAGATAAATAAAATACAGTTCAGCGGAGACGCCTCAGTCTGAATAAACAGTGGCTGCCATCAGTGGCATGAACACATCATTAATCCTAGAGTGGACAACTCCTTCGGCGTTTTCAATCAGTCCAGAGGCAGCACACAGTTCACCGCAATGGGCGCTCCCTATTGGTGTTACATTTGCAGCCTAATGACTGACTGAAAACGCCAGGGAAGTTACCATTAACAGCTGTCCACGGCAGTGAAAATCGTGCACCACAGGATTAAGTAAAGTAACTCTTACTCTCTGAATTATTTAACAATATCAAAATGGTTCAAATGGCTCTGAGCACTATGGGACTTAACATCTATGGTCATCAGTCCCCTACAACTTAGAAATACTTAAACCTAACTAACCTAAGGACAGCACACAACACCCAGCCATCACGAGGCAGAGAAAATCCCTGACCCCGCCGGGAATCGAACCCGGGAACCCGGGCGTGGGAAGCGAGAACGCTACCGCACGACCACGAGATGCGGGCAACAATAACACAATGAGTGATAATAGACACACAGAACACAGAATAAATTTTCTTATTTTAAACAAGTAATGGATATTAACAGTTAACTAGCAGCAAGAACAATCACTTTTTAACCTGTAAGATAAACCAATATTAGACGGCAGTGCAATGCACAGTACGTGCCACTTTCGAGCTTATCAGTCAGCCTTGAGGAGATGAATTTTAAAGCTTATAATTTCAGCAACCACCTGCAACTGTCTGTTATACGTTACCAGTCTAAGGCCGCATTTAATTACATTTTCCTTTGCACAACAGAAATGAGCTTAGTGATAGTCTGAAATTCACAAACTATAATTAGATAATTTCTACATCAAATAACACCTGACAGTTAATGATAAACGGCCTACTGAATCTGTGCAAAAGTTTATTCAAAAAGTTCAAATGTGTGAGAAATCTTATGGGACTTAACTGCTAAGGTCATCAGTCCCTAAGCTTACACACTACTTAACCTAAATTATCCTAAGGACAAACACACACACCCATGCCCGAGGGAGGACTCGAACCTCCGCCGGGATCAGTCGCACAGTCCATGACAGCAGCGCCTGAGACCGCTCGGCTAATCCCCCGTGGCTAAAAGTTTATTCAAAAGAGGGCAAGTCGAGTGACCTGAGCGAGCACACCGATTAACCTTGAATAGAACAGTGAATAATACGTAGTGATACTTGCAATAAGGCAGGGTACTCTCTGTAGCTAACAGCATAGTCACTGTACTACAGCTAAGCACTCGATAACCAGGGTAGTGAGTCCATATAAACACTTGAAGTTCACCACGAAAGCTGCTCACCATTAATTTCAAGCAATGACAGTCAGATAAGGCACCTACCTTCCATCGGTTGAACGTTCAGCTCCTTTCAAATAGTAACTGTGAAAGGTGGCTACACTGAGCCACTGCGCCAGAGATTGCGCCAAAGAGTATTATTAAGCCGCCTCCACAGTGCTTGTCGAGAGCTGGTAGTAGTCAGTGCCTGTTAAGAACTCGTAGAAGTCAATGCTAGGAGAGAGCTCGTCGTAGTCAGTGCCTGTTAAGAACTCGTAGAAGTCAGTGCTAGGAGAGAGCTCGTCGTAGTCAGTGCCTGTTAAGAACTCGTAGAAGTCAGTGCTTGGAGAGAGCTCGTAGTAGTCAGTGCCTGTCGAGGACTCGGAGTAGTCTGTGCTGAGATGTTGTAGCAGAGAGTGTTTGTTGAGATGTGCTATTAGGCAGTGCTTGCTGAGATGTGATATTGGAGAGTTATGGTAGAGATATATTGTAAGGATTAGAGTGATTTTCATCAATATAAATGAGGTAATAAACTCCGTATCTTTTTATTTCAGTATCCTAAATAATGCGTCATTACAGGTTCAGTCAACAAAGCATCTGGCATGTGTTCTTGTATTAGAGTTTAATTCTGCTTTTCTTACGCAGTTATAGTATTTGTAATTTTCTTTTATCACGTCAGTATAAATGGTATTGAAATTTCTTGTCTTGTTGAAGAAGAACCGTGCCAGATGTGTGCGTTGAGTCACACTCCCACACACAGAACAATTACATTTGTGCTTTGGTTTTGTAGGTTTTATAGTTGCTGGGTACTTAATTAATTAATTGTGTTAACGAAAATTTTCATTTCATTCTTGTTGTTCTTTGCAGTCAGATAGCGTAATAATACTAGTCAGGGCCAACCGATTACGAAACAGCGTAATCGGACATACAGCTACTAAAAACTAAAAGTATTTTCAATCATATTTAATTAAGCCCCCATGCAACTGCTGTAATGACACGTACTGGCCTCAGTTACAGCTGCCACAATTCCGCTATGGTCCACAGTAAACATGTCCACTGAAGTCATGGACACCAAGCGCCAGGCAACACCCTCTACTTGGCACAGAAGCACACTTCTCTTTCAGACAGCTCATGCCTGCCTCTACACGGTGCTCCGCACCACCACTGCCTGGTGGGAGGGTGTCCACGAGTTGCCAGGTGACCCATCAGACAGCCACCAGTTAGACTGTATTGATAACAAAGCAAGTCACCAATATAGCTCACACTCGGCGCAATGTAATTACCCAAAAAATACCATCGGCACACTTGCTTTAATATAAAACATGGTAACATAACTCACGTAGTTTTATAGAAAACATTTATAGGGTTAATCTCACGTTTTGAGTGTATCATCATCAAATACAGCATTATGTTTGCTGATTTGAACAGCGGACCGTTCAAAATTATTTTTGTACAAGCTCCATTCATTAAATTTCCTACATCGATTGGTTTTTCTTATTGGACGTTACATATGTTTGTTTTTGTGTATTTTAGTTTAGACCAAGTACTCTGAGTAAGTAAATATTTTAGATAAATTCGTACTTACAGCTTAAACACGAACTGTTTGTATAAATGTTTTTCTCTCAGTGACTTCTAGTTTTCGTTTTCACAGGACAACACTGTGAGAAGATCGTGGACGAAGGCACTGTGATGAAAGGACTGGGAAACAACACATTATAGTAATATAATGTTATGATCATTGCCACGAAGTTGATATTGACTGATTGTCATTGCCATGTGTTTGCACAATAGACGGCGCTGTCTTGCACTTCCCCATCATTTCCATCATACTTGCAAACTGTAAGTTGTACTACATGTTTCTTAAACGATAGTAATTTCAGTGTGTTAATGTTAAGATATGAGAGAATTTGGTGTGTGTGTGTGTGTGTGTGTGTGTGTGTGTGTGTGTGTGCGCGCGCGGGCGCGCGCGCGCATTCCTAGACTTAGCCTACACACTACTTAAACGAACTTATGCTAAGAACAACACACACACACCCATGCCCGATGGGAGGACTCGAACCTCCGGCGGGATGGGCCGCGCAATCCGTGACATGGCGCCTCAAACCAAGTGGCCACTCTGCGCTGCCAATTTGATGTTAGACTTGTGTACTGTGGTGATGAAAGCAGATGTGTGTGTACTGTATGTTTTTACTTAAATTTTATCTCTTGAACTATCCTGGGGACGGAGTTTTGTTGCCAGATAAGAAATAATACTTTCAACATGTGATTTTTTTTTCCGTTTGTGATTGTTGTGTTCACTGCTAATGCTTATATGAGTAGATTACTGCTTTTCTTGAAACGTGGCTGGTACATAAAATCGCCTCACGACAGTGGCAGTTTGTGCTGAAGCCTTTAAGTACCCCCCTCAGTGTTCGGAATTCCAAAGTAGAACTGTTGGTACAGAATTTATTTTAGTAGGAATATTTAACGGAATGGAAGTTAAAGCGATAATTTAGTATTTCATATAAAAAGCGTCTCTTCAGTAATGAACTTCTCAAAATCGTACAGCTTGGTAACGTCATAATTGTAAGCCATGCTTGACAAGTGAAATTTTGCATTAAGAAATCAAAGTTCAGCTCTCTCGAAGGTGGGTATCCCTCCAGGCAAGTATACTGCGTCAAAATACGTACTCAGAAATGACTGTCAGACACATGAAAGCTAAGAGGGCAAGCGTCAAACAGTGCTCTATCACAGAAACTCACTTCCTGGTCTCCACATGACGTCGGGCTGTCGCGCCCCTTTCTTCAGTTGATGATTGAGTTGGGAAAGGTAGCTCCATCTCTCCTTATTCTAATCTCTTTACAAAATAGCGTCTATTGTGTTATATGTTCCTTACACATATTACATTCTGGTCACCATCTTTACTCCCTTTAATATCGACAAGGTGTGACGGTGTATGTTACGTAAAACGACTAGAAAAGGGATCTATGAGCATCGGAGGTGTCTTTACCTTTACATTTGTATTTTTGGTCATTCTTTGAACCAAAGACCTCCACAAAACTATAAACCATATACTGAAATAGTGTGTTATTTTTGCCTTCTTTTTCTTTTAGACAGAGTCACAGGTTACCCAAAAGTACATACATGTCATATGAATCCACATAAGTCCACTAGATGAGACAGGCCTGAACCACTGTACGTGTTACGTGCCAAGGTCAATCATTACTAGTAGCAGTAAACCTGTTGTTTGATTCCTTTCTTGTATCTTACAGTGAGCTCAATCACATACGCTTTCTGGTGCATTTAAAGTAGAGATTCCACTCAGTTGATATGCTTTTTAAGTTTGATGGCGGTGGCCGTGCGGTTCTGGCGCTGCAGTCCGGAACCGCGGGACTGCTACGGTCGCAGGTTCGAATCCTGCCTCGGGCATGGGTGTGTGTGATGTCCTTAGGTTAGTTAGGTTTAAGTAGTTCTAAGTTCTAGGGGACTTATGACCTAAGATGTTGAGTCCCATAGTGCTCAGAGCCATTTTTTTTAAGTTTGATGATGCTTACTAAATGAACACCACAGTCCAACCCTGACAACAGAATAATCCTCCCAAGTTATAACGAAATACTAAGCAACCAGTTGCAGTTGTGCAGACACTGTGAACCCCCCTCCCCCCAGGTACTGTAAGGATATCTGTATAAAAGTGCCATGTCTTTCTAGTGCTATTTTCTTGCTGTCTTAATGTAGATTTTCCATGTAATAAATTTCCTATTGTGATAATTGCAAGTCAGACTTGTGTAGTGTTTCTACGGTGTACTTAGATTACTCTTCTGTTTAAGTTATTATTAATAAATTTTCACCTACAGAAAAAACAGGTAGAGAGCCTAATATGGAGCTTCACACTAGGTCTGATGGGTATGGATGAGACATACGTTCCTTCGGCAGCGACTGTTGGCCATAAGTACAGCCTTGACAGGTTGTCATTTTGGTTAGAGATCGTCTCCCGATGCTGAAAACTAAAGCGAATTTTCGGAAAACCTGCTGTTATCATCCTTCTTCGTTGACTCGTGACATATCCCCAGTAGCAGACGTAACCACTCAACGAAAACTAATGCACATAAACACCTCACCATAGAAGCATTGCAATTATTCGCATGATAACGTAGTGGTTATCTTTGACAACTCACTACTAACCTGTCTGTTAGTTAATTAATTAGTTACATGTTCCATAATCATTTGAACGCTTCTTTTATCGAAATGACGTGGAACGAGTCAGTTTACAGGACATGTATACTCAATTAGTGTTAACAGTAATTTTTTGTGCTACTCATGTACCTACACTTAAAAACAAGGTTTTTATTTTTAAAAAATGCTGCCAGCTTTTAGACAGAAATTCATACTTGGAATAGGAGTTGCCCATGAGAAATAATTAGGGTTAGATTTGAAACTTGTTTTGCTACATGTCTGACATTTCATCTTATAATTGGACAAATGATCAAAACTTTTTATAGTTGCATACTGACCTCCTTTCTGAACTACTAGCAGTTTTAATAATGGGTAATAAAGGTAATTTTTTTCTCTAGGCTTGTAGGTATGGGCATCACTGTTCTTCTCATGTTGGGATGGATTATTTATGATGAATTTCATTGGCGAATGCATGTGATGTGACAGTGCAGTTAAAATGCCTCACTCCTTGAAGTGGTATCTGTATGACGAACTGCAGGTGGACACCACATATTATTCGTACTGCTCGCTTTTGTGCAATCATTACTTTCTTTCTAAGTGGTGAGTTACCCAGAAATCATTCCGTAAGACATCATTGCGTGGAAGTGTGCAAAACATCTCAGGAGACTGATTGGTTTGTTTCCAAGATTATCAATTATATAAAGGGCAAAATTTGTTGAACTTGATTGTCTGAAAAGCTCAGGAATATGCTTCTTCCATTTCATGTTTTCATTAATATATACACCCAAACATTTGGAGCATTCTACCATATTTACTGACTCCTGTTCGTGTGCTACATCAGTTGTCGGTATGACTAAATTTGTTGCACAGAACTGAATGCAATGTTTTTTTCCCAAAATTTATGGCGAGTCAATTTTCACACCTATTGAACGATTCATTAAAAAACATCATTTACTAACTCTTCTGTTGCTTTCTCCCTAATGGGATTTATTATAACACTAGTATTGGCAACTAAAAGCACCAAATGGAAGTTCATTCCCATATATAAGGAATAGAAGAGGACCCAAAATAGAACTCCCAGTTGTGCTTTGTCATCAGTCAGTAAAATTTTCTACTCTTCCAACATTGTTTGAATAATTCAGCACAACTTTATGTATTCTGTTTGTTAAGTATTATTCATACCAGTTGTGTTTACAGCCATCAGTTCCGTAAAACTTGAGGTTTTTGAAGAGAGTAACATAATCTACAGTCAAATGCGCTGACATTTTATAATTTAAAGCTTATAATATATGGTGAGTGAATGTATAAACAGCATTATCAGCTGAGCAACCCTTCTGGGATCCAAACTGAGATATGCTAAGTAAATTGTTTCTACTTAAATGTGAGACTACTCTTGAGTACATTACTTTACGAATATCTCTGTAAGGAAACTGGACGAAAATTATTTAGGTCTTTCTTTTCACCTTTCTTGTAAAGAGATTTAACAATCGGATATCTTAATTTGTCTGGAAAATTTCCCTGGGGCATGATGCATTATATATATCACTAAGGACATTACTTATTAAATTAGAACAACTTTACAGAATACTGTTTGAAATTTCACGGACACCATAGAGCTCTTGACTTTGAGGATTTTTATTATTCTTGTTATTTTAGCGGAGGATAGCGGCGCAACTTCTAGTTGCTTGAAGTTTTGTGGAACAACATTTTAATATATTCTCTTGCTTCTTCAGTAGAACCATTTAACCCTCTATTTGTTGCTAAATTTAGAAAATGACCGTTAAAAGTAATTGCAGGTTATGAGTTATCTGTCGCAACATCGTCACTTAGTTTAATTGTTATAGTATCTTGTACACCGACTGGCTGTCCTATCTCCTATTTGAGAATATACCATTTAGTTTTAACCTATCTGCATTATTAATTTATGTCATGATGTACATACTTCTTGACATTTTAATGACTTTCCTTAATAAAGCTACAGTATTCTTGTAGTAAGCTTGTAATGTTGGTTTTCAGTTATTCTGACCTTCATATATTTTCCCTCTTCCTCTTACACGAGTTTAAATTCCCTTTGTTATCAAAAGCTTACTTGTCTTTTAAATGGAACATTTTAGGAAAGCAACCTTCGAATATTTATTACGGAATAAATTGAATGTGATTTTAGCATCTCTTTCCATATCCACCTCCTCGCATAAGACCTGAGATTTTAACTTAACCTAAAGGACAAGTATCCACAAACTACACTGCTGGTCATTAAAACTGCAACAGAATGAAAACAGCATTGACCAAATGTCAAACTGTCATCAAGTGTACCACATTTCTGGATATGGAAATGATTGGTATTTCAGTTCACGGGGACAAAGTGGGTAGGAATAATGTCCTCTAGATTTATACAAACTGAAACATTACGCAGCGGACTTCTGATTCTGAAACAGGATTTGAATGTTGTTCATTTATGAGAAGGCCCTTTTATGCCCAGAGAAAGAGGAAGAAACATCTACCGCCATGTATCAGAATTCGAAAGCGGCTGTTTCGTGACTTACCGAGATTATGGTTTATCGTTCAATAATACTGCTCAACTCGTTGGTCAGGATCCTACTGCTGTGATGCAAATGTGGAATCACTAGGTTCAAGGATGACTACAGTCAACGCAATGCTGGTCTCAGCGTCCCCGCCTGAGAGGACAGACACGTCGTTCGCTCAGCCGTGCAGGAACATACAACCACGAGACGTATCTTACGTCAGGGAATGGGCCCGTTCGCAGTAAGACAAGTATGTACACGGACAATGGGACGACATTTGGAGCACCACAGACAGTCAACACATCGGCTATTCCTGCGGTGCTCTTTGACATGGCAAAGGCGCGCCTCAGCGGCGCATCTAACAGTGCACAGAAGTGGAACCATGTCGCCTGAGAAGTCGCGGTTCCGCATTCACGATGGATCAATCCATGTGCGTAGAGCGCTAGTTGGATTCACCAATGTTATACAGGCTCACCACCACACTTGATAGTGTAGGGTGCCAGTTTTTACAAAAGACGATCAGCTCTGGTATGCATAGCTGGTAATTTGGACAGCAGGTGTTACATTTCTAATATGTTGTCTCCGTGGTCTCCGCGACTTTATATTTCAACAAGGCAATGCAGGATCGCTTGCTGTTCGTCCTGCACAACCTACCTCGACACAGAGGGCTTCGACTGTTGCTCTGGTCAAAACATACTTCCATATCTCTCACACACTGAAAGTATTTGGTCATAGGTTGTTTTGGGACTGGCACACCACCACCAATGATTGATGAACTCGAGCACGGCGCTGAAGCAGCATGGCATCACGTAGCATTATCTGTGATCCAAGTTCAATTCGACGCGACAGCCATAGTATTAGAGCATTTGTTACTGTCAGAAGTGGCAGCTGTGTGTCCTACGTTTCGCACCCTATGTACCACCAAATCACCTACAAATTCTATCGTGTGTTCTTCACCTATGAATCCTGTCACTGATTCTTCCTACTTTATTATCTATGCACGAAAAGCAAAATTTCGTTATTTGCTATCCTTCCTCTTGTTGCAGTTTTAAATGTCAGCAGTGTACGCACAAAAAAAAAAGAGTATTGTCACTGCTTTGTCCTACGTCTGTTTTCGCGGGTGGCCATCGATAAATACAGGCTTGAGCGTACGTTTGTGTGATGTTAGCAATGCAGTGTTCGTGGCCAATGATAAATACTTATTAAGTCGTTTGGTCAAATCTTTGAAAGAGTAGTAGGGAAGCCTTTAGCAAAGATCATTGGTAAAAGTTAGAGTGAGGTCCAGTGCTTACATGTAGCTTCACTGGATGTAGTGCGTGTAAGCTATAAAATGACGAAGCATATTTGGTGCGTGCCTACCACCATCGAGCTACTGAGAGAGGACAAGGAACGAAAATTTTTTGAAAATGGGCAAATAAACATTTCAATTTGCCCTCATGAAAGGGGCCACTCATACTTGCATACACGATACTCATTTAAAAAATGCCCTTTCTTAATTTCATCATAATCGATGTTTTTGGAAAGTCTGAAACTGTGTCATTCATGACTGAAATAATGGAACACAGCACTAGTTACCTATTTTTTCATGGTTAATACGACGCTTTTCGAGAATTTATCCTCATTATCAAGAGGAAATATTTACATAGGTATTTTCTGTAGTGTTTGTATGCGTTTTGTTCTTCCTCTCTCCCTCTGCTGTTGTGTTTTTATTGTTTACTGCAATTGCACAGATTTCTTTTGTCCAAGTTTCCGAAACATCACGTAAAATACCTATATAAATATTTGTACTTGATCGTGAGAAAAAGTTTTCGCAAAGTACCGATCAAATTGTAAAAAATACGTAACTGTTGTAATGTTTCTTCATTTAAATTATAAATGACATTTCCGATAAAGATCATCTAGTGGTTAAGTCATGAATTTTAGCAACAAACGAAAGCGGTTCCAGCTTGCAATATAACATTCGAATCTCACAGTGTACCATTTTACGTATTGCTCCAGAGACATGTGAACCAACATATAAATCACTTGATGACGAATCTATGAAGGAGAAGTTAGGTTATTAAGAGTACAAATAAATACATTTATTTCACTTATGTAGTCTGAACACACTTTTCCTTCGACATCCTTCTTTTTATATGTTGGCTTAACATCATCCACAGTGAAGCAGCTCCGAATGTAGCTAGTTGCTGCAGCTGTTTCTTTGTAAGATTCCAACCCCTCATTACCATTTTTGTAGTCAGCGTGCTTAATGTTAAGAAGAACTTCTTTTTCTTCATACTTTGCAATGTTCACTGTGGTGGCAGGTACGCACCAAATATGCTTCATCGTTTTGTAGCTTAGATGTACTAGAGGAAACGAAGCAGCATGTAAACAATGCCTCTTGCTTTAACTTTTATGAAAGATCTTTGGTAAAAGCTTCCCTACTACACTGTCAAAGATTCGACCAAAGGACTTTGATAAGCACTTGTCGTCAGCCACGAATACTACACTGCTGACGCCACACAGGCGTGCGCTCAGGCCTGCGTTTATCGTTGGCCACAGCTTTCGCGCATATGACGTCACACTAACATCATTACATGCTAAAAGCTTCCCTACTACACTGTCAAAGATCCGACCAAAGGCCTTTGGTAAGTATTTGTCGCAGGCCACGAATACTACACTGCTGACGCCACAGGCGTGCGCTCAGGCCTGTGTTTATCGTTGGCCACAGCTTTCGCACATATGACCTCACACTAACATCATTACATCAAAGGTCAACGTCGACGTCCAGTTAAACCACCCGAATTTCATAATTTAAATACAGTCAAGTGGCGCCAGCTTTTCAGTCGTCCGTTCCCCAGCTTTTAGGGAAGGGAAACGAAGGTGTTTCAGGCAGGGTATGATGGGCGGGTGCGAGACCGCAGCCTCCGCTGCGTGGGCGAGGTGCTCCCGAGGAAGCGCCGTGTTTGGCAGCGGAAGCCGAGGGCAGAACTCGGGGCGGCCTGGTCGCGGAACCGCGGCAGTGGCGAGGTCGCGGCCGCCGTCCCTCCCCCCGCTTCCGCCACCGCCGGCGCCAGGCGCGCCACCCTACCCAGAAGCGGCGCTTCCCGGAACCAGGGCATCAATTGGCCGAGCGCCGGCGCGCCACGTCTTCCCAGAAGCGCCACCGCCGCCGCTGCCGCTGCGTTATGTAAGCCCGGCGGACCGGCGCCTCGGCGACGGAAATGCCGACAGCTCATCTCCAATCTCGCTAACGCCCTCTCCGGCTCCGAGCTTTGTTCTACATACATACAAGCACGGTTCACTGCTTGGCATAGAGTATTTTTCCTGTTATCACCCTGGTAGCGATTTGTATTTACTCGAATCTAAGCCGCACTTTTTTTCCGGTTTTTGTAATCCAAAAAACCGCCTGCGGCTTAGAATCGAGTGCAAAGCAAGCGGAAGTTCTGAAAAATGTTGGTGAGTGCCGCCACAACTAACTTCCGCCGTCGAATATATGTAGCGCTACACAGGCATGTTTTGTAGGCACAAAGATAAATACTGGCACCAAATCCTCTGCGTCACTAAATAAATTTTAAAGAAAAGGTGGAAGACGAGCGTTTTTCTACGCCCCGACTTTCGACCACTGCATTTTCATACATTATCCAGCGAAGTAAATACAAATTCCGTATTGTTTATCTTCGAATGTAGCAGCATTTCAATGTACTACGAAAATCCGACTGGCAAGACTGTTTGGGATGTTTGTCAATATGGCCAACTCTACGTTCTGAATTTTTTCCTACCTGTGAGGAGAGATGGTTGCTAATAGGAACTTTTATGAATTGTGAATCACATGCAGTATTCTCTTCACCATAAGAATAATACGAATGTAAACATTTTGCCATGTATTGTTTCGTGTTTGCTGCTATCTTATTTAAACCCTGTCTGCCTAATAAACTACGAAACTAGAGTGAGACAACAGCAAACGCGGAAGAATATACATATCATGTCATGTTTATATTCGTATTGTTCTTATGCCTAATAGTGATATAGTCAGAAATGAAGCACAGCAATTGACTAGATTTTTAAACCTAAGATGACTAATTTCCGTGCAGAATGTAATGTACTAAAGAGGCGCCTGCAAAGATTTTCAAACGGAGAAAAATGTTCGCTAAAATCTCGTTCAGAACAACTTCTATCATACGCAGTCTATTATTTGGTTCTTGTTGATCATTATCAAAGAAAGCAGCAGTGTAAGTAACAACAAATAGCAGTCTTTTGCCATTGTTTCGCTAATGAGACGATTCCTCTTTTTTTATTTTTTTTAAGCCGTGCCGCGAGCGGCGACAGGCCGTAAACACGCACTATCAGAATGCGACAAACAATGCATGACACAGTACAATAATGCATTTTCAGCTTAGAGTGACGTAAACACCTATAATAAAGAAAACCGCGCTTATCAGATCAAAGAAAAATAAGCAATCAATTCAAACTAGACGAAGCACGCGAAAAAGGAAGGGTACCCGTATAAATACGGACGGAGCGCCTGACGCATAGCAATGGCTACCTGGTAAAGCTTAACTGCTAAGCTTACGACTCGAACCAAACTACTGTAGCTGTATCGTCATTCATTCGACCTAAATTGTCTCATATTACAATGGACCAACTTTGTTTCGATTTCGAGATACGGCCTAAAACTTTTCTCTCCCCTTGAATTTCGAGTCTCAAATTTCTGGTGCGGCTTAGATTCGGGAATTTTTTTTTTCTTGATTTCTAGTCTCATTTTTCAGGTGCGGCTTAGATTCGAGTACATACGGTACATACAAGCACGGTTCACTGCTTGGTAGAGAGTATTTTTCCTGTTATCGCACTGGTAGCGACGGCCAGTACAAGATTAGACCAATTACAGCGCGCACAGAAGCGTCTAAACATCATTGTTCCCGCGCTCCATACGTGAATATAGGGGGAAGAAGCCGTAACAACTGGTACAGTGGGAAGTCCATCTGCCATGCTTTTGATAGTGGGTTGCAGAGTATGAATACAGATATTATTTCTTTCATCCTTCGCTACTAAACCCACATTTACTGTTACCAGTCACAGTTTATTTCGTTTCCACTACTCGTTTCAGAGGTTTACATCGTGATCACGAGGAGGATTAATGTGATGTAATAAGACACGTACGTGTTCTCTGTACAACTTTGAGGTAATATGTGGCGCTGTCTAGCAGCAGAAGACAAAATCAGAGCTCTAGTTCTTTATTTATTCAAAAAAAGCTGCAGTGCCCCGCGTTGCCCGGGATGTTTAATGTCTACCACACAAAGTTACTGGCCCTGTGCCTTGTTGATACACACAGCGAATGCAAGTTGCATCGGAAACTTCAATCGCCTTAAATCGAAGGGCGTATTTGAATCACTGGGTGTCAACGGAATGCGACAAATGGATACGTCTTCACCTGCGGCAGTCGTAAAAATCCGGTTCTAGGCTACTGGTTCTGTCTTTTGTAAATATACACCAATTTCAAACCAAAAGTTTAGTAATAACAATTATATCATAGATTATGCTTTGATTTTTCAAAAATTACAAATTAAGTACTTTTCGTGATGTTTGGTAACAGCATTGCTCCTTTGTATATTTTATTTGTATGATGCAATAGTAAAGGCAGCGGGGGATCAAGTAGATAAAAAGACGAGGGCTAGCAGAAATCCGTGGGTAACGGAAGAGATATTTAATTTAATCGATGAAAAGAGAAAATATAAAAATGCAATAAATGGGGCAGACGAAAGGGAATACAAATGTCTAAAAAATGTTACCTACAGGAAGTGCAAAATGGAGCAGCAGAAATGGCTAGAGAACAAATGTAATTATCTAAAGCATATATCACTAGGGGTAAGATACATGCTGCATACAGGAAAATTAAAGAAATCTTTGGAGAAAACCACCTGTACGAACATAAAGAGCTCAGATAGAAAACCAGTTCTTAGCGAATAAGGAAAAGCAGAAAGGTAGGAGTATATAGAAGGGTCTGTACAAGGGAGAGGTGTTGAGGACGATATTATGGAAATGGATGAGGTCATAGATGAACATGAGAAGGGAGATATGATACTACCTTAAGAATATGACAAAGCGCTGAAAGACTTAAATCGAAACAAAGCCCCGGGAGGTTCGTTAGAGCTACCGTTAGGTTAAAGAAAGGCAAATCTACCTTATAGCATTTGTAGACTTAGAGAAAGCTTCTGACAATGTTGACTGAAATACTCTCTTTCCAATTCTAAAGGTGGAAGGGGTAAAAAATCAGGGAGCGAAAGGCTATTTACAATTTGTACAGAAACGAGATGGCAGTTATGAGAGTCGAGGGGCATCAAGGGAAGCAGTGGTAGAGAAGGGAGTGAGACAGTGTTGTAGCCTCTCTCCGACATTATTCAATCTGCATACTGACCAAGCAGGAAAGGAAACAAAAGAAAAATTTGGAGCAGATGATATTGTAATTCTGCCAGAGACAGCTAAGGAACAGAAGGAGAAGTTGAACAGAATGGACAGTGTCTTGAAAAGAGGATGTTAAATGAACACCAACAAAAGCAAATCGAGGATAATGGACTGTACTAGAATTAAATCGGGAGATGTTGAGGGAATTAGATTAGGAAATAAGAAATTTAAAGTAGTAGATGAGTTTTGCTATTTGAGAAGTAAAATAATTGACGATTGTAGAAGTGGGGACGATATAAAACGTAGACTGGCAATAGCAAGAAAAGCGTTTCTAAAGAAGAGAAATTTATAACATCGAGTATAGATGTGTCAGGAAGTCCTTTCTGAAAGTATTTGTATGGAGTATAGCTATGTAGGAAACATGAACGATAAACAATTTAGACAAGAAGAGAATAGAAGCTTTTGAGATGTGGTGCTACAGAAGAATGCTGAAGATATGATGGGTAGATCCTGTAAGCAATGAGGATGTATTGAATAAAGGGAGAAAAGTTTGTGGCACAACCTGACTAGAAGAAGGGAGAGGTTGATAGGACACATTCTGAGACATCAAGGGATCACCTATTCAGTATAGGAGGGAAGTGTGGGGGGGTAAAAATCTTGAAGGGAAACCAAGAGAAGAACACAGTAAGTAGTCGTAAATTCAGAAGGATGTAGGTTGCAGTAGTTATTTGGATATGGAGAGGCTTGTATAGGACAGAGTAGCATGGGGAGCTGCATCAAACTAGTATTTGGACTGAAGACGACAACAACAACAACAACAACATGTTTATGTACCGTGAATATGTCCGACCAAATGTTTATTAGGGTATTGTGTAGAACTTTCAAGCAAATCGACTAAGAACTTTTAAAGATTTTCGGTAACAACCTTCCCCCTTTGTATATTACATAGAAATAAATTTCAAGTAAGATTACGAAATTTTATGTAGACAGTGACCTTGCTCTTGGTCGACAACGCACAATTTTTAAACTGCGGAAATTTAGCGCCACGCGCTCCGTTTCGCCGCGGGATTGCCCTGTTGCCGGATGCTCTGGACAATGCATGAACGCGAATGCTTTGGCTACCGGAGACCGCGACGTAGCCAAGGCGGCCTGCAAGCTCAGTAAGAGCGCGCCAGCCCTCCATTCTGGGGGCCTTGGGGCGAAACCGCCAGGGTCCCGACACATCCATTGTAGTTTCATGATAAGACGTACCGGGACCAAATCCGTCAACAGCTGTTAGTTCGCGTACGGGAAGTCTTTTACAAATTGTGTCGTCCCTGAAAAGGGCCTTTTTTGTAGCTAGGACATTGTTTCCTTAAAGCAGGTGCTCCAACTGGCGCCCCTCTGACGCGACACAAGCTTGGTAACGTCGAACGGTGTTTTGCGGAACTTCTTCAAAGATTCCTGGCATTGTACTGATGTGATTGACGGCATGTTGAATGCGATCCATTAATTCCTCTTCGTTTCTAGGTGGTTCGCGTCTGGGTTGGTGGACTGGAACCTTGAAGAATCCCCACTGGAAAAAGTTCGGTGGCGTGAGGTCTGGTGATCGCTGGGGGTATGTCCTACGAGCACCTCTGCCAATTTCCCGGCCGTCGAAGAGTTCATTTAAATACCTGCGCATAGCACGACTGTGCGGGCGCTCCATCATGCTGCATCTACATGCGTAGCCGTATGTCCACGGGAACATGCTCCAGCAGGCCGGGTGGAGTTTCTTGCAAAAAGTGAAGGTAATTTGCCCCGGTAAGTCGAGGACGCAGACGGATCGGCCCAATCTGATGGTCACCACAATGCCTACCCAAATGTTGAGCAAAAATCGTTCCTGGTATCTGTGGACGTACTTGACGTGAGGATTTCCCCTTGCCGAGTGTCCGCAGCTCGTGGTCGTGCGGTAGCGTTCTCGCTTCCCGCGCCCGGGTCCCCGGGTTCGATTCCCGGCGTGGTCAGGGATTTTCTCTGCCTCGTGATGACTGGGTGTTGTGTGCTGTCCTTAAGTTAGTTAGGTTTAAGTAGTTCTAAGTTCTAGGGGACTGATGACCATAGATGTTAAGTCCCATAGTGCTCAGAGCCATTTTTAAACCTTGCCCAGTAATGAACGTTTCGAGTGTTGTAAAGGCCATCCCGATGGAAGATACACTCGTCGGTAAATAACACAATGACGGGGAATTTGAGATCTCGTGCAACACGACGCAGAAACCACCGGCAAAACCCTAGCTTGTGTTCATAGTCCGCCACAGGATTTAGGTCTTGGACAGGGTGAAAACTAAATGGATGCTACCCATCATCGCTCAAAACCTCCCAGGCTAACCGATGAGTGACTCCTATGCCGTGTCCACCCGCTCGAGTACTTGTCGTAGGTGCTTCTTCGAAGCGCTCGAGAACAGTCTCTTCAAATGCAGCATCCCGTCGTATTCGGGGTCCTCCAGCATCACCATGATATCCCGCTAACGAGCCTGTTTCGTTAAGTGGCCGGTTAGTTGCTGTAAACGTTTGCGGGTATGAGTGGCGTCTTGCTGGGTATCGGTCCTCATACAACCGTCGAGCTTCATGCGGATTACCGTCAGCTAGACTGTAAGCGAAAACCATATCTTGTTGTTCTTCAAACGAATGCTGTGCCGCCATGTTTACAGTATGACTAAATCGCAGGTGATGTGTGTCTACTCCGAATCGAAGTTTACGTGTGAATGCCTCTGACGTGAGGTGGAGACAAACAGTAGGATCTATTCGACGCGTGTGCGTATCACGTTGGGGCAGTGACGGGGCGAGGGACATTTGTATGTGTGAACCGACAACCATAGCGCTGTCCGTCAACCGACGAACGGCAACAGGGCAATCACACGGCCAATAGGAGCGCGTGGCGCCAAGTTTCCAGAGTTTAAAAATGGTGCGTTGTCGACCTACACAACATTAGTAATTTTGGTTCCTACTGGCATCAGCTACAAGGGTTAAAATTTCGTAACACAATTTTTGTCCGCCCTGTACACATTGTCACCATGACTGAAAGTATGTCGTCCTCAGAGACAAGGGTATCGACAGGAGTGCCCTATGTAAGTGTGATGGGACTGCTGTTATTTTCTGTATAAATAAATGACCTGGCGGACAGGGTGGGCAGCAATCTGCAATTATTTGCTGATTATGTTGTAGTGTACAGGAAGGTGTCGAAGATGAGTGACTATAGGATGGCACTAGATTATTTAGATAAAGTTTCTTGTTGGTGTGACGAATGGCATCTGGCTCTACACGTAGAAAAATGTAAGTTAATGCAAATGAGTAGGGAAAACAAAACAGTATGTTCAGATACAGCATTAGTAGTGTCCTTGGCAAAATCACGTCGTTTAAATATCTGGGCGTAGCGTTGTAAAGCGATATGAAATAGAACGAGCATATGAGGATTGTGGTAGGGAAGGCGAATGGGCCACATCGGTTTACTGGGAGAATTTTAGGAAAAGATGTCTCGTCTATAAAGGAGACCGCATATAAGACGCAACTGGGACCTATTCTTGAGCACTGCTCGAGTGTTTGGGATCGGTACCAGGTCGAATTAAAGGGGAAAAAATTGGATATTTGTGGTAAGGTCATATGGGACCAAACCGATGAGGTCATCGGTCCCTAAGCTTACACACTACTTAATCGAACTTAAACTAACTTACGCTAAGGACAACACACACACACACACACACACACACACACACACACACACACACACACACACACACACACACACACACACACACACACCCATGCCCGAGGGAGGACTCGAACCTCCGACGGGGGGAGCCGCGCGACCCGTGCAGGACGCCCCAGACCGCGCAGCTACCCCGCGCGGCAAATTAATGGAAGACATCGAAGTTATTCGGAGGCGGGCTGCTGGCTTTGTTACCGGTAGGATCGAACAACACGCAAATGTTACGGATATGCTTCGGTAACTCAAATGTGAATTCCTGGAGTGAAGGCGACGTTCTTTTCGAGGAACACTACTGAGAAAATTTAGAGAACCAGCATTTGAAGCTGAATGCAGAACGATTCCACTGCCAGAAACATACGAGTACATTTCACGTAAGAACCAAGAAGATAAGACACGAGAAATTAGGATGATACGGCGGCTTATAGACAGCCCTTCTTCCCTCACTACATGAGCGAGTGGAACAGGAAAGAAAATGACGGGTAGTGGTACAGGGTACCCTCCACCAAGCACCGTACCGTGGCCTCAGGATTATGCACGTAGAAGTAGACGTAGTGAATATATTCACTCTTCAGTGCTCAGTTTTAAAATTTCTTGTAGTTGTCCCGACACGTTTAGAATTGCAGCTATTACATGGTAATTCACGTATTCCTGAACAGTTTTATTCATTGCTTTTTTCTGCCACAGTGTTTAGTTGAAGAGTGAATACACGCACATCGCATATCCATAACATCTAATTAAAAAAATCATTACCACACTGCGATAAAAGCAGACATGGCAATCTTAGCCCATAAAAAGAAAGGAAAGGGAATGCTCACTCAGCTAGAAAAATATTTCTTACGAAAGGCGTAAATAGTAATGGAAATATTCTCAGTGACCAAAAGAACAATAGCAGAAGACCAATGTTCAATATAATTAACCCTTTACTATAAAATAAAATAAAAGTACACAGTCCGCAGCTCGTGGTCGTGCGGTAGCGTTCTCGCTTCCCACGCCCGGGTTCCCGGGTTCGATTCCCGGCGGGGTCAGGGATTTTCTCTGCCTCGTGATGACTGGGTGTTGTGTGCTGTCCTTAGGTTAGTTAGGTTTAAGTAGTTCTAAGTTCTAGGGGACTCATGACCATAGCTGTTAAGTCCCATAGTGCTCAGAGCCAGCCAAAAGTACACACACACACACACACACACACACACACACAGTGCCCCACCACACTTTCTTTCCCAATCTCTACCTCAACATCCCAATCCATTGCCCTCTTCTATAGCTCCTATGATCCCTCAGCCAGCTCTGAACCATGTGCAGTGGGCTACAATATAGGTTGTAGTCTAAGAAATGTTTACTGGAAGAAACCCATACTATGTGCATTTAGCACATATAGAGCGACAAATAGATGCATAACAGGACAAAAATGAACGTCGTTAGTTGTAAATAGAAATAGATTCAAATAAGCTGCCAAAGAATCACTACAAAACCTACGTAAAAAATTTAGAATTACATATAGTTCTTTGTATTATAGGCTACCGAAGATGCCTTGCATGTATAGACGAAACATGTTTGGTGCAACAATTAATTTCTGTTGCAAAGTACGAAATTTTTATAATCTATGTTATAAGGAAAGGCAGACGCCAGGCTCCTTCCTTTCGGGCAGCCGTACCGTTAGTTCGAAGTGAAACAATGCTGTGAGCAATACCAAACTCCTGGGCTACATTCGACACACTTCGTCCCTCTTCCAGTGTCCCCATGGCTCTTCCCTGTGTGAAATCATGCCGGTGTTGTCTCCGGGCCATGTTGTGATGTAGAACACCATCAAAGTGCCTCGTAACTGCTCGCTGACAGACACACACTGTCTTTTTCCCGTTTCTTCAACTGCGTTGTGTCATGGAGCCAGCCCCTTTTGACACTATAGTCACGCTGGCTTCACGCTATGTGCCGTCCAGGTTTCTGCCCATGGCTGGGTGACTCAAAGTTTCAATCATTCCCAACGAGTAGTAACACGTTATGTTACTTTATCTATTTCGTCCTTAAATTCTGCAGAGCAGTTTATTGATGGTTTGTACAGTTGCTGAAATATATTGCTTCATTTCGCCCTGGAAACTAGAAAAAAAAGTAGGAAAAATACGTCGACCAGATCATTAGAGATGGAGCATAAGCTCGGGCTCACGAAGGATGGGGAAGGAAATAAGGTATCTCCTTGTCCAAGCACTGTCACGACCTTCTCCTTAAGAGATTTGGAGAAAAGACGTAGAAACCTAAATCCGAATGGCCAGAAAGAGATATGAACTCGCGTCATCCCTAGTGCAAGTGTGTATAGAGTCTTACCACTGCATCACGTTGTTCGAACCTGGAAATTGGTTCTTGGAATTTTACAAGTACGAAATATGAGGCCAAGATATAGATCTTTCAACCCTCTGCCTTTCTTAAGTTACTGTATGTTATCTGTATTTATTTAATTTGGCCATAGGGAACACTGACTATACAGCGAGCAGTACTTATAACAGTAAAAAGTTAACATTAAAACTTTGAATTACAGTAAAATAATAGAACAAGCTTAGATTTGTGGATTATACAATATAATAACCGGATACCATAACATAGAAGTCTGTTGTTACAATAGTTCCATTTGAAGTACCTTCTTCAAGATAGTGGTATGAGTCTACATATGCGCATATCGTAGTAATTTAGAAAAGTACGCACAGGAACAATAATTTGAGTCTTCGTCTGCAATATCAGTTCTTAATTTAAAAATTATATACAGGGTGTTACAAAAAGGTATGGCCAAACTTTCAGGAAACATTCCTCACACACAAATAAAGAAAAGATGTTATGTGGACATGTGTCCGGAAACGCTTACTTTCCATGTTAGTGCTCATTTTAGTTTCGTCAGTATGTACTGTACTTCCTCGATTCACCGCCAGTTGGCCCAATTCATGGAAGGTAATGTCGACTTCGGTGCTTGTGTTGACATGCGACTCATTGCTCTACAGTACTAGCATTGTTGGTGATGTCTTCATTGGGCCCCATGTTTTTCCACCTACGCTCAATGGAGCACGTTATAATGATTTCATACGGGATACTCTACCTGTGCTGCTAGAACATGTGCCTTTACAAGTACGACACAACATGTGTTTCATGCACGATGGAGCTCCTGCACATTTCAGTCGAAGTGTTCGTACGCTTCTCAACAATTCGGTGACTGATGGATTGGTAGAGGCAGACAAATTCCATGGCCTCCACGCTCTCCTGACCTCAACCCTCTTGACTTTCATTCTGGGGGCATTTGAAAGCTCTTGTCTACGCAACCCCGGTAACAAATGTAGAGACTCTTCGTGCTCGTATTGTGGACGGCTATGATACAATACGCCATTCTCCAGGGCTGCATCAGCGCATCAGGGATTCCATGCGACGGAGGGTGGATGCATGTATCCTCGCTAACGGAGGACATTTTGAACATTTCCTGTAACAAAGTGTTTGAAGTCACGCTGGTACGATCTGTTGCTGTGTGTTTCCATTCCATGATTAATGTGATTTGAAGAGAAGTAATAAAATGAGCTCTAACATGGAAAGTAAGCGTTTCCGGACACATGTCCACATAACACATTTTCTTTCTTTGTGTGTGAGGAATGTTTCCTGAAAGTTTGGCCGTGCTTTTTTGTAACACCCCGTATACGAGGGTTGCCCAGGAAGTAATAAACCGCATTTTCTTCAACAGTTCTTTATTGAACATAATGAGAATTACACACACGAAAGTATGGTGTTTTATCTAGACACCCTATTTTTCCACGTAATCTCCATCCTGTTCTATGGCTTTCCTCCAGTGCGAAAGAAGGGTGTGTCTGCCCTGTCGGTTCAAATCCTTGTCGTGGTGGCGGAGCCACTGCTTCAGTGTGTGAATCATCTCCTCATAGTCCTCAAAATGTCTCCCACGAAGGGAATTCTTTATTATATCCTCGCAAATGACAACATCAACTCGCTAGAACACATCAGGTGTGGCAGTCGTGGATTGTCTCCGTGACCGCTACAAATCGTGGAGCTTCGCCGAACCGTCTTCTGATGACCTCACCCTCCGTGACCAGCGACTCTCTGTACTTATGTCGACAACAGACGCTCCATAGAATTTGCACTAGCGTTTGTGAATATTCCTCACAATTTGTTTCTGTGCAGTGAGAAATTCAATGACGGCACGTTGCTTATAACGTACATCACCTACAGGCGCCATTATGAAACTGCCCAGCGGTTACACTATCTGTCGGAAGTGACGGAAACTTGGCGCGCTCACTCAGGAGAGAAGAATTTTTTTTCGGCGGAGAAAAAACATGCAGTGCATCACTTTCTGGGCAACCCTCATACACATAAAATTACGATGCATTATTCTAACCATGCTGTTTACACAACAGTACTTAAGCCATTCAGTTTTAATCTGTATATAACTTACACTTAAATATTCCACTATCGAATTGCTCTTACCTCAAGACCGTAAAGTAAGGAGGTAACACCTCTCTGTAGTGGATTACCTCTTGCGACCAATTTCCTGTGCAGTACATCTAGTGCATCCTTGTAGGACTATTTGGTGCATGCCAGTATTACATGATTCATATCTGCCACCTCAGTTTGACCCTCATCACATTGTCCAGGAACTTGAACTTTTATTCGATGTAAATAAGTGGGGTAACATTCGTGTTCGAGCCTCATACGAATGGTGGACGTCAGGTGACGATTACTTAGCTTCACATAGTCGATCCACGGTCTGGGAGATATAGATGTCCAATTGCATAGCCACCAAGTGTCTGCTCGAGACATAAATCATTCACGGTTATGTTCATGGTAAGCAGCTTTCTTAATCGAAGTTTTGACACACATATAACAGACTCGTGTCCGACGGAACTGTTCTTCAGTAACGTTCCTCTTGGCTAGGTGGTCGACTACTTCGTTGTGTAAAATTTCTTCGCATATTCTCAAACACAGCAGGTGGACATATGTGTCATTCTTCTTTTTTCTGTCATGATCTTCAGTACATCCCAAATATAGGCGCTTCTTGAATTTTGGATTTTGTAATTTCCGCGTAAGGCTTTGGGAGTCCGTTGAGTATCAACATGAGCTTAAATGTCTGCATACCGCAATAAATGGCGTCTATTATGACCAATAGCTCCGCTGTCTAGACAGAAGCTTCGGACAGAATTGTAATCATTTTCTGCATGCCATTAGTGGGACTGAAGAAGGTACATCTCATTTCCCCTTCTGTTTTAGAGCCTTCTGTGTGTATGCAAGCGTACTGTCGCCAACATCATTCAGTAAATTGCTTTATTTCGTTATTGATATCCTTCTCGTTTTTTAACTCGTGTGGTAAGTGTGCTGCTGGGATTGCATTAAAAATGTCGTATTGCTACCGAAAGCAAAGTAATTTCGAGTTCTGTAAGACATCTTGGACAATAGCGTAAGTACCAACGTGGTGTGCGCATTAGTTAACATTTAATCGATTTTCAGAAGAGTTGTCTTGTACATTTAGATCAAAATGACGAAATGAAATACAATCCATCATCAAATTCTTTGTTTCGATCTCTTTGTAGCCAAAGGAAATTCATTCAGGTTTGGCTAAAGTGTCTATTGAGTTTGCTACTATATTTTCTTTAGAAATCAGCGCCCGGATTCAAATGGAGCACTAATTCAGTTGAAGGTGATGTAAGTGAAGGAGATTCCAAAACTGCAACCACACTCGAAAACATCCAGAAAACGGACAGTATGGCGTTGAGAGATACTCTATTAAAACTATTTCAGAAACAACTGACAAAACGGATTTTATCACAAGAAATTGTACGGTTTATTTTTCATGAATTATTGAGAAGGAGAAACTTTAGTGGAAGATGATTGCAGCATTTGTTGAATGCTGGCCGAAAGTAAGCGTGTCAACGTCACTCTCCGCAATGTTTTGTCCGTTTTTGAAAGAACCCTACTGATTTATTGCTCTGATTTATTGCTCCAGTTTGTTACTGTGGGTGAAACATGCGTTCACCACATCAAGGGACTCACTTTGCTTATTGCCTTGCAGAGGGTACAATAATAACTGGCGAATACTACGCAAATTTTGTGCCCTAAGTAGATGTAAAAAGTGCTTCAGTATTATGAGTCGAGACTGCAAAAGAAATACACAATGACACCCACTCACAATCAAATAAGCCTGTAACGGTTCGTGCTACCGTTTTCTAGTACATACTTCTATCTGAGGCGAACCTGATAAGAGATCCAACGATTGGATCAGTTACGTTACATTCGACTGAGAATGTGCGGTCGCTGTCTTACTCTCTTGTTATGCACCCCACGCCAGATGAACGATGAAGACAATACAATGTTTTGAATTAGTTTCCGAAAATAGCACTTTAAAATTGTCCAACAGCGTCGTCTTTCTTCAAAAGGTTCTCGGGTAAAATCCCTGACAGGCTCCACAATACTGTCAATCCGAAAGGACAGCCAGCTACAAGTCTCGGAATTCTTTTATTTCCTCATTTCATCCCATCAGTGGGGACGTTAAAGACTTGAGCACTGTTTGCGAAATCGTTGAATAGGAGTCCTGTACCCGATCTCTTTGGCACTTGTTACGACCCCTTCTCAGAATACTCCCAATAAATCTCAATCATCCCTTTACTCCTCCTCTACGATCTTCATATCGCCAAAGTATTTAATCGAAACAGTGACAGTAACGGCAAATTACTACTGATGCAGTCAGGTGTTACCAGATCTCCCCCGCTGCTCATGCACAGTATCTACATTTTTTAACTTTATTTATTTTCTACACGAACACAATTATCTTTACACATGAAATATAAAATGAACAAATGAAAACATTTTACTATATCAGTAATCACGGTCTCGCCGAACAGTAAAGTTAATGTCATACATTGAAAACTCCTTGTCTACTTTCGACGCAAGCTGTCGTGCAAAACAGCGAGTCTTCCAGAAATTCCTCCCACCCACTGAAGTATGGAACTTCCCTGTACAGACCCTACGTCAGCCATCTGCTCTGTCAGACAGGTCATTCATATGTATTAAGGAAAAAAGCTGGACGCTCACTTCTCATTGGGTCTCTTCCGATTTTACCTTTCCCTGACGAACATTTCAGGAAATTCACTGGGTATCGTCACAAACATGTGCGAAAATACTTCGTGTGTTTCTAATCAGTCGACAGGGTTCTATGTCTTAAACTACACTGCATGGAAACTGATAGAGAAAAACAAGATTTCTGCGTCCGTCAAGTTCCTGGAGGGAAGTGGCTAAATACAAGTTCACCATACAGGGTATAGGTTACCGATCTGTTCCACAGGTAAACTTAACAATCATGGGAAACCCTGTTATAGTATTCAGTCTGTAGACAGCGACACTGGGAAAGTGGCGAAGGTGGACACACTGACTTGTATTGCGACACTCTTGCGTATGGCCAGTATCGCTACTGTTCATGATAGTAGAAAGACAAGGAGTCGGCTTGAATAGATTCAAGTGTCGTGACAGTTGAAGGAGTGATGATAGTGCCAAGACGTGTTATCTGAAGAAAGCCGCACAGAGGCACAGCTGTGCATGTATATTGTGAAGTACGTACAAGAAACAGCGAACGTCGGTGCAAACTGTTCACTGATCTATTGACACGCGCAAAGAAAGTTGACTTCATCACATGATATTGTTTCCAGAGGTGCTCTGTGTTTTCAGTCGCCATGTTTTCATCCATCATGTAGAATTTCTTACGTCTCGAGAAATAAAGCCAACGTATTCTCTAGATGCTCCATCTTTGTTGCTGGATACCCGTATGAGCAAAACCAAAAACATATGACTGTTGGGTGATTTTACCTGAAATTATACAGGTCATGTCAACTCGTGGCCATGAAGTTATATGGAAAAAAAAATTAGATCTCTATGTTATAAATGTGAAGAAATAAAGTATTTTCGTTCTATCTTAATTTTTGTAACTGGAACGGCCCTCTGAAAAATGTATGTTTTGTAAATAACGCTTAAAACAGTAGAGAACAAAAAACATATAACTAATAAACCAAAAGTACCGGAGACCTTGCAGATGTTTTGCGTTAAAGCTCCCTCTTAGTGTGTTGAAATTAAGTTGACACCCGCACACTTACGAAATTCCTTTATCTTACAAATTTAAGATGAAAATACGAACTTTAGTTAATTTTGCACTAAAATTTTTTTTTCTAATTTCGGAAGTCAGAGAGCGCTTTTCTGTCATTTCCAGATACTACTGATGTAATTATAAACAGTATGTTCTCTTCTCCAGTTATCTGTAACATGTAAATATTTATTACCAAAAATGTAAAAAATTGCATTTTTACGAGTTTTTATGAATTATTTACTCGAAAATCCCCATCCAAAAATTTTTTAGGGTTACCAAGCTATTCTTTGGTTGATGTGTTATTAGACAGTGCGAATACAGTGGGCAATATTTTTCTGTGTAAAATGTTAAAAAATTTGCAACATTCTACATACTTCACATCATTGAATTTCTAATGTAAAATTTGCATGTTAGCAACACTGTTTCCAGAGCTCTTCTGTTTATAACCAACGAGTGAGAACTTGCACATAAACCATTCTGCATCGAGTTTTGCGTTTGCGTTTTTTTTGTTAGATACAATGTCAGTGAAGAAATACACTAGTGAGTGAGGGAGGTGTGTGTACTATGAAAAAAGACACAAGAAGGTGGTGTTTAAGAAAAGTGAAAAAACTTCATAGATGTTGGAAATATATCAGAGGTATTGTGGGGCGGCGGGTGGAATTAATTGTTATATTAATGTTTGAGAATGTAGAAACACTGCATTTCCCGGCCGATGCACCATATGTGGGGCGGCGGATAGAATTAATGTTGTTAAATGTTCCTATTATTTAGAATGTTATTTATGCTGTCTTTCGCCGTTCTCAACACTGGCTCTCTAACTACAATATTGGCTACCAGAAAGTGATTAGCAAAACGTGAAGCCTGTAATTAGAATTCCTAGTGCCCACTTCATCTGAGAATACACTTATAGTTACAGCTTATAGCTCTGAGGAATTAGGAGATTGTCCGGGATTTATAATCAAAAACGATTTTCTAAAATAGTTGAGTATATTCTGAAAGTCACAGATGAAAAACAAAAGAATCCACACAACCTAACTAACAGAGCAGTTCAGAGTCTAATGCGCTGATGCAACTACAATTGTCCAAATTGAATATTTAAATGAATGCTCGCCATAATTTGATGATAATGTTCATCAAACGCCACGCTAAATAATGGTAGAATCTCTGTCCCGCGGCGGCACGTGAAAATACGACATACGCAAACTGAAGACATATTATTAAAGTCATCCCAGAATTAACACTTCACTCGAAAATGATTTCATGGTTACGCATATCTCGAGTAACTTAATACGGCATCCGAGGCTGTTTGTAGCAATGATACCGACGCGACGCGATTCCCGACACATATGATGTGCTATTCAGCGTCTGGAGAGAACTGGGGCCTTGCTTCCTCGCGCAGTGTTCTTATATATAAAGCTGCGGTGCGGACGGCTAAGGGAACGCCTGATCAAATCGGCTCTCCCGACTAGCCGCTGGGCTAGTAATGCACCACTTTAAGTTACCTAATAAATCATAGCTTCTTTTGCTGATGGACGATGAAGCTCTTAATTTAAATGTGCATTCAGCACGCAGGTAAGTATTGATAATAAAATTTTGACGTGGCTAAGTTAAATATTTTGGGCGAGAGAATTAATTTAATTACACTGCACGCAGTAGACGAGCTCTGAACTGGCCCTTTGGAGATACGCTATCGCTACAGTCTTATAGGTATTCAAATGAAACTTCTCACATCTTCATAGTTATAGCGGATCTCCAACCTAATTAAATATAAACATCCTAGCCTTATTTATTAGCCTACTTAATCTATCTTGCTTCCTTAAGTTTTAAGACAAAAACCAGAAAATCATGAATTTCCACTAAAATCTTAAATTGTGAGATCCAGAAGACTGTTTTTATTAAATAATTATGAAAAATGAATCTAATTATCAATTTTTAATTCTCTAGCTCTTTTCTGTTGCGCCAATCATTTTTACAGAAAAACGTCCAAATTTCGAAAATGATATTCAACACACATTAATTTAGTATTACTCCTGACATGCTAGAAATGTTTTAGGTTATTTGCTTGATTTTTAATGTATTGCGCAACATTTATGACGTCAGAGCTAGTTACAGCGGACTAGGCTGGCACACAAAGGAAAGACTGATGTGAATTTATTACGGCGTGAGTAGGCTGCTTCCCTACAGTATTACAGAAATGTCTTGGTCCTGAAGTAAACGGTATTAGCATCACATCCATTGTGCAGGAATTGTTACACTCACTACAAGAAGAAATTTAGTGACAACCCATGTGAACGATCATCACCACCCGAATGTGAAACTGAAGAAGCCAGTGCAGAGGTTTGTATTTCTTGGTGTGAAGTTGTTGATGCGTTTAATGTTAGCATTTCTGCTGTAGCCCCTACTATATCCCCCTTTAAACATTCAGAAAAGGTAAGAAGCAGAAGAAGAAAATAATAAGTAATAAGAAAATTAGAAGAAATTGAAACAAGTTTTCCACAAGCAACATCTTCAAAACTGGTGCAGAATCTGGAGATAGTGGTACGTGCACGAAATGTGATGTGTAGTTTCAAACCCTAAATACTGCTGTCTCAAAAGCCATCTACACTGAGACAGTAAAATTACTGATACGAGGTAGCTATTCTAAGCAGCAGATACAGAAATGCATACCCATTTCCTCACATTATTTGATTTCAAAAGCTTGTAAAATAAAGAATGAGAAAGGTATTTGGGCATGCCCAGATTCTTAATGTGGGCATTCGCTCTGCAGTTTTTTCCCTCTACAGCTCCCTCTACAACTATGATGTCTTAACAGATGTCCTATCATCCTGTACCTTCTCCTTGCCGGTGTTTTCCAAATATTCCTTTCCTCTCCGATTCTGTACAGAACCTCCTCATTCCTTACCTTATCAATCCACTTAATTTTCAACATTCATCTCTAGCACCACATCTCCATTGCTTCGATTCTCTTTTGTTCCGCTTTTCCCACAGTCCATGTTTCGCTATCATACAATGCTGTGCCCCAAACGCACATTCTCAGGAATTTCTTCCTCAAATTAAGGCCTATGTTTGATACCAACAGATTTCTCTTGGCCAGGAACGCCCTTTTTGCCAGTGCTAGTCCACTTTTGATGCCCTCCTTGCTCCGTCCGTCATTGCTTATTTTGCTGCCTACGTAGTAGAATCCCATACTTTCATCTACTTCGTGAACATCAACCCTGATGTTATGTTTCTCACTGTTCACATTCCTGCTACTTCTCATTACTTGCGTCTTTCTTCGATTTACTCTGAGTCCATATTCTGTACTCATTAGACCATTCCATTTAGCAGATCATGCAATTCTTCTGCACTTTCACTCAGGATGGCAATGTCATCAGCGAATCTTACCATTGATATCCTTTCCCCTCGAATTTGAATCCCACTCCTGAACCTTACATTTGTTTCCATCATTGCTTCTTCTATGTACAAATTGAACAGTAGGGGCGAAAGACTACATCCCCGTCTTATACACTACTTAATCCGAGCATTTCGTTCTTGGTCGTCCACTCTTATTATTCCCTCTTGGTTCTTGAACATATTGTGTATTATCTGTCTCTCCTTATAGCTTACCCGTATTTTTCTCAGGATTTCGATCATCTTGTACCATTTTACATTGTCGAACGTTTTTTTCAGGTCGACAAATCCCATGAACGTGTCTTGATTTTTCTTTAGTCTGGCTTCCGTTGCCAGCCGCAACGTCAGAAATGCCTCTCTGATGCCTTTACCTTTCCTGAAGCCAAACTGTTCGTCTTCTAACATATCCTGAATTTTCTATTCTATACTTCTGTATATTATTTTTGTCAGCAACTTGGAAGCATGAGCTGTTAAGCTGATTGTGCGATAGTTCTCGCACTTGTCAGGTCTTGCAGTCTTGGGAATTGTGTGGATGATATTTTCCGGAAGTCAGATGATATGTCGCCAGACTCGTACATTCTACACACCAACGTGAATAGTCGTTTTGTTGCCAATTCTCCCAGTGATGGAACGTTATCTATCCCTTTTGCCTTATTTGATCTCAAGTCCTCCAAGATTGCAGCAGGCAAAGTCCTATCCAGACAGATGTTATCTCTGTTAGTGAAAATGGTGAAAAAGTTGAAAAGGTAAAAAGATATGTGGCAAGATCAATAAGATAAACATATCTTCTAATGTATAAGGAGAGGCCGAATTTAAAAACGGGTCTCACAAAATTCTACTCCTTACTACCAAAATAGGTAAAATGCCAGCCATTGAAAGAATTATACACATTTATTTACTGCATTAATTTGAAACTTGATTGTTTCACCATAAGCAATGACACACAAAAGAAGTACTCAGAGAAGGACCTGACGCTTTCGTATATATGTCAAGAGCCGCAAGACAAATGTTGGTTGCAGGAGCGTTCAATGTGTCCTGGTTCTGAAGTGATGACTGTTGAAGCATTACACCTTCAGGATACTGACAATGACGTAACCTATGCACTGTGGGAGGAAGGATGGTTGGTGCAAAAGACAGTAGAGGCAGAGAAGTTTGTTACAGAGGTTAGGCATTGGGTCATGAAAGGATTAGCTCGCCATGATAACCGGAGGATTTAGAGACAGGTCGTAGCGGAAGGAAAATCATCAAAATCCCAGAATACTGACACATTAGTTCTTCATTTCGATGTTGCTGAGAACTGGTCTGTTGCTCTGCAGAATAAAATTCAGAATTACCACTGGCACACATCACAGGTATCAATATTCACATGTATTGCTCACTTCCTCGGAACATCACGTTGTCTTGCTATTGTCAGTGATGATCTTCATGACAGTGCACATGCATGATACGCTGCCAGCATCATAATTGATGACATAGCGTCTAGAGGCCATGCATTTCCTAAACATGTGGATGTGACTGATGGTCCAGCATGTCGTCTTAAAAACCGCTTTCGACTTTGAGCTTGGTCAACACTGTAGTACAGGAATTAAAACAAAAAATGGATATTTTCAGCAACAGGTCATGGCAAAAGATGAAGATTTAATTTCCAGCATGAAGCTGCTGAGACTATAAAAGATGCTAATGAATTTGTACAGACCCTATCAACATTAGTAACAAACATGAAACTCTTAATTCTAAATGAAAGTAATTAAGGGAATTCCGTTTAAAAAAAAAAAGAGAGAAGAGTGGTCTGCTATGAAGTCTGTGGCAGGAATTCAATTAAGTCACTACTGGTTTGCATCCTGGAGTGGCACATACATTACAAGAAAAGCTCTCCACGAAATGCAGCCTGTTATTTTGTGTGAAATGCGGAGATTTGTGGTGAGCCACTTCATTTCTTTCTGTATGACAATCACTGGTGAGTAGGGCAGATAATAAGTGTCTCTTATGAGCTGGAAGATGTAGTCGTCTCCTTTATGACATTTCATCGCCCCCTAATGCTTTCATATGGGCATCATCAAAAGATCAGTGTGCAGTTCCCATTTCCCAAGTACTGCTCTTGTTGGACCATCCTTGTCCATGTTGAAATTCAGCTCGGCTATATAAGTTCAACGAGAGGCAGGTGAAAGAAACAAATGAACTTTCCAACACTGCAAATTTGATTCTTACATTGTAGGCAATTTTAATTCATGGGAAGTCATGAAGAATCAAAATCAGGACGGAAGGTAATAATAATTTGTGAATAATATCATAAAAAGAAAAATGGGTATAAATATTCTATATCTCATTTTTGTTATAACATGCTTTCGAATAAAATTATGAATTGCTTTCCCACTCATTTATAATGTTGTAAAGTAAGAAATTATTTGATTCAGAAATACCAGTATTGCATGACATTTACTTAAAATCAGCGATCAATTTAAATATTTAAGTGTCTATGAGTTTTTGAGCTTAAGAGCAGATCTAGGTCTACCTAAAAAATTTCTCACGTTTTGTACATTCCTGAAGTACAGTAACCAACTAAAGTACCATAAAATTTTTATACCATTTAGGCTGTGGGTTTTGGAGAAAATAATTTCTAAATAACCAAAAAAAATTAAGATTCTTTCATCTTTATGTACAAATATTTTGACAGTTTACGAATTTCATGCACTAATGTCATAGCTGACAGTTAACAGTCCTTCCACTTTATCATTTCTCAAATTAACATTCTCTGACTATTCATATTTTCAAAATATAAATTTGAAATCCGCAAAAAGTTACAAATTTTCAGTTTATTTTTCCAAAAAAATCTGAAAAAAGCTCAGAATTGTGTGTGTATTAGCTCTGTCTCACAGTATTGGAAACAAAGTATTTATTGAAGCTAAATTCAGATCTCTATCACTTCTGGTTTTTTATTATAATTTTCCCTTTCGTTATGATATTTTCACAAAACTCACATTTAGAGAGGTCTTTAGCGTTTTAACAAATCATCAGAAAATGAAAATATTGTACTTTTGGAGAAATGTCATGTGGAACTTCAACATATATATTTTTCAGCAGATTTTAAAATAGTTATGTGACATATTCACTCTTGACCTGTATGATTTGAGATGAAATCGCCCTGTTACTGATCTCTTTTTCCGTGGGAGTAAAAAGACCAGTATGTGTTGAGCACTTCAGAAAGATCATAAATCGAAACGACCGTAATCAGTACTCGTTTCTGCTTCTTCCACGCCATCTTATTTTCGTTATTTCCAGCCATAATGGCTATGTTTGTGAAACGTGACTGTGTGGGATAATTATTTATTTCAAGTTTCTGCTACCAGTCACTTGTTATTTTATGCTTAATCTAACATAATGTAACGCGTTTCGAACATGTTCTGTTCATCTTCAGGCGTTTATACATACATACATACATACATAGAGAAATGTTACTTAAAAATAAACAGTCTTAACTATATTAATCTAGAACACTTTGTCCATTGTTTTTTACTGTAGCTGCTGGTGTGGCATTTGGAAGGGAAGGAGGGGGGCAGTGTATTACTAGAAATCGAAATCAGTGATGTCTTCTGCTGGGTTTCTTTTTTGTGGTTGACTATGTAATTCACAGCCTGTATAGGAAGCTGATAGATTTGCATCAGTTATGTGTTACGAAAACAGTGTGAAAGGTTTTATATGACAACTGTCTTCACATCTGGTTGACAAGACAATAATGTAGAGTACACAACACATCCTTTAGGTATGATGAAATCGGCAGTTCACCTTAATTTTTTTTCCGATAGTACCTATTAGTATGAGATATTCTGACGACAAATAATGAGCTAAATCGAGAGATGTAAAAAAATTATCACAGGTGATATTACATACAGACCTTTCAAGTTCAGTCACCAGGATTTTCATTTTCTCTCCGAGTCGCACGGTTTTGGTTCTTCCCCCTTCTCCAAATACGGAGTTTAATCTTCCAGCAGTAGCCTGGTACACTGTCGCAAATTGCCCAGAACTCTATTCCATATCTACCAGTTTTTGATGGGATGTAATGTGGTAACGGACAGCGACCTCGAAATGTGACTAACTGTTCGTCCACAGTTATGCACCATCCTGGAATGTAGGCATTCCTAACGGTAATTTACCACATCTGAAAAACTTCTCTGATTAGTTCCAATTTTTCACTTGACCTATGTTCACGTCGGGCTTCTGCATTGTCAAAGCTCAACACCAAGAAACTTTTTCATTTCATCCATATCTATGTCCACTGGTCCTCGTAAATGATTCGACTTTCCTTGTTGCCCCGCATACACTCTTTGTCAATGACGGATATACGAAGGAACAACATAAAAAAAGGTTCTTCATGATCACAAAAAATGGTTCAGATGGCTCTGAGCACTATGGAACTTAACATCTGAGGTCATCAGTTCCCTAGAACTTAGAACCACTTAAACCTAACTAACCTAAGGACATCACACACATCCATGCCCGAGGCAGATTTCGAACCTGCAACTGTAGCTGTCGCGCGGTTCCAGACTGAAGCGCCTAGTACCGCTCGGGTACAGCGGCTGGCTTTCATGATCACAGGTCCCTGGTCTTTGAATACATCCTTTTTGCTCGCACACCAGAAATGCCAGCCTTAGGACCCATAGCCCATATGTCATTCCCATTACGAGAAAACATTAAGGCAAACTCAACAGAAGTTGCACTAGATTGTTCTTCTCTATTTTCGAGAAAGGATTCCTCATGATCATCATCTTCGTGTAGTTTCAGTGACGTGCAGCTCATTATCGTCATCACTGGAAGATTCACACTCATTAGGTGGGTTTTCAGAATCAGAAGACTGCTGCAACAATTCTCTTATCTCCTCATCTGATAGTCCTCTTCTCCGTAACATTATCAGTTTGTAGAAAAGACAGTTGTTATGAAATAGAGCACCAAAATAAAAATGTGGCTTATCATACAATGAAGGCTTTCACGACCGTATGGTACTGTTGTTGATAATTCTTCCGGATTATATGGCCGTGGTCCATGGAATTCTTCTATTTCTAACGTTTCGTCCAATACTACGTTGGACATCTTCAGAGGTATGGCTGGTCCTGCCGACTGACGAGTCAGGCGTCGGAGAGCGGCCTAAATACCCAGGAAAGTGGACGTGGTCTAGCTTGCACATAGTAGCAGAGAGAAAACTAGTCAAAGATAAAATGTAACTATCGATAATAGTCCGTCATAGGTAAAAATCACAATCGATTCTGTAACGCCACTGTACTACGAAAAGAAGTGTGAATACGAGGGCAAAGGAGCATAAAAGTATTTGCCGACTGGGAAAAAAAGATAAATCGGCCGTTGCGGAACATGCACTTCAGTCAGGTGACCATGTAGTTAAGTTTTCTGAAACTACAGGTTTAAGTGCTACTACGAACTATTATCCATGACTGTATAGGGAGGCTATTGAAATTTATAAACATGAAGATAATTTTAATAGAAAAGAAGAGGCCTTGAAATTAAGCGAGATATGGACAGTGGCGTTACAGAATCGACGTGATTTTTATCTATGACGAACTATTATCGATAGTTACATTTTATCTTTGACTAGTTTTCTCTCTGCTACTATGTGCAAGCTAGACCACGCCCACTTTCCTCGGTATTTAGGCCGCTCTCCGACGCCCGACTCGTCAGTCGGCAGGACTCAGCAGGAGCAGCCATACCTCTGAAGATGTCCAACGTAGTATTGGACGAAACGTTACGAATAGAAGAATTCCATGGACCACGGCCATATAACCCGGAAGAATTATCAACAACAAAAAAATGGTTCAAATGGCTCTGAGCACTATGGGACTCAACTGCTGTGGTCATCAGTCCCCTAGAACTTAGAACTAATTAAACCTAACTAACCTAAGGACATCACAAACATCCATGCCCGAGGCAGGATTCGAACCTGCGACCGTAGCAGCAGCGCGGCTCCGGACTGGAGCGCCTAGAACCGCATCAACAACAAAAATGTGGCTATCACAAGGAGGACTGTTAAACACTGAAAGGATAACATCGCAAGTCAACAACGGCAAATGGCGTAACAGACGCTGCGCATGGAAACATCTTGTAGTTCAAAAGTTGCTTCTATCCGCACCGGTCTGCGAGGCCCGTTCTGGAGGAAACGTGCACCAACGCACTACCAGCACAGACAGGTTACTATAGTCACAAATATTATTCCCATGAACCAAACCACGCGTTTTAATAGCTTTCGCTCACAACCAAAAAAATGTTTTCTCGGTTTGAATTATACGAAAGGAGATACAACACAAACGATTCCCGAGGCTGGTCTAAAATACAGACTAGTTAACGTAAGGCTATACCACACAAAGACTAAGAGCAGAATAAACCGAATGACAGGAATCTGATCAGACACTGAAAATGGCACGAACTTTGGCCTCATCAAGATTAGCTCCACAATATTACTGAATTTTGTTACGTAGTTTATAAATTCTTTTGGTCTGGAAGGTCACCATTTTTTGGCTATTGGTTTTTGTCGTCATATGTTGTATATATGTAATTTCTTGTGAGCAGTATCTATTAAAGTATGCAGTACTAATTTAGGTCCACGCAATGGGAATCCTATGTTTATGTCTATGGGATCCATCTTGTATCTTAAAATTTAGTTGTTGAAGGTTTAGTACGTTTTAATTAACGACCCTTGCTCATTCATAAGGATGTCAATAGATTCAAAAAACAATAGGCAATGACTTTTGATTGTCATAGTTTCTGACGAAGCAAATTAGCTCATTGCAACCAGGGCAACCAACTGATTGAACTGAACAACAAAGTTTTGAGAAGTAAATTTGATTCTACCATTTTGACAATATGCATGTTATGCGCTTAATGTAGGAAATTTAATACCGCAATTTTGAGAAGGAATGTAGCGAAAATGTAAGTAGAGTGGACATCAGGTCAGTGACACCATACTGCAGGTTACATTTAAACTGCCGTCACAAATGTGATTTAAGTCAAGTAATGAAACGTAAACCGTACGTTCAAAAAGTTTGTGACAAAGCAGGTTACATTAAATGGTAGATACAACTGGTCTTTCGTAACAGTCGTGGCAAAGTTATCATTCGAAGTTGGCTACGCCTGTTGTCTGTCTCAAAGCACCAGCTTAGAAACACTCTTGTCTGATGTGTACAGAGGTCGCGAGTTGACAACAGCGGATGTGTTAGATGTGTGTAGTGATCATCTCACGTGCCAAGTGATTTCCGATTTCGTAAGTTAATGCTTTTGTAGACTTCGACAAAGGCTTTGATAGTGTTGACTGGAATACCCTCTTTGACGTTCTGAAGGTAGCAGGGTTAAAATACAGGGGTGAAAGGCTGTTTACAACTTCTATAGAAACCAGACGACAGGTACAAGAGCCGTGGGGCATGAAAGGGAAGCAGTGGTTTAGAAGGGAGCGAGACAGAGTTGTAGCTTATGTTTTTCAATCTACAACCAGTAAAGGAAACCGAAGAAAAATTTGGACTAGGAATCAAAGTTTAGGGAGAAGAAATAAAAACTTTGTGATCTGCCGATGACTGTAATTCTCCAGAGAGAGCAAAGTGCTTCGAAGAGCAGTTGAACGGAATGGACAGTGACTTGAAAGGGGGAGGTAAGAGGAACACCAACAAAAACGAAACAAAGATAATGGAATGCAGTCGAATTAAATCAGATAATGTTAAGGGAATTAGATTAGCGAACGAGATACTTAAAGTAACAGATGGTTTTTTCCTTTTATTTGGCCAGCGGAATAACTGATGTTGGCCGAAGTATGGAGGACATAAAATGTATACTGGAAATGGCAAGATAAGCGTTTCTGAAGAAAAGAAATTTGTTAACATCGAATACAGATTTAAGTTCTAGGAAGTATTTTCTGAATGTATTCGTACGGAGTGTACGTTAGATTAGTACTTGTTGCATAGATCATGAATACGACACTTCGTAATGATGTGGAACGTGTCAGGTTAATAAAAGGTGTCTATACAAGATATTACATTAGACAAAATATTACATGACACTCAATATTTTTAATTATTTTCTTTGTGGGGTTGGGGAAATTACCCACTTACTGTGGTGTCACCGCCAGACACCACACTTGCTAGGTGGTAGCTTAAATCGGCCGCGGTCCATGTAGTACATGTCGGACCCGCGTGTCGCCACTGTGATCGCAGACCTAGCGCCACCACCAAGGCAGGTCTCGTGATACGAGAGAGCACTCGACCCCAGTTGTACGAGAACCTAGCTACCGCCCAGTTGTACGAGAACCGAGTTACCGACCAAATGTACGAAGCCTTTCTCTCTCATTAGCCGAGAGACAGAATAGCCATCAGCTAAGTTAATGGCTACGAACTAGCAAGGCGCCATTTGTATCAGTGCCTATAGCTTACGAGTATTCAAGAGAGATGTATTCCAAGGACTAATAAAAAGATAAGTAATAAGCATCTACATACTTTTCTTCTTATTCATTTATAAGTTCTCATGTTCCAGACTTCACGCCCGTCTGCGTCCACCTTGCGTGCCCTATCGGCTACAGCGTTAGTGTAGCTTGCCTTTTCAGCCATCTCAACTTCACGGTGTCGGCCCAGCTACCGACACAACACTTACTATATCCAGAAATTCATCTAATGAGTAGAAGGAGTTGCCATTAAGAAATTCTTTTAATTTCCTTTTAAATGCTATATGGTTATCTGTCAGACTTTTGATGCTATTAGGTAAGTGACCAAAGGCTTTTGTGGCAGCATAATTTACCCCCTTCTGAGCCAAAGTTAGATTTAACCTCGAGTAGTGAAGATGATCCTTTCTCCTAGTGTTGTAGCCATGTACACTGCTATTACTTTTGAATTCGTTCGGATTGTTAATAACAAATTTCATAAGTGAATATATATATTGTGAGGCTACAGTGAAGATTTCTAGCTCTTTAAATAAGTGTCTGCAGGATGATCTTGGATGAGTTCCAGCAATTATTCTGATCACACGCTTTTGTGCAATGAACATTCTTTTACTTAATGATGAGTTACCCCAGAATATGATGCCATACGAAAGCAGAGAATGAAAATAGGCGTGCTAAGCTAATTTACTCAGATGTATATCGCCAAAATTTGCACTGACCCTAATAGCATAAGTAGCTGAACTCAAGGTTTCAGCAGATTCTCAGATGAATACACCTAGAAATTTTGAATATTCTACCTTAGCTACCCATTTCTGATCGAAGTCTATATTTATCAATGGTGTCATTCCATTTACTATGTGGAACTGTATATACTGTGTTTTGTCAAAGTTAAATGAGAGCCCATTTGCAGAGAACCACTTAATGATTTTCTGAAAAACATCATTTACAATTTCACCAGTTAATTCTTGTCTGTCGGGTGTGATAGCTATACTTGTATCATCGGCAAAAAGTACCAGCTTTGCATCTTCGTGAATATAGAATGGCAAGTCATTAATATATATTGAGAACAGCAGAGGACCCAAAACCGAACCTTGCGGCACCCCATTCTTGATTGTTCCCCAGTTTGAGAAATCACCAGTTTTTTGCATGTTATGTGAGCTGTTTATTTCAACTTTGTGTACTCTTCCAGTTAGGTATGATTTAAACCATTTGAGCGCTGTCCCATTCATACCACAGCACTTGAGCTTATCTAGAAGTATTCCACGATTTACACAATCAAAAGCCTTTGATAGATCACAAAAAATCGCAACGGGTGACTTCCGGTTACTCAGACCCACATATGGAAGTGAGAATTGGACGATAAACAGTTTAGACAAGAAAAATATAGACGCTTTTTAATGTGGTGCTACAGAAGAATGCTGAAGATTAGATGGGTAGATCACGTAACTAATGAAGAGATACTGAATAAAATTGGGGAGATAAGACATTTGTGGCACAACTGACTAGAAGCAGCGAGAAGATGATAACACACATTATGAGAGATCAAGGGATCACCAGTTTAGTATTGGAGGGAAGTGTAGGGGGTAAAAATCGTAAAGGGAAACCAAGAAATGAATACTGTAAGCAGATTTAGAAGGGTGTAAGATGCAGTAGTTATTCTGAGATCAAGAGGCTTATACAGTAGGGAGAGTTGCATCAGACGAGTCTTCGGGCAGAAGACCACAAAAACAACAACAACAACAAGCTATTGCTGTGGTGTGTAGGGTGACCAGACGTCCGGATTAATCCGGACACGTCCTCCTTTTTAGCTCTTTGTCCGGGGTCCGGGCGGATTTTTACAGTGTGCGGCTTTTTCGCAAAGTTGAGCGTAATACAGTTAAATTTACAATTCGTCCCGTTCTATTGCTCTATTCTTAGATACTTTAACTATTGGCACAGCCTTCGTGATAAATACGCACGAAGGCGGTGTTAGTAGGTGTCACCAGGATCGAGAATATTTTCTCTAATTACCACACAGTGGACTGATGAGAGGAAAAGATTAAACCTTGAATCATTGAAAGGTCTGTTGATGGTCCAATATAATTTAAAAGAATTTTCATGTGTGTCGTTTTACAATTATCTGTTAAGTAAGCCTAAACTCCTGCAAAAAATTGTTTCCTCCGAGAAGTATAAATAATTGTTATGGAATGTATGTATATTATTTCTATAAATAATAAACTCATTTATTAAAATTGAACGTATGTTTGATGGGGAACACTGCAGATTAGGATACCACCCGTCAGCTTTGGACAAGTTCAAATGGTTCAAATGGCTGTGAGCACTATGGGACTTAACATCTGAGGTCATCAGTCCCCTAGAACTTAGAACTACTTAAACCTAACTAACCTAAGGACATCACACACATCCATGCCCGAGGCAGGATTCGAACCTGCGACCGTAGCGGTCGCGCGGTTCCAGACTGAAGCGCCTAGAACCGCTCGGCCACTCCGGCCGGCCTTTGGACAAGTCACATGAAAGCAGCCAATCAGGAGTGGCGTTTAGGCAGCCGTCTTTGTTAAATCTTAAAACTACGCGTAAATATAAAAACAACTGATGCCACGCCACGCGGGATTATCCGAGCGGTCTCAGGCGCTGCTGTCATGGACTGTGCGGCTGGTCCCAGCGGAAGTTCGAGTCCTCCCTCGGGCATGGGTGTGTGTTTGTCCTTAGAATAATTTAGGTTAAGTAGTGTGTAAGCTTAGGGACTGATGACCTTAGCAGTTTAAGTCCCATTAAGATTTCGCACACATTTGAACATTTTTGAATTGATGCCACACTGTCACTACAATCAATGTTTTTAATTTAAAATAAAAAATATTGTTCTGGGAATCACCACCTGACCACCAGTAATAATTAACTACTGGTTTCACCGGTAATAGCCCGCATCTCGTGGTCGTGCGGTAGCGTTCTCGCTTCCCACGCCCGGGTTCCCGGGTTCGATTCCCGGCGGGGTCAGGGATTTTCTCTGCCTCGTGATGGCTGGGTGTTGTGTGCTGTCCTTAGGTTAGTTAGGTTTAAGTAGTTCTAAGTTCTAGGGGACTTATGACCACAGCAGTTGAGTCCCATAGTGCTCAGAGCCATTTGAACCATTTTTTTCACCGGTAATTCCCGACAGTCACGTGACCTGTCCAAAGCTGACGGGTGGTATCCTAATCTGCAGTTGACCCGTTTGACGTGTCCTCTTTTTTTCTTCCTTTGTCCTCCTTTTTGAAGCTGTTTGTCCTCCTTTTTGAAGCTGTTTGTCCTCCTTTTTAAACAATTGCATCTGGTCATCCTAGTGGTGTGTAAATTTTCACCAATCCCTGCCAAAGGATATCTCTCTAGGACACCATAATATCTGGCGAAAGCTGGTGCGGTAACGATCGGCAAGCTGCGGCCGGCACGGAGGAGCGTCAGCTGAAGGCGGGAGATGCTGGGGGCGCGTGGCAGGTCCTGCCCCACGCGGCGCCGCCTTGTCTGGATCGATGCGGCCTGCTGGCACACTGCCACACACTCGCACCGCTGACCGCCACAGCACGGGCCGCCCCACTCTGTCTACGAGGAATGACAGCACGTGCACGGGCTGTTTCTAGTAGTGTACGATGCGTGATCAAAAAGTAACGGCAGTTTCTGTTCTTCTTAAGGGGGGTAGGACGTCAAACGGGCCGACTTGGAGCAGGAGAGGCATCTCAGGACATTTTAATTTCCAGTGTCTATACTTTCACAAAAAAAGTCATAAAACTTCGCCAGCATCACCAGGAAGGACTCAGGATTCACACTCATTGCAGTGGAAGTTCGAAAACATAACAAAATAAATTTTTTTGCGTGTGAAAATTCATCATTTTTTCACTTACTAATGGCTGCATTTGTTGCTATAGGTACACTTTTCTTCATAAGTTAGAGAGATTCTTCGATGAATTTTGCACAGCAAACATACCATGCTCACAGGTGCATGAAACTCTAGAATTTATTTAATTTATGAAAAAACGAATGACCTGTTGTATTTTAAACTTCACGTTTAGAAAAAACACAAATTTTGTAGTTAATTACCTCAATTTTTACCACAGTTTTTAATAGATTTCTAAAATTCTAGAGTTTCATACACCTTTAAGTATGGTTTGTATGCTGTGCAAAATTCATCGAAGAATCTCTCTTATTTATCAAGAAAAGTGTACCTATAGCAACAAATGCTGCCATTAGTAAGTGAAAAAACGGTGAAATATCACATGTAAAAAAAAAATTATTTCGTTATGTTTTACAATTTCCACTGCTAAGAGTGTGAATTCTGAATCCTTCCTGGCCATGCTGACAAAGTTTTATAAATTTATTTGTAAAAGTATAGACAGCGGAAATTGAAATGTCCTGTGGTGCCTCTCCTGCTCCAAGTCGGCCCGTTTGACGTCCTACCCCCCTTAAGGAATCTTTATGTATCCATAAACATCAGCTTTGTCCCCTTCAAATTAATCCCCTTCACATATACTACACTTGTGCCAACTCTTTTGCCAGTCTTGTAAGCTCTTCTGGAACTCACTTTTCGTTACGGTGTTCAGCTCCTTTACAGATTCTGTTATTATCTGATCAATGGTGGCAAAAGTCCGTTTCATGGTTCTCTTCAGCCTCGGGGATAGAATAAAGTCGCAAGGGGCCATCTCCGGCGAATACGGTAGCTCCGGCAACATAACGGTTTTGTTTTTTGCCAAAAAGTCACAAACGAGCCTTGAGGTGTGAGCGGGAGCATTATCGTGACGCAATTTTCAAGAGTGATTTTGCCGCAGTTCTGGTCGTTTTCTTCGGAGTGCTTAACGCAAACAGTGCATAACTTCCGGGTAGGAAATCATGATGCACTGTTCCACAGCAATCAAAGAAAACAATGAGAAGAACCTTCACATATCATCGCAGTTGTTTAATTTTTTTCGGTCTTGGCCCTTCAGGCAGTTTTCGTTGGGACGGTTGGCTAAAAAAATGGCTCTGAGCACTATGGGACTTAACATCTGTGGTCATCAGTCCCCTAGAACTTAGAACTACTTAAACCTAACTAACCTAAGGACAGCACACAACACCCAGCCATCACGAGGCAGAGAAAATCCCTGATGGGACGGTTGAGGCTTGGTTTCGACTCATACCTATACACCCAACTTTCGTCACCAATTATATCCTTCTTTAGAAGTTCTGAATTGTTGTCACTATCTTTCAGCAATTCCTGAGAGATTTCTTCGCGGCGTCGTCTTTGGTCGGTTCAGAAAACCGAAAAAAATTGCTTGGCACGAGCCAAAGGATATGCCGACATCATCAGCAATCTCTCTGATAGTGATACGGCGATTTACCTGAACCATTTTCGTTACTCTCCACATTGTCGTCAGCAATTGGTGTGCTGGGGCGTCAAGGGCGGTCGTCGTCTTCAACATCTTCTCGGCCCTCTTTGAAACGTTTATACCAGCCTTCAAAAGCCACAGTCAAATTTCGAAAGCAAAATTTAATGCAAATTTTTTGGTACATGCAAATTTTTTGGTACATCTTTTCCGAAAGTAAAAATTCGCCGAGCACTCGAAAAGACGTATATCTTTTCGACTATCAACAATAAACTAAATATTCAAAACAGCTAAAAATGCAAACATGTGCCAGGAACATGTGTACCAACAAGATAATTCTTTTTGAAACCGGATGTATGAAACCCACGAAATTAAAAGATTCGCATTACTTTTTGATCATATCTCGTATAGATTTTATTCTGCCACAAAAACAAAAAAGTTATATTTCAGTGACAAATCTAGCATGCCTACCTTGAACTGTTTCGATGTTTTCCTTCAGTACGACCTAGTGAGGATCCCAAACATTGGAGCAGTACTCAAGAATGGGTGGCATTACTGTCCCATGTGTGGTTTCCTTTGCAGATGAACTAGGCTTTTCTAAATTTCTCTCAATAAACCGAAGTCGTCCATTCGCATTTCCTACTATAATTCTTACAACAAATTTAAAAAAATACTCTTAATAAATATAAACCGTCACATATAATTACTTATGCAACATTTTATGTCAAGTTGGCCTATGGTTGCATACACTGCAAGAGCTTGTTCAGCTGTCTAACAAGGAAACATCACCAGCTTGAACTCATATGAGAAAGAGACACATGCGCAAGATATCAGCGACAGTAATCGATCCAGCGCGAAAATCTAGGCCATAATTCTGACAGTACGCAGTTATGACCTCCTGATAGAACTGCTTTTATACTTCCGCGTGCTTCGGTTGTTTGTCATTCGCTCCGCCCCACTGCCGCCGTCTACGGTAATGCTCCAGCGCGAAGAACTCAACAGTGGAGTGAGCTAGAAGTTTGTGAAACACTGTTTTGACATGCAAAACTTGGTTTGTTCATTGTGTCAAAGTGAGCGATGCCAGAGATCCCCTTTGCTTTGAAAATGTTTATGTTGCAATTCACAAATGCAATGTAAATGAATAAAACGAAGTAGCGCGCCATTAAATAAGTAGTGCAGCGCAATTTCATTATTAACATCGCTGCTGACCTTGTTTTTTATTTATATTTTAAAGCTAGCAGTGTTAAAGTGGAAACACATTTGCAGGAGATGTATTATTCTCATCACTGGCATGATTAAATTATAAATAAAAATTCATTAACTTCATTTCATAATAATTCTTAATTGCTTAGGTTTATTCATTTTGGTTTGAGGCGTACATTACATATCAATACAAGAATATTGTTAAAATAATACTGAAAGTATTAGTGCGTGAGGTTGACATATTAGATACTCTTATTACTTACCTATTTTCCACGTAAAATAAAACGTGTTCTGGACAAGATTTCATAACATGTTCAGCAGTTATATACTTCATGAGATATCCACTCCGCTTAACAACAGTTTTAGAGCGGTATTACAGGCAACGATTTTTCCACTGTACCCTGCCCAAATTAGCTGCCATTATTCCTTCAGCTCCATTCTCAGACCTCCTTATGAGTTGACTGTAGTTCTCCTGGCCCTCCTACCCACTTCGAGATATAAATTCTTAGTGACGCTACGACCTCGTGACTGATGTGGTTTCTGAATAACAGTGGAACAGTTTTATAGAAATCTAGGTGAGATGTAAGCTTCGCGTCATCGTCTTGAAAAAAATTCTGATCTACATCTAATCCTGAACTTTTCTTAACTCCTGTGCAAATTTTGTGTTATTAAGTTGAATCGAAGAAGCAGTGACGGAAATAAAAGGAAGACTGAAGAGTGAGATTAAAATTCAGCGTGAAAGGATATCAATGATAAGATTCGCTGATGGCACCCCTATCCTCGGTGAAATTGAGAGTAAGTTGAAGAAAGATGAACGTAATGAAAATTAGCAGAAATGAGGACAGCGAGAAACTTAACATCACAACTGGGGATCACGAAATAGACGAAGTCAGGGAATTCTGCTACCTTGGCAGCAAAACAACCCATGATGGACGCAGCAAGGACATAATAAGCAGACTAGCATCGGAAAAAAGAACGTTCCTGGCTAAGAGAAATCTATTGGTATCAAATAGGTCTTAATTTGAGCCGGAAATTTCTGAGAATGTACGTTTTGAGCACAGCGTTGTGAGTCAGTGAGAAATGACTTGGGAAAACCGGAACAGAAGCGAATAGAAGAATGTTGAAAATTAGTTGGACGGACAAGGTAAGGAATGAGGAAATTCTAAGGAGAATCAGTGAGGAAAAGGAATATATAGAAAACACTGACAAGAAGAAGGTACTGGATGATACAACATCTTTTAAGGCATCAGGAAATAACTTCCATGGTACTAGAGGGAGCTGTAGAGGATGAAAACTGTAGGGGAAGACAAAAATTGGAATACATCGAGCAAATAATTAAGGACGTAGAGTGCAAGTGCTACTTCGAGATAAAAAAATTTGGCAGAGAAAAGGAATTCGTGTCAGGCTGTATCAGACCAGTCAGAGGACTGTAACTACAAAAAAATGTGTTTTCCATGAAAGTTATCTCTTCCACACCAGATGACGAAATGCAGCCCCATGTCAAAACCTGTTCCCCGCCGTGTTCTACAGTACGTTGCAAATATGTAGCCTGCAACTCGCCTTTTGGTTTTCAGCACAACACAAATCTTCCATCTGTTGAGAAGACGTTGTTGCTCTCATCAGTAAATGTAACACCAGTCTACCACTCTGATCCTTTGTTAACGTGGTCCTGTGTAAACTGGTGCTCTATGAAACTGTTAATAGTAGGCCTACTGGGGGGGGGGGGGGGGGGTGTGAGTGTCACACTCGGCAAACTAGCAATATTTCTGTGACTGTGAGCCTTGGTACAGAGGAAGATGATTTTTCGGACGTTCCACTGCGACTCTGTAGTACTCGCTGCAGCACGGTATAATAAGAAAGTGGACTGGGTGAATAGGAGCTGTTATATAGTCACAGCGAGCGTTTGTACAAGGGAACTCCACTCACGCTCTTGCGCGACCAAATATTAAAGATCCATTGCTTTAAGACCCTTTCACGTTAATTATTTTCAGAAGTGTGGCTATTAATATTTTAAAGTGATTAAATAGCGTTTGTTGTTTACAGCTATCTGTCTACTGACCAAGAGCATTTTTGTGCACTTTTCATACCTAATCAGTCAACTGAAATGGAGAATTATTAAAAACAGTGTCCAAATAAGTAATATCGATAGCCTATTTATATACAAGTCAAACATAAAACTGCGAAGTCACGTTTCTTTTTATTAATTTTAACGAGTTTGTTTGCGTGGCCATTCTCCGCAGCAAGCACAGAAATATTTGTTTTGCAAATAAAAGATGCCTTCTCTTGCTGCACCGTCCTTTAGTCTCCCAGACGTATTTCGGCTTTTTTCACTTGCAGACATCATCAGTAGGATGTAAAATGATACAGTTGATGATGATGAAGCCCCATATTCCTTGACAGAGCGTAGGGGAACGATGCGGGAGACCCGCACCGCCGTACTACGCAAGGTCCTGGTGGTGGCTATTTGCCGTTGCCTTCCTCCGACCGTAATGGGGATGAATGATGATGATGAAGACGACACAACAACACCCAGTCATCTCGAGGCAGGTGAAAATCCCTGACCCCGCCGGAAGTCGAACCCTGGACCCCACCCTCGTGAAGCGAGAACGCTACCGCGAGACCACGAGTTGCGGACATAATACAGTTATGATAAACTTTTTTGACATAAAAAAGTAAATGAATAAATATAAAAAAATGTATCATAACTTTATCATTATAGTTCCCACTGATGGTGCCATAAAGTGAAAACAGGCGAAACGCGTCTGAGAGAGTAAAAGACAGTCCAGGAAGAGAAGACGTTTTTTAATTACAAAACAAATATTTTTAAGTTTAGTTTACCAGATTATTTTTGGACAGCGTTCGGTCAAGGTGCTTATGGAGAAACACTTCCCATTTCAGTGTAATTGGGACGTCAGAGTAACTTATAAACACGCAGTCTTTGACACAATTACATCTTACATACCACGAAACGAAATCAAATTTTCTTGGTCGTACCACGCATTACTTAGATACTTAATCTACACCAAACAGATGGGCTTCCATTTTCAACGTTTCGCATATGCCCAGTTATGAGAAGTTCGGATTCTCGCATTAATGGTCTTAAGATGTGTAATTACAGTGCGTTGGCTTCGAAAAGCGGGGTCGGATGTGGTTTCGCTGTCAGAGCACTGCGTCAACAAGGACTTGGGGAGGCGCGCCGGCTGCTGTCAGAAGTGGTTTACAGCAATATCCGTGGAACAGAGTCTCTTTGAGCACTTCGTGTGCACAAAGAGCGCCTTGTTCAAACTAAAGAGCGTTTCAAGAGCGTTGAAGAAGCAGACACAAGGCTGATAGTGCGTGAGCGTTTGAAATGGAAATACCTTGAGCACTGTTGTCAATCAGTAAGCGACAGAAGATGGATACAGCTCATCTAGAAAAGAAACTGCTTGCACTGCGTTTGTGAAAACTGCACCGATACCAGAGATCCCATAATTCAACGTGTTGTTGTTGTTGTGGTCTTCAGTCCTGAGACTGGTTTGATGCAGCTCTCCATGCTACTCTATCCTGTGCAAGCTTCTTCATCTCCCAGTACTTACTGCAACCTACATCCTTCTGAATCTGCTTAGTGTATTCATCTCTTGGTCTCCCTCTACGATTTTTACCCTCCACGCTGCCCTCCAATGCTAAATTTGTGATCCCTTGATGCCTCAAAACATGTCCTACCAACCGATCCCTTCTTCTAGTCAACTTGTGCCACAAACTTCTCTTCTCCCCAATCCTATACAATACCTCCTCATTAGTTACGTGATCTACCCACCTTATCTTCAGCATTCTTCTGTAGCACCACATTTCGAAAGCTTCTATTCTCTTCTTGTCCAAACTAGTTATCGTCCATGTTTCACTTCCATACATGGCTACACTCCATACAAATACCTTCAGAAACGACTTCCTGACACTTAAATCTATACTCGATGTTAACAAATTTCCCTTCTTCAGAAACGATTTCCTTGCCATTGCCAGTCTACATTTTATATCCTCTCTACTTCGCCCATCATCAGTTATTTTACTCCCTAAATAGCAAAACTCCTTTACTACTTTAAGTGTCTCATTTCCTAATCTAATTCCCTCAGGATCACCCGATTTAATGTGACTACATTCCATTATCCTCGTTTTGCTTTTGTTGATGTTCATCTTATATCCTCCTTTCAAGACACTGTCCATTCCGTTCAACTGCTCTTCCTTCCAAGTCCTTTGCTGTCTCTGACAGAATTACAATGTCATCGGCGAACCTCAAAGTTTTTACTTCTTCTCCATTCATACCAGAGATCCCATAATTCAACGTGAAGGGAGTTATAATGGCACTATTACAGTTTGGTGGTTATAGAACAGATGCGCCGATCCAAGGTTCGGTTCTGGGTGGTCACAAGTTTTCACTCTCCTCCCCCCCGCCCCCCCCCCCTCTCCAACCATCAAAATACAATTTGCCATCATCCAATAGCTAACGGTCATATATGCCTATGACCACATATGCCTAAGATTTTAATAACAATAACAATGAAATATATCAAATGTTTCAATATAACAATTATAACTTTTTCATCATTTGCCAGTAAAGTGCTTTCCCTTTTTTTTGGGTTGGGGTCTTAATACCCTAAGACACGGTCCCTCCTCCTCTCCATCACCTAGAAACGGTGCAGGAACGGGTAGTCCTGCTCCTTGTCCGTCTGATAAACTGGAGTGTAAAATGAGGCTAGCTGCAGACAGGCCAATACAATGGAACTAACGAGCTAACTCTTAGCTAACAATTGCAGCCTTGACGTACACCTAATCAGAAGAATGGACGACGACTTTTTGAATAAAAAACTTTTAAAACACAAAAGAAAGCGCGGACAGCTGCGGAAGGGACATGAGATTGGTCTGTGATAGGATCACGAAACATGAGTGAGAGCAGTCTAGTAGTCATGTAGTCTGTTCGCAAGGAGAGTAACGAATTCTGACGGGGTGGTGAGGGGAGCAGAGGAAGCTACTTCGGTCCACCGGCTCCCAGCACATAGGCTACCTAGCAGTGAGGGGCTGTCCTGCTCACAGAATGCAGCGATATTATTAATCTTCTCGTAGTTTCACTCCGTAAAGTACTACCCCCTGTCCGAGGAATATGAAAGAGCATTTAGCGCAGCCCAGGAAGCGCTTCATCATTCATCAAGAGATGTATTAATTTATGACACAAACAACACGACAGAACAATCACTTCGCGTTGGCAACATACGCAGAGTATGGTATTAGATCGCTGAGATTGGCATCGACCAGACACAAAACGGAGTAGGCCGAAGTCATATAGCTTCCGCCGATCCAGAAGTGGGGAGCCCTCGTTCACCTCTTTGTGAACAGAGTATATGTGGGCACAGAGTCGCAGAAATAACTATTCATGGATGGAGAAGAAGTACTCTGAATGATTATTCTCACAGTTAAATATGCCCAGCTAAAGTGTTGTAACAGCGTCCACAATTAGATCCACCTAGTCCACCAAACCTGCTAAAAATACACATAACAAACCACCAGCAACTGTCTGTCAATCCGCTCTGTTGGATGATGCAGGCAACTTTTCGGGTTTCCCATCCTCCTCTCAGGACAAGTCGGCATGAACCAACAACGCAGTGAAGTTGTAGAGGACAGTAGTCAGACAAGGGAGCATCACCCCACATCGCATTGTTGCCAAATTTGTTCAATATGGCGGATCCAAGATGGCGGCGATAGATGTGGCAATGTCGCAATGACGTCATATCAGGAAGTTCAAATTTTGGCGGAAAAATTTGTCTGAGAGGCTACCTCCACTAACCTAACCCCCTCCCCTCCCACCTCTCTCCTCCCCTCCCCTCCCCCCCAAGAAAATGGCGGGAAGTTCAAATTTTTGCAGGAAAAAGTTCACTTGAGCTACCTCCACATACCTAAAAAAATAGTGGGAAAACTTTGGCTGGACAAAAGGTAACTTGGGCTAACTCCACTAACGTAAGTCATCCAACTAACACCTCTTCCTTGGAATTGGCAGGGAAAAGATTCAGATTTGCTGGGCTACTGGATAGGATGGACGTTAGTCTTTATTTTGCATGCAGTGTTTATTTAAACAATTTGAGCTGTCATAGGCAGTAGCTCCATACAGTGTGTTCACCACACCACGAGGTCTGGAGTTCAACTGACCTACTACAAAGTACCGCCATCAGAGAGCGCTGTCGTCCCACCCATGACATGATCCAAGATGGTGATGTGGGGAAAATGGCGGGAAAGGGACTCAGTCTGTGTCCAGCTGCTGGAGAGAGGAAGGAGTGTACTTTATTTATTTTCAGTGAGAAGTTGGAACAGTTTGTTTAGGGGGTGGATTTCACGTAGTTTATTTATTATGCTGATACAAAACAGTCGCTCTGAACTGCTTGGGGTCACAATAAATAGCCTAAAGACCTGAAAACTGCTCGTAAGTTACCGAAATAATGCAGTACACTGATGTACAGACATGCAAACAACTCATGAATTGTCAAAATAATGACCGAGCGAGGTGGCGCAGTGGTTAGCACACTGGACTCGCATTCGGGAGGACGACGGTTCAATCCCGTCTCCGGCCATCCTGATTTAGGTTTTCCGTGATTTCCCTAAATCGCTTCAGGCAAATGCCGGGATGGTTCCTTTGAAAGGGCACGGCCGATTTCCTTCCCCATCCTTCCCTCACCCGAGCTTGCGCTCCGTCTCTAATGACCGCGTAGTCGACGGGACGTTAAACACTAATATCCTCCTCCTCCTCCTCCTCTCAAAATAATGCATGTGTAAGGCTGCGTTCACACTGCCGGCCGGGCCGGGCCGGGCTGACGCGTGCTGGCTCGGCTCGTGCCTAGCCAGCTCGGGCCGACGAGTAGTGCATTCACATTGCGCGCCGCGCCGAGCCGGGACGGCGAAATGGGGGAAAATCCACTTCTCCGATTTTCATGTTTTAAAAATTCTTAGCGGTATATAAGACTTCGCCACATCGTTTTATGAACTTATTTTTTCCTTAAAGGCGTTACTTACGTCGTGAAAGAAGAAAAAGTCTACTTTTCGTTTCGCGTGATTTCTTAGTTTCGTAACGCTTCCCAACCGATTTTGAAGAAAGTATGCGGCTAAAGAATCTGATTTTTGTACACGTGGTAGTGCAACATCTTAGCTTCGTATTGAGTCATTTACCTTTCCATATTTCTTAACAGTCATTGTGAAATGATGCTATTTGTCAACGTTGTGCAGTTGATTTACAAATCTTGTAGTGAAAAAGTTATGTAGCGGGTAGCTTACTGTTAGATCCGTTTTAGACCATACATTGTTGGGAATGAAATGTAGCTAAAAGTACCAAAAGGTTTTTGAAATGATAATGATACTTTATCATTATAATGATACTGATATCTGTCTCTGGTCTCAAGTAATGCGAGCTATTCAGTGGCGTAAGAGCCGCGTCCGAAAGCCACGGAGTTCTTCGCGCGGTTACAGCTTGGTTTAGTGTAGTCATATAATGCAGCACAGAAAGAAAACTAATTACTAGTGATCAGCGCAGACCTAGTGCCGGCCCCTCTTATTATTTTAATGGTCTCATTCTCTAGATAAATCCAAATGTATAAGAATTTTTCCCTCGGCTACTGGTCAATCATCTGCTATGCTTTTATAATTGGCCACACGTTGCATCACAAAAGACAAACAATTATTTGTCATCAACATCCTACAATTAGTATGATGTACATTTCGTATTTCGAACTAAAAGATAACTGAAGCGCAATTCTGTAGTCTCGTTGTCTACTTTGGCAGAAAAAATAATGGAGAGTTAATGAAACTACTATAGATCGGCACAGATGTGCGTTTCATTGTTCTTCATTGTTTTTTTTTTCTTCCTTGGCGGGCTGCGCTGCACTGTCAACGTAATCCCCACTATTTGGCTAAATGGCTGGCGGGAGGCCAAATAAATAAATTTAATAAGATCCCCACCCTTCGACAGCTGACAAGCAAGTCAGTAGAAAACGCAGCTGCAGTCGACAGTTGCTCACCTTTAGCTAGTCTGTGCTGTCGTGTAGAACAATGTCTTCACTCTTTTATTGGTATTGTTTTGACTCTGCAGTAACTCGTCGAGTTTTGAAGTACAGAAGAACTAGGAGGTTATGGATTCATCCTATAAATAGCGACAGGCATTTAGGAGAGTTTTTTTCTTTATATGAAGAACTTAAAAACTATCCTGAAAAATTTTATTCAAATTACAGAATGAATCATAATACATTTCAGTATGTGCTGCAGAACATTCAAGACAAAATTTCTAAACAGAACACAAATTTTCGCAGAAGTATAACAGCAGAAGAAAAATTGTGTATAACGATAAGGTAAGATTCGTTAGTACACACTTTTTGGTTTGCAGTAGAACTTTGTACAGCATTCACTACCTCCAATTAATTGTAGTCATGCTTTTGTATTTTAAATTTCACAAACGCTTACCTCTGAGGGGAAGAGTGTTTATGGGACTCCTGAGAATCATTAGGAAGTAATTAGCTTCGTCATTTTGGGTAATGTCTTGCTGTGCCTTCAACGAAGAATCGCAGAAATACTCCTTCAGAATTTTCCAACTTTTTTCTTCTTTTTACTTCATGATGCAGCGCTTGGCAGTGGTAATGGTTCATCACGTGGAACCACTGATGACCTCACAGAATTCTTTTCATTTCCTTGTAAGATAGACAGATTGATAGGCGAAGAGTTTTGAGATAATGCCCTTTGACTTAGTGGTTCTATTTCCACTGATAAGGAACTGCCACAGCATGACTTTACAATGCATTATCATCTGGTAGGGACACATTTCCGTCCCTCAGTGACACTCATATCTGTCTCCGTTTACAAGTAAATGCGAACTATTCAGTGGCGGCAATGCCGCGATCGCTGGCAAGCTATTGTTGTAAATGCATGTAAATACGGTAGATTAAATAAATAAAATAAAAGTAATTTCGCATGTATCATTATAATAAACGTAATTTTTCCTGACTGATTGTGAAATGTGAGGTAACATCTTAAAATAAAAGACATGTGCAGTCACACTTGTGATGAAAGCAGAAGGGAGACGTGTGATGCGTGTACTGCAAAAGCTGTAGTGCTGCTCCACAGGCTCGCGCCTGCGGTCGGCTCGCGCCGGCAATATTAAACACTCGGGATGTCGCCGGCTCGGCTCCGGGAGGCTGACGCCGTGTCGGCGCGGCCCGGCCGCCAGTGTGAACACCGCAATTCAAAACCATGTGTTTGATATCGAAGCGGGCGGCGGCCCGGCCAGGCTCGGCTCGGCCCGGCCGGCAGTGTGAACGCAGCCTAACACTCTGCAAACACGCTCACAGCGCTTAATCAGCGGAAAATAATGCAGTGCACAAACACTCATTGCATGTGAGAACGTTTTCGAACTATCGTTAAGAAATTCGACCGCGATATATTAGTGAGCCGTTCCATGCAGAGCTCCACGGCGCGCACGCCGGCGCGGCATGCACACACCGGTCCAGCCATGTCCCACATGCGAGACACCTTGGCTACGTGCATGTGTTTACCTAGGCACCATTGCTGCCGTGATGACGTGTAGCCACGAGACGTTTGCCTGGCGACTTACCCTCACAGGCACAGCTAAAAGGTTGTCAGTGTTATACTGAAGTCACATGTCTATGTAAGTAAGAGCCAAGTCTCTCTCTCTGGATGCGCTACAGAAATCTTTTGCAATCCTTACAGAAATTGTTTGCAAAAATATCCCAGAATAATACAGGATGCATTCTTCCTAGCGATCCTAATGGGACAGCCCATCCATTACATATCAGTCCCTTCTTGGGATTCGTAAAGTTTCGCAGAAAAAGTTAACCATCGCTTGTGTTGTTGTAGGAGCTTTTGTAATGTCTCAGCTTGTCTGCAAGGAAATTCTTGGCCTAACAGGACCTGTTTACGAAAATAGCCCAGAATAACAATGAATGCATTCTTCCTGGTGGTCCTAACGAGGCACCTCGTCCATCACGTTTTATTATCCTTCTCAGAAATTGTAACAACCCGCTTTCAACATACGTCTCAGAAACGGTAAACGTTCCACTCATGTTCTCACTGCTAAAAGCCTTCATCAAGTCTGTGGATGCTTGAAAAAACTCTGTTAATCATAAAAGCATTCTTGTTGTTTGGAAAGACAGCACAGATGGGACAATCAGAACAATTAGGCAAACAGAATATTAAGCACCGCCCCACAGAAGAGAAAAATGGCTGGAATTTTTGGTGTCCTAGAACAACTGGTCTGGAGATGAGCTAATGCCACAATGGTGGATGAGAGACAGCATCTCGCCAGAGATGGATGGTCTACTTCAACTTGTCTTTGAACACTTAAACAAAGAAGACATCACATTACTTTTAGAACTTTCCATAGATACCCTGCCCCCCCCCCCCCCAATCTTGTTCAAACCAGCCTGTAAAGGTTCCAATGTTCCAGCACAAAGGATGTCTTGTGAATGAATGAAAAATTCTGATTGGTTCTTACTGAATTTACCCCGCCAAACTACAGATGCTGCCAGTGTGGGAGCACTGTCCGCCTTTTACGTTGCAAACGAGACTTTCAGCGGCAAAACTATTTTGTACAGATCGCCATAAACCACTGACAGTTAAACCTTGCAAAAGTGGTCTACAGATCGTCAAATACGGGAAGACACTTCCTCAATTACACTGCTCTGCCACTGACGACGGAAGCTTCAATATTTCAACGTGAAACCGATCTCCAGCCCAGCTATATATCACCACATACTGTATCGATGCAGTAAGCACACAATCCGTATCCTGCACCATACAAAATCACCACTTCTGCATCCTGTATATAGCTATTGACCATCAGACACTCATACATACATCGCGAAGACTGACAGCATGATCATACAGACCGTATATACTCCTCGCAGCACTAGTTATTTCCCTCGAGCTCGGTAGGTCATCAACCGCAGCTGACGTCACAAGTCATCTACCCCCACCCCCCCACCCCCCCACACACACACTGGCCCGACACCCTCAGTCGACTGAGGTCACTCCCCAAACTGTTGCACAAAGGCTAGGTCGGTTCCCCTTTCGCACAAAGGCGTTACTGTTTCTAGCCCCGACCTGCTTGCTTGCTAGCTTTCTACACTCATCTCCAGGCTCTGGGATAACAAGAACATATGTATTTTCACATGATTGACCAGAATATCAATCCAGTTTCGCGATACTACTTCATATCAAGCACATAGCAATATCCCTTGCGTAGCAGCATCGCTTGCACAGTATAATTCTGAAGATATAGACTGGAAGTTGTTTCTTTACAAACCCGAAACTTTACCGAGGTGTGGCGTGCCATAAACTACTGAGTAACTAGTAACTTATCTGGTCTGGGAAGACCTTTACGTAAAAACTGTAAAAAATAGCGGAAACTGATATTTCCATTCGCGAATGCCCATGTCGGTGATACAACAGATTTCGAATCATCCTTATAATTTACAAAGTCAACTAAGGTGTTTCTCATGTCTAGAGAACCAGCAAATGTGCCTTCTACCCGTCTTTCACCCACTAGATGCACACAACACACACACACAGTCGATGTTCTCTCTTCCAAATAAAGACGGGAAATGTGCTGAAGCAGTCAAACACACAATTTACTAGGGAGGGAATGATGGTCGAATGCAAACACACGTCCATATTGAATCTTCTCAAATTTCCGCGGAGAACAAATACGATCATGAAGGCTGTCCTACACATACTGAGTATTAGTTCGCTATTCAGCCGTCTAGAGGACGACACGGTTAGGTCAGCTATATTCCTGTACCCCAACAGGCCTTTCCATTCGAATGGCTGCTATCGTTAGCAGGAAATATGAACCATTTTCACCACAGGCCACTGCCGTTGCACGCCACACACCTCCAGACAGAATGGTGCTACGAAACCAGCTGTACATGTTGTTCTGTCAGGATGTGTCAGTTGTGTGACATAGCCTGCATTCGACTCGCATACAACCATGTGTTCTGTGTGTGACTTACAGCATCGTCTCCTTGCGATCGTTAAAAAGCAAACCTCTCGGTCATCAGAGGACTTCCATCTCACGTGTGATGAAACGTGACCATACTGTTTCGACACATTCCCTTAAATGAACGAAGATTTATGCGATGTACTCCATTCCCCTGTCGCATCTTGGATATAAAATCAAGGTTTCAATTTCATAACTAAGATGATTCTAAGTTAGCGACAGGTGTTCAAATGTTTGTGAAATCTTATGTGACTTAACTGCTAAGGTCATCAGTCCCTAAGGTTACACACTACTTAACCTAAATTATCCTAAGGACAAACACACACACCCATGCCCGAGGGAGGACTCGAACCTTCGCCGGGACCAGCAGCACAGTCCATGACTGCAGCGGCCTTAGACCGCTTGGCTAATCCCGTTCGGCGACAGGTGTTCGTGAGGCACTGCCATCCCCATGTATACACCTGCTTGACAGATGCCCTCTTTACAGAATTAGTGGCGACATGACGTGTAACTTCACATTTCAAACGCCGCTGGTGTGCCTTTATCTGTTTCATTGTAAGAGGTATTCTTCGTTACCAACGATCATTTTATATAGGACTTGTATGGGCATAATGGAATGTAGTCTAATTAAGTCGGGTGATGCTGAGGGAATTAGATTAGGAAATGAGGCACTTAAAGTAGTAAAGGAGTTTTGCTATTTGGGGAGCAAAATAACTGATTATGGTCGAAGTAGAGAGGATATAAAATGTAGGCTGGCAATGGCAAGGAAAGCGTTTCTGAAGAAGAGAAATTTGTTAACATCCAGTATTGATTTAAGTGTCAGGAAGTCATTTCTGAAAGTATTCGTATGGAGTGTAGCCATGTATGGAAGTGAAACATGGACGATAAACAGTTTGGACAAGAAGAGAATAGAAGCTTTAGAAAATTTGGTGCTACAGAAGAATGCTGAAGATTAGATGGGTAGGTCACACAACTAATGAGGAGGTATTGAATAGAATTGGGGAGAAGAGGAATTTGTGGCACAACTTGACAAGAAGCAGGGACCGGTTGGTAGGACATGTTCTGAGGCATCAAGGGATCACCAATTTAGTATTGGAGGGCAGCGTGGAGGGTAAAAATCGTAGAGGGAGACCAAGAGATGAATACACTAAGCAGATTCAGAAGGATGTAGGTTGCAGTAGGTACTGGGAGATGAAAAAGCTTGCACAGGATAGAGTAGCATGGAGAGCTGCATCAAACCAGTCTCAGGACTGAAGACCACAACAACAACAACAACAACATGGGCATAATATAATTTCTGGACCATGATTAGATGTGACGCTATACAACTCTGGAAAGCTATATTGTGCTTGTATCACACAGAATCGATGTTTTAAGGAAGTATTTTTTTCTTCATTTTACAGTTAGTTACCGTAGTTTATCGTAAAGAAACCTGTAAGAAGGATGGATGTCATGCGCTGGAAATACATTTTATTTATTGGAAAGTTAACAGCGTTGCATTCCACATGACTAATAGGTCGAAACCTACAGCGATCTAACTTTATAGCATGTTTTAAGTGGAGAACCATGTAGCCTTAGGAGTGTGTGTGTTTATGTTATCTCTTACCAGTACCTTGCTGGCGCTGATCCCAGACACTAGAACAATACTTTAGAATTAGTAGCGTAGTTGATTTACTCAAAATGGTTCGAACACCATCCGTCTGGAGTTCCGTCATGCATAAAAAACACCAGTTTCTTGTTCTTCTTAACCGTCTTCTATTACATCACAACACTTTCACATCTATTACTATACACCGATAAGCTAGCCTCCTCGACATGCGTGCTTCTGTAGACATCTTGTGCACTTGGACGAGCAGTTACAGACTCGGCAAGCTCCATTCATATGGATAAGAAAAGGGGGTCGCTACGCTTTCGACTACCTAGTTTCAACTGCTTTTTAAGGTCATTCAACCACCCACTTTCACTTCCGAAATACATGCACATAGATCGTTGTATACAGGAAATGTCTTAGGATTTTTGATAGCTTAGCGAATAGGACAAGTAAATATTCTCGTACAAAAATTTATTAACTTTTTCATGTACATTTACATACAGAAAACAACTCTTTCCTTATTTTTAGGTGTAGTTTTAATAATGTCCAATTTAGTTTTTAGCTTATAACTTAAATCCACATCTGAACCATCTATTTCTTTCTCCAAGCAGTAATTTGACAAACACAGAGAAGGTATATTCTCGAATTCTAATACATATCTAATTAAGAACCGTCCCTAAAGATTGGAAAGTTGCACAAGTCACAGCAATACCCAAGAAAGGAAATATGAGTAATCCGCTGAATTGCAGACCCATATCTCTGACGTCGATTTGCAGGACGATTTTGGTACTTACACTGTTTTCATTATGAATTACCTCGGAGAAAACAATTTATTGCCAAATAGCACGCATTCAGATAATATTCTTTTTGCGAAACACAATTAGCTCTTTGTTTTGAGCAAGTAATGTGTGCTATCAACATGGGATGTCGAACTGATTCCATATTTTTAGATTTCCAGAAGGCTTTTGACACCGTTCTTCACAGGTGACTTCTAATCAAACTGTGCCTCAGTTATATGACTTGATTTATGAGTCCCTGTCACAAATGTCACAGTTTTTGGTAACTGACTAGAAGTCATCGAGTAAAACGGAAGTAATATCTTGCATTCCGGAAGGAAATGTTATAGGCCCTCCGTGATTCCTGATCTATAAACACGCCATAGGACACAATGTGAGCAGCCCTCTTACGTTGTTTGCTGATAATGCTGTCATTTACCGCCTTGTGAAGTCATCACATGATCAACACCAATTGCAAAATGATTTAGAGAAGATATCTGTATGGTGCAGAAAGTGGCAATGGACCCTAAATAATGAAAAGTGCGAAGTCTTCCACATGAGTACTGAAAGAAATCTGCTAAATTTCGTTTACACGATAAATCACACAAATCGAAAGGCTGTAAATTCAGCTAAATACTTAAGGATTACAATTACGAATAACTTAAATTGGAACGATCATATAGCTAATGTTGTGGCGAAAACAAACTCAAGACTGCGATTTATTGGCAGAACACTCAGAAAGCGCAACAGGTCTACTGAAGAGACTGCTTACTCCACGCTTGTCCGCCCTCTTCTGGAGAAATGCTGTGCGGTGTGAGATCCGCATCAGGTGGGACTTACGGAGGATGTCGAAAAAATTCAAAGAATGGTGGTTCTTTTTATACTATCGCAAGATAGGGGAGAGTTTGCTACGGACATGGCACGTCATTACAACAAAGGTGTTTTCAGTTGCGGCAGGCTCTTCTCGTGAAATTTCAGTCACCAATTTTCTCTTCCGATTGCGAAAATATTTTATTGGTGCTCACATCGACAGGGACGAATGATCATCATAATAAAATAATAGAAATCAGACAGAAAGATTTAAGTGCTCGTTTTCCCCGCGCGCCGTTTGAGAGTGCAAGGTAGAGAAATAGCTTGAAGGTGGTTCGATGAATCCTCCGCCAGGCACTTCTACATCTACATCCATACTCCACAAGCCACCTGACGGTGTGTGGCGGAGGGTACTTTGAGTACCTCTAACAGTTCTGCCTTCTATTCCAGACTCGTATTGTTCGTGGAAAGAAAGATTGTCGGTATGCCTCTGTGTGGGTTCTAATCTCTCTAATTTTATCCTAATGGTCTCTTCGCGAGATATACGTAGGAGGGAGCAATATATTGCTTGACTCCTCGGTGAAGGTATGTTCTCGAAACTTCAACAAAAACCCGTACCGAGCTACTGAGCGTCCCTCCTGCAAAGTCTTCCACTGGAGTTTATCTATCATCTCCGTAACGCTTTCGCGATTACTAAACGATCCTGTAACGAAGAGCGTTGCTCTCCGTTGGATCTTCTCTGTCTCTTCTATCAACCGTATCTGGTACGGATCCCACACTGGTGAGCAGTATTCAAGCAGTGGGCGAACAAGTGTACTGTAACCTGCTTCTTTTGTTTTCGAACTGCATTTCCTTAGGATTCTTCCAATGAATCTCAGTGTGGCACCTGCTTTACAGACGATCAACTTTATATGATCATTCCATTTTAAATCACCCCTAATGCGTACTCCCAGATAATTTATGGAATTAACTGCTTCCAGTTGCTGACCTGCTATTTTGTAGCTAAATGATAGAGACTCTTTCTTTCTAAGTATTCGCAGCACATTACACTTGTCTACATTGAGATTCAATTGCCATTCCCTGCGACATGCGACAATTCGTTGCAGATCCTCCTGCATTTCAGTACAATTTTCCATTGTTACAACCTATCGATATACCACAGCATCATCCGCAAAAAGCCTCAGTGAACTTCCGATGTTACTCACAAGGTCATTTATGAATGTTGTGAATAGCGACGGTCCTACGACACTCCCCTGCGGCACACCTAAAATCACTCTTACTGCGGAAGACTTGCTCTCCATTGAGAATGCTGCATTCTGTTATCTAGGAACTCTTCAATCCAATCACACAATTGGTGCAATGCAAAGGAATGATGTAAATGTAGATACTGCACTCTCATACGTAGGGCTACAAGTGTTTGTACGAGTTGTACAAGCTCATTTTGCGGTCCCCCTGCATCAGTTGCCACTACAATTATCCGTCGAGAGATATCTGTATATGAAGTAGCAAGCCTGGAATGGCTCACGCGCCTCAACTGCGGTGTGATCTGTCCCGTCGGCGGGAAATCGCTGTAACGGCCACAGCGCTGATAGCCGCTATCACCCGTGGAGTCACTACTGAGGCAAGCGCCTCGTTGTTTTCGGTTAGGCCGGCTGTGCGCTGTCTGGTGGATCCCCGCGCTCTCAACAGTGTGTTGTCTCTGACCCCCGCAGCGATAACACACGCCGTTCGTCTTACGTGTCGTCGCTTCGTCGTGCTTTTGCATAACCGGGTGTGCGCTGTAGCGTAAAGTTGGTGGAGACTGTGCAACACAGAGTTGAACCCTTTACTCTCATCTCGTCTTTCAACATAACTTGAGTGCACCTTTCAGCTTATGTGTAGCTTCAATTTCTTCAGCTGAATCCAAATTGGCGCATTAATGCATCGCTGAGCACCTGCGAGGTCACTAAACATTGCACATTTCCTTGTACTGTACCACGCCGTAAACTTCCTTATGGAGGAGGTAAGCTACTCCTATTGCACGCTCTGGTGTAACCACACATTATTTCGAGCAGTTAGTTCATCATCCCACGCGAATAGTAAACGGTTGTGAAAACACACTTGACCTCTTAGCAACAAATAATCCTGGGTTAATAACCAGCATCAAAACCGATATAGAGATTAGTGAACACAGGGTTGTCGTAGCGAGACTGAATATTGTAAATCACAAATCCTCGAAAAATAAGCGAAAAATATACCTATTCATAAAAACAGATAAAAATTCACTTGACGCCTTCCTGAGAGACAATCACCACTCATTCCAAATTAATAATATAAGTGTAGACCAGATGTGGCTTAAATTCAAAGAATTATTATCGGCAGCAATTGAGAGGTTTATACCAAATAAACTAACAAACGACGGAGCTGATCCTCCTTGGTACACAAAACGGGTTAGAACACTGTTGCAGAAACAACGTAACAAACATGCCAAATTTAAACAGACGCAAAATCCCCAAGATTGGCGATCCTTTACAGAAGCTCGAAATTTAGCAAGGAATTCAATGCGAGAAGCCTATAACAGTTTCTACAACAAAACTTTGTCTCGAAACCTGGCAGTAAATCCAAAGAGATTCTGGTCGTATGTGAAGTATGTTAGCGGCAAGAAACAATCAATGCCTTCTCTGCGCGATAACAATGGAGATGCTATCGAAGACAGTGCTGCCAAAGCAGATTTACTAAACACAGCCTTCCGAAATGCCTTCACAAAAGACGAAGTAAATATGCCAGAATTCGAATCGAGAACAGCTGCCAACACGAGTAATGTAGAAGTAAATATCCTCGGAGTAGTGAAGAAACTTAAATCATTTAATAAAAGCAAGTCTCCTGGTCCAGACTGTATACCAATTAGGTCCCTTTCGGAGTATGCTGAAGCATTAGCTCTATACTTAACAATCTTATACAGCCGTTCGCTCGACGAAAGATCCGTACCCAAAGACTGGAAAGGTCACACCAATATTCAAGAAAGGTAGCGGGAGTAATCCACTAAATTACAGGTCCATATCGTTAACGTCGATATGCAGCAGGATTTTAGAACATATATTGTGTTCGAACATTATGAATTACCTCGAAGAAAACGGTCTATTGACACACAGGCAACATGGGTTTACAAAACATCGTTTCTGTGAAACACAACTACCTCTTTATTCACATAAAGTGCTGAGTGCTTTTGACAAGGGATTTCAGATCGATTCCGTATTCCTGGATTCCCGGAAGGCTTTTGACACTGTAGCACACAAGCGGCTCGTAGTGAAATTGCGTGCTTATGGAATATCATCCCAGTAATGTGACTGGATTTGCGATTTCCTGTCAGAGGGGTTCGTAGTGATTGACAAAAAGTCTTCGAGTAAAACAGAAGTGATATCAGGTGTTCCACAAGGTAGTATTATAGGCCCTTTGCTGTTCTTTATCTATATAAGCGATTTGGGAGACAATCTGAGCAGCCATCTTCGATTGTTTGCAGATGAAGCTGTCGTTTATCGACTAATAAAGTCATCAGAAGATCAAAACAAACTGCAAAACGATTTAGAAAAAATATCTGAATGGTGCGAAAAATGGCAGTTGATCCTAAATAACGAAGTGAGTGAGGTCATCCACATGAGTGCTAAGAGGAACGCCTTACTCTTCGCTTACACGATAAGTCAGTCTAATCTAAAAGCCGTAAATTCAACTAAATACCTAGGTATTACAATTACGAATAACTTAAATTGGAAAGAACACATAGAAAATGTTGTGGGGAAGGCTAACCAAAGACTGCGTTTTATTGCCCAGGACACGTAGAAAATGTAACAGACTCACTAAGGAGACTGCCTACACTACGCTTGTCCGTTCTCTTTTAGAATACTGCTGCGCAGTGTGGGATCCTTACCAGATAGGACTGACGGAGTACATCGAAAAAGTTGAAAGAAAGGTAGCACGTTTTGTATTATCGCGAAATATGGGAGAGAGTGGCACAGAAATGATACAGGATTTGGGCTGGAAATCATTAAAAGAAAGACGTTTTTCGTTGCGACGGAATCTTCTCATGAAATTCCAATCACCAACTTTCTCCTCCGAATGCGAAAATATTTTGTTGACACCGACCTACATAGGGCGACACGATCATCACGATAAAATAAGGGAAATCACGGCTCGTACGGAAAGATAAAGGTGTTCATTCTTTCCGCGCGCTATACGAGATTCGAATAATAGAGAATTGTGAAGGTGGTTCAGTGAACCCTCTGCCAGGCACTTAAATGTGATTTGCAGGGTATCGATGTAGATGTAGATCCCAGCCCTCAAATAGTGTTAAGACCTTGTTTGTTGAGTCTTTATAAGCGGACAAAAAAATGGTTCAAATGGCTCTGAGCACTATGGGACTTAACTTCTGAGGTCATCAGTCCCCTAGAACTTAGAACTACTTAAACCTAACTAACCTAAGGACATCACACACATCCATGCCCGAGGCAGGATTCGAACCTGCGACCGTAGCGGTCGCGCGGTTCCAGACTGTAGCGCCTAGAACCGCTCGGCCACTCTAGCCGGCTATAAGCGGACATTTCGCGGAATACAGTGAAAGAAACTGCATCGATCAGGTACTGCTCTCACCCAGTAAGGAAAGCAGTAGTTCTACATAAATTAGTTGACTAGCAGTCCTGGGAATAATATGCGTGAGAACGGCCTGACCATGAAAACAACGAGATACAACTTACCGTAAAAAAGAAAAGGTGACTACCAAGAACTGGAGGAAAGGGGGTGGCTTAATGTCGCGTAGAAGAAAGTCACCAGTAGAAAACGAATAAGCCATACGGAGCGTGTCGATACTGGGTTTCCCTGTGTTAGTGGAAAAGAACCGAGCGTCGGGCATTGCACCGCTGTATAGCGGGACGGCCCCACTTGTGCGGGATTCGCCGAAGGTCCGACCAGCGCAATTGCGCAATGCAGCAGAGACCCGCTAGGCATTGCAGTTTATTGCATTCGGAATTTCGCACAGTGGTTTTTATAAACCCTGAACCCTTCATCATGATCAGCCTGGACATTAACACTCACACACGCTCAAAACAGTAAGAGCGCTTTTCTTTTGTACGAGTCAGTGGTGACTTCATAATGCTACACTAAAAGTAAGCTGCTGAGAATTTTTCCGAGTTGTATGGCCGTGGTCCATGGTCGTCAAGACTCAGCACAACCAGGAGCACCTCCGAAGATGTCCAACGTAGCCTTGGACGAAACGTCAGGGATAGAAGAGTTCCATGGACCACGGCCATGCAACCCGGAAAAATTCTCAGCAGCTGAAACATCCGGTTGTAAAAGCCTTCATTGTATGACTGAAAGTAAGGCTTTGGGAATGCTGATGAACGGCCACGGCAAACAGTTTCACCATTCGCCATCAGATGATAGAAAATAAATGTGTTCCGCCGGCCGGGTGGCCGAGCGGTTCTAGGCGCTACAGTCTGGAACCGCGCGACCGCTACGGTCGCAGGTGCGAATCCTGCCTCGGGCATGGATGTGTGTGATGTCCTTAGGTTAGTTAGGTTTAAGTAGTTCTAAGTTCTAGGGGACTAATGACCACTGCAGTTGAGTCCCATAGTGCTCAGAGCCATCTGAACCATTTAATGTGTTCCGTGATGGAAAATATATTAGAGAGACAAAAAATGGTTGAAATGAGCTCTGAGCACTATGGGACTTAACTGCTGAGGTCATCAGTCCCTTAGAACTTAGAACTACTTAAACCTAATTAACCTAAGGACATCACACACATCCATGCCCGAAGCAGGATTAGAACCTGCGACCGTAGCAGTCGCGCGTTTCCGGACTGAAGGGCCTAGAACCGCCGGCACCACGGCCGGCTGGAGAGGCAGGAGGAGAGTTTTCGAGCAGGTACAAGAAACATAAAGGTGCATTCAGATTGAGTAATTATGACAAATCAGCTGTTGGGAATCATATCTACGAACCTGGCCATCTCTTAAGGGACTAGAACAAGCCTGGTTAGCACACTGGACAGGCATTCTGGAGGGTGACGGCTCAAACCTGTGTCTGGCCATCATGATTTATGTTTTCAACGATTTCCTAAATCGCGTAAGGCAAATGCCGCGATGGTTCCTTCGAACGGGCCTGTGCTCCGTCTCTAATGACCTCGTTGTCGACGGGAAGTTAAAAACTAATCTCCTTCTCCTAAAAGAAAACAGAAATCATACGCATACAGGGTAGTCAGAAACAGTCTGCCGGCGCGGTGGTCTCGCGGTTCTAGGCGCTCAGTCCGGAACTGCGCGACTGCTACGGTCGCAGGTTCGAATCCTGCCTCGGGCATGGATGTGTGTGATGTCCTTAGATTAGTTAGGTTTAAGTAGTTCTAAGTTCTAGGGGACTGATGACCACAGATGTTAAGTCCCATAGTGCTCAGAGCCATTTTTGAGAAACAGTCTGAAAGCTTGTAAGGATTTTACAGGAGAGGTTGTGCTGGGAAATAATTGTTAAGAATAAAATTCGATGCCTTGCGAGCGTTTCCGAGTTATTTAGCATTGAAGTTAGCCATTCAGGTCGCTGCCAGTGCAAATTCAAGCACCTGCACGCGCTAGAATGTGGTCTATAGGCTTGTGTAACACTTGTTGAAACGCTCATTACCAGTTAAAATGTGCGTTTCTCGGAAGTGATAAATTTAAGCTAGGTGAGCAAAAGTTACGTTTCTTCGATTTGAGGAAATCAAACGAAGCACAAGTTTGGAGACACTGCCTACAACACCCGGGCCCCGGCGGAAGCGTCAACTTGACTCGCTTGGAGCCCGCGCCAGAACTGTGGGACGCGGGCTGTTGTGTAGGGTGCGTTATGATATGGGGCGGCCACGGAGATGCCGACTATATTAATGTAAGACGAGGACCCACAGTGCAGCGTGTTTTTATTCTATTTTATCTTGCGAACGCCGCAGTTATTATCGTTGGTAGCTTTTTTTTAACTTCATGAGCTAAGTTTTACAACCCGATGACGATAGCATTGTCTCTCGAAACGCGCTGCTTAGCCAATTATTACTTTCTGAATTAATTTCAAAACAGTTCTTTGTCTCCTTCTATGCTGTATAAATTTTTTATAATGGACCAAACTTAATTTTATTTTTAGTTGTACGAATTTTATTCGGACACCAAGATGGCAACAGGAAAATGCCCTACTTTTTATATGAGTGGAGTAACTCGGCGAAGCAGAAATATTGGAATGTAAAGGTTTGACCAAATCGGAGACATTTCGTGTCTAGAGCTTAGAACATATTCTTGCGTTGATCACTTGTAGACGACAAAAAATATGGCTTCCATCACGGCATATCAAATTCGGCATGATGAAGCGAGTTGTAATGACTCTTCCACAAGTTACTCCGATCTGAGAACATTTCTACGAAAGTTTCTTTCCTCAGTCAAGAAAAACTGAAACCTGGAGTTTTTGCTAGTCCTCAGATTCACAAATTGATGATCTCGAATTAGAGAATACAATGAAACTTAGGGAAAAGATGCGTGAACTGCCTTCAGGTCTGTTGGCTGGAAACACCGTAGAGAAAAAAAAAAACATCTGAATTACAAGATAGTAATACAATGCTTTTTACCATGAATATAAAAATGCTGACCACTTCCCTAAAGACGTGAGAGATTGTAGTGTAGAGCAAGCAGAACGCTTTCAGCAGTGCTTTCAGGAGATGGATTAGAATTACCCGTGATTTTCTCTTTTCAGTAAATGTGTCACATTCTGAAACAATAATTACGTAAAGTAACAGACGCACATTTTTAGTCTTGCTTTTAAAAGACCCATTGTGGGTCAAAGATTCCTGTGCAAATCATACTTGATGCCGTTATATATTGCAACAACAGAAGTTCATGCGTTTATAAATTTCGCGCTTACACTAAATTGCTTTAATGCATTAGCAGACAGAAAATTTAGTTATAGAAAATTAAATAACTCTTTTAACACCTATAACACAGCAGAATTTTCAGCACGCTGTCGAATCTGCGTAGTGACTTCGCATTATGCACGTTGTTGTGTGGCGTGTTACACAACCACACGTGAATTTATTGCACTCCCTTTGGATTGTTTCAGTGAGTGATCTGCTCGCTTAGCTTAAGACGCAGCACGCCTACTTTGTGACTAGGAGGTGAGCCACACCCAGACTCAGACTGAATCTGCCTGGCACATTACGACCTTGTGTTTGGTACACCAGCCAGCGTAGCTGTGATTTTTAGGCGCTTTTTCACGTTCGGTCAGACAAATTCTGTACAGATCCCTATCTATGCATCGCCAAATTACGATAGTCAGACTGTTAAAATACTATAATACAAAGAACAGAGTTTATACGTCTAGTTTTCCTTCGATTAAGTAACGGTTTGCCTGTTTTTCATTTTCTTCCATTAAAAGCGCTGTCGTCTCGACTTTTATGTAACACGAGGTGCTCTTATTTCGTTGCCACGGACAATTCGGCTACAAATTCATTACCTTCTGCACTGCACTTCTCAAGGAAATTCAAAACACTGGCCACTCTATTGTGCTCCTGAGTCAACATTTTCGGAACTCATCGTGAGCACAACTTCCGACAATTTAAGCATTCTGTAAGAATATAATAAAGAACACGCCTTGAAACTTATTAGATAATAAAATCGTGAGGTAGCTGTTTTCTCTAATTTTTGCATTAACTTTCTGCGCGAAGTCTTCAGTGACGACTGTGCTCGCCAACTTCACACTTCATCACGAGCTTTACGTAGATTCGACGATGTTCGTTTTGGGCTTTATGCCGCCCAGATGGTAAACGATCGGGTGTTCGAGCGACGCTTCTAGCATTTTGCACAAATGGCTGGAGCAGTGGAGAGGACGGGCTGGGGTGGGGGGTGGAGCCAAAGCAAGATAAGTCCACTACGTTTGATTTTTAATAGTATCTTTGAATTCCTGTACGGGAGTCACGCACGTAGTTAAGATTGCACAGCGCCTTAAGATTGACGTAACGGATTTTTTTTTGTCCTGTGTAATTTTTTATTTGGGACTGTTTTATCACTGTAAGCGCTTCAAGACGCTTTGTACTTCTATACGTTCAAGCCTCATAAGCTTCTCAAAAAAAGTATATAACAATATCAGCCGCAGTGACGAAAGGATTTGTTAACGTGCTAATTGTATTAAAAAATCGACATGCTGAGTTTATGATCCGTCCATACAACACCCTGTAAACGACTGGCATACAATATCCTTTTCTGACCACAACTACGTACCGATTTTTCGAAACTGAAGTGTAGATAATCACTTTCTGAGACACGTCTCAATAACTAACAATACAAAAAAGAACCTACGTTGCGCAGGACATAGAAGCAATGGCCGTATTAAGGTAGAAAAGTTTTATGTCACCCCAACATTTTGTTGGTAGGAGCTCAAGCAAGTCAAATTTATTATTTATTCAGGTTTCTGTGACAGCTGCGTGCAATTTTTTGGTGGTAATTACATTCGAACGTTAACGTTCATTCTCAAACAATTGCGTGCGTTTCAGGTGTTTGTTAGAGCGTAATTCCACTGATACACTTACAAGACATCCTCATAACGCATTTGTGCATGATAAATGTGGTAAGATCCTAATACAAAACTAAAAACTCTCCTCTTGAAAGTATCACATCTGTATTAGGGTTATACCACATTCACCATGCATATCTGTTTTATGAGGATCTCCTGTAAAGTGTATCAGTGGAATTACGCTCTCTCAAATAGTTAAATGCAGGCAATGGTTTGGGAATGGATGTTAATGTTCGAAACTAGTAACCGCCAAGAAATTGTACGCAACTGTGACAAAACCCCGAATAAACAATAAAAAAAAGTTTTCGTTAGATAACGGACTAGCATAGCATTTTACAGACACAGGATAGCTCACAAGTATAGCCGATGTGTTCAGACGTCAGCCGATACCCTGGGACAAATAACCGAAAATTGAAAGAATTACGCAAAGTGTGAGGAAACACACAACTGCCGATAGATGGACGTATCTCGAGGATAGGCATGTCAGAGCCTGCCGACATGAGTTTTCTCTTGGCACACCCGACAACTGGCGATACGCTGGCCACCGTGTAACGAGGGGAAGCACCACACCATGCACCGAGTTACTCACACATACTGGGTGTTCAGTGATACGGAAGCTGCTAGACTTCATTTTATGGGAAAATACTGTAATATCATGATTGTGTTTTTCACGTGAGATATCGCCACCGTGACACAGCATTTGTGTTAGGTGTGGGAAATATGAAGTGGGGGGGGGGGGCGGTAGGAGGGGGGGGGGGTAATCCATTGCCGTCTTCCTTCTCTTTTTTTCGTGTTTCTCAAATGCATTAAAAATTCAAAGATGGATGCAATTTTTTGGCTTATAAATTATCACAACTGGCGGACAAGTGACGGCTCATCGCCCACTAACCATCTGCTTCAGGTAAGGTAAGGTGTCGACGAAAATGTCGATGATTAAAATGGAGTGATATTAATGGTATCCCCTGTCATGAATGAAGCCTTAGGTTTATAATTTAGAAAATGACAAACGCACTCAACGCTGCACTACAGTGGGGCTAATCTCAGAGACGGAAACACGAATCATGTTATTCTCCAGAAATAGTTTCTGGTTCCACTCCTGTTCTTGGGCATAAATGACTTTCAAAAGACTGTAAAAGACTATCCAAAAATTTCAGCGTTCGTCAACGATACATCTATGCCATTGACTACGGATTGAAACTGAACCGTTCCAGTCACAATACATACACTGAAGCGTCAAAGAAACTGGTATAGGCGTGGGTATTCAAATATAGAGGTATGTAAACAGGCAGAATACGGTGCTGCGGTCGGCAACGCCTATATAAGACAACAAGTTCAAAAAAATGGTTCAAATGGCTCTGAGCACTATGCGACTTAACTACTGAGGTCATCAGTCGCCTAGAACTTAGAACTAATTTAAACCTAACTAACCTAAGGAAATCACACACATCCATGCCCGAGGCAGGATTCGAACCTGCGACCGTAGCGGTCGCTCGGCTCCAGACTGTAGCGCCTAGACAACAAGTCTCCGGCGCACTTGTTAGGTCGGTTACTGCTGCTTCAGTGATAGGTTATCAAGATTTAAATGGGTGTGAACGTGCTGTTATAGCTGGCGCACGAGCGATGGGGCACAGCATCTTCGGGGTAGCAATGACGTGGGGATTTTCCCGTACGACCACTTCACGAGTGTGCCGTGAATATCAGGAATCCGGTAAAACATCAAATCTCCGACATCGCTGCGGTCGCAAAAAGATCCTGCAAGACGAGACCAACGACGACTGAAGAGACAGAACTGCAACGCTGCCGCAAATTGCTGCAGATTTCAATGACGGGCCCTTAATAACTGTCAGCGTGCGAGCCATTCAACGAAACATCATCGATATGGGTTTTCGGAGCCGAAGGCTCAGTCGCGTATCCTTGATGACTGCACGAAATATAGCTTTACGCCTCGCCTGGGCCCATCAACAACGAAATTGAACTGTAGATGACTGGAGACATGTAGCCTGGTCGGACGAGTCTTGTTTAAAATTGTATTGAGAGGCTGGACGCGTACGAGTATGGAGACAATCTCATGAATCCATGGACTTGCATGTCAGCAGGAGACTGTTCAAGATGGTGGAGGCTCTGTAATGGTGTGGGGCGTGTGCAGTTGGAGTGATATGGGATCCCTGATATGTCTAGATACGATTCTGACAGGTGACACATACGTAAGCACCCTATCTGATGATCTGCATCCATTCGTATCCATTGTGCATTCCAACGGACTTGGGCAATTCCGGCGGGACAATGCGACACTCCACACCACCTGAATTGCTACAGAGTAGCTCCAGGAACACTTTTCTGAGCTTAAAAACTGCCGCTGGTACCAAACTCCCCAGACATGAACATTATTGAGCATATTTGGGATGCCTCGCAACGTGCTGTTCAGAAGAGACCTCCAACCCCTCGTACTCTTACTGATTTATGGACAGCCTTGCAGGATTCACGGCGTCATTTCCCTCCAGCACTACTTCAGACATTAGTCGAGCCCAGGCCACATCGTGTTGCGCCACTTCTACGTACTCGCGGGGGCCCTACACGATATTAGGCAGGTGTACCAGAGTCTTTGGTTCTTCAGCGTATGACAACGGAACAGTCCCTCGACTATTTCACAGCCAATTTATTGTCTTAATTTAACACAGACTCATTTAATGCAATTTCAGACAGAGAAATTGACCCTCAGGTGCCAGTAAAGACGGTAATAGCTACATAATAAAATGTGGAAAATTTCTTGGTGTCCGAATTATAACAAACTAAAGTTGAATCATCGAACTAATAAACTGATTATAAGGCTAAGGTGCACGGATTTTCAATACACGTATCTCAAATTATGTAGTTCTGCAGAAAATATGGTATCCAAAACCAGTTAAGAATATATTTCACAAAAACGAGCAAAACGAGTACTGCAGAATAGCCTCTTCAGAGATCTCTGAATTCATTTCAGTATTAAATAATATTAGTACTTTATTTAATGCTCAGTTTCGTGCTTAATTAAACGACCTGAAACTAGAAACTTCCGCCTCGATACGAGATCTCGAAACACGATGGGAGAAGTAAATTGACGCGTTATTTGACTCTCACGGACCTAACATTTTCCAAACTCGCAGTCCTTCGGCAGCATTCCACGATCAACGTGACTAATCAACTGACTGAATGTGTGGGAGAACCTGCGTCTTTAGAACATTAGAGCTTTCAAAAGTCGGTTGCGACGTTAGGAGGTTGGAAAGGTGTGTAGAGTACCACGCCACTAGCAGTTAGAACTACATGACAGCTCTACCCTCCACCCTTACTATCCCGCTTCCATTTAATGCTGACAGGGTCCCTGAGCTGAATGTACCGTTACTGTACCTGCTGCTGTGTGTTTCAAGGTTGTACCACGTCCTCTGGCCACGTTACTATGTCTCGAGAACCGCTAACTCATCAGCGCTGGGGAAGAATACACGGACACAAACCCGAGAATGCCAAGAAGTATTCACTTGCTGATGTGTCTCAGGGGCGTCAGATGCTGATGAATGGCTATTCATTCACGCATATATACGTCAGCAGTGCTACGTTGCTCCATTTAATTATGCTCCTATCTCTGTGACATCAAAGTTCTTTCTTAATAAAACCTCGCGTTTAGGATGATTTCATAATTGCATAATTATACTCAGCTGAGCGCTCACCTTGCATCCAGCAAGTTCGGGGAACACCCTCTTCGATGTAAGTCGTGACGCTCGGCACTGCACCACATCTACGACTGATAACCGGGATACAATCGCACAGAGTAGCTTCATGAGTATATGACTGCCACCACTGTTTTAATACTAACGGAATTCAGTATATTATACTGGACGACAAACATTCAACGAAAAAAAAAATTATATTTTCCCTCTTCATTAAGTGTAAAAGGACAGACAATTTTCTCAGCATACTCAGACGTCTTATCGGATACAGTACGCAGCATCAACCGACTATTTGCTAGGGATGCTGCTGCCTTTCTTTTGACTCATCAGTCTACTGACTGGCTTGGTGAGGCCCGCCACGAATTCCACTCCTCTGTCAACTCTTCATCTGAGAGTGGCAATTGCAACCTAAGTCCTCAGTTATTTGTTCGATGGATTCCAATCTCTGTTTTCCTCTACAGTTTTTACCCTCTACAAATCCCTCTAGTACCATGGAAGTTTGTCGCTGGTGTCTTAACAGACGTGCTTCCACCGTGTCCTTCTTGTCAGTGTTTTCCTCATATTACTTTCCTCGCCGATTCTGCTCAGAACCTCTTCATTCCTTACCTTGGCAGTCCACCCAGTTTTCAAGATCCTTCTGAGACCCACATCTCAAATGCTTCTGTTCTGGTTTTCCCACAGTGCACGTCTCATTCCCATACAACACTGTGCTCTAAATTACATTCTCAGAAATTTCTTCCTCAAATTAAGACCTATTTTTGATACTAGCAGACTTCCCTTGGCCCGGAATACCCTTTTTGCCAGTGCTTATGTCCTCCTTGCTCATGGGTTATTTTGCTGCCCAATCAGCAGAATTACTTAGCTTCATCTACATCGTGATCCGGTGTTACGTCTCTTGCTGTTCTCATTTCTGCTAGTTTTCACTACTTTCAAATTGTTCAAATGGCTCTAAGCACTATGGGACTTAACACCTGAGGTCATCAATCCCCTAGACTTCTAACTACTTAAACCTAATTAACCTAAGGACATTACACACATCCATGGCCGAGGCAGGATTCGAACCTGCGACCGTAGCAGCAGTGCGGTTCCGGACTGAAGCGCCTAGAACCGCTCGGCCACAGCGGCCGGCTCACTACTTTCATATTTCTTCTATTTCCTCTCAATCTGCTGCCTCTCAATCTGCTGCTTGTAAAGTCTTCAGAGTACACATTGAAAAAGATCATACAAGTCAGTCAATCAGTAACAAGTAAATAATTATTTTATATCGTTTTACAACAGTTGTCACAGTGATGAAATTCATATAAAGCAGCATATGTACGCGATAAATTGTATAGTCCGCTTGTTTAATTTGTAATTGGGTGTTGTGGATTACTATCGTTGCTGGGTGATTCTAAGGAAATGCAGAACGACGTAGGCAGTAACTCCACTTGGTACGACTAATGGCATACCTCTTTAAATGTGAATAAATGCAACACAGTGCCCAGCACAAAGAGAAAGACCCTGTAGTATCCCATTACAAGATTATGGAGCCTGCCACATCGTTTACATCTACATCTACATACATACTCCGCAAGCCACCGTATGGTGCATAGCGGAGGGTACCTTGTACCACTACTAATTGTTTCCTTTCCTGTTGCATTCGCAAATAGCGCAAGGGAAAAGCGGCGATCTACATGCCTCCGTATAAGCCATAATTTCCCTTATGTTCATGGTCCTTTCGCAAAATGTACGTTGACGGCAGTGGAATCGTTCTGCAGTCAGTTTCAAACATCTGTGACTAAAGAGGCCCTTATTCCTTCAGTATTTATTGCGAAATAATAATCGCCGTCAGAGATCGGTATTCACCATTCGCGCAGTATATTGAACAAGACTTCAGATCTTTAAAAATACTGACCATCGCTCAGTATACTGTATGTACCGTGTGTGACTGGTATTGCGCAGTACATGGCAGTTGCTGTCGCTGCTGAGAAAAATTCATTTCGCTGCAAACGAATTTCCACAATGAAACTGTAAAATGTGCAGGACAAAGTATCAGGAAGTTGGCTGGAGAGTGTATATGAATGCACTACGCAGCGGTATGAGAAACGAATTTTATGATTGACCAGGAAACGCCAGGTACCTCGTCTCCCACAACTGCAGAGGAAACTGGAGGTCTTGATGCCGTGACAGTAAGCAGACATATTTATTTTACTTGTAGCAGTTTTCAGAATTGACAAATGAGATCAGGTGTCAGCTGTCCAGTGAGCATATATCTTTACTTTTCTTGTAACGTTGTCAGTGTACACACTTAAAAAGATCATGAAAGTCCATCAATCAGTAACAAGTAAATAATTGTTTTATATCGTTTTGCAACCGTTATTACAGTGATAAAATTCATAGAAAGCAGTATATGTACGCCATAATTACATAGTTCACTTGGTTAATTTGTGATTAGTTGTGATTTGTAATCTATGCTGCCGTGAATGAACTCCTGGTCTATTGAAATGTTCACTGGCCGCTGTTCAGACTTGTTTCGCCTTTCTGCGTAATTTGTGCTGTGTTTTTCAAGGCAAGCAACTCAGTCGTAATATATGCGAGCTCCACACCGTCGAGCACCTTTATATGGAGGCAAAGTTGTAACTGACGCTTCCAGGCCATGTTGCTCAATAATACTGTACCGTTCTTGGCCTCGCACTTCCTTTTAATATATTAATACAGCAGTACTGTGTCAATAATATTGACCATCTGAGGGCCGCTTATATTCCTAAGAAATATAAAATGAGACGAACACGTGAAAGGAGGGTTGTGGGAAAGTGCAACGCATTTGTATAGGAAACTCATACAAACCGATAATGTGATCAGTTCTAGAATTCTGTTCGTGCTTTGAGTGTGTGTGAAGTAGGCATGAAGAAGGCATTAGTCATACCGGAGAGAAGTTCCTAGGCTTCCGCTCCCTAGTGGGAAATTCACATATCCTTTCGATTCCTCCAAAGAATTTTACTTTGATACCTACCTTTAGTAAAACTAGTTGTATATGACCGTTCACCTTTAAATATCTGCGGTCTCTTAACTCAGTCAACTCTTTTATGACAGCAGTCTCACGATATTTTAGAGACGCTTCTCCTGCAATATCTGCCTCTGGAGTTGGATGAGCTTCTCTGGTGAGAGTGTTAGCAGTGACTGGTCGCCAATCGTGTAATCAGACAATAACGGATCTTTGCGCTGAGTTATGTGCAATACGTTGCGTTTATTTTTCATGAGGGCCAACCCAGCGTCTCTGATCCAATTCGGAGCCTTTCCACATTTTTAATGACCCCAGTGGGAATTTAAAATCCAACGCTGTTTCATCACAAAATGCAGGCCCCAACCCCTGATTTCTATTTTATGTGTATGAGGGCCTAGTCTAAGGCATGTTTCAGTGTCTAACGTTTCGTCTTCTAACACTGGAGACGTAGTTCATTTGCAAACTTAAACAAGTTCAACAAGACGATCTTTTATAGAAATGTTTTCTGGTCAAAATTATCCGAACAGCTCTATGCAAGGCGTAATTGGCCACCAGATGTCACCAGACGCGGACCCGGCAGTATATGAGGGGGAGAGTACTGCGTTATCAGTCCATTTCAACGTGCAGAAAAGTACTTGATGGAGCTCCTCAAGACTCGGTGCTGGGCCCTGTCTTGTACAGCGCTTACACAGCGTCACCACGTGCTTGCAAACTCATTTATACTGCAGGCACAGACGACCAGATGTAATACAGACTGCAGAGACGTAGAATAGTGGTCATCAAACTGGATCATCAAGTTTGAAGCTGCCAAGAGCCAGGTGATTCTACTCACATACTGGAGGTCCAGACTTATAGGAGACATCCCTCTCTTCGACACCCCCCGTCCCGCCCCGCACACGCCACGCACATCAACAGCTAAATATCTAGGGGTCACACTTGATCGCCAGCTGACGGCTTAACACCATGCCGACGACACCTGCAAGAAAAAATTCTGCGATACTGGGAGCCCATTCCACTGATTAATGAGAGATCTCCGCTCAATGAAGACTGATGAGCGAGCGTTTTCCGAGCGACGATTAGATCAATCATAGACTGTTACACCTGGCCTGTATGGAGGAACTGCAATTGAAATGCATATTGTGCTAAAGTCCAACACATCCAGACTAAAGTGCGCCGGCACATATACCACGTTACCAGTAATTTCTCCGTTTGCTGTCTTCACGAAGCTGCAGGGGAGAGGTAAGTCGTCCAGGCATTGACGGAGAAAGCAGAACATAAGTCGCGACACTCACCGAATACTTTCATACAGTGCCATGGCAATGAAAACACAGACCACTCGAAATGGCCCGTGCCCCTACAGCGCAGGCAATAGGCCAACATGAGTCTAGATATTAGCAATTAAGTACGGCACAAGAGAAGACACGCTCAGTATTAGAGGTTCAAATGCACCACCCACTATCAGAACCAGCAGACAATTGCTACAGCTAACATACTGCACCCAACAGCTCAGTAGGTGGAAGCTATTCCGAATAAGGCAAACGGGTGTTGTCAGTAGAGAAGCTGTAATAACAGAATAAGTTGATCTGGAGAGCTCAGTGACTTCGAACGTGGACTAGTCTTCGAATGTCAACAAATAAATCCATTAGGGCATTTAAACCCTTTGAGGCTGCCCGAGTTGACTATTGGTGATATGGCTGTGAAGTGAAAACGAGTGGGAGCAACCACAACTAAACCAGGCCCAGACAGGCCTAATATACTAACGGACAGGGGCCGTCGAGCATTGTTGAGGGTGCCCGCATAAAAAAAAAAAAAAAAAAAAAAAAAAAAAAACACGCATGGATTCAGCAGAAGGAATCACTCGTGAAAGTGCTACAGGCGGTCCAGCTAATACAATGAACAAGCGTAGGGAGTTAAAAATGAAAGGAGTACAGCGGTCGAACAGACGCACGTTTCTGTATTCAGTGCTAAGTGCTGCTTGAGGTGGCCGGCCGTGTGGCCGAGCGCTTCAGTCCGGAACCATGCGGCTGCTACGGTCGCAGGTTCGAATCCTGCCTTGGGCATTGATGTGTGTGATGTCCTTAGTTAGGTTTAAGTAGTTCTAAGTCTAGGGGACTGATGACCTCAGATGTTGTCCCATAGTGGGGTGGGTTGGGTTGGGTTGTTTGGGGAAGAAGACCAGACAGCGAGGTCATCGGTCTCATCGGATTAGGGAAGGATGGGGAAGGAAGCAGTGAGCGATTTCTGCTTTTACCAGTGGGGGGGGATGTCTTAGGGGGTTAGTATAATTACATATGTTACCCATGGTTAAACAGTTATTTATAAATAGATCTTAATGACGAAACTCACTATTCACGTGTATGCACTATCAGAAAATCCATCCCTTGTTATATCTTTAAAAGTACATTGTAGGTAAAGCTTATTTACAAAATCATCTACATACAGGTATACGACGGGAATTCAAAAAGTAAAGGCACATTTGTGAAAAGCTGCACTCATTCTGATGATAGAAAACTGAAAGATGCGTTATTTTTCTACGTAACCTCCCTGGACTTCAATGCAGTTTTCCCGACGTTTTACGAGGGTTTTTTTTTTATTTCATCATAAAATACGTTTTTCGGTTGCATCTGTAACCAATTTTGCACCGCAGCAATGACGTCTTCATCACTTTCAAATCTTCTTCCCTGTAGTGCTTCCGTTAAGGGTCCAAACATGTGAAAATCACTTGGAACCAGGTCTGTACTGTATGGTGGATGTTCCAGCACCTCGAATCTCAACTCCTTTATTGCGTCGGCTCTCCGTTTGGCAGAATCTGGGCGAGCGTTATCTTGCTACAGGATGACACCTCTTCACAGTTTTCCACGACATTTGGATCTGATTGCAGGTTTTAGTTTCGTACGCAACACATCACATCCACCATACAATACAGACCTGGCTCTAAAGGCTCGTTTACGCTGGGGCGACGTCTTGCAACATTGTGGCATGCTACGGAAATGTAGCGTGCGTCGTCTTGTAGTATGCTACAACAGGCAACATATTGCGGCGTATGTTGCATGCGGCAGATTAATTTATACCAAAGCAACAGAATTTGTGCCACACGTGTGTCGGTCTTGCAGTATAAAGGATAATAAAGTATCGCAGCGGCGGCCTACTTGGTACTTGCACATGCAGCTAACAACGGAAATGAAAACCAAAGGAAAAGAAAACGATGGTGGAAGAGAAGAGTATTTAAAGAAGGTCCACGAAATAGTATCCTAGGAACTAGAAGCAGACGATGGTGCGTTATTTAGTAATGTGTGCTTTCGTCCCAGGCGCGTTAGTCCGCGCCATACCGTTGCCAAAAGGTGGCCTAACGGTAAATGCTCGCACAGGTACCGGGCCGGTCACCACCCTGTGTCAGGGCCCGGGGTGGGAATTTCAGCCCCCAGCTCACAGAAATCGTTAGCGCTAGGATTTCACCCGGAACAAGTCCCGCCCACTCACCCCCACCGGCCACCGGTTGACCCCCGGCACTCACCCCCACCGGCCACCGGTTCACCCCCGGTTTTCCCAGTCTTTGTTCGTGGACTGGGCATCGTTTCAGTTGACCCATGTGGTTTCCGCGTTCGGCTGCACGTTGCGGTAGAGCATTGTTCTTTTAGCCGATTTATTTAACATATTTCGCGAGTGAAGTGTTTTGCTTGTTAAAAGTGTTTCATCGTGTATTGCGTGTGAAATAGATTTACAATAGATTATGCAAACAGACATAATGTTCAGACTTTTTGGAGTGAATGTTAAATTAATATCTTCTTAGGTGTTAAATTTTGCCAGATAGTTAGAAGGCATGGTCTCAGCTGTGCCAGCTACTTCCATAGCAAACATAAGAGAACAAAGTTAGCAATGAATTCTTTAAATACGAGAACTCAGTATTCACATGAACGGCCTATGAACAAACATGCTTCTATGCGAAAAAAAGCACCCAAAACTAAAACTGGAAAACCCTACCCTAAAAGAATAAATTGCTTGGAGAAAGTGGAACCACAGTATACTTGACACTTCAGTTTCAGAACTCAGACAATATATGTGAAACAAGCACCAATGTTCACTATACTTCTAAAGAGCATCAAAATTACTTTGCACCGCATGAAGGACGTTTTACATATGTGAAACACTGCAGCATGTATTTCCTCCATAGCTACTCCGTGACAAACAAACATATCATCATCATTATTATTTGTAAAAATGGTTTGAATGACATTTACGAAATTAATAAATCTGTTGGTTAAAAACAGACAGGGCAGAGAATAACGACAGATTATTTTCCTGAAACGTTTTCAACTGCATATAGGACACTAATCACACAGAAACAGCCACAATTCTTTACAACCTCGTTTATAATGCGCAGGGATGGCATTGAAAGAATTTACAAGTTAAAATTCACCCATTACCCATACAAATACTAACGAAATATGACATTTAAGCAAATATCTTACTGCTTTCATTAAGCATATCTACTTTACGGTATTCTTATATTCTTTAATGTTCGTGAGCTACTATGAGGGCCTACATAAACAAAACGACTTTGACTTATATCTGTATAATGTTGATTTTAGACAGTAGAGTTATTCGACTGCTTCCGTGGTTTTACTACCAACATAACAGATTGAAGACCATTGTTTTCGCATCGTATGTTTGCTCTGTTGTATCCCTCAAATGAACGTATTATAATAAGTGAGTTAGTTAATGAAAATTTGTCATTATTGCCCTTAAATAACATCACGTTATTTTTTGTTTTCTCTTGCTGGCGATGCTTTCAATTCTCTATAAATATTTTTATTTCTTTATTAATACACATTCATATTATATTACTATCCAGAAAAACTTCAATTTCTTATCATTACTGAATTTCATCGCAGTCTAACGTGTGTTGGACTGAGACGATAGCAACTTCGCTGTAGCTTCCAGTTCGCGGAACTGGCGGCTGTTTAGGGGAGGGCCTTACACTACGGATAGGCGTGGAGGGGGGTGAATGGGCGGGACTTGTTCCGGGTGAAATCCTAGCGCTAAGGGCACGTCCAGCTCACCCAACTCTGCGGTAAGACTGCTGCGGTATGACTGCCTCACTACTTCCCTCGCAAGCTCTCAAGTAAACGGATGACGCACCTTAGACGAAAGCAACAATGACAACATGAGAATGATGATTTAGTTCTAAATGTTTTGAAATGCTTAACTACTACATAACACTTTTTCAAAATTAATAAGCAAACATAATAATAGTATTAATAGTAAGACTGTATTAAAAACTTTCAGTGTTCGGCTCCACAAATTTAAATTACACTCCTGGAAATGGAAAAAAGAACACATTGACACCGGTGTGTCAGACCCACCATACTTGCTCCGGACACTGCGAGAGGGCTGTACAAGCAATGATCACACGCACGGCACAGCGGACACACCAGGAACCGCGGTGTTGGCCGTCGAATGGCGCTAGCTGCGCAGCATTTGTGCACCGCCGCCGTCAGTGTCAGCCAGTTTGCCGTGGCATACGGAGCTCCATCGCAGTCTTTAACACTGGTAGCATGCCGCGACAGCGTGGACGTGAACCGTATGTGCAGTTGACGGACTTTGAGCGAGGGCGTATAGTGGGCATGCGGGAGGCCGGGTGGACGTACCGCCGAATTGCTCAACACGTGGGGTGTGAGGTCTCCACAGTACATCGATGTTGTCGCCAGTGGTCGGCGGAAGGTGCACGTGCCCGTCGACCTGGGACCGGACCGCAGCGACGCACGGATGCACGCCAAGACCGTTGGATCCTACGCAGTGCCGTAGGGGACCGCACCGCCACTTCCCAGCAAATTAGGGACACTGTTGCTCCTGGGGTATCGGCGAGGACCATTCGCAACCGTCTCCATGAAGCTGGGCTACGGTCCCGCACACCGTTAGGCCGTCTTCCGCTCACGCCCCAACATCGTGCAGCCCGCCTCCAGTGGTGTCGCGACAGGCGTGAGTAGAGGGACGAATGGAGACGTGTCGTCTTCAGCGATGAGAGTCGCTTCTGCCTTGGTGCCAATGATGGTCGTATGCGTGTTTGGCGCCGTGCAGGTGAGCGCCACAATCAGGACTGCATACGACCGAGGCACACAGGGCCAACACCCGGCATCATGGTGTGGGGAGCGATCTCCTACACTGGCCGTACACCACTGGTGATCGTCGAGGGGACACTGAATAGTGCACGGTACATCCAAACCGTCATCGAACCCATCGTTCTACCATTCCTAGACCGGCAAGGGAACTTGCTGTTCCAACAGGACAATGCACGTCCGCATGTATCCCGTGCCACCCAACGTGCTCTAGAAGGTGTAAGTCAACTACCCTGGCCAGCAAGATCTCCGGATCTGTCCCCCATTGAGCATGTTTGGGACTGGATGAAGCGTCGTCTCACGCGGTCTGCACGTCCAGCACGAACGCTGGTCCAACTGAGGCGCCAGGTGGAAATGGCATGGCAAGCCGTTCCACAGGACTACATCCAGCATCTCTACGATCGTCTCCATGGGAGAATAGCAGCCTGCATTGCTGCGAAAGGTGGATATACACTGTACTAGTGCCGACATTGTGCATGCTCTGTTGCCTGTGTCTATGTGCCTGTGGTTCTGTCAGTGTGATCATGTGATGTATCTGACCCCAGGAATGTGTCAATAAAGTTTCCCCTTCCTGGGACAATGAATTCACGGTGTTCTTATTTCAATGTCCAGAAGTGTATATGTAAAGTTTACTCCAGTGCGTGGGAAATAAACATCCCAGGTTGGGATGCATAAACTAAAGCCAGAGGAGGGGATGGTCTGATGCAGAGGGGGGAGGGGGAAATTCCCCCCCCCCATCCCCCCCCTGAAAAATCGCACACTGGAAGGAGGTCAGCCGTGCCCTGGTATTTGCCTGGAGCGATTTAAGGAAATCACGGAAAACCTAAATCAGGATTGCCGGACGCGGGATCCCCACAGTGCTTGGAGCCATTTGAACCATTTTTTATATGCCTGAAGTGGCGTAAAGAGCGACGTCACTGGTCAGTGGCTGAATGGGAACGAGTGATTTGGAGTCATGAATCACGATATACGAGTATTACGTGGCAATCCGATGGAAGGGTTTCGGGTTGGCGAACCCGTGGAGAATGCAATAATGAGTGAACAGTGAAATAAAGAAGAAATGATGTCACGGTATGGGGGTGTTCCTCGTGGTTAGAGTGTGATCCACTTAAAAACAAAAAACAAAAAAAACACTTAAGCTTAAGAAAATGCTAAATGCTGAAGGACATGAACACGTTTCACAGCGTTGTGTTCTCAGAGTAGTAGAGGAACAGTTCGGAGGCAGTGCTTGTATCAGCATGACAATGCAAACCCTGCCACGAAGCAGCATCTGTGAGGCAAGGGCTGGAGGACAATGGCGTTCCCGAAATGGACTGGCGTACCCGAGTCCCGGCCTGAACCCAATGGAACATTTTTGGGGATCTTCGACCTGGTTCCAGGCCCTAACGTCCAACAACACTATCTTCTCTGCTTTCGCCTTTTGAGCAGTGGCGTTGTACTGGTTAATAAAAAAGAAAAAGAGAAGAAAAGAAAAGGTTGAAAATGGGGAAAGAAATGGCGAATAAAAAGGGTATTTTCAAATCGTTAATGACCGTGAAAAAGGGAAAGAATGAAATGCAAATCGGACTTCGTACTACAGAGAAGCTATCGGACTTCGTGATTCGGAAAAGCTATTGTTTGGGTGGTCCTTGTGGCGTTTCTGAGCAAAAGTCAAACAAATTTCTACTACAAAAATTATTTGAAAGAGAACAGAGAATAACAAAATGTGATTAACAGGGGGAAATGGTGTAAATAAGAGTTCATTCATTACCAAGTTCATATGTCTTCTCTCGTGCGGCGTCCAGGTCTTGTTCTCCAAAAATCTCCTGCTTCATTTCTGCATGAAAAAGTCGTAGCTGCTCCAAAATCTTGCAGTAAATTTCATCGTCCAGGAATTACTAATGTCTACGAATTAAAACCATCTTGATATTGAATGCAATGTATTTTACGGCTGCTTCCACCCTCCAAATTTCATACAAGCTTCCACAATACAATACGTCTGCACATCAATAAGTTTTTACGTCTTAATCTGACTAACGAATAAGTTTTACGTCTGAATCATACCAAGACTAGCGAATAAGTGAAGTTAAGCTTCCGCTCTCAAGAGACGAGAGCGGGTAGAAAACAAAAAGAGTTACAATTTTTGTACCTTCATTTTCTTATAAATACTTTCTCTGCCGTCGAGCGCTCATACAGCTGTGACGGTATAACTGATATCTGAGGGAACGAGTGTAGCGCGGCGAAATTCAAAGTCCCGTTACAGCGTGCTGATATTCCTCCACAGACATTCAGACACCTCACAGAAATCGTCGCCAGCAAAGTTCTACCATAAATGCGAAGGACGGCCACACCTCGTGTTAATGTCCACTAATAGATGCCGATACTGTTATCAGGTAGTGTATGTTGATGACAAAAGGCATGTATATAGGAAGATAAACTTAAGCACATTTGCAAAGTAATTTTTTTTATTTTTTTGCATAGGTATTTGTGTTGCACAGAAGTTCCTTTCTTTTTCATTTCTTGTTCCGTTTGTATTCCGTCAGGCAGAAGCAGATTCTGGACATTTATTTATTTCTTCATTCAAGTCCACTTTCTTGATGACAACAATGGCCTGTTAGATAAACAGAAGTCCATCATTCGAACCTTAGTGATAACATATTCCTCTTATCCTGTTATGAATAATGAACTAAGATTAGTGTGTCTGTCGTACTGTTTCTGGCCAAAGGTTTCAGCAGAGCGAAAATTTCGTAGAAATTACGTATTGGATTTATGTCCGAATTTTCATAGCCAGACCCCCCTGCGGGTTCGGGGGTTAGAATAGGCCCGCGGTATTCCTGCCTGTCGTAAGAGGCGACTGCAAGGAGTCTCAAACTTTTCGGCCGTATGTGATGGTCCCCTGTTGGGTTTGACCTCCATCTCTCAAAATTTTTCCGAAGAGCGAGCCGATTGGGGAAGGGCGCCTTACTTGGTGCATTGTGTCCATCTAGCGATCAGACCTTTCGCCAGCTTCTTTGTCGTTGCATTGCAGTCCTGCCCTCTCTCCATCTCTTGGGCATGGATACGTTCCTGCGTGCATTTTTCACCTTGCGCTGTGCAGTGCCACTTTCTGCACTGATGGCGACGATGGACCACATGTCACCTAACACCCAGCACGATAGCCAGTCCGTTGTGGTGGGGCCGCCATGTACCCTGTTGGTTGTAGCCCCCTGACAACACAGGGATCGCTCTACTGATGCCTGCGCCGTTAACTCCCCACGTATGCCAAGGAGTTGATGCCCGTCTCCCTGGGGCATCAGGATTCCCGGCAATGGCCATCCTGCCAGGTGGCTATTCCTGCGGCTGGGTGGCGCCCGTGGCGAGGGCCCTTGGTCGGAGTAGGTGGCATCAGGGCGGATGACCCGCAATGAAGCGTGGTACATCATCTCTCGCTGGCGGCCAGCCGCCAGCAGTCTCTAAGCATTCTCGGGCTCAATTTAATGCTCAGAAGTACGATGCGAAGACGTTCCCCTCTCTGGAAACGCCGTGGGAGGAGCGTAAGTCTCAGGATGGAGGTAACAGTTATTCGCCCCGATTCTTAGTATGCACGAGAGCTGATGGGGAGTCTTTTCTATCCACAAAGCCTCAGTTCTTCGTCGAGCATTTAGAGGACAAGTTTGGGGAGGTGGAGGGCTTGTCCAAAATGCGCTCTGGGTCAGTACTGATACAAACGGCATCCTCCACCCAGTCACGCAGGTTACTTGCTTGTGACAAGTTGGGGGATGTTAACGTTACCATTACACCACATAAGAGTTTAAATATGGTCCAGGGTGTTATTTTCCATAGGGACCTACTTTTGCAGTCTGATGACGAGCTGCGCGCCAACTTAGAGTGTAGAGGTGTTCATTTCGTCCGGCGCGTTCATCGGGGTCCGAAGGACAATCAGGTTGCTACCGGTGCCTTCATCTTGGCCTTTGAGGGTGATGCACTGCTGGAGAAGGTAAAGGTGATGGTCTACCGTTGTGACGTTAAGCCCTATATCCCTCCCCCGATGCGGTGCTTTAAGTGCTGGAAGTTCGGCCATATGTCTTCCCGCTGCACTTCCAGCCTCACATGTCGAGATTGCGGACGCCCATCACATCCCAATACTCCGTGTGCCCCGCCTCCCATCTGTGTCAACTGCGGAGAGCATCATTCACCTTGCTCGCCTGACTGCAAAGTCTTTCAGAAAGAGCGCAAAATCATGGAATATAAGACCCTGGACCGGCTGACCTATACTGAGGCCAAAAGGAAATATGACAGACTCCATCCTCTGAGAATGACATCTTCTTACGCAGCTGCTACAACTACTGTGCTAGCCCCATCAGTTTCGAGACTTCCAGCCAGCTCAATGAGCAGTACGACTCCTCCTGCCCCCTTGCCCGTGGGGGGCTCTACCCAACCGGTTGCTCCTGCACCACCTACCTCAGGAGCAACATCCTCCCACCCATCGGGGACGTCCGTCCCCGCTTCTCAGCCAGAGAAGCGTCTCACTTCTTCGGCTACTCTCGTCTGTAAGGGTTCCCTTGGGTCCCTCCCTTCCCAGCCTTCCACCAGCGGGAAGGATGACGGCCGGGCATAGGGCTTCACGATCCTCCTCCGTCCCGGAGACTGAATCAGTGAAGCCTTCCCAGCTGGTGAAACCCAAGGTTCAGCGAGAGAAGTCCAAGAGAAAGCCTCTTACCGTCTGTCCAAAGAACTTGCGGTGGCACCAACCCCACCACACCCCTCGAGCTCTGCATCTGAGGATGAGGTCGAGATTCTGGCGTCCGCTGAGGACCTTGATCTCGCCGGTCCCTCAGACGCCATGGATGTCACTCGCACGGGTACTGAATCAGTGGCAGTGAGTGAACTAGCGGCGTAAATTGCCTTCCCAGTCCCTTCACGCCTTTCTCAGCCATGGACAATATCATCCTCCAGTGGAACTGCAGCGGTTTTTTCCACCACCTAGCTGAGCTCCGACAACTTATCAGCCTTCACCCTTTCTTCTGCATTGCTTTTCAGGAAACTTGGTTTCCAGCAATGCGAACCCCCGCCCTCCGTGGCTATCGGGGTTATTATAAGAACCAGGCGGCTTATGAAAGGGTGCCTGGTGGCGTCTGCCTCTATGTCCTTCACACTCTGCACAGCGAGTCTGTCCCTCTCCAAACACCTTTAGAGGCTGTCGCTGTTCGGGTGTGGACGCCACAGGCTGTTACCGTCTGCAGTCTTTACCTTCCATCGGATGGTGATGTCTCGCAGCATGTCCTGGCTGCGCTGAAAGCCCAATTGCCGCCACCTTTCTTGCTACTGGGCGACTTCAACGCCCATAACCCTCTGTGGGGTGGGTCAGTGGCAACAGGTCGAGGCGCCACCGTTGAGCATTTATTGTCGCAGCTCGATCTCTCGATTTTAAATGATGGTGCCTTCACACACTTCAGTGTGGCGCATGGCACATACTCCACCATTGACCTTTCGATCTGTAGCCCTAGCCTCTTACCGTCTGTCCAACGGAGTGTGCATGACGACCTGTGTGGTAGTGACCATTTTCCGATCTTTCTGTCACTACCACAGCGTCACTCTTCTGGGCGCCCTAGCAGATGGGCTATGAATAAGGCTGACTGGGACTTGCTCTCCTCCACTGCCGCTATTGAGCCTCTCTCTAATGATGACCTTGATGCGGTGGTTCAATCGGTCACCACCGGCATCGTTACTGCCACCGAATCTGCCATTCCCCGTTCCTCTGGGTCCCCTCGGCGGCGGACTGTGCCTTGGTGGTCGCCTGAGATCGCTGCAGCGATTAAAGATCGCCGGCGGGCGCTACAGCGTCACAAGCGACATCCCTGCATTGAACACCTCATCACCTTCAAACGGCTGCGTGCGCGGGCCCACCGCCTTATCCGCCAAAGCAAGCAGGAGTGCTGGGAGCGGTATGTGTCCACCATTGGCCTCCATGTCTCTCCATCGCAGGTCTGGGCCAAGATCCGACGCCTCTATGGCTATCGGACCCCTGTCAGCGTCCCTGCGCTCTCACTGAATGGAGCCAACAGCTTGGCAGAGCATTTTGCTCTTAGTTCTGCTTCTTCCAATTACTCACTGACCTTCCGCTCCATTAAAGAGCGGATGGAACGTCGGAGCCTTTCGTTTCGCACCCACCACCCAGAATCTTACAATGCTCCACTCAGTGAGTGGGAATTTCGCAGTGCCCTAGCCCCTTGCCCTGATACCGCTCCTGGGCCAGATGGCATCCACTGTCAGATGCTGAAACACCTTTCAGTGGACTGCCAGCGACGCCTCCTCGACCTTTACAACGTTCTTTGGGTCGAGGGGGAGTTACCGCCGCAAAGGCGGGAAAGCATTGTCATCCCCGTTTTGAAACCTGGAAAGAACCCTCTGGTGGTGGACAGCTACCGTCCCATTAGCCTCACCAACGTTCTTTGCAAGTTGCTTGAACGGATGGTGAGCCGGCGCTTGAACTGGGTACTGGAGTCTCGGGGCCTTCTGGCTCCGTGTCAGGGTGGGTTCCGTAAAGGCCGCTCCGCCACCGACAATCTGGTGAGCCTGGAGTCGGCCATCCGTACTGCCTTTGCCCGCCGTCAGCACCTGGTCGCTGTCCTTTTCGACATGCGGAAGGCGTACGATACGACACGGCGTCATCACATCCTTTCTACGCTTCATGGATGGGGTCTTCGGGGTCCTCTGCCGATTTTTATCCGCAATTTTCTGTCGTATCGTACCTTCCGCGTGCAAGTCGCGGCCTCATATAGTTCCTCCCACGTCCAGGAGAACGGTGTGCCACAGGGTTCTGTTTTAAGTGTCTGCCTGTTTTTAATAGCCATTAACGGGCTCGCTGCGGCCGTGGGAAATTCTGTCTTCGCTTCCCTGTATGCTGACGACTTCTGCCTTTACTACAGCTCTACTGGCATTGCAGCTGTTGAACGTCAGCTACAGGGCGCTATCCGCAAGGCGCAGTCTTGGGCTGTAGCGCATGGTTTTCAGTTTTCGGCTGCCAAGACCCACGTTATGCATTTCTGCCGGCGCCGAACAGTCCATCCTGAGCAGCGGCTTTATCTTGCCGACGACCTCCTTGCTGTGGTGGAGACCCACAGGTTTTTGGGTGTAGTTTTTGATGCCCGGCTGACTTGGCTGCCTCACATTCTGCAGCTTAAACAGACGTGTTGGCGGCATCTAAATGCTCTGAGATGCTTGAGCCACACCCGCTGGGGCGCCGACCGATCTACCCTGTTACGGCTCTACCAGGCGTTAATCCCATCTCGTCTGGATTATGGGAGCCTGACTTATTGCTCAGCATCCCCATCTGCGTTGCGGGTGCTGGACCCAATCCTCCATAGCGGGATACGCCTTGCCACTGGTGCTTTCCGGACCAGCCCAGTGGACAGCATACTGGTGGAGGCGGGTGTCCCTCCACTGCGATTCCGCCGCCAACGTTTTCTGGCTTTTTATGCTGCCCATGTTTTCAGCTTGCCCGGGCATCCTAACTATCGGCTACTATTCCCACAGTCGCACGTCCAGAACGCAGGCCCAGGGCTGGTTATACGATCGCGGTCCGAGTCCGAGAGCTTCTCGCCGGACTTGGGGCTTTACCTCTTCCTCCTCCCTTCCGGGCACCTCTGCATACACCCCCGTAGTGTGTGCCTCGCCCTCGCCTTCAGCTGGAATTGGGACAGGGCCCGAAGGACTCAGTCCCTCTGGAGGCTTTCCACCGCCGCTTTCTTTCCATCCTCGCAACGTATCAGGGCTCTAGCATTGTTTACACTGACGGTTCGATGGTTGCTGGTCGTGTCGGTTATGCGCTAACTCTAGGGGACCATTCCGAACAACGTTCCTTGCCGACTCGCTGCAGCGTTTACACTGCTGAGCTGTTCGCCATCTTTCGTGCCCTAGAGTATCTCCGCTCCTGCTCAGGTGAGTCCTTCGTTATCTGTAGCGATTCCCTGAGCGGTTTACGATCTCTCGACCAGTGTTTTCCTCGTTCCCGTCTGGTGATGGCTATCCAGGAGTCCCTGTATACTCTTGCCTGTTGCGGCCGCTCTGTGGTCCTCGTGTGGACCCCAGGCCATGTTGGGATACCCGGCAATGAGAATGTTGACCGCCTGGCGAAAGAGGCCACCAGTACACCATCTCTGGACGTTGGCCTCCCGGAGACAGATTTGCGAGCGTTCCTATGCAGCAAAATTCTAGACCTTTGGGACACTGAATGGCGCGTCCTGCCTTCACGGAACAAACTTCGGGCCATCAAGGAACCTACCGGTGTGTGGCGCTCCTCCTTGCGGGTATCTCGCAGGGAGTCTGTTGTCCTCTGCCGGCTGCGCATTGGGCACACATGGATGGCGCACGGCCACCTATTGCGACGTGAGGGCCCACCTTTATGTCGCTGCGGCTCCGTTTTGACAGTGGTCCACATTTTATTGGACTGTCCACTTTTAGCTGTGCTCAGGCAGTCATTCGCACTGCCTGACACGCTCCCTGCCCTTTTAACAGATGACTCTGCTATGGCTGACTTAGTTTTACCTTTTATTCGGGCAGGGGGGTTTTATCGTTCAATCTGAGTGTTTCTGTTTTATTTTATTGTTTTGTGTTGATTATGGCCTTTGGCCTACGATTTTAAACTGATTTTTTAATGTGTTTCTAAGTGGTTGGCTTTTCCTTTTTTAATTCTATGGTCGGCCAACCACCGTCACACTCTGTGTGATTTTAGTTCGTTTTGTCTTGTCTTTGTCTAAGTTTCTCTTGTTCTGTATCGTCTGTGATCTATTCTGTTAATCGTTTTTATTCTCTGTGGGTGTTCTTCGTATTTGGAAAAAGGGACCGATGACCGTAGCAGTCTGGTCCCTTTAATCCCACAAACCAACCAACCAACCTTCATAGCCAGACTAAGAGTGGGAAGTGAACAAATTGGGTGTCAAATTCGCTAGCAAGAGGCCTAGTTAAAAAAAAAAAAAAGATAATTGCTTGAAAGCAGTATGATTAAGAAAAACTTAATTAGTTGTTTGAGGGGAAAGTGTCACATTCCACGAACACCTGCTGCCAGCTATGAATATGAAGTGTCAAAAAAATCTTATTACAGTATAAACTGAACTTCTCTGCTTACTCTTGACCTATATACTGTGAACAATAACAGAATACTGATCGATATTTCAGTACGTTATGTTCCATGCTTCCTGAACAAAACTACAGAATAAAAGTAGCTACCGAGCGAGGTGGCGCAGTGGTTAGCCCACTGGACTCGCATTCGGGAGGACGACGGTTCAATCCCGCGTCCGGCCATCCTGATTTAGGTTTTCTGTGATTTCCCTAAATCTCTCAAGGCAAATGCCGGGATGGTTCCTTTGAAAGGGCACGGCCGACTTTCTTCCCCGTCCTTCCCTAATCCGATGAGACCGATGACCTCGCTGTCTGGTCTCCTCCCCCAAAAAAACAACAATAAAATTAGTTTTTAAAAAGAATCTAATCAAATATTTGGTGAAACTGTTTGTCTAAATGTAAGAAATAAAATAGGTCAGAGAAACATTTGATGTACCTTTGAATCATATTCGAAATCTTACTTTAAAGCAAATGATTTCGCAAAACATTTGACCGTTCTTTTTGTTAATTTGTTTTCCTTTCTCCGTTTCTACTATTTTCGCTCAAACATTTCGACTATTACAGGCGAATCTGAATACAGTTATCCCATGGTGATTTTTTCCACTCTCAGTCGCGCGTTTGTTTACTGTGACGGAAAGAGCCATAAGTTTTTGTTATTTCAACCTACTTTAACTAAACAGCTATTATTTGTTTCCTTATCTTAAGGTAGATATTAAAGAGAATTTTACACCAGACGTGTTTCGCTTTTATTTATGAAGCATCTTCGGTGGCTCTTGTGCAAAATGGATACATATGTTTGTGCATTTTGGGTTGTTTTAGATTAAAAACAGCATTTTGTTTATTAAGTTGGTGTACAATTTACTTACAGCGTTTCTGCCTCTCGTTTATAAATTCTTCAAGTGACTGCTTCTTTTCTCTTTGTTAGCAGAGCTTGATGTCGAAAGACTTTGTTTCACATATAGTTTTTGCGTCTGTGTGCTTTTTTATGCTGCATTTGCGTCATTTACAACCCACCTCACTTTTGGGAAACGAACTGAATTTGTGGGTTCTCACTCAGCACAGTATTATAGTGATTATCCGTTCGTTTGTTTTCGTTCAGGTTCTGATCACTGGCAATGAGGCTACATTTTTTAATACAACTAGTGTGGTGTCACCGCCAGACACCACACTTGCTAGGTGGTAGCTTTAAATCGGCCGCGGTCCATTAGTATACGACGGACCCGCATTTCGCCACTGTCAGTGACCGCAGACCGAGCGCCACCACACGGCAGGTCTCGAGAGACTTACTAGCACTCGCCCCAGTTGTACGGACGACTTAGCTAGCGATGCAACACTGACGAAGCCTCGTTTATTTGCAGAGAAGATAGTTAGAATAGCCTTCAGCTAAGTCAATGGCTACGACCTAGCAAGGCGCCATAGCAATTGATAGTTATCGTATGAAGCATGTCTCATACTTTTCTTTATAGCATTCATTACGTATCCTGTTTCTGACCTCACGCCATCCTGCGTGAGCTTATAGCGTGCATTTCGGCTTCCTCTCATTGTGTCTAGGCTGTCTTGTCTAGACACAGCAATTAGTGTGTATGTGTTTGTAGGGGGGATGACGAGAGAGAGAGAGAGAGGGGGGGAGGGAGGGAGAGAGGGAGAGTGGGAGAGAGTGAGAGAGAGGTTGGCTAGTAGGTTTGGGAGGGGGGGGGGGTTGACAGTGAACGTGTGTGTGTGTGTGTGTGTGTGTGTGTGTGTGTGTGTGTGTGAATTTTTTTTAAGGGGGGATGGTGATTATAGGAAAGAAACTGGGAGGAGATGGTAGTGGTAAATGGAGCCGGCGATTATAAATGTTTATGCATGTGACGTTATATTAAGTGATCTATCAGTTTAAAGGGTGTGTAGTTTATTAGGTTGGTCTGATAATTTTTGAGTTGTTTCTTCTTTTATTGTAATTTTTAGAGGTGTTTTCTGTTGTTGTTTATCGTTATTATTTCCATGTCTGTGGTTGGTTGGTTGGTTGATTTGGGGGAGAGGACTAAACAGCGAAGTCATCGGCCCAACAGGTGAGGGAAGGATGGGGAAGGAAGTCGGCCGTGCCCTTTCGATGGAACCATGTCTTTGTCTCTAGAGGTAATTTTTTGTTGGTGTTGTAATTGTTCTGCAAAAGTTGGATGATCTGTCATATACTTCCACGTTCTTACATCTTCTTTGCCGAGCGAGGTGGCGAAGTGGTTAGCACACTGGACTCCCATTCGGGAGGAAGACGGTTCAAACCCGCGTCCGGCCATCCTGATTTAGGTTTCCGTGATTTCCCTAAATCGCTTCAGACAAATGTCGGAATGCTTCCTTTGAAAGGGCACGGCCGACATCCTTCTCCATCTTTCCGTAATCCGATGGGACCAATGACCTCACTGTTTTGTGCCCTCCCCCAAATCAACCAAGCAACATGTTCTTTGTATCTGATGTCAAACGTCGTCCTGGTTTGACCTATGTACCTACCATCACATGTATCACATTTCAGTTGGTGTATTCCTGATTTCTGATATAGGCCACTTTACCTATTTTTTTGGGAAGTATTTTGCAATTGAATTGTTGCTTTTGTGGGCTATTTTTATGTCTTGCTTTTTTGAAAGTATTAGATATTCTTTGTGTGTATTTGTTGTTGTACAGCATTTTTAATCTAAAACAACCAAAAATGTACAAACGTATGTATTGCAGCAGCATTTGCTACCATCAAAATAACAAACAACAACATTGCCATAATACAGAGAGCCCTGTTACTACCAACAGCCGGATGGGTCTCCTGGAGGCAGTTCGCGGAGTTCCGGATTCCTGGAACGTACGCGGACAGGGACGCTGTCGGCAGGTCGCGGCAGGCAGAAGAGGCACGGGCGCGCTTGTGAGACGCGCTGCGACGCTCTCAGGATGGGGACGTCCCACACAGCTGATTGACGTCCGCAGCCCCGCTTCCGCATACGCGTTCTGCACTATCAACGTGTGCGAGTAATGTTCAGGAAAGGGAACTCTTTCTATAGCGCACTGACTTGTCATAATACTAGCGCAAGCTGAAAATCTCCCGGGCTCGCAAAAAGGTAGCACTGATACCAGTTACACCTACATTTGTAGCATTCCATGGATCCTGAAAAACGAGGTCCCTGGGATGTGGAAACAGGTCAGAGGTATACATTTTATTTAAGGGCAGTACAATGTAATGACCTTGAATTACGAGATACTGTTGCATTTCTTTGGCAATGTCAACTACGCTGGTGTGGTGGGGCAGTACAAGCAACGAAGAATAAGGAAGGTAAGCCAGATCTGGTTAGCGCACTGTCATTGGTTAGCGACTTGTTACGTCACCCGGCAACCGTCTCCGCTTTTAGTGTACAGGATATCACAAAATACATTTTTAACGTCTCTTCTCTTTAGGGGTGTAATCGGACTTTCTGTGCAGGAGGACCAGGGCTCCGCTCCCGGAAGCGGCACCGCCATTTTTAATTTTCCGTCAATTCCCAGGGGGATTGGGGGTGGGGTGGGTTGTCAGCACAGCCCTGGGACAAAGACATTCCCGCCAAAGTTCGAGATTTCCGCCAAAATTCTAAAATCCTGGCAATAGGGTAGGTTGGGGAGAGGGAGGATGGAGAGGGGTGAAGGCGCTGAGGCACACGTGCAGGCTGAGAAAAACACATGACATCATCTGGGTTGGGGGTGGGCGTGGTCGAAGGCGGCGGTGGTCATGGTTGGGGGCGGGGGGTGATTAATAGATCAATTTAATTAATTAGCATATTAATTTGATATCAAAACTGGTGTGGTGCGGCCAACTCCCTACTATTTGTCCGGCCGATTAACCACGAGAGCCGATGTGCCAGCCAGCCTGGATGTGGTTTTTAGGCAGGTTACCACATCCGAATAGTTACCCACATCCGACTGGTACCCACGTCCCGCCTCAGTTACAAGATTCGCAAGCATTTCGAAACGTTCTCACACTACCGATATCGGCTAAAAACAGTCCTGGTCGGGCCGGCCGGTGTGGCCGTGCGGTTCTAGGCGATTCAGTCTGGAACCGCATGACCGCTACGGTCGCAGGTTCGAATCCTGCCTCGGGCATGGATGTGTGTAATGTCCTCAGGTTAGGTAGGTTTAAGTAGTTCTAAGTTCTAGGGGACTGATGACCACAGATGTTAAGTCCCATAGTGCTCAGAGCCATTTTATTTTGAAAATGAAGTGGCTCTAAAAATAATGTAAACATATGCAAAGTGGGCTACAAAATGAACTTAGTTAATGAAAAACTTCGTACGAGGTTGCAACTGAAATTACAAAAAGGTTAGACACTTAATTTAAAAGCGCAATGTTTTGCTTTATGAGATCTCGTTCTTTTAAGATGAACGAAAATTGCTGTATAACCATCTTAGAGCTATTTTGAGCAAAATTGTTACGTTTCTCTTGGAGCCTTGTGCGCTATTCGTTCTTGCCAACATGAATTATTGTGTTCATAATTGGACGTTAAACATAAACAAGTAAAAAATTAAGTAAAGTCTTTAAAATGATATCATTCTTGAAGAATTTAACACGGTACCCATATGATTCAATATGCAAAGTTAAACTGATATTTCTATAGTCAGAATAGTCGAGACTTTAGCACTTGCGAGCAATACGTAACTCATAACTGAAAAGAGATAATATGTCAACAAACTCCAGGAATTACTAATGAGCTATAATAACATGAAATGAAGGTGCCTATCGACTGAGTGACGTAACTATGAACTACGTATATGTTGCAACTCAGGAAGCGTGATGGTGTAGGAGAGTTTAATGCTCGCCACAAGCTACACTCCTGGAAATTGAAATAAGAACACCGTGAATTCATTGTCCCAGGAAGGGGAAACTTTATTGACACATTCCTGGGGTCAGATACATCACATGATCACACTGACAGAACCACAGGCACATAGACACAGGCAACAGAGCATGCACAATGTCGGCACTAGTACAGTGTATATCCACCTTTCGCAGCAATGCAGGCTGCTATTCTCCCATGGAGACGATCGTAGAGATGCTGGATGTAGTCCTGTGGAACGGCTTGCCATGCCATTTCCACCTGGCGCCTCAGTTGGACCAGCGTTCGTGCTGGACGTGCAGACCGCGTGAGGCGACGCTTCATCCAGTCCCAAACATGCTCAATGGGGGACAGATCCGGAGATCTTGCTGGCCAGGGTAGTTGACTTACACCTTCTAGAGCACGTTGGGTGGCACGGGATACATGCGGACGTGCATTGTCCTGTTGGAACAGCAAGTTCCCTTGCCGGTCTAGGAATGGTAGAACGATGGGTTCGATGACGGTTTGGATGTACCGTGCACTATTCAGTGTCCCCTCGACGATCACCAGTGGTGTACGGCCAGTGTAGGAGATCGCTCCCCACACCATGATGCCGGGTGTTGGCCCTGTGTGCCTCGGTCGTATGCAGTCCTGATTGTGGCGCTCACCTGCACGGCGCCAAACACGCATACGACCATCATTGGCACCAAGGCAGAAGCGACTCTCATCGCTGAAGACGACACGTCTCCATTCGTCCCTCCATTCACGCCTGTCGCGACACCACTGGAGGCGGGCTGCACGATGTTGGGGCGTGAGCGGAAGACGGCCTAATGGTGTGCGGGACCGTAGCCCAGCTTCATGGAGACGGTTGCGAATGGTCCTCGCCGATACCCCAGGAGCAACAGTGTCCCTAATTTGCTGGGAAGTGGCGGTGCGGTCCCCTACGGCACTGCGTAGGATCCTACGGTCTTGGCGTGCATCCGTGCGTCGCTGCGGTCCGGTCCCAGGTCGACGGGCACGTGCACCTTCCGCCGACCACTGGCGACAACATCGATGTACTGTGGAGACCTCACGCCCCACGTGTTGAGCAATTCGGCGGTACGTCCACCCGGCCTCCCGCATGCCCACTATACTCCCTCGCTCAAAGTCTGTCAACTGCACATACGGCTCACGTCCACGCTGTCGCGGCATGCTACCAGTGTTAAAGACTGCGATGGAGCTCCGTATGCCACGGCAAACTGGCTGACACTGACGGCGGCGGTGCACAAATGCTGCGCAGCTAGCGCCATTCGACGGCCAACACCGCGGTTCCTGGTGTGTCCGCTGTGCCGTGCGTGTGATCATTGCTTGTACAGCCCTCTCGCAGTGTCCGGAGCAAGTATGGTGGGTCTGACACACCGGTGTCAATGTGTTCTTTTTTCCATTTCCAGGAGTGTATGTTCTGCAGGACTTGCAGCTTCTGTAGCTTGTCTGAGGCAGTCATAATGACAGGAGCACCGAAGGCTTACCGGGACATACATTTAACTCTGTAAAGTAGGTCAAATTTATTTTCATTGCAGTGCGTTGAACGTACTAAACAATAATGTTCCACAATCACGTTGCGTAGTAACAGTGTATAGACCGTATCAGGACTCCCCATTAGATTGTAGACAGTGTAGCCAACATAACGCTATTCCTTGCATTGTGTAAGAACTCTGATATAGATAGTAATAATCTGACGGCGAAACATGGGAGCGCGATTCTAAGCACTGTTGTGAGACGAGGCCTGTCTGCGAGACTTTTACGTCCTGTGCGGCACTAATGTTGGCAAACATAGTGCTGTGGAAAGTACAAAATTTGTCTAAACAATATTCCTGATCGAGACACTGCAACGTGGCTCATCTTACACCTGTTATCTCTTATTTCGAAATGTTAAGGTCTATGTGATTATGATACGCAGAAAGCAATTACGAAACGAGATAAACCGTTCTGGGAATTTAATACTACAGAACCACGAACATCTAAAGCAGGAAAGTTGGGTTCTCCCGATACTTCCAAATCATGTCATACCGTCTCTAATACACCAAGACAGCGCACGGTGCGTACCATGTACCACTACTTTCTCCTTTGCTCTTCCACCCGTAGATTGAGCGAGGGAAAAGCGGCTGTCTGTATGCATCCATATGAGCCCTAATTTCTCGTATCTTATCTTCGTCGTCATTACGCGAAATGTATGTCGGCGGCAGTAGGGTCGTTCTCAAGTCAGCTTCAGATGCTGGTTCTCTAAATTACTTCAATAGTGCTCCGTTAAAAGACCGTCGCCTTCTCTCCAGGAATTTCCATTTCAGTTCAGGAAGCATCTCCGTAACACTTGTGTGTTGTTCGATGTCTTCCTTTAATCCGACCTGATACTAATCCCAGACACACTAGCACTACTCACGGACAGGTCGCACTAGTGTTCTACAAGCGGTCTCCTTTACAGATGAACCACACTTTCCCAAAATTCTCCCAGAAAACTGAAGTCGACCATTCACCTTCACTACCGCAATCCTCACATGCTCTTCCAATTTCATATCGCTTAGCGACGTCATCCCCACATATTTAGTCGATGTGACAAGCAGAACACTATTATTAATGCTGCATACGAACTACGGGTTTGTTTTTCCTATTCATCCACATTAACTTACATTTTCCTACATTTAGAGCCAGCTGCCATTCATCACATCAACTAGAAATGTAGTCTGAGTCATCTTGTTTCATCTCACAGTCACTCATCTTCGACACCTTCATCTACATCTACATCTACATGGTTACTCTGCAATTCACACTGCCTGGCAGAGGGTTCATCGAACCATTTTCATGCTAATTCTGTATCATTCCACTCTCGAATGGCGCGTGGGAAAAAGGAGCACCTAAATCTTTCCGTTCGAGCTCTTATTTCTCTTATTTTATTACGATGATAATTTCTCCCTACGTAGGTGGGTGTCAACAAAATATTTTCGCAATCGAAAGAGAAAGTTGGTAATTGAAATTTCGTAAATAGACCTCGCCGCAAAGAAAACCGCCTTTGTTTCAGTGACTGCCACCCCAACTCGCGTATCATATCAATGACACTCATGCCCCTATTGCGCGATAACACGAAACGAGCTGCCCTTCTCTGCACTTTTTCGATGTCCTCCGTCAATCCTACGTGGTAAGGATCCCACACCGCGCAGCAATGTTCCAGCAGAGGACGGACAAGTGTAATGTAGGCTGTCTCTTTAGTGGGTTTGTCGAATCTTCTAAGTGTTCTGCCAACAAAGCGCAGTCTCTGTTTCGTCTTCCCCACAAAATTATCTATGTGGTCTTTCCAATTTAAGCTGCTCGTAATTGTAATACCTAGGTATTTAGTCGAATTGACAGCCCTTAGATTTGTGCGATGTATCGTATACCCAAAATTTATCGGATTTCTTTTAGTTCAAATGGTTCAAATGGCTCTGAGCACTATGGGACTCAACTGCTGTGGTCATAAGTCCCCTAGAACTTAGAACTACTTAAACCTAACTAACCTAAGGACAGCACACAACACCCAGCCATCACGAGGCAGAGAAAATCCCTGACCCCGCCGGGAATCGAACCCGGGAACCCGGGCGTGGGAAGCGAGAACGCTACCGCACGACCACGAGATGCGGGCTTTCTTTTAGTACCCATGTGGATGACCTCGCACTTTACTTTGTTTAGTGCCAATTGCCACTTTTCGCATCATACAGAAATTCTCTCTAAATCATTTTGTAATTGGAATTGATCGTCTAATGATTTTACTAGACGGTAAATTACAGCGTCATCTGCAAACAATCCAAGGGGGCTGCTCATATTATCACCTAGGTCATTTATTTAAATCCCGTGCACCATAACATCATCAGCAAACAACCCGCAAATTGCTGCCCATCGTGTCCCCAAGATTATTTGTGTGTATAGTAAATAACAGCTGTCCTGTCACACTTCTCTGCGGCATGTCTGACGATACCCGTGTCTTTGGTGAAGATTCACCGTCCAGGACATCATATTGAGTTCTATTACTTAAGAAGTCTACGAACCACTCAAATATCTGCAAAACCTATTCCGTATGCTCGCACCTTCGTTAACAGACTGCGGTGGGGTAGCGTGTCAAACGCTTTTCGGAAATTAGGAAATAAGGAATCTACTTGTTGCTTTCATCCATAGTTCACAGTAATGTGAGAAAATGGGAAGCTGAGTTTCACACGAGCGATGCTTTCTAAAATCGTATTGATTCGTGGACAAAAGCTTTTCGGTCTCTAGGAAATTTATTGCATTCGAACTCTGAATATGTTCTAGACTTCTGCTGCTATCCGATGTTAGGGATATTGGTCTGTAATTTTGTGGGTTCATTCTTTTACTCTTCTTAGGTAAACGAGTCACGTGCGCTTTTTCCCAGTCGCTTACGACTTTGCGCTGGGTGAGAGATTCGCGATTAATGCAAGCCAAGTAAGGAGTCAGTGCCGGTAAAACCGAATTAGGATTCATCCAAACCTGGCAACTTATTTGTTTTCAACTCTTTCAGATGTTTCTCTACGCCAGGGATGCTTATTACTACATCGTCCCTTCGAGAGTCTGTTCGATGATCGAATATAGGTATGTTCGTTCGATTCTCCTGCGTGAACGATTTCGTCAACGCGTCATTTAAAACTTCGGATTTCGTTTTGCTATCTTCAATTTCCACACCAGACTCGTCAACAAGTGTCTGGATGGATGCCTTCGACCCGCTCATCGATTTTACGTAGGACCAGAATTTTATCGGGTTCTCGATAAAATCTTTTGCTAAGGTATGACGACGGTAGTTGTTGTGTGCTTCCCGCATACATCTTTCCACAGGCGTACGAATCTCTACTAACCTTTACCTGTCGTCATTTCCGCGTTCTCTTTTGAACCGAGAGTGCAACAGCCTTTGATTCCTCACCATTTTTCGAATTTCGTTGCTAAACCGCGGTGGGTCTTTCCGTCCTTAATCAGCTTACTAGGTACGTACCTATGCAGAGCACGATTTACAATATATTTAAACTTGCCCATAATTCCTCTATGTCCATCATACTGGAACTAAATGAGTGCAGTTCATTGTTTAAGTTAGATGCTAACAACTGCTTTCCTGCCCTTTCTCGGAGTAAAGCTCTCCTACCCTGTTGACTGATTTATTAACTTTCGTAACCATAGTCGCTACGATGACATCATGATCACTAATTCCCATCTCTATACTGACGCCGTCGATAAGATCCGGTTTGTTGGTAGCTACAATGTCTAAGATATTTCAGTTACATGTAGCTGCTCAAGACAGTTTTCGGATAACTTGTTCAAAACTACTTCGCAAGACTGCCTATCTCTACCCCCTGCAATGAATTCATAAACATTATCTTTGCATAAAATTAAGTTTTCGAGTCGTTTCAAGTGGTTCAGACTCCACGGGCGTTCAGCCCAGTACTGTGCAAGCTTCCTCTGCATGCCGACATATTTGTACAACTAACTCATCCCAAAGAATATTTTACTTCACAAAGTAATAAAACAACAGACTTTTAATGTATTTGTTTGGAAAGCATAGTCACATATAGAACTATCAACCCTTCATCGCGCGATTGCTATACAGTGCAACGTTCACACCAGAATGGCCACGAAAGTTAAGAATCGTCCAGACACTGTCTCCTGTCAACTTTTGAGCTACAGACTGACTGTCCACGACCACTGGCTGGCAGGTTATGTCTCCGGCCTGTATTGTTTAGCTTCCAAACCATTTATAAATCTGTAAGCGGTCGGGTTACCTCCTTCCAGTTTAATGTTTACAATATCATCCCAGAAAATAGCGAAAAGAACTCCACGAAGCAGCAATAATTTTGATCTCCTGTCTCAAGGATACCAAGGAGATAATCAGATAAAAACATATAATAGAATCCTTGAAAAAGATGTAAAGTAAATGTACATGTTATCTTTTGCGCTCTCTCTCTCTCTCTCTCTCTCTCTCTCTCTCTCTCACTCACTCACTCACTCACTCACTCACTCACTACTCAGCAGCTACCTGTAATTCTTTTGCTCGTGAACATATTATTCTGCTGCATACCTGGGCGTATGGGGATTAAGGGACATAATAAGCTTATGTGGTAACCTATCACCCTTGTGACAAACAAACTCTACCATCATATCTTCATGCTGCTACCTTACTACTGAGTAGAAAGGCAATGGCTCTGTGGCACGATAGTCGTACAATATAAGGAAGTATGTAAGTCAATCCAACAGTTGTGCTGCAGTGAACATTTATCCAGTCATGCAAATGGAAAGCAGCGTCTGCGTAATATTTCTACTAACAGGACGGTGCCCTATGATACACGGCCACATCCTCTTGTGAGTGGGCTGATCACTTCAGTATGCTATTGACTTGTCATTTCTGTGCATGTTGTAAGTCACTGTGATTGATATCCCGACAAGAGGACATATATTTATTTATTTACTCAGCCCGTTCAGATTCGGGCCTTCAGATACTCTTACACTGGACCAGGCCTGAACTCTGAAAGGTACCTGTTGACTTGGCAATTTCATTCCTTCCCATGATATTTCGTTTGTAATAATAGCACTATTTATCTTTGCCATACTTTACGCTGGTCTTCTATGATCAGTTTCGATTAATCGATACGAGCACTGTAGCAACCTCTTTGCTCGGTCACCGATTAAAATTTACGTCATTAGCCAGTCAGTTTGATCTCGACAAGTGGGTATCGTACGCGGATCACAGTCCAAGTGATGCTCCTTGTTTGAAAGATTATTCGCCATTACTACTTTACTTCTGAGTCTGTTTGTGCTGTTCACAGTCGGTTGGATGCTTCTTGAAGGACTCGCGTTTGGAGCGAAGACTGCTGTTGTCTCGTGGAGGTCCACACCGCCGTGCATATTCTACAATGAATAAAGAATCATGTGTGACCATTTGAGTTCACTTGCCGTGGTGCGGTGTAGTTATTGTGGGGAGGTTAAATTACGATCACTCCTCGTGTAGGAATTGAGATGTGTCCTTACGCGTAGTAAAATGAAAGATCAGGGGTTGCTAATACTTAACTGAATGAAAGCTGGTTATAGCGCCGTACATTACAAATAGTTGTCTCTTATTCAAGAAAAGAGATATAAGATGACAAAGTTTGTCGTCAATCTAAATCTTGTATTTGTAAATTCAAGAATCGATATTTTCTTGTATTCAGCGACAATGTAATTGCGTATTAATCTACCTCCTTCAGGTTTTCTTCGAAATGTACGCTATCACCCTTCGTATAAAGACACTACAGTGTAACACGAAGTATGCGCGCCATTTTGTTGAAACCTGTAGCATCGCTTTAAGATGCACAATCCTCAAGGTGTATTAGAAATCATCCATTTAATTCTGATTGCATAAGACACAGATGATAAACGGCTCTTCTTTGCACGCTATAAATTTCCAGGTGCTGACAAACGTAATCTGATGGATGCAGTTTTGCTGACGTGTTTGTCAAGCTTTCTGCTATGTACTCTTGCCCACTATTGTAATGTTCCGTAAGAGTGAGAATCAGGATTTAGATGTTCATTCAGATGATTTGTTTTGCATATAAAATCGATAGTTACAAGATTTAGGAGACGTCCTTACTGCACAGGTTGATGCTGTAAATAAAAAGTAACACTTGTTCAATTTGGTTGATTGACTCTACGAATTAGCACACACAAGGTAGTATACAAGTATAAACTATGAGCAAGCTGCGCTGAAATTATGAAATTGCGACACACACACACACACACACACACACACACACACAGAGAGAGAGAGAGAGAGAGAGAGAGAGAGAGAGAGAGTCGCATGGACGTCCACTCCAGTTATTAGCGTGGTACATACACAATTTATGTTACAAACCTACTTTTCAGTATACACACAATCACAATATTGCATCAAACATATAAATATTCATAATCAAGGCAATTCTGTTTCCTTTTGTCCATCAGTTCACTATATTTACAACTGAATACAAAATGTGATAACTATCAACACGATAGAATCAGCTTTTATAACTGCAATAAAAATGTTAAAAGGAAATCAATTAAACAAAAAAGAAAATGTATAGACAGTACTTACAAATTTATGTCCATTGACCCTCATGTTATTGACATTTCTACATACACTGTGCTGACAAAAGTCATGAGATACCTCCTAATATCATGTCGGACCTCCATTTGCCCAGTGTAGTGCGGTAGCTCGACGTGACATGGACTCAACAAGTCGCTGGAAATCCCCTGCATAAATATACAGCCATGCTGTCTCTATAACCGTCCACAATTGCGAAAGTTTTGTTGGTGCATTATTTTGTGCACGAACTGAGCTCTCCAATATGTCCCGTAAATGTTCGATGGGTGGCCAAATCACTCGCTCGAACTGCTCAAAATGTTCGTCGAAAGAAACGCAAACAACTTTGGCCTAGTGACTTGGCACATTGTCATCCATCGTTGTTTGGGAACAAGAAGTCCATGAATGGCTGCAAATGATCTACAAGTAGCGGATCATAACCATTTTCAGACAATGATCGGTTCATCTGGACTAGATGACCCAGTCCATTCCATGTAAACACAGCCAACACCATTATAGAGCCACCACCAGTATGCACAATGCCTTTTTGACAACCTGGGTCCATGGCGTCATGGGTCCTGCGTCACACTCAAATCCTGCCATCGGCTCTGACCAACAGAAATCGGGACTCGTCTCACCAGGCCACGGTTTCCAGTCGTCTAGGTTCCAACCGATATGGTCACGAGCCCAGGAGAGGCACTGCATGCGACGTCGTGTGCTTATCACTCGCGTCGGTCGTCTGCTATCATATCCGATTAATGCCACATTTCGCGGCACTGTCCTAACGGATACATCCGTCACACATCCCACATTGATTTTTGCGGTTACTTCACGCAGTGTTGCTTGTCTGTTAGAACTGAAAGCTCGACGAAAACGCCGCTGCTCTCAGTCGTTGAGGGAAGGCTGTCGGCCACTGCGTTGTCCGTGGTGAGAGGCATTGCATGAAATTTGGTATTCTCGACACACCCTTGGAGCTGTGGATCTCGGAATATTGAATTCCCTGACTATTTCCGAAATGAAACGTCTCACACGTCTACCTCCAAATACCATTCCGCGTTCAAAGTCTGTTAATTCTCATCGTGTGGTCATAATCAGTAGGAAACCTTTTAACATAAAACATCTGTGTGCAAATGACAGCTCTGGCAATGCACCGCCCTTTTATACTTTCTGTACGCGATACTACTGCCATCTGTATATGTGCATATCGCTGCCCGCTGTCCCATGACTTTCGTCACCTCAGTATAAAGCCATATTGAAAACCAAAGAGGAGCAAAGACACAAAATAGGGTCCCACTGAAAAAGAAAAAGCAAACGTAATAAATATTTACAAATCACAAGATGCCTAACAACCCAATTCAAAACGAAGAATCGTTTGTACTAATCGTTTATATTAACATTGTGAAATTTTCCCTCAGTCTGAGGCCTTCATGAAATAGCGCTTTTGCTTTGTTCAAATGGTTCAAATGGCTCTGAGCACTATGGGACTCAACTGCTGTGGTCATAAGTCCCCTAGAACTTAGAACTACTTAAACCTAACTAACCTAAGGACATCACACACATCCATGCCCGAGGCAGGATTCGAACCTGCGACCGTAGCGGTCATGCGGTTCCAGACTGCAGCGCCTTTAACCGCGCGGCCACTCCGGCCGGCTTTTTTGCTTTGTATCGCGACGTGTAGCTCACTTAAGATTAAACCCTACATTTAATTTCACTAAATAAAATGTGTTAAATAATGGATGAAATGTTGTATTTACTGACTCCAGTCGCGAAGTTCTGCTTCCGCCTGTTGTGGTTACGTGTTGTCGTGGCCCACTGTAAACAGACAACATTCATTGCTCCAAGTCTCCTCCTTGGACAGCTGCTGCAGCCACTGACCAGCGCTTTGTCCTAGCCCTGTGCTCTGCCACGCACGTCGTTCTCCATAAAGCAATATGAAACAAACCTGTCATTCTTCCAGGTCATCTTTTCAGCCTCTATAAATACTTTATGATAAAGAAATTAATAGGAGCATTTGAACGAGGAGGACGTAAAACAAAATAAATATGCGCAGAGTACCTAGTAGTGCGAAGAAACGGAAGGGATATAGTTATGACAGAAGGAACTATTAAAGCCATAAAGCAGTTTAAGTACTTAGAATCGATTATCCCTTCTTTGGGAAGCTGTGAAGCAGATGTGGAACGCAGGATCCAGCAGCAACAGGAGCGATTAAAATGTTAAACGGGGCTCTGTGGAGCAGGGCAATATTAAAAGAAACAAACTTCAAACAGCAGCTGAAAGTATGCTAACATTGAGCAGAAGGATGGACGCTGAAACAGCGGTAGGGAAGCAGAAAACACGCAGCAGAGATGAATGGAATAAGGAGGACAGCCAGGATATCCAAACGAAAGAGGAGAAGAAATGAGCAACCAGTCGAGGAAAGAATTGAGAATAGAGCTCTTCAATGGTATGGCCGGGTACGGTGATTAGTGCAAGAACGATGACCAGAATCCATCCTGGAATGGTTGCCGCTGGGAAGGAGGAAGCGTGGATGACCGAGATTAACAAGGAGATTGAGAGTAATTGAAATGATGAGGAAGAGAGGTCTGAAACAGGAACACTTCAATGATCGTCAAAGCTGGCGGACGGGAACACAGAGCTGCTGAAGAATGGAGAAGCCCTTAAAAGTAAAACCAAACGTAAAAGTAAATTTCTTCTTAGTTTAATGTCTCTATAAACTATACTGATGTCCACCACGATTGTAACACCAGAAAAGGCAGTAGATAACTATATATTGCTTATTGTGGTAATGCAGTGTGATAAGAAGAATTCATAATTTATCTGGTGGGTGATTTTACAGTGAGTATACATGGTGCTAAGTTTAGCACACAGAGCTGCCACTTCTGGGAGAAACATGGCTCTAAGCTGGGTGGGCATTGGTTTGATCTGTTTGTGAAACTGAATGACAGATAAGGGTGCATCAATTCATGCTGCTTCAGTTTTATATCAGAGTTCATCATTTTTAATGGCTCGAGGGTAGTGGTGTGACACTCTGTCGTCAACCAAATGATCTCATCCTTTCAAGAGATGTAAGATCTGGAGAATGTGTTAGGTATGGCAACAGCCAAACACCTATATATCGATGTAGGTCTGGACAGCACAGGTAATATTCTCTTTCGTTGTCTTGATAAAATATAACGCCAGAGATACCTCAAAGATGGGTCATGACCACTGGCTTTGAAATGTTACGACTGCTGTCCAAATTCTTGTTATGTTTCGCTGTACCAGCATTTCACTGTGGGGCAAGGTATCTATGCCCGCCCCTCATTGCGTTCACGGGCAGATGCATGTAATATGAGCTAGCCACCAAACAGCCGTAGTGTACATGGTTTGGGCACACATGAGCCGCTAGGCTATCCCTACCCACAGGCTCTCGGTCAGTGGTGTATGATCCTGTGTCAGCTGTTTATGCATCCCTGTCCACCTGTCCCCATCCCAACCAACTGCCAGAAGGGCCTAGGCAATGTAGACCAAAGGTGATCGTGTTGTCTCTTCATGTTGTTGTTGTTGTTGTTGTTGTGTTCAGTCCTGAGACTGGTTTGATGCAGCTCTCCATGCTACTCTATCCTGTGCAAGCTTCTTCATCTCCCAGTACCTACTGCAGCCTACATCCTTCTGAATCTGTTTAGTGTATTCATCTCTTGGTCTCCCTCTACGATTTTTACCCTCCACGCTGCCCTCCATTACTAAATTGGTGATCCCTTGATGTCTCAGAACATGTCCTACCAACCGATCCCGTCTTCTAGTCAAGTTGTGCCACAAACTCCTCTTCTCCCCAATTCTATTCAATACATCCTCGTTAGTTATATGATCTACCCATCCAATCTTCAGCATTCTTCTGTAGCACCACATTTCGAAAGCTTCTATTCTCTTCTTGCCTAAACTATTTATCGTCCATGTTTCACTTCCATACATGGCTACACTCCATACAAATACTTTCAGAAACGACTTCCTGACACTTAAATCTATAATCGATGTTAACAGATTTCTCTTCTTCAGAAACGCTTTCCTTGCCATTGCCAGTCTACATTTTATATCCTCTCTACTTCGACCATCATCAGTTATTTTGCTCCCCAAATAGCAAAAGTCCTTTACTGCTTTAAGTGTCTCATTTCCTAATCTAATTCCCTCAGCATCACCCGACTTAATTAGACTACATTGCATTATCCTCGTTTTGCTTTTGTTGATGTTCATCTCATACCCTCCTTCCAAGACACTGTCCATTCTGTTCAACTGCGCTTCCAAATCCTTTGCTATCTCTGACAGAATTACAATGTCATCGGCGAACCTCAAAGTTTTTATTTCTTCTCCATGGATTTTGGTACCTACTCCAAACTTTTCTTTTGTTTCCTTTACTGCTTGCTCTATATACAGATTGAATAGCATGGGGGAGAGGCTACAACCCTGTCTCACTCCCTTCCCAACCGCTGCTTCCCTTTCATGCCCCTCGATTCTTATAACTGCCATCTGGTTTCTGTACAAATTGTAAATAGCCTTTCGCTCCCTGTGTTTTACCCCTGCCACCTTTAGAATTTGAAAGAGAGTATTCCAGTCAACATTGTCAAAAGCTTTCTCTAAGTCTACAAATGCTAGAAACGTAGGTTTGCCTTTCCTTAGTCTAAGATAAGTCGTAGGGTCAGTATTGCCTCATGTGTTCCAACATTTCTACGGAATCAAAACTGATCTTCTCCGAGGTCGGCTTCTACCAGTTTTTCCATTCATCTGTAAAGAATTCGCGTTAGTATTTTGCAGCTGTGACTTATTAAACTGATAGTTCGGTAATTTCCACATCTGTCAACACCTGCTCATAGGCACTCCTTACTATCATGCCAGATTCTGGGCCCATATGACGATGACAGTAAGGTCTGGCAAAATTCATTCCCTGTGAAGCATACACATATATCCACTGTGATGGCGTACGTAGAAGTGGAATTCATCTGAAAATATGACGTGGTGGCACTCTTGTGTGCAGTGTTGCAATTCGGTGCACCATTGCCAGTGTGCCTCTACCTGCTGCCCTTTCAAATGAAAGTCATTACTATGGTCCTTGTGCTGAAAGCCATGGTGAGTCAGACGTCATTGCACAGTCTGTGTGGATACTCATATTGATGCAAACAGGACCATTTCCTGACTCATGATACATAATATGTGTGTATGATCCTGCACGACCAAGTGAACAATATCTCTGTCCTCTCAAGTGCTAGTCATGTGGGCTGTTATATCCTGAATGGCGTCGAGTATGGTCTTCCTGAAGCTATCGATTCCATATTTACATGACACTCATAGGATTCCAACCAATACGAGCACCAGTATTGCAGAGCGATAAACTGCAGTATCAATAGCTCATGCTCCTACTGTGTGCTGAATTCCAACTGGTAGCTACTTTTCCTTCTAACATGAGGTACAAGAAGTTCTTTTCACAAATAAACAACATTCAAATGCGATTTATGAACGGAAAACACACAGTATAATCTTTCCTTATTGTACTGACAGGCTAAGTATTTGCATTTTCAAGAATGTCGCACATTTTATGTCAATTTGACATTTATGCTTGCTGCCTTCATAGTGTTGCAGTTTTAATAGCCAGCAGGGTATACGTCAATGATGATCCGAAGAACAGCTATTCAGTTTGTTACAGCTACATACTTAGTTATAAATTCGCATACATCCACTTTTCACTCACACTGGCAATAAACATTTGTGAATTTAGGTAACTGTAGCATTAAGACAAACAAATTCAGAGTGTAACTTGCATTCCCTAACAGTCTGACGCCATACACAGAACACAGCACTAAGATTCTTTCCCTGTCATGCTTAGCCAAATGAGAAACACACCTAGAAATACGTATTTAAAGGAGCTTCACCATCGACATTACATGCTTCTCCTTTATTCGATGAGCTGTTCAAATTTATGGGATAGTAATTATTGATTTCGTCACTCATATACCAAATGGTCATCTTCCAAACATGATTTTACCGTTTCAGTTAGTGTTTGTTCTGTAACACATTTTTTTTCTATCCCTCTCTTCATTTCTTTCAATTCATATGTTGTGGTCCTTCATATTGAATTAGGTTGCCTTTCCATCTGTCTGTGGTTTGCTTAAACTAGCTCCAAAATAAACAACCAGAACGTATCCAACATATTTGTGACACATTTACCATTCTGGGATATTGGTAGCATTTTTTCATCACTCCCAGGCATCTATTTACTAAATCAGTTCTCTTATCTCTCTCCTTTCGTTCTCTTGTATGCCATAACTGTTACACATTTTCACTATTTCCCATCGTAGTCAATAAAGATGACTTCTAGCCAAGCTTCACGACATTTGGTTTCTTGTGATATTTACTGTTTTGTCCTGGCTCTTCACCTTTTGGGATTGTTAACAGTACCTTTCATGTTTTCTCTTCTAAATTTCTTCAACATACTGTTTACTTCTGTTGACATCTGACACCCACGAGAAGTCTGTTACACTATCTCCCCCAGCATAAGTCAATAACATTCTAGTGATTACCTCACCGTCAGATCAAATCTTTCTTCCTCTAAATTTAGCCGCTTGAATCAATTCACCGTCTTTATCTTTCTGCTCCTACTCTGCAAATTGTCTCAAACTGTATCGGCTACTAAGCAATTAGTTCCCAATATGCAACCAATGGTTAATCCTGGCACCATCAAGGGCATAACATTTTCTTCATTCTTTATTTTCTTCTTCAGCAACGCTTGCGATTGCTATTAATTGCTTCTGTAAGTTTTACTCCATCTGTGAAAAATTCAGCACTTGACACTCTGATACTACCAGCTTATCAATCTTCTGGGATATGACGGACACCTCACTACCCAGATCAAGTATGGTGTTGCGCTCAACATCAAAAAGATTGACACCTGCCTCTCACTTTGTGTGTTCCCTTCTATCAGCTACTGTTTCAACTGATGGGTTTTGTAGTCTGCGCTGTAGTTCATCAGTTGTATTTAGTAATTAATTCTTGGAATCTTGCGCCTATGTAGAGCCTCTGGCTTTTCCTTGATCGCTTTGCTCTACCATTCTCCTTGTTTCTTACAACAGTTTTCTCCTCCTGGTACCTCCAAAAAGGGTCACTGTTGCTGTAGTATGGAATGCCTCCTTTCTAGTGCAGATCTTGGAGCCCTATCCTATTTCACTGTTGGGAAAATTCGTCGCTCTTTCATTTGAAAACTTTTATCTTCATTATTTCTCTAATTTTCGCCTTGTTTCTTGTATTTCTTTATATCTAGCTGTCGGATTAGATATAGAGTTCTACTAAGTTTTTCCTCATTGTCTTATGTATCCTGTTATCATCTGCCTTACCCAGTATCATTTTAACATGAGTAGTAATACCTCCTCTTGTAGTGATTGGTCCAGATATCTATTGCACGTGTATCATTAACTATCCCATCACTGTCATGATAACTAGATCTGCTTCACAAAATAATGCTAATTTGGATCTGTTTTGTTAGTCGCTACAATTCTCTAGGAATGCTTCTACGAATTACTGAAAACTTTTCATATTATCACCTGCATGATGAGGCCATATCATCATTTCTTCATCAACGTAATTCGATACTCACTGTAATTTATGCAGACCCATCCAGTGAATTGTAAAATAATTCCTAAAGCGTCGTATAAAAATTACAAGATTAAACCTCCTTTGATTCTTGTATCCTAATGTGGCTCGGGTTGATTAAATTTTGTTGCACACATACCAAAAAAGAAAGGTAGAGCAGGTTTCAGTAATTGTTACATGGTTCAAGGTTATCTGGAGGCATATATAGTGATGTGGAGATGGATATTACAAATTTGACTATACTTCCTGTAGAATCTCTGCAGAATTAAGCTGGGTGACTACAGGCAACGAATTTTGAAAAAAAAAAAGTTGGAAATGCTTGTCAATTTATGGGAGGATGTATACAGTAAATGCATCTTCACAAGTTTTAATTTAATAAGTTAGTCATAATGTTCTGTTGTCTTTCGGAAGGAACAATATCACAAGATCGATCGGAAAATTTCGCAGTTTCTGAGAAGGAAGAAATTATTCCGTTTATGTAAGGGTGATCTACTGATCTACTATGCTCCGGTGCTGATCTGACTGCTCTCTGCGTCAGATATTGTTACACTAAATAACGTAAGGTTTATAACTAGAAATGAGAACCTAATCCTTAATCATGTAGAGACCTTTGGAAAGTTTTACTCGATTACAGTATGGCGGACTATGCAGATGGCAAGGAAACTGTTGGATAACGGAAGGTATATGCCCATAATCCAGAGTTCTGGATCCAGATAATATAGAGATCACTAATCAGAAAACATTAGTGACATCTTTGAAACAGTAACACTAGACTATGGGCTTGTGACCCAAAGTGTAGGTCGCGTAAATTAAAAAGTTGTGAAGCATAGACAAAAATGAGTGTTTTGTGCGTAGTAATAACAGTGTTTAACTACGAATGCACAGTTAAGTAAGTTGAAATGAAATAATGAACTGTACGATTTGGAGACACTTATTTTCAAACTGACAGCACAAATAGAAAAACTCATATAAGAACACTCTTGTTCTCTTACAGCTACCGATGAGTGTCAGTGTGACGTAAAATGAATACCGAGCAGGCAAGTACCCAGTCTCACTTCTCAACTACGTCACGAGGGAAAGCTATAGGTTGTTTCACAATCTTATACCGGCTTCTCCGTGGCATGCCTTTTAAATAAGTGGCAGGTCAGGGGGTTATTTCCCACTAAATGTGTTAACAAAGCACTGAATACAAAGTTAGTAACTAATATAACTAACGCAAGAAACGCTTATCAAAAAACTCTACATACATCACTGGACGCCAGCCAGGGTGGCCGAGCGGTTCTAGGCGCTACAGCCTGGAAATGCACTACGGTCGCAGGTTCGAATCCCGCCTCGGGCATGGATGCGTGTGTTATCCTTAGGTTAGTTAGGTTTAAGTAGTTCTAAGTTCTAGGGGACTGATGACCTCAGAAGTTAAGTCCCATAGTGCTCAGAGCCATTTGAACCATCACTGGACGCTGCACTGCTACGCGATAAACAGATTCTTAGTCACCACGCTGTCAACTAGACATTAAACTCTCGTATTCGTTCCTTCCATTGATTCTTAGTCATACTGTGCTGCAAGTAAGGAGTTTTTCCGCGAAAGGTCACTTTCCTCACCACAAGTGCGGTTCGCTCTTCAGTTTAGCTACAGGCTATATGTGGTTGACGGCACTGTCATTCAACCACGCAATTGCCCACAGCATTACAAATGCTGTTGTACCGTAAGTGAAGCTGCCGACTGGCCATCTTTCCTCACATTTTGTCATCCCGAAGCTTTGTCAGAGCTCTCAAACAGAGACGAGTTTTACAACAGGGTCGTTGTGATAAAGGAACTTCGATAAATCGAAAGAGTCAACAAATTGAAAATAATAAATAATGCGATGAAAATCGCATCCTGCGCCTATGCTGCGAAAAAAACTAATAGATTCGACATAGATTGATGAAACTCGGGAAAGAAATGATGTTTCTTTGTTCACAAAGACGGAAAACCTAAATCAGGATGGCCGGACGCGGGATTGAACCGTCGTCCTCCCGAATGCGAGTCCAGTGTGCTAACCACTGCGCACTTTGGAGTGGAACTATCGTCTTGTCGGATGAATTGTCTAAAAATCTTTATTCAAAGGAACAGTTACTGAAGGCACTGGTAGCTGAGGGATTAGGCGCTTCAGTTGCTGTTAAGACCTGCTGATGTCTTTTCTGGTGGCATAGGTAGTGGTTCTAGTATCCTTCATAAATGAGGCCCATTTGCTCGTTTATGAACGTGACCTGTTGCAAAAAGCAATACAGTTTGTGAAATCGTTTCCTTTCTATGACGAAGCAAAGATAAAGAAGTCTCAGGCCGAAATATCACCAGATAAAATATGTGAATGTCTGATATCACAGCGTTGGTCTCGGTACTTGCTGCTAATCATTCAGATAACTTGTTGTTGACGTTAAGGTCGCTGTGGAGCTTGCTACATCCGGGAGGATCTTAACGTTTTAGGGATTGTGTTCCTTATGGCATGACTCAACTCAGGTATGGTACATGCAAGGAATAAAACAGATACTTTTGGAATTGGCAGAAAGGTGTAACAAGTTATTACTTTTTAGTTGTAGAAGTTCATAATATGATTAAAATAACCGTTTGAAACAGCCACAAATTTACATTTTTAAAAAAGAAAATATAAATGCATCAAGGAAAGAAAAAAGGCAAACAAAATTAATATTGGTTTTAGCCTATGAAGAAGAAGGAAGTACTCGTTACACAATTTGATAAATTAAATTTATTCACTATGTATTGAACAGAGTCGTAGCGTTTCGTACCAAAGCCGTCTGTTCCTCCGATTTTTAGACAATTGATCCCACAAGACGATAGTTCCACTCCAAAGTGCGCAGTGGTTAGCACACTGGACTCGCATTCGGGAGGACGACGGTTCAATCCCGCGTCTAGGTTTTCCACGATTTCCCTAAATCGCTCCAGACAAATGCCGGGATGGTTTCTTTGAAAGGGCACGGCCCACTTCCTTCCCCATCCTTTCCTAATCCGATGAGACCAATGACCTCGCTGTCTGGTCTCCTCCCCCAAACAACCCAACCCAACCCTCCTGCTTTCCGCCTGACCTCCTAACGTGATGAAACGCTGTCACTTCATGTAGCGCTTGTTGACTCTCCCACAAGGAACGCAGAGTGAACGAGACCCCGCAATTATGAAATCCTGTGGCCATCTGCCTGATACAGGGTTGGTACGTAACCATATTATAACAATGAACAGCTGACAGTGGACATCCCAAAATATATAGGGTGTCTCATGTGAGACCTAGTGTCATGTGAGACCTAGTGTCAACGGAAAGTATCCATTTGTTCCCAGTTACAAACAAAATTATTTTTAAACCGGAATTTTACATTCCCATTCTGCAGAGAGGTCCCACATTAGTTTAGTGCGATATTCGGTTTGTCAGTGTTCATAACAGGGGTAGGAGAACGCGAAGAATCCAGCAGTGACTCTGTAGCGCTGTATGCTTGGCGGTAGCTGTGAGCGCGGGCCAGGGTCGTGCTGTTGCTGCTGGAGTACTGGCTATTATTCCTGTTTTACTGTCCTCGTTAACACTTACTGATAACATAAATACCGCACAGGACTAATCTGGGACCGCTCTATCGAATGAGCACGTATAATTCCACTTTAAGATTCGTTTTATTTGTACCTGGAAACAAACCGACGCTTTCGATTGACGCTGGGCGTCGCATGCAAGATGTGATGAACACTATTTGTCTGGGCTGACTCCAGATACACAGTGCAATAATGAAGGTGCAAATATCTGTTGAAACACTAGAGATTAGATGCCTGACGACTCTTACGAGAGAGTATGCTTCGTTAGAAAATGTCACTGCCTACTGTCAAATAAACACGTCGGCTTGTTTGCAGAAATTTGATGTATATAAATGAAATAAGTTACTTTAAATCGACCAAGTTCTCACGTTACGGTTTGCAGCTTTATCCAGAAAAAAATATTTTAAATGAGGCTGAAGGCCCAAACAATCTAAGACTTAGCAAGAAAGGAATTTTAATCTTAAGACGGCTGAAGGCCCATGATTGATAAACACAACTACAATAAATTTTCGAAAGGCAGAAGGCCCGAAGCTTTATCCAAAAATATTTCAAATGAGGCTGAAGGCCCAAACAATCTAAGACTTAACAAGTAAGGTATTTTAATTTTAAGACGGCTGAAAGCCCATGATTGAAAAACACAATTACAATGAATTTTCAAAAGGCAGAAGGCCCAAAGCTTTATCCAAAAAAAAAATATTTTAACTGAGACTGAAGGCCCAAACAATGCAAGACTTGACAAGTAAGGAACTTTCAATTTTTAAACAGCTGAAGGCCCATTATTGGTACCATATTGTTTGCTGGTACCATATTGTTTTGGCTGTTACTTTTTTCAGGTGCTTATCGTAATGGCAGTCAGACAGTGTCTGGGGATCAGCCTGTTGAGAAAGGACCAACTTGTTTACGAATGGGCAATAAGGCGCCTACCGAGTGAGGGCAGTCTTCCGGAATTGGTAGCCCATTTGGGCGCTGCCGTTCTTCAGCCGGTTGACGTCACTTCGACGGTGGTGGGTGAGACAGGAGTGACAATGGAAATTTTGCTTAAGCCTGTCAGAGTCCTTGAGGACACTATTGTGTTCTGCAAAGAATGCAGCCTACGGACAGTCAGTTGGACAGGGTGCAGGCATTGTTAGTGCGTTAGTTCAAGACATCATCTTATCGTTAAGGTTCTGGTAGCTCTTTGGGTGTCAACTTCGAATAGTTCCTTCAACTTCGTCAGCTTGTGTGTCTTAGCTCGGTGCTTTCTTCAGTGTAGAGATGTCATGGTGCCTATTGGCATGTTTCCTCTGCAGTGTTGATGTCCGAACGGGTATCGCGCTATTTTCGTTGTTGGCTTAGCAATGGTTTTTGAATTGCTCGTCTTGCGGGGCTTATTTCGGTCCTTTCCTGAGGCAGGGATGTCGGGTAGCCAGTGGACGAGTTCCCTCTGCAGGGGCGGGTCCGAGCGAGTGTTTCGCTTGCGACATTTCTCGGCCATTGTCTTGCTTTCATTAGGAGCTGCTAGCCATTTTATTTCGGCATGTGACCCCCGGGTTGGAGTTTGAGGGGGGATGTTGAGCCGTGCGTGGGTCGTGCTCGTGCCATGTCTCGTTTAATATCCTGTTTTTATTGTACTACTACCTCGTTACTTTAATTTCAATTACTGGTGTCACCGAGTTGCAGCCTTGCCTGCCCGTGAGCGGCAGCAACGGCGCTTATCGATAAAAGCCCTGGCATATTATCTTTGCTGACTGCTATTACTTCCCGGTTGTCATGTGTTCGGAGTTAGTTCGGATCTGCCATTGAGTTGGGAGGCGCTGGCAGTGCAGTTCGGATCTGGCAGTGTTTGACTTAGGACACGACTGCCGCACATCAGCATAGAGACAGCACGAAAATAACTGAGCAGTCGACATCAGAAGCAAAACACAGTTTCACGAACACTTGCACGAAGGACTAGACAATACTAACGGCAGCGACTGTGCAATAACAAGAACGAATCACGAGTCGGCACACGCAGGCAACCCGTAAGCGATCGCCGGCTAACATACACGACGTCCGACAAGAGGACCGACCGACGACCAACCAAGGTGGTCCGCACTCAAGTGGTATGTATCGCCAACTGTCGGGTGAGTGATGGCTGTCCGGACCTCACTGCAGCCACGCCCCAACTGAACTTCTGCTGCGTCCTAAGTCAAACACTGCCAGGTCTGAACTGCACGGTTCACGCTTCTTCCGCAGCTTTCATGGCCCATTTGACAGATGCATAGCTGTATACTGTATAATGGTGGTAACTGCGTGTAGAATGTAGTGCCGTGTTCGTGTTGTTGATGGCCTTGGTGAGAGAAGGGAACAGTGAAACTTGGGGTCGACATATAGCGCAGCATCAAAACTGCCGCCGGGCTTCATGTTCCCAACTGTCAAATGGGTCACCATCAGCAGTGTCACACATCCTCATTTCATACAACACTGTGCAGATGTCAGAAACTGAACACGAGACTTTGTTGTAAAGCTCGATGATCAAAAACTGTATGTCATCATTTGAACGGGACAGATACTGGCGATATGACTTACATTCTATTAATAAAGTAAATACATTCACTGTAGAGTCTGCGATCATTGTGGATACTTGAAGAATAACACTGCCTATTCAAGGTTCAGTCACATTAATGTGACCACCGCCTGTGTGCGATGTCAAGTGCAGTAACAACTAACAAAAAAAAAATGGTTGAAATGGCTCTGAGCACTATGAGACTCAACTTCAGAGGTCATCAGTCCCCTAGAACTTAGAACTACTTAAATCTAACTAACCTAAGGACATCGCACACATCCATGCCCGAGGCAGGATTCGAACCTGTGACCATAGCGGCCTCGCGGTTCCAGACTGTAGCGCCTAAAACCGCACGGCCACTCCGGCCGGCTAACAACTAACAGACGGCAGGTTGCAACACTTGCGGAAGGTATATAAAGTCCGTCAGGGGCACGCGGAAAACACATTCTTTGTCGTAATGTGGAAACTGAGCTGTTTATCTGACGTCCAAAAGAGCACGATCATTGCCAAGTTGGTAAACTCTTCGCGTGAGGCTCTGGTTAAAGTATAGCTTGCATGACAAAATGGGGCTATCCGAAACTGGCGATGAAGCAACTGTTGTATAACACGGGTCAGAAATGACAGCGGTGAACGAGCGCTATGGAGATGTGTACGGGCGAATAGACGTGTACATGTGAGCAACTGACTGCCCAAATGAACCAAGGGGCAACAAACAGTGTCTCTTCAATGACCGTTCAACGAACGATGCTGCATATCGGTCTCTGCAACAGGTGCCAAGTTCATGCACCCACACTGACTCTCATTCGCTGGTTTCAAACAAGACTCGGATTTAATGTTCCATCAAAATTAAATGTCTGCATGCACAATTTGGCCAGGTTTCAGCATTTCAAAATGAACAACCCTACGAATTTGCACGCCAGTTCCACAAACGGACGGCCAGTTATTGGTGACAGCTCGCCTTTTCAAATGGATGCCCCTTGGTGTGTATGGCGTGAAACATCTGAGAGCAAACACCTTGTAAGCTTTATGGTCTGGGGAATATTTACGTTCCATTCTCTGGATGGTCTTGTCATTTTGGAAGGCGCAATGGATCATTGGGCATGATGGTGTCTACCAGCAGGAAAATGTAACATATCACACAGCTCACAGTGCCACACAGGGTAGCCAAGCGGTCTGAGGTGCCTTGACACAGTCCTCGTGGCTCCCCCCATCGGAGGTTCAAGCCCTCCCTCGGGCAAGAGTGTGTGTGTTGTCCTTACGCTAAGTTAGATTAAGTAGTGTGTAAGCTTAGTGACCGATGACCTCAGCAGTTTGGTCCCATAAGACCTTACCACAAATGTCCAATTTTTTACAGCTCACACTGTACGTGCATGGTTTGAAGAGCACCACAATCAGTTTACTGTACTCCACTGCCCACCAAACTCCCATCATTTTACCCAGTGTATTTCGTGACGATTCATTCGGAGAGTGCCTCTGACTTTTGCGTTTAGATTACCATACAAGACGCATTTTTCATCTCCAGTGATCAAGCGGTCAGAAAACGCTTCTGTATTGTACCGCTAAAGCAATAACTTGCAATTGGTGGATCTTTTATCTTTGTCTGCCTTTATCAAACGGTTGCAATTGTTCTTGGACGATCGACCAAAGTTGATTATGTGTATTTGACACTTCCTCGACTGCCTAGCATGCATTTGCTTCATCTTAACGGGTCACTGTCTGAAGTTGTTCGTCTTCCTGATTGATACCAGTCGGAGAGATCGAAATTAAAATGCTTTTGGTAGTTGGTTGTGAACCTCAAAAGTCATACGATGACGGATATGTATTTCTTCTGGTGTTGATTTGGCCATTTCACCATAAACTGAAAAAAGTGCAAAGGGATTTAGTTATTTATGAGCAAACAAGTCACTCTAACTTTAAAATGTATTTGGCACGGCTTTGAAGTACACGACGAGCTGATAAATGAGAAACTAATATTGACATGCACGGAAAAGACATTACTTTCCGGTTCACGTAACATAAACATTAATGAGGAAGTAGCACGACGCTACTAGGTATTATTAATATTCAGGGACTTACATATGTGAATCAGTATTCAAAACTATTTTGTTGCTACTAGATTACTCTAACTGTACATAATTCAGCACCACAGTAGAACCCACAGCATTCATGATTATCTATAACTCAATTATTAATTGTACCTAGCGTAAATAAAACTATTAATGTGTTAACTTTTTGTATATGTCTGTTTGTATTTGCTGGCCGCGTCACTACAACACCAGTAACTTGCTACCAGAGGCTGATTGCTAGCCGCATAACCAGCGGCAGCTCCGAAAGCACGCCAGACAACACGTGTCACAGCAGTTCTCGCAGAATCTTTTATAACATAATAATGTATGACTATCACCTCTCATTCTTATGTTCCCTTAATCTTAAACGAAACGACGTAATAAATAAAGATATATATTAAGAGATCCTGGCAGTTTTATTGACAAAGTATATCTTACACCCATTAAATAGCCTCGGCCGTCTGGAGTGGCCGAGCGGTTCTAGGCGCTACAGTATGGAACCGCGCGACTGCTACAGGTCACAGGTTCGAATCCTGCCTCGGGCATGCAAGTGTGTGATGTACTTAGGTTTGTTAGGTTTAAGTAGTTCTAAGTTCTAAGGGACTGATGACCTTGAGAAGTTAAGTCCCATAGCGTTCAGAGCCATTTGAACCATTTGAACTAGCTTCGGGCGACATGGTCGATGGACGCGACTTTCTTTTGACAAAAATCTGAAAAACAAAGCGTATCTTCCATTTACTCTGCTTAATGTTTCGAACGAAGATTCAGCTGAGGATACCGGCGCAAACAGTCGTTAGACCATATTTTATATAGTGGTAGGGAAGAGGAGCGGTCGACTTCGGTTTACTGGAAGAATTTTGGGAAAGTGTGGTTCATTTGTAAAGGAGATCACGTATAGAACACTAGCTCGACATGTTGTTAAGTACTTTCCGAGTGTCTGGGATCCGCACCAGATCGGATTAAAGGAACACATCGAAGCAGTTCAGAAGCTGGCTGCTAGATTTGTTACTGATAGGTTCGCAAGTATCACAGAGATGCTTCGGGAACTCAAATGGGAATCACTGGAGGGAAGGCGACGTTCTTTTCGAAGGACACTACGGAGAAAATTTAGAGGGCCGGCATATGATTCTAACTGCCGAACGATTCCACTGCCACCGTTTACCGGATGGTTATAATTAAACTTTTCTTATTTAACACTTTATAACACGGAAAGTAATTACTGTTCGAGGAACAAACTTGATAGCATTAATGTGAAGGACAAGGGGAAGAGGAATAATGCGATTCTATGCAATTGAAACACTTGTAACGTGCTGCTACGATACATCATACAATTACACATCGGTACCATTACCGCTACGAAAGGGGCTCGATATGGCGCCCATCAGTGTCCAGAAGACTCTGAAAGCGAAGGATTGCATTCTGCACAGCAGAAAGAAGCATGTCGGTAGGTATGCTAGCTACCTCTTTTGATATTCTGGCTTCAGATCAGCAAACGTGTGACTGTTCCCCTGGTAAGCCCAGTCCTTCAGGTAGACCACGACCAGAAATCACAGAGAGTGAGATCAGGTGATCGTGTCGGCCAAGCGTTTGGAAACGATCGTCCCCTAATTTGATCGTTCCCAAATGTGTTTCGGAGAAGCAGGTGAATGTCACAAGCGATGCGGTGGGGCCCCATCTTGTATGAAACTGTTGAGTTCAATGCGTCTGTCTCCTGTAGGGCGGGTATGACATGCTGGCCAGTCACACTGCACGTTTTTGGTCATTGAGCGCCAACTTGTTCAAAAAAGAATGGGCCAATGATGAACGTAGCCGTGAAGCCACTCCACACGGTGACACGTTCACTGTACAGGGGAACTCCATGCACAGTGACTGGAGGTGAAGATTCCCACACTTGGCAATTTTGTGTGTTCACTTCATCCGTCAGAGAAAGTGAGCGTCGTGTGTCCATGGATGGCCCAGGGCCAGCCATCATCAATTTCAAACCTTGCGAGAATGTGGAGAACGAAGTTAACACGTCGTTGTGCGTCCTGTGGTGCAAGGTGCTGTACGATATGGATCTTGTATGGATACCATTTGAGAATGGTTCGAAGCACCTTGCGTACAGTGGACCACGGGATGTTCAACAGTCGTGACACACCACGCGCACCGCCTGACGATCGGGAATTGCGCGCAGCGTTGTCTGTCATAGCAACCGGTCGTCGGCCTTCTTTCCGGAGCGATACCCAGTTCTCCAGTTGATTCGAATTTCTTCATCATGCTCTGCACAGCAGCTGGAGAAAGAGGACCCTTCCGTAATCCTTTCAGCCGGCGATGTTCTCGAAGTCCAGCTGCAGCATCAATGTTGTTTTGGTAACAGAGCTTCACCAATAACACCCTGCTCCTTTGTCCAGGTTCATGTTGACACATCAACAAGTGCACTGCGACTGGCCAGGTGTGTGAGACTATGAATCACGATGACTGAACACGGCACCTGGTGGCCATAGTTGGAGTTGGTCGGTGGTGCTGTGACACATGATATTCATGCAACCCATGATCTGGGCGTTAATGTTACCAAGTTTGGTACTCGTACGGTAATTAATTTTAGGCGTTATAAAGTGTTAAATAGGAATAATTTAATTATATCCACCCCGTACATTACGTGTAACGACCGAGAAGATAGGATACGAGGAATTAGGGCCCACACGAAGGCATATACTGTAGGTAGTCCTTTTTCACTCGGTCTGTTTGCGAGTATAACAGGAAAGGAAATGACTAGCAGTGATACAGAGAACAGTCTACCATGCACTAACCGATGGCTTACGGAGTATTTATGTAAATGTAGACGTGGATGATTATTAGACCACAACAAAAAAAGTAAATGCGATCTAAAATTCGCCAGACGCACTTTTAACAAATGTAAGTCAATTAAAAGAGTTAAAAACTTGTCCATTTATATACAGCTTAGAATCGAGTCCATGATACCGTCCTTTTCTTCGTGGAACCTCTCCATGCTGCGTCCGAAAAACTGTCTTCATTCTTCTAATGTACTTCTGCGAGCTAGCGGTTTCTGTAGTTGTGCCGCAAATTTAACAGAAATGATTCGATGTTAGAAAAACGAAGGAAGCACGGTTGGGGCTTAAGATGCCATTGACAACGATATCATAAGAGACGGAGCAAAAGCTCGTATTGGACAAGAAAGATGTGTGCAATTTTAATAATAACAACAATAAAATGCATAAAATATTATAATAAAAATTCGTTGAAGAGAATATTGCTTTAGGACACCATCCAAGAAACTGAAATTCAGGAAAATATAGTCTTTGAAAAGAATACCTCCGAAAATTTTGCGAATTACCTGTCTCGCGCAATTAATTTAAGAGTTGCAGTAGAGGCAAACGCTCACCTCTTTGATAACGTCCTAATTTACTCAGTATAAAAATTTATTTATCTAAGCACTCCCACTGTGGTCTGCAAACTGTGGCTATGCGTACGTGTGTACAATGTTTATTCTTTCAGTAGTTTCCGCATGCTTTCGGGAAGACAATCTTCGTCTCATTTACTATGCAGCGGAATGTGCGCTTGTGTGAAACTTCATGGCAGATTAAAGCTGTGCACCGGAGCGAGACTCGAAATGCTCTACCAACTGAGCTACTCTAGTACGACTGACGACCCCTCCTCACAGCTTTACTTTGCTAGTCCGCAAGTTTCGCAGAAGAACTTATGTGAAGTTTGGAAGGTAGGAGACGAAGTGCTGGCAAAAGTAGAGCTGTAAGGACGGGTCGTGAGTCGCACTTGGGTAGCTCAGTTGGGAGAGCACCTCCTCACGAAAGGTAAAGGTCTCGATTTCGAGTCTAGCTCCGGTACACAGTTTTAATCTGCCAGAAAGTTTCAGTATGATTCTTGTGGACCAAACCTCGAAAGTGGACACAGATTCATCTTAGAATTCTGCCGATAAGTGAACGAAATGAAGAGTCATGTCCAGCCGTAGTAGAACGCTGCCAACGATTTGACCAAGGCGGCAAAGACGTGGCTGATGCTCAGCGAGAGGGAAGGCCAACGTCATCGATCACAGAGGTCAGTGTCCAGGCACTTGGGGAACTGATTCACAGCAGTCGCCGATTTTCCGGCGATGAGGACATTCTTTCAGCGGTTCTTGAACAGCTCTGTAACCAAGGAGCGGACATCTATCATCGCAGAACTGAACGATTGGTAGAAATTTCCGACCGTTGTTTATACACTCCTGGTAACTATGGTGAAAGATAATGTCATGTATCTGTGTCACTTTGACGCGTGGTGCAGCAGTCAGTAAACGTTATTTGGCCTGCCATAATTAATGTGTTACGCACTTTGTCAACTACCTTCGTACCTGTGGACTTACGAACCGTGTCGGGTTTAACAGTTACAGCAGGCACGACCAGCCTTTATTTATTTAGATGACGAAATTTGGAGATGGAAGAAGATTTTTAACGAGGGAATTATGATTAACAATAATTCCCGCTTCTATTGTCCTTCGTATGCACCCGTGGTCTATGGGTAGCGTCTTTCAATCATAATCAAAACGTCTTCGTTCCTGGGTTCGAGTCCCGCCACTGCTTAAGTTTTGATAAATAATCAGCGTTGACGGCCGAAGACTTCCGGTATAAGAAGTCACCGTCATTCTGCCAACGACCTTATCAAAGAGGGTGGAGGAGCGGACAGAGGTTCAGGGCGCTCTCCTGCCCTAGAGGTGGGAAGCTGCCCCTAAAGGCGGAAGACTCGGCAATTATCAACGGCATGAGCATGCAGAAGGCAATGGAAACCACTGCATTCAAGACACGTAATGTGTATCCGCAGTAAATGTGGCCTGTAATTGAGGAAGTATCATGATGAACTCTCCACTGGCAAAAGATTCCGGAATAGTCCTCCATTCGGATCTCTGGGAGGGTACTGCCAAGGGGGAGGTTACCATGAGAAAAAGACTGAATAATCAACGGAAGGATAACGTTCTACGAGTCGGGGCGTAGAATGTCAGAAGCTTGAGTGTGGTAGGGAAACTAAAAAATCTGAAACGAGAAATGCAAAGGCTCAATCTAGATATAGTAGGATTCAGTGAAGTGAAGTGGAAAGAAGACAAAGGTTCCTGGTCAGATGAGTATAGGGTAAGATCAACAGCAGCAGAAAATGGTGTAACAGGAGTAGGATTCGTTATGAGTAGGAAGGTAGGGCAGAGTGTGTGTTACTGTGAACAGTTCAGTTCTTATCAGAATCGACAGCAAACCAACATCGACAACGATAGTTCAGGTATACATGCCGACGTCGAAAGCTGAAAATGAAGAGAGAGAGAAAGTGTATGAGGATATTGAAAGGGTAATACAGTATGTAAAGGGGGATGAAAATCTAATAGTCATGGCGGACTGGAATGCAGTTATAGGGGAAGGTGTAGAAGAAAAGTTTACAGGATAATATGGGCTTGGGACAATGAATGAGAGAAGAGGAAGACTAATTCAGTTCTGTAACAAGTTTCAGCTAGTAGTGGAGAATACCCTGTTGAAGAACCCACAAGAGGAGGAGGTATACTTGGAAAAGGCCGGGAGATACAGGAAGACTTCAGTTAGATTACATCATGGTCAGACAGAGATTCCGAACTGTAAGGCGCACCGAGGAACAGATATAGACTCAGAGTGCAGTATAGTACTGATGAAGAGTAGGCTGAAGACATTAGTCAGGAAGGATCAATACGCAAAGAAGTGGAATACGAAAGTCCTAAGCAATGACGGGGTACGCCTGAAGTTCTCTAACGCTGTAGATACAGCAATAAGGAATAGCTCAGTAGGCAGTACAGTTGAAGATGAGTGGACATCTCTAAAAAAGGGCCATCACAGAAGTTGGGAATGAAAACATAGGTACAAATAAGGTAACTGCAAAGAAACCATGGATAACAGAAGAAATTCTTCAGTTGATTGATGAAAGGAGGAAGTACAAAAATGTTCCGGGAAACACAAGAATACAAAAATACAAGTCACTAAGGAATGAAATAAATAGGAAGAGCAGGAAAACTAAGACGAAATGACTGCAAGAAAGATGTGAAGACATCGAAAGAGAAATGACTGTCTGATGGACAGACTCAGCATACAGGAAAATCAAAATAACCCTCAGTGACATTAAAAGCAAGAGTGGTAACATTAAGAGCGCAACGGGAATTCCACTGTTAAATGCAGAGGAGAGACAGAGCATAGATGGAAAGAATACATTGAAAGCCTCTATGTAGAGAAAGATTTATCTGATGTGATAGAAGAAACAGGACTCTATTTAGAAGAGATAAGGGATCCAGTATTAGAATCAGAATTTAAAAGAGCTTTGGAGGACTTAAGGTCAAATAAGCCAGAAGGGATAGATAACATTCCACCATAATTTCTAAAATCATTGGGGGAAGTGGCAACAAAACGACTATTCAGGTTGGTGTGTAAAATATATGAATCTGGCGACAGACCATCTGACTTTAGAAAAAGTATCATCCACACAATTCCGAAGACGGCAAGAGCTGACAAGTGCGAGAATTATCGCACAATCAGCTTAACAGCTCATGCATCCAAGGTGCTTACAACGATAATATACGGAAGAATGGAAAAGAAAATTGAGGATGCGCCTAGATGACGATCAGTTTGGCTTTAGGAAAAGTAAAGGCACGAGAGAGGCGCTTTTGACGTTGCGGTTAATAATGGAAGCAAGACTAAAGAAAAATCAAGACACGTTCACAGGATTTGTCGACCTGGAAAAAGCGTTCGATAACATAAAATGCTGCAAGATGTTCGAAATTCTGAAAAAAGTAATGGTAAGCTATAGGGAGAGACGGGTCATCTACAGTAAGTACAACAACCAAGAGGGAATAATAAGAGTGGATGACCAAGAACGAAGTGCTCGTATTAAAAAGGGTGTAAGACAAGTACGTAACCTTTCGCCCCTACGGTTCAATCTGTACATCGAGGAAGCAATGACGGAAATAAAAGAAAGGTTCAGGAGTGGAATTAAAAATCAAGGTGAAAGGATATTAATGACACGATTCTCTGATGGCATTACTATCCTGAGTGAAAGTGAAGAAGAATTACATGATCTGCTGAACAGAATGAACAGTCTAATGAGTACACAGTATGGATTGAGAGTAAACCGAAGAAAGACGCAGGTAATGGGAAGTAGCAGAAATGAGAACAGCGAGAAACTTAACATCAGGATTGGTGGTCATGAAATCGATGAAGTTAAGGAATTCTGCTACCACGGCAGTAAAATAACCAATGACGGACGGAGCAAGGAGGACATCAAAAGCAGACTAGCACTGGCAAAAACGGCATTCCTGGCCAAGAGAAGTCTACTGATATCAAATATCGGCCTTAATTTGAGGAAGAAATTTCTGAGAATGTACGTCTGGAGTACAGCATTGTATGGTAGTGAAACATTGACTGTGGGAAAACCGGAACATAAGAGAATCGAAGCATTTGAGATGGCGTGCTACATAGGAATGTTGAAAATTAGGTGGACTGATAAGGTAATGAATGAGGAGGTTCTACACAAAATCGGAGAGGAAAGGAATATGTGGAAAGCACTGATAAGGAGAAGGGACAGGATGATAGGACATCTGCTAAGACAGGAGGGAATGACTTCCATGGTACTATAGGGAGTTGTAGAGGGCAAAAGCTGTAGAGGAAGACAGCGATTGGAATACATACAACAAATATTGAGGACGTAGGTTGCAAGTGCTACTCTGAGATGAAGAGGTTAGCACAGGAGAGGAATTCGTGACGGGCCGCATCAAGCCAGTCAAAGGACTGATGACCAAAGAGAAAAAAATGCAGACGAAACCACCGTGCTGGTGGATAATGAAGATGACCTACAAAGAGGAATACATTTACTAGGTAAGATTTTTTAAGGGTACCATTTGAAAGTTTCAGAAAACAAAAAAAAATCGATGGCTTTCAAAGGGAAATAACCTATATGGACAAAAATTATGATGAAAGATAATACAATTGAACAGGTCTAATATTTTAACTACTTATGTTGTGGCGTCACATATGAGTACGACGAAGAAATAGAGAAAAAATTGGCAATTTTGGGAATATGTATGGAACAATAAACAGAAGTCTAAAAAAATAAAAGGAGGAAAGAAGCAAGACTGACATTTTGTAAGGCAATGACAGTTCCAGCGCTTCTCTACGGAAGTGAATAGTGGATTATAAGAAAACGTCAAGAAAATCGCATACAAGCCATAGAGATGAGGTTTCTAAAAGAAGTAAAGCGATGCACAAGAACCGACAGATTTAGAAATTCGGAAATTAAGGAAGAACTGAATGTATATAACATCCTCAATAAAGTACAAGAAAATAAGAGAAACTGGAATGTAGAAAAATTCCCTCTCCAGATAAAATGATTTGAGCCAGTTGGGAGAATAAGTCAAGGAAGATCGAGGAACGATGAGTACTGTAACTGGAAAAACAAAGAAAGGCCTAATGCTTGAAGTGAAGATGGTGGTGACGATCAACCTGTGAATGTGCGAATTCACCTGGCTGAAATGTTTCCGCAAGTCCACCCACGTGACCAGGCCGTCAAGGAAGCAGCTGAAAAGTACCTTGTTCTACATGTAGCTCCTAAATCCTCGAATTCGTTGCCATTTTCGAGATTTCGTTTTCATGCTACTTTATTCTGGTTAACTGAAAAGTCTAGAAGTCGATAAACGGAAATTTTAGAACTTCACTGTTAACTTTCGGAGAATAAAGTAGCAGGAAAACTAATAGTCTCGAAAATGGCAACGAATTCTAGGACTAAGAAGATACGTTTAATACAAGACACTTTTCAGTTGCTTGCATTTAAATATTAACAGAATAAGCTTTGAGGGTCATGATCACCATGGCCTTCCCTTCCCTACACACACACACACACACACACACACACACACACACTGAGTTACAGAGCTTGATCCGTGATCCGTGAGAGTTGTAGTAACCACTGCGCCACCTCGCCCGCTCCGACGCTAGAGGCGCCCAGTACGTTTTACTCTTCTTTTCCTTATTTAATCTTTTCCTTATTGTTCTTTGCGGTTCTGTGTTCACCTTTATCTTCATCCATCTGTCGTTTTTCCTCTTTAGCAGTGCCAGATTTTACCCGTGTGTCTTCCTTTCCTTTTTTACCAGATCCTTCCATTATTGGTACATAAAATCTATATACTGTCTAGAATGACATACAGTTTTGCTGTAATATTTCTGTGTCATTCTGTTTCCAAATAGAAAATTCTAATCTTTCCTTGGTGTATGTGCCATTCAATCCGTTTCGATCGATCAACTCTATTAAGCAATTAAATTTGCCTTCTTCTCCAATATCTCCATATTGAACAGCTATGTATTTTTCTCTGTTTATATGCAATGTATTCTGTGTTTCAGTAGTTTCCTTGTAGTCCAGTTCAGATCAATATATTAAATCTCCCGCATAAAATTAGAAATAATCTGCATCTTCATAAAATCACTGCCAAAAATTCATATTCCCTTCCTCATAGGCATAGAATATACCATTAAATGCTTGCCAGGCAGTTGGAAATTATTTCATACATCAATTCAAGTAAATACAACACAGTTAACAACTTCAGCTTCTTATATATAATATACAAAAAATTATTGGTGTGTGGCAGTTAGCTCTGTATGATGATTATGATTCTATACACTATTCAGGATGAAATCAAAAAATGGTTCAAATGGCTCTGAGCACTATGGGACTTAACTTCTGATGTCATCAGTCCCCTAGAACTTAGAACTACTTAAACCTAACTAACCTAAGGCCATCACACACATCCATGCCCGAGGCAGGATTCGAACCTGCGACCGTAACGGTCGCGCGGCACCAGACTGTAGCGCCTAGAACCGCTCGGCCACCCCGGCCGGCTCAGGATGAAATCATAACAATCACCATAACCTGTGATCGTTCCTCAGCTTTGGTTACTGATAATAACTTGATACCAGTGCCTACGAGTTTAATTTGTACACCACAGATGATCACTATGTGATTGAAAATCGATTTTGCTCTCAATGAACCATCAATATTACGGCCTACGCTGACCTTCCCATTAAAATTCCATTTGTTTTAACACGTCACCATTTTATTAGAACTTTCTATTTTTCAACTTTTCTGTGTATGCTGGTAGAAAATATATTGAGAATGACTCATACAGAATTATTTTGTTACAGATCCAGAAGGAGGAATTCGGTAATTCCAACTGATGACCAATGTTCAAGCTGCGATGGGTCCTTCCACCTGGTGCAGCGGTTGCAAGGAGTATCCTGTACGGAAATAAAAACGAGTTCTTGAATACAAAAGTGTAAGGAATAAAACCATGTCATCAGACTACACTTCATTTCACGTAAAAAAAAAATCACGAAAACTACCTACTTTCCATGTGTTCAAATAAGGCAACTCCCTTGTTGTAATTTTCAATCAATTATTTAACATAATATTTCATGACCTGAGCTACACGCCACTGTCAGGTGACGTGAACCGTAGAATCTAAACACACTACGTGGCATAAGTGGCAACGTCACGCTGTGTGTACACGATTTCCTGGAGACTCAGTTACAATTGTGAAATATAGTGCGACAGGCCTAGTATCATAGCGCAGGCTTCAACAGCATCAGTAAGACGTCTATGGAAATAGGAGTGTTGAAAAACTTATAAACAGTAACAGACGCTTCTACTAAAGGATTTCTTAGTATCTGACACTCTACTTAGCATGTGGTCAGTCATCTGATCTGTCAGAATCTAGAATATCGAAGGAACGAACGTTTCACCGATTGCTGGTGCCAGAGTTGGGAAACAAACACGCGTCAAAGTGTGAAATCAGCATTGGGAATCGAAAAGGCGTTGGCAAAAACACTTCGCAGCCTTGATGCCAAACAGCGAGCACATCCAAATCCCTCGCAGTCAGGCAAAATAATGGAAGCGTCAAACAGACCAGGCCACTTTGCTTTGATATTTTTAGTTCTTATTACATGTTAGCCCTTCGCCTAAAGCAGATTGTGACGATGCTGCAATGTTATTACATCTGTTTTATTGTATTTTTTATTATCTTATATCTGTTTAGCTAGGTCGATCGTCATTATACCAAGAATAGGCAGTATTCCGGCTGTGTCACGGAAAGACTGTGCAATAAATTACTATCAGTACATTTCACCTGCTACTTTACCGAAGACCACGGTCTGATATACATGCAGAAATATATAGTTACATAGGTACTGATTCAGTTGCACAATTTATGCAAGTAGTGATCAGAAAATAAGCGCTATCACTACCTACGACAGACGCCAGGCATCACGACATGGATTGTCGCTTAAGGAATATTTTGTCTCACAGTTCCAAATGCTACGAAGCCGAAAGTCGAGTGCCGTTGCTTGGAGAATAGCGAGCCGCAGATATTACTGTCACTGTTCGCTACAGCAGAATGAATGGCGCGTGCTTGTCCCAGTGTGATCTTCAGATAACGCGCTGGCATTTACGGGACCAGTCGTCCGGTAACAGCAGAGATGGCAGTAAGATACGGCCCTGTGCTAAATGCGTGTAACGGTATCTTTTAAGAGGCTATGGGCCGAAAGGGCACAATAGCTGTCACTTCTATGGTCGAAACGCTGTAACATGATATAAAGTTTTCCTTTGTTTTAGAAATTATTTGAAGCCGGGATTAAGGATGGGAGGGCGTCTCTATATGCGCTGAAAATGATTAGTGTTATGATGTCATTAAATCGATCTAACAAAATTTTAAAAGTCTACAGTGGCTACTCGTACAAGAAAAAGTAACATTCATTACTCTTTACGAAAGCTGTCAGTGGTTCAGAAAGAGGTTCAGCACACAGCCAACAATTCTTTGCAATTTTGTCCAACAACAAAAAATATCATACAGTTAGCAAAGCAAATTTTCACTATAACTGGAAACTGTCCTTCTCAACAACTCCTTCTATTCTATAGATGAGTTTTCAGTTAAATGCTAGTACAATGTGTAAAATATAGATTTAGGTTTTGTTTAGATCAGAACTTGCAACGTATTAAAGCACGTTGGGAAACATTGCCCAAGTAAAGTTCTTCTAGAAATTCCACGAACCGACGATTGTGACTACTTAAAATTAGACTATACTACACACTAAACCAAAATGACTGAATTATAAAAAACTCGACATACTACATACAATAACACCTAATGTGACATTCTAGAAAAACAATACACTCTTTCACCTACTGTCAGTCTAAACATAGCCCAATAGGCCTTCCAAATAGGACATCAAAGTAACGTAAATTTCGAAGTTTTGGAGTACAAAATTGCAATGTGAAATTAAAAATAGGAATGCAATGAATAACAATTAAATGAAATAGGAAAATCCTTATAGAAATCATTTGCACATTTTTATGTCGTGATTAAAACTGACACGGCTTCTGCTGACAATGAAATGTGGTGTCCTCTAAACAGCTGATACAGGTAGAAATTTTACCTTGCTGGAACTATAAGAAATCAGTAAGCTTAGCTTCTAACAAAAGAAAATAGTTTCATGTTTTCCATTTGTTAAATTACGTTTCACAAGCAACTTCATTTAAGCACATATGACGAAATTAAGTAATTGAAATCATAGACACTATACATATAAAATTTCTACAGAATATCAGTTTTCTAACAGTAGACATCATAACTTTATATTATGGAATCTCACTAACTCAATCTTATTTTTTCTGTGATTATAGGAGTCAATAGGCACATGATGATGGCCCAAGACGGCGAAAAGAGGTTTGTGTAAGTGAAAAGAGTTACATAAGAAAAGTTATTTTTTTCTCTTTTGTGATTTATGTAACAATAATTATTTGCGGTATATGGTCCAAGCAGCACATGTTACTACATCACAATTTAGAACTTGGTTTGGTATCTGTTTATGGATACAGAGGTATCAACTTTTTCACAGTCTTTTCTATACTAAGTTCTTTTGTTACTCACTGTTTGTCGTTGGAGGATTTACATTTGACCGAGGTGCTACATCTTCTCGTAAGGGAAGCTATGTTAAAGAGTTGTGTAAAGTGGAGTGAATACAATCAGTGTTAAAAGAAGAAAATGAACTTCAAAAAGAAATATGAAACTCAAAATGTTATGGGACTACACATCTTGTGCCTAACTTTAAACTTTCAGTTAGATTTGGGAACTAGCTCATGCTTTTATAACAGCAATTTTAATCTCATTATTATTTTCTATTTATTGGTGTTTGGGGTGAATAGGAACGTGGAAAAATCTGTTTTGGATCTAGATGAATAAGAAAATTTCCCTGGTTCAAGAAAAGTGTTATTCAGTACAAAAACTAAAAATATTGCATGGGTTGTGGCCTTCTTTATTATGTTTCCCAAACAAAAACTCTACATCGCCAGTTACTTTGTTATAACATTAAACTGATGAACCTGCTTTATTCTTTTATACAACAAGTCAATGATATCACGTTTAAAAAATGATGTCTTTGAATCTACAAGGCCGGCCAGTGTGGACGAGCGGTTCTAGGCGCTTCAGTCTGGAACCGCGCGACCATGCCTCGGGCATGGATGTGTGTGATGTCCTTAGGTTAGTTAGGTGTAAGTAGTTCTAAGTTCTAGGGGACTGATGCCCTCAGATGTCCCATAGTGCTCAGAGCCATTTGAACCATTTGAATCTACAAGTCGAACCAACGAAAATAAGGAAGAGTTATGGAACAACATTTCCTTGGCTAAAATATGACGCCTCATCTGTTAAAATAAACGCGTTTAATCGACCTTGTTTTCATAAAACAGAACAACCTTTGCCTTTTAAGTAAAAAATTTTAAAGCCCTACAATCTACGCGTATTTTTTCTGTATACTTTAATCACAGCATAATCTCCTTGGTTGTAAACAGTGTCAAGTGAGTCCTCATTCCGTCAGGTTCTTAGTATTCTTAAGAAACGCTGACGAGTACTGTTTCTGTTCACCCCACAAATTCCGAAAACACGTTCCCACATTGCCACTTAGCAGCAACACAAGTTACTTTAAAATATATTTTAAACTTGAACTTTTGGTTAATGAAAAGTAATTACAAATCTGCTTGCCAAGTATTTAAATTAAGAAATATACAATTTAGATTGGTAGTTACGATAAAGTTCGAAGTAAGCAATTCAGAGCTATATCCGATGTTTATAACACACTGACAGTAAATCAACTAACAGTTTGCCAATATTGAAATTTATAATTTCTCTGTATAAATTTCAATATTGGCAAACTGTTAGTTGATTTACTATCAGTGTGTAATAATTTCTCTGTCCTACTCCCATGCACCATGGACCTTGCCGTTGGTGGGGAGGCTTGCGTGCCTCAGCGATACAGATGGCCGTACCGTAGGTGCAACCACAAAGGAAGGGTATCTGTTGAGAGGCCAGACAAACGTGTGGTTCCTGAAGAGGGGCAGCACCCTTTTCAGTAGTTGCAGGGGCAACAGTCTGGATGATTGACTGATCTGGCCTTGCAACACTAACCAAAACAGCCTTGCTGTGCTGGTACTCCGAAAGGCTGAAAGCAAGGGGAAACTACAGCCGTAATTTTTCCCGAGGGCATGCAGCTTTACTGTATGGTTAAATGATGACATCGTCCTCTTGGGTAAAATATTCCGGAGGTAAAATAGTCCCCCATTCGGATCTCCGGGCGGGGACTACTCAAGAGGACGTCGTTATCAGGAGAAAGAAAACTGGCGTTCTACGGATCGGAGCGTGGAATGTCAGATCCCTTAATCGGGCAGGAAGGTTAGAAAATTTAAAAAGGGAAGTGGATAAGTTGAAGTTAGATATAGTGGGAATTAGTGAAGTTCGGTGGTAGGAGGAACAAGACTTTTGGTCAGGTGAATACAGGGTTATAAATACAAAATCAAATAGGGGTAATGCAGGAGTAGGTTTAATAATGAATAAAAAAAATAGGAGTGCGGGTAAGCTACTAGCTCTGCAGACGATGAAGAAATTGATGAAATGTATGATGAGATAAAAGAAATTATTCAGGTAGTGAAGGGAGACGAAAATTTAATAGTCATGGGTGACTAGAATTCGAGAGTAGGAAAAGGAAGAGAAGGAAACGTAGTAGGTGAATATGGATTGGGGCTAAGAAATGAAAGAGGAAGCCGCCTGGTTTAATTTTGCACAGAGCATAACTTAATCATAGCTAACACTTGGTTCAAGAATCATGAAAGACGGTTGTATGCATGGAAGAACCCTGGAGATACTAGAAGGTATCAGATAGATTATATAATGGTAAGACAGAGATTTAGGAACCAGGTTTTAAATTGTAAGACATTTCCAGGGGCAGATGTGGTCTCTGACCACAATCTATTGGTTATGAACAGTAGATTAAAACTGAAGAAACTGCAAAAAGGTGGGAATTTAAGGAGAAGGGACCTGGATAAACTGACTAAACCAGAGGTTGTACAGAGTTTCAGGGAGAGCATAAGGGAACAATTGACAGGAATGGGGGAAAGAAATACAATAGAAAAAGAATGGGTAGCTCTGAGGGATGAAGTAGTGAAGGCAGCAGGGGATCAAGTAGGTAAAAAGACGAGGACTAGGACTTGGGTAACAGAAGAAATATTGAATTTAATTGATGAAAGAAGAAAATATAAAAACGCAGTAAATGAAGCAGGCAAAAGGGAATACAAACGTCTCAAAAATGAGATCGACAGGAAGTGCAAAATGGCTAAGCAGGCATGACTAGAGGACAAATGTAAGGATGTAGAGGCTTATCTCACTACGGGTAAGATAAATACTGCCTACAGGAAAATTACAGAGACTTTTGGAGAAAAGAGAGCCACTTGTATGAATATCAAGAGCTCAGATGGAAACCCAGTTCTAAGCAAAGAAGGGAAAGCAGAAAGGTGGAAGGTGTATATAGAGGGTCTATACAAGGGCGATGTACTTGAGGACAATATTATGGAAAAGAAAGAGGATGTAGATGAAGATGAAATGGGAGATACAATACTGCGTGAAGAGTTTGACAGAGCACTGAAAGACCTGAGTCGAAACAAGGCCCCGGAAGTAGACAACATTCCATTGGAACTACTGACGGCCTTGGGAGAGCCAGTCCTGACAAAGCTCTACCATCTGGTGAGCTAGATGTATGAGACAGGCGAAATACCCTCAGACTAAAAGAAGAATATAATAATTCCAATCCCAAAGAAAGCAGGTGTTGACAGATGTGAAAATTACCGAACTATCAGTTTAATAAGTCACGGTTGCAAAATTCTAACGCGAATTCTGTACAGACGAATGGAAAAACTGGTAGAAGCCGACCTCGGCGAAGATCATTTTGGATTCCGTAGAAATGTTGGAACACGTGAGGCAATACTGACCCTACGACGTATCTTAAAAAATGGATTAAGGAAAGGCAAACCTACATTTCTAGCATTTGTGGACTTAGAGAAAGCTTTTGACAATGTTGACTGGAATACTCTCTTTCAAATTCTAAAGGTGGCAGGGGTAAAACACAGGGAGCGAAAGGCTATTTACAATTTGTACAGAAACCAGATGACAGTTATAAGAATCGAGGGGCATGAAAGGGAAGCAGCGGTTGGGAAGGGAGTGAGACGGGGTTGTAGCCTGTCCCCGATGTTATTCAATCTATATATTGAGCAAGAAGAAATAAAAACGTTGAGGTTCGCCGATGACATTGTAATTCTGTCAGAGACAGCAAAGGACTTGGAAGAGCAGTTGAACGGAATGGATAGTGTCTTGAAAGGAGGATATAAGATGAACATCAACAAAAGCAAAACGAGGATAATGGAATGTAGTCGTATAAAATCGGGTGATGCTGAGGGAATTACATTAGGAAATGAGACACTTAAAGTAGTAAAGAAGTTTTGCTATTTGGGGAGCAAAATAACTGATGATGGTCGAAGTAGAGAAGATATAAAATGTAGACTGGCAATGGCAAGGAAAGCGTTTCTGAAGAAGAGAAATTTGTTAACATCGAGTATAGATTTAAGTGTCAGGAAGTCGTTTCTGAAAGTATTTGTATGGAGTGTAGCCATGTATGGAAGTGAAACATAGACGATAAATAGTTTAGACAAGAAGAGAATAGAAGCTTTCGAAATGTGGTGCTACAGAAGAATGCTGAAGATTAGATGGGTAGATCATATAACTAATGAGGAGGTATTGAATAGAATTGGGGAGAAGAGGAATTTGTGGCACAACTTGACAAGAAGAAGGGACCGGTTGGCAGGACATGTTTTGAGGCATCAAGGGATTACAAATTTAGCATTGGAGGACAGCGTGGAGGGTAAAAATCGTAGAAGGAGACCAAGAGATGAATACACTAAGCAGATTCAGAAGGATGTAGGTTGCAGTAAGTACTGGGAGATGAAGAAGCTTGCACAGGATAGCGTAGCATGGAGAGCTGCATCAAACCAGTCTCAGGACTGAAGACAACAACATCAACAACAACAACAATTTCTCTGTTTGATTGGTTCACTATCAACCCAGACAAACAAATGTTTGAATGATATTCCCGTTTGTCTTGTGACGCGGTAGTATACAACTTATTTGGAAATTTCGTTTCTGTTCACCCCACTGTTTCTATTCGTTCCACTTTACAGTAAGGGAATTCAAATGCTACAAAATTAGAAAGAGTCGTTACCTTTGCCAACAGATTGTTCTGACTAAATCCTCGTGCTCTCAAACTACAAATAATGAGAAATATTCAGTAATCACAACAAGAAATACTGAACTGACACTAAAAAGGCTATCTTCCCAAAACAATCTTCACAAGAATGTTCAGAAACTGCTATCGTTAATTAATGGCAAGTAAAAAGAAAAGAAAAGCAGTCGTCAACTGGAAGGATGGTTTAAATAATACAGTGCTATATTATATTTGATCCTACGGGAGGATTACTTCGAAATTCTGTGAAGCTAGAAACTTGAAATGCTTGAAGACCTGGACAGGATCGACGCCTGGCACAGAGACTGGCAGTTGACCCTCAGCGTAAACAATGTAACGAACTTAGCATAAGAAGACGGACAGGACCATTATCACAAGATTACACGGTTGCAGAACCATCAATGGAAACAGCCACATCCGTGACATGTCTGGAAGTATCCGTACGGAGCGAGTTAAACTGGAACGGCCACGTTATACCAATCGCAGATTGGCGGATGTCGAACTAACAGGGAGACCGCGCCTTTTCGTTGTCACCAACTTCGTCCAGATTTACAGTAAGTGCAGGGCTTGTCCAGGAATTCTGATGACACAATGAGATCTCCAAAACATCATGCGATCAGACAACAGCAGAATTCTAGGCGCGGATCGTGCGAGGCATGAGTCATTTATATGAGGGCAGTTTCTACACAGCGGTTGAGTATAGCGGAAAAAGTACAAAAAATGGTTCAAATGGCTCTGAGCACTATGGGACTCAACTTCTGAGGTCATTAGTCCCCTAGAACTTAGAACTACTTAAACCTAACTAACCTAAGGACATCACACACATCCATGCCCGAGGCAGGATTAGAACCTGCGACCGTAGCGGTCGCGCGGTTCCATACTGCAGCGCCTAGAACCGCACGGCCACTTCGGCCGGCGAAAAAGTACAGAACGACGAACGGGGGGTCGTGGTGTCGGGTCATGATGCGGAAACTTTTTTGATTTTCTATTTTTATGTTACTTACACTGCAAATAAACCGATATAATGCTCAATATTTGTATTTATTAATACGTTTATTAAAGGCATGAAAAGGAAAGGCAAAGAACAATATTAGATAGTAAATAAATTTCCAGGAACCAATAACACATATAAAATTAGATACTCGTATTATTTTACAGTTAACATTTAAGATGTACTAGGGTGATATTCGTCGTAAAAACCGTAGAACCGGGGAACCAGTAATTTTCTCGGGATCTTGCACATGTTGTAAACTACGCATTTTTATAATTATATGGTTGTTTTACAATTTCTACAAAAATACAGATTTGGTTTACATTCATAAATGGTGCTCCCATGGCACAGTTTGGCAGCAAATCTTTGCGCGACCCATCATTTCGCCTAATATTGACGAGGATAGGTGATGTGCAGTGGAGTGCATATTGATGCAGTCTTCTCGGGTGTTCAAAATGGCTCTGAGCACTATGGGACTTAACATCTTAGGTCATCAGTCCCCCAGAACTTAGAACTACTTAAACCTAACTAACCTAAGGACATCACACAACACCCAGCCATCACGAGGCAGAGAAAATCCCTGACTCCGCCGGGAATCGAACCCGGGAACCCGGGCGTGGGAAGCGAGAACGCTACCGCACGACCACGAGATGCGGGCCTTTTCGGGTGTGATTTCTTTTTCTCTCTCTATGAGATGAGAGCAGTTCTGAAGCTTTTTGTTAGAATTCTTTGACTAGCGATACAAATAGACATCGCAGGATTTCACTAGCGTCGTGCGTTTGGGGAAAAGAGGTGAGGGGTTATGACTTTATTACTGCACGATGATAGTCCATCAAGAAAATTTAGTCGCAGAATTGTAGGTTTGTTTGTCTTCCCCACGAGTCAGTTAACAGAAGAAATTTGTTCTCCTGCACGTTGGGCTTCACCACATCAATCAAAAACTTCCTTCTATGCCTTTTATGAAAATATTATAAATGCAATATATTGAGCGTTATTTCCGTTTATTTGCAGTGTAAGCAATATAAAAATAGAAAATAAAAGAGTTTCCTCATAGGGACTCGACCCCACGATCCTCTGTGTACCGTTCTGTACTCATTCCGCTGCGCCCACCGCTGCCTGGAAATTCCAGCAACATTAATGGCTCTTGCCTCGCCCAACCCGCGCCTAAAAAGCTATTTTTGGCCATCCTGAGCTCCAACTTCTGTCACTTTCATTTCTCGCTAAGCCCTGCACTTACCATAAATTTGGGCGAAATCGGCGAAGACGAGTAGGCGCGATCGCATTTTAAGATGCCTTGGAAGAATATGCACGGGGCGTAGTCCACCCACAGAGGAGGTAACTTACAAAACACTCGTTCGACTGATACCTGAATACTGCTCGTCAAATGGGGATCCGTACCAGACAGGGCTGTTGGAGTAAATAGAGAAGATCCAAAGGATAGCACTGCATTTGTTACAGATTAATTAAGTAAAGGCGAAAGTGCTAATCCCGCTAGGTACGCAGAAGAACTTAAGTGAAATTTGGAAGATAAGAAAAGCGGTAGTGCCGGAAGTGAATCTGTGGATGCGGGTCGTGAATACTGCTAAGATAGCTTAGTCGGTAGGCAAAGGTCCCATCTCCGAAGCTGGGACTGGCATACAGTCTTCATCTACCAAGAAGTCTCAAACCAGAAGACACTCCGCTGCAGAGTCAAAATGCATTCTGGGAAATAACAGTTCTCTTTCTTCGAGACTGTATAAATATTGACCATCTGCAAACGTTACTTCAGAGGTATCCCGTTACATGTACCACGTCAGAGACACTGTGTAAGAAGACTGGGATCAATCTGACGACGGGCCTATTTCCGCGAAATGTGTTTAGTTAGTACGTAAAGAAGCAAGCACTCACAAGCTAGTAAAGTTCTGTTGTTGCCTCAGCAATAGTCACAGAAAGTAATGATTATTCAATCTTGGAATGAATCAGCTAAAAAACAAATTTTTGTTATTGCTGTTGTGATTATTGCATCTTCAACCAGCTGAAAACTGTTCCTGATTCTACACCCTTAACTGTTTTTCGGAGCCCTTCGATAGATACATAACCACAAATCTCGTAGAGAGGTGGCAACCGGGTTAACTCACCGGGCTGTAGTTACCAAGGAGTAATGTTGAAATCTACGTTCAGATTTCGTAATACAGGTTTTTCGAGTTTTCTACAAATCATTTACAGTGAATGATTAGATCTTTCTTTTGCAAGGGTCATAGTTGATTTTCTGGCACGTCCTTGTCCAAAAGAGATAGAGCCCATTCACTAATGACCTCGACGCCGACAGAACCTAAAGTTTCCATTTAGAATAATGTCTCAAAAGCGATCAAGAAAGTCGAGGATCGACGTCACTTCGGGGTCATTAGGGATGAAGCTCAGTTTAGGATTAGGCAAATCGCCCGTCAGCTTTCCATAGAAACTATACTGGTAGCCTGCTTTAGCGATTTTGTGAAACGACGGAAAACCGAAATGTAGATGTTAGCCTGGGGCCATACACCGTAGCTTGCTCCTTTTCGAAGAGAGTCCAGTGCTTTACCGCTGTCCCATGTCGTTAGATAGTTATATAGCACAGGCGTACGGTGAATACGCTTCAACGGTTTCTTGTCTTCACATTTACACGGTTGGAGAAACATGCTTGTCCTTTTTTGTTGTGCACATCACGCACGAAGTGCTGAGGGAACGATGCTACTACATGCGCCTGTTCACAGGCCAGACACGTACACTTTCTTGATTGTAGTTCCTGTTTGAAATGGAAGTACCAGGTTGCAGTACACACAGGAGACAGTCTCTCAGAAATTTTAAGCGCTGATTACATGTAGAAGCCACGTAGCTTCCAGTTCCCCTTCGTATGTCTTCAGTAGGCTTGAACTAGCAGGCATACGGGACAGACGTAGACTTACAATACTTACACATAGGTAATTCCCATGGTCCGCACCGTATACTCCACATGCTTTTCCCAATTCAGTATGGTTTCGACGAACCGCTCTGAGGTATTTGATAGACGCTGTCAACGATTCGGAGGATATTTGCGGCTGAAGTTTCATCAATATAACCACCAGCTCCTCCATTTTTACATCTACATTTACATCTACATTTATACTCCGCAAGCCACCCAACGGTGTGTGGCGGAGGGCACTTTACGTGCCACTGTCATTACCTCCCTTTCCTGTTCCACTCGCGTATGGTTCGCGGGAAGAACGACTGCCGGAAAACCTCGGTGTGCGCTCGAATCTCTCTAATTTTACATTCGTGATCTCCTCGGGAGGTATAAGTAGGGGGAAGCAATATATTCGATACCTCATCCCGAAACGGACCCTCTCGAAACCTGGACAGCAAGCTACACCGCGATGCAGTGCGCCTCTCTTGCAGTCTACCACTTGAGTTTGCTAAACATCTCCGTAACGCTATCACGGTTACCAAATAACCCTGCGACGAAACGCGCCGCTCCTCTTTGGATCTTCTCTGTCTCCTCTCTCAACCCGACCTGGTACGGATCCCACACTGATGAGCTATACTCAAGTATAGGTCGAATCAGTGTTTTGTAAGCCACCTCCTTTGTTGGTGGACTACATTTTCTAAGGACTCTCCCAATGAATCTCAACCTGGCACCCGCCTTACCAACAGTTAATTTTATATGATCATTCCACATCAAATCGTTCCGTACGCATACACCCAGATATTTTACAGAAGTAACTGCTACCAGTGTTTGTTCCGCTATCTTATAATCATACAATAAAGGATCCTTCTTTCTATGTATTCGGCGTCGTTAAAATCACACGACAGGGAACAAGTTGGTGCTTAGGTTCGTAGCGGTTTTGTATCGCGTGTTCGTATTCCGGTTACTATGGGTTCATTTACAGATTGTCATTTTTATTTGTAGTTTTTTATTTGTCACGTTGTCATTTGGAGATTGTGAGTGGAGCTGTGGACGCTACAAAATGGAGTGCCAAGTGGAGAAATCGGAACATTTCTGATGTATTCAGTGCAGGGGAAACAGCAACGGAGTTAGTCAGACGCATTTACGCCGTCTGTGAGGATAATGCCATTGCAGAGAGAACAGCAAGAAAATGGTGTTCTCGTTTAAAGGAGAATCGTTTTGACGTTAGTGACCCTCCATGTTTACACAGATATTCGAGGTTTGATGGATATCGTTTAAATCCATTCCATAATCATGCACGTCAGTGTAGTCGAGAACAGGCAAGTGTGATGAACTGTGATCATTCCACCATCGTACGGCATTCGCATACAGTGGGGAAGATCCAAGAACGTGGTGCATTGTACTGTTTTTAAGCCAAAATCACAAAAATCAGCGGGTGGCCAAATGCAGGGTGACCAGATGCAATTGTTTAAAAAAGGGAGAAAAACGAGGACAGAGGAAGAAAAAAAGAGGACAAATCAAACGGGTCAACTGCAAATGAGGATACCACCCGTCTGCTTTGGACAAGTCACGTGACTGCCGGGAATTACCGGTAAAACTAGTAGTTAATTGTTACTGATGGTCAGGTGGTGGTTAACTGAGCAATATAAACAAAATTAAAAACACTGATTGTGGTGACAGCGTGGCGTCGATTGTTTTGTTATGTCAACAACACGGAATTGTTTACAAAGCGAAAAACGTAAGCCGGCCGGAGTGGCCGACAGGTTCTAGGCGCTACAGTCTGGAACCGCGCGACCGCTATGGTCGCAGGTTCGAATCCTGCCTCGGGCATGGATGTGTCTGATGTCCTTAGGTTAGTTAGGTTTCAGTAGTTCTAAGTTCTAAGGGACTGATGACCTCAGCAGTTAAGTTCCATAGTGCTCAGAGCCATTTGAACCATTTGAAAAACGTAAGGCCATTAACCTCCCTTCATTCGACGCACCGCTACCAATATCTACAACTGCAGCAGCAGCTGACGACATGTAAATTGCACTTTAACCTTCCGAATACAAATAAATTGTATAACTATGAAACAATAAAATAAAACCATGACAATCTGTCGAGTTATTTCGTACCTTTATTGGCCACTGAGACGTACGTTCCAGCTCCACACATCTTACATTACGCTTCAAATTCATTTCTCCCTTTCTTGATAGCCGGATATTTGCAGGAAAGGACATCAGAAAGTGTACACTTTCGTTTAGGCATAGCCAAATATTTGACGTAACTCACTCGGTTAAAAATTACACTCACAAATCACACAAGACAATACAAAGCGAAGATACGAAACGAAAATTTTAAATAATCGATATTTGCATTGGCTTATAGATCGATCAATGATAACACTGACGATCCTGGTGCCACCTACTAACACCGCCTTCGTGCGTGTTTATCACGAAGGCTGTGCCAATAGTTAAAGTATTTAAGAAAAGTGCAATAGAACGGGACGAATTGTAAATTTAACTGTATTTCGCTCAACTTTGCGAAAAAGCCGGACACTGTAAAAATCCGCCAGGACCCCGGACAAAGAGCTAAAAAGGAGGACATGTCCGGATTAATCCGGACGCCTGGTCACCCTAGCGAAATGTGCACCTCTGCTTGATCGCCAGCAACTGGCGCGTGAGCAACACCGACCATTCCTACGAGTATACTGTATGGTCATTGGTGACGAGAAATGGCGTCTTTATGCTAACATAGGGATAGGAAAGGTATGGCTGAGTTCAAACAAAGCAAGAACTCCCCACACAAAGACCTGCGCGCATCCTCGAAGGAAACTGTTATGCGTCTGGTGGAATAGCGACGCTTTGGTGTACTACGAATTGCTTCCCCGAGGCGTAACCATCATCGCTGACATTCATTGTCAACAAGTGAGACGTCTTGCAGACGCAGTCCCAGGACAACGAGCAGGAAGACTGCGTAAAGTTATGCCACTCCATGATAACCCCCGCCTGCATTCTTCGAGACTGGCAAAAAATAATACACAGGAGTTGGGTGGGGAAGTCATTCCGCACCCACCTTATTCACCTGATCTTTCGCCCTCAGATTTTCAGCTGTTCCACTATCTATCCAACAACTATCGAGGAACTTCCTTTCCGGATGAGAATGTGCTCCGAACATGGCTCGACGAATTCTTCGCCTCAAAACCACGTGATTTCCATAGTCGCGGAATCAAAAAGTTACCCCAACGTTGGCAGCCTGTTGTAAAGGAGAATATATTGTTGATGATTACACTCTCTGTTTTGTGTATCTGTTGAGTTCATTAAACTTGAGGAAAAAAACATGCTGACTTATTCAACGACCTAATAACATGGATCTCGCTGCCCCAATTAACAACATTACTGCAGCCGTTACGTATTATCGTGCGTGATATTTATTCACTTTTTCAACTGCTGTGTGACTTACGTAGTCTCAAATATGATGTCTTCGCGTGTGGTGTTCTGCATCTTTTCATGCAGTCGTTATTGCATATTCGCAAGCTGTTGGCCTCCCTCTAGACACAGAAACCGTAATACATCACTCACAATACTTGCTTTACATCAGACAATAAACATAATACAAAAATACTGCTGCTGTATTACGTTTATCTGAAGTAAAAAAAAAAAAAAAAAGAAAAGAAACTTTTAAAGATTTTCCACAAGTGTTCCAGTTTGTACTGAGAGGAGGAGGTATGATACTTTTTGCGAATATACCCTCAATATAAACAAAACAATATGTTCTTGTTGTTGTGGTCTTCAGTCCTGAGACTGGTTTGATGCAGCTCTCCATGCTACTCTATCCTGTGCAAGCTTCTTCATCTCCCAGTACGTACTGCAGCCTACATCCTTCTGAATCTGCTTAGTGTATTCATCTCTTGGTCTCCCTCTACGATTTTTACCCTCCACGCTGCCCTCCAATACTAAATTGGTGAGCCCTTGATGTCTTAGAACATGTCCTACCAACCGATGCCTTCTTATAGTCAAATTGTGCCACAAACTCCTCTTCTCCCCAATCCTATTCAATACCTCCTCATTAGTTATGTGCTCTACCCATCTAATCTTCAGCATTCTTCTGTAGTGCCACATTTCGATAGCTTCTATTCTCTTCTTGTCCAAACTACACTCCTGGAAATGGAAAAAAGAACACATTGACACCGGTGTGTCAGACCCACCATACTTGCTCCGGACACTGCGAGAGGGCTGTACAAGCAATGATCACACGCACGGCACAGCGGACACACCAGGAACCGCGGTGTTGGCCGTCGAATTGCGCTAGCTGCGCAGCATTTGTGCACCGCCGCCGTCAGTGTCAGCCAGTTTGCCGTGGCATACGGAGCTCCATCGCAGTCTTTAACATTGGTAGCATGCCGCAACAGCGTGGACGTGAGCCGTATGTGCAGTTGACGGACTTTGAGCGAGGGCGTATAGTGGGCATGCGGGAGGCCGGGTGGACGTACCGCCGAATTGCTCAACACGTGGGGCGTGAGGTCTCCACAGTACATCGATGTTGTAGCCAGTGTTCGGCGGAAGGTGCACGTGCCCGTCGACCTGGGACCGGACCGCAGCGACACACGGATGCACGCCAAGACCGTAGGATCCTACGCAGTGCCGTAGGGGACCGCACCGCCACTTCCCAGCAAATTAGGGACACTGTTGCTCCTGGGGTATCGGCGAGGACCATTCGCAACCGTCTCCATGAAGCTGGGCTACGGTCCCGCACACCGTTAGGCCGTCTTCCGCTCACGCCCCAACATAGTGCAGCCCGCCTCCAGTGGTGTCGCGACAGGCGTGAATGGAGGGACGAATGGAGACGTGTCGTCTTCAGCGATGAGAGTCGCTTCTGCCTTGGTGCCAATGATGGTCGTATGCGTGTTTGGCGCCGTGCAGGTGAGCGCCACAATCAGGACTGCATACGACCGAGGCACACAGGGCCAACACCCGGCATCATGGTGTGGGGAGCGACCTTCTACACTGGCCGTACACCACTGGTGATCGTCGAGGGGACACTGAATAGTGCACGGTACATCCAAACCGTCATCGAACCCATCGTTCTACCATTCCTAGACCGGCAAGGGAACTTGCTGTTCCAACAGGACAATGCACGTCCGCATGTATCCCGTGCCGCCCAACGTGCTCTAGAAGGTGTAAGTCAACTACCCTGGCCAGCAAGATCTCCGGATCTGTCCCCCATTGAGCATGTTTGGGACTGGATGAAGCGTCGTCTCACGCGGTCTGCACGTCCAGCACGAACGCTGGTCCAACTGAGGCGCTAGGTGGAAATGGCATGGCAAGCCGTTCCACAGGATTACATCCAGCATCTCTACGATCGTCTCCATGGGAGAATAGCAGCCTGCATTGCTGCGAAAGGTGGATATACACTGTACTAGTGCCGACATTGTGCATGCTCTGTTGCCTGTGTCTATGTGCCTGTGGTTCTGTCAGTGTGATCATGTGATGTATCTGACCCCAGGAATGTGTCAATAAAGTTTCCCCTTCCTGGGACAATGAATTCACGGTGTTCTTATTTCAATTTCCAGGAGTGTATTTATCGTCCATGTTTCACTTCATACATGGCTACACACCATACAAATACTTTCAGAAACGACTTCCTGATACTTAAATCTACACTCGATGTTAAGAAATTTCTCTTCTTCAGAAACGCTTTCCTTGCCATTGCCACTCTACATTTTATATCCTCTCTACTTCGACCATTATCAGTTATTTTGCTCCCCAAATAGCAAAACTCCTTTACTACTTTAAGTGTCTCATTTCCTAATCTAATTCCCTCAGCATCAAGAAAGAAAACGCGTTCTACAGATCGGAGCGTGGAATGTCAGATCCCTTAATCGGGCAGGTAGGTTAGAAAATTTAAAAATGGAAAGGGATAGGTTAAAGTTAGATATAGTGGGAATTAGCGAAGTTCGGTGGCAGGACGAACAAGACTTTTGGTCAGGTGAATACAGGGTTATAAATACAAAATCAAATAGGGGTAATGCAGGAGTAGGTTTAATAATGAATTAAAAAATAGGAGTTCAGGTAAGCTACTACAAACAACATAGTGAACGCATTATTGTGGACAAGATAGACACGAAGCCCACGCCTACGACAGTAGTACAGTAGCACAAAACAATATATTGCGCATAAAAGGGCAGAAAGATCACTGGGACAGTCACATTCATTAAACATGTAGTATGAGTACGGAGCAATTTAAAGCGGAACGACCACATAAAACAAATCACAGGTAAGGCATGTGCCCGACTGAGATGCATTGGAAGAAACCTCAGGAAGTGTAGTCCACCCAGAGAGTACGCAGGTTACAGAACACTCTCTCGACCTATACTTAAATATTACTCGTCAGTCTGGGATCCATAATAGATATAATTGATAGGGAAAATAAAGAAGAGTCAGAGAGGAGCAGCGCGTTTCGTTATCGTTCATTTAGTAAGTGCGAATGCGTCACTGAGAATCTCAGCCAACCGCAGTGGCAAACATTGCAAGAGAGGCGTTCTGTGCCACGGGGTAGTTTACAATTCGACGAGCAGACGTCCCTAGAAGAATCAGCCAATATAGTGCTTCCTCCCACGTATATCTCGCGAAAAAATAATGCAGGTAAAATTAGAGAGATTGAAGCTCACAAGGGGGCTTACCAACAAACTTTTTTTCCCGCGAACCTCATGCAGATTGGAACAGAAATGTGGGAAGTAAAAGTTTTACACAAAGTACACTTTGACACACACCGTAAGGTGACTTGCAAAGTGGCTCAGTATGATATTGAGATCTGTGGGGGCCTACAGAACATCTCCAGGGTGGGGGGGCTTTAGTTATAATGTGGCTTTGCCCACTGGACATCAAGATAAGGGAACAAGCGGCTTGGTACTGGGCCAAAAAGGGGAATTTTGAGAAAATTGAAGACATTATGGGCGTGAGGGTGGATGACAAAAGGGAAATAAGGAGAAGAGGGGAGGAACTTTGGCAGGGGTCTTGAGATTGGTTGGTTGGTTGGTTGGTTTGGGGAAGGAGACCAGACATCGTGGTCATCGGTCTCATCGGAATAGGGAAGGATGGGGAAGGAAGTCGGCCGTGCCCTTTCAGAGGAACCATCCCGGCATTTGCCTGGAGTGGGGTCTTGAGAGCTAGAAGAAACTGGACGTAGAACTTTCCAATTCATACCAGATGTGAGGGAGCGCTTGGACATGAAATACTTTGAGCCAACACGAGGACTGATCCATTTTCTCACTGGCCATGGACCCTACCCTACATACTTATGTCGGTTTGGGAAGAGGGCTACGCCCGCGTGTGATTGTGGCGTGTCAGAGGGTACTCCCGTCCATGTGGTTTACGAGTGCCGCCTCTTTAATGATGTTGCGACTACACTTCGAGACAGACTTCCTAACCATGACACATATCAATTGCTTAGACGTGAAGACACTTTCCACCTGCTAAACACATTGGCTAACGAGGTATCACGGAAAGTTTTAACAGCATACCTGAGGGACATGAACTAAATAACAACTGAGACAACCAACACCGATTGCGTCCAGAGCCCTAGTCCCATACCGCCTGTGCGTGGACTGGCCGACTTTCCATCATAATTGGAATCCGCCACGTGCAGGACTAGGGGGAGTGGGGGTCAATGCTACCGGTAAGGACATCACCGGACATGACATAGGATAAGTTAGTTTGTAGGACTTAGTTTAGGAAAATTAAGTTAGGGAACTGCAGCGATTAAACATCTTGGCCTGCCCAGTGCCAGGGACATGCTCTTCGGGTTTAGCTCGATGAGCAAGGCTATTAAGGTAGGTTTATATCTTACTGGCACACATGTGACGCTGCAGGCGATAAGAACTAGTTATAAGAAATAGATATAACTCGTAGGTATTTGATATTAAATGCCCATTGTTTGTAATTCCAACTGTAGCTCACTTGAAAATTGTAATTAGCTGCAACATAATTATATCAGATGTATAATTATTATGACCCACTAATCAAATAAGGAAGTGGGTTAACATTGTATAATTATTATGGTTTGTAATAAAGAATTTTTTTAAAAAAAAAAAGTAAAGATACACTGACGGTAAAAAAAATCCAAGGAGGAGTTGTGCGATGTAAACGAAAGTTGGTAGACGTGTTTCTACACCTGTAAGATGGTGTCTGTTCAAATTTCGCGCCAGTTGGACGTAGTGAGTTGATGTTAGTCAAGATCGCCTTTAAAGCAACAAAGGCGCCATTATAAACACCTCACTGAGTTTGAACGAGGTCGTGTAAAAGGGCTACGAGAAACTGGATGTTCCTTCTGCAATACTGCAGAAAGACTTTGCAGGAATGTAGAGACTGTACATAATTGTTGGCAGAATGTACGGTCGCAAGAAGACCAGTCTCCGGACGGCCCCTTGGTACTACCGAGAGGGAAGACCATCGTGCTCGGCGTAGGCTCTGGCTCATCGTACTGCATCTCTAGCAGAAATTTGAGCAGCATTTGGCACCACAGTGACACAACGAACTGCTACAAATCGGTTACTTCAAGGACAGCTCCAAGCGAGATGCCCAGTAACATGGATTCCACTGACCCCAAACCACTACCACTTGCGTCTTCAGTGGCGTGAAGCGAAAGTTCAGTAAAGGACTGGCTGGAGGTCTGTTGTTTTTTCTGATGAAAGATGGGTGAGTCTCGGTGCCAGTAATTGCCATGTGTTGGTTACAAGAACGGCAGTTGAGGGCCTGCAACCAACCTCTCTGTGTGCTAGACACATTCGACCTACACCGAGAGTTAAGAGTCTGAGGCGCGATTTCGTATAACGGCACGACGTTCTCGTGGTTATCTTTCTACATCTACATCTATAGTCTGCAAACCACTGTGAGGTGCATGGCAGAGGGTACATCCCATTGTACCAGTTATGAGGGTTTCTTCCTGTTCCATTCACATAAGAGCGATTGTTGGAATGCCTCTGTGCACGCTGTAATTATTCTAATCTTATTCTCATGATTCCTAAGGGAGCAATATGTAGGGGTTTGTAGTATATTCCTAGAGCCGTCAGTTAAAGCTGGTTCTTGAAACTTTGTTAATAGACTTCCTCGGAATAGCTTACATCTGTATTCAAGAATCTACCAGTTAAGTTCCTTCAGTATCTCTATGGCACTCTCCCACAGGTCAAACAAACCTGTGACCATTTGTGGTACCATTCTCTGTATACATTCAACATATCCTGTTAGTCCTATCTGGTACGGATCCCACACACTTGAGCAATATTCTAGAACCGGTTGCACAGGTAATTTGTAAGCAATCTCCCTAGTAGACTGATAGCACTTCCGAATATTCCACCAACAAACCAGTCTACCACCTGCCTTACCCACAACTGAGCCTATGTAATCATTCCATTTCATACCCCAACAAAGTGTTGCATTCAGGTATTTGTATGGGTTGGTCAGTTCCAACTATGACTCATTGATATTACAGTTATAGGATACTATGTTTTATCATTTTGTAAAGTGCAGAATTTTACATTTCTGAGCATTTAAAGCAAGTTGCCAACCTCTGCACCACTTTGGAATCTGATAAAGAACTGAGTTGATATTTTTGCAGCTTCTTTCAGATTGCAGTTCATCACAGATAAGTGCATCATCTGCAAAAGCCTGATTTTACTATTAATATTGACTGTAAGGCCATTAATATACAACATGAACAGCAATGGTCATAACACACTTCCCTGGGGCACACCTGCAGTTACTTCTACATCTGACGATGACTCTCCATCCAAGATAACATGCTGCATCCTCCCTACCAAAAAGTCCTCAACAAGTTCACAAATTTCACTTGATACCCCATACGATCGTACTTTTGACATTAAGTGTAGGTGTGGTACTGAGTCAAATGTTTTTTGGAAATCAAGAAATACAGCATCTATCGGACTACCTTGATCCAAAGCTTTCAGTGTGTCTGTAAGAGAAATGCGAGTTGGGTTTTACATGATCAATGTTTTCAAAATCCATGCTGGCTGGTATTGAGGAGATCCCACGAACCCTGACTGCAAATTTGTACGTGAGTCTGGCGATTCGATCTGCTGTGCTGCCATTCATTAACAGCATTCCAGTTGATATTTTCCAACAGTATAACGATCGCCCACATACCGTTGTATACCAAAATGCTCTGCAGAGTGTCCAAATGTTGCCTTGGCCTGCTCGATCATGGGATTTGTCTCCAGTCGAGCACACATTAGATATCATCTCCAACGTCATCCACATACAGCATTAACCGTCCCTGTATTGACCGACCAAGTGCAACAGACATGGAATTCATCCCACAAACTGACATCCGGCACCTGTACAATACAATGCCTATACGTTTGCATGCTTGATTTCACCATTCTTGCGGGTACATCGGTTGTTAGTGTACCTGCATTTCACATTTGCAACGGCTTATCTTGAGCAGACATTAACCTATGATCTTGCAATGTTAATCACTTAAATATATTACCCAGTCGAACGTATTCCCGCAATTTCATTACAATACATTAATTATTTTTTGGTGTTGCGGTTTTTTCCTGTCATTGTATGTATGCGTATGTAGAATATGGAATGACGACTGCAGTAAAAAGATACAGAACATCCCACTTGAAGCCATCACATTCAAGACCACCCTGCTCCACAGCACTTGAAAATAGGAATAAAATAATGAAAACCACTTGTGGTACGTTACGAGAAAACGTAACTGATGCAGCAGTTTTGCATTGGAATCAATATTGGCTTATCTGGAGACTTTCTGTAACATTATTTATGACAGATACAATACAAATGTGTTACTGTGCTCGTCCTAGAACTTCTAATCACAATTTCATTTTCCTACTGAGTCCCACTTGAGTTTCTTGAACATATTATCCAACATTCAAACTGATTGATGAAACCCGTGACGCATCATGGAACTCCTGTTTGTCTCTTCCGTGCAACTGCCGTTAATCGAAAATAGTAAGGATCCCAGACTGACGAATAACTGTCTGTAGACGACATCGTTCTAGGAAAACTGGGCAGGAAAAACTTTATAGCACGTTTTTTGGCCCTCCCCAATTTGATTCAGTAGTTTTTCATATAGATAACAATATTTGTTCTTGAAACTTCCTGGCAGATTAAAACTGTGTGCCCGACCGAAACTCGAACTCGGGACCTTTGCCTTTCGCGGGCAAGTGCCCTACCATCTGAGCTACCGAAGCAGGACTCACGCCCGGTACTCACAGCTTTACTTCTGCCAGTATCTCGTCTCCTACCTTCCGAACTTTACAGAAGCTCTCCTGCCAAGTTTCATATCAGCGCACACTACGCTGCAGAGTGAAAATCTCATTCTGGAAACATCCCCCAGGCTGTGGCTAAGCCATGTCTCCGCAATATCCTTTCTTTCAGGAGTGCTAGTTCTGCAAAGTTCGCAGGAGAGCTTCTGTAAAGTTTGGAAGGTAGGAGACGAGATACTGGCAGAAGTAAAGCTGTGAGTACCGGGCGTGAGTCGTGCTTCGGTAGCTCAGATGGTAGAGGACTTGCCCGCGAAAGGCAAAGGTCCCGAGTTCGAGTCTCGGTCGGGCACACAGTTTTAATCTGCCAGGAAGTTTCATATCAGCGCACACTCCACTACAGAGTGAAAATCTCATTCTGGAATATTTGTTCTTGTTCTTACACAGGATGTGAAATTTTCAATGCTCAGCTTTAGATAAGCCAAGCTCTGCTCAGATCGCAGGTTTGTTTAGTGGGTATGGCGCAATCGGAAGTGGTATGCCATTGTCTTCGCCTGAACTGACTTAACTGGCCAGTTATTGCGAGACCTACATTTTAACGTTACAGTGTAACTTGGAATTTTTCGCAGTAACTAGTTAATGTCAGAAAGGGAATAATTAAACTGAATTTATTATTACAATAACTTATTCCACAAAGCACACCATTGGTGTATAACTTAGAATAGTCTGCAGTCTAGAACATATTGCATATCGTATTTTTCTAAATAATAATCAAATTTTCAAATCAGTTTGACTTTATGTGTACTGTCCGCCAATTGTGTGTATAATCCATAACTCTTACTTTCTGTTTCTCAGAAACTCTCCGAACTAGGTCCAAAAGTTCACTCTGGCTTTAGCAGGTAAGAAATCACAAAATAAAGACGAGCAACAACATTACTTTCACAGAGAATTATTTGTTAACTCGCCAATGAAACTAACAGTAACACCATTTCGTTGCAGATGGCAAGCTACACGATAATGAAAGAAAGCCCTACAGGTCATAACTTTTCAGAAAATAAGGTAATAATTACTACAGACATAAAACGTTTTATGCCTAATTTCGTAACAGTAATTATTACTTAAAACGTGTCTGCATTTTACATTGTATAATATGTTTGTTCCATAATATAAATTACTAGTTCTCAGTTAGACAGTTCTAAATCAATGTCACGACTTCACAAACTACGGCATGATAGAGATATAACCTGTAATACTGTAAGATTGTGTATCTTAATTATTGTGTATAATACTGTCCATTGCCTAAAGTTTTGTTCACAATGTTAAAAAACATGTTTGTTGCACAATATAAATGAGGAGCGCGCATTTTAACAGTTTCTTAGCCAGTGTCAAGACCTCAATAACCTTAGCATTATAACAATTTAATGTGTAATATTGTATAGTTTACTTTTTGTGCTTAATATTGTCCATTGCGTGCAGCGTAAATTCAACGTTAAGAAAAAAATTTGATGCACAACACTGAATGCAAGTGGATTCTTTCTTTGCTTATAATGTTCGGCTACATAACCACTAGTGTCGGTTTCAGACGCTAGTCAGTTGTTTCCCGAAGGTAGCACAACAAGCCGACAATTAGTTTGAAATGAACAAGAACCTGTTGAGCAAAAACAGTGAGCTTGTTATTCAACATTAAAAAGATAATGAGGTGTTCACATGACCAACCAGCAGCGATATTGGAAAGTCTAGGTATAGAAAATCGAATGTGAGAATCTGTGTTGACGTGCTGGACGGTCTTGTCTGTGCTGAGTGGCGACCGCGGGAGAACAAAGAGTGTGGCGTGCTGTACCGTTACTCGTCCCCACCGCATCCACAGCCAATGGACGCGGCCAACAGCGGCGCCAAGTTTTCCGCCAGTGGCTAATCCGCGAAACTTCGCGGCCTCAACGAGCGGAAAGCCAGGCTACGGAGTTTTTTGTTTTGCCTAGCCGAAGTGGAGCCCAGACACTGTGTCCGAAAGCTCGGTATTCTCCAGTGGAGACGCTGGGTTGACGATTTGCAGTAAGGAACTGTTTCAAGGCTGTAGGCGTCAAACGCACGATGTATTTCTCGCGGCTGACTCACATGTTTACAGCCACGATAAAACGACTGCGCTGGCGTCTGAGGAACAACTGATCATGCGATCTCAAAATTTTTGCCGGACTGCAGCGCGATTTTATCTGAAAGGCGATCATTTACGCTTGAGTAACTCATTACGAATTTGCGTGCCTGATGAGTTTCCACTCGGTAAACATGTGAGTGACGCAGTAATGATCGATTTCTACAGCCGGCAAGGATGGCCGAGCGGTTCTAGGTGCTAAAGTCTGGAACCGCACGACCGTTACGGTCGCAGGTTCGAATCCTGCCTCGGGCATGGATGTGTGTGCTGTCCTTAGGTTAGTTAAGTTTAAGTAGTTCTAAGTTCTAGCGGACTGTTGACCTCAGAAGTTAAGTCCCATAGTCTTCAAAGCCATTTGAACCATTTGATTTCTACAGAGAAAGAAAGAAAAGGAACCTGTTCAGCAGTTTTTATCTGTATTTTATCTAGTTTCAGTTCTCTTTCCATTCATGCAATCGCTCGGCTTCGTTGTTTTTTCTCGACGCCAGCCGCTGCAAATGACTGTAGGGTGTTCTGTCACTAGTACACATCGGAAGACGGCCAGAATACTCTGGGCCAAAATATCGTGGCAGTAAGTTACCGACATACAGCATTTCATATGAAATTTTACGGAACAGTCCACACTGTAGGAAGTTTTCAAAATCTACAAGTGTAAGGCATGTCTGAAAAACGTGTGATCAAAATTATACACTTGGTAGAAGATTTTATACTTATTACTTTGAGATAAGGTAGCAATGTTCGTAAATGGATGTTTAGTTTTGTTTGAATAAACTTGATGCCTTATTCATGAAAAATGAAAACTGTAGCAACTACGGCACAGCAGTACTGCGCTGGATAATGCAGAGAATATAACTGAGCTCTGGGTTCATGTTGAGCAATATTACAGGAAAGCGAGGAGAAATTTGGAATTGACAAAGTCCAGGGAGAAGAAAAAAACCTTTGGGGTTCAGCAAATCATCAACTTTATACCCTTCACATATGTTTCGCTCTGCGGCGGATAGTGGACGGTATTGAAGGCTAGTGATACACTGAAACCGTGTAACAGAACGGGTCTCGACTCTCACACCTCTACCTCTTGTGGGAAATGATTTCACCAGCCGCGCCATCCTGTCTATGGTTCCAATTAATGAAGCACACACCTCTGCCACCTCAGACGTAACTGCTGAGTCTGCATCTTATAACACAGGTTTCCACATCTAGGTATACTGAAGTCGTATGACCGCTTTCCGAATTCGCAACGAAATGTCTTAGGCCGTTCTAGTGAGAAATACGATCTCCATCCTTATCTACGTGATTACTCTGTAACTCACAATTAAGTGCCTGCAGAGGGTTCATGTGTGTGTGTGTGTGTGTGTGTGTGTGGACCTTATGGGCGCTCAACGGCGTGGTTATCAGCGCCCTTACACGCACTTAAACAAACGATTGTGGGTAGAAGCCCTAAAACTGTTGCATACTCATGCACTCAGTCCTATCTCACTCGAATGACTACACAGTCAATATTTCACATACGCTAAAACAACGGAAAAAGAGCAAGAAGTAAAACGACAAACTAACTAAAGAAAGGCACAGGGAAATGTCAGTGGCTGCAGAAGGATTCATTGAACCACCTTTAAGCTGTTTCTCTACCATTCCACTCTCACACGGCACGCGGGAAAAACGAAAACTTAAATCTTCCTGTGCGAGCTTTGATTTCTCTTATTTTATTGTGATGATTGTTCCTGTCTATGTAGATGGGCACCAACACAAGCTTTTTACACTCTGAGGAGAAATTTGGTGATTGAAATTTTATGAGAAGATCCAGCAGCAATGTGAAACGCCTTTATTTTAGTGATTGCCAACCCAATTCACGTGTCATATCTGTGGCGCTCTCTCTCATATTTCCCGACAGTACGAAGTGAGCTGCCGTTTTTCGATCTTTTTTTCGACGTCCTCCGTTGATCCCACCTGATGCGGATCCCACACCGCAAAGCAATACTCAAAGAGGACGTACAAGCGTAGTGTAGGCAGTCTCTTTAGTAAAAATGTTGCATTTTTTCAGTGTTCTGCCTCTTTTTTCCGCAGTTGCACATATACAAGTTGTATAGGTTAATTTCCGTTTTTGGCAACTTAATAAGACTAGCAACTTAATAAGATTTTATCACAGTTGCTAAAGACGGCAGTTAACCTGTACAACTTATAAATCATACTCTTCGGTTTGCTTTACCCACAACGTTATCTACGTGATCTTTCCAGCTTAAGTTATTCGTAGTTGTAATCCCAAAGTATTTAGTTGAATTTACAGCCTTCAAATTTGTGTGATTTGTCGTGTAACTGACATTTAGCGGATTCCTTTTGGCACTCCCGTTATTTAGAGCCAAAAAAATGTTCAAATGTTTGTGAATTCCTAAGGGACCAAACTGCTGAGGTCATCGGTCCCTAGACTTACACACTACTTAAACTAACTTATGCTAAGAACAACACACACACCCATGTCCGAGGGAGGACTCGAACCTCCGGCGAGAGGGGCCGTACAGTCCGTGATATGGCGCCCCAGACCGCGCGGTCACTCCGCGCGGCTATTTAGAGTCAATTGTCTCTTTTTGCACCATACACATATCTTGTCTATATCGTTTTGCCATTTGTTTTGATCATCTGATGACTTTAGAAGACGGTAAATGACAGCATCAATCTAAGAGTCTCCTAAATCGTTTATATCGACCAGGATCAGCAGAATGCCTATAACACCTCCTTGGGGAATGCTAGATATTACCGTTCTATGCCAGATATTATTGGTATATTCTGTGTCTTTCCATCAGTTACTACGAACTATGGCCTTTCTGACAGGAAATCACGAGCCCAATCGTGAAACTGAGACGATAGTCCACAGACACGTAATTTGATTAGAGGCTTCTAGTGAGGTACGATGACAAAAGTTTTCTGGAAATCAAGAAATATGAAATCGCTTTGACATCCCCTGTCACTAGCACTCATCACTTCGCTAGAATAAAGAGCTGGTTATGTTCCACAAGAACTATATTTTCGGAATCCTTGTTGGCTGTTTGCCAATAAAACGTATTGTTCGAAATAACTCATAATGTTCGAACACAATATATGTCTCAAAATCCTACTGTAAATCGACGTTGGCGATATGGGTCTGCAGTTCAGCGGGTTACTGCTATTCCCTTCCGTGGGTATTGGTATGTGTTGTGAAAATTTCCAGTGTTTCGGTACTGATCTCTCGACGAACGATCGGTTGTATATGATTGCTAAATAAGGAGCTATTGAATCAACATACTCTGAAAGTAACCCGACTGATGTTCAATGAGGACCGGAGGCCTTTCCTTTATTAAGCGATTTCAGATGCTTTGCTACATCGAGGATGTCTACTTCGAAGTTACTTCTAAATCACGATCAAGACATTTCCGCTTCCACTACACTACAATCATTGTTCAGTCAGGAACACTTGTTACGTTATTTTATTTCCGTTAATTAAACTATAGCAAAACTCTGACAGATAAGGATATCTCACATCTGCCTTTCCTTTCACAAAAATCAAATAAATTAGCCTCGCTAACTAAATTCAATCAACAATGAAGAAGAAAACAGAAGACATTCAAAACTACATGGCAGTGCCTTACTTTGGTATGAGATACTGTAGGGCAGATGTCTGTATTTCACAGCGTGCGTATGGTCGATGCAATGCTAACGACTGACAGCCGTATTAAATTATGTATTCAAAAATTCCGAATACGACTGTACACCGGCTACACGATTTACTAGTAACACGAAAATCTGTGCCGCATCGGGACTCGACCCCGGGTTTCCCACTTTATGCAAGTGGTTGCCTTAAGCGGTTTAGCTATCCGTGCCCGACTGACGGCCATATCCAAACTTTGGTTTGACCTTGTGCCTACGTCCCGTAGTGCTCGCATAGGAATCGTATGCTCGCCGCACAGGGACTCTTTTCGCTCGTCAGATTGCCTCACTTTGTTACGAAATACTGTAGGGCAGTGTCGCTATTTTACATCTACATCTACTTCATCTACATCTACTTATATACTCCGCTAGCCACCAAGCTGTTTGTGGCGGAGGGCACTATTCGCGTCAAAGTCATATTCCCCCACCCCCACTCTGTTCCACTCGCGGATCGCGCGAGGGAAAAACGACTGTCTGAACGCCTCAGTACGAGTTTTAATTTCCCTTATCTTTGAATGGTGATCACTGAGCGATTTTAAAGTTGATGGTAACAATATATGCTCTACATCCTCGGTGAGGATCGGATTTCAGAATTTAGTCAGCAGCCCCTTCTGTTTAGCGCGTCGTCTATCTGCAAGTGTGTCCCACTTCAAACTTTCTATGAGATTTGTAACGATCTCGCGCTGGCTAAATGTACCAGTCACGAATCTTGCCTGGCAAAAAAAGGAGAGAACCCAGAAGATATGGCCGGATGTTAATGTAATGCGTCAGGAAGTTGGATATTCTGTTCCGTAATAACCAGAGACGACGTACGATTTTACAATGTAATAGAACTTACATTGAAGTAAATTTCATTTAATTATTACTGAAAAATTAAGGTTCAAATTCAAGATATACGAGGGCAGTTCAATAAGTAATGCAACACATTTTTTTTTCTGAAACAGGGGTTGTTTTATTCAGCATTGAAATACACCAGGTTATTCCCCAATCTTTTAGCTACACAACACTATTTTTCAACGTAATCTCCATTCAATGCTACGGCCTTACGCCACCTTGAAATGAGGGCCTGTATGCCTGCACGGTACCATTCCACTGGTCGATGTCGGAGCCAACGTCGTACTGCATCAATAACTTCTTCATCATCCGCGTAGTGCCTCCCACGGATTGCGTCCTTCATTGGGCCAAACATATGGAAATCCGACGGTGCGAGGTCGGGGCTGTAGGGTGCATGAGGAAGAACAGTCCACTGAAGTTTTGTGAGCTCCTCTCGGGTGCGAAGACTTGTGTGAGGTCTTGCGTTGTCATGAAGAAGGAGAAGTTCGTTCAGATTTTTGTGCCTACGAACACGCTGAAGTCGTTTCTTCAATTTCTGAAGAGTAGCACAATACACTTCAGAGTTGATCGTTTGACCATGGGGAAGGACATCGAACAGAATAACCCCTTCAGCGTCCCAGAAGACTGTAACCATGACTTTACCGGCTGAGGGTATGGCTTTAAACTTTTTCCTGGTAGGGGAGTGGGTGTGGCGCCACTCCATTGATTGCCGTTGTGTTTCAGGTTCGAAGTGATGAACCCATGTTTCATCGCCTGTAACAATCTTTGACAAGAAATTGTTACCCTCAGCCACATGACGAGCAAGCAATTCCGCACAAATGGTTCTCCTTTGCTCTTTATGGTGTTCGGTTAGACAACGAGGGACCCAGCGGGAACAAACCTTTGAATATCCCAACTGGTGAACAATTGTGACAGCACTACCAACAGAGATGTCAAGTTGAGCACTGAGTTGTTTGAAGGTGATCCGTCGATCATCTCGAACGAGTGTGTTCGCACGCTCCGCCATTGCAGGAGTCACAGCTGTGCACGGCCGGCCCGCACGCGGGAGATCAGACAGTCTTGCTTGACCTTGCGGCGATGATGACACACGCTTTGCCCAACGACTCACTGTGCTTTTGTCCACTGCCAGATCACCGTAGACATTCTGCAAGCGCCTATGAATATCTGAGATGCCCTGGTTTTCCGCCAAAAGAAACTCGATCACTGCCCATTGTTTGCAACGCACATCCATTACAGACGCCATTTTAACAGCTCCGTACAGCGCTGCCACCTGTCGGAAGTCAATGAAACTATACGAGACGAAGCGGGAATATTTGAAAATATTCCACAAGAAATTCCCGGTTTTTTCAACCAAAATTGGCCGAGAAATAAAATGTGTTGCATTACTTATTGAACTGCCCTCGTAGAAAATTTTTACAGTTTTATTTCTTGTTGTTTATCCGAGTGTTACTTTGTGCTGCCTTAACTGGTACATATTCCAGCAGTTTAATTATTCTTCATTCAGGCGAGTAATTTCCTAGGTATTAAAGATATTTCAGTGAGCCTCATTTGTAAAGTTCATGAGTCCTGTGCATGTAAGTAAACGTCAGCGTTAGGTTACGTAATTCCCGTTATCGCAGAGAGTTGTTACTTGTTATTCATTTCAGTAATGAGCATTTACTTATTATTCAAAATTATTACTATTGATTTCTTAATAATTTTAAAACAATGGCTAATATTTTCAAGCTGTTATTTTGTGCTTTTTATGGTGGTTACGTCCATGAGAACATTCTGTATCCAGACATCTATTTAGACAAATACGTGAAACTTCCTGGCAGACCAAAACAGTGGTGTATAGTTCGATGCAATGTTCCCTTGTGCGGAAATCATGCGATTTGTATGGGAGCACTATCAGACGTAGACACTAGGGCATATGGAAGTTTGGAGGTGGCAGTCAGTAGTGCACAGATAGCCAAAGCAGTTAAGGCGAATACGGGAAATACGGAGTTGATTCTCCGATCGGGTGCAAATTTTCAGATGTTAATAGTAAATCGTGTAGCCGCTGTACAATCGTATTCGCAATTTGCGAATGCATTTCTTAATACATTTCTGATGGTTTACTCAGCAGAACTCTTTTCGACATACATTTCCGTACATCTGGGTTCACAGTCACATACGTGGTAGCACTAAGAAGAGGCAGTGCTATTGCACTTGTCTGAGTAATGGCGATACGGCGGTAGGCGACTGTGTGGTGACTAACGATGGCGTCACTTTGCACCAAGGTCAAGGTTAAGGAACGCTATTTCAAGAATGCAACTTGCGTGAGCAGAGGTTACTATGAAGCGCTTCTGCTCAAGAATCAAGATCTTCTGCTTTGTTTCCATACATTTGTCGTTATAACAGGCAATCCGTGTACGAAACACGGACTCGTAAATATCGAATGAGAAACGAAAAGCTGCACAACAGTAACGATAAATAATCACAAGATCAAATAAAAATTAATGAAGTGTGTGTAGTCTACAGTATAAACCTTTCGCCACAGATGATTCCCGTCCGAAAACTACGTCAGTAGTTTAATAGCAGTACGCAAATGGTTGAGGTCGTAGAGGGTCATACAACATAGAAACAGCATAATGTAACAACCCTCACCCGAAAGAAACCCAAGACAGAATCGAACAGTACTGAATGCTAGCTTGAAGACGAAGAGTAAAGTGAGCATTACTCCTGTCAAGAGCAAGTACCGTGAGAGAATGGAAAAAGTTTGTTTTTCAGTTAGACGCACAGCACATACAGTCGACATTTGCACAATTGCGCAGATTTTTTCAGTCAAATAAAGATGCGAAGATAAATGAGGATAATAAAGCAAACAAAATGCAATTACTCTGTACTGAGCAACCGTAGATTATGTGTTCCTTATACCAAAATACGCAGAAAATGTTCCTGAACAACCTCCAGAATAGTGCCGCAGGAGTACGGCTTCGCCGTGTAGACCACAGCAAAATGGAAAACCTAATAAGAAGACCGATAATATCTCAATATATGAGAACTTATTTCTACAGGCACAGTAAAAGAATTTCGTTAGAGAGAGATCAGCGAGGAGAATTCGGAAGGACATGAACAGCAAGAAACACCAACCAACTGACTTCGGAGGGTTAAGCACCGGAAGAAAATTACGTAACGAACGAAAGGAAATTATATAACACACATAGACTTTTGAAACAGGTAGGAATATTCCAGCACTTGGCTGGCTCTGAGCACTATGGGACTTAACTGCTGAGGTCATCAGTCCCCTAGAACCTAGAACTACTTAAACCTAACTAACCTAAGGACATCACACACATCCACACCCGAGGCAGGATTCGAACCTGCGACCGTAGCTGTCGCGCGGCTCCAGAGTGTAGCGCCTAGAACCGCTCGGCCACTCGGCCGGCTTATCACAATCCTGTAAGTCCTACTCTGCTTTAATCCGTAGTAACAGAGTTCAGTTGTCTGTCAAGATTCCATGCGATGTTCTTTCTTTGAGAAGAAAATGACGTCTCGAATGTCATAATACTTTTTATTTTTATTTTATTTTTCATATACAGAAGCTACAAATCTTCGGAAACGTAATCTAGAGGATCCACATTTTCTTTACCTAAACTTCGTTAGTGCTTGATGTCTGACGTACGCAGAAGAAAAAAACTTACCACTTTTCCCTAAACCTTTCAGCCCCTGAAACTTCATGGCAGATTAAAACTGTGTGCCGGGCCTAGACTCGAACTAGTGACCCTTGCAATTCGATGGCAGGTGCTCTACCGGCTGAGCTACTTACGCATGACTCACGAGCCCATCCTCACAACTCTACTTCCGCCAGTATTCCACATCCTGCCTTACAAACTTCACAGAAATTCGCCTGCGAAATTTGCAGGACTAGCACTCCTGGAAGAAAAGATATTGTGGAGTTTTGAAGGAAGTAGATGGGGGTACTGGCGGAAGTACAGTTGTGAGGATGGGATCGTGAGTCGTGCTTGGGTAGCTCAGCTGGTAGAGCACTTGGCCGCCAAAGGCAAAGGTCCAGAATTCAAGTCTCCATTACCGTTGTTTATTGTGTTGATCTTATACATAAGATAAGAGAGATTAGGGGTGTACAGAGATACTCAGGCGGACATTTTCCCCTCGTTCCGTACTCGAATGGAATAGACCAATAAAACGCCACAATTGTTACCAAGTGCCCTCCTTCATGCGCTGTACAGTGTGATTCCATGATGATGTTACGAACTTTCAGAGACGATGGAAAATGGTAAACCTTTCAGTGTGAGGTAATGAACTCTGGCCCGAGAACGATCAAGTCGAAAGTTATAAGCGAATATCGTTCTGATGCCTCTGACCGTGGAATACATGTACCGGCACTGTTGTTAAGATTGTAGGGTAGGCAACTTTCAGACATGGCAGTATGGGCCAAAAAAAAGAAAAAACGACTCGAGTAAACACGGGCTCTAAAAGACATACCTTAAGAGAGCTATAACCTTCGATGGTGTGAAATACAGTACATCTCTTCTACTGAACAAGTGTCCATAGCTACGTATTTTACATCCCATGTTTACTAGAGGTTTCATTTCCTTTTTCTGGTCCATACTATCACGTCTGCGAGTTGCCGCCCTGCAAGCTTAGCAACAACATTATTGGTACATGTATTCCACAGTAAGAGGTGCCAGAACCATTTTCACTTAAAAATTTTGACTCGCTCGTTTCCGTACCAGGATTCATTGCTTCAAATTGAAACGTTTACCCCTCTCCATCATTCCTGAAAGTTCGCGGAATCACCCTTCAGATGTATTACGTATAATATTTCAATCTTCATCCTTCATCAAATAGACGCAATGCCTCGTGTCTCCTATTGGTAGGGCGGAGAGCACTTGGAAGCCTGTGCTACAAGCAAATGACACAGAGTGCGTCAGAGAGGCGAGGTTCGTTGTCCTGGCGGCTAATCACCACTGCAGGGAGGCCAACACCGCAGTGGCGAAAGCTTTCTGGGAGCCAGCCAGGCCCGGCTGTGTTTACGGGAATAAGGCAGGCAGAAGCAGAGCAAACTGCTTCGTGGAGTAACTACTAACAAGTCGCATAGCTCAGTTGTTTGATACCCGTACGATGTTTGAGTCTCTGGATATACACTGCTAGTCATCGAAATTGCAACACCGCGAAGACATGATGCAGTAAACGTCAAATGGACGTGAATTCAAGAGTCGAAATGGGAAAGATCTAAGTATCAAATCTAACATTTATCAGAAGAACAAAGAAAAGCACAATGTACTGTATATGGTGATTATAATCAGTTATACAAAAGTAACCTTTGATTGTGAAAAGGGTAAATAACAAAATCAAATGGTTCTAAGCACTATGGGACTTAACATCTGAGGTCATCAGTCACCTAGACTTAGAACTACTTAAACCTAACTAACCTAAGGACAACACACATCCACGACCGAGGCAGGATTCGAACCTGCGACCGTAGCACCAGCGCGGTTCCGGACTGAAGCGCCTAGAACCGCTCGGTCACACCGGCCTGCGGGTAAATAACATAAGGAAGTGTTTGATATAGCACTGAATCCATAATAGCTTCAAGTTTTATTCTCCCCTACACTGTTGGTTCCGCAAGGCGGCATGCGCAAAGGAGTTATTCCAATAGCCATCATGGAGTCGTACAAAGATGCAAAGCATGTGAAGTGTTGTTTATGGTTTCTTGAATGCAAATCCGCAAATATGGAAGGTGGCTCCGTCACTGAACACAATTTCATTAATAAAATCATCTTCAGTCTGCGTTTTGTTGAACATTACTGCACAAAACTCAGCCCGTGTTTCTTTGTCAATTTCTCTCAAAACAACAGTTCCAGTCTGTAGGGTTTGAATGACAGGCGTTTCTGTAATACCTTCCACACTGCGACATAGGCATATTCAGTTGTGAGCTGACATGTGTCGTTGATTTCGCCGAACTACGAATGTAAGACTGCTGAGTCATGGTCTTCTGGCCGATCCTGATCGGGCGCCCTTTGTGATGCTCAGACACTTTCGTTGAAACGTTTGTACCAATTAATATTAATCTGTCTTTGAAGTGGTGGCTTGCGCTATTTAGCCATGGATTGAATCTGAACTGTAGTAGCAGATTTGGATTAATAAAACTATAAACTACACTGCGCACACTCTGCACCGTTAAAATGTGTGAAATCCAAAGGGACCAAAATGCCGAGTCCATCGGTCCTTGCACTTACGCACTACTTAAACTAACTTATGCTAAGAACAACACATACACTCATGCCCGAGGGAGGACTCGAACCTCCGGAGGGAGGGGCCGCGCAATCCGTGACATGGCGCCTTAAACCGCGCGGCTCTGAACCGCTGTACGACTACATGACAACTGTTGAACAACTCACTCGCGAATGCCACCTACCGGGAACGCCGGGAAATAACAGTGTAGGCCGGAGTAAATCTTGAAGATATAGTACATTCAGTGCTGGATCAAACTCTACTGTAAATTATTTATCGTTTTCACGATTAAAAGTTACTTTTGTGTAACTAATTTATAAACAACCTATATCCCTTTCCATCCAAAGAATTAAAAGGCATTCTGAGGCACAGAATTATGCTTCCCACCTCATCACTGCAAGAAATAATGAGAAAAGTGAGGAAATAAACAATTTATTAAGAATGTACCAAGTGCCGTACCAGGAAACTCATGGATTTGAGTTTCAATAAGAAAGCTTTTGTTTCAAGTGTCATTAAGACTGAGGCACTACGTTTTACTTGTGATAATAGAAGTACAGAAATACAACAGTATTATTTTAACTCGTAGAACAGTAGTCAGCTAAAACCATTTCACATTTCAATATTGATTTTTGTTCGTTACACAGCTCCATACATGGGATCATCCGTTGCAACTTTTACTATACAACTCCCTGTGTTGTTGAGTAAGAAACGGCAACATCGTCAACAGGTCTTTCTGTATTGCAGCTGATAAACATGGCTGGTCCTTCAGTTGAAATACGAAATTGGAAATTTGTGGTAAGGCCTTATGGGACCAAACTGCAAGGTCATCGGTCCCTAAGCTTACACACTATTTAAACTAACTTATGCTAAGAACAACACACACACACCCGTGCCCGAGGGAGGACTCGAACCTCCTAAAGGGGGTCCGTGTGGACAGTGACAAGACGCCTGACACCGCGCGGGGTAGCAGATGAAGTACAGCATGGTATACACCAGTCATGGTCTTTCCTCTTTTGAATACAATGACATTTTTCAATTCTTCTGTTTCAGGGTAAGAATTTTTGTATAGGTACTAGCTCACGAACCTGGCATTGCCTTAGTATTCAGTTTACCAGTTTTCTATTCGAAGCCGGCTCTGTGGCCGAGTGGTTCTAGGCGCTTCAGTCTGGACCCCAGCTGCTGCTACGGTCGGAGGCTCCTGCCTCGGGTATGGATGTGTGTGACGTCCTTAGGTTAGTTAGGTTTAATTAGTTCTAAGTCTAGGGGCCTGAAGACCTCTGATGTTAAGTCCCATAGTGTTTAGAGCCATTTGAACCATTTTATTCCTATTAGAAACGAAAACAAAACATGAATTGAGTTCGTACTCGAGTATCGAAAAAATTCATTTCCATGTATTCGTGAAAACACCTTTAAAATTAAGAAACAATCGTACAAAGAAATAAGCATAATGCACAAATGTATAAGTAGGGAATGCAAGTTAAGAAACATGATCCCAGACGGTTTCCGCAAGCTGGGTACAATTGCATCGTGCGTCTACAACTAACATTTCTTTCTTTTTTTTTTTAGGAGGTGCTGTTAGAATGCGATTTTGTAAATATCTCTATGGCAACGCTTCTTTATTGCTCTAGAGACGGCTACTGTTTTCGCTTGTAGCTGTTTGCGATTCGCAGTTGAAAGCTGTCAAAAGCGCTGCCATGTGTCAGGGATTTCCTTAATTTGACTCGACTGTACTAGTGTCTAAGTAGTAAAGAACAAATGCGTTAAAACTTCATGCATGATGCGGCAATTTTCCAGGCATTTCATTGTTTATGGTGTCATATATCTCGAACTGTGTGTCGTACAATGATGTGTTTATGTAGGTACATAAAGCGGTATTAGTGGATACTGTCTGCGGACAGTGTTGGTAGCAATGTAGTAATACATTTAAACTTCAAGCGGCAGTTTTTTAGGCATCTCAGCGTTTATGAAGTCATATCTCCTGATCTATGTGTTGTACGATGATGTATTTATGTAGGCGCATTTAGCAGCGTATGTGGATACTGTCTTCGAAATTTATTGCGAATACAGCTAGTTAGAGCAGAAGTAACACATTTAAAAGCCATGCTTGATTCGATAGTCGTTCACGCGTCTCATTGTTCAAGGCATCTTAAATCCTGAACTATGTTAGATAGCTCGTTCTTACCCTCATAGCGATTGTTGCCTGATATTAAGGGGCGGGTGCACCAAGTTTGGTTGAAATCGCTTCACTGATTTAGGAGGAGATGTTGAACGTATACACATACATCCATCCATTCATATAATAAGTGTGGATTTGAGATGGATGAGTATGAGATACATTGATCATTCTGAATTTGGTGATCATGAGCACCTGCATTGACAACAGTGTTTCAGGAGCAACTATAAAATCAAAGAAGTCGGTTGTCTGCATTGTAATTACATGGAATTGGTTCATAGCTTTAGATTACTCAACGACCTCGTGTAGATCTTGTGCAACAAATGCCTTGCTTTTTCTCGTTTCTCCGTAATTGGAAAATCTCTGTCGCACTTCAAGAAGCCGTGCCCAGTCGCCAAAAACTTGTGTGTTATGGCTAAAATGGTTCAAATGGCTCTGAGCACAATGGGACTTAACATCTGTGGTCATCAGTCCCCTAGAACTTAGAACTACTTAAACCTAACTAACCTAAGGACATCACACACATCCATGCCCGAGGCAGGATTCGAACCTGTGACTGTAGCAGCCGCGCGGTTCCGGACTGCGCGCCTAGAACCGCTAGACCACCGCGGCCAGCACTTGTGTGTTATCTCTTCAAAATTTCTCAGATTACATGGACGATATCTTGATAGGTAGCACTTGGAACTTAATTCGGAAACTCAACTTGGCACAAAACACATACGCTCTCTAGTAATGAATGAAACATTTTCTCTATCATTCGACACTTGGAACAATAGTAGGTAGATGTAACAAAGTACTGTGACCACGTTTTGTGAAAGAATGGCACTTGGAATGTTTTCTGTTTCCCCTCTACACTGATATGCAAATGATTACCGTTACAGCGCATCTACATACGAGTATGTAGAAGTCGCACCATGTGCATTCAGAAATCGCATTTGAATGTTGGTTCCTTGTGAGTATCTTGCGTTATGCCTCTTACAAGACGCAGAAACATCTGGCAGCACAGCGGCAGGTTCGCGATCTAAAGAGGCTCCCGTTTTTGCGTGGCATAGCTGCTCGCCTTGTTCGGATTCCCATGACAGTTATGCACGTATCGAATGGATTTCAAGAGAGCCACTCAGCGCCTTGCAGGGTCTCAACGGCCACGCAACTAGCGCCCGAGAGTACAAGAATATTGTCCGGCGTAGCGTGCAGGATGGTACAGCCACGTCATGCGTAGGACGGTTATAACTAAAATTTCGCTATTTGGAAGGTCCCCATCGCAATGAGTGATGGTAGGACAATGAAACTTTGTCGAGACGTTTGTAATGACCTGTGGAACAGAAATAACGAATAAACCACTGGAAGAAACACATTTTAATTTCCACATGAGAAGCTAACATTTATTAACTGCGTACTATGTTCACGTTCCAGGCTACAAAAGTTGCTCATTGTGACGACCATCTGCATTCACTACTGCCTGGAACGCGTCTCAAGGTACCATTTCACAACTGTTCGCATCACTTGTCTAAGGGTGGACCATGGAATGTTTAGCTGTGGCGACACAGCTCGTGCACTACTTGAAGATCGCACATTCCGTCCACCATTCTCAGCCATGGCAACAGGATCTTAATCAACAATTTGTGGCGCATTTGGGCGTCGGCCTCTCCCAGGAGCATTTCCCAAATCACTAGTTAATTCGAACTACTAAATCATGTTCTTCAACCCAGATCTAGAAAGAGGACCTCTCCGTATTCCTTTAATGGGTCCATGTCAGCGAAGAGCAGCAGCACTACTGCTGTTGTTTCGATAAAACAGATTTACGCATAAAGCCCTGCTCGCGTTGTCCAGACCCATGCCGACTGTCTGCAACTTAATGTATACTCGTGCTTGTGTTTCAACCCTATCTCATCGTACCAACAACTGCGTCTAAAGGCAATCATCACACTGACAGTACTAACAACGCAAATCACTCAGCGCACAATCTCAACATCATTCCTCCGAAGTTGGCAACCATACGGTATCTAGAATGAAATTTTCACTCTACAGCGGAGTGTGTGCTGACATGAAACTTCCTGGTAGATTAAAACTGCGTCCCGGACCGAGACTCGAACTCGGGACCTTTGCCTTACGCGGGCAAGTGCTCTACCAACTGAGCTACCCAAGCATGACTCACGCCCCGTCCTCACAGCTTTAATTACACCAGTACCTCGTTTCCTACATTCCAAACTTCACACAAGCTCTCCTGCGAACCTTGCAGAACTAGCACTCCTGGAAGAAAGGATATTGCGGAGACATGGGTTAGCCACAGCCTGGGGGATGTTTCCAGAATGAGATTTTCACTCTGCAGCGGAGTGTGCGCTGATATGAAACTTCCTAGCAGATTAAAACTGTGTGCCGGGCCGAGACTCGAACTCGGGACCTTTGCCTTACGCGGGCAAGTGCTCTACCAACTGAGCTACCCAAACACGACTCAAGCCCCGTCCTCACAGCTTTAATTCCACCAGTACCTCGTTTCCTACCTTCCAAACTTCACACAAGCTCTCCTGCGAACCTTGCAGAACTAGCACTCCTGGAAGAAAGGATACTGCGGAGACATGGGTGAGCCATAGCCTGGGGGATGTTTCTAGAATGAAATTTTCACTCTACAGCGGAGTGTGCGCTGATATGAAACTTCCTGGCAGATTAAAACTGCGTGCCGGACCGAGACTCGAACTCGGGACCTTTGCCTCACGCGGGCAAGTGCTCTACCAACTGAGCTACCCAAGCACGACTCACGCCCCGTCCTCACAGCGTTAATTCCACCAGTACCTCGTTTCCTACCTTCCAAACTACACAGAAGCTCTCCTGCGAATCTTGCAGAACTAGCACGGCTGGAAGAAAGAAAAGCTTCTGTGAAGTTTGGAAGGTAGGAGACGAGGTACTGGCGGAATTAAAGCTGTGAGGACAGGGCGTGAGTCGTGCTTGGGTAGCTTAGTTGGTAGAGCACTTGCCCGCGAAAGGCAAAGGTCCCGAGTTCGAGTCTCGGCCCGCCACCCAGTTTTAATCTGCCAGGAAGTTTCAACCATAATTAATGGTTCAAATGGCTCTGAGCACTATGGGACTTAACATCTGTGGTCATCAGTCCCCTAGAACTTAGAACTACTTAAACCTAACTAACCTAAGGACACCACACACATCCATGCCCGAGGCAGGATTCGAACCTGCGACCGTAGCAGTCGCGCGGTTCCGGACTGAGCGCCTAGAACCGCTAGACCACCGCGGTCGGCTTTCAACCATACGGCAGTTTTCCGTTTACAATGACACAAGTAGCGAAAGCTTAATTATAGCTACCCGGTACCTCGAGTCAGGAAATGAACTTGTCTGAAGCAAGACAGGCTGTGCAGCGGCTTCTGGAGCACCACGGACTATCAGCGCGGCTACCATTGTTGAGGACGCGGAGGGCGGATTGCCGACGGTGGTGCGCCCAACGGCAACACTAGAAACAAAAGTAGCGTCATGATGTCTTTTAAAACGAATACCGGTTCTGAGTGCAGCATCACGATGGACGTCTCTGTGTGTGAGTGCTCCAAGGGGAACTAACGTAGCCAGATTGCATTTTTCGTCACCTTACGGATCCCATCACCTGGCTTCATGGTATGTGGCGCCAGTACGTAAACATCTCAGTGAACTCAGGTTCGCATAGCTGGCAATGTGGACAGCAGCCGTTACGTTTCTGACGTATTAGGGGCGGTGACTGTGCTCTATGTTCGATGGCCCTGTATCGTTGTCTTTCAATAAGATAAAGCAAGACCGAATTTTGCTCGCATTGTCCTGACCAGCCGTGAAACAGAGGTGTTCAACTGTTGCTCTGACCATGAGGTTATCCAGATCTCTCACCTATTGAAAACATCTGGTCAGGGGCCGCCGGGGGACCGGTACACCACCGCTCGCCATCCGCCATGGCTGATGAGACCTGAATGGAGTTGGTGCAACATGGAATGAATTACCCTTATCAAAGCTCTTTTTGGCTCGATGCCACCTGTGTTAGAGCTCTTGTACACTACTGGCTATTAAAATTGCTACACCAGGAAGATGACGTGCTACAGACGCGAAATTTAACCCACAGGACGAAGATGCTGTGATATGCAAATGATTAGTTTTTCAGAGCGACACCTACAACGTGCTGACATGAGGAACGCTTCCAACCGATTTCTCATACACAAACAGCAGTTGACCGACGTTGCCTGGTGAAACGTTGTTGTGATGCCTCGTGTAAGGAGGAGAAATGTGTACCATCACGTTTCCGACTTTGATAAAGGTCGGATTGTAGCCTATCGCGATTGCGGTTTATCGTATCGCGACATTGCTGCTCGCGTTGGTCGAGATCCAATGACTGTTAGCAGAATGTGGAATCGGTGGGTTCAGGAGGGTAATACGGAACGCCGTGCTGGATCCCAACGGCAGTCGAGATGACAGGCATCTTATCCGCACGGCTGTAACGGATCGTGCAGCCACGTCTCGATCCCTGAGTCAACAGATGGGGACGTTTGCAAGACAACAACCATATGCACGAACAGTTCGACGACGTTTGCAGCAGCATGGATTATCAGCTCGGAGACCATGGCTGTGGTTACCCGTGGCGCTGCATCACAGACAGGAGTGTCTGCGATGGTGTACTCAACGACGAACCTCGGTGCACGAACCGCAAAACGTCATTTTTTCCGATGATTGCAGGTTCTGCTTACAGCATCATGATGGTCGCATCCGTGTTTGGCGACATCGCGGTGAACGCACATTGGAAGCGTGTATTCGTCATCGCCATACTGCCGTATCACCCGGCATGATGGTATGGGATGCCATGGGTACACGTCTCGGTCACCTCTTGTTCGCATTGACGACACTTTGAACAGTGGAGGTTACATTTCAGATGTTACGACCCGTGGCACTACCCTTCATTCGATCCCTGCGTAACCCTACATTTCAGCAGGATAATGCACGACCGCATGTTGCCTTTCTGGATACAGAAAATGTTCGACTGCTGCCCTGGCCAGCACATTCTCCAGATCTCTCACCAATTGAAAACGTGTGGTCAATGGTGGCCGAGCAACTGGCTCGTCACAATACGCCAGTCACTACTCTTGATGAACTGTGGTATCGTGTTGAAGCTGCATGGGCAGCTGTACCTGTACACGCCATCCGAGTTCTGTTTGACTCAATGCCTAGGCGTATCATGGCCGTTATTACGGCCAGAGGTGGTTGTTCCGGGTACTGATTTCTCAGGATCTATTCACCCAAATTGCGTGAAAATGTAATCACAAGTCAGTTCTAGTATAATATATTTGTCCAATGAATACCCGTTTATCACCTGCATTTCTTCTTGGTGCAGCAATTTTAATGGCCAGTAGTGTAGTTGCCACCTGTGGTGCGAAAGTTAATCACGTGTTTTTCCTGCTATGCTGTATAAGCACAATAAGTAAAACTTTGTTACTTGCAATTTTTCCTGACGTTGCAATTTCAATGGCCTGCACTGTACAAAGAGACGCAAGTTCGAAGCTCTAGGACAGAAGATGTAAATTCGATTTGTCTTTATCAGCTGTCCTTCCATTTAGAATCGTTAGGGAAGCGAGCCCGTCCCAAGCTCGGGACCTCGCCTTGCGACAGATAAGGAAGGAGGAGGGGAAGGGGTAACACTCTCGTTAAAGTAACCCGGGTCCACATGGCTATTGGTAGCATCCTATAAGGGCCCACTGCCGAGGTTACAGGGGAAGGTGCTCAATGATTTTGAGAGTGTAAGAGGAAACAAATGTCTCAACAGAGGAAAAAACGGAGGTACTGTCATGGTATCCTGTTACTGGTAGCATTTGTACACGGGAGCGGCTAAAAAACGCGTCTGGTTACCGTCTCAGAAGCGGCCTACATCTATGACAGCATAGCTCTAAATTGCCTTTAGGAGTGACGACCTCATCGTAATAACAACCTGCAAATGGAAGAGTAATTCAAAACCAACCTCGGAAAAAGTTACGGCGCACCGTGCTGGCGACGCGCAGTTCTTGGGGTGAGCAGTAGGCGATTAGTCACCGATGTACTGAAGGTGGGCATCGTTATGTGACTGAACCGTGGCGACTCACATTGAGTCTTTTTTTTTACAGGAGTCATCGCTCTCTTTGGTTTCCGGCTGTTCGAGTCGGCTGGGTGGCGCGCGGCGACTGCAGGAGTGGGGGCCAGTGTGGGCGGCTACTGAGAAAGTGAACGAGAAGTGAGACACGGAGTACTTCTCCGTACGGCCGGGCTGGTGCATTTGGCATTTGCTTGGCTGTAGTGTGATGTACCCTGGGTGGTGGTAGTCCTGTCGTAGCCGTTTTGTGGAGGATACTTTGGTTCCGCCTTCGCATTGGTCAATGATTACATCTTGGATAGCTGGAAAGTCAAGTGTTTCGTAACGGGAGGTTGACTGATTATATGTGGGTAACCTGTCACTCCATGCTTTACGATTGCTTCTGCTTTTACTTGTGGCGCTGTTCGTTGTGTGATCTAGAAAGTGCGTTTTAAGCTGTTAGATGTTGTTCGAGCCTCGATGTATTGTTATGTTGTCTCCTTAAAAAAGGGAAAAAAAGCAGCTGATTTCCTTGTGTGTGTTATTTAAGCTGTCTGTTGAGCTGGTGTAAATTTGATCTTGATAAGTTAGGAGCTCTTTCTATGACACTGAGAGTAAATTGTGTTACAATTTTCCCGTTTTTCTAGTATTAAAACTTTGGTGTGTTTAGTCGTTGCTTGCTGGGTCAGGTCTGATCGCGGCGTCTGACGCTTTGGGCATGTGTTTGTTTGTACCCGTGCGTTGCGTGAAGGGAAGTATGTTGAAAACTGTAAGCAATTTTGGTATTAAGAGTAGCACGCTCTATGAGCTCCTCTGAAGGCTATCGTTAGTTCGTACTACTAACATTATTAGACCTGACACATCTTTCTGTTAGCAAGCCCTCACAGGGCACATAATAATCTACTATAGGAAATCGCTCTCACTGGTTTCTTGGGTGGACAATGTAACAAATTTTTAAAATGCACTCCTGTTATGTATGTTATCTTCTGATAAGTGCCATTAATAGCGCATTCCAGACGTAGCTTGTACTTAGGCCAACTTTTTCTCTTAATTCGGCCATAGGGGTCGTTAATGAGCTACTTAACAACAACGATTATTAAAGTTGGGAAGTAAATTTTAAAGCTGCTTTATTACCATTATTTGTAGCTTTCTTGAAAACTGCCCATTCTACTCTCTATTTCGTATCGAGTTTCGCACTGAATAATTATATGTTAACTAACAGTCTTTTGTCTGTATTACAGGTGCGCCTGGGCACACTTTTGTAATTTAGAGGCTTGATAAAGGTTATACTATTGCAATGTTTCGACCTATCTTGAGCTTTGGATATTATTTTGCAATCAGTGCTACTGGCCACTTCTAGAAAGCATCCTGACGTTTGGGCACAGGCAGCAAATGTATTAGAAGGGTCAGCCATCATTTCAGGCAGCTTGGGCTGCGTGTATTCTGAAAATTAATATTTTTTGGCTGCCTTGTTGTCATGACCAAAGAATAAGTTGAGTTTTTCCAATTTTAAAACTCTTGTAATTTTGCTACTGTTCCCGTGGTGCTTTCGTTTTTTTTTTTTTTTTTAATCTTAAAGGCTGCTTTTCTTCATGAATTAGTATTTTTATTGTGTAATACAGTTAATTTATTGTAATGCGACTTTACTTTGGGGGCAGTTATTGTTTCATGCAATTTCAAACTATTAAAATTTGAGTTCACTCACTGGTTTCTTGAACAGCAAAGTGAAAAGAAAGTTTTTGACTTAGTTAATGTCCGAATTGGTCACTACTAATCCTTTTAAATTCTCAGTGAGAATAAAATGTGTTGTTCCTTTTAGTGATGAGTGATGTTTTAAATTATCCGAGGTTCGGTCCTTCCACTCAACAGCATTTGCTAGAACCGACGTAGACGCAATTATCGGGCTCAATGATGACTCTGTCTGGGAAGGCAGCATAGCTGACAGATTTCACGGAGAAGGAGATGTGAAAATGTTGGTTCCTCATGAAATCAGGTGGAAGAGGAAAATGAGATAAGCATACACACTTTATTGGAGTGGCGAACAGAAGGCCAAAAATGAAGTGGTTGTAATAGTGAAACAAACCCTAGAAGAATACGTAGAAGCTGTAGGATACACAAGTGAAAGGGTGATGAAGATTCTACATCTACATTTATACTCCGCAAGCCACCCAACGGTGTGTGGTGGAGGGCACTTTACGTGCCACTGTCATTACCTCCCTTTCCTGTTCCACTCGCGGGAAGAACGACTGCCGGAAAGCCTCCGTGCGCGCTCGAATCTCTCTAATTTTACATTCGTGATCTTCTCGGGAGGTATAAGTAGGGGGAAGCAATATATTTGATACCTCATCCAGAAACGCACCCTCTCGAAACCTGGACAGCAAGCTACACCGCGATGCAGTGCGCCTCTCTTGCGGTCTACCACTTGAGTTTGCTAAACATCTCCATAACGCTATCACGCCTACCAAACGACCCCGTGACGAAACTCTCCGCTCTTCTTTGGATCCTCTCTACCTCCTCTGTCAACCCGACCTGGTACGGATCCCACACTGATGAGCAATTCTCAAGTATAGGCCGAAAATGAAGATAAATAATGTAGTCACGGACTTCTTCCAAGTATATGCACAACAGACAGGAAATACAGAGGAGAACCTCTAGGAATACCTAGAGAAATTAGAGAATGAAATTACTGATGTAGCAGCGATAGCGATGGCTGACTGAAATGCACAGGTGGGAGATGAAAGACTACGAAAGGAAGGGATAATTGCTCTGTACAGATGTGGGGGAAAGAACGAGGAAGGACAGTACCGCAATTTATGCCACCACAGTCTTTTGTTTGTTTAGGCTTGAACAGTTCAGTGTTGGTTAGACAGTCGGTAACGCGGCAGCTTCCGTTCCTGCAGCAGCACAGGCGAGTACAGCGTTCGTTTGTGAATTATTTTTTATGAGCTCAAAACAGGAGCGACTTATATTCAGTTACATGAGTGTTTACGAATTTTAAAATTTCTTGCCTGCTTGTGTGCTTACTAGGCACCGTTTAGCGTTTTAATATGAGTGTAGTGTAGAGTTCGGCTGTCTTTAGTATGGACAGGGACTGTGATTGCTTTGTTCGGATGCAGGAGGTGCTGGCTCCCCTAACGCAGCTTGAGGCAGTTTCCAGTGGACATCGCTGTGCGGGGCCAAACCTGGGGATCTGAGGGACGTCCAACACTTCCCACCTGTCCCCGATCGGTTCCCTACTGCTGATGTCTCGGTCACGTCCCGCATTGATGTTTGCCCTTCACCCGTTGTCAAGTGGGAGGTCGTATCAAGGTGCAGCAGGCAGCAAAAGACTTTCCAGAGGGGGGGGGGGGGGGGGGCGATTGAAAGGACTTCCCGGTTGGTCTGACTAACAGTCTTAAGGCGCTCTTTGTGGCTGAAAAAGATGTCTAGCCAGATGCAGTCGCTTATTCTGTTTCAGGAAGCTTCTCAGCCTGCAAGATTCGGGCAGTCACAAAGGACAAAGCGTGAGTTACTGGTAGTTGGGAGCTCCAATGTTAGGCACGTAATGGTGCCCCTTAGGGACATGGCTGCCAAGGAGGGGAAGAAATCGAGTGTGTACTCTGTGCGCATACCAGGGGAATCGTCCAAGATGTGGAACTGGTTCTTCCAGACGCCATGGAGAGCACTGGGTGCAGCCAATTGCAGGCTATGGCGCATGTCGTTACTAATGATTGCCGCTTTGGATCGTAAGAGATTGTGTTTGGTTTCGGGCGGATAGCTGAACTGGTAAAGACTGCCTGTTTTGCTTTGAAATCTTACTGAGTAGACTTAGGGACTCCGAGAAAAACTGTAAAAACATACTGCTGCCTCAGTCGTATGTCCCGCTTATGGGTCATTTTGTTGTTGTTGTTGTCTTAAGTCAAAAGACTGTTTTGCTGCAGCCCTCCACGCTAGTCTATCCCGCGCAAGTCTCTTCGCAGCTATTGCAGCCTACATTTATTTGAACCTGCTTACTGTATTCATCCCTCTGCAATTTTTATCCCCGAGAGTTATCTCCGTTACCAAATTCCTTGATGGCTGAGGACGTGTTCTACCAACTGATAACTTTTTTAGTTAAGGTGCGCCACAAATTACTTTTCTCGCCATTTCGATACAGCACCTCTTCATTAACTGCTCGATGTACCCTTTAATCTTTATCACTCCCGTGTGACACCACATTTCAGAAGCCTATTTTGTTTTCTCATCTATGATGTTTATCGTTCACGTTTCGCTTCCATATAAAAATACTCCACAAAAAACGACCTAAAACTTAAATTTACTTTAACTGTTAACATATTTTTCTCTTTCAGAAAATCTTTTCCTGCTGATGCCAGTGGGCATATTCTATCCTCTCTACTTCTGCCATCTTCAATTGTCTTGCTGTCCAAAGAACAAGACTCCTCCCTCAACGTCACCGCATTTAATTAAGTTGCAGTCCAATACCTTTGTTTATTTTGTTGATCACCTTGTAAGAATAATATAAGAGAGATTAGGGGGTGTGCCGAGATACACAGGCAGCCATTTTCCCTCGTTCCACACGGTGTTTCCGTAAGAGCATGTAAAAATTTAACAGGACGTAGTGGACGCTCCACTGAACAATTTGAGCTAGAGAACCTGCGGTCGGAGACCCTAGCTTAAGGAGATAATAGGAATACAACCACATTACTGAGTACTTTTTTACTTAAATTAGTTACAGTTAATTGCAAATGCTATCACTGACACAACGAAAGTACCGTTTGTACTGCATCTTGCAAAACGTGCTGAGTCTGCCGGAGCGGCCGCGCATTTCTAGGCGCATCACTCTGGAACCGCGCGACCGCTACGGCCCAGGTTCGAATCCTGCTTCGGGCAAGGATGTGTGTGATGTCCTTAGGTTAGTTAGGTTTAAGTAGTTCTAAGTCTAGGGGACTGATGACCTCCGCTGTTAAGTCCCATAGTGCTCAGAGCCATTTGAACCATTTTTGAACAAAACGTGCTGAAACTGACGGCCATCAACCTCAATGCAAGCATGACAACGGTGAACAAGATTGAGACGCACCAGGAAAAATAACCTTGGTGTGTTTCGAATCACATCACAGGCAGCTACAATTCAGGCAACTAATTCCATCTCGGTATCCACTGGGGTCTCATACACAAGTGACTTTAGATATCCCCGTACCCACATCCTCTCACGAACAGCCAAGGGTACGTTTCCCAGCAACTCAGGTAGAACTGTTTGCACGAACCTCAAGGCACTCAGGTGGCCAGGTAGAAAATAAGGCCCAGTGAGATTGTCGTCTACAATGTTGGCACGGATGCACAAAACAAAACGTACTTGATGGTGTGACTTCTGCAGCGTGAGAGTTTTCCTCATCTCACACATTGCTATTCCTGCTGTTCGATGATGATGATGGTGACGATGTCTGGTTTGTGGGGTGCTCAACTGCGCGGTCGTCTGCGCCTGTAAGAAGTCCCAATTTTTACACTGTCCAATCTAGCCAGTGACACGAATCATGTTGTTGATGATAAAATGATGAGGATAATACAAACACGCTGTCCCCGGGCAGAGAAAATCCCCACCCCCGCAGGGAAACGAACGCAGGACCTAGTGGCAGCAACGCTAGCCACTAGACCACCAGCTGCGGACTGCTGTTCGAACATAACATCACGAACAAATGAGGTCTCGTCAGTAAACAGCACGATTTGGAGGATATCTGGTGGGTCGATTCATTGTTGGAGCAACCACTAACACAATGCGATCCTACGTGCAAAGTCAGTCACAAGCATTGCATGGACTCGTTGTAGCTGATATGGGTGTAATTGTTGTCCGTTGAACACTCGCCACACGCTAATATCTCCAGCGCACATTTCACGTGCAATATGATGAGTACTTGTAGTGGGATGCGCTGCAATACATTCCAGCACCCCCTCTTCAAAATCGGGTGTGCGAGTGGTCCTCATGCTGCCACGTCCCTAGTTTCTTCTTTCCAGTGAACCAGTCTCTCGCATTCGTTGACCGAGAGAAATAAACACTCGTCGTGACGGATGAAGCCTGTTACGAAATCGTTGCCTGTACAGCCTTTCAGCAGCGAGAGCATTGCAACGTATTTCCCCTCACACAAGGTGCATGCCAGTGAGTTCTGCTAAACTGTACCGGTACTGCTCCAACGTATTGTACTGCACGTATCTGAGCTGCACTGAGCAATGAATGGGTCTGTCCTTGAGTCATAGCACGGTCTGTCATGGGACAATGTAAACACGATACAACAGATCCACCTCATGGACAAGTAAAGTACACAAAATCTTCATCATGACTTCCTAGTAATCAAGCTCGTGCTCTTTGTTTCCTTGCACGAAATAAAGAATGTACATGGAAATAAAGACCAGAGTCCACGTAAACTTCTATGCATATCAGTTGTAAATAAGCTGGAAAACAGTAATGCTACACAAAGCGGTAGATAAGTTTACTTCCATATCTCCTTAAGCTAGCTTCTCCGACCCCAGGTTCCCTACCTCAAATTGTTCAGTGGAGCATCTTGTATGTCCTGTTAAATTTTTGCACGTTCTTACGGAAACACCGTGTATATTCGAGCGGAATATCGTAATAAACGGCCAACATTGTTACGAAGCTCTCTCCTTCATTCACTACACAGGGTGATTCCATGATAATGTTATGAACTTTCAGGGGTGATGGTGAGGGGTAAACGTTTCAATCTGAGGTAACAAACCATGGTCCGGAAACGACTGAGTCGAAAATTATAGGTAGAAATCGTTCTGGTACCTCTGAATGTGGAATACATGTACCGATTCTGTTGTTGCTAAGATTGTAGGGTAAGGAACTTTCAGGTGTGATAGTATAGACCAAAACAAGAAAAAATGTCCAATAAATTTGAGTTCATACCTGAAAAGCTACGTGCACTTGTTCAGTTGAAGACACGTATTTCACTGTATCGAAAACTAACAATTGCCCATAGCTCTTAATGTCTGCATTTTAGTTTGCTAAGCGACCTTTCCCTCGATCAATTTCACTTCCTTAGGATTTTACCACTGAATGTTAGTATTTCGTCTATCTCTCACGTTCTAAATTTCTGTGGGCGTTCGTTCTTAAGCTAATCCAGATGGATATCGCCAGATTTTTTTACCGTTGTGCCTGAATCCCACGATTGCCTGTTTATTTGTGGATTTATGGCACTCAAGAGAGGTTAGCAGCGCCCTTAGTCATGTCTTTAGGTAGTTTAATCAAATAATGTGGGGTCTTTTCACCTATTTACTTGCATAGTTTTAGATTTATTCGCCTTTAGAGTCAGCTAACAGTCTCGGTTTTGATCTTTAGTAGGTCTTCCTGTATCTCGCAATAACTTTCTTTCGAAGAAGCTTTCTAACTGTGTGACCTCCCTTATACACATGCGTCAACCACGAACATTTCAGAGAACCTGACGACCGCAATTAGACAACTCCTTTGATACGTAAACGCTGAATGTAATGGCTGTATTAAACTGTCAAATTTCTTTGTCAAATATCTTTGATCAAAGGCCTTTGGTCAATCATACACAGCGTAGTAGGGATGCTTTTATCAAGGAATTATTTGTTCAAAATTACAGAGTGGGCGTAGATTTGACGAAAGTTCGCAATACTGTATACTTGTTTGACTCGCTTCAGTTGATTCTAAACTGTAAAATAACTTCAAAGTTTGTTTTGGTATTGTCTACCACCACATTGATAATTTCCAAGTATGAACTATTCAACATGCACTACATTATTCCCCACTCTTTTGCCTAAAAAAACCTGTTTTACAACATAATCTCCGTTCAATGTGACGGCGTTACGCCACCTTACTGGGAGGGCCTGTATGGCCGCATAATACCTCTCTACTGGTCGACGTCGGAGGCAACGCCTTGCTGCATCAATAACCTCCCCACCAACCACATTCTGCTTTCCACCGAGTGCAGCCTTTATTGGGCCAAACACTTCGAAATCGGAAGGTGCGAGATCCGGGCTGTAGGTCTGATGAGAAACAGCCCACACCTTTGAGTATCCCAATGATGAACGAGTGTGTCAGCACTACCAATAGAGGCGCCCGGTTGTGAAGCGAGGCCTTTGATTGCGATTCGCCGATCACCTAGAATGAGAGTGTCCACTCATACCAACATTGCAGGAGTCACAGCTGCGTGCGGCCGGCCGGCACGCTGGACGTCGGACAGGTTTGCGAGATTTTGTTGCGATGGTGACAGACATCTCGCCCAATGACTCTCACCGCGCTTTTGTTTACTGCAATGTCTCAGTAGACATTCCGCAAGCGCCTATAAATATCTGCGATGGTCTGGTTTTTCGCAAAAAGAAACTCAATGACAGCTGTCTGCTTGGAACGCAAGACCGTTACATGCGCCCATTTTGAAGTCTACGTAACACGTCGCCACCTATCGGAACTTCATGCAACCATAGCGCTTGAAACGGGACTGATGCACGATGTCCCACAACTAGTAGCGCATATTTTTCAAGCGAAATTGGACGAGAAAAAATGCGTTGCATTACTTATTGAACGGCCCTCGTAAAAACCTCAATATGCCATTAGACTGTCCTAAACAGCTGCAGCCGTCAATTGTATTCGAAGTGACTGCACTGTGTATGATGTAAGCAAGAAATTAAATGGATTACGGTGTCTATGGTGATGTGGTAATAAAAGTTCTGTCAATAAAGTGTACATAAACGAAATAAACGTACCGACGTTCATTTGTTTCTCTAACTAACCTAACCTAGCCTTCATAAATGCCTCATTAAGTGTGTGTGTGTGTGTGTGTGTGTGTGAATTCTTATGGGACTTAACTCCTAAGGTCATCAGTCCCTAAGCTTACACACTATTTAACCTAAATTATCCTAAGGACGAACACACACACCCATGCCCGAGGGAGGACTCAAACCTCCCCCGGGACCAGCCGCGCAGTCCATGACTGCAGCGCCTCTGACCGCTCGGCTAATCCCGCGCGACCCTCCATAGTGATTTATATATTGCTTCACGTGTTTCTCGAACAACACGTGAAACGATAGTCTGTGGGTTGCGACTATTACATTGCATCTCGAATGGGTTTCGCCTTTTGCCAAAAATCTTAACTTAACCATAGGACGATCTTTATCAGAAATCTCGTTTCTTAAATGAGAATCCTGTTTGCAAATATGAGGGCCTACTTTCACAAGGACAAATTAAAATGTTTGTTCATGCATTCTCAAATAACTTTCTAGTTCTTTTATATCCTCGCACACTAGCTCACGAAGTAAATTTTGCGAACACTTCGAGCTGATCTTTTCGCTATCCGTGCTTTAACACACAATCGTTTCGGTTTCTCTTTCGTTTAAACAATGCGCTCTCAGTCAATACTATATTAAATGCTGCCGTACAGACGATTAACAGTTCAGCACCCATTCTCCAACAACGTATGACGAAAAATTTTGCGTTAATGTAAGAGCTCCAGTGAAGTGCTTTGATCAAAGAAGTTTGACAAAATCTCTGACAAAGATCTTTGATGAAAGAACGCTGACAGTGTAATAAGGGCCTAAGAGTCTCCAACGTTTGCGCGTACTGCTCGCTCGACGCATACAACGCGACTCATTGTCGTATGCATGAAGAAGACAAAAGGAACAGTGCATTTAGTGATGTCGCACGCAGCAGGCGAAGTGCTTGCATCCCGTCTGCATGTGTTGATATACTGGAGGACCTCATTATCAAAGATGGACAACTCCATTTTTAACAAATTTAGATGTTTACTGATTACAGTAGTACTTTTCAAGTTCAATCTAATACAGCATCCTTCAGCTTTTTTTTTAAAAAAAAAATGACTGAAACGTCTTTAAAATGAATGTGAATCGTGATCTGTGGATCAAAATTTGGACAACTCCATAACGTTCGTTCTTCGTATTCGGCCAACTCAGGCAGCAGCCAATAAGATGACAAGAATGACTCTCTGGCGTTCCCATTCTGCAACGCGTATCCAGTATGGTGGAAATTCATCTGTTGTAAGACGTATTTTGTCATATCTTTCATTATTAATTTAACATAGCACAGTGCAATCACGGAAGAGAATCTGACGGCGTTGAGAGTCCATACACCCAAAAAACAACAATAACAAGAGATCTGCAAGACCAAGAACTATGGAGCAAAATGGCATAACACTCAGATGTTGCACTGGTATGAAAACGCACTTGAGAAGATATCAGTATAATGTCAGGATTAGATTAAAGGTGTTGTCCATGGTGGAAGTTGTGAATGCTAACATTTGCAACATTCCGATCACGAAGAAATTTTGACTGATAATATTAAGTCGTTCATCATCAGCATAACAAGAACTGATTTTTGCAGACTTGATGTTTGAATAAAAGTTACATGAAAGTAAATTAAGAATATAATATCTCACTGTGTTTTTACTTTACATGATTCATGGTTTCGTTGTAAAGGTTACTTATTTATACAGACTCAGTTTTAGTACTGTCAAAAACGCCTAAAAAACTATTTTTCTTAATATAATGTCAAGCACACTGAGTCCAAAATTGCATAGATCCGTTAATAATGACTGCCTTCAGTTTCAAACTTGGACAAATCCTCACTGAATAATTTCTGAGCTTTTTCACTAATTTCAGCTTTGTTATTCGGTCCGTATCAAAAATTTAAACTGTAATTTACTTTTAAGCGACCGTAAGAATCGCCTGAAAAGTATTCACTATTCACGTAGATGTCTGTAAATTAGTTTTTGGTCTCTCTTGTAAAAAAGTGAAAAGTGGAGTTGTCTATCTTTGATAATGAGCTCCTCTTAGGAATATGAGCAAATGAAAATGATACTCCTCTTGAGATTTGTCACATCACACGGTACATGACACATTCGTGTCTTAAAATAGGAAACCACGTGATTAAATTATCTAAGCGGACGAGATCTGCAGCTGGTTAGATATCCCTCTGCAGCAGTCGGCCCTCAACATGCCCCCAGTGCCACCACTGTAACAATATTCCTACCGGGCCACCGCTGCTTTTTAGGCGTAAGATATTCTGAGTATACTCGCAATTAAAGTTGTAATGAAGCAGAAAATGAGGTACGCACGCCATACAATAATGTCATTGGATGGTTGATAAACCAAGGAAGTACTTGATGTAAAAGAAATCACTGAGTAGCTGAACTACTCGAAAGTTAATAGATAACATAAGGGAACACTGAGGAGCAGCATGGATGGGTATGAATGGACGCGGCAACGCTTAAAAAAGTCTGGAGGACGCCATTATCCAGTAGTGGGTATCATATGGCCGCCGCCGCTGATGATGATGACATGTGGAATGAGTTTATATAAGACGAACCCGAACTCCACAGACAAAATTATCGGCAGTATTTTCAGAGTAATTTGGTACGAGGTACCCGTGATCTCTGGTGATTCATTACAAGACACTCAGATGGCAGCAAATGCCGGTGCCCAGGTAGATGCCGTGTTCCTTGACTTCCGGAAGGCATTCGATACAGTTCTACACTGCCGCCTAATGAACAAGATACGAGCGTATGAAATGACAGACCGATTTTGTAATTGGACTGAAGAGTTTCTAGCAAACAGAACACAGAATGTCATTCTGAATGGAGAGAAGCCTTCAGACGTAAAAGTACCTTCGAGAGTGCCCCAGGAAAGTATTATAGGACCATTACTTTTCACAATATATATATACAGGGTGTTACAAAAAGGTACGGCCAAACTTTCAGGAAACATTCCTCACACACAAATAAAGAAAAGATGTTATGTGGACATGTGTCCGGAAACGCTTAATTTCCATGTTAGAGCTCATTTTATTTTCGTTCTTCCACCTACGCTCAATGGAGCACGTTATCATGATTTCATACGGGATACTCTACCTTTACTGCTAGAACATGTGCCTTTACAAGTATGACACAACATGTGGTTCATGCTCGATGGAGATCCTGCACATTTAAGTCGAACTGTTCGTGCGCTTCTCAACAACAGATTCGGTGACCGATGGATTGGTAGAGGCAGACCAATTCCATGGCCTCCACGCTCTCCTGACCTCAACCCTCTTGACTTTCATTTATGGGGGCATTTGAAAGCTCTTGTCTATGCAACCCCGGTACCAAATGTAGAGACTCTTCGTGCTTGTATTGTGGACGGCTGTGATACAATACGCCATTCTCCAGGGCTGCATCAGCGCATCAGGGATTCCATGCGACGGAGGGTAGATGCATGTATCCTCGCTAACGGAGGACATTTTGAACATTTCCTGTAACAAAGTGTTTGAAGTCACGCTGGTACGTTCTGTTGCTGTGTGTTTCCATTCCATGATTAATGTGATTTGAGAGAAGTAATAAAATGAGCTCTAACATGGAAAGTAAGCGTTTCCGGACACATGTCCACGTAACGTATTTTCTTTCTTTGTGTGTGAGGAATGTTTCCTGAAAGTTTGGCCGCACCTTTTTGTAACACCCTTTATAAATGACATAGTAGATAACACCTGAATTGCCATGAGGCTTTTCGCGTGTGATACTGTTGCATATAGAGAAGTAGTGTCACCAGAAGTTGTAGCGAAATGCAAGAAGACCTAGCAGAAGATCGGCGCTTGGTGCAGGAAGTGGGAATTGATCTCCAACATAAACAAGTGTAACGTATTGCGAATACAAAGGCAAAAGAACCATTATTGTATGATTACGAAATTGCGGAAAATAACTGGAAGCAATTGCCTTCATAAAATATTTAGGAATATGCGTATGGTGCTTCTTGAAATAGAAAGACCACATAAAATTAGTCGCGAGCGTGGCAAACGCCAGACTGAGATTCATTGGAAGAATCATCAGGAAATGTAGTCCATCAGCAAAAGAAGTAGCTTACAAAACACTCGTTCGACCAATACCTGGATATTGCTCGGCACTCTGGAATACGTACCAGATAAGATTGATAGATGAAATAGAGAAGAGACAAAGAAGAGCAGCATGTTCCGTTACAGGTTCGTTTACTAATAGTGAAAGCGTCGCCGAGACGCTCAGCAAACTCCAGTGGCAGACACTGCAAGGAAGGCGTTTTGCATCACGGCATGGAGTGCCGTTACGAGAGCGTAACTTCCTAGAAAAGTCGGTCAGTACGTCTTAACTAATCTCGCAAAAAGACCATGGAGACAAAATTAGAGAGATTCGAGTGCAGGCTGTGGCTTCTCAGCTATCGTTCTTCCCGTGAACCATTTGCGACTGTAGCAGGAAAATGGGAAAGTGACACGAAATATCCTCCGACACTCACCATAAGGTGGGTTGCGGAGTTTAGATGTAAATGTAGATGTATTATTTATTTTATTTATTTAACCTGATCAGATTAGGGCTATCAGGCCCTCTCTTACATCGGACCAGTGTTCCACACATGCAGCATTTCACACATCAGAGATAAGAAACTTAGATTACTCTAGTGACAATATGAATAAAGAGTAATGACTAAGACCTAATAAAGTAAATGCTGGCAGTATTTTTACAACAGGTGCTATACATACAAATTATGATAAAAGCAATAATAATAACAGTAAAAAATCAAATAATAATTATAAACATGAGAAAAATTGGCAATAGTAATGAATATTTGTGCAGATGTACATTAATATTTTGGTGTGTAAAGTACATGTTTACTAGTATAGCGAGTTTTTGGGAAGAGAAATTTAAGGAGGGGGGAAGAGGGAAGTAATGAGGTGAAGTGCATTCATGTACAGAGGAAGGGAATATTGCTGCTTAAGTAGATACGTCTTTAACTGTTTTTTGAAGCCGGACATGTATTTAAGTTCTCTAACATAACGAGGAAGGTTATTTCAGAGTCGGGTTTCCGCTACTGTAAAGGACTGAGCGTTGCAGTGGAACAGAGAGGATTTTATTATGATGGGAACGTGTGTTTCTGTCATGTTGTTCCGACATAAGCGTTAAGGACGAGGAGAGATATGAGGGATAGTGTACATTTATAAGGCAGTAGATGAGACAGAGTATATGGAAATCTTTGCGTTTGTCTGCACGCAGCCAGGACAATTTTGCATATGCTGGTGAAATGTGATCAAAAAGTCGAACGTCATAGATATATCGGACGCAGGCATTCATGACCAGTTCCAGACGTCTCGAATTTTCCTGAGAGAAGCCTTGTAGGATTATATCGCTGTAGTCAATGATTGGTAGTATAAGCGTTTGTACTAATTTCTTTTTCAGATGAAAGGGAAGAGTTTTTTATATTTTTGTAGGACCTGATGTTTTTTTGCATACTGCAGTTACGTGCTCTGTTCAATTTAAATTTTCATATATTATTACTCCCAAACTCTTTGCTGAGGGAGAGAAGTTAATGTTTGTTCCATTTAGGATAAGAGATGGTACGGATTCCTGATGTTATGGGCTAAGGAGCTTAGAGTGACCAACAAGTACCGCTTGGGTTTTAGATGGGTTTAGTTTGTAGATGTAAGTAACGTAATCAGAATTTATTCGATTTATTGCCTCAGTTATTTTTGTTTATGTGAAAATACCTTTCTAACAGTGAAAAGCCTGCAATCTTCAGTCGTTGTAACACGGTAGGATCTGGTTTCTTATAGGAACTACGTGTAGTAAATCAATAATCAGCCCTGCTCACTAAGAAAATCTTGCCGAAGTTTTCAGTATAGTTGTTGGCTCTCTAGGTTCAAATGGCTCTGAGTACTATGGGACTCAACTGCTGAGGTCATTAGTCCCCTTGAACTTAGAACTAGTTAAACCTAACTAACCTAAGGACATCACAAACATCCATGCCCGAGGCAGGATTCGAACCTGCGACCGTAGCGGTCTTGCGGTTCCAGACTGCAGCGCCTTTAACCGCACGGCCACTTCGGCCGGCGGCTCTCTAGGGGATAATATCGCTTAGTTTATTGCCAGTATTAGCGTTATGTCACGATTTGTTTAGTGAATGCAGCTGGTTGGGCCCAATAAAATCACAGTTTAAAACATACATTACCTCATTCCATTTAGAGTTCACATCCGCACTCCAGCACTGCTCCATCGTAAAAGACCTCAAACAACATGTGCCTGAGCCCCTCACCACTTGCTGTGCTTCCGCCACCAACACAACATACAAAATAGAGTCCCCCAAAATTACAATAATATCCACAAGTTTCACTCAATCTGGTATTCATTTAATGCTAGATTTCCCTGTTCATAATGAAATATAATCATTCTGTCGTACCATGAACAATTCTTCGAGACACGTGACACATGGATACAATAACACCCATATTTCCAAGTGGCGCATGACTACCATCCCAAAGCATCTAGATTTCCGGTAAAAACAGCCGATATGCGGAAATAATATCTTTGAGTTATTTCCATAGAGTTTGTAGGACGTCGTCTGCCACTAACCACGACGTCACTGTAACGTTGTAACAGTCATGCGTCTGCATACAGCTCAGCAGACGAATGTCGTGGCGCTCATTCATCATATTCAGTGTAACTGTCACGCAAGGTGAATATCAGCTATCTCTTCATCAGCTAACGTATCCGTATGGCTGTGTCCCGGAAAAATAAATCAAAACCTAAACCAGATAGAAGTGAATGCAAAAGTTAGGGTGAAAAGTAAAGTGAGCACTATTGTCAACGGTAAGCACAGTGAGCGAATGAAACATGTTTGTTTCCAAACAAAATACACAGCACGCATCGCAGACATTTGCTCCGATGTGCAGATGTTTTCAAGCAATACAGGTACAACAACAAGTGAGAGGAAGAAATCAAGCGAAAAATAACTTTACATACATTATGTTGGAAATTTTCATGTTGTGTTCTTCTACGTGGAATTCAACAGAGCCAAATTTTAGCAAGCCGTAAGTGTTTCGCCTTTATTTTTTGTTAGGCATTATCAGAAACTATAATGTCCCTTTTGAAATATTCAAGCCGATATATTTGAAGTAAATAATAAAAAGACTTTGAATAATATTATATGGGCATAAACGACAAATTAATTATGAATATGTGTTAAATTAGCTTCAAAGAAAGACTATATCGATTGCAATGTGATAAGAAGACATTATTTATATTAGATGAGATCGTAGTGCATAACGTTCTCGAAACTAACATTATTATCTTTGTCGTTATAGATAAGAGAAAAAAGATATTTAAAATCACTTCCAGTCAGATCATCTCTTACGCTTGCTATAGTAAAGCGGTAGCTTTTGTTCTATTTGTTCTCGTACGTAGCGAATAATTCAAGTGTGTATTCTGTGCTTAGTGGAAATATATTTACAAAAAGTGAGTGCACTGTGTTACTTAAAGAGCCCATGCAAACAATTCTTCCTGAATTAATAACTGCAAGAAGTTATTTAGCATCTTTTCAGTCTCTGCGAAGCGAGCAGCGGTGATCTTTGACTGGCAACAATTGGCCGCCATTACGCGGCGCATTTAATTTTTTTTTTTATGTAACATATCACCACAGCCGGAACAGAAAGAATCATTTCAAGTTATTCAATTAACTAAAGTGCAAAGGTTCACTAATTTTATTTCGTCAAAAAATGCATACTTTCAAAGATACGATTTATTCCAGGTCAGTGAACTTAGCCTGCACTACATTTCGCCGAAAGCATTTGAAATAATTTGTAGGGAGCCTGGCGCTCATTTGAAACATAATTTATCCTTGCGCACCTACAAATCAATATATATATATAATCCCTTTCTTGTGTTTCACTTAATAATAATAATAATAATTAATAACCACAGAAAGGAAGGGATAATACAAAGCCTGCAATACATGCATAATTGTATGGGTAATGTGTATATTATTTGGTTACCTACTGGATACTGTACTTTCAGGTTAGAAACAGTTCTGACACTTTATGACTTTTCACCTACATCTACAACTCCATTTCTTCTACATCTATACTCTGCAAGTCATCTTACGGTGTGTGGCGGATGTGCCTCGCGTCCAATATCGCTTCCCCCTTCACTGCTCCAGTCGCGTATGCTTCGCGAGAAGAAAGATTGCTGGTAAGGCTCCGTTTAGGCTCGAATCTCTCTAATTTTATCTTCATGGTCTTTCCGCGAGATATACGTAGGAGGAAGCAAAATGTTTGTTGACTCTTCTAGGAATGTACGCTGTGGGAACGTTTAAGAGTAGACCATAATGTGATGTAGAGCGCCTGTCTTACAACGTCTGTCACTGTAGTTGGCTGAGCAGAACGTAACGTTTTCGAGCTTACTAGATGAACTTGTAACGTAACGTGTTGCTCTTCTTTGAAACTTCTCTATTTTCTTAATCTAGTTTGGATCCCATACTACAGAGCAGTATTCAACCACTGGACGGACGAGTGTTTTGTAAGCTACTGTCTTTGTTGATAGACTATATTACGTGAGGGCCTCTTCAATCAGTCTCAGTCTGCATCTGCCTACCTCGAGATTAAGTACATGATCGTCCCACTTCAAATCGCTCCGTTCGCAAATTCCTAGATATTTTATGGAAATAACAGCTTCCAACCACTGTTCTGCAATTTTGTAATCATACAGTGAAGACTCTTTCTTAATAATAGTCCAAATTCGTACTTACAAGGATCGTAAATACTGCTCTCCGCGTAAACTTGCTTAGTTGGTTTTAAAGTTGTTCATATACCTCTAGTCTTTCGTAATTTCAATAGCATAGCAGTGAGAATAAGAAAACGCGTCTTCTTCACAATCTGCTTTGAATGTTCAGCGGAACAAGCTGATCGATATTTTGAAGAGAAAAGAAGTAGATTGGAATGAGAGACGACTGATACAAAATCTGTATTTACACCAGAAATTAAGGATAAGGATTGGAAATGAAATGTCAGAAGGAAGCAGCATTGGACGAGGTGTTAGACAAGGTTGTTGCCTTTCCCCACTGTTGTTTAACGCATACCTTGAAAAGATTGTTGCGAAAGGCTTAGATGGGAAAAGAGGAATCGGTATTGGTGGAAAGAGAATAGAATGTATAAGATTTGCTGCTGACGTGGTATTAGTGGCAGAAAGAGAATAACATTCTGAAAGTTCTGAATGAAGCTTGTGTGGAATATGGGAGACAAATAAACACAACAAAAATAAAGAGTACGGTCATCAGTACAAGACGCAGACTGTCCAATATTAAAATAGGACAATCTACCATTAGCCAAGTAAGTGCATTTAAATATCTTGGAAGCACAATAACTGAAGACTTGAGATGTCACCGGGAGGTGAAAACTCGAACTGCCATAGCGAAGGAGGCATTCAACAGAAAGAGGAGACTCTTGTGTGGCAAATTAGATAAAGGCCTAAGGAAAAGGCTTGGCAAATGTTTTGTCTGGAGTGTGGCACTATATGGGGCAGAAACATGGACGCTGAAACGAGACGATGAAAAAAGGTTAGAAGCATTTGAGATGTGGATGTGGAGGAGAATGAAGAGATTAATGAAAGAGTACTAGAAAGGGTTGGTGAGAGAAGATGTCTGCTGAAAGTTGTAACAGAAAGGAAAAAGAACTGGTTGGGACATTCATTGAGAAGGGAGTGCTTGCTAGCAGATGCTTCGGAAGGACTGGTTTGTGGAAGAAGACTGACAGGAAGAAGGAGATGCAAGATCCTTTTGGCAGAACATTGATGGTGATGTGAAACTACTGACTGTTGTTGCCATTGCCAACTATCGAAAGCGTATCGTTATATATATATATATATATATATATATATATATATATATATATATATATGTGTGTGTGTGTGTGTGTGTGTGTGTGTGTGTGTGTTTTCTGAAAGCAGTCAGGGACAATCTCTATCATTAAGAGCACCCCCATACTATAAAACCACCTACCTCCTTTGTACTTCACTGCTGGCATTACACATAATGGAAGGTAGCGTTCTCGAGGCATTCGCCAAACCCACATCCTTCCATCAGATTGCCACAGGGTGTAGCGTGATTCGCCACTCCAAATCACTCTTTTTTTCTGTCATACACTATCCAGTGCCGTCGCCCTTTCTACCTCAAGCGTCACTTACCGTTGCCTACAGACATGAGCGCCTTATGGGGAGCTCCTCGACCATTGTTCACCATTCTTCTCACCTCCCTACGCACAGTCATTGGGCAAACTGGACTGCTGGTAGCACGTTCAACCTTACGGATTCCATGAGATTTCTTACAGCCACCTTCCGAAATGGTCCACACTCACTGTCCGTCAGTGCATGAGTTCTGCCTGGTCTTGTTTTAATTGTAGTTGTTCCTTCGCGTTTCCATATACAATCATATCGCCAACAGTCGACTGGGCAACTTTGAAAGAATTGAAATGTCCCAGATGAAATTTTTCCTCAGATGACATCGAATGGCTAGCCTGCGTTCGAAGTCACTCAGCTCTCCTAACAGGCCTGTTCTGCTGTTACTGCCTCCCTACTGAAAACACAGTACTCCACCCCACATTTTGTACAGTCGGATCCTCCTCTCGTGACATATAGTGGTCAGTTTCGCATTACATAGAGATGTTTGGATATTTTTGATCAGATAGAGTACACACTCTCTGACGGGCTACCGGATACTACGTACCCCTTACAACATTACAGAAAATATCTCTGAATAACCTCTGAAATTTTGACAGTGTAGTTAGGCCATCCAGTAATCTGTCTCGATGTGTTTCATTGCTGGTAATGAACTGGTACGTAGTCAGGATCTCAGAGTGAGAGGTGGAAGGAAGGATGATTAGGGGTTTATCGCCCCATCGACGGAAAGGTCGTCAGAATAAAAGCACAATTCTGCATTGAGACAGGAAGAGGAAGGAAACCTGCCGCGTCTTTTGCAAAGAAGCAATCCTGGAATTCCGGAGTGATTTAACCACTGTACCACCTCAGGGAGTCACACCTAGTGATACGTGGCTGGCGACCACGGGACCCCGAGCTGAGTCCTGGCATTTCTTCCACTTACTTATGCCAGGCTCCTCACTTTTATCTTTCCTATCTGGCCACCTTCGGCCAGCTCTTGTTCTTTTCCGACCCTGACGCTAGGTTTCGAGGGCTAGGGGTCTTTCATTTTCCAACCTATACTTCTCATGCAGCGTCTGACCCGGAGCGGGCAGCTGCAAAATGCGTCTGTATCCCATGTTAGGCGCGGCCTCCAGAACTGTGGAAGGCAACGGAATACCACCGCAGATTATCTTCCCTGCATAATGCAGTCTCCATTTTATTCACAAAAAATGGCTTCCTCTCATGTTAAATCAGTGTCCGGAGGTAAAATAGTCCCCCAGTCGGATCTCCGGGGGGGGGGGGGGGGGACACAACTTGAAAGGAGGCAAAAAATCAAAACGAGAATTGGTACCTGGAATGTCAGAACTCTGCTACAAGCAGGAAAACTAGAAAACCTTAAAAGAGAGATGGAAAAGAATCATATGGACCTCGTAGGAGTTGCTGAGGTAAGATGGAATGGACATGGAGAGTTGCAGTCAGATGAATATGTATTCTACTACTCAGGAGGAGAAGTAAAAGGAATTAATGGAGTAGGAATGATTATGACAAAGGAATTGGCTAAATGTGTGGAATATGTAGACTATGCAAATGACCAGGTTATTGGTGTAAGGCTGAAAGCAGCACAAAAAGATTTACTGATTGTCCAGGTGTATATGCCAACTTCAGAACATGATGACCAAATTGTAGAGGAGTAGGAATGGAGTAGGAATGATTATGACAAAGGAATTGGCTAAATGTGTGGAATATGTAGACTATGCAAATGACCGGGTTATTGGTGTAAGGCTGAAAGCAGCACAAAAAGATTTACTGATTGTCCAGGTGTATATGCCAACTTCAGAACATGATGACCAAATTGTAGAGGAGTAGGAATGGAGTAGGAATGATTATGACAAAGGAATTGGCTAAATGTGTGGAATATGTAGACTATGCAAATGACCGGGTTATTGGTGTAAGGCTGAAAGCAGCACAAAAAGATTTACTGATTGTCCAGGTGTATATGCCAACTTCAGAACATGATGACCAAATTGTAGAGGAAACGTACAATGTAATAGAGAAAATAATGGACGAAAATAAAAAATGCTGCAAAATAGTAATGGGAGACTGGAACGCCATTGTGGGAGAAGGGAAAGAGGGAAACATAGTAGGCAGTCATGGTCTTGGAAAGAGAAATGACAGAGGTGAATGGTTAATTGACTTCTGCAGGGAAAGGCAGCTGATAGCGGCAAACACATAGTTCAAGAACCATAAGAGGAGGCTCTACACTTGGAAATCACCAGGGAATAAATACAGAAACCAAATCGATTTTATACTGGTAGAAGAAAGATACAGGAATGGAATCAAGAAGGTGCACACATTACCAGGTGCAGATATTAATAGTGACCACAACTTACTTATGGCGGAAATAGAAATAAGAATGAAAAAACTGAAAAAGGCGACAATGGTGACGAAGTGGGATTTAGAGAAGATAAGGTCCAACAAAGAACAAATCACAGAAATGCTGTCTGGGGACTTTCTAAACGCATTACGAGACAAAGAAGCACCTGATAATGCCAACGAGTACTGGAATATGCTGAAAGAAGGAATCATTAAAGCAGGACAGCAAAATATAGGATATGTAAAAGGGAAAAGGTCAAAAAAACCATGGGTCACACAAGAAATGATTTCCAAGATGGAGGAGAGAAGAAAATTGAAAAACAAGAACACTAAAGATGCAAGAAAGATATACCGAAGGTTAAATAACGAACTGCGAAGAGAAACAGAGCAGGCTAGGAAAAAATGGCTAAAAAAGGAATGTGATGAAATTGAAGAACTGGACAGGAAGGGAAGATACGACTTACTATACAACAGAGTAAAGACTATGACATGGGAACAAAACAGAGCAGGAAGTGCTACTATGGAAATTTTGAGTAAAGACGAAGAGGTAGTGTACAAAGATCGTGACGATGTCCTCCAGAGATGGGAAGAATATATAAAAGAGCTATATGACACAAATAGCAAACCAGAAACTCTGGAACTTGAATCACACAACAGTGTAAGTGATGAAGAGAAAGGACCGACCATCATAATGGAAGAAGTAAAGTCTGCCATTGCTGCAATGAAAAATGGCAAAGCAGTAGGTACAGATACAATACCGGGAGAAATACTAAAATGCTTGAACCACAATGGAATAAGAGAAACATTGAGGTTGTGTAATAAAATATATGACAGTGGTGAATGGCCTGAGGACTTTTTGACAACAGTAATTATTCCATTACCGAAAAAACAAGGAACCAATAAATGCAGCGAGCACAGGACAATCAGCCTCATTTCACATGCAGCCAAAGTGATGTTAAGATTAATTCATAAAAGACTTGAAAAAGTAATACAGGAGAATCTCGGCGAGGAGCAGTTTGGCTTTAGACGGAATACGGGCACCAGAGATGCAATAGGGCTCCTACGAATCTTGGGAGAAAGGTTTATTGAAAAAGGAAGAGACCTATATATGTGCTTCATCGATTTAGAAAAGGCATTTGACAATGTGGTTTGGGACAAGCTGGCGACTATTATGAGGGGAAAGAGAGTGGACTGGAAAACCAGAAGACTTATCAACTCATTATACCTTAATCAAAAAGTTTCAGTTAAAGTGAGAGGAGAAAGTACAAACTGGATCAGACTAGGGAAAGGAGTAAGACAACGATGCTGTTTATCACCTACTCTTTTCAACCTGTACTTGGAAAATATGATTGACCAATGCTCATTGGATGACAAAGGAGTAGAATTTGGAGGAAGAAGAGTAGGGTGCTTGAAATTTGCTAATGACATGGTCCTTGTAGCCACAGGGGAAAAATAATTACAGGATTTGGTGGACACCATTGCAACTAACGGAAAAAAATAAAGAATGAAAATTAACGCAAATAAAACAAAAGTATTGGCAATAGGAGGAAATAAGGAAATAAAAATTGTGCTGAATGGAGAAACACTAGAACAGCTGCAAAATTTTAAGTATCTTGGAAGTAGGATTGACACCGACTGGAAGTGCACCACGGAAATTAAAACAAGGATAGCAATGGCAAAAGAGGTGTTTTATAAGAAAAGGAGAATCTTCTGCAGCGGTCTGGACAGAGAACTCAGAAAGAGACTCATAAAATGTCTTGTATGGAGTGTTCTTCTATATGGTGCTGAAACATGGACTATGAGGAAAAAAGACAGAGAAAGGCTGGAGGCTTTTGAGATCTGGACATGGCGGAAGATGGAAAGAATAAGTTGGATGGACAGAGTGAAAAATGAAGAGGTACTGAGAAGAGTGGGAGAGAAAAGACAGTTACTAGATGTAATAAAGAGAAGAAAAAGAAATTGGATTGGGCATATATTAAGAAAGAATGACGGACTGATAAAAACAGTTTTAGAAGGTTATGTAGAAGGGAAAAGGAAGCGAGGAAGCAAGAGATTCCAGATACTGGATGACATGATGGACGGTACAACATACAGCAGCCTTAAAGAAGGAAGCAATGGATCGCAGAAAATGGAGAGGCAAAGGACCTGCTAATATAGCAGATAACATGATGATGATGATGACCACCTCGGTCAGTATGTGAGGATTGAGCAGAGGAGCAAATTAAGCGATGGCGGCAGCGTGTGAGATACAATTCTTCCGGCAAAGAGTTAATTTCCGTGTCGTTGTGCTCGTAAGAAAACTGACAGTCACTTTCGTGGTCTTTTGAGCGTCGTCGCTGCAAACAGAGCAATATCTCAGTTGGAAGAAGTGACATTTTCAAACGGGGTATTCCCATATTTGTTTAATGAAGCTAGCGAATACCTAAATCTATGCGGGGGTAGGAACAATGCTAGCCCGCTTAAGTTGCCTGGTCCTGCGCCCTCACGCTTCCATTAGAAACGTACGGGCGACCTCGCATTCCGCAGGTACCGTTGCTGATTTCGCTACAGTTCGGCGCAGTCTTAATTGCTACTATACTTCTGGACGTTAGGGAAGCTGTTGTGAGTCTAACGGTACAATGGAAAGTCCGCCGGGGAGCAAATAGCGTTGATTTTGGTCCCTATTTCGAGAGGCAGTTTCACTCTGAAAAATGCTGCATCAGTCTCCTGCGGGCGTCAGTGTACGAGAAAACAACGCGATACGCCAGTTTATCAAAGCCGTCATCACTGTTAAGCACACAGCAGTGATTCTATGATATCGATGACAATTAAATCATTGAGATGACTTTGACATCATATATTGTGTATAGCATTCGTACCATCTATCCAACGTTTCGCCAAGATCATCAATTATTCGTACACGTACAAGAAAGTGTTTAGAATAATGGTTGGGGTTCATAGTCGCACATCATGTAGGCATCTTTTTAAAAGATTGGGAATTCTTACAACAGCCCCATAGTACATTTACTCACTAATAAAATTTGTTCTCAACAACATGGACCAATTTAAAAACAACAGTGACATTTATAATCATAGTACCAGAAAAAAGAAAGACTTACACTATCCTTTACTCAACCTATCTTTAGCACAGAAAGGGGTAAAATATGCTGCTATAAAAATTTTCGACAAATTACCAGATGAAATAAAATGTCTGAAAGACAGCAGTAATAACTTCAAAAATAAATTGAAATCATATCTCCTTGACAACTCCTTCTATACCATAAATGAATTCTTGAATAGGAATAAATAAATCTATAAATATTGTACATGCATTTTGTGCCATTTAAGGGAATGGGGTAAATAATAGAAAAATTAATCCTTAACTCTGTATTGTAATATATGTATATATTAAAAATCTTGTTTCATATGCGCAATTCTTGTACACTTGACACGTTCCACATCATAACGGCTACCGGACCGTGCGATTGATCAATGGAACACGCAACGAGCTAACTAACAAACATTAAACCACCAGCAGAAAAATGCTCTACCAGAGCACAAAAAATGCAGATATGTTCCCATTTATTTAAAACATATTGACTGAAAAGTGGGGTATCAGCTGCCTCATTCGGCCCTCCTCAACCTTTAAAAATAATCCCAAAAGTATTGGCATACGAACATATTCGCGCTTTTTTTAACAAGTAGCTCACCTCAAATTCCCTCAATCTCTCCTAACTGTAACTCACTCAGACCTACCATTTCACCGCAGTAAGTCGCTCATACCTACCAACTCCCACTTGTCCATTCTCACTCACTCACACAGCCCCACTCATTGTCGTTACCTCTTTGTGGCTCTCCAACAGTCACTGTCTCCTCTCTCACTGACACAGTCTCTTTCGTTCTGTCCAACTACTACAGTCACTTAATTAACTTTTCATAACTGGTATTCACAGTTGTGTAAAATCTTTTGAAAACCATCATGTTTACGCCAGTAACTGTTAATTTTTTCATTTCCACTATTGCAATTTCGGCCAAAGGCCATTATCAAGCGCAGATGTTTTGACTTTAAGCCATGTCAACTTTATACAGGCTGACACGTTTATATGTCGTTGTCATTTGCTGTTACGATTGTATATAACAGCAAATGACAACGACATATAAACGGGTCAGCGTGTATAAAGTTGACATGGCTTAAAGCGAAAACATCTGCACTTGATAATGGCCTAAGGCTGAAATTGCAATAGTGGAAATAAAACGTTTAACTGTCACTGGCGTGAACATGATGTCTTTCAAAAAATACTACCGTCACTGTCTCCTTCTTGCTCTCTCCTACTGCTAACATCTCACTTCCTCCTTCCTGCTGCTGCTGTCTCCTCTCACTGTCACTATCTTTCTCTTCCTCGTTGTCATTGTCGTATCCTCTGTCTCTCATTGTCAATGGCTCCGACCCACCACTGCTTTCTCTTTCTCTTTATTCCGGCTCCTCCCCCCTCCCCCCCCTTACTGGCACTATCTTCTTTACTTTTTTACTAACGCTGTTCTATCACTGACAACTTTGTTCCACTGCTATTGTGTCCCTCTCTTTCTCTAACACTGCCATTGTCTCCTTCGCTCTTTCTGTAACACAATCACTGTGTACAGTCTTCCAGTATTCATTACTTTCGCATCTCTTTGCCACTGCCACTATATCCTTCTCTCTCAGCATAAAAAAGCAAGAATATGAACGCATGCCAAAATTTTTGAGAAAATTTTTGAAGGTGCTGAGGAAGGTAGAATAAAGCACCTAGTACCCCACTTTTCAGTCAGAGTCTTTTAAATGAGCAGAACAATATTCACATTTTCTGTGATTCGATGGGGGCGTTTTTCTGTTGGTTCCCTTCATACGAAACGAAATTGTTGATCAGTAAAATTTAGATAGTTTACTTATGTGAAACTCATCATCATCATCATCATTTAAGACTGATTATGCCTTTCAGCGTTCAGTCTGGAGCGTAGTCTCCCTTATAAAATTCCTCCATGATCTCCTATTCAGTGCTAACATTGGTGCCTCTTCTGATGTTAAGCCTATTGCTTCAAAATCATTCTTAACCGAATCCAGGTACCTTCTCCTTGGTCTGCCCCGACACCTCCTACCCTCTACTGCTGAACCCATGAATCTCTTGGGTAACCTTACTTCTCCCATGCGTGTAACATGACCCCACCATCTAAGTCTGTTCGCCCTGACTGCTACATCTATGGAGTTCATTCCCAGTTTTTCTTTGATTTCCTCATTGTGGACACCCGCCTGCTATTGTTCCCATCTACTAGTACCTGCAATCATCCTAGCTACTTTCATATCCGTAACCTCAACCTTATTGATAAGGTAACCTGAATCCACCCAGCTTTCGCTCCCATACAACAAAGTTGGTCGAAAGATTGAACGGTGCACAGATAACTTAGTCTTGGTACTGACTTCCTTCTTGCAGAAGAGAGTAGATCGTAGCTGAGCGCTCACTGCATTAGCTTTGCTACACTTCGCTTTCAGTTCTTTCACTATGTTGCCATCCTGTGAGAACATACATCCTAAGTACTTGAGACCGTCTACCTGTTCTAACTTTATTCCTCCTATTTGGCACTCAATCCGTTTGTATCTCTTTCCCACTGATTGGAGATGCTAATCATCATACCATAGTCCTTACATTTCTGATCTAGCTCTGAAATATTACTTTGCAAACTTTCAATCGAATCTGCCATCACAACTAAGTCATCCGCATATGCAAGACTGCTTATTTTGTGTTCACATATCTTAATCTCCTATTGTTTTCAACATATGATCCATAAATAATATGAACAACAGTGGAGACAGGTTGCAGCCTTGTCTTACCCCTGTGAAACGGAAATAACAAAAACTAATTTTGCATCTCAGACCGAAGTTTACGGGCAAAAAAAAAAAAAAAAAAAAAAAAAAAAAAAAAAAAAAAAAAAAAAAAAAAAGTGTTCTTCAGTACTGCATTGTGGATTTCCCAGATAACGGAGACACTTTACAGCATATTTCTCCGTCTTATGTCACTTTGTAAACTACGTTTTCGACCCACTCCGGATTTCAAGGGCGCATTTTACGTGTGCAAGTAAGGTAAATTTGAATCTTTGTATCTCGGAAACGGATTAAGATATGAAGAAAATTTTCAAGGTAGTTCGAGATCGAGATCTTAGGAACATATCGTCAAAATTACAGCCATTTGCTGTGCGTAGTCGTCTCGGGATGGGTGGCTGCCTTTAGGTACCCAAAAAAACAAGTTTTTGGGGTGTTACTCGATAACGGGTAAAGATTTTTGGAAACGGGTAGATGGCTCTTCTAGATAAATGCCTACAGAATATACCGTTGAAATTTGAACATTTGCTGCTGTAATTTATTGTTTAGATTTTGCCTCGTATCGGATTTTACGTATAGAAGTAGGGTAACTTTGAACCTCTGTAACTTGGATAAATATAGCAAAAAAAATTTCAAAAAATTTGAGATCGGGACCATCAGAATATATTGTAAGAAATTCAACTATTTGCTGTGCATATCCGTCTTGGGATCCTCAGCTGTTTTGATCCGCTGTGTGACGGTGAAAAAACAATAAATAATCCCATGAGTTAGTCAGTTGGCTGCATGTTCCATTGATCAATCGCACGGTACGGTAGCCGTTATGATGTGGAACGTGTCAAGTGCACAAGAAATGCACATATGAAACAAGATATTTTAATATATATATATATATATATATATATATATATATATATATATATATATATATATATATATATTACAATACAGAGTTAAAAATTAATATTTCTATTATTTACCCCATTCCCTTAAATGGCACAAAATGCATAGACTATATTTACAGATTTATTTATTCATGTTCAAGAATTCATCTATGATATAGAAGAAGTTGTCATGATTTCAATTTACTTTTGAAGCTATTACTGCTGTCTTTCAGACATTTTATTTCATCTGGTAATTTGTCGAAAATTTTTATAGCAGTATATTTTACTCCTTTCTGTGCCTAAGATGGGTTGAGTAGAAGATAGTGTAAGTCTTTCTTTTGTCTGGTATTATAATTATGAATGTCACTGTTGTTTTAAACAGGTCTGTGTTGTTGAGAACAGATTTCATTGGTGAGTAAATGTACTGCGAGGCTGTTGTAAGAATTCCCAATCTTTTAAAAAGATGCCTACAAGATGTGCGACAATGAATCCCACACATTATCCTAACCACTTTCATTTGAGCAGTGAATACCTTTTGTCTAAATGTTGAGTTACCCCAAAATATTATTCCGTATGACATCAGAGAGCGAAAGTATGCAAAGTATATTAGCTTATTAATTTCTATATCCTCAAAATTGGCTATTATTCTGATGGCAAAAGTTGCTGAACCTAGTCGCTTTATAAGATCCAAAATACGAATTTTCCAATTAAGATTCTCATCTATGTGTACACCCATAAGCGTAGTATGCTCTACCCTATCTACTGACTTCTGTTGATGTGTTATATTTATTGAAGGAACTGTACTTCTTGCAGCAGAAAATTGGATGTACTGTGTTTTTTCAAAGTTTAGAGCAAGCCCATGAACTAATGGCGCCTCCATAAGTCCCATCGGGTCCACCATAGACCACATCCACTGCTAAAGAACCAATGAATGTTGTTCATGAATGGCGGCGCGACAGGTCGAATCATCAGGTTGAGGTACAAATTTGCAGTCAGGATGCTTGGGATAATCACGGGAGTGCCCCTGCTCTTACGAAATCGTATCCGAGGCCATAACTCCACGTGTAGGTCCAGTGTGTCTTTTGCGCAGACAGGTTGGTTGCAACACACGGCCGTCACTGGTACCAAGGCAGAACCAGCTTTCATCAGGAAACAGAATAGATCTCTACCCTGTCGTCTAATGAGCTCTCGGTTGACACCATTGAAGTCGCAAATACCGATGATTGGAGGTTAGTGGAATGCACGCTACAGGGCTTCTGGCTCGGAAATGTCCTTGAAGTAACCGATCTGTAACATTTCTTTGTGTCACTGTGGTGGCAACTGCTGCTCAGATTGCTGCTGCAGATGCAGTACGATGATACAGAGCCATACGGCGAACACAATGGTCTTCCCTCTCGCTAGTGTCACGTGGCCGTCCGGAGCCCTGTCTTCTCGCGACAGTACATTCCGTGACCACCGCTGTCAACAATCATGTACAGTCGCTACATTCCTGTCAAGTCTTTCTGCAGTACCGCTGAAGGAACATCCAGCTTATCGTAGTCCTATTAAACGACCTCGTTCAAACTCAGTGAGACGTTGATAATGGTGTCTTCTTCGCCTTAAAGGCATTCTTGGCTAACATCAACTGACTACTTTTTTTGTTGTCATCAGTCTACTGACTGGTTTGATGCGGCCCGCCACGAATTCCTTTCCCGTGCTAACCTCTTCATCTCAGAGTAGCACTTGCAACCTACGTCCTCAATTATTTGCTTGACGTATTCCAGTCTCTGTCTTCCTCTACAGCTTTTGCCCTCTACAGCTCCCTCTAGTACCATGGAAGCCATTCCCTCATGTCTTAGCAGATGTCCTATCATCCTGTCCCTTCTCTTTATCAGTGTTTTCCACATATTCCTTTCCTCTCCGATTCTGCGTAGAACCTCCTCATTCCTTACCTTATCAGCCCACCTAATTTTCAACATTCGTCTATAGCACCACATCTCAAATGCTTAGATTCTCTTCTGTTCCGGTTTTCCCAGAGTCCATGTTTCACTACCATACAATGCTGTACTCCAGACGTAGATCCTCAGAAATTTCTTCCTCAAATTAAGACCGGTATTTGATATTAGTAGACTTCTCTTGGCCAGAAATGCCCTTTTTTGCCATAGCGAGTCTGCTTTTGATGTCCTCCTTGCACCGTCCGTCATTGGTTATTTTACGGCCTAGGTAGCAGAATTCCTTAACTTCATTGACTTCGTGACCATCAATCCTGATGTTAAGTTCCTCGCTGTTCTCATTTCTACTACTTCTCATTACCCTCGTCTTTCTCCGATTTACTCTCAAACCATACTGTGTACTCATTAGACTGTTCATTCCGTTCAGCAGATCATTTAATTCTTCTTCACTTTCACTCAGGATAGCAATGTCATCAGCGAATCGTATCATTGATATCCTTTCACCTTGTATTTTAATTCCACTCTTGAACCTTTCTTTTATTTCCATCATTGCTTCCTCGATGTACAGATTGAAGAGTAGGGGTGAGAGGCTACAGCCTTGTCTTACACCCTTCTTAATACGAGCACTTCGTTCTTGATCGTCCACTCTTATTATTCCCTCTTGGTTGTTGTACATATTGTATATGACCCGTCTCTCCCTGTAGCGTAGCCCTACTTTTTTCAGAATCTCGAACAGCTTGCACCATTTTATATTGTCGAACGCTTTTTCCAGGTCGACAGATCCTATGAAAGTGTCTTGATTTTTCTTTAGACTTGCTTCCATTATTAGCCGTAACGTCAGAATCGCATCTCTCGTCCCTTTACTTTTCCTAAAGCCAAACTGATCGTCACCTAGCGCATTCTCAATTTTCTTTTCCATTCTTCTGTATATTATTCTTGTAAGCAGCTTCCATGCATGAGCTGTTAAGCTGATAGTGCGATAATTCTCGCACTTGTCAGCTCTTGCCGTCTTCGGAATTGTGTGGATGATGCTTTTCCGAAAGTCAGATGGTATGTCGCCAGACTCATATATTCTACACACCAACGTGAAAAGTCGTTTTGTTGCCACTTCCCCCAATGATTTTAGAAATTCTGATGGAATGTTATCTATCCCTTCTGCCTTATTTGACCGTAAGTCCTCCAAAGCTCTTTTAAATTCCGATTCTAATACTGGATCCCCTATCTCTTCTAAATCGACTCCTGTTTCTTCTTCTATCACATCACACAAATCTTCACCCTCATAGAGGCTTTCAATGTATTCTTTCCACCTATCTGCTCTCTCCTCTGCATTTAACAGTGGAATCCCCGTTGCACTCTTAATGTTAGCACCGTTGCTTTTAATGTCACCAAAGGTTGTTTTGACTTTCCTGTATGCTGAGTCTGTCCTTCCGACAATCATATCTTTTTCGATGTCTTCACATTTTTCCTGCAGCCATTTCGTCTTAGCTCCCCTGCACTTCCTATTTATTTCATTCCTCAGCGACTTGTATTTCTGTATTCCTGATTTTCCCAGAACATGTTTGCGCTTCCTCCTTTCATCAATCAACTGAAGTATTTCTTCTGTTACCCATGGTTTCTTCGCAGCTACCTTCTTTGTACCCATGTTTTCCTTCCCAACTTCTGTGATGGCCCTTTTTAGAGATGTCCATTCCTCTTCAACTGTACTGCCTAATGCGCTATTCCTTATTGCTGTATCTATAGCGTTAGAGAACTTCAAACGTATCTCGTCATTCCTTAGTACTTCCGTATCCCACTTCTTTGCGTATTGATTCTTCCTGACTAATGTCTTGAACGTCAGCCTACTCTTCATCACCACTATATTGTGATCTGAGTCTATATCTGCTCCTGGGTACGCCTTACAATCCAGTATCTGATTTCGGAACCTCTGTCTACCATGATGTAATCTAACTGAAATCTTCCCGTATCTTCCGGCCTTTTCCAAGTATACCTCCTCCTCTTGTGATTCTTGAACAGGGTATTCGCTATTACTAGCTGAAACTTGTTACAGAACTCAATTAGTCTTTCTCCTCTTTCATTCCTCGTCCCAAGCCCATATTCTCCTGTAACCCTTTCTTCTACTCCTTCCCCTACAACTGCATTCCAGTCGCCCATGACTATTAGATTTTCGTCCCCCTTTACATACTGCATTACCCTTTCAATATCCTCATACACTTTCTCTATCTGTTCATCTTCAGCTTGCGACGTCGGCATGTATACCTGAACTATCGTTGTCGGTGTTGGTCTGCTGTCGATTCTGATTAGAACAACCCGGTCACTGAACTGTTCACAGTAACACACTCTCTGCCCTACATTCCTATTCATAACGAATCCTACAGCTGTTATACCATGTTCTGCTGCTGTTGATATTACCCGATACTCATCTGACCAGAAATCCTTGTCTTCCTTCCACTTCACTTCACTGACCCCGACTATATCTATATTGAGCCTTTGCATTTCCCTTTTCAGATTTTCTAGTTTCCCTACCACGTTCAAGCTTCTGACATTCCACGCCCCTACTCGTGGAACGTTATCCTTTCGTTGATTATTCAATCTTTTTCCCATGGTAATCTCCCCCTTGGCAGTCCCCTCCCGGAGATCCGAATGGGGGACTATTCCGGAATCTTTTGCCAATGGAGAGATCATCATGACACTTCTTCAATTACAGGCCACATGTCCTGTGGATACACGTTACGTGTCTTTAATGCAGTGGTTTCCATTGCCTTCTGCATCCTCATGTCGTTGATCATTGCTGATTCTTCCGCCTTTAGGGGCAATTTCCCACCCCTAGGACAAGAGAGTGCCCTGAACCTCTATCCGCTCCTTCGCCCTCTTTTCACAAGGCCGTTGGCAGAATGAGGCTGACTTCTTATGCCGGAAGTCTTCGGCCGTCAATGCTGATTATTTATCAAGAAGAAGACGTTTTGATTATGAATCAAAGACGCTACCCCTAGACCACGGGTCTACTATCAATCGTCAAAGGTAACTAAGGCTCACGACTGCTATTACAGAGTGTATTTAGAGCAAACCTGATTTGCATCCTCATAGTGGCGCGAAATTTGAATAGACTTCGCTTTTTAGATGTAGAAACACGACTACGACCTTTCATTTCTGTCGTACAACTCCTTCTTGGTGTTGCGTTTTTTTACGTCAGTTTATTAGATACGCCGGCCGCTGTGGCCGAGCGGTTCTAGGCGCTTCAGTCTGGAACCGCGTGACCGCTACGGTCGCAGGTTCGAATCATGCCTCGGGCACGGATGTGTGTGATGTCCTCAGATTAGTTAGGTTTAAGTAGTTCTAAGTTCTAGGCCGGGACTGCTGACCTCAGAAGTTAAGTCCCATAGTGCTCAGAGCCATTTGAACCATTTTGTATTACACACGCATGCTTACCGACTAAGGTCAACACCAGTTCTAAAGTGTCAGTCATCTGTGTGTTCACATATAGCCTCCCCTGACCATCGCAGTCGACTTCACTATGAAAATAAATAAATCGCATGGCATTTTTAGACGGAGGCCCCATTTGAGGTAGTGCGGTCGCCTAGTCCTAGTACTTTCATTTGACGTCACTTAGACGAATTGCGGGTCGAAGAGGATGATGTGATGATGAAGACAAAAAACGCACAGTCCCCGAGCGGATGAATCTCCAACCCAGCCGGGAATTGAAACCGTTGCCCCCGCACAGCAGCCGGCCGCGCTGATCACAGAGCTACGGAGGCGAGCAATATGCTATTCTACGCCTAATCCAGTTGACGTCGCTCAACGTTCACTACATTGTTACATGTAGTTGACAAAGACAGTAATACACTACTGGCCATTAAAATTGCTACACCACGAAGATGACGTGCTACAGACGCGATATTTAACCGACAGGAAGGAGATGATGTGATATGCAAATGATTAGCTTTTCAGAGCATTCACACAAGGTTGGCGCCGGTGGCGACACCTAAAACGTGCTGACATGAGAAAAGATTCCAACCGATTTCTCATACACAAACAGTAGTTGACCGGCGTTACCTGGTGAAACGTTGTCGTGATGCCTCGTGTAAGGAGGAGAAATTCGTACCATCACGTTTCCAACTTTGATAAAGGTCGGATTGTAGCCTATCGCGATTGCGGTTTATCGTATCGCGACACTGCTGCTCGCGTTGGTCGAGATCCAATGAATATTAGCAGAATATGGAATCGGTGGGTTCAGGAGGGTAATTCGGAACGCCGTGCTGGATCCCAACGGCCTGGCCTCGTATCACTAGCTGTCGAGATGACAGGCATCTTATCCGCATGGCTGTAACGGATCGTGAAGCCACGTCTCGATCCCTGAATCAACAGATGGGGACGTTTGCAAGACAACAACCATCTGCACGAACAGTTCGACGACGTTTGCAGCAGCATGGACTATCAGCTCGGAGACCATGGCTGTGGTTACCCTTGACGCTGCATCACAAACAGGAGTGCTTTCGATGGTGTACTCAACGACGAACCTGGGTGCACGAATGCCAAAACGTCGTTTTTTCGGATGAATCCCGGTTCTGTTTACAGCATCATGATGGTCGCATCCGTGTTTGGCGACATCGCGGTGAACGCACGTTGGAAGCGTGTATTCGTCATCGCCATACTGGCGTATCACCCAGCGTGATGGTATGGGGTGCATTGGTTAAACGTCTCGGTCTCCTCCTGTTCTCATTGACGGCACTATGAACATTGGACGTTACATTTCAGATGTCTTACGACCCATAACTCTACCCTGCATCCGATCCCTGTGAAACCCTACATGCCAGCAGGATAATGCACGACCGCATGTTGCAGGTCCTGTACGGGCCTTTCTGGATACAGAAAATGTTTGACTGCTGCCCTGGCCAGCACATTCTCCAGATCTCTCACCAATTGAAAACTTCTGGTCAATGGTGGCCGAATAACTGGCTCGTCACAATACGCCTGTCACTACTCTTGATGAACTATGGTATCGTGTTGGGAAGCTCCATGGGCAGCTGTACCTGTACACGCCATCCAAGCTCTGTTTGACTCAATGCCCAGGCGTATCAAGGCCGTTATTACGGCCAGAGGTGGTTGTTCTGGGTACTGATTTCTCAGGATCTATGCACCCAAATTGCGTGAAAATGTAATCACATGTCAGTTCTGGTATAATATATTTGTCCAATGAATACCCGTTTATCATCTGTATTTCTGCTTGGTGTAGCAATTTTTATGGCCACTAGTGTATTTTTAATACCGATGTATGATATTACGGCTAACAAAACGCGTTTTAATTCTTACAAAACGCAACAAAAGCGTTATACACAGTACTGTAATGTGTTAAAATCTCTTGCGTCATCCTTTCTTATTTGCCAGTTGGTCAATTAAGTCTCACAATTCGAAGCTCTCACACAACTGACTCTCTGCGACCATCTGTCTTACAAGGGGACCGCGCCTATTCGTCATCTCCGATTTCTGCCAAATTTATGGTATATGAAGGGCTTGGCAAGAGACGAAAGTAGCAGGAATAGGAACTCCAGATTTAGAAAAAAAGAACAGCATTTTTCACGCTGATCGGGAGAAGCATTAGCCATTTATCGTCGCTACCAGATAGCAGTGGGCATAGTGGAAAGAGTAAAGAACGGTAAACCGGGGGTCGTGGGAGTGCCTGGGAGGATTTTTTTCGGTTTTAACGTTACTTACATTGCGAACCCACCGAAATAATGCTCAATATACTGTATTTATAAAAACAGGAAAGGCAAAGGAAAAGTTAGGATTGAAAATAAGATTCTACATGGAGCGTCCACTAGGACTCCGCGAATAACTTTCCAAGAAGGGATTGTAACTAAAGCGAACGGGACTTCGTATTCCGTTAGTTTCATTTCGACCTTCGAAATTCCCTCGGCAGCTGAACACGAACAATAGGTTCCTGGTGCAGCTGAAATCGGCCTATCGGGAGACAAAACTAAATCACATCGCAAGAAGACTGCATCAAAATACATTGCATTCTACGTCACCGACTACCCTCGCCATTATTTCGCGAGGTTTGCTGCCAGATTGTGCGAGAGAGATCACCTGTTATTAATGTAAACCAAGTTTCTTTTTCTATAGACACTCTAAATGTAGCGTCTATACTAACGTGCAAGATGCGGATTTAATTACTGCTTCCCCTGTCTTTACGATGAACATCAGCTCATCAGTTGTAAAATAATGAAAGTATCTTATTTTATAGAGGAGATTCAAGCGTACACTTTGCAATACTTTCTTGGAAACTTATTTGTAATCCCAATTTTCCTTTGCCTATCCTTTTCATGACTCTTATGAAAATATTAATAAATAAAATATACTAATCATTACTTGGTTTTAATTGTAAAGTAAGTAGCGTAAAAATTGAAAAAATGTTTCCACAAACGGACTCGATCCTAGCACCGTCGGTTTACCGGTCTGTACTTCCGCTGCCCGGCCGCTGTTGCAATTAACGACATATATGGCTCATGCCTCGCCCGACCCTTGACAAAAATGCTATTTTTTCTAAATGCTTGGCAATCTAGAGCTCCAACTTCTGTCGTTTTCATTTATGGACAAGTCCTTCATCCCATATATCGTTTCTATCGTTACAGCCCGGAAGCGCTGTAATACATCAATACATACGTCTGAGATTACCGAGTGCAGAATCGCCGTTTGGTAGTGAAGGGTGAGGGGAGGGGGGAGTGGGGGGGGGGGGCACTTGGTGCTCAGTTCTTATTTGGACTATGAACTCGCGGGATGAGAAATTTTTGGTTTGGCCAGGACCAATGGCCATTTTTGTAGCCATTCGAACATTGTTTTACTGTAGCTGTGTTACAGTGTATTAAACAAGCTTTGGACGAAAAATCGGAGCTGGCACCCAGGCAAATTGTACGAATCGATTAATTCCTTTCGCAAAATATTTTAATTGGGCTTCAATCAATGCGCAGCTAATGGCACCATATGTATATGCACCGTTGGGATTTTACGTGAAAGAGCTATCACTCTCATTCGGATCTGGTTCAGATCTGATCCACTGGTGTATCGGACCTCGTTCCAAGATAAGTTTCTACCGTCTAAAAAAGTCTTGCTTCGTTTGGATTTTACGTGAAAAAACACGTTTTGCGAGGTTTTTTTACGCGCGTTAATTCTATGTTTCAGACTTGGGCGAATCGGTTCAGATTTTGTAAGAAGGTAGACAAATTCATGGAATTAATGGTCACCCAGCTGTTTTGTAAAAGTGTTATCCGACATAACCGATGGTGCCCGAAAGACAATAAAAAAACCTATAGTGGATCAGTCGTCGCCTTGGTAACAAAAATGTACATCGGTTGCCAAGCTATGGCGGTCAAATTATGGAAGAGTAAAAGTTGGAAACCAGAACGAAGAAATGCTTCTATTGTAGGCGAATATATACTGGGCAGATTTAGGGATGTAAAAGAAGAAACTTAGTTTTTCGACTTATCTAGCAGTTTCGAAGACATTCATATCAAAACTTGTTGACATATTAGCGCTTTTGTACGAGTTAACCCTTCTTCCCAGTGAGCTCTTTTAGACATACCGCCCCCCCCCCCCCCCCCGCCCCCGCCATTGGATTACATGTATGGTGAGGGGTGTAAAAACAAACAGATACAAATTTATTCGATAGAGGCTGGGGTTGCATCTATAACAGGAAGTATCCGAGAGTGGGGATGCGTGGATCCTAAAGTTTAATGACACGTTGCGTCATACCGCACGCTATGACAAATACCACGTTAGATGACATGATGAGATGTGTCATGTTATACGACATGATATCATCTGTTATGTTACATTAGTTGACACGATGCATTATTTTACATGACATAGGTACTAAAATAAGCGAAAAAGCGCGAATATGGCAAGATGTTTTGATTTAAAAGTCTTTGAAGCTGTCAGATAAGTCGAAAAGTTAGTTACTTTCTTTTACATCTCTAACTCTGCCCGGGACATATTCGCCTTTTTTGTGCTACGCAAGGAACTTCTTTTTTCGTTCTGTGCTATAAACGCGAAAGTTTGTGTGTGAGTGTTTGTTACTCATTCAGGCTGAAACGGCTAAACGGATTTGGAAGAAACTTGGAATGGAATTTGCTTATACTCTGAATTAACGCTTCACATAGACTTCTTTAAAATGTATGTAGTACAAGATATCTGTTGATCTGAAGAATACAACGCGAAATGTGGAACAGTAATTACTCTTAGAAAAAGCTATTTACTCTTTGGCTTTTGAACTGCATCATATTTGTGAAAATGTTTTATTGTTTAATATGTCTTACATAATGCGATTCAACGTAAATAAAAAAATAATGGATACAATCCTTACGCAATCCTCAAAGTGTTTAATCCATACGTCCACACATGCCTCTTTGAATTTTAGCCGCTGGGCGGCGGGCTTATCGTACAGCATGTTGGAGAGAGAGAGAGAAAGAGAGAGAGAGAGAGAGAGAGAGAGAGAGAGGCAATAGGCACATGTACAGTGAGAAAGTGAGCTTTTCACGGAGCTTACGGGCGCGCGATTACCTAAGCGGCCGGTGATCGCTGGAACTGTGCTGGTTAGCAGTACTTGGGCCTGATGTCAAAGCAGCCGGTTTATCCTGAATTTAGGAGGCATAGTTGCTGATATGGGTGTTGGAGTGCTATTGATTTTCTGGTGCCGTCTGTTCTGCTCTTTGGGGGTAAGGTACTCTTTACTTGATTGACACATGTGCTCACGTGTTGAACTTACTCCCGCTACGTTGGATTGCCTGTCGTTCTCCGTCGGTCTCAGTATTAAATTTACCTTTTTGTGCCTCTGTTTGAAATGATCTGAGTGCCATATTTTATGTGTTTTAAAATTTTTTAAATTGCAACTTGTTCAATGTCTGTTTATCTTGTCATTGTGGCCTGAAATTAATTGTGTCACATGTTCTAGGCTGTGACGTGTATTAGTGACCACTTAGGTCGAAATTGTGTTTGTTGCTTCCCTGACTGACGTAACGACTATAAAATTGGGTACGCCCGTGGTAAGCAAACGCTAGTCGCCCAGTGAATCTCGGCTCATTTGGGTAGTAAGTTCCATAACTCTGGTAAGATGTTGCCCCTTTCAGAAAAATGAATATTTATTGTTCTAAGTATAATTACAATTGTACTTGTTTCGGTGTTAGCCCTCAAGATTTGCCTTTTACATTTTATGTCACTTAAGATAATGCGTTTGAGTACCCAGTGACTTCATGGTTATTACACTGACTTGTTACATTTTATTGGAAGATTAACCTGTTAATCCTCTCAGTAATTCCTATTCTAGTTGAAACGTCCTCTTTGGAAAAGTATGAAGTACTGTGATGGTAAACTTCTACGTTATTTGATAGAGAGACAGCTGAGTAAAACCAAACGAACTCAGACGGTTCTCTCTTTACTTATTCTGGTCATCACTAAACTGACACACAATATTTTTTTAGCGCAACGCAATCTGACTTTCAATAATCCCTACAAAAGAATGGCCCTGACTAACAATAACCTATACCTTTCATGAATCACTTACCTCACAAAAATCTTCGTTACTCGAACTACTGCAATACAGCGAGCGCCAATACTGCCAGCTAAATAAAAGATTCTAACTACTGAAGGCACTAACTACTGATGGGCATAGTTAGCAAATGAAAAATTTTGATAGAGAACAAACAATGTATTTACCTAAATAATGTTCAAAAGTCATATCAATTCATGACATCCATCTTTACAAATTTCCTTTTTCTGGCGGACACATATCCACATCTTCCGCTTATAGTAACCTCTCAGAACTCTGGCATTTCTCTCTCCACATCCACCACTGCTGGCGGCTCATCTCCAACTGCCCAACGCTACGCGCTTTTCGCATCCAACTGCCCAACACTACACAAGCGAATATTCGAACAATGAGTCCAGTCAGTCACAGACTGCACACAGCAGTCAGTGATTTTCATACAGGTCACTACGTCGCGTTACCAACATAAAAACCTAAACAGCCTACTTACACTAGTATGTTAGGTTTGGTTAGGGCTTGGGGCCACGCTCGCATTGAGTTTCTTGTCTTGCTTTGAGAATTTCATTTGTTCTATGATTATTATGCATGAATTATATGTCTGTTATTATATGTCTGTTTGTTTGCTCTCAGCTTTCCGAGCTGTTCGCAGCGTTTGGATGCGCTGCCCCGGGCTGTTATCCGTTACCCGCCGGTTAATCGGACGTAGCCTGTCCGCGTCGCCTGTGTCTCACCGCAGCCTCTGAGACGTTGCGGCCTCCTGCCTTGATACAGCGTCCCTCATAAGACAAGTTTTTAGCTCGTGGCAGTCAGGCGTTAGTTTAACAAGAAGTGCCCCTCATTCTAAACCATCTTACACAGACCTGGACGGCCGTACCGTCCCCTTCCACGTTTTTCCTGTTTGAAATTTGGTTTCAACGCAATAGTTCTAATATTGGTGTGATACTCAATTTCTTAAACTGTATTTTATTATTTTTCCACGTCAGTACCTTGATTATGCCCAAGGGCCTTCCCTGATTAATCGAATATTGGATATTTGTGTTGAGAATTGTTTCTGTGCTCGTTGCATAAAATATTAGTAATTAACGGGCATCTGCTCGTCAGATATCGGACTTGTCTAATTTTATGTTACTACACTTCTTGAAAGTTATATTCATTAATGTCAAGCACCCCCTTTCCCCAACCAAATGTTGGAATTGTAATCTTTAGCGTCACTGCTGTCGTTGTTTCCCAGCGCAAAGCGCTTGTTTGAGTTGTATTTGATTGTACTACTTGCTTGTTAGTCTTCCAAAATTGGTGCCTTTTATTCGTTTAAATTAATTAATTAATCAGGTGGGTTAATTGAAGAAATTCTGGAGTAGCTGCCTGAATCATTTGAATTTTATTAGTGTTTTTGGTATCTGTGTAACAAAAGATTGTTGAACTCCTGTGAAGTAAACAATTACTTGTGATAAATGTCCTGAACCTTTCCCATGCCCGTTTAGTTGTTTGTTTATTGTCGGGCGTCCACTAAAATTTCAGTTGGCACAAGAGAGGAACTCGTAGCGTGCCACATCAAATGACTAAGAAAATGTCGCTGTGCTAGCAAAGGTAATATTTTTGCCCATGACTAACACAGTTGGAAAAGTCATTGAAGTATAGCAGAAACAGTATTGGTCTTGATATACCCTGAACAAGTCGCATGTTACCGGATTTTCATTCTGATCACTGTTTCTCCATACGTTTAGACTAATTTGCGGCTTGTGTTGTCTCTATTCCTCGTACCCTGTCTGTTAAGTATTATCGGAACAAGTTACTAGCTACGGCTCTTAATTCCAACATGTAAAATAGAAGTATGGTAAGCGTTATCCAAAGTCTTGGATACATGTAAAATGGTTTTGTGACACAATCATCCTTGTCAATACACCACTGAAATTCTATTATGGCTATTTCTCCACTTTTACCACTTCAAAAACCAAACTGTGGCACCTTAGACGATTGAATTTCTCCAGTCATTACTCTACGTGTTATAATCGTTCCTACTATTTTTAAGCTTCGACAGCTAATCTTCAAAACAAAATTAATTTCAGTCACCTCGCTAATAGAAGGGTTCAGCGCGTCTCTAACAAAAGGGATTGGCGGAAGAAAATATTAAAAGAAACTATTAACCTTTAGTTTACTAAGTATTAGTCCCATCACTCGGTCTGTTGTGTTTTCGAATGCACTACATGTTGGTCATGTTGGTAACAAGTAGCAAGAGCTGTCTGCTATATAAACTGTGTTGTCTTACTGCCTTTATGGTTCAAAATGGTTCAAATGGCTCTGAGCACTATGGGACTCAACATCTGAGGTCATCAGTCCCCTAGACTTAGAACTACTTAAACCTAACTAACCTAAGGACATCACACACATCCATGCCCGAGGCAGGATTCGAATCTGCGACCGTAGCAGTCGCGTGGTTGCAACTGAAGCACCTAGAACCGCTCAGCCACACCGGCCGGCTATTGTGTTTATGTTCTTGTCTTTGAATTTAACCAAATGTATAACAGGCAATGACTCAAAATTCTGTACGCTAGTTTGGGTTAGTATTTTCTTCCATCTACCCGTTCGATTGATGACAGGTTGTGGCGATAGTGTTTCAGTGTAGTTTATTTAGAATGTAGAACTCGGTGAGGAAAGAAATGTATGGAAAACTCTGACAATAAGAAAGGACATGAGAATAGTACACTTAAATTATATACATTTTCCGAGACCTTTATAATAACTTACTGTGGTTTGCCAGTTCTACTTGCGTACACATTTCCGAGAGTCAGTTTCCTCGTGTTTTAAGCTCTTAAAGTTAGCTGTGAAATTTGGAAATTTATATACAAGGCGTGATAAAAAGAACGGAAATTTTGTAGTTTCTGTGTTGTACTAGTACAATTCGCACGATTTTGTAACACGTTGTTATTAGATCGCTTTCTTGTCTGTATGTCCGTTAGAGCCGGCCAGAGTGGCCGAGCGGTTCTAGGCGCTGCAGTCTGGAAACGTGCGACCGTTGCGGTCGCAGGTTCGAATCCTGCCTCGGGCATGGATGTCTGTGATGTCCCTAGGTTAGTTAAGTTTAAATAGTTCTATGTTCTAGGGGACTGATGACCACAGAAGTTAAGTCCCATAGCGCTCAGAGCCATTTGAACCATTTTTTTGTCCGTTAGATACAAATATTGCAATTGGTTTTCAACTAATTTCCCTATGAGCTAGAGACTTGAAATTTTAAATATAGCTCAGAGGTGGATAACAATGCTATAGTGTGAGAGTAAGAACCACCTACCTGAAATAGGGGAGAGAGTAGGGATGAAAACGGGGTGACAAAGTAACATACCGCATAGCACTGTACGTCCATTTGGAATTCCTGCACGTTGGCTGTGCTTAGCAGGCTGCGTCACAGGCCCTGCACGCGCAACGTGTATGAACTACCTGCTCTAGAAACGAGTCTGCAAAAACTCGTTTTGTTTACAGGCGTGCCTCTGTAATGCCTGAAGCAATTTTTACTACCAGACTGGGCACACGTATCACTTGCAATCTGGAAAAAAGTTACTGTGACAGTAACGCTCCCCTAGCAACCCTAAAGTGAAGGTTGGAGTGAAAAGGGGTGAAATAAAAGCGTAGTTCAGAGACGCCTGGAGCAGTTTCAACCAAATTTCGTGTATGCATTACTCATTTTACTACGTCTTTATTAACTAACTCGCTTGTCTGTTTATCCGCTGCGGAAAAATTTTGCATTTAAGTTAAAACTAACTCCCCAATGAGCTGGTACTTGAAACTTCCAACGTAGCTTACAACTGGGTGACAAAGCAATATTAACTCGCTATTATGTCCTATGAGTGGCGGAGGGTACTTTGCGTACCACTGCCATTGCGTCTTTTCCCTGCTCCAGTCGTGAATGAGAAGAACGGTTACCAGTAAGCTTTCGTGTGATTTTGAATATCTCTAAATGAATAAATCTTAAATTTACCACATTTCTCTGTTCTACTTACACCAAACTGTTTGAAACCGAATTATAAACTTCATACACATAAAAATCAGAATTATTTAAATTATTTATTAATTATTATTATTATTATTATTTAAAATAAAAATAAAGTTATAATATAACACGTTTTTATGCTGGACTAAAATGTATAAAATAATTTCTCCTATCCCCATACATTTTCCTAACCACATACAGATAGTGCTCAGAATTTGTGATTGTGAATTTTTAATAGCTACGAAAATTCTTGTAAAATCCAGAATATCAACCGGCCGCGGTGGTCTCGCGGTTGTAGGCGCTCAGTCCGGAACCGCGCCACTGCTACGGTCGCAGGTTCGAATCCTGCCTCGGGCATGGATGTGTGTGATGTCCTTAGGTTAGTTAGGTTTAAGTAGTTCTAAGTTCTAGGGGACTGATGACCTAAGATGTTAAGTCCCATAGTGCTCAGAGCCATTTTGAACCAGAATATAAAACATGGGGCACATGCAATACATAATTGACGGATAAACAGTTCACATACTAACTATTATCTACTGCATGCATTCTAAATATGGAAGGTTACAAGCCATCTGGCTTGCCTCCTTCTATTAATACTAAATTTATCTGCCCCTTGTCACGACTGGTGACAGGCAGGACACTTTAGTTGCATCTGCTGAAAGTCTCACTACGTTGATTTATTACGGGGAAATGTATTTTACAAAATTTCAGCTGTCATCAGTAAAGCGACTAGTAGTACCAGTCTGCGGACACATGAGAAATGCACTGCTCGCACACTGCTCTGAATGCGGCAGGTACTTCGTGGGCATTCAGAGCTATTTGCTGGCTTGCGTATGTCACGTGGCCACCGACGGTAGCATACGGAACCTAGCGGTCCTTTTCACTAAGTCGGGGTTAGCGGCCTGTGGAAAGACTCGCCTCTTAAGATGGCCGACGGCAACAGTTTCAAGGGCTTGCTGGGACACCACAATTTATGGCGGAAAAGTACAAGTCTGCGAATGTGGTTTAGCGTCGAGAAATTCAGAAGTGTTAAACTACGCTCTGATTCGTCCACCGCCGGCTGACGTCAGAAGGGACTTTCTAGGACAAGCTAGCGAAGATGTGCTCTGATTGGCTCGTGACTAAAGACATTCTGGTGTGGCACTGCCACGCTACTGGCCGAAAGACAAAGAGGGGCGCGTCAGGAGATAATGGAAGAAAGGAGATATCTTGGTTTGATGGTGGACGGAGGCAGGTCGCTGAGGTGTCCGGGTCCGACTAGCGAGATTCCGATTCTCCCCTACGACCATACTCCTCTGATTTATCGCCACAGCAGATTGATGAGAGTATACAGCAGTACTGATCAAAAGATGGGGGTTAATGTTTAGATAGGAAGCATACCGTTGCCACAGCTCCGCTAAACCCGATTCATGCCTCAGTATCGTTTGATGTGGCATTCAATCGACCACTAGAGTTTCTAACTTAAACATTGGGTTGTATTGGATTAATGATTTAATGTGGAGCTAAGATACCGTGTCCATCCCTCCGCTTGCCTATCTTGTTAGCTGTTGTCAGCAATTACCTTTGTTTTTTCGTAGAATGTTGATGCTAATACTTTGTAATTGATTAATATAATGAATAATCAGTTTATGTTTCATTTGCGTTTCTATTTGAAGGAGAACATAGCAGGGTTATTAAAATTTTCCATTTTTTGATTCTATGTTAGGGCATTTCAACATAGCGATTCCGTTGCGTAATTTACCGTTAACATGGAGTGTTAAGGGGAGAGTGACGAAATCTGGGAAGGCCCACTACTCTGATAGGTTTAACAGTCTCACACACCGCGGGATATTGCAAGTGTTTGTTATAAATCTTACACGCCTTTACGTAGCAATTAAAAATTCACAACTACAAATTTTCAGAACTATCAGTACAGGGTTAGGAATCCATGGGGACTAGGAGAAATTATTATATACTTTTTAGCCCGGTATAAAAACGTTTTACCTCAAAAATTTATTTTCATTTACATAGTTATTCATTGCTGTGTTGATAAACACGTCTTAATAGTATCAATGCAGTGTCAGATATTTAGTTTGTTGTCAGCTGTCAAAAAGGTTACATGTGTTTGGGTAGCAGCGGCGATTATTTATTTTGCATAACTATGAATCAGAGCATTTGTATAACAGACTGCTAAGGGGTCGCTAGATGAAGTCAACAATGATGGAGAACTGCAGAAATCCGTTGTAACAGGTTATGAAACATTGCGTATGATTCGAAACTGAGGGTCGCTCGCCCCAGTGGAAGCATTCTGAATTGCCAAGACCGAAAAAAGTTCGACATGTGCGGTCGAATCTGAAGGTTATGCTCACAGTGTTCATCGATTTTAGCGGTATAGTGCACCATCAGTGCTTGCCATAAGGCCGAAAGATCAATAAAGAGTACTACTTACAAGTTTAACGCCGATTTAGTATAGCCACACTAAAAGAAATAAGCCCGGATTCGTCTCGCAATTCATGACTTTTGCAACACGATAATGCCGCTGCTCTCACTTCGTTGCTTGTTCGTAAATTTTTCGGCAAAAACAGTACTGTTATAATTATGCCTCAGCCTCCATATTCACCAGACATGCCGCCATTGACCCTTTTCTGCTCCCTAAACTAGAGGGTTGTCGTTTTACAATCGTAGATGAGATTAAAAACGCATCGCTGAGAGAGCTAGGAGCTATCTCAAAATAGTCCCAGAAGTGTTTCGGATTTGAAAAAAGTTCCGGCATAGGTTTATAACATCTAAATATGACTATTTTGCAGAGTGTAACATTGATGTTGATGAAAAAAATTCCTGAAAAGAAAAATTACCTTAATTTTTAACGCACTTCGTATGTAATAATATAAACGCTTCTTCAAAGATTTTTGGCGGTCGTGACCCTGTAGACAACCCCCATCACACCACTCCTACTCGCTCTAATCCACGACATGTCGCCTTCCGTTAGCCAATAGTACCGTCTGCAGAAAGCGTCATGGAGCTTCCGATGTTATCAACTATATTAGTTATATACACTGCCTGAGGGAAAAAAAAGCGCCCAGAAGACACCGTCGGATGTCAATGTAACTTCGCACGTTTACTCCTCTGGCAGATGTTTAAATTATCAGTGTTGTAATTCTCTATGACAGGTGAAACCCCCACCAAAGTGAGTGAGTGTTGCACGTGTTTAGCGATATTACTAGGCCTGGTAGCGTATATAAGCCAAGCCCACGATCAGCGTCAGATGTTGAGTGATCTCTATGAAGGATACGGAGATGACGCGTACTCGTGTGAGACAGTGTTACCGGCAACGCCACAGAGTTTAAAACGTGCCTCCTTTTGGGTCTCAATTTGATCGGCGGCTCGAATCGCGCAGTATTCAGATTTGTGAGATAGGCAGAGTTGTTAGTGGCTCGATGTTGGACTGCATGGGAAAGTAGCTTACAAAACACTCTTTCGATCAGTATTTGCATATTGCTCGTGAGTATGGGATCCGTACCAGATAGGACTGATAGAGGAAACAGAGAAGAGCAGCACTTTCCGTTACAGGTTCATTTAGTAAGCGCGAAAGTGTCACGGAGATTCCCAGCCAACTCGAGTGGCAGACGCTGAAAGAGAGCCGTTCTGCATCACGGTATGTATTACTATCATAATTCCGAGGGTGTACGTTCCTAAAGAAAGAATCAATATATTACTTCGACATATATCTCGTTGTGTTGAAAGGTACCCCGTGGAGAAACTAAAAGATGAAACAACGAAGACCGAATATAAGGAGCAACTTAGTAACCGCTTTGAAGCACTCAGTGAAATGGACCCGAATCAGAACCTTGAACTAATGTAGGGCAACATACAGAGCTCAATTAGGAATACGGCAAAGGAAACGCTTATGGGAAACACAGTGGGCAAGATGATCTGGTTTGGAAAGGAATGTGCAGATGCTCTGGAAAGGAGGAAGGACGCCAGGAGCAAGTGGCTGAAGAGGACAAATCTGGCACAGGGCAAAGCACAATTTGAGGAGGTCCGAAAGACTACACAAGCAACTCTGAGAAGAGTGCAGAGGAAATGTATAACTGATATCAGCATTAAAGCAGAAACAGACTTCAGAGGACAGAAGACTAGGGAAATGTTTCTGAAGGTGAAGTACCTCTGCAAAGGTCACCAGGTCAAGCAGAAATTTGTCAAAGATTCCCTTGATAAGATCCTGACGAACGATAGCGATGTAGCTGAGAGATGGAAAGAGTACTTTCGACAGCTGCTAAATTGTGATGAACCCGAACTGCAGTTTGATTTCCAGTACCCAATTACAGCCGATGCAGATTAACCCCCACCTACCCTGGATGAGATAAAAACCAGAATCAGAAGACACCTTAAGCAGAAGGTGAAGATGGAATACAGGCTGAAATGATCCTGGAAGGAGGAGAGACACTTGCAGTAAGAATACACTGACTGATACAAGCGATATGGATGAAAGAAGAACTACCATCAGAATGGAAACAGCTCTGATTCGTCCAGTACATAAGAAGGGCAACAAACTGAAATGTGACAACTATCGAGGAATCGCCCTACTTAAAGTCTGTTATAAGATCCTGTCTACTTGCCTCAAAAATGGTTCAAATGGTTCTGAGCACTATGGGACTTAACATCTGTGGTCATCAGTCCCCTAGAACTTAGAACTACTTAAACCTAACGAACCTAAGGACATCACACACATCCATGCCCGAGGCAGGATTCGAACCTGCGACTGTAGCAGTGGCGCGGTTCCGGACTGAGCGCCTGAACCGCTAGACCACCGCGGCCGGCCCCTAATTGCCTCATACATAGAATTCAGCCAGTGGCAGAATCGGTAATTGGGGAGTACCAGGGAGGTTTCCGGCCAGGGCGGTCAACAGTAGATCACATCTTCAATCTCCGGCAGCTCACTGACAAACTGGCTGAATATAGTAAAGATTTACATATTTTATTCGTTGATTTTAAGAAGGCCTATGATTTATACATCGCAAGAGCCTGCTCAGCTGTTTAAGGGAGTTTGGCATGGCAGAGAAACTCATCAGTCTGATAAAGGTGTGTCTGAGCGAAACATGTGCAAAGGTGAAGATGAGAAATCGCCTAACTGAGGAATTTGAAACTGTGACAGGACTCAAGCAAGGAGATGGTTCGTCCCCTATCCTGTTCAACTTTGCCCTCGAGAAGATCGTACGCGAGACCTTCCAAGAGAACGAAGGGATTGAAATCGAAGGAAAGAGTCTAGCATACTTAGCCTATGCAGACGACATCTGTTTACTCTGTAGGTCTGAAGAGGAGTTGGAGCAAATGAACAGAGCACTAAAGGAGGCTGCCAACTAATTTGGGCTAAATATAAACGAAGCCAAGACGGAGTACCTCGTTATGACGCTTGGTCAAAGTCAGACTGCTGGTCATCTACAGTCAACGGAGAGACCAGTCCTACAAGAGAGTGCATGAATTTAAGTGCCTACGGGCACTTTTCACTGAGAACTCGTCATGTGAAGCAGAGATCAATACCAGAATACAAGCAGAAAACCGATCTTAACACGGCCTAGCACAACTGCTTCGGTCCAAATATCTCTAAAGACAGTTCAAGATTCGACTACACAAAACCCTGGTGCAGCCTGTTGTACTATAAGGCAGTGAGACATGGAATATACACAAACAGGATTCCATAAGCTCTTCGTTTTTGAGAGAAAAACGCTTCGGAAAATCTTCGGTCCGCTTCTGGATGCAGACATAGGGGAATGGAGGATCAGACACAACCAAGAGCTTGAGGAACTACAACAGCAGCCCAACATAGCAGGAAGTGTCAAAGCCAAACGAATGCAGTGGGCCCGCCGGCCATGTGACCCGGATGGAAGATCACAGATGGCCTCGAAAGCTCCTGGATTTCACACCTATAAGAAGCGTTGGAGGGATGGCCTCCATGAAGATTTAAACCAAGCATCAATAGATGTGGACAGCTGGCGGATATCAGCAATGGACAGAATACAGCGGAGGAGGAAACTTGTCTCAGCGTGCGGTCCACTGGGCCTGATCACGTGCAAAAAGAAGAAGAAGATGTATCTCGCGAAAAGAACATCAAGATAAAATCAGAGAGACTTACCACCAATCAGTCTTACCGCGAACCATACGCGACTGGAACAGGAAAAAGGGGAGGTGGTACTGGAAAACGAAGTACCTTCCGCCACACGCCGGCTGAGTCAATAACGAACATCAAAACGGATACAGGGATTAGTGAACACAGGGTTGTCGTAGCGAGACTGAATATTGTAACTCCCAAATCCTCCAAAAATAAAATGAAAAACATACCTATTCAAAAAAGCAGATAAAAATTCACTTGACGCCTTCCTGAGAGACAATCTCCACTTCTTCCAAATTAATAATATAAGTGCAGACAAGATGTGGTTTGAATTCAAAGAAATAGTATCGGCAGCAATTGAGAGATTTATACGAAATAAATTACCAAACGACGGAGCAGATCCTCCTTGGTACACTTGCAGAAACAACGAAACAAACATGCCACATTTAAACAGACGCAAAACCCCCAAGATTGGCGATCTTTTACAGAAGCTCGAAAATTATCACGGACTTCAATGCGAGATGCTTTTAATAGTTTCCACAACGAAACATTGTCTCGAAACCTGGTAGAAAATCCAAAGAGATTCTGGTAATATGTGAGGTATGTTAGCGGCAAGAAACAATCAATGCCTTCTCTGCGCAATAGCAATAGAGATACTATCGAAGACTGTGCTGCCAAAGCAGAGTTACTAAACACACTAAACAGCTGCCAACATGAGTACCGTAGAAATAAATATCCTCGGTATATTGAAGCAACTTAACTCACTTAATAAAAGCAAGTCTTCTGGTCCAGACTGTGTACCAATTAGGTTCCTTTCAACGTATGAGGATGCATTAGCTCCATACTTAACAATCACATGCAAACGTTCACTTGACGAAAGATCTGTACCCAAACACTGGAAAGCTGCATAGGTTACACCCATATTCAAGAAAAGTAGTAGGAGTAATCCTCTAAATTACAGGCCCATATCATTAACGTCGATATGCAGCAGGATTTTGGAACATATATTATGTTCGAACACTATGAATTACCTCGAAGAAAACGGTCTATTGACACACGGTCAACATGAATTTAGAAAACATCGTTCTTGTGAAACACAACTAGCTCTTTATTCGCATGAAGTGTTGAGTGCTATTAACAAGAGACTTCAGATTGATTCCGTATTTCTGGATATCCGGAAGGCTTTTGATACTGTAACATAAGCGGCTTGTAATGAAATTGCGTGCTTATGGAATGTCGTCTCGGTTCTGTGGCTGGATTTGCGATTTCCTGTCAGAGAGGTCACAGTTCGTAGTAATTGACGGAAAGTCATCGAGTAAAACAGAAGTGATTTCAGGCGTTCCCCAAGGTAGTGTTATAGGCCCTTTGCTGTTCCTTATCTAAATAAACAATTTGGGAGACAATGTGACCAGCCGTCTTCGGTTGTTTGCAGATGACGCTGTCGTTTATCGACTAATAGCGTCATCAGAAGATAAAAAAAAACTGCAAAACGATTTAGAAAAAATATCTGAATGGCGCTAAAAGTGGCAGTTGACCCTAAATAACGAAAAGTGTGAGGTCATCCACATGAGTGCTCAAAAGGAATCCGTTAAACTTCGGTTACACGACAGATCAGTCAAATCTAAAGGTCGTAAATTCAACTAAATACCTAGGAATTGCAGTTACGAACAACTTAAATTGAAAGGAACATATAGAAAACGTTGTGCGGAAGGCTAACCAAAGAGTGCGTTCTATTGGTAGGACACCTATAAAATGTAACAGATCTACTAAGTAGACTGTCTACACTACGCTTGTCCGTCCTCTTTTAGAATACTGCTGCGCGGTGTGGGATCCTTACCAGACAGGATTGACGGAGTACATCCAAAAAGTTCAAAGAAGGAGTAGCACGTTTAGTATTATCGCAAAATATGGGAGAGAGCGTCACTGAAATGATACAGGATTTGGGCTAACATCATTCAAAGAAAGGTGTTTTTCGTTGTGACGGAATCTTCTCACGAAATTCCAATCACCAACTTTCTCCTCCGAATGCGAGAATATTTTGTTGACACCGAACTACATAGGGAGAAACGATCACCAAGATAAAATAATGGAAATCAGAGCTCGTACGGAAATATATAGGTGTACGTTCCTACAAGATTGGAATAATAGAGAATTATGAAGGTGGTTCGATGAACCATCTGCCAGGCACTTAAATGTAATTTGCAGGGTATCCATGTAGATGTAGGTATACGCTTCTAATCCTAAGCATTCTCCTGTAGCATTACATCCCAGAAGCTTCTATTTTCTTCTTGTCTAAACTACTTATCGTCCATGTTTCACTTTCATACATGGATTCATTCCAGCCAAATAGATTCAGAAAAAATTTCCTAACACTTACGTCTATATTTGATGTTAACAAATTTCTCTTCTTCTGAAACGCTTTTCTTGCCATTGACAGTCTAAATGTTGTAACCTCTCTACTTCAGCCAGTTATTTTGCTGCCCAAATAGAAAACTCATCTACCGGTTTAAGTGTCTCGTTTCGGGAATGTCATCGGCAAACGGCAAGGTTTTTATTTCTTCCCCCTGAACTTTGATTCTTATTCCATATTATTCTTTGGTTTCCTTTACTGGTTGCATCGTCACCACTGATTACCCCACAGCATTGGCCCCTTATTTAGCTTGCATTTATGGTGAATCTCGACTGGAAAAAAGTGCGGGCGATCCTATGTGTAAGAAGGGTAAAAGAACGGAGAAAAAATTACAGACGAATATCCTCAACATAAAACTTCCTGGTACACTCCCCTGCAGAGTGAAGATTTGATTCTGAATCCGTAACATCGGTTTGCTGCAGAATTCTCGAATATACTCTCAGTTCGAGTATAATAAATTTCGTAGAGACGGAAAAGCTTCTGTCCAAAAATCAGCACCGTTTTAGAAATCATCGCTTGTGCGAAACTATGCTTTTTTTCTCACATGATGTCCTGCGAAACGTGGATGAAGGGCAGCAAGCACATTCCATATTCCTAGATTTGCTGAAAGCGTTCGGTACGGACTCCCACTGCAAACCGTTAACGAAGGTACGGAAAAGATTCCCAGATGTGTGAGTGTTCCGAAGACTTCTTAAGGAATAGATCTCAGTACTTTGCCCTCGACCGCGCGTACTCATCAGAGACAAGGGCATCGTCAAGTGTACCCCAGGGAAGTGTGACAGAACCGTTGTTATTCTCTGTATACATAAATTAACTGACGGATAGGGTGAGGAGAAAAGTGCGACTGTTTACTGATGACGTTGAGTGAGTGTAGGAGGATGAAAGATGACTTAGACCAAATTTCTAGTTGGTGTGATGAATGACAGCTAGCTCCAAATGCATAAAAATTTAACTTACTGCATGTGAGTAGGACAAACAATCCCGTAATGTTCGAAGCAGCAGTGTGTTGCTTGACATGGTATCGCCGATTAAATATCTAGGCCAGAGGTCGTCAAACATTTTTGCTCAACAGCCAATACTGATGCATTGGGGTGGAACTTCTAGCTGCGTGCTAAGCTTCACAAATTAATATGTTACGAGCCCCCAGTAGACTAAATATAGGGAAAGCGCAATAAGTTAGTTGCCCGCCCCTAAGTACTGATCGTTAGAAGTTGGCATCATTCGAAACAAGTCGTGTCGACTGTTCGATGTTTAAGATTATTGTCACCCTTAGTGGTCCCGAAGTTGTGACGCGGCTGACGAAGTGCTGCTGTGTTACGTGTGACAGCGGATGATTAATTGATCAGTAACACTACTTGTACTTATATGTAGATACAATATGAGACACGATTACAAAAGTTTATTAAACATTTTGATTGTCATTTTTCTTCTGCTGGTTGTGTTATATTACAACAGCCTTAATTTAATTTCGTATTGCTTGCTACAAATGTGTACCACATTTTAAAATAATCACCTCTACGATTCATACTCACGAATGCATATTACTTCCCTGTCAAAATTTGTACCGTACCACCTGATCAGTACTAGTCACACAAGCCCATGAGTTGTCAGTACTGGAAGACAATCAGTAAACCATTCCCCCTCTCACATCCTCTAATTCCGCAGTGTCCGACTATTTACCCCTCTGCCCCCGAGGTAAGCGGCTAGATTACTTAGCTCACAGTCGAATTCACCCAAGTCAGTTAAAATTAAGCACATATTTTAATATTACCATCTCTGTAATTATTTTCGTTACTTGGCAAGAAACGTACATTGCTGAGAACGTTAGCTAATGTTTTTTTGATTTGGCTGTTAGTTGCTAAATGCATAGTATTATAAAACACGGGTAAGAACGGCGGGTCGCATGAATACACGTTTCGAGCCGCGGTCGCAGTGTGACGACCACTGATCTAGGTGTAACGTCGCAAACCGATGTGAATCGGAATGAGCACCTGAGGACGGTGGTAGGGAGGTGAATGGTCAACTTCAGTTTCTTGAGAGAATTTACGGAAAGTGTGGTTCATCTGTAAAGAAGATTGCATATACGAGGGTTGGAACTTAAATAATGGCAATGGTGACAACTATTTATTCACAACCGATACAAAGGAGTTACATGTTTGCACCTGTTACTGTCCTTCAAAGTAGTCACCGGCGTTGTGTAGAACCCGTTGCCAGCGATGTTGAAGGCGTAGTATACCGTTAGCAGAGCCTGTTCTGTTGATGGTGCAAAAGGAGCGGTCTACCGCCTGTCGAATCTCTGTAACAGTTCTGAAGAGAATACCACGAATGGCGTCGATCACTGTCCACTAACGCGGCAACAGCATGTACTTCTTCTTCAGAGACGATAGGACGACCTACTCGATGCATGTCTGCCACAGTTTGTCGACCTTCGTTGAAGGCTTTTACCCAACGTGCCACTGTTCTGTACGGCAATGCCGATTCCCCGCACGCCTCTTGAAGACCTTGATGACACTGTCGTGCTGCACGACCTCTAGCACATTCAATCTTGATCCAACTCCGTTGTTCTTGTTTCGAAAACGTGGTGACACCGTTACGTTAGACCGCTCGCTCACAAATGACTGTGACGCCAGAGACGTTGCTCGGAGATAAGGTGGGTATGTCAGCAACGTGTGCTACGAGGGCTATCCACAAAGTACATTACGTTTTGGAATTAAAAATAAGTAAAGTATTGGAATTTTTTTTATTATATACAGATGAAAGCCACACTTAAATACTACTTTTCTACATAGTTGCCATTTAAATTAAGGCACTTATCGTAGCGATGGACGAGCTTGGAAATTCCTTCGTCGTAAAATTCGGCCGCCTGCGCCTTCAACCACGTGGTTATCTCTTCTTAAAGCTGTGCGTCGTCATCAAAACGCTGCACAGCCAACCACTTCATCATTGCTGGGAATAAGTGGAAGTCGCTCGGTGCCAGGTCGGGACTACGGCGGATGAGGAAACAACTCCCACTTAAAAGATTCGAGAACTTCACGAGTGGCATTTGCCGTGTGGGCCCGGGCGTTATCGTGAATCAGCAAGATCTTTGAGTCCAACTTTTCCCTGCGCTTGTTTTGTATTGCTCTTCTGAGGTTGTGCAGAGTTTGGCAATACCTTCGAGAGGCACTTCACAGTGCCTCTTTCCAGGAAATCCACAAAAATCACACCTTTTCTGTCCCAAAAGACAGTCGCCATCACCTTCCTTGCCGACATTGTCTGCATGCATTTCTTGGGTTTTGGGGGGGAATTTGTTTGCCCCCACTGCATTGACTGCAATTTTGTCTCGCAGTTCACATGCTAAACCCATGTTTCGACACCAGTAACGATGCGATCGAGTAATGAGTCGTCATGTTTCTCGTAAGCGTCCAAAAACGTTAACGCTGCAGCCATTCGCTGATTTTTGCGAATCTCTGTCAAGATTTTTGGTATCCATCTTGCACAAAACTTGTGGTAACCAAGCTTTTCGGTAATGATTTCGTACAACAAACTTCGTGAAATTTGTGGAAAACTCATAGAGAGTTCCGTTATTGTAAAATTACGGTTTTCACGGACCGCGGCATCGACTTTTTCGACAAGTTCGGCAGTCACTATGCTGGGTCTTCCACTTCGCTCTTCGTTGTGAACGTTAGTTCAGCCATTTTTAAATTTTATGACCCATTGACGCACTCCACCTTCAGTGATTATGTTGTCCCCATACACTTCACAAAGCTGCCGATAGATTTCTATCGGTGTACAGTTTTTTGCAGTCAGAAACCTTATTACAGCAAGCACTTCACATTTCGCGGCATTTTCAATTAACGCTGACATTTCAAACTGCCACAGTAACTCAACGGAGTACAACACGAACCTCTCACAAGCACGGCAGGATGCCGACTGAGCGGCGGAATGCCATGACACCAAGATGGCCGCGCTAGCCCCACCCCTAACGGACACAAACGAAAACGTTATGTACTTTGTGGATAGCCCTCGTATTAGCGACAATAGTAGATTCCATTGCATTGTGTCTACACACCAGTATTGCCACTATTTAAGTTCCAATCTATGTAGAACATCAGTGCGTCTCATTGCTGAGTACTGATCGAGTGTTTGGGATGCCCATCAGTTCAGATTGAAGGACGACGTCTAAGCAATTCAGAGGGCGCTGCTAGGTTTGTTATCCATAGGTTTGATCAGTATCCATGTATTATAGAGATGCTTGTAGAACTCAAGTGGGAATCCTTTCCGGCCGCTGTAACCGAGCGGTTAGAGGCACTTCAGCCCAGAACCGCACTGCTGCTACGGTCGCAGGTTCGAATGCTGCCTCGGGCATGGATGTGTGTGATGTCCTTAGGTTAGTTAGGTTTAAGTAGTTCCACGTCTAGGGAACTGATGACCTCAGATGGTAAGTCCCATAGTGCTTAGAGCCATTTGAACCTTTTTTTTTGGGGGGGGGGGGGGACCCTTGGCGGGAAGACGTCGTTCTTTTCGCAAGTAAAAATTGAGAAAATTTAGAGAACCGGCATTTGAAGCTACTGCAGAACGATTCCACTACCCCCAACGAACATTTTGCGTAAGGATCACGAAGAGAAGAGATATTAGGACTCTCCCGGAGGGATATAGACATTGGTACATGGTACCTCCTGTCAAGGACGTACGGTGCGCAGACTTATGTGGTACTTAGGGTTGTCATACAGAAGTTCGTTTCCATTTTTGTGGCGACGAATATGCTGAAGTCGTTTCTTCATTTTCCTGAGTATAGCACAATACACTTCGGAGTTGATCGTTGCTCCTTGAGGGAGATATCAAACAGAACAACCTCTTCATAGTCCCAGAAAGCAGTTGCCATCATTTTACCGGCTGAGAGCGCGGCTCCAAACTTTTCTTCGTAGCAGAGGCGTTGTGGCACCACTCCATGGATTGCTATTTGTTTCCGGTTCGAAGTGGTGAACGCACGTTACATCGCCTGTGACGATGTTCGACCCAAACTGTCACGGTCAGCCTCGCAACGCGCAAGCGATTCCGCACAATTTTCCTTCGTTGCTTTTTATCGTCTGTTAGAGGACGAGGAATCCAATGGCCACACTCCTTTGAGTACCCCAGCTGGTGGACGAGTGTGTCAGCACTGCCGGCAGACACGTCAAGTTGAGCAGCGAGGTGTTTGATTGTGATTCGTCGATCACCTCAAATGAAGGAGTCCGCACGTTCCAACGTTGCATGAGTCGGCGGACAGGCGCGCGGGACACCGGACAGGATTGCACGACGTTGACAGACGCCTCGCTCAACGACCCATCGTGCTTTTGTTCCCTGCCAGATATCTGTAGACATTCTGCAAGTACCTATGAATACCTGCGATGCTCTGATTTTCCACCAAAAGATACTCAATGACGGACCTCCTTTAGGGTCGCCACTTTGAAGGCCAGGTATACGGCCTCCACTTATCGTAACGTCATGAAACTACAGGAGCTGAAGTGAGTATTATTTCACTATTTCCCAAATACAGGGAGCGAAAGGCTATTTACAATTTGTACAGAAACCAGATGGCAGTTATAAGAGTCGAGGGGCATGAAAGGGAAGCAGTGGTTGGGAAGGGAGTGAGACATGGTTGTAGCCTATCCCCGATGTTATTCAATCTGTATATTGAGCAAGCAGTAAAGGAAACAAAAGAAAAGTTCGGAGAAGGTATTAAAATCAATGGAGAAGAAATAAAAACTTTGAGGTTCGCCGATGACATTGTAATTCTATAAGAGGCAGCAAAGGACTTGGAAGAGCAGTTGAACGGAATGGACAGTGTCTTGAAAGGAGGATATAAGATGAACATCAAGAAAAGCAAAACGGGGATAATGGAATGTAGTCGAATTAAGTCGGGTGATGCTGAGGGAATTAGATTAGGAAATGAGGCACTTAAAGTAGTAAAGGAGTTTTGCTATTTGGGGAGCAAAATAACTGATGATGGTCGAAGTAGAGAAGATATAAAATGTAGACTGGCAATGGCAAGGAAAGCGTTTCTGAAGAAGAGAAATTTGTTAACATCGAGTATAGATTTAAGTGTCAGGAAGTCGTTTCTGAAAGTATTTGTATGGAGTGTAGCCTTGTATGGAAGTGAAACATGGACGATAAATAGTTTGGACAAGAAGAGAATAGAAGCTTTCGAAATGTGGTACTACAGATGAATGCTGAAGATTAGATGGGTAGAGCACATAACTAATGAGGAGGTATTGAATAGAATTGGGGAGAAGAGGAGTATGTGGCACAACTTGACAAAAAGAAGGGACCGGTTAGTAGGACATGTTCTGAGGCATCAAGGGATCACAAATCTAGCATTGGAGGGCAGCGTGGAGGGTAAAAATCGTAGAGGGAGACCAAGATATGAATACACTAAGCAGATTCAGAAGGATGTTGGTTGCAGTAAGTACTGGGAGATGAGGAAGCTTGCACAGGATAGGGTAGCATGGAGAGCTGCATCAAACCAGTCTCAGGACTGAAGACCACAACAAAACATTTCCCACAAGAAATTCTGCATTTTTTAACTGTAACTGGCCAAGAAAAAACATCTGTTGCATTACTTATTGAACGCCCCTCGTATGTAGATGTAGATATCTTGCTAACCGTGTGATAATGGAAATTTTCCAATAACTTTACCAGTTCTTCTTCTGTGCGTACCGTGAAGTTGGAGACCTGAAAGCGATCCGAACTTGAAACTTATTTTACTACAAACTGTACATTTACGAAAATGGGTTCCTTACCAAAACTTTACCTACTAACTCCCCTAGACAACCCCCAGCAGCCTGTCGTACTAATTATGAAACACCCTGAGTACGATTTCGAAAGCGTAAGAACGTCCCAGAGAGCGTATCCTGCTTTACAGTACAAGGTGGTGAGAATATTGGGCTGACATTTCAGCACCCGAAAGAGTGCGCACGCAGATCTGTGAGCGACGTGAGTGAGAGGGAAAGAAAGCAAGCGTGCAGGGCGCGCGGAAAGGCCGCCTCCGGCGCTGGCTGGCCGAGATGTGGGGCGAGGCCGCGGCCACGGACGCCGCCTGCCCCAGTTCCTGGCCTCCGCCACTGTCTGCTACGCCAGCCGCCCGCCTTACGGGACCGTCTGCTGCCTACAGCTAAGTCCTGTATTGCCTGACATATATGACGCCATCATTTAGAAGAGTCGTGCCAGTAAACCTTCCATCCCGATTCGTTTTTCTACACGGTCCAGTCGCATTAATGTGACCACCGCCAATGTTCGTCATCAACATGCAGTGACCATTCACAGATGGCAGTTGACAGCCCTAACACTGGAGGGTAGTAATGCGTGTCTGGGGACGCCGAAAACAGTGCAGTTGTTGTAATACGGAAATGCACCGATTCATCTGACGTCCAAAGGGGCATGATCACTGACTTTCAGGCCAGGGGTGGAAGCATTTCCAAAACGCCAGAGTCTGTATACTGTTCCCGTAAAGTATACCGTGAATTCCAAAATCGCGCCATCCAACAATGGTGCCTAGGCTAATGTGGTGCATAGCGGGTCATAGACGACAGCTACAGAGATGTGTACGGGCAAATACACGCGGAACTGTTGAGCAACTGACCCCATAGGTTAAGCAAGGAGCAACAAACAGTGTCTCCTAGACGACCGTTCAACGAACGTTGCTGCGTATGAGCCTCCACAGTAGGCGCCAGGTTCAAGTACCCTTGCGGACTGCTGACGAATACTGGAATTTGCACGCCAGTACCGCGACTGGACTTCCATCGAATGGCGACAGGCGGCCTTTTCAGAAGAACAAAGTTTTATGCTTCAACGGACGGATGGCCGTTGGCGTGACGACGTGAAATGTCTGGAAGCAAACGAGGTGGGATCATTATAGTTTGGGCAATGTTTTCGTGGAATTTCCTGGGTGATCCCGTTATTCTGCAAGGCGTACTGGATTAATACGAATATGCATCTATTCTTGGGGATCAACTACATCTACAGGGTGGTCCATTGATAGTGACCGGGCCAAATATCTCACGAAATAAGCATCAAACGAAAAAACTACAAAGAACGAAACTCGTCTAGCTTGAAGGGGGAAACCAGATGGCACTATGGTTGGCCCAGTAGATGGCGCTGCCATATGTCAAACGGTTATCAACTGCGTCTTTTTAAGTAGTAACCCCCATTTTTATTACATATTCCTGTAGTACGTAAAGAAATATGAATGTTTTAGTTGGACCACTTTTTTCGCTTTGTGATAGATGGCGCTGTAATAGTCACAAACATATTGCTCACAATTTTAGACAAACAGTTGGTAACAGGTAGGTTTTTTAAAATTAAAACACAGAACGTAGGTACGTTTGAACACTTTATTTCGGTTGTTCCTATGTGATACATGTACCTTTGTGAACTTATCATTTCTGAGAACGCATGCTGTTACAGCGTGATTACCTGCAAATTCCACATTAATGCAATAAATACTCAAAATGATGTCCGTCAACCTCAATGCATTTGGCAATACGTGTAACGACATTCCTCTCAACAGCGAGTAATTCGCCCTTCGTAATGTTCGCACATGCATTGACAATGCGCTGACGCATGTTGCCAGGCGTTGTCGGTGGATCACGATAGCAAATACCCTTCAACTTTCCCCACAGAAAGAAATCCGGGGACGTCAGATCCGATGAACGTGTGGGCCATGGTATGGTGCTTCGACGACCAATCCACCTGTCATGAAATATGCTATTTAATACCGCTTCAACCACATGCGAGCTATTTGCCAGACATCCATCATGTTGGAAGTACATGGCCATTCTGTCATGCAGTGAAACATCTTGTAGTACCATCGGTAGAACATTACGTATGAAATCAGCACACACTGCACTATTTAGATTGCCATCCATAAAATGGGGGCCAATTATCCTTCCTCCCATAATGCCGTACCATACATTAACCCGCCAAGGTCGCTGATGTTCCACTTGTCGCAGACATCGTGGATTTTTCGTTCCTCAATAGTGCATATTATGCCGGTTTACGTTGCCGTTGTTGGTGAATGACGCTTCGTCGCTAAATAGAAGGCGTGCAAAAAATCTGTCATCGTCCCGTAATTTCTTTTGCGCCCAGTGGCAGAACTGCACACGACGTTCAAAGTCGTCGACATGCAATTCCCGTTGCACAGAAATATGGTACGGGTGCAATCGATGTTGATGTAGCATTCTCAACACCGACATTTTTGAGATTCCCGATTCTCGCGCAGTTAGTCTGCTATTGATGTGCGGATTAGCCGCGACAGCAACTAAAACACCTACTTGGGCATCATCATTTATTCCAGGTCGTGGTTGACGTTTCACATGTGGCTGAACACTTCCTGTTTCCTTAAATAACGTAACTATCCGGAGAACGGTCCGGACACTTGGGTGATGTCGTCCAGGATACCGAGCAGCATACATAGCTGACGCCTGTTGGGCATTTTGATCACAATAGCCATACATCAACACGATATCGAGCTTTTCCGTAATTGGTAAACGGTCCAATTTAACACGGGTAATGTATCACGAAGCAAATACCGTCCGCACTGGCGGAATGTTGCGTGATACCACGTACTTACACGTTTGTGACTATTACAGCGCCATCTATCACAAAGCGAAAAAAGTGGTCCAACTAAAACAATCATATTTCTTTACGTACTACACGAATATGTAATAAAAATGGGGGTTCCTATTTTTTTAAAAAAACGCAGTTGATATCCGTTTGACCTATGGCTGCGCTATCCAGCGGGCCAACCATAGCGCAATCTGCTTTTCCCCTTCAAGCTAGACAAGTTTCGTTCTTTTTAGTTTTTTCGTTCGACGCTTATTTCTTGAGATATTTGGCCCGGTCACGATCAGTGGACCACCCTGTATATACACAGTCCGCAAGCTAACATATGGTGCGTGGCGGAGGGTACCCTATACCATTACAAGTTATCTCCTTACCTGTTCCACTAACAAATAGAGCGAGGGAAAACGACTGTCTATATGCCTTCCCCTAAGCCCATACGTCTCAAATCATATCTTCATGGTTGGTGGCAGTCGAGTCGTTCTGCAGTCGGTTGTGCAGTTTACTTATGTTTAAATTTGTCCTCTGTCAACGTCAGCAGGTGGATGTGTTCCACGACCCCGAAAATCTGCACTAAGCGCTGGGAGCGTCACGTCAGTGTTGTGTTATGTAATTAATAACGTTGTGTTTCAGTGAATGGTAAACTGTGATACATTTTTGAATAGGTCTTTAGGACAGGAAATGAATTACCGAATAAAAAATACAGGGTGCCATTTAAAAAAGACATACCATTATTCATACCTTTGTAAAAACCAAAACTACAACGAAGGCAATCATGCTGATTGATGTCCCCCTGACGGCTAAAGAACGTTTGCTTGAAAAGTTTTGTAATTTGCATTTGGACATCAGTTAATCAAGGTGGTCAAGGTAAATGGGACATCTTATATATATATATATATATATATATATATATATATATATATATGTGTGTGTGTGTGTGTGTGTGTGTGTGTGTGTGTGTGGAGAATGTCAATACGACACTCGTCGTCGTGGTCTTCAGTCCTGAGACTGGTTTGATGCAGCTCTCCATGCTACTCTATCCTGTGCAAGCTTCTTCATCTCCCAGTACCTACTGGAACCTACATCCTTCTGAATCTGGTTAGTGTATTCATCTCTTGGTCTCCCTCTACGATTTTTACCCTCCACGCTGCCCTCCAGTACTAAATTGGTGATCCCTTGATGCCTCAGAACATGTCCTACCAACCGATCCCTTCTTCTAGTCAAGTTGTGCCACATACTCCTCTTCTCCCCAATTCTATTCAGTACCTCCTCATTAATTATGTGATCTACCCATCTAATCTTCAGCATTCTTCTGTACCACCACATTTCCAAAGCTTCTATTCTCTTATTATCTAAACTATTTATCGTCCATGTTTCACTTCCCCTACATGGCTACACTCCATACAAATACTTTCAGAAACGACTTCCTGACACTTAAATCTGTTGTGACTTGGCAAGACAGCCAAGCCCCTATGAGGTAGCCGAAAGGCACGCGTTTAAGCTCACGCAGGTTGGCGTGAGGTCTGGAACAGTTAAAGGAGTTGAGTCTAGTAAAAAAAAGTACCCAGCTTCTGCAATACTTAACTTTAATCCATAATTGGTGAACATCGGTCGGACGGTACATGCATCACAAGATAAATAGCAAATGATAATGGTGCCTTGCTAGGTCGTAGCAATTGACGTAGCTAAAGGCTATGCTAACTATCGTCTCGGCAAATGAGAGCGTAATTTATCAGTGAACCATCGCTAGCAAAGTCAGCTGTACAACTGGGGCGAGTGCTAGGAAGTCTCTCTAGACCTGCCGTGTGGCGGCGCTCGGTCTGCAATCACTGACAGTGGCGACACGCGGGTCCGACTTATACTAACGGACCGCGGCCGATTTAAAGGCTACCACCTAGCAAGTGTGGTGTCTGGCGGTGACACCACATTCCTCCCCCGCAAATTTTCGTACGGTTGTGTTATAAGGCATCCGCCCGCCGTGGGGAGGAACCCATGTTGACGTATGCGACGAGGTGGGGAGCCTAACAACAGGCGAGGCTGTGCCACCCGCACCCTGCCATTCGGTCCGAGAGGAGCTAGGAAACGCCTGAAAACCTAGTCCAGGGTGCACGCCAACATGCGGTGTATGCCCCCGTAGAGAGACAGGAGGGGCCGAAGGGTCGACCTCCATCGGGTCGGGGCACCCGACGGGCGAAGACGTCCTATGGTCCGGAGCGGGCAAGAAGTCCATGGCGGAGGACAACGGGTCACGGGAAGCGATCGGCGGCGCGTGACCCAGCGAGGCGCCCGGCGGTTGCAGCGACGCGTCCTCTGCGGGCGTCGCCGGCGGGAGAACAGGCGGCGGCGGCGGCGGCGGCTGCGGCGGCGCGTCGCCATGGGGCAAAATGGAAGGCATCGTCGGTAACACCTGGGGCTGAGGCGAGCCAGTAGATGGGTCCCCAGGGCGCTGACCGGACGGCACCGTCGCTGAAAGCAGACAAGGAGCGGCAGAACCCCTTGCGACGACAGAGGCGCAGCTGATTGAGATGCCGACGCACCCCACCAGAGGCCCCCAAAACCAGATACATAGCGCGGCCGAGGCAGCGAAGAATGCGCCCTGTGAGCCAACGCCGTGAACACCGATAGTTGCGATGGTATACAACGTCGCCTGGGGCAAAAGCAGGTGTCTGCCGCTGCACAGGAACCTGATGCGGCAGATGTAGCTAAGACATCAAGGTGCGATGAGGGCGACCGTGCAACAACTCAGCCGGCGAGCGGCCATCTCGGGGCTGAGAGCGATACGTGGACAAAAAGAGCAATAACGCGTCCTCCCGAGAATGAGACTCTTTCAATTTCAACATCTGTGACTGGAAAGTCCTGACCAAACGTTCAACGGCCCCGTTTGACTGCGGCGAAAACGGCGCGGACGACAGATGTTGAATACTATTGGCCTTGCAGAATGACTGAAATTCTGCGGACATGAATTGTGGGCCATTGTCGGAAACAATAGTCTGTGGAAGACCTTCAATGCAAAAGATAGCGGATAACGCTTGGATGGTGGCAGATGACGTCGTGGAAGACATCCGGACAACAAAAGGAAAATTACTGAATGAACCTACCACAACCAACCATCGAGCATTCCAGAATGGACCAGCAAAATCGATGTGTAAGCGTTGCCAAGGGGTAGTGGCTTTCGGCCATGCAAAGAATTTCCGCGGTGGTGCGGATTGTTGTGCGGCACACGCCATGCAAGAAGAACACATATTCGTAATCGCAGCATCGATTCCGAACCAAGTACAGTGCTGACGAGCAAGTTGTTTCGTTCGCACTATACCCCAATGTCCTTGGTGGAGAAGCCTTAAGACAGAGGACTGTAACGAACGTGGGACCACGACCCTGGACTGATCATTATCAGAACGCAACAGCAAAACACCACGTCGCACAAAAAGTCTCTCCTTGTGAGCAAAAAATCGGCGAACCAACGGATCCTCGATCCGTGATTTTGACAAGGGCCATTGCGTAGCAACAAAACGGAAAACGGTAGCAAGGACAGGGTCAGCAGCTGTGGCTGTAGCTACACGACGAAAATCAACCGGAAACGATTCGACCACGTCATCGGTTTCCGCATCAATGAACATGCAAGCAAGTTCGGATGAATCGAATGCTCTATCCTCAGCAACAGGCAAACGGGACAACGCATCGGCGTTTCCGTGCTTAGCAGTGCACCGATACAAGATATCGTAGCGGTACTGCGAGAGGAAAATAGACCAGCGAATGAATTTCTGCGCTGTACGTGGAGGTACAGGCTTGTCCGGATGAAAAAGCGATGTCAAAGGTTTGTGGTCTGTGATGATGGTAAAGTGACGACCATACAAGAAATCATGAAACTTTGTAACACCAAATACGAGAGCCAAAGCTTCTTTCTCGATCTGTGAATAATTTCTTTGTGCAGACGAGAGCAATTTGGACGCAAAGGCAATAGGGCCATCGTGCGAACCATCTTTGTGCGCAAACACAGCACCGATCCCGAAATCCGATGCATCCACCATCAACAAAAGGGGCTTCCGGGGATCGAATGGCGTAAGGCAAGTATTGGAAAGCAACACCGATTTCAACTGGCGAAAGACGCGTTCGCATTCCGTCGTCCAGACGAACGGAACACCTTTACGGCGTAAGCGATGAAGCGGAGCTGAAATGGAAGAGGCGTGGCGCACATAGCGATGATAATAATTGATTTTTCCCAGCACACTCTGTAGCTGCTTCAAATTCTGCGGCGAAGGCAAGTCTTGTATGGCACGGAGGTGCTCGGGACTGGGATGTATGCCTTGGGCATTGAGTACATGTCCCGGGTAGGGTAAGTCCCGAGCAAAAAACACACATTTATCCTTCCGCAAGCGAAGACCATTTTGTCGCAAGACCTGAAATAATGTTCTGAGATTGGCTAAATGTTCTTCTTCTGTCTTTCCGGAGATCACAATATCGTCCAGATAGTTTGTTGCAGTAGGGACCGACGCACAAACAGTTTGCAGATATTGCTGAAACAATGCAGGGGCGGATGCACACCCGAATGGCAGTCGTTTGAATCGAAACAAACCAAGATGCGTGTTAACCACCAAAACGCGCTGGGATTCTTCGTCCACCGGTATTTGCAAGTACGCATCTGCTAGGTCCAACTTCGAAAAATATTTACCCGGGCACAGTTTGTCGAAAAGATCTTCCGGGCGGGGTAAAGGAAAAGTTGCAACCACTAGTTGTGGTTCACTGTTGTCTTGAAGTCTACACAAAGTCTCAATTTTCCGGAAGGTTTTGGCAAAATTACTAAGGGTGATGCCCAGAGAGAAGCCTGCACACGTTCAATCACACCTTGTGATTCCAAATCGTGTAATGTTCTTGCGACCTCATCACGCAATGCGTGGGGAACATTGCGCGCTCTGAAAAAATTCGGTTGCACGTTTACTTTCAGTTCCAAATGTGCTTTATAGTTCTTAGCGCAACCAAGGCCCGGTGCAAAAATGTCTGCAAATTCTTCACATAGACGAGAAACACTGTCTGAAGGCACAGTCTGGTTCACTGATAGGACCTGATTGACTATAGACAAGTTAAACAACTGAAATAAATCTAAACCAAACAAGTTCACTGCAGAAGAAGAACGAAGAACGTACAATGACACAAGTTTTGTTTGTCCTTTGTATGTTGCAAGAAGGCTGCACTGTCCTAACACAGGGATTGCTTGCCTGAATAACTACCGAGCTTAACATTTGCGGCACGCAACAGAGGTGTGCCCAGCTGTTTGTACGTGTCGTGATTGATCAGTGATACTGCAGCTCCGGTATCGAGCTGGAATGGTATCACGTTGCCATTAATGTCCAAGTCTACAAAAAGTTTATTGTCCTGCTGACGACAAGAGTGACTGTCTCGTGCAACGTGAACTGACTCTGGTACAGAATCACTTGCGACTTGACGGGATTTCCGGCGATGGCGACGCACACTATTTGTGGGACGAACACAGTCACTGTGAGAGAGAGTAGCACTGGGTGGAGTGGAATGAACTACATGAATTTCCATGGGCGAAGGTTCACGAGCCGGAGTATCCTTGGGTCAATTCCGATTCCGGCGCGAAGCAAAGGGCCTGGAATGGTTGTGAGTGTCCGTTCTGAGCTTTTTCTGGCAAACACTTTGAACATGTCCTTTTTTATTATAGAAAAAGCAAATAGCCTGGGGTGACAGGCAATTCTCACACGAATGTCTAGTAGCACACCGTGGGCATGATTTTAGCACTGCATTTGCCTGCTTGCGCGGCACATGTGGCTGAGAGCTTGGCGGCAGCTGCGCGGACGGGCGCGAAGGCTGTTTACTGTTCCGTGCAGCTCACCCGGCAGGTCGGTTAATGTGACACACGGCTGGTGCAGTTTCAAATGATTCCTGCGCAAAGTCAAGTGTGTCCTGCCGATCCAATATGTCAATCACTTGTTGAAGGGAGGGATTGACTAGTTTGAAAATCTGTTCCCGTATACGAATATCAGAAACGTTCTGTGCAATTGCATCACGTACCATAGTATCTGAATAAGGAAGGTCACATTCACACTCAAAAGCACAATCCCCTGTAAGGCCTTGCAAAGTTGCAACCCACTCCCGATTAGTTTGACTGGCCGTACATTTTGTACGAAAGAAGGTATACCTTTTTGCAACTACATTGACTGATTCTTTGAAATACGCATCTAATGCAGACAAAATTTCGCCGTAGGACAGAGTTGCTATGTCGCGTCGGGGAAATAATTTTACTATCACACGGAACGTCTGGACGCCTACGGATGCTAGCAAAAAAGGCTGCTGCTCGTTACCTTGAATTCTGTAGGCGGCGAGATGGAATCCAAATTGGCGTGACCACTCCGTCCAGCTTTCCAGTGCCGCATCAAAAGGACGAAAAGGTGGTGCAGCTGCGTGTTGTGGCTGCGTGAGCGGTGGAGCGGCGGCTGCCGCATCGTTTTGCAGTGCACGTTGACCCTGGACGAGCTGTCCAAGGGCATCCAATAAGGCCTGTGTCTGCTGATTCTGCAAGCGGTAAAATTCAGACAGTATATCTGTAGATTGTGGTGAAGCCATGACACAAGTAAATCAGGGAAATATCAATACGAACGCAAAATCCTCGTCGTCAAACTGTTGTGACTTGGCAAGACAGCCAAGCCCCTATGAGGTAGCCGAAAGGCACGCGTTTAAGATCACGCAGGCTGGCGTGAGGTCTGGAACAGTTAAAGGAGTTGAGTCTAGTAAAAAAAGTACGTAACTTCTGGAATACTTAACTTTAATCCATAATTGGTGAACATCGGTCGGACGGTACATGCATCACAAGATAAATAGCATATGATAATGGCGCCTTGCTAGGTCGTAGCAATCGATGTAGCTGAAGGCTATGCTAACTATCGTCTCGGCAAATGAGAGCGTAATTTGTCAGTGAACCATCGCTAGCAAAGTCGGCTGTACAACTGGGGCGAGTGCTAGGACGTCTCTCTCTAGACCTGCCGTGTGGCGACGCTCGGTCTGCAATCACTGACAGTGGCGACACGCGGGTCCGACGTACACTAACGGACCACGGCCGATTTAAAGGCTACCACCTAGCAAGTGTGGTGTCTGGTGGTGACACAACAAAATCAATACGCGATGTTAACAAATTTCTCTTCTTCAGAAACGCTTTCCTTGCCATTGCCAGTCTACATTTTATATCATCTCTACTTCGACCATCATCAGTTATTTTGCTCCCCAAATAGCAAAACTCCTGTACTACTTTAAGTGTCTCATTTACTATTTTAATACCCTCAGCATCACCCGACTTAATTCGACTACATTCCATTATCCTTGTTTTGCTTTTGTTGATGTTCATCTTATACCCTTCTTTCATGACACTGTCCACTCCGATCAACTGCTCTTCCAAGTCCTTTGCTGACTCCGACAGAATTACCATGTCATCGGCGTACCTCAAAGTTTTTATTTCTTCTCCATTGATTTTAATACCTTCTCCGAACTTTTCTTTTGTTTCCTTTACTGCTTGCTCAATATACAGATTGAATAGCATCGGGGAGAGGCTACAACCATGTCTCACTCCCTTCCCAACCATTGCTTCCCTTTCGTGTCCCTCGTCTCTTATAACTGCCATCTGGTTTCTGTACAAATTGTAAATAATCTTTCGCTCCCTGTATTTTACGCCTGCCACCTTTAGAATTTGAAAGGGAGTATTCCAGTCTACATTGTCAAAAGCTTTCTCTAAGTCTACAAATGCTAGAAACGTAGGTTTGCCTTTCTTCTAAGATAAGTCGTAGGGTCAGTATTGCCTCACGTGTTCCAACATTTCTACGGAATCCAAACTGATCTTCCCCGAGGTCAGCTTCAACCAGTTTTTCCATTCGTCTGTAAAGAATTCGTGTTAGTATTATGCAGCTGTGACTTATTAGACTGATAGTTCGGTAATTTTCACATCTGTCAACACCTGCTTTCTTTGGGATTGGAATTATTATATTCTTCTTGAAGTCGGAGGGAATTTCGCCTGTCTCATACATCTTGCTCACCAGATGGTAGAGTTTTGTCAGGACTGGCTCTTGGAAGGCTGTCAGTAGTTCTAATGGAATGTTGTCTACTCCCGGGGCCTTGTTTCGACTTAGGTCTTCCAGTGCTCTGTCAAACTCTTCACGCAGTATCATATCTCCCATTTCATCTTCATCTACATTCTCTTCCATTTCTATAATATTGTCCTCAAGAAAAACGCCCTTCTATAGACCCTCTATATACTCCTTCCACCTTTCTGCTTTCCTTTATTTGCTTAGAACTGGGTTCCCATCACAGCTGTTGATGTTCATGCAAGTGGTTCTCGTATCTCCAAAGGTCTCTTTAATTTTCCTGTAGGCAGCATCTATCTTACCCCTCGTGAGATAAGCCTCTACATCCTTACATTTGTCCTCTAGCCATCCCTGCTTAGCCATTTTGCACTTCCTGTCGATCTCCTTTTTGAGACGCTTGCATCACTGACTGCATTTTTGTATTTTCTCCTTTCTTCAATTAAATTCAGTATCTCTCCTGTTACCCAAGGATTTCTTCTAGCCCTCGTCTTTTTACCTACTTGATCCTCTACTGCCTTCACTATTTCATTCCTCAAAGCTACCGATTCTTCTTCTACTGTATTTCTTTCAGCCATTCCTGTCAATTGTTCCCTTATGCTCTCCCTGAAACTCTGTACAACCTTTGGTTCTTTCATTTTATCCAGGTCCCATCTCCTTAAATTCCCACCTTTTTGCAGTTTCTTCAGTTTTAATCTACAGTTCATAATCAATAGATTGTGGTCAGAGTCCACATCTGCCCCTGGAAATGTCTTACAATTTAAAACCTGGTTCCTAAATCTCTGTCTTACCATTATATCTGAAACCTTTTAGTATCTCCAGGGTTCTTCCATGTATACAACCTTCTTTCATGATTCTTGAACCAAGTGTTAGCTATGATTAAGTTATGCTCTGTGCAAAATTCTACCAGGCGGCTTCCTCTTTCATTTCTTAGCCCCAATCCATATTCACCTACTACGTTTCCTTCTCTTCCTTTTCCTACTCTCGAATTCTAGTCACCCATGACTATTAAATTTTCGTCTCCCTTCAGTACCTGAATAATTTCTTTTATCCCATCATACATATCATCAATTTCTTCATCATTTGCGGAGCTAGTTGGCATATAAACTTGTACTACTGTAGTAGGCGTGGGCTTCGTGTCTATTTTGGCTACAATAATGCGTTCACTATGCTGTTTGCAGTAGCTTACCCGCACTCCTATTTTTTATTCATTATTAAATCTACTCCTGCATTACCCATATTTGATTTTGTATTTATAACCCTGTATTCACCTGATTAATAGTGTTGTTCCTCCTGCCAGCGAACTTCACTAATTCCCACTATATCTAACTTTAACCTATCCATTTCCCTTTTTAAGTTTTCTAACCTACCTACTCGATTAAGGGATCTGACATTCCACGCTCCGATCTACATCTACATCTACATTGATACTCCGCAAGCCACCCAACGGTGTGTGGCGGAGGGCACTTTACGTGCCACTGTCATTACCTCCCTTTCCTGTTCCAGTCGCGTATGGTTCGCGGGAACCGTAGGACGCCAATTTTCTTTCTCCTGATAACGATGTCCTCTTGAGTAGTCCCCGCCCGGAGATCCGAATGGGGACTATTTTACCTCCGGAATATTTTACCGGCCGTGCGGTTAAAGGCGCTGCAGTCTGGAACCGCAAGACCGCTACGGTCGCAGGTTCGAATCCTGCCTCGGGCATGGATGTTTGTGATGTCCTTAGGTTAGTTAGGTTTAACTAGTTCTAAGTTCTAGGGGACTAATGACCTCAGCAGTTGAGTCCCATAGTGCTCAGAGCCATTTGAACCAGCCAATATTTTACCCAAGAGGACACCATCATCATTTAACCACACAGTAAAGCTGCATGCCCTCTGGAAAAATTACGGCTGTGGCTGTAGTTTCCCCTTGTTTTCAGCCGTTCGCAGTACCAGCACAGCAAGGCTGTTTTGGTTAGTTTTGCAATGCCAGATCAGTCAATCATCCAGACTGTTGCCCCTGCAACTACTGAAAAGGCTGCTGCCCCTCTTCAGGAACCACACGTTTGTCTGGCCTCTCAACAGATACTCCTCCGTTGTGGTTGTTGAAATAATATTGAATGTGTCCATGCGTGAGGCTGACACATTACCTGCTCATATAACCTTATATTACTTGCTACGCACTTTCCCCGTCAAATAACGTATGTTCTCGAGCAAGATTTCAAAATACGTGGGCAAATCTATCCACCTTTTCCTTCCTCTTCGCTCACGCAGTACTTCGCGCTCGGGCACTTGAGTATTTGTGAATTACTTTGCAGATGTTCCACTAATCTCTCCCCCATTCTCATCAAGACTTTTTTCACGTATTTCCATGGCTTTCCGCCATCGTTTCGTACTTTTTTCTGTCCTAGTTATTTTCATCATAACTTTTTCCGCCAAATCCACAGCAGTAGACGATAGAAATGGAGCTCTTTCCTTGAAGAAAGTACCATCCTCTTCTGATATCTTCCAACATTCAGTCGTCCTGTCCAATCTTGCTTCCTATGTGGGACAAGTGTTTGACTTATCTACCGCATATTAGTAGTAGGGAGATGGGGCTCTCACCCCAGTTTTGAAATCAAATTGATACGCAACTTAATTCAATTGAACCAATAATTCCCCCTCCCCCCCCCCCCCCCCGACCATGCCCACCGCCAATCAGGACCACGCCCACAACCCAGATGACGTGATGTGTTTTCCCCAGCCTGCGTTGGGCCCCAGCCCCCTCCCCTGAAGCCCTCCCCCTCCCCAACCTAACCTACTGGAGGGAATTTCGAATTTTGGCGGGGATTTCTTATTTCCAGGGCCACGATGACATCCCCCCTCCCCCCGGTCCAGGAATTGGTGGGAAATTAAAAATTGCAGTACCCGTTCTGGGACTCGAACCCAAGGCCTTCTGGGCGGAAAGCCCAAGTGCACTCCCCTAACACAATTATACCGCCAGAGGCGCTTGGGATTGATGGGAAATTAAAATTGGCACTGTCCTTTCCAGGACTCGAATGCACGTTCTACTAAATGGAAAGCCGAAGTGCACCACACAACACGTGGGAACTGTCCAGATGCAAGAGAGGAATGTTAGGTTAGTGTATTTTATTTATTTTGGTCAGTAAAATGAAGTACAGATAGGTTCTAATTAATTAATTAATCATAAACATTGGGCCTAAATTGTGAGCCTAATTACACAACAATATGCATAGCGCTACACAAGGACAGCCTAAAATCGCAATACAACTCAAAAACTGGCGATACCATACAAATGGTGTTATCCTGCTGGCAAAAAGTTTCACAATACCACTCCAAACCAGTCACAGACACACTCAAACTCTACCCTTCACCTATGAGCTGGTGGGGAAAAGGCAGTGGTGTAAGGTACTATCGTTATCTTTTTTGGCTGGAGATATGTTCAAGTGATGAGATGGCTGGTGTTGGACAGAGAGGAGTTTCAAAAAGTGTATTACCTGTAAGCATACAGCATCTATCATTGTTTGATGTCGGAGTTCACCACAGAAGCCTACTCAAAAACCACCCCAATACACGCTACCACAACTGATGGCAAAATGTATCACAGTTCTTATTACACTTCCAAACTGTCATGAAAAAACCAGCACTCGTAATGAACATGTCATAAAGCAACACATGTACTGGAGAAAATCGTCGTTCTAAAAGACTGCAGAGAGAGCGGTAGTTGAACATGCATTCTCATCGATGGGCGCTCACAAACTGACGAAAATCGAGACCCTCTTACCTCCTCTCATGCCTCCCCTCCCTCCCTCTCTCCTTCCATCCATCCGCTCACCTAAGGGGAGAACACAGGTTTTTTCAAACAGCCAGCTTCGTGCTTTGCGTGGTCGCTGACAACCTCTAGGCGACACTCCTCTGCCATCACAATAGCATGCATAGACAACTAAACAATAGCAGGTTAAAGGACGGCGGCCCCACGTGCAACTTGTTTGTCTAAAATATAATGACTCAGCCACCGCATTCCGCAGCTGTGTCCGGCGACACCCATAAGTAGACACGCCCCCCCGCCCCTCGCCACAAGCAACCCGCCAATTCTGCGATGGATGTATTTACCATCAACGCAACTCTTTCTTGCAGTCTATTAAATATATTTCTCGGAAAGACTGGGCGGGCTCGCTGCTCCGCCAATCGCTTTTTTTGTGGCCCACTGCCCCCCCCCCCCCCCCCCCCTCTGCGGTAACTAGTCTCAGCAGGCCTTCCGCTGCCCTCTGCGGACGCTAGCGATATCCCTAGCCGGAGCGCAGCTATGTGCGGTGCCGCCCACAGTAGACACGCCCCCCGCGCCCGCCGTTCTGCGATGGAGAACAACTGCATTTAACATCAACGCGTCTCTTACAATCGAGCATCTATTAAAAAAGGAGAACATAGTTGCGCCGATAATAAATGTCCTCCTTCCACGAAAATACGTGCAGTCCATTTACTTTCAAATCAAATGGTTCAAATGGCTCTGAGCACTATGGGACTCAACTGCTGTGGTCATAAGTCCCCTAGAACTTAGAACTACTTAAACCTAACTAACCTAAGGACATCACACACATCCATGCCCGAGGCAGCATTCGAACCTGCGACCGTAGCGGTCGTGCGGTTCCAGACTGATGCGCCTTTAACCGCTCGGCCACTCCGGCCGGCCCCATTTACTTTCAGTTTTACCAGCAAAATCGCTATAGATTTTTACATTCGATTGCAGGCTGCAATTCGCATCTCATTATTTTGTGATGTCCAACAAAATGCACCACCACCGATCACAAATCATCAGTAGCGACATGTCCATCCTGCGTAAAATCAGGAAAAATATGTTCGATTATTTTGTTGCGGAAATTACCGATCACCGCAGAATGTCCTTGTTACCTCGAAACCGTCGTCAGAGTAAAGCAAAAGCGAGAATTTAAACTCTAAAGAAAAAACGCATCTATATTAACCAATTTCTTTCAGCTTGATAGACGAATTACGCAGCCTGAGAGTGTCTCTCACGTTCAGTGTTTGTAAATAAACTGTCATGCATGTGTGTATTACAAACATTTCAGACACATGAAATAACATAAGAGAATACAATCTTCCACGCTGTTGGCTCACACGTCAGAAAGAAACACATTCATTTTGCGTTCGACAACACCAAGCTATAATTCAAGAGGATGTTGCTGTTTTCCACACTGTGACAGGTCCCATTTTACCAGTGCAATGGTATTTCTTACTAGCATTTATGAAAAAGCATAAAAAGCGGTCTTGAGTCTACAGGCACACTTAAGTCGCTGATAGCCTTACACTTTCTGGTAGAAATGCTATCTGTGATTTGGAATCAATTTTATCCATTCTACCACATACTTGTGTTGGATCCTCTAGAGATGCCCTTTAATGATTACAGCCACTGGTGAATCATATTTGTGCCACTCTCATATCTCTAATCGAGTCACCTTTTTGGAACCTATCTGCTAAGGATTCTATACAGCAAAAACTCCAGCGCTGTTTCTTAGACAGTCCCTCTGCACCTTGTATCTGCTTCTCAGTCTCTGCCCCCGCCTTCCCTGCAGCTTCATCCATGTGATCGTCCCAATTTCAGTCGGACCTGAATGGAAGACGGAAAGCGCTATATCTAGGACCTCCTGCATCTCGAGGAGAAACAGGATAAGATGAGTTAATGTTACAGGAGCGCGTTTTGACTTCTTGGTGGAAATGGGAACATATTATTGTAGATCCCAAAACTGTGTGTAAGGCCAGCGCCAAACGAAGGTTCCCCCTGCAACACGAGGTAGTAGAAAAGATAGTACAAACAGTTGCGGTGGTGTTTCTTGTTGGAACATTAGAAAGACTTTACATAATACAGGGCATGGAGGAAGAACGAGGATTTTGCTACTGCATTGCGACACATCTCCAAACCACATACAAGTACTGCAATCTGAAGGAGATCTGCGTTTGTCAGGGTGCATTCATATCTATGACCCAAACATTCTCTCCCACCTTGATACTTTGTGCCATCCAACAGACAAAACCTAAGAACTACAAAAACTCCGCTAAGTCATCCATTAGAGAACTCGATAAGATATTACCACGTCCCTGTCTTCTGATATAGTCTGCTTTCCGGCATTGACCATATGTAGCGATCCTATTAAGTATACAGGTATTGGTTCATTGGAGCAAGTGGCTCGTGATCGAAGTCACTTCCACAAACCAGTGTAAAGTTTCATCACCTGTACTGCAGAAGAACCCTATCCAACAGACTATCAATCACAAGAGAGGTTTCCTGTATTGTTCCTTCATAAGCAGTTTAATACATTGTTTTTCTGGTTTAACACATCCATATACTTTGTTTTTTCTAACGCGACTTAGAGGTCTGTGTCAGCTGCTGCTAAACCGACATTAACATGTTTCGATCCTTTGGCTCTCACAGGAAGCTGAACATCTCATGGCATAAACTATACAGCTACCGCAACACAGACCGGTAAAAATAAAACACGGAGATGATGTTTCTCATTGACAAAAATGTGGAAGACATCGAAACATATGGAAACTGGACGAGTTTGCTGTATTGTAGAGCACTTCCAACAGCTATTCGAAAGTGATGACCCATATAGTTAATCTCATTTTCCCCATCGACAGGGTAGCGGATTTAGCAGTGTTCCACTTCAAAAAGAATTGTTCCGTCGTTTTGCAGTCATGTACAAATTGCTGGTTCTGGTCTTGACCATCGCTGGAAGGTACTGTTCACAACACGCGCGAGTTAGTACAAATAAAAAGAGGTACTGTTACATTATTGATGAAAAAATTTAAAAAATAAAAATAAAAAGATGTGAAAGGCATCGCAGCATATGGAAATAGGATGAGTCTGCAGCATTGTGGAATGCTTCCAAAGAACTGTACGAAGGTGATGACCTCCACATTTCATTCCATGTTCCACAGCGACAAGTAGCAGATATCCAATGTTCCGCCAGGCTCCCCCCATCTCAACCAAGTGGTGTCAGTCAATTATTATGCGGTAATCAATAGCAAACCAAGTGGGAAAGACACCGTTGATATGGGACAGTGTACTGTAATACACACCGCAGTTGATAGCGAGATCAATTTTAGCAATTTTGCCTGTTGTTCCATAATTTGAATGTCAGTCAGTGACACGGCAGAACGCTTCCCAATTTCTACATCATCGCTAAATCACCCCTCCACTACTTTGCTACTACCATACACTAGACTGCGAACGCAGCTGTATGACTGTGCAATACATCCAGTGGACCATGCACACCAAAGTATACCAGACAGCGTCATATACCGATGCAAAGAGGTTATCTACATATTTACAGCATGTGATCATAGTGCAGAATTTACGATTACGACTGGTCATCTTTCCCTGTGTGGATGGGCGCCACGTAGTATTGTCGCATTCATACGATAAAGTCAGAGACTGATGGATCCCTCTCACATTGTCCTTGACCAATCCTTCTTGTAACACTAATCTTACTCACAGCACCTCCCCAAAAGCACAAGACGTCCCCAGATGTGTATGTGTCGAGGAGGGTCGCACCTCTTATAGGTGTAGAGTAGACATGAAAGTGTTGCATTGCTATAACAGACAGTTTATACATGATGGACGTCCAGAAGTATGGAGTTTGAAACATTTCACGTAAATCAACCGTACAATCAATTCTGAAGCATTATTCCACTATCCAGAGTCAGTACAAGAAACGTACCGGCATGAGATCATAGAGCATAAACGAACACTCCAATGATTACACGGTTCTGCACTTAACAATGCTATACTGTTAATGCCACACTGTTTCCGATGAATTAGTCGTGTGGAATCTAACGCTCTTAATACTCTAATGGAGGATGTATTTGTCCAACATCAGACATGCAAAAACCCTGCAAGTATGTTACCCCCATTCAATACGGTGACGAATTTTAAAATGATAAAACTACTTCCTTCTACACTATTCTGGTATCCTACTAGGGCATCATCAGTGCGTACACACAGCTCGAGCTGCTTGTAAACCAACTAGAATGAAGTCTGGAGACTGTTGTTCTGTCTCTTAAGAAATTAATGCATGACATATGTCTTTTTATGTCGGAAACGTACGTACCCTCAATCAAGCTTCCTATGTCAGTCGTGAATATAATTCGTAATAATAGTAGTATCGGTTTTGACAGATGCGGCTATGTCTCACTAGGATGTAGAGTGAAGAAAAACCGACTTGAATATCTTCGATAGCTGATATATTGAGGTACCACACACACGCTGCTGCAGGAAAATGCACATGAAGGAGCAGCAACTTCTTACAATGGAGTAAGCACCACGATCAGTAGACAAAGGAGATGTAACAGTGTTATTGCTGTTTACAACAGCATCACCACAGCTCTGGTAGCATTCCTCTTGCACAAAGAAGTCCTCGTCTCATGTTAGATAATTTTGATCATGTGTAGGATAATATAGCAATTTCATCCTAACACCACATCTCTCGAGTACAACCCCCCCCCCCCCCCTCTCACACTATTAATGGCGATATATTTGACATCAATCCGCTCTCCTACAGAACACTCTAGGGAGCTGTTTAAGTCTGAAAAATGCAGTGATTCTTCTCTTTAATACTTAAGGAATAACATTGTTTGTGAGAACCGGCCATAATTCGGAAGTATTACACACACACACACACACATATATATATATATATATATATATATATATATATATATATATATATCGCCTTTGTTGGAGTGTGTGTTAAGAAAACCCACGTAGTTTGCAGGGGCGAGGGAGGGTTAAAAGTGAACGCAGCCAGACCATAATTTTTACCCTTTTCTCGGTCTTGAGAGACCGGGTACCCCCAAACCCTCCTCAATTCTCCGCATTTCGCGGTACTTTTTCTCTAATTTTTTGTGTTCTCAGTCAGTTTAAGTATTTTTGCAAGTTTTTCGCAGTTTTACATATTTCGTCATATTTCCCTCAATTTTACGTATTTCCCACCGGTTTGCCGTAATTGTACCGGCTTTTCGTCGATTTTAATGTCTTTTTTTCATATTTTTTAATATTTTACGGTGGGTATATGGTCATATAGCATGCACGCCCATGCGTTGTTCGACTTTTATATGAGAGTATCTGCCTGTCCTATACACATGCCTTTTAAAAAACTCTAACAATTCCACTCTTCCTCATGATCTACATGCATGCATTTTGCATAGAAAGGTGGTGAAAAGTGTAGTAACACTCGCCTCATACTTTGATGAGACTAAGCGAGTGGTGCCCATTGGAAACCCGTAGTCTGGACACAAATCAGTGTACTTTACGGCACATCAGAGAGCTTGTCTGCAGACTCATGTAGCCACGCACTTGATGGAAACTCAAAAGTTTGACACTGTTGTACACGTTCATCTGACTTCCACACTGCCATTTACGGATTTTCAACAGGGAGCTGACATGTGTACAGAAGTGATTTCTGTTGCTGTTCTGATGTTTTTTTTCCCCATAAGTATGTGCTCTTATCGCTTACCATATGAGTTTCGCTACTTTTGTTTACATCGTCCAACTCTGATAGGCCCCCACAACCACGCCAGAATATCTGCGAACTGTAGATTTCAGGTTTTTTTTTCATCCTAGTAATAAGTTATCCGGTAGTTGACAGTGTGTCGACTGCACACAGCATCCTCGACCATGAGAGTTTACCTTCCCCGTACCTTCAGAGTGCGCACCCCCAGCAGCGTAATTTGTGAACGAACCGTTACCAAGTTACGCATCTGAACCACAACCGTCCACCACCGACAGCACTACACACATTCACACACAGACTATGAATGCGTATTAACAATCGCGACGTCTCGATTTCAGCTGCTTGTACGTTATTCTCGACAGTGCTACAGCCCCGCAAATAGAGAAACACTCTTCGCAAAGCGATTTTGTAGGGGATGTAAGCACATTTAAACATCCTGCTAAAGAGCATAACATCTTTGATGCATGTCATATTATTGATATATATTGTCGAGATTCACCAATAATAACAACAAACCATGGAATCCTGCTGTGCCTATCACGCCTACTTTTATACTCTTAAAGATCCACGATGATGGAACATAATCGTCCCCATTCCGCTATTTTGTATGCTAGATGTCCATCGGATGGAGAGCGACAATCCTTCATGAGTATTATTGTTATGTACGGTACAGAGCAACATATTAGTCGAACAGTACAGTGCTGTACTCGAATGCGCCCAGTCTCTTACAACCAACTATGCTACAGATGCAATGCATTTGTTCTATTTTTCTATATGTCTGTCTACGCGTGTGTTGCGGGTGGCTCCAGTAAACCCGACCACGTCCTCCCACTGGGGGTTCTGCAATGCAGTACGTCCGGTATAGGCTCCGAAGGTGCATCCACCAGTGGAAGTACTGGGTGATGTTTAGGGCAGCCATCCGCTACGGACGCACAGGCATATGAGTGCTGGTTATTTACGATAATTTCGAAGTGTAATTACAACGGTGATAAATTTTTTCCATCAGTTGTGGTAGCGTGTATTGTCTTCGATTACCTATGCTGCACGGTGCTTTTTGTGCAGGTGTCTGTAGCGAACTCTGACATAAAAACGATAGATACTGTGTGATTACAGGTAATACACTTTTTTAACTTCTCTCTGTCTGACGCCAGCATCTCGTCGCTTGACCATATTTCCAGCCAAAAAGAATAAAGAAAGTACGTTACACCCCTTCCTTTTTCCTGCCAGCTCGTAGGTGAAGGGTAGAGTTTGAGTGTGTGTGTCACTAGTTGGGAGAGGTATTGCGAAACTTTCTCCCTGCAGGATAACAACATTTCTATGGTATCGTCAGTTTTTGAGTTTTATTGCGATTTTAGGCCGTCCTTGTACAGCGCTAGGCATATAGTTGTGTAATGAGGCCTGATCTTTATGGTTAATTACTTAATTAGGACTTATCTTTACTTCATTTCCCGACCAAAATAAATAAAGTACACTAACCTAACTTTTCTCTCCTGAATCTGGACAGTTTCCACGTGTTGGAGGTGCACTTAGGCTTTCCATCCAGTAGAACCAGCGTTCGAGTCCCGGCAATGGCATTACCATTTTTAATTTCCCGTCAGTTCCAAGTGCCTCTGACGGTATAATTGTTAGGATGGTGCACTTGGGCTGTCCGCCCAGAAGGACCTGGGTTCGAGTCCCGGAAAGGGTGCTGCCATTTTTAATTTCCCGCCAGTTCCTGGGTGGGGGTGGGGTCGGATGTCAGCACAGCCCCGGGACCAAGAAATTCCCACCAAAATTCGAAATTGTCGCCAATACTCGAAATTCCCGCCAATATGGTAAGATGGTGGATGGGAGAGGTTGGGGGAGGGAGCTGCGTCCACATGCAGGCTGAGAAAATCACATAACGTCACCTGGGGAGTGGGGCTGGTCGGGGGTGCGGTGGGCGTAATTGGGGGGAGGGGGGGGAATTGATCAATTCAATTAATTTGCATAACAATTTGATATCAAAAATGGAGTTAGAGCCCCATCTTCCTACTACTCATATTGTCCTGTTAGGTGCTAAGCGAATAGTTATTTTCCTTGCACTGTTCTGTATCACTTTAGTTTCGTTCATTGTCAGTCCAAATTCTGTATCACGTAAACCGCATCCAGTAGGTTCTTTTCTCATATTCTGTTAGCAGAACGAAGTCGTCTGGAAGAATTCGTTTTGGTAACTCTTCGGAATGCATTTCTATTCTTTTTTCCGTTGTCTGATAATTTCTTTCACTTTTCTGGTTATTTCTTCAGCACACGACTTGAATAAATGGGGATTAACTACTTCTCTCTTCCTGATCTCTTATGACTGCCTAGTATTCCTTATCACTGCATGTTTATAAATTTTACAGCTCACCTATCTATATCTGTGCTTTATCACCCATTCACCTCCCGATTTCGAAGGTCTTATTCCGTTTTACACTATAGAAGTCTTTCTTTAAGTTACGCTGCAAAACTATCTTGATATCTTTTGTTCTTCGTACCATTAATAGAATGAAAGTCAGAAATGCTTCTCTTTCAGCTTTTATCTTCACTCAAGTGAGATCAGTGACCATTCAGGAAGGTTTTCAGTTTTTGTCCTGGTCCTTTCATTACTATTCTAATTAGCAGTCGCGAAGCATGACATTTCACAATGATCATCAGACATATTTCATATTCATCCACTTGTTATTGCTCTTTAATTATTATCATCCATCTGTCGTACATCACTTTAAATGTTCTAGCAATTTCATAAGTTTTGTTTGTTTTCTATCGGTGTTCCGATCTTCTCAAACAGTTGTTTATCATTTGCCTGGAGGGAACATTTTCTAAATCAGACAACAACGTAATAATAAATGTGATCTATAATCGATATAAAGAGAACTGAAAAAACTAATTTATAGGTTTTGTGAGAAGCAGGTATTGAGCATCCAATGGGGCATGCGTTCTGACTTAACACGGCACAGAATTAGGAGAAGACCTTGGAGGTGTGTCTGGGACGAACACGTCAACAGGTTGGAAAAGTTCAAGCTTGCCGCTAAAGATGGTCTGTTGCGATTCAGTCATCACACGACTGCGAAGCAGCAGCGTCCCTCGAGGGACGATGGACGCGGGGCAAGAGAATGGGTGATCGTAGTGATGGTGTCCGTGTTGTAAACGTGAGTGGGTTGCTGCAGCCGCAGACTCCTCGCGCAACTTCTGCGAGCGACCTGGAAGTGCTGAGATTGGTTGCGGCTTCTCCTCATATTCTAGTGGTGCCTTGTAATTGTATGTGCCACAACCGGCGTCAATGTTGGCGTATGTGTTCAGTCCAGGTGTCATGACGAGGCCATTCATGTCATATGCGCCATTGGAGTCTTCCTTCCAGCGTGGAGGGATTGTAGGAGCTCCCTTCATCTAGTTTAAATTGTTGCTTGTTCCATGGACTGCGCAACTTGTCATTGTGTTACAAAACCACTTTGTCATATCAGGTCTCGGTTCTAGGCGCTTCAGTCTGGAACCGCGTGACCGCTACGGTCGCTGGTTCGAATCCTCCCTCGGGCATGGATGTGTGTGATGTCCTTAGGTTAGTTAGGTTTAAGTAGTTCTAAGTTCTAGGGGACTGATGACCACAGATGTTAAGTCCCATAGTGCTCAGAGCCATTTGAACCATTTTTGAACCATATCAGGTCTTTGCCGGTGCTACGTGCTACCTTTTTACGCTGCTCTGTAAAACTTAAGGACGAACTAGTCATTCACTCGTGCACAGAACATTAGACTCATATGGAATGAAGTCAACGTAACTATAGCGCCAGGTGGGTCTGGCCCCGCAACAGGAGGCAGTTGAAGGACGGAAAAAGATGGTGTCTGTAGAGTAGCGAGCAGTTACGGTGCACTATGGTGGCGTTCTTCATCATACACTGAAGAGGCAAAGAAATTGGTACACCTGCGTAATATCGTGTAGGACCCTCGCGAGCACGCATACAAGGGGATGGAGTTCTCTTCTGAAGAGGATGTTCCAAGGCATCCCAGATCAGTTAAATAATCTACATGTCTGGGGAGTTTGGTGGCCAGCGGAAGTGTTTAAACTCAGAAGAGTGTTCCTGGAGCCACTCTGCAGCAATTCTGGACGTGTGGGTACCGCATTGTCCTGCAGGAATTGCCCAAATACGTCGGAATGCACAATGAATATGAATGGATGCAGGAAATCAGACAGGATGCTTACATACGTGTCACCTGTCAGAGTCGTATCTAGACGTATTAGAGGTCCCGTAACACTCCCACTGCACACGCCCCACACCATTACAGAGCCTCCACCAGCTTGAACAGTCCCCTGCTGACATGCAAGGTCCGTGGATTCATGTGGTTGTCTCCATACCTGTAGACGCACATCCTTCGGCTCCGAAAGCCCATATCGATGATATTTCGTTGAATTATTCGCACGCTGACACTTGTTGTCGGCCCAGCATTGAAATCTGCAGCAATTTGCGGAAGGGTTGCACTTCTATCACTTTGAACGATTCTCTTCAGTCGTTGTTGGTCCCGTTCTTGAAGGATCTTTTTCCGGCCGCGGCGATGTCGGAAATTTGATGTTTTACCAGATTCCTGATATTCACGGTACACTCGTGAAATGGTCATACGGGAAAATCCCAACTTCATCGCTACCTCGGAGATGCTGTGTCCCATCATTCGTGCGCCAGCTATAACACCACGTTCAAACTCACTTAAATCTTGATAACCTACCATTGTAGCAGCAGCAACTCTGCCAGACACTTGTTGTCTTATGCAGGCGTTGCCGACCGCAGCACCGTATGCTGCTTGTTTACATATCTCTGTATATGAATACGCATGCCTATGCCAGTTCTTTGGCGCTTCAGTGTAATATGGCCCAGACACAATATTTGGATGTCTACACACGGGGCAGAATCATCGCGAAACTGGGAGAAAGACTAAGTATGACGAGTGTGACCGCCCGGCTAGTCGCGCGGTCTAACGCGCTGCTTGCTGTGCGGGAAGGCGCGCCGGTTCCCGGCAATTATCAGCCCGGCGGATTTGTCTCGAGATCCGGTGTGCCAGCCAGCCTGTGGATGGTTTTTCATGCGGTTATCCATCTGCCTCGGCGAACGCGCGCTGGTTCCCCATAATCTGCCTCAGTTACACTATGTTGGCGATTGGCGATAGCTGCGCAAACACTATCTCCGTGTACGCGTACGTCGTAATTACTCCACCACGCAAACATTTGGGGTTTCACTCGTCTGGTATGAGACGTTCCTGGGGGGGGGGGGGGGGGGGTCCACTGAGGGCTGAGGGTCGAATTGCACAATAAACCTAGGTTCGGTGTGGGGCGGCGGTGGGGTGAGTGGGCTGCTGTGGCCACTACAGCGGGACGAAGCCTCTTCGTCGTTTCTAGGTCCCCGATTCAATACACAAAATGATAAGTGTACCCCGGGAGTTAAGTATTGCTGACAGCATTGTTTCACATAGATGGGGAGCATTCCGAAACACAGGCACTGCTGCCTGAAAGAGAGGGGGTGACTGACCATGGTAAACTCTAGAATCAGATGACCGGCACATTGTACAATAGGCAAGAAGGGATCCACGTCAAACATCTGGTACAATATTGCAACTGCATTTTACAGTACTGCAAGGCACGCAATGTTACATTCCACAGTGGCATGGAGACTGAATGAGGTTGGTCTCTTTTCCTGGCGACAAGTACGGAGTGTTCTGTTAACAGCCGCACATCTTCGGCACCTTTCTCATGGTGCCAAGAATATTGGGACTAAACCGACGAAGAGTAGGGTCGCCTGCTCTTTTCGTATGAAAGCCGATGCAGTCTGGGAACTGATTCTGGACGAATCCTCTTACAGTGAGAGGTGGGAACACATAACGCACCCAGGAACATTGTCGAATATGATCGTTTTGGTAGTCCAGGTGTTATAGTGTGGAGAGGCATAATGTTTCATGGGTGTACTGACTTCTAAATCTTTGAACGCGTTGCAGTCACCAGTCAACGTTATTGTGACTCTGTACTCCTTCTCCACTTGCGTCTCTTTAGGTGTGCGTTCGGCAATAACTTCACGTTTATGGATGACAACGAGCGACCTCATCGAACAGCTGAGGTGGAGAAGCTCTTGGAACGAGAGGATATTGCACGAATGGACTGGAGTGCCCTTTCCCCAAACTTAAATCGCGTCGAACACATGTGGGATGCGGTGGTGAGATGTACTGTAGCATGTCCACATGCACCGACGACCGCCCAGTAGAGATCAACTGCACTGGTGAAGGAGTGGAACGCCCTACCACAATAACCCCTTACCAGCCTTGTAGACGGCATGGGAGCACGTTGCAGAGCCTGCATAGTCGTCCATGGTGATCACACGTCCTATTAAGAACCGTATCCAGCCTCTTGTTATATTCAGGGGAACATCACAAACCAAGTTGATTTCGACGTAATTATTGTCCTTGAATGAAACTGTCATTTCTCTTCATCTCATTGCACATTTCTTTCAATTACCTTCTGTTCTATACTGTAGCAGTTCTTTTTATATATGGTCTCCCGAGTTTCATCGAGCTATGTTGCTTGACAGTGACACATCACCCGAAGGTATTTTCGTCCTTAAGTTTTGTTCACCAATGTTCACAGTTATCCAACGAATAACAAAACTGTGGCTAGTCAGAATTTCATCGAATGACTGGTTTCTGTAAATATTACTAGATTCGAGCCTAATCACATATTCCTACAGTGGAAGATATTTCTTATGTACATTACTGGCCATTAAAATTGCTACACCGCGAAGATGACGTGCTACAGACGCGAAATTTAACCGGCGGAAAGAAGATGCTGTGATATGCAAATTATTAGCTTTTCAGAGCATTCACACAAGGTTGGCACCGGTGGCGACAGGTACAACGTGCTGACATGAGGAAAGTTTCCAACCGATTTCTCATACACAAACAGCAGTTGACCGGCGTTGCCTGGTGAAACGTTGTTGTGATGTCTCGTGTAAGGAGGAGAAATGCGTACCATCACGTTTCCGACTTTGATCAAGGACGGGTTGAAGCCTATTGCGATTGTGGTTTATCGTATCGCGACATTGCTGCTCGCGTTGGTCGAAATCCAATGACTGTTAGCAGAATATGGAATCGGTGGGTTCAGGAGGGTAATATGGAACGCCGTGCTGGATCCCAATGGCCTGATACCACTAGCAGTCGAGATTATAGGCATCTTATCCGCATGGCTGTAACGGATCGTGCAGCCACGTCTCGATCCATGAGCCAACAGATGGGGACCTTTGCAAGACAACAATCATCTGCACGAACAGTTCGACCACGTTTGCAGCAGCATGGACTATCAGCTCGTAGACCACGGCTCTGGTTACCCTTGACGCTGCATCACAGACAGGAGCGCATGCGATGGTGTACTCAACGACGAACCTGGGTGCACGAATGCCAAAACGTCGTTTTTTCGGATGAATCCCGGTTCTGTTTACAGCATCATGATGGTCGCATCCGTGTTTGGCGACATCGCGGTGATCGCACATTGGAAGCGTGTATTCGTCATCGCCATACTGGCGTATCACCCGGCGTGATGGTATGGGGTGCCATTGGTTACACGTCTCGGTCACCTCTTGTTCGCATTGACGGCACTTTGAACAGTGGACGTTAATTTCAGATGTGTTACGACCCGTGGCTCTACCCTTCATTCGATCCCTGCGAAACCCTACATTTCAGCAGGATAATGCACGACCGCATGTTGCAGGTCCTGTACGGGCCTTTCTGGATACAGAAAATGTTTGACTGCTGCCCTGGCCAGCACATTCTCCAGAGCTCTCACCAACTGAAAACGTCTGGTCAGTGGTGGCCGAGCAACTGGCTCGTCACAATACGCCAGTCACTGCTCTTGATGAACTGTGGTATCGTGTTGAAGCTGCATGGGCAGCTGTACCTGTACACGCCATCCAAGCTCTGTTTGACTCAATGCCCAAGCGTATCAAGGCCGTTATTACGGCCAGAGGTTCTGGATACTGATTTCTCAGGATCTATCCACCCAAATTGCGTGAAAATGTAATCACATGTCAGTTCTAGTATAATATATTTGTCCAATGAATACCCGTATGTCATCTGCATTTCTTCTTGGTGTAGCAATTTTAATGGCCAGTAGTGTAATTTACATAATTCTCGTGCAGAATTTGAAATCTTTCTTTAAAAAAAAACATTGAATATATTTAGTTCTTTGAGTTAATTTAAACAAAATAAATGTACTCTGATGTCTGAAGATGAACTTACGCCTGAAATTAGTCACTGAGAGATAAGACGTTCATTCGATCAAACTGAGAATGGTTGCACTGCTTTCATACAATAACGTGTTTCTCCACACGTCATGGAGAAAATAATGTACTAAATGATCTCATAACTACTTACTCTATGGTAATGATTGACTGAATTTAAATTTGTAGATACTTATTTTAGTCAAATGAAACTGTATGGTTCCATCGACCATTCCAAGTCTCAAACAAGTTGAGAGGCACCCACATGCCTTGCTCATACTGTGGCATCAAGCAGTCAGGCCTGCAAGATGAGTGGTCTGCCAAGCGAGTGGATTCATTCTTATTTATCGAGTAACATGAGATCTAGTACTCCCAATTAAGTTACAAATTATTCTCCTGTTTGAATATTACGCAACGGAAACGGATAACGCACATCTGACTATTAGTAATTTTGACTGTTCACTACGCACTGGCAATACATTTTCTTTCTTACCCAACGGCTTTGATCAACACGTGGCCATCGCACTGAATATGAATGGCGCACACGTTATAAATTATGGATATCATGACAACATACTATTCGAAGGAAAAGGCCATCAATCTTTTTCTTTTCACTATCTATTTTATTCCGATAAATTCTATAACCTAAACACACCATTACATTTTCTACAATAATTGCACGTGAGAAAGTCCGCCCAGTGGGCATGGCTTTACATTGGTGATTCTCTACCTTATGGTCTCGTAATTATCTAACACTACAGTGCACTTTCTGGACAGGATGGTGGATCTTTTGCTATATCTCACACTTCGACTCTCGCACCCATCATCACGAAAATTTCCTCCAGACCGAGCGGTACAAAAGGAACATGCATAACCCAGTGCCTCTGAACCTATCTTGCTACTCTCCCATGCAAACCACACATACTTAAATTACATGAAATACACCACACTGGCAACATGGAACACATTGTTATAATTACATCACTTTCAGCTTTCTCACTTCAATTAGTATTCATCCCAGTTTCACACGACACTGCCCCACTTCGTAACTTTTCTTTCCTACTATGAACTCTGGAGGATATATGCACGTCTTCCTGTGCAATGCAAGCCAAGTGGCGTTGCTGGATAGACGCCTGACTCACCTTGCTTCACTCTCAGAGTATTATAGTTTGAATCAAGCGTCACACGGAAACATAACACACAAAGTAATATTAAGAACATATTCGTCACACACGCGAGTCCTCAACTGATACCATGGACGAGTACTTCTCTTCATCCTTTGTCTCATACACAGATTGAGATTCACACAGTACTCACCACGTGGAAGTACTCGTCTCTAATTTCAAGTCCTGCACACGCCATTTCTTAAATATTTCCAACTTATAGTACACACGCCAGTAATTCAGCTTAACTTAAGCACTCGGAAGTATTTCAACTTATTGCTACACGTGGTTTCATTGTGACCGTTGGTCACTTCTGATGATTACTACGATCCCCTTAATATTACCTGCCTGACATTTAATTCTCCCCACAAAAGTTCCTGAGATAGAGAAATTATTATTCCAAACTACTCTTAAGTATTCCACATGCATACCATTCTCGCCACTCTTTTGTCTTTACGGAGCACGCCTAAGACAGGTCTTGCCAACACAAGATCCACCGCCAGAGTGCTGAAACATGGCCGGTTTTCAGGTCATCTCGCACCTCTGTCGAAATGGGGGAGCACCTTGCTACCGTATTGGTCAGCCACATTTCAGGCGCTCCAAGCTCAGGTAAATTTCATCTCTTTGGTTCCACCAAAGGTGACCAAAGGACCGTCTCAAAGATGATCATATATTGAATATTCACTATCTGCTGTTAGCAGACGACCATACGGTCATTCATTTCGCAGATCTCACCAAACTGGATGTAGGGATTTATTTTGTGGGAGTGCACATGTGATCAATTAAATAAATAAATTGTCATTCTTTCCTACACAGGTATCCGGCTTCGGTGTATTAAGTGAAATTGAGTTATTATTACAAAAAATATGTTGTTCTGCCTCCCCCCCCCCCCCCCCCATGAACCATGGACCTTGCCGTTGGTGGGGAGGCTTGCGTGCCTCAGCGATACAGATAGCCGTATGATGAAATAAAAGAAATTATTCAGATAGTGAAGGGTGACAAAAATTTAATAGTCATGGGTGACTGGAATTCGGTAGTAGGAAAAGGGAGAGAAGGAAATGTAGTAGGTGAATATGGATTGGGGCTAAGAAATGAAAGAGGAAGCCGCCTGGTAGAATTTTGCACAGAGCATAGCTTAATCATAGCTAACACTTGGTTCAAGAATCATAAAAGAAGGTTGTATACATGGAAGAATCCTGGAGATACTAAAAGATATCAGATAGATTATATAATGGTAAGACAGAGATTTAGGAACCAGGTTTTAAATTGTAAGACGTTTCCAGGAGCATATGTGGACTCTGACCACAATCTATTGGTTATGATCTGTAGATTAAAACTGAAGAAACTGCAAAAAGGTGGGAATTTAAGGAGATGGGACCTGGATAAACCGACTAAACCAGAGGTTGTACAGAGTTTCACTGACAGCATAAGAGAACAATTGACAGGAATGGGGGAAAGAAATACAATAGAAGAACAATGGGTAGCTCTTAGGGGTGAAGTAGTGAAGGCAGCAGAGGATCAAGTAGGTAAAAAGACGAGGGCTAGAAGAAATCCTTGGGTAACAGAAGATATATTTAATTTAATTGATGAAAGGAGAAAATATAAAAATACAGTAAGTGAAGCGGGCAAAAAGGAATACAAACGTCTCAAAAATGAGATCGACAGGAAGTGCAAAATTGCTAAGCAGGGATGGCTAGAGGACAAATGTAAGGATGTAGAAACGAGTATCACCTAGGGTAAGATAGATACTGCCTACAGGAAAATTAAAGAGACCTTTGGAGATACGAGAACCACTTGCATGAACATCAAGAGCTGTGATGGAAACCCAGTTCTAAGCAAAGAAGGGAAAGCAGAAAGGTGGAAGGAGTATATAGAGGGTCTATACAAGGGCGATGTACTAGAGGACAATATTATGGAAATGGAAGAGGATGTAGATGAAGATGAAATGGGAGATACGATACTGCGTGAAGAGTTTGACAGAGCACTGGAAGACCTAAGTCGAAACAAGGCCCCGGGAGTAGACAATATTCCATTAGAACTACTGACAGCCTTCCAAGAGCCAGTCCTGACAAAACTCTACCATGTGGTGAGCAAGATGTATGAAACAGGCGAAATACCATCAGACTTCAAGAAGAATATAATAATTCCAATCCCAAAGAAAGCAGGTGTTGACAGATGTGAAAATTACCGAACTATCAGTTTAATAAGTCACAACTGCAAAATACTAACGCGAATTCTTTGCAGACGAATGGAAAAACTAGTAGAAGCCGACCTCGGGGAAGATCAATTTGGATTCCGTAGAAATGTTGGAACACGTGAGGCAATACTGACCCTACGACTTATCTTAGAAGCTAGACTAAGGAAGGGCAAACCTACGTTTCTAGCATTTGTAGACTTAGAGAAAGCTTTTGACAATGTTGACTGGAATCTTCTTTTTCAAATTCTGAAGGTGGCAGGGGTAAAATACAGGGAGCGAAAGGCTATTTACAATTTGTACAGAAACCAGATGGCAGTTATAAGAGTCGAGGGGCATGAAAGGGAAGCAGCGGTTGGGAAGGGAGTGAGACAGGGTTGTAGCCTCTCCCCGATGTTATTCAACCTGTATATTGAGCAAGCAGTAAAGGAAACAAAAGAAAAATTCGGAGTAGGTATTAAAATCCATGGAGAAGAAATAAAAACTTTGAGGTTCGCCGATGACATTGTAATTCTATCAGAGACAGCAAAGGACTTGGAAGAGCAGTTGAACGGAATGGATAGTGTCTTGAAAGGAGAATATAAGATGAACATCAACAAAAGCAAAACGAGGATAATGGAATGTAGTCGAATTAAGTCGGGTGATGCTGAGGGAATTAGATTAGGAAATGAGACACTTAAAGTAGTAAAGGAGTTTTGCTATTTGGGGAGCAAAATAACTGATGATTGTCGAAGTAGAGAGGATATAAAATGTAGACTGGCAATGGCAAAGAAAACGTTTCTGAAGAAGAGAAATTTGTTAACATCGAGTATAGATTTAAGTGTCAGGAAGTCATTTCTGAAAGTATTTGTATGGAGTGTAGCCATGTATGGAAGTGAAACATGGACGATAAATAGTTGGGACAAGAAGAGAATAGAAGCTTTTAAAATGTGGTGGTACAGAAGAATGCTGAAGATTAGATGGGTAGATCACATAACTAATGAGGAGGTACTGAATAGGATTGGGGAGAAGAGAAGTTTGTGGCACAACTTGACTAGAGGAAGGGATCGGTTGGTAGGACATGTTGGCTCTGAGCACTATGGGACTCAACTGCTGAGGTTATTAGTCCCCTAGAACTTAGAACTAGTTAAACCTAACTAACCTAAGGACATCACAAACATCCATGCCCGAGGCAGGATTCGAACCTGCGACCGTAGCGGTCTTGCGGTTCCAGACTGCAGCGCCTTTAACCGCACGGCCACTTCGGCCGGCGGTAGGACATGTTCTGAGGCATCAAGGGATCACCAATTTAGTATTGGAGGGCAGCGTGGAAGGTAAAAATCGTGGAGGGAGACCAGAAGATGAATACACTAAGCAGATTCAGAAGGGTGTAGGTTGTGGTAGGTACTGGGAGACGAAGAAGCTTGCAGGGGGTAGAGTAGCGTGGAGAGCTGCATCAAACCAGTCTCAGGACTGAAGACCACAACAACATGTTGTTCTGACAAGAATAACGAAGAATGTTGTACCTATTTTCAATGTCGGGCGGTACTGTACCCTTTCAAAGTGTCTCATACTAAATGAAGAATGAAAATCTGTACCAAGGCCGGGTTTCTAATCCGGCTGTCCTGCTCACTAGGCAGATGCACTAATTACTACACCACTCTGGCCCAGTGGCTTTGCATAACTGCGTATGCAATAAGTAGCAAGTCGAGTACATATTTAAAAATAGCTGCTAATCAAATTTGCACTGGCATTAGTAAGTGGTTTTAAGCTAATTTAGTGTCATTAAACTTCGAGAAGACCTATTATATGCAGTTCAGAACCTGTAAGAGATTTCCTTCCAGCATGTGTATAACATATGAAGACATGCAGATAGAAGAGGTTGACAGTGTTAAATTTCTGGGATTACAACTTGATAATAAATTCAGTTGGAAAGGGCATAGCGGCATACCGCAGAACTGCTTGAGCACCTAAACAAGTATGTATCTGCCGTGAGAAATATGTCAGATGCAGGAGTTATAAACACAAAAAAACTTGCATATTTTACTTACTTTCATTCTATTATGTGATATGGGATCATATTCTAGGGCAACTCATCAAACCGAGCAAAAGTTTTTAGGGTTCAAAAGCGTGTGATAAGAAACATTTGTGGTGTAAATTCAAGAACATCATATACGAAAACTGTTCAAGGTACTTGGTATTGTAACCACTGCTTCTCAGTATATTTATTCCTTATTGAAATCTGTTGCAAGTAATACATCCCTATTTCCAACCAATAGCTCAATACACAGTATCAATAGTAGGAATAAGAACAATCTACATAAAGACCTAAAATCACTTACCTTGGTCCAAAAAGGGTTCCAATATCCAGGAACATACATTTTCAATAAATTGTCAGCAACCATTAAAAACTTGGTTTCAGATAAAGCACGGTTTAAACAGAGTTTGAAAGACTTTTTGATAGGCAACTCCTTCTACTCCATAGACGAAAATCTTAACAGAAACTGTTAGACTAGCTTAAGTAAAAATGTCTGTTAGATTTCAGTTTTTACAGCATATGGTCACAACACTCAAGATTAGGTATTTTGTGTATGATATATTTATTAATAGTGCATAACAATGTTTCATTCTGACAGCGTGTTAATTCTGTAAATGTTAGCTGTTCCCGTTTACCGCATTGTAGTCACCTATTTCGACAATCTCCTGACGGATGATCAGGGAAGTGTGTATTATATTCAAATGCTTTATGTTTTTATGTTATACATTCTGGCACGAGCCACACCCACGAGAATCATCTCATTTATTGGGTCTACGGGACGAAAACTGAATCTAATCTAATCTAACTACCCTAGCACGGCTGTGCCATGATGACGTAGTGGTTAGCGGGAGAGGCAGGTTCGAATCCCGGCCTTGATATTAATTTTAGTGGTTGCTGCGTTCTTTGAGGACCAATGCTGTACAAGCTAATTGTAAACAAATAGGTCTCTCGTAATAATTTACTTTCAATATTCATTGTTACACTATATACAGATTCCATAGGTCTTAATAGTCGTGTGCCCTAGACACAAGCCCAACCAAAATCCCTCAGCATCTTTTTATTTATTTCGACTACCTTAAATTACGCTTATGTTACTTTTGCTGAAGATCACTTGTAACTTGTTTTGAAGACACTGTTCTTTCCATAGCACTCAAACGCTCTTCCAAGTCCTGTAATATCTCTGGCAGAATTATGTCACCAGCACACTCAAAATTCTTATTTTTTCTCCCTGAACTTAAACCCCCTTTCCAAATATGTCCTTGGTTTCCCTTACTCAGTCCCCTGCTCAATCCTATACTACTTCCGTTTACTGTCCTTTGATACTTATAACTGTGTCTGGCCGTGAGTGGTACTCGGATAGCTTAATGGAAAGACGACCTCACGGTAAGCGGGAAATCAGGCTTCGAATCCCAGTCCGGCAAAAATTTTCACTGCATGCATGTCCGGACATTGCATCGTAATTTGGGATAACGCACGCAGTGCAATATCGTACTTACAACAGCAGTCTGGTTTCTGTACAAGTTATAAATGATCTATTGCTACCATCAGAATTTCGAAGAGTGTAATCCATCCAACATTGTCAAAAACCTTTCCTAAATCTATAAATGCTGTAAACGTAGGCTTGCCTTTCTTCGACCAGTCCTCCAAGATAAGTCGTGGGGTCAGCACTGCCTCGAATGTTCCTACATTTCTCCGGAATCAAAGTTATCTTCTCGAAGGTCGGTTTCTACAAGTTTTACCATTCTTCTGAAAATAGTTCGTGTCAGTATTACGCAGCCACGACTTATTAAACCGATGGTTGGTAGTATCTAAACCTGTCAGCACCTTCCTTCTTTAGAATTCGAATTATTACATTCCTCTTGGGGTTTGAGGGTACTTCGCCTGTCTCATGTATCTTGCACACCAGTTGGAATGGTTTTTAGATAACTGGCTTTCCCAAGAATCTCAGTAATTCAGAGGGTGTAGTCCACTACACGGACCTTGTTTCAGCTTAGATTTCTCTACGATCTGTCGAATTCTTTTCGCAGTATCGTATCTCCCAGCTCACACAAGCATTAGTAAGTGTTTCCAGAATGAGATTTTCACTCTGCAGCGGAGTGTGCGCTGATATGAGACTTCCTGGCAGATTAAAACTGTGTGCCCGACCGAGACTCGAACTCGGGACCTTTGCCTTTCCCAGGCAAGTGCTCTACCATCTGAGCTACCGAATCACGACTCACGCCCTGTACTCACAGCTTTACTTCTGCCAGTATCTCGTCTCCTACCTTCCAAACTTTACAGAAGGTCTCCTGCGGACCTGGCAGAACTAGCACTCCTGAATGAAAGGATACTGCGGAGACATGGCTTAGCCACAGCCTGGGGGATGTTCCAGAATGAGATTTTCACTCTGCTGCGGAGTGTGCGCTGATACGAAACTTCCTGGCAGATTAAAACTGTGTGCCCGACCGAGACTCGAACTCGGGACCTTTGCCTTTCGCGGGTAAGTGCTCTACCAACTGAGCTACCGAAGCACGACTCACGCCCGGTACTCACAGCTTTACTTCTGCCAGTATCTCGCCTCCTACCTTCCAAACTTTACAGAAGCTCTCCTGCCAACCTGGCAGAACTAGCACTCCTGAAAGAAAGGATACTGCGGAGACATGGCTTAGCCACAGCCTGGGGGATGTTTCCAGAATGAGATTTTCACTCTGCAGCGGAGTGTGCGCTGATATGAAACTTCCTGGCAGATTAAAACTGTGTGCCCGACCGAGACTCGAACTCGGGACCTTTGCCTTTCGCGGGCAAGTGCTCTATCAACTGAGCTACCGAAGCACGACTCACGCCCGGTACTCGCAGCAAAGGTCCCGAGTTCGAGTCTCGGTCGGGCACACAGTTTTAATCTGCCAGGAAGTTTCATTAGTAAGTGTGTTAGAACATTGCACTGGACCGCCTCTAGAAACCAGCCGCCTTCCTGCCTTACACGGTACGCTTGCAGTAGCACTATCCAATCAAATCTTTCGGAGTCGATTCTAAACTTAAATTTGCTGCTAGTTCCTCTCCATACCTTCCAAACACCACAGAGGCGCGCTATACTATGAAACTGGTATTTCCAGAGTAAAAATCTAACGGAGACTTCGACTTAACAATGGGTCGGTGATAGGGAGGAGCTCTTGGCATGGTATCCGATGTTTTGATTAAGAGTTGGAAATTGAAATATCGGAATGTAACCGATAGGAACTCAAAGATTTGGGCCGCTCCGTGATGCCTACTCGTGTACCCCAAATGGTAAAATTATGTCCACCAAAGACTGGCGCCTACTTCGGTTATCGGCCAGATGTAGGCACTGAGTGAAAGAAAAGGCACCCATAAGACATGGTCGAAAATCAGTGTAACTTCGTACACTTACACACCAACCGCGTGGCAGGTAGAACGGCCACAAGGGTGCGTTAATGTTCGCCCCAGGCCTGGTGGAGTACATAGGGGTCATGAACAGCGTCAGATGTTGAGTAACCCCTGTCAAGGACACGGATATGCCGCTTATCGTGTGAGACAGCGTTATCAGCACCTGACAGAATTTGAAAGGGGTCTCCGTTTGGCTGGCTGATCGAATCGTGCAATATCCACATTTATTAAGCATTAGGATGTAACAATGTCCATGCTGGACTACATGGGAAAGTGATGGCAGGCATACTCGTCAAGGTTCCTGCCGACCACGTGTGACCACCACAAGACAGGAGCGCCGTACTGCGCAACAAACACATCTGTGCCTACCACCCAATACAAGTAACGTACTCCCAGCAACATTCTGTGTCATCCCGCATCGTGGGTCAGAGGCTAACAGCAGCTGGACTACGGGATTATCGTGCCATGTGTCAGCTGCTTTAAGGGGCTCCGGAACGCCCTATACTTGCAATGTTAAAATAACGCTTATAAATTACATCTTTCCTCACAAAGTATTTGAGGTAGGAAGTTGAACTTTTTACAGATTATTTATTGGAATATGGGCTACAACTTAACACAGGGATTTTTCAAAATTTTAGTTCAGTTATTAAAGATGATTTTTTTTCAATTGTAATGAAAATTCACAACATTTTTTTGCAATTTTTTATTTATATATTCAAAAATATACAGTTTTTTGGAAAAAGGCTGTGTTAAATTATGCAGAAGGTACTGTGTAACTTTTACTGAAAGTTTGAAACAAATATGTTTGGAAGATCCTTAGAAAACATGTAATTAGTATGAGAAAATAAAAGTTTTGGGAATCGAGCGACAAAGATTGGATTAACTTTTTAGTGCATTCCAGGTCCATAGGATGGATTATCTTCATCCTCTGCAAACTCCTCCTCCAGCTTCCTCTTGTTCCTCCTCCTGTTTACTCTTGCTTGTATTTCTAGACTCTTTACAGCCCTCTCCGCAGCCCGAAGGCGTTCCTTGTCTAAAGCAAGCATCGCTCGTTGTTGTGTTCGTAGATTTTGCTACTATTTTCTTCAGTTGCAGTTACTGCAACACTGTTCCAAAAGGTGGCCATGTATGAACACTTATCACATTTCAGTTGTATTTCACTAGCAAGTCCTACGTGCTTTATTATGGAGAGTTCCAGACCAACTTCACTACAATGAATACATCTTACACAGTTTGAAAAAATTCCTTTGAGAACCGACATATGAAATATTTCATTCACATCCGATTCGACCATAAAACATTCATAGTTTTCACTCATAAAACATTCATAGTTTTCACTCATTGAACCAAGCTTCTTCTGTGAAGTATTTTCTTTCCCACTTTGACTGCTATGGGCAGGTGTACTTGAGAGGTTAGGTTCACTCACTTGGTTATCGTCTTTATTGTTTACAGTAATAACACATACCTTTGGCTTTCCAACATTTCTCCTTTTCTTAAAAGCCTTCAGAGGATTTCTAATAACTTTACTTTTACTCATTATTATACTTCAACAAAACAGAGACTCAAGAAACAGAATTAATTACGAATATTTTCGAGATAAGGACAGAGTAAATAAACATGAAACAATCGACAATCACACCAGCGATATATATTGAACCATCACAGGTTAGCCACAACACATACTTTATCTCACATCACTAAAATGTACCTGATGAACACGAACGTTAATAATAACACCATCTGACAGCAGTTTAACAGCGCCACAGTGGGTCACGCCCATGTAGAACACATTTAAAAAAAAATTTAAAAATAGTTGTAGTCTTCGGAATTGAATAAATTATATATCTATTAAAAGGTAATAGTCTGCAGATTCAGAAAGCGCAAAAAAGTAAAAATTGAACTTTTCATGATTTTGAGCCTTTCCGGAGCCCCTTAAACGCCACAACACAAATGGCTACGTTTGGACTAGAGCTGTGACCGGGACCGTAGATTACTGGTGAATGGAATCACATTGTGTTCAGCGGCGAATCGCTGTTCTGTACTATTCAGTGTTTTGGTGTCATGGTGTTGGGAGCTATCGGTTATGGCTTTTGGTCATAGCGACACAGTGGGGCGTCATACTGTTACCTCACGTGTTACCTCCGCCCCGGTGCTACTATCAAGGACGTTGTGAGCCAGCTGCCTCGGGCAACGATACAACGGCTTTATGATACCCTTCACAACGCAGTCACTCCATGCATCCACGACACATGGGGTACAACCTCTACTGATAAGTGGGCTCGCACTGCCAAATTCTTTGTAAATTTGAATCGATATGTAATCACTGAAACAAAATAATGGACCCACTTAGCCTGTTAAGTTTCACTTAGACTCATCCTCCACTTCTGAGTGTGTAAGTAGGCTGTTTAGGTTTTTATGTTGGTAACCCCGCGTAGGGCTCTGTATGAAAATCACCGACTGTGCTGTGTGCAGTCTGTGGGTGGTTGGACTCATTGTCGGAATATTCGCTTGTGTAGTGTTGGGCAGTTGCATGCGAACAGCGCGTAGCGTTGTGCAGTTGGAGGTGAGCCGCCAGCAGTGGTGGATGTGGGGAGAGAGATGGCAGAGTTTTGAGAGTAGACGATCTGGACGTGTGTCTGTCAGAAAAAGGAAATTTGTAAGACTGGATGTCATGAACTGATATATATATTATGACTTTTGAACAATATTAAGGTAAAAACATTGATTGTTCTCCATCAAAATGTTTCATTTGCTAACTATGCCTATCAGTAGTTAGTGCCTTCAGTAGTTAGAATCTTTTATTTAGCTGGCAGTATTGGCACTCGCTGTATTGCAGCAGTTCGAGTAACGAAGATTTTTGTGAGGTAAGTGATTCGTGAAAGGTATAGGTTATTGTTAGTCAGGGCCATTCTTTTGTAGGGATTATTGAAAGTCAGATTGCGTTGCGCTAAAAAAAAATATTGCGTGTCAGTTTAGTGTTGATCAGAATAAGTAAAGAGAGAAATGTCTGAGTCCGTTCAGTTTTGCTCAACTGTTTGAAAATCAAATAACGTAGAGGTTCTCCAGCACTGCCATTTATAAATTTTTCTAAGGTGATGTTTCAAGTGCTTCACGTTTTTTGTCAGGTGGAGAAGTTTCAAATTTTCGCACGTTATGTTTAATAAATCGTACACTCCGCCTAGAGTAAAAATATTCCAGCTTAAGCAAAATACAATGTGCTCTTTTACCAGTCGCTTTGCGAAAAAACCACGACTCATTATATCAAATAAGACGGAAGGAAACTCAAACAACAGTTGACATTTCCTGCTACTCAAGGATAAAAATCTGAACAAGTACGCCGTCTCGCTGCCACATCTCAAGAAGACCACATAATGTGACCTCAAGCGAGTCAAGCAGTGTGAATGACCAGATAGTCACAAAAACCGCTGATGGTACATCTACATCTACGTGGATACTCTGCAAATCATACACTCCTGGAAATGGAAAAAAGAACACATTGACACCGGTGTGTCAGACCCACCATACTTGCTCTGGACACTGCGAGAGGGCTGTACAAGCAATGATCACACGCACCGCACAGCGGACACACCAGGAACCGCGGTGTTGGCCGTCGAATGGCGCTAGCTGCGCAGCATTTGTGCACCGCCGCCGTCAGTGTCAGCCAGTTTGCCGTGGCATACGGAGCTCCATCGCAGTCTTTAACACTGGTAGCATGCCGCGACAGCGTGGACGTGAACCGTATGTGCAGTTGACGGACTTTGAGCGAGGGCGTATAGTGGGCATGCGGGAGGCCGGGTGGACGTACCGCCGAATTGCTCAACACGTGGGGCGTGAGGTCTCCACAGTACATCGATGTTGTCGCCAGTGGTCGGCGGAAGGTGCACGTGCCCGTCGACCTGGGACCGGACCGCAGCGACGCACGGATGCACGCCAAGACCGTAGGATCCTACGCAGTGCCGTAGGGGACCGCACCGCCACTTCCCAGCAAATTAGGGACACTGTTGCTCCTGGGGTATCGGCGAGGACCATTCGCAACCGTCTCCATGAAGCTGGGCTACGGTCCCGCACACCGTTAGGCCGTCTTCCGCTCACGCCCCAACATCGTGCAGCCCGCCTCCAGTGGTGTCGCGACAGGCGTGAATGGAGGGACGAATGGAGACGTGTCGTCTTCAGCGATGAGAGTCGCTTCTGCCTTGGTGCCAATGATGGTCGTATGCGTGTTTGGCGCCGTGCAGGTGAGCGCCACAATCAGGACTGCATACGACCGAGGCACACAGGGCCAACACCCGCCATCATGTTGTGGGGAGCGATCTCCTACACTGGCCGTACACCACTGGTGATCGTCGAGGGGACACTGAATAGTGCACGGTACATCCAAACCGTCATCGAACCCATCGTTCTACCATTCCTAGACCGGCAAGGGAACTTGCTGTTCCAACAGGACAATGCACGTCCGCATGTATCCCGTGCCACCCAACGTGCTCTAGAAGGTGTAAGTCAACTACCGTGGCCAGCAAGATCTCCGGATCTGTCCCCCATTGAGCATGTTTGGGACTGGATGAAGCGTCGTCTCACGCGGTCTGCACGTCCAGCACGAACGCTGGTCCAACTGAGGCGCCAGGTGGAAATGGCATGGCAAGCCGTTCCACAGGACTACATCCAGCATCTCTACGATCGTCTCCATGGGAGAATAGCAGCCTGCATTGCTGCGAAAGGTGGATATACACTGTACTAGTGCCGACATTGTGCATGCTCTGTTGCCTGTGTCTATGTGCCTGTGGTTCTGTCAGTGTGATCATGTGATGTATCTGACCCCAGGAATGTGTCAATAAAGTTTCCCCTTCCTGGGACAATGAATTCACGGTGTTCTTATTTCAATTTCCAGGAGTGTATTTAAGTGCCTGACAGAGGGTTCATCGAGCCATCTGCACAATTCTCTATTATTCCAATCTCGTATAGCACGCGGAAAGAATGAACACCTGTATCTTAACTCACGAGCTCTGATTTCCCTTATTATGTAGGTCGGTGCCAACAAAATATTTTCGCATTCGGAGGAGAACGTTGGTGATTGGAATTTCGTGAGAAGATTCCTTAGCAACGAAAACCGCCTTTCTTTTAACCAAATCCCATATCATTTCTGTGACATTCTCTCCTATATTTCGCGATAATACAAAACGTGGTGCCCTTCTTTGAACTTTTTCGATGTACTCCGTCAGCCCTATCTGGTAAGGATCCCATGGTAACTGGCCGTCATTCAGACTAGGAGCGACAAAGTACACAAAAAGTAACTTACGAAATTTGTAAATTATCTCATCAAACACTAAAGGCAACGCTTAGTTGATGCCGCCATCTTTCCCTGCCAACTCGGCATTTTTTTTCTGTTTAGTCGTAGTTGTTGCAGTTCAATCAACTGATAACACCTCAAGAAGGCTCTTTTGGGTCTGCCTTTTGATGTCATCCTAGAATTTTTCCTTCTAAGGCGTTTTTTTTACGAATCTTTTATTTCGAAGTATATGTTCAATTAATTTTACTTTTCTTCTCTGCATCATGTTAATCAGTGTTAGGATTTTCTTGTTACATCGTCTTCCTGTTCATGGGGTCCATATCCCTACTGCTTTTGATTCTTTTCTTTTCTTGTTTCCCCAGAGACGTCCCTTTTTAATCACGGCTTAAAATGCTCCAGATAAATGTCTTGATGAATTTCTTTCTTGTTTCTGCCTTAAGGTGGGTGTCTGTTAACAAATTACTTTGATTTCTGAACGCTTGCTTGGTCGCTGCAATTCATCTTTTGATATCCATTGTACTTCTATTGTCCTCTTTTAATGTACTTCCCACGTAGCAAAACTCACTCACTCGCACTGGTAGTTTATTTGATATCTTAATCTTTCCCTTACTTGTCTGTTCGATGTATCTAACACCACTGTTCCAGTCTCGTTTGTGTTTATTTCCAGTTCATGTTTGTCCAAGACACGAGACAAAATTTTTTATCGTTTAGTTCATGTCCTTTCCAAAATCTACTAAGACTAGTTTATGGTCAACAAATCGAATAGAACGTATTTATCATATAATTTGGTCACTTTTACGTCGCTTTTCATTTTTGTATTACACCACAAATAAATTAAATAAATGTGCTGAGAGAGGACAGCGTCCGCAAACACTTATCCGAGACTCTTTGAAGTGCCATTGACGTCTATTTCTGTAAGCTGGTTATTGTATAAATTGAGAAACAGTCTTTTATCTCTTCAATCTATTTCAGTTTTATTTAGCTTCCCAAACAGTATCTTAGAGTTCAATTTACCAAACGACTTCTGTATGTCAACGTATGCTGCATACGTTCTATTTTTCAACTCGTTTCTTCTTTCTATCCCGTAACAGAGATAAAAGTATACGTTTTGATGAATTTTTATTTTTCATTTGCCTGATCTTTAAGACTGATACAATTCATCAGTAGGTTGGCTCAGCAGATGATGCTGGTGCTTGAGAGACTCGTCTCAGGTCTCTTCAAACGCTACTAGTCACATTAAAACATGCTGCACACCTGCTTTAATGTGCTGAATGCAGGGCATTTTCGATGTAATATATTGACTGAAGCAGCAAAATACGCATATTTACCCTTAGACTTCCGAAGTAGTATCGGGAACAATTAAACAGATATCTAACGGAAAGTAATCCGGTGCTTGATCCACTTACCTGCTGTAAGTGCTGTGCAGTCTAGATAATGTATTTACTGCTTTGAATTTTTTTCTAATGTAACAGTTTTGGCCACATTATGTGTTAGCATGCCGCTGAAGTAGGGCATAACGCCTACTAATTCGGAAAGGCTGTAAATGTGTATTGATATTATGCAGCTTTAGTCGACATCGTTATATCCAAAATGACTAATTCCGCCGTATAACCAAAAATATAGTACTTGGAGGGATGTACCGTCTACGCAACCAATTGAAGGCAGTTTGTTTGTTGTCATACGCGTTTCGCTTCATTTATTTGGGAAGCATCATCAGTGGCCTCTAATACATATTTTGGTTTTTTTTTTTTACATACAATAAATGTATTACGTGGTAGATATTATATGCTGATATACTACATTTTGTCGTGTCTTTCTCTTGTTTTTTAGGTTAAAATCAGCTTTTGTAGCTCAAATGTAGTGTTCATCAAAGAGAAGTCTGCATCTCACCTTCCCTTAAAATCGGGAGATGGAAAGTTCTTCCATAAAAAGGCCTCTTGTAAGACCTGATCACTTATTTAAAGAGGGATAACGAGTTTCTTTACAAGAATTAGGGATCACGTGGAATGCACTCAACAGTTATCGTTCCATTCACAAGTTTACGAATAAAATATTTATCTGGAGTAGCGCTGTTGTAGATAAAAAGTACTATCCTAACGTAAAACAGTTTGTAAATCGATTTGTTTAACAAATTCGTGGAAAAGAAATGCCTCGTACTTTGCAACAATTTTAAACTTTTATTAATTCCAGGTAATTAATTTCAGCATTTTATTTGAAAAATATGCAATTTTAATTCTAAAATATGTCAGAATATAAGTCTTTTTTAGCTATACCATGTTAATAGTTTTAATTTATCGGATTATACAGTTTTTTATAATTGCGACATGTCCATTTTTCTCGTGTCGTCATTGGTCGCGAAACTGTTTTTAAATCCACTTGATTTTTACTGTTTTATCGTTCGCTATCAGCATTTTATCTGAAAAACATGCAATGTAATTTTAAAACACGTCAGATAACGCTTTCTACGCTAAATAATGGTAACAGTTTTAATAAGTCGTATTGCACAGTTTTTATAATTACGGCACGCCCATTTTCCTCTTGACGCCATTGTGCACGAAATTTTTAAATCTAATTGACTTCTACTGTTTCTATCCTTTGATGTTGCTTATCTACAGTTAACGTAAGATGTATATTCTTTCTGTATTGTACAGTACACACTGTCTCTCGTCTTCGGTTATAAAAAACGTCTATATACCCATCATATTAAGTATTAACATTTGGCAGTTTCATATACAGTTGATATGGCCTAATGTGAGTGCCGAAACCGATCGTGCGGTCTTAATGAAGTTCTAATTAAGCAATTGAGCGGTTTTTCGTTAATTAACAGGTTAATTTGCTTAACAGATGCTGGTAACATTTAACTCTGAGCTTTCCTGTCGACAGTCGTGTCTGTGGTTCGCACAGCATCAGCGTGGTCTCGATTTCGCACGACTCCAAATACGTACGTACGACGAAGGTCGGGTTGTGTCTGGTGCGCCCAGCCAACACGTGGCGGCTGCTGAATCAGCCTCCAGTCTGATTCGTGATTCAGTCAGTCCTCTCAAAGGCACAGCTGCTAGCGGAGGCGTGGCCAAGTGCTGTCGCACCATGCACGACTGCAACGGCTCGCGATTTTGTGCTTGTCACCACAAACACCGCACCTGTTTATCAATAATCGCGCGCATTGCTCGCATGCCCGTGAGTCAGCGACCGCCGCTCGATAGGCACTCGCGAGCGCGTTATGTCGAGGTACACGTAGGGAACAAGTGTAGCACCGCACTAAGCGAGGCCGCTACGAAATTCCTGAGCGATGAGTAACGCAGGATTCGGTCCCGTGATGGCATAGCACAGTACGCCCATTTCCGGCAACCCCGATGCGTCATCGCATGCGGCTTTCACCTACGTTCGCCGGAGGAGGGGTAGGGGCCGTCGGGCGACTTCGGCTCCGCTCGGCAGACACCGTCGGCGTTCGGCCGATGTCGTCACGCCCACGTGACGGCTGCGAGTGAGCTCAGCGACCTAAAAATAGCGGAGGGTGGCTATGACATCATTACTCGGGAGTCTTTGTACGGAGCGGGTCGGGAGGTAGAGAGAGAGTGAGGGCTTCCCCCGTCGGGCAAAGGCAACACCGTAGACAGTGAGTCATCCAAGAGCTGGCGACGCCAGTGGCAGCAGGTGGAAGCTCTGGATAGGGGGACCCGCTCCGACAACGAAAAGCTTTTGACGCAGCCTCACGGCGTAGCGTAGCGATGTACTCGGCAGGCAATTCCGTGCATTCCAGTGACTCTGACAGCCAGGATTCGCGGCTATCGACAACAGACTTCTTCATGCCGGTCGCCAGCGGAGGAGATGTCATCACTCCAACTACGGTGAGTACTTTTTAAAATAACCTACAACAAAGAAAAGGGACAGGAGTGCCGTGAAACTGACAGACGCAAAGCCGCTTTGCTCCAAGCTAGCGCTCACATGACATATACCCGTGTTACGTAACGCCAATCACGTGTTTCTATCTTCGTAGATATTATCCCTGCACAGCTGGCAGAATGATCCTGGCCTATAACGTAACAAATGCAATAACTAAAAAAATATCATCCCTCTGCTTGATTAGCAGACACTATGCATTTCCTCCAAATACCCTGCTGTTTACTGAGTTCAGTCAACCTTCTTGTTACATAAAGAAATCATGTATTTTTTTATTGAAGCAGATATGTGTCAGTTGTTCTTAAAGCTTAGTAAAACCACATTTGCCATCCGTAAAACCGACTTAACAAAACAGTGTATTCTATAGCTAATGATATTTTGTCAACACTAACGATCATGTTACTATGAAGATTAATATTCGTATGATATCAGAGTTACATTTCATTTTTTGAAACATGTGTTCCTGCAGAAAACAACTGTCGATTTCATCATCGAAATCTGTCCTTTCGAAACAAGGACTGCCAGACCTTCACTTTACCAGAGGTTAGGTGTGCTTGAAAATTCTATGTAATTGCATAGTACATGTTCGCCTTTAACCACAAAGGAAATAGTTCTTCTTAAGGGCAAGTTGTCTGTATTTATTGCGGAAACGCTCAGCAGCTTGTTTATCGCGCAGCGTTACTTATTTCATGCGGCTCTACTTATATCAGAGTAGATGCACATGTCAGTGGCAACTCCTTGTTTTCCACAGTGACATAACATGTTACCGTGTGTGTATATTACTCATTGGTTACTGTCTGGTATTTCAAGAAGGTAACGTGTTTTAGATTCGCAAAATCGCTGTGTAGTCTGTCATTAGTCGTTCTGTTACAATCTCCTTTTGCGCTATCCTCGTTTCTTTGAATTGATATCTCGCTTTACAACAAAGGGATACATCAGGCTCATGTGTATATAAATTAACTGCATTTTCGTGTTGTTTAGTTTCTGTTGTGCTGAATACATACCTAATCACAGTATAATTTGTATCTGTCAGTGTGGTAGATGAGTGTTGTTAGTTTGTCACACCAGTGCCGACGACGCAGATTTTCTTTGGTTTGGTAGTCATCGAAAGAACTAATTTGCTTTTGTGAAGATTCTTATGACAATATAAATATTCGTACGTAAGTGGTTTCTACAGATGGAGAAGAATATGCTGCCGCAGCTTACCTTTTATATCTTTCTACTGTATAGATGAGAAATACCAATTTTCCTGTGTGTGTGTGTGTGTGTGTGTGTGTGTGTGTGTGTGTGTGTGTGTGTGTGTGTGAGCCGCAATAGTTTCTTACACTTGCCGTCTCAAGCGCTTAAAAATTTGATGAATATAGCAAGCAGCCCGTTGTATTTCATTTCGCCACGACATGTTTCTAGCTCTAGTCTGGCTCCGTATGGCTCAGAGATGCAACCGGATAGTTATTATCTTTTATCGGCTGAATTATTAATACTGTCGTTGCCCCATCGAGAATTTGTTCTTTATATAAATATGAGCGCGACGTCGTGCGCCCAAACCATCACGTAATCAATGTCAATTAGATAAATACAAGCGTTAAAAGTAAAGCTACTACGGCATAACGTTAAACTACTGGAAGACGGTCAAAGCCCGGCACATATCATTGCAAAACAAGTGTCTCTTTGTTTTATTTCATTTGATTGTAGCCCTCGCAGTGGTCCCCGATCTCGACATCGGCACGAGTAAAATAATGCTAAAGAAAAATTCATATCTTTCACTTTCAAACTGTCTAGAGGAATAGATATGAGGGGCTAAGAACTGAAACAGTACAACATTATTTTCTTTGTAGTTAAGTAGAATTTTACTGTCGAAATAGAGTAGAGGAATAGGACGCTGAACCAGCCGACCTGCTGCGGTCTGTGCGTACTTACTACAGAATAGTCCACTCGGGGGTTATGAGAGTAACTGGAGCAGTGCGGTGCCGGTGTAATAGGAGCGGAGCGTACCTCTGGCGGCGCGTGGGGTGAGCTGTGAGGGTCGCGGCAGAGGCAGGATGCAGCCGGCGTCGCGTCGGCGGCGCAATATCGATCCCACCGTGTTGCAACGCCGGCTGGCGGCAAACGCTTGTTAAAGTGTCTGCCGCTAAGGGCGAAGCTCAGAAGGGAGTCCCGCGGCGTTCTCGGAGGGTAAGCCGTGCAGGTGACGCCGTTCAATCACGCTGACCGGGTCATCGATGAGCCCCCAGAGAGACTGCACGTAACACACCTGACACAAGACTCTCCATTCATTCTTCACATCGGTTGAGATCGATAGCGATCCAGGAGCGCTGTACGTATCGAACAAGTCATCGACTTTACTCTCTATACACATGAACAAATCGGTTGTCGAACACAGCAGGCTTTACATTTTTCGTCTGGGACGTATTGTCCCCAGAAGTAAAATAAGACTATTCTGATTTGCTCCATTATAAATGGTTTTTGAAAGCCTGCGACTGTAGATACAATAGTTTTGTTTATAAATAAATAAATCTTCTGCTATCAGTCACGATTTTTTCTTTATTTTACTATTCGCACGACGCGTTTCGAGAAAGAATTCCCATTTTCAAGTGCGTTTTTTTTGTGTGTATTAAGCTATTTCTTTTGATGTCAGTGTGTGTGAGTCTGCTTCATTTTGTTGACTTTTAAGTTTTGTTCAAAAATGGTTCAAATGGCTCTGAGCACTATGGGACTTAACTACTGTGCTCATCAGTCCCCTAGAACTTAGAACTACTTAAACCTAACTAACCTAAGGACATCACACACATCCATGCCCGAGGCAGGATTCGAACCTGCGACCGTAGCAGTCCTGCGGTTCCAGACTGCTCGCCTAGAACCGCTAGACCACCGCGGCCGGCTTTAAGTTTTGTAATGGTCCATTTGTGTAGTCTCTCACACACACTTAACATCACACACAACTTGTTGTACACTTTACTCTACACAAATGGACCATTAGAAAACTTAAAAGTCAACAAAATGAAGCAGACTCACACACACTGACAACATCAAAAGAAATGGCTTAATACGCACCAAAAAAACGCACTTGAAAATGGGAATTATTTCTCGAAAACGCGTCGTGCGAATAGTAAAATAAAGAAAAAATCGTGACTGGTAGCAGAAGATTTATTTATTTATAAACAAACCTATAAAATAAGACTAGTTCACATACCTGGTTCTGGCGAAGGTTTAAGTTTCCTTTGGGTGTAAGTCAATTGTCGGAACAAAAAATCCGCTCCAAAATATTACCAATCCCTTTAAGCTTATCCATATGGATGTTTTGAACCAGTGACTATTTGTTCAGTACAAATACAGAAAATTGCGGCCAGTCTGTTTCTGAAATACTTACTGTTTCCATAAACCGGATTTCGAACCTTCCCAGATTCGTCTTCAAACAGCGTGATGCTGGGTGCTGGCTCTGTGACAAGAAACTGGATCATCACCTAACAAATCGCCATAAGTAATGTTAACAAGGCGATGTGTATCCAAAACTAATTTCTGTACTTACTGCAACACTATGGCTGGCTTTGTAACTATTATCCATTTAGCAACTTATGTTGTGATATGGCCTGCTTTGTAATTATCATCAATTTAGCAGCTTACGTTGTGGTGGAGTGTTCGTTGCGCATCACACTCTATTAATTGGATATGAATATATTTGCTGATTATTACGAAACTTTGCCAGCATCCACCATGTGCTGTTTGTTACAAAGATCTTCGCACGAAGACATAAAATACTTTGGTCAGAGACGTTATTTGTTTGTTTGTTTGCATGTAATACATCCTATGTGTAGGTAAATACTTTGATTAGAACTGACGTTAATGTGAATGACACTGTGGATCGCGGAATATTAAATTCCCTAACGACCTCCGAAATGAAATATCCCGTACGTCTAGCTCCAGCAACCATACAGCGTTCAGAGTCTGTTAATTCCCGTGGTGCGGCCCTAATCACTTTCCAAACCTTTTCACACGAATCACCTGAGTACAAATAGCAGCTCCACCAACGCACTGTCCTTTTATCGCTTGCGTAAGCGATACTAAGGTCATCTATATAGGTGCGTATCGCTACCCCATAACTTTTGTCACATCAGTGCACAGAGCTGCAGTTCTCTGCCAATATTATAACTTTATTTTATTTTATTTTTGAGCATTCGTGTTAATGCCAGTTCTGATGAAAGAATTTGCCTACACATTGTGTTATATGCAAACAAGACAAATAACGTCTCCGAGCAAACTCTGTTATATCTTTCTCCAAAGATCTTTAACAAACGTCAGTTGTACAGCACATGCTGGTTGCTGGCAAAGTTTCTTAATAATCGGTAAGTGTATTCATAAGCAGTGAAAAGTGAGTGATATGTAACCAACAGTTCATCACAAAGTAAGCTGCTAAATGTATAGTAATTACAAAGGCGGCCATACCTGTCGCAGTGAGTACAGAAATCAGTTTTGGATACAGATCGCCATATGAACATTAGTTACGGCGATGCATTAAAGCGTGTTCCATTTTATCACAGAGCCAGCACCCAGTTCACGATATGAAACAGTCATGTAACCTCTTGTGCACCATCTGAAGATCATCCGGTTTATGTAATAAACCAGTGTTTCAAAAAAGTGACTGGTCACAATTTTCTGTATTTATATGGCCGTTTGGGTCTCCTCATGCTCCGCTACCAGTTCGCCTGGTTTTTAGGTTTCTACGACTGACTCCACAGTAGTCAGAATGCGAACAGTTCACTCTAGCTTTTGGGGGTAGACAATAAAAAGTACAAAAAAGGCACGTGTAATCGAAGTGATCCAAGCGGACCTGGTTTAAATTTTACAGTGCGTCAAGGCGAACCACCACGTCTATTGAAAGTAAAATGCACTGGCAAACTCCAGCTGAACCACAAGTTGTACCGGCCGGAGTGGCCCTGCGTTTCTAGGCGCTGCAGTCTGGAGCCGAGCGACCGCTACGGTCGCAGGTTCTAACCCTGCCTCGGGCATGGATGTGTGTGATGTCCTTAGGTTAGTTAGGTTTAATTAGTTCTAAGCTCTAGGCGACTGATGACCTCAGAAGTTAAGTCGCATAGTGCTCAGAGCCATTTTTGAACAAGTTGTAATTCACACCGAAATTATATGTGATCTCAAATATAGAGAAAGAACCCACCGAAAGTTGGTTAAATTGAGATTAGACTTGAATTAGAGTACGCTGCATTACATATTATGACAATCTTTAGAACAGGCATTTACATCGCAAAAAACACTCTGCAGCAGTACGAAAGAGACGTTAACAAAGAAACCATAGACGCAAACGTGAACAATGTAGATTTTGATTCATTTGTATGGATTAACAAGAAATCGCAATATCTGCCTCCTACCCTTACTCTTCTCGCTTAGCTGATGGTAATGGCTTAAAAGGATTTCATGTCATCTGCAACTGCTAATTTTTAGTTTATTTTCGCACTGTTACAAAATTTCGACATTTGGCCACTCTCAAGGTTCCTGTTAGCAAGAATTTCTATACAAAAACATCCTGTTTAATCTTCACCGCATCGTTTTTAGTTAAAAACAGCGTGTAAACAAAATGAACAAAGGTATATGCAGTAACTTACCACACATATTTAGATATGTCGCTGAGATCGTTTCTACCACGTATGTATCAAAACATGTGGTGCGTGGTAGAAATGATCTCAGCGACAAATCTAAAGTGTTCAGTGAGAACTATTTACGTGTGCAACAACGAGGACGCAGTGGGCATGCTTTCACATCTGTTGGACGAATGTTATGAAAACAAACACTCGAAACCGACGTTTCACGTAAGTCACATGCAACGAAATTCTGTAACGCAACCATCTGTGTGTGGCGTGTTTATAATTATGTATTATTTATATTTTAGGACAATTAATCTGTAATAACACACCACATGTCATAAAGAAAGCGTGTAAACCGTCTGAGGATGAATCACAGCGATTCGAAACCGGTAACGGTATCCTTTGAATAAAGGAACTGAAAGTAAATTTGTGGCTGGTTGCTGTCCTAACACCATCAACATTTATCTTACTTGTATATGGACCACTCGTCTATCCACTTTTAAGGTAAGTTTCTATATGTATTTTGTGTACGTAGTGCTGTATTCCATACTGAACTGTTTGATTATACTTCTTCCTAAAACGACGACAGTTAAAATGTGTTGCCCTCTTAGAGATACTTGAATTACCCACTAAACTGGGAAACGTTCAACGTAATTTGAATTTCTGGTAAAAGCCTGTCTCGCCGACACGAATTCTAAGAGCTAGCCACAAACTTAATTTTTTTATATTTAAAAATTTCCTTGTAAGGATATATTTCAGGATCTATGAGTGGAAGATGATGGCACAGTCTACCCAAAATAGCTCTTAACATCACATGGATCGGAACTGCGGAGAGAGGAAAGTAACAGGGCCCATGGAAGAACTAAGCGCAGGCAGAGTAAATCAGACAAAAGGGACAAGATAGGACCGCAAGCTCTTTGTCTAAGGAGTCGAGTTGAAGGACAAACAGTAAACTGGGCGTTTATCGCAGCTGCATGCCTGGGAACTGACAAACTTGTTTGTGTTTGTCTAGCAGTTATCTCAGCAGAGATAACATTAGGGATGTCCGGTACGAGTACAGAAAATTTTACAAGATACTGGAAGTGTGCAGGAAGGGGAAGGATATGTATAAACTTTTATCTATTAATGGAAAAGTTCAGGCTTTTCTATCAAACACGATGGTCTCTCTCGAACAAGACAGACACCACGTAGCTGGATGGACGTGGTGTCAAAGCGGTGACGATATTTTTGCTGGTAAAGGTTACTAACCGCAGCCGAACCATTCTTCTAGTTCTCGTATGGTTCTTTTCTCCTCATTCTGTTCTAGCTACGCAATGTGTCCTGCTGACGCAAGCGTGATGAATCTGTGTATTGAGGTATTCGCGGCGGTCGGATGAAATTAATTTCGTGGATGATACATTTTTTTCTGCACAGAAGACATCGCGTTAGTAAAAAATGGTGAACACAGTTTCTCAAACACAGAGATTTGAAATGTTTTATCATCGTTTTAGTATGGTGATCTCCGTAAGACAAGATAGGTGCAAGTCGAAATATGGTTGCCAGATTATTACCTGGAAACGAGAAAACCTACCAAAGTTTTCATGCTTGATCTGGGACAACGAAAATAATATATTTTTGTTTGTGAATACCAAATTTTTGAAGCATATTTTTGTTCAATAGTGTGTAGCCCTATATAAATAGAATTCTGAAGTGTCGAATAAATGTGGTTACGAAATTTGTTCTGTGTTGTTGTGCTCTTTATAAACCATTACCTCCGAATAAAGTGTGTGTGGCTTGTGTGAAAAGACTTCGAAAATTCCAAAGAAGGCCTGCTCGTTTCGTACTTACCGCGAAGGAAGGGAGAGTGAGTGTCTGGCACGATGAGAGAATTTGGGTGCCAATCATCAAAACAAAGGCATTTTTCTCTGCGGTGAAGTCTTCTCACGTAATTTCAGTCTATTTCAACTTCCAACCTTCACCCCCGAATGCCAAAATGTTATGTATGTGAAGGAAATGTCATCGTAATAAAATAACAAACATCAGGACTCGCACGGGCAGTTTTAGGTGCTATAAGGGAGTGGAAATAAAATGAAAATGATGGTGTGGCATTGATGGCCGGGAGGCCCCAACCGAGGAAATTTGGCCTCCGCGTGCAAGTCTTACTTCAGGTGACGCCGTACTGGGCGACTGGGGCGTCGGCGATGATGAGGACCAAACAACACACAGTCCACGAGCGGAGAAAATCTCCAACCCGGCCGGGAATCTAACCTTTTTCTTGTAACCATATTTATTTATTTAAATTATTATCAACGATACATTTTAAGAATTTCTTTCTATTAAACAGTTGGTTGACATTACTGTCGTTTTATAGTTTCTCGTTTTTATATGCTTTTCTTTTTTTATTTTCCCATGTTGTTCTTTTTCGAACCCGTTTTCATGGCCATTTTTCGTCTTTTCGTTGATAAACCATTGTAGGACAGGAATAATAACGTACATCTAGTGTCAACATATCATTGATTATTGAGTTCAGATTTTGTGTGCGTGTGATGCACTTTATGATGCCACAGACAGGTTGTGCATGCTGGCTTGATTTTCTTTCTTTAGTCAGCAATGTTAGTTAGGACAATATGAGAGAAAACATCAGCATGACAGATGGAGCAAAAATGGAAGACAAACTGAAGGGTAAACTGAAAAACAATATCATGTTATATAACAAGCAGAGAGAAGAGTGTGAGTAAACAATACATAAATTTTGTAAAGCACGTAATAAAGGAAGCCGCATGATAGGAAAACACGTTACCATTCAGCCAAGCCGGCGGACAAGAAAGAGGAACAGTTGAGAAAAGTTGGTACAATTAAACTTAAGTGCGAATTCCAGAATACTCATGTGGATGCAGATGTTGAATTGGATAACTGCTACAGAGTTCAAACATATTATCATGCATAGAACACCATGACACTGGTACTATGGAGACCTGTGTGTAACTAAATAATCTTGTTACCCGAGATGTATGCGTGAATTAAAGTCTGGCGCGGCGGTCAATGACCTCCATTTAATGTGTTCAAACCTGCGAAGGGACCGTCTGAAACTTTTCAGACAGCTGGGTGTAGGGTTGTGAACGTGGCTGGCCTTCAATGGGGGAAGCAGGGCGGCAGTGGGTTGTTTACTCCCGCTGCAGTATCGATTGGCGGGGGGGCGCCATTCACGTGCAGCGAGGGTGCCACCCCCGTACAGTCGCTGACGGCGGAGCAGATGGCCGCGTGCAGTCAGCCGCCGCCAGCAAGCTTCTGTTTTCACAGAATTAATAAGTAATCACACAACGTCAATAGCAACAGTTTTAATAGAATTGTGAAGGGCTACAACTACAAACAGCTTAAGGATTGTAGAGCATACTGTAAAGCCGTATGTCCTCTAGCAAGCAAACTTTGGAAGTCACTTCCTGACGCTGAAACACCGCCAGCTAGATTACTTCAGCAAGTACCGTACTTCCAGAAGTACCGGGTGGATTAATGGAAGCGCTGTAATTATCGTACGGCAGCGAAACTTTGTACATATTCTAATGTATTAATGCGGAACCAATTTACGCTGGAAAAAAATAGTTCCAATTTTGGCCACCGATTGCAGATCTGGCGCTGTGAATACCAGAACGACCTATAGGAATATTTCCATGTGTAATGAATTAGAAACAGGACGTGGGCAGTAAAAGGTCAAACAAGAGGGAAAGGCACAATGTTGACTTTATTATTAACCGCCGCTCACACTGTTCGTTCAATATGAACAAATGGTTCAAATGGCTCTGAGCACTATGGGCTGAATGGCTCTGAGCGCTATGGGATTCAACATCTGAGGTCATCGGTCCCCTAGAACTTAGAACTACTTAAACCTAACTAACCTAAGGACATCACACACATCCATGCCAGAGGCAGGATTCTAACCTGCGACCATAGCAGTCTCGCGGTTCAGGACGAAAGCGCCTAGAGCCGCTCGCCCACCGCGGCCGGCCAATATGAATACCGGAGACGTCGACGAGATGATGTGCAGCACCAGATTTGCATCTGGTGGCCAAAATTTGGACTAATTTTTGTTCCGTAATAAAGTGGTTTCACATTAACACATAAGCCTCTCTACTAAGTTTAACTGTCATACGATAATTACGGTCCGCACTAGACCTCCGCGAGTAGCTGCACTGTAATTATAATCACTTGGTACACACAGGGTGTCACAAAGATATTGCCAAATTTGCAGGAAACATACCTCACCTATAGAGGAGAAACTGCGTTTGACAAACATGGGTCCGGAAACTCTTCATTTCCATGTTAGAGCTCATTTTCTACTTCTCTTCATAATCGCATTAATCTTGGGAAACACACAGAAGTAGAACATATCAGCATTGCCTGAAACGTTTTCTTAAATGAAATGTTCGAAATAACCTCACGCGTATGTTTGATTAGAATATACAGTAAACTGTAAATATTAAGTTAACGACCACGATTCTTTGTTCCAAATGAGGTAAAGTAATGTTCATATGTGATTCACTTAAATGCTCTACTACACTCGTGCTCAAAAATTGAGGATAATGCTGATACATGGTGAAACAACGCTCTGGTGGGCGGTTCTCGAGGTATGACTATGCGGTGCATTTGACCTGCGGTCGTCGCAGCGTGGCGCTGGCAGCAGTCCACATACGCAGAGGTGTGTTGGTGCATGTCAGAGTATGGTGCAGCGAGTAAGTGTGCAGACGTTTTCAGAGCCGGCCGGTGTAGCCGAGCGGTTCTAGGCGCATCAGTCTGGAACCGCGCGACCGCTACGGTCGCAGGTTCGAATCCTGCCTCGGGCATGGATGTGTGTGATGTCCTCAGGTTAGTTAGGTTTAAGTAGTTCTAAGTTCTGGGGGACTGATGACCTCAGATTGTGAGTCCCATAGTGCTCAGAGCCATTTGAACCACATTTTCAGACGTGCTAACGGTGACTGTGTGTTCAAAATGGCTCGAAGCACACATATTGATGTAGTTATGAGGGGTAGAATACTAGGGCGACTGGAGGCTGGTCAAACACAGCAGGTCTTAGCACGGGCCCTCCGTGTGCCACAACGTGTGAGCTCAAGATGAAGGCAACGATTCCAGCAGACAGGAAACGTGTCCAGGCGCTACAGTACGGGACGTCCACAGTGTACAAGACCACAAGAAGATCAATATCTCGACATCAGTGCCCGCAGTGGGCCACGGAGTACGGCAGGTAGTCTTGCTCGGGACGTTACCGCAGCCACTGGAACAGTTGTCTCCAGACACACAGTCTACAGACGAGTGAACAGACATGGTTTGTCCGCCTGGAGACGTGCAATGTGCATTCCACTGACCCCAGGTCACAGTAGAGTCCGTAAAGCCTGGTGTCAAGGACACAGTACATGGTCACTGGAACAGTGTCCCAGGTTATGTTCACGGACGTGTCCAGGTATAGTCTGAACAGTGATTCTCGCCAGGTTTTCATCTGGCTTGAACCAGGAACCAGATACCAACCCCTTAATGTCCTTGAAAGGGACCTGTATGGAGGTGGTGATTTGACAGTGTGCGATGGGATTATGATCGGTGCACGTACACCTCTGCATGTCTTTTACAGAGGAACTGTAAATGGGCAGGTGTATCGCGACGTCGTTTTGCACCAGTATGTCCGCCTTTTCAGGGGTGCGGTGGGTACCACCTTCCTTCTGATGGGTGATAACTCACGGCTCCAACGAGCTGCCATCGTGGAGGAGTACCACAAAACAGAAGACATTAGGCGAATGGAGTGGCCTGCCTATTCTCCAGACTTAAACCCCATCGAGCACGTCTGGGATGCTCTCGGTCGACGTATCACTGCACGTCTTCACACCCCTAGGACACTCCAGGAGTTCCGAGAGGTACAGGTGCAAGAATGGGAGGCTATACCCCAGCAGCTGCTAGACCACCTGATCCAGAGCATGCCAACCCGTTGTGTGGTCTGTGTACGGGTGCATGGTGATCATATCCCATATTGATGTCGCGGTACATGCGCAGGAAACACTGGCGTTTTGTAGCACATGTGTTTCGGGGCGGTTTTCTCAATTTATAACCAATACCGTGGGCTTACAGATCTGTGTCGTGTGTGTTCCCTATGTGCCTATGGTATTAGCGCCAGATTTGTGTAGTGCCACGATGTGTGGTACCACATTCTGCAATTATCCTTAATTTATGAGCATGAGTGTAGTATCAAGCACGTAACATTAACTGTTTGGTTTTCACGACAGACTTGGTGTCCGGTGCAGTGCAATAGAAGTGTACTCAAATGTGGAGTTGGCAGATTCCCATCTTCTCTAGGGATTAGCAGATTGTAATGGCCATGTTGCTAAACACCTGTATCGGGTGATATTTCCTAAACAAGATTGCACCTACAGGAGGACGCCTGAAGAATCTGATCGTCGTCTTAGGGAGCATGGGAACTTTAAGCCTGCTACTTGCGACTATGGGAAGACCCAGAAAAACGAGGTCATGCCAACTGGAGGAGCAACTTCGTGCAGTTGACGACGATCCTAATGTCAGCGTAATCGGCTGCAGCAAGTAATGTAGACCTCATGAATGTCTGGAGAGAGCCACATGAGAACCCACTGCGCCGTACCGTGTACAGCATAGGACGCCAAGATTTCGACCTGCAGGCCACAGCGCTCAGCCTCGCTGCGCATTTTCCCCATCGCCACGCCACGCTGCCTGGACGTGAGGACGGTGGAGAAGGAGAAAATATGAACGGGCAGCATTTAAATGGATATCCAGTCGCACTGCATACGACTTGGTTTTCTGTTTCACATTTCTCAACAACATAGGTCGCAAACAAAACAAATTTTCAGTATTATTTAATTTATTTTTGGCGCGCTGAAGACAATTTAAATTTTTATCTGGTACATCTGTCGGCATACGGACAGACAGAGGCACATTCACAGATTATCGCACTCAGGTTGCCACGTACACGTGACTTATTTAGTTCCATAATCGAAAAGAGCTGTTCACACAAATATGTGGAACGAAATATTGTAGCACTTTCGCAAACTCATAATGGAGCCTGAAAATTCTACCTCAGGAAAGCAATGTAGACCTCCAGGACAGTTTTACCGTAAAAGTGTCTGCCATTAAAACGGAAATTACCTTGCAGGTTAATCTTTCACATCTTCAAATGCACGGAGGCGCTTTCAACTGAAACAGCAAGCGATCTCGAATACAGCTCAAAAACAGACGTGAGACGGGCAGTGTGCTCGAAACGGTTAAGAAACTCTTTGCAATTCTTTCGGGGCCACAATGAAGTCTTCAGACTTTGCGTTTTCTTTAAAAGCAGTAAGCGTAGGGAAGCGGACGATGTTTTTTTGTCAGAATTTGTTCCTTCTATAACACATTTTTTCTTTTCTTTTTCAGTATCTTACTATGGGCAGTGTGCTGTGAAGTCCAACTAAAATGCGACGCCACCAGTCCACTTCGGATGATCAAATTTTCGTTCCTGAACACGTTATTCCTTCACAAACTCATTTTAAATCGAAAAATAGTTCCTTGACGTGACCAATATAATTTTGTATCCCACCTGGAACGCGGTGCGTGGGTCTCTCCTGTAAACTGAAGAGTAGGCCGAATGTAGGAAGCGAGTAGGAGCAGGTGAGGTAAAAATCTCTCGGTACAGCTTTTAAGGTAAAGGTGGTTTTACTATCTCACAACAATAATAACTTGAATACATAATAACGTGAATACCTAACTTAGCACTGAGGAGCACGTAGGCGCGAAGCCGGATGTATCAAAGCTCACAAAAGTTACACATGCAAAATCTGTAGTGGCTCGTCCAGTTATGAAATAGAAGCTAAGTTGCTTGGTCGTCTACTCAGAATCAAATGGGGAGAATGGAGACGCGCTCGTAGAGCTGCACAGCGCAGGCTAGAGGGCGCTGTCGTCGGTGTCTGTCGTAGTGCCAACCTAACAACTTGCACCTACGCCGTGGCATCGTAGCTATCAATACCACATATAATACAGTGTACTCGTCGTCCAATTCCATCAAAAACCGTTGCAGCTGACAGTGGAATAATGCGCGAGACGTCAGAAATTTCACTGTTCATATCTCCAATTTCTTCATATGCTGCATGACTGTAAATTTGGCGCAAAGTGCTTCTTGATATACGGAACAATAAATTCCGCCTGTCGATCGTAGGAATTTATTGCTCTATCATTGTCAACTAAATCTTTAAATTCTTTCTGCATGGTATTGTAATATCGTTTCACAGCAAATTTGCTGTATCCATTGCAGTAAACAGCACTGACACCACGTGTCTGCCGAACTGAAGATAGCTGTACCGACCGAAAAAATGCCACACCGCAGTTCTACAGGAAATATCGCGCTGTAACGAGTACTTCCGGGAAGGAACGGGAGACAGGCAGTGGCCGGACCTGGTGTACAGCGTGTGCAGGCACAATCAGAATTTGATTTTCCTGCACGGGTACGTTTCTGCGAATGGTTCAGTCAGCAATGTGTCTATCCTTGCTTTAGTGCAAATGAGCTAATCACGCGCGAGGTTTCGTTTCAAAAAAGGTAAGTAATCTGTTGAAGAGTTGTAGAAACTGAGGTGCAAAATGAAACTCAAACGTTTCCGTATTTCTTGTTCTGCGTGTGAGGAGTGTTTCCTGAAATTCTGCCCACAGTCTTTTGTTACACACTGTGTAGCCATGTGCCAACAGATCTTAGTAACGATGGATCGTGCACAAAGTAAGGGGCAGAACCCGTTGATATATACACTACTGACCATTAAAATTGCTACACCACGAAGATGACGGGCTACAGACGCGAAATTTAACCGATAGGAAGGAGATGCTGTGATATGCAAATGATTAGCTTTCCAGAGCATTCACACAAGGTTGGCGCCGGTGGCAACACCTACAACGTGCTGACATGAGGAAAGTTTCCAACAGATTTCTCATACACAAACAGCAGTTGACCGGCGTTGCCTGGTGAAACGTTGTTATGATGCCTCGTGTAAGGAGGAGAAATGCGTACCATCACGTTTCCGACTTTGATAAAGGTCGGATTGTAGCCTATCGCGGTTGCGGTTTATCCTATCGCGACATGCTGCTCGCGTTGGTCGAGATCCAATTACTGTTGGCAGAATATGGAATCGGTGGGTTCAGGAAGGTAATACGGAACGCCATGCTAGATCCCAAAGGCCTCGTATCACTAGAAGCCGAGATGACAGGCATCTTATCCGCATGGCTGTAACGGACCGTGCAGCCACGTCTCGGTCCCTGAGTCAACAGATGGGGACGTTTGCAAGACAACAACCATCTGCACGAACAGTTCGACGACGTTTGCAGCAGCATGAACTATCAGCTCGGAGACCATGGCTGCAGTTACCCTTGACGCTGCATCACAGACAGGAGCGCTTGCGATGGTGTACTCAATGACGAACCTGGGTGCACGAATGGCAAAACGTCATTTTTTCGGATGAATGCAGGTTCTGTTTACAGCATCATGATGGTCGCATCCGTGTTTGGCGACATCGCGGTGAACGCACATTGGAAGCGTGTATTCGTCATCGCCATACTGGCGTATCACCTGGCGTAATGGTATGGGGTCCATTGGTTACACGTCTCTGTCATCTCTTGTTCGCATTCACGGCACTGTGAATAGTGGACGTTACATTTCAGATGTGATACGACCCATGGATCTATCCTTCATTCGATCCCTGCGAAACCCTCCATTTCAACAGGATAATGCACGACCGTATGTTGCACGTCCTGTACGGGCCGTTCTGGATACAGAAAATGATCGACTGCTGCCCTGGCTAGCACATTCTCCAGATCTCTCACCAACTGAAAACGTGTGGTCAATGGTGGCCGAGCAACTGGCTCGTCACAATACGCCAGTCACTACTCTTGATGAACTGTGGTATCGTGTTGAAGCTGCATGGGTAGCTGTACCTGTACACGCCATCCAAGCTCTGTTTGACTCAGTGCCCAGGCGTATCAAGGCCGTTATTACGGCCAGAGGTAGTTGTTCTGGGTACTAATTTCTCAGGATCTATGCACCCAAATTGCGTGAAAATGTAATCACATGTCAGTTCTAGTATAATATATTTGTCCAATGAATACCCGTTTATCGTCTGCATTTCTTCTTGGTGTAGCAAATTTTAATGGCCAGTCGTGTACTTGGTGCCCCTGACTAATCGACAGTAGCGCAGCATGCGGCGCGGCGGGGAAACCCACGCTAGCACGCCCCTACAGCCGCAGCCAGCGCGCTATACCATGCCACAGAGTAACATGTGACCATGCTCCGCCCCTCCGCTGGGGAGCAGATGCACGTGACTGGGCTGCTCGCCTCGTGCTACGTCACGATACGTACGCGTAACTCGGCAGCTGGCACTACTGCTTTGTTTTGCGGGTTACTAAAGGCGCTTTTTAAATACTTTTCATTCCCCACTACTAAAGCTAGAGCGGGCTGTTCAAGTAACGGCGCATTGGAGAGACGGGGACTTGGCAGCCAAATACCAGATGTGCTCAGTGGGGTAGAGGGAGCCCCAACTGTGAATACCTGCGACAGGAATACGAGCATCTGCCTTACAACCGAAGAAAACCTGCTGTATACCGTGGTCAGAACAAAGGGATGGATTTTTTTTATTTTAATTCTGGAACGATATGTCGCTTAGAATGTGGTATTTATTGACGTTTATTGCTATGTTCCTACACTCGAAGTAGACTTCAAAAATTACTCAAAGTTCTAATTATAGATTTCATTTCACTCGATAAGCAATTGAGGAATTTTTGATACTCGTATTAATTTCAGAGCAGGAAATATTACTTTTATATTGGGTACTTACTTTTCGCTGCGGCCTTGCACCGACTAGGTAAAATCATAACAATTCATGGTGATGAATACATTATTAAAACTGGTGTTTTAACAAAGTTTTCATGAAAAAATAAACATTCTCGAAAATTTAAAGAGCAACGCTGTGTTTTACAACAGTGGGAAAATGTTTGACACAGATTTTCTTCTGTAAAGTAGTCCGTGCTTTATACAAAATTTCGTAAAATATGTATTGTAAACAAATAGTTCCAAAAAATCCAGGTTTCTGCCAAAGTTACTTAATTATTTTAATTACTAACATTTACGCATGTTTCATCTCTAAACACATATTTTTTACACTGTCGGCAAATTACTTCGTGCATTGTTCTACAATAGTAAACTGTACCGATTTTTTTCAAGTTAAGTTTCTGGGAATTTCTAAACGATAATTCCATACAAAAAATAACAGGGTTTAATAATTGAGTTGTTACTCTTCTAGATCCAACAATTCTGAAGATAAGCTCGTAACTATGCTGTTTCAAATTACTGAGATTCGTAATTTCTTTTTAAAGGCATGATGTATTTAGTCAGTATACACATGATCTTCAATTCTCACAAATAATATTAAATAATAATGTGAAATGAAGTCCTATACATAACGAAGACCGTACATCCCATACTCCTCTGTGAAATCCAACACTATTACACTGAGGTGCAAAAGTCATGGGGTACCTCCTAGCATCGTGTCGCATCTCCTTTTGCCCGCCATAGTGCAGCAACTCGCATGGCCTCAATATGTCTTTAGCCGTCCAGAGACTCGAAAGTGTTTTGTGCACCAACTGACCTCTCGATAACATTCGATGGGAGTCATGTCTGGAGTGTGGATGACGAAATCATTCGCTCGAGTTGTCCAAAATGTTCTTCAAACAAATCGCGAACAATTGTGGCCCGGTGACATTGCGAACTGTCACCTGAAACGGTTGGCTCTGGAATGTATCGTAAAAGGTAAAGGACTGGGATAGTTATTATTATGAAAAAGTTTCCCAGTACGTCATGGAAAATGAAAGTACTGATTATTATGCAGTTCCGTGACGTGCAAGAGAAACGTTCAGTGACGGCAAACCTGAGCAAAAAGCATAGATAAACGAAATTAATTGTGTAAATCAGGTATTTACGTAATTGTGAGTGTACCGTCTATTAATATCGTGAGTCACTATACATCAAGCCATTGAGGCGACAGCCGACGTCATTGTTCGGAGGTAATTGACCGATCAACCTAACATGATTTTTAGAAGAAAAAATGTACATAAGGAATGGAAAGAAATGATCGACAACTCAGTCTCAGAGTCGTTCTGGTTAGCGATGTTGAATAGGTAACGAAAGAACGCGCAATACATTCGGTCGTTCTAATCTGATTTGATACTATAATTAAATACCACTTATACATTTAAAAATATTGTGCTTTATGTAAAGCTAAGATACGTAGGAACATGTGCTTAGTCTGTAACAGGCAGATAAGAAAAGACGCCACAAAATGGCTAGAAGAAATGAAACCCCGTATCATATGTTTAACAGCAAGAGATATACAGATTTTGTTTCCGTTTGGCCTCTCTGCCAAAGTTCTCTGACCAAAAGATTTTATTATGATTTTAATTTTAAAAAATCTATTTTTACATAGAAAAACGGAAACAGAAATTCACGATGTATGAAGGGTATTATAATGCTTCTATCGATATATTTCCTCTTAGTCTTCACTGTCATGAATTCACATGGGGGCAATGTATGTATGTATTCCTTGGCTGCCGTGCGGAGTGGCCGCGCGGTATCAGGCGTCATGTCACGGACTGCGCGGCCCCTCCCGCCGGAGTTTCTAGTCCTCCCTCGGGCATGGGTGTGTGTGTTGTTCTTAGCATAGGTTAGTTTAAGTAGTGTGTAAGTCTAGGGACCGATGACCTAAGCAATTTGGTCCCTTAGAAATTCACACACATTTCAGCATTTCTTGGCTATGATATACAACGGTATACATCCATAAAAATTCCATCGTTTTTGTTTCTTTTTTTTTTTCTTTTTGAGACATGGAGTACATTAATGGCAGTCAATTATGGGCCAGAGGACCCAGTCTGTTCCGTGCAAACATCGCACACGTCATTCTGGAGCCACGAACCGCTTGCACAGTGTCTTGTTGCAACTTGGGTCCGTGGCTTCGTGGGGTTTGCGCCACACTCAGACCCTACCATCAGCTCTTACCAACTGAACTAGGGACTATTCTGACCTGGCTACGGTTTTCCAGTTGTCCAGGTTTCAACCAATATGGTCAGGAATCCAGGAAAGGCGCTGCAGGCGACGTCGTGCTGTTACCAAAGGGACTTGTGTCGATCGTCTGCTGCCATAGCCCATTAACGCCATATTTCGCACTGTCTTAATGGGTACGTTCGTCGTGCGTCTCACAAAGATGTCTGCGGCTATTTCACATGGTGTTGCTTGTCTGTTAGCACCGACAACTCTACGCAAACGCCGCTACTTTCGGTCGTGAAGCGAAGGCTGTCGGCCACTGGGTTGTCCGTTATGAGAGGTAATGCCTGAAATTTGATATTCTCGGCACATTTCTGACATTGTGGATCTCCGAATATTGAATTCTTTAACGATTTCCGAAATGGAATGTCCCATATGTCTACCTCCAACTACCATTCCCCCAAAAACCACGTTGGACACATTTTCACATGAATCACCTGAGTACAAGTGACAATTCCGCCAAAGCACTGCCCTTCTGTATCTTGTGAACGTGATACTACCGTCATCTGTATACATGCGTATCTCTATCCCATGATTTTTGGGACCTCAGTGTACAGTACGGCAACGGCCTTGCCGCAGTGGATACACCGGTTCCCGTGAGATCACCGTAGTTAAGCGCTGTTGGGCGTGGCCGGCACTTGGATGGGTGACCGTCCAGCCGCCATGCGCTGTTGCCATTTTTCGGGGTGCACTCAGCCTCGTGATGCCAATTGAGGAGCTACTCGACCGAATAGTAGCGGCTTCGGTCAAGAATACCATCATAACGACCGGGAGAGCGATGTGCTGACCCCACGCCCCTCCTATCCGCATCTCCCATGAGGATGACACGGCGGTCGGATGGTCCCGGTAGGCCACTCGTGGCCTGAAGACTGAGTGTTTTCAGTGTACAGTACAGTACACGGAGTGAAATCGGTGACTTGCGCGGCATGTAAAGTGTACCCCTGCCACTGCCGATTGCGGCCACTAAAGGCTTGCGTTTGTCTACTGTTTCCTGTCACTGAAGTGGAGCAATTACATTCGGTACGTAGTAGCTTGAATAGATGATCTCAGACAGGCATTGCTGATTAAGATTAGGTTCCAGAGATAAACATTTCGAGACAAGATTGTGCTCACTGAGAGACGGGCAGGCAGGAACAGCAAACAGCCTAACACTGTACATCTCAATTGTATCCCACACATTGCTTAAGAATACATAAAATCCTTGAGAATTTCTTACAAGAAAATGTTTTCTTCTATTGGTGGGATATGACTTTTTTTCCTTATTACAAACGTAGACTGTCAGAATATAACAATTTAAAGTGGAAAGCCCCCTACTGCGAAAGTTAAATACCATTCAGAGATGGAAAATTCTTTAATTCACCCAAAACCCTCGTTCGACTGATACTTGAATATTGCTTATCAGTCAAACGTTTACCAGGCAGGATTAAATGCATATTTCATCGCGGGTTCATTTAGGCAGCGCGAAATGATCATGAGGCACAGTCAAACAATTCCAGTGGCAGATGATACACGAAGCGTTGTGCATCGCATTGGAGTTTACTGTTAAAATTCTGATGGTAAAAGTTTAAAAAAGAGTCAAGAAACACATTAATTCTTCCGACATGCATTTCGCGAAATGACAACACAGTAAAATCGGAGAAGTTCCAGTTCATACAAATACTTATCGACAGTTTGGACTATCGCGTGCCACTCGCGATAAGGGGAACTAATAGTGGTATCCTCTGCCACACCGCTATGTGGCCTGTGAAGTATAAAAGGGAAAGTAGATAAAGTGATAAGTTTTATTCTGTCAGTATTTTGTGAAATATGCGTATTGTCCCAGTGGATAGATCGTTAGGCATATCAATCGCTTTGACAAGTCTGCAAGCAAAAAGAAATATTTTTCCATAAACATTTATCCTCCCAGTCACTGAAAGATTTCTGTCGAAGTCATTGGGAACGGATTAGGTAGCATCCAGAGTGTGAAAGAAATAATCAGTTCCGAAAATTTCAAGTGTTAGTCTTCATTAATTCTCCTCCATACATTTTGCTACCACAGAAACAACGACAAATTTTCTAACATGTTGGAAAACGCTCTGAGAAGTTTATTGCTGAATATTCACGCGTCTGCGTGGTAGAGAACCAATATCATTGAAAGGTGGCTACACTGAGCCACAGCGCCAGAGATCGCGCCAAAGAGTATTATTCAGCCGCCCCCACTGGCAGTGCTTGTCGAGAAGTCGTCGTGGAGAGTGCTTATTGAGAAGTGGGCAGTAGGAGTTCTGATGTAGCCGTGACTAGTTGTGAGCATGTTGTATGCAGTTGTTCTGATGGGCTAGACTGCCGATGCTGTTCGATTGCGGATGTTGTAATGATCAGAGTGTATGTTTCGTCAATATCTATGAAGGTAAAGAAAATCTTTTTATTTTTTATTTCAAATGTGCTAAATAACAATGCCTCTTTGCCACAGGTTCAGTCAACAAAGCATCTGGCTTGTGTTCATGTATTGGACTGTAATTCGGGTTTCTATGTGCAATTGTAGTATTTCAGTTTTATTTAATTAATTCAGTGTAAATGGTATTTAAAATACCTTGTCTTACTGAGGAAGAACCGTGCCAGATGTGTACGTTGAATCACACTTCCACACACAGAATAGTTACACTTGTGCTTTGTTGTTTCGTAGTTTTTGTTTCGTAGCTTTTATAGTTGCTGGGGACTTAATTAATTAATTGTGTTAACGGAAATTTCGTCTCATTCTTTGTTGTTGTCCTATGCAGTCAGATTGCGTACTAATACCAGTCATGGCCAACCGGTTACGAGACTGCGTAATCGGACAGACAGCGACTGAAAATTAAAATTATTTGCATTCCATATTAATTAAGCCCCCATGCATCATCCAAAGTAATATTTATGAGGTGAACTATTAAAAGCAGTTCTGCTCATGACTACCAATTTGGGGCAATCCTTGCTAACTGACTGGCAATGTGAATGCTCGAGCTTCGACATCCGTTACTGAGGGACCTTGTTTTGTTTTGGTCGGAGGACTGGATAAGTGTGCAGTCATTCAAATGAGGACAAGTGAGCAGCTACGGTACTTGAAGAGAAAACAGCAGGCTTTTATACATTGGTTAGTTAGTTATTTGTTGATTTTTTTTCAGGTGGTTTCCTCTCTAACGTTTTTTCGAAGCGCGAGATTCGACGTACCAAAATTACGGGCTAGCTGTAATTCCCAGGAAAAACTGCAGTAATCTCCCCTCCCGTGGTCGCTTCAAAATGGTTCAAATGGCTCTGAGCACTATGGGACTCAACTGCTGTGGTCATAAGTCCCCTAGAACTTAGAACTACTTAAACCTAACTAACCTAAGGACAGCACACAACACCCAGCCATCACGAGGCAGAGAAAATCTCTGACCCCGCCGGGAATCGAACCCGGGAACCCGGGCGTGGGAAGCGAGAACGCTACCGCACGACCACGAGATGCGGGCCCCGTGGTCGCTCTCGAATCATAACGAAAACACGGCAGGTTTAGTTGTGGCACGCGCGACCTTCAGAAAGCAGAAAAGACGTCACATAGTGCGTTGTAGTCAGACAGGATTATCCGTTCTCAGTGCTGTGCGGTGGTTGTATTCCATGCAGCGGTCGAGGCCACGAGCTGTAACAAAGAAGATAACGCCAGTGTAACTGCAGCTGAAACATTGCTTCTGCGGTAATAAGTTCTTGTTTCCTGCTCTTAGCACCATAGATGACGTTTGGGTTGTAGGGCGGTCAACTGCGTGGTTATCAGCGCCCGTGCAAAGTCCTAATCCTTACACAGTCCAATGTCGACCCGTTCACGAATGATGATGAAATGATGAGGACAACACAAACACCTAGTCCCTGGGCAGAGAAAATACCCAACCCGGCCAGGAATGGAAACCGGGACCCTGTGATCCAGAGGCAGCAACGCTAGTCACTAGTCCACGAGCTGCGGACGTCGACCCCACAGAATCACATGTTCCCTAAATCCACTAATATAGTGTCGGGTAAATAACTTTTTCGTCCCACATTAAGAGAATGTGTGTCTCAAGATTGCCTCCCGTCCTTGTCTAGTGTTAGGGATCGTTTATTTGTAGTATACCGCCACAGAATTTTTACTTTCGCGCTGGACAATGTGTGTTCCCCATTTGATTCTAATCGGCACAGTGGCTGTAAGGAACATACATACACAAAAAATGGTCAAATATGTCTGAATTCCTAAGGGACCAATCTGATGAGGTCATCGGTCCCTAGACTTACGGACTACTTAAACTAACTTATGCGCAATCCGTGACACGGCGCCTCTAACCGTGCGGCCAGTCCGCGCGGCATGCATACACACATTATCATATTGTCTCATGGTCTATAATGGTGACCCTCTTAAGAGTTGGAAGGAAGGAAGATTGGGTTTTAACGTCCCATCGCCACCGAGGTTATTAGAGACGGAGCACAGGCTCTGATAGTGTCAAAGGAACAGTACCGGCATTTGCCTGGAGTGATTTAGAGAAATCACGAGAAACCTAATTCTGGATGGTCGGATGCGGGTTTGTATCGTCGTCCTCCCAAATGCGAGTCTCTCTCTTAAGAGCTGGCCGGTGCCGCTTCTCCGGTGTTTCTGAATATCCTTTAAATTTAATCTTAACGATGTAACTGTGGAGCCAGCCTACGCGCACGCAGGCACACACAGTGAGGTTGCTGACGCTGTGGAAAGAACAAATTTGGTCATCGAGCCTATCCATCCATAACATAATTATATAACAGCCGTGTAAAGGTTGAGCTACAGAAAAAACTTTATGAAAAAAGCAACATTTTGATATCAACTCCATCCAAAGCAATAATGAAACTAGGACAGGGCAAGCTGTAAACAATCCTCATTGGCTTCAGTTATCTGAAATTCTCATACCTGGCCACCAAGACAAGTGGACTACGTGACTTACTCTCAATTGCCCTCTGTCTGGGGTCGGAAGATCCAGATATGATCCACAAAAACGGGGATTTTCACTCGTGTTGCGACTGCCAACTACGACTGTCGACAAGCGCAAACCATGGATCCCATGTGTTGTTTCCTTCTTTGTCCCGACCCTATGCCGTAGATTTATCACCTCTCCAAGCGCTCTTGAAGGTTCTCGTTCTTGGTCATCCACGATTTAATCTCCCTTCCACCACTACCTGGGCGTATCTACTTTATTGAACTTGATTTGCGTAGTCTGTATTTTTTTTTTTTTTTTGTTTCATTGTATTGATGTGTCCACCAGGAAGAACAAAAAATTTAAAAAAAGAAACACGATCAAATGATTTGTTGAAATGATTTCTCTAGAAGTAAGAAAAATAATGGGTCAGAGAAACATTAAGCTACCCTCTGAATTTTGCTCGAAATCATGTACAACAAATGAGACTGCACAGTCGATACAATCCACAAGACAAATATCCACTCGCACTCTTTAAAACTATAGGTTACAAACTTGCTGTGCCTAATTTCGAGCATCATTCCAAGGCGCATCAAATGTTTCTCTAGTCTTTTATCTCTTACTTTCATACAAATTATTGCACAAAACGTTTGACCGTGCTTTTCCCAGTTTTTTATTTGTGAATTTTTTAATTGTCTGTTAAATATCACACTAATGTAACTTTCCGTGCACAAAATAGTTAGGCCTTGAAGCGATGAAGTTTTTGACATTTCGCTTACATGTCTAGCAGCAGCTGTTCAGGAAATATTTTAGTTTCCTCCCAAATCACCCGTCGTGGGCTACAGAGTGGTGTGGCAACTGCCGTTCTAGGTAACCTGAACATGACCGGAAATGATTAACGAACAAGTTAACACGGTAAACAGAAGATTTACTTAACTCGTATTTCTCAAAGTGTACGAAGACTCATTACAAATAATACAACAAGGAGTAAGAGTCCAGCTCACACAATAGCAACAACGAGGAGTCCCTCTGGGTTAAACACGGACGATTGTGTCGTAGCGAAGAGACTCCAAGTGCAAGTGGCCGTCTGTCTGTCTGCAGCTGGCCGCGGTAGGGGGGGAGGGGGGAGGGGCGCGCCGTCCAGAGCCGCCGGAGACGCGGTTCAGCGGGCGCGCACCGTTGGGTCCGCCCAATCCCCCGCGACTGCTGTCGGCTGAAACTTGTAGTTGCATTGCCAACTTTGGTGCCTTTGGGGTAATGTTGACATGTGATACCACTCTCACCGAGTTTTTCAAAATTGCCTCTACTACTTTCAAGCAATTAATTTTCTTTTTATTTCACAAAACAAGACCTCACACTGATCAGTTAGATACCCCATTCGTCCACTTTTCACTCTTAGTTTGGCTATAAAAATTCGGACAGGAATCCATTGTGTAATTTCTAGGTAGTCTTGTTTTTACTCAGTTCAGACACTTTACAAAGACATACTACAAACAAAAATGGAAAAGTTTTGTTCAAAATGGTTCAAATGGCTCTGAGCACTATGGGACTTAACATCTTAGGTCATCAGTCCCCTAGAACTTAGAACTACTTAAACCTAACTAACCTAAGGACATCACACAACACCCAGCCATCACGAGGCAGAGAAAATCCCTGACCCCGCCGGGAATCGAACCCGGGAACCCGGGCGTGGGAAGCGAGAACGCTACCGCACGACCACGAGATGCGGGCTGAAAAGTTTTGTGCCCAGTGGATTTAACAAGCTGAAATTAGTCTAGTGCATTAGTCTAATGCGATATTCAGTTAAAGATTATCGACAGTGACAGCACAATACAAAGAATAAACGGTTTGTCTAGCCACGACAGTGTGGCCATAAAACGCGAAGGTAGTGTGAAGCACAAGTTAGATAACGTCCCTCGGTTGTTCCCAGTAAAGATATGTACGCTACTCTTGTCGAAGTGAAGAATTTCATTGCTGTGTTTTCTTTGCATGCAGCAGCAACTTGTATCATCCCCCTCTTGCTGTCGGTGCCCTTCGTCGCTATTCATCGAACGTCATATTTTTCAAGTTCGCCAGACATGGGCTGTTCCGGCGCAGCGGTGGTCCATTGAGCCGCGTTGGCAGATTGTTATTACTGCTGACCACGCCGCTCGCTGTACGGCTGAAAACACAGAACGCAGACTTCCGGCGACCTGCCTGCTGTAGTTGTCGGAGAGAGAGCCGGCAGAGATTCTACGTACAAAACACTGTAAATCATCAGAACTTGAGTCTTTAAGGAAGTCATTTGCCTGTAAAATAACACCTTAGTTCATTATTTAGCCATTATATAGCACACTTGGGCCTTTTCAAGCTACATCACAATAAAAATTGTTATATTGGCAGGATATTATGAGCGGGCCGTCGTGACCGAGCGGTTCTAGGCGCTTCAGTCTGCAACCGAGCGACCGCTACGGTCGCAGGTTCGAATCCTGCCTCGGGCATGGATGTGTGTGATGTCCTTAGGTTAGTTAGGTTTAAGTAGTTCTAAGTTCTAGGGGACTGATGACCTCAGCAGTTAAGTCCCATAGTGCTCAGAGCCATTTGAACCAGGATGTTATGATCCACACACGAGTGTGGGGGAAACAGCACTATGTGATTGTGTCTCAAGAGTTTCACACAACCACGGTAAGTACAGGTATAACTACCACTGATGTGAAGTCTACACATACAGGCTGAAAAATAATGACAAAGTGGAGGGACGGATTTTTGACTGGAAAAAGAGGAAAAAAGATCCTATGAACCTGTGTCCGGAAATGGACGGTGTGCATGCAACGACAACAAATCGTCCCGGAACACAGTATAGAGATGCATCGCATCCAGGTCACGACAGATGTTCAAAGTGGCCTTCTTGGAATTGCAGGTGAATAGGGATAGTAACCGTTGTCAGGCTGGGTACACATTATCGTACTTTGGCTTACCATGTTGGCGGGTCACTTGTTTGGAGCTTGTACTCGGGTTCCTCTCAATATCCTGTAGAACTGGGTCCTCCAAATCCGGTGCACGCATAGTCCGCCGCCTCCCTGAACGTTCGTCTGACTGAAAGGACCCGTAATCACACAAACGTCCATAAAGATCGTGAAATGTTGTGTGATGTGGTTGGTGTCGGTGAAGGTACTTGTTTTGGTATGCCTCTCGATCGTTTCCATCTGCTTGGCTGTACCCAAACACCATCCAGACTCGTTCCCGATAAAAATAGCGGACGATTCTGTTGCTTACAGTACGCTGCGTCGTTCACACAGCCTGCAACACACAATGAACTCACAGTACGTGGTCAAAGGAACTGTCATTCGTCAGCGCCATCTACCGTGGCAACGAAGCATTTCCCGACACATGTTCGTAGGAACTTTTCTTCCCACATTTCCAGTCAGGAACCCACCTCTGTAGTTCGTCGGTTTTATTAACGTTCACCCTGTACAAAACAGTATAAGTGCATGTAGGACTTAACGCACCGAAGGTTCCGTACAACCTTAATTACGTATGCAAGTGGTCCATTGATCGTGACCGGGCCAAATATCTCACGAAATAAGCGTCAAACGAAAAAACTACAAAGAACGAAACTTGTGTAGCTTGAAGGGGGAAACCAGATGGCGCTATGGTTGGCCCGCTAGATTGCGCTGCCATAGGTCAAACGGATAGCAACGGTCCGGACACTTGGATGATGTCCAGGATACCGAGCAGCATACATGGCACACGCCCGTTGGGCATTTTGATCACAACAGCTATATATCAACACGATATCGACGTTTTCCGCAATTGGTAAACGGTCCATTTTAACACGGGTAATGTATCACGAAGCAAATACCGTCCGCACTGGCGGAATGTTACGTGATACCACGTACTTATACGTTTGAGACTATTACGGCGCCATCTATCACAAAGCGAAAAAAGTGGTCCAACTAAAATATCCATATTTCTTTACGTACTACACGAATATGTAATAAAAAAATGGGGCCAACCATAGCGCTATCTGGTTTCCCCTTTCAAGCTAGACGAGTTTCGTTCTTTGTAGTTTTTTCGTTTGATGCTTATTTCGTGAGATATTTGTCCCGGTTACTATCAATGGACCACCCTGTATAGATATTTCATCCGTCCTGAGAATCGAGAATCTCGACGACTTTCGCCTGTTGCCGATATCGATACTGTCAAGATACCGGTCCCTGGAATTGAACGATTTTCTAGGTCAATACCAAGATAGCTTTCGCATTTGTTTCTATTACTAGTACCGTGAAACCTAGCTTCTCGCGAAATTTCGTGATTCTACGTCAACGGAGATGCGCTGTAGGTTTTGATATTTGAGTATGCGAGCATCAAAATATGGGACATAAATGCCTGTGTTATGTTTTACACCTCCAAGGGATCATAGACTTTAGTATATGACAAAAATTTCAGCTCAGCTTGATACATCTGCCCGTTCCTAAAAAAACAAGGAGGGGGTATTTAATAGGCAGGCAGGCAGCCAGCCAGACAACAGTGACACTTTAAGGGTTTCCCCTTTTCTTTACTGACAGGTACGGAACGCTAAAAACGGGAGAATGTGAATTGCTTGCTTGACTAGGAACAAAGAGGAGGGGTGGTGTTGAGAAAGGTAACTGGTTTACGTAAAGTAGCCTAGACATCTGACAAATCCACAAGGTGCAATACAATGACTAGTTTCGCATTTATCAGTTTTATGAACCCACAACACTCACGTTCAGAGCTATCCAGATATCCTCGCTTTTATTTACTCCGTTGAATCAGATTCGCAGAAATCTGTCGTGTCTAATGAAGATCTTGATTCTACTGGGACTCTAACCCTAGTTTCCTGCTTTCCGCGAGTTTAATTGTTATACTAACACGCCTCCAGGTATAGTACCAACATTGTCGCTGATGTTTCCATCTATGATTTCCGAACATTACAACCAGATGTATTATACGGCGCGTTCGCAAATTCCCGTTGCAAACTTCTGGTACTTGTAGAGGGGAATGAGTACATATTATTTTGAACAGGAACCCGTGTCCGGAAACGTACCGTGTCCATTCTATGAGTGTTTCAGTTTAGATGTTTAACTCATCCACTTCTGCATGGGGAAGTAAATTACACATAATGCAATACAATTATTAGGTAACAATTCAAAAGGAAACATAACAAACATCCATTTATCACTTAAGCACATTTGTTTGTATTAACACTTAAACGTAACATGTTTACATTATTCCAAAACAAAAAAGAACCCAGCATACTGTACGTACAGAACGTAGTGTTTATAGAAAAATATGTGCTTAAATGATAAATGGATATTTCTTTATGTTTCCGAATTTTACCTAATAATTGTAATGTGTCACGCCTAATTCAGTTCCTCAAGCAGAAGTGGGCGAGTTGGACATCTGAATTGAAACAGTCTTAGAACGGAAACGGTAAGTTTCCGGATTCCTATTCAAAATACACAGTACGCCAGAAAAATTATACACTCTGTCAGGCTCTATCGAGATAACGATATTGTCGTTCGATTTGAGTTAAGAGTGTGTTGTAGTATGGTCTTTTTTGGGCTTAACAGATGTTAATACTTTCATTTCGGTATTGAGAAAGCAAGATGGTTGGAGCACGCTTGACATTCGAGCAACGAAAATGTATTGTGAAGTGGTTTTTCAAGTTTCAAAATGATTCAAATGGCTGTGAGCACTATGGGACTTGACAAACTGACTATTGGCTTCTGTCTCGGGTTCTCCAGCCGACGTTCATCTAATGATTTCTCTGACGTTTCGCCAGCACGAGTGGCTGGCATTGTCAAAGCTTCACCCTCCATTGCCGGTGGTGAACTGGAGCCGAGCTCGCGGGCGCAGACTATATGTACCTGGCGCGCCAACGTCCGAGGGCTTCTCCGCGACCGACCGAGGTGGCGCAGTGGTTAGCACACTGGACTCGCATTCGGGAGGACGACGGTTCAATCCCGTCTCCGGCCATCCTGATTTAGGTTTTCCGTGATTTCCCTAAATCGCTACAGGTAAATGCCGGGATGGTTCCTTTGAAAGGGCACGGCCGATTTCCTTCCCCATCCTTCCCTCACCCGAGCTTGCGCTCCGTCTCTAATGACCTCGTTGTCGACGGGACGTTAAACACTAATCTCCTCCTCCTCCTCCTTCTCCGCGGTCATTTCCGGTGCGGTTCTCCTCTTGCTACCTGCGACGGTCGTTCGCTGCAGTACGGGAAGCCAGGATCCGTTTACCTTAAGGCTTTCTTCTTTCTTGTTCAAACTGTTCGCGTGTTTTTGTATTTCTACCGCTTCTCTGAACAAGCGCGTGTGATAGTGGTTCTCTACAGCCAGAACTTCCGTGTCGGCGAATTTTATCACGTGGTCGGTCTCATTCAGTGCGTGCTCTGCCACGGCCGATTTCTCCACCTGCCCCAACCTGCAATGTCGCTTATACCGATACCTGCACAAACTGTCAAACCAGAAAAGAGGCATGATTAGTACGCTCGTAAAGAGAGCAGGACGAATATGTGAGCCGCAACACCTCAAACGAGAAATGCAATACCTGGAAACTGTCCTGAGGAGCAATGGGTACTCCACAAATTATATTAGAAGTGTAACTGAGCCAAACACTCGGCGAAGTAAGGAACCAGAAAAAGAAATGTCGGGTACGGCCTTTCTGTCATACATTCCCAGAGTGACGGACAGAATCGGCCGTATATTGCGCAAACATGGCGTAAAGACGATTTTCAAACCGACAAGGAAGATCAAAGAGTGTCTTAGATCGGCGAAGGAGAAAAGAGACCCACTTGCAATGTCTGGAATATATCGCATACCATGCACATGCGGAAAAGTTTATGTCGGAATGACTGAACGATCCATTAACACCAGGATCAAGGAGTATAAGCGACATTGCAGGTTGGGGCAGGTGGAGAAATCGGCCGTGGCAGAACACGCACTGAATGAGACCGACCACGTAATAAAATTCGCCGACACGGAAGTTCTGGCTGTAGAGAACCACTATCACACGCGCTTGTTCAGAGAAGCTGTAGAAATACAAAAACACGCGAACAGTTTGAACAAGAAAGAGGAAAGCCTTAAGGTAAACGGATCCTGGCTTCCCGTACTGCAGCGAACGACCGTCACAGGTAGCAAGAGGAGAACCGCACCGGATATGACCGCGGAGAAGCCCTCAGACGTTGGCGCGCCAGGTACATATAGTCTGCGCCCGCGAGCTCGGCTCCAGTTCACCACCGGCAATGGAGGGTGAAGCTTTGACAATGCCAGCCACTCGTGCTGGCGAAACGTCAGAAAAATCATTAGATGAACGTCGGCCGAAGAACCCGAGACAGAAGCCAATAGGCAGTTTGTCAACAAGTGGCCACGAAAGCCTCAACAATTTTGTACTATGGGACTTAACATGTGAGGCCATTAGTCCCCTAGAACTTAAGAACTACTTAAACCTAACTAACCTAAGGACATCACACACATCCATGCCCGAGGAAGGATTCGAACATGCGACCGTACCGGTCGCGTGGTTCCAGACTGAAGCGCCTAGAACCGTTGGGTCACATCGGCCGGCTTTTGAAGTTTGATAATGCCGTTGAAGTGCAACGTCAGTAGAGGCGGGAGTTTGAAACAGAACCGCTAAACCTCCCAACAATTAAACGCATCATCGACAAGTTTGAATTGTATGAAAAGATTTGTGATATTCATAAAGGAAGATCAGGAAGACAGCGTACAGCTACAAGTCCTGATTCGTCGGCTGTCGTGTTTGAAACGTTTGCTCTCTCCACAGAAGTCTGCTACGCAATGTGCACGTGAAGTGGGGGTTAGCAGTAAAAGTGTACGAAGAATTCTGGAAGCTACAAAGTGGGAAGTTTACATTCCACGATTACTGCACTCGATTAATGACGACGATCCTAATCGCAGTGCAATTTTACGAATGGTATTAGCAAATGGTAACTGATGACGAACAATTTGTGTCGAAGGTAGTGTGGAGTGGCGAGGCACAATTTAAACTTAATGGAACCGTGAATCGGCATAATAGTGTGGACTAGGCACCGGAAAATCCGCATGTTTATGTGGATAAAAAATATTGTAAATTTGTGGTAAGATCTTATGGGTCCAAACTACTTAGGTCGTCGGTCCCTAAGCTTACCCTTTTTCTTTGCTACTACTATCACTAGAAAAGTGTACCTGGGAATGTTTTACGCACATCAATTTTGTCAAGTATACGTGCGCTTTAAGAACCACCCACCCACTACCCACTCACCCATCATAGTGCAGGATATATGTCATAAAATGAAGTTATTCTTTCTTCTTTACTGCTAAGACACTCCTACAGTCGAGTCAGCTAAGGGAAACCCATAATACCTGGCAGCACTTCTGAAAGCTTTTAACCGCGAAGAGCAAATTATTGTAGCCGAAAGCAATAGCCGTCTATAGAGTTATGAGAGGCGTTGCCATAGAGAGGGTTACAAAAAAACGTGGATACTATACTTGTTCATTTGTACACTATATTTATTTTATTTTTGTGTACGACTGTTTCATAATTTCAAAGATCTTCTACCAACAGGGCGGGCACCACCACACTACCACCTAGCCGTACGAGCTTTCCAGGATGACAGTTTTCCAGGGCATTAGTTTGGACGAAGATGGCCCATTGAGTTCCCTCCACGGTCGCCAGATCTAATACCTATGGACTTTGGGGAGAGATAACGTCTATCGACGTAAGCCACGCACGCTGGAGGAACTTAGGAGATACAGCGACATATGCAGCGATCTCCACTGTAACACTGACTGACGTAGTTGCGGCGTTCTGTTATCTATATAGCCGACAAAGGTGAACAACATTTAAATTACCATGTGCTAAACTGAAGGTTGTACAAGATGTGTGATCAATTATTAAACGTAAAATAAACACATAAGTAATACTTTTTGTTCCTTAAAGTGTTTATACATTGTTCTGGCGGACTCCGTAATACCGGGTGATCAAAAAGTCAGTATAAACTTGAAAACTGAATAAATCACGGAATAATGTAGATAGAGAGGTACAAATGGACACACGTGCTTCGAATGACATGGGTTTTTATTAGAACCAAAAAAATACAAACGTTCAAAAAATGTCCGACAGATGGCGCTACATCTGATCAGAATAGCAATAACTAGCATAACAAAGTAAGACAAAGCAAAGATGATGTTTTTTACAGGAAATGCTCAATATGTCCACCATCATTCCTCAACAATAGCTGTAGTCGAGGAATAATGTTGTGAACAGCACTGTAAAGCATGTCCGAAGTTATGGTGAGGCATTCGCGTCGGATGTTGTCATTCAGCATCCCTAGAGATGTCGGTCGATCACGATACACTTGCGACTTCAGGTAACCGCAAAGTCAATAATCGCACGGACTGAGGTCTGGGGACCTGGGAGGCCAAGCATGACAAAAGTGGTGGCTGAGCACACGATCATCACGAAACGACGCGCGCAAGAGATCTTTCACGCGTCTAGCAATATGGGGTGTTTTTTTATTTTTTTATTTTTATTTTTTTTGTTCTAGTAAAACCCCATGTCATTCCAAGCATGTGTGTCAATTTTTACCCCTCTATCTACATTATTCCGTGGTTTATTAAGTTTTCAAATTTATACTGGCTTTTTGATCAGCCGGTATGTACTCGCACCCCTCTAAAAGTCCTAGAAGGTTGCAATGGAAATTTCCGAGCACTCGGTTGAAATCATTGATGCAGACATCAGTGACAATTAATGCTTGAATCAGTCCTGGTCCTTTGTTTCGGTAGCTTAATGGTTAAGGTGACTGCTGGCAAAAAAGCGAGAAATTAGGGTAAGGCCAAGATTTTCATCTCAGCTGCCCCTTTTTATCTTGGCTACAGAGCAGCCTGGCTGTTCGGCTCGTAGCGAAAACAAGTGGCTGCTTTGTAGCCGGAGTGCATGACAGCAATGAAGCGAAACCGGACGCGGTTACGTCAGACGGGCTGAGTGCAGCCTCCCGAAGAGGAAGCGGCCGGCCCCAGGGAAACCCGCCGTGTCGCGGCGCGCTTTCACCTCACCTCGCTTCAAATCTCCTCGCAGCTCCGGGTCTGCGCGAGGCGTGGCGGACGGAACCGGACGCGGCCTCCTGACAGCAGCTTCACTGATGGCCGCGTCTCAGCCGCCCGCTACCAACGCCTCGCAAGTGCTGCTCAATCGGTGAAAACCAGCGGAGAAACACGTATATGGCAAATATGCGTAGATCTGTAACTAAACTGACTAGGCATTTGCAAAAACAGACATAATGTCTGATGGAAAGCCGCAATCAGTGATTTTACAATGTTATTTATAATCCGTCTTGTTTGCAAAATTTTTATGCATATGACCGGTTTCGGTTCCTCTAGATCTGAAGATGGTTCTAGAGGAACCGAAACCAGTCGCATGAAAAGTCACACTGCAGATGAAGAATGACTTTATTGTTCACAAAGTATGCATGATGCCTTTCGGAATTATTTCGATCTCCAAAAACCCAAGTGCAAAGATAGCACAACGGGAACAGTGTTGCCAGTCGTGTACGTCATTATAGATCTGATACCTCATGTTACGTACACAGGTCCTTGTGCTACCTTTGCATTTGAATTTCTGAAGATGGAAATAATTCTGAAACGCGATAGTCATACTTTGTGATCAATGAAGTCTTTCTTCACCTGTTGTACAATTTTTTTATGCGGTCTAGCCAGCTCAACTACGGATCTACGCATATTTACTACAATGGTGGCTATACTCCTACATGACTTGCAAATATGTAAAGAACTTTCCTATCTATTAGAATCGTAAACTTACAGCATGTGTTCTGTTTATAAAAATTACCTTTTTTTCTTCTATGTGTAATTCAACCAAGTGTTTTTTTTTAATTTACGCTTTTCGCTTGGATAATATTGTCCTATCGACTTAAACTAAGATTTTCCTAATCAGGAATAAATGTAATTTGTTTTATCTGTACTTTATATATGTTGTATTATATTAACACCGTTGTTGTTCGATCTAAGTAATGTGTACTTGATACTGTACGAAATAAAAAAAAAAAACTGTGTCTGTAGGAAACCGCCGGCCGGAGTGGCCGACCGGTTCTAGGCGCTACAGTCTGAAACCGCGCGACCGCTACGGTCGCAGGTTCGAATCCTGTCTCGGGCATGGATGTGTGTGATTTCCTTAGGTTAGTTAGGCTTAAGTAGTTCTAAGTTCTAGGGGACTGATGACCTCAGAAGTTAAGTCCCATAGTGCTCAGAGCCATTTGAACCATTTTTTTTGTAGACAACCCGGAACATGTACTCCCTTCTGACAATGTGGTACTCTTGTTACGCAACGATCTTAGTGTGGGACTACTTGTGTAATTTACTTCATTTTTATTATTATTTGTAGTGGTAATAGTAGTATTACTATTATTATAACAGAAGCACAGATTTATATCACTATAAAAAAATTTCATAAAAACGGAAACATGGATAAAAACTTAGTTACACTATACGGGATACGTGGTGTCCGAATAGTGCTGCTAGTCAAAAACACAAGTACTTCAAATCAGTTTGGACTTCTTGCTGGATAGCTCTCTACGTGCCCAAAGTATAGCTGGAATCTCGAATAATGAAGTGGTACGATCTGTTAGAAATATTTAAAAGAAAAATGCGTCCCACCATAGTGGTCCAGCGTTAAAAATTGTCACGGCGTTTAGTGGCTTCTGTAAAAGGAATAAGTACGGTATGTTGATAAATGTGGGGCACACATTTGAGGGCGATTCTGTCACAGCAGGTGCAATTGCGAGCAGGGCGGGAATTGCTGTCTAGTCGCGATAGGAGGCACCTCCCGTGCTTGGATAGCGATAAGGGAAATAGCGGCCGGCCGTGGCATGCAGCGACCTGTTATCTTGCTTGCGATCCTGTAAATACCGCTGTTTGCCGAGGCTCGTGTAGGGAGGAGCGTTCTACCAGGCCATGCTTATTTAAGCCTTCCCACTGCTGTCGTAGCCCTGGAGCAGGAAGCTGTTTCCAAACAGATCTCCGAGCTACGTGTATGTATAACTTTGGTTTCTGGGCATATAAATTGAGCTCTCCCGCAGACTACTTTCGCTTGCATCGCCTTCCGTGTTGTAGTTAGGCAAGACAATATTTTCTTTTGTGCTCTATTACAGATCTACGCCGTCATGTTTGGACGGCACGGCGACAGAGTAGTAGTTAGGTATCACTGATGAACAGTCACGATGTGGTGAAAAGGCGGCTACACACTGAGCTTTTCTTGGGACATGGGCCAGAAAACGACCAGATACAAGGGGTCAAATACTACTGTGTGGTAAAGTGTTCAAATGGTTCAAATGGCTCTGAGCACTATGGGACTCAACTGCTGAGGTCATTAGTCACCTAGAACTTAGAACTAGTTACACCTAACTAACCTAAGGACATCACAAATATCCATGCCTCTTTAGCATGCAAGAAATATTATCTCAAATTTTCAGAGTTTTATTCGTGCAACAAATGATGTAAAAGCCGTCTTTTTTCAACCAATGCGCAGTGCCACGCCTCCTTTTCTATACGACTCTGCACTTGTTTGCAACATTTTATTATTTCCTGCCATGAGAGAAGACATCTGTGGAGTTAAGAGGGCTGTGAGCCCATTTACGATGTGAGTAATTACACACAACCCGGAAGCAAGCTTAAATAATCTCATTTAGAAGAGACGCCAAAAAATAACATTTCGCCCACCTACTATTGCTAAAATTTCCTCATATGATGCTTGTCTGATGTTCAGTGATAGTAACACTGAAAGAGTCACTACCCTTGTGAGGCTAGGATCGGATTCAGTTTGCTTCACTGAAAATCTACTGAAGAAGGTTGATATGCGTGTTGCTAGATCTGAAATGTCAGCGAAGAATATTGTCAAAATGGTGTCCCAGAAGGGTGAGACTATATGAAAAGAGCTAAATCTTTTTTCTGCGTTTCTTGCAACTTTCATTTTTCGGTGATAATGAACATTTTCTGTTGAACCATTGCAGATAAAAAGTTGAAATTCTCGACAGACTTTGCACATACTATAGCACAACTGCCTGTGGTAAGAAACTTTGAAAACAGTCAGTTTTATTTAAATTTTTGTGAAGTAAAAATTGCTACTATCGTGTATATAAATTTAAAAAAAACTGTTGCAGAAGTTCCTATATTGATATTAAGAAACTAGTTCACAGATTTGTTTGTATAGTTACTAAGAATAACCTGCCACATTTTTAAAATAAGTAGAGTAACCATTGAGAAAATGTTCCTCATGTGAGGTAATGTGTTCTAAAGGTATGAGGCAACGTCCTGATGGTTATTTGGCTGAAAAAAGAAAAAACATCCAGATTACAGCCAATAATATAATAACGAAATGTGCAAAATTTGGTTCAATTACCTCTCAGACAGTAAAAGTTACATTGGTTAATGTATGTATACCCAACTAATTTCTGATACATCCCCCTTTAATGTGGATGCTGAACCAGGTGTCGTTCGTGGCATAACTCCACGTCATTGAAAGGTAAAGGCTTTCGGTTTCCAGGCATCTACTCGACACTAGGCCAGCAAGCCCGATTCTTATTTTGAAGTAACTTCATCGTAGAGACATGCTTAATTCTTTTACACCGATAAACAGTCCGTGATTAATTTTGCTCTGCCTTTGCGCCACGCTGTGGACGGGTAACGCCATTCTCAGGTTGTTCTCCAGTGTGGGAGACGCAGACAACGATGGGGCAGAGATATCCGCGGCCCGCGGCATGGCAAGCGCCAACTGGTCTGCGCCGGCTGCCATTATCTGGTGCCTGCACTCCGCAGGTCGCAGCCTGCCTGCGCCAGCCTCAGCACAGTAACTGCCTATTCGTGCCACGTGAAAAATTCACACACAGTGCGCTTCTCGCGTACACTTATCTGTCTGCTGTCTTCGGCAGCTTATATACTGAGGTGACAAAAGTCATGGGATACCTCGTAATATCGTGTCAGATCTTCCTTTTCCGGGAGCTAGCGCTGTTTTGTTCGTTTTTATGATAGCAAGTGTAAGTGAACAATGTGCAGCTGTGAAATTTTGTTTTCTACTCGGCAAAAGTCCTGATGAAACTGTTTCAATGTTGAAAACAGCTTACCACGACAACGCTATGGGAAAATCTCAAGTGTACGAGTGGTTTGCTCGATATTAAAATGGCGATATGTCGATTGATGACAAACCTTGTTCTGGACGTCCATCGACTGTCCGAATCGACGAAAATACTGAAAAAAATGACAAGTGATCAACTGTCAGAGATTAATTGGTTATCTTGGAGCTCAATTCTGATAATGAAAGAGCCGATTTGTGGCACAAACGGGAGACTTGTTGTTCAAACACAACAACGCATCTGCACACATACAGCCATCTCTGTTGGACAGTTTTTGGCTAAAAATGACATGGTTCTCCTGCCCCACGCACCTTACTCGCCTGACCTCGCTCCGTGCGACTTTTTGTTATTTCCACGGTTGAAAAGGGGCATGAAACGACACCGATTTGACAACACTGGAAAAGTCAAGAAAAAAAGAGGGAGGAGCTGCCAACGATGTCTATAGATAACTACAAAAATGTTTCGAACAGTCGAAGCATCAATGGGACAAATGTATTAGTTGTAATGGAAAGTATTTTGGAGGGAATAAGATTGTTTTGTAAACAATTTGAAAATGTATAGCTTTTAAAAAATAATTTCTTTTTTTGGGCACCCCCTCGTATATAAATAAGAACATTCGTTAACGAAGCATTTGCCATTAAACAACGTTTTAAGTGAAAAGGTCAGCTTTAATGAAGGAGGAAAAATACCATTGTTCATGACGTTATTAGTTGGCTCAAATGGCTCTGAGCACTATGGGACTCAACTGCTGTGGTCATAAGTCTCCTAGAACTTAGAACTACTTAAACCTAACTAACCTAAGGACATCACACACCCATGCCCGAGGCAGGATTCGAACCTGCGATCGTAGCGGTCGTGCGGTTCCAGACTGTAGCGCCTTTAACCGCTCGGCCACTCCGGCCGGCCCGTTATTAGTTACATTAGTAAGAAGCGTAATGGGTATCAGCAGATTCCATTTATTTCTGTAGACCTATTGTTTGTGGCGTTTGTATGTGTATAGTTTCCCTAGCAAATAAATGTCGATATTTTGAAATGTTGTTTCACCTTTCAGCACTTTAACAAACAAAACCGGTCAAGAACTTGCGTTACGAAGTTTGCTTTGCCCATTAATAAACATTGTTCTTTTTAAATCAGTTCTGATACTATACTCCGACTTTTCGTCTCAAGGATGGAGATTCATAACCTCACATTCACAGTTCGGAACGGGACAAAGCCAGTTGACATGACGTGACGGGCAGTCTAAATGCAGGCCTATGTGATGGTGTTGCATGATGCCCGTCCTTTCTGCTCTTCAAAGTTAAGAGCCCACTTTATTCCAGGAATCAAACACAAATTTTAACGGTGTGTACAAAATGCCTATGCTAAGCCCTCAGCACTTAACGAGTGGATCTGTCTGAACTATTGATAATGACATTCAGAATTTGTAGGACGCATTACGGACAAACCTGTGCCGTCCCCTAGACCACGGTGGCAAAGTTTGTTGGCAACACAAAATCAGTTCTGTGTATCTGAATGCTCACTACAGAGATATTTCTACTCTATGGTCTCACTCCCTTGTCAATCGCTGCTTCCCTTTCCTGTCCTTCGACTCGCAGATTGCAGATTGGTCTCAGCACAAGTTGTATGTAACGATTAGCGCCCAGTATTTTAGTCTTCACAGTTCCAGAGTTTATTGTAAAGCTTTACTCAGTAACATTAAAAACCGGAGACCTTGCTAGCTAGCACATACGGTGGATATCCCTAGCTGTGATAAATTAATCCTTCAATGCAGTTCCAAGCTGACTTACACGTAGAAGAAACAGGAAAGAATGTGCGACATGCAAGTATAACTGAACGCGAGTTATCTTTATCAAGTGCAAACTGCACCATTGATAGTTAACTTTCGTTGTTACTTATTCCATAACAAACTTCTCTCTGTACTGCCGTCAGCGAGATGTAATGCCGAAACGACAAACCCCCTCCTAGATATTCCCACTTGGGGTTCCCTTTGTTCCACTTCCAAACTACTAGGACATAGGCTGGAAAGAACCGCATACCATAAATAGGACGGATCTCCAACAGCCGCCGCTGTGACCGAGTGGTTCTAGGCGCTTCGGTCCGGAACAGCGCTGCTGCTACGGTCGCAGGTTCGAATCCTGCCTCGGGCTTGAATGTGTGTGATGTCCTTAGTTTAGTTAGGTTTAAGTAGTTCTAAGTATAGGAGACTTGTGACCTCAAATGTTAAGTCCCATAGTTCTTAGAGCCATTTGAACCATTTTGATCTCCAACAGCCTACTCTACTCCTTGGAGTGGGGAAAGAAAAATGCTGCTCTCGTCCTTAGTAGCACCGTTTGTCGGGAAAATACCACTTAAAAGCTGTTGCTATTGTAGGGCTATCATTCTCTATTTACATCAGAGATATTATGGTATTAATGTACTGTTTTGTATATCTTAGAATCGCGTGATTATTGGGCGTGAGGCATACTCCATCCAAAGCTCATGATGAAATTCCGGCTTGCTGAGAAATCTTGACGACCATTTACAGTGATTGCTCACCTTTACTCTTTTTTTTTCCTTTTTCCCTTAGTATGGTTTAACTTTGGGTGCACTTGGAACGTAGGTTTGCACAAACCATACTGCTGCGTCTATCCGGTTGCAGATATACTCGCTGTTGTCTAAACGGTATGTTTTGTATATGGTACTAGAATTTGAGGCATTTGAATAGGCAGAAATAAAGCAGTAGAGATGGTACAGAGCGGAGTTATGGCAAGCTGTTACTGCTTCTTAAGTTGTTCGTCCAAAATTCCGGCTCTACTTAAGCCTCTCTTAATTAATACAGAGCGTTTGAAAAAGATTGATCAGATTTCACAAGACTTCTATCTCCCGCATAAATGAAGAGAGGTGGCTATGGTTCAAATGGCTCTGAGCACTATGGGACTCAACTGCTGAGGTCATTAGTCCCCTAGAACTTAGAACTAGTTAAACCTAACTAACCTAAGGACATCACAAACATCCAAGCCCGAGGCAGGATTCGAACCTGCGACCACAGCGGTCCCGCGGTTCCAGACTGTAGCGCCTTTAACCGCACGGCCACTTCGGCCGGCAAAGAGAGGTGTGTGGCTTAAATTTTAATACGTAGAACAACTAAGTTTTTATTTTCAAAAGAACCATCCGATTTTACGAGGACACACCTAGTACACACGTACCATCTCTAGTTTTTTACAATTGCGCAGAGAATCAAATTTTTTCATTTACTGTACAGAAATGCTCAATGCGCGCACATTCGGACGCATGACAAACTCGTCTGATACTTTTGCGAGCATATTTACCGCATTCACTGCTGTTGCTGTGCCACGTCACGGTTCACGCAAAATTGTTGGAAGGAGGGAGCAAATAGGTGGAACCTTTCACAAACCCCTTAAAAAGAACCTCATACCAGAGGATTTTGCGATCTTGGAGACTAACTATGAACTGCTCGATGAGTAAGGCCCTTACATATGATCCATGGTTGAAGCAACTCGTTGTTAAGACATTCTTTTACATGCAGGTGCCAGTCTGGTGGTGCTACGTCCTGCTGAAAAATGGCATGTTCTCGCAATTGTGGAAAAAGCCCGATCGGCAGCGCATTCAGGTATGTGAATGCTGTATCCATCTGTTCCTCAAAAAACAAAGGCCGCAAATCTTTTCTAAGTAAACCAACAGGAAAAAGCTCATGGCGTTGTGGAGCGGCCTCTCTCATGCTCGGCCATTGTATATCGTTGATTACCTTATGGCAGTAGGAGTCCCAACGGGGGAGAGGGGCGGCAAGAGGGCCACTTGTACCCTCCTGGAATCCACGATAGACTTTTTTGTTAATTTCAGAATTCTCACGTATTTCTAGAAATTATTAAGTGATACTAATTACCCGCGTGTTAGGGGTAACACAGTGGCTTTATTTAAAAAAAGAAGAAAGGCTAGAGGTGAGTACGACTCGCGGACAGGGGTTCCGCGTAAACTTAATTATCTATATAGAAAGCATACCCATTCTGGGAATTGAGGATACTGACAATTTTTGCCTCTTATTGACATTGATGCTGGCGAGATATCGTTCCCAGGGATCAAAGATACTAGGTAATGTTTTAATTTCATGATAGAAATGACAAAAGAAAAATTTTTTCGTGTGATATAATTACAAAACAACAATTTTGGATTTTTCCCTTGAATTTTACTGTGAAACCTTGCTTCTTGCCAAATCTCATGATTCTAGGTCAGTAGGAAGCACCTTATACGTTTTGATGAGCGAGTTTTCGAGTGTTAAAGTGTGTCACATAAATGACCATATCTTTTGATTCTCTATGGCGATCATATATTACATATTCGATACGTCTAATCCTTCCCGAGAAAAAGGGTTCGTAACCGTCGGACAGGTGGACAAAAAAGCAATCCTGTAAGGGTTCCGTTATTTCAGATTGAGGCATGGAAACCTAAAAATAGTAAATACTACATTGTTTGAAACTTCTTAGTTCTGCAAGCTTCGCAGAAGACTTTCTCTGAAGTTTGGAAGGTAGGAGACGAGATACTGACATAATTGAAGCTGTGCGGACGGGTCGTGAGTCGTGCTTGGATAGCTCAGTTCGTAGAGCACTTGCCCGGGAAAGGCAAATGGCCCGAGCTAGAGTCTCGGACCGGCACACAGCTTTAATCTGCCAGGAAGTTTCAAATCAGCGCACACTCCGCTGCAGAGTGAAAGTCTCATTCTGGACTACATTGTTTGTCAGTTTGTTCACGGAGAATTATACTGTTTCCTTGTCGGCGGTTTCAGCATTGTTATGCACTCATGTAGGATGTGAATCTGTACATAACATCGCCGATCTTTTTTCTGTCTTCCATGTAAATCCTTAGTGAGCTAAAGAAAGGGATAGTTCCAACACACTGCTCAGAATAAAGTCCGTTAGCTTTCGCACATCTTAATCTCAACAGTAAGTTTGCATTTGACCGGCAAAGATTTGCTGAGACTGACTTCAGTTTCATTAGGTAGGGCTGTTGTAGTAAACCGTACTAACAAGGACTGAAAAGAAACCTGTTAAGGCAGCTGTTTAGGACGCGTGAGAGAACTGGGGCTTTACTGCGCTAGCTCGGCAGGGTCAACGCGACGCGGCGATCGACCTGTTGACGCCCACGCAGACCTGAGCCAGTGCGCTGGCTTCGGTTGTTGGGGTTTGCGCTTTCTTGTAATGTGCCAGGAGAAATATTTTAGCCTTTGAAGGAATCTTTGCCTGACGAAATGGCGCAATTGTTGCGGGGATGGTCTCTCATTTGGGAGGGGCAGGGGTCAAATCCGTCTCTGCTCCTTTTCCCTTCCCATGCGCTGAGAATGTTTCAACATCCAATGTTTTACGCACAACAAGACTGCATATTTCCAAATAATCTACTTGCTGAAAATTAAGCTGTATACTCATATGCGAAGGGAGTTTTGGCTCTGAGCACTATGGGACTTAACATCTGCGGTCATCAGTCCTCTAGAACTTAGAACTACTTAAACCTAACTAACCTAAGGACATCCATGCCCGAGGCAGGATTCGAACCCGCGACCGTAGCGGTCACGTGGTTCCAGACTGAAGCGCCTACAACCGCACGGCCACGAAAGGAGTTTTCCTCCACGGTATCCAATAGTAACTCATAAACACCAAATGTTGTTGCTATGCGATAGACTGTTTTGATCTAGCTCTCCACATTACTCTGTGTTTTGCAAGTCTTTTTATATCTGCATAATTACTGCATCGTACATCTATTTAACATACTTACTCTCCCTCTATAATTTTTATCAATTACACGACCTTACGATTACCAGATTAACTACTCGCTAGTGTCTCAGGATGTCTCCTATCAAACTCTCCCTTCTTTTAGTCAAATTGTACCATAAAGCTTTTATCTCGTCAATTCGATTCCGTACTTCGTCTTTAATTGCTCATTCTATCCGTCTAATCTTCATCGCTCTTCTGTAGAGCTGCAGTAAAAATATCTATTCTCGGTTACATCGACCACACTCTAAAATAAGATTTTTCCCATAGCGCAGTGTTCGATTCCGTGGCACATCATTTGAGTTCCAGCCATGGTTACACTGTGTGTAGTAATTCCAGTAATCGCAACTAGTAATATTACCTTTTAGTCAAATGGTTCAAATGGCTCTGAGCACTTTGGGACTTAACATCTACGGTCATCAGTCCCATAGAACTTAGAACTACTTAAACCTAACTAACCTAAGGACATCACACAACACCCAGCCATCACGAGGCAGAGAAAATCCCTCACCCCGCCGGGAATCGAACCCGGGAACCCGGGCTAGTCAATCACCGCCGCGCGGTCTGGGCGCCTTGTCATGGTCCTCGCGGCTCTCCCTGTCGGATGTTCGAGTCCTCCCTCGGGCGTGGGTGTGTGTGTCTGTGTGTTGTCCTTAGCGTAAGTTAAATTAAGTAGTGTGTAAGCTTAGGGACCGATGACCTGAGCAGTTTGGTTCCATAGGATCTTACCACAAATATGCAATTTGCAGTCAATCATCGCTACATCTAAAATGTAACAGTAAAGAATTCTTAGTTGCAGGTGATAAACGCCGAATAAAAACGCTTGTGCCAACGGAACACGCAATCACATGCACAATAAAAATATTTTTTTCTCGCCCTCGACACCTTAATTTGGTCTCTGCTTTGCTTCATCTGTGCATTTCATAGGACACCTTGCAACTAAATAAATTCAAATTCTTATGTTAACAGTCGGTCATTTGGTAGGCTCGTAATTTGCTGAGGCAGCAAAGTATCTCCCTACTTTTCCACACGAGCGACTGAATTTTTCTGCAATTAGCGCAGAATAGGAGACTACGTCTTACAAGGCAAACAGTCAAACAGCAGGAAAATGTCCACGGCGTGAACTTCCATCGCGGCAGCTGGGGCAGCTTCGCAGTCTTCAGCAGCTTGCGCAACTAGTGGCCTTGACGCGCCATCGGATGCCCAACAAGCTGATGAGAACTGCGTCTATCAAAATACTGCACGATCTAGGTTATAACCTTGCGGTCTGCCAGAAACCAGCGCTGCAGGTATAATGATTCTGAATTTAAGTGCACTGTGGAAAGACGTCGGGCCAGTTAGCTGGTGCCCCGTAGCCTGTATTAAGAAACTCTGTGGAAAAAAAGAAGTCTGAAGCTGAATAGTGATCTTTGTTGCCGAAACAGGTTAGCGTCGATATAAGCAGTTTCCGTGTGAAGTGTATCCAAACTTCGGAAGACCGCCACTGACTTCAGCAGCAGCAGCAATTTATTACGATAAAAAAAATACTTTCCTGTTCCTAGAAAGAACCTTCTTCGCTCTGCAATCGTAATTACGTTGTAGTGAAGTGTCTTCCTGGATTAAAACTTTGTGCAAGACCTGACTTCGAACCTGGACACTAACCTTTTGCGAGCAATCCACATAGCAACTCGTATTTTGGGTCATATTGGCAGCAGATGTTCTCAAACGTTGATTTATACTCCATTGGGTAAGAGCAGATTGAAGTTGCAAATCGGTTAGCTCTCTTTACAAAATTTCTGCCCGCGAAGCATTGATTTGTGTTAGAATGCCGGTTTTAAAACGTCGCAGAAAAATTCCTGACTGAACAGCAACTATCAGAGTAAGACTAATCAAAATAATAATTTTTGTATGACGAATGTGTGAGGTAGTATTTTCTTTATGAAGAGTATATTCGAACTTGGATTCGTGACTGGAAAGCACTGCAAACAGTCCTGACGCCTGAATGCGTTCTCGGCAATGACACCAAACGCCGTATTCCATCAGAAATTGTATAGTGTATGCCGGATAATGACTTCTAAGAATATTTCTTCGTCATACATCACTCGGGGCTTTCGAAAGGATAGTATTGTCTGTGCATCTACTCTATGCCTTAATTACCGTATTGAAATATAATGCTCGTCTTAAGGGAATATGTATATGGGTCGAGTAACATTTCCTCATAAAGGTAGCCCTTCACGCGAGGTACAATGCCTTTATTCCGAAGAATCACCAATCACCCGTATCTTATTTTTCTTCAGTCGATGAATTTGATAAGGATCCTCCACATAAGAATGGTACCGGTACCATAAGAGGATTCACTTGAGTTCCGAGTGAGCTATTACTTACTTAGAGACGAACTCCATCGACTGAAGTCTATCAAGATCCGAATAGATGTTTCATGAAGATAACCAAAGTAACAATCAGAGATCGGGGTGGAAGCATAATTTCAGACGACGCTATCTTTTACAATTGCACACGATGTCCTTTCGGCATGATAAGCATTATACAATAGACGACGCTTGCTGATTCCAACCTTGATAAATCGAAATTGTACCTTGTAAAAGCCTTGCCAAGTCGAAGAAGTCCTCTGTGTTAGGGTACATGTCCGAAAGAACAGACACCATATCCATAGAAGTATATAGTTCTGGCAGTACCGGCCATGACCTTTTTCTTCTGTGCGGACTTGGTAAGAATGTCTTCCATGAGTAATGAGTGTGTTGGGTAGGGACACTACAAATGTAGTGTGTGGACATATAAGGTGAGAATGTGTGTCTCGCGGGAGCCGTGCGCGAGACAGTCCCTGCAATGGCACTGTGCTCTGCGCCCTCGGTGGCTCAGATGGATAGAACGTCTGCCATGTAAGCAGGAGATCACGGGTTCGAGTCCCGGTCGGGGTACGCAATTTCGCCAATCCCCGTTGATATATATCAACGCCCGTCAGCAGCCGAAGGTATTAATATATAATTCTAATTTCGTTCTATAACCGAAGTCGGCAGCACCACTTATGAATCCGAATTGTTTCGTCTATTGTTTAGATAATTATTCCAACATTCAGCTCTTCGCGACACTTTTGTTTCCTCAACAATACATAGCTTACTGAAGCACATAATCAGTTGTAAAAACCACTCGAAAGAAATGCAAGTGTTTGACTTTTGCAGAAAAGAAGCAGTATATTGAAACCGTGGAATGTGGACAGGAATTTAAAAAAATAAAAAAAAGTCATATGTTATGTAAAATTATTTGTCTAGAAATACTTAGTGCAACAGATAGAGAAACATATGACGCTTTTCAATGATTCTTGAAATCATGTACAGCAAATGAGGCGCCGACTGAGAATTTGACTTTCAATATTTAACTTGGGAGTACTAGAGGATATTTTTTGGAACATTTAGAGCATTATTCATAGGGGCGTTCTGTAATGTAATTTCTTTCTTTTAGACGTATCATTTCACAAATATTGGACCTTTTTTTAATTTTTTTATTTTCAAATTTTGTTCACTAAGCGTGAAACATAATACGTATATTTAGGGCCGGCCGGGGTGGCCGAGCGGTTCTAGGCGCTACAGTCTGGAACAGCGCGACCACTACGGTCGCAGGTTCGAATCCTGCCTCGGTCATGGATGTATGTGATGTCCTTAGGTTAGTTAGGTTTAAGTAGTTCTAAGTCTAGGGGACTGATGACCTTAGAAGTTAAGTCCCATAGTGCTCAGAGCCATTTGAACCATTTTTGAACGTATATTTAAATATCGATCGATATCCTGATATGTTAGTATACATAGACCAAGAAAGCGCAGGCTGGTGAACTTGATAACACATTTCTCCATTCCCCACTCTTCATTTGGCTGTGGAAATTTGGATGAAATATCCATTGCGTCATTTCTTGCGAGCCTTGTTTTCGTTTCGCTGAAGTATTCGACCAAAACTGAGGATGTAGCGAGAACTTTGTCACCGACACGACTGACAATCCCGTGCCTACCGTTAAAATGTCAAAATAAATTACTGCTGTTTCAATTCAAATTAAAAGAAAGTCGACTTTGAACATATTTATGATAAGTCTTTTAATTTGAATTCTAGGCACAGGAATGGTGTTGAAACTGTATTGCCATTTTAAAGTTACTCTATTATTTGACATTTCCCGATTCCAGCTTGATCAGTCAAACTTTCGTTACATTGACTCTCCATTGCTCTTTTTGTTAGATTCCTTGAACTTCGATTTATCGAGAGTCGGCTGTTAGATCAGGCGAGCTACGTCTTTCTGAGCAGTTCGTTTGTCATCCGTGCTCCAGTCACGAGGTAACCATATTCACAACATCCGTAATTAACGAATTTCTTGTTCCTCATACGCGTGACCCCTTTCCTAACCATTTCACTGCCGCAGCGCTGTGGCCCTCGGTGAGCTGCGTCACAGATGACCAGCTATTGTCTTTACTAGCCTCACTGACTCCACGTTCTTACGAGCCATTGACGTGCGCGGCGGTGACGTCTGCAGCAGTTTCACATTCGATAAACACGAGTCCAAGTAGCGGCAGCACAGCCTCGCCGTTTTCCTGCTTCTCCTTCGCCGCCAGCCACCACTTAACTCATTGCTCTCTCCCACCCCCTTTTTTTAAACACCAGGTCGATCTGATGATTTCCTTGTACTGCGTTGAATTAAAGCACCTTAGTTCCGGTATGCCTGCAGTAAGCATGATTACTGGATTTAAAAATGAAGAAGTTTGCTTACTGCGTACTTCCTTTCGCTAACATTAGAATTTCTTTGTGAGTGAAATTTGTCTTAAAGGGATAGTGTTTCCTGAATAATGTAACGTATTATAATAATTGTATCTGGCGTGAGTTCCAGAACATCTTGCAGATACCTTATCAGAAAAACTCGATATTCTGACCACTTTGGCCTGCCTTAAAACAATCTTCAATATAACTCTAGAAACAAGAACAACCTCTACGAATATTTTAAGGGTTAATACAGTAAACTCTCGCTAATACGGCCGTCAGTAGTCCGGCCTCTCAGTAATCCGGTACGCTTCCAGCTTCTAGTCGTTCAACCTCAAATGACGCCTACAATAATGAAATTTCGTCTGCAACAATGTTGTTAGTTAATTATAATGTTCAGAATTCCTGTACACCTTGAAATTGTGGCTTTCCTTGCGGATCATTGTCATGGTTTCTAAAGAGAAACACGTTATGCTAAACCTCAACTCGAAATTAGATATAAACTGAATGGAGGTTCTTCGCAGAAAACCATTGTTGCTGGTAACAGTGTTGGACGAGCAACTATTTATGACCAAACTTCAGCAGAAAAGAGGTAAGCATAAGCTCACAGTAAAGTTATGATGAAACTGACGTAGAAGAGGACATAGAGGGAGACAACTTGAGGCTATCTCAAAACGGCTGGCGCTGAAGACGTCCTCCTGGAGTACATTAAGCACCAATCAGAAATACGGTATGACCTACGAAATGCTTGTAAATCCGTTGTGTGATAAAGCATACTACCGTCGCGTATCATCATGGTGGCAACTAAAACTTTGGGACATGGTTACTGGTGAATGTCGAGCGATACTAACATGCATGTACACACTCAAGGACTACATTTTCTGTAAAAATGAATGTATCTTTTGATTTGATAAAGTACAATCCCTATTTGTCCATACTAAATTTTAGACACTCTCAACAATACGGCACTTCCGATAATCCGGCATCCATATGTGCGAGGAATGGCCGGTTTATCAAGAGTCTGGTGTATTAGTATAGGAAAAAGTCAGATGCATAGGTACACATTGTGACGTCCCCTCTCCCCTTTTGTTGTCGCTGTTGATGTTGAGCCGCCGCTAGTGCTACAGTTCGGTCGGTGGAATGGAGACGCGACGAGCAGTGATGGTTGTCCCCGTCGGATAACGTGGAACAGTACCTGAAAATCTCTAAAGAAAGTTGTTCCTCGCGTAATGTATGAAAGTCCGTTTGCGAGTCAGCACAGTCTTCTCAGCGATGCGAACTGCTGATTTTAATTGTCTGTTATGGTTTTATGATGATTTGCTATGCCCGGTTAGTTAGTTATTGCAGTATTGAGTGAATCATTCATCACCGGCGTCGTTTCACACCACTGAAGCGAGGAAAAATTCATTTGCGGTTCAGTATCAGTAGTTGTTGCGTTAGGCAGAATTGTTCACTACGGCACGACGCAAATCCAAAGATAATCTATAATGCTATCTTGCTTTCGTGCATCGTAATATTATTTCGGCAATACCCTCCTTTCAATGCTCAAATTTCATCAAGTCACTCTTTCAACTAAAATGTTCACAGTTGATTAATTTTGATCATCAACTATCACACAGTTCAATTAATGATGGAGCCAACACGTGAGATTTCCCTTACTGACGAACAATTTTTATTGTTCCTTTGTAGCAGTTAGTTTATAATCACCACACGATACGCCCACCGATGGATCAGATCAATTACGATTCTTTTCAGTTCGGTGATCTTGACAATTACAACTTTTAGAATCGGCGTATTTTATTACGTATTTGTATTATCTTCGTGTGGTCGTATTAATGTTTCCTACTCAAGGCTAATCAGGCATTGCAGTCTTCGATACTATGTCCATTCTTCGTTGTAATTGTTCACTTTGATGAAGGTTGAGTCCAACAATAATATCTCCAATAATTAAAGTTCATTAACTTGTCGTACACTATCTGAATACCACTTCAGTTCAAGTTCTCAAGTCAGAATAACAGAACAAAGTCCGCGCATCTCTATCACGCAATAGTACTTTTTTTGAATAGAAACAATCTTGTAGCGTTCCGTTTGTAGTACTATAACAAGCGGTGCTTTCCTACGACTTGATAGCAAGCAAGCTAGCAAGCGACTAAAATTTCCATGATCGAGCATTGTAGACGGAATGAATTTCCTTTTCGCCGCGTTTACAACTCATTTTCACAATAAATGTTATCTCTGACCGACATATTACTTTGGACTTAACTTTCGTAGTGCTGGTTTGCAGTTATTACTGAGATGTTTGATAGCTAATTAAAATAACCTTTCTTTCTTTCTATCTTTATATCATGACACACTCAGTAATTATTAAAATTGGTGTTCATCAAAACTTTAAGGTGTTATATTGTCAAAGTTGTCGTGCCTGTCAGGATAACACTGTTCCCTACTTTAAATTATGACATTATTTCGGTTTTCGGGTTTCTTGGGGTGTTACAACATGTAAACAACCTGCCAAGAACATAATTGTGGAGCTCAAGATCATTTGCTTTAAGGAAGAAAAAAAAACGAACTCGCGTGGCCCCGAAGGCCCTTAAGCGCTGTCTAGCGGACGCCGTGTCACCCTGTGCATTGCGGCGCCCTGCAGATGCCGTACAGAGGAACATGTGGCCAGCACGCCACTCTCCCGGTCGTTTTTGCGTGTGGAGCCGCGGCTACTCGATCGAGTAGCTCCTGAATTGGCATCACGCCTTTGAGTGCACCCCGTACCAGTCCTCCCGCTAAGGACAAATCCTTGGCAGTACCGGGAATAGAATACGGGTCTTCCGCATGGCAATCATTATAACGGCCCCTCGGCTACGGAGGCAACTCTTTATTTTGCCTAAAGGGTATTTTCACAGAATGAAAATTATGCTTTAAGCTATTTTATAACCAGCATTAGCACTCTCATAAGTTCGTCTTGCATAATATTAGGTCATTTAATTGTACTGAATTTAAATAAAATCTACTTCGTTGACTTCTTTCCACAGAGCCCCTCTCCGTGGAGTGCACAGATTACAATTAATATAATGTAAAATGTAAGTACTTGCTGCTCCTCTGCAATACTTTACACTGAGGGATAACTCCTTATAACTCCTTATATCGTGTAGGACCTCCTAACGCCTATTGTTGCAGCACCTCACCGTGGCATGGACTCAACAAGTGATTGAAAATCCCTGCAGAAATTTGAGCCATGCTACCTCTATAGCCGTATATAATTGCGAAAATATTGCTGGTACAGGATTTTGTGCACGAACTGATCTCTCGATTATGTCCCATAAATGTTTAATGGAATTCATGTCGGGCGATCTGGGCGTCTATATCTTTCGCTCGAATATTATACAAAGCAACTGCGAACTGTTTTGACCCAGTGACATGAAGCTCTGTCATCCATTAAAAAAATCCATCGTTATTTAGGAATTTGAAGTCCATGAATGGCTGCAGATGGTCTCCAAGGAGCCGAACGTAATCATTTCCAGTTAGTGATCGATTTAGCTGGACCATACGATCCAGTCCAAGTAACACACCCCTACGACATTATGGAGCCACGACCATCTTCCATAGTGCCTTTTTGACAGCCTGGGTCCACGGCTTCGTGGGGTCTGTGTCACACTCGAACCCTACCATGAGCTCTTACCAACTGAAATTGGGACATCTCCGGTCCAACCGATATGGTCACGAGCCCAAGAGAGGCTGTTAGCAAAGACACCCACGTCACTCGTCTACTGCCGCAGTCAAATTTCGCCGCACTGTCCTAACGGATACGTTCGTCGTATGGTCCATGTTGATTTCTGTGGTTATTTCACGCAGAGCTGCTTGTTTGTCAGCACTGACAACTCTACGCTCGCTACTTTTGGTCGTTAAGTAAAGGCCGTCGGCCACTGCGTTGTCCGTGGTGAGTCTGTAAATTTGTTATTCTCGGCACATTCTTGACACTGTGGATCTCGGAGTATTCAATTCCCTAACGATTTGCGAACTGAATCGCCCCATATGTGTAGATCCAACTAACATTCCCCATTGAGAGTCTGTTAAATCCCGTTATGCGGTCATAATCACGTTAGAAACAGTTTCACACGAATCATCTGAATACAAACGACAGCTCCGCCAATGCACTGCCCTTCTATACCACGTGTACTTGATACTGACGGCATCTGTATATGTGCCTGTCGCTATCCTGTGCCTTTGTCACCTCAGTCTATCCTGGTGGATCCAAGCAGTGGGATTCACTTGGCTCCTCAGTGCGTATCCCCGGCCATGTAGCGCATACTGATGGCAAAAAACGACTGATTGAAACTGATACCGGAATTATTGTTCTAAATAGTCGCTATTTTTTGGTATTTGTTTGGTCGCTGTTTTAATACGTATTCCTTAATTTTTACTGATAACCGAGTGAGCAACGGAATATCAATTACTCATAGCAGCAGTGCTAAAATATACCTTTTTTAAAAAAAGTAATTTTTATTCGTAACATATCGACTGTTTTGAAATACTGCGTTATTATGGAAAATGGGAAATCGATCAATGCTATTTCCATAACAATGCCAGCAGAAACGAGGAACAAACCCATGGCATAAGAAGTGGTACAGCATTGCTGAGACAGTAAGTGACGTAGCAATGAACCACACTGCTTTAATAAATGAAAAGCAGCAGTTTGCTTTGTTCCACAGTATTACTTTTATCGTGTTAACCGGTTTTCTGCTTACAAGTCCATCTTCAGACATTTACTGAGTATTGTCACCAAAGAAGTTACAATGTTTGCAAACAACATTGGAAGAGAAGTAACACGTCTAGACTGAAGCAGAAACATACAGTAATTAACATCTTTGATAGTGTGGTGGTAATGCAATGAAAAAGTGAAGAAAACTGAACAGTAAATAAATGAAAATGGAGTAGACAGGAAACACTTTAACACAAAATAGGACCATCATGCCTACATAACAGTCTCAAAGATTGCATTTACTGTATGTTCCCCTAAACTCCTCTATTTTTCTGCATTTATTTATTTCTGTTTATCTTATTGATATTGCTTAAGTTCCTTATATGTTCTGTAGTTACACTGATAATTGTTTCTTCTTTTAATTGGATTGTGTATCACTCTCCATGTTTTATACCTCCTGATGTAGCATTGGCAAGTACTAATTTTATTTTATTAGGTTTTTTTTTATTTTTTTAATACCACGAACACTCTGGGCTGCATTGCGTCTATTGCTGTTTAAAAAAAAATCCGAGTTACAAATATAGGTGACGAAGAGAGAGACGTTCTATTAAATACTCTATATGATTCATGGTGAAACTGAAAAACAAGATTACAAACACCGTACACAACTTCAAACAAATTCAGCAAATTAACCTTTAATTACAGTCATTCAGTATACATGTGAATGATAAACACAAATTTTAGAACAAGATGCTCTGAACGCCTAAAGCACTCAAAAAGTGGGAATATAAACCACTTTTGCAAACCACGTCATAAAAACACCAGTAAGCAAATATGTAGGCAGCTAATTCCACCAACTACAATCCAAAAAGTGGGAATATAAACCACTTTTGCAAACCACGTCATAAAAACACCAGTAAGCAATTATGTAGGCAGCTAATTCCACCAACTACAATCCAAAAAAGATCCACTTCAGTAAATTTATGCATAAGAAACGTCACACTTTTCACTTGAACAAATTATTTTTTGAAGTTATAATTTAAGCCTAAAATTTCCGATAAAGCTATGATTTCGGTCCACAGACTCCGAATTATATACCCATTATGTCATTTTTCTTCCTCAAGATACCGCAAAATCCTTCTGTCTTGGACTAAACTTCTCAGTGTCTATATTTCATGTGAAAGAACGTCGGTTGATATGTCCGATGAAAACACTGATTTGACTTTCTCAGACTGCCGTTCTAAGTCTGTATTTTCAGACGATGAGATCGGCTGCACTGTGACCTCGCACGGAGTGGCGTACTGATTTGAAAAGATCGACCTTCGGCCTACGTCGGTCGTCGGCGGAATCCACCGATATCGGTGCCACAGTGACCGCAGTCTAACCGGGCTGATGTCGCACTGAACCCTTTCCGTATACATCAAAGTCCTCTGACCTATGGCTGCTTGTTCCGTCGTGAGGACCCTCCAGCACGAGAAGACTGTATTTGGATACGTCACATTCTAACGGTGTGTGTTTTATGTTCTGACGAGAGGGCAGTACTAAAGTAGGGACCTGCCATCTTCTTTAGACGACGGCCGGCCGCGGTGGCCGAGCGGTTCTAGGCGCTTCAGTCCGGAACCGCGCGACTGCTTCGATCGCAGGTTCGAATCCTGCCTCGAGCATGGATGTGTGTGACGTCGTTAGGTTAGTTAGGTTTAAGTAGTTCTAACTTCTAGGGGACTGATGACTCAGATGTTGTTCCATAGTGCTCAGAGCCATTTAGACGACGACGAGACCATCCTGATTTAGGTTTCCCGTGATTTCCCTAAATCGCTTCCATCAAATGCCAGGATGGTTCCTTTGAAAGGGCGCGGCCGATTTCCTTCCCCATCCTTCCCTAATCAGATGGGACCTCACTGTTTGGTCCCCTCCCCCAAATCAACTCTGTTTTGTTCCCACCGGCCTAAATTTTGGGTTGGTAGTTTAGGTGTGTTTAAGAATGGCTGGCACAAACTTAATTGTATAGTGATCAACCAGTCGCTTGTCTTAAGACCTTTCTTAAAAACTGGTATGACCTGCGCTTTTTTAAAGTCGTTAGGTTCCTTTCGTTGCTCAAGCGATCTACGATAAATTACTGCTATAAGGGGAGCAATGTGTTTCGCTTAATCTTTATAGAATCTTATAGGAATCTCATCTGATCCTGAAGTCTTTCCACTACTAAGCGATTGTAGCTGCATAGGGACAGTGTTACGATCTTCCGCGGTGAAACAAATTCGGAAGACCGAATTCAGTATTTCGGCCTTCTCTCTGTTATCTTCCGTTTCGGTGCTGGTGTCATCACTGAAAGAATGAATAGATGATTTTAACCCACTTACTTATTTTACATACGACCAAAATCTCTTATAGTTCTTACTCAGGTCGGTTGACAACGTCTTACTTTCAAAATGATTGAACGCTTCTCTCATTGCTCTCCTTACGCTCATTTACGCTTCGTTCAGCTTTTGTTTGTCAGCTAGGTTTTTACTTCTCTTGAATCTGAGATGAAGTGCTCTTTGTTTACGTATCGCTTTTCTAACACGGCTATTAAATCATGGTATGTATTTATTGAACTGGGGTCCCAGAAACGACGAAGAGGCTTCGTCCCCACCGTAGCCCTCAGTGGTACACAACACCACAACAAGCTACAGCAGTCCACTCACCCCACCGCCGCCCCACACCGAGCCAGACGAATGTAACACCAACGTTTGCGTGGTAGAGTAATTACGGTGTACGCGCACGTGGAGAGAGTGTTTGCGCAGCAATCGTCGACATAGTGTAACTGAGACGGAATAAGGGGAATCAGCCCGCATTCGCCGAGGCAGATGGAAAACCGCCTTAAAACCATCCACAGGCTGGCCGGCACACCGGACCTCGACACTAATCTGCCGGGCAGATTCGTGCCCGGGACCGGCACGATTTCCCGTTCCGGAACTTAAAACCTTACTCAGAACATACTTGTCTAGGGCATATTGAACGATGCCTATGATTTGTTCTCCACATCTTCGTCCTCATCTTTGTCACTTTCTCTTAAAGCTTGCAACAGTTCCAATTTGTAGGTTTTGAATTACAGGCGTTCCCGTAATACCTTCCACACTGTAACACTAGGTATCTTCAATTCCAAGCTGTCACATTTCGTTGATGTACCCGGACTACGAATGTAAGATTACGGAACTTGTTCACTTGCTGCATCAGACACAACTGGCCGACCTTGACCTGACATCCTGTGTGATACACTGCCAGTTTCGGTGAAACGATTGTACCAGGTAATAACAGTTTGGTTTTCAGGTGGTGGCTTGTGATATTTATCCCTGAACGCCCTCTGAACTGTAGTGCGAATGTGTATTCATGAAACCGTAAACAACACTGCACCGATCAATGACTCCATGACAGCTGCTGCTCGACCGCGTTTTACTTTTTATTCATCGTAGCAATATGGCGACGGACATGTAATCTTCGGTTCGGGACCTCCGCTGTCTGTATGACCTAATTTGTGGACCTTCCTCCAAGGGGAAGTCCTTAAAAAATGGTTCAAATGGCTCTAAGCACTATGGGACTTAACGTCTGAGGTCATCAGTCCCCCTAGACTTAGAACTACTTCAACCTAACTTAACCTAAGGACATAGACACACATACATGCCCAAGGTCGGATTCGAATCTGTGACATTAGCAGCAGCGCGGTTCCGGACTGAGGCGCCTAGAACCGCCCGGCCACAGCGACCCGGGAAGTCCTTTGAGCTCTCGTCGATTGGACTTAGCGTGTAGTCATTTTTAGCTTCTTTTACTTACTAGTGTTTTGAGGTTATGGCAAGGGCGCTTATGACCTCAGTTATTTTGGGCCCTAAAACAACTCCCCCTCCCCACCCCACCACCTCCCTGAAAAACATTAACTAACCTGATCTCCGTGTAATGTAGCTCTTCTTATTGAGATGTTACAGTGCAGTCACGATGCCTTTTGCTTGACTAGTGCACTCTGAAACGGCATGACGCGATATTTAAACGAGATCATTCACAATCGACTCGCCGTTAGTGCTGTACTGAAACTTTACGGTGGTTTTTAATTTTTCACTCGTTTCATTCCCTTCATTGATCTTTAGACGTCAACGCATCAGACACCAACATACCGGGCGTCACAACATATCTCCACTGACGAGCTGTTGCAGCGGTTAAGGCATTGGACTTGCATTTCGGAAGTGCAAGGTTTAAACATCAGTGCTGTTCTTAGGTTTTTCATCGTTCCCTTAAATCGATTAAGGAAAGTATAGCAAAGTTCCCTTTGAAATATACTTTCCCTTCATTGTGCTGTACGTGCTTAGGTCCCTAAATACCTTCACGTAACATCCGAATCTACAGTCATTCTTTTTGTATTATGCATCATGGTAAAGTAACTCTACGGAGAGGGCGGTCTGCATAGAGAGCGACCATCTCAGAGGCACACATCATTCTAAGTGCATTTCTTGCGATGCTTGGCATGTTGGCATGTGTTTCATAAGCATGTGTCTTACGGACTGCGTCAGAACTGTACACAAAGCTAAGAAACGCTTCGAACTAATAAGTTATCGAAACCCTTCAGGAGTTCACTTAAGTTTTACATTACAACTAATAGCACAGAAATCGTAATGATAATCATAGAACAGACTGTACCTACAGGGTCTTCACTGCCCTATCCCATGCCCATTTCCACAGAATAGCTAGTGAGTTTAGAGTGACACCAACGGTATCGGTCAGCAGTTCCACGAGACAGTCTTAACGATCGTTCACGAAAACTGGAGTGGCTTTGGATTCCACGTCCTTCCCCGCCCCTTCCCCACCCTTCCACCAAACAGGTCACACTGCTGCGCGAACAGCATGCAGTAAATAATAGTAAGTAGCGACAACTGAGAACGGAGCTTAACAGAAAATCCGTCGCTCCCAACTTGCTCAATTTCTGCTTTTGGATGTTAGTTTCACGCTGCTACAAACCCCCCCCCCCCCCCCCCCCCCACTTTCCCCCCCAAAGACACACGCACACGCCCATCTGTTCGGGCAGATTTTCGTGATTTACAGAATGGTAAAGTTACTGGACTTGTACTCGAGACGAACGACTTCGTGCTGATTCTGATTTAGGTTTTCTGTGATTCAGGGAAATCAAATATGTCAATGCAGATATCGTTGCCCGAAGGAGGCCACGAAGATTTCTTGCTACTCCTACCAACTAAAATATTGTGTCAATAATAGCTCACGAAGCCGGCCCCGAGTACTAGATCGCTCGTTGTGGCCCACTACGTTTTGAATTGTCAGTACGAAAGCCGTTGCGACTTGGTTAAGACGCAATAGTGAAGGTGTACGTGTTTATCGGTTAAGTTAAAGATACGCAGGACGTATTTGTAAGGGAATTTGCATGCCCGTATACAGGATTTGGTGACAAATTGGCGTACTACAGGGTTAGTTGCAAACGAAAAAAATAGAATCCTATTCATTTTAGACGCGCTGTGATCGCGGATATTCGAGCACCTACGATCCAGAGTCCAAAGAAGTCGATACGTTAATTGTCACAACAAGTGAACGTTTCGCGTACATCGTGTCAACGTGTTATACACCATATAGGGATGAAGCCCTACAAAGTGACTTGTGTCCAAGAACTAAAGGAGGACGATGAGGTTAAACGTGTGATTACTGTGTGTTGAGAGTAGAATGTTGGATTCGCTGCTGTATTTCATGAGTGATGAAGCCTGGTTCCATCTGACGCAGGACGCTGGTCAGGAAATAGTCCCTATGAGATTAATGAGGAACCTCGTCACGGTGAAAAAATAGAGTGTGGTGTGCCATGTCAGCAAGTCGGATAGTGGGTGTCATGGTTTTTGAAACAACATTAAACACCGCTGTGCCTATGCGAATCGTTGAGGAATATCACGCCCCCCTCCCCCCCCCCCTCCACCTCCGTGAACATATGTATGCTGCCTTTTAACAGGGTTGGGCGACCTGTTACACTTCACGCGAGTCAATCTCACGAATTCATGAAAGATTCACAGAAGAAAAGACTGTCATCAAAGGATTGTGGCCGCCGCGTTCGCCGGACCTAACACTTGTGACGTTTTATCTGCGGGGCAGTCTAAAGGAAAAAGTGTACACAAATAACCCAATAACGCCAGAAGTCTTGAATGACATATTCGTAACGAAATTTTGAGAACTGATGCGTCACAGGTTGCGGAAGGTGTATAATAACGTGTTATGGCGCGCGCAAAAATTCATGGAAGCGCAAGGACGTCATTTTCAGCAGAATGTAAAATACAAGATCAATTCAGTAAACACAGACCAATGCATTAGCTTATTTGTTATTTCTTTATTATCACATGCTTGTGTATTTGTTGTTGTATCTGTGCGTGGCGGGCAACTATTCGTGCGTAGTTGGCGAGCAGTTTGTATTCGGGACCGGTTTTGCGTGCGCCATCCTGTACAATGCAGTTTGAAAAATTCATTGTGTATAACACACTGTAGTGGAATCGAACTCACTCAGTGATGAAGTGTGATTTCGTCACAAGGGGAGGACACGCCTCAATGCACACAAATATTTTGGGAGATTTTCGTACGAAAAGCATACAGTTAATCAGTTGGCAGCTAAAATAGTGCAAACATCTAATATGTTTTTCTGTCACCATTAGAATGTGATACAGTTCCTCTTTGTGGCGTAATTGATGTCTAAAATAGGTGAGTTCTTTCCTTTCTTTTTGTAGAGCACAGCTTCGTACAGTCAGCGGTTTCTAAAACTGTGCGGTGCAGTGCCTGCGGCGTCCGTAAGCTTATCACACCCAGACTCGACATTACGTAATTTTATTGCGACATTATTTTGGCACGAAGAAACTTATCGTGCGAAAGCAGTAACAGCTAACATTTCCTGCTACGCTTTAAAATAGAATTATCTGGCTTAGATGAGGTGTACTCGTCGGGTTTGTGTTTGTTATCTACTCCGTGCTTTGCCAGCACGGGCATAGTCCTGAAACTGCCTAGGTAATACTCTTTATAAAAAAATTCAACGTGAGACGGAGGGGGGAGGTAGGACAACAGTACGATGTTGAATCAGCTGAAGACCTTAGCATGTGAACAATTGTGGCAGTTTAGTTTATAACGATAAGAAACACTCAGCACTCAACTACTCAGATTATCTTAAAAATAATAACAATTAGGAAAGTCAAGAAAGATAGTTGTTTCCTAAAGCCGCATAGCTGTATGTATGTGCTTTATTTGCAACTACCGGTTTATGTTAGTACAGAAAATTTTTATGTTTACCTGCCAAGAACACAAATCAGTGTGTGAAATTTTTGAAATGTTAGAAATGCAGAACCACAGCTAGCGTTGGCATTCCAACAGAAACCGATGACAGGTACTCACTATGGTTATATTTTCATAATGAGGACGGTTACGGACTCCCAGCATCAAAATGGTTCAAATGGCTCTGAGCACTATGGGGCTGAACTTCTGAGGTCATCAGTTCCCTAGAACTTAGAACTACTTAAACCTAACTAACCTAAGGACATCACACACATCCATGCCCGAGGCAGGATTCGAACCTGTGACCGCAACGGTCGCACGTTTTCAGACTGCAGCGCCTAGAACCGCTCAGACACTCCGGCCGGCTCTAACGGACATACATCACCACGAACATCCAACGGTGCAATAATTCAAATCTCCTATTATACTACACTCCTGGAAATGGAAAAAAGAACACATTGACACCGGTGTGTCAGACCCACCATACTTGCTCCGGACACTGCGAGAGGGCTGTACAAGCAATGATCACACGCACGGCACAGCGGACACACCAGGAACCGCGGTGTTGGCCGTCGAATGGCGCTAGCTGCGCAGCATTTGTGCACCGCCGCCGTCAGTGTCAGCCAGTTTGCCGTGGCATACGGAGCTCCATCGCAGTCTTTAACACTGGTAGCATGCCGCGACAGCGTGGACGTGAACCGTATGTGCAGTTGACGGACTTTGAGCGAGGGCGTATAGTGGGCATGCGGGAGGCCGGGTGGACGTACCGCCGAATTGCTCAACACGTGGGGCGTGAGGTCTCCACAGTACATCGATGTTGTCGCCAGTGGTCGGCGGAAGGTGCACGTGCCCGTCGACCTGGGACCGGACCGCACCGACGCACGGATGCACGCCAAGACCGTAGGATCCTACGCAGTGCCGTAGGGGGCCGCACCGCCACTTCCCAGCAAATTAGGGACACTGTTGCTCCTGGGGTATCGGCGAGGACCATTCGCAACCGTCTCCATGAAGCTGGGCTACGGTCCCGCACACCGTTACGCCGTCTTCCGCTCACGCCCCAACATCGTGCAGCCCGCCTCCAGTGGTGTCGCGAAAGGCGTGAATGGAGGGACGAATGGAGACGTGTCGTCTTCAGCGATGAGAGTCGTTTCTGCCTTGGTGCCAATGATGGTCGTATGCGTGTTTGGCGCCGTGCAGGTGAGCGCCACAATCAGGACTGCATACGACCGAGGCACACAGGGCCAACACCCGGCATCATGGTGTGGGGAGCGATCTCCTACACTGGCCGTACACCACTGGTGATCGTCGAGGGGACACTGAATAGTGCACGGTACATCCAAACCGTCATCGAACCCTTCGTTCTACCATTCCTAGACCGGCAAGGGAACTTGCTGTTCCAACAGGACAATGCACGTCCGCATGTATCCCGTGCCACCCAACGTGCTCTAGAAGGTGTAAGTCAACTACCCTGGCCAGCAAGATCTCCGGATCTGTCCCCCATTGAGCATGTTTGGGACTGGATGAAGCGTCGTCTCACGCGGTCTGCACGTCCAGCACGAACGCTGGTCCAACTGAGGCGCCAGGTGGAAATGGCATGGCAAGCCGTTCCACAGGACTACATCCAGCATCTCTACGATCGTCTCCATGGGAGAATAGCAGCCTGCATTGCTGCGAAAGGTGGATATACACTGTACTAGTGCCGACATTGTGCATGCTCTGTTGCCTGTGTCTATGTGCCTGTGGTCCTGTCAGTGTGATCATGTGATGTATCTGACCCCAGGAATGTGTCAATAAAGTTTCCCCTTCCTGGGACAATGAATTCACGGTGTTCTTATTTCAATTTCCAGGAGTGTATTAATCATTAAACTAAGGTGACCAGGCCGCCCTTTGTGGCCGTGCGGTTAAAGGCGCTTCAGTCTGGAACCGCGTGACCGCTACGGTCGCAGGTTCGAATCCTGCCTCGGGCATGGATGTGTGTGATGTCCTTAGGTTAGTTAGGTTTAAGTAGTTCTAAGTTCTAGGAGACTGATGACCACAGCAGTTAAGTCCCATAGTGCTCAGAGCCATTTGAACCATTTTTTAAGGTGACCAGATGTTCTCCTTCTCTCGGGACAGTCCTCAATTTTCATGCTTCGTCCTCAATTCCTTTAAAACTGATTGAGGACAACGAACGTCCTTAATTTCGTATTTTTTTATCTCAATTTTTGAAATTTCCCAAAGTAATTGAAATATGGACAATGTGTCCTGCACATTTTAAATTAGAACTCTGCTGAATACACTAGAGCAACAAAGTTTGGCATCAATTGCTAATTTCATTTAATGGCAAGGAAATGGACTAATAAAGATATGGGACTATTTTCTGAAGCCAATGATTTTTTTAAAATTTAGGAAGTATAATGTAGTTACGGGAGTCATATGGATAATCGTGGTGTTATTTCATTTCTGTTTTAATTGAAATATTTTTAGAATGAGGAATAAATCTTATCTTTTTCAGCATCCACTTGCTTGCGATTTAAATAAATAAAGCTCTGTTTGCGTTTTCAGTTGAGAGTGCTATAACCTTTATTAGCCAGCCTGGTGGCGCATTTGTCTAAGCCAGTTTGTCAATGTGTGTTCTACAGAACGCTGGTGTTCCGCGCGAAGTGAATAAGTGTTTAGCGAAAATATTATTAACATGACGTCGTTTCTGGTTTTTTTTTTAAATTTCAAAGATTTTATTAACCTTCAAAATAAACAAATTGCTCCATCAGAGTACCAGGATTCTCATAGTGTTTCGTCAGATGATAAGTTAGGAATACCAGGTCTAAACGATTGGCTTCTGGTCATTCGTTCGAGATGGGTCTGGGATCGCAAGCCAGCGCTCGACAGAGTTTAATCAAGGTCATATTTGTGCTCAGTAGCGACTACATTGGTTTTGAGGTTAGTTGAGGCAATGCGTTTACTTTTGTCAAAGTAAGTAAATACTTGTTAAGCATATGGTCTGTATGCTTTTTGAAACCATTCTTTGTTTTAATTTTTCTTCTTTTTCATTTTCACGCGCCCTTCGCCGCACCTAAAAGTTTGCCGTCCTAGGCAGCCACCCACTCTTGCCTAATCGTAGACACGGCTCTGCCCAGCATTAGGGAAGTTATCTAATGTGAGAGTCAAACCACGTTAGTGGGTTGTCGTAATAAAATTGATTACACCCAAAACTGCTTGTCACAATGTACAAACATGACTGCTGGATGAGAGAGGCCTAGAAAAAAGCGAGGAATAAATAATAATGAATCGGACATAATGTAGAAGGGGATAAAAACCTACAAATTTACTAACGTCCAAACTAAGTACTGCAAGTACAGGGGGAAATATCATCCAAAAAAATAATAATGAAGCATGGAACCAAAACGTGGAAAATGTAAGAAATATGAAAAATAGCTTATCAGATAACACCCTGTGGGATATATTACAAGATGCGGTAGACACCAACTGTACAAAACCGACGTTAGTAAAACTTAAAATCCTGTGTTATGTGCGGAGCAATACGGCGGAAGAACGCACATAATACAGGATTTTAAATTTTACTTACTCGGTTTTACACAGGTGGTGTCTACCAGATGTTGTAATACTGTCTATTCTACAGGGTGTTATCCGGTAAGCTATTTTTCATATTTCTTCCATTCTCGACGTTTCGGTTTCATACTAGTGTATTATTTTTTATCACAGCACTAACCCCGGATGTTAGTTAATTTTTAGGCATTTTATCCTCTTTCACAGTAGTGCCCGTTCCATTATTTGTTTTTCCCCCTTTTTTTATAGGCCAGGTTCGTTCAGCAGTCATGCGTTGTACTTTTGACGAGTTTCTTTTGGGTGTACACAATTTTATTATGACAACCAGCCAATGTGATTTAACTCTTAACGCTTTACGTTATAACAATATAAGCATTGTGAGTACGTGTCATACTTTTCTGTTGAATGCCAACAGTATCTATGGTTCACTATTTCTACCATTATGAAAAATTTCACCCACTGTTTTGTATCCTTGGCAAATAGACCTGAAGATGGGTCTATAGAAACGCGGAACGTGTAGTTGTCAATAAATTACTTTTACACGGCTTTTGGAAACACACTTGACTTGTAAATTGTTATTTTTTTTATAATTTAAGTAGTTATTATGTGTTGAGTGTTTTTTTTTTTTATTGTCATTCACAATGTCTCTGGACTATGATTGCCGTCCCCAGAAAGTTGTTTGCATTCATTTTGTACCACTAGTTAGCTGCAAATTCTGAGGTATGCTCTGACTAATAGCGAAGAGCGTTCGGTGCACGATGATTCGTTGTATTCGACCTGGAAGTGTGTTGAGAAATGCTACAGCGTATCCCAGGGATATGGGGCGGGGCCAATCTTATCAAGAGCCGGCCGGTGTGGCCATGCGGTTCTAGGCGCTTCAGTCCGGAACCGCGCGACCGCTACGGTCGCAGGTTCGAATCCTGCCTCGGGCATGGGTGTGTGTGATGTCCTTAGGTTAGTTAGGTTTAAGTAGTTCTAAGTTCTAGGGGACTGATGACCTCAGATGTTAAGTCCCATAGTGCCCAGAGCCATCTTATCAAGATCTGACTGAATATTTATACAGCCTCTTTCATACAACGCTTCATTACAGATAACTGCACATCTCCAAATAGTTTGAGGTTACTATTAATATTGTACGCAAGGTCATTAATATAAAACATGAATAGCTAGGGTCCCAGCTCACTCCCCTGCGGCACATCCGATATTACTTCATCTGATGATGAATCTCCATGTAAGATAAAATGCTGTGTCATCCCTACCAAAAAGTCCTCAACCCAGTCACAAATTTTACTTGATACCCCCCTATCATCGAATTTTTGACAAGAAGCATAACTGTGGTACTGAGTCAAACGTGTTTCGGAAATTAAGAAATAGTGCATCTGTCTGACTGCCTTGATTCGAATCTCTCAGTACGTCAAGTGAGAAAAGTGCGGGTTGGCTTTCACGTGATCGATGTTTTCGAAATCCATGCTGATTGATATTGAGAAAGTCATTCTGTTCATTATGTTGGAGCTCAGAATATGTTCTAAGATCCTACAACAATTAGATGTCAACGATATTGAACGGTAATTCTGTGGATCGCTTCGACCATCCATCTTGTAGACGGGTGTGACCTGTGCTTTCTTCCAACTACCGGGCACGGTTTTCTGTTCGAGGAACCTATGATAGATTATAGTTAGGCTACCTCAGGCGCAAATTCAATATAGAATGTGATAGGGATTCCATTTGGCCCTGGAACTTTATTCAGTTTTATGGATTTCAGCTATTTCTCCAACATCACTGACAGTATTATTTATTATTTATTTCTGCCTGGTTTTCCTTTTTAAAGGAACATTTGAAAACGGAGTTAAGCATTTCAGCTTTTGCTTCGCTAGCCTCAATTTCAGATCCCGTCTCATTCGCTATGGACTGGGCACTAACTTTGGTGCCACTAACAGCTTTTGGGTTTTGTGAAAGATAATTTGTCAATATTCTGCTGCAGCAGTCATTGAAGGCTTCACGCATTGCTCTCTTGACAACCAATCGCGTTTCATTTCGCATGTCTCTATCTGTAGTCGAAAGCTTTGTTTTACACCTATTATGCAGTAAGCTCTATTCCTTTAAAAGTTGATTTACAGTGATGGTATATCATGGGGAGGCCCTCCCATTACGAACTGTAATACTGGGTATCTATCTACCGTAATGTCAACTATTCTTTTGAACTAGAACCATAGTTCCTCTACATGCTTCTGCTCTGTGCTGGAAGTTTCTGGTTCGTCATTGAGATATGACACTACTGATTTATTATCTAGTTCTTTATGCTCGTTTTAGTTGTAATTTGTACTTTGCTAATCATTGTTGCCACAACTGCGTCATAGTAGCTGATACCAGTTTCGAAGAGGACTTCCTCAGAGAGGTCAGGTTTATTTGTTGGAATTATACCCATTGTACCGTATTTCCATCGTGAGTGGGGTTCTGAACTATCTGTTCTAGGCAGTTTTCAAGGAAGGCATTCAGTAATGTTTTACTGGATGTGTTATCACGCCCACCACTAACAACACTGTAAACTTTCCTGTTAATTGTTGGATTGTTGAAGTGCCCACCGATAGTTACAGTATGATTGGGGAACTTACGTACAAGCGAACTGACGTTTTCTCTGATGTTTTCAGTTACGTCAGGAGATGAGTGGTGGGCGATAGAAGTATCCAATCACCGTTTTATGCGCCTTCCTGATACTGAGTCTTGCCCAAACAACCTCGGTAGATTTGAGTTTCTTGTCTATGGCGACAAATACACCACCTCCACTTCCCGTTAGCCTATTCTTTCGATATACAATTAAATTTTCCCCAGAAATCTCACAGCTATCCATTTCAGGCTCCAACCAGCTTTCTGTACTTCCTTTGTGTGAGTTTCACTGATTTTCAAGAGCACTTCGAACTCGGGAACTTTGTTGCGTTTGCTTCGGCAATTAACCACTAGCATATTAATACTCTCACCTATGGGAGCCATTATCTTACAGCCCTAGTGTGCGCCCCCCACATACACACAGTTAGCTACATGGCTATCAGCCTCTGATGTGGTCTGCGTAGTGCACATCTGACCCATTTAGGGGGTGTCTACAGCTCTCAGCCCTATTGCGCAAATCCAGGAAATCACAGCCTAGCTTGTCACAGAACCCCCGATGGCCCCGTTTGAGTCCTTTCACTCGACTCAGATTCAAGGGTCACGATCAATCCTGGGGACAGTGCTGCAAACTGTGAGTTTTGTTGAAAGTCCTTGAGCAAAGCTGGTCTTCTCAACCTTCTCCGCCAGTCGCTTGAGCGACCGAAGTAAGAACTCGGAGCGCTGAGGACAGGCATTATTTGCTCCTACGTGTGCCACAATCTGCAGCTAGTTGCAACCTGTTCCTCCAGTGGCTGCCGGAATAGGCTCTACAGCATCTGCAGCTAGTTGCATCCTGTTCCCTCAGTGGCTCCCGGAATAGGCTCTACAACATGTTGAATGATGCCCCGAGCATACACTCTGAGTGCACCACCGCCTTTTCATGTATGTCTCTTGCTGCCATCCCTTAGGAGTATCGTCATTTGCTGTACATTTGAACTGCCAACGATTAACAGACACCGTACGAAACAGGTTTCGCCCTCTCCTTTAACAAACGTCTGCTTAATCTTCTTTATTGCGTGATCAGTGCACAAACTGTATAACACGGAGGATAGAATACAGCACGGTTTCCTTTCCTTCACAACTACTGCTTTCCTTTCATTCCATAGACTCCCGTGGTATAAGAACTGATTATAAACCATATCACAAGTCCCCACTTACAACAGCTGCAGGTCATAAAATGAAAGCAGAAGCTGAGAAGCGAATGCAACGGATTGTAGCTTGTTCCCGACATTATTCAGTTTGTATATTGAGAAAATAACAAAGGAAGCCAAGGAGAAGTTTGGAGAGGAAGTTAAAGTTCAGGAAGAAGCAAAAATCTGAGATTTGCAGATGGCATAGTAATTCTGTCAGAGACAGCAAAGGACTTGCAAGAGCGGTTGAATGGAATGGATAGTGTCTTGAAAAGAAGTTATATGATGAACATCAACAAAAGTTGCACAATGGTAATGGAATGTAGTGGAATGAAATCAGGTGATGCTGAAGGGATTGGGAAATGAGAAATTAGAAGCAATAGTGCTGTATCGGCAGCAAGGTAACTATCTGATATAAATTTAAGTGTCCGGAAGTCTTTTCTCAAGTTTTTCTTGTATGGTGCGAAGTCTTGTAAGAGAGACGAGGACAATTACCAGTTCAGATAAGGAGAGAACAAAGCTTTTGAAATGAGCTGCTACAGAAGAATGCTGCAGATTAGATGGATAGAGCGAGTATCTAATGAGGAAGTACTAAGTGGAATTGGCACAAAAAGAAATTTATGCACAACTAAAATCTTAGATTCCCAGGTCATTTTTGTCACATTCTGTCCCAGGTGCCGCCTGACAGACTCCTGTGTTTAAATATCCATAAAAATTCAGCAATTTCAGTAAAACAGTTCAGTTTATTATGTAAAAGGTTACACTAACATCACACGAAAATATATTTAAGTTAATTGTAAAGTTTATTTTTACGAAAAAACCGCATTTAAACAGAAAACTGCACACAATGACCATAATATTACATGGAAATGTTAATGCTATGCAAACTCAAATATCTTGGACCTTAAATTTTACATTTTGCTGTATCTTTGTTTATTATACATATAATAACAAAACCATAAAAAATGCCAAAGAACATGCATAAAATGAAACTTATACTAGTACTTTTTAGGCTTTTCTTCTCAGAGGCTTTCTTCGCACTCATTGGAAACTGTTGTAGAGATTTGAAGTTGGATTGTCTGATTGCATCATTGGCAAATATACGGTGTCTTTCACTTCGTTTTGGGTCACAAGTGGAGCATGTGCTGCGTTGTTCGAATAGTTCTACAAAGACTGCTGCTATTGCTTCTGCTACACACGAAACATAGTGAATGGATGCACGAAGTTCACAGGATATGTGATAGTCGATGACTCGCATTTTATCTGTAGTGTCACAACTAGGTTGGAAGCGTCTTTAAAAAAAATAAGCGACACTCTTGTGTACTGTCTTTGTAGGAATTGGGAAAGAAAAACGCATTCAACCCAATAATGTCCAACACGAGGAAAAACAATGTCACTGGCCATTGTTGGAAGATAGTTCGACGGACAGCGATATCCATTTCGCCCAGAAATATTTCTAACAGAATCTTTAGCTAAATTTTCAGTCGCTACACTTTTATCTTGATCACTTGCTTCGCTCAAGAAACTCATAGATGGCAAAACAAATTTGTCTTCACTTTCTATTTCGTTGTCATTATCTGATCCAACATGACTTGCTAACCTTTATTGAAACTATTTTAAATCAGGATCTTAGATGTCAAGGGTCTGAAACACGAACACAAGTGGTTACTGACAAAGGAAACCACAACGGGTTCGGGGAAGAATAACAAAGGCAACGCAGTTATCTCTTACCTCATCACAATGCATTAACAACAGACTTAACAGTAAACGCTGGTGATCTGTGAGGCCGCATCTGGGACGTTTAGGGTTAGTTAAGAGTGGAGTGGTTGATAGAACACATCGTTAAACACAAAGGACTCGTCAGATTCACGATGGAAGAAAGTGTTGGGGGTAATAACAGCAGAGGGAGACCAAGGGGTGAATGCATTAAGCAGATCAAAATTGATGTAGATTGCTGTAGTTACGCAGAGGTGAAGAGACACCGGACAGAGTGGAGAGCTGCATCAGACCAGTCTTAGGCCGGTATTACACTATCAAATTTCTTTGTCAAAGATATTTGATGGTGTAATAGGGAACTTTGTCAAATTTCGTCCAATATTTGATCAAATGTAGGGCCTCGCTGTAGATTTGATCAAAGAAGTCGCTTGTCTTCTGTTCACTGCAATGTGACATGTTACCACAGGGAGTGCTAGTATCGCTGCAGCGTTCTGTCGTCTGTAGTGTCTTTATAAACATTGCCGGTAAATACAATTGGTGTGTGCCGACAACTACAAAATTAATAGAGATGTATGAAGCTGATGAGGCGCTTCACAACGTGAGGCACCCTGAATACAAAAATAGATTAAGAAGATTGTAGACCTGACCTGACGTGACGTGATCTAACCTAACCTAACCCAACCCTCTCCTGTAGCAAGGAATCGGAGTGTCACAGTGAGCCTGTCTTCTGCAGATGTAGCAGTTCTTAAGTGAATATTGTACTTTGTGATATAAGGATACACTTCACTGAGCACATACAGAAATGTATGCTCATCCTTTCTTAAGTAATTGACGTACGACTTGACATCCTCACTATAAGCTCACGTAACAAGTTTTGTTGAATGCTTTTATCGTGTCGTCGTAAAACTCACGGTTTCACCCAGATATTCCCCCGATTCTCTTCCGCATGTACACATAGTGCAATTGTGGTACATGCAACTGCTGCGGTTAATAACAAGTCGTCGTTGTCAGCCATCTTGAACTTTGACGAAAAATATGATGACAGAGTAATACCCCTTCTAGCGCTACGTCAAAGATCTTTGTCAAATATATTTGACGGAATATTTGATCACATCTTTGATCAAATCTTCGACAAAGAAATTTGATAGTGTAATACCGGCCTTAGGACTAAAGACGACAACAATAAAATCATCCTCATCATAAGTTCACTTCATATCATGTTGTTTAATTACTCACTTAGAATTTGCTGAAAGCCAGAATTATTCACGACAAAGGAAGAAGTTTAACAACGGCAGAAGCAGACCAGGACAAAGAGTGAGACAGTGTGGACAGCGACTGCAGATGTGTAAACGTGAGAACGGGGGCACGCGCCTCGCTGGAATTGCCTTTGTGAGATGGGGCGGACTCGTCAACAGGTGCCGGCGAGTGTCTGGCCAGCTGTGTGACTAACGGCACGCGGCCAGCCGCAGCCACGCTTGGCAACGCCGCGCGGGCAGCCAGTGGGCGCGCACGTCAGCGCAGCGGCAGCGGCAGCCGCACGCAGCACGCGGCAGCCGGGCCGGACAGGAGTCAAGAGCGCGGCCGGCTCTGCTAATGTGCCTCGCGTGACCGCCCGCCCATGCTGGCGCCGCGTAGCCCTGGTTCAAATGGCTCTGAGCACTATGGGACTCAACTGCTGTGGTCATCAGTCCCCTAGAACTTAGAACTACTTAAACCTAACTAACCTAAGGACATCACACACATCCATACCCGAGGCAGGATTCGAACCTGCGACCGTAGCAGCAGCGCGGCTCCGGACTGGAGCGCCTAGAACCGCACGGCCATCGCGGCCGGCTCCGCGTAGCCCTATCACAGCGTTGAGTTGCATCTGGTTCCGCTATTCCAAACACTGTGATAAACCAACACGTCCAGCTAAGAGTTGGGTCTTCAAGGCCTAGTCTGCAATGCACTATAGCCACACGACGGAGGTGCTGCACGCAGAAAAGTAGTGCAAAGACTGGCAACTTGCTAAGTTTCGCAGCACACTAAAATTCTAATAAGCCAGTCGCAATTGAAATCAGCCAACTCGCACAAATACTTGAGTGTAACAACTCTTAATTCCGTCTGGAAAACTACAAGGAAGTGTGTCTTTGTCATAAAATGCGTCTCGCTTTATTTATTTGTTGCTTTATTTATTCATTCATTCCATTGATCATCTCTCACTTACACAAGTTTTGTCATCACAGTATTGTGAAAATAGAAATATACATAACAGCAGAATATACTGAAACGTCCCCTTAGAAAAATTTATGAATGATTGTGCTGGTAAACCTCTTACATTATTTGATTTTCAAACGGCTGAGCAAAACTGAACGTACTCAGACATTTCGCTCTTTACCTATTCTGATCAACACTAAACTGACACACAATATTTTTTTTTAGCGCAACGCAATCTGACTTTCAATAATCCCTACAAAAGAATGGCCCTGACTAACAATAACCTATACCTATCATGAATCACTTACCTCACAAAAATCTTCGTTACTTAAACTATTGCAATACAGCGAGCGCCACTACTGCCAGCTAAATAAAAGATTCTAACTACTGAACGCACTAACTGCTGATCGGCATAGTTAGCAAATAAAAGATTTTGATAGAGAACAAACAATGTATTTACCTTAATAATGTTCAAAAGTGATTTTATATGTATCAGTTCATGACATCCAGTCTTACAAATTTACTGTCTCTTGATGGACACACGTCCAGATCATCCGCTCTCAAAACTCCGCCATCTCTCTCCCCACATCCACCACTGCTCGCGGCTCACCTCCAACTGCTCAACGCTACGCTCTGTTAAAAGCCAACTGCCCAACACTACAATAGCAAACAACAATGAAAACGAGCCACAGACTGCAGGCAGCACAGCCAGTGATTTTCGTACAGAGCGCTACGTGGCGTTACCAACATAAAAACCTAAACAGCCTTCTTACAATACTAGCATGTTTTTTTTTTTATCAAGCCTTGCTGAATAAGCCATCATGGCATTTTGCTGCACCCCATTTTACAACCATTATCGATAGTTTACAAATTGCACCAGACAACTTATTAATATAACGCATCATTACTGGTCTGTAATGAAACATGATTATAGCATGGCTATACAGAGAAGGAACAGTCTATAGGAACATCTCTTCCATATGCCATTGTCCTGCAGCGGTGCAGTGTTGCTATGGTTATGAACGGATTGGGCATGGTTAGTTCATGGGACGCCCTTCCGATCGCCAACCTGTTACTCCTAGGACGGAAGATGTGTAAACCGACTGTCTGCCTAAAGTGTTGTGTTGTTGTGGTCTTCAGTCCGAGGACTGGTTTGATGCAGCTCTCCATGCTACTCCAACCTGTGCAAGCCTCTTCTCATCTCCGCAAAACTACTGCAGCTTACACCCTTACTCTAACCTGTGCAAGCCTCTTCTCATCTCCGCAAAACTTCTGCAACTTACAACCTTCTGAATCTGCTTACTGTAATCATCTCTTGGTCTCCCTCTACAATTTTTACTTCCCGACTTCCCTCCAATATTAAATTGTTGACCTCATGTTTTAGTGTGTGTCCCTTCTTCTGGTCAGGTTATGCTGCAGATCTCTTCCCAGTTCTGTTCAGTACTTCTTCGTTAGTTAATGTGATTTACCCGTCAAATCTTCAAAAATGGCTCTGAACACTATGGGACTTAACATCTGAGGTCATCAGTCCCCTAGAACTTAGAACTAATTACACCTAACTAACCTAAGGACATCACACACACCCATGCCCGAGGCAGGATTCGAACCTGCGTCCGTAGCGGTCGCGCGGTTCCAGACTGCAGCGCCTAGAACCGCATGGCCACTGCGGCCGGCGTCAAATCTTCAACATTCTTCTGTAGCACAACATTTCAAACTACTATATTCTATATTTGTCTAAACTGTTCGTTGCTCATGTTTCACTTCGATGTATGGCTTCACTTCAGCCAAATACTTCCAGAAAATACTTTCTAACCTCGAGATCAATATTTGATGTTAACAATTTGCTCTTCTCCAGAAACTCTTTTCTTGCCATTGCCAGCCATTTTATATCCTCTGTGCTTCTACCGTAATTTATTTTTCTGTCCAAATAGCAGAACTCATCTGCTACTTCAAGTGTCTCTTTTCGTAATCCAATTCCCTCAGCATCGCCCAATTTAATTCGACTCGATTCTATTATATTTCTTTTGCTGTTGTTAATGTTCATTTCATACTTTTCCTTTCACGACGCTGTCTGTTCCAAGTCCTTTGCTGTCTCTGACAAAATTACAATGTCATCAGCAGACCTCAAAGTTTTTATTTCTTCTCTCTGAACTTTAATTCCTTCACCAAATTTCTCTTTGTTTTCCTTTACTGTTGCTCACTGCACGGATTGAGTAACATTGGGAATAGGCTACAACCTTGTCTCACTGCCTTCTCAACTCTGCTTCCCTTTCATGTACCTCGACTTTTACAGCTGCCGTCTGGTTTATATAGAGTGTGTAAATAGCCATTCACCCCTTGTATTTTATCTCTGCTATCTTCAGAATTTCAAAGGGAGTATTCCAGTCAGCAATGTCATAAGCTATCTCTAAATCGAATGCTATAAACGCAGGTTCGCGTTTCCTTAACCTATCTTCTGAGATAAGTCGTAGGGTCAGTGTTGCCACATTTCTCCGGAATCTAAACTGACTTTCCCCGAGGTCGGCTTCTACCAGTTTTTCCAGTCTTCTGTAAAGAATTCGTGTTAGTATGTAGCAACCATTACATATTAAACCGATAGTTCGGTAATTGTAACACCTGTCAGCACTTGTTTCTTTGGAATTGGAATTATTACTTTCTTCTTGAAGTCTAACGGTATTGTGCATGTCTCATACATCTTGCACACCAGATGGTGTCAGTCATATGAAAGCGGGCGAAGCTCTTCTAAATGTTTGCGAATCGCGTCACTTAGCCGGGACGTGGGTACCAGCTCGGTAATCACCTACGGGATGTGGGAAACCGCCTAAAATCAGCATTCAGGATAGCTGGCACATCGACCGCCGCCGCCGTTTATCTGCCGCGCGCATTCGATCGGGGACCCGGAGCACCTTCCAGACCCGGAAGCGGCGCTTAAACACGCGCGGCTCTCCAGGCGGGTACACAGTTCGTCAGGCTATGAAAATAACGTAATAACCGCATAGGCTCAAGACCTTAAAGGCTGCGGCGACACGAGCGCAATGTTTCCGACACGGAAGACGTACTGCGGGGAGGCGCTACAGTCATGAAGGTGCGGAACGGGATGTGAAGACATACGTTTACGGATTGCAAAAAATAAAATGATGATAAATCGCAGTTAAGGCTCAGTATTTACAGTTTCTAAAACGCAGTTCGACAAAAACTGACATTTTGATTACATATAGCGGCCATTGATTACTGAGTCTGAAGAACCCAAATCTTTGGTACTTAGATAGATGGTAAGCTCTCATGTAACGCCCGAGTTCAGGATCTCGTTCAGAAACTGAATGCTGCCGTATTAACCGCTAGAACAGCATCTGCAGTGAGGGATAGAGTAACATGAAAACCATTGTATTCTGTTCATTTTCATACGCTTGTAACTTACGGCACTGTATTCTGGTTTAACTCTTCGCATTCACGAAGGGAAGTTTTAATTCAGAAATGGGCACTGTGAGCTGTATGTGGTGTTAGTTCACGAACCTCTTTCCGACCGCTGTTTCGAAGTCTCAGAATTCTGACATTCGCCTGTCAATATACATATATTTTCGTTGATGTCATTTTGTTTTTAACAACATGAGCTTATTCCCAAGAAATGGCACCACTCGCTCAGTTAGAGAGAAATCCAATATGCATTTCGATCGCACCTCCTCGACTCCTGTGCAGAAAGGCGTGTAGTATTATGCTTCATCCATTTTTTAACAGGTTCCACAAGAATTTAAAAAGTCTTTGCAGTAACCCGTGCACTTTCAGTCTAACCGAAGGATTTCCTCATGGCTCATTCCTTTCTATTCTGTCGAGGAATTCCTGGAAAATCAAGCAAATTTATGTGTTCTATTGTTTATTATGCTAGTATACAGGGGAGGGACAAAAAATACGGAAACACCGAAAGAGAACATCCTGTGATGACTCATACGATGTGAAAAATCCGCCGTCCTGTAACACGGCATCAGCAATGACGAAAAAACGTTGTACCATGGGATGGACCTGATTAGCCAAAACGGTCACATAACCCTCGCCAGTAATTCGACCTTGCAGAGTACCCGTGTGGTCCGTGGAGTACCACGATATGACTGTCCAAATCATCACCGAACCCTGCCATGTTCCGATCTTTGGACGTAAACTCGGCCGGAATTTGGAAACAGTATGTAACAAGACTTATCCGACCAATGGCTTTCTTCCATTGCTCCATGGCTCAGGTTGTATGGCTTCGGGCACCACGTTTTCCTGATACGGACGTTTGCACCACTGATGAGCGGTTTTATAGCTCCTGCTCGCCCTGTAATTCCCTGCTTATAGTCCAACCGTCGTATTGGTTTAGTGCTGAAAGGATTCGCATGTACGACGTTCATCTCTGCAATGACTTTTGCAGCCGTCGTCCTCTTTATTCATTGGCGCACTTTCTTCTGCAGAACACTGTAACAACTCTTGGTGCAATGAAAACGAATAAAGAAGAAATTATTAAAGTCTTTCTGGATCTGAAATCCCGAGAAAGGAACTCTTCGCTATTTGGATTCCAGGGCGATTGCACCCAAGTATCTTGTATACCAAAGTAGAAAAAAATGCGTCGTTCTGTCATCTAAAACGTATGATTGCGAGGAAACAGTCGCAGGAACGGGAAAACCAATTGCAATAACGGACTGTAAGGGGCGTTCAAAAAGAAACGAGCCGGAAACATAATTACAGAAACCAGTATCTGTATATTAGAAGATTGACCCTAGCTGTTGAGACACTTTTCCCACTGTGACACAAGGCGGTGAATGGCTGTCTCATAAAATTCCCGGGGCTGCGATGTTAACCAGTTCCGCATGTACAGCTATGCGCCATCGTCTAAGGTGAATCGTTGCCCCTCAGAGCCTTTTTAAGGGGACCAAAAATAGCGCAATCACAGGGAGAGAGGTCCGGACTGTATGGAGGGTTGCCGAGAACCTCCCATTTGAATTTCTGCAGCAATTGCCCGTATGAGGCTTTGCATTTTCGTGGAGAGAATGACCCCACGGATGAGATTGCCTGGTCGTTTTGATTTGATTGCTTGGCGAAGGGTGGTCAAGGTTTGCGAGTAACGCTGGGCATTCACTGTTGCTGCTCTGCGCTGCAGGAAGTGAATCAGGAGTGCCATTTTGGTCAAAGAAGAACGTCAGCATAAACGTTTCTGCACTCGTGTGAACGACGACTTCCACCTATACAGATGTACGTGCGGAACTGGCTAACATCGGAATTTTATGAGACAGTCATTCACCGCCTTGTGTCACAGTGGGACAGGTGTCTCAACAGCCAGGGTCAATACTTCGAACATACAGGTACTGGTTTCTGTAATTATGCCTCCGGTTCGTTTATTTTTGAACGCCCCTTAGATAACCATACGAAGGCGGGGCGTGGATACAGTTGACCAAAAACGTGCGCTTTATTCGACTTCAAGAAAAACGGAAAGGTGGCCGCTGACAACATTCTTCAGGTTTTCGGACATCGCTGGAATAAATGCACACATATTGTGGATGTAGAATAATACAGACCAAACTGGTAGTAGACAGGAACTCCTGGAAAATATTGCTCTCGGGCTTCTTGAAGAACACTACAAAGACCGTGCAAAACTTCACAATTTGCCAAATAGGTTCGTTCCAGGAACGTGGCCCACACAAGAGTACAAGACTACTGTACGTTGTTAGACATGCAAGCATTTTGTACGTGAGAATCACACAACACGCCAAGGAGTTTGCGATTGGTGTCTCCGAAGAGAAGATGGGGAAATGAAAGTACAGAGCGACTGATATTTAGTGTTTTCATATTTATATGTGTTGTAATTTGTAATACCATTAGTTTCTGTTAATATGAGAGTTACATGTATATGATTTGTGCCGTAAACATTCAATATTATATATTATTGAAAGCAAAGGTATTGCCATGATAATATAAAGCATAGTTACGTACTCATTTATCTTCATCCCGAAGTTAAAATAAATATTAGTTTTCTGTGACAATGCGCGTATATTGTACTGACACTATGCAAGTAATAATACGCACAAGAATGCGCGGATGGTACCATTTTGGAAACGCGGCAGCCAGGTCCGCGCGCGGTTTCTCATGAGATTGTGATGCACGCGGTATTTAGAGGGTTAATGACCGCCTGTCCTATCGCACAACACACTGTATTCCGTCCGCGTAGCGACACGGCGGATGTTGTTTCTCCGGTTTCCCAGCATGCTGTGTTAACCTTCGTTTCCGGTTTCCCTGTATGCTGTAAACATCTTCGATACGGTGGCACTTGAAACACCAAACACTTCAGCTAGCTTGGTTACGGAACCGCCCACCGTACGAGCACGAACAGTTTAGCTTAGCTCCGATACGATACACTCACAACTATACAGAACACTGTTCTGAACGCTACTGACGCTTGCAACGTGTTGGGAGCATTGCACAGGTGCCGTTCGTGGTCAAGTGCAACAGCACAACTGCACGCTTGACTAGCGTCTGCATTTTGTGTTCAAGTATGCATTAGTAGCGGTGTTTCCATGTTTTTGCCCAACCCCTGTATACTCCGCGGCTTCTCATCTGCATAGGATTCATGTACAAATAAACACCGGCCTTGAAGGCCCAACGGTACCGACCGGCCGCCGTGTCATCCTCAGCCCCTAGTTGTCACTGGATGTGAATACGGAGGGGCATGTGGTGAGTACACCGCTCGCCCGGCCGTTGTCAGTTCCCGTGACCGGTGGCACTGCTTCTCAATGCAGTAGCTCCTTAACTGGCCACACAAGAGCTGAGTGCACGCCACTTGCCAACAGCGCTCGGCAGACTTGGACGGTGACCCATCCAAGTGCCAGCCAAGCCCGACAGTGCTTAACTTCAGTGTCTGACGGGATCTGGTATTACCACTGCAGCAACGCCGTTGGAACGGGACGGAATGCGAATGACCAAACATCGAGTCGTCTACTGTGGTTCCAAAGAACTCTTTTATGTAAATGAACCAAAGCTATACCCAGAGCCGTCTCAAGAACATTTTTCCACACAAGTGACTTACCATTAGGCGCTCTGCACCTCCTTCCTGTTCCCTCGTACACTTTGTCAAGTCAGTTTTCGCTACTTACTGTGAAACGCATTGTATATAAATGTCGCACTTGGACGTCCTTCTCATCTTGACGCCTCAAGCGGCCGCCACTAAATGTGGCATGTAATACGGCCTTGCGGTGTAGCCATGGGGCCCATGGAATACCAAGATATGCCTGCCCAAATCGTCACCGATCCCCCGTCAAGTTTCACTCTTGGGGCGTAAACTCGGCGAGAAGTTGGAAACAGCGTGCAACAAAGCTCATCGGACCATATGACTTTCTTCCTTTGCTCTACAGTCCAGGTTTTATAGCTTCGGCACCACGTTTCACTACTACGGGCGTTTACATCACTGATGAGTGATTTCGGAATTGTTTGCCTTGCGGTTTCCTGCTTATGGAGCTCCTTCCGTATTGGCTTGGTGCTCATTGCTGCCTTCGCGAGTGCGACGTTCAGTTCTACAGTGATTTTTTGCTGCTGTTGTCTTTTATTTTTCATCTTCTACATGACGGTCTGTCACGATCACTATGTACTCACTTTCATCCGCGCTGTGACATGGTGGATGATTATTTTCCGGTTCCCGTGCATGCGTTATAAATCTTTTGATTTGGTGTCTCTTGAAACACCAATGACTTCGACTACGTCTTGCAGACGCGATCCAAGAACGACGACCAGGAAGACTGCGTGAAGTGATGCTAGTCCACGATAACGCCCACTCGCATTTTGCTTGACTGACAACAAACGCTGTACAGGAGTTGGGTTCGGAAGTCGTTCTGCACTCACCTTATTCACCTGATCTTGCTCCCTCAAATTTTTACTTTCTCTTCTGGCTATGGAACAACCTTCAAGACACTTCCTTTCCGGATGAAAGTGTGCTCCAAACATGGCAAGCTCGACGAGTTCTTCGCCTCAAAACAATGTGATTTCTACAGTCGCGGAATCGTGAAGTTAGCCCAGCGTTGGGAAACTATCGTAAAATAGAGAAGGAGACTGTATTATTGATGACTGAAGTCCCTGTTAGATGTAACTGTTACGTGTTTCTTAAACCTGTGGAAAAACGTTACACACTTAATGCACCAACCCAATAAATAAATAGAGCGTCAGACCAACCACCGGGACAAGCATAAAATTTGAGTCAGTCTTGTGAAGTAGCTGTTAAGCTGCTGGTCTTTGGATTCACATCCGCGGCGCACGACTGCTGCGTCACGATGTCTTCGCGAACTCGTGCTGACGCAACATTTTCTGTTCTGTCGCGTCAAACCTTATTCTTGGCCAATGCATCTGTGTGAAATTCCGGGACTTAGCGCAGTGAAGTACACAGGGAGTAGCGGTGTTCAAAATGGTTCAAATGGCTCTGAGCACTATGGGACTTAACATCTGTGGTCATCAGTCCCCTAGACATAGAACTACTTAAAGCTAACTAACCTAAGGACATCACACACATCTATGCCCGAGGCAGGATTTGAACCTGCGGCCGTAGCAGCAGCGCGGCTCCGGACTGAAGCGCCTAGAACTGCTCGGTCACAACAGTCGGCTAGCAGTGTTCAAATCCCCTTCTCGTAATATTTAATGAGGTTCTGTGCAGTTCCTCGAAGCCATTTGAGTCGTGTGCCTCGAACAGGGAAAACTACGTGAGAGAGGTACCACCGTGGCCGACATACAAAGTTGGTCACTAATGAAAACGATGACGACGTAATGTTGCGCTTCCTTAAATGCGACGCGCTCTTTCCCCCTCATAAGTACAGGTTGTATGACGGAAGCGTTGCTATTTACTCAGTGAAATGATGTCAGATTTCGAAATCTCAGATTACCACTTCCTTTAAAACACGTGCAGGCGTCAATATTTTGGATGTTGTAGACAAAGGAAGACCGTACCTGTACGGAAATACAGGTTGTGTTTTAGTGAAGTGAGCCAGCCACATACGTTGGAAGAACTTCTATTTTTTTAAACCATGGTCAGCTTAGAGCATTTCTCGGATGTCTTTCTAGTTTAACGAACATGGATCAGCTTCGAACGGCCTATTAAGATTGTAAACGTTTATCAGTTGATGGTGACTGAAAAGCAGTAATAAATTTTAATAAAATTTTTTGTGACTAAGACATTCACTTTAATAATTTATTTAACCTGATACAAAGGTCACCGCCGGCTGGAGTGGCCGAGTGGTTCTAGCCGCTACGGTCGCAGGTTCGAATCCTGCCTCGGGCATGGATGTGTGTGTTGTCCTTAGGTTAGTTAGGTTTAAGTATTTATAAGTGCTAGGGGACTGATGACCTCAGATGTTAAGTCCCATAGTGCTCATAGCCATTTGAACCATTTTGAATCGAAACATTAGCCACAGCCTCGTAGTACATCTACTCATTGATGAAATCTGTTGTCAACAACCCACTGCAATTAGAAAATAGAAAATTAGAAAAACAGAAAATATGTTCAACAATATAATACGAGAAGGAAAAAATCTGATCTTCCCTCAAGTGATTAACATTTGCGCAGAAATGTGTGAAATGCACAGCTGTAAAACTCTGATTGCTGTATTACCCTTGAAATAAAATCTGACACACAACAGAGGTTCATCCTAACTTATGAGAGACGTTCAGTAAGTAACGCAACACATTTTCTTCTTCGTCCAATTTCGGTTGAAAAAATGCGGAATTTACTGTGGGACACCGTGGAATATTCTCGCTTCATCCCCTATAGTTCAGATTTGTGGCGGTGCTATACGTAGCCCTCAAAATGGCGTCCATAAAGGAGGTGCGTTACAAGCAGAGAGCTGTCATTGAGTTTCTCTGGGCGGAAAACCAGATCATCGCAATCTTGTTCCGATGATGACAGACGCCTCGCCAGCGAATCGCCGTGCTGTTGTTCATTGCGTGGTCTCCCTAGACATTCTGCAAGCGCTTATATATTGTGAAAAGCAATGGTCCCCTATAGTATGTGACGAAAATGGCCCTATTTTTTTTTATTGCAGCCGCTTAGAATCTTACATTTTTTAAACCACCGTAGACCGTAGTATGAGACAATTTCCAACTTAATATATCTACCCGTTCCTGAGATAAAGGGTTTTTAACAGTCGGACAGACGCGGACGGACGGATAACAGGGTCAACCCATAAGAATTCAATTTTTACGGACTGAGGTGCTGTACGCTAGTAATACAAACCAGTGAGTATGCTTGGATAGTGTCGAGTATGTCCAGTGCGGCTAATGATGTAAAAATTATCAGTCTTAAATGAATATCAAAATATGGCTATTCAGCGCCCATGGTTGTGAAGCGCAGGTTGAGTGTACTGTAGTGGTTTGAAATGTGTTGTACATGCAACTATCTTCTGTCGTCGATGGTGTGTTTCAAAAACGATTCGGTAAATCTGCAGTACTAATCGGCTAATTCGGTTCATTGCTCGTGGTACACGGCCCCCTTGCACATTGCCTACATCACTGTTTACATATGCAACAAAAATTTGATTTCCAATATTCCGTTAATTATTTACCGAATTTAAAATGCAGTGGCAATCTGCTCATTGTTAGGTATAATCTTATCTCAGAGGTTTAATACTAAAGACAATTATTACAGTTATAAACTGTATGTACAAGGTGCATCGGGTATAAGTGCAGATATTTCTATTGGTGACTCAGGACGGTGTACTGAATAACATTACTTTAGTATTTACGCGATTTGCAGACGAATCATTGTAGCTATTAGGAGTAGTATGTTTTTAGGTTGGATACTACCTCCAAGCACGTGTGACAAGAGCAAGCCATTATGTTTATATTCATCTAGGCAGCCAGGTCAGGTGTTGAACTGTGGACGCCTCAATTGGCACTACGAGACTGAGTGCACCCCGAAAAACGGCAACAGCGCATGACGGCGCGGATGGTCACCCATCCAAGTGCCGACCACCCCTGCCACGGCTTAACTTAGGTGATCTGACGACAACCGGTGTATCTACTGCAGCAAGGCTGTGAACTGTGGACGCTAAATGGTTAATCTATACTGATAGACGTCAACCACGAAAGTGGTGCAGTTACAACGATGTAGAACACATCAGGTGGTAAAGGTTGTCACGTGTTTGTGGGAAGACTTTTCGACGCAGGGAAAAAAAAAAAAAAAAACACCCTGATGTATGTACGCATTCATCATTTGTATTTGCAGCTCTTGTTCTATTTTTTAGTGTTTGCAGTTAAAATTATTGGATAAAGGTTCCGCCTTTTACGCAAAAAACTGTTTCTGCTTGTTACCCAGACATGTTTTGGCACCTCTCTGCCATCATCAGTGGGTTTTGTTTATTGAATAACTGTAGAAAGTGAATATTTTTTAGGTTGTAATTGATCTAACCCATTACTAAAGATAGTTTTTGTTGCTTTCTTGTTCTTACATTCAATTTAAATTATATGGTTTTGCAGGACCATCTCTACGGTGTTCTGCGCTGATAGCTTTTCATCTGCAAACCAATCGACGTAAATTTGAATTTTTTCAGCGAATTAAGTGATCCTTCGATTTTTTTTAAAATTATTCTGGCGAGGTAAAATGTTTTGCGTATATATTCTGTTTTTTTTGTGCTATTCTGTGTATACTTATGTGTGTAGATTTGAAGGTACCATATATGAAAATAGCTGCACTTATGGTACACCCGTTACACCCTGTATGTCTAGATGCAGTGTTAACTCATAGCGCTGAAATGCCCAGACTATACAGTGAAGGAGAACAGATGGCGACCTGCAACCAACTCTAGTCATAATTTCAAACCTGATGGCGACCTGCAACCAACTCTAGACATAATTTCAAACCTTTGCGAAAGTTTGTCTCGCTAACATCCCACACAAAATGATGAAAGGAAAAGAGTTCGTTGCGTACTACATTTTCGCTGCTGATGCAGTTAAACCGCCGCAGCAGGCATGAAGTTTACTAACTCTATTTGCAATAAATTACGCGGACAATCTTCCGTATACCACTGAAACGTACCTGCAAACTTATGTCATTGGACACACATTTCGGAGATACAGTGTCATAAATATCTAGATACGTAAAAAAAAACTAGGTTTTTCTTATAACGGAGCGCAAATTACTGAGTCTATAGTCACCCAGTGTGTGATAATAAGAACACTTAGCGACTTCCAAATATCTTTAAACATAATTTCACACGTCTTGTAAACAATTTTTCGCTTGAATGCTTCATTTCAAACATTTGCTGTATTAATTCATTTCTAGAGTAATCAGAAGTCTGAAGCTGTTTTATGCTTGGGAATTAGATTCATTAAAGAATCTAGGGTTTACTAATTTTTAACTTCAGCACAGGACTGCTTAGTTTTTATTTTCAGTAGCCGGAGTCCGCAGCTCGTGGTCGTGCGGTAGCGTTCTCGCTTCCCGCGCCCGGGTTCGATTCCCGGCGGGGTCAGGGATTTTCTCTCGTGATGACTGGGTGTTGTGTGATGTCCTTGGGTTAGTTAGGTTTAAGTAGTTCTAAGTTCTAGGGGACTGATGACCATAGATGTTAAGTCCCATAGTGCTCAGAGCCATTTTTTTTTAAATGTCCGATTTTACAAGGCTATGTCTTTCACATCCATGCACAGAAAACCTTCGGGTGCTGCACTGTACCGTAAGCTGATGAAACGTCGATAAATGCCACTCCAGTGCTTTCAAATTCACCCTCTTATGTTCTGCGTAAGGTGGGGTTATTTTGCTGTACAGTTTCTTTGCGGCTTGGAACCGGTCTGTTCAGGTATAACTAAGCTATCAGTCTTTTCGTGATGGGCGGTTCAAAAGCATCTTTTCAGATATCTTAATAAAGATGACAATACTGCAAGCCAAATTCACTGTTGTTGCTCTATTCGCATGTCGTCCAAGCGAGCTCTACTGCATTGTTACTTTTACGTTGTTTTATGTTTTTTGCAGCACTTTTTCAGAAAACTGAGGTGACAGCTCATTCGCTTCTAGATATAGTCTTAGATCCTTTGCCCCATTTTTCTGTTTCACCATTTTTAAGGATCTGCTGTGCTATTTGGTTTGGGGACATGATTGCCTGAATTGTTTCACTCTGGCGACATAGGAGACTCCATCTCGTTCGACTCCTTGTCGTCATGTCTACACCTTCTAGCATTTATGTCCAACGATTTCTCTTACCTTCTGCCACAGATTGGATAAGAGTTGAAGCACCATCTTATGTTTTCTTACTAAAACTGTTTTCTTCGAAGAATTCTGCTTGTCGAATACGGAACAAATGCACCAGAATGTGTGATTTATTATTTGTCTTGCACTGAACGTTGTTGTTGCTTGTTTGTTGGTAGAAGTATTCGCGGTAAAAAAAAGAAAAAAACCGTGGGTTGCCTTCCAGTTAGAGATGGCCAAACTGAAAGACGTAACTATTTCGAAACAAATGAAACAGTAAAATGTAATGTTTCGATACGCTGTTTCGAAACAGTGAAACAGTTTGTAATCTAATAAACCTACACATTTTTATCATCTTGAATGTCTACTCTATAAGTATGTCCACATAAGCACAAATCATATCGCAGAAAGCATGAAACTATCACTTAGGCGTCTTGGCAGTTTCGTATTTCCTGCAGCAAATGCGCTGCTTTCGTGTCGTGTGACTTTCATGCTTTTCAATTGGCTGAGGACAGCCATAGCTGAAGATAGAAGAACGACCACGAACGGAATTGGAGGTGGGAGCAAACTGCAGAAACAACGGATATGCTACTGAGATTCCCATATTCTGTTAGTATGGGTAATATACCCATCCTGCTAATTTCCATTCACACAAGGGGAATCATTGTGGATAATAGGCACGGTGACTATAGACTCACAAATAACGCCAAATAATTCGAATAAATAACAAAATATAACAGAAACAAATTTTGTCTTTCAAGGTGTTTCGAACCGTTACTATAAATTCACCATACTTCCCAGCCCTTCCCGTTCACCATTACACTATCAGTGATACGTCAAACAGATTGCTTGCAATTAAACGTACATCAAACTTATTTATATGTCTAATAACTGTCACTCTACGCCTTTTTTATTCAAAATGTGTTTCTTAATGTGATTACTGTACATGAACAGAGAATCGTATGTTATAAAAAAGTGTAATTCAACTGAATGATTTTCACATTTATTATTTTGAATGTGAATAGTATGCGTTGTTTTATTGTTTGGTTAGTGTTTATAAAGCAGATGTTACGCCATTTCGTAATAGAACAGTCAGCTAGAAACGAAGCTTTATTTTCGGATATCTTAAGCTTCATGCTATTGATTGTCAAAAAGATTTCGACACTCTTGAAAGTGTTTCATGAAGTGTTATGTTGTGTTTCAGTACCTGTGCCGAGCCCGAATCTCGTCCGACACAGAGCGGAATGAAACATCACTGTTTCGATACAATTAGTCCGTTCCAAGCACAAGTGGACTGAAACAGCCTTATTTTGAAACAACGATATAGTTTTTGTGTCTGGCTCGAGATCGAATCTGGTCCGGTTGTCCGAGACAGGAGCGAAATGAAACACCACTGTTTCGAAACAGTGAACCATAGCCGTTACCGAAACACTGAAACAGTTTCACGTATCGATACACTGTATCGAAACGTAGAAACAGTGGCCAAGTCTACTTCCAGTATCTGAGGTTCCGGTCAGTGTTGTAGCACAAGTTCTGTAATGTGGCTTGCATAAAAAAGTAGATACGTAAACAGTGCGCCTCTTCCAGTGAGCAAACTAGAGGCTTATCTCTGAAGTAACATGACACTCTCTCGTTCCAATATTACGTAACGCTCGAGAGGCTGCCAGTAGCACTGCAGTTTAGTTCCAGCACGAGACAGTATTTTACACCTAGTAGATTCTAGTCCTTTAAACGCCACGGCTTTGGTTTCGATAGTAGAGATGTTAAAATTATTAATTTAATTATAAGGTTAATAACTTGCATGGATCTTTGAAAGGATTTCTCACCATCAGCTATTACTACTCTATCGTCAGCGAATAATCTTATACTCACATTGAAAAAAAGTTTTGCATCATCTCGGTTCCGAGGGTTCCGTAACCTGTATAGAAAATTGGAATAGAGATCAACATAAACATAATTTCCGCCCTTTTTATTGCTCATGAAAACCACACATTGCATGTGTACCACCATCCAACGAGGCCTTCAGAGGTGGTGGTCCAGATTGTTGTACACACTGGTACCTCTAATACCCATTAGCACGTCCTCTTGCATTGATGCATGCCTGTATTCGTCGTGGTATACTATTCACAAGTTCATCATGGCACTTTGGTCCAGATTTCCCACTCCTCAAAGGCGATTCGGCGTAGATCCCTCAGAGTGGTTGGTGGATCACGTCGCCCATAAACAGCCTTTTTCAGTCTACCCCAGGCATGTTCGTTAGGGTTCATGTCTGGAGAACATGCTGGCCACTCTAGTCGAGCGATGTCTTTACCCTGAAGGAAGTCATTCACAAGATGTGCACGACGGGGGCGCGAATTGTCGTCCATGAAGACGAATGCCTCGCCAATATGCTGCCGATAAGGTTGCACTATCGGTCGGAGGATGGCATTCACATATCGTACAGCCGTTACGGCACCTTCCATGACCACCAGCAGCGTACGTCGGCCCCACATAATGCCACCCCAAAACAGCAGGGAACCTCCACCTTTCTGCACTCGTAGGACAGTGTGTCTAAGGCGTTCAGCCTGACCAGGTTGCCTCCAAACACGTTACCGACGATTGTCTGGTTGAAGGCATATGCGACAGACATCGGTTAAGAGAGCGAGAAACAAAGAGGGTCCTCGCAGTGGAGGTTGGGGGTGAAGTTGCGCATCATGCAGCCTGTTGCGCACAGATTGAGTCGTAACACGACGTTCTGTGTCTGCACGAAAAGCATTATTCAACATGATGGCGTTGCTGTCAGTGTTCCTCCGAGCCATAATCCGTATGTAGCGGTCATCCACTGCAGTAGTAGCCCTTTGGCGGCCTGAGCGAGGCATGTCATCGACAGTTCTGTCTCTCTGTATCTCCTCCATGTACGAGGGTGAGTCACATGAAAACCTTAAATTTGTAATAACAAATCGAAATTTCGCGCCGTTATCCTGTAAGTTGGTAAGCGTGCTACAAACAGCGTGCAGAATGGCCTGTAGGTGGCAGTATAGTGCAGATGCACACATACCGTCGCAATATCAGTATAAAGATGGCCGCCTCACTTGCGACTTGCACCAGGGAAGAACAGCCTTCTGTTATTCGGTTTTTGCGTAGTGAAGGTGTGAAACCCATTGAAATTCATCGACAAATGAAGGTTCAGTACGGTGATGCATGTTTGTGACAGCAGCAAGTCTACGAATGGAGTAGGAAGTTCGCAAATGGTGTGACTTCAGTGGAAGATGCCTCTCGTCCAGGTCAGGCACAACGAGTTGTGACTCCACAGAACATTGCAGCAGTTGAAGCCATAGTGAAGGAAAACCGCCGAGTGACACTGAATGACATTGCAGCATGTTTACAGAGTAGTCATGGGTCAGTACACCACATTGTGCATGATGTGCTCAAGTTTCACAAAGTGTCTGCAAGATGGGTGCCACGGCAGCTGACTCCTGAAATGAGAGAACGACGTGTTGATGCTTGTGAAGAACTTGTTCGGCGCTTTGAACGAGAAGGTGATGGCTTCCTTAGAAGAATCGTTACTGGGAACGAAACCTGGGTTCACTTCTACCAACCGGAAACGAAGAGAGCGAGCAAGGAATGGCGCCATTCCTCATTACCGAAACCAAAGAAGTTTCGAACAGAACCATCAGCAGGGAAGGTTATGCTGATTCTCTTTTGGGACGAAAAAGGCATCATTTTCGAGCATTACATGCCTAGAGGGACTACTGTCACCAGTGCATCATACACAGATCTCCTAAAAAATCATATGCGCCTGCAATCAAATCAAAGCGACGTGGACTGCTGTCAGCAGGTGTCCTTTTGCAACATGACAGTGCAAGGCCCCACACTGCCCGTACAACAATTGCAACAATGACAGACCTGCATTTTGAGTGTCTTCCTCATCCATCATACTCACCAGACCTTGCCCCAAGTGATTTCCGTATGTTTGGACCACTCAAAGACGCAATGGGAGGAAAGAAGTTCCGTTCTGATGAAGAGGTACGCCTCGCGGTGCATGAGTGGTTGCGCGGACTACCAAAAGAATTTTTTTCTAAAGTAGTTTATGCACTTGTAAGCTCTGGAGGACTTGCATTGAGCGTGGGGGAGATTATGTTGAAAAGTGATACAGCTTTGTACCACTTCTGCACAATAAATAATTTAAAAAAAAAATGTAAGGTTTTCATTTGACTCACCCTCGTACTAAGTTGTTAGTTTGGTTCACTCCGAGACGCACTTCACTTGTTGAGAGCCCTTCCTGGACAAAGTATCAATGCGGATGCGATAGAACCGCGATATTGACCATCTAGGCATGGTTGAACTACAGACAACACGAGCCGTGTACCTCCTTCCTGGTGGAATGACTGGAACTGATCAGCTGTCGGACGCCCTCCGTCTAATAGACGCTGCGTATGCATCGTTGTTTACATCTTTGGGCGCGTTTAATGACATCTCTGAACAGTCGAAGGGACTGTGTCTGTGTTACAATATCCATAACAACGTCTATCGTCAGGAGTTCTGGGAACCGGGGTGATGCAAAACCTTTTTTCGATGTTTACTAAAGTTTGTTTGTGTGTGTGTGTGTGTGTGTGTGTGTGTGTGTGTGTGTGTGTGTGATTTAATGTTTATTACACCTTCACGCCGAAACGGCTGGTCGTATTTGGATGAAATTGTGAGTGGCGGTTGCTTATACCTTGAATTAACAAGTAGGCTACCAAAATGTTTACAGAGTTACCAGTAGCGGGCTGCAAAACTTTATGGGAGTTGCAGAATGCCGGCCGCGGTGGCCGTGCGGTTCTAGGCACTTCAGTCCGGAACCGCGAGACTGCTACGGTCGCAGGTTCGAATCCTGCCTCGGGCATGGATGTGTGTGATGTCCTTAGGTTAGTTAGGTTTAAGTAGTTCTAAGTTCTAGGGCACTGATGACCTCAGATGTTGAGTCCCATAGTGCTCAGAGCCATTTGAACCCAGTTGCAGAATAGGTTGTGCTGAGAAATAATACGATGCGCCGTTTCCGAGTTAATCAACGTTGAAGTTAGCCAATCAGGCTGTTGCGCTCGCAAATTCAAGCGGCCCGCCAGAGACTGTGTTCGCCAAACGCGTTTTTCGTTTGATTTCCTAAAACCGAACAAGAGAGCAGTACAAAATTGGACATGGGATGATAATAAGGTTCAAACCCTAGCCAAAGGCTAAGCAGTGTCGTGCGCTATCCTCTACGCTATGAGAACACTAATTGTATGTGACGGGTCGCTTGAATTTGTGCGCGAAACGAAACGGCCCGATTGGATAAATGCTAACTAACTCGGCAACTGCGCAACGTATCAAATTTTTTTTAACTATTATTTCTCAGCACACACTACCTTGTAACATCCTTACAAAGTTTTCAGACTGTTTCTGACTACTCTATGTACCTTCTTGTCAAAGGGATTGGGGTGAAAGAGAAGTGTAGTCCACGACGCGCAAATACCCATACTTTATTCGTTCATTATTTCAGAATGAGAGCACTTAGTGACTTGACTTGCAACAAACTCTACGCATAATTTCAAACCTTTACGCAAGTTTTTCTCGCTGACAACCCCCACAAAGTGACTAAGGGAGAAAACTTTATCGCTTACTGCATTTCATGCAGTAAAACCTGCTGTGTGAAGCATGACGCTTTAATTTATTAATTCTTTACTGCTAACTGCAATCACAACACATTTCGAAGACAGTGTTCACACGTACCACTAAATGTACCAGCAAAATTATAACATTATACGATACACAGTTCAGGAGATACCGATGTCATAAACAGTGAGCTGTGTAAAAATGAAACTGTGTACCAAAATTCGCTAGTGATACACGCGAAAGGATTTCCACTAAATTTGGTACACACATTAGTTACGATGTGGACAGAAATACTGTGGGGATAAGAGCCACGAGCTTCCTGTTGGGGTGGACACAGATGTAGGAAGGGAGGAGATGGACAGGAAGTGATACACGCGAAAGGATTTCCACTAAATTTGGTACACACATTAGTTACGATGTGGACAGAAATACTGCGGGGATAAGAGCCACGAGCTTCCTGTTGGGGTGGACACAGATGTAGGAAGGGAGGAGATGGACAGGAAGGGGGAAGAGGGGGCAAGAAGGAGGTGGAGAGGGGGAACAGGAGTCGATAGTGAATGCGGGGGGGGGGGGGGTGTTGGAGGAGGTGGACAGAGAGGGGTGCGGAGATGGACAGGGGGAGGGGGGAGGACTAATTGAAGATTGGGATAAGTACATAAGCAGACCTTTTTGTGTATAACCAGCTGTTCAACCGCGAGTAACACTGTGGGATGGAGCTAGTGAGTACATATCTATCATGTACTGGGTGATCAAAAATTCAGTATAAATTTGAAAACTTAATAAACCACGCAGTAATGTAGATAGAGAGGTAAAAATTGACACACATGCGTGGAATGACATGGGGTTTTATTAGAACCAACCATATTGCTAGACGCGTGAAAGATCTCTTGCGCGCGTCGTTTCGTGATGATCGTGTGCTCAGCCGCCACTTTCGTCATGCTTGGCCTCCCAGGTCCCCAGACCTCAGTCCGTGCGATTATTGGCTTTGGGGTTACCCGAAGTCGCAAGTGTATCGTGATCGACCGACATCTCTAGGGATGCTGAAAGACAACATTCGAGGCCAATGCCTCACCATAACGCCGGGCATGCTTTACAGTGCTGTTCACAACATTATTCCTCGACTACAGTTATTGTTGAGGAATGATGGTGGACATACTGAGCATTTCCTGTAAAGAACATCATCTTTGCTTTGTCTTACTTTGTTATGCTAATTATTGCTGTTCTGATCAGATGAAGCGCCATCTGTCGGACATTTTTTGAACTGTTGTATTTTTTTGGTTCTAATAAAACCCCATGTCATTCCAAGCATGTGTGTCAATTTGTACCTCTCTATCTACATTATTCCGTGATTTATTCAGTTTTCAAATTTATACTGACTTTTTGATCACCCGGTATATTGAGATTAAATTAGAACACTGAAAAGGGACTATCATAAGTACCGAAAAATCACTACAAGTATTGGCGGAAAATTGAGTGCATGTAAACCTAGTTATAAAGAACCAGGTAATACGTTGATAAAAATATTTAAAACTTGTTACATTTAAGTGGTCATACGTGTACTGTTGTAGACTATACACGAAAACAAAAAGATAAAATATTGGAAAGATCTAACTAATGGTGAATTTTCACGTTAAAATGTAGCAAATAGTCTTTTCATTATAATATAAATCACGTACCGTAGCATATTGATAGCTACTGTGGAACGGCGTATAATAGTTTCCGCTTGCGAACTGGCCAAAACACTGGGCATGCAAGAATGTGTTGTGCAAATGTACGTTTTAGGTCTGTCAATATATCGAGATACACAGGCAAAGACAAGCGTTGCATAACCAGCGAATGTCAAAGGGCAGAACCCATCCATAAAAGACGTCAGATAAGGTGCAGATTCTTACGCTGAATATTTCCTGGTACATCCAATGTCGTACAAACGAATCTGCAAAATACATAATAGATGTGAAATTGTTCATACTTGCAAACGATTACTGTTGCGATAGAAACACTGTGAGAAAAGTCATTTTTAAAGTACTGCACAAATCGGTTTCAGTTTACAGACAGCATATTTAATTTTCTATGAATATGTACGTATTTCAGACGATGGTAGTCTCAAGGAACAGATTTTCATTTGGTTTTGCTGCAGTTTCTTTTACTTTAACGTTTATGGATGTGTCTCCAGTTATCTGTCAATATATCAGAGGTCCTCACACATGTAGTAGTGTTGTAGAACCATCGATACACTGACTGTCTGACAGTGCCTATTGACATGTTATCAGTATCAGAAATATTGATGAACAGTTTTTATGACACCCAGATTATTCTCACAACTAGCCAAATACCCGGTGTTAGTCATCTCCTCTTCAACCCCTCTAGGTCAATCTACTCCTCCTTCCTCTCTTACTCTTCCTTTTCTCTGTCCATTTCCTCCTGTTGCTCTCTATGACCACCTCTCCCTCCCCCCCTCTGACCATCTCCTTCTCACCACCTTCTTTCACTATCACCCAGTTATCCCCCAACTAAAGTAGCAGGCTGATAGTTCTTACTTCCACAGTATTTCTTTACAGATAGTGAGTAATGCGTGTACCAAGTGTGGTCGAAATCGATCCAGGGGTTCAGGAGGAGCTTTTTACCTGCAGCTTTGCCAGAATATCCACAAGTCACATATATTTAACACATTTCACACATATTAGTACACATATTTCAGCTGTATCTCTAGAGAATGCCGGCTGGTGTGGCCGAGCGGTTCTAGGCGCTACAGTCTGGAACCGCGCGACCACTACGGTCGCAGGTTCGAATCCTGCCTCGGGCATGGATGTGTGTGATGTCCTTAGGTTAGGTAGGTTTAAGTAGTTCTAAGTTCTAGGGGACTGATGACCAAAGAAGTTAAGTCCCATAGTGCTCAGAGCCATTTGAACCATTTTTTTCTAGAGAATGTCATCCTACAGTTTAGTTTTCATGTAGCTCAATTTTTATAATATCGTATCTCCTGAACAATTATTCGTACAATGATATAAATTTAAGTACATTCATTGGTATCTATGAACACTGTCTGCAAAATGAGTCAGAAAGACAGTTACTCTTAAAGTAGTAATAAATTAAAACGTCAAACTTGATGCAGCAGTTCTACTGCATGAAAGTGAAAACGCAGAAAGCGATAAACGTATTTTACTTGTATAATTTTGTGGAGGCATGTCAGCGAGAAAAAAGACCCGTAAAGGTTTGACATGATGTGTAAAGTTCGTTGCAAGTCACTAAGTGCTTTCATTCTCAAATACTGGTTGAATAAAGATTGGATATTCGCGCACTATTTTTCACCCCACACACCTTTTTGATAGTTTGGGTTGTTCTTACCGCCCCCTCCACAGTGATTCTTTCTAGACAGTGATATGTGTTCCAAGTTTGGTTGACAGTGAACCGGTGGTGTAGGAGGAGATATGGAATGTACATACATAGATATACATTTTATAACATGTATGTACTAGAATTGTCAGTGCGTAGTGAGCATGTGAGGTCATTGACGGGTTGCCGTTCGGGTTTTTGACAGAGCTTCATTGACTAGCCAAGTAGTGTTTGCGTGTAGCGTTAATGTTCTTCAGTTCGTCTTTGTTTCCTTTAATAGATATTCACGCCTTTACAATTCATTTTATGACCAAAGCACTATAGCAATCACTGTGGGGTCAGTCTTCATAGGAATATATAAACAAATATTTAAAATATGCTGTCTTTGAAAAATAAGCCTATTAAGCAAGCACACAAAACAGTTTTACGGGGTTAAGCAGTAGCTGTCATTGTATTCACGACTTTCGTATAGCCACAGGAGGGTTCACTATGACATTGTTTTTTTTTATTAATTTGAAAACTAAGTACTAGCTTGTTCAATTACAGAGGTGTGTGGAAAAACGCCTCTAGCTTGAATGGTACGCCGTGTACATGCAGTGACTGGTAAGAAGTGTGCAAAGTGTATGTGTCTCACTAAATTATCACAATTCGTAAGAATTTATCTTTCCGGAGCAGGTGTAATTGCTTCACAAGTTTCTACAATTTTGTTGATTGCGTGTGCTGATAATACAGCACTTAGCTTCAAGCATTCGAATGACCTGCCTGTCGGTAGAAATCTGTTACGGTATTCTCAATTTCTCTCTGAGCGCAATTGTCTCTCTCAGCAATGTATTTTGCTTCGGTATTTTATGTCGTATCAACATTAGTAATTCGTAGTACGATGTAAGACTCATCCGGAAATAGTTTATGAAATTTTTCGGATACGTGGTTCTGATTGTAGTTAATAAATTATCATGCCACAAGTCGTTTCTTCTTTTAAGGCATTCTCGGTCCTATTTCCTCAGTTCGTGGTTTCTTACCAGCTATAGGTAACATATTGCGGGACACGCTTTTTTTCTGTAATTCGACGTCTTGACCTTCGATATCATATATCGAAGATTCGATAAACTAATAATGCAATTGTCAACAAACGTTGGATGTGTGCAGGCCACTTAAAACCGGACTTACCAATGTTCTTTGATAAAGTTTCATTTTTTTAGACAGTTTCAGTGTCAAAAGAATCTAACGTAGTTAGCAAAATTGATTCATGAGAGAACGTTCTAGAATTTGTATTTGTGAACGGTGTTTGAATTTGGTATTATGCCAGTTAATGCGTTCGACCATCGCCCGGAAGAAAGTATGTCAAAACGCCAGTAAAGCGAAGGACCTAGCACAGGTGGCGGGTTCGCTACCGAGAAGCGGCAGCGGGCACTTTGTCCTGCGGAAGGCGAGATAGTGGAGTTCCGCGAACTAGCAACGCCGCATGACGTCAGCCGCTGCGCGCCGACCTTGTAAAAGTGACGGCGCGCGCCGAACGGCTGTTAGTCGCTCGTGGAGAGAGGCCGAGTGAGGTTGTGTCGCGAAGTGCTCGCAGCGTTCAGCTTTTTCGTCTCCCGTCGGACCTTATGAATTTGGATTTGATGCCTCAGCTGGTACCTTTGAGTTCTCAAGTGTTGGACAGAGAGGACGATCAATTGCTGACTATGTACTCTGATTGGAGTCGCAACAGCGATAAACAACGAATGGTACGTAGAACGATTAGGTGCTAAGTCATACCGAAGACTATATTGTATTTTTCTGAAACTTTTTTGATAATTGCGTCAGTCTTAATCTGTCACACACACACATCGCATATAGTTATTCTAAAAGCCAACAACAATGTGCAGCGATATTGGTGTACAATGATATTGAAGTAATCTCGCCGAAGCATTCTTGCTCATGTGCGTTATTGCAACCCTTGCTATTTCTCCGATTCGTACTGTGCCATGTAGTGGTTACTGATTATCTGCGTTCCATAAAAATTTGCAATTCAGGGAATATACGTTAATTTTTTTCTGTTATTCGACATGTGCCCTCTGATTTTAGCAGCCCGTTTAGTGCCAAACGGTTGTTATGATGTGCCTACGGATGTCCAATGTCAGACGACATAATTTCAGAAATTTGATGCGAAATCCTGCACACGCATCGTTATTCGTTGCATTGCGTCAGTCAGGTGGCATTTCAGGGCCTGAATTGTTGTGACGTCAGAATGACGTCATGCGTTTCTTGGAGAGAGCACGGCGTTGCCAAGTCATTACCTCGCACTGTAGCAATAGAGAACGAAATGAAATGAAGATTTTGGACGCTATAGAAATCTGCCGTTCTTGTAACTAGATAGTAAAGTTAATACTAATTCGCACCAACTCCTTTAGTTTACTTACCTTCATGATTAAAGTAACCGATTTTGCATTATCGTGTTGTAGAGTACGTAAAGCAAAGAGTGATATTTGAGATTTCGGTAGTATTCCAAACTGCGATGGTTATTGCCATATATGAGCAATACAGCAATGGCAAATAAGGCGTGGAGTTTCCTCTTGCGCAAGTTGGTCTGGCAGTAAGGGCGGTGCCAGAGGTCCAGACGGCAGTCACATGACCGAGTTGTCACGTGAAAGAGATATGTGTTCCAGCCATTGTCCATCTGGACAGTTCTTTGTGTGCTGTGCTAGCATTCCAAACCCTTAGAATAAAGTGGTGAGTTCCCGACATCGCGCTTTTGATTGTTCTGACACTGTACTTTTTTAAATGTAAAATGCAAGTTACGTTTTTCAAAAGTTTACGCTTCTTATGAAATCGCACAAATATGGAAACTTGACTATCATGTAGCATCATCCAAGTAAAATGAAAGTTTCCTACCGTATTACGGGTGGCGTTTGTTCTTTTGGTCATGGTGTTCGTTAACTGTCGTTTCTAGGAATGGCAGATTTACAAGGTGTATCCCAGCGCAGTGTGCTCCAGATATTTTTCGTCATCAACAAGAAACAGGCCTATTGTTCCAGTCTGACATTTTAATGACAGGCAACGTCTCTTTGTCAGTACAACGTGTGTCAAAACTAAGGCGTTCGTGAAACAGCAATTTCTTAAAACGTTAGCTTCACGTTCCATGGAGAGAGGAGTGGTGGTCCTGCCATGCTTCAGCTTCGTGCTGCCGGACCCTGATATTTTCGCGTATTCTGATGTTTTCAGACTGAAATCGAGTATAGGATAAGACCCAAAAATCGTTAATAATTCCTGCCACGCAGATAGGAATATGTACAAATACTCGAGATGATTATTGACCTAATATTAAAAGTGGTCCATTAAATTTTATCTTTATATGGTCTTTCCGTCGCAGACATTCGAGAAATGGAGACTGGTCTTCGGAAAATGTTCCTCATAGTTGATTAAGTAACATATCTGAAGATAGTGTGCAAACGCGGCTCCGTATTAGCCTTGATGTGTGGTGCTCGAGAGTGACGCCCAGAAGGTAGCGACGTTGTGGGCGGCAGAAGGAATTTCCGGACCGGACATGCCGCAGCCTGCACTCCGAGGAAATCCACAACGCGCCTCTTTGACTCACCTTCCAGAATGCCCCACGTTGGGCTAAGAAAGTTCCACAACAGCTTGTACGTGAAAGTCTGTGTACGTAAATGTCTGTATTGTTACTTGAAAAAAATAGTTTCAGGATAATAGAAAAAAAATGAGTATTAGTGGTTCGGATCATACTGGCTCTCGGTGGTATCAAGAAAAAACCTGCAGTTTCTTCAGCCAGTTGTCGGGCATGAGCGTCTTCCAGTAGTTATTCGTACTGTGAGATGCTTTTGGGTAGCCCTGGCTTCGGCGAAGTGCCAAAACTGTGGTGCTGGTGGCGTCGGGCAGTAGGGAGAGAAGAAAATTCAGCAGCGGGCGGGCAAGAGTTAAAAACAGCCGCAGTTAGGCGGCCACTCGGCGCAACGAGAGCACGGGTCCGCGCCGCCCTCCGTACTCGAACGAACGATCTCCTTTCTTCGGCCTACGATACGAGGGAAGGAGCTATACGATCGATCTGACGGGATACATTCGAAAAAAACACGCCGAAATGGAGCCGATAGATTTGAGCAGCCTCATCCCGCCGGAGTTGTGGTTTCAGCAGGTAAAGCCTACGTCATAGTACCCATCGCGAAAAAAGATGCGTAATCGCCCGTTGTGCATTAGAAAAGCTGCTTTTCTCATCCATTTACTGCGTCATTGGCAGCGTGGTCACATAATGACAATAAACTGAGACTTGGTACTGGAAAAGGTATCTGATCTGATTCATTGAGCCAAAAATAACACTAGTTAAATTTTCCCGTACGCGAACTGCATTCTTTTTGGGTAAAGCAGGTTGCTGTGATAATTATTGATGTTCTTTCCTGACAGTTTCGGTTGAATGTTGTACTGAAACCCCATTTCGTCATATGACAATTGAAAACCCTTTCGCTTCGTACCACAGCAGAGAATGTAACATACTGTTTTCCAATTTACTTTCACTGCAACATAAATCTTTATTAAACGGTTTCAAAGTGTGTTACTGACAGTAACTTTTCCTCTTTCCAGTTTGTCACTCTGGATGGCCTGAACTCTGGTGTACCTACAAGAACTACAGCTACACTGACTCCCACCACACTACGTAATATTGAACAAACATTGATTGATCTGGAGTGTGAGGTCAGCTCTCATCAAAACGAGGCTGGCTTCGTCCCTCCCGTTGTGCAGCCAGTATCACAAGGTGTGTAAATTAGAAATATTGTACTATTTTAATGTTATAGTTTTGGACTTATAAGTGAAAGTTAATAATATTTTAGGCAAATTTGACAGTTCTGTGCATTTTCCTGTTAATTTCCTTAACTTTCAATGGTACTAGATTCTAATCTCATTGCTTGTCATCACGAACATTCAAATTTTAATTCTAGAATGAAATTGTCACTCTGCAGAGGAGACGAGGTACTGGCAGGATTAAAGCTGTGAGGATGGGGTAGCTTAGTTGGTAGAGCACTTGCCTGCAAAAGGCAAAGGTCCCAAGATCGAATCTCGGTCTGGCAGACAGTTTTAATCTACCAGGAAGTTTCACATTTTAATAGACTAAAAGTGTCAAGCATTGCTAAATGTTTCTTTACTACACAGTTTTGCTTCTTTTTCATATAATGCAATGTACTGCATTCCATGAACAGGGCTCTTCTTCACTATCATTATACTGCAGTTGCCATGAATAGGGATCTCCTTCAGTATCATTACACTGCAGTTGATTAATCAGATATTTCAAATTATGCAATTCAGTGCATAGATTTTTGTGCATCCTTAATTTGTCTGTACTGCCATCAGTCTCCCTCAGTATTGCCGTCAGTCTCCTTTTACTTTCTTTCAAAAGTAAGATCTCTGAGTGCTCACTACTGTGTGTCTCTTCTATCTATAGACAGTTGTAATTTTCTACAGAATATTACTAATATTTGATGACTCAGAAATTTTGTATTCCATTTTACTGAAACTGTGAAATTACTTTTTAAGACTTATTTGTATTTTAATTTTTTTAACTTTAGTTGGCGGCACGTACATGAGTCTCTTGGAAAGCAAACCCGCATGGCAAGCAGATGTGGGTCAACAAGCTGCTCGTCCCACTGTTGTTACAACTGCTTCAGTATTACCAACAACAGTGGCCACCACTGCTACAATTCCAGTCACTGCTGCTAATGTTACTGCAGCTCCACGTCGCAACGTAGGCGGGCGGCGGCCGACGAAGAATACTGGAGTTAGTGTTTTCATCTCTTGACATGCACATTAAGCTAACAAAAAAAATATTCAAATAAAGTTGCACAAAAATATGGTGTATTAACTCCAAAAGACATAATGACAGCCATCAATTTGTTAAAAGAAATGCTAATGTTAATCCTTCCTTTTCTAGATTTCGCCTGAGGAGGAGGAGAGAAGACGTGTGAGGCGTGAAAGAAACAAAATGGCTGCTGCCAGATGCCGAAAGAGGAGACTGGATCATACAAATGCTTTATTGCAGGTACTTTCTTCCCCTCAATTTAAGAAACCCTGTTTTCTTACTTCATGTAACAGCTCTTAAGCAAAACTCCTTAAACTAAATGAAGTTTATAATAAGTTTTTATTTCAAGTGTATTATCTTTTCTTTTCATAAAATGTGGAACAAAGATGTAAAATGTGTCTTTCTCTTCTTACAGGAAACAGAGGGGTTGGAGCAGAAGAAACAAGGTTTACAATTGGAAATTCAGCAACTTACGCAACAGAAAGAAGACTTAGAGTTCTTATTGGAAGCTCACCAGAGACACTGCCGACTGAATGGAACCGCTGGATCGTGCTCACCTCTCGATGTCAAGCCGTTCGATTATCGTCCGCCGACATCAGTCAGTGAGGAGATGTGCGTGAAACGTGAAACGGATGAGGATCCTCACGGACCACCTCCAGCCAAACGATTAGCACCAGAACCGTCACTGCCGGGGCCTGTTGCAGGTACCGGTGGTGTAGCCAAGCCGCCGAGGCCAAACTCATTGCCTGTAGCGGCCGCTTTCACCCCCGCTGCTGGGACACTGAAAGTGGCAGCATCTGTGTCTGAGGTCGCAGGTGTTCCTGTCACTACACCTTCAGCTGGAATGCCATTCAACTTTGATTCTCTTATGGAAGGGGGAACCGGCCTCACGCCTGTGTCAGCACCTCTCATTCCCTCTTGCTCAAGCCAGCAACGCAACAGTGCCGACTTAGCTTCTCCAGATGCTGTTCCTGCAAAGCTTGTGTCTTTGTGATGGCGCGCCTCGCCGCTTGTCGGCACGGGCCTCCGTCTGCTACTCCTCTCTCCGTGAGGTCTGCTTGAACCTTCCTGCACGGTCGACGGCTGCATCCTGTTCTTAGGTGTCGCCTAATTTGTAGACAGGAAGACTGCTGCTTTATAATGTGTTTTGTATTCTCGTCTTCTGATTTAAGTGTAATTGTATTACATAAATTATTCCCTCCATGGTTTTTTACAATACATATTTTCTACAAAGTTGTCTATTTTGATATGCAGAACTTATTATGTGCGTTCAAGTAACAGCAGAAAGATGGCATCTAGTGCTCTGCGAGTGCATTTGAAATTCAGTAATTAGTACTAGAATTGTGATCAGTCACTAGAGCACAGAAGCAAGTTCTTGATAGCTGTTTGCTGTGCACAATGAATTATGGACATTGTGTAGGTTTTGTATGAGAAGGACACTCTGATTGTAAGACTAAAATTGCCATTTGATTTACTGGCCATATCCAAATTGTTAGGAAGTTTTGTCAATTTAGCTCATTGACACAGTCCAAAAAAGTAAAATTTTATCACACTTCGTAAGCAGACACATCACCCAAGTGCTTTTATCTTTCAATTTTATGAACATTCACTATTTTCCTAGTAGAATTGTGAATTAATTGTACATAATGAAGCGAATGTCATTATGAAATGAAATGTATGTGAAATCCTAGTCTGTACTATAGATATTGTACTTAATATATATGCGTACATGAAAAATTGAAAACAGCTCAATAATTAAGTAATAATTTAATATACAGGCGTAACTTACAATTCGTCTTCCAACAATTGGAGAATGAGATTTTTATATCGCAATTGCATGTTGTATTTAATTTTGTGATGTGCATTATGGTCATAATGTGAATAAAAAGAAAGCTTTGATACAGAATAGTGTATTATTGGTCCTATAATAGAGAAGAAATCTGTAGTTTTAGTAGTGAAATTTCAAATAGTTCCGTGGGGACAAAAGTTAAAATCAGTAGTGACTTTTGTAAATAAACAGCCATAGCACATGGAAGAGAAAACCGCTTGTTCCACACACAGAAAGTAGCCCAGGTGCTTCTTATATTAGCTGGTATGACAATGCTGATAACTGCGAGTTTTACACAATATACGTAGAGTAAGTGGAAAATATCATGTATTGTCTTAAAAATGAAACAATACAAGTAGTTTAAAAACTTCTAAATCATATGTTGTGGATGGCACAAGAATATGACATTCCATTACAATCTGGAATCTATATACTTACATTGAGAACAGAATAAGGTCCACTAGAGTAAGACAAGATTTGTTGTATGCTTATTAACCATAAGACTGACAGCACAAGCCAAGGAAATTCTTTTAAACATGATGACCGTAACTATTTCACGTTAGTAGTGGATAATTTAGGATTGAACAGTTGCTATGAATTATGTACTGAGACAGGTTTCATAAAATTCACCTGTAGTCTTCAAATGATGGTTTTAGTTGTGCCAAGTACATTTAAAACAGGTATAGCAGGAGATATGATGTGATCATTGTTGACTTGATCCAATGTTATTCTCTTGAAAACTGTGAGGTATTACACAAGGGGAAATGTCAGCCACGTGCCTGTAGTATGATTAATGTATGGCATGTGGGAACACACAACAGCAGCACAGAGGTATCATTAGCATCCGTTCATTCTATATCTATACTCAGCAAACCACCATGAGGTGGAGGCAAGTGTTTAATTTTACGAGTTATTAGGGTTTCTTCCTGTTCCGTTCACATATGGAGTGTGGGAAGACTGACTGTTTGAATGCCTCTGTGCGTGCAGTAATTATTCTAATCTTATCCTCACGATCCCTATGTGTGGAGTTGGGGTATATTCCTAGAGTAATTATTTAAAGCTGGTTCTTGGACTTTTGTCAATAGACTTCCTCAGTATAGTTTACATCTGTCTTCAAGAGCCAGTTCAGTTCCTTCAGTATCTCTGTGACACTCTCCCTTAGATTAAACAAACCTGTGACCATTCGTGCTGCCCTTCTCTGTATGCATTCGGTATCCCCTGTTAGTCCTATCTGGTATGGCTCCCACACACTGGAGCAATATTCTAGAACTGGTTGTGCCAGTGATTTGTAAGTATTGTTTTTTGTAGATTGATTCCACTTCCCCAGTATTCTACCAATAAACCGAAGTCTAATACCTGCTTTACCTCAAACAGAACCTATTTCATATTCCTAAGAAGTGTTACACCCAGGTATTTGTATGAGTTAAGGATTCCAACAGTGACTCATTGGTATTATATTAATAGCATACTAATTTTTTTCACTTTGTTAAGTGCAAAATTTTACACATCTGAACATGTAAAGCAAGTTGCCAATCTCTGCACCATTTTGAAATCTTATTAAGATCTGGCTGAGTATTTATGTGGCTTCTTTCAATAGTACTTCATTATAGATAACTTTATCATCTGCTAAAAACCTGATTTTACTATTAATACTGTCTCCAAGGATGATTAATATAGAACATGAACAGCAAGAGTCACAATACACTTCCCTGTGGCACACCCGAAGTTACTTCTACATCTGACAATGACTCTCCAGCCAAGATAACATGCTGTGCGCTCCCTATCAAAAAGTCCTCAATCCAGTCACAAATTTCACTTGATACTGCATATGACGCTACTTTGACAATAAGCATAGGCGTGGTACTGAGTCAAATGCTTTTTAGAATTAAAAAAATACTGTATCTATCTGAATGCCATGATCCAAAGCTTTCAGTATATCAAGTGAGAAAAGTGTGAGTTGAGTTTCATATGATCAGTGTTTTCGAAATCCATGATGGTTGGCATTGAGGAGGTCATTCTGTTCAAGATACCTCATTATGTTTGAGCTCAGAACATGTTCTAAGATTCTACAGTAAACTGATGTCAAGGATACTGGATGGTAGTTTTGTGCATCACTTCTACTACCACTCCTGTAGTGGGGTGTGGCCTTTGCTTTCTTCCAACTACTTTGCACAGTTTTCTGTTTGAGGTATCTACAATAGATTATAATTAGAAGAGGGGCTAGCTCAGCTGCAAATTAAGTACAGAAGCTGAGAGAGATTCCATTGGGGCCTGTTTAATTTTAATGACTTTTTCCCCTGACACTAATACTTATTTAATCCAACTTTCTAGTGGTCTGATGATTAAATTGAGGCAAGTCTCCTGGGTTACCCTTTGTAAAGGAACATTTGAAAACGGAGTTAAGCATTTCAGCTCTTGTTCTGCTACCCTGAAATTCAGTTCCTGTCTTATTCACTAGGGACTTGACACTAACTTTGGTGGCACTTTAGCCTTTACATTCAACCAGAATTTCTTTGGTTTCTATGAAAGATCACTTGACAATATTCTGCTACGGTAATCACCAAAGGCATCATGGATTGTTCTCTTGACAGCCAAATGCATTTCATTCAGCATCTCTCTATCCATAGTCCAGCACTTTGTTTTACACCTACTAGGCAGTAATCTCTGTTCCTCTTGAGGTTTCTTCACAGCGACTGTATACTATGGAGGTTCCCTCCTGTTACGAACTGCCTACTGGGTGTGTACCCATCCATTGTTTGGTTAACTATTCTTTTAAACTTGAACCACAGTTCCTCTACATGCTCCTGCCCTGTGCTGATTTTTTTATGTAGTTTACTGAACATATGAGGGTGGTTTGAAAAGTTATCAGAATGGAATAAAAAAAGTACTTACATCACTTAAACTTTTTTTTTTCATTTTTCAATGTAATCTCCTTGTAGATTAATGTACTTGGTCCAACACTGTTCCAGTGCCTTGATCCCATCTTCAAAATGAGTTTCCTCTAGGCCTGCAAAATAGTTGTCAACTCCGGCAACCAATTCTTCGTTTGAAGTGAATCTTTGTCCACCAAGAAAAATTTTCAGTTTTGGGAAGAGATGGAAGTCTGACAGAGCCATATCAGGTGAATAAGGTGGGTGTGGCAACAATTCATACGTTAGTTCATGTAATTTTGCCATGGCGACAGCACATTGTGCGGACGTGCATTGTCTTGATAGAAGATGACTTTCCTCCTGGCTAAACCTGGCCTTTTTTCATGTATCTTTTGTTGCAATTTGCCCAGGAGGTTAGCATAGTATTGCCCAGTAATGGTTTGGCCAGTGGGGAGATAATCTACAAACAGAATCCCCTTTGCATCCCAGAACACTGATGCCATGACCTTCCCTGCTGAAGGAATTGTCTTTGCTTTCTTTGGTGACAGAGAATCAGCATGTTTCCACTGCTTTGACTGTCTTTCTGCCTCTGGGGTATAGTAGTGCATTCAAGTTTCATCTGTGGGAACAATTCTACTAAAACGGGCCAAACATTGCTCTGATACGTCCGTTCTTGAGCGTTTTTTCATCCAGCATCAAGAGTCATGGCACCTGTCTTGCTGATAATTTTATCATTTCTAGTTCTTCAGTTAAAATATGGTATACCCTTTCAGATGACATCTGGTAAGCATGAGCAATTTTATGCACTTTCAATCGGCGATCCACCATGGCCATTTTGCGCACTTTTGCAGTGATTTCTGGAGGAGTGACACATCTTGGCCAACCTCTGCATAGATCATCATCTAAGCTCTCCCAACCAAATTTAAATTCATTTGTCCACTTGGCAACAGATGAATATGAAGGAGCAGAGTCCTCCAGTGTATTCTGGAAATCGGCATGAATGTCCTTTGCTTTCATACCTTTCTTTAGGAAGTACTTAATCACTGCTTGAATCTCGATTTTTTCCATCTTTGCAAATCACTATCCAGGAACAACAACAGAGCCACGTCACCGACACAGCTCTCTTCCAAGAGCACTGATGTGGCATGTGTTTACAGACAACAGTCCAATAAATATCACGCGAACAACTCATTGGACTAGTGCTGACCTCTCATGGTGATTCTGAGAACTTTCCAAATCATCCTTGTATCTATCTTTCTGTTCATTTTAGTTGTACTTTATACTTCGGTAATCATTGTTGCCACAACTGCGTCATAGTCACTGATACCAGTTTCAATGTGCACATCCTCAAAGAGGTCAGGTCTATTTGTTACCCTTAAACCCAATATATTTCCATTGTGAGTGGGGTTCTGAACTATCTATTTGAGGAAGTATGCAGTGAAGGCATTTAGTAATGTTTTACAAGATGTGTTATCACGCCCACCACTAACAAAACTGTAACTTTTTCAATTAATCGTTTGATGATTAAAGCCTCCAATAATGATTACAATATGATTGGGGAACTATGTACAAGTGAACTGAGGTTTTCTCCAAAGTTTTCCGTTACATCAGGAGATGAGTCTGGTGGGCATATTCTGTGGATCCCTTCAAGAACGAGAACCTTACACCACCTAAATTTAATCAGTTCAGTTAGTAAGGTAGCCACTGTTTTGGATAAAGCTGCTGCCTCCTCAGTTTTATTACATAGCTGCTGTTTATTAGCTACTGCTAGCTTAGTATTTATTAGATTACAATGGTATTTTTCAAAGAAAAAATATTTTTTCATCCATACATACTGAGTCTTATTTTTGAGTCATCTCTTTGTTTTCTAGTTTAAGTGTATTCTCACATAAACCACAAAGAGGCCCACAATTGTTCATCCATGGCTGCACAGGCATCTAAATCCACCCATCTGTGTTTGTACTTGCCCTGTAGTCTGTGTTACAAATAACACCAGTCTTCTTTAGACTCATTCTGTGCATCTTCAACAGCCAATGAGCTTTCAGTAACGTCCTGAGCATTGTGCTATAAAAACTGTAGCCACTATGACTGTTAAATGTGATTGAAGTGAGTTATGTAGTGAATTTTTATTCCCTTTCCTTCTGATTTGTCATGGCTGATGATGGTGGTATGTGACAAATTCTACATAAGCGAGGCATAATTTGCAGGATCACGCATTTCTGAAGTACAGAGTCCCCCTGTGCACAGACTGCAACTACCTCTTGAAACTGGCAACAATGCAGTCCTCATCCAAGTCTTGAATGCATGAACTGACATTGTTCATTAATCAGTCTATAGAAAAATAACAGTTGGCTGGAAGCTACGAATTTCTCTGTCCTGTTCCAATTTCTATGTGTTATATTTCAAGTAGGGAAGGATGAATAGTTACCTTTCTTATCTTTTGTTTATTGTTTCCACCTTGGAACGTCCATTAATGTAATAAATTAAGTTGTTACAGTAATGAAACACTAGGAAGTGCTATTTTCCAGACAGACTTAAATATGCTTTAGTGAAGCCCCTTCACAAAAAGAAGTTGTAACAATAGTAAGGACCAGTCTATTTATTGTTGTTAGTTTCTTCAGATTTTTTAAGGAAGGCTATCTACAACAGGATTTTTTAAAAAAATAGGCACATAAACAATATCATTAGAGACGGTTTGGATTTCATCCAACAACTGAACTGAGCCATCCTATAATTTCATTGTCAGGTTGTATTTTAGAATGAAGATGCATAAGATCCAAATTTTGTTCTCCTCACAGGTATTATGAGTATTCAAATAAAAATAGCACTAGCCTTCAATTTTAAGCGAACTTAATGAAATATTTTGAAATAACACGAGACTAAAGAGGAAGTCATGGTACTGTTGGTAGAGAGACCGTGAGTAGTAGTTTTAGCTGCCTGATTGGAAAGATTTTTTTTTTTTTTCTGCATACCGTTTCTATGTGGAGAATAAATTTTGAGTATTGGTGTTGTGTTAAGTGTTCAGTGTTGTGCTTGGGCCCAACTAGACAGGGAGTGAGCTGGGATTCTATTGCTAGGACCTAAACAGCTACAGGGGACTTCCTGGCACATTTATTAGATAATAATTTCTCTGTGCTTAAAGGAGTTGTCATAAGTGCTGAAACTATACATATCATGAATAGGTAGTGAATTACCAGAATACTGTTTGAATAATGTGTGCCCATGTCACCAGTGTAGTATAAAGTACTAGCAGCCATAAACTATAGAAGGATCATTTTAGAGGCAACAGAAGTAACATTGGATGTTGCACTAGTGTTATGAGGACAGAGGTAGAGATTTTGCAATAATGTATATCTATGAGTAGCCATTTGCGCATAATTCCAAATTTCCCAGAAAAGTGCTTTATTAAAAAATTCTTAGCAGGCAGCTGAGAGTGGTAGTAATCGTCCTAAAGAAAAATTAAAAGAAACTTTTGTTTTACATTGTTCTAGATGCTGTTACAGACAACCTCACAGGCCACTGTGCTTGCTCTAAACAAACAGTTCAGCTTCTTGTGTCTGTAGGCTAGCTAATACAGAGTAGAGTGTGAAAAGAGGAGAAAAAGATAGTCTAAATTTTGTAGTAGTGATATGGCAATAGATGTAGTGGAAGAAACAACTCCATTTCAGCTCCTAAATAAAATTCTAAGAAAAAAAACTAAACAACATTTTCCCAAACATTTGTGTTGTTCTAAGTTATTTTCTTACTTATCAGTGTTTGTGGCTAGAGCTGAAAGATTGTTTAGCATGCTGGAAAGAATAAAGAATGTTCTTCAAATTTTAATGAGCAAAAGTAGATTATCAGATTTGGTTACAGGACTCCACAAACTAAAAATATTAACAAAGCTTTAGAGTACATTTTGTAATCGAGTCAGACAGTTTGAAAAGACTTATCCTAGAGCCCATCCTTGCTCTCCAGGAGCCTGGCCATGTTTGTAATGTTGATGACAATGAGTGAGAATAAAGAGAATGAAACCTGGTGCCAGAACTTTGTCAACTTGTCTCAAGTAGAGACCACTGAAATTAACATACTCATGCAACAGAAATCTTGTCACCAACAGCATTATATGCTTTCACTCTGATATGCTCAGGAGAAGTTTAAAATTTAAACTAGGATATTAGCACAAGGTCAGGAACTACACCCTAAAACCTCCCCTCCCTAATCAAAATTCCATCTCTCCTCAGGATTTGAACCACCCATATTTGCACTGAATGTCACTGCATTAACAAGCATTAGTGTCCTTGCTGTGGAGTAAAAAAACACTCAATGTATTTTGATAAGAGTAAATATTATAGAGTTCAGTTCTTTTTATGGACACTAAAGTTACAGCATTAGTGTGTTCCAACACTGGAACGCAATAAGTAGACAGCATTCAGTTTTTGATTATACCAATAAATGAGTGCAAATTGAAAAAGAAAACTCACACATTAGACTCGGTGGAATGCCTTAGTTTAGTATTATTTGCAACATCTGTGGTTCTATCTACAGGTGCTTTAAAGAAATTATTTTGTGTATTTTTGGTGTCTAATGAGTTCTGGAACATTTTTTGGGCAATTTGACGATTTCAGACTACAAGTCTTAATACATCCTTCAAAGACCTTTTTAATCATTTTGAAAAAATGGTTCACATTGTATATACTCATTACTTTCATTTGTTACCTCCAGCATTACTATTATTTCAAAAAATTGTGCTAAATCATGAGTATTTTATCAGGAATAAAGAGATTCTCTACAAAGATGTGAAAATCTACAATTAGTTTTAGTATTCTCATTTTGGGCCTAGACTTGTGTTCTGGTGCACCACACAGTTTAAAATGATAGAATGCCTGTTAAGTGCACCTCTATTAGAGGGATAAAAGTTCTAAAATACATTCTAATTGTGGTTACTTCTACAAATTATCAAATCACCTAGATTCGGAGATTTGAAACCCCTGGCAGTAGTGTAGTAGGTAGTAATGCATACTTGTGCTGTATACTGCATTCTGGAAGAAGATAATATTCTGAGAGATGAGGGAGGCAGTTCAAAGCAGAAAATCTATAATGATGTGTGTTCTGCTCCAAGCAATTTCTACAACAGAAAACATTTCATGCAATATTATTATTTCCTTCACTTTCTCAGATGTTAAGTCCGGTTAAAAATGGAGTGACGCGGACCTTGATCAAGCGTCACTTCCTTTTAACTGTACGGTATGTGTTATATTGCATTTAGGAACTTTCGGGTAATTGAACATGTATCAAATTATTATTATTATTATTATTATTATTATTTAATCTGCAATGAAGTTCAGTTTATATATGGCCCACATGTCCTTTATGACCTATATGTCTTTGTTGCCATGACACAATGCAGATGAATTAACTGTTCATCGTTACTTGTTCTGACTAAGCATAAGCATTTGTGTGCCCCTCAGAATGAAGTATCAGCTAACTATATTTGTATAATTAGTCACTAACTAATACAGAACTTACCAACTTTTGAATGAATTACTGTTTACAACAAACAGCACAAAACGAAGAATTTTATAATGGCCAGATATTCTGGTTTACCAGTTTGAACAAAAATCACAAAGCACACCCTTTTAATCCCCTAGATCTTCTGCACATTAAGCAGATACTTGATTTATGAAAATGCACAACATGTACCAGCATGACTAAATTTCAGTCCTAACTTTGTGTCAGGCAGATAGTTTCCCAGACTACCCTAATATTAAACAATTATAAGTAAGCAGACAACATTTTCTTAGTAGATTTAGGATATCAGCAGCTCTTTTCAAAATACAACTCTATGATCATCAGCAATAGTCTTTTTTAAAATCGAAATAGAGTTTAAGTACGACAATTATTTTCAAATACATGCTACAGTGGTAGTTTCTGATGTACTTTTCACTGTTAAATAATTATTTCAACTTTCCAGACAGAACTGTTGCCTACTTACCATCAGGAGGCAAAATTTCTGAGCTTTTGGTACTAATAGACATACAGGGTATAATGGGTATAGGTGCAGATATTTTTATATATGTTACCTTAATATGTACACAAATCAGTGTGTTTGTTGTTTTTTGTCTGTGTTGAACAATCTTCCCACGAATGTCACAAACTTTCCTGCCTTATGTTTTCTGCATGGTCATAACTGCACCACTAAGTGGACCACATCTGTCAGTATAGACTAGCCATTTTACATCCATGCATCCACACTTAAACACCTCACTTGCTGCCTAGGGGCAAGTAAGGATTTATGGCTTGCTTTTGCCCTTTGTAATTGAAGGTATTACCTAACCTAAAAATGTACCATTTGTAATCGCTCTAATTATGAGTCTGAAAATTACACAAATACTGATGTAATATTGTGCAGTACACCATGCTCAGTCACCAATAGATGTCACACCCAGTATAAAAAGTACACACAGTATAGTAGCTTTGGAAATTAATAGGTACTCTCATCCTGGGGTTATTCATTCATTCACTCATTCATTCATTTACGCAGATTTACACATTGTGTACCATCAAACCAATCATGAAGGACAGCCTTCAGGGATGTGGCCTGATTCAAGTTTTTTGTTAAGAGAAGGAAGCAACCACTTCTGTAAAGTACGCTAAGAAAAAATTACGATGAGTGCCAATTTCCTAACAATGATAATTATGGTGCTCCTAGATTACTTTATATCTGTGCATAAGGAGAAAAACTACTACTTTGAAAAAGCCACTGCTCCACCTTCTATGCTATTCATCTACTGTTATTGTCTAATTCTTCAATCAAGACATTTTAACTTTACACAGACCACTATTAACTGTCTATATACTAGCAAAATTAAGTTCTATGTGATACAAATATTAGAGTTAGGCAGATTTTATTGTGGGATGGCTAATGAGGCATTCATTTACTTTGTATTTAAATATTTGGGGGTTTTCAGTTTTCTGCCTCATCTTCACTGGCAAACTGTTACAGACTTTTTCCCCCAGACAATTGTTCCCATTCTGAGTCTTACAGAGAGAAGCATAGTCTATGCAGAAATTATTTCTACCTCTACTATTATGATTGTGAAGTGCTGAGTTCTTGCTAAAGTCACTCTTGTTATTAACCACAAATACCTTTAGGAAGTACTGGCATGTAAGTCTAACCATCCCTAGATCCCTGAAGGGGCTATTGGAAGCATTAGGTTATCAGCTTTACACAATATTCTTATTACATATATTTTTATTGCATGCTTATATAGATTAAACACTTTTTTCACCTTAGCTGCAATGCCACAGTTGAGTATGTCATAAAGCAGATCTGAGTGAAAGGATACTGGCAATGTAGTCTACATGTCAACACAGGTAAGTGCTGACCTGCAGTCTGTCTCATAATTTTCTAATTTTCCAGTAGATTAAAGTATACTTTCAATCATTCTGCAGCCCTGAAGAACTTTCTGCTTCATGGTAGGATACACAAGACATGATGCATGAACAAAAGAGAAACAGAAATTCATATGTTTTGAAATTTTTCATTTCAGTCTTGAACTATGCAAATGATGATAATCACATAAATCTTACGTACTTGTAAAAAGGAAGGGACCTAGATTAGTGTTTAACTTTCTGTAAGTCATGCTATCAGAGGCAGAGCACTGTGCCCTTTTTAAAGGACCCATCCTGGCATTTGGTTTAAATGATTTTAAGGGAATCTGTGGAAAATTTAAACCTGAGTGGCTAGTTGGGATCTGGAACTGACATTCTTCTCAGTTCAAGTTTACTGTCTTACCACAGTTCCACCTCATTCAGTTTTATGTAGGCTACATTTGTCCAGTGATCTCATAGGTATCTTTTATATGTAATTACAGCTCTAGCTCTCCTTGTGTAACAAGCTGATCAGTCAGACAGGAACAAATGTTTTCTAGGTGGATTTCTGGTTTAAATACCATCTTGCAATCAGTACTACATCAGCACAGTTCATTTGAATTACAGCATCTTGATGGTATAACTTGTTGCACATAGAAAATGTATGCTTGACTACACTAGGAATGAAAAACACCTTAAAATTTTGCTAAAATTAATACACTATGTTTTGCATATTACATACTGAAGGATATCCATAACAATGTGCAAAAGATTAGTACTGGTGCTGTGCAGCGGTAAGACATTTTTATTCATAATTGTTGACTGGGGGGCAGATATAAACTGAGTTAAAGTAAGTTCATGTGAGTTTTGCACCCCACACTGAAAACTATTTATTACTAAGTAAATAAATTTAAATATAATAGAGGGAAACATTCCACGTGGGAAAAATTATATATAAAAACAAAGATGAGGTGACTTACCGAACAAAAGCGCTGGCAGGTTGATAGACACACAAACATACACACAAAATTCAAGCTTTCGCAACAAACTGTTGCCTCATCAGGAAAGAGGGAAGGAGAGGGGAAGACGAAAGGAAGTGGGTTTTAAGGGAGAGGGTAAGGAGTCATTCCAATCCCGGGAGCGGAAAGACTTACCTTAGGGGGAAAAAAGGACAGGTATACACTCGCACTCACGCACATATCCATCCACACATACAGACACAAGCAGACATATGCTTGTGTCTGTATGTGTGGATGGATATGTGCGTGAGTGCGAGTGTATACCTGTCCTTTTTTCCCCCTAAGGTAAGTCTTTCCGCTCCCGGGATTGGAATGACTCCTTACCCTCTCCCTTAAAACCCACTTACTTTCGTCTTCCCCTCTCCTTCCCTCTTTCCTGATGAGGCAACAGTTTGTTGCGAAAGCTTGAATTTTGTGTGTATGTTTGTGTTTGTTTGTGTGTCTATCGACCTGCCAGCGCTTTCGTTCGGTAAGTCACCTCATCTTTGTTTTTATATATAAATAAATTTAAACGTATTTATGAAGCACAGAAAACATGGCTCACCCTGGACAAACAAATGATGCTTCTTTTCTGAAAAGACTGTTAACAAAATTCATGATTTCATGAGATTGTTGAAACAGTGAGCATCAAATATAAGCGGATATCATAACTAAAATATGCTCATAAAGGAGCTGTGTGCATGTTGGGTCTCTCATTTGTTGGCTCCTGGTTAGTAGTGTTCAAGGAAGGAAATTAAAATGGAACTGTTGAAGACTTCATTTGTCTGTGTGTGGTTCTAGATGAAACTTTTATCAGCAGACAAAACTGCAGTTAAGAAAGGGGACTCATAAAGAATAATGTCCATCAAACAAGAGGAAAGTCTTGGCAAGGAAAGCTATGGCAGCTATTTTGTGAGCATCATGAGGTATAATCATGATTTGATTGTTTGAAGGGGGTAGGGGATGGCCAAATATTTACTGACTCCTAACACACAGTATTGTTGGACTGTTCCCAAAATTGAAGCAGAAGTGATTAAAATTTATGCACACTAGAACAATGTGTCATCTTACAAATCAGCTGTTGGGATGGCAATAGTACAGACAGTAGTCTGTGAAATGTTCTTTATCCACATATTCCACAGGTATATCTTGATGTGACTATTTTTTACTTCCTAGCCTTAAAAATATTTTGGAAGGAAGAAATTTATGTTGAATGAAGCTGTTCTTTGCATACTTTGGTTTCTGTTTGGCTTGTGAAACCCTTTGTGCACCCACACAATTGGCAATATAATTCTCAATCGAGAATTGAACTCACAAATCCTTCTGTGAGCATAGATGTCCCGTTGTGACATGAAACATTTTGTGTGTGTGTGTGTGTGTGTGTGTGTGTGTGTGTGTGTGTGTGTGTGTAAATATGTACGGTGTTGGGCATGTAAGTTCAGATATTTTTATTGGTTACTGAGGACAGCGTACTGAACAACATTATGTCAATATTTACTTCATCTGCTGACTAAGAATTATAGCTATTAGGTGCAGTATATTTTTAAATTTACTTGTACCTCCAAATACTTGTGGCAAGAGCAAGCCACTAACCTTACTTTCAGATGGTGAAATGTGGATGTGTGCACACAAAATGATTATTCTATACTGATAGGTGTAGTCAGCTTAGTAGTGCAGTTACAATCGCGCAATAAACATCAGATAGTTAATTACATGACTTGCTTGCAGGAGGACTGTTATATGCAGAGGGGAAAAAAAAAAAAAAAAAAAAAAAAAAAACTGAAGTGAGTAGATATTAAGATACCAAAGATCGCAATACCCGCACTTACACCACTAAAATCCTATATATGGTTCATGTATGATTCTCTTTCCCTGTTATACCATTTTATGCTGCTGTTGATATTACACTATACTTGCCTGACCATAAATTCTTATCTTCTTTCGATTTCACTTTACTGACTCCTACTACGTTTAGAAAGAGGCTTTACATTTCCCTTTTTTGATTTTCTTGCTTTCCTACTACATTCAAACTGCCATTCTGTGCTCTACCTCATAGAAAGTTGTCATGTCATTGGTTATTCCATCTTTTTTTGATAATCACCTTGCCCTTGGCATCCTGCTTTCAGAGGTCTTTTGACAATGGAGAGATCACCACGGCACTTTTTTCAATTGCAGGCCATATGCCCTGCCTGTATTTAATGCAGTAGTTTCCATTGCCTTCTGATTCCTCATGCTGTTCATCATTGCTCATTCTCCTGCCTTTCAGTGGCTGTTTCCCACCCCAAGGGCAAGTGAGTGCCTTAAATCTCTGTCTGCTCCATCACCCTCTTTGACAAAGCCATTGGCAGAATGAGGGTGATTTCTTATGCTGAAAGTCTTTGGCTGCCATAACTGCTGATTTCTATTCAAAATTTAATCAGTGGCTGGGTTCAAAGCCAGGACCCAAGACATTCTGGTTATTAGTCAAAGACAGTAACCACAGACCATTGGTAATAGTCACTGACCTAATGTTATCTGAAGTGGTTCATCTCTTAATTATATAATCTCTGTTCTGTGTATCAACATATATGTGTTGTGTATCAGAAGCAAAAAAGTTAGTAAAACTGTCAATAGATACACAATCTTGGAAAGCCATATGACAATAATACCAAAACCAGCTAGAGCATGAAATGAATGGTGGCTAGTTCGGGGCTACATTTGATCTCTGACAAGCTCAAATTCTTTTGTTCCAAGATATCACCTGAAGTACTCTATTACATAAGTAATTTTTATAGTATAATGATAAAATGAAAATGGTAATTTCTTCAGTTTATCTTGCCACTAGTGACACAAATCTGACATGTTAAGATACAATTTGCATAGAAACTGATAAAATGTTAATAATCAGCTTTCATAACCATATAGAAGAAACTGACAATGAACAACTCAAGTTGTACTTACTGATAGTATTTGTGTAATGAAAACTGGTTAAGGCATAAGGTGGTAAAGGTATTGCAACAAGTAATATTAGTGAGTGAAAGAAGTAAAATAAAAGTTTCCATTTGAGGGCATTGCTGCAGCATATATGTAATGTAGTGTGAGTCTAAGTTGGGCATATAAGAACTGACATGTGGGCAAGGGATTAGTGTGGTATGTGTATTTTTCTGCTGTGCCTGTGGCAAATGCGGAAACGTGAACTATGGTCACAGTATTACTAAATGCGTCCACACAAGACTGACATGCTATTATTCGTTTCTTGGCTGCTGAAGGACAAACACTGTCCGACATCCCTCAGAGAATGAAGAATAAGTATGGGGCAGCACATCTGTCAAAAACCACTGTTGTGAAATGGTGCAATAAGGGGTGTGCTGCTTCATAATAATGCTTGTTCCTATGCTGCAAATGTCGTAATGCAGAAGTTAGACCAACTCAAGTGGTAGAGACTTGAACAGCCACCCTATAATCATGATCTCTCCCCATGTGATTATTACACCTTGAAAGGTCGATGATTCCTGTCCGATAAGTATGTGCAGCAAGCAGTTACGGATTTCTTCACACAGCAGGACACAGTGTTTTACTAGACAGATATCTTCAACTATGTGCATTGGTGGGATGATTTCCTCAATGCACATGGCACTTTTTCCTGATTCACATATTGATTCTTGACTGTAAGGCCTTTTAACAGAAGACTCTTAACGATAAGACATGCAAATTGCTAAAGAGGCAGCAAATAGAAAGACTTGCACCAGGCAGCCAGAAAACCCCAGATGGAGTCTCCCAGGCAATAATGCCATAATGTCATACAGTCATTTTCATTTCCATCTAAAAGATAATGACTGTTTTAGTTAATAACTTTTATTTGTAACATGAATATCATATCAGTTTACTGAAACAAACTTATAGAAAAAAACAGTTAGAAAGTACCTGTTAAACACTACATTCTATGCAGTGAAGGGCTACTTATACCTTATACTCTTTCTGACCTCAACTTGCCACTTGTAATAGAGAGATGCTGACTCAATTTTTCATACAAGTAAATGGAAGCTGTGATATACAAAATGGAAAGCAAATACTCTCTGTCGCTATGACCATAATATCAGTTTATAGTGTGTCTGTAGTATTAAATTATCTGATAATGTGTGTGTGTGTGTGTGTGATGTGTACAGTAATTAATGAACAATGTGTTGGTAGTTTACTTTACTTTAGTTTGTTAGATAACCACTTTCCAAAACAATAGCCTGTTGTACATCAGGGATAAACCAAATGAGGTTTTAAATAGAATGACCTTGTATTTGGAAGGATAGAGACTCAGTCATTTGTATCTACGCATCTTGCTTTATGTTTTCTGTGGTTTCCCTAAATTACTTCAGGCAAATGCTGGGATGATTCCCACTATAAGGTGATGACAAACTATCTATCTGATCCTTATCGAAGTAGGCTTGTAAATGCCTGTTAAATTCTAATATCATGACATGTCCAACATCCTTGAACTAAATTTTGTGTATTTTTCTAAAATTTAGATAGTATCAATGCAGAAACCAAAGTAAATGACACGTTCTTTTTTTTTTTTTTTTTTTTTTTTTTTTTTCTTTCTATAATTGTCCTGGTTAGCTTGCTCATTTAGGATTAATTACAAGGCATATTTCACCAGAACAAAGAAAAAATTCTCCTCCCCACTTGGGAGATGATTTACACCAGGAATTCACAATTAATGGCTGTAACACTGCTTTCATAATACTGTCACAGGAAAATTTATTAGCTCTTCTTCATGTATTACACAAGCTCCTTGGTGTTTTATTCTGTATCATCAGAGTAGGGTATGAGATAAAGTAGCTGTTTCCTAGATCACAAACACTATAAAATTTTACTTGTATTAAACAAAATATGTGGTTTGTAAAACAAATTATAGATAATGACTTTCTATTATGTAAGGCTTTCAGCATCATCTATGTTCTAATAAACGTTTAATATACACACCATGTAAATATTTCTAAAATGTCCATTTGTGTCAATAGTTTCAAGTTTGATAGCATTCATACAATGACTGCATGTCAGTGCACCAATGATTAAGTCATATTTCACTGCAGAATGATGAGTGTTGATGAAGATTCTTGATTATCTCAGAGTCAAAAAAAAAAAAAAAAAAAAAAATTAATTAAAAAAATGTAACAGTGACATCACTGAGGAACAGATTGCATGATGTAATGAAGATTTAAGTAAAAAAATGCTGCAGTACAGTAGCTCATGTGAGTGAACTGACTGTCTCCAAAATAGGACAGTAAGTGAGGTGACGCATTAGTTAAGGCAGTATAGCCCTCCTCAACCAAAACGAGAGCCAGGCTTTGTTTTTGCATGGCTGCCTTTAATTGGCTAAGGGAAATGCTCTTTTGTGTACCAATATTATTCAACTAAATGTAATGTTATGTTATGTAACCTCATGTGGAAGTGATCAACAAGCACTGTATTTAAACAGGTTTTAATATAACATGTAATTTTAATTTAATATGTAAACAAGATTACAATGTACTGCATGAGGATCTGCAGAAAATGTAGCTAACTAATGTGACATTCATTTTGCACCACCTGATGGACACCAGCATTAATTGCATCAGTCATTAAGTTATATGGCATTATCTTAAATATAAATTTAATAAATCTACAAAATTTCTGTATATATTATAGTATAAACTGTAACGTCAGTTATTTTATGCCCGTTACTATATATTGAAAACAATGTATGTTTCTATAGTCTAGTTAAATTAGGAAACAGAGAAAATGTTGAGTACAAATGAATATATAATAATTTACCAAATAACACTAAAGAATCAGGAATATCAAGATAATTCTCATGCAAAAATAAAAATCAATTTCAGCTAATCATTTACACAGTAAATTATTTTCTAAAGAAACTATTATATTGACTCAATGTACTAAAGGTACTTACACTTCATAAGTTCTGTTTCATGAATTTAGTTTCTCTAATATGCAAAATAGTCTATATTATACATGTTACTGCATAAAATATGCTCCTATCATTCTCATCACGTCAAAAGTTATTTTCATCTGCACTTTATAAACATTTTACATTTTTATTCTCATCTAATTAGTTACTGATGTTTGAAATAAAATGCCTGTTACAGTCTTTGTATTACTTTACACACATTCATGTAACCGACTTGCTTATAGAAATTTGACTCGTCCACTACCAAGCACAAAAATTACACAGTGCTGTGATTAAGAAAACGCAATTCAATAGAAACCGTAAGGGGATAAGCTGGTAAAAAATAGGTAAGAATGTTCAGATATATGTGGTACACAACTAAGAATCTTAGAATGTCTCCCTCTGTAGCCAAATTGGACATCCCTTATATGAACTTCATCATCTAAATGCAAAGAAGTACATACAGTTAACAAATTTCCATCTGTCATTATAGAAAATGAAAATGTTAATGTATGAGCAGATCATATAAGCTGATATGAAACGACAAATCCCTGTCAACAGTTAATGTTTCAGAGGAAGCCAGCATGCAGAGAACATCAGATGGCATAAAAAACTGCAATTGTACACTTAATGATCATAATTAAGAAGGATTGAAACTTACCAAATGGATATTTTGTTTTTGTATTACATATGAATCAACAATATTCTATTAAACAGAATGCTTACACAAGCACCCAGCATGTTATTGCTCTGCAGGGTCTGTAATAATTCTACAATGGAAGTACGAATGGATATGACAAAATTTATTACTAAGTAAGACATGGAATTTTGCAAATATTGGAAAACTAGCACTAGAATTCTTGACAAATGTGTGTTTCTTTTAGTATGAGAAAGACGGGTTTTATGCAACAGCAATAAAAGCTGCTATCAAATAATTGTATTGGCAAGCTAAAAAACCTGTGCTGGCCTGTCAGATATAATGATGCACCCAGAGCAAATTTTTGCAAAATGGTAGCGGAGAGATTTCCCTACTGTGAGACACTTCACTGTGATTCTGGTAGTGAGGCACTCAACATCTGTGCCCTGACAAAAAGTGAGCATGCCATTCTCAGTGGAGGTGGGGGGGGGGGGGACAAATTCTGTCCCCACAAACAGAGTAATTTATGATGCATTAATGTTCGCCTCCCCTGCCCATCTCCTTAGGGATGAGGTCCAACAGTTCACAAAATTTCAGAATCCGATGTCAGTATCAGTTAGGATGGTGCGCAGATCTCCAGCCAAAGTGAGGGTCACCCTGATGTCAGTTACAATACACATGTATCCAAAATATGCTAAATCAAAAGTGACACACCACAAACTTCACAGAGGGGTGGATCCTACTGCTGAAGGAGAAAACTGTGTGTTAAAGGGCTATGTCCTACACACAGCTTGGCATGCAGCACTTCCTTCCATTATTGCAGCTGGCATGAAGTCTGCCATGCCTGTGTGTTTGATATGAAAAGCCACAGTTTGTTTTCTGCCACCTTCCAGCATCCAGTTTCTCATTGATGCACGATTTGTCTGTCAGATAATGAGATGACAACATGCAAGGGGATGGCATAACACCATCCAGACATGCTTCTTTGATTCTTTTGTTGGCTATGACATTTTACTGTATCCTGATTTGCCCAGGTACCCAGGAAAAGATCACCTACTTGCCACAGTTTGGAGCTACTGCAAAGGATCATGGATGAGCTGAATCAACTAGTCTACAGGATACATTTGGTGCACCACTTCTAGGGCACTGAGTTAGTCACAACAAATGAGAAACTTTGTATTGTGATACCTGTGAATCCACTCCAGTGCTATCATAATGCCATACAACTCTGCATCATAATTTGTAAATTGTTCTGGAAGGCATACTTGGAAAACCCTACTGGGAAAAACAGCTAAGCAACTGAGGACATTCTCTTGCTGGGACCCATCCATACAAATAATGATAAAACTATCATATGTACATAAAATTGAAGAAAACAATGTTGTAAAAACCTGATCTGGAGTACAAGTTTTCTTGTACTATGTCAAGCCTAAAATCACTTGTGGGTACTGAAGACATCAAAGCAGCAGTTTCTTCAATCCCTGTCTGTGTATTTGGAGGACATATATCTGGATCCTTGAAATAGTCAGTAGCATGTACCCCATATGGCTTGGTCACATGGGCCAGTTCCTGGAGTTGACCTCCACACTAAATGCCAATGATTGACAGCACTGAGATTTTCAGGCACCACCAAATCAAGAGGGATGGTACACCAGTCTCTGCACACAGACTCTGAACTGCGCTGGTGTGATTGGTGAATAGCGTCTAACATATTGAGGGAGGAAATAAAATATGTTGTAATAATCTAACTATAATCTGACAAATGCCCTGTAAAACTGAAGGATGTAGGACTTCTCACTTCCCCATGCCTTTCCGCTGAGGTATTTCAAAATATTCAATGATTTGAAGCCCTTGTTCCATAGGTCTTCCATGTGCGGGAGCCAGTTAATTCTGAATCAAATAGTACGTCCAAGAAGTGCATAGTGTCCTTAAAATGTAAAACATTGTCCTTCATTGTGAGCTATGGTTGCTCAAAACTTCAATGAGCCAGGTCAAAATTGACACACGCAGTCTTCTATGGCGAGAACCTAAAACCATTGTTGGCTGAATCTTCCACTCACCTGATGGTCAGATAAAGTTGGCTCATTGTTACTGATACAGTGGAAGAAGAGTAGAAGACTGCAAAGTCATCCACAAACAAAGAGCATTTAACAGCACTCCAGACTGCAGGCGAGATGCTACTGATAGTGATTGCAGACAGTGTGACACTCAATACAATGCCTATAGTGACCCCATTCTCCTGAACATAGCAATCAACAAGGTATCACCAAAATGATATCAAAAGCACTGGTCCTTGAGGAAGAATTGGATAAATGGCTGATGTCCACAGTCCCCATTCATAAGGTCGGCAAGGGATGTGCCTGCATACGGTGTCGCACGCTTTTTCGAGGTCAGAAACACACTAACCAAGTGGTTTTGGCATAAGAAGGAATTCTGTATGACTGTCACCAGGAGAATTAAGTTGTCAGGGGCAGAATGGTAGTGCCTGAAACCGCCCTTGGAGCATCACAGATGACCTTGGGATTCCAGGAGCCAGGTGAGATAGTGATTGACAATGCATTCGAGAGTTTTACCCATAAAAATGGTAAGGGCTACACTCCAGTAATAGTTAGGATCAGTTTGATTCTTCCCCTCTTTCCAAAGTGGAATTAATAATGCCTTCTTCAAAGTCATGGGTTACAATCCATCAAACCAGGTTTGCCTGAGACAGGATAGAAGCTTGCCTTTGGCTTCAGGGCACAGATGATGGAGCATAGGTCAGGCCCTGGAGCAGTGTCTCTGGCTGCGGACAGAAGTGATTCCACTTCCCACATGGAGAATGGAAGATTGTAGACATCCTCATTACATGAGAAGAAGTAAGTTTTCTCACCTCCACAGTCCTACAGAACACCCAGAATGCAGAAGTTTGTCTGGATGATGCAGTGATGGTAAAAAAATGTTCAGCTAAAACCTGAATCATGTCTTTCAGCGTACCCATTTCTCAACAAGGTTATAAAGCCACGTATACCACCTTCGCATGAAATGTGTCTTACTGAAGCTCAAAATTATGCAGTGGCAGTGGACTGAGTAATGGAAGTTGTGAATTCCTTCCAGGAGTTGTTGTGCTATTCTCTCATTACTGGCCTCACTTAGGGTTTCACAGACCTGAAAGTATGAAGGTTTTTGTCGTTGGATAGTGTTTGAATTTCTGCAAAGCTGCATGCCTGGCCCTGATTGCCGAGTGCCGTTTGTCATTCCACCGAGGGACAGGCTGCTGTCTGAGGCAGCTGCTGGACTGGGGGATGGAATCTGTGGCACCTCAATGGATCTTACTGGTGATAAGGTCCACTGTCTCGTTGTCACAGTTCTGTTGTTCAAAGATGGCCTGCTGACTGACCAATTTGCCCTTTGAAGGACCCATCTCCTTGGTCTCACACCTGAAAGTAGTCATTGGAATGCAGATCTGTGACCATTTCCCACTAAAATGAGTCTGCAACAGCTGGGGAGCAACAAGAAACGTCAACAGTTGAGGATGACCCTGCAGCTGTAGAAAGGTGTGTCAGCTGACCAGGGTTCAAAAGGCAGATATTCTCTGAATGGACAAGGCAGTCAATAATTCAACCCCTGGAGCAAGTGGTAGTCATGTGCATTGAAGTCCCCCATGAGGAGTAATGGATGGAGAAGTTCCTGGAAGAGTTCTGTCAGTGCATCTGTATCCAATGGACCATGAGCTGGAAAATATAATGAACACATTGTGATTTTAACCAGCGTGAGACCTTCCACTGCAACTGATTGTATAGCCATGGTAAGAGGGACAGGAGAGAAATGCCATCTGACATTAACAATAACAGCCACTCCAAACTTTGCCATATCTTCAGTAACATCATCCATCCTGTAAAGATTGTAACCCGTTAATGCAGGTGTATTGGTGACTTAAAAATTAGTTTCTTGTAAGTAGATACAGAATGGGCTTTCCTGGGCCAGCAGCTGTAATTCTTCCAAATGTGATCAATATCTAAGTACACAGCACATGTAAATCCATGTGGGAACCATTGATTAGCGGTTATTGTCCTTCTCCTTCCTCAGTGGAGGAGATCAGAGGGAATGTTAGATGGAAACAAGCTCTCTGATTCCTCCAGGTGGTTATCAATATATTCAACAATAAAATCGCCATTGGACAGGGAGAGAGCTTGCCGATCCAAAGGTTTAGCTGCCAGTTTCTTTGATTTTGAACAACTTTTCGTGTGACATTTTTCCTTTCCTAGGGGAGGAGTTGCTTGCATGGATAGAGAGAATGGCTTAGTGGGGTCCTGATGGTGTGCAGCAGTATGTGGCTGAGGTTCCAAGTCAATGGTCAATGGCTTCTGAAAGATTTGAGGTTCATGCATAGCTTTTCCCCCACAGATATGCTGATAAGTGTATATAACAATATTATAAGAAGGGAAGTTGCTACTCACCATATAGCAGAGATACTGAGTTGCAGATAGGCACAACAAAAAGACTCTCACAATTATAGCTTTCAGCCATTAAAGCCTTTATCAACAATAGACAGACATACATGCATGCGCACTTGTGCGCGTGTGCACGCGCGCGCGCACCCGCACGCACGCACACACACACACACACACACACACACACACACACACACACACACTCAACTGCAGTCTCAGCCAACTGAAACCACAAACGTTTTTCCATAGGTGTATACACTCATTCTTGATTCTGTTGTCTGGATTTTTGTGTGAAGACATCATACTCAGTGACTGGCTTGTTAAGAGCTGAAGCAAAAGAAGTAGTGAACACTGGAGACTACATAGCCTTAAATGCTTTCCTAGCTTCACTGTAGGGTATGTGTGTCACAACTTTCAACTCATGAAGTTTACTTCCCTCATTGTAAACCCAACACTTTCTGCTCCATACTGGATGATCTCCAGAGCAGTTTATACATTTTGAGGGAAGTATACAAGAATTGCCTCCATGAGCTGAGCTTCCACAATTTTCACATGTAGACCTGCCATTACCTGTCATGATGGCAAGACCAAATCTTTGAAATTTGAAGCTTCATATTGGGCTAAGAACAAACAGTTGAACCTAAATGAAGGCATAATCTGCAAGAATATGTTCAGGTAATTCCAGAGTATTGAACATTAGAATAATTGTTGCAGTTTTTTCAAATGCACCATTGATTCTCCTCATATAGTTCTGCATTTCTATGACACCCCATTTTTCCATTCTTCACGTGACTCCTTACAGTCCACCTCCATTATATTTAAGCAGGTAACCATACCTTTACAGACGTTAAGGGTGTCATGTAACTCAGCCACCTCTGTCACCTAGGCCTTGCATCCCAGGAGCTTAGATATTTGCTTTGATGTGGCAGTTTCAACTAGAAGCATTTCATTACAAAGTCAGGGTGGGGGTGGTGGGTTGGTGGTGGTGGGATGGTGGTAGTGGGATGGTGGTGGTGGAGGTGGTGTGGTAGGGGTGGAGGAAGGGTTGGCTGGCTGGGTAGAAGGAGAGAGAGAGAGAGAGAGAGAGAGAGAGAGAGAGAGAGAGAGAGAGAGAGAGAGAGAGAGATGTAGGAGGGAGGAAGATGGGTTGGGGAATGGATAGCTAGTGCCCCAGAGGGATGCAGCAAATTTTTTGGTTAGGAATATGGGAGGGAGGGACAGCAGGTGCATAAGCTAGGCATGTGATGCATAGGTACAAGAACCAGTGGTGTGCAGCACATGATGAAGTTGACATAGAGTGTGTACTGGGAGGGAGTGATAGGACAGGAAAGGGGGAAGCTGTTGAGGGAGGGTGTGGGAACAGTGAGTTAGAAGAGTTTGAGGCCAGTAGGGTTGAGGGAGCAAACAATATTTGCAAGGGTAACTTCCTTCTGCATAGCTCAGAAAAGTTGGTGCTGGAGAGAAGGATCCAAATGGTGTGGGTTATGAAGCAACCATTGAACTCTATCTAGCATGTTGTGCTTAAATGCATGTTGTACCACTAATTGGTCAATTTTGTCCTTGACCACAGTTCAGCAGTGGCCATTTATTCTAGTGGACAACTGTTTGGTTGCCATACTGAAATGAAAAGCTATGCAGTGATTGCAGCAGAGTTGGTAGCTGATGTGGCTGCTTTCACTGGTAGCCCTGCTTTTAATGGTATATGATAAGCCTGTGACAGGACTGGAGAGGGAAGTACGGGATGGGTGAATTTTGCAGGTATTCCACCTGCATCTTCCTGAGTGATACGACACCTGTGGCAAGGTGCTGAATGTAGGAGGGGTAGACAAGGTTATTGTGTAGGCTGGGTGAGCAATGGAATACCACTAGGAGGGATGGGAAGGATGTTGGCTGGGATGTCCATTTCCAGGAATCATGATGGGTAATCAAAGCTCTTGTGAAGGGTATGTTTCAGTCATTCCAGTCTGGGGTGATACTGGGTGAAGAAGAGGGTGTTCTTTCATAGCTGAATGGGAAGATTATGGGTTTAGGGCGATATGGTGTAGGAAATTATTTAGGGACCAGGTTTGGAGGGAAGTGGGCGGTTGTGTTTATCTGTGAAGGCCCTATTGATCAAGAGTACTCCCACTGCTGCAGATGTACCATCCTTGGGTGGCCAGGCTGCAGTGGAGCGATTTTTTTGGTGTGGAAGGAGTGATAGCTATAAAAATGCAAACTGTTAGTGGTTAGTGGACAGGTGTAGATGGAGCCCTCAGAGAGGTGAAGGTCAATGTCCAGGAAAGCAGCATGTTGAGTTAAGGAGGACCAGGTGAAGCAGATGTGAGAGAAGGTGTTGAAATTGTGGAGGTTTTACGAGGCCAGGAAAGTTTCCTCCAGATGGCCCATAAATGGGTTGGCATAGCAGGGTACCATGCTGGTGCCCATAGCTGTGCCACAGATTTGTTCATATTTCCTTGAAGGAGAAATGTCTAAGAATATAGCTGGTTGGTTAAATTTGGAATGATGTAGTATGCTTGGAGTCTGAAGGACATTGGGAGAGTTGGTATTTGATAGGAGCAAGGGAGGGACACAAGGTGCATAGGAAGGCTGCAAAACTGTGATGAGTAAGGATCCAGGTGGTAGACGAGTGGGAATGGTGGAAAGCCAATGAAGGAAGCAGTTAGTATCTTTGATGTGAAGATAATCTTTGGGCAATGGTATGGATGTGTTGGTCACCAAGAGCACAAATTGACAGTAGGAGCACAATAACCAACTGCAATGGGGCATTCAGAATTGTTAGTTTGTGGATTTTGGGGAACATAATATAGAAGGTTGGGTTGCCAAATCTCCCGTATTCTTCTGAATTTTTAAGCCTACTCTCGTCTCCCATTTTTATTTTATATGGGAGATACAATCTCCCGTTTTTGAGAAAATGATACCGATTAAGATTTAAGCCTGCCACATGTTTTTCAAATCTCATTGCTGGACGATCGTTACAACATCGTTTAATCGATAGGGCATAGTATTATCGATACAGTACCTGCATCGATATGTAGGGAGAGTGCTTCCTGACACATAACAAATTCTATTTCCGCTCTCCCTACAGTCACCTCTTGCAATGGTGGTTCTTAGGAGAACTCTTGAATGTATTTATACCCACCTATGAAACTGAATCTTGGTTCGAACAATCTTGCATGCAAATTCAATTTCTCACTTCGTGAAATGGAGTTGTGATGGATACAGCACTTACTGAGTCTATCCTTTTCAAATGTACTTAGATTCATCCCAAAAATGCCACTGGTGCAAATATCGGGTTTTAGCAGACTTCCTCTGCATAGTATATACGAGGTTCACTGTTGCTCATAAGTGCTTCAAACTACCACATTCTGTGAATGCTTTAGCAGTTGCTCACTAGGATGTTATAGTTCCACTTTGGAAGAAGAGGAGGGTGGGGTGTTTCTGTGGACCTAACACTAATACTTCAGGGTCTTCTACTGCTATCTCCACCTGGTCTGGTTTGAGAGCGAGCTGACCTAAAAAAAAAAGAAAGAAAAAAACTCCTTGTATGTAGCCCACAGATAATGACCTACTTGGGTGACAGCCTCTGCTACGTTATGCTTTCATGGGCTATTTAGGAGGAAATACAAAGACACAATCTCCTAAGATTATAATATCAGTGGGTCTCACTGAAATGAATAAACTCGTACAAAATCCTCTGTTTAGCATTTTATGTGGATCTGAAATGAAATGATTACAGTACCTATGCTTACCTGTAAATGAAGCATACGGTATATCAGACTTCGATTTATTGACTGAATTTTGGGAAACTTGTGGTGAATCTACAAAGGACATTGCTTACAAAACACTCTTGTGACCCATCGTAGAACGATGGTCAGATATGTAGTACCCATTGTGAGACTCCATCCCCATATGTAGGCTTTACACCTAGCTGATCTGAGAGGTCTAATTACAGTAGCAGAGAACTCCTCAGGAGCCAGTGCTCTGATTAATAAAGCAGCAAAACAGAACTTAATTAATGTGCTCTGGCATAGGGGGTCCTAAGCACTGTACCCTGAGTGAATCTCGTTGACTTTTTTATTACTCCTTTAGGTGACATGGGATTTACTGATGCAAGTAAAATCATAGAATACAATATATCCAGAGGTTATTTTGCAAACAACATATTAAAACTTGCAAAGATCGAAGATTCATTATTCACAGTCTCACATCCAACTCCTCAGGAGCCAGTGCTCTGATTAATAAAGATGCAAAACAGAACTTAAATAATGTGCTCTAGTATAGGGGGTCCTAAGCACTGTATCCTGAGTGAATCTCGTTGACTTTTTTATTATTATTGATGGGTCACTTTAGTGACTGTAGCTAGTCTTGCCGGCAAGGTTCAAAGATGAATGAGGACATCAATTTGGTTATGACAATTCACTACCACGATTGTAGAATAATGAAATTGTATGGCAAATATGTGGTGATTCCAAGGCATGAAGCTGACAGCAAATGGAGGCAAATATCATACTGGTTCAGAGCGACCGTTAGAGAGATCAGCCTTCCATCCAAACCAACAAGTTATTATGCCTATCGGTCCCTATCATGCTGGTGCTGCAATGTAATGTTGCCATGAGCTTTGATGGTCGGTGTCGAACCAAAGTAAATCGAGAGCCCCTCCCCCCCCCCCCCCCCCGCCCCACAATTACTGTTGCTTTGCTCTGAGTACATCTGATTCCGAATCTCCAGGTCTGAAGTCTGCCTTGAACGCCACAACGTGAATTTGTATCTTTCCTGAGCTCGAATGTCCTTATTCGAAATCGCGAGTGTGAATGCTTTCCATTCTCTGACAGTTACGAATCTTAATGTCGAAAAAGCGCACTGCTCCACACCTGATGATAGTTTTTGTACAGTTCATTTTTCCTACTCAGTCTCCCGTTTTGCTGCCAAAATTATCCAATGGCATAGTTTTGGAATATTTTTCACGCTCTCCCCATCAGGTGTGTAAAAACTACTCTCACAATCCTTAGCACACTTCTCTGGCCGAACAGTGTAACTCAGTACTTACATTACAGGCCGCCTATCAATGGCAGAGCGTGTTTTTCCCGCCCGTGTAGTTTCGCCACAGTGGAAAACAAATCGAAAAAAATCTATTCTTTTGGTGTCGGCTTTGAGGTCCACTAACCAGGCAATAAAGATGCAGTTGGTGGTGATCTTTTCTACGCTCTTTAAAGACGTTATTTGCAATCGGAGCCTACACTTCTGCATGCCCAGAATAGCACTTCTCTGGATTCCCACACCACTGGTGAGTATTTCTCGTCCACCTCCGATGCGCTATACTGTTCACAGGGTGGACTGGGGAAAGCAGTGGGGGATTGCAGTTTTGGCGCCTCTATTATGTGCTGCTATACTGTCCTAGGCCTCAGCAGTCTCTGGTCCAGCGCCTCTCTGTCCTCTCGCATAAGGCCCGCTTCCCCTGCTTTCTCCTTGCTGTGAGTACACTACCCACCTTATGAAAGGACATAGCCGTCTGCATTCCAAGGGAACGACCTCTGTGGCTGTCCCTCGCTCTTCGTGCACCAGACAGTGTAGCATCCACCTCTGCGCCTCATGATGTGAAAGTTTGCAAAAGAAATTATTCGGCACGCACAATTTGCCTGGGTGTCACCTCCGGTTCGTTGTTCCAACTTATACTCTGACAATGTTACAGTAAGACGGATATTTGAGTGGCTATACATATGACCGTTAGGCCGGAATAAACCTAGAACTTTTTATCTCATGTTCCTAGCTCAAATATAAACCGAGCTCCAGGACCCCTTTCCATTTCAAACCGCGATTCTGTGTGTAGTCTTTCATATATATTTGTTACAGCACTTCCGTAAGTGTGTCTGAACATTATGTCATCAACCTTTTATCTGTTGAAGCGGATGGAGAACCTGTGAAACTTGGGAGCACTAATAGTTTTGTGGAAGTGGAAGATAGGAAAGGAAAAGCACAAAAACTTAGTACTGCCCCTGAAATCACTGCCTTATCTGTCTTTACGATTCCAAGTGCAATTGTCACGTTCTTTGCGTCATTAGCGAACTCCGTACCATCTCTATTTATGAGATGCGGCAAATTGGAAAGGGTAGTCATATCTCATGACTCTCTCCTCGCAACACGTATCTTGCAAACGAGATGACATACTGAAAAACTGCTAGTGTGGCATCTCCACAGCAAAATTATGATGATCTCTGTCTCCTCACTATACGATTCCTATACCGGAATAGTAAAGGATAGGAGGAAAAGTCCACGCGGGGTGGCCACGCGGTCTGAGGAGCCCTTGTAAGATTCGCGCGGTTCCCCCCTGTCGGAGGTTCGAGTCCTCCCTCGGGCATGGGTGTGTGTGTGTCCTTAGCGTAAGTTAGTTTAAGTTACATTAAGTAGTGTGTAAGCCTGGAGATCGATGACCTCAGGAGTTTGTCCCATAGGAAGTTAACACAATTTTCCAAATTTTAGGAGCAAAGGGATACACATTTTATCCTTGATAACACACAAAAAGACAAACGTTCAGTATGTACAAACGAAAATCACTCAGTCACACTGCTGGAATCATTCTTTTCATGCTGGGCCTGTTGTTGAAGGCAGTTTAAGTGACATTGTGCAAGGCATTCCAATCTTACGAACACTCTTCAACGAAACTCTGCGTAATAAATCGAAGCGAAACAAATGTCGCTAAGCGACTTCCTAAAAACAATCACACTTTAAAGAAAGGGAAAGTTTACTGGTAAAATATTCCTATCTTCTAATTCCGCAAAGTTGTTAGTGGTCCCAAGTCTCACAGTTCCTCCATGTGCCTCAACAGATAAACACATACATTCACTATCATTACAGCATGGAAGCACTGCAATACACATGAATGATAAGCCCAAGCACATAATGCGGTTTGGGGCATGGTGGGGGTGGGGGGGGGGGGGGGCAGTGGGGTGTCTTGGTGCTCGGGTTCTATTTGCGCTAGGAACAAGGGATAAAAGGTTTTTGGTTTAGCCCATATGTGGCCGGACGAGTGGCCATTTGTATGGCCATTCGACATGTCTTACTGAAGCAATGACACACTATATTAAGCAAGGTTTGAACAATTAACCGGAGCTGGCACCCAGGCTAATTGGGAAATCGATTAATTATTTTGCAAAAGATTTTAATTGTGCTAATGTTAATGTTCAGCCAATGGCACCATTTGTACATGCACCATTCGGATTTTACATGCAAAACCAGTCACTCTCGGTCGGATTTTACGTGCAAAAACAATCAACTTTAAGTAACTGCAGACCAGAGCGAGATTACACATGAAACTGGGTTTCTAGAAATGCATTGCATTTTAAGTGGTGCATTTGAGTATAATTTAAAAAGTAGTTGTTGCAGTTAATTATCGTTTTCTTCTTTACACGTTAAAGGTTTTATTCACTAGTGGTTTAAAATCATTGAAAAATCTTTGGATGTGAAAACAATGCATGTATGCAAAGTATGTGTAGAGCTGTACAGAATGACATACTGTTTGAACAAGCATTTAAAAATACTTCAGTGACCATGTAGAAAATTAAACTAATCTAAAATTGGTATAAAAATAACTGCTAGCCTTATTTCTAACAAATAGAAGATTTTACTGCGTTTTCTTGTAAAACTACTATGCTATCTCGTAGAATATTTATTTTCGGACAAAACAAGCTCAAGTTCGTCAGTTTTAGCACAGGATTGAAAAGTGAATAGTAGTTCCTCTGACTACACAATTCCGCAGTTCTTCTGCTGGTTTCAGCAAATCGTACTCATACATAACTGGGACTGATTGTTGCAACATTTCCTCTAAAATTATTCACATAAGTTTTTCTAGCGGCGATTTATTGATTTTTAGTTTTCGTTATTGCATACTTTAAATAACCAATGGCAAGAATTTTAATAAAAGATGCATGCTTTTCAGTATTTTATTATTTGCTGCACGAATCGTACATCGTTCATGTAGTGCACAATTCATAACACAGCCACCTTTTTTCCTATTTTGTCTCAGATGCAACATGTCATTTACAACATCATTCATGAAATTTTCAAATACTTCGAAACAATACATTTGCTCAGCTGATATGTAAGTTAGATTTATCCACAGATCGACAGAGTTCTCAGTAAATTGGGCAGATTTTGGTGTATCAGTTAATTGGTCAACTAGTTAAATCTTCAACTATTTAAGAGGTCAAATGAATTGCCAATTAATAAAGTTAATTAAATTGTCGGTTGGTTCTTTTTGTGCCCTAGTACATTTCTTGCTGCTGGTCTCAAACATGCAATTTCAAAGAGCCAGCCTATCCTACTGCACTGCTGGCTGCGCGTCATAAGGCATATTTTCACATTTTATAATGGCCGATTGTAACTTCATCTGTGTATTATTTCGTACTATTTCATTGCATGGTTGGTCACATGGTTCTTCTGGGTTACTTTGCAACTACTTTTAAGAAGCACAATGTTGTACATTCTTATGCTGATGTTAAATTAGGTGAAATCTTTTTGCCATCCAGACGCCATTTGACTAGTAATCCTTTTTGACAGCAATATGTGGACATAGAAAGATTTGCACAATTTACTTACTTTCGAAGTTGCTACTTCACACGTTGTAAGTTTATCTATGTTATATGGTCATACCATAACTTTATCTACATAATATAGGCTATTTTCATACATTATCATCATATATTTCACACAGTATTTAATGGTTTGTTCGGTACAGTATTTATGTTTACTGTTATTTTATGCATTGCATTAGGTATTTATGGTTACTTTTCATATGTTTGTTTATACAGTCTCAGGTGTATGTGAATAAAATCTGTTTAACTATAAAACAGAAAATTAGAAAATAAAAATTAATTAAAATCAATTAAAAATATGAAACAAAATAACAAAATAATAAAGAATATAAAATGATTGAAAAAAATATGAAAGAAAACAAGAAATTTCCTGTGGGCATGTGACGCTGACTTGGTGATAAATCTTGCATGCTCTAAGGACACAGTATGCAATACTGGACATGCTCGACAATGCCAAGTAGCTAACTGTAGCAGAGCCAGAGTAATTATGTCCAACTCAAGCAACATGGTCTAAAGACAATAAAAAGACTTATACCGGATCAGATGTCATCTGAGTCAACAAAAATCTCCATCAGTTGTCAAGCTATGACAGTCTAATAGAAAATCATTGTTGAAGAAAAGTTGGGAACCAGAACTCTGCTCATTACGTGTTTGCCTTTTTGTGTTGTAATAGGAGCATTTTTTATTCAGTTTATATTATTATGGATTTTTTCAAGTTATTATGTACATTTATATCAGCCATGTATAAAAGCGTGCATGCAGAAACACAAGGAAAAATCGTAATCTTATATGAACTGTTGTCATATTTAGCATAAAGAAAAATTTTATTATTTTTTTGGGGTCTCGTACCACAGTTGCTAAAAGTGAGACCCTTATAGGATCGCTTTGTTGACCATCTCTCTGTCGTCCGCTTTCATGAATCTTAAGAACCCTTTCCATCATGATTTGGTAGACGTGTCAACTTCAGATATATGTGAGGGACTAAAGCCTATGGTCCCTTGGCGGTGCAAGAAAGTTTAAACTTCTACATCAGCGCAATCAAAAGATACGGCCATTTACGTCACATAATTTGATACCAACTCACTCACTAAAAGTTACAGAGTACTTCCCATTGACATAGAATCAAAAAATTAGGCAGAAGCAATGTTTCACAATACTAGTTATGGTCAATTTGTAATTATATAACACAAAAAAGCGTGCAAGTCAATGCAATAAAAAAAATTGGTCATTTGTCACATATTTTGACTCTCGCAACTCACTCATCAAAACCGATAGGATACTTCCCATTAACCAAGAACATGAAACGTGGCAGCAAGCGGGGTTCTACAATACGAGTAAAGGAAAAATTCCGAAAATTGTTAGTCTGTAGTTGCATCAAATGAAAATATATATATTTTTTTCATCAAGTTCTCCGACGAAAATAAAAAATATATATATTGCATGCAAATACAGGTCAGTGTGCGTTTACTTCCTGTAACCCCATGGCCCAGGATGTCATCCGCTCTTCTTTTGACAATGACTTCCAGGAATGGTAAACTTCCTTCTGCTTTGGTCTCCATAGTGAATTTGATGTTCGACCTGTATTTGCATGCAAAAAGCTGCCACCACCCTTCACAGAGGAATGGGGGACTAAAAACACTGGTGCACAGGGCGCGCACCATCTCGGATGCAGAGAGTCTGCCCCATGAGCTGGAACACCTCAAAACTATGTTTCGGAAAAACGGGTATTCGGAATGGAAGATCACACGCTCTCTCCGCCCCACCTCTACAGTACAGCGTGTGGAGATGGACGAAGTCACGGAGGAAGAGATAACCACCGCCCATATACCGTATACTGGTGCACTATCGGGGAAAATAGGACGAATATTGAGGAAACACCGAGTAGGAACTGTCTTTTGCCCGCCCAATAAAACACAAGCATTACTGGGAAGTGTCAAAGACGATCTCGGTTTGCGGAAGGCTGGCATATATCAGATTCCCTGTGAGTGTGGGAAGACTTACGTTGGACAGACAGTGCGCACCATCGAAGATCGTTGCCGAGAACATCAGAGGCACACTCGAATTATGTACCCCAACGAGTCGGCAGTCGCAGGGCACTGTTTGTCCGAAAATCACGAAATGGTCTACCAACATACCAGGGTCTTGGCACAGACATCTAAATACTGGGACAGCGTCGTTAGAGAGGCTATCGAAATTCGTACCAGGGACGGACTCGTCAACAGAGATTGTGGCTATGACCTCAGCAAGGCTTGGGAACCAGCACTGAGTCTAATTAAAAAGACGCTCAGCAAAGGAAACGAACGGGCGACTAGGGCGGACGAGGCAGTTACACCGACGCCACCACAGACGCCGACGCCAGCCTCTCAGCGACCGCCGACGCGTGGCCGCGGGCGCGGACCGCGGAGAGAACGCCTCGCGGGGCAAGGGGATTTAGGACGGCCGCCCGCCCTCAGGAGCTCAGTTCGTCAGCACACCTGACGATGGCGACATGTCTGATCGCCGAAATATTGTGCCCGTTGGACGCTATGGACCGGCAGTACACTCGTGGACTGTTCGAGCAAGAAATACGCTGGGAGAAGTTGAAGAACCACATCAGTCATTTAATCGTTTCTACAAATGAGGTGTGCAGTGCTGCAGGCTTACGTCAAACTTCTTCTCTTAAAAAAAAGTTATTCAAAATTTGTATTTCTTTCGTCTTTCATTGTATACATCGTAATTATCCTTGCAGTCTGAATTGCCCCTTCTGTTTATTGATTGGATAGCCACTGAATTGCTATTTATTTATTTAATGGGATAATAATAATTATTAAAAGATGGCAATTTTATATAAGCACCTTTTTTTCTTACTCTTTCGATTGTTGCGAGTCAGCGATAGTGCAATGCTGCTCGCTTTGGAGAATACACATTTTATAAGAATTATTTGGTCCAGGAAACACTTTTGCGATCACGGTTGCGATTTAGATGGTATTCGCGTAATTGTACTGATTAAAAGTTATCATTTCCGAAAGATGCAGGTTCGATTAAAGCTGTGTGCACTTTTGCGCATGTAATGAAAATATTCATAACACGTTGCGTAACAAAAAGAAACATGTGAATCACAACCGTGATCAAACGAAGAAAATATATGATAACATAAATGTTCTTTGCTCTTATTCAGGACAGGCTCAGATTAGACCTTGCAATTTTTAGTTATAGGAAATGACAAGACGTTTAATTGGGATATATTTGTTTTGAATAAATTGTATTTACCTTCTCTCTCTCTCCTTTTTACAGCCTTTATACCTTCACATCGATTAAGGAACTTTTCCTTCTCTATCGACCAGTACGAGAACAAAATTCAGACTCAACAAAATGCCTTACATCGAATTATTACATGCCTAACCCTTAACAATCATATATAGTTTCGTAGTACAAACAATGCTCATTTATTCCATGCAGTAGAAAGTCTTTGATACACTGAGCACAAAAATGAAAATAATAAAATTATAATTACATTTTTAATATCATGAATACTTCTTTAAATCATGAAAATAAGGTTTGACATCGTCGTAATATTAATTTTCATCGTTGTAGCACTACAAGTCCTTTACAATAAATCTTTCTTTGTCTAAGAGATACCATCGCAAGCCAACACAGCACTGCTGAACACTGTTGAATATGTCCATCACTTACCACACTTCAACTAACTTACGTATCCTACACCTACACCCAGTAGAATTTTGTATAACAATCATTTCAGGTAGGAATTGGATGAGGAGAAAATTCTAAACATTATGGATAGGAGCATACAAAACATGTTATAAGTACAAAGAGAAAACTAGTTTTACTAAAATGTGAGTTAAAAGAACTAGAAATAAAAAAAAATTTACAAAATTCAAGTACGTGTGAATTAAGTAATCGACGGTATTCACCACAGCTTGGTTATTGTATTTCATGATGCCTATTAGAATGTGCTGCACACGGCTATTTTGAAAGTTTGATACATTCTGTATTGTAGTAATGCTGATTGTCTACATTGTTTCTGTAGCACACAGGAAGTAGGTTAGAGTATCTATATCAGACGAGGTCTACATTTCTGAAGCACAGTCATATCACAGTAATTTGCACGATGAAAGTAGGTGAACCCTTGTCACAAACGATCAAACTTTCTTTAGCTCATTGCAGTAATGTCACTTTTGTGGGAGTAATGTCACTGTTGTGGGAAGCTATGTGGAAACAGACTCAGGGAGACTAAGCACAGTGCTCATCTGACAACTGTACACTTCCAAAAACAGTAAAATGTAGTAGTATCTGCCTGAAGCAGAATGTAGATCCATAGATAACTCCAATGCCATCTTGTGGTATTGAAGAGTTCCTTATGAAAGTCAGTTGCAGCTTGTATCGGTGAAGTATACCAACATTTGACGGAGAAGATTTCAGTATACAGGGTGGTCCATTGATAGCTACTGGGCCAAATAGCTCACGAAATACGCATCATACGAAAAAACTACAAAGAACGAAACTCGTCTAGCTTGAAGGGGGAAACCAGATGGCTCTATGGTTGGCCCACTAGTGGTGCTGCCATAGGTCAAATGGATATCAACTGCGTTTTTTTAAAATAGGAAACCCCATTTTTTATTACATATTCGTGTAGTACGTAAAGAAATATGAATGTTTTAGTTGGACCTCTTTTTTCGCTTTGTGATAGATGACACTGTAATAGTCACAAACAAATGGCTCACAATTTTAGACGAACAGTTGGCAACAGGTAGGTTTTTTAAAATTAAAATACAGAACGTAGGTACATTTGAACATTTTATTTCAGTTGTTCCAATGTGATACATCTACCTTTGTGAACTTATCATTTCTGAGAGCGGATGCTGTTATAGCGTGATTACCTGTAAATACCACATTAATGCGAAAAAATGCTCAATATGACGTCCGTCAACCTCAATGTATTTGGCAATATGTGCAACGACATTCCTCCTGTAATGTTCGCACATGCATTAAAAATGCGCTGACGCATGTTGTCAGGCATTGTCGGTGGATCACGATAGCAAATATCCGTCAACTTTCCCCACAGAAAGAAATCCGGGGACGTCAGTTCCGGTGAACGTGCGGGCCATGGTATGTATGGTGCTTCGAATATATGCTGTCCAATACCACTTCAACCACACGAGAGCGATGTGCCGGACATCCGCCATTCTGTCATGCAGTGAAACATCTTGTAGTAACATCGGTAGAACATTATGTAGAAAATCAGCATACATTGCACCGTTTAGATTACCATCGATAAAATGGGAAAGATAATGACATGTCACAAAATGTAAATTTGTTATCCTTCCTCCCATAATGCCGCACCATACATTAACCCGCCAAGGTTGCTGATGTTCCACTTGTCGCAGCCATCGTGGATTTTCCGTTGCCCAATAGTGCATATTATGCCGGTTTACGTTACCGCTGTTGGTGAATGACGCTTCGTCGCTAGATAGAATGCGTGCAAAAAATCTGTCATCGTCCCGTAATTTCTCTTGTGCCTAGTGGCAGAACTGTACATGACGTTCAAAGTCGTCGCCATGCAATTCCTCGTGCATAGAAATATGGTACGGGTGCAATCGATGTTGATGTAGCATTCTCAACACCGACGTTTTTGAGATTCCCAATTCTTGCGGAATTTGTTTGCTATTGATGTGTGGATTACTCGCGACAGCAGCTAAAACAACTACTTGGGTTTCATCATTTATTGGAGGTCGTGGTTGACGTTTCACATGTGGCTGAACACTTCCTGTTTTATTTAATAACGTAACTATCCGGCGAACGATCTGGAAACTTGGATGATGTCGTCCAGGATACTGAGCAGCATACATAGCACACGCCCATTGGGTAATACGTGTTACGACATTCCTCTCAACAGCGAGTAGTATAACACCAATTCAGTATTGGAGGCCAGCACGGAGCGTAAAAATCGTAGAGGGACACCAAGAGATGAATATACTAAGGAGATTCATTAGGATGTAGGTTGCAGTAGTTACTTGGAGATGATGAAGCTTGCATAGGATAGAGTAGGATGAAGAGCTGAATCAAACCAGTCTCTGAACTGAAGGTCACAACAACAACATCAACATTTTTTCTACCCTGGCAAGTCTAAATCGTTTGTGGTGAATGGTCAGTCAATTAGAATTTGTTATATTTACAGTATACAATTACCTATATAAAGACAGGAGTAATAAGATTTTACATTGTTGTCCATATAGCATGCACATGTGGTGTAATGGTACCAACAGATTTCTAAGTCTATAAAGAAAATAAAGAAAGTAGCATCTTGTTTTTACAATAATGAATTGCGGAAACATCAGACAAGTATACCATGTGAAACAGTGTACATTTACAGGCACGACAAGGAACAATTTTTATGTTTACCAGAATGAATTGCAGAAAATTCTGAATCTGTTCAAGTAAATATGTATGCGTGGACATAAGAGAAAAACATGAATTTATAGAGAGTAAGGTAGAAAGAGATACAGAAAAATAGTGATCACAAACAAGAAATAGACAGATAAGGATAGTGATTGCACATACACACACAAATAAGGAGAACACAAATATATAATCAGGAAAAACATAGGCTAGGGAGCAACAGAGGTTCACAACAAAGAATACTTTATACCGTCAGTCAAACGTCAGTGTATCATGATACCCAATATAGTCCATAATTAACACACTATATAGTTGCATTTCATCCTTTACTTTATGCACCTTTTAATCACTGTACCCGTAATTCGAACTTCCAACAAATACTACTGTTTACTTAAACTCTTTGCTTCTTTCTGTTATATATTTCATTCATTCTTATAATTTCGTATTATGTAACTTCATTATTCTAGAAAATTTGTCGGATTCGCACACTGTGGTTCTATATAATTGTTCACTGAAGGTGACGTGTGTTGTGTTTGCTCAAAAGACGCTGACGCAGAACCTGATTCTGAGGTGTCTCATACCGATAGCCAAGTTCTGCGCTTCCGTAGCGGCTTTTCTATGCTTCCATTAGACCAGGCAGACTGATGGCCAACCGACTCAACATCAGAATTGACATGTTCATTACCCATCATTTGTTCTGTTTCATTGTTTTCGCTAAATTGGTTAAAATTGTGGATTCGCGCAATTTTCTGTAGTCTTTAGACTATTGGTACTTGCTAGTTGCACAAGGTGGTTTATCTCATACTCTACTGAATCGTTAATTTGCTACACCCTCTCTTGTCTTGTATTACGACGGATTTTCATATTGGCTTCTGTTGTACCAAACACTATGAAACGCTATTTCTTGGAGAAAGAAATTGCTACAATGACCAAGGAAACAAAAATACAAACTTCACTATCGTACACACAAATATCCAACAATGAAAGAAATCTACACAAAACGTGTACTATAATGGCGACAGTTTATGTAATAAAGTAATGAATAATCGTCACACAACACAAAGCTTCACAAATTGGACACGAAATTTTAAATGCATTGTCTGGTAAAAAGGAGCACAACATTAGTAAAATTATCACAGTGATGTTTTTTAGTTTCGAGAAATCCAACACTATCTTACTACGTATTCCCAATAGAACCAACAAACTATCGTTGCAGAATAGGTCGACATATGTAACCTTCCCACTTTATTAATTTATGTATAAAATTTAGGCCAGATCTATCTCCCACTCCATAAAAGTTTATGTATTACCAAAACTGTGTACCCACAAACTGTTATCCAATTTAAACTCACATGCTAACCTTTGACTAATCGGAACCTAATTTGAACTGAACTGTAACTGATTTGAAAGCACTTGTCTTTATATTGAGCAACTGAAGTAAAAGAATTATCTGGTCCTAATTAAAATTTCCATTTATCTCGCATCTTGTTGTTGCAGATATCTCGAAAGCACAACATCAAACAGCAAGTAGGCAGGGGTTAAGCTAGACTTTTATTTCTAAATAAAATTTCCTAACTACATTCAAACTGTTGCATACCACATGGTGCAATGTGATAATGTATAATAATAGACAATGGGATGGAGTGAGTAACTATTCCTATGAAATGATATTCCAAGACAACGATTTTAGAATGAAGTATGTATTCAAAAAGACAGAGTAAAACTTCGTGTGATCTTCACACATAACATTGGCCTGAACAATACTATACTTAACAAAGCCAACAATAATTCAAAAAGGGTACAATTTTAACAGAGAATTTCTATAAAAAATCAAAAAGCTTAATCAAATGGCATCTTAATAGATGATTCATGAAAGTGGGGTGGTCTTTCTGTCAGCTCTGAGCAAGTGAAAAAAGTTAACTAGCTGTCAGTGATCATTTAATCATTTCTACAGATTTATCCTTGCAGTCTTTCATCATCTAACAGATGCCATCACAGGTCAACACAGCACTACTGAATACATACATCTCATACCACACTTCCACTAAGAATGTATCAAACTTCAGGATGCCCATTAATACATTACAGTGGAAAGCTAGGTCAGCAGTTCTGAATTGGAAATAATGGAAAAGAATTAGATAAACAAAATATCTCCATTGTGGATCTACATGAAAGGTGGTTCAAACCACAAATGCCAGTTAATTTTAAAGGATATGATCTAGTAAGGTCAGATAGACTAGATGCTAAAGGAGCATCAGCATTGTTAATTAAGACTGCCAATAGTTGCAATGTGATATATTTAAACTTTAACTATTTAACATTTCAAGTAGCAGCTGCAAAACACTAACACTGGATGGTAACATCTGTATTGTGTGCATATATGAAGCTCCCTGGGCTATAACCAGTAGCAATGTCTGGCAACAACTGTTTATTCTGCTCCATCCACCCTTACTTATCTGTAGGTATTTTAACTCTCGTCATAGTGCTTGGGGCAACGCTGTCAACGATCCAGAAGATTGTCACTTCTTCAGTACAATTGAGGACCTAGATTTGGTCATTTTGAATGATGGATCGCCAACAATGTTACCTTTGCCTTGAAGACGAGCATCTAAAGAGGACCTCAGTCTTGTGTCGCCCGATTTTCACTAAATTTCTAAGTGGGAGACCTTAAGGTATTCTATGGGATCAGACCAATCTATTCAAAACACCAGAACCACTTTCTGGAACCTATGATTCTTTTCAGAGGCTTACCCCTAGCAGCTATCCTTATCCCACTGTTAAACATTCATTACTATGGGGGCCTACAAAACATTAAAACATTGAAATAGAGATTTTGCTCAAACAGTCCTGGAAAATAAAGGATGTTTGCTGGAAAACATTTCCACAAACTATACAGGAATTAATCAGGAAACTGCATCCAGCATGGATATCACAGGAAGCCTACACAGCTCTTATGGCAACCATTGATCAAACAGATTGCAATGCAATTTCCCAGTGGAAAACAGAAGTTTTCTCTGATAAACCATGCACATTTTGGTGAGATACCGAATGTTCCAAAGCTGTGGCTGAAAGAAGGTTAGCAGTAACTAAATATTATAGTGAACAAACACTGCATAGATTCCTGGAGTTAAAAAGAGTAGATTCAAATACCAGGAGATCCTTGGAGGAAAAGAAAAAGGTGGCTTCGATCAACTAGTGTAATGCACTGAACAAGGACTCTAACATATCAGAAGTGTGGAAGACACTTCGCTCTCTAAAACATGTTCAGGCAGTTAGATCTTCAATGGTGGACCCTGTATTGTTAGAAGGCTTCGTGTCAAAATTAGCTCCTCCTTGTCTTGATGCCCCTGTGGCTGCTCCATAAGAAATGGAGCTCAGTCATCCTCTATTAGCTACATGCTCCATATATTAGTTGGAGGTGGCTTTGAAAAATTCGACAAATACTGTTCCAGGAATTGAGTATGTTCATTATGCGATGATAACAAATCTTTCAATGGCAGCTTTAGTTCTTCTTCTTTGGGTTTGCAATGAAATGAGGAAGAGGGCAGCTTATGGAGGAATGGACTACACAGATGGTTATGAAACCTGGGAAAGATCTCAAAAATCAGAACTCTTACAAGTCAGTTACATTGTCTTCTAGTGTGGGGAAAACTATTAAAAGACTTGTCAAAAAGCGTCTTCAGTTTTGTCTGGAAATTAATGGATATTTATCTTGATACAAATTTGGATTCATCAAGGGGAGAGGACATTATACGACTTAACAATATTGTGCAGTGACATTCTATCTGATTTTCACGAAAATAAGTTTTTAATATGATCATTCTTAGATGTGACATAAGCTTATGATAATGTCCGGGTCTCCAAGCTGTTGGAAAACTTGAAGTGAACCGGTCTTTCCGTCAGCTGGAATATGGCATTAACACTTTTCTAAAGAAGAGATCAATCTATGTAAAATACCAGAACCTCTTTCTGGGAACTATAAGTCTTTCCAGAGGTATACCCCAGGGAGCTATCCTTATCCCCTTGTTATACATTCTTTCCTCTGGGGACTTAGAAAACATTATTCCTCCTAACGTTTATATTCTGCAGCCTGCAGATGATATACATCTATATTCATTTGGATCTTCAGACTATTCTATTGTCAACAATCTGACAGAGGCAACTTTAGAAATGGATGACTGGTTACACATTAATGGCCTTAAAATCTATTCTTCAAAGTCCTAGTTATTATATTTTCAAGGTGCCAAGTGCACCATAATGAAATTCACGGAAGAAGCTATACATTTCATGTTAAATTTGCAACTAAATTCGTGGAAAAGTGGTCTGATTCCAGACTCAGTTGGATTACTCACATCAGGCCCATTACTGATACTTGCCTTCCAGTTATGAACATCATCATATTTTTAATTAGAATGTGGTGGTGTGTAAGCCTCAGTGTTCTGTTAACCTCATATTGAGCTTTAATTAGGAGTAGAACTGAATATGGTTACACAGTCTATGGTAATGCTAGTGTCAAGTATCTCTATAAATTAGAGACATTTCAGTATAGCTGCATCCAGACGTGTTTAGGATGGATGAGATCAACTCCTATCAATGCACTGCTAGCAGCAGCACTGGAAATGCCTTTATAGCTTAGGTGCCAATGGCTTGCTAACAAGTATGCATTTGGAAGGTTGGAGCTTATAACTCGTCCAGCAATGAGTAAATGTGATAGGCTACACACTATTTTGAACAATAGTCTTAAACTGCCCACCAAATTTTTTCAGAAATTTTCTCTTGTTGAAAGACCTCTCTGCAAATATTATAAGCTCAAGAAAACTTCCTGCGTGTAAATTGCTTTTCGAATGTACTCATACGAATGCTTTACCCGAAAGTTATTGACGACCACCTTACAGATTTTTATAAAGTGTCCTCAGCCAAAGAGTGTTCTATTACCAGCTTGGGGGCTGCAATATACAACTACAGAATGAGTCGCATGTTTGACCTTATGTAAGGATGGTTACTTTTTTAAATTCTAACAGACAGTATTTACAATTTGATTCTCTCTACTCTTTACCAGTCACAACTGTGACGTGTCAGCTAACAAATATCTTACAGAATAGTTGCTGCATGGTTTTTAACAACATTCTGCTACATGCCCATTTACATAATAGGGATACATGAAAGTTGACTGCTGTTTTTGATGGTTTCCTGGAAAAGATAACCACCTGGCTCTAAACTGACATGGATCTGAGTTAAAGGATGATAGAAAGTAGATGGAGTGAAGAGTCGGGAGTGTTTGTAATGAGGTATGATTTAATAGTAGACTGATGATGCATTCTAGAGACAGAGAGATGTTACAGCAGTTCATTTATCACTCATTTAACGATTTTTTCCGTTTCCCTCTTGGAGTGTATTAGTCATGTGGTATAAGTTGCTTTTGACTTGTATACAACTGTGTGTTCTGTGTGTCAGTTACAGTGCTATCTACGTGCAGTTGTTAACAGGAAACCTCTCCATAATGCAGTCACCAGAGGACTTCCAACGCATGTGTGATGAAATATGTCCACCATACCAATGAAAAACACCCTTCTCTAAATGAACAAAGATGTACACAAAGTGCTCCAACCCGCTGCCACATCTTAGACATAAATAATAACTGCAGTGGTTCTAAGTTAATGACAGGGGTTTGTGGGGTACTGCAGTCCCTGTGTATACATTTGCTTGACAGAAGGCATATATAGAAGAGACTGTGTTCTGCTCATGGAGTTAGAGCAACGTGGTGTGTAATTTCACATGTCAAACACTGCTGCTAGGTGTTTGTTATTTACTCATAAGATGTCATTGATTCATGCATTTTCCATTGGTGACGATCATTTTATAGGACTGACGTGAGCGTAGCATAATTTCTGAACCTTAATTGTTAGATATGAACAGTGAACGCTATTCTATTGTTTGAGCCTGTGTCCCATAGAATGCGCAGGGTCGGCACTATTACAATCGGATTTGGCATGGTTAATTCGAAGGGGTGGCCAGATGCCCTTCCTGCCGCCACCCAGTACCACCCCCTCACCCCCCCCCCACCTCCCTCCACGGATGGAATCAGTGAACCCCAGCTGTCTGCATTTACTGTAAATCATGATCATGAAATAGTGCAAATGTCTTGCAGATGTTTGCGAGTCATGTAACTGCATGGGGACCACCCCAGTATTCACCTAGTGGGATGTGGAAAAACGCCTAAAAATCACATCCAGACTGCCTGGCACACCAGCCCTCGTCGTTAATCCGCCAGGCAGATTCGATCTGAGGCTGGCACCTACCTGAGTCCAGGAAGCAGCACATTAGTGCTCTCAGCTAACCTGGCAGGTCGAACAGTGGACGACACTATGTACCTCCACAAAGCTATATTGTGTGTGGATCACCAAGAATGTATGTTTTATATATTTTTTCTTTCGTGTACAAATTCATGGTTATGTCATCATAAAGTAGCTCACCATAGTGAGAGGGAAGGAAACATGCAGGGTGAATGTAAGTCATGTGTTGGAAATGTTTCCTACAATGGAGTATTAACAGTGCTTTATTCCCTGTGATTAATATATCGGAAACCACACTGCTATAAAATTATAGCAAGCTTGAATGCAGAACCATGTAGCGTTAGGAGTGTGTGTTTATGTTTTGTGATCATTTCTCACTTCCCAGTACCTACCTGTTACGGAATCCAAACACTATAACTGTTCTACAGAATTGATAGTGCAAGTGATTTATGTAAAGTGTTTCAAACTCCTTCCATTGGGAGCCCCATTATGCATAAATCATACGTTTCTTCTTCTTAATCGTCTGTTATATCATCACAATACTCTCAAATGTATCAGGCCCATATCTGTTATACACCAATAAGGAGTGCTAAAGTCCTGAGCATTCAAGCATCCAGAGAGATTGTATGTAATTGGATGGGTGATGTAAGATTGGTACAGACCAGTCTTTGCAGAACGGCAGGTACAGTACTGGTATGAGGATACCTGCGTATATCACTAGTGTCAGTCGGTACAAGTTTGGAACACATGTTACACTCTTTGTATAAGCAAAATATCGATGCATATTGATTATGCTGATCTCAGCTCGTTCTGTTTTTTCATGAGACATCGAATGGTTATAGTACCCTCCTGCTTATAGTCAGTTCCAATTTAAACTGGACACAGTGTTGCAGGAAGCGTTGGTTAAAGACAGAAGAAGGGTTATGAAATCCATAGAGAGGGGCCATCTAGATTTTTCTGAGGCTCCTTAGCCAATAGTTTCAATGAAGTGGTAGCTCGTTTCGAAATAATGTGATTTATGTGCATAGATCTTCGAATCTCCGACTTTATCCTAGGAATGTGAGAATACTTTGTGACCCCATCCACATCAGGGGAAATGGCAAATCGTAATAAAATTTAACCAAATTTATAAACTGTTTCGGCTAAGGAACGACGGTTTTCCACCTCCTCTCTACTGATGGCTATTTCCTTCATTAAGAAGCAATATTTGCGTCTTGCGATGTAGGCAGGGTAACAGGGTTTGCAACATGTCCATATGTACATGACGCTCGCAAAGTAATGGAGGGGGTAGTTTAGCAATGATACAGAAATTGAGAACCGTACTGCATTACGAGTTCGGCACGATGAGGCGTTTTGTTGACATGAGAACTCATCGAAAGTAATGGTCTGCATCTCGAGTAACTGAGTAAAATGCCTTGAAATTATGGATAACCTGGAAAACCATGGTAGAATTACGAAAAATTGTCGAAAAATACGTCAAATTGATAAAAACACAACAAAAAATGTGGAGGAATGAGGGTACTTACATGTTCGCCTGAGTGTGTGAAAATCATTCCATTTCTCCACCAGTGGGATTGACAACTGGTGGTGCATACTATCCATGTTGTATAGGTTTAAGTCCTGAAGAATACCCGCTTGATCCACATATGATTATGAATTGAATCCAAAGATTTGGGTGTCAGGGTGACTACCATCTAGGACACCGAATCAGCGATCATATACCTGGATGCAATATGCACTACCAATATGAAAAATCAGTGCAGTGTGTCTCTTCGAAAAGAGAACACTGGATATCTGCTTCCCTGTCACTGTGGGAGATTAGATTAAATGTTGAGATCATCATCTTTGGATAGCAGTTTGAAAACTGTAATTTATATTAGCTAAAAAAAAAAAAAAGGTGATGTATTTGATGAATAAAATAGAAAAAAGTTGCACTTTAATTTCGCTGAACTTAATGAAAAGTAAAGTTCTTTATGTTTCATATGAGGCTCATAGAAGTTAGATACGAGTATATGCAACAATGTTAAAAGAATTATGTCCATTGCATGTAACTGTACACATAATATTAATCGAATGTCTCACAATAATTACTGTTTGTTAAAAGGTGTAGCTAGCTTCGTAAGACTACTACCAATCTCTTCAACAGCAGATTAAATAGGAGAACATGAGCATTCTTATTTTTAGGGTAAATGCGGTTTCTGCAAGTACAGCTGCTGATAACCTAGAAAACATTTATAAGTAGCTGAAAATCGTAAATGAAATTGAGCTGCATCCTGACGTACCTGCAACAATTTACAATTCTGTCCTTATGTGCTTGCACTGTTTGAACATTCTACTTCTCTTGATTAATGAAGCCAGTTTTTAGCTAATATGTGGGAGCTGTGCTCACTTTAGGTGAATTTAGAGAATGTTCCAGCAAATGTGGTCAACAACTGACGCTATTGCCATTTTCAGCGTGGCAGATGTATCGCTGAAAATGGCAGTGACTCGAAGGAAAGGTGCTTCACACACCAGTGAACATTAAATAAAATCCGTTATACTATGTTGACAAACAATCGTTATATTCTGAGATAACAAACAGAATTTATCACAGCACAGACCTTTCCATCCATGTAACAAAATGTTAGCGTCTAATTCTTCCAAGGACTCCTAACGAAGAATTTTTAATCGTATGACAGTCTTTACACAACTGGTGTTAACATTGAACATTGTATTTTCTTTGGTTTTACATCGCTGACACGATTATTATCTTAGCTTATTGGATTTTGTACTTCTGTCACCTCGTGTCCTTTCACACAAAAGAAAATATTTATTTAGCCTTTTTTGCATTTCCAGTCTACAATACAATTGAAAACGCTCCACAATGCAGCAGACTCTTCCAGTTTCCGTATATTGAGATGTCTTCCATGTTTTTGTCTATAAAAAACACCGCCTCTGTCTTTTATTTCAACCATTCTGTGTGGTGTGAGAGCAGCTTAGTTAACACTAACAGCTACACAACACCATGTGAGAGTTAGTGGACCGAAACGTATTAATTTCGCTTTAGTGACTGACAAAGACCGCAAAAAAAAAGTGTGTGGATTTATATACAGCTGTAGTCATACACTGCTTAGATGTATTACAGCAAAAAACAGAACAGGGAATCAAACTTCTTATGAAACAACAACACATGAGCCCTCTATTGTGATTGATAGTCTTTGGGATACGGATTTCCCCCAATACAGGCGAATAAACTTTACACAGGTCCATTGAGGCAACTTACATCACTGACTGCCTGCTCCTGTGAGTCAAGATATGTATATTTAATGGGATCTCCACATATGGTCGATGTCAACGTGCGGACGGTATTTGCTTCCGATATATTAGAAGAGAGAGACATGGTAAAATCTTATTGAGTTCTCTACAAGGTAACGTTAGCGAAGCTTTTGTAGTTTGTAGTTTTACTCCATCAGATGTTACAATAATAATGTGGAGAGAGAGAGAGTGTGTGCAGTCAACGACAACACCATTACACTGTTGTATATCTAGCGCGTCACTCATAGGTATACGATAAAGGAGATAAGAACATGTACTGAGTGATATTTATGGACTGCAATTTGCTATCAATGAATTATAGGTGTATTGCTTCTAAATTTCTTTGTGTAGTCTGCATACACTCTGCATGGTTGTGAATTTCCTCTTGTAAGTTAGTATGCTATTTTTATCAATGCAATAGCTCTCTACCTGTCAGTAATTAGTGGAGCACTAGACAGCCTTCTAACTATGGAACGGTGCTGTTGGAACATGGAGGGATTTCGAGCGAATTAGCAAGAGGAGTCTGTGACTTGGCTAGGGATATCAGTTCTACCTACCCTGACAAATACTGGCTATCATGCAAGAACTTACATTACATACTTGTACATAAAAGATGCGAGGGTTCTTTAACTGTAATTAAGCCCTTTATTCCTCGACAAATACATAATAACAACAATGTATCAGGAGGGATTTGCTTCTGGGAAGCTATGGTAGGCTGAGCAAAAGGCACCCAGCTGGTGTGAGTTTGGACATACCATAATTTTTTGGACATTATACACTTGTAAATGATAATCACGCTACTTGTCAGGAATGTTGTACTGTTGGAACGTAACGTCTCTGTGGTCAGTGTTCCAGCATGTGCAGGGAAAATGATTATGTCCGTTTATGGGGGAGGTACAGATTTGCATTGGGAAATTAATATTTCAATGCGTCGATAGCCATAAGGGGTATGAATGAGTTTAAGTGGAAATTTATGTCCCGTCATAAGGAGGAAATATATTTATGTGGGAAATTGATATTTCCACAGCCACAGTCGTTAGAAGGAGGTATATTTGATACTACACACAGTGTCGAATGTCACCAGATCGGTGCTGCAATTGCAATATGTAATTGTATTTAAACAGATAAATATGTGGCTGGTTTCCTGGGATGACACTGCTTGGCGTGTGGAGCGCATGGGGAGATAGCCAGTGCCCAGAATGAATGAATACATCCTGCTTAGGTGTGGACCGCCGCTGAGTTTCCCAAACCAGACAGTAAAGGAACAGGGATGCAGTTAACCTAACTTCGTCGCCCTCTGAGCAGGTGAATACGAAACTAATACTGAGCCTTCATGGTGACGTGTGTTGCGAGTATTTCTGATTTTTATGTGGAAATTTGAGAAGATTTAGTGGTGAGTGTTTGCACTGGACATTTAATTCCCACCGATATAAATTGATCTTTTGACTGCTTGTGCTACTATTCTACACATTTACCATCATTGTTGGAAGGGACATCGATTGCGACGTGTTGTTTGCATCAGCATGGTGAAACGCAGGTGGAAGAGACATTTGATGATTCTCTAGACATGAGGAACACATGCGGGTATGAGTACACTGTTCGACATGGGTTCTATTTCTGATATTAAAGTATGTGCTTCTAGACCATTTTACCGTGGGAAATTCAAATATGTAAATAAAATATCGTTGTCAGGGATACTTTTTATGTAATATGTGTATATATGTATATTCACAATTCATAGCAAACACAGAGACGTTATAGAGAAATACGTGTATGTTGCCGCATCCAGTAGTGATAGAACGTGATAATTTCTTGTAGGTGGGAAGAATCAGACATCATTAGCTTATCCCCCGCCACACCTATGTCGTTAAGACCACCTTAAACATCTCATTAACTCGAACAGTGACAGCCGGTCGCTGCCTCGGCAGTAAAGCTTCACGCCTCCTAGGGACAGGTGCATCGAGTTTACAACAGCGGTGTTAGCCGCAATTTGTGTCAGTCTTAACGAGTGGGTGTTTTGGCTGCCAAGTAACTGTCTGTCATATTTCCGAGCACGGTTGATTTTTTTAGTTCCTGTGTGTAAACTGATTGAGCCTGGTTCTGAAGGTAAAACGACTGCTTGTTTTTACACATCAGCGTTCCTCTAGTTCCCTACTATTAATACCAAAGTGGTATTTCTAAATTTGCAGAAATGCCACGTCGTCGTGGATGTCGATATAAGCCGGACAACGTCTGCTACATCTGTGGGAAGTTCACTTTTGCCAAAAATAGGAAGCAAAATTTCTTCAGTCATAAAGAAAGCATACAAACATTACTTTGGAGTAGAGGTAGGAGACCAAGATAGAGAATGGGCACTACATTTCTGTTGTACTACACGTTACTGCAAACTAATTCAGTGGTGGAAAGGTAAAGAGAATGTGGCGTTGTTTGCTGTTCCCATGGTGTGGAGGGAGCCTAAGGACCATGCTACTGATTGTTATTTCTGTCTAACAAAAATTCACAGTTTTACAAACAAAAAGTCAAAGAGGCACATTGTTTACCCAGATCTGCCTTCAGCGAGAATGCCAGTGCAGCATTCCGACAATCTTCCAGTACCTTCAAGAGCTCGAGGTCAAATTCCGAGTGACAGTGAAATAAGTAGCAGTGAAGAAATCACAGATAATGATTCTTTATATCACCGCACAAGTGAGTCATCGCCACATTTGTTAACACAGGCAGATTTAAATGATTTAGCTCGTGATCTAGGACTAAGTAAACAAAAGGCGCAACTGCTTGGTTCAAGGTTACAAGAGTATAATCTACTGCACCAAAGTACTAAAATCAGTGTGTTCAGGCACAGAGAACGTGCCTTTATTTCTTATTTTTCAACTGACGAAGCACTGATATTTTGCAATGAAGCTGCTGGCCTGATGAAAGTGCTGAACTTCACTTATATTTCACAGGAGTGGAGACTTTTCATAGATGCATCGAAAACAAGTCTGAAGGGTGTGTTGCTCCACAACGGAAATAAAATACCCTCTGTTCCAATAGCTTATGCTAGTCTGACAAAAGAGAATTACGAATTCGTACAAAGGATGCTAAATTCATTAAAATACAATGAACACAAATGAAAAGATTTCAAGGTAATTGCTATGGTACTGGGAATGCAACAAGGCTACACAAAGTATGCCTGTTTCCTTTGCGAGTGGGATAGTCGAGACCGAAATTCTCACTACGTGAAAAAGAAATGGCCTAGGCGAAGATGGAAAGTTGGCGAAAAGAACGTACAACGTGAAAGTCTGGTAGCTCCTGAATATATACTACTTCCACCGTTTCACATCAAACTTGGCCTGATGAAACAATTCGTGAAGGCCATGGATCCAACAGGCTGTCGGTTTGCATATCTAGCTACCAAATTCCCCCGTCTTTCAGCTGCAAAAATAAAGGAAGAGCTACTAACTACAAAGCAATGGTGAAGGATATGATCAAAGCATATCAGGATTTGGGGTGCAATATGTCTTTGAAGGTACATATGATGGACTCTCATCTGGACTACTTCACAGAGAGTTGTAGTGACGTTTCGGATGAACATGGGGAAAGATTCCATAAAGACATTTCTACCATAGAAAGGCGCTGTGAAGGGAAGTGGGTACCTTCTATGTTAGCAGATTATTGCTGGAATATCATTCGAGAGAAGAAAGATTCACAATACAAGAGAAAAAAGTGATGTGCATTACAAGACAGTGGCTCAATGTTTGATAATTTTCTGTAATTTCTCATGTCAAATAAATGCTTCAAAGTGTATACACAAAGGTTACTGTGTTATATGTTAGATCCCATCCTCCATTAATGTGATGAACGTATAACATCATAAAGATGTGCATTTGTTTGTCGAATTTCACCTCACGTTTGCTGCACTATATCAGAAACTGAAAAGAGAAATAAAATTGCGATTACTCATAGACTATCCCTGACAGAAAAAAACCAAAAACAGTTTTCAATTCAGCACTCAAAATACAACTAGGATCACAATATTTTTTTATCAGAAATGGAAGAAAAGGTTTTTTTGTAGAACAGTGGTATTAAAGGTTTAGTTGACTTCGAAAAGTACAAGGATGATCTGTTATGTCATTGGCAGCGGTATTCGTTAAAAAATGCGAGTGGAACTACCAGTTCCCTCTATTTTCGAGTTTTCATGCAAAAACTTCACAGACAATATAAGTATCTAGTTACTCATTGGTTTGCAGCATGTCCCACATAATAACCTCGCTAAAGTTTTGGCTTTCTAGAGATATAATTTCCACTCTTTATCTTCGGAATTATACTTTACAACCGATTGGTAGTATACTGCTGTGTGGTTGACACCGAGAATAGTCATGAAAGTGGTATTGTATTCTGGCAGACTACGAGAAAATACATTAAATTTTCATAATTATGCTCCTTTATGATTTCAGCAGAAAAATGTCATCAATATATCGTTTTCTGGCTTTTAAAATCGGATATTGCAGTTGAAATCGAAATTAATTCGGGAGTTCTTGTAATCCCAGAGTCTGGAGATGGTCGTAGCTCGTTGCAGAGACCACAGCAGCAAGCAGGCCAGACCAGTAACAGTACCATTAGCGGACGTCTTTCTGCTGGGTGAACCAGCCCAGCCCTTGTACACCAGTTCGGGGAGTGGTCCCCATCTGCTGTGAGTACTATATGTGGTGCAAGTGCTTATGTTTTCTGTGATCTGTCAGTCTTCATGGTATATGTACGAGTGTCAGGTGGTCAATAGCCGAATTCAGGATGCAGAAGTGATGCAGGATACGAATTGTGTTTTACCACAACGATATGGTATGGTGGTACATTCGTTTGTGGTGATATAGCCTTGTTGGAGATCGGTTTCACGCCGAAAAGTTGTAGCTTTCCTCGACAGTAGCAGAACAGTGTCATTGATGCAGTGTCTTTGACGATAGTTTCCATTTTCCATGGTCTGTAGACCAATTACGCAGGTCTTTATTTTAGGTGCAATATGACTGCTGTATATGGTATGGTGGTACAGTCGTTTGTGATGGTATAGCCTGGTTAGAGATCGGTTTCACGCCGAATAATTGTAGCTCTCCTCGACAGTAGCAGAGCAGTGTCATTGACGCAGTGTCTTTGACGATAGTTTTCATTTCCACGGTCTTAGACCAATTTCGCAGGTCTTTATTTTAGGTGCAATATGACTACTGTATATTTTTCCATCTGTTCAAAATAGTTTTCCGCTGAAATTCTCGTAATTAGTAGTTAGTGGCGGACAGTGCTCCCACACTAACAGCAGCAATTTGGCTGGTAAATTCATTAAGAACCAATCAGAATGCTCCATTCACAGGAAGTTCCATGAGAGTCACAGGACATCTTTTATAGGGGACACAGGAGTCTCTGCAGTGAGTGCGTCTGGTTCATTCCGTCTGGGGCAGTGGAATAGGATGAAGCTGTCGCCCACACTGTGTGCAGACTCTCACCCGACCTGCATTTGCGACAATATGCTAGGTGGATAGCGCTTGGGCACGCAATGTCCTGGTCCATCTGCACTGCGTTTGGTGCGAAGACGGGTTCAGCAGATTTTTTTAACAAAGTAATTACGTGCGGTGAGTTATTTCGATTTTGTGACGGTATTCCTTGCATGATTGGAAAAAGCGACCTATTTAATTACTTCTTTTTGATATATTTTACAAGATCTGTATCGTCAAAAACTGCAGAGAATGGTGAGCTTTTCCTGGCGAGTAAAAGAGATCCAACCCCTGCAAATTGAAATTTATAAATGAACAATATAAAGGGTGAGTCACTAACTATTACGACCAAGAATAACTCTGAAAGTATGGCAGGAGCTGAAAAATTTGTGGGACAAAAGTTGCATGAGATAATGGGGAGCATAATATGACGTTGGTTTTTCGTTGCTAGGTGGGGTCGCTTCAGAGACATGAAGGTCAACTTTGTTTTTTAAAATGGGATGCTCTAGTTTGGTACTTATTTTCTGATAGTGGCTATCGAGATGAATTCTATGATGTGTAACAGTAAGGTCTTTGAAGGTCAATGAAGGTCACAAAAGTGGCATGTACGTCCATTTACAGAAGGAGTTCAAAGTGATGAACTTTGGTATCAATGCAGTGCTGCAATCTTCTCATCGTGGATTGAGTGGTATTCCTCATCACATTGGCACTTATCGAAGCATACACTTTGACAGTTCTCTCTCACATATCTTCAGGTGTAGTTGGAACATCTTTATAAACAATGTCTTTTACGAATCCGAACAAGAAAAAATTCAGAGGTGTCAAGTCTGGTAAAAGAGCCTGCCATGACACATCTCCTCCACGTCCAATACAACGATTTGGCAATTATCTCTGCAACTCATTTCTAGCCATCAGCGAAAAATATGCTGGAGACCCATCGTGTTGATACCACAATCTGTTCCTTGTTTCTAAAGGTATTTCTTCCAATAACATACCTAATGTTTCTTGCAGGAATGGATACGCCATATTCGGCGAATTTTACTATTTGCATGATATACAAGAGAGAACTGTCAGAGTGTGTGCTTCAATAAGTGCCGAAGTGATAAGGAATACCGCTCAATCTATGATAAGAGTATTGCAGCACTGCATTGATACCAAAAGTCATCCTTCGTACACCTTCTCTAAATGGACGTTCATGCCACCTTTGTGACCTTCGTTTACCTTCAAAGACCTCACTGTTACACATCAATGGATTTGTCTCCATAGCTGCTATCAGAAAATAAGTACCAAACTACAGCATCCTATTTAAAAAACAAAATTAACCTTCATGTCTCTGAAGCGACCCCACCTAGCAACAAAAAACCAACGTCATATTATGGCCTACATTGTCCCATGCAACAATTGTCCCACAAATTTTTCAGCTACTATCATACTTCCAGAGCTGTTTTAGGTGGCAATAGTTAGTGACTCACCCAGTATTATTATACGCTCTGCAATGTAGTTGAATTTCCTATTGAGGGGTCCTTCCATTCCAGCAAAGAACGAGTCCTTTTCTCACCAATTTCCAAGTGATAGAGAGGAGGGGAAGTGGGGAAGGGGTGGACTGGGGGGTCCCCTGGAGGGAAAAGAGGGTTATTAATTGATCAATTTAATTAGTTTGTCAATTAATTTGATATCAGAAGTGTGCTTGTATTGGCGAGGGGGATGGGGAAGGTTGGGGATTTCCCAGAGGGGGGGAGGAGGAGAGGGGTGGTGTTTCTCATAAGGATGAGCCAAAAATCACTTAGCATAACAATAGGTTAAGGGGAGGGGTAGGGGGTCATAAATAAATCAGGTTTTCCCCTGAATGTATGCTTGTCCCTGACTGTATGCAACCCGCATTAACAGAGTGACATATAATGAATGTTGACCTACTGCTAGTGACTCTGTCTCTGTGTTGTGGCTGAACATAGCTGACGTCCTTGTGGTGGTTGCCAGACAATGGAACAGCTAACTGGCCTCATTTTGTTAGCCATTGAACCCGTCCTAGAGGTAGGTGCCCTGCAGTTAGGCCGTCAGCTGGCTCGGATTTCACCTCTGTGTGTCCGCTCTTGCCTCTCTCATGTGTACCAATGACTGCAGTGCTGTCCCGTACACTCCACTTAGTTAGATTTTCCATAGATCATGCGAACAATTTTTTTCGAAACGATTTGAAATGAGTGCTTTTACAGGGTGTGTATATATTTAGTGTTAACATTAATGAACACATTATTATTTTTAGTTGTACTCACACAGCTACACTACCAGTTTTTTAGTAAAAATTCATCCATGGAATAGAAGAAGATGTCCAGGAGAAATGATTTCAAATTAGATTTAAAACCTGCTTTGCTACCTGTCAGACAGGAGATGATGAGAAATTTTTGAAGTTGCATATTTAACTCCTTTTTGAGCCACTCACAGCTTTAACAATGAGTAATAAAGGTCTTTTTGACCTCTAGTATTATAGATGTGTAAATCGCTGTTCTTCTCAAATTGTGATGGAATATTTAGGACGAATTTCATTAGTGATGTATGTGTTGTATTGGTGCAGTTAAAATGCCTAGCTGCATAAAGAGGTCCCTACATGTCACCCGTGGTTGAACACCACATATTATTCTTACTGCACGCTTTTGTACAATAAATACTTTTTTTCTAAGTGACGAGTTATCCCAGAAAATTATTCCATGCGATAGTACTGAGTAGAAATATGCGAAATATGTCAGGAGGCTGATTCGTTTGTTTCCAAGATTAGCAATTATGTGAAGAGCAAAAGTAGCTGGACTTAATTGTTTGAGGAACTCAGTTCAGTTTTTCATCAATATGAATTTGGACCATTCTGTCCCACTTACTGACTCCTAGTCCTGTGCTACATCCATTGTTGGTGTGATTCTAGTTGTTGTACAGAACTGAGTGTAATGCATTTTTTTCAAATTTATCAATTAATAGTTCTTTGGAAAATAGCATTTACCAACTCTTGAGTTGCTTTCTATCTAATGGAATTTGGTATAACACTAGTATCATCTGCAAAAAGTACCAGTTTTGCTTGTTTAATGTGAAGTGGAACCTCGTTCATGTATATAAGCAATAGAAGTAAATTAAAACTAGAATCCTGTAGGACTCGTTTGTGATTTTTTTCGCCAGTCACTAAGGTTTTCTACCTTTTCGAGACTGTCTGAAATATTGAGCACAACATTTGTATTCTGTACTTTAATTAAAGTATAGTTCAAACCAGCTGTGTGTAAAGTCATCAGTTCCAAATATACTATTATTTACGGCTTGTACTATTTGATGTGTGAATGTATAATTAAAATTCTCAGTTAAGCAACCCTTCTGGAATCCAAACTGTGATAGGCTAAGTAAATTGTTTGCGCATTAGTGAGCAACTATTCTTGAGAACATTACTTTTTCAAATATTTTGGAGAAAGATGTCAGTAAATAAACTAGATGGTAATTATTAAAGTATGACTTATCACTTTTCTTATGAAGTGGTTTAATTATTGCATATTTAACCATATCTGGAAAAATTTCCTGTGACAGTGATGCATTTGCATATGTCGCTAAGGACATTACTTATTAAGTTGAATCAATATTTCAGAATTATGTTTGAAATTCCGTCAACCCCACTTGAGCTTTTGTTTTTTAGAATTTTTAGAATTGTATTGTTTCAGTGAAGGATGTTGGTGGTACTTCTAGCTCCTTAAAGTATTGTGGAATGATTTTTTAATATGTTCTCTTGCTTTTTCAGGTGAACAATTTGATGTTATATTTGCTGCTACGTTTAGAAAGTGGTTGTTAAAAGTATTTGCAACTTGTGAATTATCAGTCACATCATTGTCATTTAATTTAACTGTTGTGGAATCTTTTACTCTGACTGGGTGTCCTGCCTCTCAGTTCACAATGCCCCATACAGTTTAATCTTCTTATATGCACACTTCTGGACATTTTAATGACTTTCCTTAAAATACTACAGTATTTTTGTGGTATGGAAGTAATATTGGATCTTGAGTTACTCTGGCTTTCATATAAATTTTCCTCTTTCTCTTACATGATATTTTAATTCCTTTAGTCATCCATGGCTTACTTGTCTTTTTTTATGTATCTTCTCGATAATTTTTTAGGAAAGCAGCATTCAGTATTGACACAAATTTACTATTTCATTTGCACATTGGTACTATTCTACTATTCCTTAGTGCTATACAGATTTCCTGATCGCAGAACTTTGCATCCTGTTACATTTATTACTATGTAAATCCCATTTAGGTAGTCTCCATGTTTGGTTTACACACTTTTCGTTACAAGTATTGATCTATAACTCATCATTATATAATTTTAATGTTTGCTTTACATACCTTGTGATTTCTATTAAGTCTTATATAACTGTTTTATGACATATGTTACCTATGGTTACTTTTTCATACATCGTTTTTTTGTTAATGTTAAATTCATAGATTGGAACAAAATATTGTCATCCAATACAAGTTACTCTTTAATGGCACATTTGGCCTCCTTCTCCTATCTGTGGATCTCCACGCTGCCTTCTTTCCTATTTTCATTCCATCAACCATCCTGTTATTCCTACCTTACCCTCCGTACCTTGCATGAGACTGTCCGCTTTTTGGCGATTTCTTTCTGGTGCAGCTATGTCCTTCCTGTGAACATCATCAAAACAAAACATCAGTGAATTATACCTTTTTATGCCATTGTATTACCTGGTTTTACCTTTTACCAGCAGACCAGCACCAACTTGTCCTGCTTGCTCAGACCAGCATTTATCAGCTGGTGGGATGGTATGCAGCACTCCTTTTGGCTCCTTGAAATGCTGCACAGCAAAAGCAACACTAGTCGCCACATGAGAGGCTGCAGCCACATTGGACTGCCAAAGTCACCCCAGCACTGTGTCTCTGAATGAAGCATCGAGCTACCAGCCCTCAGGCTAGCATGTTAGGCCTACAGCAGCAGCAGCATCGAGAGCTGTCGCCATAGCCAGGCTATTCCCACTGGCCTGACCTGGAAGCACCACCTCATCTTCTTTCTCAGCCTCGTCAGAATCATCGCCGGCAATGAAAGTTATTTGTGCCTCAGCACATACCCCTGTGCACCTCACTGACTCCATTATCAACAGGATGAACATCATAACCCTCTAATAGTAGTATTGTTAGTAATAGGGATGATCCTGTTGATAGCAGCAGATCCCTCTCCGGTCCTTTTAGAGGACATCAGGTCAGTGACACCATACTGCAGGTTTGCTGGTTTCTAAGAGCGTGCCTTCCTGCTATGGAAACGGAGCTCCTCAAAGTAGTCAATGATCCACAGTATCTTACAATTAAATGCAGTGAATTGCCCTCCTCAAACTATCGCACCTGCCCCTAAGTTGCTCTGGCGCTGAAGGGACAAGTCTTCATTATCTTTTGGGGGAAATTACGCAGGGCACAGCAATCGCTGAGTGGTTTCTTGATGGTGGTGGTGGTTAGTGTTTTAACATCCCGTCGACAACGAGGTCATTAGAGACGGAGCGCAAGCTCGGGTTAGGGAAGGATTGGGAAGGAAATCGGCCGTGCCCTTTCAAAGGAACCATCCCAGCATTTGCCTGAAACGATTTAGGGAAATCACGGAAAACTTAAATCAGGATGGCCGGAGACGGGATTGAACCGTCATCCTCCCGAATGCGAGTCCAGTGTGCTAACCACTGCGCCACCTCACTCGGTGGTTTCTTGAATCCACCTTGAGTGCTATAATGGACCGGTTTCCTGAGATGGAAGTGAGAGATTCAGCTGAAGCACAGCCAAATACTACATCTGGAGTCCACATGTCTATGATCTGGTAAATGGAAGTTCCAGCTATATCAAGCGCTCTAAGGATATAGCTAATAAGATGGTATGCATTAATGTCGAAAAGAAAAAGGATCAGGCTTCTTTTGCATGGTCAATCCTGGCTTGAGAGAGAAATTAGAAATACAGGGATCACACTGATCGTCTTGGTACACACTATATAGGTGATAATATTCGTGGATATTATAACTTGAATGGTATCTAGTTCCCCATCAACATCGAGGACATATCTAAATTTAAGGATAGAATACCGGAATATCAGTTCATGTTTATGGTCTGGAGAAGAAAAGCAAGTGAGATGAGCAGGACAAGCATATTGTCGTTGGCCCCTCCAGTTCTCAAAATTTGCTGGTGAGCATAATATTCATGTAAACATGCTGCTCTTCTCTGATGGTAATAATTATCATTATGTTTGGATCAATGACATGTCCCAACTCCTTTCCACCCAAGTGAGTAAGTATCATAGTAAATGGAAATTTTGCTTTCTCGTCAGACAAGTTATTAGCAGTGCATCTAGTAGATTGCGCTTCCATGGGCCCAGTGTGTGTTGCTATTCCCACTGAGTAAAACAAATTCATAAAGTTTAAAAATGCTTATCATCAGGAGCGATGCCCATTTGTAGTGTATAACGACACTGAATGCCTCCTCACACCTTTGACCCAGTGTGCAAGTGACCCCCTGATCTCATACACCAGCTTTACAGAAAAACATGTACCATGTGCAACAGTGTGCCAAATTGTGTCGTTCTATGAGTTGAGTCTTAACCACTACAAATCTTACGTTGGGTATAATCCTGCAGTTTGGATGTTCACTGAGCTGGAAAAACTTTCATGAGAGGTTGATAAGCTTTACAGTGACAACGTTCCCAGGACTAAATCGAAAGAGAATCAAGATCTGTGCAATAAAGTGGTTGCCTGTCATATTTCTGCGTTGCCACTAGATACAAGAGCAGAAACTCCTCATAGGAACCACTGTCATCTCAGAGAGATGCTCTGCGGCGCAGATCACAATTTGTGCAGTTTGAAGTACCAGCTACCAACGCACATACCCGTTTTCTTCCATAGTTTAAGTGGGTATGATACTCATTTTCTAGTTGAGCACTTTTCTGATTTCGGCATAGAGAAAGATCAGTTCAGAGCCCTACCTGAGGGCATCAAGAAATACATTTAATATTCCAAATTAATGACGCCAAGAATTGTGCTCCGCTTCGTTGACACGCTACGTTTTATACAGGCACAATTCCAGAAGCTCATTGAAACTCTGCCTCAGGAGGATATGCATATCACTCGAGATGCACTTTCCGACAAGGAAAAGTTTCAACTTGAGACAAAGGACAGGGTTTTCTTGTACATGTATGCGGATAGTATGGCAAAACTCAACGACAGCAGGCTACCAGACATAACTGCATTCTCCAGCAACCTTATAGATGCAGAGTATGGGCATGCAGTGAATGTCTGGTAGGAATTCAGTATCTCTGCTTTAGGAGAGTATGCACAGCTTTACATGGACACAGACGTGAGCTTGCTTGTGGACATTTTCGAGAAAGTCGGTAGTCCATGCATGATAACATATTCTCTGCAGCCCACCTTTTATTACACGGCACCTGGGTTGTCTTGGGGTGAGAAAGTGGAGTGTAGCATCAAATTATTGACCGATGCTGACATGCTTCATTCCTTTGAGCGAGGGATCCATGTGGGACTTTGCCACTGTGTCCATAGACACGCAAAGGCAAATAACCCACAAATGGGGTGACAGGTTCAGTGCATCCCTTGACTTGAGTTACATCATGTAGTTGGATGTAAATAGCTTACAAGGGCACACTATGTAACAATCACTGCTGATTGTTGAGTTTTGATGGGTACCTGAAGACGAATGTAAGGGATTGGGTGGAAAAATCATGGGGGTATAGCGCCTGATTCTTATGTAGGGTATATGATGAAGGCAGAAGTCACATACCCTATTGGTTTGCATGGTGCACACGCCGATTTCCCATTGGGTCCAGAGCAACTAGTTTCGCAAGGAGGCTCCACTACAAAATTGATGACAAAACCGGTGAAAAAGCAAAGACACATTTTTCATTACCGTATTCTCCAGCAGTGTCTCAAACTGGGGATGGAGCTGGCTAGAATCACGCGTTGTTGCTGCGGTGGAGACGACGAAGACTGCAGTAGAGTTTATGAAACCTATTTATGAGGCAGTGGCGGACACAGGATACATATGGTGGGCGCTCGGGGCGCCCCCCCCCCCCCTTGCGGGGCCGCCCGCATTACCGTCCGCGCAGCCCCCACCACTCAGCCCGCACGCTATTCGTTCGTTTCTTTCGTCAGTCGAGTCGACTGAATCGAGTTATCGAGTAGTTGTACTTTCCCATGTAGCACAAGTGTCTGCGTATTTTATACGTTTTTTCTGGCACATAGACAGCTAACACACACCCAAGAGAAAAGTGGCAGCCATTCTAGTGATCTCGATACATTATGAAGGAGGATCTACTTAACGGCTTAGCTCTGTTGAAGACTCAGCCTGACATTGATTGTCCTATTGACGATGTAATTAGCCAATTTGCTGCGAAGAATAGGTGCACAGAATTCATCATTTAAGGAAGAGAATTGTAACTTTTTTATATCATAAGATGGCATTGTATTGTATATGTGTAAACTTTGCATGTGAAGTGATTATTTTTTATTACAGTGAAAGTAAAGGTAGCTCAAGATATCTTTAGCGCCCCTTCCTTGAGGTCTTCCTGTATCAGCCACTATTATGAGGGGATGTGCATACTAGACTATCCAAACTCCACATGTACAGCTTTCGTTATGCATTTGCGAAAACTATTTCATAGATTCTAAAGTTCTTCATACAGACATCTGTTGGGTGAAGAACTGTGATTCATATGAAGTGATGAAGTACCATGTTAATGAATTCGACACATCATCATACACAGTCGATAATCCTTATGGTATTATTCCACAAAGCAAGAACCTTGTTAGCCTTGGAGGTATAAGGCGAATGGATTGCCGATTGTGGCGTCTGTAAGTCTGGGATCAAAAATGTATGCGTATTGCACATTGGAAGGTACCACCCAGAGGTGGGATAAGTGGGTGCATCATATGGCGTTGAGAGCCCTCTCTATCAAAGACTATTTGCGGTGTTTCTGCAGGGGTGTTCGCTTTTCTGCACTACAGCTCCGCACATGGTATGCCAAACAGGTATTCAATCGAGAGGACATGCGGTGTATACTGTGCTGCTGTCTAAAATCGGCCTGTCACCTCATGATGATAAAAGGGTCATTTGTGATCACGGGATTGGACTCTCCCACTCTCACACTGCTCACTTGTAGTGAGAGTGTGGGTGGGGTACTGTGATTGAATGAGAGGAAGAGAATGAGTGAGAGAGAGAGTATCTGCACAGTAGTAGTATGACACTTTTACCATAGTGTAAGTAATTTTGTGTGTGTGCATATGTTGTACATATTTATTTACACCCTGTGTGGCAAACAACATAAAAAAACAAGAAAAAATCTATATTTAGATGTATATATAGAGTGATTTTTTTCACCATTCAACAAATCTAAGAACTAATCGCTGAGAGGATATGGAACAAAAGACGTCTACTCAACTTACATTCGGAAACACTTGGTTTCTGAGCTAGAGGCCATTTATCTAGTCATATTTTGTTACAGAGACTGTGGTGTAATGCACTGTACCAATCAGTTACAGTATGCATGGTTTTCTCCTAGAGGGTGGTACTGTTACTCATATGTCATGCCCTAGCGCCCTCTCCTGCCATAGTAATTGGTAATGCTGTGTCCAATTCACTTCTCTTGCTTACTCACCTTGAAGTGGATGTGATGCAGCATTGTACACAATGGCTCCGTATTCGAATTGAGAGCTTGCTGACATGATGTTTGCTTACAGAAAGGCACATGGTAACAGGTGGCGGGCAGAAAAGTTGTATCAGTTGTATCGCTGCTGTCAACAACCACAGCATTCAATGTTTGCAACAGCGTTTCACCGCTTGTATAAAACAGGGTCGTTTCAGGAAGCTGGAAATCGTGAATGACATACCCAAAATGTTTGGACACCAGACTTGGAGGGAAATGTGATTAACACCGTGGAAGGCGACTCCTGTTTCAGTACTACACATTTGGCCTGCGAGTGCAGGGTAAGCTAGATGACCCTGTGTAACATTCTCCATGTCAATTGTTACTACACTTATCACTTACCACGTGTGCAAGGCCTGCTAGCGACAGTTTTTCCACATCAGGGGCAGTCTTGTCACTGTTTTTTTCACCAGGTAACCATGACTGCGAGATTTGTGCCATCCATCCTATCTACAGATGAGGCCATCTTTATGCAGAGTGGTATCTTCAAGTTTCATAACAGTCATCTGTGCGATAGTGTGCAGAGCACCAGTGGTATGGTGACAGCAAACCATCAGCATCTGTGTAGTCGAAATGTGTGGGCCGGGATAATTGGGGCCATTTTTGGGACCAGTCTTCCTTATATGTCGTCTAACAGCCAGAAGTTTGGCTTTCGATCTCAGCTATCAACAACAAAAGCAGTAGATTGTCTCTTTAGTAACATACATGAAGGATATGAGAACAAGAAACTCACTTGTGCAACACTGTTAGATTTATGCAAAGCCTTTGGCTCTGTCACACATTACATAATGATAAAAAAGCTAGAAAATTATGCTGTTTTAGATAAGCAATTACAACTATTTCAGTCATACTTAAGTAACAGAGCACAATTAGTAAAGGCCAACAATGAAAATTCGACACCTAAGAAAACAAAGAGAGGAATCCCACAAGCTCAGCACTTGGATCATTGTGTATGTCAATAATTTCCCAAAGTACATGCCATTTGACAGTATACCATGCGCCGATGACAGGACACTAATTACAGATGGGAAAAATCTACAATGTGTCTTAGAATAGAGCAGAGTAGTAACTGAAATGAGCAGTAACTGGTGCACGGCCAATCTTTCATCTACAAATAAAATAAAAAACAAACTCATATGTTTTACCCTGAAGGCATTCAAACAAGATACAAAAAAAAAGTCATATTACTGGGACTTCATGTAGATCAAAAACTTACATGGGGTAAGCATAAAAATTATGTAGGCAGAAAACTTGCTCATACTCTCTTCCTACTGCACAAGGTCAGACACATAATTAGCAAATATTTATTAATTTCTAAATACTTTATTTTCTTGCAATCACAACTACAGTATGGGATACTGAACTGGGAAAGCTGCAAAAATCACTTTAAAGAACTCAAGATAATGACACTGTCTAGTATGTCTGTCTACACTTCTTTAATATATGCTAAAGAAATGAAAGGGAATTTTAACTTAAGGTCCCAAGTGCATGTCCATAGTACTTTATTCTAGATCTTCTGTACTCAAGACTGACATAAAAACATAAGAGGTGTAAGTATCCACGTTTTAAACTCTATAACAAACTCCCAAATACACAGAGCGATCTATCCATGAATAGCCTTAAGCATGCCATAGAAGTGTGGCTCAAATGTACGCTGTACTACTCACTTTATGGGTTTCTAAATAGCAACACACAGGTATATGCATTAGGCAGTCAATAGTATATCATGAACTATGCCTGTATATGTGTGAGACTCTAATGTATGAGCATTTACACTTTTTCTACCTGGTACTTAATTTAACATATAATTATGTATGGTACTATTGTATTTGTGATTAATATAATTTATTATCATTATTATTATTATATTCCATTGTATGTGTGATTATTCTATTATCACTGTTATTTTAGCATAGACCTATAGGCATATTGCACATGCATATTTAGGTAATTAATATTGTATCGTTTCGTCTATTGAAAGTGCTGATGAAGCCAATTGTATGAAAAACCCCCCAAAAGGTAAATTAAGATTCTATTATATTCTAACCTGTTCTGTAACTACTAAGGATACATATGTTGTATTTCCAGATGACTTGCAATGTTTTGTAAATGGATATGCTACACTGTTTCTTTATTCTACAAATAGCAATGTATGTTCTCTCTTGTTGTAGTACAGTTGACTTATTCCATATATGTGACTGATTTATGGGATGACTTTGTGGATGGATATGCCACAATGTTTCTTCATTCTAAAAATAGCAATGCATGTTCTCTTTTGTTGTACTACAGCTGATTTATTCCATGTATGTGACTGATCTATGGGAAGACTTAAAAATGAATTCGATCGATTGATATGTTGGTGTGTCATCTCACAGTGTATTATATCTAAGCATTAATGGCTATAAAACAGCACGAAAACACATCTGCATTTTAATGCGGCTGAAAAAGCGTGATTTGTGCAAATAAAGACAGAGTGATCCAAGCTGATGTTTATGTTATTGCTCAATTAAATCACAGATTCTAGCCAGATTCATATACGCAACTATAGCCTGCTTCACACAGGAGGGCACTTCCACGCATAGAGGCGAAACGATAGGGATGCGTGGAGGGGATGAGGTTTGCATACATGTGGCAGCAGAGAGCAGGCAAATGAAGTCCGTATTGCTGAACTGTGTTGATGCAGACAACAGTCATGTTCATTTGCCTTTGGTACATTATATTATACATTCGAATTTTAAAACTGACATCAATCATTTGTCCACACCTTTACATTTGTTTGACAACTGCTTCTACTTCATATAATTTTTTAAATGTGTACAGTGTGAGTATGTGGGTGTGATTACTGCTGTTCAATGTCAAACAGTATGTGTAAAAACGAATTGCTGGTAGCAAACACTAGCGCAAAAGAATATCGTAAAAATTGTTAGTATGTTATCATATTATTCTGTGTCGACAGGCATTATGAGTTTAAATTAACTTCTTCCACACTACAGTGGAAGAACTCATTTCTGATCCACTGGGCGGGCTAACAATTAACCATCTTTTCTAAATAACTCGACAGAATGCTGACCGATAACGTCAAACACCAATATCTCGACAGGTAGCCCTCCCTTACGTTTTAAGGCATTTTCTAATTCTTGCCATGAAAATGGCAGGGATTTACGGATCGAAATACTAGATTTTTGATGAATTTATCCAATGTATGGAACTGATACGTTGACAAAAACATTTTTAAGCCATAAGTCTTTAAAACCAAGAGAGATCGTTACTTTACTTTGTTTCAGTCTACATCATAATACCATCTGCTATCTGAGTCCATGTCCAAACCGTTTGATTTAAATTTAGGATGATATGTTCAAGGCTTTTATCCATCTTCACCTCCCTGTGCAAGTCTTATTTTTGAAATTTTTCAGCGTGACACACAGTGTGCACACACTGATGGAGGCTGCTGTCTATTGCTTCATGCATAAGCCTTCCAGTGTCTGTTATCTTGAATGTTTTGTTTTTTCCCCAAATAGCTTGTAACATGTGCACAAATTAATTATATAGGATTATACTGACAGTTATATGTGGGTACACACAAAGCTGTGTGACCACATTCACGTGCAAGGTAGTCAGATTTATATATTCTGTCATGTGAATTTTCTACATCAACGAGCTGCAGGAGTTCAGCACGAGCCTGGCTTATATTGTCTGGAATACTTTTATTTTTCAGCCAGAGCACAATATCCCCTTTCCTGGTGCTCATACTTGGTCATTGCTCTGTAACAGCTAAATGATAACTGGCACGGTAATTTCAATGACCGACTTTGAAGCTAGGTATGGCAAGAATGGTTCAGTGAATTACTTTTTGAAAGTGACAGGGATCATTTCGGAATGGTAGTCACTACTATTTCTCTTACACATAAATACAAGTTTACTCTCAGGAACCAAATCAGAAGAAGAGGCAGCACACAGAGTAAATATCCAAGAATATTTTCCTAAGGATCCTTTAAAACCGCCATTACCATCACTCATTTCCAAGCAGGTTTTAATGGAATGATTTCGATTCACTCTTGTTTAATCAAGGTAATACACTGTAGAATTACATCCTCTTTCTGTATTGTGCATCTTTATAACGGACATGCTTCATTCTGCTTCTATGTGACTTCATTCAATTAAAAACCCTTTTCTTAACATATTTAAAACCAATGTATTTTTAAATTATTTACATTGACGAATCGCCGCCTTTGAAGCTAATTTACTCAGGGATAATTGTAACATGTTTTTTGTGATGTTGGATATTCCCTTCTTAGATACATTCAAACACAGAGCGCTTTGAAACATCGATGTCAAAACCATCTATTTGTGTTACAGGTTTCTTGCGATTTCAGTGATTTTCAGGCAATAAGAAAACAAATTTTTCTGAGCTTTTTACAGCTCCGACACTTTTATTTATTATTCTCTGTACAATTTTCTTGCCAAAAAATGTTTCTGCAGTTCGTTCTTGAGTCTTCAAAATGTCAAAAACAGAAGTATCGCTTTCAGATTCACATTTGAAGAAGTTATAAATGCGGGACATAAGCCTCATCGACTGCTTGTGAAACAGCTACATGATTACCCTGCAATTCACAATTAAGGGCGTGTCAGAGCGTTCATAGAACCACCTTCAAGCTATTTCTCTATCATTCCCCTCTCAAGCAGCATCCAGGAAACACTAACGCTTTTATCTTTCCTTGCGAGCTCTAATTTCTTTTATTTTATTGTGATGAACACTTCTCCCTGTGTAGGCGGGCGCCAACAAAGTATTTTCGCACTCTGTGAAGAAAGTTGGTGACTGAAATTTCATGAGAAAATCCTGCCACAACGAAAAACGCCTTAGTTTTGATAATTGCCACCCCAATTCGTGTATCATATTCGTGGTAGTCTCTCCCCTATTTCGCGAAAATACAAAACGAGCTGTCCTTCTTTGAACTTTTTCGATCAATTCTATCAGCTATAGATCCCACACCTGACAGCAGAGGGTGGAAAAGGAAAGTGTAAGTAGACTGTTTAGTAGACATGCTGTATGTTCTACCAATAAATTATAGTCTTTGGTTTGTTTTCCACACAACGTTATCCACGTGATAGTTGCATTTTAAGTTATTCTTAATTGTAATCCCTAAGTATTTAGTTGAATTTACAGCCTTTAGAATCTTGTGTTTTATCTTGTAAACCGAATTTAGCGGATTCCTTTTAGTAGCCATATGGATGAATTCAGACTTTTCATTATTTGGAGTCAAATACCACTTTTCTCACCATACAGATATCTTGCCTAAGTCTTTTCAAATTTGTTTTAATTTCTGGTGACTTTATAAGACGGTAAATCCCAGCATCATCTGCAAACAGTTTAAGAGTGTGCAAACAGATCAGGAACAGAGGAGCGTCTATAATACTTCCTTGCAAACGTCAGATATCAGTTCTGTTTTACTCGATGATTTTCCGTCGCTTACTACATATGAGCTCTTTCTGACAGGAAATCACGAAACCAGTCGCACGACGAGGACGATGCTCCATAGGCACGCAATGTAATTAAGGTTTCTTGTGAGGAATTTCACGTTTATTGCCGTCACATGACATTTTCATTATGAAATCATACTAAAACGTTTACAGATACACATCCATAGCTATACTGCTACAAGAAAGTAACATCGACATCCGAGGCAGTTGGGCAGTTGGCAGCCCTGCAGCCAAGCGACTAGCGCGAGGTTTGGTGTTCTCGTAAAGATAAGTTATTTTAGATTATAAAACACATAGATTAGTACTGATTACGTGGTAAATAAGTGTATTAGTGTGCCGTTTAAGTGTACCATTAAAGGTTTCATTTCTCATTACGTAATATAGCAGAAAACGCGAAAAGACCGTACAGTCGTATTTTCTGTTTACGTTCTGCTGCAGCAAATCTATAGAATTTCGTTTAGTTGTTCCTTGCTCTCTCCAGCAATTTAACTTAGCGTACCTCTTCATTATTTAACTAGCATTTCCGGAAAGTAGCGTAAAGTTTAACTTGTTGTTTCAGAAACTTTGCACTTTTGTTTTTGTTTACACACAGTTGCGTATAGGCCAAATTTGTGTAACCATATTTTCGTGTTTATCTGTAATTTAACTGACTTATTCTTAATAAATTATTACGTTTATCATGAGTGAAAAGTGCTTGACTTGCCGTAGAATTGTTAGGTCGGGGCTTTGGTGTGATGGGTGCTGTAGTTTTTTCCATGTGGGTGACTGTAGTGGCGTGGGAATAGGGGAAGTAAATGAGACTCATCAGTGGTTTTGTAGGATTTGTAGTAGAGATAGGAAGATACTGGAACAGGAGGGGAAAATTGCTGCCCTTCAGGCTGAGTTAGACAAGGCCAGGGGAGATCTTGACAGGTTAAGGAGGGAGAAGGGTAAAGAGAGGTGGGAAGTGGCAACAGGCAACAGGAGGAACAGGCCTAGAACTTTGTCTGACAGCTTTATGGTGAATGTGGAAAATAGATTTGACCTGTTGCTTCAGTTAGAAGCTGGTGAGCCTCAAGCAGTTACAGGTGTAGACAGGGCACAACAAACTTTCAGCAGCAAATTGAAAAGTAAGAATGTAGGGAAATCAGTAAAGAGAAAGAAAGTGTTGTTGTTAGGTAGTTCCCATGGAAGAGGTGTTGGCCAACTCTTGCAGGATGAACTAGGATCAGAATACCAGGTCACCAATTTTTTTAAACCTAGTGCTGGTCTGGAGCAGGTGACAGAGGATTTAGGATCACTTTGCAAAGATTTCACTAAGGAAGACACCGTGGTTATAGTGGGTGGGGCAGGTAACAGTATTGACAGAGATCCTGGGTACAGCATAGAGTGTGACCTGGCGAAGATTGCATCAGCATCGAGGCATACCAGTGTTGAGTTTGTATCTGTTCTTGGGCGCCATGACCAACCTCATTTGAACTCTTCTGTCAAGAGAGTTAATTTGGAGCTGGAACGGCTGCTCATGTCGGGTGCGGGGTCACACATTGGTGTGGTTCATGTTGATTCTGTCAGTAGGTGGGATTATACTAGGCATGGCCTTCACCTCAACAGGAAGGGGAAGGGTAAATTGGCTGGGGAAATAGCAGGAAAGTTAAAGGGGGGAGGCACTGTCATGAGTGGTAAAATACCAGTGGTTATAGGATTCAGAAAAGACCCTTTTTTAGGGTAGGGAGGACAGAAAGAAAACAAATTTTAAGAGAGGTTAGAACTGAGACAAACCTTCAGTTTGAGAAAGAAATCAAAAAACATAATTCCAGCTTATTACATCAACATAAACAGCCATTGGTTAAGAATTTTCAACTGTCAGCAGATATTTTAACTCCATCCAATTTTAAGTCAGTCAATGTGAAATGTCAGCTATCTTTATTGCATCAAAATATTCGAGGACTGAGAAATAAAATTAATGAATTAACTATCTGCATAGATGAATTAGAGTCTTCAAACCCAGCTGACATAATCTGCCTCTCTGAACATCATGTGACCACTGGTATAGAACTTTTAAGTGTTACAGGGTTTAGGTTAGCATCTCACTATTGTAGATCAGAAATGGAGAAAGGAGGAGTTGCCACATTCATCAGGAACTGTCATAAATTTAAGAACATAGACATTCATAAATTTTGCCTAGAACAGCATATGGAAGCATGTGCAACAGAATTAGATTTTCACAAAAAATCTTTCATAATATTAAGTGTATATCGAGCACCTGCAGGTAACTTTAATCTGTTTGTAAACCACCTTGAAGCTGTACTGGCCCATTTAACAACCAAAAACAAAGAAATAGTGGTTGCTGGTGATTTCAATGTAGATTTCCTTAAAGACTCTCCCAATAAGAACCTATTTGAGTTAGTAACACTATCATTCAACTTAATTCCCACAGTAAAGTTCCCCACTAGGATAACCACTTGCTCACAAACAGCCATTGATAATATCTTTATAGAAAAGTCAAATGAACAAAATTATATTACAAAACCAATAGTCAATGGCCTCTCAGACCATGACATGCAGTTCCTTCTGTTAAATGTTAATACTGAACAGGATATAAAATCTGTTAAATCTGAGCTCAAGAGGGTAATCAGTAAGCCAAAAATTGATTATTTTAGGACACTCCTCAGAGACATTCACTGGACTGATGTTTACAGTGCTCATTTTTGCTAATAAAGTGCTTACCTTATTTGAACACTGCTTTCCCCCAAAACTTACCAAGGTTAGAGCAAAGTCTACAAAGAAGCCATGGATTACTCGAGGAATAGGGGTATCTTGTAAAACAAAAAGAAAACTGTATCTGTCAATCCGAAACATTTCCAATGTTGATGCTATAGCACATTATAAGAAATACTGCAAAATATTAAAGACTGTAATACGGATGTCAAAGCAAATATATCACAAGGAAAAGATAGTCATATCAGATAACAAAATAAAGACAATATGGGATATAGTGAAGGAGGAGACCGGTAGAACCAGACATGAAGAGGAACAAATAGCATTAAGAGTAAATGATGCATTGGTAACAGATGTGTATAGTGTTGCAGAACTTTTTAACAAACATTTTATAACTGTTACTGAAAAGATGGGGTTGTCAGGTTCGGTAGATGCTGCTATGGATTACCTTAGACCAGACATTTCAAGTAACTTCCATAATATGAATTTGACCCTCACTACCCCAACAGAAATAATGTCCATCATAAAATCTTTAAAATCAAAAACATCTAGTGGGTATGATGAAATATCAACAAAGTTAATTAAAGAATGTGATTCTGAGCTAAGTAACATATTAAGCTATCTGTGTAACCAGTCGTTTATCAGTGGAATATTTCCCGAATGGCTGAAATATGCTGAAGTTAAGCCACTGTTTAAGAAGGGAGATAAAGAAATAGCATCAAATTTCCGTCCAATTTCACTGTTGCCAGCATTCTCAAAAATTTTCGAAAAAGTAATGTACAGTCGTCTTTATAACCATCTTATCTCAAATAACATACTGTCAAAGTCACAGTTTGGATTTCTAAAAGGTTCTGATATTGAGAAGGCTATCTACACTTACAGTGAAAATGTACTTAATTCATTAGACAAAAAATTGCAGGCAACTGGTATATTTTGTGATCTGTCAAAGGCATTTGACTGTGTAAATCACAATATCCTTTTAAGTAAACTAGAATATTATAGTGTAACAGGAAATGCTGCAAAATGGTTCAAATCTTATATCTCTGGCAGGAAACAAAGGGTGTTATTAGGAAAGAGACATGTATCAAGCTATCAGGCATCATCCAACTGGGAACTAATTACATGTGGGGTCCCACAAGGTTCCATTTTGGGGCCCTTACTTTTTCTTGTGTATATCAATGACCTTTCATCAGTAACATTACCAGATGCCAAGTTTGTTTTGTTTGCTGATGATACAAACATTGCAATAAATAGCAAATCAAGTGTAGTCTTAGAAAGATCAGCCAATAAAATATTTGTAGACATTAATCACTGGTTCCTAGCCAATTCTTTGTCACTAAACTTTGAAAAAACACACTACATGCAGTTCAGAACTTGTAAGGGGTGTCCCAAGAGTATATGTCTAACATATGATGACAAGAAGATAGAAGAAGTGGACGGTGTTAAATTCTTGGGATTACAGCTTGATAATAAATTCAACTGGGAGGAGCACACCACAGAACTGCTGAAGCGTCTTAACAAATCTCTGTTTGCAATGCGAATTTTGTCAGACATAGGGGATATAAAAATGAAAAAGCTGGCATACTATGCTTACTTTCATTCCATAATGTCATATGGGATTATTTTCTGGGGTAATTCATCAAGCCAAGCTAAAGTTTTCCGGGCACAAAAACGTGCAGTAAGAATTATATGTGGTGTGAACTCAAGAACATCCTGCAGAAGCCTGTTTAGGGAACTAGGGATACTAACTACAGCTTCCCAATATATTTATTCCTTAATGAAATTTGTCATTAAAAATATATCACTTTTTCAAACCAACAGCTCAATTCATGGAATCAATACTAGAAATAAGAATAATCTTCACAAGGATTTAAAGTCACTTAGTCTTGTACAAAAAGGTGTGCATTATTCAGGAACACACATTTTCAATAACTTGCCAGCAGCCATAAAAAGCTTAACAACCAATGAAATTCAGTTTAAGAGAAGCCTAAAGGATTTATTGGTGGCCAACTCCTTCTACTCCATTGATGAATTTCTGAGGAAAACCAACTGATTTGTATATAAGTACAACATAACTTCTGCACAATTTCAGTGCAGTAATGTGTTCACTGAAAATTTGTGTGTGTGTGTGTGTGTGTGTGTGTGTGTGTGTGTGTAAGTATAATCTAACTTCTGCACCATTTCAGTGCAGTAATGTGTTCATTGTAAATAAGTATTACAGTAGTTGTATTACATGTTTCTTACCTTATAAATAAATATAAAACTTTTTTATTTTAAATTCAGTGCAATAGTATTTGTAAAATGACTCTTAGTGTTCATTAAAAAATGACGATCATTCCACTTGGGACCTGTGGAATGGTACATTAGCTTATTTGTTTTAGTTTAAATATTTGTCATGTATTGTTGTTTTTCTGACATGTTCCACATCCTGGAGGACCTCCTCACTACGGATCAATTGGAATGAAAGTAAATCTAATCTAATCTAATCTAGTGAATAATTCGGGCTCTCTATGAATGAAACTGCATGGTCGCGAAATACGGCAAAGCGCAACATGCGAGAGAGAGATGCTCACAGTCTAGTTTATAACTCGCGGCTAGCCGCTCGGGGAGAGAATTTACGTTATTGGCTGCTAGCAGTTAATGGTGCGATAAGCGCAGAACAGCTGAGAACGTGGCACCACAGCTTGTGACTTTCTGTAGAGGCATCATGAGCTACCGTTCACCCAGGGCGCCACAAATTCTACGTGGTTACACAGCTTTCAATATGGCGTCAGCTGAAATCACATGGACGGGTATGAATGTGGACAGTGCAGGTTATAGCATTAGAAATGTGACAAGAGTTAAATACAAAGAAGACGAAACCCAAATTCTGGATACGAAAATGGATTTGGCACTGGGATAAATCACGGATCTCTTACACTTTATGAAAGAAATAATACTCAGAGACGAAAATGCTATGTATAAAAATAAACTAACCAACAGCTGGCGTGTTATATCATCTGCAGACACGTCAGTATTTCAAGAGTTTGTAATTTTATTGCATTCGCTGACATAGCCATGTCGAGTAACTAGTTTTGAGTTTAACAGTCGCCATATCACACTCGGGAGCTATTTTCTGCATATAATCCATAACTTATACAATGCTTGGTCTCTCTCTCTCTCTCTTACACACACACACACACACACACACACATACTTATCCGGAAAAACAAACATATGTTGCTGTCCATGTAGTTCCAAAAGTTGCGAAAATTACCTGCCGGCCACTGATTTCACTGTTTTTCAGTGATAAAATGAAAACACATTGAAAGCGAATGGAATAAAGCTGCAATTACTCCACGATAACAGCGAAAGGATACTTGTGTATCGAAATACTGCCACCAGGGAGCAGTGGTGGAAGGAAAGTGACCCACAAAGCACAAACAAGTTGAACTGCTTGTCGCATGACATGCAACTGCAGTAGGCCACTAGCTGTGGCGACAGGTTAGTTGCGTGTGTAATGTCGTCTTTATCGATATAGTTGCAAAGATGTTTTATATCAGGAAATGACGTTCACGTGTGAAAATCTTTGAGTAAAGCCAACTCATCTGTGTTTGGATTTGATGCAATGCGAATGGAAGTTAACAATATTTGACAGTGTGTTGTGCTATATACATGGTAGTTAGCTCTTTCTGTTACAGAAATGGATTTAGTTTATTTATTATTGGGCATTATAGCCGTTATAAGAAATGTAGAAGGAATAATGTGGAAAATGGAACCAAATACACAAAAATGTTTGAGAGAAGAAATCCAGTCTGACGTTCTTGTGACGGGGGATTATGAAGTATCTCCAGCTCCAGGGCAGAAAGTGGATTATATAGTGGGTTCTTGACAGTAATGATAGAATTTACTGTAAATTTGTGGAGTCACTCACTCATAAAATGTTTTCTGATTTAGGTTAGAGATTCAAAAGGTCATATTCTGTCACAGAAGGAGGATATATCGAAAGGAAAATTTTCGTTTGTGACTGAAACGTACGATAAATTTGAAATATGTTTCACATCACGTGTGCCACCCAGTAAGTATTGGAAACTCCATATGAAAATTGTAAATTATGAAAACCATATGTTGTGTGTGTGTGTGTGTGTGTGTGTGTGTGTGTGTGTGTGTGTGTTTTCGCCAGACATTTTTTTTCTTTTTCTTTCAAAATACGCTATTTGCACATGCATACAACTGTTGTAATACAGGTAATGAATGCACTACTTTCGCAAAAGGCGCACGACTAAGCCGTATATTTCAAAGTTCGTCGATGTACCTCACATGGGAAGTTGGAACAGGAAAACTCACGTAGTTCCCTCAGTTTAGTAAAATTCTGCAACTACTGCTTGTCCCATCGTTACTATTTGTAAATGATGCTGATAATTAATTTTTTGTTCTTGAACATATTTGTATTCCTATTGTGTTACAGTAGTTTCCTATACAGAAAACGAATATATCAATATTCGTGTGAAGGATTTACAAATGGCAAATTATAGGAGTCCGGGATAGCGACTTGAATGACTTTTGAAAGTTGTATAATGTAGGCCTACTGCAGAATGAATTCAACTTAATGTTTGATGCACTAACAACTGTTGTGCTGATGTTGCCTTTGGTCTAAAGACTGGCTTGATGGATTTCTCCACACTGGGCTAAAATAACAGCACACATTACGTCATTGGTCAAAGCCGACGGGTGGTATCGGACACTAGAATTGACCCCTTCAACCTGCAACATATAGCCATCTGAACCTGCTCACCATACAGTACATAGGCAAGCTTTGGTCACTCCCTACAATTTTTTGTCCTGAAGCTTCCCTCTTTTAAGAAATTAATGGTTCCTTGTCCTAACTGCGCCCCTATTTTCGTCCGAGTTTCGATATTAATTTCTTTTCTCCCTATTACAGTTCCGCCTCATTAGTATATGTGTACCCATCTAATCTGCAGCATTGTACTGTTGCATCACATTTCAAAAGTTCACATTATTGTCATGGCTGAACAGTTTATCATCCATACTGCACTTACATAATAACTGCCATGGTATGAAATTAAATATATTAACAGATTTTGACATTTAAACCAGAACATGTGAAAATTCAGCTTTAGTTATGTGGTTATTGTGACACTCTTATTTTCAGAAAGAGATGCTACAAATATTTATTTTCAAAGATATTGCATTTTTGTAAAGTAGTGTTGTTTCTGTTATTACCCTTGAAGATTAAAATGGTCATGTTGATTTTTTTGTGTGGAGTGTTTGTCATTTGTTTCTCTTTTGCTCTAGATCAGAGGGGTGTAGTCCAAGAAGTTTCTCTTATTACCAAAAGAGGTGTTGAGGCCAGAAATTATGAAGGTGTAAGTATTTTATATTAGATATGTTTCAAAAATGTAAACAGTGCTAGCTATTTGTAATAACAAAACAGTTATGGAGTAAGAATGTCATCTCTAAAATATATCCATCCCAGTCTGCTGACCCTGAATAATGTCAATAAGTTTACATATGTAGAGAATGAGGTAATTTTAAGTAAGTTAGATATTAAACAAACATTTCATCAATTTAATTTATTCAGAAATATATAAAAACATTTTTGCAAAATAATCTTTTGTACTTATTGATTAATTATAAAAACGCTGTCCTTCAGTTTTGGCGTGGGGAACTGAGCTTAGTACAAAATTCAATTCTGTGGTTGTATGTCAGTGTCATGGCAGAGATCAAAGTCTCAACAAGTGACCAGTGGACATCATCACTGATACAAACTTTAGCAAATGACAAACAACAAACAAATAGTGCCACCACAGAAATAGGGGATTTGAGTGGGCGTGTTTTAGTCAACCTCTTCAAACTTGTTAAAAATTTGAAAATAGCAGACCACAGTAGGAAGATAGTAGTTTTTCTCAGGGGCACAAACGTAACTCTGGAATTTGCAATAGAAATATAGAAATATGATGACACATTCAGTGGTTTCACCAATTTGCAACCAATCTCTCCACTCCCAATGATACCTAGACATTGGGCTACATTGTGGTTCACTTTACCATGATGACGTTTGGCAATGTAGTCACTGGTGAAAGCAAAACAGCAGTATTATAGTAAACAACACAATGTAAGGCATCACCCACAAGAACTAAAGAACGTATTGTTAATGGAACACATGAATGCTGTCTACAAGTTAAATATGCAAACAGAAAAGAAGACAGTACCTTTGTGTCCCGTGATGTCACTCTTAAAATTATTTCAATGGCTTGTGTATATTGCTAGTTCTGGGGAATTATATGCACAGAAACAAATTGAAAAATCAGTATGTAATAAGACAAAATGTACTTGTGTATTACATGAAGCAGCAGTATGGCTATGATTTAATTACGTGTCTAGCTATCACACCTTAATTTTCTTCTATTAATTACTACAATATTTTCTTTCATGTAAAAATGGCCAATTTCTTTCGTGATATTTGGACATTGTGTTTTTGCTTAGATAAGAAAATCTGATATTAGGTACTAGCAAGAATGAAGAAAACATGTAATCCTATATTTTCAGTGTTAGCGAATATACTACTTAAATCAGTACAGTTGCACAGATGTTTGTATTGTGCTGTACTCATTCAGAATACTACTGCTTTTAAAAGTGTTCTGTATAAAATAATTCACTGCTCTTTAGGTAATAGTTCCTAGTTATTTATAATTAGGTGTTAGTACATTACATTTAGTTTTCTTGAAGTGTAAGAGATTTGATGCTAATGTAGTGTCTGTAATGGAAGTCTGAGCATGGGACTGAGGAATAGTTATTACATGGCACATACACACGTGTAAAAGTAGGGAAAATTTTACGAGCTTTTGAGCTACTGATATTTTTTCTATTTCAAGCACAAACAAAGGTGGGAGAGCTGGAGAAAGAAGGCAATCGAAGAAGCAGCCTAGCAGATATTTAGAGGAGGGATATATCGCAGAAATGGAAAATATGCTTAAGCATCAGTTTGTCTGTACTGCTCGGAGAAGTTGTTGTTTTGGTTGAGGAGGAATGCAAATGGCATGTATGGAAATACAGAAGTGTCCGATTCCACCTGTCTGCTTTGACCTGTGACGTCACAAATATGGCAGAAACGATCATACACTATGACTCCAATATGGCGCCTATGATGTCATTACGGAAACATGGACACAAACACAAAAATACATTGAGAAACCCACACACACACACACACACGGAAATTTGGGGTTTTTGGGTGGGGAAAAAGTAAATATAAACAAATTTAGACACACACCACCATACCAAACCACACAAAACAATAACACGAAACTCCCCAAATTCCACACAATATCCTCTGGAATTGGACACTTCCCTTGACCTATATAGCTCAACAGCAGCTCCCGATCCCACAAATTAGAATCGAACACTTCCCTTGACCTATATAGCTCAACAGCAACTCCCGATGCCAGAACACCCACAGCCACAACCACACATTGGAATCGAACACTTCCCTTGACCTGTTAACCTTACTACATCTCCACATACAGCCGTCCCTGGTCCGAGTCGCCGGAACTTTAGTAAGCCTCATTTCTTCACGACATACTGAACACTTCACGACTTAATCCAAAAATCCGAATAGTTGAAGAAATGTTATTAGAGACAAAGCACTGTCCCCCCATCATCGCTGACAACCGAAAACTGTTGACCTTGTCAGTAATATCCATACCTACCAAAGACTTAAACTTAAAAAAAGCAATTTACCAAAATTCACACACGACGAACAGAAAAAAACTACAATAACGCCGAAATAACAAAACTAAAATCGTTAACTCACTGAAAAATATTTTGCTGAAAGCACAGTCCTGATACCACACACGTGAAATGCTATCATGCAAATGAACCCCATACGCCACGTAGCACGCTACCCAATAAACACACCACCAGAGAGAACCACCGACCGCAACAATACGCCACCTATAAACACACCACACACGCAAATTAAACCAAAAACATCACCTAACCCACCACCAGAGAGCACCACCGATTACATCAAAACGACACCTACAAACACACCACTCTCACAAACTAAATTCCGCGCCGTCGTGATGTCACACACCACAACAGCCTTATGTAACGAGTCAAAGCCGACGGGTGGGATCGGACGCTTCGGTCGACCCGCATGTATACCTAAACAAGCTGTCAAAGCAATTGATGTTGTGATATGCAGGATGCACAAAAAAATTGTTTGCAAGTAGCGACAATTTGCTGGTGGCCATTCATATTGGTAGTCAACGGGTTTGTTATGCATCTGTAAAACATTGCTGTTGCATCACAGTTGATTATGAATTTGCAGCTTGTGCACATGGATATTGTTGTAAAGACATACAGTAGGATGTAGTAGCAATATGTGAGAGACATGTCTTCTACCTGGGCAACTCACAGGGAATTCACACACAATGTGCAGGATTGACACGGGGATTTATTAGGATGGATGTGGGAATGCAGTACAACACACCAGTTTTGACAAGTAATGCTGTCAACAAGGCAACTACTAATCAGCACTATTTTACCACTGCAGAGACTATTATGCTGAACAGTTGTGTGTGTTTTAAAATCCAAGTTATTGGACCATCCTTAGTACCCTACAGGAATATGGGGGTTTCAGGCTGTGACATTCTTGATATTGAACCAAACCTGTTAAAAACTTGAAAATATCAGACAACAGTGAGGAAAATTTGCATTTTCATCAGGGTCAAAAATGTAACTACAGAATACACAAAGATGGCTAATGTAATTGTTGAGATATGATTTTCTAAGTTTCAACAATCAGCTTAATGGAAATAATTGGACTTGACTCGTGTAAGTTTGTGGATCTTCGTAACTCCTATCAGTGTTGTCTGTTGTACCTGGTGTTAATTAAAGTAATTTCCTGAAGTTCTTACGTGTGGGGGGAAGATTGAACTAGCTGTTAGAAAATACTTAATGTATCCAGCAGTCAATTATTTCCTAATTATGTGTAGTATAATACCCCACAAACTGTCATCAGTAGTGGAGACTGCATGGATCACATTGCCTTCATTCTCATTCTTGACTTTTATGGGAAGTAGTAAATAGTTTTCTTATCTGGTTTCAACATTTTCATCTCTACACTGCAGTAAAGGGAAGCAGTATGAATGTTCTGTAGTATGAAGAACAAGTTCTTGAATGTCAGAAGTATTTTTGATAACATGTTGGTTTGATTTTGACTGATCACACCTATCTTTAGTTAGAAAATTATTTAATGGGATAGACAAAAAAAATCTATTCACCAAGCAGTGGCAGAACACACACATAAAAAGTGGTTGTAATTGACAAGCTTTCAGAGACAGTGGCTCCTACAGGGTTTGAAGGAGAAGGAAGGGGAAGGAAGAGGGGTGAAGGAAAAGGACTGGAGAGGTCTAGGAAAAGGAGTAGATTTCGTGAAAGTCCCCCAGAGCTGCAGGTAAGGAGAGACTTACCATACAGGATGAGAAGGAAAGACCAATTGTTGGGGACTGCATCAGATAAGATTTGATAACCTGAGAGCTTAAAGGTGGAAGACGGGGTAATATGCTGACAGAGATTACTGCTTACTCATCATGCATGATTTAATAAGAGTGAAAAGCAAAGTGCATTGTACAGAACAGAGGGGGGGGGGGGGGGGGCAGTGAAAAATGGACGAGAAAGACATTGAAAGATATAGAACACTGAAATGGAGTGAAGAAAACTGTAGTTAGTGAAGAAATGCCGAGACAGAAGAAATTAATGTAAACAAAGGGGAGGTGGGTAGCGAGAACCAAGGACATGTTGTAGTGCTAGTTCCCACCTGTAGAATTCTGAGAAGCTGATGTCTGGGGGAAGACTCCAGATGGCATGTGTGGTGAAACAGGCGCCGAGGTCATGAATGTCATGTTCTGGAGCATGCTCTGCTACAGGATATTGCGAGTTGCCAGTATACATCCTCAGCCTGTGCCCATTCATCCTGATTGATAATTTGGTGGTAGTCATGCCGATGTAGAAGACCAAACAGTGTTTACATAGCATCTTGTGTACGTTTCCAGCATCTCTGAACCATTTTGAAAGATTTTGGAATTTTTTTATAAAAAAATGTTTATGATTGTCGCATTCCTTGATTCAAAATCTTGAAGGACCATCCACTCATAAAGAAAAAGACCATAATGAATTCAAAACTAAGCACACTGGACAAACAGTTAGTCATCTCCTGGGAGCAAGATGCTAATACTGTGTAACATCGCCTCCAGCCTTGATAACGGCTTGTTTGCAAAGTGTGTCCACAAGTCGTTCCTTTAGATATGTAATATCCGACTGCAACAAATCATTGATGATTAGATCCTGTAGAGCTATCAAATGATGAGGACAATGTTTGCTGTCTTTCACCTGTTGTTCCACATAAGTAGATATTTCCTACAGGGTTAACATTGGGACTTTTAATGGGTCAATTGAAATACAGTAGGTTGCTGAAGCGTACCTCCAACCAGAACAACGGGTGTGCAGCCCTGTGAACACAGTTTTCATCTGCGAATACTAGAGTATCTGCAGCACACTTGTTGTGGACATGTATAAGAAAGAGGAACACTTGTTCGCTAATAATGTTGAAATAAACATCTCATTTCATGTTGATGGTAACCTGTATAAGGGGACACAAGTCATGATGTGGAAAACACTCTCAAAACATGACATAACCAGTTCTGGACTGATCGGCATCCTCCATACTCCGTGGGTTAAATGCTTCAATTGGAGCATTCAGCACTCGAGGTTGCCAAGAATTCGGCTCGCCAACCGTGACCTGATATGAGTGCCTAAGTGCTAAGACTGGCTGGCACATTTCTGCCAATGCCACACCATGCTATCGGAGTGCAAAGAGGGAGAAATGGATGAAACTGTGAACACGCCGCGTTTAAAGGGAAATGCAGTTGCACTGCATACGACTTGGTTTTATGTTTCACATTTCTTAACAACATAGTTCAAAACCAAATGTTTTCAGTATTATTAAATTATTTTTGGTGCACTGAAGGCATAATATAGTTTTCATCTGCTACAAACTGCCAACACACAGACAGACATAATTTCACAGATTTTCACACTCAGGTTGCTGCATAGTTGTGATTTATGTAGGGTCATAATTAAAAAAAGTCTCTCACACGTGTTTGTCAAAATGTTGTAGCACTTTTGCAATCTCATTATGGACTTTAGCATTAGAAGGATTAGTGTTTAAAATGGGACTTACCTTGCAGATTAATCAGCTACATCTGCACATGCACAGGGTCACCGTCAACTGAAATGGCAAACAGTCTCGAAAACAGATGTAAGTGTGGTTGGCAGTATCCGTATAATGTTCAGGAGACCTGCCATGCAATTCTTTCAAGGCCACGCTGTATTGTTCGAACCTTAAATTTTATTTAACCCTAGTGAGTTTAGGGAACTGGACTGCATTTGTTGGACTATGTCCCTTCAATACAATTTTCTTTTTAAATATGTCCCCATTAAATAATAAGTGGTTTCTCACCATGCAGTGCCTTACTATGGGCAATTTGCAGTAAAGTCTGCTTAAAATGCGAGGTCTGCAATCCATCCTGGATGTTCTCATTTTCAATTCTGCACGCCCTTTTTCCTAGCAAGTTTTAAATAAAAAAATCGTTCCAGGCATGCCCATTGACTTAACCAGCGAACTTTACAGTAATATATAAAGTCTCCATACTCTTCTTTCATATCCATTTGAAAGCTCCTGCAACTGACAGTGGAATAATGTGTGTGAATTTTTGAAATTTTACTATTCTGCCACCAATTTCTTCACATGTTCCATGCCTGCAAATTTAGCATAGTGCTTTTTGATGTATAGAACAATGAATCCGGTCTGTTGATTGCATTTTCTGCTCTTTTGTTCTCAGCTAAGTCTTGGAATGCTTTCTGCATCGTTTTGTAATGTTGTTTCATAGTGAATTTGCAGTACCTGTCACTTATGTGATTGCATAATCCGTACTGAGAATTCTCACTCTTCTCTTGTGTCATTCCCATCATTTTTTAAAGTCTTGTGATGATAGATCACTAAACGGCCTCTTTTTGTGTAGACAGCTACTGGACACGTGAATGTCCTTCGTGCTACGAATGACGAGTGAAGGGTACAGGGAACATTTCTGACACCCCTATTCTGCGGAACTGTAGAGAGTTGTGCTGACCGACACATGCAATACTTAATGAAATGTTGTACATTTCCGGGTACTTCAGAGGACTGAGCAATGCTGAAATATACCAGGCCCTGCTTGCATCTAGTCTGGCACACCATGGCCGGCCCTGCTTTAAATCGTATAAAAAGAGGCAAAATTGGACCACACTACATACCTTCAGACAGCTGCTGGCCAGTTTCGTAGTTGTTTGTGACAATCATCTTTGGTCCTTGTTGGTTATGATCTTTCTGTGGTGACAGATCTGCCATGTTACATGGCTGTGAGTGGTACTCCATCTCTTGCAGACATACAGGATAATCTGCATTGATATATGAAATAACCAGGCAGTTTCATTCACTTTATGGTTATGTCCACATCAAAACACACTCTTTTCTGCCGTGTCTCTAAGTCAACTAATCTTACTGTGCTGATTCAATTCAGCCAAAGACATGCACATCTATGCCATGAGACAGGAGTGGATGGTCAGATGAGTGTCTGGTGCCAGTTCTATACCATTCACAGCTCTCTGAAGTGACCGCTATACTGTTCTAAAGGGAGGACTGAAATTTTGCCAAGTGATCTTGCAAAAATATTTGTTTTGTTTTAAACCCCAAAAGTCATAGCCAGTTTCTTTTACAATTTTTGTTTGTTTAAATATGCGTTCAATATGTTTTGGGAAGTAATTCTTTTTGGATGAGAGTTACTGCTTATGTCATCTAAGATATTGCCTTTACTTTGTAGGAGCTGCTTTGTCACTTTTGAAACTGCTATGTACATGTTTATCTAGATTGGAAAGAAATGGAAAAAATGGCTGGTAGGACTATCTTTACTGCACCATAATTTAATAGCTCCTTCATAGAATGTACAATCTCTGTATTCACATTAATAATTTCTTCACACATAAATGTATCTGATTTCTGTGTTGAACAGCAATTTACATTTGGTACTGTAAGTTTAGTTCAGACTAATGCAGAACTCTTTGGATAGTGGTACCAGCTTATGCTGTATAAATGTTAGTGGTTCTGGGTGCTGTCTCATAATGAACTATTTGTTTATTGTGATTATTTTACTCTAATTAATCAAATTTTTCCCTTATGTTCCTCACTAATTTCTTGGGTTGGGATAAAATGTCATCTGTTTAATTTCTTTATTTAAATTCTGTTCTTTTTGTATCTGTACTCATGATGTTAATATAAATAATGGAAGGAGTACAATTGACCACTCGTCATCTAGTTGAGCAGTTTGCAGGCACATAAACATGATTGAAAACTTAGCTTGAACTCGCCATGGTGTAAGCAATGTGGGGGTGGGGGTGGGTTGCACACAGCGGAATGGAGTGGATTGGGAGGAGGAGAATGAAACAGAAGTGGGAGATTGCTGAATCGGTAGATAAATATTCTTCGAAGAATTGCAGGATCCTGTCAGTGTAATTCAGAGAAGCTGGTATTGTACAGGAGAAACTTAGGTGACACTGATTCTGAAGCGTAGTTCAGGAGCATATTCTACCACTAGGTGGTCAACTTTGCTGGTGGCAGTTTGGCTATGGCCATTCATTTGCGTAGTATTCTGAATGGTCGCACCCCCATGGTAGGATAAGCTGATGACAGAATTGGCATAGAATGTACTGTGTGGATCATTGCTAGGTTGTATTCTACAAGGATATAACTCATGTAGCAAGGGGCTGGGGGTAGATGTGGTATAATGATAGACCAGAATATTTTGTTGATTAGTCCACCTCCATAGCGTAGTGTTACCGCCTACCATGCAGGGGGCCTGGGTTCGATTCCCGGCAGAGGACTGGGTGTTGTGTGTCCTTCATCATTTTCATAATCATTGACTCGCAAGTCACCGATGTGGCATCACCTAAAAAGAGCTTGCAATATGGTGGCCGAACAACCCCGAATGGGGTCTCCCGGCCAACAATGCCATACGATCATTTCTCTTTTTTTAAATGATTAAATGGGCAGTGGGATATAACTTTGGTGGGAAGGATGCAACATCATTTTCAGACATGTTAGTCGAAGCGCTGGTGTAGGCTTTGGTGAAGATGTTTGTGTCCAAGGTAGTATTGGTTAATGAGAGGGAGTTACTCTGCAGTCGATTTGTGGAGGCACTTGGAGGATTGGGGGCATGGCAGATCTGTTTGCAGCCTAGGTTCAAATGTTAATGCCTGTCTTTGAAGGCACTAGGAAGACCTCAAACCTACTGGATAAGGAAGTGTCCATCATTGCAGGTGAGCTGTCCACTGGTGGCTGTAACATGTGGGAGACACCTTTTGCATGGATGGAACAGCAGCCTTAAAAATGTAGATACTGTTGAAGATTGATGGACTTCGATGTTGTCAGAGTGTTTCTGGAGTAATCTGAGAGGGAGGTAAAAATGTATTCGTTGTATCCAAAGCTTCGAAACCTCAGCTTTGTTTTCCATCATGTTTATGTGCATCAGCTATACAGTGAATTCATTGATTAATTTGTTGTGTTCCTTCCTGTACTCCTAGTATTATTTATATCCCATCCAGGACTTCCAGGCATCATACTCTCTTGTGACTCAGATGTAACTTCAATGTGATTTTTGAATGTTTTGAAAATGTGTGGATGTGTTCATACTTGTCTTGATGATGGTGTAGCATGTTTGAGATGTGGAATATGATGATGAGTGTCTCAACTACTGCTTAACAAAGAGAGATCCTGTGGCTGGGATCAACTTTCAGAAAGCGTCTATATGATGGTGTTGGCTAGGGTTCCAGATATCACACCCTGCAGCCATTTATCAAAGTGAGCCCTCATTTGCAAGTAATAGACAAAAATGCATGTTGCACATTGCTTTAGAGCCTTAAAAATGATAAAGGTAAATAGAGGAGCAGTGTAGCGTAGTGGTTAAAATACATTCATGACATGCAGAGTTGTGGGTTCAAATTGCATCAGGTATTTTTAAATCTTTGTCAAAATGACTGACATTTTTTATACAGTTCTTTGGTTCTATTTTTTAATTTCTAATCCTTTGCCACATCATTTTCAACAACTTACAGACTTTATTTGCTCTCATTTCTTCTTATTGTTGTACTATTTCATATCAAATTGTCCGTGTGATTTTGAATTTATTTATTTATTATGTTGATTTGATTTATTTCATTTTGGAATTTTATATTTTCATCCATGTTTTGGCATTTATTTCTATTCCTCATTATTCTGGAGTTTTCTTTCATTTCTCTGTTTACATCTTCATCAGTGTTATTTTTTCCATAGTGCAATATGAATGTGTGTTTTAATTCTTTGTGCAACTATCACTGTCCAAAACAATTGTGTCTTGTAAAAAAAAGATGTTTTGACTGTCATGTCACATCCAGAATATATTATTCCATCTTTTATTCTCAACTGATAGATTGACATTTTAAAATCTTTAAATGTCATGATAGATAAATATAAATAAGTAAAGCCATAAACACAATGATTCGAAATGAAATGGTATAAAATGAAGAAAGAATGAGAGCAAATAAAAAAAGTCAATACATTGATGAAAATGGTGTGGCAAAGGATAAGAAATGAAGAAAAATTGCATTTTGAACAATTAATAAAAATGATTGGTTATTAAGACAAAGATTTAAAAAATAAAAAATTTCAAAGCACCAGATGAGATATGAACTCAGAATTTTCTGCACGCCATGAATGTATCTTAACATCTGTGCTGCGCTGCCACTCTGCTTAATTGTATTTGTTCAAACTGTAGAGGATCACAGGAAGTTCTTTTTCATGGATTACTCACAAGCAAGGACCCAATTTCATAAATGATTGCAGGGTGTATTACATGGGACCCTAACTTGTACCACTGTGTAGATGCTTTCAAAAAGTTGATCCCATCCATGGGGACATCTCCCTGTTAGAATGATGCACTCTTTGGTGACTGAAAGGTCACTGTAATGAAAATTGGTAATCGATTGAAGACGTGTGCTGGGATGAACCATTCTCAGATGGCCCACTTGCTGGCATATCAGGTTAAAAGTAAAAAGAGATAAATGACTAATAGCTCCCATTGAATTTTAGTCTGTTGAGAAGTTTGATGTTTTTATTTAAATGGTACAGTCACATCCCATACAAAGAATAGGGTGAAAAGAAAATTCTGTGCTGGAGTCCTTACATAGTTCATAGTTTAATAACCTAAGCAGAAGATTCTGGTGTACTTTTATAAGATAACTGCTCAATTCTGGCACGTACTGCTGTATGTATGATGTGTAAAATAGTCAGGAGCTTAAACTGTGGAAATTTCAAGGAGACTAACAGACATGTGACACACAGCACCAGAACTAAATGGTGATCCTTATTTTTGTGTGTATTGATCTGTATGTTTTGTGGTTATTTAATAGTAGAACATCATCTGGTTAAGTATCCATAAAGGACAATGATGATACTTAAATGTTTTGTGTAATTGTGTTGGTAATTGTGACAAACAATTTAGTGTACAAAACCACTGAATATACAATGTATTTGCAAAAGGAGTGCTCTTGATATTAAAGGTTCATGCGATATTTTCTATAAAAATAATTTTGAAGCACATGATGTACAACTGAAATATCAACATAGGCTCTTCCATAACCAGCAACTTTGTCTTATGACTAGAACCAATTTTTTCTCATGACGTCACATTCATTGTGTCACCAGGTCACAGTCATCAGGCTAAACTACAGATCAGTCTGTCCCTACAACTTTCATTCCCAAAAAGCATAGGGAAAAAATTTGAAGCTGTGGCAGCAACAATTCAAGGCAACTTTTATGTGATGTGACCATATGTAACTGCAGACACTTACAGGTTTATACGCTCAAGTGAATAAAAAGTTCTTGGGTTTCCAACTGTGTCAAGTAATTAAAATTACATGAGCTTTCGGCCATTGTCAAGTGATACGACTGCCAGTGGGCTGCTGGTGCACTCCTTATAAACACTAGCTGCAAGCTGTGATGTCACTTGTGCCCACAGCATCACCATATACAGGCATATGTTGTCTTGGCGTCCAATGCGCCCGCTTCAATCACACGATCACTGGATCCCGTACTGAGCTGCAGGCCACCATCTTTGTTTAAGGTGTTATTGGTGATTTTTATTTCAATGGCTGCTTTAATTACACAATTACAGAAGCCATTTGTACGAGCCGTGGCAGACGTATCGTCAAATTTTACCCAGTGTCCATTTTCTAGGGATAGCATAAGTGATGAAACATCTCATCTCCTCCCTGCATCGTTTCACAGTGCTTACTGTTTGTCTGACAGAAGACTGGCCATACTTACAAGTATCTTGTAGACCTCAGGTGTTCTGACACCTGCTACGTCTTTAACAGGTCTGAGTAATTGAGGCATTTTCATTGGAGGCCTGAAATCGATTTGATCTTGTGTCACTTAAGCAGGAGGCTTATCTTGCCCAACACGGAGCGACAGAATGGCAAGAAAGCAAGATTCTTTCCCTGCTTCTCGTCGGTCTTGTTGTGAGTCTTGCTTGATGTCACTTCATTTATTTGATAGATGTTATAGCTGTTGTTCATTAAAGACCTTCCATAGGTGGATCAGCTCATGGGGCAGGTTATCAGCATCTGATATCATTCTTGCACAATGAGCCAATGGTTGTAAAATAGTGCACCTCTGCCTGGATGATGATGGCTGATGGCATGCAAGTACAGATGTGCTGGATGAGAATGTTGAGTGAGGACGATCTTCTTCTACCTCCATAGTAAACTGAATGTTACTGTAATGTCGTTGAGGTGTTCCAAGAACTAGTGGACTTCCTCAAGTCCAATATGATGAACGTTTCATCATATTGAAAGAAACAACTAGGCTTTATGGTGCCATGTCTAAGGCAATATCCTCAGAATTCTCCATGAAGAGGTTTGCAATGGTTGGAGCTAATAGGCTACCCACTGCTGCAATGCTGTCTGTCTGATCGTAATACTGACTGTTGTACAGGAAATAAGATGATGTAAGTGTGTACCTTAATAGCTTGACCATTTCACTTACAAAGAGCTGGGGTACTAGGTTCAAACAGTCTTTGATAGCAGTCTTTGATAGGCACATTTGTAACTTTTTATTCAGTGTAACTGCCATGAGACTATGCATTCTTACATTTGATACTCAGAGTTTGCCATTCTTTTCGTGTCTCATTGCGTACCTGAAACTGTTCTCCCTACATATGTGCTGCCAGGTTGTGATGTTAGAGGCAAAGCCCACTTGTTGGCACCACCCTTGTCAACATTAGTCGATCTTTTATGTGTCAGGATGGAAGAAATATTACAAAGGGAATGCATAGAAGAGACGTTGAAAAGCTTAAACATTTTGACAAAATTAGCAGCTATGTGCAAATGACTTGCATATATTTATTATTAGAAAAAATATTAAATGGTATTGATGGTGACTTTGTCATGAGTAGTTCTATCTTAATTATATATGAAAACCACGAAGAGAGGTTAGCATTATATGTTGACAATGTATTGCTCTTCTCCAACATACTCTGTAAGCTGGTTTGCCACGTTTGTGCCTTCAGTAAAAGTTTGTATATACATAAAAAGCAGGTCAGCTTACAGAGCATGTTCAAGAAGTTGTAGATTGGCAACATCAGGGTTATAAAGAGAGAGTGGTGAGATAGGCCCGCCAATGGGTCCAGGAAGGGGAGGATTAAGAATTAACGAAGTCATGTAGGACAGTGCTCTTAACTCTTGTTTCTGTCTTTTTGCCTATGAAAAGAAGCCGTTCCCTCAGCCCAAGACTGTAGACACTTGCTGTATTGAAGTCATTTTGTCCAAGTAGTTCATAAAGAAGCTGCTGCTACTACTACTACTATACTGCTGCTGCTACTACTCAAGAGGCATCCATTGCTAATATGGTTTTTGTGACAATAGCATGCTTGGTTCACACAGCTGCAGCCAATTCAGCTCACTCATTTTCAACAACAGAACTCTCACTACTACTACTTCACTATGGTATTGCAGGACCTCAAAGGTTTTTGAAAGGGTGCTGAGGCAGATAACACTATTTGACCAAAAGCTTTTGATTTTTACCAATTTCTGATATCTGAGGACTGAAGTGAGACACAATGGTTGAGGAAGAAAGCAAAAAATGTGGAAGAGATAATAAGCCTTCTGTGACTGATTATTAATATTGTTAGTCATTGCACCTGTAGACAGCTACACTCTGTTCATGTAACTTGAACCCTTCACCTACTTGACTTCCCTGCAATTTGCAATTAAGGCTCTTGTGTAGAGAAATATTTGCTCTGCCTTTGGTCATCAGCTGCAGTGCTCAAAACATCTGGTGTAACACTACTGGAAATAGACCTTACTTATGTGGTAGGAATTTTGTTATTCTAGTGCAAATGAAACTCCTACACACATTAAAGCATTGAAAGTCCTAAGTTTCTTTGCTATTCAGTACTGAATGTTTAATCCTTGTAGGTAATTTATAAAATCTCACTGGACGATTGGTTTCATTGCATCTGCCAGTTGTGCCAATAAGAAACTGCGTACAGTAGGTGTCGTAAACAGTAAGATATAAATTTTATTTTCAATGTTTCTATGAAGTTTACACAATTCACAAATTTTTTACTCTAATGATACATTCATTTTTTGCGCAATATTTGCCAGCGGTGTAGTACAGTCAAGTGACATTTTCTCAGTTGCGCTTCATTTCTGTTAAACCTACTCAAAATATATAAAATTTGCTAAATGTGCATAGAAGAAATTGCAGAAAGGTAATTTTATGGAGAAAGGAGGAGGGTGTACAATAGCAAACAGAAGAGTTTTTCCTGACCTAATTTTTTTTTTTTTTTATCTGGGTAAAATAAAAAATTTAAATTATAATATGAACTACTTGGGAAAGATAATGACATGCCACAAAATGTAAATTTGTTCAGGAGAGTGTATTGTAAGTTGTGATAAAAAGTCATATATGTGTCAAAAATGTCTTGTCACTATCTTGCCCCAAGTGGGCAATTTTATCTCAAATCATATAGGTCAAGAGTGAATGTGTCACATCACTATTTCAAAGTTTGCTGAAAAAACTATATGTTGGAAGTTCCACCTGATACTCTCCAAATCTACAATATTTTCATTTTCTCATGATTGCCCACTGTGTTTGCACTGACTTCTAACATATTAACCAAACAATATTTTGTGTGGTTCTCAAAAGTTTTTGGGTGGGGTTTTTAGTAAATAATTTGTAAAAATGCAATTTCTTGCATTTTTAGTAATAAATATTCAAATAATACAGATAGCTGGAGAAGAGAAGATAGGACCATTTTGCTTCCACCAATTTAAAAGAGATTAGACTTAGAGTATAAGTATGTTCAGTCATTGTGTTGATTTCTACGTGACAAAATGTGGGAGAATGGAACCTTACAAGTGTGATTTTCAAACTTTAAAAGGATGATGGCCCATGTGGATGCATAAATCTAAGTGTTTCATGGACTTCCCTCATCGTTCACTTTCAAAACAATACCCATATACCAGAAGGAATAACACACGTAGAAGATTCTGGTAGTTATCCGTATACTGTTATAAGATTAAATATTTCTTGTACTTCATACTGCACTGTTTCAACTGTAAATTTTGTTTTAGATGTATGTGTATCTTGACATTTCTTCACAGAGTGATATATTCTTTAATTACTGACAGTGTTTCAGTATTTAAGTTCATGGTTTGGTCAACTGAAATTACATTGGTAAATGTAGACAGCTTTTTCTGATTCTTTGTTGCATATATCAGATTTTTTAGCAATAGTATAAATCCCACTGCATGCCAATGTTTTTACATTTGTTCATTTGTATTATATTTATTGGTCTTAATTTTTAATTTTATTTTTGTATCATCCGTGTTCGTGGCTTCCGGTTCTTCAACTAAGATGGTAATTTGGTTATTTTAGTCATTATGCTTGTGGGTGTGATTTTTTTGACAGTGTGAACCTTACAAAAGTGCAAATCAGTGATACGTCTTCCACTTAACCCCTTCCATTTTAAATTACCAAAATTTTTGTTGTTTAAGAAATCCGTCCTGTCTGTCGTCGTGCTGCATGAACATTTGGTTTTAAGACAGAGTATAGTCACCAGTTTTGATACCCAACACTAACATGTTACATTTGCATTATAAGCTGGGAGTTTACATTTTGAGGAGCACTGTACCTGAAAATTAATTTTTTATTCTTGGCTTGCAAATATTAACTTATATATGGAAATATTAAAAACTGTCTTACATCCAAGTCACTCCCTGTTAACAAGTGATAGTCTTTAATTGGCATGCTTATAAAAAGTAATTATTTTTAATTTTAATAAGTGATACAAAATTTCTTATGTGTGTTACATGACACATCACAATGTATGGTTTTAGCTTACCCTTAGAGATGCCTTGTTGTGTCTGCTTTCCAGTAACAGTTCTTTCTTCCCACTTCTAAATTTCTACCAGTGTATCACCACTAACCATTTAAAATGCATCATGAATCAGCTGTTTTACGAGAGTGTTGTGGCATTTCTCTAATAATGGTTTATGATAATTAAATATGTCCAATACGTTAGAGGGAAAGATTATCTTCCATTTTGTGTAAAGTTGAATTTAATTTAAAAATGGGTGTATGAAAATGTAGATGAGGTTAAGAATAGTTAGTGAAATTGTCTTGCAGAAATCATTGTAATAGTTATAGTAATTCAAAATATTTTAAGTATTATTCCTGCCATGTGAGAGGGTGAAGGTAGATAAGCTGATTTGTAATTCAGTTAAGTTTTACCTTGCTGCACTCAGTAATATCCATTTAAGTAGTATTTCTTAAACACACAGTATTCAAGGTCTTACACTGTAAAGTGAGAACTGTTTGTTTGATTTTTAAATTAGATTTTTATTTAATATACGTTTGAATCATTGTACAGTCAACACTTAAGTTTCATGTTCTCATAGTAGTGTGTGTTTTCTTTTGTTTACATGTTGTTCACTGATAGCTGCAAGCTGCATATAACAGCTTTACAACTATTTTATGTGCACTTCGCTCCCACCTTTTACCAAGTCAGATGTACAAAGAGCCAAGTGGTGCAGTACAACCCAGAATTATCCATCCTTAGCCGCAGAACTAGTCAAAAGATTGCATTATCCTGATCATTCACGCAAAAATTATATATGTAGTACATCAGTTTACTAAGTGACTTGCTTCTTCTGTGACATTATCAGTACACATTTTACAGTGTGGAATTTTTCTTGTACTTGCAGAAATTGCAAAACTCATCTGTGTGTGAAGTTCATAATTTTTTTATTTACTTATTGACACACTGCTGCAAGTTCCACCATTCTAAGTATGTGGAATAAGTCAAGCTGTTAGTAGCTCCTTTAATAATTATGTATTGTTAAACTGCTATTAACTGTATGCTTATTCTGGCTCATATTAATGCAATAAAATAAACAGAATAACAATAATACTATGCAAATGATAGATTGTTATTCACCATATGGAGGAGACATTAAGCTGCAGACAGGTGCCAGAAGCTGTAATGTACAGGGTGATTATAATTAAACTTCCAAAAAGCTGTAGAAATAACATCACTGGTCAGAATGATGTCAAATCGCAATGGAATATTATCGGAGAAGGGGCAAACATATGGCAGAAGAAAAAAAATAGTCTGAAAATTGATGAATAGAGGGCACTGTATGTTTCAGGATATGTAAATGAAAACACCTGTCATGCGCATGACCCATCGAAGTTGGTATAAACACGCCGGGTACACGGCTTCTCCTCCTTTCATGTTTGCAATGTTCGCCATGACTGTCTCAATGCAGGATCATGCTCTGCTTGTAAAGCTGTAATACAAGAATGATGACTGTGCACACACAGTTCTGTAGAAGTTCTGGACACTGAAGGGTTTGAAAAAAGGTAGCTGGTCCGATAACTGCTGTGGGTCCAGAGAAAATGATTCGGAAATTCGAAAAGACTGTTCTTTTGGTGTACAACCTGGTAGGGGAAGGAAATTGGTTCCACATCAGTGGAAACAGTGGCCACAGCAATGCAGGAGGAGATGAGTGGTGGTAAGCAAATGTGTAGTACACGGAGAATTGCCTGGACATTGAACATACCGTTGCGCACTATGCATAAAATCCTACGAAACATCCTTCTTTGCTATCCATTCAAAACTACCCATGTGCACGAGTTGCTTCCTGTTGACCTGCCCAGTATTGAGTGTCTCTTTATTTTTAGTGGCCATTAACAGTCTAGCAGCAGCTGTGGGGCCATCTGTCTCACCTTCTCTGCATGCAGATGATGTTTGCATTTCCTACTGCTCCTCCAGTATTTGTGTTGCTGAGCGGTCCTATAGGGAGACATCCATAAGGTGCAGTCATAGGCTCTAACCTACGGCTTCCAGTTTTCAGCCGCGAATTCCCGTGTCATGCACTACTGTCGACATCGTACCATTCATCCGGAACCAGAACTTTACCTTGATGATGATCCAGTCCCCATAGTGGAGACATCATTTCTTAGGACTTGTCAGCTTAAGCAGAAGTGCTGGCAGTGCCTGAATACCCTCTGCTGCCTGAGCAATACCAGTTGGGGTGCATACCACTCTACACTGCTGCAACTGTACAAAGCCCTTGTTCAGTCCCACCTTGACTACGGGAATCTGGTTTATGGTTCGGTGGCGCCCTCTGCGTTGTGGTTACTAGGCCCAGTGCACCACCGGGGTTCAGCTAGCGATGGGAGCTTTTAGGATGAGTTCCGTGATCAGCCTACTGGTGGAGGTGGGGTCCATCCATTGCAGATCAGACGCCAACTGCTCGTTGATTACGTCACACACATTCGTAGCTCTCCTGAGCATCCAAATTACCATCTCCTTTTCCCAACCATGGTGGTTCATCTCCTGCATCAGCAGCCCAGGTCAGGGATTACAATCGCTGTTTGCATTCGATCCCTTCTCTGTGAACTAGAGTCCTTTCCTTTACCACCTCCCCTCCGGGTCCATACACATACACCTCCATGGTGTATCCGTAGGCCGCAGTGTCAGCTTCAGCTGGAACTTTTGCATGGCCCTAAGGACTCAGTCCCTCCTGAGGCTCTCCGCTGTCATTTCCTCTTGATTCTTGAAGCATCTCAGGGCTCTGTCATAGTCTACACTTAAGACACTGATAGTTGATGGTCACGTTGGCTTATGCTCAAGCAGGACAACTGAACAGCACTACTTGCTGGATGGCTGCAATGTTTTCACTGCAGAGCTGGTGGCCATATCCCATTCTCCTGAGCATATCAGTTCATGCGCTGGTGTGTCCTTCCTTGTCTGTAGTGACTTCTTGAGCAGCTTACAAGCTGTTGGCCAGTGCACCCTTGCCATCCTTCAGTAGTGACCATCCAGGAGTCCATCTATGCCCTGGAACGGACTGGATGTTCAGTGGTGTTTGTTCGGCCCCTGGGATGTGTCGGAATCCCATGAAATGGTGGGGCCAAATAGGCTACTCAGAAACCATTGGTGGAGATCAGCATCACTGAAACTGACTTGCGTTCGGTATTATGCCACAAGTTTTTTGGGATTTGGGATATGGAATGTCATAATCTAGATATGCCCAATCAACTGCATGCCATAACGGAGACTACAAATGTGTGGAAATCCTCCATACGGGCCTCTTGCAGGGACTCTGTGGTCCTCTGCCAGCTTAGCATTGGTGATGCATGGCTGACCCATGGCTATCTCCTCCACTGTGAAGACCCACCCAAGTGTAGGTACAATGGCTGGTTGACGGTGGCCTACATTCTGTTGCAGTGTCCTACTTTTCAGTTACCAGACTCGTTCCCAATGTTTTAGGTGTCAGTGCCTCATGGACTGATTTAGTTTTACATTTTATACATTTTTTGTTCCATATAAGTTTTAGTGCATGTCCTTTGTCAGTCTGTGTTCTCTACCCTAATGCTTTTAGGTTGGAGGTTTTATTGTGTTGCAGAGTGGCTGGCTTATCCGTTGTTGTTCTTTTAACCAGCTAGCCGCAGTTCTCTGCTCTATTGTTTTAATCCCTTCTACTTTTTCTTGCTTCCTCTGTGGTCGCCTTATCTCATTTTGTCCATAGTAGTGTTGGCTACCCTTCTGTAGTTCTTGTGGTTTTTCTTTTCTCCAGGTTTTGTGCAGTAAGTCCTGTTTGTTACATTCTTTCCCTTGTGGCCTTGTTTTGTAGACCAAGAGACCAATGACCAAGCAGTTTGGTCCCTTCCCTCTCCTCCTGCCCCCTGTAATTTTTCTTAAACCAACCAACTAGAGTTTAAGCTGGTTAAATTGTGGCACATAGCACCTCTATGGGCTCCTCTGGCCTATACAAATAAGGCTGCGAAGTATTCAGGTGAATTATCCCTGAAATTGCAGCTGGCAGATTGAAAGTAGGCCCCGTTATCTCGCAAGCTGTTCTGTTAAGTAACAAACCACTCCAATTTAATTCTAGCCTCTGTGCTGACATAAGCTTCCTCTGCTCGAAAAAACTAGCTGCTACTATCATCTTGTCAAAGGTAGAGTACAACCAATGTGCCTCAGCCTGCTGAAAGTACAGTTCCAGCTCGATCACTTCTTTATTGCGTTCTCTTATCTCCTTTTGTCCCATTAGCAATTTTACTGTACGGAGATCCTGTGCCTCTATTATCATATTCAGACACTGTGATTCCCCTTGGTAACATTTTTGTGACTTTCTACGTATTTTCTCTTGTCTTTTGTAATTAATAACAATCATTGCTTTCAATATCCCCCACTTGCCAGGATTGCATGGACTATGTAGCACTCATAACATACTTGTTTCCCTGTTACTGGTACAGAAAAGGAAATGTAAACTTTCACTCCATCAGTTCTCATTGATGCTGTTGGTACCTCGATATAAAAAGGCAAGTTTTTGTGCTCGGGTTGTAAAACCAACCCCAATTCTGGCAATAGTTCCTTCTATACTATCCATAGACCTTCTTAATATTGCTCTAGTGACCAGAAGTCCACCCCTAGCTAACCTCTTATGGCCTGCTGCATAGCCTCTTGTAGTTCTGTTACTTTCCCTTGTGCTTCCCAAACGTTATCTTTTATGGACTGCAAACATTTTGTCATTACTCCTTCCTTATCTAAGACTTGTAGTTCCCTGATACTCTGATTAAATGCCTCTTCTGTAGCTCTGGCATACTGCATTACTTCACCAGTCATTTGTCGTAGTAGTTGTGTGTTATGCAATACGTACCTCTCTAAAGTTGCAATCTGTTTAGTGTGCCAATCATTTACCGTTTTGTTCCCTTTTTCCCACTGCTTAAACTCTTCTGCAGTGTCGTTCATCCTTCGAATGTCTTCCTCATCAGCAGTGCCAAATATGGTTTTCATAAGCCAGCCTCCAGCGTCGATCCAACCCCGCTTTCTTCGCATATGTGGAATAATCCCCAGTACCGGGGTCACCTCGCTCCTTAATTTCTCGTACGCACGTTATACACTATTACACACCCCGACAATGTGCCTTTCTGTTCCCTTGCAGAATTTGCCTTGTGCTTCTTACAATCTTCTCATCTTGTGACCAATCTCCCACACATTGAATATCAACTGTATCACCCAGTGATGACTGGTGATCACTAAGTCTTCATGCTTGGCAAACAGCACTCCCCCTTCCAGGTGCTGGTTTGATAACACTTCCACCCTGACAAAGATCAGTTGTCCCTCAACGAACCGCAGCATTTCCCCTTCTCTGCATCTCATGTGCAGGCTGGAAAACCTATTACTTTCCACATCGTTAAATTCATTGCTGCTCCACAGCTGCTTATATTAATTACACTAAACCTATATCTAACAGTACAAAAAATTGAATTACTATCTCCTAGGCCTTCTCCACACAGGTTCCTCATCACCAATTCATTCACAACTACTTGTTTCTTCCAATATCTTTCTTCTCACTCTCCGTTTGCGGTCCGCATCTCCTACCTGCAGTATAACTTCCAGACTCCCTTGAAAAGGTTTCAGCCATCCTACATGCACAATTGTCATTCTTGTCGGCAAATGAATCTTGATATTTTCTGGCCCCTTATACTTTGCAGAAAAGTTCTTTGTTTTCCCTTCAGCGTATATGAAGTTGGTAGCATCACTCATTGACCAACTTTATACTGTGGCATTAGTGCCATACAGCCCACTGCATCTTCCTGTTTCTTCAGTAGTCATGTATTTTCCCTCTCTACTGTACTCCAAATTTCCTTAATTACACTGGCAAATTCCTTAACAGACTCTCCAGTCTTCCCATTCTTCGTTTTCAATATGTCAAATGGTTATGGCATTTTAAAACAGTATACTACTTTATATGACGATAATCCTCCTGTTTTGAGTTGTAGACAGAGATGACATACTTTAGACATCCCAGTTGGTGTGATGTACTACTCAGCATAGTTGCAAGACCATTGGGATGATATGCTGCTATCATGTATCAAGATGGTAAAAAGCATCGTAACACTGCACTCGTTGGGCCACATTACATATTTCCACTGGTTTATAAACAAGATTTTGTGCTTCTTGTTCCACTGGAGTCTCTGCAATTATGTAGTTTACAAGAGATTGGCAATAGCAGTACAACTGTGGAAGTTTTAAGTATGCAGTTCCAGTACCAGTGTTTTTATTTGGTTTGTTATATACATATAGATATGACACACCAGATCACAGATGTACTGGTGACTCTCCACACTTCCACGGCTGTAACAGTAAAAGGAAAGTTGAAAGGCACAGTATCACTAGGGAAGAAAAGTTATAATTTCTATTAATATGTTTACTCCAGTGCTTTCATATTGTTTGGCTCAACTTCTGCCAGGCATTGTTGTGCACAAAGGTGTAAAACTAAAACACCTCTTAAATGGTATGACCTGCAGAACACTGTAGTCTGTGGTTGGTAAATACAATGCAGATAGCATCAAGAGTATGTGACGAGAAAAAAATTTAGTTAAAGGTATGGGGAACTGGATGTGCTGATTGATAAAGGATAAACTAGATGAGGTGAATGATAGTATGCACTTGTGAACTGGGAATTTGATACTCTGGGAGGCCATTTAAATAATAATAATAATAATAATAATAATAATGCAGCCTTCAGAAGTAAGATGTTGGAGTGCAGTTTTGCAGTATTAAGACATGCATGACATAAGAAAGTAAATAAAAGTTAAGCTTTCAGAGGTGAAAGCTATACAGATCAGATTACTTCCAAAAGTGTAAACTGTGATTAAAGCAATCAGACATGGGGGAAAAGTGTATAATGTCTACAAAAATATGCTAACTCAAGGATGAAATTTGATGGGAGGATAGTGTATATGAAATGTCAGAAATATAAACAAAAGTGTGGTAAACAGTACTTATAAATTAATAGTAGTAATAATAAATTAATATATCACTGTATTTTTCATAGGATAATCATTTCTAGCATTAACAATGACCCATTTATATGAATGGTGGGCTCCACGTGGTTCCCAGGTTGTGCAGTGACCGTAAACCATAAAATTACCAAATAAGCAGCAACCGGTCGCAAAATTATGTTTTCTTTATTTACTTTTGCAAATCGATTTCAACTGGTTAACAGCCATCATGTGCTACAAATACTAGAATAAAAATAAAAATAATTAATAACAGTGACCAAATGAATAAATGTACATAAAGCAACGTAAAACCAATTAAATGTATATGGATGCATTAAACCATTTAAAATGCACATACAAATTTACCTTTCAACGAATATGTGCCCTGAGTAGTAACACTGTCTTAAGCAGAGGTCAAATATAAAGTGATACATCGAGAATTGACTGTGACAACGAGAAATCATAAGGGGGCGCTGCAAAGCAAACCCGCTCTCTATGCAAAAGGATACAGCTAAAATAAAATAAAAATGAGAAGAAGAAATGACATACAAAGTGAGGTAAAATATGATGTTAAAATACTGAAATATTTACAAAAAATGGATATATTGACAAAGATTTTGTCAACCACATAGTACAGTTTATATACACCAAAAAGCGATTGTACAAATTAGTAAAAAGGAACAAACATAGGTGAGAAGTACACTATAGAAAAAATTTTAAAATACTTTTTAAAAATTTTTTAAATATTTTTAAAATACTTTTTAAAAATTTTTAAAATACTTTTTAAAAATTTTAAAAATTATTTATCATATTATCGAAGAGCAAAAGTTAATCATAATGACAAAGCGTAAAACAGTGTTGGCATCCAACTAGCGTACAGTTAATGGTATTCAGGAAGATCAGATTTTTTTCTTTTTTCGGCAGATGGAGCCACAATGCAAAAAAATTAATATCCGATCTTCTTGAACATCATTAACTGTATGTTAGATGGATGCCAACACCGTTTTACGTTTTGGCATTATGATTAACTTTTGCTCTTCGATAATATGATAAATAATTTTAAATTTTTTTAAAAAGTATTTTAAAATTTTTTCTATGGTGTGCTTCTCACCTATGTTTGTTGCTTTTTACTAATTTGTACAATCGCTTTTTGGCATATATAACTGTACTATGTGGTTGACAAAATCTTTGTCAGTATATCAATTTTTTGTAAATATTTCAGAATTTTATAATTATATTTTACCTCACTTTGTATGTCATTTGTTCTTCTCATTTTTATTTTATTTTAGCTGTATCTTTTCGCATAGAGGGCAGGTTTGCTTTGCAGCGCCCCCTTATGATTTCTCGTTGTCACACTCAATTCTCGATGTATCACTTTATATTTGACCTCTGCTTAAGACAGTGTTACTACTCAGGGCACATATTCGTTGAAAGGTAAATTTGTATGTGCATTTTAAATGGTTTAATGCTTCCATATACATTTAATTGGTTTTACGTTGCTTTATGTACATTTATTCATTTGGTCACTGTTATTAATTATTTTTATTTTTATTCTTGTATTTATAGCACCAATGATGGCTGTTAATCAGTTGAAATCGATTTGCAAAAGTAAATAAAGAGAACATGATTTTGCGACTGGTTGCTGCTTATTTGGTAACCCATTTATATGTAATGTATGTAAATCATTTTGTTGGTCTTGAGCCTGTGCCATTGAAATGAATATACATTCCTTTCTTGGGTGTCACAAGTTCATACATTATGTATGAGGACTATTTAACTTCCTAGAGAACATTATGGCATGTTATTTACATGATTTCTATACTTTTGCAAGTATTTTAGCAAACCCTTAACTTTCATTTCAGATTGGAGAAGCAGCTAAACTCAAACCTCTAGAGGTAGAATTAAAGCGCCTTGAAGATTTATCTGATGCTATTGTTAAAGACTTCTCTCTTATGAGGAAGCGGGAAGAAGAAATGAGAGATACAAATGGTATGGATCAATATAATTTAAAGCATTTTTGATTTGGAAAGTATTTTTCAGTCCTGGCTGAAGGTCACTCTCAAACTCTTTTTCTTTTTACAAGGTGTACAACTTTGCTTCTGCCATTTTTTCCCCAACATTTGAGGCTTTAATGAAACAAATTGGTTACACATATATCATTCAAAGCATTTTCCATCACTGGCCACTACTTTCTCCCATCTTTTGGGCAGTGTACGAATCCACTGTCGAAAAAATTGTTCATCTTTTGAAGCGATTCATGAATTGATCCAATTTGTGACATACTCATGAGATCGGAAGTGTTGGTCAGCCAGGCCATGTGCCATTGATCTAAACAGGTTATAGTCAGAGGGAGCAATGCCTGGAGAATACCGCGGGTGGGGTAGGACTTCCCATTTTAACGTTTCTAAGTACATTTTGACCTCTTTTGCAACATGAGGTTGAGCATTGTAATGCTGCAAAATAACTTTATCATGCCTCTCGCTGTATTGGCGCGTTGTATTTTAATGCTCTGCTCAAACGCATTAATTGCGTTCAATAACGAGCACCTGTAGTTGTTTCACTTGGTTTTAACACCTCATAGTACACGACGGCGAGCTGGTCCCACCAAATGCAGAGCATGATTTTGGAGCTGTGCATATTCAGTTTGGCCGTGGACGTGGAAGCATGGCTGGGATAGCCCCATGATATTTTGCGTTTAGGATTATGGTAATGAACCCATTTTTCGTCCCCGGTCACAATACAGAAATCCCTTCTGTTTTTGCCTCTGAAGCAACTGTTCACAAACATACACACGCCATTCAACGTCTCTTGGTTTCAGCTCACACGGGACCAAAGTTCCTTTTTTCTGAATCAAAAAATCCAAGCTAACTGCGTGACATCTGCGACCTGTTTCTTTCGGCCGCTGCTTACCGTTGTTGCCACCTATCGGCAAATGCCGGAAGCAAAGTTGTACACCTTGTATTTGTGTGTTTCATTCTACAGTGAATTATTATTTATTTGGGAATAATTATGTTTAAAGGTAATTTGGAGCTGCAGAGGTTATTAAAACAAATTTAAGAGATGTCTTTTAGTAGGTGATAACTTAAATCACCCACTATTGTGGGACACACATTATTTGCAAGTAAATAAAATGACTATTTTTCTTGGTTAGCACTAAATAGGTTTCCCTTTTGCTAGAACACCTTGTGGCGGATAAAGCTGGTATCCAAGATCACATCTTGGACATTCAGGAATCCAGCTGTATGTTCACGTCGTTCTCGCACGATATTTCAATAGCGTACCGACAATTATGTAAATTGTTACTTTAAATCCGTCTTGATTGCAAATTTTTTTATTATTCATATGACCAGTTTCGGTTCATTCAGAACCATCTTCAGATCTGTAAAAATAATTATACTAATTTACTATTTCACGAAAGCAAATCTTTTTCATCCTATCTTATCAACATCAAATGTACCAGAACGTACCTGATATTTAAGTTACAGGAGTAACCCGTCCAATTCAGCAACTTTCACATGCTACGTCACATAAAATTGGTTGGCAGAGTGCACATCATTTATATTAATTATGACACTATTACCGACAGGTGGCGTCTGGTACATTTGTTACATTACATTTGCACATACTGTATTCAGTAGATCTTTTTTATATTAAAAATATTTAATTAAAATATGTAGATGTCAAAGCTAAAATCTGTACTTGTCAGGATTAAAAAACAGTAAAATTATCATTTTTATACGATCTAACAGGCATAGGGCGATTTATATATCTATGGTGCTGGTGTGAACTTGTTTTCTTCTACGGTCTGCTTCCGTGGTTCCCGCCACTTTGGTGTTGTGCCGCGGCCGCTCAGGGACGGTTCCTTGACATTTTAGAAGAGATCGAAATATACACCCATAAAAACAAAGATCCGGATTTAATCCTCAACGAACAAAGCGAATTCAATCATAACGCCTATTTTAGCATTTATGACGACCTACTAAGATGACAACTGTTGCGTATGGAGATCCAGGCCGAGGGATGAGAGATGGTGCGCGGTGGAGAAGCCGGAAGACGCGTGCAACGCCTGGCGTCGTTGACGGGGCCCTCCTGTGCGGCCCTCTTGCCCGCGGCGATGGACAGCAGACGACTGAGCGGCCGCGGCACAACACCAAAGTGGCGGGAACCACGGAAGCAGACCGTAGAAGAAAACAAGTTCACACCAGCACCATAGATATATAAATCGCCCTATGCCTGTTAGATCGTATAAAAATGATAATTTTACTGTTTTTTAATCCTGACAAGTACAGATTTTAGCTTTGACATCTACATATTTTAATTAAATATTTTTAATATAAAAAAGATCTACTGAATACAGTATGTGCAAATGTAATGTAACAAATGTACCAGACGCCACCTGTCGGTAATAGTGTCATAATTAATATAAATGACGTGCACTCTGCCAACCAATTTTATGTGACGTAGCATGTGAAAGTTGCTGAATTGGACGGGTTACTCCTGTAACTTAAATATCAGGTACGTTCTGGTACATTTGATGTTGATAAGATAGGATGAAAAAGATTTGCTTTCGTGAAATAGTAAATTAGTATAATTATTTTTACAGATCTGAAGATGGTTCTGAATGAACCGAAACTGGTCATATGAATAATAAAAAAATTTGCAATCAAGACGGATTTAAAGTAACATAAAATCACTGATTGCTGTTATCCCATAAGACATTATGTCTGTTTTTGCAAATTATGTAAATGTTCTGAAAGAAATAAGCAGTGAACTCAAGGACAGCATTATATGGATTTCGGTTGATGAAACTTCAGACACTTGTGGCTGTTACATTGCAAATGTATTTTTTGGTGCGGTAAAAGAAGAGCCTTCTTCATATTCAGCGGCCTGCAAAGAACTTTAAAAAGTAAATCATTCTGTGATCGCCAGATTTGTGAATGAGGGCATTAGAAAAATATTTCCAGAATCATCTGCAGTTAATAGGGTGTTCGTGTTTATTTCAGTTGCACCTCTGTATATGATCACAGCAGGAAAATCCCTTTGAGTATTTTATCCCAATTTGATTCATGTGACGTACTTTGCTCATGGAGTACATCACCTTGCTGAAGAAGTATGTTCCACATTTGTGAATGTAAATAAACGGATTTCATCAACAAAGAAAGTGTTTCTGAAGGCTCCTGTCCACATCAAAACCTACAAAGAAAAACTACCAAATGTTACCTCCCGAACCAGTGATAACTCATTGGGGTACCTGGGTCGAAGCTGTGTTTTACAATGAACATTTCAAGGCTATCAGAATGGTAGTAAATGACTTCGATAGTGCAGAGGCCTTGTCAGTTTGCCAGTGCAAGAAAGCTTTTAATGACATTGCTGTGATTAGCACTCATTTTCCCATGTACCTGCAAGTATTAAAAAGCTTGAAACTCAGGGTTTGGCATTGAATGAATCTATTCAGTTAATGAATAAAACTATTCTAGTGAACTCTTCATTGCCAGAAATATTCCCAAGAAAACTTAAAGAAAAGTTTGAAAACATTTTAAACTATAACCCAGGCTTTGAAGCCTTGTGCCAAATTGATAGTTGTATTAATGGGACGGGTGAACTTTTACCAGAAACAGTGAATGCCAACATAGCACCCAAATTCAAATACCGCCCAGTTACCTCAGTTGATGTAGTATGGTCCTTTCCTGCTTATAAAAATGTTTTGAGTGATCAAAGACACAATCTTACTACCGAACATTTGGGACAGTACTTGGTTGTTTATGTTTACAATAGTAGAAAAATGTAAAATAAATTGTAAATAATGCTTTGGTCCAATTGTATAAATTAATAGTTAATGCTGTTCAAAAAAATTGATGATTGTATGTTGCTTTTTAAATAAAATATTAGAGTTTTTGAGCATGCCCCTTCTGCATGCGATATATCTCAAAGTTGATGTTTTACATATCAGTTGTTTAGCTGCAACTCACATGCATCGCATCTGCTTGTTACCAACAATAGCAAAGAAGGAACAATTCTTGAAGTGTGCATCCCTGATTTGCAAATTTTTAAAAAATAACCCCAGAAAGTCCCTCTTCCTAAACTCTACTAGAAAGTATTCAGAAAATGACATCAGCATTCTAAATGTACCGATCTTTTGCATGTCCAACGCTCTTCATCATAATTGGTATGTACAGGCTCGACTTTGAGATATAATGCACGCGATAACTGCCATGTTTTTCTAGTCTTGCATATTTCGACACTTTTCATGCATTTTTAAGCATATTTCATGCATATTTTAAAGTTTTTATGATGCATGTAACCCGGTCTCTATTGATGACAATCATTAGGTTTAAATTCAACCTATTGCCATACACAGATCCTGGTACAGTATGGTACTGTATTGCATTTGTTCATTGCAAATGTAAAACATCATCAAAGAGAGAAAAGTTGGTAGTGCCCGTGGATGAAAAGATACTCTGCATAGGAAGGATGGAGTAGTATTCATTAAAAGCATTGCTGCCGAATTTGGTACTGTAACATTAGTGATTAATCTATGACCAGTCTTTTGTAAGTCCACTATACAATTTGTACATTTAATAGGAAACAAATTCAACTGAACTTATTGAACATAAACCTATGACTCTAGCTCAAAAGAAAGTTGCTGATTATTTCAATGTATAAAACTGTTTTTTCTTCAATATATGCTTGAAATGTGTGTTAAAATTATATGTAATTAGTGTGTTTGCATGACAGTGGGTGTGTTTATGGCACTTAAACAATGTCGTCGTGATTTAGTCAGAATTTTCGGATTTTTGATAACCCGAATGATCTATGGCCCCACCTAGTCTTGATAAATGAGATTCCACTGACTATTATTTGAGCATTCAGTGTTCATGCAGTAGACTGTCAAGACTATGGCCAATAAAAGCTCTGACAACATAATCGTGAAGGCTGAATTCTTCCTCCCTCCCCCCTCCCTCACCCTCACCCTCCCCCTCTCCCTCACCCTCCCCCTCTCCCTCCCCCTCTCCCTCCCCCTCCCCCTCTCCCCCTCTCCCTCTCTCCCCCTCTCCCTCTCCCCCTCTCCCTCCTCCCTCTCCCCCAACACACACTCACTCACTCTGTCTTCCTCTCACCCTTACCCTTCCTTCCCTTCCCCCATCTCATTATAGAATTCAGTTCCTCATAAATACTGTGCCACAGTCTGTTAATATGGCAGCTGTATAAACCGAAAATATTTATTTAACCTGTTGTGAAGTGTGACTTCACTTGAAGAATATGAGTAAGAAATGTTTTGATAGTCCCGTAGAAAGCAGTTTTAATAAAAAACAATAAGTTGATTTATTTCATCAGAACCCACAGAATGCCCTACAAATAGAATTACATTGTAAATTCTTGCAATTTGCATAATGAAAGCACATTGGGTATGAAAGAATAAAAAATAATAAATTTTCCTCATATGATCAATAAATGGAATACAGCCAACAGCTGTCATGTTTACTGTATGCCATACACATTGTAACTGGATGTAGATTTTTGTTACTTTGCTCTGCTGTTGTGAATGTCTGAATATTTTGCTTTTTATGTGTTGGTACTATTATTGAGAAGCACGTCTTTTCTTTTGCAGAATCAACAAATAGCCGAGTCCTGTACTTCAGCATTTTCAGTATGTGCTGTCTTTTGGGTTTGGCGACATGGCAGGTTTTGTACCTACGAAGATTTTTCAAAGCCAAGAAACTTATTGAATAATTGTCGTCATTGGTGATCTGGTGTAAATTAACCATAGTGGCTTTGCAATCCTCATGTCTGCTGTTTCTCACTACAGCAAGTGAAGAACTCTGGCAGCACATGAACTTGAGTTGTTTGTGAATTTGATGTGACACGTCATCCATGTGAGTTGAATTACATTGGACTGTGTGACTTCTTTTAATTGTTTGTTTCGTTTCACTGTGTTGTGCGGATGAATTGTATGATTGCATTGTCACAAGTTGTTACTTACTCGACTGTAAGTGTATTTGACAAAACATTCTTCAGAACTTGTGAACCTCATTATCTGTGCTGTCTTAAAAGCTGTTTTGTACAAAAGAACTGAAATTTACAATATTTGTTACAGTGCACATTTTTTTAAAATGTTTGTAACATGCTGTAAATTATTAAAAAATATTTATTTAAGATATTTTGATTTTCTCCATCCTGGAGGTTTATGCACAGTAGTATGAGCATAAGTCATGTACAGTAATTGATTTGCTGAAGAGACATTTAGTAATGAGACTGATTAGTAAAAAAATGAGCACATGCATTTGATGTCAGAGATCAGAAGTAAGTCAGCTTATGTAAAAGTAGGGTGGCAGATTGTCAGGTTACTATATTTGAATTGTGCCTTGGCTGAAGAAATTACTAGAGAAGAAGAGAGGCATTATGCATTTACTGTTAAAACCATTTGCATTTCAGGAAATCAAGCTACGCACTATGTCTTCCCATACATATCTCATGAAATGACCAGCTGGCAGAATGAAGAAATTTGATCTTATACAAAGGATTAGCAATAGTCTTGCTCCATGCGCACCATTTGTGAATTGAACATGAAGGCAGACTATTTAGTTGCACAGTGTATTGTCATCCACCTTCTGTGAGACACCTTGTGGTGTATAAATGTAAATAAAGTTGATCTGTCTGAATTATGTCTAAAGTGTCCCATACTGCACAACATTCACATTAATTTTCCACATTTAAGTCTGGCTTACTGATGAAGTGCCAGACAACAGATCCAAAGGTCTTGCCTTCAACCCCTAGTCAGTACTAAGATTTTTATTTGTCACGTAAAAATTATTTCACATCCGACAGTATGGGTTAGTGTGAAAAACATAAAGTTGCATTGTTGTTTCGAGTCCACACAAAACTCTAGATTCCCTTGTAACTAGATGGGGAACTCGGTTTGAAGGTTGGAGGAAGGCAACAGCATACCATTTCCAGTAGGACCGGACCATGCCTAGTAAATCCATGTGAAGTTGAAACCAACCTTTTAAGTGTAAGGTTTTTCAAGGTACACCATTTGATATTATTTTTGTTGGAGAGGGAGTTTGTATTTTTGAGATGGATTCATTGTTGTTCTGGGCTTCTGTGTCTTAAGCTGTTATTCGGTTACATGTTCTGATGTTCTTTGTTGCAGTGCAGGCTTCTGTGTTCCTCTTGATATTAACACGCCAACATTAAAAGTGTGAAACAGTTTCATTTCTTGCATGATCCATAAAAAATTAATGTTGCTATTTTCAGTAATTTTACTCATTACATGAAACTAATTGTTCTCAAAAGAGGTGTCAACACTGTTGAATAAAATGTACATTATGCTGAGAAATACTCATGTGATTTATATTTTCCTAAAATTTTACACAAAAAATTAACTTTACAAGGAAATAATAGTTAAATTTAAGTCAAAGCTTTATTACATTACACTGTTAATTTGCTCTGCCTTGCAGACAACTACATTGTTCCCTATGTACAAAGATACTTTTAAGATATGACACTATCAGCAGAACTACTGTTTGTAACTGTAATAAGGGAATGAAATATCAAAATTAACCTAAATATGACCCAGTCTGCAGTAGTAAAATATGAGAGTTCAAAAGTTTTTACCTACAGCATCAAGTCAGTTTGAAATATAGGCACAATTTTATCACCACTAAATGTGTGGCACACTTATACCACCTTCCATTATAGTAACATCTACTACTACTACTACTACTACTACTAATTATTATTATTATTATTATTATTATTATTATTATTATTATTATTATTATTATTTGTTTCTGCTTCCAATAAGGGCATTAAATTTTTCAACTAAGGCTCTTTGGAGACAGTCAACTTCAGTTGCTACTGAGATGAGTCAACTATGTGGGATGCATTGGGGTCCTCAGAATTCCAGACTCACTCCAGTGTAGCAGTGAAATTTTCCAATTAATCACTGCTTTACATTGGTAGGTAATGAGTGTTAGTGTGCATATGAGAACTTAAGAACTGAATGTTAATGGGTCTCTTCCAGACACAATTTTCATCTTTCAGAAGGATGAGAAAGTTTTAAGATGTGTTTTTGTCTACATCATGAGAAATCCTACATTTTGTCCTAATTATTGATATTCGGGTTGTTCCTATCACCATTTCACCCAAGAAAGTAACAGTGGTTGGCGACTATACCATTGTGTGTATTACAGAAAACCACAAAAAAAAATTGTCATGCTTGTTATTTAGCGATGTGTCATTTATCTTGTCCGCTGACAAATGGCTTTTATAAATCTGTATATCAGACAGTTCTGATTAAAAAACTTACAATGTATGCGTATTGTGCAGCCAAATGGCCATGTTTGAACTTACAAGACAGTTTAGGTGTGAATAGGTTAGAATGATCCACTATGCCAGTGTCTTATCAACAAACATGGCCTTTGCAGAATAGGCAATATTGTCTGACCCATCTGATGAAATCGGGGAAGGATCGTAAATTTCAGTTTTTGTATTAAAGTAGGCAGTTTCTTTCTGGCTGTGAATATATGACTGAATCTATATATTGTTAGATTAAGGGAGACCACTTATTGAAAAGCAGAGGTGTTGAGTTGTCAATAGGTACACAAAGAAAGAAAACTTGTTACCTTTCAGAGTAATCCTTTTCCAAGTTTGAGTAAAATAACACAGAAAACACACAAATGTAAATACTGCTCTTTGACTAATAATACCCAGTACATTCATAGAGCTATGTCACGTCTCATGCTGATGTGTGTGGTGAAAAGGGCATACTATCTACATTGAAATATATGAAGTATTATAAAAAGTAACCTGTTCATATTAGTGGCACAACAGACACTGGGTACTGCACTGTATGTAGAAATCAGTCAATAGAAGCCTGTCAAGTGTGTAATTTCCTCTGCTCTACTTATGATACCAAATTCGCTTCAGGCAGAAGAATATTTCACATATAAATATTTCGCTTCATCTCTAGGTATTCTTTTACTGAGTACAAAATCCACAGACTGATTGTACATCCATCCAGAGATGGGAAGGCAGTGAAGTACGCAGGTATTTGGCCATTTTGTAGCACCGCTTTATTGTGCATAACAATCTTCATAATGTATTTAAAAAAATTAAAAGCAGAATTATTTGGTCTATCCATAGAACACCTCAAGATTTTTAGCAGTGCACAGTATATGATCTGGTGAGCCCATCACATTTTTCAATTTCCATCTCAGAATCATTTGGATAATTGTGAAATTGAGTCTCATGGTGCAATGAGAAATCCCTATTCAGTTTCCTCACCACACTGATTTTCACCAGTTGTAGTAGACTCCAGCATCCAAAACTTTTACTACTTGTAGTTTCGCCTCTGTGTAATACGAGGATAATTCTTTATTAGAATGAACTTCACTGCAGCAGACAGAATAACAGAAACACTCTGGTTCAAGTAAGATAGATAGGGTATGAATTTCTCAGTATCTTATGAGGTGCGATTATTGTGCCTCCTTTTGCCTGTTGTTTAATTTCTGAATGTATAGAGAATGGCTTATTTAGCAGTATTAACTATGTATCTAATACTGAAACACACACAGCGATGGAAGGCTGTAGGAAAACGATAAAAATGTTACCAAACTATCTGAAAATGTATGCATACACTTGTTAAGACTGGGCGATTACAACCCATTGACAGGAATGTCACTCAAATACGTAGTTTATGTAATGTTGTTTACAGGGAAGTGTATCTTGTGACATATTACTCTGGTGAAGTGATGTGTTGCATGTTTGCAGTACCTGTTGGTTGGGCAGTTAATTCCATGTTGTTATGTCCTGCCTTGGAAATAATGGTGCATGCCGTAGAGGAAGACTGGATGTGACAATGCTTATGACATCACAGGGACGAGAGAGAACCTGCTACAATTAAGCAATGTAGGAAAAGATAGTTACTTACAGTAAAGATAACACGCTAAGTTACAGACAGGCACAATTAGACACACAAATGCTTTTGGCCATAGCCTTCATTGTAAAAAGAACAACACACAACATTCTCACACACAAGAAAGCACACCTCATGCACACATGAGTGCAATCTCTGGTAGCTCTGGCCATAATGCAACTATCACATGGGATGATAGCAGCAATGTAGAGGGGGCAAAGAAGGGGAAGGGGAAGATATAGCAGTGTATGGGTGGAGGGGTGCTGTCTGGCAGAGTCTGCAGGGACTACAGTGAAAGCAGGAGGTTGTGGGGCATGGAGATGGGGAAAACAGGGTGAAAAAAGAATGGACTGGGGAAAGATGGGTGGGTGCATTGGGAGAGAGTGGCCAACAGACTGTAAGAGATGGGAATGGGGAGCAGCTGATGTGACAGTGGTTGGAAACTGGTGGGTGGAGGGTGTTGGGACAGTATCTTACCTTAGGTTGAGGCTAGGATATTTATGGGAGCAGAGAATGTGTTGTAAGGAGACCTCCCATCTGTGCAGTTCAGAAAACTAGTGGTGGAGAGAAGTATCCAGATGGCTCAGGTAGTGAAGCAGCCATTGAATCAAGTGTGTTATGTTCAGCTGCATGTTGTGCCACAGGGTGGTCTACTTTGCTCGTGGCCACAGTTTAGCTGTAGCCGCTCATCCTCGTGGACAACTTGTTGGTAGTTACACTAATATAAAACATTGTGCAATGATTGATGCAGAGCTTGTAAATAACATGGCTGCTTTTGCAGGTGGCCTGGCCTCTGATGGGGTAGGATAAACATGTGACAGCACTGGAATAGGAAGTGCAGGGTTAGTGGATTGGGCAGGTCTTGCACATGGGTCTTCTGCAGGGGTAGGATCCTTGTGACTTGGGATTGGGAGTGCCATAGGTACAGACTAGGATGTTGTGATGGTTGGGTGGGCTGTTGACCACCATTTTAGGAGGGATGGTAAGGATATTGGGTAGGATTACCCTCATTTCAGGGCATGATGATAGGTAATCAAATCCCTAGCAAATGATCAGGTTCAGGTCAAGTGCGGGTTGTTGATGGGTGACAGGGCTACTTCTTTGTGGCTGGTTTTTGGGGGTGGTGGGAGGATTTGGGGTGAGAGGAAATGGCACAGGAAGTCTGTTTGTGGACTAGGTCAGGGGGATAGTGCCTGTCTGAAAAGGCCTTGGTGAGATCCTCAGCATACTGGGCAAGTGGGTTCTTGTCACTGCAGATAGGCTATCCCTGGGTAGCCAGGCTGTATGGGAGGTAGTTCTTGGTATGAAAGCTATCAAAGTGTAGGTACTGTTGCTGGTTGATGGGCAGAGGTGTGGTTGGAGCCATCAGATAGTAGTAGGTCAATGAGTAGGAAGGTGGTATGCTGCGTTGAGGAGGACCGGCTGAAGCGGGTGGGAGAAACAAAAGGTGTTGAGGTTGTGAAAAAAAGGATACATTCAGCTGACACAATATACCAGGCTTAATGAGAAGCCTCTCATTTATTTTGAGACTTGCATGTTGGATTCGTTCTCTTAACTTCCAGCAGTAAGTGCAGCACTTCGAGGAACGAAGTTGGATTGGAAGAGGTTGGTGAGTGTACTGAAATAGTAAGGTGAACAAGACGTTACTTCGCCAATCGATATCACAGTAAAGAACTAGTGGAATACCACTTGCGGCACCTGTTGACAACAACCAGAACATGTACGGCTAGGACTAAATAAAATTTATGAAGCACAAAAAATTTTAAAGAAAGCTGGTGGATGTTATGAGTATGGAGATTTGTGGCTGTTGATATCTGTTGTCAATAGTGACAAATATCAACAGCCAAGAATACCTTCAAAGAGGCAAACAGGATAACACTTGTCTCGCAGTACTTTCTGCAATCATGGTGTCATCTTGATGTCACATGCACTACGGTATCACGAGGCTCACTGTGTTATCACCAACCGATTTGGGAGGCACCATATTTATTTTGGCATATCCAACTGTTTTGTATTATAACTTGCAGTATGCCGTTTCAAGGCAATGACTCATTGCAAATGTATTGTAAACATGTCACCCTTATCATTAAATGTCAGTTAATACCTCATCAATGATACAAGCCTCGAAGAGGTACTATGATAACAGAGACTTAAAGACAATTATCGCATGAATAGGCATTAGTGTAATGGACAAGTAAGGTCGTGGTGTATGGAGTTGAAGAATGTAAGTTTACCTCTCACAAAATAGTATTATTTTATATTACTGTTGTCAACACCTTATTGGCTTTTACTATGAATGTAATACCAGTATTTCTGCAATATTCAATGTAATTTTAACATCTGTGTCTTTTCAGAAAACGAAAGATGAAATGTGTATTTGATTGTTTATTTCTGAAAATGTGGCCGACTTCAGAGTATGTGGTTAGGCAGGAACATAAGAGGTCAACTTAAAATCCTGCGAGTGAAATGATGGACAGTAACATTATATTCTTCTCTGTCACTAATATTTCATTTCACACATCCTTGTGTAAACCAGTGACAATTCCGGTTGGTGTATTTCTGCCGGTAAAGGCATGTGTTACCCATGTTAGAGAGGTCCACATTGAATGCTTACGAACGGCGATAGCAGTTCCTGCCATTGTCAATACTGCACTTGAAGTTGAAATGATGTCACGTTTGCAGGAAGTGTTCTGAGACTAGCGTTAGCTGTAAGAATAAGGGAGCTGTCATGATGTCAAAAACTTGTAGCCGATGTTCGCCATCTTAGGTGCCCGAAACCCTTACCTTCAGGTGTTTTTGTTATTTCAAGTCGTGAAGGTTGTTACATAAAAAATACCACCTTACATTGTTTGTGGGTGAACTAATAGTTCCGATTGTACATTGTTGTTTCGCGCTATTAATAAATTAAGAACCCCCCCCCTGCGGGTCCGGGGGTTAGAATAGGCCCAAGGTATTCCTTCCTGTCGTAAGAGGCTCCTAAAAGGAGTTTCACACATTTTGGCCTTTATGTGATGGTTTCCTGTAGTGTTTGATCTCCATTCTTCAAAAATTTTCCCGATGAGCAAGCCAGTTGGGGAAGTGCGCCTTACATGGTGCATCGTGTCCATCGTGCTTTGAGATCTTTAGCCCACTTTATCGTCGTCACATTGCGGTACTGCCCATTCTCCATCTCTTGGGCATGGACGCCTTCCTGGATGTGTTTTCCGCCATGCACTATGCAGTGTCGCCTTCTGCGTCGACGATGACCATGCACTTCTTTGCACCTGATATCCAGCACAGTAGCCAGTCCGTTGTGGTGGAGCCACCATGTACCCTGTTTGTTGTAGTCCCCTGACCACACAGGGATCATTGTGCTGATGCCTGTGCCGTTAGCTCCCCATGCATGCCAAAGAGTAGGTGCCCATCCCCCTGGGGCACCGGGACTCCTGGCAATGGCCATCCTGCCAGGTGGCCTTTGCTGCGGCTGGGTGACACCCGTGGAGAGGGGCCCAGGTCAGAGTGGGTGGCGTCAGGGTGGATGACTCGTGATGAAGCGTAGTCCACCAGCAGTCTCTAAGTGATCATGAGTTCAATTCAATGCAACTGAAGTATGACCCCAAATTGTTCCCCTCCCTGGCCACACCATGGGAAGAACGTGTTCTGCCTCCCATCTGTGTCAACTGCGGAGAGCACCATTTGCCTTGCTCGCCTGACTGCAAGATTCTGCAGAAAGAAAGGAAAATCATGGAGTACAAGACCCTGGACCGACTGACCTACACTGAGGCTAAGAGAAAGTTTGAATGCCTGCATCCTGTGCATATGACATCATCTTACGCCGCCGCTGCAACAGTTCTGGCACCATCAGCTCCACCGATCCAAGTCACCTCTCAAAGCCAGAAGACTACACCTGCCCCCTCGATGCTGGGGGGCTTTTCCCTCTCTCTTGCTCCTGCACCACCCACCTCGGGAGCAGCAACCCCCCCAACCATCGGGGACGTCTGTCCCCTCTTCTAAGCCGGAGAAGTGTAAGTCTTCTTCAGCTTCTCTTGCTAGGAAGGGGTCCCTTGGGTCACTCCCTTCCCAGGTTTCTGCTGGTGTGAAAAATGACACCCACCAGTGGGTATAGAGCCCAAAAGCAGCTGGTCATAGGGCTTCACGCTCATCCTCAGTCCCGGAGACTGTGCCAGTGAAGTACTCCCAGGCAGGGAAACGCAAGGAGCAGCGAGAGAAATGCAAAAAGAAAAGCCCTAAGTCCAAGGAAATTGCGGTGGCACCCACACCACGGCTACCTACATGCTTTGTGTCTGAGGATGGGGTGGAGATTTTTGTGTCTGCTGAGGATTTAGATCTCGACAGACCCTCAGACAAAATGGATATAGACTGCTCAGGAAAAAAGTCAGTGGCAGCAGGTGACTCTGATGGGTAAACTGCCTCATTGAATGTTCCATGCCTTCCCAGTGTCATGATGACATCATTCTCCAGTGGGATTGCGGTGGTTTTTTCCACTGCCTGGCTGAACTATGGCAACTGTTAATCTTCACACCTGCTATCTGCATTGCCCTCCAGGAAACCTGGTTCTCGGCAATGCGGACCCCTGCCCTCTGCAGCTATAAGGGATATTATAGGAACCGTAGTGACTATAATCGAGTGTTAGGTGGAGTTTGTGTTCATGTATTAAACTCGGTCTGTAGTGAACCTCTGCCCCTTCAAACCCCTCTTGAAGCTGTGACTATCGGAATAAGAACGACACAGGAAATAACTGTCTGCAATGTATATCTCCCTCCAGATGGTGCAGTACTCCTGAATGTATTATGCTGCAGTACCCCTGAATGTATTAGCTGGGCTGATCGACCAGCTCCTTAAACCTTTCCTACTTCTGGGAGATTTTAATGCCCATAACCCTTTTGTGGGGTGGTACCATGCTTACTGGCCAAGGCAGAGATGTTTAAACTTTACTGTGTCAGTTCGACCTCTGCCTCTTAAATACTGGGTCTGCCACACATTTCACTGTGGCCCATGGTAGTTATTTGGTCACTGATTTATCAATTTGAAGACAAGGACCTATCCCATCTATCCACTGGAGAGCACATGACGATCTGTGTGGTAGTGACCACTTCCCCATCTTCCTTCACTGCCCCAGCGTCAGGCCCACGGAAAACAGTATCGAGAAGGTACTGTCTCATATGCCAATTGAAAAAGCAGGCAGTACCACACCTCCAGAAACTCAGAGTTTGTCACCTCCTATCAATGCTGATTTAACTGGTGACCCATTGTTGGTCAGCCCAGTTTGGTTGCAGACTTAAAAAACATCAGTACTGAGTATTAGAAAGACAATACTTTGCCTGCATTCTGTGAATAGTAATAGATTGTCAGTTCACTTGCACATAGGAGGCACAACAATTTAAATAATAGTTCTCTTTTTTGTAGAAATAAAGTGTTATATTAATCTTAAAGTGTTTTGTTGATGATTTTGGATTCCTGCAACCTACCTTCGCTGTACTCTGCTCTGTCGCAGCATGGGACTAATATGTCAGGCCCACAGACACCTACCCAGATGGGCTTTAAACAAGGTGGACTGGGAGACTCACCTCTGCTGTCACTGCTGAATCTCCCCCACATGGTAACATCGATGTGATGGTTGAGCAGGTGACTACAACAATTGTTTCTGCGGCAGAAAACGCGCTCCCCTGCTCTTTAGGGTGCCCAAGGTGTAAGACAGTCCCTTGGTGGTCACCGGAAGTCACTGAAGCAATTAAGGAGTGTCAGCGAGCTCTACAGTGGCATAAGCAGCACCCTTCCCTGGAGCACCTCATAGCCTTTAACCAGTTACGTGCCCGTGTTCGTTACCTTATCAAATGATGGAAGAGGGGGTGTTGGGAGAGATACGTCTCAACCATTGGGTGCCATATGTCACCTTCCCAAGTCTGGGCAAAGATCAAACGTCTTTTCGTGTACCCGTCCCAACAAGTGTCCCCAGTGTTACCATAAATGGTGTGTTATCTACCACTGCAAACGCGATTGCCGAGCACTTTGCTGAACTCCTTGCTCGAGGCTCTGTGTCAGAGAATTACCCCCTCCCCCCAGCATTTCGCACACTCAAACGACGGCTGGAAGGGAACGTCCTCTCATTCACTATACATCACAGTGAATCCTATAATGCCCCATTTACAGAGTGGGAACTCCTCAGTGCCCTTGCACATTGCTCCGACACAGCTCCTGGACCTGATCGGATCCACATCCACATGATTAAACATCTCTCATCTGACTACAAGCGACATCTCCTCATCATCTTCAACCGGATCTGGTGCGATGGTGTCTTTCCATCCCAATGGCAGGAGAGCACCATCAACCCGGTGCTCAAACCTGGTAAAAATCCACTTGATGTGGATAGCTATCGGCCCATCAGCCTCACCAACGTTCTTTGTAAGCTGCTGGAATGTATCGTATGTCAGCAGTTGGGTTGGGTCCTGGATTCACGTGGCCTGCTGGCTCCATGTCAGGGCTGCTTCCGCCAGGGTCGCTCTACCACTGATGATTTTGTGTCCATCGAGTCTGCCATCCAAACAACTTTTTCCAGACAGCAACACCTTGTTGCCGTCTTTTTTCACTTACATAAAGCGTATGACACTATCTGGCGACATCATATCCTTGCCACATTGTATGAGTGGCCTGCTCCCGATTTTAATCCAAAGCTACCTGTCGCTCCATACTTTCCGTGTCCAAGTTGGTGCCTCCCATAGTTCCATCCATATCCAGGACAATACAGTCCCGCAGGGCTCTGTATTAAGTGTGTCTCCATTTTTAGAGGCCATTAACGGTCTAGCAGCAACTGTTGGGCCCTCTGTCTCACCTTCTCTAATGCAGATGACTTCTGCATTTCGTACTGCTGCTCCAGTATTGGTGTTGCTGAGCGGCACCTACAGGGAACAATCCACAAGGCGGAGTCATGGCTCTAGCCCACAGCTTTAAGCTTTTCGGCTGCAAAGTCGTGTGTAATGCACTTTACCTTAATGTCGATCCACTCACTGTAGTGGCGACATATTGTCTCCTAGGACTCGTTTTCGATGCTCGATTGACTTGGGTCCCTCATCTTTGTCATTTTAAGCAGAAGTGCTGGCAGCACCTCAATGCCCTCCGTTGCCTGAGCAACACCAATTGGGGTCCAGATCGCTCTACGCTGCTGCAGCTCTACAGAGCCCTTGCCCAATCCCGAATTGACTATGAGAGTGTGGTTTACGGTTCGGCAGCGCATTCAGCATTGCATTTACTCAAGCCTGTGCACCACTGTGGGGTTCAACAAGCGACAGGAGCTTTTAGGACGAGTCCGGTGACCAGCATACTGGTGGAGACTGGTGTCCCTCCATTGCAGATCAGATGTGCACAACTGCTCGCCAGTTACACACCATACATTCGTAGTTCCCCTGAGCATCTGAAGTACTGTCTCCTGTTCCCACCTGCGGCAGTCCATCTCCCACATTGGCGGCCCAGGTCTGGAATAACGACTGCAGTTCGCGTGTGGTCCCTTCTCTCCGAACTGGAGTCCTTCCCTTTACCACCACTACTTGGGGTCCATTCACGTACGCGTCCATGGTGTACGCCTCAGCCACAGCTCCGTCTGGACCTTCACGTGGCCCTATGGATTCCATTAACACTGCAGCTTTCCACTGTCACTTCCTCTCGATTCTTGATGTGTTCTGGGGCTGTGAAGTGGTTTACACCGACGACTCAATGGCTGATGGTCGCGTTGGCTTTGCCTACATTCACGGCGGCGTATTGAACAGCATTCCTTACCCGACGACTGCAGTGTATTCACTGCAGAGCTGGTGGGCATTTCTTGTGCTCTTCAGTATCTCCTTTAACGCCCTGGGGAGTCTTTTCTTTTATGTACTGACTCCTTGAGCAGCCTGAAAACTATCGACCAATGCTACCTTTGTCGTCCTTTGGTAGCGTCTATCGATGCCCTGGAACGATCCAGTCGTTCATTGGTGTTCGTCTGGACCCCTGGTCATGTCGGAATCCCAGGAAATGAACCTGCTGGCAGGCTGGCCAAACAGGCTACATGGAAACCACTTCTGGAGATGGGCATCCCCCCCCCCCCCCCCCCCCCCAAATTGACCTGCATTCGTTATTACACTGTAAGGTTTTTCAGCTTTGGGAGATGGAATGGCAAAATCTCAGTACCACAACAAACTGTGAGCCCTTAACAGGACCACAAATGTGTGGAAGTCCTTGATGAGGGCATCTCACAGGGAGTCTGTGGTTCTCTGCAGGCTCCACGTTGACCATGCATGGGCGACCCATGGGTACCTCCTGCGCCGTGAAGACCCACCTCAGTGTTGGTGCGGTTGACAGTGGCCCATATTCTTCTGCTATGTCCTTCTTTGGGTGCCCTGCGACTTCATCTTTGGTTGCCAGACTCGTTATCATTTATTTTAGCAGACAACGCCTCATCGGCTGATTTGGTTTTACGTTTCATCCGTGAGGATGCGTTTTATCATTCGATCTGAGTTTTAGCGCCTGTCCTTTGTCCCTCTGTGTCCTCCACCCTAGTGCTTTTAGGGTGAAGGTTTTGATGTGTTGCAGGGTGGCTGGCGTTTCCTTTTTATTTTCGTGGTCGGCTAGCCACTGTAATCTGCTTCCTTGTTTTACTCTCTTTTAACTGTTTCTTGAATCTCTCTGTTGTTCTCTTGCCCTCTTTTGTTCCTTTTAGTGTTCGTTGCCTTTCCTTTGTTCTTGTAGTCTTTCCGTTTTGCATTGTATATCTCATCTATTTTATTCTCACACTCTTGGCATTGATTTGTTACGAACAAAGGACCAATGACCTCGTACGAGGGCAGTTCAATAAGTAATGCAACACATTTTTTTCTGAAACAGGGGTTGTTTTATTCAGCATTGAAATACACCAGGTTATTCCCCAATCTTTTAGCTACACACCACTATTTTTCAACGTAATCTCCATTCAATGCTACGGCCTTACGCCACCTTGAAATGAGGGCCTGTATGCCTGCACGGTACCATTCCACTTGTCGATGTCGGAGTCAACGTCGTACTGCATCAATAACTTCTTAATCATCCGCGTAGTGCCTCCCACGGATTGCGTCCTTCATTGGGCCAAACATATGGAAATCCGACGGTGCGAGATCGGGGCTGTAGGGTGCATGAGGAAGAACAGTCCACTGAAGTTTTGTGAGCTCCTCTCGGGTGCGAAGACTTGTGTGAGGTCTTGCGTTGTCATGAAGAAGGAGAAGTTCGTTCAGATTTTTGTGCCTACGAACACGCTGAAGTCGTTTCTTCAATTCCTGAAGAGTAGCACAATACACTTCAGAGTTGATCGTTTGACCATGGGGAAGGACATCGAACAGAATAACCCCTTCAGCGTCCCAGAAGACTGTAACCATGACTTTACCGGCTGAGGGTATGGCTTTAAACTTTTTCTTGGTAGGGGAGTGGGTGTGGCGCCACTCCATTGATTGCCGTTTTGTTTCAGGTTCGAAGTGATGAACCCATGTTTCATCGCCTGTAACAATCTTTGACAAGAAATTGTCACCCTCAGCCACATGACGAGCAAGCAATTCCGCACAGATGGTTCTCCTTTGGTTCTTTACGGTGTTCGGTTAGACAACGAGGGACCCAGCGGGAACAAACCTTTGAATATCCCAACTGGTGAACAATTGTGACAGCACTACCAACAGAGATGTCTAGTTGAGCACTGAGTTGTTTGATGGTGATCCGTCGATCATCTCGAACGAGTGTGTTCCCGCGCTCCGCCATTGCAGGAGTCACAGCTGTGCACGGCCGGTCCGCACGCGGGAGATCAGACAGTCTTGCTTGACCTTGCTGTGATGATGACACACGCTTTGCCCAACGACTCACCGTGCTTTTGTCCACTGCCAGATCACCGTAGACATTCTGCAAGCGCCTATGAATATCTGAGATGCCCTGATTTTCCGCCAAAAGAAACTCGATCACTGCCCGTTGTTTGCAACGCACATCCGTTTCAGACGCCATTTTAACAGCTCCGTACAGCGCTGCCACTTGTCGGAAGTCAATGAAACTATACGAGACGAAGCGGGCATGTTTGAAAATATTCCACAAGAAATTTCCGGTTTTTTCAACCAAAATTGGCCGAGAAAAAAAATGTGTTGCATTACTTATTGAACTGCCCTCGTAGTTTGGTCCATTTCCCCCCTCTTTTAAACCAACCAACCAACCAAAATAAGAAAACACACGAATACTGAAGGAATAAAATGATAGCTGTCTGCCTTAATATGCTTCATGAGTTGAAATATTAGGAAGTGTAAGAGTCTTCTGATAATTCACACAGATTGCTTTTATTAATCACAATTTTTTGGACGTTTAATCTCGTAAGACTTGTCTACTTTCCTGTTACGTAGTTTCTGCTTATTCGACATTTGTAACTGAGGTGCATATTTCTCGGTGTCCATCTGAAGTCGCCTCTAAATTTGTCACACACTGAACATGTGTAAGTTCTGGGGTACGCAAAACTTAAGTTGTTGTTCATCACGATAATCAATCGATATTGTACATTTGATGCAAAGTTTAGAGGATTTTTCTCTGAATATAACTTGCAACTTCTGAATGTTAAGTTCTTCTGCTAAACATAACGATTGGCCATCGGGAATGGTACAATGTAATTTGCAATCTCTCACTGGCTGTACATGTTGTCACACCTTAGGTACGGTTTCTCCTCTAAGTTTGTTTGGTCTAGTGCTATGTCTTCCTCTGGTCTCAACATGTGCTTCCCTTGTAGTTGTCAATGCCTTTTTAAGAGTAGTAAGACATGTTCGTGATGGCATGCAATGTCAAGAATGCTTGTTGACATGCCTGAACATCCTGTATTTGTCCATCTCTATTAATACGCTCGTTATAGACATAGGAAAAATATATAGCTTCATCTGGACTTTCCTTTGGCCTGTTTTCCATCACAGGCTTTACACTCATAAGAGCAATCAGGTGAGATTTGTATATCATAGGAAGTCCAGTGAGTGTATTCCTTTATTAATCTACTTCTTTCTGTAAATGGCACATCTCAACCATAAGCACTTACAGTTGTCACCTGTCACATGGCTCAGGGCCTGTTATCTTTTTGAAGAATGAGAAGTATGGTCCAACACTTTTCTTTTCCTTGTACTTGTATTCTACGCGGGACAGGAATGTTCATTCCCTGACATTTCTGCTGCCTTCATTTCACTTAAGAAATAACTTCATGCACAATCTCTGTAACAGATGGGTGTTTCTGCTCAACTTACTGAAGAAAACTACTTTCCAACCTCTTCAGATGCACATTGTGGCGCAATGTTATGTCCACTATTGCTTTATTACTAAACAATGTAACAATTCGAACTTCGTATACAATGTGTGAGTGACTGCAAGTATTGTCGAAAAGCCAGTAACTTGAAGCTACAGCATTATAAGATGAAACGTAAAAGGAGGAGAAAAGATCTCTAAGTAGGAAATGGATCTTAGTCGTTCTTCCTCAGCACTGAGTAGATCTTGGTTGATTTTCTCAAGTATATGACAACATAAGCGTAGATTTTCGGGCACCTTGATCGCTTTTACCAAAAACAAACCTTACCACATGATGCTTCTTCCATTCCTCTATAAGAAGGCCTTATATTTCAAATTTTGATGGACCTTGATCGTTATTCCGTGTGTTGTTGTGGTCTTCAGTCCTGAGACTGGGCCGGCCGGTGTGGCCGTGCGGTTAAAGGCGCTTCAGTCTGGATCCGCGTGACCGCTACGGGCGCAGGTTCGAATCCTGCCTCAGGCATGGATGTGTGTGATGTCCTTAGGTTAGTTAGGTTTAATTAGTTCTAAGTTGTAGGCGGCTGATGACCTCAGAAGTTAAGTCGCATAGTGCTCAGAGCCATTTGAACCTGAGACTGGTTTGATGCAGCTCTCCATGCTACCATATCCTGTGCAAGCTTCTTCATCTCCCAGTACTTACTGCGACCCACATCCTTCTGAATCTGCTTAGTGTATTCATCTCTTGGTCTCCCTCTATGATTTTTACCCTCCACGCTGCCCTCCAATGCTAAATTTGTGATCCCTTGATGCCTCAGAACATGTCCTACTAACCGGTCCCTCCTTTTTGTCAAGTCCCCAGTTCTATTCAATACCTCCTCATTAGTTATGTGATCTACCCATCTAATCATCAGCATTCTTCTGTAGCACCACATTTAGAAAGCTTCTATTCTCTTCTTGTCTAAACTATTTATCGTCCATGTTTCACTTTCATACATGGCTACACTCCATACAAAGACTTTCAGAAATGACTTCCTGACACTTAAATCTATACTCGATGTTAACAAATTTCTCTTCTTCAGAAACGCTTTCCTTGCCATTGCCAGTCTACATTTTATATCCTCTCTACTTCGACAATCATCAGTTATTTTGCTCCCCAAATAGCAAAACTCCTTTACTACTTTAAGTGTCTCATTTCCTAATCTAATTCCCTCAGCATCACCCGATTTAATTCGACTACATTCCATTATCCTCGTTTTGCTTTTATTGATGTTCATCTTATACCCTCTTTTCAAGACACTGTCCATTCCATTCAACTGCTCTTCCAAGTCCTTTGCTGTGTCTGACAGAATTACAATGTCATCAGCAAACCTCAAAGTTTTTATTTCTTCTCCATGGATTTTAATACCTACTCTGAACTTTTCTTTTGTTTCCTTTATTGCTTGCTCAATATACAGATTGAATAACATTGGGGAGAGGCTACAACCCTGTCTCACTCTCTTCCCAATGACTGCTTCCCTTTCATACCCTTCGACTCTTATAATTGCCATTTGGTTTCTGTACAAATTGTAAATAGCCTTTCGCTCCCTGTATTTTACCCCTGCCACCTTCAGAATTTGAAAGAGAGTATTCCAATCAGCATTGTCAAAAGCTTTCTCTAAGTCTACAAATGCTAGAAACGTTGGTTTGTCTTTCCTTAATCTTTCTTCTAAGATAAGTCGTAGGGTCAGTATTCCCTCACGTGATCCAACATTTCTACAGAATCCAAATTGATCTTCCCCGAGGTTGGCTTCTATCAGTTTTTCCATTTGTCTGTAGAGAATTCGCGTTAGTATTTTGCAGCTGTGACTTATTAAACTGATAGTTCGGCAATTTTCACACCTGTCAACACCTGCTTTCTTTGGGAAAGCCACCTACGTGTGGCGAAATTCTGGCAAGCTGTATAAAATTAGTTTCTGTAAACTGCAAGTTTTTTCACAACCAGAGTTTGTGGGCATACTACAATGGCGTAGCTACTAGCCTTTTTACAATATTAAGCAGAGATTAATTAAACATATGTTATTGTAGATAGTGTATGGAAAGATGTATACGGATATTCAGGCTTGGTTTAGAACATTTAGTGGGCAACTGACTAATGATAGAAAAGAGTTAACTGCCACACTGAACAAACATACATGACATTCGAGAGGAAATAAAAACTTCAAGCACAACACTCAAGGAGATAAACTCAATACCAGATCAGTGTAACTCAGAGATGTGGACAAAGATTTGAAACAATTAAAAGAATTAACTGAGCAGGAATTTAACACAATACATGATCAAATTTAAGGCATGTAACAAAGCAAAGATTCGGATGTAGGTGCTATCTCACGCTCTACATTTGCTAGTTGGAGGAGCATGTAGTTTGATTTAGTCGATAACAAAGTACAAGAAAAGACTGAGTCGTCGATAGATACACCTCAATGTAAGGCAGGCAGAATAGAGAGTAGCCTACAGAAAATTGTGGATGAATCAACTAAGACTAACAAATAACTCTCTGCGAATGTGATAATCTAAGCGTTGATGTCACAGATAGGTAAGTTGAGGTTGCTGCTGCTACTATAACACACCACCCACACCAGATGATTTTAAGTAAAAGACAGTTACAACATAAGGAAACTGGAAGAGTTTGGCAGCATTGTGGAGTGTTTCCAAATTGCTGTCCGAAGGTGATTGACATCCTCTATGTTTAAACTCCTCTGTCACAGTGATGGAATAGTTGATGTCTCTGCGTTCTGTTCCAACTGATTCCACATATTGTAGTGTTTAGGTGCTAGCAGTCCCTGGAAGGTGTTGCCCCTCCAACTAAACTCCTTCTCCATCTCAAACAAGCGATGTCAGTCAATCATTATGTGGTAACCAACACTGTACCTGTGGACTGATGAGACAGAAAAGACGCCGTCAATATACTGTAATAATAATGTGAACAATTTTAGTAATTTTACAGTAATTTCAACACCGACCAATGATGCGACAGCAGGTTTCCCAATTTCGGTATCATCGCTAAATCGCCCCTTCTCTACTTTGCGAGTATCATTGCGAATGTAGATAAATGACTGTGCAGTATGTCCATTCATTGTTAGTTCTCGAGCATATACATCATAAGTGTATACCAGACAGCACTCTACATATTTCTAGCATCTCGAACATAGTGCATAATTTACGATCTATCTCTATGAGGATGGGAGTCACAGGGCATTCTCGCAGTCTTAGGATAAAATTAGAGACTGAAAGACCCCTTTGCACTGTCTTTGGCCAACCTGCCCTGCAGCACAGTTACCAATTTAATCTGCAGCTGACAAGAAGTAGACCGCCACATTGAGCGTCCCATGAATGAATGGAGCTTGCCGAGTACTCGCTCATCCAAGTGTACAAGATTTCTCCAGACATGCCCATGTAGAGGAGGTTAGCACCCCTTATCATTGTATGGTAATAGATTTGAAAGTGTCGTGATGTAATAGTGGACGATTAAGAAGAGCAAGGAAAGAGTGGTTTTGTGCAGGATGGAGCTCCAGGTGGATGGAGTTTGAAGCATGTTACGTAAATCAACCACGCTATTGTTCTAGTGTCTAGGACCAGTACCAGGAGGGTATTGGTAAGAGAAAACATAAACACACACACTCCGAAGGCTACACAGCTCTGAACTTAAAACAGGCTATAATGTGAGATCGCTTCAGTTTTCAACATATCAGTCATGTGGAATGCAGCGTTGTTAATATTACAATGTAAGAAGTACATTTCCAGCGCATGAAGTACATCCTTCTTGCAGATTTCTCTACGATAAACTGTGGTAACAAACTGTAAAATGAAAAAACTACTTCCCTAAAATATAGATTCTGTGTGATACGTGCACAATACAGCTTTCTAGAGATGTATAGCATCCACTGTTCACATCCGATCATGGTTCAGAAATTGTACTATGCCTGCATCAGTCCTATATAAAATCATCGTTACTAACGGAGTATACCTCTTACAAGGAAACAGATAAGCGCTTAGCAGCGGCGTCCTACATGTGAAATTACACGTCTTTCCGCCACTAACTCTGTAAACAGTGCATCTGTCAAACAGATGTATACACGGGGATTGCAGTGTCTCACAAACACCTATCGCTAACTTGGAATCATCTGAATTATGAAACTGAAGTCTCGATTTTATACCCAAGATGCGACAAGGGAATGGAGTACAACGCATAAATCTTCGTTCATTTAGAGGAATGTGTCGAAACAGGATGGTCACGTTTCATCACACATGAGATGGAAGTCCTCTGATGACCGAGAGGTTTGCTGTTAATGATCACAAGTTGACAGTACTCTGAGTCACATACAGAACATGTGGCTGTATATGAGTCGAATGCAGGCTATGTCACACGACTGATGCATCCTGACAGAAGAGCGGTAAAATGGTCAAATGACCTGCAGCAACATCTCCCTCCCTCTCTAAAATGCATACTAGGTCTGCCATTAAATCGTACCTCGTTACAGCTTCATCTCAATCGATCACTCCGTCCGCTCTCTCTTATCCTTTAAGACAGATGCATATAAGTTTAGAGGCAGATGGTTCTCTGTTTTCCTGAAAAGTGTCAAATACAATAGTCAACTAGCTTGTATCACTGTTATCTCAATAGACATACGGTAGAATACTGCCTCGGCGGAAAAAAAGTGACTGCTTCCGTGGCTCCCTTCACTTCCATGTCCACGTTTCCTCGGATTCCTCTCGCTGTCGCATACTTCTTCCCATGTACAAATTATTCTGCGCCAACCAGAAGACACGCAAGTGCTTCATCAATTTCCCCACATATCGGTGTATATTCCCTCAATTTATACGTATTTTCCGTCATTTTTGCAATTTTATTGATTTTACATCATTTCTACCCGTGCGATCCTGACATAACCTCTAGTTCCGTGTTCTAAAATTGCTTGTAAATGTAATACAGCTGCCAACACCTAGCGCAAATCCACTAATTTCTGATTGGGAGGCATAGTATAGCACTGTACTTGATTGCATACAGTCGCCTCCACCCACATATTCCACATTTGCAGTGCATTTTCTCTGTTTACAGAGTTAGTGGCGGCATGGCATGTAATTTCACGTGCTGGACGTCGCTGCTATGTGTGTATCTGTTTCCTTGTAAGAGGTATTCTCCGTTACTAACGACCATTTTATATAGGACTGATACAGGCATAGTATAATTTCTGAACTGTGATCAGATGTGAATAGTGGACGCTATACATCTCTGGAAAGCTACATTTTAAGGAAGTAGTTTTTTCAGTTTACAGTTTGAAATCTTCTACTATACACCGATAAGGGATGCTAACCTCCTCGACATGGGTGCATGTGGGGAAATCTTATGCACTTGGATGGGTGAGGACTTGGCAAGCTCTATTCATTCACGAGACACAGAATCTAGCGGTCTACTTCTTGTCAGCTGCGGATTTAAATCGGTAACGGTGCTGCAGGGCAGGTTGGTCAAAGAGAATGCGAGGGGGTCTTTCAGTCTCTAATTTTATCCTAAGACTGCGAGAATGCCCTGTGACTCCCATCCACACAGACGTAGATCGTAAATTATGCACTATGCTCGAGGTGCTAGAAATATGTAGAGTGATATCTGGCATATGTATATGTTCGAGAATTAACAATGAATGGCCGTACTGCATGGTCATGTACATACATTCGCAATGATACTCGCAAAGTATGGAAGGGGCGGTTTAGCGATGATAATGAAATTGGGAAACATGCTGTCGCATCATTGGTCGGTGTTCAAATTACTGTAAAATTGCTAAAATTATTCACACTATCAACTGTGACGCTTATTATTACAGTACATCGATGATATCTCTTCCATCCTATCCATCCTCTGGTACACTGTTGATTGCCACATAATGACTGACTGACCACCCTTGTTTGAGATGGAGGAAGAGTCTTGGTGTAGGGGTAACACCTTCTGGGGGGCGGCTAATACCGAAACAGTCATGACGTACATGGCTGCAATACGAGGAATCAATCGAAACGGTACACAGAGTCATCTGCTATCCTGTCACTGTGATAGCTGAGTTTACATGTAGAGGTCGTCAGTCACCTTCAGACAACTTTTTGGAAATGCTCCATAACACTGCAAAACTCTTCCAGTTTCCTTATGTTGTGACTGTCTTTTCTTAAAAATCATCTAGTGTGTGGTGTGTTATGGCAGCAGCAGCAACAACAACAACATGATTTACACCGTTTTCTGTGAGTGGCAATGGATAAGAATGTGTTAATGTTCATGATTCAACGCAATAAATACAGTGCTCATACCATCCTCAATGTGCCAATATTATTGAATGGAAAGTAACTCTGTCTTAAATGTTTCCATGACTAAACCACTCAACTGATTTTGAAGAAATTTGTTATGGAGGTGGGTTGAACTGAGGAAGAAAATTGGCTACTTTACAAAATAAAAAATAGCGTCCCCTAAGAGGATGAAATAGGGAATTAAACACCTTTTTCTATGCTGTCACTGATCATCAAATAGCTAATAATATATGAAGAGCAGCTATGGGTACAGCTTGTTAAATTACAAAATTGTACAATAAAATTTTATAAAATTAAATAATAATCCCTAAATGCTGCACTATGGACTTCTACTTCCAAAATGGAACGAAAGTGCTATTTTTTCTGATTTGTTATGGTAATGAAACTTCCTAACAGATTCAAGTTGAAGTACTTTGACATTAGGCGATGTTGATGGGAGAAGAGGTGTTCTTCAGAGCAGGTGGGATTGAAGAGAAGAGAGAACAGTTGGGGGCATTAATTGAGGAGATACTTCTGTTTTCTGCCATCGGAAAGTACGTAAGAGTGGTGTGATTTCATTTATGTAGAGACACCTTGAATCGGATATGGCTTTCATGGCAGGCACTAAGAATGCGGATGAAGGAATTTACGTATTGAATGCACATCACCGCCTGGTCTTAATGGAGATTCTGTCGTCTTTCATGTCATAATAGATAATTCAAGGGCGATTGATGTAATTCAATAATTAACTCAATTTACGTATAAAACTTCCGGTAGGACCGCCATTCAATGGGAGTTTGGACCTCACTGAATAAGCCATCCGTTCTTAAAAGTTAAGTCTGCAGTGTTGCCTATGTTTATTACAAATGTTTCCCCATTTGTTTATGTTTATTAATTAATAATTTGCATAATTTGTCTAATCGCAATCATTCGACTGCAGGATCACATTCTGGCAAATTATTTTGCTAATACAGCAACAGGCTGTAAAGCCGACGGTGTATGGTTCGTTCCTAAGACTTTCACACGCCAATCTTTATTCAAGCACATTTTCCCCTCTGTCACATTTAATGAATAGCAGTGACGCAGCAAGTTTAAGCCAAGGATGGAAAACCATATGATTATGTGTTTGTGGTTTTTTCTGTCTTTTGTATCATTATCACCTTGCATCTTTTTCCAAGCTTCTAGTATAGTTCCTTCCTGTAGACAGGAGGAGGATGAGGATTATTGATTAAAATGGTATTTTCCTCTTGTGGAAGTTTTCTCTTGCTTATGAGTTTTTCCCTGCCATGATTGATTCTTCTGTTTCGTCTTCTATTATATGTTTGCTAAGTTCATCGTCTTCCTGAATGTCAGCTTCTTACATGCTAAGGAATTGTTTTAGGTTTTGTACTGTTTCTTGGAGATAACTTTCATTGGAACTAGGACCTTCAGAGTATAAAGAAATCAGAAATGCTTGTGGTACCAAGTACTGATCCAATGGGACTCAATGGAAGCAGATTTAAAGTGCCTGCACCCGGAAAGTGCAAAACTGGAAAGAAACAGGAGTAAAACTTACCGGGATCTGGTTTACAACATAGATGATCGGGTATCGCAGTTTTTCCATGGAGTGAAAGCAGCAGTGGTGACAGCTATCAAAAGTGTTGCGCTTAAAAAGGATTAAAAAAGTAAGAAAGCTCTCTATGTCTATTGATGTACGAAGTCTATTAGAAATAAAATCCAACCTTTTTTGTGAACATCTGGTGGATTTGACTCCAGTGCACTTGCGTGAGCTGTCCTTGAACCTTAATGTGCATGAGTGATTATTTTCCCGCTTGTCGACAGCGTCAGTTGCTGCCACGTGGCAATCCAGTGAGGTAGTGTGTAGTGCTCACGTCGGTTTTTCATTGCAAGGGAAATGACGAAATTGCCAGAAACTGGGCGACAGCCAGGTGCAAACCATTCAGAAGAGTCAGACGGTTTACAGTGATGATTCTATGAGCATCACACAGATTAAGAAGTTGAACAACCGGTTTAAAGATGACTGTACATCAGTGGCGTGTGAGCCACACTCCAGTCGGCCACCAACGTGCCGAAATATTCAGCTCACTGCCCAAGTGAATGCTGTAGTGGGTAGGATATCAGAGAGTTGCAGAGGAGGTGATCATTAGCACTTTTTCAGCCCACTCCATTGTGACCAAAGATTCGTGCCAAAGCTGCAGGAAGTGTAGTAAAAGCAACTTCGTGTTGAAGTCACACAGGACAAGCTGGACTTCACGAACAGTGACCCTGACTTCGTGAACAAGATAATCACTGTAATCACTGGTGACAAGTCATGGATACACGGGTACAACCAGGAAACCAAATCACAGTCGTCACAAAGGAAGCATCCCTCGTCACCAAGGCCAAAGAAAGCTCACTAAGTGTGCAGCAACGTCAAAATGAAGCTGACTGCTTTCTTTTCCTCCCACGGTGTGGTACACATCCCAGGGTCAAACAATCACCAAGAAGTACTACAAGTGCAGCGCAACATACCGGACTTGGGGTCAACAGGAGATCAGCGCCTCCATCAAACAATGCTCCAGCACATTCCTCCCACCTTTACTCAGACTTTTTTGGGAAAGAAACAGGTTCCTGTTCTTCAAAATAATCGTTATCCTCCTGATATTGCCCCCTGCGACTCCTGGCTGTTCCTCAGACTGAAGCGACCATGAAAAGGAATGCAATTTCAGACAAGAGATGACATTACGACAGCAATGACAGCTGAGCTAAACTCGAGTCCGAAAGAGGCTTTTTCGGCACGCTTCCAACAATAGTAGGACCGCTGGGAGAAGTGTGTGGAGTCCCAAGGGACTGTGGGGAACTGACTGCTGTGCTGGCGGGAACTGACTCCATAAATCCTGCAGGGCTGTTATTAAGTCCGTAAGAGTACGAGGGAGTGGAGATCTCTTCTGAACAGTACATTCCAAGACATCCCAGATATGCTCAATAACGTTCATGACTGGGGAGTTCGGTGGCCAGCGGAATTGTTTAAACTCAGAAGACTGTTCCTGGAGCCACTCTGTAGCAATTCTGGATGTGTAGGGTGTCGGATTGTCCTGCTGGAATTGTCCAAGTCCGTCGGAATGCACAAGAGGAATGGATGCAGGTGATCGGACAGGATGCTTATGTGTGTGTCACCTGTCAGAGTGGTATCTAGACGTATCATGGGTCCCATATCACTCCAACTGCTCACACTCCACACCATTACAGAGCTTTGACTGGCTTGAACAGTCCCCTCCTGGTATGCAGTGTTCATGGATTCATGGGGTTGTCTCCTGACCTGTACACATCCATCTGGTAGTCATCAAGGGTACAGGAGTGTGTCTTCGGCACCAAAAGCCCCTATCGATGATGTTTCGTTGAATGGTTCGCGTACTGACACTTATTAGTGGCCCAGCACTGAAATCTGCAGCAATTTGCGGAAGGGTTGCACTTCTCTCATGTTGAACGATGCTCTTCGGTCGTCGTTGGTTCCATTTTTGCAGAATCTTTTTCCGGCCGCAGCCTTGTCGGAGATTTGATGTTTTACCGGATTCCTGATATTACGGTACTCTCGTGAAATGGTCGTACGGGAAAATCCCCACTTCATCGCGACCTTGGAGATGCTGTGTCCCATCGCCCGTCCGTCGACTGTAAAACCACGTTCAAACTCACTTACTTGACAACATGCCATTGTAGCAGCAGTAACCGATCTAACAACTGCGTCAGACACTTGTTGTCTTATGTAGGCATTGCCGACGGCAGTGCCATATGCTGCATGTGCACATATCTCTACATTTGAATACACTTGCCTGTACTAGTTTCTTTAGCACTTCAGTGTATGTGTAGAAGCATTTCGTGTTGAGGTTAGCAGTGTTATTATAAGAGCGGGGCACATCCTGACAAGTAAACTGATTTTAGCAGTTGTACCGTGCATCAGCAAACTCCCTCGGCAGCGACGGGCCTCGCATGTCTCGTCATGCAGTGTACGTGACATGGGCTACACATTCAAGGCTCACCTGCACGTGTTCCATGGACCTGTATTGGTAAGGTGAGGATAGAGCGTTCCGTGTGCATTGTGTCTGATAGTTGTGTTATTGTCTAGATCTTGTGTAAGCTGAGTGTAGTGAGAATGATTACTATTGCAGAGCGAGCGTTTGTAGCGGAAGAGGATTTCTGTATAAGGGGAAACTTTACAGAGCATATGAGGTGGCAATTTAGATTGCGTTTTCCTGCTTCGATGTGTCCACATTATGAAACTGTAAGTGATTTAATTGGTAAACTGCAGACAACAGGTTCAGTTCTTGATGCACCATAAACTGGTAGGCTTACAATTTGAATAGTTTAGAAGCTTGACGACATTTCGGAGTTCATGTTGCGGAGTCCAACAAAATCAGTGAGGAATATCAAGAGGCTAAAGTCTCCTGAACAACAGCACATAAGGCCATAACCAAACAACTAGGAGTGTACCCGTATAAAATTATTGCTGTTCAACAATTACATTGTATGGACCGTACGAAACAAATAGCGTATTGTGAATGGTTTTTGTAATTTGTTAACCGACATGGACTTGGTTTTTTAGATCGAACCGTTTTCGCTGGTGAGGCTTAGTTTCACCTATCTAGCTACATTAATTGCCAAAATTTACGAATTTAGTCATCAGAAAATACACATACATTAAGAGAAACCCCATTGAACGCTCAGAAAATCGGTGTGTGGGTTGCCATAACGCGAGTGCGAATTAGAGGGCCGACCTTTTTCGATATCAACTTCACATCCGAGTTCTTTTGCTTCCAGATAATTTTTGCCAAACGTCTCTGGCCCCTGCGCTCACCAGCTCTGCCTCCACCTGACTCTTTCCTCTGGGGTGCAGCCAAATCATTTGTGTATCAAAATAACCCAAAGACAAAATATGAACTGAAGACAACAATGACTGATTATCTGCATTTGATTACATGTGAAACACTGGTGAAGGTAATCGCAAACAACTATGTTTTCAAGAAAGAGCAAAACATTTTCAGCACTTGTTATGATATTGGTGAGTCCAGAGTATCTAACTGTAATTAATGTAATTAAATAATTTCACGGTTTAAATTGTAATAATGTTGAATCCCAACTGCCACCAAACTACAGCTACTAGTAGTGAATCCCAACACCTAGCTTATACAGCGCCATGAATGAGCTGCCAACTTTGGCGCCCCACAAAGCAAGGTAAACGGAGCTCGCCGTTGTGAAGAGACTTTGGGGATGCACTGTATCTTGTTGCTGCCGTTACTTGAAAATCGCACACGCTACAAAACTGTGATTGTGAAATAAGGAAACTGTGTAACAGACCAGGTGGCAAAGGTGACCAAAAGGGGGAGGAAACAAGAGGGAGAACTTGACCCTCCTCCCCCACCTTCCACCATGAATTTGGAGTACAGCTTTTATTCATTACAGAGTTCTCATATAATTGTAGAAGTGATTCTGCTAACCCTCTCGTTTATCCTATTCTAGAATTACATGGCTGGTTACTTAGATGCAGACAGACAATACAATGGATTTAGAAATTGCTGTAGAAAATGGCAGCTTTAGCGTCTTGTCTCCTGCAACCTGAATAGTGGCTGCGGATGCCTACACTAGGTGAAATATGTTTGTCCCATAGTTTTAGCCCAGCCTGAAGAGAACATCTTTGTTGTGAATCTCTTGGGTTTGATGAACAGTTGATACATGGTGTGGCTCGCTACTGAGTCAAGTAATTTTCTTAGTGGTGTATGAGTACTGTTAGGAAAGTATCTGACCTTTGGCCACGAAAAATAATTGGTTTTCCTGCAGCATAGTGACCCTCAAAACAGTCCCTTGGGAGTCCATACACACACTTCTCCCAGCAGTGCCGCCATTGTTGGAAGCATACCGAAAAAAGCCTCTTTCAGAACTGAGTTTAGCTCACAAGGGGAAGGCCTCAGACACGGCCAACCGATTCGACTCAAATTTGGCAGGTCGCTTGTGTACAACGTAAAACGAAGGAATCTAAGATATTTTGGGTCAACACCCCCGCGTTTTTGAGAAAATCACCCCTAAAGGTTATGACGAGCAATCAGCTCAAAATTGGAGGGATCGATAGATAATTGTAAATAGAGCATTTCTCTTCATCAGGTATGGGGTCCGCAAACGCAAACTTGTCCAGAAATCGAGGTAAGAAACTTTTACAACTGCCGCTTCTGTACCCACATGATAAACGGTTTTCGGTGATAGCGTAACGGCCAAGGTAACTGGTTCGGAATCGGAAAACGCGGGTTTGAATCTCGAAGAAACCTAGCGGATATTATTCTTTTCTTTTGTATTTTTCCATATCTCAATTGATAGGGATAGGAGGGTTAATAAGGGAAGTAAATCAACAAGGAATGATAATAATAAGGTAGGCAAACTAATTTCCCAAACGCCGTGAGTTAGTAAAGTATTAAACTTTTAACGCTTGTCACATGAAAACAACTCCGAGTAAGAGTGCTGCGAATTCCTCACGAGGGATCACAGATAGCCAACCGCGCGACGCTTGTTGACAGGGAGGCTCGGGACGGAATGCACGCGGGGAGAGTTATGTTATACCGGTTGCCTCTTCGTCATATCATACTTGTGAACCTGGAAGAGTGAAGGTGTCCAGCACGAGCCTTATAGAAGTCAATCGGAAAGAGTTGTTTTCCGTGATTAGGCTGCCGCGAACCTCGCCGATACACGTAGTGATTTTTCCATCGTTAATGAGCCGAATGAAATACGTTTTGTGTATGAATACAGTGTTCTTTCGTAAGTAACATATGACCAGTACTGTATGTAGTTTGTAGTAATTAGCTCGTCTGTTTATGCCGTAGTAACGAGCTATTGTTTGTTGTGTCATACCTTTCAGGTGCATAATCTGAATAATGGAGGATGTACAACCTTCGACTGGCGCTGTAATATGTAGTTGGGAGCCAGTCACAGGCGATGGCAAGCAGGAATTTACCGACGCTGTGTCTTGGTTTGTAAAAGTGTTGCAAGACAGATGCATTATCAATGCACTACCGGAAGCAGGCAGTTCTGATTCTTGGCGTTCCAGATTGATAGGAGCGGCTATCGTCGAGCGATTTTTGGAGCTGACGAACGAAATGACTGTAGTTGATAATGAAGTGCTATACCATGAAGACGAAGCAGAAGCTGATTCAGTGGAAGACATCCCGACTAGTGAATTGCAAAATGGTCATAACACTTTGGAAATCTCCACGTCACTGGGAATATGTGCTTCATCTTTGCCCGATGAGTATTACGAACCGGTTACTAAACGATTGAACTACGACGCTATACCCCTTGAAGTAAAACTAAAGGCGGTAGCGCTAGCCAGGAATCATCCAAATTGGAACTTAAAAACACTGCAAACGAATGGAGCAACAACAGCGCTGAAAGGGAAGAAGGACTTGAAATTGTGGGAAAGTGATATCGTTAAAGGAGGGACAAGATACGACAAATACCAGGCGATAAATAAGTGGACATACGACCGATTTGTCGAATCTCGTCGACGTAACGAGAATGTAACAACGAGAATACCTCAGGAGAGGACTGCAGGTGCAGCGCTTCAATATGCGGCCAACAAGGATTTTACGTTTGCTGCATCATTATCTTGGGCAAGAAATTTCAAATCGGAGCATAAAATTCGTCAACGGCACGTCACTAAATACTTGTCTCATAAGGATGTACAAAATATAGAAGATATACAGAAAGTGGCGGCTCTTTTCAGCACGTAAACGGCGTCACTTATGACCGGTTTTAATCGTGATTACGTGATCAACACCGATCAAACAGGATGCGAGTATCGGGTGAACATTCGACGCACGTTATCGCATAAGGGAGAAAAACGAACCCTTGTCGCAGTTGGTAGTAAACACAAACTAACACATTCGTACACGGCGCAATATGCCATCACAGCCTCTGGAAAAGTGTTGCCTAAGGATTTCCTGTGTTTACAAGAAACGAATGTTACATTTGGTCCTCGGGTTATAGAAGAGGTCAATCGTTTAACCGACTCGTTGAAAAATGTGTACATTACCTGCTCCAAATCCGGGAAACTGACGAATGCAATTTACAGAACATTTCTTGAGAATGTTTTAAAACCATACGTTTCTGATAACAAGTTTTGTCGAATATTGAATTATTGCAGTGGACAAATTAATACTACAGCATATGACACAATGTTTATAGATGGGGAGGGTCAGCCGACGTGCACAGTAAAATACCGCCAAACTGCACACCTGTGTGCGAGCCGTATGACGTTTATTTCTATCGCCAGGTTAAAAACTTTATTTCCAGGCTTCAGAATTGCAGTGTGCTTCTGGAATCCTAGCGAGAATTGCACAATAGCACGCATGCAATAACTATTCACAGCATAATTCATAACCAAATTTCAGCACCGATTTTTCAGACAATGATATCGTATGCGTGGTGCGCATCAAAATTAATTCCCGAAAAAGACATTTTTTAAATGTAAACCAAGTTTGTTTTCCGCCTACTCTTCGGAAGGAGCAGTGTAGCAGTCGAAAGATCGCAATCATTACATGTTCTTGGTGCCGTGAGTACATTTGTTGCGAATGTTTATATGACAGGTACCATCCATCTATTTGTTTGAAGAAAAGTGAGGGCATGAAACAGTGACTGGAAGAGCCATTGTAAAGTGGCATGGAGTAACATTTTAGTTATTTACTATCCCAAGAGGTTTGAGAAATTTATTTGCCCACCTTATTACTATCATTCCTTATTGATTTACTTAGCTTATCAATCCTCCTATCCCTATCAACTGGGATATGGAAAAATACAAAAGAAGAGAAGAACATCCGCTAGATTTCTTCGAGATTCGAACACGAGTTCCCCGATTCCCAGCCAGTTACCTTAGCCGTTGTGGTTTTGGGGGAAAAGCGTTTACCATGTGGGTACAGAAGCGGCAGTTGTAAAAGCCTCTTACCTCGATTTCTGGAAAAGTATGTGTTTTCGGATCCCATACCTATGATGAAAAATGCTCTACTTACAATTATCTATCGGTCCCGCCAGTTTTGAGTCGATTGCTCGTCATAACCTTTAGGGGTGATTTTCCCACAAACGCGGAGATGTTGACCCAAAATATCTTAGATTCCTTCGTTTTAGGTCGTACACAAGCGACCTGCAAAACTTGAGCCGAATCGGTTGCCCGTGTCTGAGGCCTTCCCCTTGTCAGCTGTCAGTCTGGGGAACAGACAGAAGTCGCAGGGGGCCAAATCAGGAGGGTAACGATTATTTTGAAGAACAGGAACCTGTTTTTTGCCAAAAAAAAGTCTGTGTAAACTGGGAGGAATGTGCTGGAGCATTGTCTGATGGAGGCGCTAACCTCCTACTGACCGCAAGTCTGGTATCTTGCCCTGCACAACATCACATAGCTGATGGAAGACATACCAGTAATACTCTTTGGTGATTGTTTGACCCTGTGGTGTGTACTCCTGTACCACACTGTGGGAGGCAAAGAAAGCAGTCAGCTTTATTTTGACGTTGCTGCACACTTAGCGAGCTTTCTATGTCCTTGGTGCCGAGGACTGCTTCCTTTGTGACGACTGTGATTTGGTTCCCAGGTTGTAACCATGTATGCATGACTTGTCGCCAGTGATTACAGTGATTATCTTGTTCACGAAGTCAGGGTCGCTGTTTGTGGAGTCCAGCTTGTCCTGTGTGACTTCAACACGAAGTTGCTTTTACTCCGCTCTCTGCAACTTTGGCACGAATTTCTCCGACACTGTCTTCATGGCCAAATCTTTGGTCACAATGGAGTGGGCTGAAAAAGCACTAATGATCATCTCCTTTGCAACTGTCTGATATCCTACCCACTACAGCATTCACTTTGGCAATAACCTGAATATTTCGGCACGTTGGTGGCCGACTGGAGCGTGGCTCACACGCCACTGATGTACAGTCATCTTTAAACCAGTTGTATTACTTCTTAATCTGTATGATGCTCATAGCATCATTACTGTAACTCGTCTGACTCTTCTGAATGGTTTGCACCTGGCTGTCGCCCAGTTTCTGGCAATTCCGTCCTGTCCCTTGCGATGAAAAACCGACGCGAGCACTACACACTACCTCACCCAAATGCCACTTGGCAGCAACTGACGCCATCGACAGGCAGGAAGAAAATCACTTATGCACATGAAGGTTCAAGGCCAGCTCACGCAAGTGCGCTGGATTCAGATCTACCAGATGTTCACAAAAAAAGGTTGGATTTTTTCTAATGGACCTCGTACATCAATAGACACAGAGAGCTTTCTTATTTTTGAATCCTTTTAAAGCACAACATGTTTGATACCTGTCACCACTGTGTGTGTGTGTGTGTGTGTGTGTGTGTGTGTGTGGTGTGTGTGTGTGTGTGTAGTGAGTGAAGTATTAACAAACAATGTTCGTATTGTGTGTGCAGTGACTGATAGTGAGATATGAGTGAACAGAGTGGCATTACATTATTTAATAAGTTATTTGTAGAAAAAAATATTGTATACCGGGAGTAAATCTAATGAAGGTCTCTAACTAGAAGTTTGTAAATATATGTGTATACGAATTAGCTTATTAAAATAAGCTAATTGGTCTAAACTTCTAAATACTTTGACATGTCCTATATCCTTGTAAAAAGAGATCTATGAGTGAAAAAAGCTACTACTACTACTACTACTGCTGCTGCTGCAGCAAACTGGGACAGCCCAGCATCTGTGCTGTAAGCCAGATACCAGTAAGTTTTACAACTGTTTCTTTCCAGTTTTGCACTTTCCGGGTGCAGGCACTTTAAATCTGCTTCCTTTGAGTCCCATTGGATCAGTACTCGGTATCGCAAGCACTTCTGTTTTCTTTATACTCTGAAGGCCCTAGTTCCAATGAAAGTTATCTCCAAGAAACAGTACAAAACCTAAAACAATTCATTAACATGTAAGAAGCTGACATTCAGGAAGGTGATGAACTTAGCAAACATATAATAGAGGACGAAATAGAAGAATCAATCATGGCAGGGAAAAACTCAGAACCAAGAGAAAACTTCCACATGAGGAAAATACCATCTGAAGTAATAATCCCCATCCTCCTTCTGTCTTCAGGAAGGAAGTGTACTAGAAGCTTGGAAAAAGATGCAGGGTGATAATGATACAAAAGTCGGAAAAACCCACAAACCCATAATCATATGGTTTTCCATCCTCGGCTTAAACTTGCTGCGTCACTGCTATGCATTAAATGTGACAGTGGGGAGAATGTGCGTGAATAAAGATTGGCTTGTAAAAGTCTTAGGAACTAACCATACACCATCGGCTTTACAGCCTGTTGCTGTATTAGCAAAATAATTTGCCAGAATGTGATCCTGCAGTAGAATGATTGAGATTAGACAAATTATGCAAATTATTAATTAATGAACATAAACAAATGGGGAAACATTTGTAATAAACGTAGGCAACACTGCAGACTTAACTTTTAAGAACGGATGGCTTATTCAGCGAGGTCCAAACTCCTACTGAATGGTGGTCCTACCAGAAGTTTTATACGTTAATAGAGTTAATTATTGAATTACATCAATCGCCCTTGAATTATCTATTATGACACAAAAAATGACAGAATCTCCATTAAGACCAAGCTGCGATGTGCACTCAACACGTAAATTCCTTCATCTGCATTCTTAGTGCCTGCCATGAGAGCCGATATCCGCTCCAAGGTGTCTCTACGTAAATAAAATCATACCACTCTACTGTACTCTCCGATGGCAGAAAACAGAAGTATCTCCTCGATTGACGTCCCCAACTGTTCTCTCTTCTCTTCAATCCCGCCTGCTCTGCAGAGCACTTCTCCTCCCACCAACGTCACCCAATGTCTAAGTACTTCAACTTGAATAGCAGTTTGGATAAGCACAGGTCATAATGTGCACCCCCCCCCCCTTCACTACTGCCCCAATGCGGATCACAGTGACACGTTCAGGGTCATAGAGAAGTTGTGTGTGTGTAGAGGGGCGTGGTTAGGAGCGCACATCTATGTATAGTGCGATTGAAATGGCTATACTAGATGGTTTTTGTTCATTGACGTAGAAAAAGATGTTTAATTCCGTATTTCATCCTCTTAGAGGACGATATTTTTTTGTTTTGTAAAGTAGCCAATTTTCTTCCTCAGTTCAAGCTACCTCCACAACAAATTTCTTCAATGTCGGTTGACTGGTTTAATCATGGAAACAGACAGAGTTACTTTCCCATTCAATAATATTGGCATGGAAGTATTGATTTAAATGTTGAGTATGGTAAGTGCATTGTATGTACTGCGTTGAATCATGTTATATAAGATGCACCAACCCATATGGTAAAGCTCATCACTTAATGAGGAAACAGATTTTTCAAAGAGTAAATATATTTCCCTAATATCCGTTATATTCCGTACATCTGTCACCAAGTAAAAAAAACTGATAGCGCCATTTAATGAACTTCCGGTGTACTATGAAGCTAACAGTGCCATCTATTCGCTGTTTAGTGTACTTAACCATGATGATCATGTCACATGTGTAAACACGTGAACTACTATGCTGAGCAGATGATTTTAGATAAAATTTTAAATTACAATATCTTTTTTTCCATGTTCCGATTTCGATGGAACAAAGCCTATATGTTGCCACTAGATACGCTCAGGTTATCTGTAAATGTAACTGTTGCATTTAATGTAGATATTTTGAAAGTTACTGCCTTCCTCTAACTTAAAATGAATAATTTTTATGTGTTTTATGAAATACAAACACATAACTCTTGTGTAAATTTCTACCGTACTTGTTTTGTAAGGTTCAAATGGTTCAAATGGCTCTGAGCACCATGGGTCTCAACATCTGAGGTCATCAGTCCCCTAGAACTTAGAACTACTTAAACCTAACTAACCTAAGGACATCACACACATCCATGCCCGAGGCGGGATTCGAACCTGCGACCGTAGCGGTCGTTTTTTAAGGCTGTAACAATTCCAGCAGGGATTTCTAAGACATCACCTACATCTGCAAATACTGAACATATTTGCTGGAAATTACTTTCGATTGTGGCTGGAATTCATCACTCAAAATAATATAGTTTGCTGTATAAAATGGGTGCCACATTCATTTTTAAGAAATGTCTATTGTTTGGATTTTTACATGTATCACAAAAAATTTCGTATGTTGTACCAGTTTTTGAAAAAGAAGACAAAATATCACCCAATATTATCGAGCAGTCTCAATAGTTTCAGTAATTTCCAAAATATTTGAAACTCTCATATACAATCAGCTATGTGATTAAACAGTTTATGGGAACTTCAGCAACTGCTGATATTTTAGCAGCTTCTCATTTTCAAGGCACATGTATAACGAAAAAGCATTGTATAAGGAAATTTAAACACTTGGTAGGCAGGGCTACTCCATCCTCTACCATAACACAGCACATGCAGAAAGAAAACACATAGACAAATATACACTCAAATGCTATGCACCGTTAGCACCACCAAATAACCTAAAATGATCATTATAATAAGTTATCGATAGTAAATATTAATTACCAATAGTCAAGCAACTGGCATTAGCTCTAACTCTTTGTTATTTGGTCAGGCAGCAGGATTCCAAGCAGAATTTAAGAAAAAACCTCCATATCTATATTTTAAAAGATCAAGTGTAAACTGTATCTCAAGTATTTTCTTAATAAAAACTCAAAGACTAAACTCCACCCAAACAGGCCATGGCGGGGCAATGGTATCGACCAGCTGCTGTGTCATCATCAGCCCACTGGCATCACTGGATGCGGATATGGAGGGGCTTGTGGTCAGCTCACGGCTCTCTTGATCATATATCAGTTTATGAGACTGGAGCCACTACTTCTCAATCAAGTAGCTCCTCAGTTTGCCTCACAAAGACTGAATGCACCCCACTTGCCAGCAGCACTCAGCAGACTGGATAGTCACCCATCCAAATGCTAACCCAGCCCGACAGCGTTTAACTTTGGTGATCTGACGGGAACCGGTGTACCTACTATCACAATAGATGATAGTGCACATCAAAATCTCTGCCTTATTATGGTGTCTGTTACAAGCTTGTGTGACAATCAGACACTATACACCATTCCTCCATTGTTCTGATGGCCTGTACGGTGTGTATGACATGCTACATAACTACAACCGATATGGTAGACACCCAGGTCGCACAACCAAAATCATCCTTTACAGACCCTATTCTTAGATGGCTGTTGGAAAACACACTTCACCCCATGTTTCCACAGAATGTGACCAGTCCTGTTGGAAATGTTACCTGTGGAAGGCAAAAAGGCAGTAGACTAAGATCCCACCCTGTTACTTTCATCACTTACATGGTTCACTGCTAGCAGCACAATGCATGTGTGATCTGTCTGTCACTATAACCGTTCTCGCGAAAGGTGACTTCGAGGTGGTTTAACTCGCTGATGTTCAAGATCTCATTTGACATGTGTGCTCTGAACCAAGATATGATGTATTGCTTCAAGCTGAGCTGAATGGTGACAACTGTCAGGCTGAAGATACAAATCACTGTCAGTTGGCTACCTATAAACGATATATCCTAAACACCAACCTTTCTCCTCACCAATACATCAAGGAGGGGATGGTGAAATGAATATTTAAGTGGACTGACTTCAAATGTCAAAAAAGCTGATTAAATCAGAGAACTCATCTACCAATTTTAGTGTCTCATTTCATATGGTAATCTAATGCCCTCAGCATCACCTGATGTAATTCGAATATATTCCATTACCCCTATTCTATTTTTATTTATCTTCATCTTATGATCTCTTTTCAATATTCTGTCCATATCGTTCAACTGCTCTTCCAGGTTCTTTGCTGCCCCTGACAGAGTTATTATGTATATTATGTGAAGATAATACCCCACAGCTTGCAAGTATTAAAAAAAATCATATTTTCGCAACCAAAAGCTATCCATAAATACATCTTTATTACCACTTATTTCGATCCTCATATCATCATCATATATCATAAAGGGATTTAAAACAGCATACATGACAATGTTAAGCCTATGGTATAAAATTCATCGCAATTACCCATTATCAAACAGCAAAATACGAGGACATGCTGTAAATTATGCCTCCGAATTTTTTATGAGAAAGCTCTTAAGGCTTTTTAAATTAATACAACGTTATTAACATTTACGTCTTTATTATTCATGTCTACATATTTGCTGCCCCCTGGCACAAGAGAACTCCAAATTGTAGCGTGTAACATGGCGGTGTGTAATGTGACTGTGTCGGTGCATGAGGAACAGTGTTCTGTAATCGAGTTTCGAATTCGGAGAGTTCGTCCACACATGGAGCACCCTCTCCTTTGCAGGACAATGCCAGACCACACACGAGCGCTGCGACATCTGCAACAGTCCAACGCCTTGGGTTCACTGTCATCGGCCATGCTCCACACAGTCCCAACTTGGCCTCTCCCGATTTTCATCTGTTTCCAGACCTTAAAGAGTAGCTTTCAGGACTTCATTTCGATAGCGATGAAGCGATGCAAGCAGATATGAGGTTGTGGCTCATCAGTAGAGTCAAACATTACTGGATGGTATCAACAAACTGGTTTCTCGTTGGGAGAAATGTGTTTTTCGCCAGGGTGGCTATGCTGAGAACTATATATGTACACATGGAGAGTAAAAACGCAGAATATTGATAATGTTTGTTTCATTTAAAGACCATTAAGAGTTTTCACATAAAAATCTGCAGTCATTACTTTCCAGCATGTCCTCGTACAGTGTTGTTGTGGTTTTCAGTCCGAAGACTGGTTTGATGCAGCTTTCCATGTTAGTCTATCCTGTGCAAGCCTCACACTAGGCCACGACCTTGAGGTCAGTGGTTCTCTGTGTTTTACTGCGACAGCATTGTGCAGTGATGGACGCCTGCACTTAGACGATTCAGGCCCAGCAACACCCACCGCATAGATGAATGAAGACTGCTGTGCATGGTTCATAATCCACTGTCTTCTGGCAGTAGTCGGACGTCGGAGGGGACGGACGGCAGGACAGCGGCGCTGTGGCACTAAGTCTCGCAAGGAGTTTCAGTGCTGGCAGTGGCTGACCCAACTTGGTCTCAAACCCATGGCTGCAACTGGTAGCTCCTAGTCCTCTTGTGTTCCAGCGTGATCCTGGGGTTGTTGTGATGCTGCTAGATCCCAATAAATGTGCCTCAAAATCCGCTGCTATCTACACAGCTCTGAGGTTCATTTGTTACACTAAAACCCTGTACACAGTCACGTAGCTCATAACAAGTATTTCCCTGGTGTGGTGACATCATTCTGCCCACTATAGCTATTACTGCTGTGCAGTGCAGTTTTCCACTGAGTATGGCTAGCCCATCTCATGGTCGTTTTATGTACATCTTATTCTTACCCATGTGTCGCCAAACAGCACTTGATGACCAGTGGTAGCTTGATGCAGCAGCTCCTTACAAATTATTTCAAGTTCTACTAAAACTAGGTAGTGACACTACACTTCTTTTAGTGAAGTTCTGCCACAAACTTCTTTTCTCGACAGTTCTATTCAATATTTCCTCATTAGTTACATGATGTATCCATCCAATCTTCAGCATTCTTCTGTTGCACCCCATTTCAGAAGCTTCTGTTCTCTTCTTGTCTGAACTGTTTTTCGTCCATGTTTCACTTCCATAGAAGGCTACATTCTATGCAGATACCTTTAGAAAAGATTCTGTGATGCTTAAATCTATATTCGATGTTAACAAATTTCTCTTCTGCAGAAACTCTTTTCTTACCAATGCCAGCCTGCATATTGCCTCCTCTCTAGTTAGGACATCATCAGTTATTTTACTGCCCAAATAGGAAAACTCATCTACTACTCTTAGGGTTTCGTTTCCTTAACTAGTACATTCTTGTTTTGCTTTTGTTGATGCTCGCCTTATATCCTCCATCAAGACACTGTCCAATGCGTCCAACTGCTCTGCTAAGTTCTTCGCTCTCTCTGACAGAATCACAAAGTCATAGGGAAATCTCAAAGCTTTTATTTCTTCTTCCTGAACTTTAATTCCTTCTCCAGTTTTCCTTTTGTTTTCTTTACTGCTTCCTCAATATACAGATTAAATAACATTGGGGATAGACTACAAATCTTTCCCACTCACATCCCAAACACTGTTTCCCTTTCATGCCCCTCGACTCCTATAACCACTACTTGATTTCTGTACAAGTTGTAAGTAGCCTTTTGTTCCCTGTATTTTACCCCTGCTGCCTTCATAATTTCAAAGAGTGTATTCCAGCCAACGCTGTCAAAAGTTTTTTCTAAGTCTACAGACGCTATGAACGTAGGTTTGCTTCTCCTTAACCTACCTTCTAAGAGAAGCCATAGAGTCGGTAATGCCTCATGAGTTCCTACATTTCTCCAGAATCCAAACTGATATTCCCCAAGATTGGCATCGACCAGTTTTTGCATTCTTTTGTAAGTTAGTTATGTTAGCATTTTGCAACAATAACATATGAAACTGATAGTTTGGTAACATTCGCACCTGCTAGCTCCTGCTTTCTTTGAAATTGGAATTATTAGATTCTTCTTCATGTTCGAGGGTATTTCGCATGTCTCATGCATCCTGGACACTAGTTCGAATAGTTTTGTTATGGCTGGCTCTCCCAAGGACATCACTAGTTCTGACGCAATGTTGTCTATTCCAAAGGCCTTGTTTCGACTTAGATCTTTCAGTGCTGTGTCAAATTCTTCTCCCAGTATCAAATCTTCCATCTCAGATTTATCTACATCCTCGTCCCTTTCTATAAAATTGGCTTCAAGTCATTTCCGTTGTATAGTCCCTCTATATGCTCCTCCCTCCTTTTAGCTTTCGTTCTTTCAAAAGTGCTGGATTTTCATCTGAACCCTCGATAGTCATCTCTTTTCTCCAAAGGTCTATTTAATTGTCCCATAGGTTGCGTCTATCTTTCTCCTATAGTGGCCGGCACGAAAGTAAGAGTCCTCAAGGTCGAGGCCGCTGCCTGCTGCCAGCAGGGCCTGCGGGCTGTGATTCGCCCGCCTCTCGGCTTTGTTGCCATGTAGATACCGTTAATGATGCGGTAGGTCAGAGCAGCTGACACCTCAGTGTTACTGTCCTGTATCGAGTGTTCATGTCTGATCTCAGTCTAAAGACAGTAAGGTGCTTTGACGTGTGTTCGATGGTGAACAACAATGCAGGAGCAACGGCCAACTTGTAGTACTCCTGGGGGAGGTGTGCGTAAAGGGCGGAAAGACATTCGTAAACGACCGACAATTATCATATCGAATGTACTCAAGTTTTTTACTGATCTGGTCGACAATCAAGTAGCGAGGAATAACTTGAATTTTGCGCAAATTATAAATTTACTGCTAAAGCATGTGGTGTCTCCAAGTCAACTGTAGGCCGTATTAGCAAATTTGTGGCATTAGCAGAATCTCCAGACATGAATGAGTGTTTCGATTCACGAAGAAAGGGATACGAACGTGAACGGAAATCAACCGACTTTGACGATTTTAACAAAGAGCTCGTGCGTAGAACTGTACATGGATATTACGACAAAGGAGACTATCCAACGGCTAAAAAAGTACAGGCTGACCTCCGTGCAAAAATTAATTACTCTGGCTCAGAGACCTCCGCTCTTCGTCTTCTCCGCTCCCTTGGTTCCGATTCAAGAAGTGTAATGACGGACGGAAATTCTTAATGGAACGCTGAGATATTGCAGCAGCAAGAGCGAAGTTTTTGCGTACAATGCACTTCTTGCGTGCTGAAGACACCAGGCCTGTACTGGTAGAGGTGGCCGATTGACCATTGCCCACGTTTGTTCGTTAACCACAGGCTTCATACCAGAGGCCAAACTTGTTTTTGGAAAAGTTCTTGCCAATCCGATTACCATTCAGAAATGAATGGAGAAGTTTTTAAGAGTTGGCTTGTTCGACTGTTGTCTGCGCTGGAAGAAGGGTCAATTATCGTGATGGGTAACGCCAGCTACCACTCCATTCAGATAGAAAAGCTGCCATTCTCAAATCGGTGCAAGTCAGATATTATGGAGTGATTAAAGAGGAAGAATGTTTCATTTTCAGTCGATGAAACGAATTCTGAACTCCTGTCTAAGGAAGAAATCGTAGGTGCCAAAAAGACTTACGAATTAGATCAACTGGCAAACGAAATGGGACACCAAGTGGTACGTCTACCACCGTGTCACTGCCAGTATAATCCCATTGAATTGATATTGGCCAAGTAAAGCGAGAAGTAGCGAAAAGAAATACTACGTTCAAAAAGCTAACACACGAAACTCTTAACAATGTTACTCAATAAGAGTGGGAGAAGTGCGTAAAACACGCAGAAGCATTGCAAAAACTTGATTTCTTGAACCATGGTTTAAGACACACCATAGTGGAGTCTGTGATGATACACCTGGCTGAAACAAGCGACAGTGAATCTGAAGACACGGAGCCAGAAGATCCTTCAGTGTAGGTAAGTGTCATCTATGTAAAAAGCTGACTTGATTTAAATGTTTGTCTATGCATTTCAGTTTGTAGAGGATATACTGCGAATGTTTTTCCCTTACAGTAGACGTCTGATAAAGTTATCACAAGTGATGGCGATTAGTTTACTCGACAGTTAACTGCCAGTTAAAATAAGATTGTCAATTCTGCGTTGATTAACAACAGTTTTTATTAAAAACCTGTATCGAATGTCTTTGCATTCGGATATAATCATACTGCATTCGGTTTACTTGTACATTCGAAATTTAACTCATTTTTTTATAGAAGGATTTACTGGCTCTTTCGTAGTAAGGGTAATGCAGTTCATAAAATGACAAAACGTTGTGGTGCTTGTGTATCGACTGTATATATAACAGTGCAGTAACAACAGAACAGTCCCAGAACCTATTCTTATTCTCCGAGAAGAGCATAGAAATCTATGATATTTGACGACTTTGACAAAAAGCTAAAACGTAGAATTGTATTACTTTAGTATGACAGAGGATAGTATCCGATGGCTGGAGCAATACAGGGTAATGCCCGTGATAAAACTGATTATTCTGGTCAGTCACTTTAATGCACTATCTTCTCCGCCCACTTGGTTTTTAATTCAGATACTGTAATGATGGACGAAATTTGTAACACAGGACGGGGACATTGCAGAAGTAAGAACTAGGTTTTTGTGTACCAATAACTTCAGTAAAAATATTGGCTTCAAAATAACTACAATTGCTTTTGTGTAGCGTATATTGGCGTTTTGGGTTATGGATGCATTGAGAAGGATATGTATTAGCAGCCAGTAAAATATTTTCGGGAAGTAGCGAATATTCTCGGTCATATTAAACCGAGCACTCTAAACAAAACTCTTGGCGACTGCCTCCAACGACACGCGCGCTGCTGCGCACGGAATATCGCAGAAGTAATTTGCCTCTGTACGTGATACGAAGCATAATGATCCCTGAAATGTTACTAAAAATAATTTTGTAGTTTTCTTAACAACTTCCTCGCGGGAAGTTTCTTCGCAGCTTTACAGAACGAAAATTGTCTCATTTTCGTTACGCACTCGGCACAGTTTCACACCTCTTATAATATTTTATTTTTTGTCTCGGAATTCTTTTATGTTTCCGAAATGAAAGACGCAGCATATGCACCTGTAAACTTCGAGGATGTTCATTTTTTTCAGTCCAATTATATTAGTGATTCTGTTACTACCACAGGTTGAAGTAAAAAATTATTTTCCTCCAAAATTTCTTGTAACATTAGTTTTCTTTTTTTCCCCTAGCAGCTAGTGAGAATTTTCTTGCAGAAGGTACTCCATCATATTCTCGATTCAAAACGGAGTTGCCCAATATTTTTTTTTTTATTTTTGCAAACATTTGAAATTATCATTATATAAAAAACTGGCAATGCTGTAAGACGGCGAGATGACCTTGAAGCCCTATTTTCGTGCAGTCTCTGTATCCTTACATTTTCCTGTAGCCTTTACTGCTTAGTCATTATGTACTTCCTGTCAGTCTCATGTTGGAGACATTTGTATTCGCTTCCATCCACTTAATTTGCTGCATTTTTACACTTTCTCCTTTCATCAATTGCAATATTTAATGATTTCTACTAGGTATTGTACTTTTACTTATTTCATCCGCTGCTGCCTTCACTATTTCTATAGTAAAATTTGTTATGTTCACAGTGATAAAATGTACCAAACACTGTTAAATTATGTTCTGTTTCTTCAGTCTAGTACCTAGTCTAATTTCATGGAGCCCAACTATACACAGCTCTGAAAAGGTGCGACGAGTAAGGCTTGTACACCACATGGCATAACGTACACAGCATTTAAGCCTACTGAATTACTTTTATTACTCACAGCGCCAAATACATGTTTTTTTGACAACATAAGAAAATTAGACACAGAGAATAACTTCAAAGATAAAAGGTTGTACCAAAGGTAGCATAAACTACATCAGACGACTAGATCGAGTATTCCCCTGCAGCACAACCCTACCACTTGCCCATAGAGCAGAACACCTGAAATGTAAGGGACTCAGACTTTGTTTTCTAGGCATTTGAACTGCTGGCTGAGGCACCGATGGAGTTCTTGGTGGCATGGACGTTGTGGTGGCCACTGGCTGATGGAGGGAGGTGGTAACAACATGTGAGGTCTGGACAGATGGCTCCTGGCGTGGTGTGGCCTGCGACATCAGTATAGATATGGTAATGATGAAGGTAGAACCCACGCTGGCTTGACTCACTCAGTAGAAGCCTTTGTCGTTTTACCATTTTGCAAGCTCTCCATGATGTGATCTCCTCATCATAAAAATAAGAAAGGAGCTGGTGCACGGTGGTTGGAACAGCAGTCTGATATATGATGAGATCTGTACGGAGGATGATGTAAGCACAGTCGTCCAGAGCTATATAGACGAAAATGGTGTGTTCATCATGGAGCAAAGCAGGAGGTCGTCAGATCTTGGCTATGTGGTCTCAGAGCCGTTGCACCAACTGTGGCAGGTTCACTTGGGGATGACAGTGATGCAGGTGTGAGAAAGTACACCGGAATCCTTAATGGCTGTGCATACTCCATGTCTGCTAATGATGTTCTGACGTCCAGCTCTTACGCCACGTGAAGGCCTAAAATGACCAAGGGAAGGGTCTACATTGATTTCTCATGGTGGCAAATGTGAGCTGCTTCAGAGTCTGATCCCACTTTTCTACTGTATCATTGTTGTCCTGAGGTGGAAGAGGACCAATGAGATCGATGTACATGTGGTCAAATCTCATTGGAGGACCTCAAAGGTGCCCATTGTTGGTGTACACATGTCATCTCACTTTACATTGCTGGCTTTTGTTTGTGTTGGTAGCTCTGGGGAAATTCTGCAGACACATTGTGAAACAGGCTGGTCAAGTGTGCTCTGGTTATAATGATGTACGGTGTTGTGTTTAATGCGGCTGTTCTGTGCTGGTATTCAAGAATGAGTCAGCGAACTTCTTGATACTCAAATGATTTTTGGGGATGAGCGATTTCTTTTTTTTTCAATTGTTCTATTGCTACCTTAGTTGCTTCCAACTCCCTTTGCCTTGAAAACAATTTTAATTTTAAATCTAGGTTTACATAATTATTTTTTCTTTTTTGTCATTTTCACACTTCTTCTTTGTGATATTTATAGGAGATTGCAAAGTGCAGCAATTATTCTTTAACTGTGGAAGGTCTTCAAGATTACACTCTGGATGTTTAGGTTCATCTCAAGTGAGTGTAGCTTTTCTGTATCTGTATGTAACATCTCAGATGAAATGACAATTGTTACCTTATTCTTGCTCAAAGTTGATGTCAGGCATTGGCTTCTGTAGTGTGCTACAAACGGGGCAGAAGGATTGACAGCGATATTGTTAGAATTATGAAGCATCGTGAGTTTCAGGTGTTTTCACCCAAAAATAAGTCTCCATATGCAATACTCTTTATAAAAGCCTTTAGGGGTGTCCACCCAATTCTTGGAATGAAAGTCAGAAAATCCAGTTTGCTGTGGCATATATACAGGGTGATCCTGAATACTCGAATATTTCTGGTATCTCAACTGCAGATTTTTCAGTGCTCTTTTAACTTTAGGACTCTGTATCTCAGAATGAACAAAAATGGACTTGTACCACTATTGAAATAAGCCCTTCAATTGGATCTGGTGACAACTACATGACGTGTGATCAGTTTTAGAAGGCCTTCCTGGTCAAGTATTGATCAGAATACGTGAGGAACGTCTTTCGAAAGAGCTTTTTAACATAGACGTCTCCAGTTCAAAGCAGGGTAGTAGTGATACATCAGTAAAACTCGCTACTGGGACGATCCTGTCGCCCATAAAGATGTGCTACAGATTTTAAAGGCTGAATTCCCAATCAATATTCATGGGATACCAGATAATAACAAGGAGCATTTCGTGTCAGTCTTGGATTCGATCCACTAAATCCACAAGGATTTTAAATATCCTAACAGCAACACCAGCATGAATACTAACGTGTACACCAACGATCACAGGCACGGCAACAGGCACGGCAACAGCCTGAGAATGTCACTGCACTGCAGCTCACACCACCAAATCACAACAATAACGTAAGCACACAGAACTAGACGTATTTCTACAGGTGGCAGAGGAATAACAACAAAGGTTTAACTGGGGATATCATACTAACCATAATGGACCACTACCCAACCAACGGCACTTAAATTTTGGCACTCAGTGGCAACGAAACACAGCTAATTCGCCACCACCTCAAAATTCTAACCATAGTAACAGGCAGGTGACCAATGCCGGACCTCCACCGAATTGGCCACCAGCTCAAATCCCAAAATTTGGCAATAGTTGTGCATGTAGGTGTGCGTCCACCACACTGGCCATTACCAGAGAATCATGCCATTCACATTGTTGAGGTGGAAGATGAGCATCCTTCAACAATGAATGAAGTGTCAAATTAGATGTGACTACATTGTGCTCCATGAAGACAGTCAAGGGGCAGAGAGGGACACCATTTCCACTGAGCAACTTCATATGTTGGAGTACAGTGACGACATAGATATTAGACAAGAGCTCTGTAATGACTTTGACTTTTGTAGAAAACTTGCACAAGAACTTGTTCAGGCTGCAGTTAACGTGGAATTCCAACCACCATTGTACTTGACACCAGTGCAGATTAATGTAAAATTTCAGAACAGAGCCATTAGTTGCATATTTCTTGTGGTGCAAGTATTATTTGTCAATTTCTTATTGGGAACGGAGTTCCTGTGAGAAAGAATTACAAAACAGACCTTCTAAGCAGCCAATGCCCTTTAGTAGTTAATGGCAGAGAAATTGTTCTAAATTAAATTAAAAATAAAGGCACATCAAAGTGAATCCCCTCAGGGGGCCAAAATGAAAACCATATCAGGTGATGTGCATGCGTGAGCACCCTATTAAATGGCGAAGATGTGATGTGTGATCGTGTGTGCATATACAAGAAAACTGAGGATACTCGAGTTAGCAGACTTATTCTTGTGTTGTTCTTCAGTTTTCTTCAGTAAACCTGAGATAATTAAGGGATATCAGTTTGTTATGGAGGAGTTCACAGCAAAAAATATTGTCTTTACTCATATTCCATCCCATAGTCCAGGAGGGAGGCCATAAGCCGCGAAATTCAGAAAATGTTGCTATGGGGCATTATAGAAACATCTTTATCACCTTACAGTAGTCTGCTGTTAGTCATACCAAAGTCTGTGGTGGGCATGCAAGAACCATCAACAAAATTATAGTTCCAGGAAGGACAAACCCAATATATTAGAAGAGTAAACCCAAAAATTCTGTGGGGCACAATGTCTGCCTAAAGTAGATCTCGAAACCTCCTACTGGCAGGTGAACTTAACAGAGAACTCACGCAACTACACAACGTATATATTCGAGGGAAGGCCATACCAATTTAAAGTATTGCCCATTGGGTTGAATGTGAGCACTGGTTCTTTGTAACGGTACTCGATTATTATTATTAGACAAGTCAATAGTATATGAAGATGACCTGCTAATATCAGCTGTGACTTGGAAAAAATATATTCAATTATCAGAACAAGTGTTAATGGAATTATTGAGTAGTGAAGTCAAATTTGGAGAAATCTAATTTGCAAAGGATAAGGTTAAGTTCCTGGCACACATCATCTTGCCAATGAGAATTGCACCGGATCCTGAAAACATCAAAGCAATTGAAAATTTATCTCCTCCCTGCAAGAAAAAACATTTGAAGGCATTTCTAAGAGTTGCTTCCTTTTTTAGGAGGTTCATTTTTAACTAGTTATTGAACAACACTGAATTATTAAACTTCTTGTGTAAGAGGATGTTTGGTTCTGGTCTGAAAGACGTTGAGAAGAATTTAACAAGATAAAACGAGCTTCAGTCACTTCAAAAGTTTTACACCCCCCCCCCCCAACATGCTGAAAGGTATCAACACTGCCTCTGATGCATCTTGCTCTTGATTGAGGGCCCACCTATTTCAAATAATAGACCAGGATGCAGGAGCTGAAGTAAGAATCATTAGTTTCGCTAGCAAGGTTCTCACAGAATGTGAGTCAGCCACTGTAGCCGAGTGGTTATAGGCGCTTCAGTTCAGAACCGCACTGCTGCTAAAGTCGCAGATTCGAATCCTGCCTCGGGCATAGATGTGTGTGATGTCCTTAGGTTAGTTAGGTTTAAGTAGTTTTAAGTCTATTGGACAGATAACCTTAAATGTTAAGTCCCTTAGTGCTTAGAGCCACTTGTACCATTTGAACAGAATGTGAAACATCGTATTCTGCAACGGAATCAGTGGCCTTGGCCGTGGTTTACTGGTTTAAAACGTTCAATTTCTACATACAAGGCAAGCATATTAGTGAATATTGTGATCATCAAGCTCTAAGTTTCTTTCTAACATTTAAATTGTTTCATTCAATACTTACCCAGTGGTCACCCTTTCCACAAGAATATGACTACGAGATCGTTCACATCCAAGTCAAAAATAATGTGATTTCCTCATGGATTACCTGAGAAGTTGGATTTGAATGAGCAGATGTCCTATTTTAAAGACTGAAAGATACTTTACACTGACAGTATTACCTGGAGGCATGCAGGGATATGGGCATTTTGCAAGACGCATATCCAAGATGGGATAGAGTTAAAGGATTAATAGCACAAAACTTACAATACAAAATAACTCAATATTACAGCATACAGAACAACGTTCCCTTCTATCGATAAAACCCTTATTGAAATGTTTGGTGTGTATGTGTTACATATATTATAAGAATATGACTACAAGATCGTTCACATCCCAGCAAAGATAATGTGATCACAGATGCCTTGTTTGGACTTCTGCAAGGATTACCTGAGTATTCGAGTTTGAATGAGAGAACATCTGGAATTAAAATACTAGTAATGAAAGATACTTTACATTGTTGGTATTACTTGGAGATGTATAGTGATATTGGAATTTTGCAAGATGCAGATCGAAGGTGGTCCAAAGTTAAACAACTAACAGCACAAAACCGACGACAATGCTCTCTTCCATCAGCAAAAACCCAATTCACATTGCTGTTCCTTATATGGAACTCATGCCTGACATGGGGGCACTTCAGAGTAGAAAATTATAAGAGGTAAGATTGCACTGGATTATTACTTTCTGTAGCTGCATCGATGGGTGCACCAGTTGATTCACTCCTGTACTGTCTGTAAGACAGACAAACCAATAGATGTTTCTAACAAAATACCTGTGCTAAAGAAGGGGAAATCGTGCCCCTTGACATCGCAGGACCTCTACCCAGGATTGTAGGAATGTCAAAGACCTAGTGGCTGTAACTGATTTGTTCTCTAAATGTCTCAAATTGTATGTTACTAACACTGCTATAATCAAAAAGATCAGGGAAGACTAAATTTGAGGAACAACAGGCACTAGGATTGTGATTATTTTCAAAAATAACGGGAATCCGATAGATCGATATTATAGTACTGTATATCATTATCGGCTACTGACATATTGAAAAATATATTGGTGTATCAATGGCAAAAATACCAACATACCGACCCATAGAGATATCGGCTGCACATTGTAAATATACTGCTGGTTTTAGAACTTTATATTTAAGTACTGATTTATTATTAGCTATTTTGTACATCAACAAGCTAGTGCCTGCTTAAATCCCTTAGAGCAAGAATTGAAAGGGAAACAGTACACGTTCGCTCTGGACGGTAACCACTTTGCTAACAGTGGTTCCTGCATGTAAGTGGTACAATAAAAACTGTCCGATGCGACTGCATTTCGATTTCATCAAAAACCGGATTTGCCCAGAACACTTCACGTCGGCTTTCCTGGTTTTTCATTTCTGCAAACGCCAACGACATAGCAGTTGCAGTGTCAAAATTAGATGGTGAAGTTAAACGTTGCTGTTCCTATTGGTAGCGCTGAGGGCCGATTGTTCATCATTTTAAGAAATTGTTTTGATGTGAAGAAATAGCACACCAAATACGTAAAAAATTGTTTTTGGGTGTGCTATTTCTTCACAGCGGAAATCGTGTTATTCTATTCACACCGCCACATGTCCCCCCTGCTGCCCCCTCCCCTGCCTGCAGTGCAATCGTCCTTCTCCTTTGTGCCACCTGTGGTTGCTTCTCACAGTCAAAGAGAAAGACTGAACGTGATGAAAGCTAAAAAAATAGTAAGATTCCTTCTCACAGTGAAAGTAAAATTAAATATATAACGAAAATAGCGAAAAAACATAAAATAAAACAAAAATATTGGCTCTTGATATTGCCATTTCAATATCGATATATCCATATAGCAGAGAAAAAACATCGGCAATTTATGTAGATACTTTTATGGAAAAGTATAGATGTATTGATATGCTATCAGCAGCCCTACTGACAACACCCCGAATTTTATCTGCATGGCATGGAAAACCTTCCTGCAAGAGCAACAAACTAGGCAAATTTTGATCTCATCTTTTACCCCAAATCCAATCCTACAGGAAGGATTTTAAGAGAGTTCAACTGTTTGATAAGGACGTAAATTCCACACCAATAAATTATACGGGTTGAGTCTGTGACCCCATTTGAGCAAGCAGTTGACAATTTATCCCATGCATCCACACCTACGTATGTCAAGGGGATCATGCTCGAAGCCAAAGGGAATGAGTGGGTAAACTCTTTCCCACAAATACCATGGTGTGACATATCAAGAGAAGAAAGAACAAGCCAGTTCCTCATTTCCCTAACAGACTCTGTGCGATTGAAGAAGGCAACTTATGACAAACAAAGAGAGATGAGTTCAGAATTTCCAGATTGATGAGAAAATACTGTTTACAACACATCCCAAGCCCTCACTTCTGGCAAACAAGAACAAGAATTGGTAGTTGGTACACAGTGATCTGTAGAATGTTATCAGAATACAGCATGAGGAATCCTGTCTCATTGCCTATCAGGATTCCAACAAGGTTAAAGCATTATACCAACACAGAGATCGAAAGGAATATGTACAACAGAGTTTCTTATATAATACAAGAGGTCTTATTCGTAAATGTTTGTCTTTTTCCTATTATTTTATTTGTACATCTTATTATCTATATGTATTTAGTACAATAAATATTGTCTGTTGTCTGAAAATGTTGAACACTGCTCGCTGCAAGGTATGAAGCACTAAATGAAATTAAAATTGCTACACCAAGAAGAAATGCAGATGATAAACGGGTATTCATTGGACAAATATATTATACTAGAACTGACATGTGATTACATTTTCATGCAATTTGGGTGCATGGATCCTGAAAAATCAGTCCCCAGAACAACCACTGCCAGCCGTAATAACGACCTTGATGCACCTGGGCATTGAGTCAAACAGAGCTTGGATGGCGTGTACAGCTGCCCATGCAGCTTCAACACAATACCACAGTTCATCAAGAGTAGTGACTGGCTTATTGCGACGAGCCAGTTGCTCGGCCACCATTGACCAGACGTTTTCAATTGATGAGAGATCTGGAGAATGTGCTGGCCAGGGCAGCAGTCGAACATTTCCTCTATTCAGAAAGGCCCGTACAGGACCTGCAACATGCGGTCATGCATTATCCTGCTGTTCAAAGTGCCGTCAATGTGAACAGGAGGTGACCGAGACATGTAACCAATGGCACCCCATACCATCATGCCGGGTGATACGCCAGTATGGCGATGATGAATACATTCTTCCAATGTGCGTTCACCGCGATGTCGCCAAACACGGATGCGACAGAACCTGGATTCATCCGAAAAAATAACATTTTGCCATTCGTGCACCCAGGTTCGTCGTTGAGTACACCATCGTAGGCACTCCTGTCTGACGCAGTGTCAAGGGTAACCACAACCATGGTCTCGAGCTGATAGTCAACGCTGCTGCTAAGGTCGTCGAACAGTTCGTGCAGATGGTTGTGGTCTTGCAAACGTCCCCATCTGTTGACTCAGGGCTCGAGAGGTGGCTGCACGATCCGTTGCAGCCATGCGGATAAGATGCCTGTCATCTCGACTGCTAGTGATATGAGGCCGTTGGGATCCAGCACGGCGTTCCATATTACCCTCCTGAACCCACCGATTCCATATTCTCCTGACAGTCATTGGATCTCGACCAACGCGAGTAGTAATGTCGCGATACGATAAGCCGCAATCGCGGTAGGCTACAATCCGACATTTATCAAATTCGGAAACGTGATGGTACGCATTTCCCCTCCTTACACGAGGCATTACAACAACGTTTCACCAGGCAACGCCGCTCAACTGCTGTTTGTGTATGAGAAATCGGTTGGAAACTTTCCTCGTGTCAGCACGTTGTAGGTGTAGTACCGGCGCCAACCTTGTGTGAATTCTCTGAGAAGCTGATCATTTGCATATCACAGCATCTTCTTCCTGTCGGTTAAATTTCGCGTCTGTAGCACATCATCTTCGTGGTGTAGCAATTTTAATGGCTAGTAGTGTACATATCTATGGGTACTACTAGTACATTAAGAATAAAGTTAAGCAGAATGCAGATAATGCATAACTAGTTAGTGGGAACTTGGTTTACTTTGTGGTTATGGAGTCATGGACACTTGACCAAGAAACAGACAGTTCATTTCAAGTGAACAGATGGTTTGTAAATATTCTGTTTAAGTACTAAATGGGAAACAGCATTTGTTTTTAAACTTCTGTGGAAAATGTTTTTCATGAACTATGTTAGTGGGAACAGCAAATGTTAAATTTGTATGTTAAAGTGAAGTGATCAGTAATGACTATGTCAGAAGCAAAATACTGCTTCAGTGGTACATTAAGAGTTTATGTATAGTACAGGTAATAAATCTTTGTATGCTGATTGGACTGTGGACCTAAAATGTACAGAATGCTTCTCATCAATACAATGTGTAATATTGAGAGAATAAGAAATCAATCACATTAGTTTTAAACCATGCAAAACTTGAAAGAAATATTTTAACATGTTGTTAAATAAGAATCGTGTCTTGCAGTCTTGTCCTTGAGCAAAATAAGCAGTTGATTTTTTTTAGTTTTTTCACAGTAGGTATTCAGTTTGATGGAACATTGAGATGACAAACAGTTACAGGATAGCGATATGCATATAAACAGATGGCGGTAGCCACGTACACAAGGCATAAAAGGGCAGTGCATTATAGGAGGTTTCTCACGTCATTATGGGCGCATAACTGGAATTAACAGAATGTAGTATTGTAGTTGGACCTTGACGCATGGGACTTCCATTTCGGAAATCGTTAGGGAATTCAATACTCCGCGATCCACAGTGTCAAAAGTGTGCCAAGAATACCACATTTTAGTCATTACCTCTCACAACTCACAACACAGTGACCGATGGCCTCCACTTGACGGTCCAGAGCAGTGGAGTTTGCGTAGAGTTGGCTGTTCTAACAGACAAGCAACACTGCGTGAAAAAACCGCAGAAATCAATGTGGGACGCACGACGTACGTATCTGTTGGGACAGTGCGGCGAACTTTGGCTTTAATGGGCTATGGCAGCAGACGACTGACACGAGTGCCTTTGCTAACAGCACGATACTGCCTGTAGTATCTCTCCTGGTCTCGTGACCATATGGGTTGAACGCTAGACAACTGTAAAACTGTGGCCTGATCAGGTGTGTCCCGATTTCAATTGGTAGGAGCTGATATTAAGATTCGAAGGTGGCACAGACTGCGCGAAGCCATGACAAGGCTCTGTGAAAGCTGGTGGTGATTCCCTAATGGTGTGAGATGTATTTACACGGAATGGACTGAGTCCTCCGGATATTCGGCTGCTTGGAGGCCATTTGCAGCCATTCACTGACTTCATGTTCCCAAACAACGATGGAACTATTATGGAGAGCAATGCGACATGTCAGCGGGTCACAAATGTTCGCAATTGGTTTGAAGAACATTCGAACAACTCGAGTGAATAGTTTGTCCACCGAGATCGCCCAGCACGAATCCCTTTGAACGTTTATGGGACATAATCCAGGGGTCAGTTCGAGCATGAAGTCCTGCACCAGCATTATTTTCGTAGTTACGGACGGCTAAAGAGGCAGCGTGACCCAGTTTTTCTGGAGGGGACTTCCAATGACCTGTGAGTTCATGCCACATCAAGATGCTACACGTTGTCAGGCAAAAGATGGTCTGATACTATGTTAGAAGGCATCCCATGACTTGTGCCACCTCAGTGTAGTAATACATGCTATTAATTGTTCAGTGGGTGTTTCACCATAATACTGAATTCCTGTTTGAGATGACGGTGGATGTATTATTTTGATTTGTTTGTCTTATCCGATTCATGCTTAGGCATCCGACTATTCACCATGTGTGAGAATAAACCAATGGTACCCAAAGCACTGAAGTTCATATTTCTACTGCTTTACTTGTATCGCGCCACTGAATTCCATGAGGGGACTACGGCCATAAAAATTAAACAAAAGTATTGTAAAGAAGGAAAAAGGAATACTTTGTTGTGTTCGATGCAGATAACTATTGTAAATATCTCTTGACCTAGGCACTATTAAGAAAATGCAGAGCCAATAATTAAAGAGACTTTGAATCAGTTCCTTCACAGGGCCGTTGTCGGACTCGTGTGTGTGAACATTGTGTTCTTTCAATCAAATTTTAACTGATAAAATTATATCGGGGACGCTGATGTGAGGGAGGGGAGGTGCTACATTATACACACAAGCAGACATCTGACAACCTTTTGAAAACGCACAGTGCCTGTGTACTCACCTCTAATCGTCTGGAAGAGACATGAAATAGAGTGATGATTCCAGAGACACTTCTCGTCTTCTGTATGTCCAGAAGTTGCCAATGAACACTCGCACTCACAAAAACACCTGATACCGGTGCAAACTGGGGTTTCAAACAGACGCCCCGCTCAGTGGTGGGTGTCAATAATGTCACTGCAAAGACTATTATCAGTGCATATTCACAGGGTGACCATATATTTCCAACTGGAAAAGAGTACATATTAATTGAACTGTCCAAAGATGTAATATTTATTTAGTCATTTAAAATACATACATTTAACATTGCCTTCGCAGATTACAAATTAAGGTTGTTGTACGCTGCAGCTTAGTCCCTCCATAATATATTTTTCTGAGGTTCCCACTTCTTCGAGAAGCAAGGTCTCTTTTCTTGTGGCATCCCAAAACTGCTGGCAGTCATAGTCAGAGTTAGTTTTTATTTTCATCACACTTTCCATTGTCTCTGCTGAAAGCCTACTTTTTTCAGATGACCAGTAATTTGAGATAACACCGAACGCTCATTCACAGACTGCATTGGTTCCTGGAACAGTAAAAATGAACTCCATGAACCTTTAAATTCTTCATTTAAATCACAAGCAGCCTTCATACAGCATTGTAGGCAAATCTCCCATTTTTCTGGAGACACACGTTATTGGTTCTCCAGGACTGCAAGTATTCTTCTGTTACTCGCTTTATGGCGCAGTACACATCAAAATAATGTTTTCGTCGCCATAGTATTGAGTAATATTTTCATATAGTTCAAAGCATGATTTAAATTCTTAATATCTTATAACAGAATTTGAGAGTAACTTCCTTAGCTCAAGCACATCTTTAATAAATCGTTTAAACCAATTTTTTAAGTACAGGATACACTCATAGTAAAATCTCCTGGCAGTTTCCTAAAACTGAATTTTGCTTAGCACAGCATTATCTGCTAATATGCTCTGCAATGTCATTAATGTAAGTGGAGTAAATGTATTCACTTGCCTGTCTTCTAACTTCTGAAGTAGATTGTCATATTCTGCTTCCACTTCAACTGCAGTAACATCTTCCCTACAAATTCTTGTAAGAAAATTACTAAACAAATTAAGGTGTGCCTGAATAAACATAAACCATAGTTCACTATCTTGCTGTACAAAAAACTTTTTTAAAGTTATTGAGGAGTCTGTATTACTTAAAAAATAGCTCTTCAGTGGTTCAAACAATTACACGAGCGCTCCACCACTGGAAAGACAGAAAGGCTCGCCGAGTCTTCCCATGCTGCAGCACTTGCCGATACTGGATTCCAATGATGTCACAGAATTCTTTCAGCTTATTGACCCATTCTGTGTCAATGTCAAAGTGATGATGTTTCTTGTAACACAGATTGTTTGTGTCATCAGGTATCGTCTTTGCCATTGCAGATTCCAGTGCATTATGAATAATATGTGCAGCATACCTTACTGTCAGTATCTTCTTCTTAAATATCTCTTCCAGTAAAGAGTGTACATTGTTACATTGACCTGTATTTGGCAGAGAGCCAAAATTGGCAGGCACGTTATCTGCAACATAACCAATAATTCTTTCTTCCAGCATTTAACACCTTAACACAATTTGAACATGTTCTACAACAGTCTCAGCAGTCTTGTTTGAAAGAATGCAAACTCGCAGAAGCCTCACTTTTACATTTATATTTATGTTGTCAGGAACGCTGGAAAATTTGGAGAATCTAATCAGAACAGGAAGCATCTTCTTGTCTTTCCTATTTGATGCATCACTTGCCACTATGGCGAAATTTGTTGACTTACCATAATCTCTTCTTTTAATCTTTCTTCAAACTAGTTATATAGAACATTCGTAACAATAGCTTCTGATTTAGTTCTTGCAACAAAAATTCGCTGATCACATGACTTTTTGAGAAGAGTGCTTGTACAACCCATACTTCTAAACGATTGATTATGTGCAACATTATGATATGACCACACGAGTTCCCTGTGATGCAGTTTCAGTTCCTCTGAACGCAGTTGCTTTGCTCCAAAGAACATTTCTAATCTAGTTTTGGAAATCGAATTTTATTTTTACTTTTAAGTTGTGCAGAGCATATTTAAATGCTGTTCAATATCAAACATTTGTTTTGAATTTACAAAATTACATTGCAGGTGACACATTTTGCCTTGCAGTCGTCTTTAAGGGGAGCCGGAACAATCCATCTCCTCCATGTTAATTTTAGAAAATAGAAGGAACATTTTTTCTAAAACCATTAAACATATGGATCTGAAATTTGGACTACATGTTCATTGAATATTTCTCTACAAAGTTATAATGTCATGTTAAGAAATATTTATTGGTTTTTGTTTTACAATTTTTTTAAACAGATGCTTATTTTTTCTCTAAAATTTTGCCCTTTTTCTTCTATAACTCTTGAATTATACAGTATTTTTTTACAATTTGTTATAAAAATGAACGAAAAGAAGTAAGCAATATTGTGTATAAATTTCATTTGTACTGTTAGCAGTTTTTGAGAAAATGTTCCTCAATGATGAAAATTTTAAAGTTATGGGAAATAGCTTCCAAAGTTTTTTAATACATTCCTGCCCCACATGATGGATTATCAGCATCCTCTTTCCAGTTTTAATTTCCTTTTCACTGGTCTTTTCTTCCCTTTGGCTGCATATTGTATGCTTTTGTCTCTTCTTCGTGCACCTCTTAGTCTTTCTTCATCAATTAGGCGCACTGTGGAAATGCAAAATTTTTATCTGTACAAACATTTTTTGGGGATCCTAATCCAAATTAAATTATTTACACTTTCATTTGGATTTTGTGTTTTCCCATGTAAACACTTTTCCAATAAACTTGGCTGTGATAAATCTCTGAATATTGGCTTAATTACATCAATTACAGCATTTGGTAAACTGGTTTTATGAGCATATTCCTTTCCTGATTGGTACTTACACCGTGAGTCATAACCTGTGGGGCACCGTGCATGTTGAGGGTGCTCATTTGTCGATGTAGTATGAAAAAATAATGCCCATACTGCTCTCCTCATATGCCCAATGCTTCTTGTATTTTGCCTAATTGCACACCCATAATACCTCTGCAATCTAGCAATTACTTCATCTGTCAATCTTCCTCTTCCTCCAAGGGTCTTACCATCACTAAGCTTCTGGGATCCTAATGTCTGCTTTAGTTTGTGCAAGCGAGCCCCCATGCACTTCTGCACATGTCCAATGCACTCCTGTTTTCTAATGTGAATTTCATTGCCATAAGGTTTGAGTTCCTCTACAGCTTTATATCCCTTAGAATCATCATCTCCTAGATAGTTAGTGTATCGTACATTATACCACTCCTGTGATCTGGAAAAAACTGCTTTCACTCCCTCTACTTCCATCGCTCCACTCGTGCCGTGAAAATTTGCTTCACAACTTTCACTATGTTCATCCTTGGTATTGCCCTTACATCTACAATGTTTTGAGAGAATAGCAACATCAATTACTTTGCAACTGTCTCCACCGGTAGCCGTCACAACTCCATTTAGATATTTATGACCTCTACATTGCCATGATCCATCTAAAGCAACAGTTAAACTTCTACAATTCCCGTTATCTGTCACAGCTTCTTCAACTGCTTTCTTCATTGTTGCTTGAGCAATATCTTGAGCAGAATATCCCACCAATTGATTATAAAATCCAAACTTGGTTGGTGGTTTTGGCAAGTTGATAATTCCACATAACATTGTCCGTGCAACACTGCCCTTTCCAGTGCAACGCAAGCCATACACTAGCTTAATATTTATATCATACACCTGCTTTCCACTATTACCACAACGAGGAATACTGTTAGAAATGGAAAACGAAACTTCTGCAGCACATTTGTCACGCTTCAATAACATTTTACATGCCAAACCAATGTGTGAAGTTATTTTCAATTCCAGTCCTCTTTCTTTGCAAACTTGGCATAATACACCATGTTTCAAAGTATTAGAGAGCAAGGAAATGTTAATTATTTCATTCACATCATTACTGTCACTTTCATAGTTCATAATTTTTCTTTGCTGTCACAAAGTTTCTTGCTGAAAGTAGTTCTATCACATTCATTTGGAGTAGTCGGTGAAGCAGTCTGAGCACCATCTCCCTTCGAAATAACAAAAGATTTCTTCTTCCACTCATTGTGCCTTTTCTTAAACACTCGATTGCTGAAACGGGGCATTTATTTATTTATTTTTATTTTATTTAGCGTATGGCTATACATGCACATTAATACATCAAGTGTTAGACATTAAAATCTTATAACAATCATGAATATAACTTATGTTTATATTGGTGAGTTAAAAGGTTATATCGCGGTTTGAGATCCATTCTAGCGCCGATGGGGATGCCTCCAGGAAGTCGGACCAGTTCCCTGCATATGCTCGCAAGGAGCATTCACCATGGATGTGTTGGATCGTCTGTCTAGGGGCACCGCAGTCGCATTCTGGTGACATCGCTCTTCCCCATTTGTGTAGTGAATCCGCACACCTGCCATGTCCAGTACGTATTCGATTTAATGCGGACCATGTTTTCCGTGTTAGTTCCATTCCAGAGATGTTGCAGTTATAGCTCTCAAACCAGGTCTATAGTTGGTCATTTGTCTTTTGGTTCCAATCTAGTCTCCATTGTTCCATGTAGTCATAGTTATTATTTTGAAGCTGCTCAGCTGTGCATATGGGTGGCTTTCTTGATTTCAATCGAGTGTGTCACAGTTGTGAGAATTCTTCTTTAATTGGTAGTTCTGGTTTTGTCTCAATCTTTCTGAGTTCGTGCAGTAGGGCCGCTTTTTACGCAGGTCCGGGGGCAGGATATTACATAGCACCGGTAACCAGTACGTGGGCGTTGATTTAACAGTTCCAGAAATCAACCCCATTGTGTTATTTAATTGCCTGTCAATAAGTTTGGTGTGACAGCTATTAATCCAGACTGGAGCGCAGTACTCAGCCACAGAGAACACTAAGGCGATAGATGAGGTGCGTAATGTTTTTGCGTTAGCTCCCCAAGTAGTACCGCTAAGTTTTTGAATGATGTTATTCCGTGTTCCAATTTTTGCAGTGGTGTTCTCCAGATGTTTTCGGTAAGAAAGAGTGCGATCCAATGTTATACCTAAGTACTTTGGAAACTTATTATGTTTGAGGTTGGTGTTTCCGAGTTTTATGTTAATAAATTCATTTGCCATTTTGTTACTAAGATGGAATGTAGATACTTCAGTTTTGTTAGGGTTTGGCTTGAGACTCCATTTCTTGAAATAATTGTATAGTATTTCAACGTCATTATTAAGGACTTCCTCTGTATTGAAGAGATACTTGTCTCTGGTAGCCAGTGCTATGTCATCCGCATAGCAAAATTTTCTTGACTTTGTGTTTGGGAGATCTGCTATATAGAGGTTAAACAGAAGAGGGCCCAATACGGAGCCTTGCGGAAGCCCATTGTTAATAAGTTTTGTTTTGCTTGTGTTTCCGTTTAGGGTGACCTGGAAGGTTCTGTTACTTAGCATATTATGTATTAAGGATGTTAAAATCTGGCAAGGAATCACTCTTAAGGGTTTGTAAATTATTCCATCTCTCCAAACAGTATCATATGCAGATGTTAAGTCTAGAAATACAGCACTTGTTTTCAATTTCTGTTGAAAGCCAGCCTCTATGTAGGATGTTAATGCCAGAACTTGGTCACAGCAACTACGGCCAGGTCTGAAGCCTGCCTGTTCTATAGGTAAGTTCTCCATAATAATCCCGCTAATTCGATTAGGGACAAGTCGTTCGAGAAGTTTGTATGTACAGCTAAGAAGTGCTATTGGTCTGTAGCTTAGCGGTTGATCTGCTGGTTTCCCTGGTTTCAGCAAAGCTATTATTCTTGCCTTTTTGAATTCTCTAGGGAGATGGTTTGTAGTCAAAATGTTCGAAAAGAAATTTGCCAGCCATTTGACTACGTTCTTTCCAGCATAGGTTAGAAATTCTGGATGTATGTTGTCAAAACCTGGGGCTTTGCCCGGTTTCATATCCTTGAGGGCAGAAATGACATCATCCTCAGTGAATGGTCTGGAAAGCTCTGACATATTTGGAGTATTCTTTTTTAGTGTTCTGAGTTCGCGCTTAATCATCCTGGTATGTGGTTTGTCTCTCAGAGCTCTTGACATTTCGACAATGTTATTTGCAATTTTCTCTGGTGTTATGGTTGGATTTTTCTGGGCTGGTCTTGTCGTACCTCCGAGTTTACGTAACAATCTCCATGCCTTCCTACTTCATTGAGTGAAATTCATTCTTTCAGTTGCTTCAGTCCATCGTTGTCTTCTTGCGGAATCTAGATTGTGGAGGAGGTCATCAGCTTTTTCTTGGTCACCACTACTAGTAAAATCCTCATATAGCTGATGGCATTTTGCATCCCATCCCGGGATGTATTCTTTTTGAAACCCCCTAGGGATGTGTTTTTTAGCTGTGGTAATTATAGCTTTCCTGAAACGATCGTAGCATTTAGGTAGTGACGGTATAAACCGGATGCATTTATCAAGGTCCGCTGAGTACTTCTCCCAGTCAGCTTTTTGGAAATTCCATCTAGGTCGAGGGAAGGACCGTATCAGGGGTACAGTGACACCGATGTCTAAAATAACAGGCCTTTGCTGGCTGTGTGGGAAATCTGTGGCAACCCTTCTATGTATAGGCACTGGTTTTCCCTCGTTATCGATGGGCATATTGATATCCATAAACCAAATACGTACAAGCAAAATTCGTCAAATACGCAAAATTGAACAGCTGAACAACCCAAAGCAAACTCCACAAGTCAACACACACGGTATAGCGTTTATGTTTACCGATATGAACAGTCGCTTGTCACAAAGATAAAGCCATACAACGTTGGAAAACAGAACACTGTCTAATTCCCCAAAGATACCTTGCTTGCAGCCAGCGAGTGGCGCCATCAGAGATGACACACCAAGTTTCTACAACCTTTTACGCGGCGCGTCAACTTTGCAGGAATAAAAAACGCACTTAGAAGGGTGAAACTAAATTTTTTTCAGAAAACTCCAAATAATTTTATAATGAAAAAAAAACAACAAAAAATATTAATTTTGTTATTTTCATCGTTCTGGCTCCCCTTAATTCGCTTTATGCCAGAATGGTCACTCTCCACACGATCTTGAAATTTATATTTCCAATGTGCCGTTTCAGTTTTTCCTCTGTTCTTGTTCAGCTGTTCACTAGTTGATCATACCCCATCCATAGTGAGATAGCAAATGCAAACTAATTCAACAAAGACACTACGTTCACTTGCACATGTACAACAATGTGCACTAATAATTCTGCAGATACGTGCGCCGTCGGCTAGACAGTGGTGGGGGCTTCGTTGCAAGTTGGCGTCTGCTCAATAAAGCCATCACCATTCTAACACAGACAAATTTTCCCTGCAATTAACAGATGGTATGACCCAGGGTACATGAAGAGAACTGCTTTACCGCACATCTGCCACACTGCACCGCAATACGTCGTAAACCACATCAGTGCTACCAACTTTGAACTCAAAGCAGTTTAGATTATGTGAAACTGCGAAGTTCAAAAAGAGTACAGCATGTGTAAATAAAGGGAAAGTGTAGAGCATACAGAGAAGAAGATGGAAAAGAGTACTTGTACTCTATTTAACCTGGTCAGCCTGAGTGTCTGGCACTCTTAAGTTGAGGGTAAATGCATTGAATTTTCATCACATGCCGTTACACTACAGTGATATTTACTAATTGCCAGTGCTAAACATTCAAATGATTACTATAGTCGAGTCAAAATTATTTGATGGTTGACATTTCACGTGTTGGAGTTGGTTTCCTTCAATCAAACGCTCAATGTAAGGCCGAGCCATTTGATGTTTGCCTATCTGCTGTAACACTTGGTCAGTTCACATCCAATTCCTCGTCTGGCTTTCTTTCTTGATATGTTTGAATCCTGAGTCATGGATCTTGAACTTTTATTTCGTATTTCATCACACATGATAAACACGCCAAAAACAATACACACACACACACACACACACACACACACACACACACACACACACACACAATGATGTTAATGAAATCCCCACGTTTCATATACAGCACGAACCAAATACTACTGGATACTCCTCCACAACATTGTGTAAACCCAAATTTTTGAAGGCTACAATTCATGGTTGCGACTGATCACTGCAGTTACAACTTATTACCTTAGTGTTATTGTATAGCGTAATGGTTAGTGCGTAAAGCTGATGTGCATAATGTCATTGGTTTGAATTTTGTCAAATGTTGCGATTTTTTGTCTTTCTAAATCTAATCAAAAGAGCTTGAGTATTATTTTTATTCAGTAATTGGTTTAAACGTAATTTTTTATTTCCAGTATTCTGTTAGGTCATTTTGATTACCATATTGCATTTTTTGTTTGTTTTTATTTTTGTTCCTATCATTCTTTTTTCATTCGAAATCTGCCTGTGTCGCCTGTAATCTACAACCAAGCGCCAACGGGGACTCCTCATCAGATTTTAACGTTTCATCTTATGTAGCCAGTGTTGGGTTTCAGGTAACAAATAATGGCGAGAAATTACAATTTTCTTTTAGTACGGAAGTTGAATTTTTTCTGTCTTGAGATTGCTCGTGGAGATCAGCTTGAATCGCCATGAACAAAGCGACCCTGATTTTAGTTCTGCTGCAAATTCCTGACCTCTGTTTACTCGAATGCGTTGCACATCACGAGATTTTGGTTAGCTTAGGAGATGAGTTTAAATTCAGAGCTACAAGGCGCGTCGTCTGCCGCATCTTAGTCATTGGTTACATAAAATCAGCTGTCGACCGAGCATCTCAGATTTCCAATGTACCTTGCGGCTGCCATTTCCGTGTTACACATTAACAGTATTTGTGAAGTGACCTTCCATGTTTATGTGTCACCTATAACCGAGAGGTAGCCAGCAGCCGATGTGGCAACACTGTAGCAGCAACTGACAGACGACAAACATCAAGCAATTTGATTTAGACAATTGGTTCTAATAAGTACAGTCTGTGGTATGAGTTGACGAGGACATTTAAGTGTGTAAATATGTTATGCATTTAAGTCAGCAAACATGGTTATCAACTTATAACTGGTAAAAGACACAAGTCCCCACAGATCCAGGTTGTACAAGTGTACATACATGTAAATTAAAACTTGTGTATGAAATAATTGTACTCCACCAATTTTATGACAGGGTAGCAAAGCATATCATGCCTTAATGTAACACTGATACTGCCCATTTGAGCGTTTAATGAATTCCTTGACGAACTGGTTGAAGCACATCACTCCGTCCAACCTGAGGAGCGTTCATCATCTGTCTGTCCCTCGATGTGGTGGTTCCTGATTTTGTATCTTCACCTCAGTTGTCAACAGAGGCACTGACCTGTCGCCACGTGACAACCTTGGACGCCCACTTCAGCCACATGCCACCATAGAACAGTGTTGGAGCCTTCATTAAAAAAAAAAGAATGTCATTTCATTACTCTGTACAAAACTTTTCTCAGTAACTAGACTTCCAAACGAAAACTGTATAACACAGACCAAAAAATGTAGTGACCTCATCAATCAATTTTTGTTTACAAGAGAAGACAAATTTTGGATGCTTCATGTACAGACAAATCATTTATTTAAATAGTTGAACGTGTTCAAAATCTGTAAATTTAGATGAAACTTGTGGCGGTCATTTTTAAGTCGAATAAAAGACGCGCTCTCTGACCGCTAGATAGGGATACCATCTGTCATAACTATGAAAGATAGCGAGACCAGAGAGGATTATTAATGAGCAATGCAGTGTGCACTAATTAATTAGTAACTGTCTGTCTGTCTGTGTTGGGATCGGAAAGAGACTTAATGCAAGTGCGCGCCTGCCAACTATCAGTAACATTGTGAAAGTTTCACATAAAGGTTGTGTGTGCAAATATATTCCGGACAGTTATAAAAAAATTGTTTGAATATTTATTTATCAGTCCTCCAAAACCCACCGTAACAATTTTGGACGATCGTGAGGGCCTGCAAGGATACCAATAGTAATGGAGGGAAACTCCAACATGTTACTGTAACGTTGAAGATGTATAAAAGAAAAATTATTTCAAGAAGTGGCATAACAACATTTATTCTTAACGAAATGTTTAACTTTTTCTTAATTAACTATGGTGACTGACTGTTTGGATAGTCGAAACCCTTTCCTTATTGGAAAACGTATTCTAGAATAATCTTAAAAAATCATTTACCGCTTTTAAATGATATGTCCCAGGTTCTATCCAAATCCTTTTTCCACACATAATACCCTACAAATGGCGACTGAAGACTGACAGAAATCTCCAAAAATTTTATGTCTATGAACAACAAAAATTAGAATACATTATTGGAGATCAAATAGTACTTATAATATTTGTTGGAATGTTTATAGTATTTGAGGGAGAATGACAATAATACTGGGAACAAGAAACAATTAAACCATCCAAATATCATGGAAATTACAAAATTCCGAATTGCAAGGAATCGTGAATAACATAACTTTCAAGGTAGGGGCAAGAGTACTGCTGAATTTTATGCTTGTAAGTGCAATCCCATCACGACCCTATACTTTGTTCAGTTTTCCCACATTTGTAATGTGTATTCTTGTGACGTAATAGTACACAACTACGCAAAAAGTAATTTCTAAAGATACAAACGAAGAGTTTTCTGTAATAATTTAACATTTCTTATATACTGTATTTACTTGAATCTAGCATGCACTTTTTTCTACCATACGAAATACTCAAAATTGGGGTGCGTATAAGATTCGACGGCGCATTAGATTCGAGTACAAACTTGAATCGTTCACCAATGTTTCTTACCCTATGTGATCAGAAGTAGTAAAACATTTATTAAACTCTAGCAAGAGAATATAGTTACGGTATCTGTGAATTAAAGAAAGGAAGACGTAAATCGAGTAAGAGGTTATCGAGTTAAAAGAGCTGGTATATATTTACAGTTCTGAATTCTGTTCACAGGTGTCAGCACAAAATCCATTACTGCCAAGAGAGCAAATTTTTCTTTAGTAGTTGGTTCAAATAGAATATGTCTTTTTTTTTATTTGAATTATAGGTACTGTCCCGTACATTACAATGCATTGCTGTACTTCTCACCCGCCTTTCATTGTTGTTGGCCTACTACAGTACTTTGCATTGTATTTGCATTAGGTAGGCATGAAATGGAAGGAAAGCAGAGAAGAATATAGTATGAAGCTACATTCAAGGGTAAAGTAATTCTTTATACTGAAGAATATGGTAACAGAAGGGCAGGAAGATAGTTTGATGTAACTGAGAGTAACGCTCGCTTATGGAAGAAACAAAGATTGGGATTATTTGTAACTACTGCTACTAGAAAGAAATTCACTGGCCTAACAAAGAAAGACATCCTGACATTGAAATAAATGTTTTGGAATTCGTCCAAGAAAGAGGAAAAATGGGCAACCTGTGACCAGTGACACCATCATAACAAAAGAAAAACAGGTGGCTGCAGCTCTTAATATTCCAAAGCAAGAGTTTAAGGCTAGCTGGGGATGGGTTGATCGCTTTATGAAGCGAGCAGGCTTATCTCTGCCACGCCATACAACAATATGCCAAAAGCATCCACAGGATTTTGAGAAGAAACTTCAGAAATTTCAGTGATATGTTATCACATTTCGGATAGAATAATTTTTCGATGGGCCAAACAGGCAGCGATGATGAGTCTCCAATTTGGTTTCATGTGGCATGTAATTACGTGACTAACGAGAAGGGTACAAAAGAAGTTATGATCAAAACATCTGGATGTGAAAAACAGCGAGTAAGACTAATACTGGCAATCACAGCAGATAGGAACAAACTTCCCCTTTTTTAATCTTCAAACGAAAAACAAGCCCCTGCACTTCAAAGAATGAAAAGCTATTTCCTGATGACGTCATTGTTTGGAATCAGGAGATGGGATGGATGACTGAAACTTTGATGCTTGACTGGCTCCGAAACGTGTAGGAACTCTGTCCTGGTGGGCTTTCCAAGCAGCCATCAATGACCTGTCTTGATGCATTTCGTGAGTAGTAGGACAGCCTATGTATCACCCCACTCTGCGTTGTTGCCAAATTTATTCAAGATGTCGGATCCAAGATGGCAGAGATAGATGTGGCAACATTGCAATGACATTGTGGGAAGTTCAAATTTTGGGAGAAAAAATGTCAATTGGGCTTCCTCCACTAACCTGAGAAAATGGCAGGGAAAAAAGGTTACTTGGGCTACTTCCACTAACCTAAGTCATCCAAACGCCACCTCTTCCTTGGAATTGGCACGAAAAGGACTCAGCCTGTGCTGGGCTGCTGGATAGGATAGACGTAAGTCTTTATCTAAACAGTTTGAGGCAGTAGCTCCATCCAGTGTGTTCACCATGAGGTCAAGAGTCCAACTGATCTAGTAAACAGCACTGCCACCAGAGGGCACGTCGTCTCTCCCACGATTTAATTCAAGATGGCGGTCTGGGGAAAAATGGTGGGAACCAATAGGAACGCTCAATCCAGTCACATGTTAGACGTCAGCCAGTAGGATGGCAGTATCTGGTAACGTCATTGGAGGGGGTATAGGGTGGGCTCAGCAGCTCTGGGACCTCAGTCTCGCTCAGTCAGCCAGCAGGAGCAGCAGCAACAGCATAAGAAGAAGAAGAATCATGAAGTGTCAATAGCACTCGCAATCCAGCACAGCCCTGCAGAACGGGAAGAAGCGGAAAAGTAAGTATCCTATATCACATCTTTGTCTGTGGTTAGCATTATTATTATTATTGGTTATTTTCGTGTCTTGGTCCATAGCCCTCGACACGTCCAAGCCTGCAGGGTCGAGTGCCACTATACTGACCTCTGCTGCTTCTGGACCTGTAGCAACCTCAGCTGCCATGTTGTTGAGACCTACACTGACCTCTGGACCTGCAGCAGCAACAACCTACAGCATGTCTTAACCTGTAGCAACCACGTGGGATCCTGTAGCGCACATAGCCCACTTGCTGGAGCAGGATAAGGAGGTGTTATTGTCCATCACACATGTCGATTTGTGTGATGAGGACATGCGGTCTGCTCCCAACACATTGGATGCTACTGGTGGTCCTAAACAACAGCAAGATGGAGGACAGTACTTGTCACCAAAATACGACCCATCCCAGCAGAACATCCCTGTGCTAGTGCAGGCACAGGGTGCAGATGCCGTGGATAAGAAGTCATCAAGTGTACCCATGCTTTTCAGTTCTACATACAATTTAACTCCCAGTGGAACGTAACGTGTAAATGTTTGTATAGAAGCACATCATGTCTGGGGCTTGCATGCGAGAATAGAAATTGAAAATGCATCCAAGGGTGTTAAAATGCCAAATTCTGAGTTCGACTGGGACGAAATACGTCGTGCAGAGCGCTACATTAATCAACAGATGACTATAGACTATTATCCAACTCGTTCTCCCCCAGACATTCGCCTTCATGGTGTGACATTACCTATTACAACAGTGTATGATTACTGTGCACTATGTGTGAAATCGGGTGACGAGTGTGTTTAACTAAGGCACGCCTCAATTACCAACTTATATGCCGTGATTTCCCTAAATCGTTTCAGGCAAATGCCGGGATGGTTCCTTTGAAAGGGCACGGCCGATTTCCTTCCCAATCCTTCCCTAACCCGAGCTTGCGCTCCGTCTCTAATGACCTCGTTGTCGACGGGACGTTAAACACTAACCACCACCACCACCAACTTATATGATCTGGATACTGTGCCAAGTCTTTCATTGGAGACATTGAATCGTTGGTTGCTGAGAATAGACTCTGCAAACAATGATGTTGTAAACTTCCTACGTGTGCATAGTGTACATGGTGATGATTTGGAGCAGTACATTTGTTTGCACATGAACACTGAACCAAAAGAGAAACAGATTAAATGTGCATGTATTGTGAGGCATCCATTGGCTTGAGGGAGATACTTGTTGAATTTATTGCACATCAGAAGCTTTGTTTGGGAAATACTGCACAGATGCGAAGAAGAAGATAAAGAGAGAGTCTGATGACTTTTTAAAAAATATTGCATCCTGTGTATGATATTTAAATAAATACGAATTTATGTATATATAATCTCAAACTGTGTTTGTATTTTATTTCATACCTCTCTCATTATAGTCAAAGTATTACACTTATTAATATCATTATTTTCAGTGCTACAGCTATAATGGTGCAGCAGCAGACAATTATCCCAAACATCGCCTCACCAGTTATTGACAAAATGAATGGTAAAGTTACTCTTCATGGATAATTTCTCTGTGTAGCCAATATAGCTCAGCCGGTTAAGTGATGGAGCTATAGTGGCTTCACATAATATTACTGTCCCTTCAAGTGTATCTTTCTATATATGCCAACTACTTGTCAGTACCTAGCGTAGTTAGTATCATGGCAAGGTGGGTGAAATCTCCTCATCACAAGGACTTTGTTACCGGTGACTGGTTCTGTGAAGACACAAAAGAACACCTAAGAAAGAAGAAGAACGGAATTCTGTTTCCTGATAGCATACGAGCAATTATCCATCCAATTGTGGCAAGACTAATGTCCTCATGAAGCTGCTAACACATGTAGATGGAGTCCGATTTGAACATGTTTGTCTATTCTCAAAAACACTATTTCAGCCCAAGTATCAGCTATTACAAGACATATTGGTCGGTGTAGATGGTGTTACATACACGAAATTCAGTGAACGTGGTGATGTGTCCCCCCTCCCCTCCACCCCCCGCCTGCAAAAGCAAAGGCAAACACTGTCTTCATATTTGACGATGTTGCTGTGGAAACCCAAGTCCAAATACTTCTGTTTCGGTCGTCATGTGGGTGGTGATGTATTTTATCTAAGCCAAATATATTCCAGAATCCCGAAACAATTGGCTAGGGACAATGCAAACCTCATTATAGCCTTTAAACAAGACAAACAACAGAAGGGGTGGATATTACGCTGGGAGAGAGGGGAAAAGCCATTGTGGGGGGAGTGATCATGCGATGTGAGGGATGAATGACTTTGAGCTGCCTGGCCAGAGAGAAAAGAGTATAGTGGCAGTTACTGAAGACCTTAAACGATGTTGGGCGAAGCAAAATCATTCAAGAAAGATGAACAGCATTTCACTTTTCTAACTTAAAGCTGCGTACACACTGCCACTAGGAACATGTGTCTGTTGGAAACATAGTTTCCTGCAGAGTTTCGCAGTTACTTCCGACTTTGTTTTTTGTCTCTGTTACAGTATTATCCACACTGGCAGCAAACATTTCTTCTAGTGTACTCACATTGTCTGCAACGCTATTTGTCATTTTTCGTACTGTCTGCTGCGTTTTTTTTAATTTATTGGCCTTTGGCATTAAACTTTTAGCCAGAGAAGTGAGTATCTACAGATTTAGTATACAATATGATATACACAGCATAGGCATTAGAAATTATATTAACTTCAGGGTACACTTTGTACATTCACACACAGAATACAGTAAATATATCACAACTTCTTACGCTGGAGCCTGTGTGTCTGACTTATAACTGGATTGTATCACTGCTGCCCTCACCGGTCAAAAAATTCACTGACAGCTCCAAAGAAAAGAGGGGACCGTCTTTGCTTGCTTCTGCACAGATTCACCACCTTGAGCTACACTGCTGACCATTAAAGTTGCTACACCAAACCGGGCAATACTGATATAGTCCGTTGCGGTCAGGTGTCGAAGCAGGTAGGCCACAGATATAGGTTGGCGAATTACTGCTCTGGTCAAGGCCTTAAGGAACTTGCAGCTTTGTCTGTCTCAGCATGAACACCCTAGTATCACATTGTTGATGTCTGCAATCTCACATGGGTGGACTTCGCAGTGTGGAGATGGCTGAACTTTCATCCTGTAAAGATGTGAGGGATAACAGCCATGACCTAGTTGGATGAGCGTTATAGCAGTGGTACGATGTCTGGATATGCTGATTTCGGAAAACCAGGTTTTTGCTGGATACTCGGCTGTACAGTGACATAATGTTTTCCTTTGGACTGTTATGAACCCTCCCACGCCTGTGACCATTCTTGATGGACCTTTTTCTTTACGCCAACGACAAAATCTGTATGTGGAAGGCAAGTGTAATAAGGCTGGCTATCAATCACTTTGTTCGGTCAGGTGCTCTGCCATCTCGTTACATGAGATTAGAGTGTCCCTTGATCCATAATAACCGGACAAGTTTATGTTGACTTTCACACAGATAAATTAACTTAATTATATCTAGTACATGACAGTTACTGTTGGAACCCCACTCCTGATTTTTCCAGGTTTTCCAGTGTACTCCTCGAAGTCGAGACAATAAGGATGTCATTGAACTGATTTGATGCATATTATAGGCCTTTCTTGATTGCACGAACTTTGGTAGTGAAGATGCTGGCTTCTGTCGGTAGCTTGAACATACGCTACTGGCCATTAAAATTGCTACACCACGAAGATGACGTGCTACAGATGCGAAATTTAACCGACAGGAAGAAGGTGCTGTGATATGCAAAACATTAGCTTTTCAGAGCATTCACACAAGGTTGGCGCCAGTGGCGACACCCACAACGTGCTGACATGAGGAAAGTTTCCAACCGATTTCTCATACACAAACAGCTGTTGACCGGCGTTGCCTGGTGAAACGTTGTTGTGATGCCTCGTGTAAGGAGGAGAAATACTTACCATCACGTTTCCGACTTTGCTAAAGGTCGCATTGTAGCCCATCGTGATTGCGGCTTATCGTATCGCGACATTACTACTCGCGTTGGTCGAGATGCAATGACTCTTAGCAGAATATGGAATCGGTGAGTTCAGGAGGGTAATACGGAACGCCGTGCTGGATCCCAACGGCCTCGTATCACTAGCAGTCGAGATGACAGGCATCTTATCCGCATGGCTGTAACGGATCGTGCAGCCACCTCTCGATCCCAGAGTCAACAGATGGGGACGTTTGCAAGACCACAACCATCTGCACGAACAGTTCGACGACGTTTGCAGCAGCATGGACTATCAGCTCGGAGACCATGGCTACGGTTACCCTTGATGCTGCATCACAGACAGGAGCGCCTGCGTATGGTGTATCACCCGGCGTGATGGTATGGGGTGCCATTGGTTACACGTCTCGGTCACCTCTTGTTCGCATTGGCGGCACTTTGGCACTTTGAACAGTGGACGTTACATTTCAGATGTGTTACGACCCGTGGCTCTACCCTTCATTCGATCCCTGCGAAAACCTACGTTTCAGCAGGATAATGCACGACCGCATGTTGCAGGTCCTGTATGGGTCTTTCTGGATACAGAAAATGTTCGACTGCTGCCCTGGCCAGCACATTCTCCAGATCTCTCACCAATTGAAAACGTCTGGTCAATGGTGGCCGAGCAACTGGCTCGTCACAATACGCCAGTCACTACTCTTGATGAGCTGTGGTATCGTGTTGAAGCTGCATGGGCAGCTGTACCTGTACACGCCATCCAAGCTCTGTTTGACTCAATGCCCAAGCGTATCAAGGCCGTTATTACGGCCAGATGTGGTTGTTCTGGGTACTGATTTCTCAGGATCTATGCACCCAAATTGCGTGAATATGTAATAACATGTCAGTTCTAATATAATATATTTGCCTAATGAATACCCGTTTATCATCTGCATTTCTTCTTGGTGTAGCAATTTTAATGGTCAGTAGTGTAGCTCAAGGCGGTGAATTTCTGCAGAAGCAAGCAAAGACGGTTCCCTCTTTTCTTTGGAGCTGTCAGTGAATATTTCGACTGGTGAGGGCAGCGGTGATGCAGTCAGGTGCGAAACGTCAGTAGAAATAGTGAAAGTTCGATCCAACCCTGTATCTTTACTGCCTGGACTAGGAGAGTCCTATCGATATACCCATTGTCCTGAAGGGAGCAGTTACCATTTTGGAGAAGTGGATTAACTATTTGGGCTGCTCTACTAAGAACGAAATTCTGAGTCAAGTATAATCCAGTATAGATCGGATCATGCTAGATTTAAGATTGAGTAGGACTGTAACATCAGCTCCCCACTATTCATGAGACACTGACTGTAGGATATTGAGTGATCGATCTGTCGTGGAAATCAAATATACTACATCGTTTTCCCACATCAAACAACTGTCGACAAAAAGTTTAAGCTATTTGACTGAGCTCCTTACTGGAATGGTAAAAGAACCTAATCGTTTCTCAGGCTCTTTATTATCATCCATCTCTGTCATGTGAAGACAAGCCCTGAAGATTTGGTATCTGCCAGATTCAGTCTAGTTCTGCGCATCTAAGAGTACAGCATGTACGCTGCTCAATCCAACGACCTTAGCGTCATCCTCAAACTGAGAGGAAACATGTATATGCAGATGTCATTGGCGTAACTCATTATTTTTACTGAAGGACCAAAGATTGTGCCAAGGTCTGACGAGTACAGCACGTAAAGAATAGGAGTTTAGATGGAGCCTTGCAGCAGTCCTCTGTAGACCAGACGCTGTCCATGCGATGAATTGTGCTGTTGTGTGACATAGATAATTTTTAGCTATAGGAGAGAGGACTGGTTGTGGGTAATGAGGTCTGGTACACCCATTGACTGGAGCTTCTTTATCAGGATGTTCACATCCACACTGTCATACAAGCCGGAAACACTGAAAAACAGTACTGTCAATTAGCCAGTAGTAGTAAAGAGATTTAGGCTGTCTATGGTGCCTCTTCCTTTTCAAAACCTGTATGGAGAGCGGGCAGAATGGAGTTCTTTCCAAACCATTATTCCAAACAGCATTTTATGATCCTTTCTAAAGTTTTAAACACACAAGAAGAACGAGCGATGGGACGGTATGAACTGCCCAAATCTAGGTCTTTGCCAGGCTTGATATGTGCACTAGTCGTCTGGGAAGTTGCTAGTTCCCATAAATGGATGCATATGTCGAGTAATATATAAAAGGCTTCGACCGACAAATTGGCCAGTATTTTGCAGTGGATGTCATCACATCCTGGAGCAGTATCGGTATCTTTTAAGATGTTCCTCAGTTCTGACAATTGAAGCAGAGTCAGTAAGGATTGTGTCGATCTCAGGGGTGAAGAACAAGCAGTACCTGAGGTTTGCAGTGATTCAGGGATGACTGACGGGGGAGCGACGATTTGTGCGAAGTCTTCCAACCAGCCTTGTAAACCTTTACTCAGTGGGGACTTGTCTCTGAATCTGTGTATCGTGGTCCCAACATATGACAACGGAGTTTCTCTGGTAAGCATCTCACGAAACTGTTTCCAAGACTGTTTCTTCTGGAGCCTCAAAAAAAGTTTGATGGCGTCGGCCACTTTTTTGTATTTGAGAAAATTCGCCCAAGTGCGTTCTCTTTTATAGATACTGTCTGTTAGCTTTCGTTTAGCAACTTGTCTTCACCACTCTTCATTCGACCATGAAACTGAAAGACCTTTCGGCCTCTGGATCGGTTTGACTTGGCATTTGGAAAATATGGCCACCTCATTCATTACGGAAATGAACAGATTATAACGTTTGTCTGTGAGCCCTTGCAATAAACCTGCATAACGGTGTTCCTTGATAAATATTTTTTAGGCCTACCATTCTGCTTTTGGCATGTTCCATTTCGCATGTGTGGACCTAGATCACTCTCATTTATCGTAGTTATTCGAATTGCAAAACGATCAGACTCCAGCTGGTAGCGCCAGACCTCTCACTTAAATTCTTGGGAGCTAATTGAAGATCAAAAAGTGATGTAGGTTGCAAACGAGCGTCTTCCATGCACTGGGATAGGAGTTAGGCAACCATTGTTCAGAATAAATAAAATGAATTCATCTGTGGTGTCCAAAACAGCTGCTGCATATCTGCCATCCATCTCACATCCCCAGGTCATATGGTTTTCGTTGAAGCGTCCAAAAGACAGGAAAGAGGGGAGGGTTCGAGCTGTTTAACCAATGTATACCATTCATCAATTTCGATTTTGATTCTTGAAGGGCACTATAACGCCGAGATCTAAAGCCCGAAGCCCCTTATGTGTGTGTGTGGTCGATGTATCTAGTAGGTGCAGGAACTGAGGATCTAACGAATAGTGCAACTCCATATTTCCCATCGTGTCAGTCTTTCTGAAAAATCTGGAAGCCTGGGAGCAAGAATAAAGAATGTGATTTAAACTAAGTTTCTGAGATAGCAGCATGACCGACCTGGCGCTCCATTGTGGAATTTTAATCGCCATTTTGCTGAATCACAGGTTTTAGTAACATCTGGTATATCACTGTGAAACTGGCTGGTCCCAGTGTCGCCATTTGGATTCTGTAAATGACCTGCATGTCTTGCAGTGTGAGTGACCCCAGAGCAGACGGTCTTCCTGTTTCCATTTCTGGGGTGGAACTTCCATTAAAAGAGTGTTCAATGACAAGGATGTGTGGCGTTGCATTGGGTATGGGTTGTGGCAGATCAGTCCCATTGGTAAGGTGGTAGGGTGCAGAGGTCGAGGTGGCGTTCATTGGAGTGTGGGCGCCAGGCAGGAAGCCTTGCGTCACAGCTTTGTGACTGTATATCTGTGCGCTGAGCTGGGAAGGCTCGTTCATCACGCAGGGGTGGAGGTGACAGCATTGCTTCAGCATATAGCCTATGAGAGATAGCCTTATGGACTTCCACGAAGTGATGCCTTGTCTAAAAGCGATTTCCTTAATGCACATCTGACGTGCTTACTCGGGGCACTACCAGTTTAGTGCCTTGTGCACTTGGTTGTAATGTACACACTGCACCTGAGAGGAGGAACAGTTGGCTCGAACATCATTTTCACCACAACTGGCGCATCTTAGGGCAAAGTGGCACTGGCTCCTTACATAACTGACGCCGAGCCAGTTAAAACTTTGCTGCACAGAAAATATATATATATACACTCCTGGAAATTGAAATAAGAACACCGTGAATTCATTGTCCCAGGAAGGGGAAACTTTATTGACACATTCCTGGGGTCAGATACATCACATGATCACACTGACAGAACCACAGGCACATAGACACAGGCAACAGAGCATGCACAATGTCAGCATTAGTACAGTGTATATCCACCTTTCGCAGCAATGCAGGCTGCTATTCTCCCATGGAGACGATCGTAGAGATGCTGGATGTAGTCCTGTGGAACGGCTTGCCATGCCATTTCCACCTGGCGCCTCAGTTGGACCAGCGTTCGTGCTGGACGTGCAGACCGCGTGAGACGACGCTTCATCCAGTCCCAAACATGCTCAATGGGGGACAGATCCGGAGATCTTGCTGGCCAGGGTAGTTGACTTACACCTTCTAGAGCACGTTGGGTGGCACGGGATACATGCGGACGTGCATTGTCCTGTTGGAACAGCAAGTTCCCTTGCTGGTCTAGGAATGGTAGAACGATGGGTTCGATGACGGATGTACCGTGCACTATTCAGTGTCCCCTCGATGATCACCAGTGGTGTACGGCCAGTGTAGGAGATCGCTCCCCACACCATGATGCCGGGTGTTGGCCCTGTGTGCCTCGGTCGTATGCAGTCCTGATTGTGGCGCTCACCTGCACGGCGCCAAACACGCATACGACCATCATTGGCACCAAGGCAGAAGCGACTCTCATCGCTGAAGACGACATGTCTCAATTCGTCCCTCCATTCACGCCTGTCGCGACACCACTGGAGGCGGGCTGCACGATGTTGGGGCGTGAGCGGAAGACGGCCTAACGGTGTGCGGGACCGTAGCCCAGCTTCATGGAGACGGTTGCGAATGGTCCTCGCCGATACCCCAGGAGCAACAGTGTCCCTAATTTGCTGGGAAGTGGCGGTGCGGTCCCCTACGGCGCTGCGTAGGATCCTACGGTCTTGGCGTGCATCCGTGCGTCGCTGCGGTCCGGTCCCAGGTCGACGGGCACGTGCACCTTCCGCCGACCACTGGCGACAACATCGATGTACTGTGGAGACCTCACGTCCCACGTGTTGAGCAATTCGGCGGTACGTCCACCCGGCCTCCCGCATGCCCACTATACGCCCTCGCTCAAAGTCCGTCAACTGCACATACGGTTCACGTCCACGCTGTTGCGGCATGCTACCAGTGTTAAAGACTGCGATGGAGCTCCGTATGCCACGGCAAACTGGCTGACACTGACGGCGGCGGTGCACAAATGCTGCGTAGCTAGCGCCATTCGACGGCCAACACCGCGGTTCCTGGTGTGTCCGCTGTGCCGTGCGTGTGATCATTGCTTGTACAGCCCTCTCGCAGTGTCCAGAGCAAGTATGGTGGGTCTGACACACCGGTGTCAATGTGTTCTTTTTTCCATTTCCAGGAGTGTATATATATATATATATATATATATATATATATGCACTGGGCAATGCATCCCATAAATTGCAACAAAATCTGGTAGTACTTGCAAGGCAAACTGAACCGCACCATGGCAAATGATGTGGTAATGGTAATTGCATTCTTCATCACCATGTTTGACATGAGCCTAACGTGCAAGGTGGTATAGGGTGAAACTATTGCTTGCAGGAGTACTTCCTCATTTAAGCTGCTGTCAGCATTTCTCATTATACCCTGGGACATAATGATGTGACGTGGTATATAGGCGTCCACTAGGTGAGCAGTAAATAATGGGAACTCTACCAGTAAGTTAGCTGTTATGAGAGAGTGAAGTTCACTTTTGATTCTGTTCCGTCCTATTGACAGGATATTTGTAATTTCTTGCCTGTACTGTGAATTCACTGGGTACACAAGCTTTCTAATCGCTGTCAGATGCAGCCTACCAACGTTACCTACATATACTTCCACATACACACATCAAAAAAAGTTTTGCATCACCTCGGTTCCGAGAGTATCAGAAACTGTACAGAAAATTGGAATAGAGATCAACATAAACTTCATTTCCATTCTTTTTATTGCTTATAAAAACCACACATTGAATGTTGTAGCACTATACAGCGACACCTTCAGAGGTGGTGATTCACATCGGTGTACCCACCGGTACCTCTAATATCCAGTAGCACGTCCTGTCGCTTTATTGCATACCTCTATTAGTTGTGGCATACTATGCACAAGGCACTGTTGATCCAGATTGTCCCACTCCTCAATGGCGATTCGGTGTAGATCCCTCAGAGTAGTTGGTGGGTCACGTGGTTCATAAACAGCCCTTTTCAGTCTATCCCAGGCATGTTCGATAGCGTTCATGTCTAGAGAACATGTTGGCCACTCTAGTTGAGCGATGTTGCTATCCTGAAGGAAGTCATTCACAAGATGTACACCATGGGGGCAGCGCGAATTGTTGTCCATGAAGACGAATGCCTCGCCAATATGCTGCCGATATGGTTGCACTATCGGTCGGAAGATGACATTCATGTATCATACGGTCGTTATGGCGCCTTCCATGAACACCAGCGGCGTACGTCGTCCACACTTTATGCCACCCCAAAACAGCAGGGAACCTCAACCTTGCTGCACTCGTTGGACAATGTGTCTAAAGCATTCAGCCTGACCGCATTGCCTCCAAATACATCTCTGACGATTGTCTGGTTGAAGGCATATGTGACACTCATTGGTGAAGGGAACGTGATGCCAATCCTGAGCAGTCCATTCGCCATGTTGTTGGGCCCATCTCTACCGTGCTGCATGGTGTTGTGGTTGCAAAGATGGACCTTGTCATGGACGTCGGGAGTGAAGCTGGGCATCACGCAGCCTATTGCGCACAGTTTGAGTCGTCACACGAAGTCCTGCGGCTGCACGAAAAGCATTATTCAACACGTTGGTGTTGCTGTCAGGGTTCCTCTGAGACATAATGCATAGGTAGCGGTCATCCACTGCAGTAGTACCCTTGGGCGGCCTGAGCGAGGCATGTCATCGACAGTTCCTGCCTCTCTGTGTCTCCTCCATGTCTGAACAACATCGCTTTGGTTCACTCCGAGGTGCCTGGGCACTTCCCTTGTTGAGAACCCTTCCTGGCACAAAGTAACAATGCGGACGCGATCGAACCGCGGTATTGACCGTCTAGGCGTGGTTGAACTACAGATCGCATGAGCTGTGTACCTCCTTCCTGGCGGAATGACTTGAACTGATCAGCTGTCGGACCCCCTCCATCTAATAGGTGCTGCTCATGCATGGTTGTTTACATCTTTGGGCGGGTTTAGTGACATCTCTGAACAGTCAGAGGGACTGTGTCTGTGATACAACACCCACAGTCAATGTCTGTCTTCAGGAGTTCTGGGAGCTGGGGTGATGCAAAACTTTTTTTGATGTGTGTATACACAGAAAGGGCCAATGTCACTGTCTTGATAACAGTTATTTTTATTCACTGCATAAGGTGACCAATTGGAGGAAACATCATTGTTTGTATCACAAGTTGGAGCAAGAATAGAAGAGCTTGGCAAGCGTAAACTCAGGGTTAGCTCTCCAAGTGAAGGGCTCTCTAATGGCAAAGCCTTATGTACACGTTGCTGTGATAAGCTGGCAACTGCCTTTGTTGGGTTGTCTTACTGCTCCAAGGAGAGTGCTGCTAATTTGTCGCTCTTCTGCTCCAAGGTCTGTATGTGCACGGTATTCAAACCAGTGGTGCCAGATGAGGTGATGGTATCATAGCTGGGATGATGACTGAGAACTTCATTGGCCTCTACAACCACTGAGTGTGCTGGTCTGCTGTAGAATGAGTTATGGCTGCCAGCAAAAGGGCTGGGTAGCAGGTTTAGAATAACTTTACATGGTTCTTGTGCTAACTATTGCAACCTATCGGCAAGCTGCAACAAGAAGAATTTAGGTCTTTCTTACACATATAGCAGAAACACAAGTGACATAATGAGACTAAATGCAGAAATCCAAGTGAACAACGGAGGAGGTACACAGCTAGTGTTGTCTGCAGTTCAACCATGCTTAGGTGGTCAATACAGCGGTTCGATCGCGTCCGCATCGTTACTTTGTGCCAGGAAGGGCTCCCAACAAGGGAAGTGCCCAGGCGCCTCGGAGTGAATCAAAGCGATCTTGTTCAGACATGGAGGAGATACAGAGAGACAGGAACAGTCGATGAAATGCCTCGCTCAGGCAGCCCAAGGGTACTACTGCAGTGGATGACTACTATCTATGCATTATGTCTCACAGAAACCTTGATAGCAACACCAGCCTGACGTCCATGACAAGGCTCATCTTTGCAACCACAACACCATGCAGCGCGGTAGAGATGGGCCCAACATCATGGCGAATGGACTGCTCAGGATTGGTATCACGTTCTCTTCACCAATGAGCGTCACATATGCCTTCAACCAGACAATCGTCGAAGACGTGTTTGGAGGCAATGCAGTCAGGCTGAATGCCTTAGACACATTGTCCAACGAGTGCAGCAAGGTGGAGATTCCTTGATGCTTTGGGGTGGCATAATGTTGGGATGACGTACGCCGCTGGTGGTCATGGAAGGCGCCATAACGGCTGTACGATACATGAATGCCAACCTCCGACCGATAGTGCAACCATATCAGCAGCATATTGGCAAGGCATTCGCCTTCGTGGACGACAATTGGTGCAGCCCTCATCGTGCACATCTTGTGAATAACTTCCTTCAGGATAGCGACATCGCTCGACTAGAGTGGCCAACATGTTCTCCAGACATGAACCCTATCGAACATGCCCGGGATAAACTGAAAACGGCTGTTTGTGGACAGTGTGACCCACCAGCCACTCTGAGGGACCTACGCCGAATTGCCATTGAGGAGTGGGACAATCTGGACCAACAGTGCCTTGATGAACTTGTGCATAGTATGCCACAACGAATAGAGGCATGCAATAATGCGACAGGACGTGCTTTTGGATATTAGAGGTACCGGTGGGTACAGCGATGTGAATCACCACCTCTGAAAGTATCACTGTATGGTGCTACAACATTCAACGTGTGGTTTTCATAAGCAATAAAAAGGGCGGAAACGATGTTTATGTTGATCTCTATTTCAATTTTCTGTACAGGTTCTGGAACTCTCGGAACCGAGGTGATGTAAAACTTTTATTGATGTGTGTGCAAGGAAAATAATGCCTCGCAATCTCGGCACAGAAATGTCTTCTGCATTATGTTGGTCATTGAGAAAATTATACTAATATGTGGTGCTATTCTATTAATGCAGTAATGTTCGCATAAACAGTATAAAAGGATGTTGTCGTCCTTGGTGGGCGAAAACATGATAGAAAAGAACTGGTGGCAGTAACTTGCTACAGAATCTGAATATGGAAAACGACTGTGGTTTCCATTATTTTACTCAGCTATCATCTGCTGATTTGGAATTTCTGGCAAATATGATAGCACCATTTATTTCAAACAGAGGCAAAAGTTTCAGGAAAGCAGTTGTTACAATGAATCAAAGACTTGCTGTTACTCTTCGTTTGTTTGGCAACAGGAGATTCACTACAGAACAATGTGTACTTATTTGATGTTTTAAAGCAAGTTATATCCCAAATAGCGCCTGAAGTTTGTGGAGCAGTGTTAGAAGTACTGTAGGATTACCTAAAGCTAAGTAAATGAATATCATTGTTAAATATGCATAATAACAAACTTTTATTTGTTTTGTGTGATATGACTGAAATCATCAAAAAACACTTCTTCTACAGTGTCATCACTGTCACTGATGAATGTGACACAGGAACAACACTACTTGTTGATGCCCCCGAAACATCCACACCCACTGACAACTCCAAACTCTCAAAATAGTCTATTGTCCTTTTTAGCACAATATCTCTGGGCTTTGTCATAGCTTTTGTTCTACATGTCTATGGCGGGTTTTGGCGTATATGCAACATATTGACCATAGGTGTTGCTTTCATCATTAAAATCTTCTCCCTCTCTTTCTAGAAGTTTATTTAATGACAGGCAAGGAAACAACATTCTAGGCCCCGCTATCATGCTTCCCATCCACTCGTCTTAATTTTGTCGGTGGACGAGTCGATGTAAAAGGGCTGGCAGCATCCGCTTCATCATCGTTTACTCCCTCAGGCAAATCTTCCAAAACCTTAAATCAAATTTGTTTCTTTAGTTGTCTGGGATTCAAAAGTGCTAACGGGAAATAGCATGTGTGTTGTCACAAATAATTCAGTTCTCCCAATGTGGTGAAGGAATACATGGGAGGCAAATAACCCCACAGTTTCCTGTTGCTAGTGGGAGCGAATTTTATAATTACAAAGGGTCATTTAGCACTGTGCTCCTTGTTGTAGCTGACGTCAACTGCAACATTTTGTTCGCAGGTCTGGCTATATAGAAAGAATTTTAGATGGTAATGTATTCAAGAATGCCACAAATGAACGGATTCACAAAAATAAACGGAACTTGCCACGAGCTGAATGGTTACTTGGAGGGATGAAAGCCCTACTATATGTTTTAGTGGTAGAAGACACTTTTCCATTATGAGAAAACATTGTGAAACCTTACCCACGAAGGCATGTTCAAGATTCAAAAGAAATAATTTTTAATTTGCCTTGGGCTATAGGGGTTTCTGGAGAACACATTCGGCATTACAACTTTGATATTTCGCGTCTTTTAAAAACCTATGTTGCAGCAACCAGAGAAGGCCCCATTACAGTCGTGTGAGTCCACAGTTTTTAAGGCAGAATTGTGAAGCAAGGAACGTACATGCCCTACAAGGAACCTTTGATTCCTGTGACCAACAGGCAGGTGAGATGATACCAGGCACAGGGAGACGAGATGACACTGTATCAATTTTTACTGCACCTCAGAATATACCATGGAAACGTTCTAACACAAACAAACAAATTCGAGACGAGTTTGCATTTTTTTTAAGCCCACAATGAAGTGTAACGTGCCAAAATAACTATGGCGGGATGTTACTATACAGTATAAAACACAAATAAAGACATGCAAACATAATTTTTGTACCTATTTATTCACAGTGTCTGTAGTTTCTTGTGGCCTATGAACATCATCAAGAAACTTCGGGAATGGAAATCCAAACCATGTAGGTTAATATACTATGCCTGGACCACTACCTGATAATTTGCTTGACACTATCCTCCTCTTTTTCCTGTCGATACACGACGACAAGAAACCGTATTTCTTCCCTCCTCTTTTTTGTTTGTGCCAAATGTAGCAGCAATTCTCTGGAAAGTATCAAGTCCCTTATTAATGTTCTTGAACTGACTGCTTCACATATTCCATAAGCAGTCTTCAGCCTAGTACAGTGCTAGCAATTCGATAGCCTGCTGCCTCATCCAATCCACTTTTTTCAGAAAAATCAATCTCAAACACAGCAGAAAACAATACTATACAACTGTAAGTAACAAATGACACTATGCGACATATAAACAAACACTAGCGTGGTGCAGCTGGTCTTAAACATTATTTTTGTTGCGTACATAGTTCCGCGTAGTCAGCGTGTACACAACTTTCCCACTAGAGTGCGGCCCGCTAAGCACAACAGTGCAGGTGCAGCGCTCATCCGTCTCCGCACTACGAGATGGCGCTGCCATAGAGAAGGACCAAATTCTGCTTCTGCCGATCCGTGTATTAACACGTAACGCAGCCAATGAGATTGCTGCTAATGTAGAACCTTTTCTCCTCGTGGATCACACTCGCGCAGTGATACATGAACGCGCGAGGTATTATAACGAGTGTACAGACCTCCGATTAGTGAGTCTGCATTTGTCTGCACCAGTCTGCATTAGTCTGTACCAGTCTGTACGAGTTCTACATTTGACTGTACCAGTCTACAGTCAAGTTTCAGTTTGCGCCTAATAAGATTACCATATTCCTGTACATAGCCATGAAGATAAGTGTATAGACACTTTTGTCAAGTATCAGAGATATATGTGAGAATAAGATTAACGTACCAATACCAAAGGAACTTCAGATTATCAATTATAAATAGCATCCAGAACCAAGTTAAGTAATTTTTATGCTTGTTATTATTTTAATAAATGTGTGTGAAAATTAATCAAGTTCTGTTTAAAGTTGGTCACCAACTATCTGCTACTCTAAGCATGCAAGTGGCATTTATATCGTCTGACCTAACAGCAGAAGATAAACACGCCACGATAAGACCACGAGACATATTGCAGACACTCGCCTACTTCGTTAGGGCGACAAGTGAAATAATCTGATGGTGTGTGTACTGAAGGTCTTACAGTACGCACACCACAATTTTCTTTGATCTGTATCAACACTGCTACAGACAGATGCTTCAGGTTCCAAAACATATTTCCAGATGGTGTCCACGTCAACCAGTCAGAAATGTTACAAAAACATGTTTCAAGCTCAGTGAGTATGCAGTTTAAGCTGCATGCACATTGGCACTGGAGACATGCCTCTGTTGGAAATATGTTTCCTGCAGTGTTTCAAACCATGTTTCCAACTTTGTTTGTTGTGTTTGTTGTCTCTGTCTCTGCCCACACTGGCCACAAACATTTCCTGTAATGTATTTGCATCACCTGCTATTCTGTTTGTCATAATGTTTTCAAATGTTCAAATGTGTGTGAAATCCTAAGGGACCAAACTGCTGAGATCATCAGTCCCTAGACTTTCACACTACCTAAATTAACTTATGCTAAGAACAACACACACACACCCATGCCCGAGGGAGGACTCGAACTTCCGGCGGGAGGGGGCCGCGCAATCCGTGACATGGTGCCTCAAACCACGCGGCCTTAATGTTTTCGTGTCGTCTGCTACATTATGTGTAGATCCAAGAAAACTGTAATGATACGTGGTGCTGTATTATTAACATTAGGTTCAAGCAAACAAATATAAGTCATCGTCGTCGTTGGTGGACGAAAACATACTAGAGAAGAACTAGTGGGAATAACTTGCAGTGGGAGCTGAATATGGAAGATGGCCCCGGTTTCTGTAACTTCGTTCGGCTATTATCCATCAATTTAGAGTTTCTGGCAATATGATAGCACCATTTGTTTTTTAAAAAAAGACACAAATTTCAGGAAAGCAATTATAGTCAACCAAAGACTTCTTGTTAATCTCCTCTTTTGGCAACAGGAGATTCATTTCGGAGCCTTACAAATTTATTTCACAATTTGAAGAAGGATATATTTCAAATAGTACCTGAAGTTTGTGGAGCATTGGTGGAAGTCCTGCAGGATTATGTAAAGGTAAGTAAATGAAAAACATAGTTAAATATGCATATTATTGATTTTTTATTCATTTGGTATGATTACACACAAATCATCGAAAATTACTTCCTCAATAGTTTTTCTGGTTGCTTATGAATGTAATAGAAGAATCAATACTGTTTATTGATGCCCCTGACACATTCACTATCACTGACAACTCCAAACTCTCAGAATGGTTGAGTTCTTCTTGGATTAAAACAGCACTGGGCTTTGCCATTACTCTTGTTCTTCATACAATGGCAGTTTTCGTTGCGCATATGCCACACACTGGCCATTGGTTCAAATGGCTCTGAGCACTATGGGACTTAACTTCTGAGGACATTGTCCCCTAGACCTTAGAACTACTTAAACCTAACTAACCTAAGGACGACACACATATCCATGCCCGAGGCAGGATTCGAACCTGCGACCGTAGCGGTTGCGCGTTTCCAGACTGTAGCACCTAGAACCGCTCGGCCACCACGGCCGGCCACTGAGCATTAACGGCATATTCTTTTGAATACTGCCAATCCTGTCTTTTCGAGAAGAGTTTGCAAATAATTCTTCTAAGAGCACATGGAAGAGTACTGTGGCAAACTATGTATGGCTGTTCCTGTACAGTAAAAAATACAAATAAAGACAGGCAAGCATAATTTTTGTACCTCTTTGCCCACATTCTCTCTAGTTCCCTTCACCTCGTTAACACCATCAAGGAATTTTAGGAGCAAATAGCTGAACCATGTTGGTTTGTAGATTGCGTCCGCCCAATTGCCTGATGTTTTGGGTTTCACCATTTTCCTCTTTCCACTACACTAAGCGACGACAAGTGACCTACTTATTTCTATAAATGCTTGGTCTGTATCTAATGTAGCACCAGTTCTCTGGAGATTGCCTTATTTTTTATTGATGTTCTTCTGCTGCTTGCTTTGTGTAATCACAACCAGTCTTCAGCTTGGAACAGCAAGCTCGATACTCTGCTGCCTCGTCTATTCCATGTTTTTTTTTTCGGAAACACCCTACTTGCACACTGCCACGGCAAATTATGCATAAAGCCGAGTACACGCTGAACCTAAAATAATTTTTACTAGTGAACGCCGTTTAGAAACATGTTTCGAAACACGGAAACAGCTATTCGTAGCAGTGTCTGTAGTAATCGAAGGGAACAGTCTTTCACGCCAGCTACCACATGCCACTACTGCAGGGTACCGGAGTAGCTATATATGTTTCTAAACGGTCTCCACAAGTGAAACACATTTCAAGCTCAGTGCGTACGCGGTTTTACGCGTAAGTTGGCATAACAGTGTGCATGTACGGTGTGTCCCGTGCAAATTTACTTATGCAAGTGGTGGTAGGGGAATGCACGTGTAAGTAATTCATGCCTGTGGAGATCACTATTCACAATTCAGACTTCTCTCTGTGTGTTGTCTACAATGTTATCGTTGGTTTCCTAGAGCGGAATGACTGCAACGTCTGAGATCTTTGCCTTGCCCAAGCCATAGGGTTGTGTTTATGACACTGTTGTGCAATGTAAACAAATGAGGAGTTGATCGTGTACAGTACTTAAAGACAATTTTTTACAGCATTATTATGGTGCAGGTAATTGCCAACCGCCCTAGAGATTGCTTAGCCTGCCGTATTGTAAGTGGCTGTGGACTACTTGGAATTTCACTGTATGTGACATATCAAGCAAGGGCAATGAAGAAAAACAAATCTAGCATGTTTTTTGTTGCCAGTGGTAAGCTTACATTTTGATGACTTAACTGTTGTAATTACGCGGAAGCATACTGATAGTATGAAGAAATATTATACCCTTGTGTTACCTCTTGGTAACCGGTATTTTCTAATAGCGTTGTTCAGAGTGAAAGTAAATTTTTTCATCTGTTGACAACACCACGATAGTATTTCATAGCTATTAGTTGTTGAAGTGACCATTCTCCTTACATTTGGTTTACACACTTAAAAGAACATCATGCCTTTTTAAATGAAAAGTGGTTATTATTAGGGATGATAAACATTTCTGATCATTTTGGCTTCTCAGAGAACCATGCAAGCCTTACTTTAAAGAAGCTCCAAGAAATTTTTGGTCAGGATATTTTATTATAAGCCTTGAGATTTCATCTTCGCACATTAAGGAAAATAGGAAAGATTCAGTAGATGGTTTCCTACCTTTTCCACTTTTTTTTTTGCAACTACGGAGGTGTAATGAAAGGAAAAATGATTTTCACAGTTTATTGTGATGGAGTAAGAAAGCAGAGATGTCATCAGTGAACTTGGCATAGGGAATATATTTGGTGTTACAGGAAGGGCGAATGAAAGTAGACTTTGCCGTTATAGCATAACTTACAAAGCTAGTGATATCTGAGGATGGGCACTTTTCGACTTTTTAAATTTTTGAACTTCTCCTTAATTTGATTCCGTGTCATTCCTGTCTTTGAGATACTGACTGAAGATCTTGTTATTAATTTATCAGCAAGATCATTGCAGATTTTCTGTAACTCATGAGCACATCTCAGCATGTGAAATTCCCATTTCAGAGAACAGTAGAAGTAGTCTTTCTGTTTCCGTATAATAACCATGTTTCTTTTGTACCTAGAGAGCTTGTAATATTATTTCATGTGCTTGTTTTTCTCAAGAGGTAGACAGGAAAAGGTTGAGCTCATGTTAACCTTCCAATGGTTTGTGTTACTGTCTGGAGTTGCAGTGGCTGCTTCCCGTTGTTCTAAGGTGATTGTCTGAAATGTGATTCATGCAGTCACGAACCAGCTGAAGAATTTCTTGCCTCAATAAGCACTTGTTTTTTTTTTTATTTTATTTATTTATTTTTTTTTAACAGATAGGCAACATGATAGAAGATGGGCTTTAGGACTTTTGTGAGCAGTAAATTTTCTCTTTTCAATACAACATAACTGTCCCTTAAACATACATTCTGTCCTAGATGTCTGATAATTTTTTATGTTACTGTGAATCAGCAGTCTCCCAAATTTGTCCACAATTTGATTTTCAAAATAATGTAATTAACACACACAAATACCAGGAACTGCCATGAAACAAGCAAGTTTACAGATTAGCTTCACAGTTTGTAAATCAAGTATCACAAAATAACACTCCAACATCAGTGCTTTTTATTTACAGTTGCAATACAGTTAAATAAATATTTGTGCACTATATAGACAGAACATATTTCGTGAACTATATAATTGTAGTTGTGGCTAAAGTCTTCCTGTGAGTCAGTTAAGTAGTGAAACAAAATGTGACACTGTTGACTGTATATTACTGTATTTCTGAGTAGTATTTCATGATCAATTCCCTGTGACACCTTCAGATTTTTCTGTGGTGGATAAGTGTCCAATGAAAATGCAGGCTTTCTCAGCAAATTTAATCGAGGAAATCTCATAGGACTGTGTGCTGAGTCATGGTATTGTGGTGTAGCAACATTTCAGTGATCACCTGAGGATTACAAGTGCAAAACTTATTGAAATGTGGCTACAACACATCACAACTCGGATATTAACCGCAGAAGATATCACCAGTGCCTGGTTGAGTCCCCTGAGCGTTGTGAGGCCAAATGAGAAGCTGTGTAATGAAAAAAAGTAGTGTAACTGACATGCTAACTGATGGCATTGTTTCATAGAAAAAGGGTTGAACCCTCCCCCCCCCCTCTCCCTTTCCACCTTAAACTGTATTTTACTGTCATCTAAACATCTACTACAATGTTTCCAGAAGATTACCCCAAGCCTTCAATACTTTGCCCACCACAACCTACCTAGGCTACAGTTCGGATCAGTATATCATCACAACTAAGATTTTGTATTCACATTGTAGGCACGTGTATGGTGTCATATGCTGTATCGTCATTACACAGCATGATACTGACATCTGGTGTTCATAGATTCAGTGACTTTCCAGAGCTATTTAGTCTGTGCACTTTTGCCTTGTCTTTACAGCACCATTTAGAAAAATGTTGCAGAGTGATTCCTGACCCACTGGCTAATTGCTGGGACGTACATTGTTGGTGATGTTGACTCTGTACAAGTTTCTAAGAGGAAGCTTCCCAGAATGTTGAATCCCGGTGAACTTTCAGAAAAGCTAGATACTGTTGTTAATGATTTTTCAGCCAATTACTTATTGGCCATATTAATGTGGAATGGAGGCTAAAATGGACTTATATTCTGTTTTATCTGATATTAATGTGTCAGTGATTGATGATTATCTGCAGTGAGATGTCTTTTATACTGAGGCAAAGCCAATTAATTTTTCCACTGCTTTAAGTGTGACACTTTGCAGTCTGTTGGATTTTCATAACACAAAGGTTTCAGTGAGTTCACACAACTGTAATAAAGCGTGAAATATGGCCATCGTGATTGATGAGATTTAGCAACAAATATATAGGATGAGATTTAGCAACAAATATATAGCCAGTGTTTCACATTTTAGTGTTCCAGAGGCTACGATGCAGCGGTTATTTAACACATACACTCTTGAGACATTAAAAGAAAAGACACACCACAAAGGAATTATCCAAATGTAGGCGAAATCAATAGATGTGACATAAACCTATGGGCAAAAAAATTATTACAATTCCAGAAAAATTGGATGATTCATTCAAGAGGAAGATCTTCACAAATTGAGCAAGTCAGTACTGTATTGGTTCATCTGTGCCCCTTATGCATGTTATTGTGCTTGGCATTGATTAATATAGTTATTGTATGTCCTCCTGAGGGATATTGTGCCAAATTATTTCCAGTTGGTGCCTCAGATCATCAAAATCCCAAGATGGTTGGAGGGCTCTGCCCATAATGCTCTAAACATTCTAAATTGGCCAAGGTAGGGTTTTGCAAGCACGAAGACAATCAGTAGAAACTTTTGCGGAGTCGACGACCATGGACTTCCGTGCACCTAATATCCAGCACGGTAGCCAGTCTGTTGTGGGGCTGCCATGTACCCTGTTGATTGTAGCCCCCTGACAACACAGGGATCGCTCTGTTGATGTCTGCGCCGTTAACTCTCCACGTATGCCAAGGAGTAGATGCCTATCTCCCTGGGGCATCGTGACTCCTGGCAATGGCCATCCTGCCAGGTGGCCCTTGCTGAGGCTGGGTGCTGCCCTTGGGGAGGGCCCTTGGTCGGAGTGGTTGGCATCAGGGCAGATGACTCGCAATGAACCTTGGTACATCATCTCTTGCTGGTGGCCAGCCACCAGCAGTCTCTAAGCATTCTCGGGCTCAGTTCAACGCTCAGAAATATGATCCCAAATCATTCCCCTTCCTGGCCACACTGTGGGAGGAGCGTAAGGCTCAGGATGACAGTGACACTTATTCGTCCCGGTTCCTAGTTTGTACGAGAGCTGATGGGGAATCTTTCATGTCAACAAATCCTCAATTCTTCGTAGAACATTTAGAGGACAAGTTTGGGGAGGTGGAGGGCTTGTCCAAAATGCGCTCTGGGTCAGTATTGATAAAAACGGCACCCTCTGCCGAGTCACAAAGGTTACTTGCTTGTGACAAGTTGGGGGATGTTTCAGTTACCATCACACCCAACTACAGTGTAAATACGGTCCAGGGTATTATTTTTCCATAGGGACCTTCTTTTGCAGTCTGATGACGAGCTGCACGCCAATTTAGAGTGTTGAGGTGTTCATTTCGTCCGGTGCATTCATCGGGGTCCGAAGTATAATCATATTGCTACCGGTGCCTTCATCTTGGCCTTCGAGGGTGGTACATTACTGGAGAAGGTCGAGGTGATGGTCTACCGCTGCGATGTCAAGCCCTATATCCCTCCCCTGATGCGGTGCTTTAAGTGCTGGAAATTACTCCATATGGAAGTTCCTTCATGTCGAGATTGCATCTGAGGGCAAGGTAGAGATTCTGGCATCCGCTGAGGATGTGGAAATTACTCCATATGGAAGTTCCTCCATGTCGAGATTGCGTCTGAGGGCAAGGTAGAGATTCTGGCATCCGCTGAGGACCTAGATCTTGCCGGACTCTCAGACACAATTGATGTACTCGCACAGGTACTCAGTCGGTGGCAGCAGGTGACCCAGCGGCGTAATCTGCCTCCTCAGTCCCTTCATGCCTTTCTTGGCCATGGACAATGTCATCCTCCAGTGGAACTGCAGCGGTTTTTTCCACCGTCTTTGTGCGCTCCGACAACTTCTCAGCCTTCACCTTTTCCTCTGCATTGCTCTTCAGGAAACTTGTTTTCTGGTGATGTGAACACCCCCCACTCTGTGGCTATCGGGGTTATTATAGGAACCGGGCAGCTTATGAGAGGGTATGTGGTGGCGTCTGTATCTATGTCCTTCACTCCCTTTACAGCAAGTCTGTCCCTCTACAAACACCTTTAGAGGCTGTTGCTGTTCGGGTGTGGATGCCTCAGGCTTTTACTGTCTGCAGTCTCTATTTTCCACCAGATGGTGATGTCCCGCAGCAGGCCCTGGCTGCGCTGATAGCCCAATTGCCGCCACCTTTTCTGTTACTGGGCAGACTTTTCGATCTGCAGCCCTAGCCTATTACCATCTGTCCAATGGAGTGTGCATGACGACTTGTGCAGTAGTGACCACTTCCTGTCACTGCCACTTCTGGGCACCCCTGCAGATGAGCTATGAATAAGGCTGACTGTGACTTGTTCACCTCCATTGCCACTATTGAGCCTCTTTCCAATGACGCCACTGATGCAGTGGTTCACTCGGTCACCACAGGCATCGTTACTGCTGCAGAATCTGCCATTCCCTATTCTTCTGGTTCCCCTCAGTGGAGGACTGTGCCTTGGTGGTTGCCTGAGATCGCTGAGGTGATTAAAGATCAAAGGCGGGCACTCGAGCATCACAAGCGGCATCCCTCATTGGAACACCTAGTCGTCTTTAAACGGCTCCGTATGCGAGCTCGCCGCCTCATTCGCCAATGCGGGAGTGCTGGGAAAGGTATATCTCCACCATCGGCCTCCATACCTCTCCATTGCAGGTTTGGGCTAAGATTAGGCGACTCTGTAGCTATCAGACCCCTGTCAGCGTACCTGCGCGCTTTCACTGAATGGAGCAGTCTGTACTGACTCCAACAAAATTGCAAACCACTTAGCGGAGCATTTTGCTCAGAGTTCCGCTTCTGCAAATTACCCACTGGCCTTCTGCTCCCTGGAAGAACGGTTAGAACGTTGGGGCCTTTCATTTCACATTCGCCATCCTGAATCGTACAATGCTCTGTTCAAGGGTGGGAATTGCAAAGTGCCCTAGCCTCTTGCCCTAATACAGCTCCTGGGCCAGCACATCCACTGTCACTTGCTCAAACACCTCTCGGTGGACTGCCAGCGACGCCTCGTAGACCTTTTCAACTGTATCTGGGTTGAGGGTGAGTTCCCGTCATAATCCTCGTGTTGAAACCTGGCAAGAATCCACTGGAGGTGGACAGCTACTGCCCCGCCTCACCAACGTTCTTTACAAGTTGCTCGAACGCAAGGTGAGCCAGAGGTTGAGTTGGCTGCTTGAGTCTAGGGGCCTTCTGGCTCCGTCTCAGGGTAGGTTCCGTAAGGGCCGCTCTGCCGCCGATAATCTGGTGTGCCTGGACTCTGCCATCCGTACGGCCTTAGCCCACTGTCAGCATCTGGTCGCCGTCTTTTTTGACATGTGGAAGGCATACAATGTGGCACGGCGACATCACATCCTCCCTACGTTTCATGGTTGGGGTCTTCGGGGTCCGCTCCTGATTTTCATACAATATTTTCTCTCTCTTCATTCCTTCCTTGTGCAAGTTGCGGCCTCCCATAGTTCCTCCCGAGTTCAGGAGAATGGGGCACACAAGGGTCTGTCTTAAGTGTCTGCCTGTTTTGATTGCAATTAATGGGCTCGCTGTGGCGGTGGGAACGTCTGTCTCATCTTCCTTGTATGCTGACAACTTCTGCCGGTACTATAGCTCCACTGGCATTGCAGCTGCTGAATGACAGCTGCAGGGTGCTATCTGAAAGGCACAGTCTAGGGCTGTAGCGCATGGCTTCCACTTTTCGGCGGCCAAGACCTACGTTATGTATTTCTGCTGGCGATGCACTGTTCACCCTGAGCTACGGCCTTATCTTGACGGTGAATCTCTTGCTGTGGTGGAGACCCATCGGTTTTTGTGTCAGGAGGTGGTGTCCCTTTGGCATTGTATCCCACCGGGAGGAGATTATTTTAACTCGGCTGCGTATTGGGCACTGCGTTTTTAGCCGTCATCATTTGCTCAGTAGCGCAACCCCACCACTTTGACCACATTGCACACAAATTTTAACTGTCCACCACTTCCTGCTGGAATGCCCTTTTTTTTAACGATTTACGTTCCTGCTTGGCTTTGCTGCCTCATTTATCAGCCATTTTAGTGAATGACGCATGGCCTGTCGGCAGCATTTTACTTTTTATTCACTGCAGCAATATGGCAAAGGCCATTTAATTTTTAGTTTTGGACCTCCATTAATGTATGGATTTTTTTTTTTGCCCTTTTTTCCACTTGCCTGTTTTTAGCTGTCTCCTATTCTTTTTTTTGTGCCCTAAAGCAAAACAAACACTTGATTTTGGATGGGTTGCACAAATGATTTGTAAGCAATCTCTTTTGTAGACTGATGGCACTTCCACAGTATTCTAGCAATAAATTGAAGTCTGATTGACTCACAATGGAGCCTATGTGATCATTTCACTTCACATTCCTACAAAGTGTTGCACCCAGGTATTTGTATGAGTTGGCAGCTTCCAACAGTGACTCATTTATATTATAGTCTAGGATACTACATTTTTTCATTTTGTGAATTGCAAAATTTTACATTTCTGAACATTTAGAGCAAGTTGCCAATCTCAGCACCACGTTGAAATCTTGCCGAGATCTGACTGAATATTTATGGAGCTTTTCTAGGGTAGTACTGCATTATAGATAATCGTATCATCTGCAAAAAGCCTGATTTTATTATTTATATTGTCTGCAAGGTCATTTATATACAACATGAACAGCAAGGGTCCCCACACACTTCACTGGCACACACCCGAAGTTACTTTTACATGTGACTATGATTCCTGTCCAAAATAACATGCTGTGTCCTCCCTACCAAAAAGTCCTTGATCCAGTCACAAATTTCTCTTGATACCTTATATGATTGTACTTTTGACTATAAGCATAGGTGCGGTACTGAGTATAATGCTGTTCCGAAATCAAGAAATGCTGCATCTACCTGGTTACCTTGATCCAAAGCTTTCTGTGAGAAAAGTGCGGGTTGTGTTTCACATGATCGATATTTTCGAAATCCACATTGGTTAGCATTGAGGAGGTCATTCTGTTCAAGGTACCTCATTATGTTTCAGCTCAGAATATGTTCTAAGATTCTACATCAAATGTTAGGCAAGTGTGATCTGTGCCTTTTTCCAAGAACTGGGCAAGGTTTTTTGTCTGAGGAATCTATGATGGATTATAGTTAGAAGAGGGGCTAACTCAGCTGCAGATCCAGTATAGAATCTGACAGGGATTCCATTGGAGCCTGAAGCTTTGTTAAATTTTAACGATTTCAGCTGTTTCTCAATATCACTGATGCTAATACTTATTTCATTCACCTTTTCAGTAGTGCGAGGATTAAATTGGGACAGCTCTGTTGGGTTTTCCTTTGCAAGGAATATTTGAAAATGGAGTTAAGTATTTCAGCTTTTGCTTTGCTACCCTCAATTTCAGTTCCTGGTCTCATTCACTAGGGCTGGCACTAACTTTGGTACCATTAACAGCCTTTACATCTGACCAGAATTCCTTTGGATTTTATGAAATGTCATTTGACAGGATTCTGCTACAGAAGTCATTGAAGGCATCATGCATTCCTCTCTTGACAGCTAAATGTTTTTCATTCAGCATATCTCTTGTCTATAGCCCTATGTTTTGTTTTACATGTATTGTGCAGTAATCTCTTGTTTCTTTAGAAGTTTCTTTACATTGATTGTATGCTATGGAGGTTCCCTCCCATTATGAACTGTTATACTTCTAAAATATAAAACACACGAACACACACACACACACACACACACACACACACACACACACACACACACAACCACTGTATCTGGCCTCAGGGGCCAGACACATAGTCTGAATATTCAGAATTTACTTTTAGTCTCCATGTGGTATCATCTGTTCTTTAGAATATATTATGAACAATAACAAATTATTTTTGGTGTGTGTGTTCTTAATTTTGTAATTTATAAGGCACAAAGTCTGATTATTTTAACTATGTTAATATGCAAATTTTTGAGTGTTGTAGATGATGTTAACATGAAACACCCCAAGCACAACAAAAAGATAAAATATTTTATGTCTTTTGGTCCTGGCGCTTCACATTGGAAAATTAAATGTGGTGCGATTTCATCTTGCATAGCTTACACTTGGGAGTTTCTTTCTCTGTACCCATTGTGTGCTGGTATTTCCTGTGGCCGCCCATTAGACCTACCATGACTTTAATCTGTCTCCCATTCAAGCCCAGAAGTGTACAACTTTTCTCAAGAGATGGTTTATCTGTCATTAGCTTCCCATGTTTTTGTTACAACTACCATTGCAACAATCAATCAGAGAATGAACTTAGTCACACTTTCCACTCCGTTCTCAATAGTAATATCGCTCTGCTATCTCAGGTGCCAGTTGGCACAGTCAGTTGCAGATCATGCTTGCAGCAAGTAACTTACGTATCATGATTTGTTTTCGTTGTTTGTATTGTTTTTCTGTGTGGCTTGTTTATTTCACACACCAAATGTTCTAAACTAGTTATGAAAGTGCATAAAAAAGTGATAGGGCTATTACACCCAACTAAGCTAACTCAATACTGCATATGGGAATCTGGATGAAAAATGGTCAGTTGTTGGTGGTGTTCCCTCCCATTATGTGCAAACGTAAACTGACATCATCTCCCCCGCCCATGATTTACTGTCAGTCAACACTGTTATTCTGATTGAGGTGTAAGGCAAGGATCCAGACAGCGCTCATATTACCTTCAGTTTTGCTTTGATAACCTGACCATATTGGGGGCAGCTATAAATATTTTCTTTGACTTTGAGAAAGCCAGTGGTACTACTTAGAGTCGTCATATTTTGTGGCAGCTGCACCACACATGGAGCCTTCATGGAATATCTTCCTGTTATTTTACAATCCATCTCCTCCCCACATCCTGAGTCAGAGAAATCCTACCAGATCATCCAATACTACAGAATGATGTCCCTCAAGGTAGTGTTTTAAGTGTAATGATGTTTGCAGTTCCTATTTAAAATGTGTGTGTCCACAGAACGGACCTGTTCAGAGCTGTATATTTATGTGTGAATTCTTGCTAGTTGTAAGTCTTCGAGATAAAAATCTGCTTTTCTGCAGTTCCCAGGGTTGCCACAAGTTCTGGAAATCAGGGAGTTTCAGATGTGTTGGGGAGGGGGGGGGGGGGACCTGGAAAAATCTCATTTTTTGTCTGGTTTGATTACTGAGATGTCATGCATTGTCGCTGACTGGGTGCAGCTGAGTACGTGCACTGCTTCCCTACTCCCTCATTCTTACTGTGTCTCCCCTTCCTACCATTCCCCTCAGCTTGCAATCAGTGCTGCCACCACTTCTTGTCGTTAGCCTAGCAGTGCCAATGAAAGGCAGGGAATCATGAGAAATGGTTTGTTTGGATCTGATTCTCAGAGACTGTTGACAGAGCGGCCGGAGACGGCAGTCATGTATGCGTGAGTTGTGTCTTGGGTGATTATTTGAAAGTGTGTGCGCTCCTGTTTTCTGACAAAGGCTATGGCGGAAAATTTAGTTTTGAGAGGATGTTGCAACTCAGTGAACATCTTCATGTTGAATTGTTACCTATCCTCGTTAGTATTGATTCTCAGAGTATTTGTGCAAGTCACCCTAGTCTCATTTCATCAATAAGGTGTCTGTGACTCATGAACAGCTAGCCACACAAGTTGACTTCCATGGCGGGCCGAAACTGCACACCATTTCTGCGTGTATCTTGCAATGGATCAGGCCTGTCAATTTGAAGCCTATCATTTTCCACTAATGTGCACGCCGTGCCTGTTGGATCTAGTCTCAATGACCTGCCCCGCAGGCCACGCCTGTTTCTGTGTGGCATTCTGCAGCGGATTTTCATGGTGTACCCATGGACCCAGGACTGCGGTGCTCCTTGGCAGGCCAAAGGCTACGGGCGATGGATTTCAGGAATTGCGATTGCCTCACCGCAATTACTTTGTACAGTGCCGCATTTTATTTATTCTATTACATTTTGGCACTTTGAAAGTAATTAATATATTAGAAAGTATGGACAATAAGAAGTAGTAAATTGTGGCAGTCACTGGAGGCTTGTATGCTGTGTACTCATATATTTCTCGAACAAAAAAATCACTCAATACCTGTAAAATGAAATGATCATGTGGCATTGATGGCTGGGAAGCCCAATCCAGGGAAGTTCGGTCACCGGTTTGTAAGTCCTCATACAGGTGACACCATATTGGGCAACTTGCATGTCGGTGATCATGAAATGATGATGAGGACAACGCAACATCCAGTCCACAGGTGGAGAAAATCTCCAACCCATCTGGGAATCGAACCCATGTCTGCTGCATGGCAGGCAAACACGTTACCACTCAACTAAGCAGGTGGACACACAATGGTCATCTACAGTGCTGGTTTACACAACTCTTCCCCACCTCGTACACTTCTTTCAAGAGGCCTACTTTTTTCTGAGGTTATTTCTGAAACCAGTGAAAGTATTTTAAGTCTGTCTTGCGACTCCAAGAAAACACGTATTTTTGTCACCAAATGTCTTCTGTTTTATTGAAATAAAATAACATCAGTGGTCTTAATGAAACGCATATACCATCTGGCTTGCTTTCCCCTTCTAAAAACAGTTTGTTATTAAAGATGTTGGTACTTAAGATTTTTGCTCACAAATTTAGAAATAAGGAAGTCCCTACATTTATTTTTGTCAACTTATGTCATTACTCACCCTTGAGATCTCAAAATTTGTCAGAGAAAGATGCTAAAACTTGCCTGGAAATCAGGGAATTTCACTTGGGGAAAATTGTGGCAACCCTGAGTTCCTGTCATGTTTTAACCTTCCAGAACATACAGTGACAGCCACAACCCAAAAATTTTGAAGATTCACTTTGCAGCCACAATCTTATGTGGTTACTGAACTGTAAGTACTCTTAAAACTGAATCTCTCAAAGCATTTGATATATTGAACTACATTGTGCATTAGGGTGACGATTAGCTGCAGCTGAATTTCCAAAAGGTATAATCATGTGACTCCCACCCCAACCCTTTTCCAGTCAACAACAGTATAGTCCATCCAAAATTTATGCTCAATCAGGCAACTACTAAGTGATCCCCAAAAGTCTTGAAGTTGGAAAGTAGTACACACGTTCATTAATAACATTCAAGAGTGGTATACTCTTCCTCATCTCCACCAAACCCTTTTTTTAATTGAAAAAGACCATTATTGGGCTTATCAAGGCCACCACAGCACTTGTAATGAAACATTCTGAACCAAATTTTCATGAAAACTGTAAAAAATTTAAAAAGATTGTATTTTCGTTAATAATGCACACGATTATCAGAGAAACTGCTATGTATTTACAACTTACATTGAACCAAAGACATGATGTGAGTTAACAGATGTGCATTATTTTCTTTTTTGTTAGAAAGCATCTGGGAACAATTGTTTCAACATTAGACTGATCCATGAGAGACAAAATTGAAGTTTCGGATTTGTGCAGTGACTTACGTGTGACTAGAATTTTGTAGGATTATATGAAAATTTTCCTCCAGGATCTGACAGTAGAGGTGACTGTAGTCTCACAAATAGTCCCTATTGGATGCATAAGTTGTCATTGTTTCCTCTGCAAGTTTCCCTGTAGTATCTATTGTTGTGAAAGTGTAGTACTCTACTTTTGCAACAATCTCGAAAAGGCACCGCTAACCAAGGTGGCTCTTTGCTGTCTTTTATTACTTTACCATGTATGTACTTACTTAGACTGTGGGTTATAGTGTGTTTGTGCTTTAACCACAATTGTTGTGTTCTTGTGGATTTGAACTGTTTATTCCCAGTTTACTTTTTAAGCCGGTTGTTACTGACGCAAAAATACTTGCTTTGCTATTTTGATGATCATTTTGCCCTTTGTGACAATAAATTATGTAAGCATCATTACTAAATCCCCTCTTTGCTAACAAAAAAGACTGGGTTTATTTGTAGCCAGGAGGTCTAAAATATTTCTTTTGCATGCCCCCACATGCTTGGATATCATCGACTGTTCAGCAAAATTACAATTATTGTTTGTGAGAAGCAAGGTCTGTCTTCATGGAAACAGCTCCCCTTTCAGAAATGGGTGTGCTGGGCATTAATGCGAGTTCATTCAGAACATCTATAATGAAGGCATGCCCAATGCAGGGAACTGAAACTTTTATAAGTGTTAGTTGGCAATTTTGTGAAGAGTGCTAGTTTTTTTCAACTACTGTATATGTAAACAAATCAGTCCTAGTTGCCAAATCCACTCAAATAAAGTAAGCTTCAAGAACAGTGTTACTGCCAGAAAGTGTACAACTGGCATACATATTCTCTTGGAAGAACAAACAATATATTACTATTTGCATGAACCATGTTACTTTTTACACATGGGTGGAAAAGTTTTAAAGCGATAGAAAAAATGTAACTGACGAACACTGCTTCGGGCATCTGATAACAATATTGACCTAGGTGTTGCAAGCTCATACTGAATTATTTATCTAAAAAGAGCAGCAACTTTCAGTTGAACAAATTGCTCAAAGATATTGAGTGACTAGCCTTTTCCACACAGCTCCACTCCCTCTCTTTGTCCGTTTCCTCCATACTCGCTCTCTGACCATATCTTCCGCCTCCTCCCTCTATCCACAACCTCCTCCCCTCATTCCATCTGCAACTCCTTCTCTTCCATTTCCAACTGCCCACTACTTGTGTATATATTCCACCTGACTGATGCATCTCCCACTCTTCCCCTTCTCTGTCCATCTCAACCTTTCTGCAACCAAGCTCATCAGCATGTGTAGCCCCCTGTTCAACAATCCGATACTATGCCCACAACACACCTGTTACGCAGGGCAGGCTACACATATATACATGCCACCGTGCAAAGCAGATCAGTAAAGCAGACTGATACTACTCCAACACAAAACACCTGTTATACACAGTCACCTACATTTCTTGACCTGGAAAACTGTTTCCTGCCCTGACATGTAGGCTGCTTACAAATTAGATTGATTTGGCAGCTCCTTCATCGTAAAATTCGGCCGCCTGCACCTTCAACCACGTGGTTACCTCTTTTGGGACAGAAAAGGTGTGATTTTTGTGGATTTCCTGGAAAGAGGCACTACAATAAACTCTCAAAGGTATTGCCAAACTCTGCACAACCTCAGAAGAGCAATACAAAACAAGCGCAGGGGAAAGTTGGGCTCAAAGATCTTGGTGATTCACGACAACGCCCGGGCCCACACGGCAAATGCCACTCGTGAAGTTTTCGAATCTTTTAAGTGGGAGTTGTTTCCTCATCCGCCGTACAGGCCCGACCTGGCACTGAGCGACTTCCACTTATTCCCAGCAATGAAGTGGTTGGCTATGCAGAGTTTTGATGACGACCCACAGCTTCAAGAAGAAGTAACCACGTGGTTGAAGGCGCAGGCGGCCGAATTTTACGACGAAGGAATTTCCAAGCTCGTCCATCGCTACGATAAGTGCCTTAATTTAAATGGCAACTATGTAGAAAAGTAGTATTTAAGTGTGGCTTTCATCTGTATATAATAAAAAAAATTCCAATACTTTATTTATTTTTAATTCCAAAACGTAATGTACTTTGTGGATAGCCCTCGTATTACCTAAGTTCTCACATTGGAGAAAATGTAGTAAAGGATCTCTGTCATATCAACCAAAGCAAAATACATTTACTCATTTGTGACAGCCACGGTAACATGATAAAAGGTGTTTGAGTGGCTGAATATGATTCATTCATTCTAGAGGAATTTAACTAATATCCAGCCAGAAGTAGCTCAAATGATTGCATTGTAACACACTTCCAGCATTTGAGCTTAGCTCAAGAACTGTTGCCACTTCCAAAGGAGTTAAACTTACAAGGTCATCAGTTGGTGCAATACATCAACACATTGTGGGACTCTACCTGCTGGAACATAAACAAGCTCTGCTATTGTATGTGTGGCTGATAATGACATGCTTAGTAATTTGAAGGATCATCACTGGTGTTTGATGGAGCAGCACATAAAGCTTTGGGTCTTTTAAAAATACGTTCTGGTCTCTCCTGCTTATCGGAATTAATACCATACACAAGTTGTGGCATTAAATAAGTATTTATGGAAGTATGAGACAGCACAAAGTACCCCCAGTTGCCACACACAAAAGCTAGATTATTGGTTCCAGCTCCTTAAATAAAGATCCAAATTATTTTATTGCAATCTGTATTGACCCAAGATCTGGGGGGAGGGGCAGTTATTGAAGCTGAAAAAGTTTGACAAAAAATCCTGTTAGAATTTTGAGTAGAATTTTCTACTGGCAGCAGTTCATCTCCAATGCCTGTTAAAGAAGTACAGGAGACAAAACTAAATCACCTATGACTCGTCAAGCTCATGACCCATTTTGGGATTGCTTTAACCCGGTGGAAAATGAAAACAATACTTTGGTGTGACGGTCAACTAACATACTTGTCTGCAAGTTAGATTATTTATTATTTGAAGAAAGTTCAAATCGATCACAACCATGACCCTTGTATTTGGCCATCAGCTAATGCAGTAAAGTACCTACCTGAAATTGACTATGTGCAGCTGTGAGTTGCTGAAAGATATAGTGCTACTTTTCTTTGAAGCTGGTCTTGTTTTCTCTTAATGCAGAGAAATTAGTGTCCATTCACCATAATTTCCTTGTCGTTCAGTATGAGTAGGTACTAATTTACTTTTTTTTTCATAAAAGAAATAATAAATAGTGTTTCAATTCTAAGACGAGGTTGTTTTACTTGTGTTAGAGTATCTTACATGTGAGTTAAATAAAGTAAATTTTATGAAATTTTCATCATTTATAGGAAATCCGGTAGCAACCGGATATTGACCTACTAACTGGTATTGTATTCGCCTACTTTGTTATGGTACAAGCTTGTGTACAGATTATTCCTTCCAATAATACATCTATTCCGATAATATTTCAGTTTCCTCCTAGGATAAAGTGATTATTGATTGATAGAAGATGAATAGATCTTCCATCATTTCTGATGGGGCAAGTTAAGCAATATAATTAATGTATGCAATAAAGAAGACATCCATTTCAGTTAGTGGTATTTATGTGGCTATACAAACACAGAAAAGAATTATATAACTGTTCATCACAGCTGATAGCCTTATCATTAGTTATTTTAATGTGTGCACATTTCCCACATCTCTGAAATTGGTGTACTGAGGAACCACAGTTTTACTACTACTACCACTAATAATAATAATTATTATTATTATTATAATCAGTTCATAGAAATAAATCAGCTGTTGTCAGTTTTAGATGTGAGTTATCAAGCCAAGCACCTTCCCAATTTTGGGATGTAATGATTTACCCCAACCAGATACGGTCCTAGTGTTACTACTTGTAACAACAGTTCATAGCATGAGGACATAACACAGTTCTTTTGTCATGTGTCAACTGTACTTACATTTTGTATAAAAAAAATCAGCTTTTAGGAACTAAGAAAGTAGCATTCAATTGTGAAGTACATTAGTGTTTTCTTATAAGAGTGTGGATTTGTTGTTTGAGATGCCTTACACTTCACAAACAACTCTTATTTATATCACCACTGTAAGAATTAGTGTGAAATGTTCTGCGTAAATTAATTCAACTCAAGTATACTATTTTTTAATCTTTAAGTAACTTTTCATGCCCACTGTTCAGAAGCGAGCCATTGACCATCATCTGAAATATCTGCCAATGTTGTGAATGCAAAGTTATAACCACAAATGGTTTCCATTTCATGCGTGGTGCATGTTACAGCAACCAGTAAGGAATTTCTTGACATAAGACAGTCTTGGTCGAAAATTGTTTTGTCTATTTATTGACAGTGACATGTTTCGTCCTTGTGGGGGCTTCTTCAGATTAACAAAAGAAGTAATGTGGTGAGTCTACATTTGTCCTTTAATGCCAGCATATGGCATTAAGATAAAAGTTATAAGAAATAATCATCCTATTGTCATTAGACAAATAAAAAGTAGAAGGGACATAATACACAGTTGGCTCCATATTATCTGCCTAATGATGTTAAGATGAAAATTATAAGAAAACATTGTCCTAACGCCATATGCTGGCATTGAAGGACAGATGTCACTCACAACATTACTTCTTACATTAACCTGAAGATGACCCACAAGAATGAAACTAATCATTAGCCAATAAATAGATAAAACATTTTGCAACCAAAATGTCTTATTTCAAGGAATAACCACAAATGTAACTAAAATACATCACTTAGAGTAAATTTTACAAAAGATGTTACATAAAATATGGGAGTAGATGTATCAAAAATAAAACAAGATCTTTACTCAGAATATGGTGACATATACCACCCATCAGTATCGGAGCATAACTGATAGCACGACAACATTACAAAATTTAATTGATACCACTTGCCGCCAAGTGGCATGTATGTATAGGACAGTGACGCTGTATTGTGCCCATTTCTTCTTCTATCATTATTTATATTTTTTAAGATAAGTACAATCCTTAAAAATAATAAGACAAGAGTATATCCAACTGTGCGTATGGTATTCAGGATAAAATAAGCAGCTTTGCCATAAAACAGCTGACAGAAGCTGCCATGAGACTGAGTCGAAAAATTATGTAATTTGTACAAGATTAGTAGTAAATAGTAAAATACAAACTATTTGTATTAGGTCGCATAATGGAAACCACATTGAAAATCAAAACTGTTTTATTTGCAACAGTTAGCTACAGCTTCCAGCTACTTATCTCTATAGTCGCCGATCCGACTTAGACATTTGTCGTAGTGTTGTACCAACTTTCCCATACCCTCGTTATAGAAGGCAGCCGCCAGTGCTTTCCGCCAATTCACTACACTGGCCTACAGCTCGTTGTCTGTGCCAAAATGTTGTCTTCATAGCCAGCAGTTCATGTGAGCAGAGATGAAACTCGGAGGGAGACAATTATGGGCTGTATTGTGGGTAATCAAACTTTTCCAATTGAAATTGATGCAGGAGCAGCATCTTCATTGCCCCCGCAGAATGCGGCTGAGAATTGTATTGAAGAAGAAAACACACGGCAGTTATGTAATGATGGCTGCATAGCTTCAGGCGAAATTTCTCACCAGGCCCTTGTACTTGGTGGGAGACACTATTGTTTTAGATAGCTTTATGTGGTCCCTGTGTGCTCAGAACTAAAAAGAATGACATAACAATATTGACGGGCATACTAGAGAGACACTTCCCAACACATCTGTGCAAATCTTCATTGGATTTTCACTGTGGTTTGACCGATCATTCTTTACTTTCCGAATAGCCCTCGTACATACAAAAATGAAAATATATGGTAAAATAGTAAACCTGAGAGACATTGCATATAACCACAAAGCATGGCAGCACGTTTAGGATGGGGAGAGGTGTCTTCACTGAGTGGGAGGTGCCCCTTCAATTAAATATTAAGCACATGAGCAGTTTCGTAGTAATCATTGGCTCAGAAATATGTGTGCATTTTTATAATTGTTGTGATCTATCATTGCCATGACAAAAAAGTTGACCAAGGGCTATTATCATTAAAACATTCTTAAGGAAAACCAGGAGCTAATAACATAAAAATAGGAAAGAATGCACAAAATACAGTGTTATGCCCCATGTTGTGGTATTAGGATCTGCAGGCACAGTTGACGTGTGACGACAAAGTTTTCTTGTATAGCAGCTTATTTTATCCTGTATAGTGTACAAACTGTTGTGTGTACTCTTATATTAACGATATAAATAATAAAGGAAAAAATCTAAGGTTGTTCAACTATTTCTCTGGGTACAAAAGGGCGCCACTGATCTACACATGCATACCACCGGTGGCAAGTGGTATCAATTAAGCTTTGTAACACTGTGCTGTTAGTACAGATTCTGAAGGGTGACTCACTTAATTCCATATTCTTTACAAAGAATTTTTTTTTGTGTCTTCTACCATATTTTATGTAGATACTTTTGCAAAATTTACTCTAAGTAATATATTGTAAATTACATTTGTGGTTATGACTTTGCATTCTTGCTTGACAGATATTCTGATGATGGGCAGAGCCCAAAATTGGTCCAATAAATCACAGCAGAGTAAAAAATTATTTTAGCGACCTCTTCAGCAGTGAATAGATATTAAAGTTTACTTTATGGTCATACGCCTTCTCCCTGACTTCATGTTGCACCGTAAGTAGAAAAATACCATGTTTTTCATTCAGAATGTGGAATATTAGCAATCTGTTTCTTCAGTATCTGTAATTATTTTTCAAGGTGGTGATTGTAAACATTGTTCATATCACAAGTCTAGCCAGTAATCAATAGTCCAGTTTGCATTGTAGTGACCAGTAAACACCATTGTAAATGATTTTCTTCTAACCTCACTTCATATATTATGGTCTTCCATACAAGTTCTTGTTGTGCTCCTCACAGTGGAACTACCTAATAAAGATATATGCATTAAATAAGTGCATTTTCAGGAACCATTATAATGATGTTACTGTGTGACTATTTCTGTAGGAAGTTCTGGTAGAATATAATTTTTAATTAAAGAGACTACTCATCAAAATGCACAAATGTTGACTTATTGATACACACACAAAAGAAAGAACCTGCCACCCTTCGACCTGCATTCCTAGCCAGCAAACCCTCTCCCTGCCTCTCATCTGAGACTATCCCCAACACCACATCATCCACCTGGCATCTTGTAAGTGCATTAGTCTGTGAGCTTTATATATATTTGCGAAGAGCTTATTCATGAATCAAACCAGCTAACCCATTTTCGAGCTGCTTTAGTAACATTGGAAATTTACTGTTCTGCTGCTTGAAATAATTTATCAACAACACCACTTACAAATTAAAAAGTGTGTGTATTTTTCAGTGGCTGCAGTGCTGGGTACAGCAAGACTTTTTAATTTACCGCCCTTCAACAAATCATCAACAGAATAGATGTGCAGTCTTCATGGGACACTTGAAAACTGCACAAGTCTCGTTTATCACGCATAAAAAGAAGTGCTTCTGTGACAAAGTGAAGAACAACAAACATGCGGAACTATGCTGTAACATTTATTTTATCTAATATCAAAGAATAAACACATTAATGTAAACAAAAGAATTTAATTATATTATTTTCCAACTTTTCCAAGCTTGGTGTCAGTCTTTGGATTAGCAGTAATACTCTGTACAGCAACAATACATTCATTAATTTTGGTCTGAAGATCTCTTACATCATGTATATATAGTAATCTCAAAATTTTTGCGGCCTGGTTCAGTACGTAATCTCCTAAGTCAAAACCAAGATCAGCTTCTTGAAATGGGAATGGCTTTCCCTGCGGGAAACAAAAGTTGCTTTCAGTCAGTACTTACTATGAAAGAGAATGTACATAATTCATGGAACTGTGTGTAAAACTAACCTTTACTATTACACTCTGTGGATTTTCCAATGCATCTGCAGACAGTCGCTGACAAACAACTTTACTGATAGCTTTTAGTGTTATAAGGTGGTCCGGATGAGCAGTAACATTCAGCAATTGGGCTAAGGCATTCACACCCTTTTTAAAGTCCAGACTTTCAACTGTGAACCAAATTAGTGCAGTAAAATATAAATTTCAATTACAGTAAGTGGCTACATACAAGTTATTTCACATACTCACAATCCAAGTTATCCAGGGGATTTGAAGATATGACTTTTGGAGCACTGAGTTCTGGCTTTTTAACCTTTTCTGCAGTTTGATTCTTGTACTTGTCAACTGAAATATTAAAATTAAATATGTAACAAATTGTAGAGGCAGGTCTGCAAAACTAAAATATAAAAATCGACAGTTACACATATTACTGACACCAAGAAGTGTTAAAATGATCAACTTGCATCTTGTCTTAGGGAGCTTCACTTCAATTAATATATTTGCTGTGATGTTTCTGAAGGCCTGACTGATATTTCTCTAGGATGTTAACATGTTATGGCAGTCTGTCAGTTGATCATGAAAATAGTACACCAAGGTTTTGATACTGAAGCTAATGTGCTGATTAGCTAGTGCGCCTAGTGCCTGGGCATTTATAAGTTGGAGCAAATGTGCAGTATAAACGCCTGGCCATTTATGCATTTTAAAGATTAACTGATAAATGGCACTTATAAATTGGACAGAAAACGTAAGTATAGATTTTTAATGAGGTCAGTTATTGTGGTAACATATAATAAAAAAGAAAACAAAAATCAGGTTTAAAAGTAATTCTTGAAATAGTTTATATTAAGTAGTCTGTAGGTTGTATTTTTACTTATGCTATACTACTGCAAAATTATTAGAGCAAAAAAAGTTTATCCATAATGATTTTAATTAGGGATGAGTAATGTGCCGATTATGATTCCAGAGGACCAAGTATCGCTAATTCTCTAGTAATTGACTAGCATTGGAATTAAACGATTCCAGTGTCTTCGGCATCAATTCTTTGTTATTAAATCTTCTTTACATTAGTGTTCTCATTTTACCTTCATGGCAGTGCAGCCAATATGAAAGTAGATAAAGAAAGGAGCACCGCAGAAAACCATAGTCCATTTCAAATGTTACTACATCTGACAATAAAGCATTTTTGTCATTGAAAACAGTTTAATATTTGAGAATACATTTACTATCAAGAAACACATTCCATTCAGTAATAATTTTGCTATCAATAATCATTCATCAGTAGTATTCAGGAATTTGATACAGATTATAGGGTGTTACATTACAAAGCGACGATGTAAAGACAATGTTTTTTATACTGGCTTATCACTACACAACCATTCAACACTGTGTGTGTGCGTGTGTGTGTTTTTGAGGAGGAGGAGGGGGGGGGGGGGGGGAGGCACATGCATGGGGGAGAGGGAGAGAAGAGAACTGATAAAAATAAAAAGGACATTGTAAATGACAAGTAGCTGTCAAAAACACACACCATTCCTTGGTACAGCAAGTTGGAAAGCTAGGAAGAAAAAATGATTCTCTCTTCTTTCCCTTTGTTCTTAGTAGTAAAGGCAATGAATGACATACCTACGAGGGTTGAAACTTTAACAGTGGCAACTACTTTTTCACAACTGATACAAAAGAGTTACACGTTTGCACCTGTAACTGTCCTTCAAAGTACTTACGAGCGTTGTGTAGAACCCGTTGCCAGCAATGTGGAAGACGTAGTATACAGTTAGCAGAGCCTGATCTGTTGATGGTGTGAATGGAGCAGTCTAATGCCTGTCGAATCTCTGGAACAGTTCTGAAGCGAATGCCACTAAGTGGTTCCTTCATCTTCGAAATCAAATCAAAGTCACAAGGACTTAAGTCGTATTACTGTTCGTTTTTGGAGCATCACTTGTGACCAGCTTTGTGAAAGAAACGGCGACACTTTCTGCACAATCCACCCATCATTTTGCACGACAATGCGTGGGGATATACAGTACAATCTGTGGCTGCTCTGTTCGGTAGATGGGACTGAGAAGTACTGTACCATCCACCATACTCCACGGACTTAAGCCTTGACTGATTTGATTCCGAAGATGAAGGAACCACTTCGTGGCATTCGCTTCAGAACTGTTCCAGAGATTCAACAGGCAGTAGACTGCTCCATTCACGCCATCCACAGAACAGGCTCTGCTAATGGTATACTACACCTTCCACATCGCTGGTAACAGGTTCTACGCAAAGCTGGTGACTACTTTGACGGACATTAACAAGCACAAACATGGAACTCTTCTGTATCAGTTGTGAATAAACAGTTGCCATTATTAAAGTTCCAACCCTCATATGTTTAAATGTTAACATTTACTAACTTCTAATATTAGGAGTATCATCCCATCCCTTATTTTAATTGGTAAATTATCCATTTATCCATTCTAGCAGTAAAAACTATAAAAAGTACCTTTTTACATAAATGCCCCAATTTTGGGTATTTAAAACTGTTGTTGTTGTTGTGGTCTTCAGTCCTACAAAACTACTTTGGGCAAATTCCCATTTATAAATGTCCTGCCCACTGGGCATTTGCCCAGCCCAAATCACTAGGTACATCACATGGTAGTTTTCAGTTATCATTAATCGTTGGTAGAGACTGAATTTTGTACATACTGAAAAAAAGATGAGCCTTGAGAAACAAGTTATCCTCAATACATTGCATTTCGTATGAGGTAACTGCCTCACTACGTCTGTTTTTCTACAATCAAAAATTTTGTTTCATTCAATGGGTTGCTTAAGATAACAATAACAGTGCAGGATTCAGAGAGTACAGTGACAGTAATTCTGCAATGACCACAAGGGATTCTTTGCTTTTTCGATCCACATCCCATTGTCTACATACAAAGCCAAGATGATCAGATCATTTCCATAATTCCCAATGAAAATACACATATCTGCATCACTCTTTTTGAAATCTTCAAGAATTTACGAAATGTTTGATTCCAACAATGAGAAGTCTGATTTAAACTGTACATTGATTTTTTTAAGCTCACATATATTCATTCTCATCCAGCATCACATATTGTGGCACCTACATATAAATTTCCTCGGTTAGTTTCCTATATAGTAATGTTGTTGTTGTTGTTGTTGTTGTTGTGGTCTTCAGTCATGAGACTGGTTTGATGCAGCTCTCCATGCTACTCTATCCTGTGCAAGCTCCTTCATCTCCCAGTACCTACTGCAACCTACATCCTTCTGAATCTGCTTACTGTATTCATCTCTTGGTCTCCCTCTACAATTCTTACCCTCCACCCTGCCCTCCAATGCTAAATTTGTGATCCCTTGATGCCTCAGGACATGTCCTGCCAACCGATCCCTTCTTCTAGTCAAGTTGTGCCACAAACTTCTCTTCTCCCCAATCCTATTCAATACCTCCTCATTAGTTATGTGATCTACCCACCTAATCTTCAACATTCTTCTGTAGCACCACATTTCAAAAGCTTCTATTCTCTTCTTGTCTAAACTATTTATCGTCCATGTTTCACTTCCATACATGGCTACACTCCATACATGTACTATCAGAAACGACTTCCTGACACTTAAATCTATACTCGATGTTAACAAATTTCTCTTCTTCAGAAACACTTTCCTTGCCATTGCCAGTCTACATTTTATATCCTCTCTACTTCGACCATCATCAGTTATTTTGCTCCCCAAATAGCAAAACTCATTTACTACTTTAAGTGTCTCATTTCCTAATCTAATTCCCTCAGCATCACCTGACTTAATTCGACTACATTCCATTATCCTCGTTTTGCTTTTGTTGATGTTCATCGTATACACTCCTTTCAAGACACTGTCCATTCCGTTCAACTGCCCTTCCAAGTCCTTTGCTGTCTCTGACAGAATTACAATGTCATCGGCGAACCTCAAAGTTTTTATTTCTTCTCCCTGGATTTTAGTACCTACTCCAAATTTTTCTTTTGATGCCTTTACTGCTTGCTCAATATACAGGTTGAATAACATCGGGGAGAGGCTACAACCCTGTCTCACTCCCTTCCCAACCACTGCTTCCCTTTCGTGCCCCTCGACTCTTATAACTGCCATCTGGTTTCTGTACAAATTGTAAATAGCCTTTCGCTTCCTGTATTTTACCCCAGCCACCTTTAGAATTTGAAAGAGAGTATTGCAGTCAACATTGTCAAAAGCTTTCTCTAAGTCTACAAATGCTAGAAACGTAGGTTTGCCTTTCCTTAATCTTTCTTCTAAGATAAGTCGTAGGGTCAGTATTGCCTCACTTGTTCCAACATTTCTACGGAATCCAAACTGATCTTCCCCGAAGTTGGCTTCTCCCAGTTTTTCCATTCGTCTGTAAATAATTCGCATTAATATTTTGCAGCTGTGACTTATTAAACTGAAAGTTCGGTAATTTTCACATCTGTCAACACCTGCTTTCTTTGGGATTGGAATTATTATATTCTTCTTGAAGTCTAAGGGTATTTCGCCTGTCTCGTACATCTTGCTCACCAGATGGTAGAGTTTTGTCAGGACTGGCTCTCCCAGTATCGTATCTCCCATTTCATATTCATCTACATCCTCTTCCATTTCCATAATATTGTCCTCAAGTACATCGCCCTTGTATAGACCCTCTATATACTCCTTCCAACTTTCTGCTTTCCCTTCTTTGCTTAGAACTGGGTTTCCATCTGAGCTCTTGATATTCATACAAGTGGCTCTCTTTTCTCCAAAGGTCTCTTTAATTTTCCTGTAGGCGGTATCTATCTTACCCCTAGTGAGATAAGCCTCTAAATCCTTACATTTGTCCTCTAGCCATGCCTGCTTAGCCATTTTGCACTTCCTGGCGATCTAATTTTTGAGACATTTGTATTTCTTTTTGCCTGCTTCATTTACTGCATTTTTATATTTTCTCCTTTCATCAATTAAATTCAATATTTCTTCTGTTACCCAAGGATTTCTGCTAGCCCTCATCTTTTTACCTACTCGATCCTCTGCTGCCTTCACTACTTCATCTCTCAGAGCTACCCATTCTTCTTCTACTGTATTTGTTTCCCCCATTCCTGTCAATTGCTCCCTTATGCTCTCCCTGAAACTCTGTACAACCTCTGGTTTAGTCACTTTGTCCAGGTCCCATCTCCTTAAATTCCCACCTTTTTGCAATCACTTCAGTTTTAATCTAAAGTTCATAACCAATAGATTGTGGTCAGAGTCCACATCTGCCCCTGGAAATGTCTTACAATTTAAAACCTGGTTCCTAAATCTCTGTCTTGCCATTATATAACCTATCTGATACCTTTCAGTATCTCCAGGATTCTTCCACGTATACAACCTTCTTTTATGATTCTTGAACCAACTGTTAGCTATGATTGAGTTATGCTCTGTGCAAAGTTCTACCAGACGGCTTCCTCTTTCATTTCTTACCCCAAATCCATTTTCACCTACTATGTTTCCTTCCATCCCTTTTCCTACTCTCGAATTCCAGTCACCCATGACTATTAAATTTTCGTCTCCCTTCACTACCTGAATAATTTCTTTTATCTCATCATACATTTCTTCAATTTCTTCGTCATCTGCAGAGCTAGTTGGCATATAAACTTGTACTACTGTAGTAGGCGTGGGCTTCGTATCTATCTTGGCCACTATAATACGTTCACTATGCTGTTTGTAGTAGCTTACCCGCACTCCTATTTTTTTTATTCATTATTAAACCTACTCCTGCATTACCCCTATTTGATTTTGTATTTATAACCCTGTATTCACCTGACCAGAAGTCTTGTTCCTCCTGTCATCGAACTTCATTAATTCCCTCTATATCTAACTTTAACCTATCCATTTCCCTTTTTAAATTTTCTAACCTACCTGCCCGATTAAGGGATCTGACATTCCACGCTCCAATCCGTAGAACGTCAGTTTTCTTTCTCCTGATAACGACGTCCTCTTGAGTAGTCCCCGCCCGGAGATCTGAATGGGGGACTATTTTACCTCCAGAATATTTTACCCAAGAGGACGCCATCATCATTTAACCATACAGTAAAGCTACATGCCCTCGGGAAAAATTACGGCTGTAGTTTCCCCTTGCTTTCAGCCGTTCGCAGTACCAGCACAGCAAGGCCGTTTTGGTTAGTGTTACAAGGCCAGATCAGTCAATCATCCAGACTGTTGCCCCTGCAACTACTGAAAAGGCTGCTGCCCCTCTTCAGGAACCACACGTTTGTCTGGCCTCTCAACAGATACCCCTCCGTTGTGGTTGCACCTACAGTACGGCTATCTGTATCGTTGAGGCACACAAGCCTCCCCACCAACGGCAAGGTCCATGGTTCATGGAGGGGCTATAGTATAGTAACGTGGTCTATAAATCAAATTACAAAATCTTCTGCGGTTGAAATCATGAGCAAATGTGCATAGTGAGTCATATGTCACTACTGGAGATAAAGTTTTGTTATAGTCTAGTCCAGAGCATTTGAGTAAAGCCTCAAGCAAGGAGTTGAGATATATATCAGGAGCCATTTTCGGTTTTTCATGCTTGAATTTTGAAAATCTACTTTGGATTCATCATCTGTGGGTATGTTTTGACACAGTGAGCCAAGTGTCATTCATCTGAAGCACTTCGACTTGCCCTTCAGTTGCACATTTCCATTTTTCTTTGTCTGAATCCAAGACTGGCTCTTTAAAAGCATTTGGCTCAAGACAATTTACAGAGTTTGCACTTCAGCTCTGGCTCCTACCACATAGTCCATAAGACTGTTGCTGATCTTCAAGAGGGTATCTGGAATCTCGATCCTACTCTCCTCCTACTTTTCTGTCATCTTCAGCTTGTGGCTCAACATCATGTTCTCCATTTTCGTCATCAGTTTCCTCAGTGTTGGGGTTCAAAATTGAGAACAAATGATGCTTTGAAATGGGTTTACGGATGGTCAGGATTCCTTCAGTGAATTCATGCCACGAGATGCAATGATGTTCTTTTTTTGTGCACCAAAAAGTCCTTAAATGCAAGATTCTCCAGATACTTTGTCCATCAGCATTACAAAATACTTTGCACCAACAAGTTATTCAAACTGTATTGGTCCGCATACATTGCTGTGTATAAAAATGCCTATTTCTGAATTTCTTGCTTTGATTTTCTTGTTAAAAGATAAATGGTGAGACCTTCCATATTGACGCACTTCACAAAGAATGACGTCACATCAGACATACCTATTCCCTTGATAAGACTTGTTTTTATCAAATTTGCTATCAATGTGACATTTTTATGACCCAATCTTTCATGCTACATTTGAGGTTAATTGTGGTCGAAAATTCACATCACACATTGTGTGTTTGGTACAAAAAATGTTTTACACGTCCCGTTTTCTTTTTTGGACAACAACACTTCCACTACGATAAATGTTTACAAGCTTATCTACAAAGCTCATCTTAAAACCTTTTGCCACACAAATATCAACAGAAAACAAATTTTTCCTATTTCTGTGTCATACCGCACATCATCAATTTGTCCATATTCCCAATGCCCATGTATAACTTTTTATTTTTATTTTAATTGATCCGATTCTCTTCTGTCACATTTACTGTAATCTCCAAGTGACATTTGTGAATTTCACTAAAACATTGACACCGAAAAGTGCTGTGCTGCAATGTCCAGTGTTGGTAAACCACACATAGCTTGTATCAGCATTCTCTCGAAAATCACTTTATCATGTGGAACTTTTTCACATGATCCTCCGTCAGTAACAAAGAATGCAATACATTACCTCTATTTTTGTTCACTATTTTTCTTCTTCTCAGAATGGAACTTTCTCAACTGATGGTCATTCTTCCCACAAGCCCAGGAAGTAAACGTTACACTTGAATTCGAATTCACCTGATTTGGGTTCTTCTTCTTCTTCGTGCCAGTATGAACTTCTTCCCGGCCTTGAGACAAAGCCACTGCCAGTATGGTGAATACCCCCTCCATGTCGTTCAATTGCTTTCCTTTGGAGATGAGTCACTCAGGCAGTTTCAGAATAATTTTCTGATCCCTGGACACACTGTCCCACTTCATGACTCAGAACATTTCCGAGGATCTTGGCCATGATTGCTATGTCTGATACGGGTACACCCATGTCCTTGAGGTTGACGGTCAATGTTCACGATTTGTGAGATATGCCGCGACACTAGAATACTAGCCTTCATTCGGTACGAATGAAAGTTTTACATGAGAGACAGTTTGTTCGCTTTGAATGGTTTTCAGTGAATCATGAACAATTTCTCCCACATTTCATGAGCAGTAGTGCATGTTATAAAAAATTCAAGTTGCAAATACTCCACCATGGTTGAAATGCACTCTCTTTTAGCCACAGTATTCCAAGTAGACATTGTCAAAATCTTCACATTTTGCTATCTGGCCATCCACCACATCTCAAATGATGTAGTTGTCGAACAAAGCCAGAATTTTAAATTTCCATAGTTGCAAATTTGATCCTTTGGATTTCACTATCCTTCGAGATACCTTCATCCAACATGGCACAATAAACTATGCACGAGGTGGCTCAAACATGTATAAAAAAAAGTCATCATAAATTTCTGTCTGAAATTCTGCAATTAAACTGGGCCCACAACCTATTAAGGTTTACAGTATTAAAATTCGGATACAGGAATACAAATTAGGAGTTTTTATTAAGTCTTAATGCAAAGCAAAGTGCCCTGAATGGCAGACAAACAATGAATAAACAAATGGGGGCTACATCAAAAGAAATGCTGTAGTGTCATCAATATCTTAGACAGGGAGATTTTAAAAGCAAAAATAACATTTCAATTTCTACACATACATCCTCCACAAGACACATTATGGTGGTGTTGGAGGGTACCTGTACTACTACTAGCATTTCCTTTCCTGTTCCACTCACAAATAGAATGAAAGAAAAATGAATATCTATATTCCTCAACATCAGCCCGAATTTCTCTTAAGGCTCCTTACATTAAATGTATGCTGGTGGCAGTAGAATTGTTCTGTAGTCAGCTTCTACATTTTCTCAACAGTGTTCCTTAGAAAGAATGTCGCCTTTCCTCCGGGATTCACATTTGATTTCCTGATGCATCTCTGTAATACTTGCAGCCCTCCACTGAATTGCTTCGGTATCTTCTTTCAATATGACCTGGTGTGGATCCCAAACACCGAGCAGTACTCAAGAATGGGTTGCACTGGTGTCCTATATGCGGTCTCCTTTACAGATGAACCACACTTCCCTAAAATTCTCCCAATAAACCAAAGTAGACCATTCACCTTCACATCCCTACATGCTCGTTCCATGCCAAGTTTGTTTTGTTTGCAGATGATACAAACATTGCAATAAACAGCAAGTCAAGTACAGATTTGGAAATTGCTGCTAATCAAATTTTCACCAACATTAATAAGTGGTTTTAAGCTAATTCACTGTCATTAAACTTTGAAAAGACCCACTATATGCAGTTCACATCCTGTACGAGATTTCCTTCCAGCATGTCTGTAACATATGAAGACATGCAGATCGAAGAGGTTGACAGTGTTACATGGGATTACAACTTGAAAATAAATTCCACTGGGAAGGGCATACCACAGAATTGTTGAAGCGCCTAACAATTCTGTATTTACAGTGCGAATGATGTCAGATATAGGATATATAAAAATTAAAACTTGCATACTTTGCTTACTTCCATTCTACTACTCATATTATTGCTTACTTCCATTTTATTATTCATATTCTGGAATAACTCATCAAACCGAGCAAAAGTTTTTAGAATGCAGAAACATGAAATAAGACTCATTTGTGGTGTAAGTTCAAGATCATCATGTAGAAACCTCTTCATGGAACTGGGTATTCTAGCTGCTTCCTTTCAGTATATTTATTCCTTAATGAAATTGTTGTCAGTAATCTGTCTCTATATCCAACCAATAGCTCAATACATAGTATCAATACTACAAATAATAATAATAATAATAATAATAATAATCTGTATAAAGACCTAAAATCACTTACCTTGGTCGAAAAAGGGTTCCCATATCCAGGAACACACATTTTCAATAAATTGCCAGCAACTGGTATAAACTTAAGTTTCAGATAAAGCACAGTTTAAACATAGTTTGAAAGACTTTTAGATTGGCAACTTCTCTTCTGTAGACGCATATCTTAACAGGTAATGTTAAGCTTAAGAAAAATGTATGACAGATTTCAGTTTTGACAGTATTTCGTCACACCAGTCAAGAGTAGGTATTCTGTGTATGATAAATTTATTAAAAGTGCGTAACTATGTTTCATTCTGACAGTGTATTAATTCTGTAAATAGCAATTCCAGAATAGTGTAATATATTCACATATTTTGACTGTCTCCTGACAGGTGACCAGGGGAGTGAGTATTATATTCAAATATTTTATGTTATACTTTCTGACTTTTTCCACACCCACAAGAACCATCTCATTTTTTCAGTCTACAGAAGTCTCATCTCTTTGGTACAGCTTTGCAATGTTACACCAAGATATTTAATCAATCGATTGTGTCAACCAGTACACTACTAATTCCTGTTATTCGAATTCCTATTTTCGCATATTCTGTTTTGAAGTGAGAGTACAACAGCCTTTGCTTCCACAGCATTTTCTGAATTTCACATTAAACCATGATGAGTCTTTTCCGTCATTAATCCACTTACTCAGAACATACTTCTCCAGAACATGATTTACAGTCTGTTCAAACTTTGCCCCTCTCATAATGGGACTAAATGATGTTAATTCATTGTCTAAGTTTGGCACTAACAACTACTTATCTTCTCTTTTTAGCAGAAATACTCACCCAGTCTTCTTGATTGATTTATCAACTTTAATACCCACTGACGCTGTGATGACATCATGGTCACTAATCCCTGTCTCTATACCAGGGTGTATACATGGAGGGGGGAAAAAAAGAAGAAAGAAGAAAGAAAGAAACTGGATTTCCCAGTTGAAAATACACTTTTTCTGTGTTAAGTGGCAGTATACTTTTCCTCAGCATTGTAAAACTTATCAATCCTTTGAATGTTTATGATTTTATACACCAACGTACAATTTCCCGGCACTTTAGAAAACGAAACTTAGGAAAAATAAAAACATGTTTTGGAAACATCTTTGATGTCCAGTAACATGTACGCTGCATATTTTCGTGTTACGGAGTTATTAATTCGAATTCCACCAAACACCGCATGTTACTTTCTGAAGCATTGAAATTGAGATTGCGACGTGCTTTTGTAAGCCAGTCATAGCTCACGTCGCGTGATCTCGCCAGTTAATGACAGCACAGGACAAGACAAGTGATGTAGTCAGCCAATAGCAAGATCACTCTTAAGTACCACGAACACACAAATAAGAAAAGTTAATGGTTTAAATTACAAGAAAAGCAAAGCTTTCAAATATAATATTGGTCTCAAAGATTAAAAAGCTGCAAGAGAAGCTAAACATCCACATATAATGTTCATCTTTTTTGCGCATGTTACACTTTAAGCGACATCACACAAATTTGTCAGTAAAATTTGTAATAACAATGAAATGTCTGATCTTCTGAGCTCGAAATTCCTCTAGATGGTCGTCCTCAAAGAGTTTATTTTAAATGAGAGTCAAATGTTTTAAGAGATTCATCACACATTCTCACACATAGTTCATCTTGTGTAAAAGGAAATTTACTTCGAAAGTAATGCTTTTCAAACCGATATTTGCAATATTTTCCCGTGACCTGTTAGAAATAGGTTCGTTTCAGCAGTTGCCAGAGAGCGCCAAATAACAGGCGTCACTGTGCTTGCACAGCTACGATGACGCAGGAAGCCGGTATTTTCATTCGTGTAAAACATTAAAAGATCTTGCATTATGTCATATAAGAAACAAGACATCAGAGGACACTTCAAGAGCATTGGAATTTTGTGCAGATGTAAATTTTCTTGGAGTACCAGTACTGTACTATCTCGTGTTTGGTTCTTTATTATGGCATAATGCCATATGAGATAGAAGATGGAAAACGTGCACTTGAAATGCTGCGAACAGTTGAAACCAGCCAACAGTGTGAAATTAAACACTTCATTTAAAATAAATTGACTGCCTCAGCAGAAAAGATTAATAAAAGCCAAATCTCTTTAGCAAACTGACAAAAATAACTTTGTTCTTCTGCATGGCAATTAATGGTTGACTGTTTCAGTCTTCCGTAATTATGCAAACGTATTTTGATTCACTTGATAGCTCCTGGCCACAGAAATCCATTTTGTTTTCATTTAACGTGAGAGCAATAAATGAAGAGGAAACAGCAAAATCACTAAACGTAAACACAGGTCACATGGAGACTACCCACCTCCCCACTACAACACAGACTGCTCTGGGCATCAGCCCCAGAACTACGTTATATCTGAACCAGGGCCCAGCCACACATCTGTAGCCAGAAGTGGGAGAAGGTACTACTCACACGTGACTCAACTGTGCATGCACAAGAGCCCACCTGCAATTGCTCAAATGAATCTAATGTCAACAGTTGTCACATCATGCTCATCAGAGGCAGTTTGTTGTTAGGAAGCATTAGTCTTCCTAAAGCCTTTGACACACTTTGCTGTTGGCAGACACTTGTATGAGCACTGTGTTTTGTTGTTGTATATGGCACATTTCCTTTTCAACTAAAGTTCTTTTTTTTTTTTTTCTTTCGTTCACGTTTTTTTGCTGCAGTATTATTCTGCAGAAGTGGGATACAGTAATATCTTTGTTAGAGTATTAGTTCTTACCTGTCAAAATCACAAAAATTTAACTGAAAACAAAAACAATGAAAAATTCCCGGAATTCTAAAAACCCCAGGGTTGTTCCCGGTTTTCTCTCGGATGAAAGAATTCCCAGATTTTTCCTGGATCTCCCAGTTGTCCCAGGCCATATACACCCCGCTATACTGACACTGTAAATAATGTCAGGCCTGTTTGTAGTACAAGGTCTGAAGTGTTTCCGTTGTGTCTGAGCTGTCTGACTGTCTATTTAATTCTATAAATTATTTAATTTTCAGAAAACCTGTTCAAAAGTACTTCGCAAGACTATCTGCCTGTACCCTCCACAACGAATCCATACACATCCTAGTCTATAATTGATTGGTTGAAGTTTCCTACAACTAATATTGCTTGATCTCAGAATTTTTGCACTGCTGACCTAGACTTTCTTTGAATGACTCTAAAACTGTCACAGCAGAATTGAGTGACTGATAAAAACTCCTGACAATTAACCTGATATCACCTACACCTGTTATATGTGACCAGATAACTTCATTGTTCCTAATTAAATTTGACCACAATAGGGTCAATAGATCTGTCAACTGAAATGAATTTCTTTTGAATGCATTACGGGAACAGCAGTGATCAATGTCTTGTAAATAATTACTATTAAAAACAGTCTTGATCACGATTTATTTAACAAGGTGACCGGTTTCGACCACTACTGTGGTCATCTTCAGACCATTGAGTAGGAACCCCCCAACAGAAAGGGGTTCCTACTCAATGGTCTGAAGATGACGACAGTAGTGGACGAAACCGGTCACCTTGTTAAATAAATCGTGATCAAGACTGTTTTTAATAGTAATTATGAAATGAATTTGTCTTTTTGATACATGTTCCATGAATCACTCAATACCTCAGAGCTTTCTACTTTGGCTCTCAGTCCTGAGAATAATTTGAATGTGAGAAATTTCAAGGAGGTCAGTAAATCTGGGAACTCTGTTATGAATACTTCGACAATTTACTGATAAAGTCTTGACCTGTGTACCTCAAACTACCACTTCGCCTAAAAAAGACCCATGTGCACTCCACAAATACTCTGCTACATGAGTAGCTGCTTCCTTTGTGTAGTGCACTCCTGACCTATCAAGGGGAGTCCTGTAATTCCCCACCCAATAATGCAGGATTAGAAATCTGCAGCCAAGATGTCAGAGTTGGCAAGACTTCGGTTGAGATGTTTCATTTGACTCCAAACCAAAGGACCACATAGGACCCTGACCACCTCTGGGAAAAATACTGCACACTGCAAGCTTTGCTTGCACTCCGCCGTGTGAGTCCAGCACCTGTCACCACTTTCATGAGCTTCTTGAATTAACTGATGATGGCTCATCGGTGTCAATGATGTGAGCTACAACTTGCAGACGACTGCTCCCTACACGCTTGATAGTTGCAGGCAAGGCCTGCTCTGCATCTCGGATGAGCCCTGTGGCAAACATACCAAGGCTTTCTTCCTAGTCCTGAAGGAACTGTCACTCGTCCACTCACGGAGCGAATAGATGAGGCCAGATGGTCAGTCTCCAAATTGGCCTCAAGTGACGTGAGTGCGTTGTTACCCACCACTACATGCAGGCTAGTACGGCAAACACCCAAGAGCGGTTATTTGTCAAATACATACTTCCTACCATTAATTGTGTAGTTGGCTCTGTAATGGTAATAGCCGAGGTTTTATAATACTGTATTGCACTGGCCCTCTTGTTACTCTCCAAGAACAATTTATGATCCAATGGAGCCTTATGTGGTGAAATTAATTCCACAGTAGAAATACTGATCCCAACAATAACACCATGTTTTAAATTTCAACAGTCAATTCACACTTCTTACTCTGCTCAAGTGGCTTTCCTTTTACAATCAGCTGAAGTTCAACATTTGTTCAATTAAAAAAATAATAGGCTTCTGTGAGTCATAACTGAATGTGAATCAAATGTTGCGCTGCATGGTATAAAATGCCTCAGGTAACAACCTTGAAGTTATATCCATCCTTCCAGGAATGAACAGCTCCTGAATGAAAAGCTGTACTGGCCACTATAGTTATTGTTGGTTTGAGGAATAGGACCAAGACTGTCTCCCACCATGGGTCACGAAATGATTACTTAGCCATGCTGTACACTGAAGTTCCTAAAGAATTTTCTTGGTTTTCACCTTGAAATAGCTTGCACCATCCAGTAACCAAACATCGACAGAATGAAACATGTTTCTAAAGAGGCTTATAGTCTAGCCAATAATATAAAAACATGTCAATAAAATAGCTACAAAACACTGACACACATCTTTTCACATACCAATAACTTAGCCATCCCATACAGGCTACTCTGAAACACATTTGCATGTATACAAACAAAACTATTTAACATTTTTTCTTGGTAAAATGAGAAACAAGCTATTGTGTCACATGTTAATATCTCTCTCTCTTATTTCAGATAATAATCTTGAAAAATTTACTTATTGAGGTGGAATCATTTTCCTCAAAGGCGCTTTTAGGAGGACAGAAGGGAAACAAACTGTGTTCCCAACTACCTCCTTACGAATCTATCAGGTGCATTTCTCATACTGCTTTAAGGGAAGGAGATACTAAGGGAAAGGAAAAATTGAGAATTTGGTTGACACAATGCCTTATTTGCTCAACAGCTCAAACAACAAGTGAATACATTTGGCATATCAAACTTCAGAGTTTTCTTAAAGAAAGCTGAAAATCAAACAATGTAGTTAAAATAATTTAATTGTATAGATAAAAAAATCTACTCAGTAAGTGGTAGCAGAACACACACATAAAAGAAGATTATGATTAGGCAAGCTTTCGGAACCAGTGGCTCCTTCATGCAGTAGGATTGAAGGGGAAGGAAGAGGACTGAAGGAAAAGGATTGGAGAGGTCTAGGAAAAGGGGTAGATTTTGGAAAAGTCACCCAGAACCGTGGGCCAGGGGAAACTTATCGGACAAGACGAGAAGGAAAGACAGACTGTTGGGGACTGTACTGGACGAGATTTGAAAACGTGAGGGCTTAAAGGTGGAAGACAGGGTAATATGCAAGACAAAGATTACTGCTTAAACGTCGTGCATGAGTTACTAAGAGTGAAAAGCTAAGTGCATTGTACATAACACAGGTGGGAAGAGGACCGTGAAAAATAGACAGGTAAGACAATGAAAGGCGTAGAAAACTAAAACAGAGTGAAGAGAAGAGTAGTTATTGTGAAGAAATGTTGAGATGGAACAAATTAACATAAATTAAGGCCATGTGGGTGGCAAAAACTCACAGGATATTGCATGCTGTCTGTATACACCCTCTGCCTATGCCTAACTGATAATTTGGTGGTAGTCACGTTGATGTGAAAGGCCGAACATTGTTTACATAACAGTTGGTATACAACATGTGTCATTTCACAGGTAGCTCTCCCTTTGATAGTATATGTTTGGCCACTTACTGGGCTGGTATAGGTGGTGATAGCAGGGTGCATAGGGCAAGTATTGCAGTGCGGATGGTCACAGGAGTAGGAGCACAGGGTTTGACAAGAATATTGTGGAGATTGGAAGGGCGACGAAAAGCTATTCTAGGTGTGGTGGGTAAAATCTCAGACAGAATGGATCTCATTTCAGAGCATGATTTTAAGAAGTCATGGCCTTGTTGAAGTAGATGACTAATACATTCCAGACCACGATAATACTGAGTGGTGTGCTCTGAAGTTGTTTTTTGGAGGGATCAGCAGTACCAGTATTGGATCTGATGGCCCAGGAAATCTGCTTTTGAACTAGGCTGGTCGGATAATTACATCCAGTGAAGGCTGAGGTGAGAATGATGTGTATTGCTGTAAAGAGTTTGCATCCGAACAAATCTGTTTGCTTCAAATGCCAAGGCTGTACGGGAGAGAATGTGGAAAGGACAGCAACGGTCAAAATGTAAGTACTGTTGTTTGTTGGTAGGTTTAATGTGGACAAAAGTGTATGAGCTAGCCTTAGGTGAGAACGAGATCAACATCAAGGAAAGTGCCATGGGATTCAAAACAGGAGCATCTGAAATTTAACTGGGAGAAGGTATTCAGAGATTCCATGAATTTTAACAGGTCAGTCTTACCACGAGTCCATATGGTAAAGATGTCATCAATGTATTTACACCAAACTAGAGGCTGAAGACTTATGGATCCCAGGAAAGGACCCTCCAAGCAACACAACAAAAGGTTGACACAGGATCGAGCCATCCTGGTTACCATGGCCGTACCGCTGATCTGTTTGTATGCCTGTTCCTTAAAGGTGAAGTAGTTGTTGGTACATATAAAACTGACTAAAGTGATTAGAAGGGATGTCATAGGTCTGGAATCAGGTGGGCACTGACTGAGGAAGTGTTCAGCAGCAGACAGACCATATACATGGGGGGTGTTGGTATAGAGGCAGGTGGCATCAATGGTGACATGCAAGGGAGTGGGATGGGCACGGATTTCAGATGATGTACAAAATGGTTGGTATCTTTGATACAGGAGGTAAGCCTTTGTACTATGAGTTGCAGGTGCTGATCAACTAAGGCAGGTATATGTTCGGTGGGTGTTTAGAAGCCAGCAACAATAGGAAGGCCAGGATGATTGAGCTCGTGGATATTAGGAAGAAGGTAAAAAGATGGAGTGAGAACTTTTATAGATTGAGGTGTTAGTCCTTGTCAAGGGCTTGAGGTTTTAAGGAGGGACTGCATGTCAGTTAGTCCTTGTCAAGGGCTTGAGGTTTTAAGGAGGGACTGCATGTCAGTTTGAACCACAGGGATGGGATCTTGATGGCAAACACTGTATGTAGAGGTGTGAGACACCTGGCGTAGACCTTCACTAACATAGTCCTTCCAGCCAAGTACCACAGTGATAGATCCTTTGTCTGTTGGAAGGATAATGATGGGGTCATCAGCTATTAGAGAATGTAGAGGCTGGAGTTCTGCCTAGGACATGTTAGGGTCATATTGAAGGGACCTGAGGAAGGATTGGAAGCAATGCTCGATGTGAGGAATTCTAGGAAGGCTTGGAAGGGATGATGGTGGATCAAGTTGGGGTAGTAGGCAGAATTGTTCAAGGCAGGGTTCAGTGTCAGGTTTTCAAATCTCGTCAGATGCAGTCCCCGACAATCAGTCATTCCTTCTCATCCCGTCCAGTAAGTTTCCCCTGACCCGCAGTTCTGGATGACTTTCCCAAAATTTTCCACTTTTCCTGCACCTCGCCAGTCTTTTTCCCTCACTCCTCTTCCTTCCCCTTCCATCCTTCTGCCTGTAGAAGGAGCCAGTGGTTCCGAAAGCTTGCCTAATTAAAATCTTTTATATCTGTGTTCTGCCACTGCTTGGTGAGTAGATTTTTTTTTGTCTATCCAATAAATTATTTTGTCAAAAATTGACCGTTTTCGTTGTTATAAACAATGTAGTTAATACCTTAAGAGCCACCAAAATGCAGTTAAAATCACAATGCTATTTTCAAGGATATAAAGATCAGGCAAGAATATACGATTTTCCTCAGTGTTTTATTTGAAGCAATTTGGAATTCTCACATGTCTAGAGCAATATTTTTTTCACTTTATTTTTGCCAAGTGTTGCCCTTCTCTAGAATAATTTGATAGCTTTTGGCCACATTCCTAAGTAGGAGTTTTTAATGACATGAGCTACTCATTGCACTGGAGAATAATATGGATGGGTACTGTAGTTGAGTTGGTGTATGGAACTCCCTGTCGCCTTGGTGTGACAGCTTCATGTGCCTCACTCAACCAATCACATAATGCAATTTTGTACATTTGTAATTGTCAATGCCTCAGTGCTGTCACAGTTACACAGACAACTACTTTTCACTGCAGTCATTAACTCTACATAGCTGAAACCTGGCAGCAACACTGCTAGCTGTGAGGAATCTTCTCATGCTGACTCAACTATAGTAAAATTCCCACATAATTTTGAATAGCTTACTTTGGGGCAATGAGCAAACCTTATCTCGTAAACAGTCAGTCCCCACTGATCCGCAAAATTTCAACTTGACGTTCAAGCAGGAACCGGACATTTAGGTCACCGAATTGCAGCAGATGTCCAATGTGGTATAGCCATAGGCAGTGTGATGACATCTAAACAATACAGGATTCGGTACCCATATACAGAGCTCCCACACCATCGGTGGAAATACCTGTTAATCTCTCTCCTACTGCAAATGCAATTTAAATACAATTTTCGCTTCACAACAGGATGAGGTGACAGCATTTAGATGCAGTGGGGTGAATAAATTTCAGAAAAAGTACATTCACTTCCGATCATTATCTTGGTGTTCAAGGAAAGACAATTAACAGTACAGCAATTAATCTGTTGCACTGTCTATCAACCAACCATTTCCTTTCGGGAACTTTTTGTACGAGCACAACTGCCTGCTTTCCACTTTATTTCTGATGTACCAACCTAACATTCTGCACAATAGTGACTAAACAGATAATACACATATATATGTGAAAACCATTGGCAACTATAAACATTATAAATTGACAAAATGCAAAACAGTCTTTTAAAATATCATGCAAATAATTAGCACTGTATATGTATTCAATGAAAGGTATTAAGTTCAATTTCATTAAAGCAGTATTTTATGTGCTTGGAAGACATGATAATACAAGAAAGAGCAATAGATAGGTGTGGCAACATTTCTACATAAAAGAGAAGAAAAACCCGGCAGACAGTGTGCAAATATGGACTTAACCTGTAAAGCTATTAATACATACCATTGTCAGCATATTCAACTCTAACAGAGAAGCTCAGCAGCCATTCAAGTTGTTCTGTCATTTTTTCACTCTGAACTGGACATGCTAAATCATGCAAGTATTGACAGAAGGAATTGTTCCACTCTGGAGAGTCCACATCTCTCAGTCCCTTTCTATCTTCTATTTTGTAATGTCTTATTTTCTGATCCTCCAGCCACAGGATCAGGCTCCGACACTCTCTTTCATCTTAAAAGAGAAACAAAGAGTTAAGGGTCTTTGCAACAAATATTTAAAATGGATCACACATTAAAAAAGACACACTAGTGCTTCTATATTGGGTCACAAAATACAACACTAAGCTGTGAAATGGATTCCAGTCTCAACCATCCCATTCCTCTCCAAGATTTCTTACTGTGCCATCAGAAGGATATGAAGAGTCCTTTAGAAGAAGAAAATCTGTCTATATAAAGCAGTAGGGCTTTCATACAATGTTCTTTACACCACATATATTCTTACACCACATATTCCTAAAATTTGTAGTAAAGCTTTTTATAACTAGATTTTGTTTTCTTGTATTATTTGGCTCCCTTTCTACTACTTATGTCTACTAATCATTCGCCAAAATGGATGCATGTAGAAAAATCATATTAACTGAAGCGTTTGAAACAGCTTCACCAATTCACCACACACCTGTCACCTTCCAACCTAATGTAGAACAACACTGATGCAAAAAGAACATTGTCAGTGTTCTGTTTTCTTTCTTTTTGCACTTTTAGGGTGCAACACGCCATACCATCAATATGGTAGGGGATGAAGACAACACCCAGTACCGCTGGGTTTGATCTGAAGTCTAACACAATCAAACATGTGCTACCTAAATAACTACACAAATAATCATGAAGTTGACAATGTTACAATACATAACAAGTAATGCTGTGCAATCTATAGAAAAGTAATAAAACAAGCAAACTATTATAGATTGTATGAGAGTGGATTTTACGATGGTGTGAAGAAAAATAATGGCTTTCAATTTTTTATATGAAAACTATTACAGCTTTTTAAATAAAACAAATATTATTAATGTTTTAAATCTTTGTTCTTCATATCTACATACTTATTTCTCACCACAGTCACCCTCGAAATGTACACATTTCTCCCAATGAAAGACCAGTTTGTTGATATCATCACTGCAGAATTTTTTACTCTGTTGGCAGAGCCACAACCTAACCTTCTGCTTGCACTGCTTCATCACTAACAAAGAGAAGTCCTCAAAGGTGTTCTTTATGTTTTGGAAACAGATGGAAATTGAATGAGACAAAGTTGGGAATGTACGTAGGATGATAAGGACAGTGAAATCCAGACGATGGATTGTTTCAGATATATTGCAGCACTTGTGTGTGGACTGGCATTGTCATCTCAGTGAAGAAGGTGCTTATTGTGTGGACGAACTTTTTGAATTCGAAACTCAGTTACAGCACGCCGTTTCTGTTGCACACATATAATTATGTTACACAATGCCATGTTATGTGCTACATCCGGAGCCCACTAGCTACAGAGGGCTGCAAATTCATAAACATGAAGAATATAGATTTAGAATATTAATAATGTTGTTTTATTTAAAAAACGTTAAGAGTTTTCACATAAAAAATTCACACACATTACTTTTCAGCACATCCTAATACATAATAATTAATTAATGGAGGAATCTAATAATTATGAGAAAGGCATTTTGAACTTAAATTGATAACAAGCAATATACTGCATACAAAACTTTATACATAAATGAAGTGACATTACATCCAGAAAACATACTAAATCCTACAATGGCTTTTTCACTAAAATAACTGAGGACCTAATAAAACAACAAGAGCAATTGAGCTAGAAGTTCTTATCAGTATTATATGAAAGTAATAAAAGCATCAATATTTCTCCATGAAGCTTTACGCATTAAAGTGCCTACAGTCATAAAATGAAATAAATAAATAAATACTCCATAGGCAATGACAGAATACCAGACTTTATTTTAATGAAATTGTGGGAAATACATTACAGAATCATTAACTCGTACGCGCTCTATCATTCATAAATATAGAGAACAACTATGGGAATATACATCTCAACACAAGCTTAAAATCATTAATGAAGTAATGGGTAGGTTACCTTTATTTTATTTTTCTTGTTTATATTTTGTGCCCATCACAACTTCACAGTCAGGCAATAAAATTCTTGTCAAGGTCTATTTGTTCCTTCTCAATTAGTCCAGACTGCTTTGATTTTTAAATTATTATAAACTGTTTTTACACAGTACAAAACGGATAGGGACTGTGCTTGCTGTGTACAGACATTAGGAGAATTGGTCCCTGCCTGTAAATAGCTGGAAGCTGCATTGGCTGGGGTCAACAGGCTTCACGCTATTGCTTTGCACAAATACATGGAGGAAGCCATAATCCTTTAGTGATGTTGGTATCCTCTGGAATCCCCGTTGTCACAACATTTTCCAGTGCACATCTAACCATGGTGTCTTCACTGAAAGGTGCATGGTGGACAGTGGTGGATTCGTGTATCTCTGGGTGGAGTGTGGATGTGAGAACTGGTCACACAGCTGCCCCTCTACTAGTCAGCAATAGGTACAAAGCACTACCCAGTGTTGATAACACATCTGGCCCATCACAACTGTTGGGCCAGTGGCTGATTTTCCTGGTAAGTTTGGACAAATGCAGAACCAAATATGCCAGTCAATGGAACTCCTACATAGGTGGGTAATACAGCCCCTCAGAGAAATAGCCGGCAGACCAGGAAAGAAGGCCAGCATGGACTTGATAAGTACGCTGTGAGGTCCCGTTCGGGATGAGTAGGATGCCCAGCTAGTGGCTATTGAATGTGGTCCTCTGGTTTGAAGCCGAGTCAAAGGTCTAAACCGGATGATCTGTCAATTCTACAACAATATAGGAAGCGCTACTAGGGGAAAAGTTTAGTACGATATAAGTATTCTGCAGGTGCACCCACGGTAAAGTATTGAAAGTAACAATGCCAAGATAGTCCTAGGAAGAGAGTTGATTGAACCCCGAAGTTAACAGCAACTAACTCCTAAATTCAAATTGAAATATACGTCACAAGGACAGGTTACACGCCAATGGTGACGGCGTATTTACTGAAGTAAGGAATTAATTTTCTACCACTTGGTGGGGTTGTTATGGAGTCTTAATGTAAAATAATCTGGGTGAAGTTAAACATCAAAGCTGGAAGCTGGGTCAAATATGTTAATGGGAAGCTTTTAAACATCACCTGCATCAGAAGCTGTAGTTGCAGAGGGCTTCAGAGAGAACTTGCAGAGTATTGTGAATAAGCTTCCTGATTACCTTATTCTAATGGGAGATAGGGACTTCAATTTCCTGGCTGTTTATTGGAAAGAGAGATAATCAAAACTGGTACTGTAAATAGGGATTTGTGTGATGTTACTGTGAATGTCTTTTCTGGGAATTACTTCAAGAAACACATCTGAACTTCTGAAATCAATTAACACACAGGAGGGCATCAGTGATCATAATTTGTGATAGGATGAGTGAGTGATAGTGGTACTACTAGGAATGTAGTAAAGATAGGAAAATATTTTTGCTTAGCAAGAGAAACAGAATACAAATTACAGAGTGTCTGTGTAGTCAACATCCAGTATTTGAAATGTAGGAGACGAGGTACTGGCGGAATTAAAGTTGTGAGGATGGGGTGCGAGTCGTGCTTGGGTAGCTCAGTTGGTAGAGCACTTGCCCGCGAAATGCAAAGGTCCCGAGTTTGAGTCTCGGTCCGGCAGACAGTTTTAATCTACCAGGAAGTTTCATATCAGCGCACACTCTGCTGCAGAATGAAAATTTCATTCTGGATCCAGTATTCAGTTTATTTTAATTCGTATGGATAAAGATGTGGAGCAAAAATGGGTAAAAATAAAAAGCACCTAAGATAAGTATGTGACAGGCAATGTTTTTACAAATGGGAAGGACACACAGTGGTTTAATAGCTGTGTTAGACAGTTTATACAAAACCAATGAGAGCATCTCAAATTTAAGTGAAAAAAATCTAGCTGGCAAATAAAAGCTGAACAAAGTAAAAATGAGGGTAAGGAAACCAATGAGAGTAATGGTGAATGAATTAGAAAATAACAACTGAACTGATTAAAAACCCTACAAAGGTTTAATGTTATGTAAAGTCAGCACGCAATACAAAGGTTTAATGTTATGTAAAGTCAGCACGCAGATTGAAATCTATGTCGAACTGTTTAGTGACCATACTGGCAGAGATGGAAGATTAAAGAGACAAGGATGAAATATGGAATTCAGTCTTTCAAAGCCATTTCACTGCAGGAGGTCGCAATTTGGTTTCTCCTTTAATTCAACGCACAAATGCCAAAATAGCAGATACTGAGATAATCATAGAATAGGGGGAAAAAAACTGCAACTGCTTCATAGCGAAAGTAATCTAGAATGGTTGAGATAGGTGTAAGATTCTACGGAGACTACTGCTCTGGGAAAGAACTTGCTCCCCCTCTAACAGCAGTTAACTGAATGTCGCTGGAGCAACAACAGGTACTTAGAGAACGAAAAAAGTGCAGGTCATCCCAGTTTCCCAGGGGGACAGTATATCAGATGCATATATAGGCATATATCACTAATGTCAATCTGCTGTAGAATTATGAAACTTGCTTTATGCTCATGTATTATAGTGTCTTTGTAGAATGAAAATTTCCTCTATAAAAACCACCATACATTCTGCAAACACAAGCTTTTCAAAACTCAGCTTGCTCCATTCATCCATGAAGTCCAGACCACTGTAGAAATCAGCACCCTGGTTGACAAAGTGTGCCTTGACTTCAGGAAGACATTTAATACACTCTGCACTCTCTCTTGCTGGGAAATAAAGAAGACATGTGACTGAAATCAGGATTTCCTTGCAGATAGAAGTCGACAACATGATATTCTTAATGGAACGAAATTGACAGATGTGAAGATAATTTAAAGAGTAACCCAAAGCAATGTGACAGGACTGGTACCGTTTACAATATATATAATGGCCTAGTGAATAATGTCATAGGATCCATGACACTGTTCACAAATAATGCAATTGCCTATAAGAAGTTAGTAATGGCTTAAGTCTGTGACAAACTACAGGAAGACCTGCAAGGGACTGACGACAGCTGCAAGAATTGGCTGATGACCCTGAATGTAAATAAATGTAACATGTGCATCTAAATAGATGAAGAAGTCTGCTGCTGTACAATTACACTATTGGTGTTAAATCACTGAGAGCAGTAAATACCATAACATGCCTACAAGAGACCATTCTACAACAGTGGTTCCCAACTGACACCATTATTCCTGAGTGTAATCAGACGTTAGTTTATAACCCCTTTCCTCCAACATCAACATTAGCAACAAAGTAAACTTTGGGAGAGGAGGGGGAGGAACCCTCGACCAGGTACATTTTTAAAATGATGGAAGAGACACAAAATTTTGTTTATGTAGATGCTGTATTAAATCTAAAACTAATGGGTCAATTAGACAATTGGTACTGCTAAGATATAATGACTTGCTTTATAGAATTATGAATTCTTCATCCACTATGAGTGCTATCTGCAACTCCTTCCACGAAAAGAATGGTAACTATCCACATTGATGGTTGATACTTGTTACAAAGCTTGCTTCCCCTGCAGCACTCCTATCTCTCATGACATTTGCTTTAGACATACCCTGCATCCCTATTTAAAATCAGTTAAGTAAAACTATGTGACAGTACTTAAGTCTACTACTTGTAAATCACTTGGCTGCAGTCTTCTTACCTCTGAACTGACAGAAATTGGAAGACTTTGGGCTGCCAATGCATTGCGTTTCATTACTGCCACTAATAATAATAATTATACAATGCTGGCCCTCAGCAGTGTGGTCACCATTACATAGTTGCTGTCGTGTTGTGGTGTCAATTAGTTCATTTATTGATGTAAAGTTAATAATGAAACAATTTCCAGTCTATTGTGGGAACTTGGCAAAGGCATTTTCATGAAATATTTAAGCATATAACACCCCCCCCCCCCCCCCGATTTTACTGCCATGAACATGTACTACATGTGAGTAAGGGTGGACGATGTGAGGAAGATGTTTGCACATTTGTTTCATAAAATGTAATTCCCACCACACTGTGTAACATGTTAATGCTAGTTATTTCTGGTAATTTTTATAATCAGTATTAAAGTCTCACGAAATAGTGATAATAGTAACAATCTTTTTTTAAAAAAAATAGTTTCTTGCAAGAAATTCAATTCAACTTCTTGTTGTTACCCCTCAGGGGGTAATTGCCCTCGGGTTGGAAAACAATGATTTAGAGCGGCATGAAGTGGAATGACCTAGCCATAAAATAAATAGTATGAAAAGGATGCCAGGCTCAGAATGATAAGAAGCACCTTTAAAAAATTTAATTCATCTATGAAAGTGGTTTCCAAAAGACTTGTTCAATGGATCCTTACCACATTTAAGTTATGTTACTTTTGAAATTTCATGAGAGTGAGTTCTGGGAAGAGTTAGGCAAGGTATTATTACCTCCTCCCATATACATGTTTCAAAATGATCACAATGAGAAAATTCGAGTTATTACAGAGATATAGGAGCAATCATTATCTCCATGGCCCATTTGTGAATGGAATACAGAACGAGGGGAATAATAGATGGCGGTACCAGAAGTACACAACACCACACACCGTCGCGTAGCTTGCGAAGTATAGCTGCAGATATAATGTGAGGAAACATAAGCCGGACATCATTTAAGGAGGCTTGGCATACACATACAACTCATACTATTATATTCATTGTACTGATAAATTCTTAAACAAATAGTGCTCATTAAAATTAAATGGTCTCTTATGTTACCATGAAAACAGGCAGCATTCTAACCTACTTTCGATTAAATGAAGAACCTTTTATAATCACAAATATGTTCTGTGTTTTGATGTACGGGTTGGGTTGGGTTGGGTTGTTTGAGGAAGGAGACCAGTCATTTACCTGGGGCGATTTACGGAAATCCCGGAAAACCTAAATCAGGGTGGCCGGACGCGGGATTGAACCGTCGACCTCCCGAATGTTTGGTGTACGCACTCCATTTAATTAACAATGGAAATTAACGAAAGGAAATATCAACTTACACAGTAAATTGGAAAAAAGTTTTTACTTAAGTAAAATTTGTACACACTAAGTAAGAACTTTTTTATATTGTTATCGCAAAACATAAAACACAGGCTTATGAAAAGCTGTTTCGTGTAAAATTCTTAACAACGTCGACTAAAGTTGATGCTTGCAATACGTTCGCGCTACTTTCCATGGCTGCGGCTATTGCAAATTACAAGATGTCAGGATATTGAACCATAATTGAAACATGACTGATGATGACACTTTGCAAAAGAGCAAAAATGCATTACAGCACTACTTACTAACCATTGACGTTAAAATCCTTGACTGGATACTCAAGAGCTGCAAGCTTTCTCTTAAACATCATGCCGAAGGTGATCTCCTAAGGCTAAGGCTATCAATAAACAGTTTATAATAACACACTTCAAAATTCAACATTCACACAGCACTCGCCGTCAATGCAACAACATTTACAATCCTGTGCAAAGATCATAGCAATGACAATGAACACCAATCACCAAAGATCATTGGCAAATTCGTACAACCAGTGATCACCACAGTTAACATAACAGTAGCAACACTTCGCCTCGATTTTGTTGCCTCTTGCGCCAGCAGCGTGCCAAGGGGCCAGTAAGTAAAACCACAGTTTAACGTAACAGTCGCGACACTTTACCTCGACCTTGCTGCCTACTGCGCCAGTAACGCGCCAACCGGCCAGTAAGTTAAACTGATAGGTTCGGGGCGATCGTGAAAGCGAAAGCGAACATTGCGGTTGTTTATTTTGGTTTGCACAATGCTTTTTACAAACGGGAATAAAATGCAGCAACAACAGGAAGAAGATACCACATCTGTCTTTTTTTAGGTTTCCTAAGGATTCTCAGAGGTATATACCATCATGTTACTAAACTTCAGCGTTAGGATTCGCTTGCAAATTACATTTGTGTTGATGAAAACTGTTTCGTTTTAGGAGTAGAAAATGGCTAGTGAATAGCAGAGGAGATCTTATGAAAAAAGACCCTGTTAACCTTTATAGTAATGTTAAGTTTTATCCACTACATGTCGAACAAAACCAGTTGATGGCTACAGACAAAAATAAACTGGTGTGGAATGCAGTTAACCGCATTGCCTGACATTCCAAATACGCCACCTCCACTGACAATGAAGAGGAGACCGCCAGAAAGGTTCGACAATCCCTTAAAAGCTGTAAAACACTTCTTTGGCACAAAAGATCCTCTTTCCATATACCAGTGCCAGATTCATCTGAATCGTCAGCACAGACCTGCTTTGACGATGCACTGGTAAAATTAAGTGCAGTTATTCGTGTTTAGAAAAAGCGTGTAGAGTATCAGAATGTGCAAATCGCTAGGTTTCGCGGAAAACAGTTATGGGACAAGTAAAGTGCCTGTCATTTTAAGTACATGTAGAAACAGAAACTGTATAAGAAGGATCAAGTGAAGAAGGACAAACAAATTTTGAAGACTATAGGATCCCAATATTTAAAAAATGATGCCCTTGGCTTGTTGTTAAACCATATTAGCATGCCATCTGCAAGATGGAGAGGCAAAACTAAGCTGTTTACTCTAAATTTATTATATTACAGCACTCAGGCATAAAGATTTTGTCAGAATGTTTTATGTTTCCATCAGTGTGTACATTACAAAGGATGTGGAAGACATACAAATAAAATGTGGGATAAGTGACTATATGTTCCACCTTTTAAATCAAAGGTACAGAACTTCTCTGATATTGATAAACTGGTGCATATTTCATTGGATGAAAAGTCTCTAATGGCAAATATACGTATGACAGCACTTCTGACAGTGTTATTGGGTTTGAGGACTTGGGGTTTACACTCACAGTATATTTGTCCCGCTTTTTGACAGTTGTCTGTCCCACTTAGAATAATATAAAGATGAAGGTCTTACTTATGGCACCAAGCGACAATGACTAAAACGAACTAGGCCCATGGAACGACAAATGGAGCGTCGATCTCTTTTGCATGTAGTAGTACATGTCTGTGCTTCATATGTGTGCATCTATGTGTTTGTGTTCGGTAGATATCAACGTGGTAAGCTGCAGTTCTGTCCAATGTCACAAGTGTTCCTTAACCAATGTGTTGTAACTTGCCACTGCATTCATGAGTTTTATCCCAACTTGCGCTTATTTTAGATTCATTTTAGAAACATCTCTCTTGGAGGAAAAAAAAAAAAAAAAAAAAAAAAACAAATATTTCGTAAATCACGCAGGAGAGGGATGCAAAACAAACACTATGCTTGCGATGCATCCGACATGCGCTTGGAGCGCTAGTGTTGCTCCAGCTGTCAAATTGTAACAACTTTTACGGCAGCGAGTGTCCCGACTGTTACGTTAGACTGTGGTAAAGCTGTTGAGTTCGGCGCGATCGTGAAAGCGAAAGCGAATAGTAGTTCTTTATTTTGGTTTGTACAATGGTTTTTACAGACGGGAGCGTCTGTAACGCAATAAACTGCAGCAATAACAAGAAGAAGAAACACATCTGTCTCTTTTCTATGTTTCCTAAGGACCCTGACAGGTATCGACCATAATGTTACTAAACTGTATCATCAGGATTCGCTTACAAACTACATGTGTATTAATGATTAATATTTCATTTTAGGAGCAGAATACGGGTAGTGAATACCAGACAAGAGGATCTTATGAAAAAAGACCCTTTTTCCCTTTATAATATTGTTAAGTTTTGTTCGCTATATTTCGAACAAAAACAGTTCATAAATGCAGACAACAACAAACTCGTTTGGAATGCAGTGCCCACACTGTTTGACGTCCCAGATAAGCCACCTCAACTGAAGATGAAGAAAAAAAACTGCCACAAAGGTTCGAAAATTCGTCTAAAGCTGTAATACAGTTCCATGGCACAGAAGCAGCCATTTCAACTCTCCATATTTCAGCGCCAGTTTCATCTGAATCGTCAACACAGGCCTGCTTTGACGATGAAGTGGTTAGAATTAAGTGCAGGTATTCACGTCCTGCAAAAGCGTGTGAAGTGTAGAAATGTGCAGATCGCTAGACTTCGTACAAACCATTACGGGACAAGGAAAATGCCTATCGCTTTAAATAGAAACAGCAACAGAAACTGTATCAGATGGGTCAAGTGAAGAAGGACAAACAAATTTTGAAGACTAGAGGATACCGAAATTTAAAGGAAAAGGTGCCCTTCACTTGTTGTTAAGCCAGATTAGCATGCCATTGAAGGAGAAACCTGATGCAAGATGAAAAGACAAAAACAAGCTGTTTGGTCTAAATTTATTACATTATAGCACTCAGGAATACAGGTTATGTCAGAATGGTTCATGCTTCCATCAGTGCAGACATTACAGTGGTATGTGGAAGCATACAAGTAAAATGTGGGGTAAGTGACTGTATACTTCGCCATTTAAAGCAGAAGTGCAGCTTTTCTCCGATACTGATAAGCTAGTGAATATGTTATTGGATGAAATGTCTCTAATACCAAATGTAACATATGACAGCACTTCTGGCAGAGTTATTGGCTTTGAGGACTTGGGAGTTACATGCACAGCGTATTTCTTCTACTATTTAGCAGTAGTTTGTGCCACTTAGAACGATATAAAGATGAAGGTCGTACCTGTGGCAACAGGCGACAATGACTAAAACACAGTAGGCTTATGGAAGAAAAATGGGGTATCGATGCCTTTTCCATATAGAGATGTATGTCTGTGCTTCCTAAATGTGAATCTATGTTTTTATGTTCTTTTGATATCAAGTGGTAAGCTGCAGTTCTATGCAACGTCATAAGTGTTTCTTCACGAATGTGTTGTAACTTGCAACTGGATTCATGATTTTTATCCCTACTTGAGCTTATTTTAGTTCATTTTTAGAAACTATGTCGTCTGATATTACACAAACTCTTGGAAGGAAAAAAAGTAATTCAGATATTTCGTAAATCGCGTAAGAAAGGGATGTGAAACAAACATTATGCTTACGACGCATCTGACATTCTCATTTCCCGCCGCTTGGAGGGCTAGTGTCACTCCAGCTGTCAAATGGTAGCAACTTTTACAGCAGTGAGTGTCGCAGCTATTATGTTAGACGGTGGTGATCACCACCAGCGTCTCACCACAGACTGGCTTTGCGATACTGACTGACATGAAAGCCTGACTGAGATGAATCTCTGCATACGTCACATCTGCCCAAACAGATCATTGCACACATGTGATGTATGCAAACATTTTCGCAGACAAATCGTTGCCTATGTACATGAAATCTGACCACATATGAGATGTACACAAACCTAGAAGTTGTAGTTGGAGTTCTGAGTATAACTGTTCAGATCTGTGGGAACCAACCACATCTGCTGATACAAACCATAGAATGTGAACAGAATATCACTGTAAATACGGTGTGTGAAATGTTTTTCGGTCAGCTGTTTGATCACACTAGTGGTTCTTGTCTGTGTGTGGACAATGAACTTTAAAATGGCAGATATGCGTGCTCCAGAGAGTTCATTGCTGAACTTACTGAAACGTGTATGAGTCACACGTTAGTGAAAAATTAAGAGCAAGAAATACAGCAATCGAGATAAGAAGGTAGCGGGTTATAATCCTGTAACAGAGAAGTGGAGAAGTTGCTAACAGTTATCTCCATCGCAAATAGAGAAATGGTAATAAAATAAAGAAAATTCACTATAGACTGTTTACTGTAAAGAGCTAAACGAAGTAACAAAATCTATTTGATAAGGCCAAGAGGATTACAAAAGATATAGCTCTCGCCTATGGTCTTGTATTGACAGTTTGCTCCTCATCCCTGCTGTACTCGTTGGATCTAGATTTGGAAGTGGCTGATTATTTGCACAGTCCTTTATGACAATGACTATTACCACTCTTTTACAACTATATTCACTTATCTATATGACAAAAAAGCATACAGATAACAACTGAGGAAAATTACTGCAGCTATTAACACAGAGCTTCATACAATTACTCTTTTACATGCTGCTGACGGAAATAATTTCATCAAACTAAGGTGGCGCTTTCATGTGGATAACTGAATCAAAATTCTCAGTTCCATTTGCTTTGCGCTTGGAAAGCTCTCTCATTATGTCGACCTGCAAAAGGGATTGCTAGCATCTTTCACTCAGTACTGTCCTATGCCACATTATTATGTGACAGTATAGCAAAAAAGAAGGCCCTACTTATTCCAAAGAAAATCATCAGAAAATTGTTTTAAGTTGATAATGAAAGCTATTGCAGCAGTGCCTTCAGGAACATAGGTGTTCTTACACTTGTTTTACTTTCTAAAACAATATATGGTTCATAACAAGAGTGAATTAGAGGTGAACTGTAGAATTTACTGCCACAATAATAGACTTAAAACTTGAATCCCTGTCTAGAGTTCAGAATGTAGTTTTATATTCTGGTGCAAAAGTCTATAACAGTCTGTTAGTAGACTTCTCACAGCGAATTGAAAATCTCGACTCAGGAACAAGTTAAACTATAGCTCATTGGCAGCACCTATAAATTCCAAGAATATACCAAGTTTCAAAAACATCTCGAAGAGTAAAAATATTGTAAAATGTAAACTTTTATGGACGGAATTGTCACAATTAATAAAATATTCCGGGCTATTATGCCGCGGTCTAAGCAATTTTACTTCAAAACCCGAAATTTCGTCCCCATCTGCTGAGGACATTTTCAAGGAGGATAGTAGCGTCGTTGAATGTCTGATTCACACTCTGGCTTGATACTGACTACAGCAAAATTCCGTTTCTGCGAGCTTCCGCGCAGTGGAGTGACATCACATGTTTTGAATATGCGAGCGCAACTGGCCGTTGTTGACTGCCGTCGTCGGCTGTTACTATCATTCCACGGTGGAAGACTTGTACACGTCTTCTTCAGCACCGGAATCCAAATTTCATTCAATCTCACGTCCTCCTCCTTCCTATTAAAATTTCTGGGGTGCTTCACAATCTCTACAGCCTCATATTTTGACAGTTCTTTTTGTAGTACCCACGTACACCTCCCAACAACTACACGGAATCCTATAAATTCCAGCCTTTTCCAGCGGTTGGCGAGCATCCTTGGATGATTTTGGATGATCTTGTATCTTCCGTGTGGGTGTGTAAATTACCGCGATGTACCGCTTTCTTAAGATTTTTCCTATGCAGTCAGTCACGTCCTTAATGAATAGCAGGAAAACTTTCGGTTTCGCCGAAATCATAGTGATGCTTAAGCGCTGGTGAAATCGAACGTTTTCCTGTCATTCATAAACAACGTGACGAAAAATTAATGTCGTGTGACTAGGGCCTCCCATCGGGTAAACCGTTCGCCGAATGCAAGTCTTTCGATTTGACGCCACTGGGGCGACTTGCGCGTCGATGGGGTTGAAATGATGGTAATTAGAACAACATAACACCCAGTCCCTGAGTGGCGAAAATGTCTGACCCAGCTGGGAACCGAACCCAGGCCCTTAGGATTAACATTCTGTCATGCTGACCACTTTTTTTTTTTCATTTTGTTCGTTATTGATCGCTGTGTTTGGTCGTTGCGGACGTCGCAAGACACCCTGTTCAAGTTCGGTGGTTGATCCTTCCACTCAGTTTTTTATTACAGAGGCCAACCGGCTCTCTGACCGAACACGCTGAGCTACTGTGCTGGCGACCACCCACCTACGGGGGCGGACAAGAACGTGATTGACAGCACACAGTCCTCAGTTGTTTGCTTACAGGTGACACACTTATTAAACTCCTCTCTGTCCTACATCAACATCTCTTCCATTGAACTCAAGTCCTGCCACAAGTAAAGATAGTACCTTCCACTCCAGCCTTTTTCCAGCTAGCTTGCAGGTGAAGGTATCATCCTTTGGAGAGTTTGAGTGTGTCTACTACTAGTTTCGAGTGGCATTGTGATTTTTTTTTCCCCAGCAGGATAACACCAGTTGTATGACATCGTCAATTTTTGAGCTGTGTTACGATTTTAGGCGCTCCTTGTGTAGCGCTTTGCATATAGCTGCGCATTTCGGCACAATCTTTATGATTAATAACGCAATAAGGACCGATCTTTACTTCAGTTTTCCATCCAGAATAAATAAAATACAGTAACATAACCTTCCTCTCCTGCACCTGGACAGTTTGCCTGTGTTGAGGTGTGTTCTTCGGCTTTCCGCCCAGAAGGACCAGGATTCGAGTCCTGAAAAGGGCACCCACCATTTTGAATTTCCCGCCAATTCCCGGGTGGGGTGGGACATCAGCACAGCCCTGGGACAAAAAAAAAATTCCCTTCATTTTTGAAATTCCCATGATCTTTTGAATTGCACACCAAAATTCAAAATTCTCGCCAATAGCATACGTTGGGGAGGGACAAGAGGAGGGGTGGGGAAGGGAGGGGAGGGGAAGTGGGAGAGGACGTCCATGCTGGGTGGGAAAGCCCATGATGTTCTGGGATTGTGGGTAATCAATTGATCAATTTAATTAATTTGCATATCAATTTTATGTCAAAAGTGACCTCAGAGCCCCATTACCCTACTGCTTTGTCTTCAGTTAAGCAATCAAGTTGAACTACAATCTTCTGATTTGGGAACTGTAGTTTAGTATTGACAAGCAACATGAAACACAATATCTGAAATGTCGTCCATCCAAGGGCACGTAAATTTCTTAGATCTGCCCTATTTCACAGAACTTTGTCATAATACGAGGGTTGCCCAGAAAGTAATGCACCACATCTTCTTTTCTCAGCCGAAAACAATGCTACGAATGCAAAACGTTTGTATTATTTGAAGTCTCCTGAGTGAGCACGCCAAATTTCTGTCACTTCCTACAAATAGCATTGCTGCAGGACAGTCGCGAAATGCCTGCTGTAGGTGATGTACGTTACAAGCAACATACCGTCATTGACTTTCACACTGCAGAGAGGAATATTCACAAACGCTTGTGTAAAGTCTATGGAGCATCTGCTGTCGACAGAAATACAATTAGTTGCTGGGCACAGAGGCTGAGGTCATCAGAAGGCGGTTCAGTGGAGTTCCACGATTTGCAGCAGTCGGAGAGACCATGCATGGCTGTCAAACCCGATGTTGTCATTCGCTATTAAAGGATGCCATTCGTGGAAAACATTTCGAGGACGATGAGGAGGTGATTTACACAGTGAAGCACTGGCTCCGCCACCAGGACAAGGATTGGTGCCGACAGGGCATACACGCCCTTGTTTCGCGCTGGAGGAAAGCCATAGAACAGAATGGACATGATGGGGGAAAATAGGGTGTGTAGATAAAACAACATTCTTTCGTGTGTGTAATTCTCATTACATTCAACAGGGAATTACTTTCCGGGCAACGCTCGTATCATATAATCTCGGAACCGCGCGACTGCTACGGTCGCAGGTTCGAATCCTGCCTCGGGCATGGATGTGTGTGATGTCCTTAGGTTAGTTAGGTTTAAGTAGTTCTAAGTTCTAGGGGACTGATGACCACAGATGTGAAGTCCAATAGTGCTCAGAGCCATTTGAACCATTTTTCATATAATTTCTGATTTGTTGTAAGCATCCTAGCATTCTTTTAGCTACAGAACTGTTGATTCCATGTCATGGCTGCACTGTTCTGCTGAGCTTCCTTCCAAGTAAACTTTAATATTTTATCCAGGGAACTGTTTGATTTCGAACAGGGAGTGTATTGGGTAACAGTAAAGAAGCACAGAGGGCTCAGAACTTTCTTGTATCCTTGCGTGGTATAATGAAGTTACAAATGGCAGCAGTCTGTCAAAGTCTGAGTGTGATCTGTCCACATAATAAGACAAAATTTTAACAATTATTTTATAAACGCATTCAATCCCGCCGTTACTCTGCGGATAAAATGTCGATGTTCACAAGTATCTTACTTTAAGTTGTCAACATACCTGTACAATAAGATTAGGCACAAAGTTTACGCCTTGGGCTGCTACAACAGCCTGTGACCTCCAATATGGCAGTACTAAATGAGTGACGAATGCTTTCACAACTTTCTCAGTGCTCATGTCTTCAATATGCATCATAATAAGATAGCGAGAGAAATGGTCAATGATAGATAAAACATATCGATTACTTTGGGCTACTATGGGAAATGGTCCGATGATATTGGGGGCTAAATTGTCAAAATGATCTACTGCTGCAGGCAAAGTTTGAAGAGGTACACTCATGTTCAGAAAAAAAACAAAACATCTTGAACGACTATAGGAGGACGTTCATATTCGAAGGACATGTACATAAGTATGTTCTGCAGTAATGTTTAGCATTTGAACCATGTCGGCCCGTGGGTTCAAGGTCAACATCCTATCGCAGCGCAAAACTATAGACCTATATCTCTGACGTCGATCTGTTGTAGAATTTTAGAACATGTTTTTTGCTCGAGTATCATGTCGTTTTTGGAAACCCAGAATCTACTATGTAGGAATCAACATGGATTCCGGAAACAGCTATCGTGTGAGACCCAACTCGCTTTATTTGTTCATGAGACCCAGAAAATATTAGATACAGGCTCCCAGGTAGATGCTATTTTTCTTGACTTCCGGAAGGCGTTCAATACAGTTCCGCACTGTCGCCTGATAAACAAAGTAAGAGCCTACGGAATATCAGACCAGCTGTGTGGCTGAATTGAAGAGTTTTTAGAAAACAGAACACAGGATGTTGTTATCAATGGAGAGACGTCTACAGACGTCAAAGTAACCTCTGGCGTGCCACAGGGGAGTGTTATGGGACCATTGCTTTTCACAATATATATAAATGACCTAGTAGATAGTGTCGGAAGTTCCATGCGGCTTTTCGCGGATGATGCTGTAGTATACATAGAAGTTGCAGCATTAGAAAATTGTAGCGAAATGCAGGAAGATCTGCAGCGGATAGGCACTTGGTGCAGGGAGTGGCAACTGTCCCTTAACATAGACAAATGTAATGTATTGCGAATACATAGAAAGAAGGATCCTTTATTGTATGATTATATGATAGCGGAACAAACACTGGTAGCAGTTACTTCTGTAAAATATCTGGGAGTATGCGTGCGGAACGATTTGAAGTGGAATGATCATATAAAATTAATTGTTGGTAAGGCGGGTACCAGGTTGAGATTCATTGGGAGAGTGCTTAGAAAATGTAGTCCACCAACAAAGGAGGTGGCTTACAAAACACTCGTTCGACCTATACTTGAGTATTGCTCATCAGTGTGGGATCCGTACCAGATCGGGTTGACGGAGGAGATAGAGAAGATCCAAAGAAGAGCGGCGCGTTTCGTCACAGGGTTATTTGGTAACCGTGATAGCGTTACGGAGATGTTTAATAAACTCAGGTGGCAGACTCTGCAAGAGAGGCGCTCTGCATCGCGGTGTAGCTTGCTCGCCAGGTTTCGAGAGGGTGCGTTTCTGGATGAGGTATCGAATATATTGCTTCCCCCTACTTATACCTCCCGAGGAGATCACGAATGTAAAATTAGAGAGATTAGAGCGCGCACGGAGGCTTTCAGACAGTCGTTCTTCCCGCGAACCATACGCGACTGGAACAGGAAAGAAAGGTAATGACAGTGGCACGTAAAGTGCCCTCCGCCACACACCGTTGGGTGGCTTGCGGAGTATAAATGTAGATGTAGATGTAGAACACCACCTATGTATAAAATGTGCCTGCGTCTCTCGTTGTCGCTATAAGTTGAAGGTAATGGATCAGTGTGACTTGAGCAGACGTGCAGGATGCCTCTAACCATCAGATCAGTGAGTTTGAAAAAGGCGCATTATTGGCATGAGAGAATGTGACGCATCCATCCGGGAAATTGCTGCTTGTGTGGGACGAAGTGTTTCGGCAGTGCAACGGGTGTGTGCTGAATGGCTCATGGAAGGCTGTAGAATACGACAAGATGGGTCAGGTCGCATAATCCAGACCCCCACATCCGAGAAGATCGACATCTAATCCGTATGGCATTGCAGGACAGATCTGTGTCCGCCTCAGCCCTGGCGCAACAGTGGAACAATGTAACACATCGTACACTATCACCGCTTATTACGGCATGCGTTATGTACATGTCCTTCACTTCTCCCCTACCTTCGACGAATGTGCAGAAACACACCAGACGGCAATGGTGTGTGGAACGACGTCACTGGAGACAGGAGTTGCATCAGATAGTGTTTTTGGCCTAATCCAGATTCTGTTTGTTTGAAAATGATGGCCGCATTTTGTCGCCACATTCAGGAGGAGCGGCATCACAGTGACTGCATTCGCACAAGAAATAAATCGCCAACGCAAGGCCTTATGGTGTTGGGAGCTATTGGGTACAACCACGAATCACAATTAGTTCAGTACAGGGTACTGTGACTAGTCTGACCCACGTGAATGACATCCTGCGACCTGTAGCCACACCCGTTCTGCACAACACTCCAGACGACATTTTTCAGCAAGACAATGCACAACCAACGTTGCTGCATGAACACATGCCTTCTTGCTGTCACAGGATGTCAGCCTTTTGCCCTGGCTTGCCAGGTCACCAAACCTGTCGCCAATCGAAAACTTGTGAGATAAAGTGAAATGGTGAGTGCAGTGCTGTGACCCAGTGTCAACCACCACAGATGAACTTTGGGACCAGGTGAATGCAGCATGGATGGCTATACCACACGACGCCATTCGCGATTTATACACGTCGATGCCATCACGCGTGGAACAAGTTATTTGGGTGATCACGTCGAAACCGAGCAAGATGTCACAGTCCATGGATCTGTAGCTGCCTGACGCATTGTAGTAAATCCTCTGAGTTGCGAATGTGATGGGCACACTTCCCCACCTATAACAAGAGCATCTCCTTAATGTGTTGAGGAGTACGGTAGGTGGTGCGCCATTGTTGCTGGCTATTGGACTAGAGGAACCCCTTCCTTGCGCACCTTAGGTGGCCATAAAGTCTGGGTACTTTTGCCCTTAGCTGCTTAAGGATCTTTTGTAGAAGGCCGATTTCTTTTGGAAATACCCTGGTCTTCTTATCCACCTAGTTTGTGGGGTCCCTTTCTACTGCTCTGTATGCCAGGTCATCCAGAAGTTGTCGCACCTTTTTGTCATAATCTGCCTTCTATAGGACGACAGTAGCATTCCCCTTATCTGCTGGTAACAATGCAATGTTGTCATCTTCCTAGACCTGTTTGAGGGCTAACCTCTCATCACTCTCGTCGCCAGAGATGTCTGATGGGGCAGCTTGGCTTTGGTGAGCGCCATACATGTCTCTCATCGGACTTCTTCAGCCTCACTGGCAGGAAGTTTCAGAACCACCTGCTCCACTGCACTGCAGAAGGCCACAACAGAAACATTTCTGAGGGTAAGTGCGAAATTAAGACCCTTGGTCAGTAATTTCAAGGTAGTTGCGTCGAATTCCTTCTCGCTAAGGTTGAAGATCGTGCGGCGTCCTCGTTCCGCTGTGCCTTGTTTTTAAGACGTTCAAATTTGGCCAGTTGACTGGACGCTGATTTCTTCCTCGTGCTCTCCTCCAGCAACCAGGAGGTGCCATCAACTCGGTCCCAGTCTTATCTGGTTAGAGAGTTTTCTATAAAAAGGTGCAGTAGCAGGAACTCCCTGGACGTCGCGCTAAGTTGGTGGCGCATATCATGTAGTCTCTCTCTGACTGATGTTAATCTCGCTCGGTGTTTAATTCTGTTGGCTGCTCTGGAATTGACATGATGTTTAATTCTTGAAAATGCTGGAACCACATCGTCTTCTTGGGATCTCAGCAGGAAATAGAGATAACTGAGCATTCTCCCCTTCCATTGTCGAAGCGAACCCACCTTTCTAATATTTAGATACATTTCCTTCCCATGGTGTCTTCTAATGTAATTCTTCTGGCTTTCCCAGCGAAGCGTTGTCGTGATGGACAATCTGGTTTCTGCCAGTTATTCGCGCCTTTCTTACAAGATATTTCAATTGCGTGACCTGCAGTCTGCTTCAGGTGCTGCCTGATGCAGCTTTGGCACCATGCTCTTTCCACAATACCACACATAATGGAGATGAGCATAGTGTTTGCTACTATAGGGACAAAGTTTCCAGTCTATGCCAAAATTCCAGGCGAGGATTTAAATCTCTTTGCTGAGAGAATAAGAGCAGTGTCGTGTCGTATGTATGTACATCATTGTGAGGTAAGAATTTTTCAGTTTATTCATGATAATTTCACTGGGCCATGACGCATCGCTGCTGACGTCAAAACTTATTAATCTCGATATGCAGTCAGTCTTTAATGGAAGGTCACATTAAAACTTGAAATTTTATTATTGGAAAGAAATTTTTTACTGGGAACTTAAACGAGATTTTTTCTGTTGGGAGGTTACAATGTGTTTTCCCAGCTGCACGCGCACCCCAGCCTCCTCATCACCCTCCCCCCCCCCCTTGCCCCCAACCTACCCTGTTGGTGGATACATTGAATTTTGGCGGGAATTTCTTTGTCCCAGGGCTGTACTAACATCCTTCCCCACTCTTCATCTGGGAATTACTCCGCCAGCAGCCTTGCAGCACCTCGAGTCGATGGTCCTTCACCAATACAAAAGCAGGTATAGTTAACTAAACAATAGGAAATAAAAGAATGGTTGTCCCGAATGCAACTTGTTCGTCTAAAGTATAGTGACACAGCCACTCCTAATGGCTAGGGGGTGCACCTGCGGCGACGACCTTACACAGACTAGGCAGGTCTCCAACATCTCCAATAGGCCTCTCATTCAGCGATGGAAAACTATTTTATTTAACGTCAACAACTCTTTCTTGCAATCTGTTAAAAGTATTTCTCAGAAAGACCAGAACCCTTTGGAGCAACAACGAAATTCCGGTGAACAGTCCAGCGGGCTGCCCGCACTCAGCTTTCTACCATCTGCCCGCCACCTTTAGGCGACGCCCCTACGCCTGGACAAAAGCGTGTATAGTCACCTAAATAATAGGAGATAGAGGGACGGCCGCCTCCCCACATCAGTTACCAGTCCCTTGCGGGCTTTGGAGGCAGTACACTGCCAACCGCTCTCTGACCAGCTGCGGCCCTTCCGACATAAAAGGCGCCGCACCAAGCGAGCTAACGCAAGTGTCGTTAGGCGACCTAACAACACAACTGCGACACATGCGCTGCTTGGCCGCGTGTCCGACGGTTTCTACTGATGACCACGTGTCTGTCTCCATCAGGGGGGGGGGGGGGGGGCGGCAGACGGCAGCTGGAATCTGTATACAATTCTGCTCTCGAGGCGCGCTTTGTTGGTCATTACCAATTTCGAAGGTCAGCGTCTGCCGCCACAGCTCTGTCATAAGGAAAATATTTTTCGAGGACTGTAGCTGGCACTGGGTGTGTCAGATTGTCCATCTGTCTCAGACTGAACAAAGAATGTTTTTCTAAAACTCCATCCAATTTTTCATCCATTTGGCGGTAAACACAGGATGGGTGTGTCAGACTATCCATCTGTGTGAGAATGAAGAAAGAGTGTTTCCCTAACAGCTGCACCCAGTGTTCTATCCACCTGCAGGCGAACACAGGATGTTTGTCTCAGATCTTCCTTTCCTCCCCCCTCCTCTCCTCCAGTAGACGTGATTTTTTTCTTTTCGGTCATCAGTCTACTGACTAGTTTGATGCGACCCGCCACGAATTCCTTTCCTGTGCTAACCTCTTCATCTCAGAGTAGCACTTGCAACCCACGTCCTCAATTATTTGCTTGACGTATTCCAATCCCTGTCTTCCTCTACAGTTTTTGCCCTCTACAGCTCCCTCTAGTACCATGGAAGTCATTCCCTCATGTCTTAGCAGATGTCCTATCATCCTGTCCCTTCTCCTTATCAGTGTTTTCCACATATTCCTTTCCTCTCCGATTCTGCGTAGAACCTCCTCATTCCTTACCTTATCAGCCCATCTAATTTTCAACATTCGTCTATAGCACCACATCTCAAATGCTTCGATTCTCTTCTGTTCCGGTTTTCCCACAGTCCATGTTTCACTACCATACAATGCTGTACTCCAGACGTACATCCTCAGAAATTTCTTCCTCAAATTAAGGCCGGTATTTGATATTAGTGGACTTCTCTTGGCCAGAAATGCCTTTTTTGCCATAGCGATCTGCTTTTGATGTCCTCCTTGCTCCGTCCGTCATTGGTTATTTTACTGCCTAGGTAGCAGAATTCCTTAACTTCATTGACTTCGTGACCATCAATCCTGATGTTAAGTTTCTCGCTGTTCTCATTTCTACTACTTCTCATTACCTTCGTCTTTCTCCGATTTACTCTCAAACCATACTGTGTACTCATTAGACTGTTCATTCCGTTCAGCAGATCATTTAATTCTTCTTCACTTTCACTCAGGATAGCAATGTCATCAGCGAATCGTATCATTGATATCCTTTCACCTTGTATTTTAATTCCACTCTTGAACCTTTCTTTTATTTCCATCATTGCTTCCTCGATGTACAGATTGAAGAGTAGGGGTGAGAGGCTACAGCCTTGTCTTACACCCTTCTTAATACGAGCACTTCGTTCTTGATCGTCCACTCTTATTATTCCCTCTTGGTTGTTGTACATATTGTATATGACCCGTCTCTCCCTATAGCTTAGCCCTACTTTTTTCAGAATCTCGAACAGCTTGCACCATTTTATATTGTCGAACGCTTTTTCCAGGTCGACAAATCCTATGAAAGTGTCTTGATTTTTCTTTAGACTTGCTTCCATTATTAGCCGTAACGTCAGAATTGCCTCTCTCGTCCCTTTACTTTTCCTAAAGCCAAACTGATCGTCACCTAGCGCATTCTCAATTTTATTTTCCATTCTTCTGTATATTATTCTTGTAAGCAGCTTCGATGCATGAGCTGTTAAGCTGATAGTGCGATAATTCTCGCACTTGTCAGCTCTTGCCGTCTTCGGAATTGTGTGGATGATGCTTTTCCGAAAGTCAGATGGTATGTCGCCATACTCATATATTCTACACACCAACGTGAATAGTCGTTTTGTTGCCACTTCCCCCAATGATTTTAGAAATTCTGATGGAATGTTTTCTATCCCTTCTGCCTTATTTGACCGTAAGTCCTCCAAAGCTCTTTTAAATTCCGATTCTAATACTGGATCCCCTATCTCTTCTAAATTGACTCCTGTTTCTTCTTCTATCACATCAGACAAATCTTCACCCTCAATGTATTCTATCCACCTATCTGCTCTTTCCTCTGCATTTAACAGTGGGATTCCCGTTGCACTCTTAATGTTACCACCGTTGCTTTTAATGTCACCAAGAGATGTTTTGACTTTCCTGTATGCTGAGCCTGTCCTTCCGACAATCATATCTTTTTCGATGTCTTCACATTTTTCCTGCAGCCATTTCGTCTTAGCTTCCCTGCATTTCCTATTTATTTCATTCCTCAGCGACTTGTATTTCTGTATTCCTGATTTTCCCAGAACATGTTTGTACTTCCTCCTTTCATCAATCAACTGAAGTATTTCTTCTGTTACCCATGGTTTCTTCGCAGCTACCTTCTTTGTACCCATGTTTTCCTTCCCAACTTCTGTGATGGCCCTTTTTAGAGATGTCCATTCCTCTTCAACTGTACTGCCTACTGCGCTATTCCTTATTGCTGTATCTATAGCGTTAGAGAACTTCAAACGTATCTCGTCATTCCTTAGTACTTCCGTATCCCACTTCTTTGCGTATTGATTCTTCCTGACTAATGTCTTGAACTTCAGCCTACTCTTCATCACCACTATATTGTGATCTGAGTCTATATCTGCTCCTGGGTACGCCTTACAATCCAGTATCTGATTTCGGAACCTCTGTCTACCATGATGTAATCTAACTGAAATCTTCCCGTATCTTCCGGCCTTTTCCAAGTATACCTCCTCCTCTTGTGATTCTTGAACAGGGTATTCGCTATTACTAGCTGAAACTTGTTACAGAACTCAATTAGTCTTTCTCCTCTTTCATTCCTCGTCCCAAGCCCATATTCTCCTGTAACCCTTTCTTCTACTCCTTCCCCTACAACTGCATTCCAGTCGCCCATGACTATTAGATTTTCGTCCCCCTTTACATACTGCATTACCCTTTCAATATCCTCATACACTTTCTCTATCTGTTCATCTACAGCTTGTGACGTCGGCATGTATACCTGAACTATCGTTGTCGGTGTTGGTCTGCTGTCGATTCTGATTAGAACAACCCAGTCACTGAACTGTTCACAGTAACACACCCTCTGCCCTACCTTCCCATTCATAACGAATCCTACACCTGTTATACCATTTTCTGCTGCTGTTGATATTACCCGATACTCATCTGACCAGAAATCCTTGTCTTCCTTCCACTTCACTTCACTGACCCCTACTATATCTAGATTGAGCCTTTGCATTTCCCTTTTCAGATTTTCTAGCTTCCCTACCATGTTCAAGCTTCTGACATTCCACGCCCCGACTCGTAGAACGTTATACTTTCGTAGATTATTCAATCTTTTTCTCATGGTAACCCCCCCCCCCCCCCCCCCCTTGGCAGTCCCCTCCCGGAGATCCGAATGGGGGACTATTCCGGAATCTTTTGCCAATGGAGAGATCATCATGAAACTTCTTCAATTACAGGCCACATGTCCTGTAGATACACGTTACGTGTCTTTAATGCAGTGGCTTCCATTGCCTTCTGCATCCTCATGTCGTTGATCATTGCTGATTCTTCCGCCTTTAAGGGCAATTTCCCACCCCTAGGACAAGAGAGTGCCCTGAACCTCCATCCGCTCCTCCGCCCTCTGTAGATGTGATACTTTCCTCAAACAGCTGCACCAAAATAGAGGGTGGGATCTGAAGCTATATAAAGCCCAAACCCCACTACAATCATATCAGTCTTTGACACTGCATAGTGTGATTCCTACACCATGAAGCGCTCAGCCAGCAGCGATGCCAATGGCAGTGGGGGTGGGGAGCGACCAAACTTGAGTCAATTGCCATGTAGGTGTTTATTTAAAAAAAATATGAGTTCAAATTGTGGCAGTTAGAAATTTCGTAGCCAAAGTATTCAAAAATTTTCGAGATTGCGGTACATTTTCGTAACAAGTGATTATAAAAGTTCTTTTTTTCTTACTATTACATCATTCATTCCCGAAATGCTGTTGAAATTAGAACGCCAGATGGAAGCTGAAAGTCTCCAGCAAGCGGAAGCGGGTGTGCTAGCTTCATGTAACTACTTCTCACAATTCTGTGTGTGATAATTATATGTTCAGAAAGCGTCTCTTAAAGTGTGCAAATCGTAACAAGGGCTTATAACATTTCTATTGTTTTTCTAGCATCAGGAAAGTGAAAGTCCCCATGAAGTGGAAGAACTTGTGCTAGCATCATGGAAGTACATCTCCAAATTCTGTGTGGTAGTTTACATGTTCAGAAAACAGCTCTTGATGTATTCAGATCCTAAGAAGCATTTGTAAGACTTTTGATCTCGCTGTTGCAGCAATAGAGCAGCAGCTGATGGGCGTTGAGCTGCTGCTGCTGCCGGAGTCTGAACTGCAGCAAGAAAGTAAGTACAGCTGTAATATACTGCCATTAGCCTTTTTATTGTGTGAGGTATATATAAATTCATTGTTGTAGATGTTTCTACTACTCAGCAGGAAAATGCGATTCCTGTAGGGTATGCGTGGAGTCATCACTTGCATCTGGTATGAACTTTTTACTTATTTACTTAATTGTTTCGTAGTTATAATCAGTATCTCGATGTAGTAAAATACAGTACAAATTTTTATGCTGTTGTTTCTAATAATCAATATCTTGTTGTAGGTGACTTCCGCAAGATGGGTCGATGGCTCCACAACAACAACAATTCTGGCGAGGGGTTAGATGCTTGAGTGGGAACATGAGATGGTGGTTGCAGAAAGACAGTGCGATCCCTCCCTTCTGGAGCAGGGGATGGATATATTTTACTGTGCCAGAAAGATCGACTGAACTGCTAGGACCCAGGATGTAAAAGGTGATTATAATGTGACCGTCATCGTTTAAGCATATAATTATTCAGGAAAGGTGATTTACTTAATGGTCATTGATTGATTACAGCATATATTTTAAAAAAATCTTGAGCATTGTGCTTAATTTTCACGTTATTCGTATGTTACAGAGGTGGAACCAACACCACCACGAAAGGAGATGGCTGTGACACGTGCACCTAGAGGAGTGGTTGTGGGGGCAGGTGTCAAACACACACCCGAGGGGCGTGCACTGCCGTGCAAAGCGCCGCTCCTTGCCGCGCGGAAGGCGGCCGCTGATGCACACCATCTGGCGTCGTTGGGTGGTTCAGTCAGAGCAACGATCTCCCCCCCCCCCCCCCCCCCCCCCGCCAAGCTGAGGTTGGTGAATGCTCCACTATGCAGGAGCATCAAGGAGCGCCCTCACCGCAGCCTGGATGCTCCCTCAGAAGGTCGCAGCCACCATCTCCTACTACTCACACTCCGACTTCTCGCCGTCGCTGGTAGCGAGCGTAAGGTACGTGTACTCAGTTCATACACCTCCCACCTGAAGGCGCCTCATCCACAGCGCCCTCATCCACCAGCTGGACGCGGTCGTCACCTAGCTGATAATGAACCTGTCGCTAGCGGTAGTGCTCCAGCCCGTCCCGAAAGTGGACATCAGATTAGCGCCGTCATGACCCCTCTAGAATACTCGGGGGTTGCTAGGGCCTTTGAGGGGAATATCTCGTTTAATAAAATAGAGAATCCGGCTTGGGGGGGATCTTGACGCAACCAGGTTTCCAGAAGCGTGCCTCCTGGTCTTGGAGGCGGGGCTCCAGAAAGCCCTATACGATCTGAGATATATTGCCATTAAACTCAATGCAGTGCTCTGCTGCGAGTTGACCCACTGGCCCAAACAGCAGGATGCTGCTGAGGAGACAACCTTACATTACGTCTGGGGCGATAATGGCATTATATCTCGGAGTACATCAGTTGGAAGTAAGTGGGTCAGCTAAAGCACTCAGCCAAATATCACACCTTGACATCCATATTTATGTCTATGATCTGTTTCATGGAGGGTCCAGTTATATCAAACTGCCTGAGGATATCAAGAAGAAGCATGCTAACATTAACGTTCAAAATGAAAAAGATAAGAACTGTTTTGCACGGTCAATCCTGGTTTGTGAAAGAAAAGTCAAACTGCATCCAGAGTGCACATCTCGATACGGAATAGGTCTTAACATTCGTGGATGTTATAACTTTGATGGTATCGAGTTCCCTGTAAAGGTTCAGCACATACCAAAATTTGAGGCGCAAAATCCCGGTTCTCATTTATGGCCTGAAGAAGAAGCAGAAAAGCAAGCCAGGTAAGCAGGACAAGCATACTATAGTTGGTCCACTCCATTTTTCGAAATATGCAGGTGAGTGTCATATTCTTGTAAACATGCTACTCTTCTCTGAAGGTGGTAATCAGCATTACGTATGGATCAAAGATATGTCCCGCCTCCTTTGCAGCCAATTGTCGAAACTTCAGCATAAAAAACACATTTGCTTCAGGTGTCTAAAAAACTTTTCAGAAGAAAAGTATTTAAAAAGGCTTCTGGAGAACTGTGAATCCAAGGAACTGGTATGTGTTGTTATGCCTTCAGAAGAAAACAAGTTCATTAAATTTAAGAATGCTCACCACCAGCAACGATGTCTGTTTGTTGTATACACAGGCTTCGAATGTCTTCTTGCCCCTATTACTCGCTGCGAAGAGAACCCCTTAGCCTCACATATCACCTTCACGCAAAAACACGTACATGTGTGGCAGCGTACCAAATTGCATGTTAAAATGTAAATGTCGTGTGATTAGGGCCTCCTGTCAGGTAGACCGTTCGCCGAGTGCAAGTCTTTCGATTGGACGTCACTTTGGCGACTTGCGCATCAATGGGGATGAAATAATGATGATTAGGACAACACAATATCCAGTCCCTGAGCGGAGACAATGTCTGACCTAGCCGGGAATCGAACCCGGACCCTTAGTATTGACATTTTGTTGCGCTGACCACTCAGCTACCTGGGGCGGACAATTGCATGTTCATATGATACAAGTCTTAACCGCTACGAATCTTATGTCGGGGATAACCCTGCGGTCTGGTTGCTCACTGAGCTTGCAAAAACTCTCATGGGATGTTGATAGGCTTTACAGCACCAGCATCCCCAATACCGAATCAGAGGAGGATAACAAATCGTAAAGTGATGAGGTTAACTGTCATATTTGTGGGCTGCCGTAGACAGAAAAGCTGAAACTCTGTGTGGAGATCATTGCCATCTTTCAGGGAAGTTGTGCAGTGCAGCTCACAGCACATGCAATTTGAAGTGTCAGTTACCACGACACATACCCATTTTCTCCCATAACTTAAGTGGCTATGACGCTCACTTTCTAGTTGAGCAATTGGTTAATTTCGGTTGGGAGAGAAATTAGGTCAGTGTCCCGCCTGAGAATGTTGAGAAGTATATTTCGTAAATTGTTACTTGCATGGTAAGTGAGATGGGCTTTAGCGTTGCAAGAGTACAAATGGTATATATTAATGGGAAAGATAACATAATTGCTGATGTCTTGCCCACGTTGCCACAGAGCATGTCTGAAAATGCAGGACTTATCGAACAGGCATCAGAGTACAAAGTACTGTTGATTAAAGATCAAACATACAAACATAATTTTATTGATATGTGTAAACGTTCGTCTGAATTGTAAACTGCTGACTGTAAGTGGAAAAACATTGTGCAAATGATCACTGAGAATCCGAAATCGGAATTAGCTAAGCAATTTAAGATAAAAGATGGCATTTTGTATGCATTCCGGAAAATTGTTTACGGTACTTTATCTGGTATACTCATAACACTTGAGGCCATTTTGGCATAAATAAAAATACTGCTAAGATCGAACGGTTTTATTACTACCAGAATTTAGAAAGGTATGTTCACCGGATTTTGAGAACATGTGTCATATGTCAAAAGACAAAACCGAGCAACCGACAGCAAGAAACGAACTACACGCAACCGTACTGACACACCCATTGCAACTAGTTTCTTTGGATTCTTACTGGACCACTCCCCACAGCACGAGGAGGGTGCAAGTATATATTGGCAGTTTACAATGAATTTTGTAAATATCTAAAGATGTATCCACTCAAATGCTCTATAGCTACAGTGACTGTTAACAGGATAGAAAAAGATTATATATCTATAATTGGTAAACTGGAAGCAATCATTTCAGATAATGCTTCGTATTTTACTGGTTACAAGTGGAAAAATTTTCTGAGGAACCATAGTATAAAACAGATACTGTTAGCTAGGTTCCATCCTGAAGCCAGTCCGGCGGAACGTATATTCAATGAATTTAATAGGTTCATGCAGACATATGCACCAAATAAGCATACAAAATGGATTGAATATGTAAAACTGTTTGAGAACATACTTAACCATTTGCCATATTCTGCCACCCCGTACACGCCAACAGAATTGATGTTGTCTGAGGATGAAAGTGACGAGTATTTAACTTCACTGCCAAAGTTAAACTGTCGGCAGCTGACTAGAGAAGAGAAGATCAGCAAAGCTTTGATCTCTCTTAAAAAATGCCTTAAGAAAAGTAAAAGATTTGAAGTAGGAGAGATGGTACTCCTAAAGAACCACCCCAAGGCCTCTCTGGTAAATAAAAGAAATAAAAAGTGGCAGTTATTGTATAGTGGACGATATGTAATTGAAAAGACACCATATGGATTTAGTTATTTTCTAACTAATCCTGAGAATAAGAAACCAGTGGGTTTATACTCATATAAGGATTTGAAGAAATTTTATAAATAATGTGTATGGATGTAATAGATGTAAGTTTAGGCTTAGTAATATTTCTTTTCATTAATGAATTTTCAATTTATTTGTAGTCAAGATGAAAGTTTTATCCTAGTAAGTAGTAAAAGTTTCATTCACTTAATGTCATGATAGAATTTGTTAGAAATATGTAATGACAAATGCAATGGTATGTGTAGAATTTTAAAAATACTAAAGAATTTATTAAATGATCATGACTGTAGCACATGTACCAGTACAAGTCTTGAATCAACAGAGTGAAAAGAAATTCAAGATCAATACGTAGAAAAAAAGGTAGTTGTATCTACCAAATTTATAAAGATAGGATATCATTAAGATACGTTTACGCTTTGAGTGAACCAGACTGTCAAGAACAGTGATTAAAAATATGTATATATGTCATGGAAGCAGAGACATATTCAGGAGTCCTGTAGTCAGTGTATATATATTTATATGTATCTTAATATGTGACAAACTGAATTATTGTATAACCAGACCAGTGTCGAGAAGTCCAAAAAATGGTCTAATTGGCCAAGCATATGTACAGGAAGATACTAATGCTACCAATACCTAATGTGCATTGGAATGGGTTATAACGTACATACGAATACCTTGTGTATTTCGTAATGTAAATAAAATGTTTAAGTTTTCATGAACGATTTAATGTGCCACAAGAGACTGTGAGGAACAGAGACTGTGTGTGCATAGACCCGAATGAACGTTGTGTCAATAAACTGGATCAGTGTGACCAAAAGTAACGTCACTTACGGCGGGAACTATAGTGTAATGCACAGTGTTCATGAAACTGTATAAACGGTACAACGCCAGAGACATTGGTTTTCTTATAGTGTAATTAATGTTACATGTAGTAAATAGCTTACAGACCGTGGCGAACTAATAAGTGTGTTTCGGACGAGGACGTTATTTAACGCGGTCGAAGCACAGCTGATCTAAACGGACGTCAGAAAATCATTATATCGCCAATGATCGGAGTGCGGTATGTCAACAATGGAAATCCTCCCGCGCAAGCGAACAGAACAGCTGATCTGTGCAAGCGTGTCCGGAGTACCTCTCCGTGACATTGTAGACAGTGTGGTGTGTAACAGAAGTAGTGAGATTGTGTAAACAGCCTACTTTGGGGCGCAGCAACTGTATGAACGTTAATGTAAGACAAACTGTGAATTTGAATACCGTCATACAGCAATAAGAAACTGAAATATAAACTTCAACAAGAATGTGATGAACTGTACTTAAACAGTGTCATACAGTGGACTTCGTGTGTATTAACGAGTGGACGATTAATTTATGCGCAAAACGACATTATCTGGTGCTGGATGAAGCAATAAGACAGGACTAATAATCATGTGTCCGCAGGAACAAACAGCTATTTATTTATAATGAACTGATGCTGCTGCTGTTCTTGCATTTCACGAAATTTTGCTGTGGAGCGGTGGCGGAAAAGAACTGGAAGGAGGGAAGGAGGCAAATCACGTCCGGTACGAGGTTGTGCGCGGCTAACCGCTGTCGCGCGTCAGCTGATCGCTCGCCACGGTGATGTCACAGTCTGCAGTGCGTACTATCGGAGGCGCAATCCGGCGCCCGCTCCCTCAATACTTCACCAGCTTACCACGCAAGAAAACTGACGATGAACATTCTAGTTTCTGTAAAAAACCTAACGACGAACCAAACTGAAGTAAAATATTGTCTGTATTTATGTATTTAGATGTTTAATAAGAGTGCAGTCTTTATAGCTCTTCTCTGGTTTTTCCATCGGTTTTCCAGTGGCTTTTACCCAAATGGGGGAGCGTAAAACAAATCATGCCGAGGAGATGTAATAAAAAAGGCTGTACTCAACATTAAAGTAAAATCATCCATGTGCAAGAATTTCAAGGAAGCACCTGTATTATCACAACTATTAAAATCACATGTGTCTGTAGTAACCTGTTTGGACGCAGGCATACTTTAAACATATTAATATAATGACAAAAAAGAACATCAGTCTGTAGTCACCTGTTTGGATGCAGATAAGCTAAGAGTATATTAATACCATGATTAAATCAAATACGTCTGCGGTCACCTGTTACGATGCAGACAAACTTAAAATATATTAATACCATAATCAAATCAAATACGTCGATCGTCACATGTTTGGACGTAAACAACTGATAAAAAGAAATATGCCATCGTGGAATGCCATTTACAGGACTGTATGTATCTACGCAAATGGCATTCCAGGGGAATTTTATAGCATAGCCTCTGGTAAAAAAAGAGTATAAATCAGTCATCGATACTCAACAATGGAGAAGCGCCATCGGCGCTCTTAGAATCGCAATTATTATTATCTTTGTCCCTTTGTACAAGAAGAATGAGCGTATCTTATCGATTCTGATGTTCTAGCTGACGGACGCCAATTGTTCACGGTCTGTAACTGATACAATTATCTGTAATAGTAATAGAATTTTGTTGAATGTATATGAAATTAATAATTGTAGGATGTGTTTTTGTCAGTAGTGAGTACCTATCCTGAATGTGATTCAGAACGTAGTAATTAAATGTTGCCCTGGTCATTTTGTGTAGGCTCATTATGGTAGCGACACCATTGATGACAAAAATTATATAAGTTCTTTTAACAGTCATTTAAGGCTTTAAGTATTAAAAAGAATAGTCTCAATAAACTGAAAACGGCGTCTTGTAATATTTTCCAATTCATATTAGGCTAGACGTACAGTTTTTTTTTTATTAATGGTAATGACTATAAATGCTTATGCTGCCATTGCACATAGGAGCTATGCTGGAGCATCCAGCCGCACAGAAAAAATAATTAAGCGTTGTGTAAATGGATTATTGCGTAAAATTAAAGAAAGATTTTTAATCCATCGTGAGTAAGACAGATGTCTTCACGTTGGGATACGAATGATATTTCTGGCGATAGCGCCCTGAGAAAAATTAGCCGCGGCTTTTAACAAACATAAAAGAGTACTTTCAAAGCCATTTCATACAATAGGAATAATAGCACAGTTATCGTTGTATGAAACAATATTAAATTTAATTCATTAAAAAAACAGATAAAAGTTTTAAAAAATTGTTCCCTTAAGTGTACTGTAGAGAATGGAACATTGAACATAAACCTTGATAAAAAATTATTAAATTTAATGCATAACGTACCCAGAAGCGGTTGGGGCAGGCATAAAATATAATATATAAATTAAAACTGATTAGTAATTGATGCTTGAATAATTTAAAAAAATTGGAAAGAATAATTGAAAGAAATTGGAAGGTACACATATATGGGTGAACCTGGACTGGCACTAGTATCAACAGACCTTCAAAGTCAATACATATTATTGATCAACATTCCTCATTTAAATCTACCTACTTCTTTCGAAATAGTACCATTGTGCGTAGAGCTGGCTATGAAAATACTGTTTCCGAATCGCCCCTCCGCGGCTCACGCAAATTATTCTTGTCTGCTGCGATCATCTTGATGCTCGATTCTCGGCGTGGACGAAATGATGAACAGATGGTGTGGGGCAGCGGGTTTGAATTTTACGCTTGTTTGCTATTGTTGTTTTATATAGTTCGCCGTCTTTCTCACGCGAGCCCGGCAACTAATTCTGTGGTCTGCCAGAAAGCGATGGAGAACATATGGACCTTAGTTTGAGGTCTGCACGGCCACATCCTGGTCCAGTCCACTGAAAGAAATGTTTCTTCTCTCCTTCTACTTAGCGGCAACAGGACTATGATTTTAAATGAAAGTATAAAGTTCTAGTTCATTGTATATTGAGAAAAGTCTCTCACGTACCACACTTTGAAAGTCACTAGGTTCAACTGACAGCAAATATTTCTATTCTAACAGCACAACTAGCAGTTCAGAGGCCACTTCTGTGGTACGTTCCTACCAGATTGTTTTTCGCCCTGAATAATAATATTCAAATAAATGTTCAAAATAAATGCTCGCCGCAAAAGTGGAAATAACATTCACCACTTGCCACACGGATTTGTAATTCACACGGACGGCACACTAACAGTTACTTTAGCGAATTCTAAGCGATCCAGGACGGTGTACAGTCCTCGCGAGTTCACTATCCGTTTTTACAGCAAATACGCAATTTGTCACAGTCCGTCTCTGATGTCATCCGAGGCAGAGCGCCATCCGAAGTTTAACAGACGTGGATCATACAATGGCTGCGTGCGAAATGAACATTTTCCCCCGCCTCTTGGTCTGTATTTATAAATGTGCCGCAGCGGACGGCCGAGGGAACGTCTGTTGTCTACTGCCTCAACACACAGCCGCAGCCTCAGAAACCGCTTTCTCGAACACAATTATTAATTTCATAGATATGAAGTAATTTAGAATCATCTTAATTTTTACATATATTTAGGTAAGTTGTTTGAAAGCACAGAAAAAGTTTCAGTTTGCCTGAATGAAAACTTGGCCTTCTAGAATATTTGTAGTGGAACTAACGGTAGATCGTTACCTCTGAACCATACCTTTACTAGAACTTGTATTAGCTGTTATTAATACTGCAACTCTAAAATTTGGTATAGCTCTATTATTTAGTAGGTTTTTCATGTGCTGAATCGGTATATTTTAGTTACAAATCTGGTTTTTATTAAATTACTCAAAAACTATAAGAGGTAGCTTACCGTGTTTAATTAACTTTTTGGCTCATTCGTAACTTGATCGAGACCATACAATGAATTTTTTAAAAAATTATACAAACTCTCGGCGCTTGAGCCTGGCATTTTCGTTAAAGGTCCGTTCATGTATTTTTAACCATGTTTCTCCTCTCTGTGATTTCTCTAAAATCGGACTTCGTTTTCAAACAGCAGCTGAAAACGATGGTGGATCGAGCAAGACGGCTTTTTGTTTAAAAGTACAGAAGCTTTTGCCATGACAATTCACCCAACAATCTTACAACGACTAAAGACACAAAATAAAACATGCATAGGTTAGTAATTACAATGTATTCTGAAATAAAACTCAGTTTAAAAGTACACTTACGTCATACAATTACGAGTGCCGTTTGGTTGCAACTCGTGAATAAAATAATGTAGTATTAATAGCGGTTTGCCACATACTCTGATCTGGACAAGACCTGGAAAACAAAAGGCGCGTGTTAATCATCTGACGATCAAAAGTCTTCAAATGTTTCCAGCGGCTGCAGAAAATATTTATACAGCCGTGTACTATATCTATGACTTAAACTATTTATTTTTTATTACTTACAATTACGTTTTCTGCTAAGAAAAGCTCAGCATGCAAATGTGCCTTTAACCTGTCCTCTGAATTGCGAGGCGAAAGGACACACCTGCAGGCGAGCAACTCACTCTAAAGTACATTTCATATATAAGTCTACAAATACACATACATGTCATAACATAATATTTACACAAAAAAGATTTCCAATGTTTGAATGTGGCGCGTGCGCCTATTACTGCTTTATGTTGGTATTGAGCCTACCGCACATGCGCAGATGCATGAAGTTCAGTACTAGCGCGGCCGTTGCGAAGTGAGTTCATCAAACGACAAATCGTTTATATTCAGTCCGTGTGCCCGTGTGCACAAGATGTCGCAGAGACAACATTTATCATCATAGATTTCACAAATGTGGATTAACATTTAAAACAGGTAGAAAATCCTAAAGTTGCAACACTCGTTAACATGAAATTACAAGTTCTTATTGCTGATAGTCTTTTTTGCACAGTACTGCGCTTGAAAGCTCTTTTTGTTTCAGATTAAACGTCTTTTCACGACGTGTCGTCGTTCACAGTTCTATGAACCGAAAACATACGATACGGTAACATTATAAAGGTGAGCACTGTTTATGGCAGTTAAATGTCACAGTTCGCAGTTTTGACACAGATGCGCGTGCGCGAACACTCGTAGCACAGTTTATATTTTTGCACTGGTTACACTGTTTATTTAGACTGATGTCATTGTTTTTGTCCTAGGTCGTACATCGGCTGATAGAAGACTGGTGGATTCCCATTCCACAGCATAAGTTCGTGAAGGCATGGAAGCAGGACCTCGGACGGCACGATCCTCGTTTAGACCAGGTAAGAGTGTCCGTCATTTCCGAGAACATATCGCTCCCTGAGGACCCGTCCAAAATTCCTTCACCTGTCGAGTGGTCATCCTCGTTTTGGAACAAAGCGACCGTAGGAGCAGTAGGGAACCAGTTTTTTGCTATTCAGACTTACAGAGTTGCAACGCTGTAAATGTCAATTTGCGATGCACTCAAAAATGTCTGTACACTTCACTATGACAGTCTTTTCACGTACTCAGTTTGTCAAGCGATATGCAAACATTCGTTCTCAAGTAGTTGTGACGTAGAACAATTCGTAACACGATTCTACATTAACAGTTTGTAAACAAATTTCAAACGTAAATGGATCATCACATCTAAATACATAGCATTATATCATGAATAGTCTTTTTCAATTATACGGTTTTGCACACCAGTTTCCTCGTAGTTGAAGTTCAGCAACGTATACTAAACGCCCACAAATAGTTTCAGGCTATGCAAGTCTCATAACTTTTCCCATATGGGCACATGTAACAAGTACACATACAATATACAAGTGAGCATATATCATTTAGATTTACCTAAATACAGGTAAATACACAGAAACATGTTACATATAGGATTTTACATAGGTATAAATACATAAAAACATATTACATATTGGCTTTAAAGAAACATAGAAACATATTTCTCTGGTCTTCACACATGTATGACCGATCACATAGAAATATTTTCCATATAGTTTTACTTAAGTTTACAATATATACAGTATTTACAATCATTACCAGTTTAGATCTATGTTTTGCTTTTGCAAATGATGTCACCGGAGATGGAGGAGGATTAGGCACGATATCCCACACCAGCAATAAGACCAAGCGCACAACCACAAGTAAGCAATTAACAAAAGCAATGCACTAACATCAAACACGAAAAAATACTTGCGACACGAGTGTAAGTGTGCAGTGTAAGCATGGCCTTAGCTACTAGTAAGTGCGTGTGTTCAATGGTGAGATGCGTATCCAATCAGTTTCAAGGTGAAAGTCTAAGGACGTAGAATGATTAAGTATTCACATCAATCAGCCGTTAGTAGTCGAAGACTGATGGTGCAGATAGTCAATCTCATAGGCTGAAAATACATTTTCTTCACACCTGTAGAAAAGTTAATACAGAATTTGCTTTAAAATTTTAAGTGGCTGCTGTAAGTATTCAGAGCTAGATCAGAAATGTAAGGACTATGGTATGAAGATTAGCATCTCCAAAACGAAAGTAATGTCAGTGGGAAAGAAATACAAACGGATTGAGTGCCAAATACGAGGAACAAAGAACATGTGGACGGTTTCAAGTACTTAGGATGCATATTCTCACAGGATGGTAACATAGTGAAAGAACTGGAAGCGAGGTGTAGCAAAGCTAATGCAGTGAGCGCTCAGCTACGATCTACTCTCTTCTGCAAGAGGGAAGTCAGTACCAAGACTAAGTTATCTGTGCACCGTTCAATCTTTCGACCAATTTTGTTGTATGGGAGCGGAGGCTGGGTGGATTCAGGTTACCTTATCAACAAGGTTGAGGTTACGGATATGAAAGTAGCTAGGATGATTGCAGGTACTAGTAGATGGGAACAATGGCAGGAGGGTGTCCACAATGAGGAAATCAAAGAAAAACTGGGAATGAACTCTATAGATGTAGCAGTCAGGGCGAACAGGCTTAGATGGTGGGGTCATGTTACACGCATGGGAGAAGCAAGGTTACCCAAGAGACTCATGGGTTCAGCAGTAGAGGGTGGGAGGAGTCGGGGCAGACCAAGGAGAAGGTACCTGGATTCGGTTAAGAATGATTTTGAAGTAATAGGTTTAACACCAGAAGAGGCACCAGTCTGGGCTATGCTCCAGACTGAACGCTGAAAGGCATAATCAATCTTAAATGATGACGATGATCTTGATGATGATGATGATGTAAGTATTTGGCGAAGACGAATCTCATCTTTCTCCTTCTGCTGCTGAAATAAAATCATTATACTACGTAGCTTCTCTGTAGAAGTACTGTGAGGTACGTGTATTTGATAGTCGCATGTAACTTAAGCATGATCCATAGATGTGTTTACTGTCGATCATGGTATACTCTAAGATCATGGAGAGCATATAATCCAATAATTCTGTTTGTTTTAGGATGCTGCAGCAGATATGCACCAGGATGCGGAATGCTGACAATGATCGAAGGACTGTCGTACAGCAGACGCCACTTCGCATTGCACGACTGACGAGCAGACGACTTTTGGTAAGTACGCAAAAGCACTAACATACCAACTTTAAATTCCTGCTTGCTCTTGACAGTGAGCGCATAAGTTTTGTTTCTGATTTTGGCTTCCGCAGTCAGCGTCGCACAGACTTGTGTTGTTTGGTAACGGCGTTGTCCAGTCGTTGTCGTCTTTGCGATCGAGCAAGAGCTCATTAGGAGTGTACTGAGTTTCACAAACATTGAGATTATTGTGTACCTCCTCAAGTAAAGACAAATATGTTACATAATTGGTATGTTTGGTGGAAATGTAGGTTCTCATAAATCTGTTAACCTCACGGCACACACGTTGAGCAGGAATACATCGGGGACTATATCTTGAAATAAAAGTACTCTTAATACTATTGTCTTTGAGAAATTTACGCCACTTACACCCGGTATAGTATGCAGCATTGTCGGATAAAATAGCTTTTGGTTTCCCCACGTGAGAAATGTAGTCACATGAGAAACGACGAATTATGGCAGTGGCAGTAGCAGATCTTACAGCATACAGTTTAACATGCTTGGAGAACAAATCGTAAAATGCAAGAATATATTTCACACCACCACTGCTTGCATGATGTGGACCACTTATGTCAGAACTTAACAATTTCTAGACTGGGTGGAATAGAATGCAAATCAGTCTTCATAGACAAGTTCAGTGGTTTAGATTTTTGACAGATCGCACATGTTTTGAGTATACTGTGGATTTACGTCTCATATTGCTAAAGTGACAATAGGTACTAAGCATTGCTGGGCACTTCTTGGTACCATAATGACCCAAACAAAATGTGTGTGCCAAATCAGGTTGCGTTCAGAATCCTTAGGAATACAAACACAGCTAGTAGTAGCTTCAGGGTGACAGCGATAAAATAACACATCATTATGTAGCAAATATCTGTTGGACAGAGGATGGTCAGGTCGATTTGTGAGTAAAACTCTTACCTTATTCCAGTGAGGATCAGATTTCTGCAACGTTGACATATTTCTACATAAGTCGATAACATACTGGTGATACAGCTTGTACTGCATAAGAAGTATTCGGTAATCATTCACATTCTCCAGATCAGAGTTACACCCATCCAAGCCTTGAGGCAGATGTGACAAAGCGTTGGGAATGATGTTGTCTTTACCCTGAATACATACAATTTCAAAGGAATAGTTTTGCAAAGATAAAGCCCAACGTGACAATCTGGGATACACCAGCTTACAGGTTAACAGAAATGTGAGAGCTTGGTGGTCAGTATAAATTTAAGTGATCTTACCATATAAATAATAATTGAATTTCTTAAAGTCCCACTCTATAGAGAGCGTTTCAAGTTCTATGGTAGAGTATGTGCGTTCACATTCACTAAGTGTGCGGCTCAAAAAATTAATAATTTTCACATGATCTTGTTCTACATTCTTTACAACTTGAAACCAACAACAGCCTAAGCCATAGGATGAGGCATCACATGTTGTACAAAAATCTAAATTAAAATCAGGGTGACCCAAAATATCTGCGTTAACCAAAAGCATGCTTAATGCTAGCAAAGTCTTTCTGACATTGGTCAGACCAGATCCATATCTGATTCTTTTTGAGTAGGTTCCATAGATGTTTACTGTTTAATAGTTGGTGTGTTAAAAATCGTCGAAAGAAAGAACAAAGTCGAAGGAAAGATTTCAATTGTTTTCTGGTCCATGGACTAGGAAAATTCCTGATTGGATCTAACTTACTTAGGTCAAGTCGTATACCTTGAGCATTAATAATATGTCCAAGAAGCTTAATTTCACTGCAAGCAAATTTCGACTTTTTTAGATTAGCTGTCACTCCAGTTTGTGCGAATTTATGTAGAATCTTTTGCAAAGTATCAATATTTTCAGACCAAGTCTTACTAGCTATGAGCAGGTCATCAGTGTAATGAGTAACTGATTCAGCCAATTTGTCACCAAGTACAGTACCCAATGCGGTAATAAACACACCTGAACTGACGTTCAGACCTAAGGGAAGGACACAAGATTGATAGGTTCGCCCCCCAAAGTACAAATGCAGTATATTTTCTAGGATCTGACGTGATTGGACCTAGCCAGAACGAACTGGTCAGATATGTTGTAGAAAAATACTTAGAATCTAAAAGCTCCTGGAGTAACTCCACTAAAATCTCAGGTTTCGTGCGAACAGCTAAAATATTCTCATTACTTGCAAGAGCATCCAAAACGACTCTGATATTCCAGCTGGATTTCTTTACAACAAGTAAAGGGCTGTAGTACGGTGACGTGGAAGGTTCGATAATTTTCCACTGAAACATTTGTTTCAACTTGTACCACACAGCAGGTCGTTGGGACAGTGACACATTATAGGTTTTGTGGAAGAAAATCTGGTGAGGCTTAACTTCTATTCTATACACATATGTGTTGATCACACCTGGCCGTTTGTCAAATACTTGTATATACTTGGACAAAACATAAAGTTCATTACGTTTATCATGTGTGACAGCTGTGGTTTCTGATAACTTATTACTAATTCAAGTTTTCAAGTCCTCAAACTCGGCATTAGGTGCGTGTGTCTGTGTGTCAACATCATCAATGTCCTGTATTAACTGAATCTTGTACCCTGTACAATATTTATCGTGCTTCAGGATCCTGGTATCCAGGTCAATTGAAATTTCACTTCCCTTATCTCTAAGTATATATTTACGTTGGGAGAAGTCAATAGTGCTGTCCTTCTCGCACAGTATAGCTAAACCTAAAATGCAATTTGGACGACGAGGAATGGCTATTGTACGATTTCATTGCCTACCTTGACTGTCACAAATAACTGTTTCTTTACCTTAGAAGACTTATTGACTACGGCAGTTAAATTTTTACAGTTCTGGACACGATATTCTGGTACGGGTTCAATCTCACACAATTTTCTTGTAAAAATCGTAGGACAAGTCACTAACAGCCGCTCCGGTGCCCAGAATAATAGTAGTGGGAATACCACCCACAACACCTGTAGTTGAGGTCAAAACAATTTCATTGGAAGATGAACGACATTGTGTGTTCTCTTGTAACAGTTCATCAGACAAGTTTTCGTCATGAATAATAATGGTTGCTGTATACAACTGTCAGGTACATGATCATTGCGCCGTTTCAAAGTGCGTGTCTCATATAATAAATTTAAGTTGAAGTGGCGGCCTGGTGGCCGAGCAGTTCTAGGCGCTACAGTCTGGAACCGCGCGCCCGGTACGGTCGCAGGTTCGAATCCTGCCTCGGGCATGGATGTGTGTGATGTCCTTAGGTTAGTTAGGTTTAAGCAGTTCTAAGTTCTAGGGGACTAATGACCTCAGAAGTTAAGTTCCATAGTACTCAAAGCCATTTGAAGCATTTTTTAAAAGTGAAGTCGTCCCACAATTATTACACAGCCACGACCTGGGGCACAGTAGAGACTGTTTTTAGTTTGACATCATAGTGAGTGCAGGCACAGACGGAGATGGAGTGTCACTGGTTACTTCGATAATAATTACATTTGAGTACTGTTTATTCCAGTCTTCGAACTACGGCGGTCGTTGCGTTTTCATGTTTTGACTCACCTGAGGGTTCGTAGATGCATTCCAGTTTTGAATTTGCATTTTCCGTGGCGGCAATTGATACACTATAATTAATTACCTAATAAGGCAAACATGCCATGTTATACAAACATTTCTCATTTTCAGATAAAATTATTCTTCTCGGAGAATGGTGTTTTCCATTCACATACAAGGATTTGCGTGTTGTTGTTAAAGGATGTTTAGACAGGCAAGGCAGGGCTGGGTCATTTCCTTTCTGACAAGGCAAAAAGAGCAGCTTAGCTCAAGAATGAACCAAAATAACAAAAGAGCCAGAGCGGGCATTTCTGCACAAACAATAAATGATTACTTTGACAATCTTGAAGAAACACTTAGTGGTGTAGACTCTTGCAGTATTGTAAACTATGATGAGACAAATTTGGCAGATGGTCCGAGAAATTATTTGTAGAAGGGGTCAAAAGCACACTGAGAAAGTAAATGACTTTTTAAAATCAGCAATAAGCTTGATGTTTGCTTGCAGTGGTGATGGTATATTGCTACCAATTTATGTTGTTTACAAAGCTGAGAGTTTGAATGACTCATGGCGCATTGGAGGGCCTAAGGGCACACATTACGGTTCTACAAAGAGTGGCTGGTTTGTCCAAAAACATTTTAAGGACTGGTATTTTACAATAGTGTTGCCCCAACCAGGAGTTCTCATTCGTTACAATTTGTCAAGCCAATTTTCTGAAGCTATTTCGACATCTTGTGGAGATAATGGAATTACATTTACGATGCTCCCCAAACAACTAATCTGGCCCAGCCTCTAGATGTGGCCTTTTTTAAGCCTTTGAAAAGTAAGTGGAGTTCACTCCACCAAATATGGAGAAATCAGGTTAACCGAGGCTCTCTGACTAAGATACATTTTCCACCTATGTTGAAGAAACTCATTGAAGAGCTGAGTGACAGTTGTGGAGACACTATTAGGAGAGGTTTCAGAAAAACGGGCTTCCTTCCATTACATCGTCAGGAAATACTGAAGCTGCCGCCTGTCAAAGGAGTGGATGCAAATGCTGTTGGTATTGAAGAAAACCTGGATGAAACTGTAAAAAATCTGCTTATGGAGCTACGTTATGGGAAAGAAAAACAGAGACCAAGAACCAGGTGCATGGAAAAGCTCCAAGTTGAACCAGGAAGAAGTGTCAAGAACGTTGGAGAAAATGAAACAGAGTCAGAAGAAGAACTGAAGACGTCTCATGGCAGCAATGACGAAGATGAGGAATACTAGATGGCTGCCTCAGAAGAAAGTGAGAAAGAAACGGAAGTAGTTGAGCAAACCACATAAGTTGATTACATGACTCTCACTGTAGGAAACTTTTTGCATGTAAAACTAAAAGACCAAATAACAAAAAGGACAAGTTATATTGGTCGCAAGTCTCAGCATTAGTAGTAATAAGGATACAGAAGTAATTTTTTTATAACTGTATAGATGCCATAGATACACTTTTGTATGGCCAAAAATCAAAGAGGCAAGTATTGCATACCCCCATGAAGTTATCGCATGTCTTTCAAAGCCAGCGACTCTTCCCTATGGTCGCCTTCAATTTCCAAAAAATGGTTTCTAATTCTTTTGTGAACAAATAGTTTTTCTTTTCAAAAACATCCTATGTGTTTCAGTTCACCCCAGCACTGTTAGAACATGACACAGCAGCCATTTCATATGTTCTATCTCTTCATCCCCTTACCTGGGGTGAAGTGATACAAGGTTTTTTAAAAAAAAAATAATAGGTAAAGAAAATAGAAAAATTAAAAAGGATTATATGGACAGATACACCTAACACAAATCTAATCAGCCAATGGTATAAATACATTAAAAATTTTTGTTGTATGAGTTAATATGTTTTTAATTTGCAAACTGTATCACTTCACACCATTTTATGGTATTACATTGCACAGAACATAAGTTGAACATATTGTGAACTGATAAAACTCTATTGTTGCACTATATGAATAATAATTTTGGAAACAGCGATGTAGCTTAAAATCACTGCCACGGAAATGGAAAATTGTGATAGATCTACCAAGCTACGATAATACAAAGCAGTTGGGCAGGATTACTGATGTAAACATACGTTGCCTTACCTTGTATCCGCGATTGCAACGTAATTTCAGGTATTGACATAGAATCAAGTAATTAGTCTTACATTAATGTAGTCCAATCTAGAACCCCGTTTGTCGTTTGCAATAAACATGTAACAAAAGAAAGACAGGAAGACCATACAGTGCATATAACAATGCGTCCAGACACGGTGTTGCCACTTTAGTTTTTGTTTTCCTCATTCGTAACTGGGTCGAGACCATACAATGAATTACAGTAATGAATTTTTTTTTAAATATACAAACTCTCCGCGCTTGAGCATGGCATTTTCGTTCAAGGTCCGTTCATGTATTTTTAACCATGTTTCTTCTCTCTGTGATTTCTCTAAAATTAGACTTCGTTATCAAACAGCACCGGAAGACGATGGTGGATCGAGCTGGACGACTTTTTCCTCAAAAGTCCAGAATCTTTTGCCATGCCAAGACACCCAACAATCTTACAATGACTAAAGACACAAAATAAAACATGCATAGGTTAGTAATTACAATGTATTTTGAAACAAAACACAGTTTAAAAGTACACTTATGTCATACAATTACGAGTGCCGTTTGGTTGCAACTCGTGAATAAAATAATGAAATAATGTGGTGTTAATGGCGGTGTGCTACGTATGTCTGATCTGGACAAGACCTAGAAAACAAAAGGTGCCTGTTAATTATCTGACGATAAAAATCTTCAAGTGCTTCCAGCGGCTGCAGACAGCATTTATACGGCCGTGGACTATATCTATGGCTTAAATTATCTATTTTTCTATTACTTACAATTACGTTTTCTGCTAAGAAAAGCTCAGCATGCAAAGGTGACTTGAATTGTGGTCTCTCAGTTATTATTTTTAGGGTGAACTTAGGTATAAACCAAATTTTTACGTTTCTAAGTCCAATTTCTAGCGCTTTCCATTTTTCTTAGAAACGTCGATTCTTGTCGTAATTTTCGTTCTCTAGCTTTGAAAATTGCACCAGTTATTTATGAGCTCCATAGGCATATTCTGAACAAATTCTGGCTTTCTAGCTTTATTATTTAGCACCACTTATTTTTTTCTTAAAACGGCATTTTTACGGAAACTATCAAGTAAAGGCACAAAAAACATGATATTTTAAACGTTATTACAATAAAATATATTTTAACAAAGTTTTAAACCTAAATTTTGACTTTTGATTTTATACTTAATTGTGGTGCAATACTTGTGCACTGCATGCAGACACATTAAGGTGACATCGCGCTACTAGCAGTGAACTGGGGTAAGCCCCAGCACACTCGCTCGCCTCTGTTTCTCACACACAATACAGCACTTGTTTTGCTTCATCGCCCCCTATTTATTTGCGTGAAAAAATTTTTTTGAACAAAATTAAATAACTTGGAACAAGGGATGTAACTATTTAGTTTACCTCTTTTTAAATGAAATTCATTTTTAGAAAATTCCTTATTACTACAAATACAAAATAATCATGCCTATATGCACAAAGAAGACATGATATAAAAGACTTACACAAGATCATTTACAAAATTTACATAGAAACATTACATAAATTTTTCAATAATTACAAAATTATTATTATTTTTGTTTCATTCATAAATTTTTCAGTCTTTTCCTGAAAAGAAACACAAATGATTTTTTTTACTTTTTCACTTTACAGTACTCTCATTTTTCACCACAATTGTAGGTGGACGTCCGTGCGACACTTTTCACTAAATGATTATAAATGTGGGAGGAGAATTTACTTTATCATTCTGTTTTATTATAGAAAGAAAAGGGTATGTTTCACTGCAGATTGAGTCATCCTTGCGTCCATATCCACTACAGCTTGTAGTAAGTCTTTCATTTTACCTCCACATCCCTGAGAAACAGATAACATAGCCTAAGCTTATGTTCTCATCTTACATCTCAGGGAGGACAAAGCACATTTTACAATCTATATTCTGGAAATAGTTCTGATAATTGAGATATTGTCAGAAAGAAAATTAGCAATAAGCTATATCTGAGAAAACGATTCATTTTACTTCATAATTTAGCCTGAATCACAACCTTTGCATTCATGCTTTTCTTTTTTCACAAATCATATCCTTTATGTGTTCAAGTTACCTTTATGTTTTTAAACAGTGACCTTTTGGCTCGTTTGCGATTTCTTTTATTATTTGAGATGCTGCTCTAACTTAGAAGATTGAGTAACCTTTGCGAGTTCTTCTTATGTTTGGCTCAATTATCATATGGATTAGTTTACTAAAGAAGTCATTTGCTTAACAGAACATACTTTGCCTTGTTGTAGGCGACAAGCTTTTTCATTATGGCTGCAGAGAACTCTTTATCTTGATGTTTGATCGAATTTCCCACAAACTTTTTCATGTCCTTGAACCTATTCCCACATAATGCTTTCTTCAGTGGACCAAACAAATGGAAATCACTAGATGATAAATCAGGACTGTAAGGAGGATGAGGCAGTACTTCCCAGCCCATTTTGTCGATGGTTTCATGGGTTAGTTGAGCAATATGAGAACGTGCATTGTCTTGCTGGAGAATCACATCTCTCCTCTAAGATCCACACCGTCTCTCTCTCATGTCTGGCTTCACATTGTTTAAAAGCAAATTCGAGTAATATTGGTTGTTCATTGTACGCTGCTCTTCGAGGTAATCACGAAAAACTGGACTTTCAGCATCCCAAAACAATGTCAACATCACTTTTCCCGCTGATGCTTGGGTTTTGAATTTTTTCTTGACAGCTGAGTTGGTGTGCTTCCACTCCATGCCTTGTCTTTTTGATTCTGGCTCATAGTAGTGAACCCAAGTTTCATCACAAGTTAAAATTTTGTTGAGGAAGTGCTCACCTTCTCTTTCATAACGTACCTTTAGCTCTATGCAGACTCTCAACCTTGTTTTCTTGTGTAGCCACGTCAACTCCTTTGGGACCCATCTTGCACATGTTTTGCAGTACATCAACTTAGTACAGATAACGTTATGAACTGTAGCAGTACTAACTTGAGGCTTATCACCTATCATTTTCACAGTCACACTGCGATTGGCACGAAAAATTTCATCAATTCGACTTTCAAGTGAGGGAGTTGAAAATGCAACTGGTCGACCAGAACAGCGTACATCAGTCACTGATTTGCGACCATTTTTGAACAGCTATACCCACTTGTAAGAATTTGCACGATTCATACGACCTACAACATAAATTTTAGACATTCTACAGTATGTATTCATTGTTTTCTCGCCTTCATCAAGTAAATAACGAATGACAGAACATTGTTTATCAAGTGGACCCCACCATCTTGAAATGTATTTTTGAGGTTATAAATAAAACAGTGTTGATACATCAGCTGATCAGGGCTTATCCCGTAATGCCAACTTAAAGCCATTAAAGTACCAAATTTGCCTTATTAACAGTTCTCCCCCAGACCAATTTGTCTGTTTGATTATTGAATGACTTCTTACATAAGCAAATATCAGTTCCCTAAGTTCTACTTGCTGTTCTTGAGACAAGCACTTTGATTCACTTACCTTTGTGCTTCTTGTGTCAATGTTTTATTCTTCTGCTTTTGACCATTTGTTATTGTACGTGTTGACAAACATAACTATGGGATTTACCAATTCAACTTCAAAGTCATGAGCAACTTCAGTTTGATATCTATTAGTACTTCCCCTGATTAGGTCCATTACAAATAATTGGCTATTTACAGTGAAATGACATTGACCTTTTCCTATATTAATTTGTATGTTCTAAATGTATCTACAACGATTAACAGTTAATTTCTCTACTACCAAAAAATTGCATCGTACAGAAAACTGTCCTAATTTTATGGAAATTAAGACTTGTGTTTTGACTTCTTTGGGTTTATGATCAGTGGCAGTCTATACCCTGCAATTTTTCACTGGCTGTGTGGGTATACGCTAACGTTTCTAGAGTTCTTGAAAGAATCCCTATGACATCAGATTAGTTGTAGCACCTGCATGAAGCTCAATGGGCACGTAAAGATAAAATATTTTTGCTAAAATAGTAGCTTGTATCTTGCAATCTGTCAGATTTTTCTGCGTACTCTCATTACCATGATACAAATCACCTCTCACATCACTACCATGATCCTATCTGATAAAGCAAGTGCCATCAAGCTCATGCCCCCACTCTTCTGCAAGGTCACAGAACGGGGGCCACCATGACCAGTTCAAGTTTCTGAGTTAGGTGTTGCTTCCAGTATATGGATTGTTGGTGTTTTATTACACCAATTAGTATCCTGTGAGGATATCGACTGAAATTCTCTTTGCCTCTGTGCGTTATTCAGCATATGCGCATTATTTTGCTGGTCGAATTCTGCTGTCTGTGGGTTATTTGGTTGTCTGCTATTGTTTTGCATTTGTCAAGTGATTGGTTGGTTATTGCCAGTAGCTTGTGTCTGTACATATTGTACAGGTTGGCCATATGCTGCTCGCCCATTGTAGTTGTTTTTGTAAATTTTGGCCCCTTTCTTTTGTATCCACCTATGAATTTACGGCTTTCTCAATTTCTGTTGTGAATCTTATTACCATTACAATAGGTCTGTGTTGGGTTGGTAGCCATCCGAGTTGTACACGAATCCGTTGTTTACTTGTTGAACCGTAAATCTCTGTGCCGCTATTGGCGTATTAACAGGCTTGGGTTGTACTGATCTCTCCTTATAAATAAGATCTATTGAGTCCAGTACAGATAGAAAGTATTCGGTGCCATGTTCCAAAATGGTAATGAGTTTTTCCTAATGTGGGCAGGAAGACAGCTCTTTAAAGTTATCAGCACATCTACTTGAAATACCGTGTTTCTCCAGTATCTGGTTTTATTCAAATATTTCTCAAAATAGCCCCTTAAGCTTCCATAACTGCTATTAAACAGAGCTGGGTTGAATACTTTACATCAGAGGCTCTCTTCTACGGCGTCAGACCAATATTTATCCAAAAAGTCTCTCTCAAACTGTTCATAATAGTGGCAACGTTCCACCATGTCCGTAGCCCATAGCAGAACATCACTCTGTGTGTATCCAACAACAAATCTAATTTTCTGGGCTTTGGTCTAGGTACGAGGTAAAACATTTCGAAATGCTCCGATAAAAACCACGTGGTATGTTCTCTTCCCTTCAGAGGTAAATACCGGAAATTGTAGATGCCTAAGTAATCCCTCATATGTAAATAATGTTGACAAACAGGCCGCACTGTCAGTGACGGGCGCCGCTTATGTTTGTTTATGGTGTAGCGCATGGCAACTGTGCTTGCTCGACAGTTACAGCTGCCGGCAAGTGTTGCTGCATTCTGCAACCTTCACTATTTTCCTTCTCTAAAAGCACGAGTTTGTCTTCTCTCAAATGTTGTTTTGAAATGTCAGTAGTTTTAGCAATACTGTCTCGTAACCTTACTTCAGGTTCCTTTAAACCTGAATCTATTTTAGCTAGAAGTTGACTTTCCTTCTGTTTTAGAGCTTCTTCTACAGTATCTACATAAATTTTTCATTTTGACATTACCTTTCCTACCTGCCCGATTAAGGCAGGTAGGTTAGAAAATTTAAAAAGGGAAATGGATAGGTTAAAGTTAGATATAGTGGGAATTAGTGAAGTTCGGTGGCAGGAGGAACAAGACTTTTGGTCAGGTGATTACAGGGTTATAAATACAAAATCAAATAAGGGTAATGCAGGAGTAGGTTTAATAACGAATAAAAAAATAGGAGTGCGGGTTAACTACTACAAACAGCATAGTGAACGCATTATTGTGGCCAAGATAGACACAAAGCCCATGCCTACTACAGTAGTACAAGTTTATATGCCAACTAGCTCTGCAGATGATGAAGAAATTGATGAAATGTATGATGAGATAAAAGAAATTATTCAGGTAGTGAAGGGAGACGAAAATTTAATAGTCATGGGTGACTGGAATTCGTCAGTAGGAAAAGGGAGAGAAGGAAACATAGTAGGTGAATATGGATTGGGGGGGAAGAAATGAAAGAGGAAGCCGCCTTGTAGAATTTTGCACAGAGCATAACTTAATCATAGCTAACACTTGGTTCAAGAATCATGAAAGAAGGTTGTATACCTGGAAAAATCCTGGAGATACTGAAAGGTATCAGATAGGTTATATAATGGCAAGACAGAGATTTAGGAACCAGGTTTTAAATTGTAAGACATTTCCAGGGGCAGATGTTGATTCTGACCACAATCTATTGGTTATGAACTGCAGATTGAAACTGAAGAAACTGCAAAAAGGCGGGAATTTAAGGAGATGGGACTTGGATAAACTGAAAGAACCAGAGGTTGTAGAGAGTTTCAGGGAGAGCATAAGGGAACAATTGACAGGAATGGGAGAAAGAAATACAGTACATGAAGAATGGGTAGCTCTGAGGGATGAAGTAGTGAAGGCAGCAGAGGATCAAGTAGGTAAAAAGACGAGGGCTAATAGAAATCCTTGGGTAACAGAAGAAATATTGAATTTAATTGATGAAAGGAGAAAATATAAAAATGCAGTAAATGAAGCAGGCAAAAAGGAATACAAACGTCTCAAAAATGAGATTGACAGGAAGTGCAAAATGGCTAAGCAGGGATGGCTAGAGTACAAATGTAAGGATGTAGAGGCTTGTCTCACTAGGGGTAAGATAGATACTGTCTACAGGAAAATTAAAGAGACCTTTGGAGAGAAGAGAACCACTTGTATGAGTATGAAGAGCTCAGATGGCAACCCAGTTCTAAGCAAAGAAAGGAAGGCAGAAAGGTGGAAGGAGTATATAGAGGGTTTATACAAGGGCGATGTACTTGAGGACAATATTATGGAAATGGAAGAGGATGTAGATGAAGATGAAATGGGACATATGATACTGCGTGAAGAGTTTGACAGAGCACTGAAAGACCTGAGTCGAAACAAGGCCCCGGGAGTAGACAACATTCCATTAGAACTACTGATGGCCTTGGGAGAGCCAGTCATGACAAAACTCTACCATCTGGTGAGCAAGATGTATGAGACAGGCGAAATACCCACAGACTTCAAGAAGAATATAATAATTCCAATCCCAAAGAAAGCAGGTGTTGACAGATGTGAAAATTACAGAACTATCAGTTTAATAAGTCACAGCTGCAAAATACTAACGCGAATTCTTTACAGGCGAATGGAAAAACTGGTAGAAGCGGACCTCGGGGAGGATCAGTTTGGATTCCGTAGAAATGTTGGAACACGTGAGGCAATACTAACCTGACGACTTGTCTTAGAAGAAAGATTAAGGAAAGGCAAACCTACGTTTCTAGCATTTGTAGACTTAGAGAAAGCTTTTGACAACGTTAACTGGAATATCCTCTTTCAAATTCTGAAGGTGGCAGGGGTAAAATACAGGGAGCGAAAGGCTATTTACAATTTGTACAGAAACCAGATGGCAGTTATAAGAGTCGAGGGGCATGAAAGGGAAGCAGTGGTTGGGAAAGGAGTGAGACAGGGTTGTAGCCTCTCCCCGATGTTATTCAATCTGTATATTGAGCAAGCAGTAAAGGAAACAAAAGAAAAATTTGGAGTAGGTATTAAAATTCATGGAGAAGAAGTAAAAGCTTTGAGATTCGCCGATGACATTGTAATTCTGTCAGAGACAGCAAAGGACTTGGAAGAGCAGTTGAACGGAATGGACAGTGTCTTGAAAGGAGGATATAAGATGAACATCAACAAAAGCAAAACGAGGATAATGGAATGTAGTCAAATTAAATCGGGTGATGCTGAGGGAATTAGATTAGGAAATGAGACACTTAAAGTAGTAAAGGAGTTTTGCTATTTAGGGAGTAAAATAACTGATGATGGTCGAAGTAGAGAGGATATAAAATGTAGACTGGCAATGGCAAGGAAATCGTTTCTGAAGAAGAGAAATTTGTTAACATCGAGTATAGATTTAAGTGTCAGGAAGTCGTTTCTGAAAGTATTTGTATGGAGTGTAGCCATGTATGGAAGTGAAACATGGACGATAGCCAGTTTGGACAAGAAGAGAATAGAAGCTTTCGAAATGTGGTGCTACAGAAGAATGCTGAAGATAAGGTGGGTAGATCATGTAACTAATGAGGAGGTATTGAATAGGATTGGGGAGAAGAGAAGTTTGTGGCACAACTTGACTAGAAGAAGGGATCGGTTGGTAGGACATGTTCTGAGGCATCAAGGGATCACCAATTTAGTATTGGAGGGCAGCGTGGAGGGTAAAAATCATAGGGGGAGACCAAGAGATGAATACACTAAGCAGATTCAGAAGGATGTAGGTTGCAGTAGGTACTGAGAGATGAAGAAGCTTGCACAGGATAGAGTAGCATGGAGAGCTGCATCAAACCAGTCTCAGGACTGAAGACCACAACAACAACAACTACCTTTCCATTAAGGGTGCTGCCCTTATCCAGCATCCTGCTTCAGCTTTTTCAGTTATTTCCTTTACATCTGCACAAAAGTGTCTCTCTGTTTTTTGGAAAATTGTGACTCTAAACTTAACTGTGCTATTCGTAGACTTCGCTTTTGTACTTATGTAGGTGCGTTTTTTGCATACCTCTTACAGCTCACTGACTTCATTCGTCACGTTTTTTACCAACACGCCCATTTGGGACTGTGTCTCCTGAATTTGAGAATATACTTCACTGAGGTTCTGTAACTCACCTGCAGATTGTTCCTATCTATCGTCTCCTGAAGATACTTTTTTCGTTAACGTAATTATATTGCGGGACATGTCGGTAATTATTTCTTTTTTTAGTTGTCACCCAGCTCTGTCAACTTCCCGGATAGTTCATCTGATAATTCAGTGCATATAGTTTTGCTCACCTCACTGAACTGTAAACTAAGAATATTTTTGAAATCGTTCAGTTCCTGGTTTTCATGTGTACTTTGTCGTCCTATACGCTTACGTTTCTGTGTTACACTTTGCTGAAATTCCTGTTGTGTTGTCAACTGTTGTTACATGTTCTTGAAATTCCAGTTGCTTTGTAAACTGTTGTTATTAGTTGCGTGAGTTGTGTCAAACTGTGGGTGGCACTAGCATTTACATTGCTTTTACGAACTGTTTCTTGCTCTTGCGTCCGCGACGTCGTCAACAAATAGATAGAGGAAGTTTCGCTGCCGTGTGCTTCACTTTTACTATTTGGAAAACTGTTTCTCAGTGGGAACTGTGAAATTGTTCCATCGACAATCATAAAAGTGACATCATGATTAGTTATATTACCAGCGTCATCTTGTAGTCGATCGTGATGCAATTTGGAATTCCTGTATGATGGTCAGGATAGATGTCTGCTTAGGGATGTTTAGGAGTGTGGAAATCTCACGTACAGACATATGACACAAGTGACACCCAATCACCTGACCACATTCAAAGTCTGTGAGTTCTGCAGAACACCCCATTCTGCTCACTCATGATGACTAATGACTACTGAGGTTGCTGATATGGAGTACCTGGCAGTACATGGCAGCACAATGCACCTGATATGAAAAACGTATGTTTTTGAGTGTGTCCAGATATTTTTGATCACATAGTGTGTTAGTGAACTTTAACTGGTACTAATATCAACAGACCTTCAAAGTCAATACATTTTCTGATCAACATTCCTCATTTAAATTTATGTACTTCTTTTCAAATGGTTCCCTTGTGTATAGAGGTGGTTATGAGAATGCTGTTTCCAGATCACCCCCCCCCCCCCCCCCCGCAGCTCATGCTAATTCTTCTTGTCTGCTTCAATCGTCCTGATGCAGGATTCTTGGCACAGGCAAAATGATTAACAATGGGGTTTGTTTACATATATATATATATATATATATATATATATATATATATATATATATATATATATATATATATACACACACACACTCCTGGAAATTGAAATAAGAACACCGTGAATTCATTGTCCCAGGAAGGGGAAACTTTGTTGACACATTCCTGGGGTCAGATACATCACATGATCACACTGACAGAACCACAGCCACATAGACACAGGCAACAGAGCATGCACAATGTCGGCACTAGTACAGTGTATATCCACCTTTCGCAGCAATGAAGGCTGCTATTCTCCCATGGAGACGATCGTAGAGATGCTGGATGTAGTCCTGTGGAACGGCTTGCCATGCCATTTCCACCTGGCGCCTCAGTTGGACCAGTGTTCGTGCTGGACGTGCAGACTGCGTGAGACGACGCTTCATCCAGTCCCAAACATGCTCAATGGAGGACAGATCCAGAGATCTTGCTGGCCAGGGTAGTTGACTTACACCTTCTAGAGCACGTTGGGTGGCACGGGATACATGTGGACGTGCATTGTCCTGTTGGAACAGCAAGTTCCCTTGCCGGTCTAGGAATGGTAGAACGATGGGTTCGATGACGGTTTGGATGTACCGTGCACTATTCAGTGTCCCCTCGACGATCACCAGTGGTGTACGGCCAGTGTAGGAGATCGCTCCCCACAGCATGATGCCGGGTGTTGGCCCTGTGTGCCTCGGTCGTATGCAGTCCTGATTGTGGCGCTCACCTGCACGGCGCCAAACACGCATACGACCATCATTGGCACCAAGGCAGAAGCGACTCTCATCGCTGAAGACGACACGTCTCCATTCGTCCCTCCATTCACGCCTGTCGCGACACCACTGGAGGCGGGCTGCACGATGTTGGGGCGTGAGCGGAAGACGGCCTAACGGTGTGCGGGGCCGTAGCCCAGCTTCATGGAGACGGTTGCGAATGGTCCTCGCCGATACCCCAGGAGCAACAGTGTCCCAAATTTGCTGGGACGTGGCGGTGCGGTCCCCTACGGCACTGCGTAGGATCCTACGGTCTTGGCGTGCATCCGTGCGTCGCTGCGGTCCGGTCCCAGGTCGACGGGCACGTGCACCTTCCGCCGACCACTGGCGACAACATCGATGTACTGTGGAGACCTCACGCCCCACGTGTTGAGCAATTCGGCGGTACGTCCACCCGGCCTCTCGCATGCCCACTATACGCCCTCGCTCAAAGTCCGTCAACTGCACATACGGTTCACGTCCACGCTGTCGCGGCATGCTACCAGTGTTAAAGACTGCGATGGAGCTCCGTATGCCACGGCAAACTGGCTGACACTGACGGCGGCGGTGCACAAATGCTGCGCAGCTAGCGCCATTCGACGGCTAACACCGCGGTTCCTGGTGTGTCCGCTGTGCCGTGCGTGTGATCATTGCTTGTACAGCCCTCTCGCAGTGTCCGGAGCAAGTATGGTGGGTCTGACACACCGGTGTCAATGTGTTTTTTTTTCCATTTCCAGGAGTATATATATATATATATATATATATATATATATATATATATATATATATATATGAACACATACAGGGTGTCTCACCTAATGCTGCCACCTCAAATATCTCTGGAACAACAATACATATTCAAAAACGGTTTTCACCAGCATCAATGTACAGCAGGGGCTTAGGAACCTAATACTATGCTAAATTTTAAAAGGTAAACAAATACCATTTTCAACACTAACTTGTGTATCTTTAAATGGACACCCCCTATTATTTTTTATGCAATCAGTAGCATGAAACATCACAAAAATAATGGCGTTGGTTGCATCGCAGTATGTCAATTACATCCTGAGAAATTGCGAAGAAAAGTTGACATTTGAAATAAATGAAGTGCACGTCCTGAGACTCAAGCGTGCACCTCACGCTGCCTGTGTCAGGGGCTCACACAATGGGAAGGTATGCACAATCTACAAAAATAAACAATTAACACGTCCAACGCAAATTTACATTTATTAGTGCCCTGTCGCCCACAGAAACTGTATTTTGTGCATTACATCCAGCATAGAAAATGCACCCACATCTTGATCAATGAAACTGTCATGTCAACATATGTTCGAAGTGCCCTCTGTTTGCATCAATGCACGTTTGTAGAAGGGTAACGAGAGAGTGTTGCACAGATTGTAGAATTTCTACAGATATCGCCACATACGCCGCAGTAATATGATGTTGCATATCCTCTACTGTCATTGGGGGTTCTTGATACACTGTCTCTCTCACTGCACCCCTGAGAAAAAAGTATAATGGCGTCAAGTCGAGGGACCATGGTGGCCATCACACGGTACCTCCCTGCCCCATCCACCTATTTGGAAATGTCGCATCTAGAACATCTCTGGCAACTTTTGCATTGTGTGCAAGACATCCATCATGTTGGTACCACATTGATAGACGACTTTCAAATCCTAGATCCTCCATGAGGAGCACTAGTGTGTGTTGCAGAAATGATGCATATCGCTGTCCATTCAATGTTCCATAGTAAAAATAGGGGCCTGCAATACAGTTGCTTCTTCCTACACCTCATGCAAGTTCTTGTACACCCACCTGAGAATTGTGGGCTACAGCAGCCAGAACATCTTTCGTTTCAATTGCCAGTCGCTGGTGTTGTACGTCGTCGTTTTGTGGGAGCCCAGCTTCCTGTTTCTGTGAGTGTCTCGCACATGTTGCCAATGGTTCGACGTGATGGATACCGCCGATCTGGGTAGCGTTCAGTGTAGTGTCACAGCTGCGGTTGCATTTCTGTGACATTCGCCACAAATTAAAATAATATCTAGTTTTTCTTCATTACTGAAGGCCAGCCTATCGACTAGATGACAGCAATTGTAACAAGCCACATGAAAACAGGTTTTAATGTGGCAACATATGTGAATTGCGTTACAGTATAAGAGCAGTTCAGCAGACCAGATTAAGAGACACCTTAACACTGAATGTAGAGCATGCCGTGGTGATATTGGTATGTTTATAGCAGGACACTACCGCCAGTGCAGGCAACCCCTGCTCTGAGCACAGTACTGCATGCTATGCATTACGTCAGAAACTGTGATGCCGTTGCTATCCTTTACAAGCCACATATTTCAGAACTTATGAGGTTTAGAAACGTCAAACCAAGTGTGTTACCGCTAATTGTACCTTTAGTTGTCATTTCGCAACAATAAACATTCTGCATAGGACATCCATCATTCTGATACCGCGTTATTTGATACATTATAAGAGGTGGACTGGTTCAAGCAAGGTACTGCTCAAGAAGTGGCCAACTACCCCCTTTAGGAGTGCCATCAATGAAATATGGGCCAATGATATGTTGTCATACAATACCACACCATACATTAACACTCCACTGATGTAGTATGTCAATCACATCACGATTACCGGCAGTGCGAGGTGCTTGCTTGAGTCTCAGGATATGCACTAGCTATGTGCTTCGCAATTTCTCGGTAAGTAATTGATATATTGCGATGCAACCAACGCCATTATTTTGCGATCTTTCAAGCTATTGAATACGAAATAATAGGGGGTGTCCATTTAAAAATACGCAAGTTCGTGTTGAAAATAGTGTTTATTTACTTTTTAAAATTTCACATAGTACTTGATTTCCTAAGCCCCTGCCGTACGTTCATGCTGATGAAAACCGTTTTTGAATATACATTGTTGTTCCAGAGATATTTAAGGTAGCAGAGTTAGGTGAGACACCCTGTATATATAAACTTCGTCTCCCAAATAATTTTTATCACACTTCTTTAATGTAAGGTTGGAACACACATTTTTGAACAATACTAACACGGCAGAACTCGTTATATGTCCGACCGCTACCGCTTATAGAGACAAACAGGTGAAGATACAGAAATTAATCAATTGAAGAGCGTATATCTACTTTTTAGTTTGTATCCCAACGTTATTGATGATGGCACAAAATAACTTATTTTACCGTTGGTGATATATGGCTTACATGTATAAAAAGAAAAGAACGAAAAAAATAAGAATTTGATCCATTACAGATTTTATAATGTATATGTAATGTGTATAACACACACGTTCCACATCATAACGGTTTTCCATGCTACTGATCAATGGAAACCGTTAACTAACTAACTAACTAACCACGAGCAGTGCTTATCCAAACAGGCAGAAGTATCATGCCAGATAGCGTTATTGCACATACAATAGCTTACTCATCACGACAAAACTGCCGACATGCAAGCTCAGCCTCAAATAACAGCTAGTTTAAAATGATTTTCTTTTTCCATTTACCGTTTTTTTCCTAATTTCTTTGTTACACATTCAGTTAGTAGCTGAATGGGGACAACATTATTTCAGTGTATAATAGAAATCATTTGTGTAATCTATGTACCTGGCTAGAAAAAGGAAAAACAACAATCGGGTTTCAAACATCGTGCACTAAAGTCTGAAGCCGCAATGGTAGCTAATGTCCCACTGGAAATGGAAACGCGCGTTTAGCGTCGTTGGCCGGGAGGCCCTTGTGGGGCTGGTCTGCTACTTCAATCATACTGTGTATTGGCTGAAAGGCACATAAAGTACCGCGAGAATTTGACGGTTGTTTCTGCAGAAATGGTCTAAAATCTAGAGCTAAGTCACGATTCTTACTTGCTTATTTTGATTTCTCTTCCACTGAGTGAATATTTTTTTTTTTTTTTTTTTTTTTTTTTTTTTTGCGAAATGGGATTGTGGCACGTAGTCTATGTTCTCGTCAATAGCAACAACATATTTAAAGGATAGTAATATTTACGACGTTACTAATTTTAATTGGCGTTGGTGAAGTCGACCTTAAGCTAACAGTAAATAAAGCTGGTTGCTTACTTGAGGAGCAGAAGGGTATGTAGGATTGGAGGATGTAGGATTAGAGGATATGGGAAGAGGAATGCATTATTGGTTGCCTTCTAGTACTGACAGCTCACGGATGTTGCCAACTTGTACCAATCAGCTGCGACAGTAAAAATCTCAGAGGTAACATGGGTTCATGAATACACATTAGAGTCAGTTTTCAAACCTTAAAATATGATACATTTTTGTAGCACGGAATATGAAATTGAATTAAGGCTGTTGAAATAAGAGTGCAACACATAGAAGAAAAATGACATTTAAAATATGTAGCAAACATTTATGATCGTATCTCATATTGCGTAATACATTTAAATATAAGTACAGTTAATCAATTATAGGTCCACTGACACAGACAACACAAAACTTCGTCAGGCAAGCCGGCCGGAGTGGCCGTGCGGTTCTAGGCGCTGCAGTCTGGAACCGCGAGACCGCTACGGTCGCAGGTTCGAATCCTGCCTCGGGCATGGATGTTTGTGATGTCCTTAGGTTAGTTAGGTTTAACTAGTTCTAAGTTCTAGGCGACTAATGACCTCAGAAGTTGAGTCCCATAGTGCTCAGAGCCATTTGAACCATTTTTTCGTCAGGCAATTACAGTGTCAGTACTTAGGGGCACTGAGGGTGGCCGAGATCTGAAACATAGAACAGGTGACACAAAGTATTCCAAATGGTGCCGATTTTTAACGATCAATACTTGGGGTGGGGAGCAGCCAACTTACTGCGCCCTCACTATATCTAGTCTATTGCAGGCTCATGACAGCCTACTAATTTGTGGCCTACAAATTAATAATAAGATAGCACATGCGGCAAGAGGTGCAGCCCCAGATATAAGTATTGGCTCTTGAGCAAAGTAGTCTGATGACCTCTGGTTTAGCTGCTTGAAGTCTGTCCAGTGCAAGTCTCCATACTTCGGCAAAGACATGTGAATGTAATGCCGTGTACCTTAGCTGACTCCCCAAACACACTGTAAACAGGACTTTTATTAACTGTATGTCGCTTTCAGAGGTATGACTGGGTCTACTTAAGTTCACCTTCACTCCCCTAACCTGTGTTCAGCATCTGTTGACCTGGTATATCAGTACTTGGCGCCACCTTGGTTGAGGATGCTGCTCCAAGTTCACTATTCTTTTACGTGTATTGTATGAGTATTCTTGATAATGCTTTATTTTATATGATAGTTCAGTATTTTCTTGACTTAATAAAAATTTGTTTTGTACCACCTCCTGTAGTACATAGTCAGCAATCACGGTTATGTCTTTCATATTATTATGCTCTTAATTTTATCTTGACTTTCCACCTGTGATGGCATACCTATAGAGACCATATCCTTGAATGCATGCACTGTTGTTCCCAGAAAAGTACATCTACTCACTCCAGCAGCTAAGTCAAGTGAAAGTTTGTGGTGGTGAAGAAAATCTGGCCCCAATACTAGAACTGACACATCCACTGCCACAAAGTAGCAACTGAAGTTTCAATGAAGTACGAAATCCACTGTCAGGTACCTTACTCCACTATGATGAACAGGTGTGTTATGTCGTTAATAGCACATAGAAATGTCCTAGTCGATTTGCTACTTGAACGAGATTATTCCACAACATGGTGCTAAGTGCTGATCCTGAGTCCACCAGTAACTTGTATCCCCACGTGAAGAATCTGGGTCTATAATCGATAGAGCACAAGCTTGCTTTGGCAATATGCACCTTGTCCCCTACACACATCTTGTCTTAGCCATCCAGCACTCCCTTAGTAGGCTCCTGTTGCTGATATTTGAAACTGTGAGGTGAAATTAAGTTGCATGCCATTCTGCCAAACTTCTCATTACACCAATATGTTTGTCACAGGTAAGTCGGCAGCAAGTGATGTGTTATGATCACTCCACGATAGCTATGTTAACTGTCATTCTGTATCGTCGCTGTGAGTCTCACACAAACGACCTCAGACAAGTTCGAAAGTGCTCATATTTCACTGGGTCTGCACCCTTCTTGCTATAAAAACATGACTGCATGAGGGATGTCTGACACTCGAATCTGGCTTGTTATGTAACTGCATGGGCGCTCTTGGCCAAGTCCTATTTGACTTCTGTAAGTCCCTGTTCTCTTACATCTATGTGGTCTGCAGTGAAGGTGAAAATCTATCTACACTCTCCACAAGGTGTCCTCCGAAAAGATGTCAGCTCCTATGGCTTGTATAGTGTGTTCTGTTTCTGATTTCTTCTTCGTACAAGACATGGCTTATCTGTCATTCGGGTGTCTTCGAAAAATGTGACAATTAAGCCTTTTTGTAGCATGAAACTTGTTTGAAGTAGACAGAAAGTCAATATCACTAATGAGATTAGAATGTTCAAACTGTTCAGTGCTGCTACAAACTTTTGTGTATTATCTTATATTCCATAACTTTCTAGAATTATCTAGACTATTTGAAACCAAGTCTATGGTTGGCTGCACTGAATAATGGTAAGCTTGGAATAGTTCCTGATCTCGGCTGCTTGTCTCCAACCACTTGAGTATCATTCTGCAAGATTCAGACAGCAAAAGTTTATGGCACATTCGTGACACGGTAGGTTACTCCAAGTACATCTCATGTGGCTCTGCAGCTGTTACTGGCACTGCAGTGAAATTGAAGGACACAGTATGAAGCTCCAATGATCAGGTAGTATGGTGAAATGCGACCAAAATGTAAGGCTATGATCTCACGCATTTCTGTCCGTCAACAAGACTGATTGATAGTGGGAGTGTAACTCACTTGAGTGTCTGCGTGTTTGGTGGCCCATTCCACCATCTGATATGTTTGTGCCCACACTAAATGAGAGTTGCTTTGTTCATGGCTTGGTCCACCATTATCTCTATTGTCCATGTAGATTGTAGTCACAACTTTCTGCAGTTTTCTTTGCCCTGTACTGGTGGAATATGAAGGCATCCAGTACACCATCCAAATCTTTGTTCTGATGATGATGAAGAAGAAGAAGAAGAAGAAGAAGAAGAGGAGGAGGAGGAGGAGGAGGAGGAGGAGGACGCTCAGCATCTTGCTGGTGATAGAAGTTTTCCGCAATGAGCAAATGTCCAGTGTTGTAAATCACATTGCAGACAATTGTGAAGCATCTACTACCACAGGGTCGCCACTGTAGCCTGATATTAGCAGATCAAAACTAATGATGATCAAACACAACATTTGGTACACAGTAGCTACTTTATTTGTATTACTGATCTCAGAAAGAAAACAAGTTCACACTCCTTGTTACACACCAGACTCTTGCTCAAACCTTTTCTAAGGGTGATCCACTTCCCAGTCTTTAATACAAGAAGGTTTTCTTTCCCGTGTATCAATCCTAATTGGTTTGGTTATCCCTAAATTTTAGTAATATTATTGTTGCTACAAGTTAATGCATTGTTCGATTCTGACTGGATTACTAAAATGACCAATACCCTTTCTAAAACAATATGCGCTATAAACAAAATGATTTTCAAAGCGGAATTTGGTGTTCACTTTCGACTCAGTGGTCTAAAAGTAGTCCAGTGTGATACTCATTTTATTGATATGTACTAACAGGGACAGTAAAACGGGAATAACCAGTACCCCAGCAGCAACTGAGTAGCACCCCTGCATGGAGATAGCAGACAGGGCAGGTTATGGGGCCACGAGAATTGTTGCTGGACTATTAGTTATTCTTCCTGTTTTATTGTCACCATTAATACATATTGATAAAATGAATATTACATTCGAATAATTTATGAAATGGGCACACAAAAATTCTGCTTAGCAATCATATTATTTGCAATGGGAGACAAACTGACACTTTCCTTTGACACCAGATTTCGCGTGAAAAATGTGATAAGCAAGCTCCACCTACACCTTGACAAAATTAAAATGCAAATATGTCTTAAGTTTCTCAGCAAAACTTTCAACGTCTAAAACTTCAGCTGCTCTTTTGCTATCTCTACAATCACTATTTTTTCTTATTTATTGAATTGTTCTCCCTTTAAGACTGGCTACTTCATTTTCATCATTTCTGCATTTTTATGGTTTGTACTTTTTGTTACCTACATTAAATGTATATGGCTTTTCAAAGATATTTTCTACTTTGTTAGAAGGATTTAGTGGTCTCCAGTGGCTCCTTATGGAACAATTAAATGTCATTTGATGCCTTACCCTTGTATTGGTGTTGCACTGAAAATATCTGTATAACATTGCAAATGTTGGCGGTATGTGCTGGGCGTCTTATTTGCAAACAGATTTGTTCTATTCACTCACAGTTATTGTTGCCAACAGTAACATCTACTTCACTCTTGGTCCTCAAGACTGAATTCAGTGCTGCTCGGGTTTGTCTTCTTTTCTAAAGTTATTAAACTATTTTTAACAGAAACAAATTAATCCTGATAAAGCCAAATAAATCATAATTACATTGTTATCACTGGTCCCTTGTATCTGTATAATTTAGTTTTTTGGACATAATATGATTTGATACGATGTTCCTCATATACACTACAATTGTGTCTTGTACTAGATGAATTTATAACAAGTAACCCGTGCAGCTCACTGCAATACGTACATAGCTCTTCAGATATAAAATTGTGCGTAAGACAGCTCTCAGCCTGTTGCACTGCACTACTTTACTGCTTATGTATTCATGGGTTTTAATGTCCGCAAAATTCTATGCAGCTTACGGCTGGTTTGTTCGTTGGCAGCTCCAAATCTGCAGTGTTCCTTGAACATCCGATCCCGCAAACAATTAAGTTTCTACTGCAAGAATTAAACCTTAATCCTGTTTTATTTGTGAAGTTACCAACTTCTAATTTCCTTTTCACAGAGAACGAGTGCTGTGAAATAAGGTGCTGACAGTGGACACTTGTGAAAATTACTCATGCCGGCAGTGCAATAAGAAGTCCTTACAAGTTTGCTCCACTGACAGACAGCTAATAGTTTCTTGAAAAATGCCAATTTGAAGCTTTAGCTTCTTAGTAAAGAAGAACCACAAACTAATCTTTCACTTACCTGTGCATTACTGCTTACAGAGCAGACTAGAGGCATTTCTAGGTCTGCATTGTACTGCACATGTGTGTGCTCAGTATGTATACTAATATGAAAACATTTTGCTAAGGGACGTGTAGAGTCATCACTAACAACGAAACTGCTACCAAATGGGTAAAGAAACACATCTACATACCTCAACCTACACAACCAACTAACTTACATGTTTTAAGTAAAAACAGGAAAGTGTGTGGCATTACAGCATTTTCTGTCACACAAGTCACATTGGCATTATTCTGCTTCCATGAGTACATATGAGCGTGCTACTGCTCCCTTTTTGGCTATGGTCACTCGCTCTACAAGTGTGTCACACTAGCTTAGAATTCAGGTGCTAGTTTCTAGTTTTAATGGGCGTTTGTTTCCATAGAAGTCACGTCGAAAAATAGTTCTATATTTCTTACACCAAAATACCTATAAAATGTCCATGAACAACCTCCAAACATTTGTTAGCATTGTGGTTCACCCTGCATATACAGGGTGTTACAAAAAGGTACGGCCAAACTTTCAGGAAACATTCCTCACAGACAAATAAAGAAAAGATGTTATGTGGACATGTGTCCGGAAACGCTTAATTTCTATATTAGAGGTCATTTCAGTTTCGTCAGTATGTACTGTACTTCCTCGATTCACCGCCAGTTGGCCCAATTGAAGGAAGGTAATGTTGACTTCGGTGCTTGTGTTGACATGCGACTCATTGCTCTACAGTACTAGCATCAAGCACATCAATACGTAGCATCAACAGGGTAGTGTTCATCACGAACGTGGTTTTGCAGTCAGTGCAATGTTTACAAATGCGGGGTTGGCAGATGCCCATTTGATGTATGGATTAGCACGGGGCAATAGCCTTGGCGCGGTATGTTTGTATCGAGACAGATTTCCAGAACGAAGGTGTCCCGACAGGAAAACGTTCGAAGCGATTGATCGGCGTCTTAGGGAGCACGGAACATTCCTGCCTATGACTCGCGACTGGGGAAAACCTAGAACGACGAGGACACCTGCAATGGACGAGGCAATTCTTCATGCAGTTGACGATAACCCTAATGTCAGCGTAGACAAGTTGCTGCTGTACAAGCTAACGTTGACCACGTCACTGTATGGAGAGTGCTACGGGAGAACCAGTTGTTTCCGTACCATGTACAGCATGTGCAGGCACTATCAGCAGCTGATTGGCCTCCACGGGTACACTTCTGCGAATGGTTCATCTAACAATGTGTCAATCCTCATTTCAGTGCAAATGTTCTCTTTACGGATGAGGCTTCATTCCAACGTGATCAAATTGTAAATTTTCACAATCAACATGTGTGGGCTGACGAGAATCCGCACGCAATTGTGCAATCACGTCCTCAACACAGATTTTCTGGCAGGCATTGTTGGTGATGTCTTGATTGGTCCCAATGTTCTTCCACCTACGCTCAATGGAGCACGTTATCATGATTTCATACGGGATACTCTACCTGTGCTGCTAGAACATGTTCCTTTACAAGTACGACACAACATGTGGTTCATGCTCGATGGAGCTCCTGCACATTTCAGTCGAAGTGTTCGTACGCTTCTCAACAACAAATTCAGTGATCGATGGATTGGTAGAGGCGGACCAATTCCATGGCCTCCACGCTCTCCTGACCTCAACCCTCTTGACTTTCATTTATGGGGGCATTTGAAAGCTCTTGTCTACGTAATCCCAGTACCAAATGTAGACTCTTCGTGCTCGTATTGTGGATGGCTGTGATACAATACCCCATTCTCCAGGGCTGCATCAGCACATCAGGGATTCCATGCGATGGAGGGTGGATGCATGTATCCTCGTTAACAGAGGACATTTTGAACATTTACTGTAACAAAGTGTTTGAAGTCACGCAGATACGTTCTGTTGCTGTGTGTTTCCATTCCATGATTAATGTGATTTGAAGAGAAGTAATAAAATGAGCTCTAACATGGAAAGTAAGCATTTCCAGACACATGTCCACATAACATATTTTCTTTCTTTGTGTGTAAGGAATGTTTCCTGAAAGTTTGGCCGTACCTTTTTGTAACACCCTGTATGTGGCACGGTTCTGAGTCACATCATCGCAAATAAACTTTTGTCAATGGCTGACTGTCCAGTTTTGGACTTGATGGCAGTATGTGCAACATGGAGCTCCCAGAGTTTACACCATGGTATAAACTCTCCATCATAAAAAATCTTACAGCTGCATTCTGCAACCACTAACTCAGTCTGGGTTGGTTGGTTGGGGTTGAAGGGACCAAACAGCAAGGTCGTCAGTCCCTTGTTTCAAATGTGGTCCATTCCGATAGTATGATATCTCAGGAAAGTCAGAACGATAAAAAGTAAAAAGGCTAAAAAATGTAAAAGGGCAGTCATGTTGTCAATGGAAAAAACAAAATGAGATAAGTCAGCAAGAGAGAGAACCCCAATGCTATGATAGAGGCAGGAAATATCCCACCTCTGAAGCAGCAGAGGCAAGACCACCTGCGACTTAAAAGGTGCAACCGCTAGAATGTAGAAGTGCGTATGGGAAAAGGAGACTAACCAATCCTAAAAAAATGATAAAAACAGAGTAAAAGGGGAGAAACGAGGATCTCGGTCAGGGAGGCAAGTCGGGACTCTCCAAACACGGCTTACAGTGAGAGATACCCCAACACTCACCGCCCTGCCCCAACACCAGAAAGAGATTAAAAACTTTAAAACTGAGAATAAAAACCACTATCCCGGAGGAAACCGAGGACCAGGTCGACCATCCGGGAATAGTCAGCCAACGTCAAAGGTAAAGTGCGGGGGAGCCTGTACTTAGCACGCAGAGCTAAAAGAAGGGTGCATTCAACCAAAATGTGGGCTACTGACTGGAAGGCTCCACAACCACAAAGTGGGGGTAGCTCAGTCCTTTCGGGAGAGGCGAAAGGAAGAACGCCACGGGCCTGGTGTCCCCTTAATCGCACGAAGTTTATTAGACAGGGATGTAGCCTCCCAAGAGTTGGCCCATGATTGTGCGAAGTGGGACTTGATGTGAAACCGTAAATCCGCTGCAGGAGGGGTTATAGAAGACGGGGAGTAAGTGGCTGCTCCCCCAGCCAAACGATCAGCGAGCTTATTACCCGGGATACCCATATGGCCAGGGACCCAAAGGAAGTAAACGGAACAAGCAGCACGGTGAATATCAGCGAGATGGTCATGCATGGCCGAGACCAAGGGCTGGCGCGAAAAACACCGGTCAATAGCCTGAAGGCCACTCATCGAGTCCGTACATAACAAAACATGGTTGTGTTGGGACTGTTTAATAAAGGTAAGGGCCTGGGAAATGGCCATCAATTCCACAGTAAACACCCCACATGTAGGTGGCAGCAGATGATTTTCCGTTCCAACAGAGGACCTGAAGGCATATCCCACATGATCAGCAGATTTAGAGCCATCAGTGTAAAAAACAACAGCATCCCGAAACTCCCATAAAATTAGGCGGAAAAAGGAATGGAACACCATCGGGGGGATGGAATCTTTCGGACCTTGGCGGAGATCCATCCAAATTCGAGGCCAAGGAACTAACCAAGTGGGGGGGGAGGGGGGGGCTGGAGGGGAGGGAGCGAGGAACACAGGACAAAGAAGGAAGCTGAAAATCATGGCAAAGAGACGCAAGGCGGAGCCCAACCAGTAAACCCGCCGAGGACACAGGAGAGAATAAGAAGGATGAATGGGAGAGGAACAGATGGCGAGTGCATAAGACACCGGAAGCTAGGACCGCCAAACAGAAAGGGGGAGGATCCCAGCTTCAACCAGCAGACTATCAACAGGGCTAGTAGGGAAGGCACCGGTGGCCAAACGGATACCACGATGGAGGACTGGATCCAGCACGTGCAGTGTGGAAGGAGCAGCCGAACCATAAACTTGACAACCATAGTCCAAGCGAGACAGAACTAGAGCATGATAAAGACGGAGGAGGAGGGAGCGGTCCGCACCCCAAGAGGAGTGGGCAAGGAAGCGAAGGACATTGAGTTTACGGGAACATCCTACCTTCAAAAGTCTGATATGGGACAGCCAAGTGAGCTTGTTGTCGAAAAGAAGACCTAGAAAACGAAACTGTGGGGCCACAGGCAGTGCATCGAGATAGAGCTCTGTATCAGGGTGGATCATAGTACGGCGACAGAAGTGGACCACCCGCGATTTTAAAGGAGAGAATTGAAACCCGTGTGAGAGGATCCATGCAGAGGCACGCCGTGTAGCTCCCTGGAGCTGCCGTTCTGCAGAGGCCATCGGAGAGGAACTAACCCAAATGCAGAAATCATCCACATACAGGGCAGGGGCGACCAAAGGACCGACAGAGGCCACACGTCCATCGATAGCAATGAGGAAAGGAAGTACACTCAAGACAGAACCCTGTGGGATACCCATCTCCTGGGTTCGTGGAGAACTAAAAACAGTAAAAACCCGAACCCTGAATGACCGATGGAACAGGAACTGGTGGATAAAAATCGGGAGTGGGCCCCGAAGACCCCACTGATGAAGTGTAAGTAAGATGTGATAGCACCAGGCCATGTCAAAAAATACTGCAACGAAATGGCGGCGCTGGAAAAAAAGCCTGCTGAACTGCAGATTCCAAGCGAAGTAAATGATCGATCGGAGATCATCCTTCTCAGAAGCCACACTGGTAAGGGGAAAATAGATCCCGAGATTCGAGGACCCAACTGAGCCGACAGGCTACCATCCATTCAAGTAACTTGCAAACAACATTTGTCAGACTAATTGGCCGATAGCTGTCTACAAATAGGGGGTTCTTACCAGGCTTAAGGACAGGAACCACGATGCTATCCCTCCACTGGGAAGGGAATCACCCTGGAGCCAGATACAGTTAAACACCCGGAGAAGATGTTGCCGCTGTGGAGCACTAAGGTGTTGAAGCAGTTGGTTATGAATGGGGTCTGGGCCAGGGGCTGTATCATGAGAAGAAGAAAGTGCGGAAAGAAATTCCCATTCAGTAAAAGGTTCGTTGTAAGATTCTGACTGACAAGGGGTAAAACATTAGGTGGAAGCTTCGGCCTGCTGTTTGCAGTGAAGGAAAGCAGCCGGATAGGAGGCTGATGCTGATGCCATTGCAAAATAATGGGTCGCAAGATGTTCCGCAAGAATCAACGGGTCCGTACAAAAGCCATCTGGGAGGTGAAGGCCTGAGAGGGTGGACTGCCGATGGCAACCTTGGAGAGAGCGAAGTGTAGTCCATACCCGTAGAACTGAGGGAAGAAACAAATTGTTCCCAACATATCTTTTTGCTCTGTTTGATTAAATAACAGGCTTTAGCGTCAAGGAGTTTAAAGGTAATAAGGCTGACAACGGATGGGTGCCTCTTAAGGTGTTGCAAAGCTCGACAGCGATCACAGATGGCAATGGCAATGGCCGTACTCCACCACGGGACTTGCCGGCGACGAAATGGTCCAGATGAGCGCGGTACAGCAAGGCTAACAGCGCGAACAATCGCGTCAGACACGTCATGTAGGACGTCACCATTACAACCCGACAAAGAGGGAGAAAACACGACCTGTGCAGTGTATATAGGCCAATCGGCGCGTTGGAAAGACCAACGATGTAACCTGTCCATTGGGGAGCAGGAAAGGAGAGAGAGAATCAACAGGAAATGGTCACTATCACAAAGGTCATCGTGTGGCGAACAGTGTAATGAAGGGAGGAGAGAGGGAAAAGAAAGAGATAGATAAATGGCTGAAAAGGTACCATGACCGGCACTGAAATGAGTAGGGGAGCCATCATTAAGAAGGCACAAGTCGTGGTCTGTAATGAACTGATCTAAGAGAAGACCTCGTCTAGATGGAAATGCACTGCCCCACAAGGGATGATGAGCATTAAAATCCCCAAGAAGGAGGAAGGGAGGAGAAAGTTGCTGGAGAAGGGCGGTTAAGGCAGCAGGTGTAAGAGGTCTGTCAGGAGAGAGATAAAGATTGCAAACCGTGACCACAGAGTCCAGGTGGACCCTAACAACAACCACTTCCAATGTAGTTTGAAGAGGAATCCACGTGCTAGCAATGTCTGTACAGACCAACGTGCAAACGCCACCAGAAGCCCGCAAGGGTCCAACCTGATTTCGACAGAAAACACAGAACCCACAGAGGGTCGGTGAGTGAGCATCAGTAAAATGAGATTCCCGTAGAACCACACAAGCTGCAGAGTAAGACGAAATAAGGGATTGCAATTCCGGAAGGTGATGGTAGTATCCATTACAATTCCATTGGATAAACACAGAACAATGATTTAAATGGGGGCTGGACAGGCTAAAGCCAGTCATACCGCCGAGTCACCACCCACCGTCGACAAGGAGGGGGCGACATCCATGAACGACACGTCAGAATCTGGTTGTGAAGCCGTGGATGGGACCTCTGGTGACACCAGAGGCTCTTTGTCCCGAGACTTATATTTCTTCTTCTTTTCTGTTTGAGATCGACGAATGCTGTGTGGCAGAAAGGAGCCAGCTGCAGCAAGATTGGGAACAGAAAGAGATCAGGCGACCTGCGGCCGACAGACCGCGGTCGTCGCGTGGCAGCAGACTTTTGGCCTGGAAGGTGCCGGGAAGGGGCATCCCAGGAGGGGCGCCCTTGACTGGCAGACGCCGAAGGAGTGGGAAACTGGCTGGGGAGAGGGAGTAGCGCCCAGAGGAGAAGGTATGGGAGCTGCAGGGTAGAGGGGAGGAGAGGGGTCCGGGACTGGGGTAAGGAAGGGGGAGGAAGGGGTGAAGATGTAACTAAAGCATAACTAGACGCCATGCACACAGGGGGAAGACGTGTATACTTCTTACGAGCCTCTGTGTAGGTTAAACGATCAAGGGACTTATACTCCTGTATCTTCTTTTCCTTCTTATATACTGGGCAATCTGGTGAATGTGGAGAATGATTGCCATGGCAATTAACACACACAGGAGGGGGAACACAGGGACTCCCCTCATGGAGTGGACGTCCACAGTCACCACAAAGAGGGGCCTGTGAACAGCGGGAAGATATGTCCAAAACGCAAGCACTTAAAACACCTCGTAGGAGGTGGGATGTACAGCTTCACATCACATGAATAAACCATAATCTTTACTTTCTCAGAGAGGGTAACCCCTTCAAAGGGCAGGATAAAGGCACCAGTATCAATGCGATTGTCCTTAGGACCCTTCTGAACACGCCGAACAAAGTAAACACCCCGCCTTCCGAGATTGTCCCGAAGTTCCTGATCAGTTTGAAGGATGAGGTCCCTGTGAAAAATCAGACCTGAAACCATATTTAGAGACTGGTGAGGGGTAATGGACACAGGAAGTGTGCCAAGATGGGTACAGGCACAAAGGGCCGCAGATTGGGCAGCTGAAGCAGTTTTTATCAGCAACGAACCCGACCGCATCTTGCTCAGGGAGTCCACTTCGCCAAACTTGACTTCAATGTGTTCCACAAAGAATAAAGGTTTGACACTGGTGAAAGTATCTCCATCAGTCCTGGTGCATACTAGATAACGGGGAAAAGGCTTTGCCCCTAGCCAACGGGCCTGACCCTCTTCCCAGGGGTAGCCATGGAAGGGAAGGCCAAAGGGGCAGGAGAAGCAGCACTAGAAGAATCAGCTCCACGCAGAGAGACGGCCGCAGAAGAATGGCCAGAGTTCTGGACCCGTATGCGTTTCATTTGCGTAGCGTCCGCCCTGATACCACCCACTCCGATCAGGGGCTCTCCTCAGGCGCGCCACCCAGCCACAGCAAAAACCGTCTGGCACAGCGGCCATTGCCGGGAGTTCCAACGCTCCAGGATGACGAGCAACCACTCCAAGGCTTGCATGAGGTGGTCACAGCTCAGGTATCAGAAGTGTGATCCCTGTGTGTTCAGGGGGCTCATCCAAAAGGGTACATAGCGACCCCACCACACAGGCTGTCTACCATGCTGGCTATGCACCCTAGCACCAGACGACATGAAAGAAAAGGTGGAATGAACTAGGAGGGTACACGTCAGAGATACTAGGTAAGGTGTTCTTCCCCAAATGGCTCACACTACGGAAGAGAAATTTAGTAATGGAGGTCAAACCCCACGGAGTGCCAAAGGAGGTGATTATGCAACAAAGCTAAATTGCAAAACCAACATAACCAGGAGGATAGCGGGGCCAACATAAGCAAGGACACCAAGAGAGGGAGGAGAGGGCGAGGGGGAAGGAGCAAGGAGAGGAAAGGAGGGGAAGGAGAAGGAAATGCAGCCCTGGAAAGAAGGAAGGCATAGCTCGGGGCCCCATGCTCGCCACGCATGTACTCACGAAAGAACCGTGAGCCCCCTGGGGGGAGGTCTTGATACTGGACGTGTTATGACATATGTGCACATTTTAGACTACAGTCTACCAATTCTGCAGTCAGCGATAGTATGTTTACCTTAACTTTCATTTGATTCATAATTTTATTGTTGACTTGGTTCGAGCTATACATGTCACAAGTTGCACACCCAGATGTGGCAAATCTTGTGGGGCAGAGACTCTACACCAGAAGTGGACAAGAATTCAGCTCATCGACAGTACCCTGGTACGAGTGCCATAGCACCCAGCCTGGCTAGCACATTTCCATCACTGCCATGCCATCTCAGCAAGAGGAGTAAACTCCGAATCTTCAGCATTTAAAAGGCAATAAACTCACACTGCGAATGACGTGGTTTTTAAAATAACAGTTAACTACATAGACCAAAAATACAACAAAATTTCAGTATTATTTGTTTTTGGCATGCTGAAGAAGTATAATTTTGGCCTGGTACAACCTGTTGACATATGGACAGATGTAGACAATTTTATAGATCTTTGCACTCGGGTTGCCACGTAATCGTGACTTATACAGTATTTAGCTTCATAATCGGCAAGTCTTCCTCTCGCACACACATTGTAGCACCTGGGCAACCTCATTGTGTAGATATTGAAACTCTACCTCAAAAAAGCAAGACAGATGTCCTAGACAGTTTTAATATTAAAAGGATTTGTCTAAATTGGGAATTGCCATGCAGATCAGTCAGTTACATCTGCACATGCACCGGGATGCTTTCAGCTGAAATGGCACATGGTCTCAAAAATATACATACGATTGGCAGTTTAACACTTTCGCTGTGGCTGACGCTTATAAGCGTCCGCGCTCACTGTCGGATTACTCAGTCTAGTTGCAGCGTCTAAGCTTGCACCAAAGAGTGTAAACTTTTCTTTGTGTGGTCAGTTATCAAACGTATATTGTTCGTAATGGCGGCTAATGAACCGACACCTGGTCCTTCCAATGTGAAAAGGAGCAGGAAAAGTGTAAAATTGACAGAGGGACAGTTACTTAGTGTACTAAACGATAGTGATTTTTTGAGTAGTGAGGATGACGGATACCAAGGAGATTGTCATTTAGAGGCTGCAGAAGAATTGCAGAGTGATGATAGCGTGGAAGCACAGCTTTCGAATCTGTTTCGTGACAGTTCCGCTACTAAATTGACGACCTCTATCAGAGCCAATCTTAAAAATGCGCATTTGAAGTAAATATAATTTCAAATGAATCCAGTTTCCTTTTCCCTTCATAAGAATCTGCGTTTTGGAATCAAAATTTTTTCTGAATGCGGTGGATTTGTTGCTTGTTTGAATTGTATTTTTTTTTACATTATCAACAAATCACGAACATTTGAATGACGCCTGTGACCCCTATAGGTGTCAGACAGCAAACAGACTTTAAAACATTACCACAATACAGTCGAAGCTTATTTGAAGTAATGCATCTAAGGTGTCATCATTAAGTCAGTATAGAACATGATCCTACAGATCTTACAAGGTCCTGACGTCAGCCTGTAGCTCAGGTGTGCTTAGCAGCGTCGGCTCCGAGCGGTACCTGCCGTTTCAGAGTATTACCACAGTCTAACATAACAGTCGCGACACTCACTACTGTAAAAGTTGTTGCCGTTTGACAGATGGAGCGACACTAGCGCTCCAAGCGGCAGGTAAGGTGAACGTCAGACGCGTCGTAAGCATAATGTTTGTTTGCATCCATTTCCTACGTAATTTCCGAATTATTCGAGTTAGTTTCTTGCCTCCAAGAGTTTGTGTAGTATCAGAAGGCATATATGTTTCTAAAAATGATTCTAAAATAAACGCAAGTATGGACAAAAACCATGAATAGAGTGGCAAGCTACAACACATTCGTGAAGAAACACTTGTGACATTGGACAGAATTCCAGCTTACCACATTGATATCAAAAGAGTATAAACACACAGATTCACATGTAAGAAGCACAGACATGTACCTCTATATGCAAAAGCGATGGACATCTCGTTTATAGTTCTGTAGGCCTACTGTGTTTGTCATTGTCGCCTGTTGCCACAAGTACGACCTTCATCTTTATATTATTCTAAGTGGGACAGGCAACTGAAAAATAGTGGGAGAAATATGCTGAAAACATTATAATGAGCTGATTACATTACATTTCACGAAAAACCAAATATTTGAATAATTTTCATACAATCTGTCTGTAGGCACTTCCCTTGTTCCATAATAGTTTCGCTCGAAGTATAGCGATCTGCACATTCTGCCACTTCACACGCTTTTGTAAGACACGAACAGCTGCACTTAAACTAACCACTTCATCGTCAAAGCAGGTCTGTGTTGACGATTCTCACGAATCTGGCACTAATACATGGAGAGTTGAACTGGCTGCTTCTGTGTCATAGGACTGTTTTACAGCTTTAGATTGACTGTCAAATCTTTGTGGCAGTTTCCTCTTCATCGTCAGTTGAGGTGGCTTATTTGGAATGTCAAACAGTGGGTACTGCATTTCACATGAGTTTGATATTGTCTGCGTTCATGAACTGGTTTTGTTCGAAATGTAGCGAACAAAACCTAATATTATTATACAGGTAAACTGGGTCTTTCTTCATAAGGTCTTCTCGTCTGCTATTAACTAGCCATTTTTTTTCTCCTAAAACGAAACATTCATCATTTATACACATACATTTGCAAGTGAATCCTGACGATACAGTTTAGTAACATGATGGTATATACCTCTCAGGATACTTAGAAAACCTAAAAAAGACAGCTGTGGTGTCTTCTTCCTATTGCTGCTGCAATTTATTGCGCTACAAACGCTCCCGATGATAAAAACCATTGTATAAATCAAAATAAACCATCACTATTCGCTTTCACGATCGCGCCGAACTCACAGTTCAACCTACCAGCCGCTTGGAGCGCTGAAGGCAACAAAATCGAGGCGAAGTGTCGCGACTGTTATGTTAGTCTGTGGTATCAGGAGGGTGAACTCATATAGGGATTTCCGGTAACACGACGTTGGTTTGGTCCCAGGCCACTTGGAGCGCTGCAAGTTTAGCAATTTATAGTCTCGTGTTCCTATTGGATGACGTAGTCTTCCATAATTGTTTTGGTATCGTAGCAACGTGATCGTGATTTTTCGTTTAAATTGCAGTGTAAGTATGTTGCTATTATTCTGCTTAATTTTTGGATGCATTCGTAATATTTTATGGTGTGATGATTCAGTATTTACTTTTTTACTTTTGTTTCATATAAAACACGAGGTTGTATCATCACATTACGTTCTGTGGACTCTTGTATATTTGTTCCTGCAAGGAAATACAATTTCCGTTGCTCAGTTTACTTAAAGGGTAAGTATATTTCATATTTCTGTTAATATTTCCTTTTATTTCATAGAGAATCCCATGCTAGCAGCTTTTGACATAGTTTGTATTCAACTTTCCGAATCCTGTAATAGAATATAATTCTGGCTTTGATTCATCTTCCTTTTTGCCACGAAGTACTCTTAGTGACATAACAAGTATCATTTATTGTGCCGTTTACTACATACCATATATTGGACGTGTTACAATTGATTCGTAATGCCTTGAGTATGTTCTATTTCCTGTTTTCAACAGTAAATATTCTGTACAGTACATAACACTCTATCCAGGTAAAAAGTGCTTGTTGCTGTTGTGTCGACAAAGGTTGTGTTCTCACAAAATGAGACATTTATTTCGAAGTTACACAAAGCAGGTCCTTCAAGCAGTTGTACATTTACACGTATTATTGTGGCAATATCCAATACAGTAGAAATCTTCTCGCACTTTAATGCTCAACACAATGTAATACAGATTTACAGCTGTAACTCTTACTGATAATGTACAGTTGAATTTGGTATCTAGATGCTGAAATATACTGAAATGGTACAATAAGCAGTGTTTCTACCGCCTGATAGCACTGTTTAACGAAGTAGTGTTGAATATAGAATAAAGTGCAACTACGCTCACACAGTTATATATAGTGATGTGCATATCCGTAGTAGAAATGAGAATTTGTTTCGTTTTTTCACTATTTTGTAGCAATAACACATCAGATTACAAGTCATGATAGCAGTTGTCAATACTTCAGTACAGGATAGCTGCATTTAGACATAAGCTAATATGATTTTTGATAGTGAAATTAATTTCACATTGAGTTTTCTTTAACATTAATCAATGTAAACCATACCTAATCTTTTTTCTCGTTCCTAATTTTTGGTTTGAACAACATTTCAGACACATGAGGATGGATCATACGGGAAGAGAAAATCCAGTTTGAGATTGAAATTGAAATACTTGTGCAAGTTTCCTGGATGCAGGAGTAGTCATTATGTAAAAATAAATTCCAAACACAAGAATAAACATTTCTATAAATTTCCAGCTGCATCAAAAAGTGAGACTTTAAAGAAGTGGAAATTGATCTGTAATATAGATGAAGGTGTCAACTGTTGTTATTATTGTGTGTATGATGATCATTTTTATGAAGCAGATTTTGTGAACTTTACTAGACACAGGCTAAATCCTGGTGTTATACCAACGCAAATGGAATTGGTGTTGTATCATCCTCCCCCCACCCATCTGTGTTACACTGGTGGTGGTGGTGGTGGTGGTGGCGGCGGCGGTTTCACCACATCGGGTGCAAATATAAGCGCGCAAGAGCCAGGTCACAATGCAAAATCTACAGTAATACAACAAAGCAGTCCCCCTTTACAGAGCACAGATGATAGTGAGTACAGCTTTTTATCCTCACCTGTTTATGATGTTGAAAGTAGTGCAGGTGTAATGAGATATGGCGTTTCTAAACGTGATTTAACTCCAAGAACACACAAAATGTATAAATTGCATAGAATTACAGTTTCCAGAGTGTGTAAATTGAAAAAAAACAGCTACAGAATGAGAGGAATAAATTGAAAATTCTAAAAGAGTTGTATGATGACAGGAAATTTCAGTTAATTGAAGAAGAGTTGAATGATGTGACTAAAACTTTTATTAATAGTCAGTTAAGAAATGCCAATATGCAGCCCACAGCAGTACGGTGGTCTATACAAGATAAGGCATTTGCTTTATCTATTTATAAGCGTAGTCCCCGGTTGTACAGATATTTGGCCACATACTTCTCCCTTCCATTTGTCAGGCTGCTCAAGGGAGTGCTTTCCCACATACCATTTGATACAGGACTTAATCCAGCTTTATTAAGCTTTTTAGCAAGGGAAGTAAGTAATATGCATAAAAATGACAAGTATTGTGCTCTACTTTTTGATGAAATGTCTCTGGATGATGGTATGTACTATGATGCACACAAACAGCTAATCTATGGGTATCAGGACTTGGGTCATTTAGGACGTTCACCTGTAGCTGCTAGTCAAGCATTGGTTTTTATGCTGAAAGGCATTCACAGAACTTGGAAACAAGTTCTAGCATATTACTTTACTGCAACCACTTTCCACTACACCCATTTGAAATCACACATTGTTCACATCATAAGTGAACTACAGAATATTGGGTTCAAAGTGATTTGTACTGTATGTGACCAGAATGCAACAAACCAAAAGGCCCTGAAGCAACTGTGAAGCAAATTTGTTAAAGCCCAGTATATTTCATTTTGTCGTCAATAATCAACCAATTGTTACCATTTATGATGTACCACATCTGCTCAAAAACACTAGAAATGCTTTGATAGATAATAAAATTCAATTTGAACCTCATAAAGCAGCAAAGTTTGAGTACATCAGTACAGTGTTCTTTTTAGATAAAACAAAAATGGTTCAAAACTCTGCCCAAATTAAAAGCACAACACTTTAACTTTTCTGATTCCCATGTCAAAATGAAGGTAAACGTTGCTGCTGCCCAAATGAGCCATACTGTTGCAGCTGCAATTGAAACATATGTTTCCACTCACACATTCCCATCTGAAGCTATACACACAGCTGAGTTTGTGGAAAAGGTAGATAATCTCTGATTCACTCAACAGTAATGAGCAATATCCCAGGGATGGAAAACAATTTAGGTGTGCTTTATCAGAAAATTCGCCACATTTAGTAATGTGGTATAGCATATTGAGGGAAATAGGCAGCTGGCAAATAATAGATTTAAAAACGGGAAGAAACAAGACTAATATGTTTAGCTTCATAAAAGGTTGGCAGATTACATTACAGTCTTATTTTCTTGTGGAAGACCTTGAAAGTGGTTGGCTTTAAGTACTTAAATTTAAAGGCGTTCAATCAAGATGCTTTATAAAATTTCTTTTGTTGTATAAGACAACATGGTATTGCTAATACAAACCCAACTTATTTTCAGTTTGTACAAGCTCTGAAGACTTGTGTTGTCAATCATATGACTTTGCCTTTCAAAGCCATGATTGTAAGTAACTGTGAAAATGATGATTACACTCCCATGAGCAGTTTGTGTCACTTTTTGGCAGCTAGTGGTAGGAGTGAACATTTAAGAGAATGTGAGATGAAAGACACTGATACACCTGAGCAAATTTATTCTTACTCATATGGTATCATCGAGTCTGTAGAAGATCAACAATCCTTAGCCTATGTAGCAGGCTATGTACTAAAAGCCATAGATGTACCAGATGATTGTGAAACATGTAATACCAGTCTCTACTCCTCTGTTGTGACTGAAAATCATTTGTTTACCTCATTTAAAGAGAATAGTGAGGAGCATTCTCATTTGAAATATGCAAGTGAAAGAGTCATGATTTTCCTAAGAGCACTCCATGATCAGCTGTATGAGTATCTAAATAGTCATGGTCACACAACAGAACTACATGATAATTTTAAAAAACATTTGTTCTGTCTCATACAACAATTTGTAATAAACATGACATTGAAGAGAGACTTCTGAAGACAAGTATTCCATTTATAATATACAAGTATGTGAAAGAAAAGAAATTTACAAACAAGAGGAAATTGTGTATGCAACAACTTAAAAGAAGTTCAAATCATGTTAAAAGACTTTGTATTTTGTTTATTATATGTACAATGAGAGTAAGCTCCCTATACATATACAAATGTTCTTGTATCAAAATCATGCCTTTGACTTGTTATGACAAAATCTGGTAATTCAGCAGGCACATAACACTTTCTAGATGTGATGATTGGATTCTAAAAGTATAATGAATAAAGTGCTGTCAAGGGGAAATTGTGTTAATTTTCAGTAGTGTACCAAACAGTGTTTTCAAAGAGGAAGTAAATAAATAAAAATGTTAAAAATAAATGTTGTACCAGTGTCTTCTTTCATTATTTAAACATGATGGGTGTTGCCAAAATAACAGCCAAGTTGGGGAAAAAAGAAAAAAAAATGTGTTGCAGTTCATTTTCTTTGTATGTCTCATTGGCAAAAACATTTTGGCTACATTCATGGAGTGTCTACCTGCTCTGCTCCCAATTTGTTTTTCAGTTTTGTAAAATAGTATTTTGTGTGTTTCATAAATTTATTCGAACTGTGCAGAAGTTCAATTTCAGATGACTGAATATCCATAAATAACAATCAACAGAAAAAATAATAAATCGGATTTTGTAGACTTTACAGTACATCCTTGGTTTGTAGCACAGATTTTTTTTGTAAATGACCTCTTGGTTATCCATTAGCTGTGTAGTTATTTATTTGTGTAACCTACTATTCCACTTTCGATCATGCGAGTGGACATAATGCGCTTTAGGATATGTGGAAACGTAAAAATCATTTATATATGCATGCAATGTCAGATGATTTTTGTCTGCCATGTGCTAAAGCTCGTTTATTTCCACATGATAATGGCCACACGGCCAAAATCTGAGTTTTACAAAAAAATTTCACAGTCAAAAGGTGACGTAATTTACGAAAATTTTCACAATGTAAACTGCAGCTACGAGTAGTTAATGTTTGTTTTTGATTGAGATTTCTTTTATATATTACTTTGCAAGATCTCAAAAACCTTTATTACTGCACTATGCGGCCCACATTGAAAGATTAAATGAAAAATATTGTCCTCTAATTCGCGTATTTAGAAATAAACGTAAGAGATTTTCGCGCCATATTTTTTCGTATTGAAGTTCACAGCCAGGCCACAAGTAGCGCTGGTGTCGTTCTGTGTTTCCGTATAATAATGTGATCTTTGCACTTCTACTATATTGGTGTTCTGTGTGTGGTATTACCGGCCCGCACTCGCACGTTGCTGGGCCGCACTGGAGAGTTGCGCGCCAGCATCGATGCAGCAGCGAAAATGTTAAGAAACTATTCTTGCAATTCTTTCAACGCCACAATGAATTCTTCAAACCTAGTGTTTTCACTAATGTCAGTGAGCTTCGAGAATTGGACTGTGGTTTGTTGGTATGTATCCCTTATACAAAGGGGGTTTTCTTTTTGAACGCAACCCCATCAAAAATAGAAATAAGTTGTTTGCAATGTCCTACTGTCGGAGGTGTTCAGTCAAATCCACTTAAAATGCAAGGTCCGCAATCCACTCTGTATGTTATAATTTTCGTTCCTGCACTGTTTTCCTTCTTTAGATTCAACAATACTGAGTGTTATACAGAAATAACATTTATGCACTACCTTTTCCTTCTTAAACACAATACCGAGTGTTACATGGAAATACTGTTTCAGACAGGCCCCTTGACTTAATGAACGCACTTTTCAATAATGTATACTCTGTAGAGTACCATCAAAAACTGTTGCAGCTGATGCCAGAATGATCTTTGTGACTTCAGAAACTTTACTATTCATACCACCAACTTCTTCACGTGCTCCATGCCTGCAAATTTAGCATTAAGTGCTTCTTGATGTACAGAGCACAATCTCGTCTGTCGATTGTTACAATCTTTTGTCTTTCATTGCCAACTAAAGATTTAACAACTTTCTGCATGGTATTATGATGCCACTTCGTAGAAAATCTGATGTACCTGTTACTTATGCGACTGGGTAATAAATAATGAGAATCCTCATCCCTCTACTGTCATTCTCATTAATTTTTAAAGGGTTGTGACAACTGATCACTAGACTGCTTGTTTCTGTGCTACCAGCCACTCAACCTGTAAACATCCTTCATGACACAAACGAATAGCAAGTGGTAAACAAAACTAACGGCACCAGAATTCTATCGAACTGAAGAGTTGTGCGAACCAAAATATTCAGTGAACTGTGGTGTTGTTTTGGTTAATTCCAAGGATTAAGTAAAGTCGAGACAAGCCAGATCTTGGCCCACTCATCCTGCATTACACATTCTATAACAAGATGTGTTTGCGCATGTGGAAACACTAATTGGCACCTGAAGAAGATAGTCAGGACTTGCATGTAAATGTTTCAGTGCCTGTGGAACACAGCGTATGACATTGTTGAAGCACTGAACACTCCAATGCAGTGTGTGGAAGGTTCATAACTACAACCATCGTCAAAAATTCCAGTTTAATAAGTTAATAATAATAGACAAATTGCAGTGGATTATACTGGCACACACTGGATGACTCCTTTCCTCTTCCATTTATCTTGACATAAGATGTAAATTTCAACAAGGATACCGAGAGAAGTCTGATCTATCGCTATCAACATCTGAACTTGCAGATGTTCCAAATCATCAGACTACTGAATAATAATTGAGATGGTTTAAAGGTGCTATCCCTGGAAACATCAATGCTGACAGCACAATTATGAGAAATTACAATGGTACTTATGTCATGTAAAGGCTATTATTAGGGTTTCTAGTAATTATCTGAGGATCTTTTTAATAAAACTGAATTCCAGCTGAAATGAAAGTTGAATGTTATAATTCTTTTATCACTTAGACAGTACAACATGAATAAGAGAACTAGATATGACTTTTATATAATTCATCAAATGCTGTAAAAATATTAAACTCTCAATTAGGATGGGATATTACTATTTTCAGACATATTCATCAACACAAGTTTTAAACATAGACCGTAGTGAAAACTTACAATTTTCCTTAAGACAATATAACAGTTATTAAAGTAGAAATTTCTTATCAAATTTCTCAATAAAAGATTCACTGTTTATAACTGAAGTTTCAAAATTTACCCTTTGCCTTTTCTATAATCAGTCTTATTTCTTGAACCATTCTTTTTATTTCTTGAACCATTCTTTTAAGACTGGCCCCCTCATTTTCATCAGGCTTTTTTTTTTTCAGTCTGTACATTCTGGGAGAAGCATTCATCAGCATCAACCTCCATAGCCGAAAGTGGTCAGAGTGATTGACTGTCATGTTAGGGACCCGGGTTCTTCCTTGGTGTGAGGACTTGTGGACAGTGGATGCTGCCTCTTGAGGGCAACTGAGGATTTACTCAACTGAGTAATAGTCATTCCATATCAAGAAACCTTAACAGAAGAGCTGTGTGCTGACCACATGCCCCTCCATCCATACTGCCTTTGGCAGGGGATGACAAGTCAGCTGGGCCCTTCTTGGGCCAGAGCATAGAGTTTTACGTTATTCTTCACAGGTAGTACAACTGTCTTTGTAATGTCCACATTCAGTTGTTTCTCACTGTTAGGTACACTGACAAACAAAAGCATCCCATTGTAAAAACTCTTTTCTACAACAACAGTATCTTCCAAGTTTTAGACTAAAGTTCCTCTAAGTAGTAAAACTTACAGCACTCAAACAAATATTATTCATTACATATCCAGATTTATGGTACTACATGCTAAGGACACACAATGAACCAGTTGCAATAAGGTAAAATACAAGTCAATCATAAAATAGACACCACTCACGTTAAAACATCAAAACCACCTATATATACACATAGTCCCCAGCAAACTTTTCATGTCAAAGGTTGTTTACAATGAGGCTACTGTTTACATTTAGAACACAGGTGATTTCAGTGAACATCATAGCAATCTACAGTATACTTTTCACAAGTGTAGTACATTAACAACATGTATGAAGTTTATTTTACAGTTCATGTTTCACTATTTTAAGATTTTTAAAACCTTATGTACACAAAACAAATAAGCATGTTGTGACTAAAAACAGTAACACTGGATATTACTGCATTCTTTAATTGAACATAGTTTAAAAATTAAAAACCATCTCGTTCAAAATCACCAGGTTTTTTTTAATCTTCAACACAAAAGCCGCACAACAGCGTTTCCATAAAATATTAAAAATGTTCTTGCAAAATCTTGATGAATACAGTCAGCTATCTGCTGCAAATGCATCAGAGTTAAGCATTTGAACTTTTGCTTTGCTACCCTCAATTTCAGTTCCTGTCTCACTTGTTAGGGACGGGACATTAACTTTGACGCCACTAACAGTCTTAGCATATGACCAGAATTTCTTCGGACTTCGTGAAACTTCAATTGACATTATTCTGCTATGGTAGTCACTTAAGGCATCACGCATTGCTCTCTTGATAGCCAAACACATTTCATTCAGCATCTCTCTATCAATAGCCCTGCACTTTGTTTTACATCTATTGTTTCTTTACAGTGATTGTGTACCACACAGATTCCCTCCCATTATGCTGTGTTCCACTGGGTACATATCTATTCTCTCAAATTTGAGCCAAAGTTCCTCTACATGCTCCTCACCTCTGCTGAAAGTTTCAAGTTCTTCACTATGTTATGACACTACTGATTTCTTTTATCCTGTTTGCTGAACATACGTCTCTTTCTGCTTGTTTTAGTCGTCCTCTGTACTTTGCTAATCATTGTCGCTGCAACTGCGTCTTGCTCTCTGATATTGGTTTTAATGTTGATATCCTCAAAGAGGTCAGGTTGATTTGTTGCCATTAGATCCAATGTATTTCTATCATGAGGGGATTCTAGCTAGTGTTCAGAGAAGATATTAAGTAAAGTTTCACAGGATGTCTTATCACACCCACCACTAACAAATGGTTCAAATGGCTCTGAGCACTATGGGACTTGACTTCTCAGGTCATCAGTCCCCTAGAACTTAGAACTACTTAAACCTAACTAACCTAAGGATATCACACACATCCATTCCTGAGGCAGGATTCGAACCTGCGACCGTAGTGGTCGCGCGGTTCCAGACTGTAGAACTGCTCAGCCACACCGGCCGGCACCACTAACAAAACAATTTTCCCAATTAATTATTGGAAGATTAAAGTCTCCACAGATGATTACAGTATGCTGGAAAACTTACTTACAAGTGAAAAACTTACTTACAAGTGAACTGAGATTTTCTAGCAAGTTCTTGGTTACATCAGTAGATGAGTCCAGTGGACAATAGCAGGGTCCAATTATTTTATGCCCCCCCCCCCATACTGAGTCTTGCCCAATCAATCTCACAGCTTCAATTTTTATAGTGGTGTATTTGAGTTGTCTACTGCAACAAATACACTACCTACATTTCCCATTTGCCTATCCTTTCAATATACACTTAACATTTCCCCAAAACTCTCACTGCTATCAATTTCAGGTTTCAACCAGCTTTCTGTAACTAGTATTCTGTGAGCTTCACTGCACTTTTCAGGAGCACTGTGAACTATGTCACTTTGTTGCGAATGCTTTGGCAATTTAAACTTACGATTTTAATATTCTCACCTGCGGGAGGCATTTCTTTCGATCTTACACTGATACTTCTGGATTTCCTACAGCAATTGTTATCTGGATTGCATGTACAGTCACATAATCTAAAAAATCTTTGGGCACACCCCACGACCCAGCTACCTAAGTAAAGAGGCCTCTAATGTGTAGCGCACAACTGACATATTTAGGGGGACCCTACAGTTCTCAGCCCTGTGGTGCAAGTATACGCAGTCGCAGCCTAGACTGTCACAGAATCTTCGAAGTCTCTGGTTATGAGTCAAGTGGAAGGGATGAAACAAAGGACCACTATCAGTTCTGGGGACAATGCTGCAAATTGTGAGCTTCATTGAAACTCCATGTGCAAGAATAGTCTTCTTAACATTCTCTGCCAGTGGCTGGAATGACCCAAGAATGTCCTCGGAGCCCAGATGACAAGCATTTGTTTCAACGTGAGTCACAATTTCCAGTTTGTTGCCCCTGGTCCCTCAATGGCTGCCAGAATAGACTATTTAACATGTTGAATGAGGATCCCACGACCACACACAGTACACCTAGTGTTCTTTCCTGACCCTTGCCGCCATTTCCCTAATGGGCACCATCGTTCACTGTACGTTTAAACTGACAAGGAATAATGGACTGCTACCCTTTTGCATTTGCTGCCTCCTAACACTGGACAAAATCGGTGAAGTGAGTCCCCCTGGCTCAATATCAGTTTCAGTGAAAGTCAGCACCTCACACTTGTTGGTCAGGGGGATCAGTGCAACACCCTGCATCCTCCCTTTCCCCGTCCACCTGTACAAGACATTTAGATCTACCACTGACACACAACTCGCAGCCAAGTGGATGGGTAATGACAGGTCCTATACTTCCTGCAGAGGAGACTGGATCCTCAGGAGAGGATAGTACTTGAGGTACTTCTGGTGCAGGTATCACAGATATATGACTCTCAGGAATTCTTCCAACACACCAATTTGCAGCAGCTGCCAATCGTTTGACAGTAGTCATGGCAATTTCCGAGTGTTTACAAACGACAAATAATGTCTGAAAGAAAGGATATTGTGGAGAGATATGGCTTTGCCAAGCCTGGGCGATGTCTCCGCAATATCCTTTCTTTAAGGAGTGCTAGTTCTGCAAGGTTCACATCTGTAAAGTTTGGAAGGTAGGAGATGAGGTACTGGCAGAAGTAAAGGTGTGAGGATGGGGTTTGAGTCATCCTTGGGTAGCTCAGATGATAGAGCACTTGCCCGTGAAAGGCAAAGGCCCCGAGTTCAAGTCTCGGTCCATCACCCAGTTTTAATCTGCCAGGAAGTTTCATACCAGCACACACTCCACTGCAGAGTGAAAATCTCATTCTACAAAAATATCGTTTTGCGGTGGCTAAAAATACTGAAACTAATCTTTTTTCATGTAATTGTACAATGAAATTAAAGGAACATTGTTTTAAACAAGGATAAGCCTATTGTCCTCAAAATTTTAAAAGAGCACAATTTAGTTGAAGCCAATAATTGACGATAACAGTACTAATTTATTGTGGCATTCGCGAATGTTCAAAATTTCACACTGTATCACAACAAAAAATGGGTATTGACACAATCAATGAAAGATTACACAGAACAAGCGATGTGAACAGTAAAATATGTGAATCTAGAACTTTAAATAGACACACGACCTTGTACAAGCAGTCTCACACAAGGAAAAATTCGTAAGCTAGCTCTTATATATAAACAAACGTGTATTGCACGGATTTTTCACTTTTGCTGATCTGTGTACACTTAAAAACTGGCATGACACAAACACTGCAGCATATGTTTCTCTCATCAAAATCACTACAACGTTCAGCACCAACAAAGCACATCTTCTGCCTGTTGCAGCTAACAATTGTAATATTATTGGTATTTCCGTACTACGAAAGCTTTGAGTATTCTTTGAAAGACATTTGTTTTGTATAATTTACGTAACTGTAAAGATGCGCATCTAGCGCGGACGCTAATACATCGATTGCGCAGTCAAAGAAACATTTTAACAGAAGCTGAACTGTCGTTCCGCTTCGATCTAAATAAAAGATGACGGTAGAAAACGTTTGTAGATCTTCAGATTTTAATGTACTTCTGCTTGTGGTGTGAAAGCGTAAAGGAGGTCGACTTTAAGCTAAAAAAGTGAGCGGTCTTGCCAGCGTGCAGACAACATTATTAATTAATAACATTAAAGTAATTTATGTTCGAGACTGTAATTCAGCAAGTTATTGTTATTGGAGGTGTTGAACAGTGCAAGAATTATCTTCAACGAAAGGAGAAAAGTAGTGACTATAATTTGTGACAAAAACGTGAACCAAGGAGACAGCACAGGACAGGCTGAAATCTGATCGCACCATACTGTTAGAAAAGTAATTATGTAAGTTGTATTGTTTATAAATAAGCCCTAATTTGCTAGTGAGAATTGTTTGAATATATTTAGTGTTTACCAGACGTCTTATTCTGTATTTTTCTTTATACTTTTTTTTATCTCCATGCCATATTATTTTTATGAATGTCAAACAGCTTTTACTACAGCAGAGAATACTGCGGCATCCTGGTCGTGTACAGAAGGCCGCCCCTTATCTTCTATACAACTCATAGCAGCCCCATTTATGAATGATTTCATTTGCAAATGCATTTTTTCTTACTGTTCATTGTTAAAGGTCCCTTAGGTAATTTAAAAATCATACTGATTATGTAAAGAAATCCGGGTTGTTCTTTTCCAAGTAATAGAAGTCTTTGCGTATTCAAAAACTAGTCTCCTTCTGACAACGATCAGGAGCCGACCAGAAGACGGACGTCTTCGACCGCTTTCGTGTCTCCTGTGGCAAAGCTGTGCCAAACTGGGAACACGACATTCTAGTATGAAATACCGATCTAAATTGAAAGAATTGAAATATATTTAATAGTAATAATAATTTTTTTTTTATCATACTAGATCTGGCGCCCGAACAGGGACCTGATAAAAAAAAATTTTAATCTGTTCTGTTATTGTTTCATGACATCATCCGGTGGACATCGGGAAGCCGTAAAGGAAGTACTGAACGAAATCGAGGAAGTATAAAAAAACAAAGAGAAAAATTCGAAAAATAACAGCAGTGCGCAAAACGACTGATGTAAGTACGGTTTTCATTACGCATAAAATCTCGCGTCTTGTATAATATAACTGATTTCCAGAATTTCTTTCCTTACTGCTTCATTTTATCCTATCGCTGTTATTTCCTTGCAGAGTTGCTTATTTACGTAGTTAGAATTCATTTATGATCATCTCTTCATGCAAAGTTTATTTGTTAGTATTATGAGCATCTTCATTGTTGCTACGGTTAAGAACACAAGATGGATGCCATAATAGCAGGATTCAGTGTCTAGTAGGTGTTTGTCACTTATTTTCAAAGTTAGGTGCCATCTTGTCTTCTACCCGGTATAGCTCTGCAATTGTCAGCTACCGCAGTGTGACGTTTGACTAACAGAGCGCGCATCTGAGAGTTGACGATCGGCGTACCGCGAAATATTTCTTTGAGCAGTTACGTCACAAACTTGAAAATAAACATGGCAGATGACAAAGGAAAGCCGACAAACAGTCTGGATGACGGTGATGACACAGTTGTCAAGTCATACCCACTACGTTCGCGAACGGGAACAGGCAGACCCAAATCGCGAATGGAGACAACGGTAGACGACGATGGTGTGCGTGACGTATCGTCACAGCAATCATCGTCACAGCAAGCGGGAGAAAATTTGATGGTTGAAATGATGAGAATTTTTTTTCAAGAAAGAGAACAGGAGAAACGGGAAAGGGAAGCTTATAAATTACCAAAACAACTAGATAGACAAGAAAGGGAACAAAAAGAAAGGGGAAAGGAACGGGAGACAGAGCGAAAATGGTTTGACCTGAATACCATGATTGGTACAATGAAAAATAGGTTAGATAATATTGATGCCAACTTAGAGGCAAGAATAAGGACAGTCACGGTGGAATATATTTCGGAATTAAGTACTAAAGTTAATGAAAGGATAGAAGGTATTCTGCAGAAGGTAGATGCATGTGAGAGCACAGTAGGTAACGTGCACAAAGACATCAAAGTACAAATCGAAAGTTGCCAGGCAGTTACAACAGAAGTTTCAAAAAAGTCCGCTGAGGTCGGAGCTAAAGTAAACAAGCTTGCAGACAATGTCGTCACTCTGCAAGGCCAGGTCAATGACCTGACACAGGCGCTATCCGAAATAAACATTGAAAAGAGGGTGAATGATGCTGCAGCCAACGTACGTTCCACGATAGGAAAAGAATTTGTAGAATGGGTCGAGACTAAGGAACAGTACATAGCAAACAAGGTTCAACACGACTTAAAAGAAGCCGTTAAGTCAGCCACAGTTGAAGTTTTAGCTGCTCCAGGTACATCAGGAGATACGATTCTCACTGAATTAGGAGAGATTCGTAGAGTTTTTCACCGAGATCTTCCCGAGTGGAAACGACACCTCACTGAGGAAATAGAGCAGTTGAAACGACAAGTCAATGATTTTCCTAATGACAATAGAAGTGAGCATTCACACTTGTTTTCTTCAGAACATGAATACAATAATAATCCCGTGTCTCGTGTAGAATTCTCTCCCACTTGTACATGGACACAGTAGTAAGAATCCTTTAGTACGCAACCAGAATGATCAAGTAACTCTTGTCGAGCTCATGAAAGAAGAAAGCGTTCTCAAGCACCGTGTATTCCAGCCTTTTCTGCCAGAGAAACGCAACATCCACCCAATGGTTTTTCTGAAGTCATTTAATGGTGTTTTTCCTGAGAGCTGGGATGACAAGCAACGTATGCGCTTTATAGTAGGTTACATTCAAGGAGAGGGTTCTGTCTGGGGAACAGAAGTAATTGACAGATGTAATAATTACGCTGACTTCGAAAAGCAATTTCTGAACAAATTCTGGAGTTCAGGCATACAACAACGCCTTAGAAAGGAGGTATATAATGCTGAACCATTTAATACGAGAAGTGCTGGTCTCCGTAGGTACTTCGAGAAATACCTGCGAAAAATACAATATTGGGACACGTCTATTTCCCCGAAGGACGTAATTATGATTCTTAAGTCAAAGCTACCGATATCAATCAGGGAGAAGTTAGTAAATGTCAGTGACGACGACACGGAGGCTTTTCTGTCAGTACTTGACAACCTTGACATGATTCAAGAAGACGTGCGTGCTAGTGTGCGGAGTAATTGTAATCTTGGCCCGCACACTACACAGCCGCACGGTGTAGGCGCAGACTCAGGTATGTCATACCAACCCAACAACAGTAAAGGACACGACGTTCCGTGCGATAACAACAACTACTATTGCCATAACGGGAAGCAGAAACATAAATTCCAGGATCAAAATAGGTACCACCCCATATACCAGACAACACAACAGCAATACGGTAATTCACCAGTTAATTACAATGATCGCTATAATAATAATTTCAATGGAAAAGGACGTTGGCTTAACACCAACAGTCAGCAGCAGTATGGTAACCAGCCTACATTCCAGCACCGTTCTCAAGGGAGAAATCCTCCAGATCCTTCCAAGCAATACAAACAACAGTATGCTCCAAACTTTAGGAATAGTCCTCCGCCTTTTACCAACTATCAAAGTCACAATCATGAACCTCAAAATTCTCGCATCTATTATGCCCGAGCAAACCCGCCAACACACACCATCTCGACTGAAATTCCCGCAAATAGCTCGCAACTTAGGTGGAATACGGAAGCAAACTTCGTACCAAGCGGTACTTCAAAGGTAATTGTGAGCGAAATTCAACCTAATGAATATACGGAAAACTAAAAGCACACTTTGACCGGTTTCACACCTTCAGAATTAATCTCAAGGCAAAGGGAAAGCAATGAATGGACTGATCCCATTCCCAAGATAGAAGGTCCAGAAGTCAACCTAGATAATAAGTTAAGACAAGCCCTGATCTCTCTCACAACTCATGCCAATTTAAGAAAAAAGGCACTTGACAAGCATGTCAATAAAGTTCTGTCGTATCACCTGAACGAGCGTGTTCTTCTGAGGACACACTTCAAACCATCTCTCATCTTACGTAAAAATCGTAAGTGGCAACACTTATACGAAGGACCGTTTGTTATAGTCAGGAAGCCACATATTGGTTGTTACGTGTTGGCAGATCCAGTTAGTGGACGAATAAAAGGACTTTACCACCATGTAGACCTGAAGAAGTACCATGAAAAACATTAAAAAAATCATTTATTATGTTAAGCTGCAACTTGAAACAAGAGTGTGATCTGTTTAGAAAGTAAGTGAATCAACAGCATGTACATGTATTCTGCAGGTGACGTAATCATTTGAGTGAAGTGGTCATGAAGTAATGATGGAGCTTGAAAGATATGAAGTGATTGAAGAAGGTACTCTACGTATTTGGAAAATAAGATTTGCTTTAGTTTTAAGGTAGTTTTAAGTTTCTTGAGCACGAGAAGACTGCAGTCGTTGAATTGAGTAAGGGATGTGCCAAAGTGCCACCTGCTGCTGTAGTTTTAAGTTATGGCAAATCTCCTTTTTACCTAGTAGTAAAGGTTTTCTTCAAATCCCTCATTCAGACCAGAATGTCCGTATATGTGAAGTATTAACCTAAGTTAAGCCTTCAAAGGATTGATATTTTAAGTCGCTAGAACCATGTACGATGCAAAACTGATACATTGTAATCTGTAGATTACACCGAGTATAAGCAGCAACATATAGTTAATGTACAAAGAAGTGAATAATGGTACTCGCAACTGGAGAGCAACCTTAATTTATTTGTTACTATGAGTCAACCAGTTAACAAATTTGCATTTATAATAAGAATTAGGTCCTGTATTGGAGAAACTTAGAGAGACTATTCCTATGTCACGAGTATTATACAGAAACCTTCGATATTAAGACACCTAGTTGAGGACTGAGATAATCTGCTTATATTCTTCTGCTATGTCCGCATGCCGTGATGTTGAGATATATTTGAAGATGCTTTGGAAACGGATTTGTGCGAAATTTTAATACTGAAGTCAAGTTATGCCACGTGGATGACATTAAAAACGGTGGAGCCGAAGAATGAATTTGCTCAACTGATTATTTCACCTATTATCTATCTTCGTATCTTTCATTTCCTTGCACTATCCTATTGTAGTTTTCTTCTTTAGCGTTCTTACCTTTCTACCCTACCCGGTAGGGGAAGAAATTTGGAAATTGGTTCAAAAGACTTGACGTGTGTATATTGACGATCGTGGCTCGTTGGTTAATGCGTATCTGCGGTTACTTATCGGAACGTGATGTAAATCTGATTTGCTGTGAGCAAAAGCATCCCAGGAAATAGGAATAATTTTCCCGATTTCTGCTAGATGAAGTTTTGAACGTGAACTGTTCGGCACGCCAAAGTGGGTATATTTACTGATTATTGATGTAACCGAATAAATGAAAAAAAAAGGGGCTGTTATAAAACAATAAGAAAAGGAAAAGAATCAGATTTAAAATATATATAAAATCTAACGTGCATCAGAAGCACCATTCAGAATAGCGAACACGTTTTTCGTTAGGTCTTGGACAGTAATTAAAAAAAAAAAACTATGTATATTTTGTAAATGATCCTTTCATGATAAGTAATTTTAGCATTACCTGTGCTACTCTGTGGTATAGAGAGACCTATATGGACACGTATGGATTGCTGCGTGTGACTCTGTGACAAAATGATGGACACGTGTGTAAAATAGTAATTTGACACATGTATGGGCACGAGAAACTAGTTATCTCTTGTGTGAATCAGAACCGTAATAAACTTATGGACACGAGTGATGTGCCGCGTGTGAAGTAGCGTTACAAGTATTCTCACGTTGCAACGACGATACAGTGACTATCAGTCAAAGGATAGACAAGCTATTGTACTTACTGCAATAGGAGACAGTAGTCATTTTCATCGATGACTGTTCTTCGTCGCTGGTGCAGTCAGTTTACCGTCCAGGTTGACCATGTCGCCTTGACGAGCTGCTCCAGTACCCACGATTCAACAAAATGCACAAGTTAAAAGAAAGGTTGGCAGCCACAGAACTATCTGCCTCGTGCAGGACGCGGACTGCCAACGCTGTTAAACCGCCAGTTCGTTACCACGTGACTGTGAAGCACTGTGGCAACATTCAATGACTGCTCGCCGGCCCGTACTCGACAATAAGCATTCCTCTCCATAACGGGCGCAAGCGTGCTCCAGATTTGAGATGAAAATGGACATAAAAATAATAAAACGTTGATAAACTACGCACGATTTTACTATATTTACATTTAAAGGACACTAATGATGACTTTTCCTTAACTATAAAAATGGCTACGGCAATATTGCTAAATACATTGCTTAAGAAAGACCTGTACAAGACGAAACGTGTTTTGCTAATATTTGCTAACGAAAGAACATAAAACCTAGACACAAAATATGAATAATATATAATGTATATGTACATAGTCTATGTAGTAATTTTTATTGTCTTAAATTCTTACTCTATATTCCCTTAGATTAAGATGCTAGTTAATGAGCAAGTCCTAATACAGATTTTTTTTCTGTATTTTCATGTGCTGAAACATGAATTGGAATGAGATTAAGACAGCCACCAAACTGACTCATTCGTCATTGAACCAGTCATCAACTTTCCTGATTCCCGACATGACCCGGTGGATCGTCGAGTCAAGAAATATCACTTCCCCCTTCACATAGTGAAATTCCCAGTGTTTTTCCACCAGAATGTGAAAAGGTGATCCCCAGTTTTAGTGCAGTGAAAAGTGACAGGTGATGAAAGAATTCCCCTGTGAAAATCACCCGAGTTCATGGGAAATACTCCCAACTACAAAGTGAAGAGTGACGTCGCTACGAGAAAGACTGATAAAAGTTTTATGTTCTGTTCACAATTGGCGGAAATGCACCAATACTGTAATAGATTTTTTTTCTTATTGTCAATATTTATGTATTTTGTATCTGTATGTGTATTTAATTTGTACTTGTATCTATGTTAGTATTTCAATGTTTCAATTGACTGAATGAGAGTAATTCTTGAGAACCTATGTTAAGTCCTTGAACACTTATGATGACATCATGCCCCAACCAAGTTTGTTAATGATCAAGCAACTGTGAGTAGCTTTGACGACTTAGTATGAAACGCATATAATTCTATGTGCCTTACGTTATGTCTGTTTTGCTCCCTACAAGGAGACATCCTTAAATACTTCATTCACTAAGTACGTGAATCCAATAATACTACGACTGCGCGTGAGTCGTAACGATCTTTCAGACTCATTACTCCTCGCGCGGGAAGCGATGTAATATTATTGGTATTTCCGTACTACGAAAGCTTTGAGTATTCTTTGAAAGACATTTGTTTTGTATAATTTACGTAACTGTAAAGATGCGCACCTAGCGCGGACGCTAATACATCGATTGCGCAGTCAAAGAAACATTTTAACAGAAGCTGAACTGTCGTTCCGCTTCGATCTAAATAAAAGATGACGGTAGAAAACGTTTGTAGATCTTCAGATTTTAATGTACTTCTGCTTGTGGTGTGAAAGCGTAAAGGAGGTCGACTTTAAGCTAAAAAAGTGAGCGGTCTTGCCAGCGTGCAGACAACATTATTAATTAATAACATTAAAGTAATTTATGTTCGAGACTGTAATTCAGCAAGTTATTGTTATCGGAGGTGTTGAACAGTGCAAGAATTATCTTCAACGAAAGGAGAAAAGTAGTGACTATAATTTGTGACAAAAACGTGAACCAAGGAGACAGCACAGGACAGGCTGAAATCTGATCGCACCATACTGTTAGAAAAGTAATTATGTAAGTTGTATTGTTTATAAATAAGCCCTAATTTGCTAGTGAGAATTGTTTGAATATATTTAGTGTTTACCAGACGTCTTATTCTGTTTTTTTTTCTTTATACTTTTTTTTTATCTCCATGCCATATTATTTTTATGAATGTCAAACAGCTTTTACTACAGCAGAGAATACTGCGGCATCCTGGTCGTGTACAGAAGGCCGCCCCTTATCTTCTATACAACTCATAGCAGCCCCATTTATGAATGATTTCATTTGCAAATGCATTTTTTCTTACTGTTCATTGTTAAAGGTCCCTTAGGTAATTTAAAAATCATACTGATTACGTAAAGAAATCCGGGTTGTTCTTTTCCAAGTAATAGAAGTCTTTGCGTATTCAAAAACTAGTCTCCTTCTGACAACGATCAGGAGCCGACCAGAAGACGGACGTCTTCGACCGCTTTCGTGTCTCCTGTGGCAAAGCTGTGCCAAACTGGGAACACGACATTCTAGTATGAAATACCGATCTAAATTGAAATATATTTAATAGTAATAATAATTTTTTTTTATCATACTAGACAATGCATGTATGATATGATATGCTTGCATAAAGCAAAAATTTGCATCATACTATCCAGGATGATTTGTGAGATGATGGAAACACCAACAGCAATCCTCACTGTGTCAAGACTTGCTGTATGACTGCCATCCTTCTGGCCTCACAGCCAAGCGCTCTGGTTCACACAAGTTGAAGCCAGCAGCTTCTACTCAAGCATAACTACGGATACTACAAAGTTTGTAAGTCAGCTTGACCACCAGTATGCTGCTGAGGTGTCGGACATAATTACTGCACAACCTGAAAGCAATTCATAGGGCCGGCTGTACGAAGAGTTGATCAGAAGGTTATTGGCTTCTCAAGAAAGTCGTCACGGTCATGTTCTAACACAAGAACACAGTGGGGGATACAAACCATCGCAGTACTTGTGGCACCTGCAGTGTATGATCAACACTGGTATGGTCCTGGACAACCGGCTATGAACTATTTTCAGTAGCTGTTTGGTGCCTCACATATCGGCGATAAAAGTTAAAGCATACCATGTGGATATGTCTTCAGATGTGGTGGGCCTGGTGGATAAAGTACAAGATGCAACGATGCCTACACCCACCAGTACGGTAACTGCACAATACACACGCAAGTCAGCAACTGCATCACATGCAGCCTACAATGCACAGACAGCTGAATGGACTTTTTAATCCAGCAAATTAGTGAATTATTGTCTTGCTGCAATGTTAGTAGTGGTAATGACAGACAGAGTTTCCAAAGACACTCACATAACAAAGCACTGGTTACCTCTTCTGCACCAGTGACACAATCTAGCTTTAGAGAGCAGGCATGCTGGTGTACTATGCCCTGCACGTACCCAAATGCCAGCGGCAGTCTGACGTAAGCACCTCACCAGATTGCCATCTACAACATAGCACCTGGTTGTGAGCAAGTGATGGACAGGCCCCAATCTGTACTACTACCCACGAACCACATTACACCATTGTCTGCCAACAATGTTGTCCTGCCTGCAGCCAACAATTCTTGAATAGAAACATATGGCACACAACAGTTTGAACTGGATTTGGGTCTCTGCTGAGCATTCATGTGGGATTTTACCATCACAGAGCCGATTGTAGCAACAGACGTCTCTTGCACTGCAACCTGCTGTTCAACGTAACAAATTCGCAACTAGATCCCAATGCAATATAGCCACTGACTCTAGCAAGCTCACTGAAACTGCAGACAGGAGTACACCAAGGTACTACAGGATTTTCCAGCTCTGAAGAGGCCTTCCAGCACATCTAAGTAAAGCACATCATCACATATTACATCAAGACCATCGAGGGATGACCGTTATCTTCTAGGCCATGGTGGTCAGCTCCGGATCGACCAGCAATAGCCAAAGCAAAATTCAACTGTGTGATACATGAAAGAATCACGTGACTGTCTAGCAGTCCCTTGCCTTCGCCATTGTATTTGGATCCAAAGAAGTGTGGCATGTGGCAGCTGTGCAGAGATTACAGTGTTTAATGTCTGGACAGTGCCAGATTCATACACAGTGCCTTTACTCAGTGACAGCTGTGTGTTGAGTGACACCAGTCTGAACAGTGTGTTACACTTCGCCAAGGCACGCACACACACACACACACACACACACACACACACACACACACACATCAATTACTAAACAAGATACCCCGAAGATGGCCAAAACAACACTATTTGGCCTATTCGCGAGTGAGTTCCTCCGGAACGCTGTGCAAACTTGGCAGAGGTTCAGCAACTCTGTTACCCTCAGTCGTGCTGGAATAGCACTTCCAACAGTATTCAGAAGGTTAGATCAATATATTACAGTACTGAACACAGTGAAATGTGTCTTAGGGCAGGCACAAGTGGACTTCCTTGGACACCACATTTCTTCGTCAGACGCCTTATCACTATCTCACAAAGTGGAAGCTATTCTCCAGATCTCTCTACCAACACAGACAAAGAATTATGGAATTTTCTCAGAACATTGAATTTTACCACTGCCATCTGCAGCTGAAATCCAGGAACTTTTGACAGCTGCACATGTAGATCCTAAATGTAAAGGAAACACTGCAATTTCATGCACAGAGCACACGACTGCTGCACTCGAGAAGGTTAAGCAGGGAATAGTGGACATTTCAATGCATACCTGGAGCAGGATGCAACATTAGCATTAATGTGTATGTGAGCCAGACAGCAGCGAATGCAGTATCGTACCAATTCAACTGGCAACTTTTTGCAGTTTTCTGATGCAAACTGTCATTGCAATAACGAACATGGGGTGTGTACAACTGTACATCCGTACCTACTGTCCAACTTTAGAAGTGCAGCCTGTGTCACCCCTGCATTTCATGTGGCTAGGAATTTAGAAAGACTGTGTGAGTGGACAAGATGCTACATACAGCGCCTTTGCAGCAAGGTCGGCCAGTCACGCACATCCGCCAACTGTTATCTTCACAGACAGTAACTTGTTTCACTCATGTCCACACAATTGTCATGGGATCTTTGCCTCCTTCAAACAATCAATGCTGCTAACCACGAATGCCTATCTCAAGCTATGGCCAGAAGCAGCACCAGCTGACAGTGCCTCAGGGGAAACTTTGGCATACTACTTCATGCTTAGTTCGGTGTCACAATTTGGATGACTGCTACAAATCATGATGGACCACAGAAAACAGTTCAAAGCAAATCTATTTACCAACTTCACAACGTGCTACAGTACAAGCCATCTTAAAACAATGGCCAGCTATGAGATGATTGAGAATTGGCACTGGTCTATCAAAGCAGTGCTGATGTGCCACAAAACTGGGTAGACAGAGGCTCTGCTGACAGTATAATTTGGATTGCAAAATGCCTACAAAACCGATCTTGATGCCTCCTCCAAATGAATTATTAGCCTCAAAGATCTAACAAGCAGGCTCACAACGTGGGCATTACTTATCACAGAATTTTGATTTGATATGGTAGATAGATCGGGGAGGAAGATTTGTGAGAATACAGATGGTCTGAAGTGGAACAGATATGCCGAACAGCAAGTTAAGACATAATTGGAGGCGTGGGCAATGTGATGATGGGAACTTTCAGTGATACACAACAGGATACTTTACTGGGATACATGTCCAGAAGTTAAGAGGTCACTGTTGCTTCTTTAGAGTCGTGTAACAGTACACACGGAGCCAGTGGGAGGTGCGACATATCGCTGAGCTGCAGCATCATATTATTGAAAGGCTGGAATAAAATGTAGTAGTAATTAAAGAACTGTGTGTACCAACCTTAGTAAGACATGTGCAAAACGGAGCCCTATTACATTGGTTGCTGAAGGCAGAAAAACCTTTGAAGATTATAGGATTGAATAATATTGTCCTTCACCCACAATCCCACAGATAATAAATACACCATTACAATAAATTTTTCTTTGCTATAACTGGCTACAACTATTCAGAGAGCTGTTGCTCTCACGACAGGATCCTAACAGCTTTTAAAAAGTTAATTGGAGGCCACAAGCAGACAGACAAAGCAAACACTGATGCCCGATGCCATGTACCTGTTGATTGCCACATGCTATTTCGTACAGCACTGTACATTACTTTGTATTTCTCAATTCAGTTGACACCAGTGTACGGGAAATCTATTGCAATACCTTGTTCGAATATTTCACCATCCAGAAGTATACCGTGCTAAAAACAGTGGAACATCAGGCATGAACCTCTTCTGTGCCTTCCAGGAACCTCGCAATTATCAGCATGTTAATACTAAGAATACTCCTCTCTAAAGTGGGTATCATGGAAAACAACAGTCTTCATATAGCATAGTAACCCATGCCAGAAGAGTTAAAAGTTACCAAGGCAGCAAATCTCAGGAGAGAAGTATAATATGAAATGAATATAACTGGCCAAGCTGATGCTAAGGGCGTTTGTGATATATTTCACACAGCTCCTGTTTTTTGTTTCACATAAGCATATCTTTCTCACCAGTATTCTTAGGAATTATCACGGGAGGTATAGGCTTCTCATAAGCATAATAACAGCAGAATAACATTTTGTATAGTTTCCAAAGGTATCATTCATTCACACTGTAAAGTCATATTGCAATTAATATTGCTCACTAAGAATTAAACATCTGCTGGAAACTAGCAGTTGTTTCAAATCATATTGTGACCAATACTACATGAAGCTGATAAGTTACTTTGTTCAACTGGCAAATGCGACGAGTCTGCTTTTCTCGACAATGCTATATTTTAACAATGACATTTATCTTTTACTTGTGAATTGTGTATAAGAAAACAGCTTCTTAATTCAGATTAAGAAACTGCAGCAGATGAAAATTCAAAAAGGAAGCCAAAAGATGGGAAAGAATATTGAATATGCTAATCAACTTTAATCATCATATAGAGTGAGTGAAGCGAAGACTGATCTAAATAAGCTGCTACATAAACATATTGGGGTTGAATGGAGGAGTGTAGGAGAGTTTAGATTTCAATGTTAACATAGATAAATTGCTGGGGTAACTGACAATGAGGAAGTAGTTAGTATGTTAGCTTGCAGTTGTTTAGGAGGAGGACTGAACCAAATTTGAAGATGAGCCAATAGGATGGCCATTCTAAACATTTTGAAAATCAAAATGGCTAAGCAGACGATAAGATTATGGATTAACAGTTCTGTTTAAGGGGAGTCGGATGGTTCTATCTTGGCCATGTTAAATTATATGACTTTAGGAACATTTTTCTCCCTAACCAATTGACATATCATCATAATTTTTGCTGTTGTGTTTCTTATATCTTTATCTTCATTTTAAACTGATATGTCTTAAAAGTAATAAAAAATTACATTTAAAAAAATATTTTTTAAAGTAACCATAAAAACTGCAATTTTTTACTTTAAGTAAATCTATACCATAGTTCTTTAAAAGATATTCATATTTCCTCAGTTTAAATCAACAGCTAACAAATTAGGAACAATTTAAAAAAATAATGTAGCCAAGAAAAATGTTCCTAACTATTTAAAAACAGATGTTGGGGAAACGCAAATAAAGATAAGACTATTAAACAATGATTTTATTCTTACTTTAGTACATTCCAGCTTCATATGAAGGTCTATCTGGATCTTCTAGTTCTTCAAACTGGTCCTCAATCTTCCTTCTTGCTTGCTGTGTGGCCTGGCAACACTATTTCTCAATTTCTGTGACAGCCTTGTCCGCTTTTTTAATCCGAAGTTCGTCTCCTTTTTCAAAAGCTTGACACAGCCCTTGCCTGGAGATATGCCTAGATGACTCAAAATTTTACACTTTGCTAAATTTCCTTCATTGAAACTTTTAATAGCTTCAAACACTCCCAACTGAAATGCAGACATCAAAATAAAAGTTGCTTTTGGTAGCCACGACCGTACAACATTGTTGAGCGACTGACGTATTTTGCATTCCACCATGTAGGCACTTACGCAAGATATTGGGATGGGCCAAGTCTCTAAATATGGGTTTTATTTGTTCCATGACAGTGAAAGGAAGACGAGTGTGGTCGTAAGGCTCATTTTTCTCTTGGGCTTTTCAGAATTTGCACCAGCTTGTCTCACCTTTGGGGCATAGCTCATGTCCAGATGTGTCTTCGTTGGTAGCCGTCAAATGAAAACATTCTGCCCAGACCGCTGCCTTCATGTCCTTTAGAGATTTTGTAGCATTCCCTCTTACAGCTAGGCCATAATATAGTTTTACTTTATTTATAGCCTCACCAATAAGGCAGCCACAATCCCCAATGGTTTTCCCATAGGAAGGTTTTGTTTTCCCAAGTTTCTGTTTCAATTTCCTGAGGAAACTACCCACCCGCATCTGGACGTGACCGCAACATTCCAATTTCTCATTTGAGAAGTTGGAACCATATGGTTTGGCCTCACAAACCTTAGGGTACGAAGCACTGTCCCCGTCTCCTAAATAATACTTGTATCGCACTCCGTATTTCAGCAGCGATTCTTTGAACATTTCCACAACTCCTTTTACCTCTATTCCTCCACTTACTCCAGAGTGATTAGCTAGGCAGTCAGCATCATGATTGTTGGTCATTCAATTTTCACATCTCTATTACCATCATTTCCACTGACACTTTCTTCAACAGCAGCCTTCACACTCTCTTCGCAGACCTCTTTTGCAGCATCGCTAAGCATCCTATTGTAATAATTGAAAGCTGGCGGAGTCGGCAAGTTCATTACATCACAGAAAGTTTTCACCACTACTTCATCTATCCCAATACATTGGAATGCGTAGGCTAATTGAACATTCACTTCCGATTGTTTTAGAGTCTGGTAAGCATGGAGAATAGTCACTGCACTTTACTACCATCCATACTTGTAAGCCTAGCCTGATCCAGTAGAGACAGTAAGGAATCCTTTACATTTTGTGTGTTGTTGTGGTCTTCAGTCCTGAGACTGGTTTGATGCAGCTCTCCATGCTACTCTATCCTGTGCAAGCTTCTTCATCCCCCAGTACTTACTGCAACCCACATCCTTCTGAATCTGCTTAGTGTATTCATCTCTTGGTCTCCCTCTACGATTTTTACCCTCCACGCTGCCCTCCAATGCTAAATTTGTGGTCCCTTGATGCCTCAGGACATGTCCTGACAGCCAGTTCCTCCTTCTTGTCAAGTTGTGCCACAAACTCCTCTTCTCCCCAATTCTATTCAATACTTCCTCATTAGTTATGTGATCTACCCATCTAATCTTCAGCGTTCTTCTGTAGCACCACATTTTGAAAGCTTATATTCTCTTCTTGTCCAAACTATTTATCGTCCATGTTTCACTTCCATACATGGCTACACTCCATACAAATACCTTCAGAAACGACTTCCTGACATTCAAGTCTACACTTTTTTTATGTTAACAAATTTCTCTTCTTCAGAAATGCTTTCCTTGCCATTGCCAGTCTACATTTTATATCCTCTCTACTTCAACCAGCATCAGTTATTTTGCTCCCCAAATAGCAAAACTCCTTTACCACTTCAACTGTCTCATTTCCTAATCTAATTCCCTCCACATCACCCGATTTAACTCGACTACATTCCATTATCCTCGTTTTGCTTTTGTTGATGTTCATCCTATATCCTCCTTTCAAGACACTGTCCATTCTGTTCAACTGCTCTTCCAAGTCCTTTGCTGTCTCTGACAGAATTACAATGTCATTGGCAAACCTCAAAGTTTTTATTTCTTCTCCCTGGATTTTAATACCTACTCCAAATTTTTCTTTTGATGCCTTTACTGCTTGCTCAATATACAGGTTGAATAACATCGAGGAGAGGCTACAACCCTGTCTCACTCCCTTCCCAACCACCGCTTCCCTTTCATGCCCCTCGACTCTTATAACTGCCATCTGGTTTCTGTACAAATTGTAAATAGCCTTTCGCTCCCTGTATTTTACCCCTGCCACCTTTAGAATTTGAAAGAATATTCCAGTCAACACTGTCAAAAGCTTTCTCTAAGTCCACAAATGCTAGAAACGTAGGTTTGCCTTTCCTTAATCTTTCTTCTAAGATAAGTCGTAAGGTCAGTATTGCCTCACGGGTTCCAATATTTCTACGGAATCCAAACTGATCTTCCCTGAGGTTGGCTTCTACGTTTTTCCATTCGTCTGTAAAGAATTCGCGTTAGTATTTTGCAGCTGTGACTTATTAAACTGATAGTTCGGTAATTTTCACATCTGCCAACACCTGCTTTCTTTGGGATTGGAATTATTATATTCTTGTTGAAGTCTGTGGGTATTTCGCCTGTCTCATACATCTTGCTCACCAGATGGTAGACTTGTCACGACTGGCTCTCCCAAGGCCGTTAGCAGTTCTAATGGAATGTTGTATACTCCCGGTGCCTTGTTTCGACTCAGGTCTTTCAGTGCTCTGTCAAACTTCACGCAGTATCATATCTCCCATTTCATCTTCATCTACATCCTCTTCCATTTCCATAATATTGTCCTGAAGTACATAGCCCTTGTATAGACCCTGTATATACTCCTTCCACCTCTCTGCTTTCCCTTCTTTGCCTAGAACTGGGTTTCCACCTGAGCTCTAGATATTCATACAAGTGGTTCTCTTTTCTCTGTCTCTCAGGGTGTACATGTGGACAAGTAAAAAAAATTCCCGGATTTTTCCCCGATTTCCCGGTTAAAAATACTCTTTCTCCCGGGTGTCAGTAAATTTTCCCTAATCAGTGCTTTGAATGGTTATGGTTTTATGCACGGGCGTACAATTTCCCGGTACTTTAGAAAATGAGACTCAGGGAAAAAGACACGTTTTGGAAATATCTTTGATGTGCAGCAACATGTACGTTGCGTATTTTCGTATTACAAAAGTATACATTGGAATTCCACCAAACACCGCTTGTTACTTTCTGAATTATTGAAATCGAGATTTCGATGCGCTTTTGTAAGCCGTTCGTAGCTCATGTCACGTGATCTCGCCAGCCGATATTCAGAGCATAGGACACGTGATGTAGTCAGCCAACAGCAACATTACTGCTAAGTAGCACGAGCACACAAACAGGGAAAGTTAATAGTTTAAATTAATATACATAGTGCTGCTACGAGAAAAGCAAAGCTTTCACTTATAATAATGGTCTCAAGCTGCAAGAGAAGCTAAGCTTTCGCATATACTGTTGATCGTTTTTGCGCGTGTTACACTTTAAGATATATCACACAAATGTGCCAGTAAAATTTTTAATAATGACATAAATGTCTCCTCTTCAGGGTTCGAAATTCTTCTAAATGGCTCGTCATTAAAGAGTCGAGTTTTAAATGAGGGTCAAACGCTCTGTGCTTTAAGAATTTAGTGGTATGTTCTCATACATAGTTCTACTTACGTAAAAGGATATTTAATTTGAAAGCAATGCTTTTCAAACCACCATTCGCAATATTTTCCTGCGACCACTTAGAAATTGGTTCGTTTCAGTAGATGCCAGAGAGCGCAGATAACAGGCGACACCGCACTTGGGTAGCTATCATGACGTAGGAATCCGGTATGTACGTACGTGTAAAACATTGAAAGATCATACATTATGTCATAACAGAAACAAGACATCAGAGGATACTGCAATAGCATCGGAATTTCGTGAACCATATTAAAATGGGCACATTTAAAGTGCATACTTAAAGGGCATATTCGTATGTCCAGATTCCCAATGAAGTAGACCTCGACCTGATATTAAGCTTTTCAGTGTGGTTTTCGGGATGTAAATTTTCTTGGAGCACCGGTTCTGTATTATATCATGTTTGGTTCTTCATTGTGGCATAATGCCATACGTGCTAGAAAATGAAAACGTGCACTTGAAATGCAACAAACAGTTGAAACTAGCCAGTCTGTGGAATTAAACATTTCGTTTCAAATACATTGGCTGCCTCTGCGGAAAAGGTTAACTGAAGTCAAATTTCTTTAGAAACAGACAAAAATAATTTCAGTGTTCCGCAAGGCGATTAATGCTTGACTGTCAGAAAGGTGCAAATAAAATAAAATCTGAAACTATGGACATATTTCAGCCTTCCGTAATTATGTGAATGTTTTAATTCACCTGATAGCTCCCGTCACAGATACCCGTTTTGTTTTCATTTAACGTGAAAGTAAAAGAAGTGGAAACGGCAACATCACTAAATGTAAACACGGGTGACGTGGAGACTACCCACTGTAACTCAGACTGCTCTGCACATCAGCCCCGGCTACAACATTTGCGAACCGGGTCAATACTAAAAAATCGAATTTTCAAAATATGTTCATCTTTTAGCGCATGTCTTTCTGAAAAGTCTGAAACAAACAGGAAATGTAAGACATTATTTGGTCTTAAGTATGCAGAAGTGCAGTGCCACACCTCTTCATAAAGCATTTTTCTACCGCACGTGCAAACTATATTCAGGTGAGTGGAAATTGAAATGTCCTGTGGTGCCTCTCCTGCTCCCAGTCAGCCGGTTTGACAGCCTGCCGCTCTTTAAAAAAAAAATAAAAAATCTAGCAATTAATAGCAGATGGGATTATTTGTAATCGAGAGAACAAGAACTCTTCAGAAAATCTGAACTTTTATAGCCTATTAGTTAATAACTTGCTGTTTTGTGTGACATAAAATTAAATATGATATATGAAACCAATACTGTCAAGAGATAAGCAAGAAATTACACATTTCTTCAAACAAAATAGGCCTTTCTAAAATTGCAGCAATTTTGTAACACACGCCAAATAAATGAGACTGTTTTGGCACAAATGGCCATTTTTATAATACGACAGAATATAATCCACGAAGTACAGGTTTCGTTATCCCGCGATTATTTTCCAGTTATGCGTATTACGTGCTCGAACAACACATTTTCCGCGTTACTTCCAGAATAGAATTTACGCGGCTGCTAGCCGGGGACTGTACTACCGGTCCTTATTAGTGTAGCAGCGATCTGACCAAAAATTTTCTGTCAAGATTTCATTTTCTTGGATACACTGAGAAGATAATACGTAATCTTTCTCACTTGTTATTCCTGTCAGTCGTTTATTTCCATTCTAGTAGTCTGAATCTATGGATTTCACTAGTAATAATGACAATGCTGATCACTCGCAAATTCAATCAACCACATAATCAGACAGCGATTGGCATTCATCCGTTCGGCTTTACTCCCTCAACTCTTATAGCCTCGTCCCCTTTTGTCTGCGGAAAGTTTATTTCTAGATGCGACGAGGATTCTCCTGACAGAGACATCATATACACTATGCATGCATTCAAAAGTCAACATATGATTCAGAAATCAACTTAAAATGCGTTCAAAAATCATCAAGGAAGCGCCTCAAAATCATATGAATAATCGCTAGACAAATGTGCGCTGGATGCTAGGCGCATTGTGAAACAAGTTTTTTTCCTAAAGAATATGAATTTGGCGCCCCCTTTTCCGGGCAGCATCTAGCTGCGACTGCTTGCACAGCCAACAGCCGCATTCCTGTAGCCAGAAGCGGGAGAATCTACTACTCAAATGTGATTAACTGCGCATGCGCCCGCATGTAACTGCTAAAACAAATCGAATCTAAACAGTTGCAACTTCACGCTCATTAGAGGAAATTTGTTGTTATGAAGCACTCCATAGTCTTCCTAAAGCCTTTGACAAATTTTCAGTTGGCAGAAGCTTGCATGATCACTGTGTGTCGTCGTATATGGCGCATTTCGTTTGCACTTTAAGTTATTTTCATTTTGTTTCTCTCATTTATGTTTTATTGTTGAAATATTATTCTGCAGTAGCGGGATACAGTAATATCCTTTGTTAGGGTAGCGGTTCTTACCAGACAAAATTACAAAAATTTAACTGAAAACTAAAACAATGAAAAATTCCCGGAATTCTAAAAATGTCCCGGGTTTATCCCGGATCGTATACACCCTGTCACTTTAATTTTCCTGTAGGCAGTATCTATTTTACCCCTAGTGAGATAAGCCTCCACATCCTTACATTTATCCTCTAGCCATCCCTGCTTAGCCATTTTGCACTTCCTGTCGATCTCATTTTTGAGACGTCTGTATTCCTTTTTGCCTGCTTCATTTACTGCATTTTTATATTTTCTCCTTTCATCAATTAAGTTCAATATTTCTTCTGTTACCCAAGGATTTCTACTAGCCCTCGTCTTTTTACCTACTTGATCTTCTGCTGCCTTCACCACTTCATCCCTCAGAGCTACCCATTCTTCTTCTACTGTATTTCTTTTCCCCATTCGTGTCAATTGTTCCCTTATGCTCCCCCTGAAACTGTACAACCTCTGGTTCTTTCAGTTTATCCACGTCCCATCTCCTTAAATTCCCACCTTTTTGCAGTTTCTTCAGTTTTGATCTACAGTTCATAACCAATAGATTGTGGTCAGAGTCCACATCTGCCCCTGGAAATGTCTTACAATTTAAAACCTGGTTCCTAAATCTCTGTCTTACCATTATATAATCTAGTATTCTTCCATGTATACAACCTTCTTTCATGATTCTTGAACCAAGTGTTAGCTCTGATTAAGTTATGCTCTGTGCAAAACTCTACCAGGCGGCTTCCTCTTTCATTTCTTAGCCCCAATCCATATTCACCTACTATGCTTCCTTCTCTCCCTTTTCCTACTCTCAAATTCCAGTCACCCATCACTATTAAATTTTCGTCTCCGTTCACTACCTGAATAATTTCTTTTATCTCATCATACATTTCTTCAATTTCTTCTTCGTCTGCAGAGCTAGTTGGCATATAAACTTGTACTACTGTAGTAGGCGTGGGCTTCGTGTCTATCTTGGCGACAATAATGCGTTCACTATGCTGTTTGTAGTAGCTTACCCGCACTCCTATTTTTTTTATTCATTATTAAACCTACTCCTGCATTACCCCTATTTGATTTTGTATTTATAACCCTGTATTCACCTGACCAAAAGTCTTGTTCCTCCTGCCACCGAACTTCACTAATTCCCACTATATCTAACTTTAACCTATCCATTTCCCTTTTTAAATTTTCTAACCTACCTGCCCGATTAAGGGATCTGACATTCCACGCTCCAATCCGTAGAACGCCAGTTTTCTTTTTCCTGATAATGACGTCATCTTGAGTAGTCCCCGCCCGGAGATCCAAATGGGGGACTATTTTACCTCCGGAATATTTTACCCAAGAGGACGCCAGTAAATCTGCATGCCCTCGGGAAAAATTACGACTGTAGTTTCCCCTTGCTTTCAGCCGTTCGCAGTACCAGCACAGCAAGGCCGTTTTGGTTAGTGTTACAAGGCCAGATCAGTCAATCATCCAGACTGTTGCCCCTGCAACTACTGAAAAGGCTGCTGCCCCTCTTCAGGAACCACACGTTTGTCTGGCCTCTCAACAGGTACCCCTCCATTGTGGTTGCACCTACAGTACGGCCATCTGTTTATCGCTGAGGCACACAAGCCTCCCCACCAACGGCAAGGTCCATTGTTCATGGGGAAGGTACATTTTATACACACCGCAATTTGGCTAACTAGGTTACCTAAACTTTTGATATTAACAATATCATAGCGACCTCCTCCTTTTCCATATATGTCATAATTAGCCGAGTTATGGGTAAGCTTCATAGAAGAAGAGCTTGTTTTAGAAGCACAAGCAGCGTCGGTACTAGTACTAGGCCTAGGCTCACCTTCACAATGAACTTCGACTTCAGATTCACCACGATGCAAAAGCTGTTTTTGGTTACATCTCCCCCCACTGAACTCATGTTTTCTTGTTTTGTATTCGCAGCATTTTTACACAATATAAACATATTTGCTGAGATATAAATGCTGAAATACAAATACCATAAACTTCACTTTCAATCACCACAAACAAAGAACTGGGGGGGGGGAAAAAAAAAAAAAACAAAACAAAACACACAAAGTAAACTGGCAGCTGTTTTCATCATTGTTGCCAACAGTATTTCATTAGTGTTACCAACTAAGCTTTCAAACAGCTGTACTATAACAAGTAGTCATTAGTGAGTAAAAAGAAGAGAGTTCATGAAAAGTGTGCATTGCAGGGTTTTACTAAAACTCTTGTAAAACGGAAACCACTCAACATATATTAATAAATTTGGTATCAATTTAAACTCAAATATACATAACCAAACAGCCACCCAGTTCCCCTTACTAAGAACACAAAGAAGCATTTAAATACTACAGTATGTGGACAAAGAACTATAGCACAGCACAAAGACACTGAGATGTATTTAAAGGTGATTTTTAAGTGAATATGTTGACTGTGTGATAATACAGTTTCCTACAACACGATGTTAGTTTGATATAGAACCTATTAGGAAGTCTACTGGCAGTAAGGTGAACATTATGAGTACAATATACATTACAATGTTAATTGTGAAGAATTAAATTTTATTTTAAAAGCCCATGTTTTGTTACTATAAAAATAACTGGTTTGACACTTACCTTATGAATAGATTATTTTTATATTTTACAAAGTATTCAATCAAAGCAAACAAATTTCCCTTAAATTTGAAGAACACAACTGCAAATTCATTTCAGGTTTTCAAGTTGCTAGAAGCAAGCCCAAAACATAACTTCATAATTTAATATTTGTGAAAAGTGTCCCCCAGGTTATTACGAAGCATCAATCTTTTGTTTCTGTAAAATTTAGTTTTTTGGACATAATATGATTCGATATTATGTTCCTCACATACACTACAATTGTGTCTTGTACTAGATGAATGTATAACAAGCAACCCATGCAGCTCACTGCAATACGTACATAGCTCTTTAGATATAAAATTATGTGTAAGATAGCTATCAGCCTGTTGCACTGCACTACTTTACTGCTTATATTTTCATGGGCTTTAATGTCCGCAAAATTCTATGCAGCTTACTGCTGGTTTGTTCCTTGGCAGCTCCAAATCAGCAGTGTCCCTTGAATGTTCGATCCCCCCCCCAGACAATTAAGTTTCTACTGCAAGAATTAATCCTTAATCCTGTTTTATTTGTGAAGTTACCAACTTCTAATTTCCTTTTTACAGAGAACGAGTGCTGTGAAATAAGGTGCTGACAGTGGACACCTGTGAAAATTATTCATGCCGGCAGTGCAATAGGAAGTCCTTATAAGTTTGCTCCACTGACAGGACAGCTAATAGTTTCTTGAAAAAAAAATGCCAATTTGAAGCTTTAGCTTCTTAGTAAAGAAGAACCACAAACTAACCTTTCATTTACCTGTGCATTACTGCTTACAGAGTAGACTAGAGGCATTTCTAGGTCTGCACTGTACTGCATGTGTGTGCGCTAAGTATGTATACTAATATGAAAACATTTTGCTAAGGGACGTGTAGAGTCATCACTAACAATGAAACTGCAACCAAATGGCTAAACAAACACATCTACATACCTCAACCTACAGGTTTTAAGCAAACACAGGAAAGAGTGTGGCATTACAGCATTTTCTGTCAGACAAGTCACATTGGTATTAACATCACTGATCAGTGCTTAGCATTCTGCTTCCACGAGTACATATGAGTGTGCTACTTCTCCCTTTTTGGGTATGGTCACTCACTCTGCAAGTGTGTCACTTTACCTTAGAATTTGTATGCTAGTTTCCAGTTTTAATGGGCGTTTGTTTCCATAGAAGTCATGTTCTATATTGCAAATATATTGTTACTTGAAGAATGTGGCTAGCTGGTATATGAGAGGGTGTCTCAGTGACTGTATGTGACTAATGTACATTTATTTAAGAGAGAGCCTTGAATGTGCAATAAAATTTAGAGTTCTCTATGCACTGCACTGTTCTTGTGTAAAATATCAAAGTTAAATATTCTGCACTATTATGCAGTGGTCAGACAACATATAATACTGACTGGCACTGCACTCTAGTGCCACAGAAATTTAGTTGACACAATATGGTGACAGGCTCCACAACACCGATGAGGGGCGGCAGTCTCAAGATTTATGTTCAAAAATATAAAGATTCGATCTGCAGAGGAATCTTCTGAAAGAGGGGTTAAAGCCTTGAAGGTGACGCTTGGATAAAACATTTTAACACAAGAACAACCATAATTATGAAAATTTTCCAGGCTATTATGTTGATCTGACCACTGCATAACAACCCAGAATATTTATCTTTCACAATGAATACAATATTCAAAACTTACTACACCATAAAGCCTATCACTTATGCAAATTTATGTCGGTCACACACAAACACCATCTCACAGTATCAGCTAGTCACATTCTTCAGATTACAATATATGTGCAATATGGAACTTTGTTTTGGAATGATTTTTCTAGAAACAAATTCCCAATAAAACTGTTCCTCACGACTTAAGAGTGTGTCAAGAAAGTTGTTCTGCTCTGCCGCCATCACAGCACTCTTGTCGCTGTTCCACATATTCACACTCGTCCCTCTGGTTCATTGTCTTTCCACTGACACACACACACACACACACACACACACACACACACACACACACACACACAGCTAGGTTGTGTTGTGTTTGCATTTGTTAGGGATCATTCAAAATGTTTAACACCATCTCTGAGACCACAGATCGAAATACATTCTGTATAAGATTTTTGAACACAAACAATATTAATCCAGCTGAAATTCATCAAGTTTTAGATATGTACGATTGAATGGTGAGAAAGCGGGGGAGGCAATTCAATGCTGGCCGAACCAATGTTCATCCGTTGTCAAAGGTGGTTTGGTTGAGAAAGTGAATGAGAAAATTCATGAAAACAGATAGTTGACAATAAGAATGCTTTGTGACAAGTTTCCACAAATTTGAAAGCCTGTTTTGCAAGTGTCACAAATCACTTAAATTTTTGCAAAATGTGTTCCTGTTGGGTTCCAAAAACACTTACAACAGCTCACGAAATGAAGTGCCTTTGCAGTGCTTTGAAATTTCTTACCTAATAAAGTAACAAGGGAGACGAATTCCAAAACAGAATTGTGACCGGCGATGTAGCCCAGAAACAAAACGACAGCCAATGGAGAGGAGGCATTCACAATCCCTCAAAAAAGAAATTCAAAATAATGTTGTAAGAACAAAACATCAGTGCACAATTCAAAAGGCGTGGAATAATCAGAAAAGGCATATGTTGCTTCATGATAATGCACATTCCCATTCTACCGGCAGCACCCAAAACCTTATTCAACAGTTCAGTTGGCAGCAGTTTGATCACCTGCCATACAGCCATGATCTCGCACATTCTGACAACCCCACATTCTCGAACTTTTGAATGTGATTTTGCAGGAAGGCACTTTTACAGCAATGACAACGTGAAAAACTGTTCAGTGGTTGTCTTCACTGACAGTATCTTTCCACAATGAGGGCTAGAAAAGTTGGTTCCCCACTATGACAAAAGTCTGAACAATGGTAGCACTATGTAAAAAACAGTTTTAGGAAATGATCTATCTTGTAAATATAAATTTTAATTTGAAGCAAGGAAAGAATGGGTTTGTGTTTTTCTCCAAAAACTTGTGTGCAGCTTTCAGCTTACCCTATTATTAATGACTATGTTTTCAAGCCGAAGGGTTAAGGTGAGGTACCATTACAAGTTATGTCTTGTAGGTTTTGTACAAAAACATACAAACGCAATGAAATAAATTTTTTTGTACAAAATGTTTTATAGTGTCTCAAAACATTCACCTTAAGATTCCACATTTTCAGAAACCTGGACCAGTTCTCGAGAGAAAAAATTAATTCTGCACATTAATGTAACATCTTTTCAGAAAGTGATCAATAATCACACATCGTTCACAGCAGTTCAAGGCACTGGTATTAAGTTTGGCATTTACAAAAAAAATAATCAAATGAAAACCTCAACTTTAAAGTGCTCATCGTAAATGAACTACTTTGCCAACTTTTGAGCTGCAACTAAATGAACAACAGTAACGGTACTTTAAAATAGTGCCACATCTGAATGATACCATTTAGGGCCAATTTTAGCTTGAAAGAAAACCATCATAAATTTCTACTTCCACTTGCATCTTTTCATAAAAAACTTCACAATACTAGAGTTTTCTAATATCTGACACAAATGATTCAGGAAGGCTTAAAATCTGCAGGAAATTTGACACTGGACCACCTGTGTGCATGTTTCATCTCAGTCCTATTATCATAAAATTATTTCGAAGCATAAAGTACATAATTATATTTAAAATTTGGAAGTCCATTAATACAGTTAAATCTTCAAAATCTGAGCAACAACACTGACAGGAAACTGCGATCCTTGTCCTGCAGCTTTTATTTCTAAACGTGCCATACTCCCACCAACCAATCCTTTGGCAAGCCGCTCTGGATTAACAACCAAGCAACCTTTTATGTTCTGAAACAATTCCATGAAAAACTATAATTAGAAAAAACTTATTACATCCAATACAATTCCATGTACTATTGACAATAGAATCAATGTATAAATCAAATTTTTAATAGTCAGATGAGAGAGAGAGAGAGAGAGAGAGAGAGAGAGAGAGAGAGAGAGAGAGAGAGAGAGAGAGATATGAATACTGTTTGTGGGAAATGTACTTTAAATTCTACAAGTTATGCACTGTATACAATTACCGATAGGCACTGGAAATATTAAACTCACCTTTATGAAATAACGTAAATCTGATGGCAAAATAAGAATGTGTGGTGCAACAGGAAGATGTGAAAGTTTTTCCCAGTGGCCCAGATCCACACTTAACTCTTCAGCAGGTGGAAAAAGTGGATAGAAGTTCCGCTGGGACAGAACATGACTAGCCAACCGCCCAAGACGGTCTGAACCCTGAGCAGGACTGCAAGAATGCATTGAAAATTTACAAACTTTATGTACCATACTCTTACATTACTTACGCAACCTGGTGTTCGCAATGACACTAGTCTCAGTTACAACATGGGTGTAGCTAACAAACAAATGCCACAGCACAAATCAACACATTTTGCATACTTTCTACTCTTGTATTGATCTTATCACTGAATTAACTTTCAGTTTAACATGACTAAAACCAAATTTGAAGTATCACAAAACAGTCAGGTAAGAGGGTAGTTTGATTCTGTTTGGTTTTAAAATATCCACAGAACCCAAACTTCAACCAACTTAAGAGTTACTATATCTTACAATATTATCTAGCACCACTTACTAAGATATCTCTTCTTTCCCAAGGTGGAACAAGACGTCTACAGATGTAACACCAAACTTAACACCACAGATTGAAAACTGGCACGGATCAGTCATAAAATGCAAGTTAGTATACATTAATCTCTTTGTACGTAAAAATGGTGGTGTTGGGTATATCACATGATGATGGACATCTCGCCAACATGGTACAACAACAACTTGTGTGTGAGACCTAGAAGGAAAATAAAGTTTCACTACTGGGATTTTTTATACCCTTTCTTGATACACTACAACTAGAACATAAACAATGCCGTCAGATAAATAATATGTTGAAAGCTCATGCTGTCAGCAAAATAACCTCACCCTCTAAGTGGTTCCATAATTCCTTCAACTATCTTCTCAAACAGAGAATCATGTGTTTCTGCAAGTTTTCCTTCCTCAACATGTGGATGCTTGGCGTCTACAAATGGCCCCACTAGTATCAATGCATGTGGCTCATGGTTTCTTATGTAAGACACTAAGTCCTCCAATGGCTGATACATCAATGTATCAGTCTGGGTGTAAGGACCAGCTGCCACGACAACTTGAAGAGGTCCTGATACAAAAGATTACACAAGTAAAAAATAATCTCAACTAGATAAATGTAAAAACGTTTGTGAGAAAGAGAGAATGCATGTAAGATACTGAAGACAATACACAAATTATACACCGAGATTACTGATTTTATCTACTTCTGAATGGAAGTGGATAGTAACACTGTTGATTGTTTTCAGTAGTACTTTTTTTCCTTCATTACCTATTTTACAACCATAAATGTGACATGTCTTAACAGTTCACAGTAAGTCATAGTTATTGTTGTTTGTACTACTATGTCAGCATCAGAAAATGATCTGGATTTCATAGTCCAATTTTAATGACAGATGGGAGTAATAATACTACAAATTTATTAGAGAGCAACCAGCAGACTCAAATGATGGAAGGCTACTGGCAATTTAGTTTACTACATATCACCCAAAAAGCAGAAAAACAGGAAGGAGCAAACAAAATTGGAATTTGCGGAGCTCTGATGTTGATTTCACAGGGTTTATACGCGGACAAGGGAAAAAATTCCCAGACTCTTCCCTATTAAAAAATACATTTCCTCCCAGGTGAGACAGTATACTTTCGCTTGGAATGGGAAAACTCCTCAATCCTTTGAATGGTCAAGGTTTTATACACTGGCGTAGAACCTCCCGTCGCTTTAGGAAACGAAGATCGGGGGAGGGGAAGCGAATTCGAAAGATATTTGATTTGCAGCAACATGTATGTTGCATATTCTCGAATTACGAACTTACATAATCAAATTCCACTAAACACAGAACGTTAGTCTCTGAAGAATTTAAATCAAGATCGCGATGCACTTTTCTAAGCCAATCACAGCTCATGTCACATGATCTCGCAAGCTGATGGTAGCAGATATTCATTGCGTTCACATGAGGCATCCAGAACTGGATTTTGTAAACAGATCCAATACCGCTTCTGGGTGGTCATGTAAACACTTCAAAATCGATTCCGGAAATCAGTTTCTGGCTGCCAGTTTTCCAATTCCGCAATGTAATTTTCGCTTCCACGTAAAAGCAGGCGATGTGCTTGGGCTGTCAGGTTTAGTCTTGTTTTTCAAAAATTTTGGCTAATATTGATGGAGTGCCTTTTTGCACAGTGAAAGATAAGTAGAAATGTTAGAGTGAAGCGGTTGATACCTCATCTAATTTAAGATAAATAGCAACTGTGCTGACTAAATCATAAACCACATCTCCTGTTTTCCAGGTGCCTTCGTCAACTGTGCAAGCAATCCGCTTCAGACATTAACACACAAATGCAACAGCAAAAAATGGTTTCCAAAATTCTGTTTTTGTCTTTCAGAAGATGTATCGCATGTAAATGAAGTGATTCAGCGCATAGAACACAACATACAAATAGGAAAAGTTAATGGCATAAACTTATGTCTGTAGTGTAGCTACAAGAAAAGCTTAACTTTCACGTACAATATCCGTCTTTTTTTTCGTGTGTTACGATACATCACACAAATGTACTAGTAAAATTTTAAGTAATGACATAAATGTCTGGTTGTCTTTTCGAAAATCTTCTCGAAGTGTTAAGCTATAAATGAGAATGAAATGCTCTGTGATTTAAGAAATTAAAAGCATGTTTGCACATGTAACATAACTCATATTGTGTTAAATGAAATGTACTTCAAAAGTAACACTTTTCAAACCAACAATTGCACTATTTTCCCGCAACCGATCAAAATTCGATTTAGCAGTTGCCAGAGAGCTCCAGGAAATGGCATTACTGCACCTGCACAGCTATGACGACGTAGGTAGCCCTTATGTTCATACCTATATAGCATTAAGAGACTTCACATTACATCATAAACGAAACAGGACATCAGAGGATACTCCGAGAGCACCAAAATTTCGTAAACCATAATAAAACTCATAATTCGACTCAAAGAGCACATTTGTATGTCCAGATTCACAAAGACATAGGCCCCAAGATCATATTAAACCTTTCAATGTGATTTTTGGGATGCAAACATTCTTAGAGTACCAATACTGTATCATCTCAGGATTAGTTTTTTATTATGGCATAATGCTATACGTCCCAAATGATAACGAGCACTTGAAATTCTGCAAACATTTGTCACTAGGCCAGTAAGTGTTTCAAACAAATGAAAGGCCTCCGTGGAAAAGATTAATTAAAGCCAATTTTTTTTTATCAAATTGACAAAAATAACTTGCAGTACCGGGCACAAGGAAAATTCTTTGTTGGAGTATCAGTTCTTACCAGTCAAAACGTAACTGAAAACTAAAACAACGAAAAGTTCCCAGAATTCCCTGGTTTTCTCCAGGATGAAAAAATTCCCAGGTTCTTCCTGGAGCATATACACTCCGTTTCAAAACTCCTGGGAGAGAACAGTTCAAATACTCAGAAGATATTTCAATGCTAATTGGTATTCTGAACTACAGTGTCAATAATAATTCTCTATGAAATTTAACAATAGTGAAACATATTCCAGTATCTTTATGTTGCGCTCATTACTATAAATACCGGTTTGATGCAGCTCACCATGATAGGAGTCTATCCTGTGCAAGCCTCTTCATCTCCACATAACTCTTGCAGCCTACATCCATGTGAACCTGCTTACTGTATTCAAGCCTTGGTCTGCCTCTACAACTTCTACCCCCCCCCCCCCCCAAACACACTTCCTGCCATTACCAAATTCACAATTCCTTGTTCCCCATGTTACAATATAACTATACTTAATGGCAGGAAACTTATTAGAAGAAACGTTTCACTGTGTTACTATTTCTATTCCTGTAACTGAATGGTGCATAATCCATTATTAACTCACACTAACATCACTGACCATTCAGAAGATACTGTATAAAATACTTAAGTCTTAACTTCAAAAATCTGATACCCACTATCAGGTGAATGCCTCTTGACTCAGTCAAGAACAAAAACGAAAATTTTTTCCTAAGGCCCAATTTACCTTTCCTTGAACAAAAATTATTCAATGAATTCACTCAAACGTCATAGCTTCTGTCTCCATCGTGTAAATTCAGTGAGAGTAAACTGAATAAAACACAGATACTACAGGAATATATTTACTGAATATACAGTGCAAATGAATTACTGATTTGTGCCTTGAATGAAACATGTCATTAGTGTTTTATGAAGATTTCTGCTGACTAAGCTTTACACTTCCTTAAATAAATGTCCTTTTCCTTTCCTCTTGTATTTCCTTGTTCTCTTACCTCCATCTTTAAACCGACTCATGAAAATGTAGACATCATGAACATGAGCTTTAAAAATTCTGCCCCCTCTCCCCCAATTAACCAAGAGGGTCCAACACCAACTAGAATATTTATGAACGGCAAAATCTTTATTTCAGTAAAGGCGCGCGCGCGCACACACACACACACACACACACACACACACACACACGCACGCTTTAATGAAGGGGTAATTGAATGGGATGTCAGCAGTGCAGTGCCCCTTCACCATACACCATGCAGTGGGCCACGTATTTAAACACTCATCTCTTACTAGAGAAACTTTTTTCACTTTAACCTCTGGAGCAAGAAACAAGAGCAGTGTCCAAATTTTAAATCATATTGATATAAAAGGCACAGGAAACCGGGCAAAAACTTCGACTGTATAAAGAAAGCTGCCTTTGCCTTCTATAAAGAACTATAAATAATCATGACCACAAAGCATATCAAAAGTGCAGCAATTCACAAATAAGACCCCAATTTAACCCACAAGTCATTTCATTGTATTATGGTGCTGGAATTTAGCTATTTAATGGATAGCTAGGGTACTACAAATATGGATGAAAGATTTTAAACAATAAAAAATACTTTCTTTCATTGAGTACTACTCATATAAAAATTTGTTGTAAGGTCTTACCATCATCGTTGCTGAATGTTGGGAGAGAGTCTGCAAGAACAGGTTTTATGTCTGTGTACAGTTTTTTAACGACCACTTTCTTTCCATCAAGATTAACACCTTCTATGGCAATTATTTGTCCTGGAAACAGCGAATAGGTTTCAAGCTGGCTAAGGTCGAGAGCAACAGATTTTCCACAACCAAAACTCTGTTCACTCTCCAAAAGTACAGAGGTTGGGTTTAGTCTGCCATTAGCATCACAACAAACTCTCCCAGCAGCTACAAATAGTTCCTAAAATAAACAATACAAAGCACAATAATTCACAATTTACTGATTTAACTTTCATAAATACTGTGCAGAAACAAGATTTTTTTTTTCAGTTTCAATCTCTGTAGAATAACTTAAAATACTAACCGCATGCCTTACAGTTGGGTTTGTGGGTTCAGAAAGATTGTTCTGATGAAGTAATTCTTGACCCAATTCATGAATCACATCATCCAAAATTTCCGCTTTCTCCTGAAGACGTTCAAACATAAAACGAAACCTCTGGTGTTTTACTTCATCATGGGTAACTATTGGTGTAAATTTAGTTCGAGCTGACCACAAGGCACCTTCACAGTTCCCATGCTCTAAGACAATGTCACCAGAATTAGTTCGGGACTCATACTTCGTAGACGGAGTTGCACTAGAACAACATTGTTACAGTTATCCATGTCATTGCAGTACAACAACTAATATATATGTTACACACTCTGTGTGTGTGTGTGTGTGTGTGTGTGTGTGTGTGTGTGTGTGTGTGTCCGTCCAATTTACAGCATTCATAATTTGTAATACATCTTAGCATATAAAAAGTGAAAACGCTTACACTTTGGGAGAAAAACTTGCTGGAGAGAAGACTGCTCTTGGACTACGCCCTTGTGATACTAGTTTCTTCACTGCACTGCCATCTGGAGTATTTTCCTTAGGAACATCCTCTTTTCTCTGAAACCAGATGTCAGTTCTCTTATATGATTACACAAATGGGAAAATTACTTAAGTTTAACCTCAATGCTTACTGAATACTGCAAAATTGCTTTGCTGCAGAAAATTCATGTGTATTTACTACTAGGTGACGTTTGAGGTTTAATTACAGGTATTGGGGGAAAAGGGCAGCCCAGTAAAGATTGTAATGAGAGGGGCAGTGTAACTTCCTCTCACTGCACGGTCACTCGACCTCAACTAGGTACAGGGTGTATACGCAGATAAGGCAAAAAATTCCCAGATTTTTCCCAGTTAAAAACTTTTTCTCGGTCGAAAAAACACTACTTCTCTAGTGAAATTCCACTTTTCCGCAGTGAAAGTGTATTTTAAGTGACATCATACTTTCCCTCAGAGCTGTAAAAGGTATCAGTTTATTCACCAGGGCAGAAGTTTCCGACACTTTGTAAAGATCTTTGATGCATGACAACATTTACACTGCATATTTTCATATTACGTACGTATAAATACAAATACCACCAAATACAGCATGGCAGCTTATGAAGCACTTAAATCGAGATTGCAATGTGCTTTTGTCACCCAACTACAGCTCATGTCACGTGATCTCACTAGCCACTGACAGCAGGTATTCAGAGCACAAGTCACGCGATGTTAGACAATAGCAACATAACTGCTAAGTAGCACAATTGCACAAATAAGAAAAGTTAATGGTTTAAGGAAATATACATACTGTACAGCTGCAACAAAAGCTAAGCTTCCATATGTAATATTAGTTGCCAAAAAGTTTTTGCTGTTTCTCCCCCCCCCCCTCCAAAAGACGTGGTTAGGCAAAATCCTTACAGCACTGTTTAAATTGCAGCAGCTGAATATATCTGACAAGCATGATTATAAAATTCACCGCTGTGCATCTAACAGTTTGTGGATTACCTGGCTGAATACATGTTCCATCAAGCACTTTTCCATAACAGAAAAGCCGATCATGTGTGAAATTGCTCAAGAACTCACATAGGATTTTTTTTTGAAGGGTAATTATACTTTTGCCATCATAACATAATTTGTAATCTGAAAGAATTAAAGGATTTTTTAGTGTGCGTTACCCTTTATGATGTATCAAACATACATAACGTGCCAATAAATATTACGTAATGGCGTAAATAGCTGGTCCTTTGGCCCCGAAAGTTTTTTTAAGAGGTTGGTTCTCTGTGTTAAGTTTCGAATGAGCGTGTAACGCTGTGCGACCTAAGAAATTCGTCACACATTCTCACACGTAACATAATTCATATTGAGTAAGAGGAAATTTAGCTTTAAGTAACACTTCTCAAACCACCATTCGCAATATTTTCTTGCGACCTGTTAGAAATGTAAGCAGTTGTGACGTCATGCTCATTGAGAGCAGTTTTTTTTTGTATTGCATGGTCTTCAAAACAAGGCTTATGAGAATGACGCATCATAACCAGTCCTTTTGTGTTCTTCTCTCGTTTAAGTTTCTTTGCTACAGTATTATTCCAAAGTAGTGGGCTAACACAAAATTCTTTGGTAGATTGTCAGTTCTAATCACTCAAAATTTAAAAAAATTAACTGGTAACTAAAACAATGAAAAATTCCTGCATTTTTCCCAGAAAGTATACACCCTGTAGGTGGCACTCCAACTTTCCTTTAAGCATGGCATGAAACAAGTGGAAACAAATCAAAAAATGTTTCATGTAATTTCAAAATGGTTACCACAGACTACTTCAGTGCTATGACACTTAGCATTTCACTGGCAAGAGACTACAATAGCAGCCCAACACATTTGCTAGCTAGTTTTGAATCCGTAGAAGTCTTAGTACAAATATATAGTATTACACAAGTATCGTATTACATATAAAGATGCAGCATGAACTCTTTAAAAGTTTCAAGAATGGAGAAGAAAATCTGCCACTCCCTTTGGAAGGAACCATTCTGGCATTTGTCGAGAGCAATTAAGGGAAATCACAAAAAAACCAACATCTGCATGGCTAGATGTGGATTTGAACCATGGTTCTCACAAATTAGTGTGTGCTAACCACTGCATCACCTTTCTGTCCTAACAATTATATTTTTATGAACAATATTTTGATGACCAGACCATTTATTGAAATATACAATACAAAAATTAAAAATGAAACTCTTAACCAAGATGGGCATCCATTAAAGTTATTTACAAATTGTTGAGAAAAATTTCAAAATGTAAATTTTTTCAAATTTCCAAGTTTCTAAATTAAGGTACTCAAGTAACAGCCTAATGAATTTGTAAAAAATTAGTACTTACCTTCAAAGTGTCTCAAAACTTATTTTACACTTGTAAGAAAAAATTTGATTTCATTTTTCCTAAAAGCCAGGAGTACCAAATGAAAAGTGTCTGTACCAGTAGTTATAGACGAGTATGGATCTAGTCACGTTCAAACACAACGTCACCTAGACCTAGACCCGCCAAAAGCCACTGGCATTTTTATATTTCACATTGTGCGCACACTCCTGGAATGCTTAGACACTCTGCTTGTACACAGCAACTACACCAATTAAAGATACTTTCCTTTAACTAACACCACCTGTGCAGAATTCAGTTACAGAACAAATATAGTAAAAAGCTAATTGCTACTGCCATTTTATATACCATACTCAAATTAACCAGTAACTTCAGCAAACTGGTATTATGCAAGCCTAGCACACAGAAAATGTAACGAATATTTTTCCCTTCTGCTCTTCTCTTGCACCTTTTATGTCCCACTTCAGGTTTCTATTGACCCTTTGCTGCAACAACTGTAGATTTGACACATTATACTCTGATATAACTATCCTGAGAAACACATATACAACTAAGTCCAGACACTGTCACTCTACATAGGAATGTGGGGAGGGTGATGAGTATACAGATTAGTAACACACAAACATAGCTTGACACTCCCAATTTAAAGTTGCTGGGTGGAGATTTAAGCAATCCCTGCCCCACATGGGAAACTGCATACAAAAGAAGAAGACCACAATTTGTTCCCACTTAACAGAAGTGGCACATGGAGATAAAACTTTTTCTTAAAAAAAACTGGATATTCAAAGCTAATGTCTTATGGTAAAGAATAATAAAATGCTACTAAGAATAGTTCTGATCATTAACAGTGGTTGCCACTGACCAGACACAATTATCTGTCACCTTCAGCCTATCCTTAATTGACAGAACACATCCTGTCACCATGAGCAAATTATTAAAACAAGTACACGCTTTATTTCGAATTCCAAGTATTAAGAAATTTGAGACCGGCCAAGATACTTTATTGAACCTGTCAGAAGCCAATGAAACTTTGATGATCACGGCTCCATCAGATTTACAAGGCAATTCTTCAGAGCAGTTTATACACACAATTTACAATACAGACAAAATTATAAAATAGAGCATGTACTCCTGTTTATGTAATTTAGAAAATGAATTATGATCAACTGGGTAAATGAAATAACAAGCAGAGCAGACAATTACTGTCAACTACAGTAAAACACTTGTAGGCTACTTTACTGGAGTTCTTCAGAAGTGAAAAGTTGCTAACACAAAATAAATTACAAGACATGAAGCGCTTACTGTTCCAGGGTTAATTGAGAATATCAAAATAACACTACTTTTGGATTACAAGCTGGTGGATAAGACTCATATATTGTCAAGTACAGCTATTGCAATATCATTTGCATATATTCAACAGTACAAACTTCTTTAGAGATACCTTTGCCCCTTCTCTCAGTGCCCCCATTTCAAGAGGAGGAAAGCAAGAAAATGTCTGCAGTTTCTTAGTAAGTAGTTTCTGGCATATCATGCATAGAAAATTCTATAAAACTGCAAAAATAACAAATATCACAAACTGATGTGATTATTAGACTGTAACTGAATTCTGCACCATAAAGTTGTGTATCCCACCAACAAAAACTTTATTCACATTACAATAATAACATACACAAAAAAACAAATTGTTTCTATTAACATGCAATTGTCAAAGAACACCTCCATGGATAGCAATTCTATCACTGAACCACTTAAGCAATAAGAAAAGCAGTTATTTCACATTGTATTAAATATCTGAAAACAAACAAGTTAAATATGTAAAGTTGTACGCGTATATTCATGTCATTTGGAACAGAATGTTAGAAGTACTTGTGCAATACTCCAGTTAATTCCAAGGCAGTAACATTAATAAAAAAATCCAATTGGCAAATTACAATCCACTGCATATTAACACATACATGCAAAATTCACAATACAAACCACCGCAAGAAAATTCGTGGATCAGAAAATATGTCACACAAAAACAGTACAGACTTAGTTGTGAACAATTTACACAAGTTAGGTAAGGTCATAACAAAATCCAAAACATAAAATTTATGGCACTAGCACTTATACGAACAAAGTATGTAACCTAGGAGCAAAAGCTGATTTAAAAGACATTACTTGCTTATCACATCTAGGATAAACAAAATCTTACAATGATACAATTGTCAAAATAATATTTTTTTCTGGCTGCCTATCTATATTACTTGCAACCGCCGGGGTACGGTATATTTTTCAGCTGGCAGTCATACATCCCTTGATGAGTGTGGATCTAGTCACAATTCCAATATATGTACACAAGACCTACACCCATCATGGGCCATATGAATATTTCGGTGATGTCAAAAACACTGTTACCTGTTCCTTTTTAATGATTTAAAAATATCAAAAGAAAATGCTGAAAGAGACTACAACAGAACCAATATATTTTTGCTTATCTGCTTCTGCAGTATAAGCTAACATATTTTGTTCGTATTGATGAAGAGAAAAGTCAAGTCGGAAAGTTTTATTCTGAAATCAGCAAAGCGCATGATTTTATTTATCTTTTCTTTTCTAAGAAAATTAAAATCTTTCACAAAGAGTAATGCGAAATCTGTCCGAATAATTGCTTGAACATGGTAAGACCATACCAATAAAACCACAAGACAGTTCCTCAAATATGTAAGCTAACGTATTTCTCATTTTAACCGTTAAACTCATTAAAATATAAATACGAGTATATTTTCACAATAGGAATCATCACGATTTTTTGTTACACAATGTGCAAACCACTTCGTACGAAACATTGTGTCAACGATATAGTCACATAATATTAGGGCACATTTACCCACCGAAAACATTTTACATTCATGCACAAGATAAAAGTTTAAATTCAGTTTACCTCCACGCCATTCTATGGTTACTCCGAAAGCTAGTTGTTGCTAATGCCATGGCAAGAGATTATTGCCGCATCGAATTCCCCAAAATGTAAGCGTGTTCTCTTCGGTGAATTCAACCGTCACCGGCAAGGCAACGCAGCACGGCACGCAGTAATGACCCGCTGGCCACTGACACTAGCTGACCCCTCTACGTCAGAAAAGAAAGAAGCAAAAACGTGCACGGTTTTTGAAACCACAGGGTAACTTTACTTCAACGAGCATCACATCTTTTCAACACAAAGGCGAGATTAACTTACATTGTATTCTCCCGGAACCTACGTTAACTACGACACACACTACTTCGCAAGTTATTATTTTGTACTTACAATTATTTCCTGTGACAAACAGCCCAACGCCTCACCTTTTCGGAAACAATACCGGTATTCTAAAAGCATAATCTACCACAAGCATCTTAACATATCTCCTAGCGTCTCGCTGTCAAACCAGAACAACTATGGCGGCTGGCCTTGAAGAACGCTCTAGCGGCCAAGAGGTGCTGGCTGTGGAGGGGGGGAGAACCTTGTACCTGAACTTGTTGGCGCGCTTCTCGTGCTATCTTTCCCAATCACAAATCACGACTCTGGTGCTTACAGGAGCCACTAAATGTATATGTACTAAATCTTCGTTTCAGTCCTGTTCGAGAGTACGTAATGATTGGTTTACAAAGCATTCGAGGAAAAAGTTTTAATTGTAAAGTTTCAATACGAGGCCGATTTTTCTTTCTATTGGAGGTAAACCCGGCAACACAGCGCGTAGAACTGGTTTTGATCTTCCCACCAGCAGCCTCCTCCGACGCCGTGGCAACGTACATGTACCTTTCCATTTCCAAATAGCCTGGAGGCATTCCTATTCCTACCTGCTCTCTCCCTAACACAGATCCTCTCGGCGTTTCTACTCTGATAATGGAGAACTATTTAGTAAAATGCAAGCCACAATAAATACTCACCTTAGCTGTGGGCGTCGAGTAGAGTTGTAAAATTTCACTGTGATTTCTGAGAAATAGTTAAGACGTTACATTTTACGGCTGATAAATACAGATTTGTTGCGCTGTAAGGATAGAACGACGATACTAAGTCAAAGTGCAATTAATAAATACTTCACACATTTCGTGCTTTGTCATATAGATTCAACTGGAGTGGAAAAACTAAGTTACGTAACTGATTATCAACAAAATATTACAAGAACAACATATATGCCGCTCACGGCTACGATTCAAACGTATGAACATTAATTATTTTTACAAAATTTAAATATTTTAGGATTTCATACGTTATTTATGTGAGCAAATTGGTTACAACTTCACGGGGTTTGTCACAGACAACCTCCCCAAACCCAAATGACTGCCCATTAGTAAAATGGCGCATATTTTTCTAATTCTGATGTTCCATGAAAGGCTTATGATTATTTACAGAAAAATTACGCCTCAGACTTCTTTTAGCCTTTCCGAAGACTACCAACTTTTCGTTATGATACGCGAATCTGTAGTTCGGTAGTTTCAAACTTGAAAGGCCTACTCACTGAGAGATAAAGAACAGATATAGCTGCTGGATTCGTGATTCTTCTGTAATGGGAGGGAACACTCGGGCTTTATATTGGCAATTTTGACGTAACGCCTGCTCAGACTTCAATTATGCATGCTGCATAGGTACATTTTGGCGAACTAAAGTTATTTCTATTTCATACAAAATCGTATTTTAAGACCAAAAAACATACACTCATGCATCGCAAAAAACGAATGGGTTTGTTAATATGGGGAAATTACTCTTTTTATTTAATAAGTACGAGATACTGTATGTGATGAAAACAATCGTCCATTAAAAAACGTATTATATGTTGCCTTCTCGCCCCAAATGCAACGCAGTGCTTCTAATAGGACTATATACTATTTTGCGAAAGCAATTTCTTTTTAAGGGCTGATATATATGGCGTAATATGAATCCACCAGTCCTTTAAGCAACTTTCCACAATTTTCTTAATCCTCAAAGCTGCTTTATATATATTAAGCTGATAAAGTATGTCTTGTTAAATTAATGGGTAGGTCATCAGTTTTATCAAATTGCTGCTGATGCTTCTCTCAATCTGCAATGTTTCATATTGATGAAGTCTTTACTCTGCATTCCTTACTTGATATCAATAATTTTATGACAAGACCTTGTGCTTGAGGGTTTAATTCAAATAGATCTCCAGCATGTTGGTTGTGTGTCAGTAATATTAACTGTGTTACACAGAACTTTTGTCTTTAAATGCTGAAGAGCCATGTCCATAGGCATTAACAGCTTTGAACAAGCAGCTCAATCCAAACCAGACAAATCTGCTTAGTTCACAAATACAGTTACAATGAAAATAATTTGTGAGGGAATGTTTTCTCTCTAACCACATCCTTTCAGAGATATGTGTTGAAACTTCATGCACATGGAATTTTTACATTTTGTATGCTTTGTGTAGTACTCCCTGCTACGGTGTAAAAAAAAGTACTACATTACTGAGATTGAATAGTACTGTGAGGCAGGTGTCCAACAAAAGACGCTAAGCAAGTGTCCCTTCAACCAATAGGTACTGCATTTAACCATGCATAGTTGACCTCTGACAGCTAGCCAATCTAATCAGTTGGCATTCAACACCAGAGCACATAATCATACATGAAATCTAGTAAAGGGATGGTTTCATTAACTTCTCCCAGAACTGCACTATTTCTCCGAGGTGCATCTTATTTTATCTCATGACTTGCGCGCGCGCGCCCACACACACACACACACACACACACACACACACACACACACACACACACACAACAGAATTAGAACTCCGGGATGTTTGTGTGTCTAGTAGTGATCATACATGTTTCATATACTGATTTGGGAAGCCTGGAGGTCTATAATGCAGTTAAAAATTTGTAACTGGCAGAATTTTCTACACATGGAAATATATTGACATGGCTTAACTGGTGTTGAGTTCAAACTGCTGACTAACCACGGTTGTGGCAGGAGCAACACTCTTGCTTAGCAAAAGTTAAGATCTTTTTCCTTACTCAGGAAGTAAGAAGTAATTCTGAAGCGTGGTAGACTGGGAGCAGTGGCACTTTAAATAACAGTTCACTATTACACTTTAGTGTTGATCATGAGAACCAACCAGGCTAGAAAGTATGTCAAATCCAGACATTTGCTCTGCCAAGGTAAGCCTTGACTGATAACTTTAGAGTACATTGAGAATGGGCTGCTCTCACCAACCCACACTTCAAACAGTGCGACAAACCAAAGTCTATATAGCCCTCTAGATGGAAAGCATTATAAGTGACACCAGGAGAATCTTTCTATTTACCAAATTATGATTATTTGTAGGAGACCTGAAGTCTCTGCAGGCACATAATGCGTATGTCAACTAACCAGGTTGTCAGAGGACATGGAGCATCAGTATTCAGACCCAGATGAAACAATGGTGTGAGCAATGCACTGGGAAATCCAACAATTCAGCCACAGGATATATCCCATTACTTGTGTGTCCATATCACACTAAGTTTGGCTAAGAAGGTAATGTTACCTTAAAAACATCTGGATGTACATGCATATCCCCAAACCACTGCAGTGCATGGTAGAGAGGTACTTCTCATTGTATCAGTTATTAGGACTCTTCCCCCCGCCCCCCTCCCTTTCTCCCATTCGATTTACGTATGGTGCACAAGAAGAATAATTGTTTAAATTCCTCTGTGCACACTGTAATTAATTTAATCTTGTCCTCACAATCCCTACAAGAGTGACATGTAGCGGGTATTCATCGACTCCTCATATAAAGCTGGCTCTTGGAACTGTGTAAAATAGACTTTTCTGGACAATTTACACCATCTTCCAAAGCACCAGTTTAGTTCTTTCAACATCTATGGCACACTCCCACAAGTCAAACAAACCTGTAACCATTTGTCATGCCCTTCTCTGTATACCTTCAACAGCCACAATTAATCTTATTTGGTATGGCTCCTACACACTTTAGCAATGCTCTAGGATGGTCAACACAAGTGATTTGTAAGCATTAATCATGTAGACTGAACATATTTCTCTACTACTCTACCAACAACCTGAGTCTGCTACCTACCTTACCAAAAACTGAGGCTATGTGACAGTACCATGTATTACAACCAAACATTTGTAAAAGTTTACTGTTTTCAACTTTGACTCATTGATGTTATAGTCATGGGATACTACGGCTTTTTTGTTTTGTTAAGTGTACAATTTTACTTTCCTGAACGTTTAATGCACGTTGGCAATTCCTGCACCACTTCAAAATGTAATCAAGGCTGGACAATATTTGTGCAACTTTTTTCAGACTATACTTCATTACAGATAACAGCATTACTGGCAAAAAGTCTGAGATTACTGTTACATTATCCTCAATGTCTATACAACATGGACAGCAAGGGTCCCAACACTTACCATAACTTGCTGTGTCCTCGCTACTAAAACAAACGTTGTCAATTCAGTCTCAAACTTTGCCAGATATCCTTTACGACCCTACTTTTTAAAGCATAGTTGTGGAACTGAGACAAATGCTTTTTGGAAATCAAGAAATACTGCACGACTGTCTTGATCCATGGCTTTCAGTATTTCATATGTGGAAAGTGCAAGTTGGGTTTCGCATTATGTTGTTTTCGGAATCTGCTGGTTGGCAAAGATTTCTGTTGGAGATACATTATTATGTTTGAGCTCAGAATAAATTATAATATTCTACAACAAATGGTGTCTAAACATGGGCTTACACTAGTTTTTATTTGGGATCACCACTTCAAAGAACATTAGAATCTGAGAATAGGTTACTGGAATTTGAAAAGCGGGAGTGGGCCTAGAATTTAAGTTCAAATAAATTACATTTTTTTTAAATAATTAAAATGAGGAAATATGCTTACTACATTGAAACTAAGCAAAGAGTATGCCGATATTGAAAGAACAGCTGATGAAATACTAAAACTGGTTTCAGAAATGAATAAAAGATAATCCATGGAAAGAAAGTTTAGACACCAACCGTTTCCTATTATACTGAATTATAATGAAGAGATTGAAAACCTCCACAAAGAGTTACGCAAAGCCAGTAAATGATAGATAATCCTGTTACAACATCTTAATCTGAAATTTTAATGCAGAACTTAGATAAAACCCCGAGAACAATTCCTTAGTGGGGAGCACAAGTGACAGACTTCAAATGTCAACAGAATTTATAGAGAAGAACATTTTCTTAACACTTCCAGAGGACGTATGTATATCCCAATGTCTTCTTACACACAAACAATATCCATGAACGAAAACTACATAAAAAGTTATCATAGGTGATAAAGCAGGTATTGTGCAGGTATGTTATTTTATTTGGATGTGGGACATCATGTCATGATGGAACCAGCAATTTTGTCAGGGGGATGTACCTGCTCGAGTGCAAATATGTAAGTTTCGAGGATCACCAACCTACTTTGAAGAGGTGCAGAAGCCGTAAGAAGGTATGTAATTTTAATAATGCAAAAGAGACTCCAAAAATGATAAATGGAATCTTAAATTCGGGCAGATTGATTTGTTCTATGTAGAGGCAGTGTTGGACATTGATATTGAGAGTAATTTTATGCTATACATATGAAGATATGTGTTTATACGGTTAATGTGAAACAAGTCAGTATGTTATTCAACAGTAATTAAAAACTAGTGTTGAGTTTTTTTCCAAATAGCTATTGAAAAGCCGTCAGGGAAGTAGCCTCTCTCATACTTTGAAGGAGGCTAAATCTAGAAATAGAAAGAGGCAATGAATACCTACAGAATAGGAAGTCCGACTAAGTAAAACAATACAAACCCCAGAGAACCAAATAGGAAAGGGACTTGGCAAGAAGCAAATTAAACTGACAAATTAATCACATTTTACACAAAAAAAAAACCATAGAAATACATACTCCAAAAGCTACTGCACAGTGTGGGACAGCATTTACCACAAATGTTAGTCCTCAATCCAGTCACAAATTTCGCTTTATAGCCCATATGAACGTACTTTTGGCAATAAATGTAGGTGTAGTACTCAGTCAAATGCTTTTCAGAAATCAAGAAATACTGCATCTACCTGACTGCCTTAATCTGAAGCTTTCAGTACATCATGTGATAAACATAAAGTGTTGGGTTACATGTGCTCTATGTTTTCAGAATACATGCTTGCCAGCACCAAGGAGGTCATTTTGTTCAAGATACCTCATTATGTTTGAGTTCAGAATATATTCTAAAATTCTACAACAAATTTTGTCAAGTATGTTGGACAGTAGTTTTGTGCATCACTTCTACTGCACTTCCTATTGACGGGTGTAACCTGTGCTTTCTTCCAAACATGGGCATATTTTTTTGTTTGAGGGATTCACGATATATTATAGTTATAAGAGGGTCTGACTCTGCCGCAAATATTATGAATTTAAATTTGGTGAGATGGCACAGCATGCCATTTTTCTGTATGTATCTCAATTTTCTGGCAGTCTTACGAATAACACTGTACAACACAGTCATCCAAGAAGTCGTTAAAGACAGGGCCCTGGGGATTTGTTCTATTTTTATGATTTCAGCTATTTTTCAACACCACTAACACTAAATTCATCTGAGTTTTTCTTTGTAAAGGAACATTTGAAAAAAAAAGTTAAACATTTAAGCTTTTACTTTGCTATCTTCAATTTCAATTCCCATTTCATTCACTAGGGACTAGACTAACATTGGTGCCCTTACAGCCTTTTATATAACCAGAATTTCTTTGGGTTTTGTGAAAGATCATTTGACACTACTCTACTACTGCAGTCACTGAAGGCTTTACGCATTGCTCTCTTGACAGCCAAACACGTTTCATTCAGTATCTCTCTATCTATAGACAAATAATGCCATTATTTACAGTGTATACCAAGGAAGGTTCCTCCCATTATTAACTGTTCTATTGCATAAATATTTATTTGGTGGATGGTCAACTATTCTTTTGAACGTGAGCGATAGTTCCTCTACATGCACCTTCCCCGTGTTCAAGGTTTCAAGCTCCTCATTGATATACGACCCTACTGTGTGTTAGATCCAATATACTTCCATCATGAGTGGGGTTCCAAACAATCTGTTCTACGTAGTTTTCAGAGAAGACATTTAGTAATGTTTCTCATCACCCCCACTACTAACGAAACTTTAATTTTCCCAGCTGACTGTTCAACAATTAACATCTCTACCAATCATTACAGCATGACTGGGGAACTTGTGTAACAGCAAAATGTGGTTTTCGGTTACATCAAGTGACGAGTCTGGTAGGCAATAGAAGGATCAAATTATGGTTTTATTCCTATCTCTGATACCCATGCCTTACCCAAAAATAATCTTACATACAGCTTCAATTTCTATCTCTGTGGAGTTTAATTTCTTCTCTACAGCAATACATATACCACCTCCATTTCAAATTTGCCTATCCTTTTGATACACATTTATATTATCTGCAAAAATCTCACTGGTATCAATTTCAGGTTTCCACCAGGTTTTTGTAACCAGTATTATGTGAGCAACATCAAGATTGAGCTGGGTGATTTTAATGCACAACTTGGAAGAGAAGACATGTTCCAGCCTGTAATTGGAGCCCCACAGTAAACATGGAACCACTAATGATAATGGAATGAGACTGATCCTCTTTACAGCCTCCTGGAATATGATAGTGGGATCTACCAGGTTTCCCCATAAGGAGATACATAAGGGCATATATCCAATTTATTGGATGTTCGAATCTTTAGTGGCCCTAAAGTGGATTCAGATCATTTTCTTGAAATGGCCAAGATAAGAGCTAGGATATCAAATGCTCAGAAAGAAAGACATACTAGGTAAGAAAGGTACAATATCACAGCACTTGCAAATCATACTGTCAGCATTTCTCAGGCCCTAGAACAAGGAACAACACAAGACAGTAATGACACGAAACAAAAATGGCTGACTATAAAACAAGCTATAGACATTTCATCTAAGGAAACACTAGGAATGGAGGGAAAATCAATAAGGCCCGAATGGTTTGACAATTATAAGAGTGATTAAATAAAGAACATTGCATACCAAAAGATATTACAGGTGAATTGCACAAGAAGCTGCTTGGAGGATTATCAAGAGAAAAGAAAGATCAAAGAGGTGACATCGCCGAAAGGAAAGGGAATGGTTGGTTGGTTTAAAGGCGGGGAAAAGGGGCCAAACTACGAGGTCATTGGTCCCTTGTTTCTAATAAAAACAATGCCACAAGTGTGAGAGTAAAACGGACAAAACATATAACACAAAATGGAAAGAAAGGAAAAGCCACAAGAATGAAGGGAAGGCAACAAATACTGAAATAAACAAAAGAGGACAAGAAAACAACAGAGAAACACAAGAAACAGAAGAGAGTAAAACATGAAATCAGATTACAGTGGCTGGTCAACCACGAGAATAAAAAAGGAAAGCCACCACTCTGCAACACATTAAAACCTCCACCCTAAAAGCACTAGGGTGGAGGACACAGAGAGACAAAGGACATGCGCTAAAACCTACATAGTAGCATAAAACCCACACTCACGGATAAAACGTAAAACTAAAGCTGCTGTGGAGGCATTGTCGCCCAACACCAAAGGCAGGGTGCTGGGAAAGTTATAAATCTGCCACAGAGTGGCTAAAAGTGGGCAGTCCAGCAAGAGATGGATGACTGTCATTTGGGAACCACAGCGACACTGAGGTGGGTCCTCGCACTGGACAAGGTAACCATGCGTTAGCCAGGTATGGCCAATGCGGAGCCGGCAGAGGACAACTGATTCCCTGCGAGAGGCCTGCATGGAAGACTTCCACACAGTCTCCTTAATGACACATGGTTTGTTGTGCGTGCTATTATGCCATTCCGTCTCCCAAAGCCGGAAAACCCTGCGGTGTAAGACAGAACGCAGGTCAGCTTTGGAGATGCCTATCTCCAGAAGCAGTTTCCGCATCACTCGTTTGACCAGCCTGTCGGCAAGTTTGTTGCCAGGGATTTCGATGTGTCCTGGGGTCCACACAAACACCACAGAATGGCGGGACTGTTCCAGAACACAGATGGACTCCTGAATGGACGTTACCAAAGGGTGGCGAGGGTAGCACTGGTTGATAGCTTGTAGGCTGCTCAATGAGTCAGTACACAGGAGAAATGACTCGCCAGGGCGTGAGCAGATGTACTCAACAGCACGAGATATGGCTGCCAGTTCTGCAGTGAAAACGCTGCACCCAACTGGCAAGGAGTGCTGCTCAATATGTCCTCCATCAACGTATGCAAAGCCTATGTGACCATCAGTCATTGAACGGTCGGTGTAAACCACTTCAGAAACCCGGAATACATCAAGAATCAAGAGGAAGTGACAGCGGAGAGCAGCAGGGTTAACGGAGTCCTTAGGGTCATGCAAAAGGTCCAGATGAAGCTGCGACCGAGGCGTACACCATGGAGGCGTACGTGAACGGACCGCAAGTAGAGGTGGTAAAGGGAAGGACTCCAGTTCGGAGAGACGGGACCACTCACGAACCACAAATGTTTGCCCTGATTTGGGCCGCCAATGAGGCAGATGGACTGCCGCAGGTGGGAAAGGAGACGGTAATTTAGGTGCTCAGGGGAACTATGAATGTGTGCTGCGTAACTGGCAAACAGTGGAGGGACACCAGCCTCCACCAATAGGCTGGTCACCAGACGCTTCCTAAAAGCTCCTGTCACTAATCGAACCCCACAGTGGTGCACAGGGTCGAGTAAATGCAATGCTGAAGGTGCTGCCGAACCATAAATAACACTCCCATAAGGAATTCGGGATTGGACAAGGGCTCTGTAGAGCTGCAGCAGCGTAGACCTATCTGCACACCAATTGGTGTTGCTCAGGCAACGGAGGGCACTGAGGTGCTGCCAGCAGTTCTGCTTAACCTGACGAAGATGAGGTCAATCGAGTGTTTAAAACCAGTCCTAGGAATTTATATGTCTCCACTACAGTGAGTGGATCGTCATTAAGGTAAAGTGTGGGTTGCAGATGAACAGTACGATGATGACAGAAGTGCATAACACACGACTTTGCGGCTGAAAACTGGAAGCCGTGGGCTAGAGCCCATGACTGCGCCTTGTGGATGGCTCCCTGGAGGTGCCGCTCAGCAACAACAGTACTGGAGCAGCAATACGAAATGCAGAAGTCATCAGCATACACAGAAAGTGAGACTGGCAGCCTGACAGCTAACCATTAATGGCCACTAAAAATAGACACACACTCAACACAGAGCCATTCGGAACTCCATTCTCCTGTATATGGATGGAACTATGGGAGTCACCAGCTTGGACACGGAAAGTACAGAGCGCCAGGAAGTTTTTGATAAAAATCAGGACTGGTCCCTAGAGACCCCACTCATACAATGTGGCAAGGAAATGATGTCACCAAGTCGTGTAGTATGTTTTATGTAAGTCAAGAAAGACAGAAATCAGGTGTTGCCATCTGGTAAAGGGTGTTCGGATGGCAGACTTAATGGACACAAATTTATCAGTGGTAGAGCGACCCTGGTGGAAGCTGCCCTGACATGGAGCCAGCAAGCCACGCGACTCCAGGACCCTACCCAACCGCCAACATACCATACATTCAAGCACCTTACAAAGAACGTTGGTGAGGCTGATGTGCCGATAGCTATCCACATCAAGCGGGTTACCGTGTGTGAGCACCGGATGTTGGTTTTCTTCCACCATTGCGATGGAAAGATGCCATCGCACCAGATCCAGTTGAAGACGACGAGAAGATGTTGCTTGTAGTCATCTGGCTTTGGATGTGATCAGGCCCAGGAAATGTGTCGGGGTAATGTGCAAGGGCACCGAGAGCTCCCACTCTGTAAATGGGGCATTGTAGGATTCACAGTAGCGTACAGTGAATGAGAGGACATTCCCTTTCGGCCGCCATTTGAGTTTTCAAAAGGCTGGAGGGTAATTCTACGATGCAGAGGCTCGAGAAAGTGTTCGGCAATCACGTTTGCGTCAGTACATAACTGGCCATTTATGGTAACACCGGGGACAGCTGTTGGGGCCTGGTACCCGAAAAGATGTTTGATCTTTGCCCAGGCTTGGGAAGGTGACGTATGGCACCCAATGGTAGAAACTTACCTCTCCCAACACTCCTCCTTCCGTTGTTCGATAAGGTAGCGAATACGGACATGGGAGCCGTTTAAAGGCTATGAGGTGCTCCAGGGAAGGGTGCCACTGTAGAGCAAGTCGATGCTCCTTAATTGCTTCAGCAACTTTCAGCGACCACCAAGGGACTGCCTTATGCCTCAAGCACCCTAAAGAGCAAGGTATCGGGTTTCCCGCCACAGAAACAATTGTGCTAGTCACCTGCTCAACCATCACATCGATGTTACCGTGTGGGGGAGATTCAGTGATAACAGCAGAGGCGAGAGTTATACAGTCCGCCTTGTTAAAAGCCCATCTGGGCAGGTGTCTGTGTGCCTGACACTGGGGCAGTGTCAGGAAGATGGGGAAATGGTCACTACCACACAGGTAGTCATGTGCGCTCCTGTGTACAGAGGGAGAAGTCCTTGGCTGCAAATGGAAATATCAATGGCTGAGTAACTACCATGAGCCACACTGAAATGTGTGGCAGCCCCAGTACTTAAGAAGCAGAGGTCGAATTGCGACAGTAAAGTTTCGACATCTCTGTCTTGGCCAGTAAGCATGGTACCACCCCACAAGGGGTTATGGGCATTAAAATCTCCCAGAAGTAGGAAAGGTTTAGGGAGTTGCTGGATCAGTGCAGCTAATACATTCAGGGGTACTGCACCATCCGGAGGAAGATATACATTGCAGACAGTTACTTCCTGTGTCTCCCTTATTCTGACAGCCACAGCTTCAAGAGGGGTTTGAAGGGGCACATGTTCACTACAGACCACGTTTAGGACATAAACACGAACTCCACATGACACTCAATTATAGTCGCTACGGTTCGTGTAATATCCCTTATAGCCGCGGAGGGCAGGGGTCTGCATTGCTGGGAACCAGGTTACCTGGAGGGCACTGCAGATAGCAGGTGTAAAGCTTAACAGTTGCCGTAGCTCAGCCAGGTGGTGGAAAAAACCGTTGCAATTCCACTGGAGGATGGCATCATGAGACTGGGAAGGCATGGAACATTCAATGAGGCAGTTTACGTCTCAGTCTCACCTGCTGCCACCGATTTATTGCCAGAGTGGTCTATATCCATTGTGTCTGCGGGTCTGGCAGGATCTAGGTCCTCAGCTAACGCCAAAATCTCCACCCCATCCTCAGCTGCAGAGCTTGTAGGCAGTGGTGGTGTGGGTGCCACCGCAATTTCCTTGGTCTTAGGAGTTTTCTTTTTGGATTTCTCTCACTGCTCCTTGGGTTTCCCTGGTTGGGAGGACTTCACTGGCTCAGTCTCCGGGACTGAGGATAGTGTGATGCCCTATGACCAGCTGCTTTTGGGCTCTTCTGCCACTGGTGGGTGTCATCTTTCCAAGTAGAAGAAACCTGGGAAGGGAGTGATCCAAAGGACCCCTTCCTAGTGAAAGAAGCTGAAGAAGACCTACGCTTCTCCTGCTTATTAGTGGGGATGGAGGTCTCCGATGGTTGGGGGGGGGGGGGGGGGTGTTAAGTAGGTGGTGCAGGATCAACATGGAGGGAATGTCCCCCACCATCAAGGGGGCAGGTGTAGTCTTTCAGCTCTGAGACGCGACCTGGGTTGGCGGAGCTGATGGTGCCAGAGCTGTTGTAGCAGCAGAGTAAGATAATGTCGTACGCACAAGATGCAGACATTCAAATTTTCTATTAGTCTCAGTGTAGGTCAGTCAGGCCAGGGTTTTGTACTCCATGATTTTCCTTTCTTTCTGGAGAATCCTACAGTCAGGCGAGTAAGTCGAATGGTGCTCTCCGCAGTTGACACAGAGGGAGGCGGGGCACATGGAGTATTGGGATGTGATGGGCGTCTGCAATCTCTGCATGTGACGCCGGAAGTACAGTGGGACGACATAAAGCTGAACTTCCAGCACTTAAAGAACTGCATCAGGGGAGGGATATAGGGCTTTACATCACACTGGTAGACCGTCACCTTGACCTTCTTGGGCAATGTATCACCCTCAAAGGCCAATATGAAGGCACCAATGGCAACCTGATTATCCTTTGGACCCCCGGTGGACATGCTGCACGAAATGTACACCTCGACGCTTTAAAGTGACGTGCAGCTCATCGTCGGACTGTAGAAGGTCTCTGTGAAATATGAGACCCTGGACAATATTTAAGCTGTTATGGGGTGTGATGGTTACAGAAACATACCCCAGCTTGTCGCAAGTGAGTAACTCCATGACTGGGCAGAGGATGCTGTTTTGATCAAGACTGACCCAAATCTCATTTTGGACAAGCACTCCACCTCCCCCAACTTGTCCTCTAAATGTTCAACAAAAAACTGAGGTTTCATCGTCATGAAAGATTCCCCCATCAGCTCTCAAACATACAAGGTACCGGGGAGAATAAGACCTGCTGCCATCCTTAGCCTGACGTTCGTCCCAGAGTGTGGCCAGGGAGGGGAACGATTTGGGGTCATACTTCTGTACTTTCAATTGAGCTCGTGATCGCTTAGAGACAGCTGGTGTTTCACTAACAGCAAGAGATGGAGGACTACGCTTCATCACATGTCATCCGCCCTGATGCCACTCACTCCAACCAAGGGCCCTCCCCACGGGTGCCACCCAGCTGCAACAAAGGCCACCTGGCAGGATGGCCATTGCCGGGAGTCCCGATGCCCCAGGGGGATGGGCGTCTACCCTTTGGCATATGTGTGGAGTTAATAGCGCAGGCATCAGCAGAGTGATCCCTGTGTGGTCAGGGGGCTACAACCAGCAGCGTACATGGCGCCCTCACCACAACGGACTGGCTACTGTGCTGGATATCAGGTGCAAAGAAGTCCATGGTCATCATCAACACAGTAATCGACACTGCATAGTGCATGGTGGAAAACGCAACCAGGAAGGTGTCCTTGCCAAAGTTATGGAGAATGGGCAGGACTGCAATGCGACGACGAGAAAGTGGGCTAAAGATCTCTATGCACGATGGACACAATGCACCTTGTAAGGCACCCTTCCCCAATTGGCTCGCTCTTCAGGAGAATTTAGAAGAATGGAGGTCAAACTCTACAGGGAACCATCACATAAAGCTCAAAACACGTGAACATCCTTTTAGCCGCCTCATACGACAATCAGGAATACCTCAGGCCTATTCTAACCCCCGGACTAGGAGGGGGGGAGGGGGGAAGGGAATGGACTAAGGCTGAAATAGAATGTATGGAATTGTCCAAGAAGAAGAATGAATCAAGGACATTCTTTATAAAAGTAAACAATGGTAGAAGACAATTTGCTCCAATAAACAGCTTGATTAGAGATGAAGAAGAAAACATAATAAGTGAGAGTAAACATACTCTGGAAACATGGTGAAGGTACTTTAATGACCTGCTGAATAGAGAGAGAGAGAGAGAGAGAGAGAGAGAGAGAGAGAGAGAGAGAGAGAGGTTATCTCTAATGATTGTGAGCAAGAATTGGATAATGAACAGCCACTGGATGGCCTAGGGTTAGAGGACATTAAAAAAGCTTTAAAGTAAATAACAAACAAGGAGCGAATTATGAGTGTATTTTTTTCCTATAGTTAGATATCATACACTATTAGCCTCATATAGAGCAAGAACACTTACAAATATTTCCTTAATTTATTATTTTTTAAATTTGAAAATTTTCTTTTTTGTAAAGTTTGGGGTTAGTTATCTCAGGTGGGACTGAATATAAATATATTATTTTTGCACAGTTGGTACTCCTATACGATAGCAACATACTGTAAAAATTTCAACATTGATACCCGACTGTGAACGAAGATATGAAGTTTTGAAAATGAGGAAATAATTCACATTAACCTAAAACTGATCTTATGGCTGTTGCCTATTTAAATGTTTATTGTTTCATTGTAATAAAATTTAATTGTGACATGTATTTGGTTAACACTATCACCCAATATTCATTTAGTTTATTTATTTTTAATAATGCAATATTAACAATAGGAGCTTTTGCTTTTGTTCTGTGGTAATAAAACGTTTAAGTTTATTGTCAATAAAGTAGTACATTATTGCTACGTGTGGCATTGTTGTAATCAGTCTGTTCTGAAACCTCTGTTAGAGTGGATGTACATACTACATTGAGAGTGTAGAATGTGTTATGTGCTTTGTTCTGTGTGTAATTTGAGAGAGTAACTGGAATGCAATAACGTGGATGAACAGTGCTCTGTTGGGCAGATAGCAAGTGAAGTGTGTCACAAAACTGTTTCTGGTTCAGTTTCAAAAAACTTGAAAAATGTCAATGACTTTGATGAAATCGACAAACTTACTTTAAATTTCGATTAAGTTCTTCTGTAACATCAGTGTGTTAGTATCATGAGAACAAATATATTCTTTAGCACAACCACATTTTTGGAAGACCGTGCTGTAATCCATGTAAAGTTCATAAAATGCCTATTACTAAAGGTTTGAGGGAAACAAAACTTACAGCTTCCCAAGTGAAACTTAATGTGATTCCTGGAAATTCCGTGCCCAAACTGTTACTCAAAAATATTTGTTGCAAATCCAGAACCATCATCATGTAACATTTTTAATGACATTTATATTCCTAATGAGGAAGCTGTCAGCATATTGGATTTTGCTTGTTCTAAGTTAAGACGTATCTCCTGCTTCGAAAATAATAAAATTAAGTAGCAGAAAAAGAAAAGCAGCTATTGAAGATAAGGTACAACAAATTTCAGACAAAATTAGAAAAAGACTTGGAATCAAGCTTTAGTAATACAGATACCAACATTACTTCTAAAGAAGAAGAAAACCTACCACCAGCATCATCTGACACTGAATATTTGAGCTTATTGGAGAAATTAAAAATTAAATGTTTAGTGACATCTAAAGAGGAAAAGGTTAAAATTTTAAGTTTGCTCCCTGACTCATGGTCAAGAGAAAAAATAGTTCCTGAATTCAACGTTTCTCATTGTTTGGTTAAACTAACCCGAAAATTAGTGAAAGAGCAAGGCATTCTTCCAGTTTTAGGTAAGAAGAAAGGAGTAGGTATAAGTGAAGAAACACTTTAAAAGAACCAGCAGTTTTTTGAAGATGATGAAAACAGTAGAATGTGCCCAGGTAGCAAAGATAGTAAAAGAGTTATTATAAATGGAGTTAAAGTAATAAAGCAAAATGACCTGGTGCTGTGAAATTTAAACGAATTTTAAGTAGCTTTCAAAAATTCCCACCCTGAATGCAAAATTGGAAGGGCAAAATTTTGTGACCTCTGCCCCAAGTGGTGTATTTTGGTTGGATCCTTAGGGACACGCTACATGTGCGTTTGTTTATATCATCAATATAATAGAAGGAAACATTCCACGTGGGAAAAATTATATATAAAATCGAAGATGAGGTGACTTACCGAACGAAAGCGCTGGCAGGTCGATAGACACACAAACAAACACAAACATACACACAAAATTCAAGCTTTCGCAACAAACTGTTGCCTCATCAGGAAAGAGGGAAGGAGAGGGGAAGACGAAAGGAAGTGGGTTTTAAGGGAGAGGGTAAGGAGTCATTCCAATCCCGGGAGCGGAAAGACTTACCTTAGGGGGAAAAAAGGACAGGTATACACACGCACATATCCATCCACACATTCAGACACAAGCAGACATATTTAAAGACAGGAAAGAGGGGAGGAGAGGGGAAGACGAAAGTAAGTGGGTTTTAAGGGAGAGGGTAAGGAGTCATTCCAATCCCGGGAGCGGAAAGACTTACCTTAGGGGGAAAAAAGGACAGGTATACACTCGCACACACGCACATATCCATCCACACATACAGACACAAGCAGACATATTTAAAGGCAAAGAGTTTGGGCAGAGATGTCAGTCGAGGCAGAAGTGTAGAGGCAAAGAAGTTGTTGAAAGACAGGTGAGGTATGAGTGGCAGCAACTTGAAATTAGCGGAGATTGAGGCCTGGCGGATGACGAGAAGAGAGGATATACTGAAGGGCAAGTTCCCATCTCCGGAGTTCGGATAGGTTGGTGTTGGTGGGAAGTATCCAGATAACCCGGACGGTGTAACACTGTGCCAAGATGTGCTGGCTGTGCACCAAGGCATGTTTAGCCACAGGGTGATCCTCATTACCAACAAACACTGTCTGCCTGTGTCCATTCATGCGAATGGACAGTTTGTTGCTGGTCATTCCCACATAGAATGCATCACAGTGTAGGCAGGTCAGTTGGTAAATCACGTGGGTGCTTTCACACGTGGCTCTGCCTTTGATCATGTACACCTTCCGGGTTACAGGACTGGAGTAGGTGGTGGTGGGAGGGTGCATGGGACAGGTTTTGCATCGGGGGCGGTTACAAGGATAGGAGCCAGAGGGTAGGGAAGGTGGTTTGGGGATTTCATAGGGATGTTTATATCATCAAAATGTCAAACTGGTGACTGCGGGTGCACAACTCAGTGATCTTAACTACAAAGAGTTACTAGATTTAATGGTCTGTGACACTGACAGTTATGACTGCATGATGAGTTTGTGTAATAAATGCCTGGTAAGGAAACCATTATTGAACTGTTTCACAAATATGATGAGGAAATGCCAGACAGTATTACTTTCAAACAGTGGTTCACAACTGACAGGGCAGAAATGATAACAGTGGTTAAATCTCAGGAAGAAACTTGGAATCTTTAATTGATAACTTACAAGAACTCAAAAGTCACCACTAGGTTTCTAAAATCCAAAGTAAGTGTTTGAGGGCCAAAAAAGCACAACTTCATGAAAATGAAGCATAGTGCTAGCTAATATTGCAGAAAATTTTACATTTGTGATTCAGGATGCAATACAAGGGTAACATTGGGTCAATGACCAGGCAACAGTGCACCCATTTATTCTCTACATTAAAAATGAGAGAGATGAAGTTTGCAGTTCTTCAATTTGCATTCTAAGTGACTACTTGGAGTACAATCCTTTGGCTGTACATGTGTTTCAAAAGTATGTAATAAATCAAACAAAAGAAAATTTTCCCAAGTTTGAGAAGCTGTTATACTTTCCAGATGAAAGTGGTAGTCAGTATAAGAACAAAAAGAATTTTTCAAATCTGTGCAACTACAAAGTAGACTGGGATGGAGGCTGAATGGCACTTTTTTGCATCTTGCCATGGTAAAAATGCATGTGATGGAGTGGGAGGTACAACAAAATATGAATTAAGTAATGCCAGCCTACAAAGACCAACCACTGACCAAAGTCTCACAGTACAGGACATGTATGTCTTTTGAAAGGATAATATTAAAGCCATGACCTATTTTCTGATCAAGAAAGAAGTGGTTCTGCATTTGAAAACAACGCTTCAAACCAGATTTGAAAACTTTATAGGAATTAAGGGAACAAGGCATTTCCACAAATCCTGTGGCATTGCAGAAAACTTAGTTCGATGCTATTTAACATCAGAAACCGAAATTTATGAGGATCATTGTGTCAGTAAAATTACATCTGTCTTTAACATTGAATGACATAGTGGCATGTGTGTATGATGGGCAGTTGTGGCTTCCAGAGGTTGAAAGAATAAGTTTGGAAAACAATGATGTTTTTGTGCATTTTTACCACCCTGTTGGTCCAAGAACATCATTCAAGAAATCTACCAGTGACAAAGTTTGGATACCAATGAAAAATGTTTTAAGGAAACTTTCAGTGCTTGAACTTACCACAGCAACTGGGAGGTCTTATTCTATGTCACAGAAGCTGTCTGAAGAAATCACAGAAGCTATCTGAAGAAATAAGTGTTCTTAACATTCACCACCAGGTTTAGGAACAGCCGCATCTCTAAGGATGTGAATTGAAAATGGCTCAAATGCCTCTGAGCGCTGTGGGACTTAACTCCTGAGGTCATCAGTCACCTAGAACTTAGATCTACTTAAACCTAACTAACCTAAGGACATCACACACATCCATGCCCGAGGCAGGATTCGAACCTGCGACCATAGCGGTCGTGCGGTTCCAGACTGTAGCGCCTAGAACTACTCGGCCACCCCGGCCGGTGTTAATTGAAAATATTTTGAAGTATGTCAAAATAATATAAATGTTAATTTCAGTGATGGTTCCACTTTTTGTATATAATTCAGTACCTTACTTCAATAATAATTTATTATATCCCGCCAATATCACACATGAATAGGCAACACAGTTTTAGAGTAATGTGAATTATCTCCCCAGTTTCAAACATTCATACTTTTGTTCACAGTCAGATATCAATGTTGAAATTTTCGCAATATGTTGCTATCATACAGGTGTACAAACTGTGCAAAAATAATATTTTTATATTCAATCCTACCCGAGATAACTAACCCCAAACTTAAAAAAAAAAATTATAATTTCAAAAATTCATAAAAAATTAAGGAAACCTTTGTACGTGTTCTTGCTCTATATGATGCTAGTAGTGTATGATATCTAACTATAGGAAAAAAACAGACGCTCATAAATCGGCCCTTGTTTGTTATTTTTTGGGCCTAAAAAGTGGATTTTTGAAAATTTGGATACCAAACTTTGGAGGTCAATTTGACTGGTTATTTTTGAATTTAGAGAATTTTGTATAACAGACAATGTTGTAGAGGACACTTTTCTAAAAACAATCATGTCAATTGCAATGTTGTAACTTAACCCAGTGCAGAGATATTCATATTTCTGCTAACATCTCTAAACTAAAACCTCACAAGTGATGTGGGCCATCGCCTCCTGTGCACAATCCTTTGTTCAAAAATAACCTGTCGACTATACTGTAACCAATTTGCCCTTTGTATCATCCATCTGATGGTCTCATGTTAACCACCGTCCTAGTCAGTAGACGGACCCAAACTGGGAAGTGGTCTTCCCACTGAACTGAGTCCGCAATAGCTGGGGAACAAAATCAAAGACCAATGGATGAGAAAGACCCTGTCTCTATGGAAAAAGTGTGTCATCTGACCCATGTTCAGAATGAACGAGTTGCTCGATCATCCGACCCCTTGAGCACAAAGAATACACATTGTGTGCATTGAAGTCCCCACAAGGAGGAATGAGCATGGGAGTGCCTAGAAGAGTTCTGGTAGTGCGTCTGCATCCAAAGCATCATTAGGGAGCAGGTACAAAGAATACACTGTTATATTAAAGAGTGCGAGAACTTTCAAAGCAATTGCTTACATAGTCATGGTAAGAGGGACAGGAGAGGAGCGGCATCTGTCATCAAGGAAAACAGCCACTACACCTTTAGCTCTGTCTCCAGTAGTACTGTCCTTCCTTTACGCATGGTAGCCCCGTAATGCACGTGCGTCTGTGACTGAAATGGATTTCTAGTAAGCAGATGCAGAAAGGTTTCTCCCGGACCAGTAGCCGAAATTCTTCCAAATATGAGTGACATCCATTCAAATTCCACTGCAACAACATAAGTCCCTGTGGAAGCCATTGATTAGCGATGGTTGTTCTTTTCATTCTCCTTCAGAGGCCGTGATTTACAGGGGAGGTCAGGGGGAATGTTAGCCAGTTCCTTGCTCTCCAGTTCCTCTGACTGTAAGTCCATATCCTCAAGAGCAAAGTCCCCATCAGAAAGGGTGAGAGCTTGCGGAACTTAAGATTTAACAACTGCCTTTTTGGACTTGGAAACTACTTTCCGAAGGACATTTTTCTTTACTGACAGGAGGAGGTGGCTGCCTGTGTTGCGGGGATGGCTTATGATGTTGGGTAATGGTATGTGGCTTAGATGGTAAGCCTGTTGCTGGCAGCTTCCAAAGGACCCCAGTTTCAGGTGGAGTGTTTCTGCCACAGGCACATCGACAAGTGCATGTGCTCGTACTTTAATCTGGGGTCTGAGTTTGTGTGGCATCATACTTAGCGATTGCCATATTAAGAGGCGATGCAAAAGAAGAAACAAATACCGGTGGCCGCAGTTTTGAAAGCTTTTTTAGCTTCATCATAGGGTATACATCTCTATTTCCAACTCCGGACTTTTCCTTTCCTCAATGTAAACCTCACATTTTCTGCCCCACACTGGTGATCCCCAGAGCAGTTTACACATTTCGGAGGAAGTGTACAAGAATTATCCGACTCATGAGCTGAGCCTCCACAATTGCCACTTGCAGCCTTCTCATTACATCCCATAGTGGTATGGCCAAATCTTTGACATTTGTAGCATCGCATTGGGTTAGAAACAAGCGGGCGAAGCTTAAGACTGATATAGCCTGCAAGGACATGTTCAGGTGATTCTGGAGTACTAAACATTAGAATAAATGTTGCTGATTTTTCCAATTTACCATTGACTCTCCTCGTGTAGTTCTGCACTTCTGTGACGCCCATATTTTTCCATTCTTCATTAACTCCACGGGATCCACTTCCATTATATCTGAGCAGGTAACCACGCCCTTACTAAAGTTGAGGGTGTTGTGCAACTCAGCCTCGACTGGGTAGTCACCTAAGGCCTTACATCCCAGGAGCTCAAATATCTGGTTAGAATTAACAGTTTCAACTAAAAGTGTTCCCTTACGAAGTCGTCTGATGACTTTCAGAGCCCAGCAATACCTTCCAATGCCTTGTGAACATAGAAAGGGGAGATGATCTAAAAGATCACCATTTTCTTGACTACAATGAAAGTGTTAAGGCACACTAATGCCCTGTTACTACTATTCTGAGACTTATTTTCGGGAGGACTGACCAATTGAACTCTCTCTCAGGAGTGAGTGCAGGTACTGTCTGACGGTACAACCATCCCGTCAGGAGTAGAAGTTTGATGAGACTGTTCCATAGGGATCCAACGAGACGCTAGGGAAACAACCATCGACCCAGGCAGAGCCCTGAATGCCTGAGCAAGCTTTATAAAATTGGGGGGGGGGGGGGGGGGGGGGGTGGCAGGTGCACCAGAGGTTGCCCACTAGAGACTGTTTTACCTCAATAACCATTCACCTCATCAGTCTGTAGCACACCTTGAGGTTGAGGATTTTTTTAAATAGAGGTGGGTACCTTCATCACGGTCCAGGCAGTGAAGCCAAAACCCCTTTCTCGGAAACACACAACATTCCATGGTGGTCACTAAAGTATGCCCAGAGCTTACAGTGACAGAGGGCTGGCAGCACTTACCAGTCCCCAGCTCAGGAACCCCAGGGTCGCCAAGCCCATACTCAGCAAACGAATTCTGAGCCACTGAGGGATCCTTTGAAGGAAGTGACTAATATTCTGCTTAGTGAGTTTATACCGATCAGAAGATATTATTCCATTGCACAAGACATTAGAACCAATTCCTGCAGACTTGTTTGTTCCACAGAAAATATGAAAGGTCATATGCCCCCCTACTGAAGAATAGGGCGACTCGTGCAAATTTATGTAACTTTAACCATTTCACTGCTGCGCACAGCTTTTGTTGTGGCTGTACTGGCTCACCAAATGCCAGTGCCTGTGGTAAGAGATTTGTGGCCGATATGAAATACTTATCTGATTTTTCAACACTATTAGGTAAAAAAGTTAGTTTTGCTCTTTGCTTGATAAGGGACAATTTCTTTTTGTTACATGCCATAGTTACTACACTGCATCAAATTAAGTAAAACACTGCGCAAAATCTTAAAGGTGTGTGTAAAGAACTATGCCTGTCTCATTATCCAACTTTTAGTTTCAGTTACACAGTTCCCCAAGACTCTCACTTCTCAGGATAAGCGTATCCAGAAAAAGCCGAGGCAAGATATAGGGAAACAGACCTATAGTACTGCAGTCTCGGTTTTTAGGATGACAATTATCCAGCAAGGCTATCCATTGGTCAAGATCACCTCGCAGCAGGAGCAACTCGTGCAGATGTCGCTCTTTGAGAAGATGTGGGGGACACTGGCCCAGGATCCAAATTCAGGAGAATCTATCTGGATCACATTGCTCTTATCTTTGTCTGTGAGGGGGTGGGTACAGTGACTGTCTTAAGGAAAATGTGCCCCTAATATCACAAGGAAAATGTGCCCCTAATATCACCTGGGAGGATGTGAAGCTGCTGGTAAAGACAGTGGCTGAGCTCTTCAAGACTGCAAAGATATTAATGTGTGTGCCAAAACCTCAGCGACTCTGAGAAAATAGGGTCTCAAAACCTGAAAGACTTGACAGAGGATTGGAAGATAATCAACCCGAAGGTTGCACCAAACAGCCAAACCCTTTTAGTGAAAGTTGGAGAGAAGTCCCTGAAGGCAATGCAGGAGCAAGACCTGAGACTATTCTTGGGGTTCTCACAGGTTGCTGTCAGGGTAATCAAAGACATCAGAAGTGACAATGGTGGCAAGATGGAGCCTGAATGTGCTGTAGATAAATCTGCAACACAGTAAATGGGCCACTGCTGCCCTGAATCGTCTTCCGGGAAGACGGAAGACAAGAAGCGGACGTGGCCGATTCAGGAACCCTGTGTATATAAAGGGGGTGTACTGGACCTCGGCATCACTGGAGGTAAGCTGGTTTAGGCTAGAAATATAAGAAACTCCAAAACGTCTATTTATGTAAAAAATGTAATCCTCTTCATGCCAATGGCAGACTTTTGTTCTAGGGACTTAGTGACCATTAGGATGCGGCAATATGAGGAAGGTATCACAAGGGAGTTTGTAATGGCCTTTGAATACTTTCCTTACGAGAACAGTGCTGCTCCTTCTCAGGAGGTGAGGAGACTGACGGAAGCCTGCACACAACAGGACGAGCAACTATTGGTTGGCTGTGAAGCTAATGCCCACTACTTAGTGCGGAGTAGCACCAACACCAGTAGTAAAGGTGAGTACCTCCTAGAATTTCTTCTGGCTAATAACTTAGAGATCCTCAATAGGGGCAAGGAACCAACATTTAGGAGTATAATAAGGGAAGAGGTATCTGACATAACCTTCAGTTCCACTTTGATGGGTAGTTATGTCAAACAATGGCATGTAGCTTTGGAGACATCCTCATCAGACCACATGTATATTATTAAGCTTGAGGTTGAAATGGGCATCAGACAGACCATGTCCTAAGAAATGCCAGGAAAGCGGAATGGGAAGTGTATAGGAAGGACCTCGACTCAAGCCCATCAGAAGTCAGTACTTCGATAAGGAATCCAGTAGAGTTTGAGGAGGAAGCAGAGGCAGTGACCTCTGCCATCATGACCTCATACCAAGACAACTGCTCTATCTCCAAGAAGTGCACGAAAAGGAAAGTATCTTGGTGAAACAACAACATGGAATCACAGAGGAAACAGGTATGAAGCAAGAAGCAAAGTACAATAGGCAGAATATCGGGAGGCCCTTGTCAAATATAATCTTGCAATTGAGCAAGCATAGCAGGCGTCCGGAAGGTATTCTGTGAGGAGGTAAAGGGTTCAGCTGTTCCGGCCAGACTTCACAAAATCCTCATTAGAATACCAACTAATCCAAGAGGAACTTTAAGGAAAGAGGATGGGAAGTATACCAGGACAGCACACGAAATGCTGTAACTACTACTCAAGACTCATTTTCCTCAATGTACCCTCACAGACAACATAGGCTAGGACAAGATATAAGTTTTCAGGCTAGGACAAGATATAAGTTTTCAGGCATTCGAAGGGAGAACTGGAAACCTGCCAGAGAATGTGCTGAACATAGTAAAATCCTATGGGTGGTGGAAACATTCCAACTGTTCAAGTCACCTGGCCCAGATGAAATCTTTTCAGTGCACCTACAACAAGCAGAAGTGAACTTAATAAGAGTCCTATGCATGTTATTTAGAGTTAGCCTAGCAGCAGGAATCATTTTTAACATCTGGAGGGCAGTGAAGGTTGTCTTCATTCCAAAGTCATGAAGAACTGATCATATCAAGACCAAGGATATGAGACCAGCCTGTCCTTTCTTCTTAAAACATTACAAGAACTGGTCAACATGTATGTTAGGAAGAGGGGGTTAACTAGGATCCCTCTACACATAAACCAACATGCATACCAACCAGAAAAATAGTTGGAAAGGTGGAGAAAGCACTACACTTTCAGGAAATAGGCCTCTGCACCTTCTTGGACATCGAAGGGGCTTCTAGCAACACAACCTTCAAATCCATGGTTAAGGCAGCAGAGGTGCATGGATTGGAGACCACTATCTGCAGGTGGATTAGAGCCATTCTTAGTGGTAGAAAGATAGAAGCCACCATGATGCAAGGAAAAATGTTACCACCACCAGAATAAAGAGGGGTCCTGTCCCCTCTACTGTGGAACCTTGTGGTGAATGAACTCATTGTAGAATTAAACTGTAGACAGTACTTTTGCCAGAGATACGCATACAATCTTTTCATAGAAATATTTGGCAAGTTTTTAAGTACAGCAAGAGCTATGGCACAAGGAACATCGAACATTGTGCAAAATTTGTGCAGGAAACAGGATCTAAGGGTCATTCCTAAGAAGACTGTTGTATTACCATTTACGAGGAAGCAGATCCAAAACACATATTGGAATCTCAAGCTTCTCAATGAAACTCAACCAGAGATGGGGATATTGAAATATCTAGGGGTAACCCCGGATGAGAAATATCGCGGACCCCTCACATAAGGATCACCTGTTCCAAAGCAATAGGTAGTCTAATGAGTACCAGGAGAGCTTGTGGTAAAAACTGGGGCTTAAGCCCAAGTCAAAGAGTATGTGCTGGATATACACCACAATAGTAAGACCTATGATCACTTATGGGGCGACAGTGTGGTGGAAACAGAACAGCAGGTAGCTGCTAAGGAGCTAGCTAAGGTGCAGGAACACACAGGCTAAAAACTGGAAAAACTGGAACTCAGTGGGGTATCCAGGTTCTCACACTGAAATACTGATTGAGGTAGACATGAGTATGGTCGGGGAAATGCCGGCTGACTATATAACAACTCCCAGCTGCTTTAAATATAGTAACTGGAAGTAGAGAGCTCTGGGAGAACAAATTTCAACGCTGTACTGAGGACTTAGTCTGATTCACTGACGGTTCGAAGATCGACCAAGGCGTTGGGGCCAGGTATACGGGGTGCAGTCAAGGCTGTAGAGTGCAATCTCTCTAAGGAAGATGGCCACTGTTTTTCCAGCAGAAATATATACTATCAGGGTGTGCGCGGGGGAGAATTTGCGTAGGTGCTACAGAGGTCATAGCATTTTCATTTATTCAGACAGCCAAGCAGCCCTGAAAGCACTGGCAGCCTCCGCAACAAGATCAAAGATCGTGGCAGAATGCCACAAAGTCCTTATGGAACTAGGGGAAAGCAATAGGGTAAACCTATTGTGGATACCTTGTCACTCGGGGATCAGTGGTAATAAGCAAGCCGATAGGTTGGCCAGGATAGGGGCGATGACACCATTTATTGGACCAGAATCTGTCCTCACAATCACCAAGGTAATGATCAAAATAAAACTAAGAACTGGACAAGGAGACAGCATGTAGAATATTGTGCTAAGGTCCAAAAGCAAAAACATGGCAAGGTATTGATGTCGTAGCCATGTTCTAAGAGAAGTCTGTCAATCCTGGGCTTGAAAAGAAGAGAAATGAAACTCATGGTTGGACTATTGACAGACCACGGTAATTTCAAGAAACACCTACATACAATCGGAATAAAATAAGAAGACCCCAAATGTAGGATGTGTGGTGTGGGCTAGGAAACCACATCACATTTAATCTTCGAATACGAGGCTTTCGAGATTAAAAGACAAAACAATATGATCAACCAGACCTGAAGAAATTGTGTCTAGTGAAGCACTGGTAAAGGATCTCCTTGCACTGTTCAAGGGCATTGGTTGGCTTTACTGGAGACACATGGAATGACACCAGCACAATAAACTCTCTTTCGGTGTGCGCAGCAGCAAGCTTGACCAATGTTTTTGCTTCCCTGATAAAATCAAATCAGGTTACCTGAAATACATATCGACAAAGATTGAATTAGATTCCCTGTTTGGGCTGCTTTCTGCTTTGAAGTATGTCACACTGTTCGCTAAACCATAGTCCATGATTATTATATATATTTGACCTATGACATTAGCTCCTGGGGCAATGCAGTTAAAGCAAGCAAACACACACACACACACACACACACACACACACACACACACACACACACACACACACACACGTAAAATGTTTTTTGTACGATATGTGCTTTTTTTATACATAGATCACAGTACATTTACATATTAATGGTATTGGTTGACAATAACGAAGAAGTGTTTCCACATGCCACTCAAGCTGTAGTGTGTAGAAGAAACCAGATCCCAGTGCATCACTTAAGAAGCACAACCATTTTCCATGCCTGAAAAATTAGTCCCTTTAACTTTATGAAGCCACTTGACTTCCACAATCAACTAGCATCTTTCAACTCTCCTGCATTTTGGCACACCCTCAATCTATATAGGTTTTTACCAGATGCCACAACAAATACATGAAAGAATGATTTTTAGAGAGCAACAGAAAAATCAAATTGCAATGGTTTTGTACAGTGACACGCATCATAGATCACACTAAGAAATGTTTATGTCACATTCTTTTATTTATAAGAAAAATTATTAAAATACCATATTAAAGTTTGTGCAAGATGTGTGAACATTTAATTTGTTATTACTGTACTCTAACCATGGCATAACAATAAAATACACACTAACGAAATCATGGACTTCCCTTTCTACATTTCAATTACAAAGCTGGTCACAGTTACAAGTGTCATTTCTCTTACAAATTCTAAATAAATTTATGCAACTAACATATAAGAGGCTTGTATCATCTGACAGGTGAATAAAGCTGCTACAATGGAGCATCCCCACCCGCCATTACCAGATATCATCCTGAAATGGAAAAGCTTAACCACACCCTTCGCCAGGACTTGGATAACCAACCATCATGCCCTGAAATGAGGGACATCCTACCCAAGATCCTACCCATCTCCCCCAAAACTGCACTCCATCGCCCACCCAACCAACACGGCTTTCTAGTCCATCCCTATGCCATTCGTGTCCGCAGCTCACGATCTAGTGGCTAGCGTTACTGCCCCTAGATCACGGGGTCCCGAGTTCAATTCCCGGCCGGGTTGGAGATTTTCTCCAACCCAGGGACTGGGTGTCTGTCTGTGTCATCATCATCATCATCATCATCATCATCATCATCATCATCATCATCATCATCATCATCATCATCTATGCCATTCCCACTCCAACCCCCTTGCCACAGTGATTATATCCCTGTGGCAGACCCAGTGCAAGACCTGCCCTATCCACTCACTCCAGTATGGTCACAGGCTTATCCTATCCCACAATATTATGTACAGATTTGTTAGTCCAATAGTTTGTTCAGATTCTGGTAATGAGAGCATAATCTGGTTATGAATGCTCTTCAAGCACTGTAAACTGACCTCTTAAAAGATCTTTCAATACACCAATGGCACAATAATTTCTGTTGACAAACTCTTGTTAATATAGCAAAAAATAAACTATCCAAAACTAAATAGTTAATTAACTATTAAGTGAAATCTTATTATTGGATAAGTCATGATTGACCAATATTTATTTCATATTCCACTTCTTTACCTCTTGATACACCTCTACTATCTGTATAACTGAACCCGTATTGAAAATGATTGCCAACAGGATTTTTCACTGCGGCTTGTGGAAACAACAGTGGAAGGCACTGCTCCAGTTTTGGGCAATAATGCCACTTTTTGAGGCGAAATTTTAGTTGCATGTGAAATTGCAACTACTTCTAAGAAAGCCCTAATACGGAAAATAGTCTGTAAATCTTTGTGAACAGGCACTGTTCTGAATTCTTTTTTGTTAAGCATCTTTCACTGTGAATAATACAGTCTTACTAGTATTACTGTAAATTAACCCAAGCAGCTAAATTTAAGTACTGGTAGTTAAGGTTCATGTTTACTGTACACGTAGCAATATCTACTGTTGAAGACATCTTTTCTTATTGTACACAGGGCAAGTTACCCATGATAACCAGTGGTGTAATCAAGGAAATAATAAGTTAGCAGGATATAACCAGCATCTATTCAGTATAGCAGACACACAGTTAAGTAGCAGCTTTCTTGCTAATTTTACAATGTTAAATTTAGTACGAGAAGCAAAAAATAATTCATATCATTATTTATGCATTTTCTAACAGCTGTTTTTCTTTGTTACCTTATAGCATGAAGTTTTCTATATTCATTCCTTGATGTGATCTGTGGCACACAAAGTAATGACTGTCATGTGACCGTAGCTAACATTTCATCTACATAAGTTGAACACTGACAGGCTGACAGTTGAATTTCTAGCAACCGGTAGCAGGAAAAGTACTCAACATATTGGAAAATCAAAAGAATGTCAGCAAAAATCAGCAATGCGTAAGAACGTTTTACTGATCTACCACTCAAATGTGTACTAAATTACTAAAGTTTGAGTAGCTGCCTGTTCCTATTTTACATACTGCTTCATCCACTAATTGCCATTATTGTTAAAGGTAGATAATACTGACTACACAGCAGAAGAAGTGGGAGCCAACTTTACAACTGTTAGTTATTTTAAACAATTTGTTAAGATCCGAGAATTTTCTCTTCCCATGCATGTTGTACTTTTATAAACTAGTGAGCATGTGCGTTATCTTGCACTTCAAAGTGAATGAATGAAAAATCAGTAAAGGATACGTGTTTTCTGGTAATGACACATTGTAAACCATCAGACTGGATTTTTTGCTGCTATTTTGAGAAGTAGTAGCAGAAGTTCCTATGCTTTTTGCAAGTTCTTTTCGTTCCATTTGATTTAACATATCCACAGTTGGATCCGCATCTCCAATATTTGAAACAGCATAAGCCATCCATGTTTCCAACAGGTCGTCTTCGCTCAAGTTGTAGGTACTGCATAGTTCGAGACCTGGAACGTCAGAAAATACAGGAACACCATTACCTACTATGTCAGAAAGAGCACAGCCACATCAAATCTGGGGGGAAATGGCCCGAACATTAATAAATGACAGACTGTTCCTTGTGTCCAAAATCAATGTGAAAAACAGACAGTTAACAAGATAACCTAATTACATGCCCTTGTGGCATAATAAAAACCAATTAAATACAGCTCCATCAATAGGATTCTGAAAGAGATGCATCTTTGAGTGGTAATAGGAGGAGATACGAGGAGACACCATGTAGAATTCTGAAGTTGAAGCAGTTTTGAGGAACAATAGACATTTAGAATATACAGCCAATACCATTTATAGCAATAGCATTTCTAATGATTTGTGGGCTATAACAGCAAAATCTAACTGTCCTACCTAAATCCTATGTAAACACTATACTTAAAAAATCACTTAGTACAATATCGCCTACTGTGCCACATCATCTGAACAACAGATTCTTTAATTACATATTCAAAGAAGTTTATTGGTTTTAACATGCAATGTTAATTTTTGTTTGTGTAAATGCAAAAAACAAACAAAAGTAACTGATCGCCTTAAGTGGAACAGTATACTGTAATATATGTTACAGCACTGTCTCTGCTGTGATTGTAGAAAACTAGAAAAATTATATTTCAGTGTGCTATTTTACCAGTGCTCAGAAGTAGGATAATTGTATATTTGTTACTGACATTTTGTGGTTACGTATTTTGGATATTTTAATGTGTTAGGTACACTACATCACCTTTGTACAACATATTAAAAGACAAACAGAAGAAAACGTAGGTCTCCAGGAATTTTATGTATAGAGAACTGTCTTTTCATTTTGCTGCTGTTAAGGTTAGTAATACTGTAACTGGAATGAAGTTGTGTCATTCATGACTATTATTAGTATACTGAATGTACAGTAAGTTTTTAACATGCTCAACATTTTATCACTTTCATTCTCCAATACTATGTACGACATTATTGAAAGGTTTACATTGTGGCTACTTTCATCTTCAATTACTCAAGGTTTTTACATTTTGCTGACATTTTATTGCTGTACATACTGTATAAACATAAGAAAAGTTCCTCTTTAGGCACTCTCCACAAATACAGTAGACGTACTTCATTTCTGCTTCTTTTTGAAGTGTTAACTCTATGGCAGCCTAAAACTTACATACGAAATTTTTACTAAAAAGAGCAAAAATCTGGTTTGTACAATCTTGGCTACAACAACCGGAAACTGTTGGTCCCTTCACGTTGTCTTAAAGGAAGAATATAAAGTGAGAAAGAGAATCACAAAAAGTGGCCAGAGAGAAAAAGAAGTGGATGGAAAAGTGGATTACAGTGACTGAACAAGACAGTAAAGGAAATTAGAAAATACCACTGCTGGATAAAGAAAATTACTACACCTTTCAGAGATTTCCAGTTCACTCAAGATTTATTGTTGCAACAGTGCATATGTAGTACATGAAATGATTACATTTACAGATCAATAACATAAGCGGTTCTGAGGTACCAGGTATCAGGCAATAGTGAAACACTTATACTAGTACATGGTGTAACCTCTACAGGTGGCAATGCAGGTGCTAACTGGCATTCACCCAATTCTACAGATTATGAATACTGTCCTGGGATACGTTATGCCATGCTTGACATGTTCATGTAGTTCTGTAAGAGTTGTTGGGTGATGTGTTGCACAAGTCAGTTCTTGTCCCATCACATCACACACGATTGACTGAAGACAAGTTCGGAGATCTTTTTTTAGATTTGTTTTAGGGCACAAAAACAACTAGGGTCATATGCACCCATGACAGAATCGTAGAACACAAAAGGAACAAAAAAGTGTTAAAATCAACTACACATTAATCCGAAGTGATGGAAGAGAAGACAGCTAAAAACAGGGATGTGGAGAAAGGTCTATAAAATACGCCCTAGAGAAACAGGGGCCTTGAACTAAAGATTAAATGTCTTTCACCATATTGCTAAGACAGATAAAAACTAAAACTATGTCGACTGGCTGTATGTCATTCACTAAAATGGCCGATAACTCACACAGCAAACAAATTAGATTGTAAGTGGTTAAAAAAGGGCATTCCGTCAGGAAACGGTGGACTGTCAAAGGTTGAGGGCAATAAACACAAAGTGGTGACGGAACACCACTTAGCAAATGGTGATGGCTAAAAAAGACAAGTGCCCAAAACACAACCTAGCTAAAAAGATCTCATGGCGAGAGGGCCAGGAGGAGGTCGTCCAAGCCAATGGGAGAGGCTTAATAATCCAGAGCTTGTTCCCGTGAAGGGAGGACCAGTGGTCATGCCAAAGTGAAATAACCTGCTGACAAGACAGCAACACAGAGATAAAGTGAGGGAATGGAAGAACTAGTGGTCTGAGGTACGAGGACTGCAACCTTGGAAGCAAGTCGGAGCAGATAACTCAATTGAAAAGCCTGTCACCAATTGTACTACGTGGCCTGTAAATGCTGAGCAGTGTTCTAGAAGCTTATACCAAAATTGTCGGTGCCAGTGGCGAAGGCATACCCAACACCATGGTCAGTCCTAGAACCATCAGTGTACACGAAGGTACTATAGCTAAGTTCCGTGTGAAAGTCATGAAACTGAAGGTGATAGAGCAACACTGGAGCAAATTAAGGTCAAGGTGAACAAGGGCCGCCGCACAAAGCCAAGATGGTGAAGGTTTAACACCCACCAGGAAAGTGGCAGGTAGTGTTAAGTTAAGCTGCTGGAGCAAGAGCCAAAAGCGAACTCCAGGAGGTAACAGAAGAGGGACACACCCCATACTGGCAACCAAAGGATTCATCAAAGGAGGCATTGGGTGGATGGCAATGCATGGCAGACAAACGGCATGGATACCTGCTGAGGAGAAAGTCACAGCGGTAGTTTGCCAGCTTCTGCATACAGTCTCTCAACTGGGCCAGTGTAAAAGGTGCCAGTGGCCAAACAGATGCCACGGTGGTGGATAGTATTGAGATAGCAAAAGAGGGTGGATGTGGAGATGCATAAACGAAACATCCATGGTCGAGTTTTGAACGGACAACAGACTGCTACAAATGGAGAGGTGGTTCAGTCTGCTCCCCAGGTAGTACCACTGGGTACATGCTGGACATTGAGGAACTGCATACAGCAGGCCGCCAGGTAAGACACATGGGAGGACCAAGGAAGTTTCCTATACAACAGATAACAGCAAATTTCAGATGGAAAAGAGAAGGTTATAGCCTACGCTTCTAGGACCCTTACAAAAGCAGAGAGAAACTAAAGAAAGGGAATGTCTTGCTGCGATCTGGGCCGTGTGCAAGTTTCGACAGGATTTCTATGGAAGGCCATTGACAGTTGTTACAGGCCATAATTCATTCGGTTGGTTGACAGGTCCTAGGATTCAACCGGGCGACTCACCAGGTGGGCATTTAGTCTTCAAGAGTATGATATTACCATAGTGGACAAAAGTGGAAGAAAACACCAAGATGCCGACTGTCTCAAGAAACCCTGTGCAAGACCAAGACTTTGGTGAAGATAGTGACTGTCTCGCAGCACTCCAGGATCTCTCTGCTGAGCAGGACGACGTCAAGATGTCTCAAATTATGCTTGCTTTAAATCGGTCAGAGGATGTGAAAGGAGAATTTAAGGTAGTTAATGGATTACTTTGCAAGAAAAACGTTGATCCATTTGGAAAGAGGTGGCTTCCAGTGATTCCTAAACACATGCATTTAGATGTTCTACAGAAATTCCATGAAATACCTGGGGCCGGACGTTTAGGATTTATTAAGAGATTTTTCTGGCTAGGTTGATTTAGGAGTGTCCGTCACTGTGTCGCACTGTCAAGAGTGTCAGAGGAGAAAGGCAGTACCTCAGAAACCACCTGGCCGACTCATACCAATTCCACCAGCCGAAATGCCTTTCCAGCATGTTGGGATTGACCTCCTCGGACGATTTCTAACGTCTGCTAGTGGCAATAGATGGATTATTGTTTGCCCTGATTATCTGACACACTATGCCAGTACAAAAGCTGTGAAAACAGCCGAATTTTTTGACAGATAAACCGTCAGTGCAACATTACTCATCAAATGATGATTGCCTCCCATCCGCAAACTAACGGGTTTACTGAATGCCTTAATAAGACCTTGGCAGACATGCTATCAATGTTCGTCAGCGTTGAGCAGAGCAACTGGGATGAGGTGCTACCTTTTGTGACATTTGCCTATAACACCACCAAACACGACACCACAGGATTTACACCATTTTTCCTGGTGTATGGGTGTGAGGTGACTACAACGATGGACACACTGTTTTCATTACATCCTGACGTCGACTACACCGGCCAGGTGTTCACCAGAGGCCAAGGAAGCTCGGAAGTTATCTCAACTCCACATGCTGCAGGCTCAAGAAAATTATCGCCGAAGGTACGACTCGAGCCACTGCCCTGTTGTCTACCAGCCTGGTGACCTTGTCTGGATCTTCACTCCTGTTCGGAAGGTTGGCCTCTCTGAGAAGCTCTTCAGGCGCTACTTAGGACCTTATAAAGATGTAAGGCAGTTGTCTGATGTTACTTACGAAGTTGAAGATTTCAACCCTGACATAAGACTACCAAAGATCAGAGATACGGTCCACGTCCTTCAAATGAAGCCCTATAAGGATCCTGCAACCCAGGGTAAATTCAAAGCTTCAGCGACAGGCAACAAGTGGAAAGGTGATAAAGAGTGTAGTGGCAAAAGAAGTTCTAACAAGAAGAAGATCAGTCATCGGGAGTCGGAGTATGCAAGACTGATGCCTTGTTCCCGGACTAGGACAACGTAACACCAAGACGCTATTCTCTTAAGGCGGGAGCAATGTCGCAGAAGAAGCAGAGTAACACCATGGTGTAGTGGTTATGATACTGAACTGTTGCATCAAGGGTCGTGAGTTCAAAACTCACCTGGACTGTACAATTTTAATTTCTATATTCGGTTTGAGTACATTCTAGAAGTATCCACAAATGTCAAGAATCATTGTACTGGAACGTTCTGCATCTGTATGTATACTTCATGTGTTTGGGCCGGAGGCAGTTTGCTCCGCGCTCTTGTATGTGAAAGTGCTGAATAAACCTTCGTTAAGTGAAGTTAGTGTTCGTCATTCATCTAATTACACCTTCTTCTATGTGACAATATATTAAAGGATAACACTCACAAAAAGGACCAATATAATATGTAAAAGCTTAGCTTTTTTTGTAACTACAGTATGTGTGTATTAAATTAAACCATTAACTTTCCTTATTTGCATGTCGCACCACTTGACAATGATGGTGCTATTGGTTGACTACATCACATGTCCTATGTTCTGAACATGTGCTGTCATTTTCTGGCAGGATCACTTTATGTAAGCTAGGATTGACTGATGAAAGTCCATTGCAATCCCGATTTTAATGCCTTGGAACTAACAGGCTGTGTTTGGTGGAATTCATGTTTATACTTTTGTAATACAAAAAAATGCAGCATATATGTTGCTGCGCATATAAGATCTTTACAAAGTACTTTTTTTTTTTAATGCATTTTGTTTTCTGAAGTGCCGGGAAGTTCTACACCAGTGTATAAAATCTTTACCATTCAAAGGATTTATAAGTTTTACAGTTCTGCCACTAACACAGAAAAAGTGTATTTTCACAAGAAAGTGTTAACTGGAAAAAAACAATTTTTTTTTCCTTGTCTGCATATACAACCTGATGCAGCAACTTCCCTGGCCAGGGTGATCTCCGAACTCCCCCAGGGGGCTTGCTGCTCTTTAGTGGGTTTGTGCTTAGCTAGCATAGGGACTCGGCCTTTGCAGCATCTTTTCCCTTCGTGCTGCATGGCTATCCTCTTGCTATCCCCCCCTCTTCCAAAGTCGTGAAAGGGTCTTCTACTTTATTCTTTCTGTATGATCATTCTGTAGTCTTTGATACACCAAATCCTCCAGTAAAACATCCATTTCAGTCAAATTATCTTCACTTGAGAGATGTGACTGTCAGCTGGAAGAGTTAGTAAAGCTATCCTCTCTCATGGACTGGATCTCTCATGGACTGGATCTCTCATGGACTGGATCTCTCATGGAATGGATGGCCACCCTTTCTCTAGCTGAAATGCTACTACATAGGGGTGGTGCTCAAGGAAGTTTGTGGGAGAAGACCTTTCCAATTTTGTCTGCCTGGTCCTCAGGAAAATGGGACCAGGCTTGCTCCACTGCACAGATGAAATCAGTAATGGAGACACTCCTTGGTGTGTGAGCAACATTTAAGCCCAAGGCTAACAACATAGAGTCATCTAGTTTCCCATTAGATACGTTAATCAAGTTCTGTCGATGGGTGTTAATGTCAGAGACAGTAGACTGAGTACAAAGTCAATTCTGAAACATGAAGATGAGGCAACTGATTTACATCATCTTGAGCTGACCGACTTATTGTGTATTTAATTATACGTGTCAGTCCACATGAAATAAACCAAAGGTCTGGTTCTTTACATCTCAGATCTTGATAATTTTTTGTATATCAGTAGTAGCAGTTGCTTACATGAAGAATCTCAAATTAGAACTTTGTTGGACCATTCATTTTGCAGTTATTAATTTTTGAAGTTTTCAAAGCTCCCTAATTTTTGTCACATTTTGCAAACTTAAAATGGCAATTTCTCAAAAACTACTTGACCTACAGACCTGCGGTTTATATCAATTTATTCAGTCTCTTATAAGGTTTAAAAATGCATGCTACTTTAATACTTTCTTAAAAAAGAGTTGAATTTTGTAAAACCATTTTTTTAAATTCAAAAATTTGACATGTTTTGGTTCTGAAAAAGACATATGTTACTTATATGCTATTTGTAAATGTGTGTGCCAAATTTCATGATAGTATTCCAATGGGATCATTTTAAAAATAAATTTTACTTTAATCAGGGTGTCTACGCGGACAAGGGAAAAAAATTCCCGGCTTTATTAGTTAAAAATACACTTTCTCCCGGGCAAAAAAAAACTTTTTTCATGTTAAGTGACAGTATATTTTCCCATAGAACTGCAAAATTTATCGATCCTTCGAATAGTTATGGTTTTAGACACAGGCGTAGAATTTCCCGGCACTTTGGAAAACGAAACTTGGGGAAAAAAGACACGTTTTGGAAATACCTTTGATGTGCAGCAACATGTACACTGCATATTTTTGTATTACGAAAGTATACATTGGAACTCCACCAAACACCGCATGTTACTTTCCGGATCATTGAAATCAAGATTTCGATGCGCTTCTGTAAGCCAGTCATAGCTCATGTCATGTAATCTCGCCAGCCGATGACAGCGGGTATTCAGAGCATAGGACACTTGATGTAGTCAGCCAACAGCAACATCACTGTTAAGTAGCACAAACATACAAACAGGGAAAGTTAATAAATGTCCGATCTTCAGGGTCCAAATTTCCTCTAAATGTCTCGTCATCAAAGAGTTGATTTTTGAACGAGAGTCAAATGCTCTGTGATTTACGAAATTCATGGTACATTCTCGCACATAGCTCAACTTACCTAAAACGAAATTTACTTTGAAAGTAACGCTTTTCAAACCACCATTCGCAACCTGTTAGAAACAGGTTTGTTTCAGCAGTTGCCACAGAGCGCAGGTAACAGGTGCCATTGTGCTTGCGCAGCTACCATGACGTAGGGAGCCCGTATGTATGTGTAAAACATTGAAAGATCATACATTATGTCATAACAGAAACAAGACATCAGAGGATACTCCAAGAGCATCAGAATTTCGTGGACCATACTAAAATGTGCACATTTAAAGTGCTTACTTAAAAGTGCACATTTGTATGTCCAGATTCCCAATGAAGTAGACCTCAACCTGATATTAAGCTTTTCAGTGTGGTTTTCTGGATGTAATTTTTCTTGGAGCACCAGTACTGTTTGGTTCTTTATTATGGCATAATGCCATATGTGCTAGAAGATGAAAATGTGCACTTCTAATGCAGTAAACAGTTGAAACTAGCCAGCACTGTGGATTTAAACATTTCGTTTCAAATACATTGACTGCCTCTGCAAAAAGGTTAATAAAAGTCAAATTTCTTTAGCAAACAGACAAAAATAACTTCATTGTTCTGCAAGGCAATTAATGCTTGACTGTCAGAAAGGTGGAAATAAAATAAAATCTGAAACTAATAACATATTTAAGCCTTCTGTAATTATGTGAATGTATTTTAACTCACTTCGTAGCTCCGGACTAAAGGTATCCATTTTGTTTTTATTTGACATGAGAGTAATTGGTGGGCGAATAGCAAAATCACTAAACATAACTCAGACTGTTCTGCGCATCAGCCCCAGATCGGCGATATTTGCAAACCGGATGAATACTTCAAGGGGGGGGAAGGGGAGAAGGGAAACAAATTTTCAAAAATATGTTCCATCTTGTAGCGCACGTCTTTCTGAAAAGTCTGAAACACAAAACGTTTGTTTGAGGAAATCTAAGACGTTACGAGGGTTGGAACTTAAATAGTAGCAACTATTTACTCACAACCGATACAAAAGAGTTACATGTTTGCACCTGTTACTGTACTTCAAAGTGTCACCAGCATTGTGTAGAACCCATTGCCAGCGATGTGGAAGGCATAGTATACTGTTAGCAGAGCCTGTTTTGTTGATGGTGCGAATGGAGCGGTCCACTTCCTGTCGAATCTCTGGAACAGCTCTGCAGCGAATGCCACGAAGTGGTCCCTTCATCTTCGGAATCAAATCCAAGTCACAAGGAATTATGTCCCATCGAGCGAACAGAGCAGCTGCAGTTTGAGCTGTATGCGCCCGCGCATTGTCGTGCAAATTGATGGGTGGGTTGCGCAGAAAGTGTCGCCGCTTCTTCCGCAAAGCTGTTCGCAGGTGATGCTCCAAAGACGAACAGTAATACTGTGCATTTACAGTCTGCTGACGAGGAACGTAATGCGTTAGGATAATACCGTCACAGTCGTACACGAGAATCACCATAACTGCTAACAGTGTACTACGCCTTCCACATCGCTGGCAACGGGTCCTACAAACACAGTAACAGGTGCAAGCATGTAGCTCTTTTGTGTCAGCTGTGAATAAGTTGTTGCAACTATTTAAGCTCCAACCCTTGTATTTTGTCTTATGTGTGCCAAAGTGCAGTGCCACGTCTCTTCATACAGCATTTTTCTGTCGCATGTCACTGTATTTCGCTCTACGAAATTGAAACGTGTATATTTTGTAATGGATCCCATCAAACTATATTCAGGACAGCAGAAATTGAAGTGTCCTATAGTGCCTCTCCTGCTCCCAGTCGGTCGGTTTGACAGCTTGCCCCCTTTTTTTAAAACAAAAATTATAAAAACACCTCACAATTAATAGCAGATGGGATTATTTGTAATCGGGAGAATAAGAAGTCTTCAGAAAATTTGCACTCTACTGCCTATTAGCTAATAACTTGCTGTTTTGTGTGACATAAATTATTCCTGTTAGTCATTTATTTCCTTTCTGGTAGTCTGAATCTATGGATTTTGCTAGTAATTATAATGCTGATCATTTGCAAACCCAATCAACCACATAATCAGACAGTGATTAGCATTCATCCGTTAGGCTTTACTCCACTCAGCTCGTATACCCCCGTCCCCTTTTGTCTGCGGAAAGTTTATTTCTAGATGCGACGAAGATTCCCCTGACAGAGACATCACAAACACTATGCACGCGTTCAAAAATCAACTCCTTATTAATTCAGAAATCAACTTAAAATGTGTTCAAAACTGTTCAAAAACCAACAGGGATGAATTTCAAAATAATACGAATAATCGATAGACCAATATGAGCTGGATGCCAGGTGCTTCGTGGAATAAGTTTTTTTTCCCTCCCCTCAAGAATATGAATTTGGCGCCCACTTTTCCCGGTAGCATCTAGCTGCTTGCTGCGACTGCTTGACAAGCCAGCAGCCACATTCCTGTAACCAGAAGCAGGAGAATCTAATACTCAAACGCGACTCAACTGCGCATATGCACGAACCCGCTCATAACTGCTAAAACGAATCTAACGTAAACAGTTGTGACTTCACGCTCATCGGGGGGGCAATTTGTCATTATGAAGCATTGCAGTCTTCCTAAAGCCTTTGCCACATTTTGCTGTTGGCAGATGCTTACATGAGCACTGTGTCGTCGTATATGGTGCATTTCCTTTGCAATTTATTTTAGTTTTTTTTTTATCTTGTTTATGTTTTATTGTTGAAGTATTATTCTGCAGTAGCGGGATACAGTAATATGCTTTGTTAGAGTATCGGTTCTTACCAGACAAAATTACAAAAATTTAACTGAAAACTAAAAGAATGAAAAATTCCCAGAATTCTAAAAAAACTCCCGGGTTTTTCCCGGTTGGCCTGGGTCATATACATCCTGTTAATGGTACGTGCACCATCCAGCATGCAGTCAGCAGGATTGCACACTTCTTACGAAGAAACCATAAAGGCGGTCAGGTCAAGCCACTGTATTTTTCATTTAATGGCAATTTATTGCATTATTAGAATTTAAAGTCAGTACTGGCCTTCCCAAGTTAATTATAAAAATATCTGAATATATAACAACACTACATGCTCAAGAACACTATAAATAATTTACTTAATTGTGCCCATATTTTCCAAATACATTCATATTAATAATAGTAATTAAACATTCCTCCAGTGGCAACTGCAGGGTATAATTTACAACATATGAAGTTCTTTGGAACAGTCAATTCACCCGGTCTCCTTCAATATGAAAGGAAAAGAGCTAGTCCACAAGGATGCATAAATAAAAGATTTAGTTCTTCTTTTTCATATATCGACAGTGGACAACCCATTCACTACCTGTTGCCATAAGCACAAGCAAGAAATCCTGTACTCTATGTAAAAGGCATGACATCTGCATCTGGACGCACTTTAATTTTATGAACATCAAAGTCTTTAAAATCAGAAACAACTTTTGCTTTAACCTTGTCTTTGCTCAAAGGAATAAATGCACGATATTTCCGAGTCCCTGTGACAATCTTTTGCCAATATCCTTTCTTCTGTTGCATGCCCATCGTGTGACACACACAAAAAATTACTTCTGTGACATTGGCTTTACCTCCTCTCGAACAGTTGGAAGATTTCATGATTGATAGGATTTTGCTCACTAGCTTAGGCTACAAACCATTTTACTGTGCCACCAACACCCTCACACAACCCCCTTCCGTGTGAAGTAGCATAAAAATGCCATTCTGCCTCATTTCCTTCGAAATCTTCAGCATGACAAGTTAGTAAAGTTTTTTTGGGTCTCATATTGTGCTGCTGAACCATAACTGAAGTACCAATTTTTTTACAAATTGGGAAGAAAAAGTTTTATAAGCTTCGTCTGCCTTTTTGGAGCAGATGTACATGTACTGTGTAGTGTGTCAAACTGTTTGATACAAAAGCAAAACTTTTGTAGGTGATGATATTATTCTTCATTATTTTAAAATTTTTTGTCTAACACATGGATGCACTGTGGTCATGGAACTATTCCAATGGAACCCTTGGGCTTCATCTTGTCTTGAATAACAAAAGATTAATTTTCTACAAACTCAAAGACGACAATAGCTTAATTCTGATTTAGTAAAGTTTTTTTCTTAAAAAAACTTCTGTTTTGCAACAAAGTCATGTCATCTTATCTGTGTACAAAAGCCTTGCATGAATTCCTCTGTTGATTTGCTCGTAGTGTGAAACACGCAATCAACGGTAACCCACTGTTTGTAAGATATGTTTTGTATAATAAGTGCAGAAACTAATGTGTCTTTAAAAAGGCTTGCATTAGGGTAGTACTCTCATTTACTTGTGAACCACTGAGTATTCAGTGGGTTGCACATAATTTTGAACATGCTGTGTTTGTATGTGGAAAGTGAGCTTTCATATTCTGGTACAACGAGCTCACGCAAGTTTGCACCAGCTCTCTTTAGTTTCACATTCTGATGAGCTGTACAAATGCAAACCGTGTGTCTCACTTGCTCCAGCTATAATACAATTTTTTTGCCTTAACTTCAGCAAATTTTGAGAATCCAATTTGGACTTGTGGGTAATTTGATTTAAAAAGTTTGCATAGTTCTTAGATATTCCAAAAATTAATTTTTTTTGAGTGTGCATAGGCTTATCACCACTATGTTTTCCCATGGGAATGTAATCTTTTTCATCAGGCATTTGCCTACTAACATTGTTACAATAGAAGTTTTTCACTAACAGAACAGTTTTAGCAGAGGATTGTCCAGGCTGATGGTCAGGAGCAGATAGTATATGGACTTTTCTTCCACTTTTTTTTCCCTCCTCTCTTGCCATGTAGTTGCTTACTCCAACTTTTTCCACTTTTGCTCGAAGTGTCAAATTTGTCTTTAAACTGATCAATCATTTCTGTTGTGGATTATCAGAGCCACATATTTTCTGATTATCGCCAGCTTCACCTAGTTTGCATGTAATTTATTTTGCCTTTATTTTTGCTATATTTCTTTAAGCTGATACATTTATTCTTTCCTATTGCAGATTCTCCTGTTGAAGTCAAACAGGTATTCGACAAATTATATCTTCCATACGTTTCATCTTTTTGATGCTTGTAATTTATCTATCATTTACTTGTTAAGAAGGAAACAAACTATGGATAAAAGGGGACAAAATTTTGATGTAACCCCTTTAAGAGTAACTCTCACTGGGCGAGTAAGTATCTGGGAAAAAGCAACTCACTGAGTATCTGGGCAATGTAACTTCTTGAAAGAAAGATTAATCACAAGCATCAAAAATGTGAAACCTACAAAAGATACAAAACAGTAAAATTGACAAGTTTAAATTCATATAAACAATCATTATGTAGGGCACAGCAAAAGTACAACACTTTTCAAAATACCATTTTATGAACCTAGTAATGTAGTACAGTGATGATTCATACTAGTCTTCAGTCTGTAGCAAAACATAGCATTCTGTGTAAAATCCCACTAATACTATTTCAGAATGGCTTCTACTGTGTGCCTGATTCGTGCATCCAGTTATCTCCCCCCCCCCCCCCCCCCTCTATCTACATCTATATTCTGCTAACTACTGTGAGGTGCATTGCAGAGGGTAGGTCCCATTGTACCAGTTATTGGTGTTTGTTCCTTTTCCATTCACATGTGGAGTTAGGAAAGAATGACTTATTGAATTCCTCTGCGTGCGCAGTAATTATTCTAATCTTATCCTCACGATCCCCATGCGAGCCACACATAGGGGATTGGAGTATATCCCCATAGTAATTATTTAAACCCTGTTCTTGAAGTTTTGTTGTAGACTTCCTTGGGATAGTTTACATTTGTCTTCAAGAATCTGTGAGTTCACATACTCTCCCATGGATTAAACAAGCCTGTGGCCATTCGGGCTGTTCTTCCCTGTATACGTCAACATCACCAGTAAGTCTTATCTGGTACCGGTCCTACTCACTTTAGCAATATTCCTTAACCAGTCCACACAAGTGATTTTTAAGCAATCTCTTGTAGACTAACTGCACTTCCCCAGCATCTCACCAATAAACCAAAGTCTACCACACCTGCTTTACCCACGACTAAAACTATGTGATCATTCCATTTCATATCCCTACAAAGTGTTAAACCCAGTGAGAGTTGGCCGATTCCAACAGTGACTCATTTTTTCGTCCTGTGAAGAGCAAAATTTTACATTTCTGAACATTTAAAGCAAGTTACCAATTCTGCACAATGTTGAAATCCTATTAAGATCTGGCTGAATATTTATGCAGCTTCTCTCAAACAGTACTTCACTATAGATACTTGCATCATCTGCAAAAAGCCTAATTTTACTATTAATATTGTCTGCAAGGCCATTAACATACAACATGAACAGCAATGGTCTCAACACACTTCCCTGGGACACACCCGAAGTTACTTTTACATCTGACGACGACTCTCCAGCCAAGATAATATGCTGTCCTCCCTACCAAAAAGTCCACAATCCAGTCATAAATTTTAGTTGATACCCAATATGATCATATTTTTGGCAGTAAGCATAGGTGCAGTACTGAGTCAAATGCTCTTCAGAAATCAAGAAACATTGCATCTACCTGGCTGGTTGCCTTGACCCAAAGCTTTCAGTATGTTATGTGAGAAAAGTGTAAGTTGGGCTTCACATGATCAATGTTTTCAAAACTGATGCTGGTTGGCAATTTAGAAGGTCATTCTGTTGAAGATACCTCATTATGTTTGAGCTCAGGATATGTTCTAAGGTTTTACAACAAACTGATGCCAAGGATATAGGACAGTAGTTTTGTGGATTATGTCTACTATCCTTGTTGACAGGTGTGACCTGTGCCTTTTTCCAAGAACTGGTCAGTTTTTTGTTCGAGGGATCTGCAATGGGTTGTAGTGAGAAGATGGGGCCAAATTCAGTATAGAATCTGACAGGGATTCCATTGGGCTTTGTTCAGTTTTAATGATTCCAGCTGTTTCTCAACACCACTGACACCAATACTTATTTCATTCATCTTTTCAGTGGTGTGAAAATTAAATTGGGACAATTCTCCTGCATTTTCCTTTGTAAAACAACATTTGAACAGAGTTAAGTGTTTCCGCTTTTGCTTTGCTACCCACAAGTTCAATTCCTGTCTCATTTGCTATGGACTAGACACTAGTTTTGATACCACTAATAGCCTTTACTAATGCAAGCAGAATTTCTTTGGCTTTTGTGAAATGTCATTTGACAATATTCTGCTACAGTAGTCATTGAAGGCATCATGCATTGCTCTCGTGACAGCCAAACATATTTCATTCAACATCTATCTATCAAGAGTGCTGCACTGTGTTTTATATGTATTATGCAGTAATTTCTTGTTTCTTTAGAAGTTTCTTTACAGTGACTGTATACCATCGAAGTTCCCTCCCAGTATGAACTGTTGTACTAGGTAGATGTCTATACACTGCATGGACAACTATTCTTTCAAAGTCAAGTCAGAGTTCCTCTGCATGGTCCTGACCTGTGCTGAAAGTTTCTCGAGTTCCTCACTGAGATATGACTCACTTTATTTTTAATCTAGTTTATTGAACATATACATATATTTCTGCTTCTTGTAATTGTCCTTTGTAGTTCGGTAATCACTGTCACAACCGTGTGCTGGTCACTGATACCAATTTCGATGTGGACATCCTCAAAGATGTCAAGTCTATTTGTTGCCATTAGATCCAATGTATTTCCATCATGAGTGGAGTTCCTAACTATATGTTCTAGAGAAGGCATTTAATAAAGTTTCACAGGGTGTTTTATCACACCCACCAATGATTATAACAGTATGATTGGGGAACTTACATAGAAGTGAACTGAGGTTTCCTCTGAAGTTTTCAGTTACATCCGGAGATGAGTCTGGTGGGCAATAGAAGGATTCAATCATCATTGTATGCCCACCCCTGATACCAAGTCTTACCTGAACGAATCTCACATGCAGCTGCAATTTCTATCTTGGTGGAGTTATAGCTTCTTGTCTATTGCAACAGATATGCACCTCCACCACTTTGCTAGATTGTTTCAACAATTGACCTTTATTGAAGTGAATTATTGCGTCAATAGAAGTGAATTTTTTGTTTTACTGTTATATATTGGTAGTATCTATTTTCCATTGTGTGAAAAACAAGAAAATTAAATGAAATGAAAAAGACAATATCAGTTACATTATATAGGTTGTTGTATCGTAGTGTTTACTACATCATTAAAATCATAAACTGAAGTCTGCTTAGTTAGGACACTATAATTTCATTTTAAACTAAGTTTTATGAACTGCCTGCAGAAGTTGTGATTTAGTTGACAAAGTAAAATGCAGTAAGATTAAATTTATTTTATTATGTACCAATTGGAATACCGTCATGAAATTTGGCACACATTAACAAATAGTGGATAAGTAACATATCTTTTCTAAAGAAAAAAATTGTATTTGAAAATTCGAAGAAATTTAAAAAATTACCTTTATGAATATAGTAAAGCGTCATTTTTCAGGTCTTTTAAGTCAAATACTTTCTGTAAGAAAGCTATTTTAAGGTTTTAAAACACGCTAAAAAATTTCACAATTGCAGGAACTTTAAAACTTAGAACTCGAAAATGAAATGTCCAAAAATCTTGATTTCAGATTTTATCTTTTTTTGACAATTAGAACAAAATGATAAAAATTTACAAAATTCTAAATCATCAAGGTTCAAATTAAATTTTTTATTGGTTGACTTCACATGGAACGACCCACACATTTTTTGAGCAATCTGACGGAGTGGTTATGGGGAGCCCTCTCCCCCCTGCATTTTCATGGAAGACTAAGGACATAGTGCTCAGGACTTCCTTTCTTAAACCCACAAGTTTTTGGACAAACATTGATATTTTTATTGTTTGGTTTCATGGAATTTGTGTGTTGAACTGTCTTTTAGCCAAAACATTTTAACTGTCTTAGTCCTACAGTTATTCCACATCAAGAGGACCAGAGGTCCCCACTCGACCATCTCCAATCAAATAAAATTTAGTGTGAAGATTCTATAGGGTCTTTGATGGTTATATACCAAATTTCATTACAGTATCTTCAGTGGTTGAATTTTTTAGGGGCTTTTAAAGAGAGGCTACTCATCTTCGCATCACATACAAAGTTGCAAATGTGCCAAGTTTGCTAGGATTTTTTAGAAGTTCTAGAAAACATTTGGTCATTTGCTTTAATATACATAGACATCTTCAATGCTGAATCATACCACAGCAAAAATTATGGGTTTAGTCACATCTAAATATAGATACAAGCCTCTAAAGTGGCTAAAAAAAATTCATCATACTATTCTGAGAGCTGCCAAGGTTTGACCGACCACTGCTACTTTTCATATGAACCAATCAAACCAAAACTTCAGAGGGGTATTCCTACCTGTGATGTCTACATATGGATCAAATTTAACATTGTATGCCGAGGTGAAAAGTATGCATCTACAAAGCTTGCAAATTTTTTTTTTTTACATGCAAATTTAAGGGTATTTTTTTCTTGCTATGGCTAGAAAGAGCATGCTTTAAGCTTTCAAAGCTATATTCTTTAATTTCTGTATCTTGCATTTTGATGAGTAAGAATAAATTTCAAAAAGTTATTATTTTAGCTCTTCAAGAAGATTGAAAAGTGAAATATTTTGCTCAGTAAGCCCCACAATTTTTTATTCCATTATATATATATATATATATATATATCAGTTTCTAACATTAATTTAACACATGAAATAAAAACAAATGTAAGACACAAAACAGCAAATTTTCAAAACAAAGATACTAAAAAGTCAGTTCCATTTTTGGTTAAACAGTTCTACAATTTTGTCAAGGACAGATTGTGGATAACTGTATTGTCTTCCTGATGGTGATGATGGTGGTCGTGCTTCTAAAGTCCTAAAATTATGTTGCTCAGAAATCCAGCATGTCTTTAGCAGTTGGCCAGTGGAAGGAACGAGCAGAATCATGTGGGTGCATAAAGCTGATGAGGGCATCTTTTTGCTCTTGTGAAACTTCACACAAATTTCCAATCCACCAAAAATTGTCATACATACATGTAGCATGTCCTGGTTGTAAACATGAAATTGAGATTGCTGGAATTTTTTCATCTGCTTCAAAGGCATTAATGTGAATGTTGTAGCAACAATGGAAAAACTGCATACTCTTAGCTGATTATAATTAATTGGCTTAAATTGATTATCTTGTTCCAGATATTGTGTGTCCCATGGCAAACCTTGTTTCTTGATCAGATTGATTTTATTTTTCCAATTTTTTCCTTTGGTACATATACAAACTTTATGCCTGGAATAATATCATCACAGAATTTGAACAAATCAGACGGAGTCAATATTTGGTTATCAAAGGGCCTCTGCAGACTAGCACGAGTTGCTAGTCTTTTTCCTGTTCCCAATACTATCCCAAGCTGATTTACCATGGCTTGTCCCGAAAAAATTCCATTCAGCAGCGATGCCAAAATCCTTTTCGTGTAGACATAAATTGAGGAAATTGTTGAAATTATTATACTGAATAGCTGAACCATCACTAAAGTAATAAATGTTCTTAATGTTTTCAATCTTTGTCTTTGAGTATGCTATTCACTTTATTTGAAAGGCATTGACAGCAATGATATCACAAAGGACACAGTTGCTGATCACACAAATGCTAATGCTCGAACATTCTTTGCCACCAAAGTAGACAATAAATGGATGTAATGTGACCTGACTATTGTCCCAATGAAATCCTTGAACACCATCCTGAACAAAAAATGAACAATTCTCAGCAAAATTCATCAACATAATTAATTCATTTGCTGCAAGATTTCTTTTTAGTTGCTTAAGGTATAAACTTTGGTGTTTTGACACAGTGATGGCTTCCTAAACTGGTAATTTTCAAAATCAGTGCCTCCATCAAAACCTAATCTAATGTGCATCTGCCAGAATGGACCCATTGCTTGTATTACATTGATTCTTCAGGGTCATATTCTGCAAAAGCATCTTCAAGAAAAGCCTCTAGTTGCATTTTTCCTGGACATCCCTCACAGCATTGCAGAATACAATCTTTTGATTCCAAACTGCATACAGTTTTTTTCATCAAATCCTTGTAGTCATCTTGGATGGATGATACTTAAGCTAACATTAATTTGACATTTGATGACTTGCGCACAAACACATACTGAATGTCATCCAGAAGCACCAACTGTAGTACACCATTTTGGCCTGAGCGCACAAAATTTTGATAAGCTCAATTGACTTCCATATTGCTTACAATAAGCAATGAACATTTATTTCAGGTTACACAGGAGCCGGTGTTTCTACTTGTGAATCTTTTCACCCATTTATTTTCACTGCAACACAATCCTCTTTGCCAGGACATAAACAAGAAAACTCCTCTTCGAAAAATGTGAGGACATATTGTTTTACTTCACCACTCAACTATTTTCTTTTCGGTTTGCAGGTGTCGCCAAAATCCCACCTTCTATCTTTAGTTTCCTAACCACCTCCACCATTTTGGTTGAAACAGCAAATTCTTTAGACTTTGCTTTTTTTTTCAATAGTCCAGCTATTTGGGGGCCAGGGTCAAAATTCGAACTTAACTGCAATTGGAAGTCTGAAGCTTAATCTTAAGTTCTTCCATTAAGATATTTATATCTTTACTTTTTTGGCTTGCTCCATTTGTATTTGAGCAATATCCACATGGCTCACAACAGTAGCTGTGGCAGTTACCTTAGTAATGCTGCCTTTGGCTTTCTGAACTTTTCTCTTTCTATATCCCATTGAATTCCTTTTGCTAATCTGTTGAAGCTCTAATGGTGACTCTATAAGTGATGATAATTAAGTATTAGCAGTAAAGCAAGCACCAACAACATCCACCTCTTCACAGGATCGAGATTCTTGCTTATCCTGGTGGGACAATACAGATACGCACCACTACGCATTGCACTTTTTTTTTTAAGGGTGCAAAAAACAACTGAGGTCATATGCGCCCAAGTGAAAACTACAGAACACAAACACAGAGACGAGGGAAATGACTATATGGACAAAATAGTAGACAGCTAACCAAGGCACATGGAAAATAGGCTAAAAAAAAACACCATACAAAAATGGAGATCCTAAACTAAAAATTAAATGGCCTTTGCCATATTGCTTTGGCGCATAAAAAGTAAAACGTGGTCGACAGCCCGCGTGTCATTCGCTAAAATGGCTGATAAATCAGATGGCAAACGCAAGCTGTAACGTAAATCGGTAAAGGAAGGGCATTCCAGCAGGTAGTGGTGGACAGTTAAAATTTGGGCACAATGCGTACAAAGAAGTGGAGCAGCGCCACTGAGCAAATGATGGTGGCTAAAAAGGTAGTGCCCAATACGCAGCAGAGTTAAAATAATCTCCTCCCGGCGGGAGGGCCGAGAAGAGGTCGTCCAAGGCGCCAAGAGAGGCTTAATAAGCCGAAGCTTATTCCCACGAAGGGAGGACCATTGCAAATGCCAAAGGGACACCACCTCATGACAGCCAGCACAGAGATTATTGAAGGGAATAGAGGTACTTGCAGGCTGAGGTACGAAGACTGCAGCCTTGGCAGAAGTGTCAGCAACCTCGTTTCCTGGCAGACCGTCATGACCAGGGACCCACAGAAACATGAAATTGGCTCCACCAAGAGTGAACAAGTGACACTGCACAAAGGGATGAGCAGTGTGCAGCGCACCGAGACTTTGGAGGGCGCTGAGTGAGTCTGAGCAGAGGACACAATTGGGAAGGCTGTGCCGCCGGATGTACTCCGTGGTCTGATACAAAGCGAAAAGCTCGGTTGTAAATACTGAGGAGTATGCCAGAAGCCGATATTGAAAGACTTGGATCCCAATGATGAAGGCACACCCAACCCCACAGTCAGTCCAAGAGAGCCATCAGTGTATACAAAGGTACTAGCACTAAGTTCCATGCAAAGGTCGTGAAACTGAAGGCAATAGACTGAGGCTGGAGTGGTGTCCTTAGGAAGCGAATGAAGGCAAAGGTTAACATGGGCCACTTCACAAAGCCAAGGGGATGAAGGGTTCACACCCACAGGGAAAGTTCCACATAGCGTGAAGTTAAGCCGCCTTAGCAAGTGGCGAAAACAAACTTCAGAAGGTGAGAAGAGAGACAAGCCCCATACTGACAATCTAAGGAATCACCAAAGAAGAAGGCATGGGAAGGGTGGCCACACACAGCAGATAAACGGCATGCATACCTGCTGAGGAGAAAGTCATGGCGGTAGGACAGAGGTAGTTCAACAGCTTCAGCATACAGACTCAAACAACCGGGCTGATGTAAAAGGTGCCTGTGGCCAAACACATGCCATCATGATGGCTAGTGTTGAGACGACATAAAAGGTATGGGCGTGCAGATGCATAAACAAAGCACTCGTAGTAGAGTTTTGAATGGACAAGGGACTGGCACAAACAGGAGTGTGGTTCGATCAGCACCCCAAGAAGTACCATTGAGGACGGACACGTAGGACATTGAGCAACTGCGTACAGTGGGCTAACAGGTAAGAGACATGGGAGGACCAAGAGTGTTTCCTATCGAACGTGAGTCCCAGGAACTTTGTAGTGTCAACAAACGGAAGGGCAACAGGCCCAAGATGTAGAGATGGTGGGAGAAACCATTTGCGCCACCAGAAATTCATACAGGGGGTTTTCTCAGCGGAAAAGCAAAAGCCATTGGTGATGCTCCACGATAACGAGAATCAAGACAGTGGTGAAGACACTGCTCAGTGAGACAGGTCCGTGGAGAACTGCAATAGATGGTGAAATCATCGACAAAGAGGGAGCCGGAGATGGCCGGTTGGAGACAAGCCATTATAGAGTTAATGGTGATAGCAAAGAGGATGATCCTGAGGACGGAACCCTGAGACACACCATTTTCCTGAATAAAGGTGTCCAACAAGGCAGTTCTCACACACACCTTGACAACTCGGTCTTGCAAAAATGCCCAAAGAAAACAGGGCAAGCGCCCATGGAACCCCCACGTGTGAAGAGTACAAAGGATACCAGTTCTCCAGCAGGTGTCGTAGGCCTTCTCCAAATCGAAAAACACGGGCACAGTCTGGGATTTCCGCAGAAAACCATTCATGACATGGGTGGACAAAGTAACGAGATGGACAACTGCAGAATGCCGTGCTCGAAATCCACACTGTACATTTGTGAGTAAATGGCGAGACTCGTGCCATCACACCAGCCTGGCATGGATCATACATTCCATCACCTTTGTAAATGCAGCTGGTAAGAGAGATGGGGCAGTAGCTAGAAGGAAGGTTTTTGTCCTTACCGGGCTTAGGTATAGGTATGACGGTGGCTTCACACCAGTGTCCAGGAAATGTGCCCCAGCCCAGATGCGGTTGTATGTGTTAAGCACAAAGTGCTTGCCGTAAGAGAGAGGTGCTGCAACATCTGAATGTGGATAGCATCTGGCCCTGGGAAGGAGGACCGGGATGAACTGAGAGCATGATCTAGCTCCCTCATAGTGAAGGCAGCATTGTAGCACCCAATTCGGAGAAGAGAAGGGTATCGTCCAAACCATTTCCACATGTTTCCAATGGACGAAGGCAGTGTGACAGTGGGAACAGCTCAAAACTTCCGCAAAATGGCGGCCCAAGGTGTTGGAGATAGCAACAGGATCCACGATGACATCACCTACTGTCAGGCCAGAAATAGGGGAATGCATCATGGCTCGAGCGAGCCGTCGGAGGTTGGCCCACACGACAGAGGAAGGAGTGGAACTGTTAAAAGAACTTGTGAACGAAACCCAACTAGCTCTTTTGCTATCCCGAAGAACTCGACAACACTTTGCACGCATCTGTTTGTAAGGAATCTAGTTTGCCAGCCTAGGGCGGCAACTAAAAACATGGAGAGCACGTCTCTGTGCGCGAATTGAGTCACCGCATGGGGGATGGTGTAGGAGTCAGCAGACAGAGAGCACACGGGAAATGATGCTCAAGTAGGCGATTCAGGAAGAACAGACCACTCAAGACGATGGGCAAGCTGGGCAGTGCAAAAGGATAGGTCCAAATGGGACTAGGTGTGTGAGGAGTCAGAAAGGAAAGTGGGTGCTCCAGTGTTAAGGCAGAAGAGGTTGATTTGGTTAAGAATGTCAGCCAAGAGGGCACCTCTCTGACAGGTCCTGGGAGAACCCCAAGGGGGATGATGTGCATTAAAGTCATTGAGTAGCAAAAACGGTGGAGGTCACTGCCCAATAAGCTGAAGGAAGTCTGCCCTGGTGACATCAAAGGACGGAAGTACATAAATGGTACAAAGGGAGAAAGTCAGGTGGGGAAGGAAAAGGCGAACGGCAACAGCTTGAAGACTGGTAGTCAGGGAGATGGGTTGACTATGAAGGTCATCCCGTATAAGCAGCATGACACCCGCATGAGATGGGATGCCGACATCGGGGAAGGTCAAAACGAAATCAGTAACTAATGTCTTGAGCGGTCTAGAGGGCGCAATTTTGATTCCTGAAGGCAGAGTACAAGCGGATGCTGCAATGCTAGAAGCAGCCGTAAATCCTCTTTGTGGGACCAAAGGCAACGAATGTTCCATTTGAGGATAGTCATGAGGATGAAGAGATGTAGGGGTGTAAACTCTGCGGCCGCCAAGGGACAGCTGATGGAGAGTCGCTACTAGAGGGCACAGAAGGAGAAGGATCCTGCTCCATGATGTCCACAGAAGCATCGGCGTGCTTGTGTGGTCGGTCTGTGGAGTCCAACACAGAAAAACAGTTGGTGGTGGGTACCGGCGAGACAGAGGCCGGCCGGACTAAGTGACCATGTGGCGACTCCATTGAGCAGGATCTTCGAGTTGGTGAAGGAGAAGACGGTTTGTCTTTAGCAGACTTCTTCGAGCCCTTCTGTTTGCCCTTTCCTACCTGCCGGTTGTGTAGAGGGTAGCTGCACCCCTTTAGGGTAGAGTTTGACAGTTTGTTGCACAGCAGGATGGGGGATGGCGATGCTATCTTGACACTAGGCGACTTCACAACCTCACAGCCAAATTTGAGGTCACATGTCTGCATAGCCATGTCCTTCATAGAGCAAGGGGTAACAAGAACTGAACTCTAAGTGCCAGATGGTAGAACACAGGGTTTGCAACTAGCCAGTAACTTGCGAGCTACTGGGTAAGGCACTTTTTCCTTTACCCGAATCTCTTCAACAGCCCACTCATCTAGATACATTGGGCAATCCCCAGAGGAGGCAGCGTGGCTGCCATTGCTGTTGATACAGTGGGGAGGAGGAGGCGGACATTTGCCCCAGTGTGCATCCCTGTCACAAGTTACGCATTTGGCTGCATGTCGACAAGACGTTCTAGTGTGATTGAACCGATGACACTGGTAGCAGCACATCAGATTCAGAATATATGGCCGGACTGTGATTATTTCGTAGCCTGCTTTAATATTGGACAGCAGCAACACCCTATCAAAGGTGAGGAAATGAGTGCGGGTGGGCACCAAGGAGAAATCGACCTTTTTCATTACACGATGGATGGCAATGACATCCTGATCAGAGCGATAAGATTATATTTCAGCCTCTTTTAAACTCTCAAGCATCCTGGTGTAAATTACACCACAGAAAGAATTCAAAGTTCCATGTGCTTCGACATGAACAGGGTAGCAGTGGAGAAGCGAGGCAACAAGTAGGTGTTGTGCTTGAGAAACAGAAGCCATCTCCAAAAGCAAAGTGCCATTCCGTAAATGAGAGCACGATTTCACAGGGCCAACAGTGGCATCAACATCCTTCTGAATAATAAATGAATTGACCGTGGTGAAGAACTGACCATCTTCAGTACGTGATACCACAAGAAACCGCAGTGCAGCGGGAAGGGTCTTCAAAATCAGTAGCCCCATTACGTTTATCTTTCATCGACGTCTATGGAGAGGATGTATGAGTCATTGTGAGGAAACCCCCCCATGATTGCCAGCGGCTCTGATGGTGCGCTCCTTCCAACTGGGGGCCCCCTTCACAAGGGGGCACACCCGCCTTAGGTGAGCACGGCACAGTTGAAACATTCTAAAGCAACATAGCGTTCCATTATGATCATCTACATTTTATAATCTTAAGAGCATTTTGTGAGGTTTCATTATATTTATATTCTATATGGTAAAATAATGTAAAACACTTCTTATTAGCATAGTTACATTTCCCAAACCACAGGCAAATATTATACTACTAAAAGACACTGCGACTACACATTTTTGATTTACAACTTCAAATTCTATTAATTTTAATCCATTTTCCCTACTTTTGAAAGACATTCTTACTCATCAACATGAAAGGTCCAGAAATTAAACAATATAGCTTTGAAAGCTTAAAGCACGCTCCTTCCAGCCGTGGCAAGAAAAAAAGGGCTGAACAAGACAATTCAGATACTACCCCCCCCCCCCCAAAAAAATACCCTAAAACTTGCACGTAGAAAATTTTGACCAAATCTGTGGATGCATATCTTTTCATCTAGGCATCCATTGTTAATTAAATTTCATTCACATACAGACAACATAGGTAGGAATAACCCCTCTGGAGTTTTGGTGTGATTGGGTCATAGGAAAAGTAACAGTGGTTGGTCAAACCCTGGCTCTCAGAATAGTGCAATGAATTTTTTAGCAATTTCGAGGCTTATATCTGTATTTAGGTGTGGCTAAATCCCTAATATTTACCATTATGTGATTCAGCATGGAAAGTTGTCAATGTGTACTAAAGCTACCAGTTGTCATTCACCACACCAACACACAGTCTTACACACTTTGGTGAAGAGAGCTTATGTCATCTCTAACTCTGGACATTTGATGCAGAAATTGGACCACTGTAAAGTTGTTTTTAAGCAAAATGGTTATGCTGACCAACAAATATATTCTGCTCTTCGGTGCAGACTTTTGGAACCATTAGAGGATATTTTAAAACCTGTTTCCCCCCCCCAGTTTCCCACACCAGAGACAGCTGTTGGGGTACTGGTAACCGAAAAGACGTTTGATCTTTGCCCAGACTTGGGAAGGCGACGTGTGGCACCCAATGGTGGAGACTTATCTCTCCCAGCACTCCTCCTCCTGTTGTTTGATAAGGTAGTGAACACGGACATGGAGCCGTTTAAAGACTATGAGGTGCTCTGGGAAAGTGTGCTGCTTATGCCGCTGTAGAGCTTGCCAACACTCCTTAATTTGTTCAGTGACTTCCGGCAACCACCAAGGGACTGCCTTATGCCTCGGGCACCCTAAAGAGCAAGGGCTCGCGTTTTCTGCCACAGAAACAATTATGCTAGTCAGCTGCTCAACCATCACATCGATGTTACCGTGTGAGGGAAATTCAGCGGTGACAGCAGAGGTGAAAGTTATCCAGTCCGCCTTATTCAAAGCCCATCTGGGCAGACGTCTGTGTGCCCGACGCTGGGGCAGTGACTGGAAGATGGGGAAATGGTCACTACCACACAGGTCATCAAGTGCTCTCCAGTGAATAGAAGGGAGAAGTCCTGGGCTGCAAATTGATAAATTAATGGCCTAGTACCTGCCACACTGAAATGTGTGGCTGTCCCAGTATTTAAGAGGCTGAGGTTGAATTGCGACAAAAGTTTAGACATCTCTGCCTCGGCCACTAAGCAAAGTAACATCCCACAAGGGGTTATGGGCATTAAAATCTCCCAGAAATAGGAAAGGTTTAGGGAGCTGGTCGATCAGTGCAGCTAATAAATTCAAGGGTACTGCACCATCTGGAGGAAGATCTACATTGCAGACAGTTATTTCCTGCATTGTCCTTATTCTGACAGCCACAGCTTCAAGAGGGGTTTGAAGGGGCACATGTTCACTACAGACCACGTTTAGGACATAAACACGAACTCCACATGACACTCAATTATAGTCGCTACGGTTCGTGTAATATCCCTTATAGCCACGGAGGGCAGGGGTTCACTTTGCTGGGAACCAGGTTTCCTGGAGGGCAATGCAGATAGCAGGTGTAAAGGTTAACAGTTGCCATAGCTCAGCCAGGTGGTGGAAAAACCCACCGCAATTCCACTGGAGGATAACGTCATCGTGAGACTGGGAAGGCATGGAACATTAATTCAATGTGACAGTTTACGCCTCAGAGTCACCTGCTGCCACCGACTTATTGCCTGAGCAGTCTATATCCACTGTGTCTGAGGGTGTGGCAAGATCTAGGTCCTCAGTGGACGCTAAAATCTCCACCCATCCTCAGCCGCAGAGCTCGTAGGCAGCAGTGGTGTGGGTGCCATTGCAATTTCCTTGGTCTTAGGGGTTTTCTTTTTGGATTTCTCTTGCTGCTCCTTGGGTTTCCCTGGTTGGGAGGACTTCACTGGCTCAGTCTCTGTGACTGACAATGAGCGTGAAGCCCTATCACCAGCTGTTTTTGGGCTCTTCAGCCACTGGCGGGTGTCTTCTTTCCCACTAGAAGAAACCTGTGAAGGGAGTGACAAGGGATCCCTTCCTGGCGAGAGACTTACGCTTATCCAGTTTAGAGGTGGGGAGGTGTTGCTCCCGAAGTAGGTGGTGCAGGAGCAACAGGGAGGGAAATGCCACCCACTATCAAGGGGGCAGGTGTAGTCTTCCAGCTCTGAGAGGTGACCTCGGTTTGCAGAGTTGATGGTGTGAGAACTGTTGTATCGGCAGCGTAAGATGATGTAATACACACAGGATGCACACATTCAAATTTTCTCTTAGCCTCTTAGTGTAGGTCAGTCGGCCCAGGGTCTTGTACTCCATGATTTTCCTTTTTTTCTGGAGAGTCCTGCAGTCAGGCGAGCAAGGGGAATGGTGCTCTCTGCAGATGACACAGATGGGAGGCAGAGCACATGAAGTATTGGGATGTGATGGGCGTCTGTGATCTCGGCGTGTGACGCTGGAAGTACAGCGGGAAGACATAAAGCTGAACTTCCAGCACTTAAAGAACTGCATCAGTGGAGGGATACGCTACGGTCGCAGGTTCGAATCCTGCCTCGGGCATGGATGTTTGTGATGTCCTTAGGTTAGTTAGGTTTAACTAGTTCTAAGTTCTAGGGGACTAATGACCTCAGCAGTTGAGTCCCATAGTGCTCAGAGCCATTTGAACCATTTTTTTTGGAGGGATATAGGACTTTACATCACACTGGTAGACCGTCACCTTGACCTTCTTGGGCAATGCATCACCCTCAAAGGCCAAGATGAAGGCGCCGATGGCAACCTGATTATCCTTTGGATCCCGGTGGACATGCTGCATGAAATTTACACCTCGACGCTTTAAATTGACGCACAGCTCATCGTCAGACTGCAAAAGGTCTCTGCGAAATATGATACCTGGACAATATTTAAGCTGTTATGGGGTGTGATGGTTACAGAAACATCCCCCAGCTTGTCGCAAGTGAGTAACTCCGTGACTGGGCTGTTTTAATCAAGACTGACCCAGACCTCATTTTGGACAAGCACTCCACCTCTCGCAACTTGTCCTCTAAATGCTCAACAAAAAACTGAGGCTTCATCGTCATGAAAGATTCCCCATCAGCTCTCGAACATACAAGGTAACGGGGCGAATAAGATCTGCTGCCATCCTTAGCCCGACGTTCCTCCCATGGTGTGGCCAGGGAGGGGAACGATTTTGGGTCTTACTTCTGTGCGTTGAATTGATCTCGTGATCGCTTAGAGACTGCTGGTGTTTCACTACCAGCAAGAGATGATGGACTACGCTTCATCACGTGTCATCCGCCCTAATGCCACCAACTCCGACCAGAAGCCCTTGCCACGGGTGCCACCCAGCCACCTGGCAGGATGACCATTGCAGGGAGTCCCGATGCCCCAAGGGGGTGGGCATCTATCCCTTGGCATACGTGGGGCGTTAACGGTGCAGGCATCAGCAGAGCAATCCGTGTGCGGTCGGGAGGCTACAACCAACAGGGTACATGGTGGCCCCACCACAACAGACTGGCTACCATGCTGTATATCAGGTGCAAAGAAGTCCATGGTTATCGTCGACGCAGAAATTGACACTGCATAGTGCATGGTGGAAAACGCACCCAGGAATGTGTCCTCGTACAAGAGATGGAGAATGGCCAGGGCTGCAATGCGACGACGAGAAAGTGGGTAAAGATCTTAATGCACGCTGGACACGATGCATCTTGTAAGGCGCCCTTCCCCGATTGGCTCGCTATTCGGGAAAATTTTTGAAGAATGGAGGTCAAGCCCTACAGAGGACCACCACATAAAAGCCGAAACGTGTGAAACTCCTCTTAGTCACCTCACACGACACACAGGAATACCTTGGCCCTATTCTAACCCCCAGATCTGCAGGGGGGCTTCCATGTGAAGATGTGGACTCAGTCCATAATTTACTGGATATTAACTGCAGATTAAAAGAGAGATAACTGCAGGACTACATGCAACTAAGGAGTTCAGAACTGGATAAGCTGAAAGAAACAAAGAAGAGTTTCAAAGAACACATTACGAAATGTGTGACTAAAACAGGGAAAATGAGTATGTTAGAACACAAATGGTTAGGTTTGCAAGACTAAATAGTGAAGGAAACAGAGGAATAAATAAAAATGCCAATCTTAATAGAAATCTTAGGATATCACAGTAGATGCTGAATTTAATTCTTGAAAGAAGAAAATGTAAAAATGCAGCAAATGTTGCAATCAAAAGGGATTACAAAAGTCTACAAAGAAAGACTGATAAAGTACTAAATGGCTAAGTAGGAATGGCTATCGAATATATGCAAGTCTATAGAAGCCTGTATACTACGGAAAAGATAGATGCTGCTTACAGGAAAATTACAGACATTTGGAGAAGAAAAAGCAGCTGTACAAATGTCAAGCACTCAGCTGGAAACCAGTACTACACAAAGAAGGTAAAGTTGAAATGTGGAACAAGTTTATAAAGGGACTACACGAGAGAATTAACTTAGAGGAAATTGATGAAGATAATATATATGATATGATGCTACGAGAAGAAGTTGACAGAATGCTGAAAGATGTAAATTGAAATGAGACTCCTGGAGTAGACAACATTCCCTCAGATCTACTGGTATCCTTAAGAGAGAGAACAATGAAAAAACTATAGTGCAAGATATATGGAACTTGCAAAATACCCTCATACTTTTAGGAAACCACAATAACTCCATTTCCAAAGGCAGAAGGTGTTGATGAACATCATTATCACTGAAATACCAGATCCATACGTTATTGGTTGGAAAATACTGACAAATTATTTACAGAAGAATAGAAAAACTGATAGAGGCTTGTCTCCAAGAAGATCAGTTTGGATTCCAGATAAATGGAGGGACACGCAGGAAAATACCGTGCCTATGAATTACCTTAGAAGATAATGAAAGACAGACCTATAATAACTGCATATGTAGACTTACAGAATGCTTTCACCAATATTTACTGGAATACACTCTTTGAAATTCTAAAGGTAGCGGGGATAAAATACAAAGAGCAAAATGTTTTACACAGCTTGGGCAGAAAGCTGGCTGCAGTTATAAGATTCAAATATGAAAAGGAGGCCGTGGTTGAGGAGACAGTGAGACGGCATTGTAGCCTATTCCCAATATTACTGTATCTTGACACTGAGCAAGTAATAAAGGAAACCAAAGAAAAATATGAGGAGGAATGAAAGTTCATGATGAATTAATAAAAATTTCTGAGGTTTGCTGATGACACTGTAATTGTTTCAGAGACAGCAAAGGGTTTGGAAAAGCAGTTGAAAATAGTGGACAGTGTCTGGAAAAGAGGATATAAATGAACATCAACCAAAAAAGGAAAACAAGGGTAGTGGAATGTAGTCTAATTAAATCAGGTGATGCCGAGGGAATAGATTACAATATGAGCTTTATAAAGTAGTAGTAGTTTTGCTATTTGGACAATTAAGTAACTGATGATACTGAAGTAGAGACAATAAAAAATGTTCATTGGCAATTTCAAGAAAATCATTTCTGAAGAGACATTCGATAACTTTGAACATAAATTTAATGTTTTAGGAAGTCTTTTCTGGAAGTAATTTGTGTGGACTGTAGCCTTGTACAGAAATAAAATGACGATAAACAGTTCAGACAACAAGAAAATACCATCTTTTGAAATGTGGTGCTACAAAAGACTGTCCAGGACAAGATGGACAGAAGTGCTGAGTATAATTGGGGAGAAAATTTTTTGGTATAATTTAACCAAAATAAGGAAGTGATTGATAAGGCATTCTGAGACATCAAGAAATCGCCGATTTAACACTGAAAGGTAAAATTCGCACAGGGAGTCCGTGAGACAGAGTAAGCAGATTGAAATGGATGTGTGTTGCAGAAGTTATACAGAGATGAAGAGACTCGCACAGGATAGAGGAATCTAGAGAGTTTCGTCAAATCAGCTTTCAGACTTCCTTTACTACACAGATCACAATGACGACGACTAACTAAGGCAAATGAAATTTATTCATTGAATTAATTACAATATACTGAATCTAACTACACTACAAACCACTTTAAACACACTTCTGAAAGTGGCAATAGTGCTCCAACCTTGTCACTGCACACATGACAGATTTCAATGAACTCTTGGGGGCAGATTTCAACTACATGATATGAACCCACAGCTAATCTAAACAATTTAATTTGGCAACAATATCTTACTATATGGAGTAATATGTGCAAAGTAAGTAGTTTCTTTAATAGATTTGGGAAATATGATATGAACTTACAAAAATACTTTTATTATTGTCTCTTAGAACTGCTGCAAATCTGCATATTATATATTATTCTAGTCTATTTGAAAAATTAAGAACCAGCAATCGAGTGGATATTAAGCTGAGTGACAGTAACGAGCCATCACCAAACTGTTATCAAAATATACAACTCAACAAGTTTTCATTCCAGATGAATAATGTAAGCTTTATGACTGTATTATGTCATCGTCGTTCTTGTTTTCATTTCAAAGACTGGTTTCAAATGGTTCAAATGGCTCTGAGCACTATGGGACTTAACAGCTGTGGTCATCAGTCCCCTAGAACTTAGAACTACTTAAACCTAACTAACCTAAGGACATCACACACATCCATGCCCGAGGCAGGATTCGAACCTGCGACCGTAGCAGTCGCACGGTTCCGGACTGCGCGCCTAGAACCGCGAGACCACCGCGGCCGGCAAAGACTGGTTTTGTGAAGCTCTTCCACAAGTACAATCTGCACAAGTCTCACCTCTACAAATCTACTGCAACATACATTCATTTGAACCTGCTTACTGTATTCATGACTGTCTCTCTCTACATGCCTCAGAAGGCATAATTTGAGCTAACCGACCTTTGCTTGGTGTGAACAAAACCAAGTGAAGGTTTCAAAGAGCAATTTTTTTTTTCCTCTTCCCGCAACAGTGTCTGCTGAACAGATTGGAAAAGTGGTTACTCTCCAAGTTGAGTACAAATCTGAATGCTTAATTCACAGTTGAAACATTCTGAACATGTGTATAGCACAAGAAGAGTTAAACTGGTACTCAATGAAACATAACATGGAAAAAACAAAACTATATAAAAATTCATGTGTCAAAAGAATCAACAACACAAAAGAACATAAAACATTATGAAACTCAACACCCCTGGCAGTTGGAGGAAAGCTGCTTGACAGCTGCAACTGATTTGTTAAAACACACGCACACCACTGTACACAACAACATTGCCGGTTGGCACAAACTACACTACAGTACTATAAATTGATCCCACCATTTAGTCAAGTTGTGCCATAAATTTCTTCTCTCTCCAATTCAGTTCAGTACCGCCTCATTAGTTGTGTGATCTACCCACTTTATCTTTAGTATTCTCATATATCACCAATTTCGGAAGTGTCAATTTTCTTCTTGCCTGAACTGTTTATTGTCCACAATTCATTATCGTACAAGACCACACTCCAGACAAATACCTTCCAAAAATACTTCCTAATGCTTAAATCTACATTCTATGTTAAACTTCTCTTTATCAGAAACTCTTTTCCGACCTACATCTTATATTATCTCTACTTCAACCATTATCAGTTTTTTACTTTCCAAATATCAAACTCAACTACTTTCAGTGTCAATCTAATACTTTAAGCAATGCCGGTTGTAATTTAACTGCATTCCATTACCTTTGTTTTACTTTTGCTAATGTTCACCTTTTAATCTCTGTTCAGGACACTATTAATTCTTTTCAACTGCTCTTCCCATATCCTTTGCTATCTCTGACAGAATTACAATGTCATCAGCAAACTCGGTTTTTCTGTCTCCCTAAACTTTAATTCCTTTTCCAAATGTCTCCTTGGTTTCCTTCACAGCTTGTTCAATGAAGATACTGAACAACACTGGAGACACGCTACAGCTCTGTTTCATTCCCTTCTCAAGTACTGCTTCCCTTTCTTGTCTATTTCATAAAAATCAGTCTGGTCTCTGTGTAAGCTATGAATAACCCTATTTTCCCTGTATTTTTCCCTGCCATCTTCAAAATTTCAAAGATTCTATTCCAGTTAACAGTGTCAAAAACCTTCTCTGAATCTACAAATGCTATAGCATAGGTTTGCCTTTCATTAACCTGCCTTCTAAATCACCATGACTTGGTTTGGTAGTATTCACAAGTCTGCACCTGCCTTCTTTAGGATTGCAGTTAACATATTCGTCTTGAAGTCTGAGGTATTTCCCCTCTCTCATATTTTCACACCAGGTGGAATCATCCCGTACTGTCCAATTATTCTTTCAGTGTCACATCTCCAATCTCATCTCAATTAACTTCCTCTTTCCTTTATTTGCTTAGTACTGCCTTGCCATCTGAGCTGTCGAGATTCACACAGCTGCTTCTTTTTGTAAAGGCCTCCAACTTTCCTGTAGGCATCTTTCCCCTGGCTATACCTGCCTTTATAGACCTGCATCTGTCCTCTAGCCATCCTGCGCTGCCATCAATCTCATTTTTAGACATCTTTATTCCCTTTCTTTATATTTTCTCCTTTCATCAATTAAATTCAATATCTCAAAGTGTGCCAGATTTTTAGTATGCCTTGTCTTTTTACCAGTTTGATCCTCTGTTGCCTCCTCTGTATCATCCCTCAAACTTGCCCATTCCTTTTTGTTTTATTCCTTTCCTGTTTCAGTACAATGTTGTCTAACGCTGCATCAAACTCAATGACCTCAAGTTCTTTCAACTTATCCAGGTCCTGTTTCTTACCTTTTTACAATTTCTTCAGTTTTAGTCTGCAGTTGCTAACCAACAAATTATGGTCCGAGTCCACATTTGTCTCTGGAAATGACTAATAATTTAACATCTGTAAGCATACGTTTTTGCAGCAATTGTAACTGTCAAAATTCTTCAGGGCTGTTGGTTGCATTGTCAATACATAAGATTGTCCAACATTTTGCCCACTATTGTAAGTAGCCTTCTTCAGGGCTTTGTTTTTTTTTTTTTTTTTTTGGTGGGGTTTAAGGGCGCTCAACTACTGAGGTCATTAGCGCCCAGTCACTGTTGTTAGAGCACATGGAATCTAGTAAAACTCATGGGGAGGGGGGAGGGACACCAAAAAGACCTGACAAAATGCAGATAAAATAAGTAAAAAGGTTAGATGTCTTTGGACAAGCCAGTCAAAGTTATAAAACACAGAACACGAGCAGCTGCTCGAGCGTCATCAGCTAAAATATCCGGTAAAGTAGATGGCAGGGACAGGACAACATGAGATTGACTAAAGCGGGGACACGACAATAAAACATGGCGCACTGTTAATGCCTGACCACAAGGGCACTGCGGGGCTGGGTCACCGGAGCGCATGTAGCGGTGGCTAAACCGGCAATGCCCAATCCGCAACCTGGTCAGAAGGACCTCCTCTCACCGAGATGGTCGGGAGGAGGTTGTCCAAGCAGTTGGGAGTGGTTTTACTGCCCGGAGCTTGTTTCCTTGGAGGGATGACCAAGCATCCCACCACGACGACTGAAGCCTTTTACAAACATCCCCACGAACGTCAGATGATGGGACACAATGGGAGGCTGGCCGAGGCAGGAGGACTGCAGCCTTGGCTGCAGCATCCGCAGCCTCATTCCCAGGCACTCCTACATGTCCGGGGACCCACAGAAAGCTGACAGGAGAACCATTATCAGCGAAAGAATGGAGGGACTGCTGTATCCGTTGAACCAAGGGATGGACCGGATAGGGAGCTCCAAGGCTCTGAAGAGCACTGAGTGAGTCAGAGCAGAGTACATACGATGAATGGCGGTGGCGGCGGGCATACTGAACGGCCTGATGGAGAACAAAAAGCTCGGCCGTAAAGCTGGAACATTGGTCGAGGAGCCGGTATTTAAAGGTGGCAGCCCCGACGACAAAGGCACAGCCAACACCATCGTCAGTTTTGGAGCCATCGGTGTAAATAAAGGTGTGACCGGCAAGTCGAGCACAAAGTTCGACAAACCGTGAGCAATACACTGCAGCCGGAGTCCCCTCCTTCGGGAGTGAGCTGAGGTCGAGATAAATATGAACCGGAGCCTGGAGCCAAGGTGGTGTCGGGCTCTCACCCTCTCTGAAGGTGGTAGGGAGGGCAAAATCCAATTGTCGAAGCAGGCGACGGAAGCGGACTCCGGGGGGGCAGCAGGGCAGACACATACAACCCGTACTGACGGTCGAGAGAATCGGCGAAGAAGGACTGGTAAGAGGGGTGGTCGGGCATAGACAACAGCCGGCAGGCATACCATCACAGCAGTACGTCGCGCCGGTAGGTCAATGGTAATTCGGCAGCTTCAGCATAAAGACTCTCGACAGGACTAGTGTAGAAGGCTCCGGTCGCAAGACGTAACCCCCGATGGTGGATGGAGTTGAGACGGCTTAAGAGGGATGGCCAAGCAGACGAAGCTCCCATAATCCAGCTTCGATCGGACTATGGACCGATATAAGCGAAGCAGGACAGTGCGATCCGCTCCCCAAGATGAACCACTAAGAACTCTGAGGACATTAAGGGAACGTGTACAACGGGCCGCCAAATAAGAGACATACAGAGACCAACACAGTTTCCTGTCCAATGTGAGCCCTAGAAACTTAGTTGTTTCCACGAATGGGAGAACAATGGGACCGAGATGTAAGGATGGCGGAAGGAACGCTTTATATTGCCAAAAGTTGATACAAACCGTCTTCTCTTCAGAGAACCGGAAGCCATTTGCCACGCTCCATGAGTATAGGCTGTCTAGACAACGCTGAAGGCAGCGCTCCAGGAGGCATGTTCTCTGGGCACTGCAGTAGATCGCGAAGTCATCGACAAAGAGAGAGCCTGAGACATTAGGTGGAATGCAATCCATAATTGGATTGATCGCGATGGCAAAAAGGGCTACGCTCAAGACGGAGCCCTGAGGCACTCCGTTCTCCTGGAGGAAGACGTCGGACAATACGGAACCCACACGTACCCTAAACTTTCGATCCGTTAAAAAGGAATCAATAAAAAGGGGCAGGCGACCGCGTAGGCCCCACCTGTGCATAGTGCGGAGGATACCTCCTCTCCAACAGATATCATAAGCCTTCTCCAAATCGAAGAACACGGCTACCGTTTGGCGCCTTCGCAAAAAGTTGTTCATGATGAATGTCGACAAGGTCACAAGGTGGTTAACAGCGGAGCGGCGGCAACGAAAGTCGAATTGGACATTGGTAAGTAGCCGTCGAGATTCAAGAATCCAAACTAACCGAGCATGAACCATGCGCTCCATCACCTTACAGACACAGCTTGTAAGAGAAATGGGGCGGTAACTAGAAGGAAGGTGTCTATCCTTCCCGGGTTTGGGTATAGAAACAACAACAGTATCACGCCAACGCATGGGGACCTGACCTTCGGTCCAGACGCGATTGTAGGTACGAAGAAGGAAGCTTTTGCCCGCCGGAGAAAGGTGTGCCAGCATCTGAATGTGAATGGCATCTGGCCCCGGAGCAGAGGACCGGGACAGTGCAAGCGCACGTTCGAGTTCCCGCATAGTAAAGGGGGCATTATAAGTTTCCAGATTCAGCGAGTGGAAGGAAGGTCGCCGAGCCTCTTCTGCCTCTTTCCTGGGAAGGAAGGCAGGGTGATAATGGACGGAGCTTGAAACCTCCGCGAAAAACCAGCCGAAGCCGTTTGAGACAGCCACAGGATCAACGAGGACCCCATTACCTGAGGTCAGGCCAGGTACCGAGGAGTGGGCCTTAATGCCCGACAGCCGGTGCAGGCCACCCCAGACGACAGAAGAGGGAGTAAAACTGTTAAAGGAGCTGGTGAAAGAGGCCCAACAAGCTTTTTTGCTGTCTTTGATGACTCTACGGCATTGCGCTCGGAGTCGTTTGTATCCAATACAATTCGCCAACGTAGGATGGCGGCGAAAGGTGCGTAAAGCACGTCGTCGAGCACGAATAGCGTCTCTACAAGACTCGTTCCACCAGGGGACGGAAACGCGACATGAAGAAGAGGTAGTACGAGGAATGGAACGTTCGGCAGCATTGATGATAACAGCCGTGAGGTATTCGACCTGACTGTCACAACTGAGAAAATCGTGGTCCGGAAAGGTCGCCAGGGAGGAGTAAAGTCCCCAGTCAGCTTTCGGTATGTTCCAGCTCGAAGGACGTGGGGATGGGGTGTGGTGCAGGAGACGAACGACACAGGGGAAGTGGTCACTCGGATAGGTGTCAGAAAGGACATACCACTCGAACCAACGGGCAAGAGTGGTAGAACAGATCGAGAGGTCCAAGTGGGAGTAGGTATGAGTAGAGTCCGAGAGGAAAGTCGGGGCGCCAGTATTGAGGCAGACAAGATTGAGATGGTTGAAGACATCCGCCAAGAGTGAGCCTCTTTGACAGGATGCAGGAGAGCCCCAAAGGGGATGATGGGCATTGAAGTCGCCAAACAATAAAAACGGCGGGGGAAGCTGAACAATCAGGCGCATCATGTCAGCCCGACTAACAGCGAATGACGATGGAGTGTAGATGGTACAAACTGAAAAAGTAAAAGCAGAAAGAGTAATACGGACAGCTATTGCTTGGAGTGGGGTGGTCAATGGGATGGGATGGTAATAGACATCGTCCCGAACGAGCAACATGACCCCACCATGAGCTGGGATACCGTCCACAGGGGTGAGGTCATACCGCTCCGAGGTATAGTGGGTAAAGGCAATACGGTCAGTCGGGCGCAACTTGGTTTACTGGAGACCAAGGACGAGCGGACAGTGCAGGCAGAGGAACAGTTGTAATTCCTCCCAATTAGATTGAATACCTCTTATGTTCCAATGTAACAATGCCATCGCTAGTCAAAAAAGAGGGGAACGAGACGGGGGAAGAGCTGGTCACCTCGGCGGCCGCGGAGGGCCAGGTTTCAAGGGAACAACGCTACAACCGGCGGGAGGCGGATCCTGTTCCATCGAGTCGTCACCAGCTGCGGCTGCTGTCCCTGGTTGTGTAGGAGGGGCAGCACCATTTGCCGACGAGGCCAGCTGAGCGCCTGGCAGCAGAGCATCCCGGCGAAACTGAGGACGGTCGGGAGCAGCGACTCACGGATGGAGTGTCAGATGAAACACGCCGGGGTGTAGAGGGGGATAGAGACTACTTCTTGGAAGTCCGAGGAGGCACAGGGATGGTGGGCTGGACCCGAAGAAGGTCCTCACGCGCGGGGTCCGTTTTGGAACGCCGGTCCTCGGAAGCTGGGGTCCGGAACGTTTCCCCGATGGACGCCTGAGATGAGGATCGCTTCTCAGGCGGGGAGGGGGAGGAGGAAGGGTGGCCCCTGGGGCAGAGGGGGCGGGGGCCACAGGGAAGGAGGATTTGGAAGGGAGGGATTTGGGAGGCGGAGGCAGAGACCTCGGATGGGGGGAGGAGGCGGAGGGGGGACAGGATAGGGGTGAGGATACCGCGGAAGGAGTGGACACAACTGAGGCAAGTGGTCAACGGCACGGGATGGAGGCGGTCATACTTCTTCCTGGCCTAAGAATAAGAGAGACGATCCAAAGTTTTGAGTTCTTGTATCTTCTTCTCCTTCTGATAGGCGGGGCAGTCTGAGGATCTAGGCGAGTGGGTGCCATGACAATTAACGCACCGAGGTGGTGGGGTGCATGTATGTTCCTCACGAAGAGGACGTCCACAATCGCCACAAAGAGGCTCAGCCTCACACCGTGACGGCATGTGCCCAAAGTGCAAACACCGAAAACAGCGCATAGGAGGCGGGACGTAAGGTCGCACATCGCACCGGTAACACATCACCTTTACCTTCTCCGGGAGAACGTCCCCCTCGAAGGCGAGGATAAAGGCCCCGGTGTCGATGCGACGGTCTTTGGGGCCGCGCTGGACTCGCCGGACGAAATGCACGCCTCGGCGCTCCAGGTTGGCCCTGAGCTCCTCATCAGATTGCAGCAGGAGGTCCCGATGAAAAATAACCCCCTGCGTCCTATTTAGTGCCAGATGCGGGACAATGGACACTGGGATGTCCCCTAGGCGGTCGCACGCCTGGAGCGCCGCCGACTGTGTGGCGGAGGTGGTCTTGATAAGAACGGACCCTGAACGCATCTTGCTGAGAGCCTCGATTTCCCCAAAGATGTCCTCAATGTGCTGAACAACGAACATGGGCTTGGAGGTGGCAAACGTCCCCCCCCATCGGTTCGAGAACAGACCAAATAGCGGGGGAAGTACTTCGCCCCAAGCCGGCGGGCCTGTCCCTCCTCCCAGGGAGTGGCCAAGGGGGAAAGGGCAGGAGAACCAGAACTAGAGACAGTACCTTTCCTTTTGAAAGACTCGGCCGCAGAGCGACCTGATACGTGTTGACGTTTCATCTGTGAAACGTCCGCCCCGATACCACCCACTCCGACCAGGGGCTCTCCCCACGGGCGCCACCCAGCCTCAGCAAGGGCCACCTGGCAGGATGACCGTTGCCGGGAGTCCTGATGCCCCAAGGAGACGGGCATCTACTCCTTGGCCGACGTGGGGAGGGTGCAGCTCAGGTATCGGCAGTACGATCCCTGTGTTGTCAGGGGGCTACAACCTAGAGGGTACATGACAACCCCACCACAACGGGCTGGCTACCGTGCTGCATTTCTGATGCCATGGAAAGTCCATCATGATCGTAGGTGCAGATGGGGACGCACTATGGGCATAACTTGTACAACCCATCAGGCGTTTAGGCCCAATTTGAGGAATAGTGGGTATGGTTACAACGTCGGTACAATGCTGAGTGCCAAGGTCTTAGTGCACTGAGGACCAATGGTACACCACATAAGGCGTCCTTCCCCAAAAGGCTCGTACTTCTGTAGAATTTTGAAAAATGGAGGTCAAACCCCAAGGGGGACCATCACATGGAAAGCCGAAACGGTTGAAACTCCTTTTAGTCGCCTCTTACGACAGGCAGGAATACCTCGGGCCTATTCTTACCCCGGACCCGCAGGGGGTTCAGGGCTTTGTGCTGAATTGACTGTCAGAATTTGATTGACAATTTAAAACCTGGTTTTTAAATTGCTGTTTTGCCATTATATAGGTTGTTACTTTCAATTTCAGACAAATACCTCCAACAACATTGAACGAAAACATCTGTAGGTGAAAAGTTTAACATTAATAAATGGGACATATGCTGTATTACAACTTGCCATCTCCTAACCACTCCCCGAGTGGGTGGTGTCAACTTTTGTCAAATGGGAACCACCTCTCCACAAGTTTTGTTCAGCATTCGGATACTATGCCAAAAAATACCTATGTTTAGTAAAACCATTGCTTCCCATTTGTGGTGGATGGCACTATAATCGGCAAATATCAAGTGTGCCTGTTTCTGAAATTTAGTACCAACAAATTTGTCATGATGTAGATGTAAACCTTCGTGTTGTAATGGTTGATATTGATGTTCAGACATTATTTGAGTGTGCAAATGTGATTGTATAGTACCAACAATATGGCTAGACATAGATGTTTTTGGCAAATAAGCTACTTGTATGGCAACATAGTATCTTTTGGCATAGAATCCAAATATTAAACAATAATGGGGACGTTGTTCCCCATTTGAAAATACATAGTTGACCCTGCTCACACTGGGGGAGACGGGTGGGGGGTGGTGGTGGTGGTGGGGGGGGGGGGGGGAGGGGGGGGGGGAGGACGCAACCATTTTTATCACAGATATCCCCTTTACTAATACTAGCTTTTCACCTATAACATGTTTTTTGTACAATATTGTTGGAGATAATTCTCTCAAGTGAAACAAACAACGTGTATAGCGGCAAGGCAGCTATTTCAAAACCAGATATCCTTTTCAAAAGATTTAGCTGTCTCAAGTTAAAACGAACATCCTGTATAATCAAACTGCTAATGCCTCAAGCACCTTCTTTCACAATTGTTAAATCAAGTGTTGGTCATGGCTACATTATGCTCTGTGTAACATTGTACTATTTTTGCTACTCTTCCTTTTCACACTTCCAAATTCAAGTCACCCACAAATAAATTTTCGTCTTTAACTATGTGAATATTTTCCTTTCTCTCCCATCAAATTCTTTCAACCTCTTTATCTGGGCAGCTACATGGTATTTTTAACTTTCACTTCTGTGGTGGGTGTTGGCATTTTGTATATCTTTGCTACGACAATGTGTTCACTATGCTGTTAGTAGTAGCTTCCCAATGTTTCTATTTTATTATTCTTCATGAGACTACTACTGAATTAAACCTATTTGATTTTATGTCTATTACTTTCTACTGAATAAATGAAAAGCACCAGTTTGCTGTAGAACAAAAGCTAACCGGTGCTTTTCATTTATTATAATGTTGTTCTACAAAGAAATGACGGAAGATTCTGTTAACACTTTCTACTGACCTGATCAGTAGTCCTGTTCTTCCTGCCACCAATTCCCACTACATCAGTCTTCAACCTATCCAATTCCTTGTTAAATTCTATAACCCACATACCCAATTACGGGATATAATATTCCACAACTCAATCTATAACGGCAGTTTCGTTTTTCTTGATGACAAACTCTTGAGTTGACCCGTCCCAGAGTTCCAAATGAAGGACTCTTTTTACCTCTAGAATATATTACCCAGGAGGATGCCATCACTAACTATACAGTACAGCTGCATGCCCTTGGGGGAAAAAGCATGTAGTTTCCCCTTTTTTCTGTGATTTACTGTGTCAGTACAGCATGGCTATGTTGGCAAATAGTAATAAGTTTTATCAGTCAACCATCTACACTTTTGGCCGGGTGACAACTGAAATGGCTGCTCTCTCTTCTCAATAGCTATGGGTTATTTCTTTACTCTCCACAAATACACTTGCTGTGGCTGCACTTACATTACTACTACCTGTAGCATATAGGAACCAAACCATTCCACATCAGCAAGGTCAATGGCTGAAGTTAAAAACATGAGCTATGGACTGACTGACAAACACATTGACAGCTTGTATACAAATATGCAGAAAGGCTGGATTCAACTGTACGAAGTAAATAAAATAGAAGAAATTGCTTGGTCCATGAGTTTCATGAGCTGGTTTCAACAGCTGACCTTCCAAACACATGTGAACACTAACTTACCAAAAGCTATAGCAATAACTAACATCCCATATCACATAATGTTGTGAGCTATTCATTCTGATTTCACACAAGACTCAATATGCAACCCAGATGAAGTAGGCCTAGGTGGTTCTTAGAATGCTGCAGTGAACTGTACAATTGGCATAATCTGTATCACTTCAGGTAGGGGGATTATCTTCATAATCTCAGATGTTATTGAATTTAGCATATGTTAAAATTCTGGCGTAAGTAAGAAACACGTATTTTTTTGTTTTCCCAAAAAAATTCCTGCCGTATGCCCTGAGATACTGGCCTCCAAAGATGACACTGTGAAACACCATTTTGAAGATGCAAATTTCTTGCTTTTGTTCTACAATATTACTTTTGTTGTTAACCGGTTTTCGCCTTACAAAGCCATCTTCAGGCATTTACTGAGTATTGTCACTAAAGAAGTTCTAGATATTTCAATAAAGTTTTTTTATTTGAAAGACAATTGCTTTATGGTTACAATGGTATACTCCGTTCAGACATATCTGTCAAAGTTTCTACACTGTCGCCTTTTGAATTTTCTTTATAATTTAGGGAATTTTTTTTTTTTTCTTCAAAAATGCCAATCCAGAAAAGTTAGATTTTTTTTCTGTTGTTGAGTACGACGTAGTACTGTATCCCCTGTAATAGAGAGCTTCCACTTTTAAGTTGGACAGGTTATTTTTCTTCACTAAAGTTCTTTCTTACTAATTTCTTTGTTACAATGAATATTTCTAGTGTCTTTGTTGCGGTTACTGCTAGTCACTTTCTTTGTTGCAGTTATTTCATTGCAAATATTTCTTACAATCTGATGTAGTTTCTTGTCAGTTTCTTTGTCATGGTTGTTCATTGCAGGTGTCTGTATTGTAGTCGTTCAGTGCTAATTTGTTTACTGAAGAGGCTTCTAAGAAATCTGAGACCATCCAGTGAGTTCTGTGTTTTTGTGAGACTGTTTGAAATGTCTTCTGACTGGGGCCACAAAAGAGTGAAGTGTGCTGACTATTTGCATATCCATAAAAAAGTGATATATGAGACAAACAAAAATACAGACTTTGTTCAGGGTGGGAATAAGTATTCTAATTTGAAGACTGTTTCAAAGTGAAAATGTTTCCAGTGGCAACTTTTGTATTCTAAATGTTTTGACAGAGTAACAATGATAGTATCTGAACAAAGTGAAGCCTCCCATGGTGCAGATGATGCAGGTTTTTCATCAATGGAGGAAAAATTAAATACCTTGAATCAGTCAACTACAGAGGTGGGTGTTACTCCTGTTAAGAAACTGTGGTCCGTGAAGTCGGTTCATAATCTCTATACACGAAAAAAGTGCAGAGAAATTACAAAAGCTATGGATGAATACACTACAGCAAAACTGTGCGCTCTCTTCAAAGTAGAAATTCCATCTTCAGAAGAAAATGAACCAAAGCACTCTTGCACCTCTAACCAGCAATTTTTCACAAATATCAAGTCAGCTGTTGAATATTGTGCATCCTATAGTGAAAAGGTGCAAGTTTTAAATATTATTCCAGAGACATTTTCAAAGAAAACAATTCTGAACCGCATTCCATCAGCATCAAGTACATGGTAGACAAATTAAGAAATGCGAGGTCTGTAAAAGCAGCCTTTCGAACTCCAGATCCCTATTGTGGTCATACTGTAGCAGAAGCTCAAATTCAAATAGTGCAGTCATTTTATCTGGAAGATATATGGGACTGTTCTCACCAGAATTCCAACAAAAAAGACGCTATAACACTTGAAGGTCAGAAAGTTGTGAAGAGATGCCTGTTTATGTCTGTACTGTGTAAATTTTGAACTTTGAGTGGTACCTTTGAAGAATTTACTGGAGCACGTGACATATGATACCTTGGGCATGTGAAGTCATTAATAGTCTGTGTAAAGCGAGAGACTTGTTTGTTTCAAGAATGTGGTGACTGCCCTGGAAAGGAGGAATGTTTTTACAGGCACTTGGCCTGGAAGACGTAGCAGATAACTCTGCAGAAATTACATATGCAACATGGGGGGAAAACAAACAGTTAAGAAAACTGTTGCCTTTGGCAGTTGATGAACTTGGTAAATGGTCAGTGAAAGCAGTAACACACCAGCATCTGAAGAAATTGCGACAACTACACATTTCATTTCAGAAGTTTAGTGCTTCACTGTGATTTTGCTGAGAAGTGGTCTGTAATTCTACCACAAGAAGTACGAGGGTATCATTGGAGTAATGACCAAGTTTCAATATTTACAGGAGTGACAATTTTCAAAACAAGATCACAAGTGTTGCAGTTAGAAGTGATGACAGAGGACAGGACTCAGCCCATGCTTTGCTAGCAGTACGCAAAATTCTTCAACCACAAACAGGGACACAGAAAATAATCATTATTTCTGATGGTACTCTTAGTCATTTTAAAAGTCGTTACCAGCAGCTTGAATTGAGTAAGTTGCTTGTGCCAATTGAGTACACGGTGCTACTGGTCACAGGAAGGAGCCTTGTGATGGTGCAGGAGGCATGCAGAAGCACCATGCAACAAAACAATCTTTCCAGACCAAATACAGCTGCGATTCAGAATGCTGAGGATTTTACAAGAGTCGTGAAATCTTACATATCCACAGCCCTCATTCTCTTGTCCAAAGAGGAAATCTAAGGATTCCGTGAGCAGAAAAAAGAAGAATGGTCCAAACAAACTACTCCTGTGAAAGGAAGTTAGAAGACTTTTTGGATTCAAAATGATGGGCAAACTCATATTGCACGCACTTCAAAGAGCAAGAAACAAGAAATTTCGTTCGTTCAGCCAACACCTCAGAAACAGCAGTACAACATTCAGATTCACAACCTGAGAAGGGGGATGTTTGTGGCGCATGTGTATGACTGTGTCTGGTGGATTGCAGAGATTATAGACACCAGTTATGAGTTACATGAAATTGTAGTGAACTTTATTCTACCACATGGACCAGCTGCTGGATACAGGTTTCCAGCTGAAGGACAACAACAACACCATCAGTGCTCACTTCCTGTTCACAATGGTTTGAAGATTGCAAGTGCTGCAATTCCTATTGGTTCAACAGGAAGGTATCTCACTATATCAAAGCAGTGGAACACGTTTTTAGTTCACTGACTGGTATTAGGAAAAAAAAAAAAAAAAAAAAAAAAAAAGAGTGGATAGAAGCTGTATAAATTGAAACCATCTTCGGACCTTTCACATACATTTTGAGACCATTTAAAATGCCGGAGAAATGAGTCTCTCACTCATCTTTCAAAACTAAAATTATGTTAAATACGGCTAGGTTTGATTTTTATGTGATAATGTGGCAATAAAACATGTTTTATGTACAGCAAAACCTGTTTAACCTAAAAGTGAAAGCTCTGATTTTCAGGAAATGTAGAACTATATGGTAATGATAAAAAAATTATATACTGGCATTTTTGAAATTTTTTTTCCATAAATTATAACAAATGTTCAGAACACTATAGTAAGAACTTTGACAGATAAGTCCAAATGAAGGATTTCTTTGTAATCATAAAGCAATTTTCTTTCAAATAAAAACAACAAAATATGTAGAACCATTACAGGGATCCATCATAACATTTTTTCCAAAATTTGCATCTTTAAAATGGGATGCAGTGTCATCTTTGGAGGGTTGTATCTTGTAACAAATTCCTTTTTTGGAGAAAACAAAAAAATGTGTGTTCCTTACTATTCGTTCATTTTAACATATGTTAAATTCAATAACATCCAAGAATATGAAGGTAAGATTTTTTCCTAGCCTGCCTGAATTGATATGGACTACATCTTAAATTAATTTTCGAACATGTTTTACAGCACCACCATAAATATAAAATTATTTTTGACAGTGATCCAATTATCATCCCTACTTTCAGGATATGTTTGACTTTTTAGAATTTATTTTTAAAATATTTTATCGAAATCCATACTATTTATGAATAGTACATGCATACTTCATTTTAAACAAATACAAAATGTTCAGGTTTAAAACCATACTGTCATTTGTTGATCTGACATGGAATGACCCTTTTGCTAGTATGATATTAAGTTTAATAAGGCACCAAGTAGTTTTGTAAGTTAATTCAAAAAACTGCATGGGGCCCCATTCTATTGCAGTACTATTAATTTTCCAAGAAAATCTACTGGAGCACACTTGACCATTTCGTTGCTCAGTTATATCCACCCACATGCAAGCTTTCTGTATCTGTGTTCGAACGATGTTCAGAAACCCATTACATTCACACGATATGCAACTTGCAGTTCTAAAAATATCATCAGTTCACTGATGATGAGTTCAACCATAAAATATTTTGATGTCAAATTCATTGTAACTTCTTTACATTTTGCAAATTTTAGGTTCAAAATTAACTTCTTTTAAAGTGATCGCCTGAAATCTGAGTTAACCAACGACCTCCCTATGACCGACCCCCCCCCCCCCCCCGTTTTAAAAGATTTGAATGACAAGCAGTAACATTCTTTAAATGTTCATTTCTTGTTTTTAAGTCATACAGAAGACAATCTCTGTGATATAATTCAATGCAGTCAACTGAAAACTCAGCAATATGTTAAATACCAACTGTTGAATAACTGATGCAATGAATGTCAGAACGGCACACTCACATTTAACACGCCTTGAGTAAGGACAAATTGTTTACAACAGTTAACAATGTATAGTCTACTTTTTCTATTTCCATATCTGTACAGACTTTCTTACAAACAAGTTCTAGAACACATGACTGAGCAAATTAATGAGCATGTACAATAAGATAAAATATGTAAGATGTAGTAGGCCTAGTGATAACAGATGGAGAAATAAACTATTGGTTCTACTAAAGTCTAATGCGAATTAAAAAATAAAAGCTACGTTAATTTTATTGAAAATACAGAAAGAGTTAGCCAATACTACACACTGCCATGAACAAAATAAGAATAAACCATTTTAATGTTTGGTTTTTGTGACAAATTGCAGAAACTATGGACAAAAACACAGTACATAAACTCTTTGATTGGTGCATTGGCAAAACAAAATTGTAAGAAGCAAATTGTACGAAAGAGTTTTCTTTCTGATCAAAGAAAAACCTACAGGGATCTAAGAAACAAAGTAAGTGGGCATAGTTACATTCTAAAACATGAATACAATAAAGTGTTAGAACTGTAGCCTTTTGTGGTAAACCGTTCATTCGGTGAATCTAAGTTACAAATTTAGCACACGGCGAAGATCAATTTTATGGCGTTTAACAAATGCGTACCGGTTGTATACCCTGGTTTAAAACAACAAAACGTTTGTGTCAATAATATCACTACAGAGGCATTATAATGCAGTGTACAATGATCCTCAGCACGACAGCTTACGCAGTACAAAACTATAGACTACTTTGGGAACAATGAATACAAATTTGCTACGGAACACAAAGATTATCGAAAAAAATATCGAGACGTCAAGTGAAAAGAAGGGAGTGGGGTATTTGACAAAAGAATCCCCACAGATGATCGTCAGATTTGAGCTCCAGTGCCACTACGCGTGACCGAAAGTCTTTTTTCTCAATCATTACTAGCCACTATGACAAACTGAGAGTAGGAATTCATAAACGACCATCGATTACACGTAACACTACAGCGTTAATAATATACCCATGAGGCAGATAGTTAAAATCAGTCAAAAGTACAGTGCTACAAAAGATAGTAGTTATTACTCACATTTACTTAACGCTACGTCAGTTATTCTCACGCCCATCGACAAAAACTGCTCTCTTAAACCCTCTTTACTAAACATTTCGAACAACCATTAGAACTGTAAAACGAAATATTGGCGCGCTTCTATGCATTCTTCATTTGTCATTGGCCATTCGTGACCAAAGCTTTTAGCTTCGAAGTACTATTTGTTCCTGAAAGATTTTCTGCAGCCGGTAACACAGATAGTGGCATATTGCAATTATGATTTAGCTGCATGTGCGAATTCCAAGTTTTTAGTGGCGCAACTTAACAGACGCAACTATTGTCACATAAAGCTCAACTTCGCTGCAATTCGTTGCGCCACTTTCCTTCCACCGATACTCCCTGGTGGCAGTATTTCGAAAGACGAGGATTCTGTTGCAGTTATCGTGGAGTAATTGCTGCTGTACTCCATTCGATTTCACTGTTTCCGTTTTATAACTGAAAAAACTAGAACAGAGGTCGACATGTAAGCTTTCACAGCTTGTGGAACTAAAAGAACGGCAACTTATATTTTGTTTTCTGCAGCGGTGTGTGTGTGTGTGTGTGTGTGTGTGTGTGTGTGTGCGCGCGGTGGGGGGGATTTACAAACCAATGACAAATTCCACAATCTTAAAAGATTTTTAAAGGAATTAATAACTAAACTTAATATATGTAATCAAAAAAAGCGACTCGTATAAGCTTCATGATTTGTGAGACCAAACAATCTATAAATCGTGTATTATATTCAGAAAATAGCTCCGGAGTGGGATGTGGTAGTTGTTAAACTAAAGATTAGTTATTCAAAATGTCTGTAGCAATAGATACACTAAGACTCTAAAATCTTGGATGATATTTACATATCAGCTCTTGGTTAGTTTGCCATTGCAGACAGCATTTTCGTCTCTGTCTGTTGTTTCTTTTACAAATGTGTTTGTTGCTCCTGACTTATCCCTGTGCTAAATCTATTTTCGAATCTAATATTTGAGTTCTGTCTTCCTTGTATTTAACTATTGTCACAGCTGTAATGCTATAACCCGCAATACAACATTCATATCAGCCCATATGATTTCAGTTGACACCATACTGAAAATTGTGCAACTACGTAGAATTTGTGGCGACCTGTATGCACGGTAGCTCACAATGTCACTACAGAAAGTCACAAGGTGGGCGCCACATTAGATGATTCGGTGAACCCTGCTTAAAGCCAGGTACCCACCGACACGAAAAATTGCACAAGCATCTCCAGAAACGTTCAACGCCCATTGTCAGCAGAGGATAGGTGGTGTCTCTCTTTAGACTCAAATTACGTCCTTACAATATACCGGATGATTATAATTAAATTTCCCTATTTAACAAATTATAGCACATAAACTAATTACTGCACGAGTACCAAACTTGGTAGCATTAATATCAAGGACGTGGAAAAGAGAAATAATGCAGAATCAATTCAAGTCAAACACTTTTAATTTGGTGCTATGGTGCAGCATACCGTTACTCCTACAAAAGGGGTCAATATGGCGCCCATCAGTGTCCAGAAGAATCTGAAAGCACAGTATTGCATTCTGCGCAGCAAAACGAAGCATGTCTGTAGGTATGCTGGCTACCTCTCTTGATATGCTGTGCTTCAGACCAGCACATGTGTGAATGTTCCGCTGCTAAACCCTGTCCTTCAAGTAGCCCCACAACCAGAAATCAAAGAGAATAAGATCACATGATGGTGCTGGCCAAGCATTTGGAAATGATCGGCTGATAATTCGATCGTTTCCAAATGTGTTTCAGAGAAGTGGATGAACTTCACGAGTGAAGGGTGGTAGGACGACATCTTGCATGAAAACTGTTGAGTTTAATGTGTGTTTCTCTGTAGGGCAGGTATGACATGCTGACGAAGCATATCACAATAATGCTAGCCTATCACACTGCACGTCTTTGGTCATTTAGTGACAACCTGTTCAAAAAGAATGGCCCAGTGATGAACATAGCTATGAAATCACACCATACAGTGACACATTCACCATACAGAGGAACTTGATATGCAGTGAACGGACGTGAAGATCCCCCCACACTGTGTTTTCACCTCACACATCAGAGAAAAATGAGCTTTATCTGTCCATTGGTTTGTCCAGGGTCGGCCCTCATCAACTTTAATCCATTTGAGAAAATGGAGAGCAAAGTCAACAAGTCGTTGTATTTCCTATGGTGCAAGCTGCTGTACGATATGGATCTTGTACAGAAACCATTTGAGAATGGTTCGAAGCACCTTTCATACAGTGGACCACGGGAAGTTCAACTGTTGTGACAGCATGTGCAGTGCCTGACTGTTGGGATATGTGTGCGGCATTGTCTGCCATAGCAACAGTGATTTCATCAACCACCTGTCATGCACCCAGTCGTCGACCTATTCCTGGAGTGACACCCAGTACTCCAGTTGATTCGAACTTCTTCATTATGCTCCGCAAAGCAGGTGGGGAAAGAGGACCCTTCCATAATCCTTTCAGCTGTCGATATTCTCGAAGTGCAGCTGCAGCATCACCATTGTTTTGATAATATAGCTTCATAAATAATGCCATACTCCTTTTGTCCAAGCTCATGTTGACACATTAACAAATGCACTGCAACTAGCCAGGTGTTTTAGACTATGAACCATGATGGGTGATCACGGCGCCTGGTGGCCATAATGGAATCTGGAAGGTGGCGCTGTAAAACATGGAAATCGTGCACCCCATGCTCTGCACATTAAGCCTACCAAGTTTGGTACTAGTATGATAATTAATTTCCATGCTATAATGTGTTAAATAGGGAAAGTTTAGTTATAATCACCTGATAAATAATTGTTTAAACAAATAAAGCAATTAGTGTGCTCGTTAATGTGTTTGTGAAGGTTTGTTCATGATCTCACAGAAACGTTAACAAAGAGACAACTAGCGTATACTAAACTGAATTTACATAGAAATCATTTTGTGGTAAAGCATTCTAATACAAGAGTTAAGTTCAGTATACACTGGGTTTCAGCAGAAGCAAACTAGAAGCAACGTTTACTTTAGATGAACGTCCACACATCACTTCACTTAGTACAGGCTTGAACAGTGAAATTTACATTATGAGGAGTAGTAGTAATAGTGGTGGCTTTATACAGACATTGATCAACAATTACTAGGATACTGAAAATGTCTTCACATTGCAATTAGAACCAGAAAAGCAGGCAATCATAATTATAAATATGTACAGGGCACCAGTACGAAATATCCCAAAATTCCTTGCTCAGCTGGAAACTGTCCTTGTAAAAATTTACAAGAATAACAGTAAGATTATTTTATATGGGGATTTTAGCCTGGACTTTCCATTACAGAAGTGTTCAAGTGGATCGAACACGATGGCGTCGTCCTGAACAAGGCTAAATGTGTCTTTGGCCAGCCCCAGGTGAATTTACTAGAGCATAGAATAACAGCAGCAGCATCTCTACCGCTACCAGAGAAGGTGGATCCTTCTTAAGGATTTCACGCCCAAATACGGCCAAGGAATTGCCTTGATTCCATAGTACATTAAATTTTTATTATCGCCACTTACCACACTCTGCTGTGTTACAGGAGATGTTAACTGCAGCACTCACCGGCCCAAAGAACAATGATAACTCGCCTATAGCATGAACTGATATAATGTGTATGGCGTTTGAAACAGGCAAAAAGAGCATCGCAGAAGCCCCACTTCTGGCGCATCCTTGCCTTTTGCATCTTTGGCACTAGTAATAGCCGCGCGGAGCGACCGCATGGTTTGAGGCGCCATGTCAGGCATTGCGCGGCCCCTCCCGCCTGAGGTTCGAGTTCTGCTTCGGGCATGGGTGTGTGTTGTTCTTCGCATAAGTTAGTTTAAGTGTGTAAGTCTAGGGACCGATGATCTCAGCAGTTTGGTCCCTCAGGAATTCACACACACACTAGTGATTGTCGCTAGCCAGATGGCGATCAGCGCAGCATTGTAACAATTGTGTAGTGACACATGACAGCCACTCGCATTTTCCTCGCAAGTTATGGAGTGCCTACGACAGAGAACTTCTGGCTCTTTATGGGTCTATCAAATATTTAAGGAATCACCTAGAAGATAGAGACATTATTATCTACACGAACCACAAATGGCTAATTTACTCCTTTCGCCGAAACAAAATGAAATGTTTACCTAGGAGAACACGAAGAGTTACTATTTATCTAGTATTTCAGCACAGACGTCCATCACATCTCCGACATTGACAGTGTGGTGGCCGATTATTTATCTCTGGTTGGAAGCATTACTAGCATGATCTATTACATCAAACTCATCGCCACTCAAAATCAGATCAAGAACTACAGGGACTTTTATCAGCAGGAACATCTGCATTGGATCTCCAACTTGTCCAAATTCCAGGGAGTGATTTCAAGCTGTATTGTGAAACGACCAATTCAAAACTGCGGCCGTTCCTACCTAATCCCTTTAGAAGTGATGTCTTAAGTATGTTACGGGACTTGTGTCACCCCTGTGTTTTATCGACGACCCGCCTAGTCATGAAACGTTACGTGTGGCCGAGAATACAGAAAGAATGCTGTGATAGGGCGAGATGTTCTCTCAACAAGCAAATGCTTCGAGTACACCACTACATATAAGCACTGACAGGAAATTTTCCGCTCGCGACGGCTTGTTTCACTCACGTCCACATTGACGTCGCTGGTCCATTTCCACCGTGCAACGGGCAACATTACACGCTTGTAATGAGAGATTGTTATACGCACTGTATGGAAGCTGCACCACTGGAGAAACAGCAGAAACTCAGGTATTCGCTTTCATGTCGTATTGGGTGTTGCGCTTTGGCTGTCCATTCCACGACAGAGGACAACAATTTGAATCCTACCTGTTCAGACAGCTCGTGAAATTTTGCAGCACGTATCACCACAGAACGATGAACTATCACACAGTCAGTAATGGGATGACTGAGAGATGGCACTGCTGACTTACGGCAGCACTAATGTGTCATGATGCTGAGTGAACCAGAGTCCTTTCCACGAAACCACTCGGCCTCCGAAACACTTTCAGATCGGATCTAGACGCTTCTTAGGCGAAACTGGTGCACAGAGAGACGTTGAGGCTCCGAGGAGAATTCGTGGAAACAAACACTCCATCACAACCAAGAGAATATCAGCCAGATTACCTATGCTGACTGCAAGAGCACATGGCGCGAATCCACCCACACCAGACTCACAGACGTGATACGGCTAGCACTTTCGTGCATCAAGACTTGAAAACCTGTTCACGTGTCATGTTATGCCTGGAAGGAGTCAAACAGTCATTGCAGCTGCCATATTCAGGACCCTATCATGTAGTCAAAAGGGGAGACAAGACACTTGACATTTCAGAAATGGAAAGGTGACCATTGTTGCTATAGAAAGGGTTAAACCAGCTTATGTCTTCCAAGAAGCAACAAAGTCAAAACTTCCAAGACTACAGTCTCACCCAACAATCACCTCACCACTGCCTTCACAGCCAGTGGCACGAATTACGTTAGCAGAGCTGACAATACATACCTCAAGATCCAGTCATTGCATCAACTTTCCAGCCCACTATTTGGATAATTTTCTACTTTCTCCATGGGGGCTTATGTGGCGACATTGTGCAGTTACTTAGTGTTGAATCATGCATGCCATGCCCATGTGTTTGCAAACACTGCACTGTGAAACATTTAGAGTGAGATATAAGGGCACTGTGTTTTGTATATATGTGTTTTGGTTTTGTTATTAATTGATTATGCTTTTTATGTTTTATGTCTACCGTACATGTTGTGGAGCTGGTGCATACTTAAGAGATAACGCTGATGCTTTGTTCTCAGTACGTTCAATGATTTGGAAGAGCAAGCTCGGAATGATCAAACAGGCTTGTATTTCTCTCTGTCTTCTGTGGCTGTGATCAATAAAATAATGTTAATTTTTGAGGGAGTTTATGTGTAGTTTTGTTCTGTTGTATTGATACATGAAGTCAAACGACAATCTGCACAGCTTATACCAACAAACAGCAAGACATTTATGTCTTGCTTTAACTTACACTCAGTTATCTCATTTCCAGCAAGGGTATATATGACTGCAGCAAAACTGCTATTGACAGTATTTTTCTGGACTCACACAATATTATGATGTAAAAATACAGGCTGTAGTAAATGACCTAACTGAACACGATGGTCTCATAGCAGCCCTAAAACATGTTAACAGAAGATGGTTACTGCACACACCCAAGTCAGGCATCTTGGAATTATAAACAATGATTCCAATAATATGTTCAGAAATATCCTGCAACAGGGACGATATGAAGAAGTCTACAATGAAGATATTGTGGATAAGAAATTGCACTCATTTTTGAATCTAGCTTTTGACTTTGAAGCCAGCTTCCCTGCAAGATAAATCAAAATTAAATCAAATGTCAAAAGGCCAAAACTCTTGATAACATCAGAGACTAAAATATTATGTGTGCTAGAAAGAGGGAACTTACCAAGAATAGAGGAATAGTACACCCAAGGCAGTGAAAACAAACTATAAGATATATTGCAAAATCTTAAATTGTCTAATCAAGAAGGCGAAAATTTGCATTACACACAGCAAATTACCAGGCCAAAAAATAAAACGAATACCATGCAAGAAATCATAAAATGTGAAACAATTAAAAACAAAATATCAGACGAGTTAGGGGTAGTGCAGTTCATAGAAAATGGAACAGATCACAATAATATGAAAAGGACTGCCTCTGAATTCAATAAAATTTTCTTCTCTATACCCATCATACACCACAAATCCCCAACACCCAACGAAATTATAAAAATGATCAGATCCCTGAAAAGGAAAAGCTTTTCTGGGTACTACAGAATATCTAATAGGGCACTAAAAATATATGGTGATTTAATCAGCAACATATTATGCTATTTGTGTAACCAGTCTATCGAAACTTGTGTTTCCTAATAGATTAAAACGTACCAGTGTGATGCCAATACACAAAGCTGGTGAGAGATGTGTGATACCTAACTATCAGCCCATCTCTCTGCTGCCAGTTCTTTCAAAAATATTTCAGATGGTAATGTATAACAGGCTATTGAAACTCAGTATACTCTGGCTCATTGACACCCTCCCAATTTGGTTTTTGCAAGGGGCTGTCCACAGTGGAAGCAATATACAGTCCACAAAAGAAAGATTAACTGAACTGTAGCAGGTATCTTGCAAGCATTTCTGTGATCTCGCTCAAGCTTTAAACTGTGTAAAACATGACAAAAAATATTAGTACCCCAATACATTGTGCCATCAAAGATCAACCATTAGCATGGCTAGAATCCTGCTTACATAACAAAAACCAAAGAGTCGCCTTAACTGGTGAAACAATAAACCAAGTGCAGGGAACTATTAAGTATGGTGTTTCCCAATGCCTGATCCTTGACCACTGATCTTCTTAGCTTACATCAATGACCTACCAGTAAACAACAATGCAAACATAGAAATGCTTGCTGATAACACATGTACATCGATGAAGGGCACGAAATCCTCAATGCAGATTACAACTGAAACAGTAACACAACAAATAAACAGATGATTTTCAGTAAATAGTCTACCATTAAGCATCTCAAAAACAAATTTAATGCAGCTTCAGTGAGAAAACAGCAAGCTAAAGGCACTTGAAATTGATATCAATGGTCAGAAAATAAATGGAACTTCACATCTAATATTTATGGAATACAAATGAATAATACATTAACATGGAATCAACATATTGATTACACTGAACAACAAATTTTAAGTGAAAGTCTTACATTGCATGATTTTGAGTTAGTTATGTTTATTTCAGTATAAAATGGTACAAAATCATAATATTCATAAATATTTAGCTTTAGTTTTTTTTTAAAGTAATCTACATTTTTGTATAAATAACTCACTAACTAAATATGTATTCATGTTCCAAGATTCAGCATAATAAATTTTAAGTGGATAATTACTTGAAATATGTTATGTGTTATGCATTGATAAATTTTAGCGCCATTCTGGAAGTACAACAGTAAAATATTAAGAAAAAATAAAGATAATGTAGCATGAATAAAAATACTCTGTAAGCGACTTTGTTCCAGAACTATATAAAATACAAAAGAAAATATATAAATTAACTGGTCACAAATGTATATAAAGGATTACAAATGTTAAATGTCTATATGTACAGTATATACAATTACTTATTTTGTTCAGAGCTAAATTCAGAAGATGATCGTTATCGCTTGCCTTGACATTTATACACATACTCGGGAACATCCCTTATGACAGTCCAGCAGTACTCTGCTAAAATAGTAGGGCTCCACTTTCTGGCATACCTCTTCTCAAATGTGGCAATATCTTGATGAAATCTATTCCCATGTTCATCACTTATTGCACTAGAATCATTGGGGAAAAAGTCAAGATGACTACGTAAGAAATGCATTTTCAATTACATGTTGCTACCAAGTTTTTCAGTAGGTGACAACATGCTATCTACAATCTCCTTGTAATTTATTACTCGTTTGTTCCCTAAGAACTGTAAACAGACTGTCTTAAATTATTCTCGTGCAAGCTTCTCATCACTTTCTGTGATTCCATTGAAAGTATTGTCCCAAAAAGCTCTCGAATCTGTGGGCCTACAAGGACGCCCTTATTTACTTTGGCATCACTTATGTAAGGGAATTTTGCCTTAAGTACTTAAATGCGTCATCATCTTTGTTCACTCCCTTAGCAAAGTTTTTTATGAGACACAAGAGCGGGAGCAGAATCTTTATTAGGGTCTATTAGAGATTCATTCTTAAGTTTCTTTATACCTGGTTGAAGAGATTTTCTGGTGGGATATTCATGTTTACTGTAATGAGATTCACGAGCTCGGCTACCCCATTCACAGAGAAAGCAGCAATATTTAGTATACCCTTACTGCAGGCCTAATAGCAGTGCAACTGAGAGTCATTATACTTGATGGCTTCTAGTAAAATTTTCATGTTTTGGTATAATTCTCTCATATGAACACTATGCCAAACCGGAATAAAAGGAAGTTCATTACCAATATGTAAAAGCACTGCTTGTAAGTTCAACATTGATGAATGAGTCTCCACTCATCAGGGCCATAATTCATTTGACATTTATATCCACACATGCCATAAGACTACCTTGCATGATAAAAACAGGAGTGAATTGTTGCTCTCTTCTGTGGTGGAATGAAACTTTTACATTAGTTTCCAGACAATTCTGATGCTGCAGCCTTGATGCTAAAATCTCAGCCTTAGCTTTACAGAGCTCCGAATCTCTAATGAGACGATTTTTGTGGATCATCAGTGGATGATATATTTGGAATAAACTCTAGATCTTGTGATGTGCATGGTTCAGGACATTCAGAAGTAATCTCGTACTCTGCTGTTGGTTCAGGTATTGGCAATCCTTCCTCACATAGAAATGGACATATGGCAGATGGAATGTTAGGATAGATCATTGTCCACTTCTTCTTCTTAGACATTCCCTTCTTGATAGGAGGGACCATACAAAAGTATCAGTCACTGACATGGTTAGTTGACTCACGCCAGATCATGGTCACTGCAAAGGGCACTGAACGTCCTTTCCCATGCATTCAGTTCCTGCAGTTGCTGGCACAAGTAAGCTTTTTTAATCAATGGAGTTATTTGCTGTTTTTGTGAAGCAAATGTCACTTCTCCAAAAAAATAGCAAAATGTGTCAGAACTGTTAACACAAACGTGCGGCATTTTTGTTCACTTCAATAGCAGTCAACTTGAACAACTGGTAGATAATCTGGAAACAAATGTGCAAAATTTATTACATCCATTAATAAAGTCACTGAAGTTGAAGAGGAGGGAGATGAAAAAAACACTAAAATTGGTAGTACCAAAATGTTTATATCATAATATTGCACACCAGTAAGACCGGGGACAATAATATAATCCACTGTTACTAGTTATTATGACTTTGACAAACCATTACAATATTTGATTTTAAACTTAACATAAAAATCCATATATAACTATCTCACTGTAATAAAACAGTGGAAAATGTAAAATAGAGCTAATTTTGAATTGTCTTTTGTGATATTCGCGATCAGCACATTAGTATTGATAGGAATTGGCTATTTTCATTCGATTTACATTTTCATTGTAGCACAGTGTCATCTGCTCAAGAAAGTATGCTCTACATGCTTTGTTGACATGGAAATAATAATGTTGTCATATTTATAATGTTTCCACTCTCTGATCTTGTATGGTATAATACTCTGGGGAAATGCTGAAAAAGTAGAAACAGTTTTTGAAAGACAATTAAGAGAGCTATGAGGTTGATCTGTGGTATTTCAAATCACATATCCTCTATGTACCTAATCCAAGATACTTGGGATATTGACACTCACAAGCCAGTACAGCTACCCATTAAAAATATTTGTAATCAGCAACAAAAATTTTTGCAAACTAACTGTGATATTTACAATCATGACAAACAGCAGAAGCAAAGCCTTCACAAAGATTCAGTAACTCTCAATGCAGTACAAAAAGGAGTTATCCAAGTTGCAAAAAATTTACAATAAGCTCCCAGTGTATATAAAAAGGTCACTGACAATCCTCATGTATCCAAGAGGAAACTAAAAAAAAATCCTCATAAACCATACTGTATATAAATTTTACGAATCTATAGAGATATAAGTTTTGTAAACTCTGTATTATATTATAAATGTATTTCAGTTAAATACTAATATATGTAATATTGTATATCACACATGTATATTATCTGTAATATTGTTGATTTTCTTGAAACTTTCAATGTAATGTCATAAGCAACTGGGGTCATACGTAATATTGTATTCATTGACTTGTCCTTGCCCTTGTCTTTGTACAGAACATAATTTAACAGATCTAAATAAAAATCAAATCAAATCAAGAACAAAAAAAACATAACTGATATACAGTGATAAGACACAAAATTATGACCACAGGCCACTGTGACGTTGAACATAGCCTGTGGCGTTTTGGGTAGGTGACACACGAACAAAAGCATGTAAGGGGAGCAGAAATGGACAGGGTATCACCCTAGCGAAAATATGGACTGCAAATAGGGAAATCTATTGACATAATCGACTTTGACAAAGGGCAGTTTATTCTTACACAGAGCCTGTGAACGAATATCTCGAAAACGGCGAAGCTGGTTGAATGTTCACATGGTACTGTCATAACCATCTATGGATATACGTAAAACAATAGACAAACTACCACTAGGCGCTAAATGGCTGAAAGTCCATGACTCTTCACAGAACTTACGGTTCAGAGGCCTGTCTTTTCTGTAAAGTATGATGCTGTTAGGTGTGATCTGTGGCATCTCTACCTAAAGAGGACAGTGCTGGTGCAGGCACAAGTGGAGCACACTGTTCATCGTATATTCTCAAACAAGGAGCTCTGCAGCAGACCACCCCTACGTCTTCATACGCTGACCCAACGACATCGTCAGTTACGATTGCAGTGGGTAGGGGACCATAGTGATTCAACCGACGATCAATGGAAATCTGTCGGCTCTTTAGGCTAATCACATTTCTGCTACAACAGGACACTGGTCGCCTCCACAAGCGCCATCATCGAGGTGAGCGATGGCTCGAAACTTGCAGCACGCCACGGATGCGGGCTGATGGGAGCAGCATAATGGTATTCTATGGGAGACATTCTCCTGCACTTGCATGGGACATGTGACAGGATTGGAGACACGCTGACAGCTACAAACCACCTGCATCCTCTCATGTTTGAAGTTTTCCCCAATGACGATGTCATCTTTTAGAAGAATAACTGTCTGTGTCTCGGAGCTATGACGGTTTGACGAGCATTCTGGCGAACTCAGATCGAAATCCCGATGACCAAATCCTATAGAAACAATTTGGGTCACTATCAGGAGCCATCACTAAATACACAAAACAGTGGCCGGTTATTTACGCAAATTACATGTCCTGTGCATAGGCATCTAATACCATATACCTTCACAAACCTACCAACAAACTGTCAGATCTATAATACGCAGAACGAGTGATGTATTTTTTTCCAAAGATGGAAAAACATGCTATTAAGTAGGTGATCACAATGTTTAGGCTCATCAATGGATACAGACATTTACATACTTACAGATCTAGTTTGACATGGATAGGATAGGTAGATTTCTGTGGCCTTATAGTAAAACCATCCTGGTATTTGAGTGATGTAATTTAGGAAAATCACAGAAAACGTAAATCAGGGTAGCTGGAAGAAGGTTGTAGCTTCGAACCTTCCAAATAAAATGCCAGTCTGTTTAATACAGTGCTACCTTATTTGGTTCGTTCCTAGTATATAAAATTTATTTACAGTTGCAAATACAAGCAATTATCAGTCGTCTAAGGGAACGACGAAAATGGAAATTTGTGCTGGACCAGCACCCAGACCCTGATTTCCCACTTTGTGCAAGTGGTTGCCTTAATTGCTTTGGCTATCCATGTTTGATTCGAGGCTGGATTCAAACTTCCAAATGTTGTAATTTCGGTGTCACATCCTGTGCTCATACACACATTAGTATTTGGGCAGTGGGGGTTCTGGCCCAAAGTACCGTTATCCATGCTATGCAGTATTTGGACAGTTTACATGTTGATTTTGTATCTGCACATCTGTGTACTGCATTCTTTAGGAGGGGTTGCATGTCTGTATTGAAATTATTTCGATATGTTAGGAGTTGTTTGCTTGTCTGCAGAGCATTATTTAGGAGTAGTTTACAGATCTGTAGGCTGCGTGGAATGACCCCAAGCATGTCAGAGCGTGTGTTTTGTATCAGTGTGATAAATATACTCCATCCCTAAATAAATTGTTCCAAAATAAATAAAGTACTCTCCTTCCTTACTCTATCCAGCAGCGAAGAGCAGGTGTAGTCATTTTCATGCCATTTTCCCCCTCCAGACAGCCATCTTGGATTACATCATAGGAGGGATGACAGCACCCTCTTGTGGCAGTACTGTGTACTAGGTCCATTCCTCATGGTGACCACACTGTCTGCAGAATAAAGACTTATGTCGAGCACAGACAGAGTCCTTTTCCTGCCATTTCCCCCACCCCAGACCGTCATCTTGGATTATGTCACAGAACGGACGACAGCGCACTCTGGTGGCAGTACTGTGTACTAGACCAGTTGGACTCCATACCATGTGGTGAACACTCTATTTACCGCCATCTTGGATAATGGTACTTGTATCATGGCGGCCATCTTGGATTAAGCTGTGGATGAGAGCATCCCCTGGTGGTGGTACTGTGTGCTAGGTCAGTTGGGCTCTGGACCTCGTGGCAGACAAACTGGATTGTGGTAGTCCCTCAAATTGTTTAAATAAAAACTAGTGCATGATTTCAACATTTGATGATTAGCAATCATGTTTGCAGAGTCTTTAAGATGGATTATTATTTTGACGATTTACGAGTTGTTTTTCTCTCTGGACTTAAATGTATTACATTATTAACGAGTGGTTTTCAGGTCTGCAGGCAGTGTGGCATGTCAGAGCGTGTGTCCTGTATCACTGTGATACTATCTCTCGAAATTTGACCCTATATAAATTGTCCCAAAATAAATAAAGTACACTCCTTCCTCTCTCCAACAGCCCAGTGCAGGCTGGGTCCTTTTCCCACCAATCCCTAGGAAGAGGTGGTGTTCAGATGATTTAGGTTAGTGGAGGTAGTCCTAGTCCTAGTCTTTCCCATCATATTCTTAGGTTAGTAGAGATAGCCCAAGTGACCTTTCTTTACCATCAAAATTCAAATTTCCCTCCAATGCCCACGAGGAGGTGCTGGTCAGATGACTTAGATTAGTGGAGGTGACCTTTCTTTCCCACCATTTTCTCAGATTAGTAGAGATACCCCCAATTGACCTATTTCACAGTCAAAATTAAACTTGGCGCCAGTTCGTAGGATGAGATGGCAGTCAGATGAATTAGGTTAGTAGGGGTAGCCCAACTGAACTATTTTCCCGCCATTTTCTTAGGTTAGTAGAGGTAACTGTGGTGTGATGCATTGTCCTGTTCGTATTTGAACTTCCCGCCATTTTTCTGGGGGAGGGGAGGGGGGTTAGGTTAGTTGAGGTAGCCCATTCGACCTATCTTCCAGCCAAAATTGAAACTTCCCACCAAAATCCACCATCTTGGATGACATCATGACCACCATCTTGGATGATGTCATCGCCGCCATATTGGATAACAGTACTTTGGGCCAGACCCCCTTGCCCCAATACTCGCATTATGTAATTTCTGAACAGTGGAGGACATTTTAATAGGAAGTCACTGCTGATAGTGGCTGATAAATGCTACACTTTAGTGTCTGTGTTGTTAAGAAGAACAGTGCAACGTTCCTTGAGATATGCATGCGTATGCCATTATGAAATACGTGAAATAATCATCAGCTGTATAAGTAATGGCGACAATGAAAATCAGTGCCAGAACAGGACCGGAACCTGGATTTCTTGTTTTGTGCAAGGGATCACCTTAACCTCTTTGTCTATGTGTCCACAACTCACAACCAAACCCAAACTTCCACATGTCGTTGTTCCTGTGTCACAACTTGTACTCATGCTCACATTATGTAATTCTTGTACAAGGAAGGACATTTTAATCGAATGTCACTGCGTGGTATCAATAGATAAATACGATATTGCAGTATGAGTACAGTTTGTGGCACAGGAACGACGACATATGGAAGTTTGGCTCACTGTTCGCTTACCACCCTTCTGGCCACACAATCTGGTGCTGTGGTTCGCGTAAGTGGGAACCAGCTTTCTCTATGAGGGCATTATACAAATTCCACCAAATTAGCGACTGTGATTAACCATCTGGATCATAAATAAGCTGCAGAGATTGAAGACACGATCACTGCTCCACCTACGATAGAAGCTTATGAGAAACTGAAGGTGGAACTGGTCCGTAAAGTGTCTGCATCGCAAGACAATAAGGTGTCTGCATCGCAAGACAAACGCATTAGGCAAGTTCTAATGCAAGAAGACATTGGCGATACCAGATCGTCGCAATACTTGAGACACTTATGGGGTAAGGTTGATACTGGTACCATGCCTCATATTCTTCAGTATACATTGTAGAGTGGCTCCCTGTTGCCTTGAGTGAAGGCTATTATAGTGTTTCAAACCGACATAGCCTAAGACGCAGTGACTGAATCGGCTGCTAAGATATTCGATGAAATGACGCCTGTACCAGTAAATCTGCCAGAGTTGATTTGTTAACTAAACAGATCGGTGGTCAAGACAGAGAATGTTACCTTAGCAGATCTAGACGCCACTCGTGAACTACGTTCTCAATGTCTAGAACAGGCCAACACTCCATCTGTTGGTACCACAAAAGACTTCGTGACGAGGCGCGTAAATATGCCTACCCAAATGCCACTAGCAGTCAGATGCAGGCATATCAACCAATTACAGACTATGTCACAGAACCTATTCGTAAGCGACAGCTAGTCAGGACATAAAATACCTAGTGGATAATCGATTTCTATGCACACAGTCACACATCAAGTCACCACCAACCACTTCCTGCCTGACCACAGCTAATAATTCCACCATACTGACATACAGTATACTGAAGATCAAGTTAGATCTTGGGCTGCAGCGTGACCTAGTGTGCGACTTTACAATTGCGGATGTGTCAGAACACACAATAGCAGAAGGGTCTTCTAGCATATTTCAAGGTATTTCCAAAAGTGGTGAATGTGTGGCTCATTGACATCATCACCAGGCGGCAATAAAACGAATCAACTCGCACAGCCAAGCCAGTACAATAATAAATGGTGAGTATGTGGACTTACTGTGGAAATTCCCAGTCCTGATGCGATCTCCTGGAGCGCCGAAAGATGTACATCACGACACAGTGCATTACATTAAAATTACCAATGGGTCACTAGTATCCTGTCGACCCCAATATTTGGACCCAGATCACCTAGCTGTAGCATAAGCAGTTTTCGACGGTATAGTTCAGAGAGGTGTTATGCACTCATCTAGTAGCCCTTGGTAACCTCATTTCACTTAGTCCCTAACAAGTATGCTACATGGCACCCATGAGGTTACTATCGAGCCATCACTGCCAGAACTGAACCAGACGGATACCACACATCCTTGCTATGACATTACAATTACACGTTAAGTGGTGAGACTTTATTCAGTGCACCAGATTTTGCCAAGATGTACACTTAGTAGAAGAGGGAGACATACCAAAATGACCACAACACCCCATCTGACCTAATCGAGAGTTGTTTCATAATGTTTGGCCTACGAAGTGCCACACAAACTTGGCAAAGGTTTGTAGACTCTGTATTATAAGGTCTCCCCTTTTGCTGTGCATATCTGTATTATATTCTGGTATTCTCTGCCCCACCAGAAAACATCAGCAGCATCTAACTAAAGTGTCTGAATAGTTAGAACAGTGTTGCTTGATTCTGAAAATTGCCAAATGCATTTTTGGACAAACACAACTTAACTTCTGGGCCATTAGATCTAATCGTTAGGTTCAGTACCATACTTAAGAAATTTGAAGCCTCTCGAAAGTCGCACTACTAAATACCTTTAAAGAATTACGTTTTTTTCTTGATGCACTTAATTTCCATCGGTGATACCTGCCACATCCAGCTAATTTGCAAGAACCGTTAATGGCATGCACTCACTGGCCTAAAGAGCGAACGTTGCTCGCCAGTTCCATGAACAGATAATATGATCTCCGCTTTTGAATCAGTCATGCAGAGCATAGCGGATGCTGCATTACTCACACACTCCTAGACAAATGCACCCTTCATGTTAGTGGTCGATGTGAGCCAGACAGAGACTGTGGGGCATTAGAACGACTGTGTGATGGTGCATTTCAGCTGACAGCTTTTTTCTCCCACAAAGTATCACAGTCACAACAGAAATGGAACACTTATGACAGATGACATGTGGTATCTACGAGGCTACTAAATACTTTTGACCCCACATGGGAGCCAGGTAGTTTAACATTTATACTGACAATAAGATAATTACATATGCTTTCCACCAAAGCAATCTCATTTGTTCATCTCGGAAGTACAATACATAGCCCAGCCCAGGTCAGCACGAATGTTAGACATATTTGTGGGATCAACAACATAGTAGCCTTACCAATGTCAGCAGCATCTCACGTACAATTCACTTCACTCAAACTTGCTGAAGCACAACAAGAGCTGTGCAGTCAACTGGAAGATTCATCACCAGCATTGGGCCTCCAATTAGTTGATGTTCCTGGGGCTAAGTGTGACATGCCAAATGGTAAACCTGATCCTTTCCTACCTACCGCTTTCTGAAGATGTGCATTTGACAATCTACATAATCTTTGTCATTCTGGAGTCGAAATGACAACTCGCCTAATTTCACACTGACATGATGGCTGGGCATCCGAAAAGACTGGCGGGAATGGACTCAAACGTGCATCAAATGTCAATGAATCAGTGTTAATGGCCATGTGTACACATTGGTGGGACACTTTTTTGATGCAACTGCTCGCTTCGAGCACGTCCATACTGACTTCATAGGCCCTCTACCTCCATCCAAGGGCCAATGTTACTTGTTGACAATCATTGACCACTTCATCCACTGATCAGAAGCTGCGCAAGTAGGTAATATTTCACCAGGGACTTTAGCATCCACCATTGTTTCCACCTGGAAACCCCCCTTTTGGCTGTTCTCTACACCTTATGACAGACCGCAGTAGCAATTCGTGTCTGATCTGTTAACCCAGTTCACTAAATTCGTACATCATAATACACCATAAGACCACAAGCTACCACTCAGCCAGTAAGGGGATGTTAGAGGCTGGAATTGTTCTCTGAAAGTAGGCCTCACATGCTACGATATGAACTAGACTGCCCTCTGCTAATGGTTTTACTCGGTCTGGGAATACCTACAAACCATATTCACATTCTTCAGCAGCCAAATTAGTACGCAGCACAGCTTTACACTACCAGGAGACTTTGTGTATGCTCATTCTCTACAGCTGCCCGACCATCTACATCTACATCTACATCTGGATCTACATCTACATGTACATCTGAATGGCTAGTCTGAAAATCTCACAGAGGGTTCATCGAACCACCTCCACACAAATTCTCTATTATTCCACTCATGAGCAGAGCGTGGAAGAAACAAACACCTATGTCTTTCTGTATGAGCTCTGATTTGCCTTATGTTATTATGATGGTTGTTTCACCCTATGTAGATCAGAGTCAACAAAATATTGTCCCATTTAGAGGACAAAATTCAATACTTCGTGTGGGTAAAGAGCTAGTTGTGTTTCACAAGAACGATGTTTTCAAAATCCTTGTTGAGTACATGTCAATAGACTCAATAGGGACTATATTAATCAACTGAGGGAACACAATTCTTGTATTTGTCCCTCACAAGCATCAACACACAGTTTTTAGGTACGTACATGAGGACTTAGATTAGCTCACACACCCGTATGTTCTTCAACAAGAGCCTACCGAGTGAGGTGGCGCAGTGGTTAGACACTGGACTGGCATTCGGAAGGACTACGGTTCAATCCTGCGTCCGGCCATTCTGATTTAGGGTTTCCATGATTTCCCTAAATCGCTCAAGGCAAATTCCGGGATGGTTCCTTTGAAAGGGCACGGCCGACTACCTCCCCCATCCTTCCCTAATCCGATGAGACCGATGACCTCGCTGTCTGGTCTCGTTCTTCAAACAACCCATCCCCAAGAAGAGCTACTTACTGCTATACCGTGACGCCAATCTACTGAAGCACCACAACCATCATCAACAATGGCACCAGCACCTTCACCAGCCACGACAGACAGACCTCCAGGATGCACAATGTTATCTGGTCGACAAGACTACTTTTGGGCAAGCTTCTTAGATGACTCTGCATTTCTCCTGAGGTGTCTGGAGTAGCAGCCAAGATCACTGCTTCTTAATGTAGTGCAGTATTATGTGGTGCTGCAAGTGCTTATTACATTGTGCTGTCAAAATATCTTCATGTCAACAGCAAGGCACTGTATTCCACAACGAAATAATGTTCACTGTTAGACTGAACCTTTTATTTTTCTTGATGATAGATAATTCTTAAGAAAAGGCTAATTGTCTGGTCAATTCTATTTGGAGATCATTGTACCATAAAGTAAAACTTCTCAAAGCAGAGTTCTCTTTCGACAACATATTCCTTCCTGTCCATGTGTGAATAAAGTATTAAGAATTGTTCCTCAGCAATGGAGTCATATTCCGTACGCCAGCCAGCTAGATTGCAACATGCATGAGAAATTGATCAGATGGCCTCTCATTCATGGCTTCTCTGAAATGTTCTATCGCACAAACATCAAAATGTTAAAATCTTTGAAACAGTTTCTAATAGATTCTTTTGCGCTTCTTTTTCAATATGACTCCAACAGGTCTTCCTGCAGTATGGGCATTCTTTTCAATGCCGTGATGGTAGAGTTTCCCACACTGTTGTTCCATGTTGTATACATGGATCAGAGAGTCCATGATAGATAAAGAACAAGAGCGCCTCTGATACATACTGATCCATTTGTTTCTCTACAAATATCAGTGAGCTTAGCTTATTGCAAATAGTATTTACCTGCTGTTTCCAGTTTAACTCAGTGTCTATTATTATCCCTAAAAACATAACTAAAATCACTTCTTCCAGTATACTTTCATAAAAAACATCCACATGTTCCCCTTCTTGTTTATCATGGAAAAATATGTACAAAGTCTTTTTCATATTAATAATTAGCTCATTTTCTATGAGCCATCTACAGGATTATTGACTGATGTGCAATGTTTTTCTCAAGTGCCTCAAAATTGTTGGTAACATTTAGCACAGTTGTGACATGTACATACCGTATCTTATTTGTATTTTCACATATTTGTATGTAATTTACAAATTAATTAAAAAGGGTCTTAGAGATACACCATACTTAATGCTTCAAACTTCTGATGTGTATAAATTTTCAGTTGTTACATATTTCCTGCTATTACTGAGATACTACGTTATCCATTCTGCTGCATGTCCAAAAATCCAGTATTTTCTAGTTTATTTATGAGGGCTGCAAGGTTAATTGGGTCAAAGGCCTTGGATAAGTCAAAAAGCTCCATGCACTACCATCCTTTTGCCAGAAGCCTGTAAAATTAATTGTGTTAAAGATTCCAGTGCTCTTTCTGCTCATTTCCCTTTCTGATGTCTATGCTGTGCTGGAGTTATTACATCATTCTTTTCCAGGAAAGCAGCCAATGGACTCGCTGCAGTGGTAACACTGGTTCCTGTCAGATCACTGAAGTTAAGTGCTGTTGGGTTTGGATAGCACATAGGTCACCGTCCGTGTCTCAGCTACTTGATTGAGACGTAGCGACACCAGTCACGTAAATGACAATGGCTTGGAGAGTGGTGTGCCGACCACATGCTGCTCTGTATCTGCATCCAGTGACACTGAAGGGCTGAGGATGACATGGTGGTTGGTTGCTACCTTTGTGCCTTCAAGACTTGTTCAGATGGTGTTTATTTTTCAGGAAAGCAGTTAATCTGTTCATCTTGGGCATTTCTCCTTTTTTTAGAAGCCTGATACTAAATATACTGGTCTGTCAGTGTTACAGTCATATCTTTTCTCCTTTTGGGTGCATATAGGCACCACTTTAATTAGTTTAAGTTGATAAGGAAATACCTCTACCTGGAATGAATAATTGATTACAGCCAATAGTAGTGCAATTATTTCTGCTGTAACCTGCTTGATTGTGTAGTTTCACATTTCATGATGTCCAGAAGACTTATTTGCCTTTAGCATTTTTATAACCTTTGGCACTTATTCTTCAAAATGTGATTTCAAGAACATCAAGTGACTTGGGATATCTGTGAATGTGGCCTACTGACTTCCTTGGCAGTTACTTCCATGCTTCAGGTTTTCTGCTGTGGCTAAGCAGTTGTTATTCAGGATGTTGGCAATTTCTGTTTCATCTGAGGTGGTTTTGTTACTTGTATTGTATTGTGTTGTACAGAACTGGGAACGTAGAGATGACGGAGAGGCTTCGTCCCTGCTATAGCCCGCAGTGGTTCACAACCCCACAACAGGCTACAGCAGTCCACTCACCCCACCGCTGCCCCACACCAAACCCAGGGCTATTATGCTTTTCGGCGCCTTTAGTGGACCCCCCCCCCCACTCCCCCCTCCCACTCCCCCCCCCCCTCCCCCCGGGGAATATCTCACACCAGACGAGTGTAACCCCAATGTTTGCGTGGTAGAGTAATTATGGAATGCTCGTATGCGGAGAAACTGTTTGTGCAGCAATTGCCGACATAGTGTAGCTGAGGCAGAATAAGGAGAACCAGCCCACATTCGCTGAGGCAGATGGAAAACCACCTTAGAAAGCATCAACAGACTGACCAGCATACCAGACCTCAACACTTATCCACCGGGTGGCTTAGTGCCGAGGACCGGCATGCCTTCCTGGCCGGAAAGCACTGCGTTAGATCGACTGCTAACTGGTGGGCTTTGTTACTTACTTTTATACTTTGTGTTTCATTTGTTTTCTGTGCAAATTTTTTTCCCCTCTCAGCACTAGTGATATCTCAGACTGTTTTCATTTTACTTGTTAGTTCTGAAATAATCTGATTTATTGATTTGACATTTTCTTGTCTTATCATCAGTCTGTACTTCTTCTGGAGTTTTTTTTAGGCTTCAGTTCTTTCCCTTTGTTTTATTACTCTTAATGTAGCAATCGATTCCGTTATTTTCTTCATAATCCACTCCTTGCCTAAGATAATTTTTCTTTTCCTCTTTGGAAATGCTACATTGAAGTAATGTGTCATTTTTTCTTGAAAAGCATTGAATTTTTCATTCGTTCCGTGGGCTTGAAGAGTGTATGCCCACAGATCTTTTCTCAACATTACTTTAAGTATGTTAGTATTTTGTTAATTGAAAAGCCTAAGATTCATTCTTCATTCTTATCTTGTGTTTGAGTTCAGACTTGCATATACTAGACAAAGCTGTCGAAAATAAAAAGTTCCATTTGTAGAACAGTTTAGAATATTGTTATATGGTTCTGTGTTATATTTTCCCAAATGGCCTGATCTGGACTACTGCAGCCAATGATGCTGCTGCTCCAACAAATTTCTGCAACATAAGAGCTGCTTGTGATATAGTTGAGAAGTAACATAGCCAACACCCTTTTAAGACGCTGCAGCCACCATTTCTGTGTTCGACGGAAAACTTCATCCTAGCAGAATTACATCGCGAGAATGGAACAACATTGCTAATGGAGGTGTTGCTGTCTTTCATTTAGCGAGAAAACTGTGTCTGACAGTCGACCCTCTGACTGTCCAATTACGAAATTAAAGATAAATTGCAATTATATTTTGAAACTCAGATACATTTTGCAGCCGCCAGGCGTAAATTCCTTTGATGTAGATAAACAATTACAGGGCTTAACTGAAGACTGTAAATTTCGCTTTTAATTTGAATAGAGTAAAGTGTCATATGCAGATTCTTCATTCAAAATATGCTGATCGTGTACTTTCCAGGCATTAAATTAAAGAATTCCTGCTTAGCTCAACTAACTCATCTTTGTAAGACTGACTGCCATTCGTTTGGGCACACTATCAGACGCAGGTATCTGTTGATGCGCTCCAGAGCTCGGACGACTCTGAATTCACACGGAAAAAGTAGCTGTCGTGGCTATGCGATTGGCGCGCCACATCACCGCCTCATATAGCACGCAGACGACGACAGAATCTATGTTTCGTGAACAGGTTCCCTAATGGTAAATTAAAATCTTGTGCGTGCTCTGGTATTAATCACAAAAGAGGATTTTGTTTGTTTCGAAAAGTGTAGTGCAATTATTGTCAGCAAATAGATCAGATGTGTGTAACACTAAACATTTCAGGTACAGTAATCTGGCCTGTGTGGGGCTGCTTTGGTGTAGAGGTGGTAGAGTGGTGGGTTGTGGAGGCAGTGGTGCTGCCTCAATGGAGGCTAAGAAAACTCTGTTGTGAGGTATAACATCTTTTATTTAGTCTTCAGCTGCAATGTTGAAATACTGCGACGTTCCCCTGATACAGCCTCTGCAGGCACATGACCTACCAGTGGTGCCATTGACACTGGAAGATTATGGCAATAGGACAGGCGTTAGACATGCATGTCCTGCTTTTCTGACACTGTTTACAATACTCGCCAGTGCTTGCCTTAATTAGCACTTTCAGGACCTGAGTGAGCAGTCTCAGTGATACCAATGTCTGCTGAACTCTTGTAGACGTTCAATGCTACAAGGTTAGAAGCTCGCTCAAGTGCAAATGGATGGCAGCAGTACTGGCCTGTTGCTAATTACTGCCCTCCAAGGCAGGAGGTCGATTGCTACTGTGGAGCCCGTGGTTGGTTCATCCATCATTTCTCTCTAAGTCCCCAACTGTAGACTTAGAACCATGAAATAGTCTGGTGGAGACGGCTGCCAAGACCAGTGTCAGCTTCTGGCTGGAGCATAACATGATTGCGGCTTGTGTGCTGCCAGACTGCGCATAACGGTGCTATGATGAGAGGGTATTTATAGTGATTAGTAACGCGCTTGTTTTCCCGATAGTTTCTTCCTGACACATACAGATCAATACCTTCATGTCTCAGTGGTGTGGAAATACTCTTCAGGCTGGTTCGTAATTCCATGACTTTTCTACAACGTCACCGCGATATTGCGTAGCTCGACCCAGCTGCCTTGTGATGTGCAAACAGACGGTTGTGGAACTACCTATCAGTGCCTCCGTGCCTGACTGTTTGTCCTACATACAGTTGCAATGGAGCTGTTTCTCTCATAGCAACTCACAAAATTAGCGACAGCGCTACAAACCTCCCCTCTTGAAGAAGACCTGGGCCCCCCGTGTGAAACCGTGTACGTTATGCAACAGAAGACTTCAACATATAGTTGCAACCTAGATTATTTACAAATTTCCTCCTACATTAAGCAACAAAGCTCAGAAGCCCTATATTTCCTTTACAATTCTTAGTCGATCGGTTTACCCATCCACCCTTGTGCTACTACACAAAACCTCCATTCTCGTTTGAGCTACATCTTGTGATTAATTTCTCCAAAACACTCATCACCTATTTTCATAAATGTCCACTCATTGAGCCCTTACAGCGTTTTGCACAGCAAGGAACAACGCTCGTTTTAACACCACTCAGGGTTCCTTGACTCGTATTACTATAACCAGTTTCTTGTCTTCCCTGATAGCTGAGTCGTCAGCGCGACAGAATGTCAATCCTAATGGCCTGGGTTCGATTACCGGCTGGGTCGGAGACTTTCTCCGCTCAGGGACTGGGTGTTGTGTTGTCCTAATCATCATCATTTCATCCCCATCGAGGCGCAAGTCGACGAAGTGGCGTCAAATCGAAAGACTTGCACCTGGCAAGCGGTCTATCCGACAGGAGGCTCTAGTCACACGACGTTTATTTATTTACCAGTTTCTTACACCAGTCATACCTTCTCATACACGAACAGTTAACCAGTTCAACGGTGTCTAATCTACTGGAGAATTACACTGATGGACAGCCTTCCACTTAAGAAAGATGAAGGCTGCAAAAAACAGAGTCAGCACCAACATGGTGCTTGTGGCTGTGACACTTGAGGTCTTGATCATGTGCTGCTATTCCTACTGCTACTGCCGTAGATGTAGAAGCGTTTTCTCTACGAGGGAACACGTCCCTCTTGCGTATCTATTAGCTGGTATAAGGATAGGACTAGGTTGGAATCCAACGTTTCATTCAGGTACGTCATATTTCTCGCTGGAAGGATCGCTATTCAGCTTCTCTAGCCGATACGATTCCAGTTGCGTATTGTTCAACTTGGTTTCCCCTGTAACAGAGGCTGACAGGTGAAAGGTCTGCCCTGTTACATGACAGTCCATCCCATTAATAATTATTCCACTCTCGTGCACTTCCAAACGTTTAGCCTCCATGAGGCTACCTTGCACATAGCAGTTTGCAAATACAGCTTCAGCAATGTTGACAGAGTAACCCCAGTGTGGACCCACTCGCTGGAAATAATGTCGTGGCTCCAGGACATCATGGGGACAACCATGACCTTCCGCTTCACCTAAGTACAATTGTATCTCAAAAGTGCTGATACCCGTGTGCGTCACCCAGGTTGTGCGGATGGTAACCGTCTCCCTCTGACAATTATTGAGTTCCGTTACAATCAAACACTGGAAAATCCAGGACGGAATGTAACGATATTATGAAAAGGAAAGTTGCTACTCACCATACAGCTGAGATGCTGAATAGCAGGTAGGCACACAGTTAAACATATCTTCTGCGATTGGTAGTACCTCTTATGTCTTTACTTGGGCAGATTTCCCCAATGCTCTCTACATTAACACGACATTTGAAACGGGCTCGCTCGTTATTACAAACAGTCATGCTCGATCCGTCCTAATCTCAAGCGTTGCTATGTGATGTAGAGTGGGACATTTGACTTTTCTGATTCGATTGCAAGTTCCTATTCAAGTGGCAATTCTTTCTGCATTTTCTGCAGACCTACCAATAACTGCTCCGGCATCAACAGAATAGGACTCAGCTGCCCCGAGATGCTTATAAGAATGCTTCCCGAAACTCTTGTTACCACTACCAGAGCATCCCACAAGCTATCAGCTAAAGACTGCAAGAATCTTGCTACTGACGTTCTCTTATCCAAATATTTACCTGAGCCTGTATAACTTACAGGTCCCAGTTCACAGTATTTACTGACGTTTGTAGTGGGTGCGTTACCTCCATTGCTAAGGATGGTATTACACTATCAAATTTCTTTGTCCAATATCTTTGTCCAATATCTTTGTCAAAGATATTTGATAGTGTAATAGGGATCTTTGACAAATGTCGTCCAATATTTGATCAAATCTAGGCCGAGGCCGTATATTTGATCAAAGAAATCGCTTGTCTTCTGTTCACTGCAAAGCGATATGTTACCACGCGGAGCGCTAGCATCGCTGCAGCGTTCTGTCGTCTGTAGTGTTTTTATAACCATTGCCGGTAAATACAATTGGTGTGTGCCGACAACTACAGAATTAATAGAGATGTCTGAAGCTGATGAGGCGCTTTACAACGTGAGGCACCCTGAATACAAAAAAAGATTAAGAAGATTGGAGACCTAACCTAACCTAACATAACCCTCTCCTGTAGCAAGGAATCGGTCTTCTGAAGATGTAGCAGTTCTTAAGTGAAAATTGTGCTTTGTGATATGAGGACACAATTCATTGAGCAAATACAGAAATGTATGCTCATCCATTCTTAAGTAATTGATGTACGACTTGACGTCTTCCACTGTAAGCTCACGTAACAAGTTTTGTTGAATGCTTTTATCGTGTCGTCGTAAAACCCACGGCTTCACCCAGATTAGATTAGTTTTTCGTTCCATAGATCCATGCTGAGGAGATCCTCGTGGATGTGGAACATGTCGATTTTTTTTAAGCTGAAATAAAAATACTAATAGTATGAATAAATACAATACATCATTTGTTTCTATTAAAAATTTCGCCAATGGAGTAGAAGGAATTGGCCAGTAGTAAGTCTTTCAGGCTCCTTTTAAACTGATAAACTGATCTTTATTTCTAACTAAATTTTTTATGTTTCCTGGCAAATTATTGAAGATGAGTGTTCCTGAGTAGTGGACCCCTTTTTGAACTAAAGTAAGTGCTTTTAAGTCCTTGTGCAGATCGTTTTTGTTCCTGGTATTGTATGTATGAACTGAGTTGTTTGTTGGAAAAAGAGATATATTATTTACGACAAATTTTATTAAGAAGTAAATATACTGAGAGGCAGTAGTTAGTATACCCAGTTCTTTGAAGAGGTTTCTGCAGGAGGTCCGTGAATTTACTCCACAAATAATACGTATTACACGCTTTTGGACCTTGAAAACTTTTGTTTGACTTCAAGATTTACCCCAAAACATTATCCCATATGACATTATGGAATGAAAGTATGCAAGCTTTTTCATTTTTATGTTGCCTATGTCTGCTAACACTCGAATTGCAAATACAGATTTGTTAAGGCGTTTCCGCAGTTCTGTGGTGTGCTCCTCCCAACTGAATTTATTATCAAGTTGTAATCCAGGACTTTTAAGACTGTCAACCTCGTATGTATGGTTCCATTTCTTCCCCCCACTTCTTTTCCGCATGTGCACACAATGCAATTGGAGTACGTAGAACTGCTGCGGTTAATAACAAGTTGTTGTCAGCCATCTTGAACTTTGACGAAAAATTTGATGACAGTGTAATACCCCTTGTAGCGCTACGTCAAAGATCTTTGTCAAATATATTGGACAGAATATTGGATCACATCTTTGATCAAATCTTTGACAAAGAAATTTGATAGTGTAATACCGGCCTAACCATCGTAATACCCATGTATTGTTCAATACCCCTTGTTCCAACCTGTTTAACTATGTAGTATGTCATTCTGTTGTGACCATATTCCTTGTTGCTGCATCATTCACTCTTTCTATTCTACCATTCGGTTCCCGGATGTCCGCATTCCCAAAAACCGTTTTCAACAGCCCGTCTCCTGCGTCTAACTGGACACACTTCCATCGCCGAATTGTGAATGGCATTACTTCCATTATCTACTGCATTTGCGCTCACTATTGTTCATATGGCTAATGCAACTTACTATATTTACTGACTTCCTACAGCGCACCTTTTCCTTCCCTCTCCCACCGTAGCTCCATAAATACATCTTCTGGGTGTCTCACCTGATTATCCATTTCGAAGCTTTCAGTGCTCAAGGATGGCTTCTGACAACGTCCTCTTGCCGTAACGACTCCCCTTATCTTTACTTCAATCTGGGAACAGGAAACGCCCATCATTCCCTGGCCCTTTCAAATGTCTGCTGTCTCATAGACATACAAAAAGAAAACTCAGCCCTAAAATTTCTAGCTTACACACAAATGACCATAGAAGTATAGCACTACATAGAATATGAACATAACTCTTTTCTACAATTCTGAACCCCAGCTGATACACTGATCACTTATGTATCTAAGTAACGTGTCACCCAACTTAGCTTTCAACCATATACATTCTAACAAAAAATGTAAACTATTCTCTCCTACTTTCTTGATCTTAATCCACAGTTTGTGCAAGGTTTCTGCACTTCTCCTTCTTCCTCCTACCCATACCATAACCATCAATGGATGACGACACTTGTGTCAACGTATTTGGAGCACGTTGAAGCGGCTTCAGACACCTGACATGACTAATACTTGTAGAATTGGTAATTGAAGCTTAACGTTGGCCGGCAATGTTGTTTCAATTACTTGATATGGCCTCTGATATAGAGTTACAAATTTCTTGGTCTTACCTTTCGGAATGTAATGGTTTGATAACATTACCCAATTAGACTTAACAGTCTGTGACTTCCTTATTCAGTGTGCTTTTCTGGTTGGTCCTTCGTCTTCCACCAGTAACGTCTAAGTTCAAATGTCCTTATCATTTACGTTTTTACTTTAGTTAATGAGTTTATGAAATTGTTATTAATCTTCTACCAGTGCAACTAATGTTGACAGTACTACTGGAGGAGAATAACAGTGTTCGGATAATGAATATTAACTAACAACATTGTATTGCTTCATGCCACACTCAGTATATAATTTCCAGCTGTCTGTACAGTACTGCAGCTCGACCTAGTCACCACTATCAGGTGCATTCCCATGCTCTGAAATCATCTGCTACACAGCTCAATACATAGTACTCTCTCCCTGCCTCGTTGCTGCTGAATGTTCCTGTCCATCTGGTAGCAAGTAGAAGTAAAATAAAAATTTAATGTGAGCTCCATTATGACGGCCATAGAGGAATTATAGGTAGAGTTTATACTGCTTGTAAATCGTGCTCTGGAGACATATGTGCTAAGTAAATGGATTAAGGATGGAAAGACCGCTTCGTGATTCAATAATAAAATTCGGAAAATGCTGAGGAAACAGAGATTGCTGCACACTCAGTTCAAAAAAGAACACATAAATATTGATAGAAAAATTCAGTAGAAATCTGTGCATTTGTAAGTAGATCAATGCGCAAAACTACAACTTCCACCGTCATATCTTAGCAAAGCATCTTGCCAAGAATACTAGAGTATTCTGCTCATACATAAAATCACTAAGCGGATCGAAGGCTTCTTTACAGTCACTCATAGAACAGTCTGAGGTGGCAATAGAATACGGCAAAAGGAAAGCTAAAGGTAAATTTCGTGTATAAGAAATCATTCACACAGGAGGAGGCTCGTACAAACATTGTGCCGTTTGACTGCCGTACAGACTTCTGCATGACTACAGAAATAGGCATGTGTAGCGCAGAGAACCAAGCGAAAAATTTGAAAATAAGTAAGTCGCCAGGTCCAGTTCTGTTTTACAGAGGGTATTTTGCAACATTGGCCCCTTCCTTAGGTTGAACTTATTGCGAATCTCTCGCCCAGCACGGAGTCCCAAGCGACTGGAAAAAGTCGTAGGTGACTCATGTATACAAGAAAGGTGAAAGAACGGTCCTGCATAATGACGGACCAATAGCCTTAACATCGGTTTGTCGCAGAATTCTTGAACAAATTCTGAGTTCAAATATAATAAATTTCCTTGAGACAGAAAAGCTTCTGTCTATATGTCAGCACGGATTTAAATAGCACCATTAGTGCGAAACTCAGCTTGCACTTTTCACACGACATCCAACAAACCACGGACGGAAAGCAACAGTCAGATTCCATATTCCTAGATTTCCAGAAAACGTTTACCACTGTTCTCCACTGCAAACTGTTGAGGAAGGTCCGAACATACTACACTACTGGCCATTAAAATTGCTACACCAAGAAGAAATGCAGATGATAAACGGGTATTGATTGGACAAATATATTATACCAGAACTGATATTTGATTACATTTTCACGCAATTTGGATGCATAGATCCTGAGAAATCAGTACCCAGAACAACCACCTCTGGCCGTAATAACGTCCTTGATACGCCTGGGCATTGAGTCACACCGAGCTTGGATGGCGTGCCCATGCAGGTTCAACACGATACCACAGTTCATCAAGAGTAGTGACTGGCGTATTGTGACGAGCCAGTTGCTCGGCCACCATTGACCAGACGTTTTCAATTGGTGAGAGATCTGGAGAATGTGCTGGCCAGGGCAGCAGTCGAACATTTTCTGTATCCAGAAAGGCCAGTACAGGACCTGCAACATGCGGTCGTGCATTATCCTGCTGAAATGTAGGGTTTTGCAGGGATCGAATGAAGGGTAGAGCCACGGGTCGTAACACATCTGAAATGTAACGTCCACTGTTCAAAGTGCCGTCAATGCGACTAAGAGGTGACCGAGACGTGTAACCAATGGCACCCCATACCATCACGCCGGGTGATACACCTTTATGACGATGACGAATACACGCTTCCAACGTGTGTTCACTGCGATGTCACCAACCACGGATGCGACCATCATGATGCTGTAAACAGAACCTGGATTCATCGGAAAAAATGACATTTTGCCATTCGTGCACCCAGGTTCGTCGCTTAGTACACCATTGCAGGCGCTCCTCTCTGCGATGCAGCGTCAAGGGTAACCGCAGCCATGGTCTCCGAGATGACAGTCCATGCTGCTGCAAACGTCGTCGAACTGTTCGTGCAGATGGTTGTTGTCTTGCAAACGTCCCCATCTGTTGACTCAGGGATCGAGAGGTGGCTGCACGATGCGTTACAGCCATGAGGATAAGATCCAGCACGGCGTTTCGTATTACCCTCCTGAACCCACCGATTCCATATTCTGCTAACAGTCATTGGATTTCGACCAACGCGAGCAGCAATGTCGCGATACGATAAACCGCAATCGCGATAAGCTACAATCCGACATTTATCAAAGTCGGAAACGTGATGGTACGCATTTCTCCTCCTTACACGAGGCATCACAACAACGTTTCACCAGGCAACGCCGGTCAACTGCTGTTTGTGTATGAGAAATCGGTTGGAAACTTTCCTCATGTCAGCACGTTGTAGGTGTCGCCACCGGCGCCAACCTTGTGTGAATGTTCTGAAAAGCTAATCATTTGCATATCACAGCATCTTTTTCCTGTCGGTTAAATTTCGCGTCTGTAGCACGTCATCGTCGTGGTGTACCAATTTTAATGGCCAGTAGTGTATTTATGTTTCCAGATATGTGAATGGCTGAAAGACTTTTTGGTAATAGAACTCAGTACATCGTCATCAACGGTGAATGTTTGTCAGAGACAAGAGTATCGTCAGGAGTGCCCCAGGGAAGTGTGATAGGACAGCTCTTATTCTCTGTATACATAAATGATCTGACAGACAGGGTGAGCAGCAATTTACAGCTGTTTGCTGATGATGCTGTGGTGTACGGGAAGGTATCGTCATTGAGTGACTGTAGGAATAAAAAAGTTTACTTAGACAAAATCTCTAATCGGTGTGACAAACGGCAGCTTGCTCTAAACGCAGAAAATGTAAGTAAATGCAGATGAGTAGGAAAAACAATCCCATAAACTTCCAATAAAGAATTAGTAGTGTGTAACTTGACACAGTCACATTGATTAAATATCTAGCCGTAACGTTCCAAAGTCGTATTAAATGAAATGACCAAGTTAGGTTGGTTGCAGGGAAGGTGAGTGCTCGCCTTTGTGTTATTGGGAGAGTGTAGCTCTCCACAAAGGAGACAGCATGTAGAATGTTAGTGCGACCCATTCTTGAGTACCGTTTGGAATCCCCACCAGTTCGGATTAAAAGTAGTCGTCGAAGCAATTCTGAGGTATTTTGCTATATTTGTTAATGGTTGGTTCTATCCATACTCAAGTATTACAGAGATGCTTCACGAATTCAGATGGGAATCCTAGAGGGAAAGCAATGCTCTTTTCACAAGGCACTATTACCGTAATATACAGAATCAGCATTTGAGGCAACTGAAAAATGATTATATTGCCACCAACTCGCGTTTCATATAAGGACCACGAAGGTGAGATGCGACAAATTAAGGCTCATACAGACGTTTTTAGACAATCGTTTTTCCCTCACTCCATTTGCGAGTGGAACAGGAAGGGAAAAGACTAATTTTGATACATGGTAGCCTCCGCTATGCGCCATATGGCGGCTTGCAGACTATGTTTGTAGATGTAGGCTGCTGCAGTCTGGTGTGACGCTGGTGTTCTCGGCTATGGTCTTCGACAGTATGCACAGTTTGACCTATGTTAGTCATGCAACATTGGCAGGGATTATGATAGACTGCGGATTTCTGTACTCTGAGATCACCCTTGACACTACCAAGCAGTGCCTGTGATTCAGCTGGTGTGCGGAAGACAGTTTTCACTCTTGCTGGATAATGCTCCAAAATGGAATAATTACAATGGCTGCATCCTCCCGAGGATCCTCTTGCGCTTCCACCAGCTGCACAGTCAGTGTAGGACGTAGAGCTCTCCAAACCTGCCATTCTGTGTAGTTGTTTTCCTGGAACATCATCTTCAGGTGTTCAAAATCTTGGTTGAGACACTTTATGTTGGAGAGAGTGCGAGGCCTTTGTAGCAATGTTTTGAGCACACCATTCGTCTGCAACTGTCAGTGACAGCTGATAGCATGTAGGTGTTGATCAGTGTGCACCTTCCAATGATACACGCTGTGACCCAATGGGCTGCCTACTCTTCTCTTTACCAGGACATCTAGAGAGGGGAGTAATCCATCCACTTTGAATTCCATGGTAAAACAGATATTCTGAAATATGGAATTGAGATGTCTCTGAGGAAATCATTTGGCTTGTCTCCTTCATGTGGCCATATGACGAAGGTGTCATCGACATTCCAGAAGAAAAAGGTATGTTTCCATTGAGCTGAATCTAGGTCTTCCTCCCCCAATTGTTCCATAAATAAGATGGGTGAGAAGTCGCTTCCTAGTTTTAAATGTCCATATGTTTTGTGACTGTTGATATCTATTGATGAACATTGTTGTGTTTTGTGTCAGGATCCCTGAGAATACTTGGACCAGCCTTAGCATCTTCTTACGGTGATAGATGAGGTGGCAGGAAAGTTGACTTTACGAGAGTGCGCCCAGGTCGCTTCACTGTTTGCAGTGTAGGTGGTCGGTAGCCCTTGTTCAGCGATGGTGGCGCCATGCCATACTTGATATTAAAAAAATTACAAATTGTCACACCGATTTAATGATAGCTGGGCCAGTTGTGGATAAACCACGAGGAGGACGACCTTCGGAGGCGCAATCTCCAGAAAATATAGCAGCAATGACAGACATCTTCACGCACAGTCTAGTAAATCAATATGCCAGGCAGCTCGTGATATTGGAATCATTAGGCACACAGTGTATGTGTTGTGTTAAAGAAGAATCTTATCTTCTTACCCTGGAAACCCCATTTTGTTCAGGAGCTATCGTTGAACGATTGGGACAGACAGATGGACTGTGGGGAAATTATGGTTTCATGGCATAATGATTGGCCGCCTGTGTTCAAGAACATCATTTTGAGCGATGAGGCTGTGTTTGACGTCGGGTGACTCGTCAATCGACGTAATTGCCATTATTGGGCAAAAACAAATCTAGGAATGGCAATTTAAAAACGGCCCAAAGTCGACCAAAATGGACAGTCTGGTGTGTTATGACTGCAGATTGTCTCATTGTTCCACCATGAACAGCGACCAGTATCGCCAGATGCTGAATGAATATGTGACCACTGATATCACAATGGGACAATGTTGTGGATATCCTTTATCAGCAAGACAGAGCACCACCTCATTTTGCCTGCATCAGTGCTGACTGGTTGGACAAACTCTTCCCAGGACATTGGCTGGGGCAATGAACACCTCATCCCTTATCACTTGTTCTTGTGGGGTTAGGCCAAAGAAGTGGTGCGCCAAACAAACCTATGAACGTTCAAAGAATTAGAGACAAAGATCACAGCTGTCCTCAGAAGTATACCTGTGTCTTTCCATCAGAAATCAGTTCCTGTGTATTTACATCGTTTGGTCGACAATACAGGAGCATATGTGGAATTGTAAACAGTACACATATTCTCATAGTCCTGAGAACCAACTGCAACTTGTTCTGTTTGCAAATATTCATTAATAAAAAGTTATAGAAATTTAAAACTAGGGAGCAATTTCTCGTCCACACTGTACATGTTGGTGACAAATGATGAAAATGGACTCCCCATTGCTACTCCTTCCGTGTGCTGGTAGTAACCATCGTTGAAAAGAAAGTACGCCAATATCAAGACATTCTTAAAAAAGTTTATCGACTCTATGTCAAATTTATGGCCAATAAGTTCCAAAGATTCTTGCGTAGGCACTCTGGTGAAAGGATAAACAACATCAAAACTGATAAGAATGTTAGAATCTCTTAGCCTAAAGTTGTTAAGGTGCTTGAAAAATCCATGGAGATGCACGACATAGCCTATCGGAATTATATGGAACCATACTAAGGTTCTGACACAGATATCTAACTTCTGGTATTGTGTAATTACGAATAAGACAGTTGCTGATTAAATCGTGATAATGCCTACATCCTTAGTAAGACCTGGGAACCCGTGTTGAGTCTGTTTAAGTTGATTAAGATGAGGAAGGACATATTCCACAACGAACTCACTTCAGAGGCAGGCAGAGCGACAGCAGAGACCCTGCCACCATGCACCTGTGGGCGCGAATCTTGGCCAGAAAGACTTGATGACTGGAGGAGGGGCTGAAGATGTCGGACACATGCCCACACCTCTGTAGAGAGGAGGTGATGGTGGTGAGGGGGGGAAGAGGTACAAGCCCTGCTCCAGCTCCAAGGTATTCTGTTCGTCAGTGCACCTGATGATGGCAAGGTGGTCGTTTACTGAAATATTATGCCTGTTGGACATTTGGCCTATCCCTCACGAACTATTTCGTCACGAATTCTATGGGGAGAAGGTGTATTGCATCAGGACAAGATTTGACAAGTTATGCCACCAGATGAGCTGTTTGCAGAGGCACTCAGGCATCTGCATCGACTCGGCAGTAACCAGAAGGAACAAGAAATGTACCAGCCGCTGGTGCCTGGAATCCATCAACAGAGAACTACTGAAATCATATCTCGAGCAGGCCAACCAGTTCAGTTCCTGGACTTGGGAATGGACTGCTGGTGTCATCTAGACCATAGCTGATGTGGCCCAAAAGAGGGTCATCGGATAAACATCTTAATTTAAGTGTAAATCAGACACTCCCCGTAACTGGATGATGCAGTTCCAGTTTTCAGAAAGGCCTCACTTTCGCACCAACTCCAAAATCTACACCAATCGTGGAATCATCAGTGCAGTGGAGCAGGTAACAGCGTACTGTCACCTGAAGCAGCTGAAGACGTACGTAGCGAAAACTGTCGTGTTCTCATACGAACACATCCTATGAAACCAAACGTTTGTGGCAGGGAGAGAAGATCCAGATATCGTGATCTTACCAGCCAACAAAGGCGATCCAACTGTGATCCTATCTCACCAGGATTACATCAAGAAAATGTGGGGCCTGCTAGGAGACAGTGCATGTCAGAAGACTGACATTGATCCTACCACGAGAATTGAAAGAAAGATCATGGAATTACTCAAAGAAGACAGCTTCATAAATGAAGTTTTTAAGAAAATATGACAGAGAGCATCTATTCACCCGAGACTTCATGGACTTCCAAATCTACACATAGTTGGTGTGCCTTAACGCCCTGATGCTAAAACATCGGCTCTCAGTGTACGCACTTGCTAAATTCCTGAAAGTTATGCATTACCCTCATGTCGGAAAAGTCCCCATCACATTCAAAACTCCATAGATTTTGTAGGCACTGCAACAACTTTAAGCTATGATTCTGACATCCTTGTGTGCTTCGATGTTGTATCTATTTTCATCAGTGCGCCTTTACAAGAAACTTTCTAACTTATTGACCAACCTTTCTGGGCATATCTTGACATCGCCATATTTTCTTTTCGATTATGGCTCCTATGACTAGATGGAAGGGGTAGCCTTGGTGAGTTCACTTTCATCAACTGTCACCAAAATGTATATGGAAAATGTGGAGAAGAAAGCCCTGGAATCAGCTCAATGGAAACCCACCTGTTTCTTCCGGAATGTTGATTATATCTTAGTCATATGGCCACATGGAAGAGACTAGATGTATGATTTCTTCAGACATTCAGTTCCATTCAGCAGAACATCAATTTTACCATCGAATTGGAATTACGCTGTGCACTCCTTTCTGCATGTCCTGGTAAAACAAAAGCAGACCACACATTGGGCCACAGAATGTACCATAAAAAGACATATCAACTTGCATGCGGGCAGCGGACACCACCAGAGGCAGAGGAATGATGTGCTCAAAAGACTGGTACTAAGGGCTCGCACAATCTCTAACATTAACACCCTCAACTAAGTACTTGGTATCGGAGGGTGGTGTTCCAGAAAAACGACTACACAGAACGGCACTTTTGGAGAGCTGTACATCCTACGCCAACCGTACAGTTGACAGAAGCAGAAGAGGAATCTCAGGAGGACGTGGCAGTGCTTTTATTCTACTTTGTGTCTCATTATCTGGGAAGATCGGGAGAATTATACACAGGCATCAAATCCAAACTGTCTTCCACCCTCCATCTTGGTAGTATGAAGGATGACCTTGGGCTACAGAAATCCTGTGCCCTTCACATCCCCTGCCAAAGTGGCATGACTAACATAGGTTAAACTGTGCACACTGCCGAGAATTGTTACGGAAAACGCCAAAGACACACAAGATTGCAGCAGCCTAACATGTCAACAGTCACAGAACACTGCCTACCGGAACTATATGTAATAGATTACGTCCATACATAAAGATATCTAACTTACGAAAGTGTGTCGTTAAAGAATATATCGGTATTCGAGTAAGGGAGCTATTGATAAATAAGGATAGTGGCTACATTCTCAATAAAGCCTGGGAACCCATGCTGAGTCTGATTTAGAAGACTAAGAGATATCTTACAACAAACTGCTTTCCAGGCAATCAGAGTTACAGCAGAGACATCGCCAGCTCATGTTTCTGGGTGCAACCCTCTCATGGAACAACTTGGCAGGAGGAGGAGGAGGGGTAGAGGAGACGGTGGACGCACACCCACATCTAGCTATGGACCTTGTACAGAATGCCAGGTATGAGGGAGGGTGGAGGAGATATAAGTCTCGTGTTAGCTCTGAGTTACTCAGTTCGTCAGCGCGCCTCATGATGACTATGAGTCGTTTGCAAAATATTGTGCCTGCTAGACACTCACATCCCCCTGTTCATGAGTGAGCGATTTCATCTTCAATTATGCTGTGAGAAAGAACAGACACCACGCCTTCGTGTACAGATTCGCCTCGATGGGAGTGAATCCATCGCCTTCAGTGAAGATGCCTGATTACACCTGAACTCTGGCAGAGATCTCAAAGTAGGAAACATAGAAATAATGGACGGGAACTGTGAATAGGTGGCACTAGGTGGAATGTGGGTTGACTGAGAGGCGTGCTGAGATAGTCCACGCAATTGCGATAGACACTTTGTCCAGGTGGCACAGTGACTAACTTCACTGCCTAGAAAGTAGGAGATCCTGGATTCGAATCTCGATCCAGCACAAAATATCGCTCATTGCCACTGATTCCATAGAATATCCCAATGCAGCTGACGTCAGTAATCCCTTCCCTTTCCTTTCCTTTCTCCACCCCCCCCCCCCCAGCACCTTCAATTTACATAACATGCTTCACACCTGGGGATTCCTCATGGTGTCTGTTCTTTCGGACATGTCCAAAAGAACGTACACCATGCATTCATATCTGATTCACCCTAATGGGAAATGAATCCACAATCTTTAGTGCGGATAAACAATTACATCTGACCTCCTGTGAGCATGGACTACATGAACAGAAACTGCAGATATGTGATGCTAGGTGGGAATGTGGGTCAGCCAATAGGCATTCTGACTTGGTGTGTACAGTTGTCATAAATGCTGTCTGGGTGACAAATTGGTAAACTGAACTACCTAGAAAGCGGGAGATCCCAGGATTGAATCCCAGTATTGTACAAATTTCTCTCATCACCACTGTTTCCACAGAAAGTCTCGATGCAGCTGACATCAATAATCCCTTCCGTTTCCTTTCCTTTCTTCCCACCCCCCTTCACTTTCAGTTTACATAATAAGTATCACATCTGCAGTTTCGTCCTGTCTGTTTTTTCAGACATGTCCAAAAGAACAGACACCACACATTTATGTAACTGATTCGCCTCAACGGGCAATAAATCCCCCACTTCCAGTGTGGATGCGCAATCATGTACAACTTCCTGTGGGACTCTCAAAGTAGCGAGCATGGAAGATATGGATGGGGACTGCATGTAGGTAACACTAGGTGAGAGTGTGGGTCGGCCGAGAGGCATGCCAAGATAGTTTGCACAACTGCGAAAAACACATTGTCCAGGTAGAGTAGTGGTTAATACAACTGCCTAGTAAGCAGGAGATCCTAGGTTTGAATCCCGGTCTGGCACACATTTTACTCATTGTCGCTAATTCCACAGAATTTCCCAATGCAGCTGATATCAATAGTCCCTCCCCTTTCTTTTTCTTTCTCCGCCTCCATCTTCAATTAACATAAAATTAAATTTACCACCTCATGAATGTTTACCTAGAGGGACAAAGCTGCTATCATAAGTGTTCCTGGCCGGTGATGCATTTCCAGGAACTCTCAACCAAGGCTCAAAAGAAAGTATTTTTAACTTCTTATTGTCTAGGACCCTAGAGTAAGGATGGTTGTAGAAAATACATCCGGTATTATGGTCTCAATGTCTTGTGTCTTCCAAAAACCAACGTTGTTGCAGTCTGAGAGGGTATGAACTATCACTATAACAACAGTGTGTCTCAGTTATTTCTTAAGGTGAAATACCAAATTAAGCAAATATTACTGCATCGATTCTTATTGTCTACAGAGAGATAAAGTGATCTCAGTGGCATGGAGATGAGACACTGCAGCGTCACCTATTACTGCACTCTCAAATGTACCAAGGAGAACTTCTAATGCAAAAAAAGAAATTCGTTACGATCTTGCAAATTATTTTGTAAGCCCAAGCGAGTTGTGCCATGATAAAATAATTATCCCTGAGTATTGATATATAGCATGCTATCGAATACGAATAAACACAAACAGTCACAACCTTGTTTACCTATTTATCCACTGTATCCTCTGGTTTTTTTTTTTTTTTTTTTTTTTTTTTTTTTTTTTGGGGTTCTCGAATATCACCTAGGAACTATAGATAATTGAAACCAAAGCACATTGGTTGTTACAAAGAACCTACTCCACTTCAGATTTCTTGTTGTCTTCAATTTTTTGTTTCTCTCGTAGGCACTGTGCTCCAAGAGACTTCATCTGTATTTCCCACATCATTGCTGCTGTTGCCAAGCAACACAGCAACTTTTTGGAGAGAATTATGCTACAGTTTCTACATCTACTTTTACGTGATTACTCTGCTATTCACAAGAAAGTGCCTGGCAGAAGGTTCTATGAACCATCTTCAAGCTGTCTCTCTACCATTCCACTCTCGAACGGCGCGCAGGAAAAACGAGCACTTAAATTTTTCTGTGCGAGCCCTGATTTCTCTTATTTTGTAGTGATGATCATTTCTCCCTATGTAGGTAGGTGCCAAGAGAATGTTTTCGCAATTATAGGAGAAAACTGGCGATTGAAATGTCATGCGAAGATCCCATCGCCACGAGAAACGCCTTTGTTTTAATGATAGTCATTCCAATTCACATATCATGTCTGTGGCACTATCTCTCCTATTTCTCGATAATACAAAACGAGCTACCCTTCTTTGTACTTTTTCTATGTCATCTGTCAGTCCCACCTGATGCGGATCCCACACCGCACAGCAATACTCCAGAATAGGGCGGACAAGTGTGGTGTAAGCAGTCTCTTTAGTAGATCTGTTGCAACTTCTAAGTGTTCTACCAATGAATCCCAATCTTTGGTTTGCTCTACCCACAACATTATCTATGTGATCGTTCCAATTTCTCTGTAATTGTAATCCCTAAGTATTTAGTTGAATTTACAGCCTTAAGATTTGGGTGACTTACTGCGTAATCGAAATTTAACGGATTTCATGTGAATAATTTCACACTTTTGTTATACAGGGTCAACTGCCACTTTTCGCACCATACAGATATCTTATCTAATTCATTTTGCAATTCGTTTTGGTCATCTGATGACTTTACAAGACGGTAAATTACAGCATCATGTGCAAACAATCTAAGAGGGCTACTCAGATTGTCTCTTATGTCGTTAATATAGATCAGAAACGATAGAGGGCCTATAACAATTCCTTGGGGAACGCCGGATATTACTTCCTTTTTACTCGATGACTTCTTGTCTGTTACTACGAACTGTGACCTTTCTGACAGGAAATCACGAATCCAGTCGCACAACTGAGGCGATACCACATAGGCACGCAGTTTGGTTAGAAGACGCTTGTGAGGAACGGTGTCGAAAGCCTTCTGGAAATCTAAAAATATGGAATCAATTTGACATGCCCTGTCGACAGCACTGATTACTTCATGAGTATAAAGAGCTAGTTGTGTTCCACAACACTGATATTTTCTGAATCCGTGCTGACTATGTGTCAATAAATCGTTTTCTTTGAGATACTTCATAACGTTCGAATACAGTGTACGTTCCAAATTCCTTCTGCTAATCGACATTAGTGATATGGGCCTGTAATTCAACGGATTACTCTTACTTCCCTGTTTGGGTACTGGTGTAACTTGAGCAATTTTCCAGTCTTTAGATATGGATCTTTCTGTGAGTGAGGTGTTGTACATAATTGCTAAACATGGAGCTATTGGATCAGCATACTCTTGAGAGGAGTCTGACTGGTATACAATCTGGACCGGAGGGCTTGGCTTTATTGAGTGATTTAAGCTGCTTTGTTACACCGAGGATATCTATTTCTATGTTTTTCATCTTGGCAGTTGTTCTTGATTGGAAGTCAGGAATATTTACGTCGTCTTCTTTGGTCAAGAAGTTTCGGAAAACTGTGTTTAATAACTCTGCTTTAGTAGCACTGTCATCAGTGTCTTCGCCGTTGTTATCGCGCAGTGAAGGTATTGATTGCGTCTTGCCACTGGTGGGCTTTATGTATTTCCAGAATCTCTTCGGAGTTTCTGCCAGATTTCGGGACAGAATTTCGTTGTGGAAATTATTAAAAGCATCTTGCATTGAAGTACGCGCTATATTTCGAACTTCTGCAAAACTTTGCCAATTTTGGGGATTTTGCATTCTCTTAAATTTGACATGCTTTTTTCGTTGCTCCTGCAACAACGATCCGACCCATTTTGTGTACCATGAGACCCTCTAATGTAAGAGACCGCCCAGTCCCTTCCACACAGTCCCCGCTACCCGTGTAGCCACCTCCTGTGTGCAGTGAACTCCTGACATATTAAGAGGAAAATAGAAATCCACCACCTGATGGCACAAGTCAAGGAATCTGCAGCCTACTTGGTCACAGAACCGCCTGAATATCTGATTCAGACCTTCACCTCGGCTCTGCACCAAAGGACCACAGTCGGTTCTATTGACGATACTGCAGATGGTAAGCTCCGCCTTAATCATGGAAGCAAGACTGTCAGTCTTTACCATTTCCACTAGCTGCCCGAAGCCAGAGAGAATCTCCTCCAATCCAAAGTGACACACGTCATTGGTACCGACATAAGTCACCATTTGTAGTATTAGTATAGTTGTAACGCCAACTTAGAACATTGCAGGGGCACTCCTCTGTCCCATAGAGAGTGACAAACTCGTGATCTATGTTTCTATTATGTTTCTTGTCCAATACATATTTTCTACTTTCAAAAAGGAACATACAAGCAACAGAAGACAGTACACAACACTGGACAAAGCAGGAGAGAGCATAAACAAATACTTGCAAAGCATAGTGGCATTCAGTGGTAACAGACCAGAAACAATGTTCCTTTGAAATGTACTGACCAGTGATCTCTGGTGCCGATAAAGTCGTGGAACATGGAGTTTGTGTGTGCAACGAGTTGAAAAAATCGGTATTCTATACAAACTGCAAACAACGTTGTGAAAATTGGCACAGAACGTGTTCCGGACTCAGTGTAAACGCACATTTAAACCACAAAGGTATTTACTTGTGCCATGAAATAAGACATCCTCGATTGCTCTGGTGTCACAAATCTAGGTGCCAAGTGCCTGATGGTAGGGGATTGAAAATCTGTCAGCTACAGACAGACTATTACAAAAATGAAACGAACAGAAACGTTAAATTTTTATTACCTTTTACTGGTCCTTATCTTCTATTGGATTTTTTTCATTTGTTTTAGATAATTCGGAAAAAGTTTTTGTTGTGTGTTGAGTCATCAGCATATTTCTTTTTTGTATATTCTAAAAATATTATTTATGTTATTTATCATAATATTTGTTCATGCAGTAACTTTCCCATATTTTCAAGCATCATTTGTTAACAGTATCTAAAGCCAGGTTCACACATGCAACTAAAGTGTCGCCACAGCTGGTGGCATACTGCAGTCATGTGTGAATTCCCAGTTGCTAGTGAACCAACTTTACAGACTCATTTGTCATACCACAATAAGTTCAACATGGCTGTGAAAATAGTGGTCGACAGTAACATCGCAGTCTAACATAATAGTGTTGACGCTCTCTGCTGTAAAAGCTGTTGCCGTTTAACAGCTGGAGCGACACTAGCGCTCCAAGAGGTGAGAAAGGACAATATCAGGTGTGTCATAAGCATAATGTTTGTTCTGTATCCCTTTCCTACGTGATTTACAAAATATTTGAGTTACTTTTTTGCCTTCAAGAGTTTATGTAATGTCAGAAGACATAGATGTTTCTAAAAATGATTCTAAAATAAGCCCAAGTAGGGATAAAAATCATAAATCCAGTAGAAAGTTACAACGCATTTGTGAAGAAACACTTGTAACGTTGGACAGACGTGCAGCTTACCATGTAAGAAGCACGGACATGTACCTCTGTGTGGAAAAGTGATCTACACCCCATTTGTCGTTCTATAGGACTACTGTGTTTTAGTCATTGTCGCCTGTTGACATATAATATTATTATAAGTGTGACAAGCAACTACCAAATAGTTAGAGAAATATGCTGTGCATGTAGACTGCAAGTCCTCTAAGCCAATGACACCGTCAGAAGTGCTGTCATATGTTAAATTTGTCATTAGAGACATTTCATACAATGTCATATTCACTAGTTTATCAGAATCAGAGAAATGCTACACCTTCTGCTTCAAAAGGTGGAATATTTTGTCACTTAACCCACGTTTTATTTGTATGCCTTCCGCATACATCTGTAATGTATGCACTGATGGAAGTGTAAAACATTCTGACAACACCCATATGCCTGAGCGCCGTAATGTAATAAATTTAGAGGAAACAGTTTATTTTCGTTTTTCCATCTTGCAGCACGTCTCTCCTTCAACGGCATGGTTGGTTCAAATGGCTCTGAGCACTATGGGACTTAACTTCTAAGGTCATCAGTCCCCTGGAACTTAGAACTAAGTAAACCTAACTAACCGAAAGATATCACACACATCCACACCCGAGACAGGATTCGAATCTGCGACCATAGCAGTCGCGCGGTTCCAGATTCTAGCGCCTAGAACCGCTCGGCCACCCCGGCAGGCTCAACGGCATACAAATCTATCTTAATGTCAAGTCATTGGGATCCTACCCCAGATAGCACAGTAAGCTGGTTTCAAACTTGTTTCCAGATGTAAAGTTCAAGTATGTAAGCTTGATCAAAGCTGGAATATTCAGGCCTGTTAGTTGGATTCAAGCTTGAAGCAAACATCAAAGTTGGCAGAGTTCAAGATGTATTTCAAGCTTGACTTATCAAGTTTGGCTCCAGCTGTATCTACACACGTGGAATACAGCCTGGTATTTACAGCTTGTTTTAAGCTATATTATTATTAATCTGAATTTATTGAACCTAATTAATTAAATAAATATCAGAATGGAAATGGTGTGAAACAAATTATTAAGACAAGTATGTTTAAAAAATTTTATTTTCAAAGTGTTTAAAATTGTTTTATTTTAAAATTTAATTATTCTGAAGCCCCTCCGGCCCCAGTACACAGACCAGAGCAGGATGAAATATCGCTGACTTCTGCCGGTATAATGATCCTGTAACAGGTAAAAGAAAATGTTAGCCATACCTAAACATAAAAAATGTAAAAAATTGAAACTGATCAACCTAAATATAATTTATGCCCCAGATTACCAAAATAACTTGAAACTCAGTGATGAAGTAAGAATCATTAACTAGTATAAACGTCACTGAGTAAGCAGCTGCTTCTGGTGACTTCATTCCAAAGAGTTTTTAAAGTAATTTGAAATAACTTTTTGTTTGAAATTTTTAAAGTAAAGATTACATTTCGGTAATTTTGCGATGACTTCATGAAGAAGCCACACATCACTATTTCTAACAGTTTCAGGGCCATTTAATCTGAATTATAAAGAAACAATTACTTGAAATTGTGGTGTCACCGCCAGACACCACACTTGCTAGGTGGTAGCCTTTAAATCGGCCGCGGTCCGTTAGTATACGTCGGACCCGCGTGTCGCCACTGTCAGTGATTGCAGACCGAGCGCCGCCACACGGCAGGTCTAGAGAGACTTCCTAGCACTCGCCCCAGTTGTACAGCCGACTTTGCTAGCGATGGTTCACTGACAAATTATGCTCTCATTTGCCGAGACGATAGTTAGCATAGCCTTCAACTACGTCATTTGCTACGACCTAGCAAGGCGCCATTATCATTTGCTATTTATCTTGTGATGCATGTACCATCAGACCGATGTTCACCAATTATGGATTGAAGTTAAGTATTCCAGCAGCTTGTAATTTTTCCTCCTATCTACGTGATTATGTAGCTCTCAATTCGTTCGAGCAATCAATCATTCATGATAGGAAATACAGTCATAGCTCAGTCACTCAAAATGATTCTGAAATTTTACTTGTTAGAATGAAATCAGGCGATGATTCTTCTTCTCTGCAGGCTCATGCTTCGCGGCAGTCTGCTAATCTGTACAAATAAAATGCCTCGTAATTTTGGGACCGTTGTATAACCAGTCGGGAAACCTCAGATCAAGCGGATATTTGGCTTTGATGAAGTTTAACCTTCCGACGAAGTAATGGAGCTCTTGGATTATTAAATGCAGGTTCGTATCCAGTCTTTCGGAAGTTCCCTTCTGGTTAACAACTACGCAAAATATCGATAAATATCATTAATTCTCAAATGTCAAATACACACCTTTAGTATGAAGGAGTAATCTATATATATAATTCCTTTTTAATCGTACAGTTCGTATCAGTTATCTTCTGTGATAAATCTCAATAATCAGATTACAGTTCTTCCAAACCAAGCTCAGGCCAATCGGCAGGAAGACAATCTCGGAAGCTTTTTTTTTTTTTTTTTTTTTTTTTTTTTCTAACAACCACCAGAGAGAGTACTACAAAGAATACTTATGCGCTCATGGCATAGCTATTGTATGAACTACTTTTCGCATGGATTCTGCGAGTATGAAGATAGAAAATTAGTAAACGTCATTCAAGGGTAGAATTGTATCTGAATAATTCATCGAATATATAGAGATATTACAATTGCCCCTCGCAGCGAGCAAAGTTAATGATAATACACTTTGCGAGCTAACAGAAAAAATTTGTTGGGTTGTTTATTCAAAAGAGGAATATTTTGAATTAGTAGAATTTTATTATAGAGAGTATGGGTAAAATGTTAAGACAATAAGTTACGAGAATACCTAAGCTGTAGCTTTTACATGTACCGGGGTATACCCGCATCCCGAGTACATAACCAGGGAAGATGTAGATTGGTGTAATTACGAAAAAGGTCTACCCATTTGGGAACTGGCCTTCACAGGGAAACCCTGGAAAACCCGGAAGAATAGACCCCAGCTCAGGTATTAAAGAAGATAGGAAAGCCTAAATCCAGTAATTTTGAAATGTATAGAAACTCTATAGATTAGATCGAAGGAAAAGTGTCTCATAGCCAAAAAAAAAAAAAAATTAACAATATTGCTCAAAAAAAATTTTTTTAAATTCTTCTTTCGACGATGTAGCCGGCGATCTCGTTGTGAAGTCGATGGAACAGGAACACTGGGTATGGACACCGGGTAGGCGACGTACAGCGTTTGGTGGACGCGGCACGGAGGACAGGCGATGGCTTATGGTACAGGATAGAAGCTGGTAATGTGCCGTAGAAACAGGAAGATGATCTCAGGAACAGATGGTCCGGGACGTGAACATGAAACAGGTTTAAAGTGGAATAAGAAAAGGTTCTGACTGAATAAATCCCTGGAAAAGAGTGGATTAAGGCAACGAAGTCCATATTTCATCGTTGAACTCAAAATCGGAGTGGATTCTTATATTCTTCCATCTGTACTAGACTGGAACATCCATCAGTCCTGACAATCACGAATTTTTTTGTAGTCCTCAATACCAAAGTTGTTTTGCATTACAACTGCTGATTGTCCAAAACATTGCCAAATAGACTGTGGGCATTTAAATTTTGTTGTAGCTCATATCGAATGTATTCCTCTCAAAAAAAATTTTAATCAAATCTTCGTTTTGTTATAGTGCAGGTGGAAGTAGAGCATTGAATCTGTCCGAGGTTTGCTTTCAATTAAGAAATTATGGATAAATTTAAGTTTACACCTGATGAAAAATTTTAAACATAGGCATATGACACTGACTCCACAAAAGGAATAATTTGAAAAATTTTCATCATTCTTATAATTAATTGATTTATAGATCCACTTGCAAATAAATATCATTAATGATGACGTATGTTCATTTAACAAATCATCCACTCGTAGAATCTTCTTCATCCTCTCATGAACATTTATGGAAATATATTTCAACAATTATGTCCATAATATGAAACACACAAACTGCTATTCTTAAAAAGTTAATTAAAATTCTTAAATTAATTCTCCTGGTAAAGAAGGCATAATGAAAAATCTAAAATTTATAATAATTGCGCGAACAGTTCACATCATACACACAGCGTATTTACCTACATATCCCACACTGTTCAAGTTTCACACGCAATTCTCACATAAGTGCCGTGTCTTGAGGAAATGTAGATGCACTTTCATTGTATATCACTGTGGCTTCTGCTCATAGTCCACACTTACAAACACTAGTAATTAACAAATTCTTCTACCTATCTTAAAAATTTTGTGCTAAACTATCACAGGAGTAATCTCACTGTCTCTTAACCTATCACAGGAGTAATCTCACTGTCTCTTAACCTATCACAGGAGTAATCTCACTGTCTCTTAACTTACCATAGGACTAATCTCACTGTCTCTTAACCTAGCACAGGAGTAGTCTCACTGTCTCTTAACCTCTAGACAACATAAACTTCTTGATATTTATATACACATTCGACTCATAGTCAAATTCCACTCTAAATTCTTTTCCATATTTGGTATCACAGATCTATGATCCTTCACTAAATTTCTTAATATCATTATGCGGGAACAATCCCTTTATTCTTTTCGATTCGGGATATGCCAACAAGTATGATCCAGGATTTGGTATATTTACAATAACATATGGTCCAGTATAAATAAGATTCCATTTCTTTATGTTCTTCATCAGTTTCGAGGAATGGATGTGTCGCCTCAATAAAACCTTTTCTCCAAGATGAAACGTCTGAATCTGGTGAATCCGTTTTTCATATGTCAATTTCCGTTGTATTGCCTTTTTAGTTAAATTGACAAGTGCGAGTCGAATCTTTTCTTCCCATTTTAAATTCTGGTCTTCATACTTTTCGTCCGTTGCCTCCAGGTTTTGGAACGACCAAGAACGGAGAACAATATGGACTAGTTGATGGCTCAATCAAGTTCCATTCTAACATTCTATTTATCTCCCTTTGAACGGATTGTTTTAAACGCCAGGGGATCGGATAGTGCGTGTAACAGTAAGTCTGATGTGGCTTCACTTGTAGGTGACAAATATACCCTTTAATAATTCCTGGTTTCTCATCAAAAATCTCTTCATATGCCTCTAACAAATAATGAAGCTGCTGCCTTTGTTCTCCGGTAAGCTGATTTGATTCACTAGCTTTTATCATTGTTGTTTGGTTAAAGTCCTCCTGTTGTATCAAATCCTTTGAAAGCTCCGTCCAACGACCGTTTGTAGTGTCAATTAATTGAATTATGGCACCGCGACAATATTTCTCATGCACCGTTTCCTTTCTATTTAAATCCAGTGCTATCTCTTCTCCATTTAATCTAAATTTAACTATTCCTTCCAAAAAATCTATCTGACAATCGTATTCCTGCATACTCCCAATACCAAGAATACAGTCCACTAATAACTTCTCCACTACAAGGAACGTGCATTTTATTGCTACATTTCCCATTTTCATCTCTAATTGTGTTTGTATTTTGACATTGGGAGAGCGTGCTCCAATAGCTCCGATGATTTTGCAGTTCTGTACTGGCAAAATTGGTACCTTCTTCTTCCTAATAATTCTCCGAAAAAGAACGCCTGAGATGACATTGGCGGAAGCGGCGGTGTCTAATATCACATTCGTTGGAACTTCCTCTATTTCAACAAATACTTCCGATACCGGAACATTCGATCTGTCATTATGACACGTTATTAAATCCTTTGTTAACTCATCAGTCAACAGCTCACCATCATTATATCTTAACAATTGTAATTTTACTGTTTCGCTCCTAACAGATCCCCTGACCGCTCCTCCGGGGCACGATGCGGTCATGTTTAGTTTGACTGATTATTGGTCCGATTGGTATTTATCTCTTCAGCTACTTCAGTGATTATCGGTTGTTGTGGTGAATTCGGTCTATATTGTCTTGCTTGATTTGTGTAATTATTGTTGTTGTTCTGCTGGTGTTGGTAGAACTGTCCTGTGTTGCCATACATTGGATCATATCGATTAAAATTCCTACTGTTCCTAAAATAGCCCCTCGCTGCACCATTACTAAAGTTTCCATTATGGTAATAATTATTGTTTGCATTTTGTCCATTTCTAAGTCTCCTCGGAGAGTGTAGTTGGTTATGATTATTGTTACTGCTACCATTACTGCCATTCCCACTCGAGTTGCAGCTCGGATTCGCTTCTATTGCTCTTCTTTGATATGACATTTCTCTTGCCCTTTTATTGTCCTCCTCAATTATATCAATACGATCAAGCGTAGTCATAAATGAGTCTATATCCTTATCATTTGTATATAACAGCTGATTCCTTATACTGGTGGGTAGTCTGGACTTGAGTATTCTAAGTATATCCGGCAAAGGAATCGGTACATCCCAATACAAAGATTTATTAATGTATTTCTCAAAATATCTCTTTAGAGATCCTCTAGAAAATGAGAAAGGCTCAGGATATAATACTTCCTGCCTAAGTCTTTCTTGTACTCCAGCAGACCAATATTTTGCTAGAAAAGCCTGCTCAAATTCTTTGTAACATTTACAAGAAGATGTTTGTTCGGATGCCCACAGTGCTCCTGTTCCTTGTATATATCCAGATACAAAACTAATCTTTTGCCATTCTGTCCAAGATCGTGGAAATAGACCATTGAAACTTCGAATAAAGACTACAGGATGAACATTCTTTTTGTCAGGGTTAAAGATTTGAAATTGTCTCTGTTTAATCATCTTCTCCTCAACGCTACTACGATTCCAAAAATCATCCTGTTCGTACTTTTCCCTATGGCTATCCGTTATATCGAATCTTACTTGTGACGTTCTAGTTCTGTCTACATCGGATCTTGACGTGGACGGAATGTCACGCACAGATTGAGAGCTTTGTTTCTTACTTCTCGGTGTTTCTAAATCCTCCTGCGAGAGATTTAGTGATCTTTCGATATTTTCTTTCCAACGCGAGAATTCTTCGCCAAGTTGTTCTCGAACTTCCTTTAACCCTTTGTTAAAAAAATTATCCTCGGAACTCTCTGAAATTGACTGTAAAGCTACTTTCACAGTTTCTTCTATCGTTTCCGAAGGAGAATTTTGCCGCTCTAATGTCATTTCTGAAAACTTTCCCGCAAGTACGTTCATTCTATGTTCCACTGTCTCCTGTTTTTCCTTCACTTCGTCAAATTGCTTCTTTAAATTATCTTGGGATTCTGTTATTTCTGGTATCATAGATACGGAACACTGTATGTCCTCTTGAGCTTGTATTACTTGAGGAAACAGTTCTACTTGTTTTTGTATCGTGTCAATTTTGACGGATACATATTCGGTTAGTTCCGCTTTTAATTTACTATTGTTTTCTTGGCATTGTCGGCGGACCTGCTCAATTCGAGCAATAAGATTCTGTTCGGTCTTTTCTGCCTGTTCTTTTATTTCCTGTGTCTGGGTATTTAATCTCTGATCTAATTCGGTAAAGGTTGCTCTTAACTGATTTTGTAGTTCTGTTTGATTTTCGGCTAGTTGATTTTTGAATTCATTTTGTATAACGGATAAGTCTCGTTTCACCTCCGCTTGGCCTTCGGCTAATAGAGACAACTGTTGCATAATAACAACTAATGTGTCAACAACCCTCTGATCAGCTGTTGTATGAATGTTTTCTGAACCAGCGGGATTATTTATATTGCTACCGCTAGCCACAACAGTCTCAGAATTGTTATCCGTGGCCTCTGCTCCTGCGCAAACAGCTGAAGGCTGTTGCACGTCTCGTTGCTGATTCAATGACATTTTAAATGCCGCTCTAGTCAATACCATTAAATAACTGTCAATATCAGGTTCTAATCACTAAATACAGTTTCAAATTTACTGTCGTAGACACACTTAACTTTCAAATTACTTCACAGATGGTATAAAGTTAAATGTTCAGATACGAAAATCACACAATATACAGTTCTACAATCTAACTACTATCTGGAAAAAAGTTCTTTCTAAATTGATTTCAAACTATTTTAACTACAGGATAAAAAAATTAGATTTCTCTGGCCTTGTTCTGTAGTCTCGGTGTTGTCCAATAGTTGAAATCGTTTCTTGGTATCAGCAATCTTTTACTATGGTCACCGAATCTCTCTTCAGATTAGTTACCTCTCGTTCTCGTTGGTTTTCATGAAACATAAAATACATATATTATATAACAATCCAAGAGAGTCCTGTCACACTGGCGCCACTGTAATTTTTTTTTTTTTTCTTTCTTACGTAATTATGTAGCTCTCAATTCGTTCGAGCAATCAATCATTCATGATAGGAAATACAGTCATAGCTCAGTCACTCAAAATGATTCTGAAATTTTACTTGTTAGAATGAAATCAGGCGATGATTCTTCTTCTCTGCAGGCTCATGCTTCGCGGCAGTCTGCTAATCTGTACAAATAAAATGCCTCGTAATTTTGGGACCGTTGTATAACCAGTCGGGAAACCTCAGATCAAGCGGATATTTGGCTTTGATGAAGTTTAACCTTCCGACGAAGTAATGGAGCTCTTGGATTATTAAATGCAGGTTCGTATCCAGTCTTTCGGAAGTTCCCTTCTGGTTAACAACTACGCAAAATATCGATAAATATCATTAATTCTCAAATGTCAAATACACACCTTTAGTATGAAGGAGTAATCTATATATATAATTCCTTTTTAATCGTACAGTTCGTATCAGTTATCTTCTGTGATAAATCTCAATAATCAGATTACAGTTCTTCCAAACCAAGCTCAGGCCAATCGGCAGGAAGACAATCTCGGAAGCTTTTTTTTTTTTTTTTTTTTTTTTTTTTTTCTAACAACCACCAGAGAGAGTACTACAAAGAATACTTATGCGCTCATGGCATAGCTATTGTATGAACTACTTTTCGCATGGATTCTGCGAGTATGAAGATAGAAAATTAGTAAACGTCATTCAAGGGTAGAATTGTATCTGAATAATTCATCGAATATATAGAGATATTTGCCGAGACGATAGTTAGCATAGCCTTCAACTACGTCATTTGCTACGACCTAGCAAGGCGCCATTATCATTTGCTATTTATCTTGTGATGCATGTACCATCAGACCGATGTTCACCAATTATGGATTGAAGTTAAGTATTCCAGCAGCTTCGTACTTTTCATGCTAGTATAATTACTTTAACTGTTCCAGACCTCAAGCCAGCCTGCGTGAGATTAAATGTGTGCCTTTCGGCTACCTGTCACTGTGGATTGGCTGTCTTGCCAGTCCACAACAGAAATCATATACACCTCATACTGTAAGCTTGTAAGGAAACTACTGTTTAGAAAAATGTAGACGTTTTATTCTATCCACAATTATGTTAGTGCAACTAAACACACACTATTTAAGCTAAATACAACATTAAAAAGGTACAAACATTCATAATAAACTCAGATTTTTTTTAAAGTTCTAGTCAAATGAGAAGTGTCCCATGTTGTTCATAAATGTTGGAATATGGTAAGCTTTCTCAACAGTACTACAATCATTCTCAATAGATTCATCCTTCACAGTGCAGCCCAGATCCAAAATTTGCCACTACTTTCCATTAAAAGTAATGTTACACTTATTATGAATATTCTTTACTTTTGCCAAGCATGAGTCACAAGAAATTTTGTGTCCATCATCACAGAAAGAATTAACAGCTTCAACAAAATCTCTCAAGACTGATGGCGTAATAACAACTCTGATTTTACTGTTGCCCAACTTTAAGACTTCTTTGACTTGAATTTCTTGAGTATGTTTACTTTGTACAAGAGTGTCATACTAACGGGAAGAAATTTCATATTACCGCAATTAAAGAGCAGTCAAAGCTATGTAAATAAAAAAGACTGACACCTATGTAGTGACTGGTTCTTGATGTACTTTGTCCCGTTCACCATATCATTACTATTTGTATTCACAAAGAAACTTTTCGCACTTCACGATTATTCATTCATTCATTACAAGTAAACAAATGTAATAGGGCGATATATATATATATATATATATATATATATATATATATATATATATATATATATATATATATATATATATATATATATATATAAAGGCGAGATTTTAAAAAGGTAAAATAACATTAAGTTTTAATTTATTGGTGAGATGTACTAGAGAGCTAGTTTGAAATGACCTCTTTTTGCTGAACAACTTGTAATATGTATTCTTAGCTGGTAATCCATTTCACTTTCACCCAGGCTCAATATTTCTACGTAAAAGAATATGATATTCCTTTATGTTACATGATAATATTTATCATTTGTAATATTAACGTACCACTAGAGAAAAATGCACCAACGTACCTGTAATACACTATATGTCGTCTTCAGACCCGGTATAGCTGTAAGGCAGGAGACGCCACACATTTACCGAACTATTTTCCAGTATAAAACAAACTTCACAACAGTCAACGATCATTAACGCGCGACAAAAAGGTAAAATGGCCGTCAGTGCAACGCTTATAAACGCTTGTGGCGCTTCCTGTGGACGTGTATGGAATCTATGTTGCGCGTGCATCGGCTGTACAGCCTTCCAGGAAAATTACAGTTTATTTCAAGCTTGGGAAAATTATTTTAATTCAAGCTAAATTTTTACAGCTTGATGTAAACTGTGTAACAGCTTGATTTTTCAATTTTGAATTTTCAACTGAACCTAAACTCAATATCCACCTTGAAATAAGCTGTGTAAAGGTTGATTTTTCAATCTTTAATTTTCAACTGAACATAAGCTCAATATCCACCTTGAAATAAGGTTGAGTGCTAGCTGGGACAGTCTTCAAAATTTGCTTGTACTCCTTCACTTGATCCTTCTAACGCAATTTCTGTAGCGGTCTGTACTTAAAATGATAGGCACATCTTTGTCCCATAATAGTTTTGCACGAAGTCTAGCAATCTGCACATTCTGAAACGTCACACGCTTTTGCAAGACACAAATAACTTCACTTAATCTAACAACTTCATCGGCAAAGCAGGTCTGTGTTGACGAGTCAGGTGAAACTGGCACTGATATATGGGTAGTTGAACTGGCTGCTTTTGTGCCATAGGACTGTTTTTCAGCTTTATACGGATTGTCAAAGTTCTGTGGCAGTTTTCTCTTCGTCAGTTGAGGTGGCTAATCTGAGATGTCAAACACGGTGAGTACTGCACTCCACAGAAGTTTATTATTGTCTCCATTCATGAACTGGTTTGGTTCGTAGTGTAGCAAACAAAACATAACGTTATTATAAAGGTCAACAGGGTATTTTTTCATAAGATCTTCTCGTCTGATATTCACTAGCCATTTTCTGCTCCTAAAACGAAGCATTAATCATTAATGCACATGTAGTTTGCAAGCGAATCCTGACGATACCGTTTAGTAACATGATGGTGTATACCTCTCAGGGTCCTTAGGAAACCTAAAACAAAAAGATGTGGTGTCTTCTTGTTGTTGTTCTTATTGTTGTTGCTGCAATTTATTGCGCTACAGACGCTACCGTTTGTAAAAACCGTTCTACAAACCAAAATAAGCAACTACTATTCGCTTTCACGACCGTGCCGAACTGAACAGTTTTACTTACGGGTCTCTTGGCGCACTGCTGGCACAATAGGCAACAAAATTGACGCGAAGTGTCGCGACTGTCATGTTAGATTCTAGTAACACTCGCAACTTCTGGAATTACAAGAACAGCAACCTATGTTTGATTTTCTGCAGCAATGTGTGTGTGTGTTTGTGTGTGGACAATATTTGCAAACTAATGATATATTCCACAATCTTCAAAGATTGTTTTGATGAATAAATACATAAACATAATATATGTACCTCCTCAGGGGACACCGCCTTAACGTAGCACTGTCCATGCGGGTGAGGAGGTTTGTGTGCTCTGGATCCAGACGGCTATGCTGGTGGTGGCGTAGCTACCAGCAGGGCCACCCATGCTGGACAGGCTAATGGGGAGGAGTCAGACGAAGTGTGTCCCACAATGACCTATCTCCTGTCTCCTGTCCAATCCTATCCTAAGCCTATCCCTTTCCCTTACCATTCTTAACATCCTACAACACTACAACACAGGGCAGGGAGGGCTCTAGAGACATGGCGAAGCCAGTCTGCCTAAGGGAGTAAACCCAATACAAATCACCTATTGCCTTGCAGTTAGTAGGAGGTCTACAAAGGCTAAGGATGCTGCCCTGAACATGTAGCCAGCTACCCTGCAAGCTGTAAGGGGCAAGCCCCCAAACGGTTGGGAGGAAGATTAACAGTCTCACCCTGTAAAACATCAATTGTTGCGAATGCTAGCAAAGGAATAAGCCGGAGAGATATTTCGATGACGACCCCAGCAAACAAAAAAAGAGATATGTACATAGGAATATGGAATGTGCGGAACCTATACCAAGCTGGAGCCTTATGTCAGCTGCTAATCCAAGTAAACAACTACAGTATAAAAATATTGACTCTCCAGGAAGGGGAGTGACATAATGGATGCAGGAAATTTCACTATCTTCTATAGTGGTTGGAAGATGATTACCTTTGGAACAGGTTATGTGGTGGCTAAAGAACTGAAACATGTGGTGATGTGCTTCCAACCAATCAATGAATGGATCTCCATTTAAGATTAAGGGGAAAATTTTTCAACATTACAATGATAAATGTACGTACATACACCCACAGAGGAGGCAGATGAACAACTAAAGGATGACTTTTACAACAAGGTAGAACAACTGTATGATCAGTCTCCCAAACACGATGTCAAGATATTAATAGGAGATCTGAATGCAAAAATAGGAAGAGGCCTTTCACCCACCATAGGAAGACATGGCCTCCTTGAAATATCAAATGACAATGGACTTAGGGCTGTAGATTCTGCTATAAGCAAAAACATTACTGTCAGCAGTACATGTTTCCCACACAAAAAAAATACACAAAGAAACATGGATTTCACCAGATGGACAAACCAGAAATCAGATAGACCATATAGGGATTGATCGGAGACATCGATCAAACATAATGGATATTAGGAGCCAACGTGGAGATGACTGCAATTCAGACCACCATCTAATGAGAATTAAATATAAACAAAGGATCTCATTATTGAGTAAACAAAAAGGATACAAAAAAAGAGGTTTGACATTAAGATACTGAAGTTAGAAGAAATACAGAGAGCATATCAGGCAATAATAGAAGAGGGGATTAAGAATGAGACTGACACATCAAATGAACATACAGGGGTAATGTGGAGACAATGTAAGACTGCAATCCTTGAGGCAACTGGAGAGGTTTTAGGACATGAATGGGCTCAAAGGAAGGAAGATTGGTTAGACAAAGAATGTATGAGGAGAACTGAGGAACATAATATAGCACGAATGAAATTATTGCAGAGAAGAACTCGAGAAAATCTGAATGAATACAATGAAAAGCGCCGTGTAGCGAAGAGGGTCTGCAGACAGAAAAAAAGAGCACTAGAAAAAAAACTGGAAAAATTGAACAGCTAGGAGAAGAGAAGGAAAGTCGTGAAATTTACCAAAAGGTTAAAGAAGGAAGGACCAGGTTCCAAGCCACAACAAATATGTGTAGGAACAAAGAAGGGGATTTGATACGGGAGAGTAATAAAGCACTTGACAGGTGGGCAGAATACTTCCAAGAGTTACAGAATCCAGAATTAGAAGGGTTAGAACCAGAGGAACTGGTGGAACTAACTTACTATGGACCACAGGTTTTAACACCAGAACCTACACTGGGGAAAGTGATGCAAGCCATTAAGACCTTAAAAAACAATAAGACGCCTGGAGAAGATCAGATCCAGGGCGAACTTCTCAAATATGGTGGGGAAAGCGCTGTGGAAAACAATTCATAAAATAATACTGAATATCTGGCAAGAGGAGAGCATGCCAAAGGAGTGGAAAACAGCTATAATGTTCCCCATACGTAAAAAAGGAGATAAATTAAACTGCCAAAACTATTGAGGAATCTCCCTACTAAATACTACATATAAAGTTTTCTCTAAGATTCCTAACCAACAGGCTTACTCCATACGTGGAAGAGAGAGTTTGAGACTATCAGAGTGGCTTTAAAAAAAATAGTTCAACAACTGACCAGATATTCACATTGCGCATACTACTTAAAAAATGTTACGAACATCAAATTAACATACACCAGCTTTATATCGACTTTAAACAAGCCTATGATAGTATCTCAAGAGTGGCACTGCGGAATGTAATGGAAGAGGCTGGAATACCTAAGAACCTCATTAAACTTTCTATGATGACCCTCAGCGGAACCAAATGTAAAGTAAAAATACAGGGCAAAATCTCCAGAGAAGTGGAAGTGAAGAAAGAACTTAGATAGGGTGACAATAACTCCTCATTGCTATTTAACCTTTGCCTAGAAAAAGTCATAAGTCAGATAGAGTTAAATAAAGGAGGGACCTTCTTAAATCGTTCACTACAGTACCTAGCCTACGCTGACGATGTGGCATTACTCGCACGAAACACTGCTGTGCTAGGTGAAGCCTATCAACGACTGGAGAATGGTGCAAGGGAACTTGTCCTGACAGTCAATGTCGAAAAGACCAAGTATATGGCAATGACCAACCAACAAAACCTACCAAATCTCAGGATAGCCGACAGGGAGTTTGAAAGAGTGAGAGCCTTCAAGTACCTAGGGTCGACTATCACTGAGACAAATTACCCATGCTTAGGAGTTCGCATCTATCACGAAAATCCTAAATCCTCATTTACAAAACAAATATAAGACCAGTTGTTATTTATGGTGTCGAAACGTGTACCATGACTATAAATGAGGAAAGGATCCTTAGCATATGGGAGAGAAAGGTACTACGTAAAATATATGGCCCAATATATGATCAAGAAGGTTGGTGGATTCGTACAAATGCAGAACTACAACACCTTTTTGAAGAATCTGACATTGTCACTACCATTAAAATAAGAAAACTGCGGTGGGCAGGGCACATGGTCAGAATGGAAGAAGACAGAACATGTAAGAGGATTTTTGATGGCGAGGCTGGAGGTAGACGCCCCAGAAAGAGATGGGTGGTTAGAGTTGAAGAAGACATGAAAAAGCTGGGTGTCAGAGGATGGAAAGCCATGGATTGGATAGAATGGCAGGATATTGTGATGCAAGCCAAGGCCCTTCAAGGGCTGTAGAGCCGAGGAGTAAGTGAGTAATATATGTAACCAAAAAAGCGTGTCCGTAACCTTCGTGATTTGTGAGACCAAGCATCGTATTAATTGTGGATTATATGCGGGAAAAAGCTCCCGATAGTAATGTGGCAGCTGTTTTAAATGTATCCAGAATGAGATTTTCACTCTGCAGCGGAGTGTGCGCTGATATGAAACTTCCTGGCAGATTAAAACTGTGTGCCCGACCGAGACTCGAACTCGGGACCTTTGCCTTTCACGGGCAAGTGCTCTACCATCTGAGCTACCGAGCACGACTTAGAGCACCTTTGCAAAGGTCCCGAGTTCGAGTCTCGGTCGGGCACACAGTTTTAATCTGCCAGGAAGTTTCTGTTTTAAATGTGTTTGTGACCCCTGATTTATCTCTGTGCTAAATCTATTTTTCCTTGTATTTAACATTTGTCACAGCTCTAATGTCATAACCGGCACTAGAATATTCATACCCATCCATATGATTTCAAAAGACATCATATTGAAAGCTGCGCAAATATACAGAATATGTGGTGTCCTGTATGAAAGGCAGCTCACAATGCCACTACGGAAAGCCAAAAGTTGTGGCGCCACATTACATGCGTGTATGAACCCAGCTTAACAGCGTCCCCAACTAAGTTTTTAATTTTTCACACTTGGTCAAAAACTTCTCGAATTTTTTCAGTGCTTCGAATTTGACTGTGCTGTTGTGGTAATAAATTTCGACACGTATTTTGGAAGTACGTGGTATTCGATGTATGCATTGGTCAAACTGCGAAAGCCGGGACGTGACAACTTAATTTGTTGTCAAGGGTATTTGTAATTGTTGAAATATGCATCAGTGCTCTCATAAAAGAAATTCTTGAGGGTAACAGAAGAAACGAAGGCACAATGCTCTGATGATACTTCAAAGATTGAAGTATGCGAATCAGTTTCAGAAAGATAAGAGCGCGAAGCCACTACGTCATTTAATATCTGGGAGTAGCTTGGTAAATAGTAAATACGAAACGTATGGTATTATTACGCGGAAACAAATTTATAACATTTATGTTTGCGTTTCGTAGAACCATTCAGTGTGTTAATCTGCTTTCAGGAGACAGCCTGATAGTCGCAATTCCGACTACTTGAATCGGATCTTGGTATGAGGGTCCGGTGCTAAGCTGGAAATATTCGGTATGATATTTAGTCGTAGTGATATAACGTATGTTGCTGACATCTACCTGTGACATTTTTGATAACCGGACATGCATTGAGTCTCACAGACAACACAGATGCAGTATCTAGAAGCCGTTTAAGTTTATGATAGTTGCCGTTAGTTTCCACGATTTGGATTCCGATCCATACTTCTTTTATGTTGTAAAACAGAAGCTGCATCCTTTATTTGTTAGTTACTCAGACGACATTTAGTGCAACGTCGAGTCACACACACAAAGTGCCGATTATTTAACTGTAAAATTGAAGTAAATAAATGATTTTTGTCTTTTCCGTAATAGAGAGTGTATTATTTGCGTTAACAGATATTTTACACTATTGTATGAAGTCCCATGTATTTCCTATGCTTTCAAAATTCTGCTACTAAAGTAATGATCTACTAAATATACCCATAGCATTTTTGCTAAACAATTGAGGTACTTTCTTTTGTTTGTTCTTATCACATAGATAGCCATCATCACATTTAAGGTATAGTGATGATGTGTATGGGCAGAAGTTCCTTGATTCAGTGTAATTATGTGCCTTTTCGATTACCACTGGGGGATTCCATTGTCACGGGTGGGACAGTTGCACTACGTTTTTCAACAGTCAGACGTTGATATAACATAAAGTATAAACAGAAATAAAGTAAAGATTGACTGGTTGCCTTACAAATAATTGTTTTACCTTCCCTTTAAATCTGAATGTCAGAAGTTTACAAATTGAGCTGTTATTCATCTTTAAAACTTTGTCACGGGTGGGACAGCAAATAGACGTAGCATTGAACAACCACCAACATTTTAGAAGAATTCTGTGATTTATGCACTTATTTTCTTCTGAAAATATTGAATTCACATTAATAAAACAATTCTCTATATGACATAATATCAATAAATATTTGATTAGCAATACTTACTTACAATAATTGCAATCAAAGACTGTCACGGGTGGGACAAGGAATTGTCATGGGCGGTACTCATGTGAAGTACAATCTGTTTTTTTTTTTTTTATTTTTTTTTTATTTAAACAGATTTTATTATGTCAGTTAGCTATGAATCAGTAGGTAACATATACTTAGAGGGCACTTTAATAACTTTGTAGAACATTTTTGTTGCTTATAAATAATATAAATTTTGGTATAGTATTAGTTTACAGTTCTGAGTACTTAATTATTTCACTTGAAGAATGTACCACTTCGAAAAAATATACACTTGGCCTCTCACCCACTTTCGAAAATGTCTAAATTGCCAGGAAACTCATAATATAAGGTGTCCCTAACATGTTTGACATTTGGATTTGGGAGAATAGCAATAACTTGTTTAAACTCTATGTGGGATACATCCTGCTCGTCAGCTTTAAATACCTTTGCTGAGTCCCCAACAGATCGCATACACATAATCTGTATTTCCCCATTGTCTTCTACACGTCTCTGTGCAATTGCAGCATATCTGTATGTAGTAGATTTCTTTCTTGCAGTTTGGAACTCAACTAAAATAAATGTTCCTGGCATGATTTGTTCCGCAGCTGGCTCTGAACCTGTAACTTCTTGGAAATTGGGTGTCAACAGGATATCACGATATGATTCCTCATCACTCATCTCAGAATCTGTGTAGATTAGTGAATATATGTTGGGTGAAAGTGGAAAAACCTCCACTTTCTCTAAATCTGATTTTAGGAAAGTTCTACCACATACTGGATTACAGGTATTGTAACCGTTGAAGTAATGCTTGCTGTGAATATCTTTTTATTTTTTTAACAGCTTTCCAGCATCCATCCAGAAGGTCTCTGTTTTCGTCAATATGATATTTTGTCAGAAGAAGAAAGTTTATTCCAGAAACAGATGATTTGGCACAGTCTAAAAATTCCTGTGCATTGCTGACTACGACTTTTCTTTGCTTAACTTTATTCCAAACAGCCCTTTTTGTTACAGCTCCAATGCCATCCACTGCACCTTTCCCATGTGCTGTTGGAAAGAAAAACCATTCTCCAGACACTCCAAAGTGTTGTATCATGTAGCAGAGGTTAGAAATGGTGAATTTGTTCTTAAATTGACCTGCGCAACCATCAGAAAAAATTTGTATCGAGGTCAAATTGGGAAGCTCTTGTTTCAGCTTACTTATTATAATCTTCAAACATGTATAAACTGAATACTTGTCATGGCACAGTTCTTCGCTCACAATTTCAAATGACTGTAGCCCTGTTTTCATCCAAACACAAATAGTGACCACTGTAATCTGTGTATGACTCCAGTGGGCACTTTGTATTTCATCTTGTGCCAGTGCTACATAGTTTTCTACAAAATCTATTTGCAATATCACTTCATCATCACTAACTGATGCTTTCACAGTCTTGAGAGCTCGAGATTGCATCCTTTTGACAAAGAAGTGCTCCTTGAATGTTTTTAGTTGAGACTGAAGTTCAGAGAGAGCTTCACAAAGTGTTCCAGTGGTAATAGTCTGTTTAGGGTGACACTCGTGTTCGGTCCATTTTCTCTAAGATATTATGTCACACAAATCAAACTTTCATCTATTAATGTGTGAAAATTCATGATGCATTTCTTGCATTGACTTGTCACTCATATTTCACTTTCTACATCACAGCAAACAAGATTCATAAGGTGAGTGTGAGTAGCTATTTCTTTGTGAATGGCTTCAATGATGAAGTTGAAGTTAGCATGATATCTGCACACACATACATTGTGAGGCATTTGAGACGTTAGAACAACATTTTTAGGCCGCAACTCGTAGAATTTTGAAATCTTGATGTCAATATCTGGATTGTCTTGCTTAAAAAGAAAAAAATGCTTCCTTAACTGTCATACTCATGTGACGTTTCTGCAAGCTTACTCTTTTCCCAGTTTCATGGTCTACAATAGACTTTACATCCTTTATACCAGGTGTCTGCCTGCTGATTTCATCATTTGTGAAAAATTTTTGTATTTTGAGCAGATTATCATCTGTAAGTTTACGAGATGTTTTCTTCACTACTTTACTACCTTTTTAGGTAAGGTTTCATTTACAAGCTTTTTTTATTACTGCTGATTTTTTTTTGAGGGGCTTGAGGGAAGCACCTTCTTTACCCGAGAAACAGCTTTGCCAAGGGACTGAGGACGTTTATATGATCCTAACTGGGAAATACAGGTCTCAGACTGATCTTCAATTAATACTGATTTTAGTTTGACTGTACTTTCTTTTTCTTTCAGCTTCCTTCTTTCGATATTCCAATAAAGATTTTTCGCTGGAGGGTACCTTCATCTTCATATTTTCCTTTCTTCTTTTATCCCGCTCTCTTTCTTTTTCTTTATGGTCATTGTACTTGCTGGTATTTTTCTTCAGTTTTTCTCGAAGTTTTCTCATATGCTCTGCTGATGTTGTTTTCCCCATTTTCTGAATAAACAGTAAGTTTTTATTTAGTTTAACCCATCAAAGCACTTGTTATATCAACCAATTTAACTTAACAATAACAAGAAGTGTTAAATGGTTTAGATTTGAGTAACATCCAAAAAACTGTCATGGGTGGGACACAATTTCTTTTAACATTTATAAATGATCGTTCACAACTTAGAAGATGCCTTAGGGCTCATTGGATGTTTTTATTTATTTTTCTTACTTCTAACCTAAAATATATAGAATTCCTATAATTGCTGAGTTAAGTTAAACTTTTTCATGTTTTTTGTCACGGGTGGGACACTAAATACATAGTAACTTTTGTGAATTAGCTGCATACTTAATAACTTACCTTTCTTTAAAAACTGAAGTTTGTCAGAAAGATAAGATTCTGCTCATGAAATTTAACAATTAAAACATCAACAATCGCTGCAACCCAAATTTAAACAGCTGCCAACACAAAAAGTAAACCTTTTGTTTTTCATCCTCATCTGTAGAATCGCCAACTTTGTTTAACTATATTTCCTCAGCTAATTATGTAATTTTTATCATTTTTTCAGGACAGTAAAATTCAACTTTTGTAGATTCGAAAAACTATAACATTGTTAAACTTGGGATTTTTTCAAAAAATAAGCCTCAGGCTCAGTTTGGCATGGAATGACCCCAGTGCTAAGGCCACCATCATCAAAGAAATGATATCTAAACCATTATAAAAAGTGAAAAGGAAATGCAAATGTTGTGGAGATGAAAATTTGCATGTTGTCACTGGTTTGTGATAGTGTCCCCAACACCCTTCATTATCTTGGTTGTGGTACATTTATCTGTACTGTTCAAGGTCTAGGTTGGATTGTAAGATTGCGGTTTAGTTGTGAGTTGGCAAAGACAGTTAATGTAAATAGAAAATGAAGGCTAATATTTGCTCCTTGTTTAACATATTTTAGAATAAATAAATGAAATGATGAGGTAAATTCAGGAAAGTTGTACTGCAAAACAGCCAGATTTTAGAAATATTGTGTGTGTGTGTTATGAACTTTATCATACATCAGGTTCTTCCAGTGCAACTTTAGTTTTGTTTCCCAATCATGTTTGCGGTCTTGATGCCTTAACTGCACATGGTTATTTTCATCATTCATACCAAGAAAGAGGTATCCAGGATTATATGGGAATATAAGGAATTGTACAGGGATTCAATGATAAATTAGAAAAATAATAAATAATAATGAAATAATAAAATATCATTGTGGCAAGGTAGGTTTGTAGTTTAACAAATTGAGAAGTATCATGCATAATTCTGTGTGTTTCAATTTTTCTCGCAGAACATCTCAACTTTTTTCTCAACTATACTTATGTCTTTTAATGTATGTAATGCTCTGCTTTATTTAATAAGAGCATTGAAAAATCAAACTGCAGTACTGATCGTCATAGAAATAAGTAATATTAGCAATCTCAAAGTTGATGACACAAAAAGTGAAATACGGAACAGAAATACGGAAGAAAAACTAAGCAAAGACAGTAGAGAGGAACCTAGTAACAAAAGAGACTGTGTGACCAGATCAGTATGAAAACACTTTGACAGTCGCAGTTTTTCTCCAATAGGTGGGCAGGTGTGTCAATAACTTGCAGATTACATGTTACTGTTTGTGTTTTGGCTACCTTCTTGTATCAGCAATCATTGATGCATGCATTTTGATCATGGCTAGTGAAGTATTGTGTTATATTCACAATACATTCATCACTGGTTGGTTGCTTGAGAAAAGGATGTGGTCAGTATTTGCCAAAGTTTCTGAGGAGTGACGCTATCTACACCTGTAGAATTTAATAAACTGCTTTTGCCAAATAGCAAGCACCTCAGAGACTCATGCCTGAGTTCAGACTTGGCAAATCAAAGGTTTTTCCACTTAGGGCTGGTCAACGCCACCAATCCTCTAATACTGTAAACTAGGGGGCATGCTTTAGTAACAACTGTTGAGTATGACAGTTAAATACTGTGTGTGTTTTGGCAGTGGGAATCATGGCTCAGTCATTCAGATATCAAATATGAGAGCACATCTCTGTAAAATTCACTGAAGGAAAAAATGAGTTATATGCTCTTCATATGGATTCTTGTCCAGGTGAAACATTCATTTGTAACAATGACTGAAAATTATTTGAAAATGGGGATTCACACAAAGATTTCATGCTGGTTGCAAACATTCACCTTCACCAATTAGGCCAGTCTTTCAGGACTGGTTCAAGATGTGTCAAGCTGAAAGATCCAGGGATGTTAATACCCATGAAAACAATGAAATAAATTAATCAAACCCATAAAGCAGCCACGAAATCTGAAGTTGTATGGAAAATATGCCATAAGTACTGAGCTGTGCCGTTCACTGTACTTTATAGGAAAGGGATGTTCAGTTGTATAGCAAAGGGATGTTCAGTTGCAGTATACGACACCAAAGAATTGTGAAACAGTTGGGGAGACTATTCAAGACAGTGGAATGTTGTGCATTTCATAGACTGAAGCTTTTGGCTTAATTGATTTGAATGTGTGTATTATAAGGGGGGGGGGGGGATGACTGTGAAACTGTCTGACACATTTTGCTTGTATTAGTCTAAGACAGAAAACCAGAGCTCCTTCCATAGACTGCTACTTGCATCAATGGAACATTCTTTCAAAACGTGATAGACTGATGTAACATCTAATTACTGTCCAGAAGTCTCAACACTCTAAATGTTGTTAACAGTATTGTCATATGCAAAGGATTTGCAAAAATGATTCATGGGTAGAGTAATGTATGCAACATGTTGAATATTGTCAAAAAAGAGTTACTTGTAATTTGAACTAGATTGTAGGAGTAGATGGGGAAAGAAACAGGCAGCTTTTCTTGTACTTACTTTCAAATCACTCATTCTGCCAGGACATATGAAAGTTGATTTTACTCATCTGACAGCACACCCCTGCTGTTCCAATCCTTTGTAATGTTTTAAATACTAGAATTATGCAATGTCTTGTTTTCATGAACAAGACAAGCAACTTGTGAAAAGTGATGCACACTCACAATTTAGCAATTCAAAATATGCTAAGATTATCTGTTGTGGTAAATTGGTGTACAGTAAGAACTTTTTATTTGTCCCGAACAAGAGGACATTTTGTAGCTCTAAGGTATGTTATGCTGAGCCCAAAGAAATACATTTGATTTGATTCATGTGCTCATCCAGGGATCATCTCACAATGATAAATTATTTTTCATTGTAATACAGTGAAAATAAATAGCTCAAAATATACACACACACAGAATATGTAAATATGTTTGTATATAATAGAGGGAAACATTCCACATGGGAAAAATATATCTAAAGATAAAGATGCTGTAGCTTACCAAACGAAAGCGTTGGTATGTTGATAGGAGACAATAAAAAACACACAAACACACACACAAATTTTGAGCTTTCACAACCCAAGGTTGCTTCATCAGGAAAGAGGGAAAGACGAAAGGATGTGGGTTTTAAGGGAGAGGGTAAGGAGTCATTCCAATCCCGGTAGTGGAAAGACTTCCTTAGGGGGGAAAAAAAAGACAGGTATACACTCGCACACACACACACACATATCCATCCGCACATATACAGACACACATATGTCTGCTAGTGTCTGTATATGTGCAGATGGATATGTGTGTGTGTGTGCGTGTGTGTGTGTGTGTGTGTGTGTGTGTGTGCGTGTGTGTGTGCGTGTGTGTGTGCGTGTGTGTGTGTGTGTGCGTGTGTGTGTGCGCGTGTGTGTGTGTGTGCGTGTGTGTGTGCGCGCGTGTGTGCGTGTGTGTGTGCGAGTGTATACCTGTCTTTATTATTCCCCCTAAGGTAAGTCTTTCCACTCCCGGGATTGGAATGACTCTTTACCCTCTCCCTTAAAACCCACATCATCTCGTCTTTCCCTCTCCTTCCCTCTTTCCTGATGAAGCAACCTTGGGTTGTGAAAGCTCGAAATTTGTGTGTGTGTTTGTATGTTTTTTATTGTCTCCTATCAATATACCAACGCTTTCGTTTGGCAAGTTACAGCATCTTTATTTTTAGATATAAATATGTTTGTATATAGATAGGCCAGGTGGTCAGCTTAGGCTTTGCTGAAGGGACTATCCCTCCGTTTGCCTTAAATCATTTAGAGAAACCTAAACCAAGATGACCGGACAGAGCAAAGTCCACCCTCCCGAATATAAAGTCGGTATCTACAACTGTATTGCCTGATTTGGTTGCTCCCTGTTGCACAGTGTTCTTTGATTTACAGACAATTTGCACCTAATAACTTATAAAACGAAATTTTACACTTCATCACTGCACACTATGGACTCCTGGACCTTGCACTCCCTCCAGTATGTGCAGGAAACTGATCACATGCCTGTAAACTTCCACCAATGCCACATGCATGTCTTCATGTTATCCCTCAGCCCCTCATGCGATGGTAAAAAGATTTAGGCACTAGACCCATGTTTGGGAAGAACCAGGTTCACATTGCATCTGACCATCATGATTTATGATTCCTGTTGTGTTTCTGCATGAGTCATGTAACACAAATGCCAGAATCATCACTCCGGTAATGGATTTATCAGGAATGTCACTTCTGGTAAGCCTGGTGCTCACTCATTACTTGCCTATGAGTACAGTAGTAACACATCCATTTCATGTCACAATTTTTCAAGAAAATACGTTGCCATAGTCAGTATCTTACCATCTAGATTTTAATATCTGTCCCCACTGACAGGGAAAGCCAGTGACAAAGTAATAACTGAAAACCTAGCAAGGTGATGGAATGGTAATACAGTGGACATTCAGGAAGATTATTGTTTAAATCTCCATGCTTCTATGCAAATTTAAGTTTTGCAGGGTTTCCAGAAAAAGCTCATGGCAAGTGCCAGCATTATTTCTTTTGACTAGGGTTTGGCTGATTTCCTTCACAATCTTTGTACTATCTGAGCTTGCAGCCCAACAATGCTCCTTCCTTGGTATGACAATTTTTTGAATTTTGTCTTCAGTAGCTTCCCCAGTTGTTGGAGGTCCTCTACCATAGCAGCAGTACTCCGTCTTCAGGCCACAAGTGGCACATCGGGACCACCCGACCGCCATGTCATCCTCAGCTGAGGATGCGGATAGGAGGGGCATGTGGTCAGCACGCTGCTCTCATGGTCATTATGATGGTTTTCTTTGACCACAGCTGATACTGTTCGGTTGAGTAGCTCCTCAATTGGCATCACGAGGCTGAGTGCACCTCGAAAAATGGCAACAGCAATTGGCGGCCCGGATGGTCACCCATCCAAGTGCCGGCCACGCCCGACAGCATTTAACTTCGGTGATCTGACGGGAACCGGTGTATCCACTGCAGCAAGGCCATTGCCACTCCTCTGCCATAACAAGACAATAAATAAATCACCATTAACACAGTTTTACATTACAGTTGGTCCTAAACTGGTTTATAACTCATATGAAAAAACAAGCTCTTGGCGCAAAGAAGACATTTCTGCATTTGCTGACAAGACAGACTTTATCCAATTATCGATGATTATGTGCTGAGAGGTTTTGTCCTCCACCAAGAGGGCATTTGCAGTGCTGCATAAGCAAGTAAAGGTATACTAACTTTACTTACCACCACTTAAAACTGTTATGCAGTAGACTAAAGAAAATCCAGTCAGTCAAATCATTACCTCTTTTCTGCTCCTTGGATACATTCATGCACATCTGGCCAGTTCTGTGCATATAAACTAATTGGAAATCTGCTGTATGAGGAAATACTATATAATCTACACAGAGAGTATGGCATGTAGTTAGGCACATCAGTGTTACCCGATTCCTCACTGTTACCTTATGTGATCTTCTTGCTGATGTTAAGCAGCTAAAGATCTGCAGTCATATGACAGCTTTCTAGTGTGGATTAGTTTATATAATAGGAAGTCCCTTCAAAGAAAGCTGCCTAAGTGGATTTTCTGTTATGTCAACAAGACACTGTCCAACCATTTTGTAATGTTTGTATGTTGAGACAGTGATCAATAAATGACGAACCATCATGCCAGGTGGCCTTTGCAGTGGCTGGGTGGTGCCCATGGGGAGAGCCCCTGATCGTAGTGGGTGGCATCAGGGCGGATGACGTGCAGTGAAGTGGACCAAGTCATCTCTCTCTGGTGACCGCACGGCACCAGCAATCTCTAAGAAAGGCAGGATGGGAAGGAACGTAGGGCTACAGAAAGAAGAGAGCTATATTCACCTCTGTATTTAGTCTGTAACAGAATGGATGGGGACTCCTTTCTGTCTATGAAGCCTCAGTTTTTCGTTGAACATCTTGAGGATAAGTTTGGGGAAGTGACAGTGCTGTCCAAGGTGAGAAACGGTGCAGTCTTGATTCAGGCAGCATCCCCAGCCCAATCCTGGGCTTTACTCGCCTGTGACCAGTTGGGTGATATTCTTGTTTCTGTCACTCCCCATAAAAGCCCCAGCATGGTCCAGGGGATTATTTTTCATCGTGACCTCCTCTTGCAGTCTGATGACAAGCTCACCGCCAATCAAGAAATGGCAGGGTGTTCACTTCATCCGGTGCGTTTACAGGGGACCTAAAGACAACAGGGTTGCTATTGGTGCCTTCATCTTTGCCTTTGAGGGTGATTCATTGCCTGAAAATGTAAATGTGATGGTTTATTGCTATGACATTAAACCATACATCCCTTCCCCTATGTGGTGCTTTAAGTGCTGGAATTTCGCGCACGTCTTCCCGCTGCACTTCCAACGCCACATTTCGAGACTGCAGACGTCCACTGCACCCAGATACTTCGTGTGCGCCACCTCCAACTTGTATCAACTGTGGAGAGCGGCACTCCCCCTGCTCGCCAGACTGCACAGTACTCCAAAAGGAGTGGAAAATCATGTAGTACAAGACCCTGGACTGGTTGACTTACCAAGAGGCTAGGTGTAAATTTGAACGATTACACCCCATTCAGTTAACGTCCACATATGATCTGCAGCTACTTCCACATCACCATCACAAGTGCCAGTAGTTCCCCACTCTGTGCCATGAACAGTGGGCCCTCCAGGGTGCCAGAATACATTCGCCCCTTGTTGGTAGGGGGAAATCTCCTTCCACTGCCCCCAAAGCACCTACTTTGGGAGCAATGTCCCCCCACCCCCACCCTCCAAATGCAGGGGACATCAGTTCCCTCTCCCCAGCTGGAAAAGCAACAGTGTCCTCCGCTCCTCGTGCGGAAGGGGTCCCTTGGGACACTTTCTTCCAAGGTCTCTACTAATGCCACAGTGGACACAAGCCAGTGGCTAAAAGAGCCAAGAGCTGCTGGACGAAGAGCTCCACGGTCTTCCTCCATGCCTGAAACTACTTCAGAGCAGTCCTCCCAGCAAGTCCCTAAAGAGAAGCAAGAGGGCAAGCAAACCAAGAAGAAGACTGGTAGGAAACGAGGTCTTCCAGTGGTCCCAACACTGCCACTCCCTACCACTTCCGCATCTGAGGATGAGTTGGAGATCTTAGCGTCTCCTGTGGGCCTGGATGTCACTGATGTCTCATCCGCAATAGGAATGGATACAAATACTCAGTCGGCGGCAGCAGGTGACCCTGAGGCGTGACATGCCTCTTTGCGTGCTTCATGCCTTCTCAGCCTCACAATAATGTCATCCTCCAGTGGAATTGCAACGGTTTCTTCCACCACCTGGCTGAGCTACAACAACTGTTAAGTTTACACCTGCTTTCTGTCCCCCTGTGAGTCCAGAGGTTAGAATAGGCCCGAGGTATCCATGCCTGTTGTAAGAGGTGACAAAGGATTCTCACACTATTTGGCCCTATAAGTTCAGGTCCCATTTTATGCTTCAACTTGCCACTTTCCAAATTCTACAGAAGTGCGGGCCATATGGGAAGGATGCCTTATGTGGTGCATGAGTTACCCATAGTGCCCTTAGATTCAGTCTCCTGAACCTCTTGTCATGCTTTGAATCTTCACCTGCAATTCAACTATTTGGGCGAGGACACTTCCCGGGGTATGTCATCTTCTTCTGTTGTCTCTTGTCCTCTTTCGCCCCCAAGTCAGTATTGGATTTCTCTGTGCCCAATATCCAGCATGGTAGCCAGTCCATTGTAGTGGGGCAGTCATTTACCCATTTCGTGGTATCCCCCTGACAACACAGGCATCGCACTGCTGATGCCTGAGCTGTAAACTCCCCAAGTATGCCAAGGAGTAGATGCCTGTCTTCCTGGGGCATCAAGACTCCTGGCAACGGCCATCATGCCAGGTGGCCTTTGTTGTAGCTGGGTGGCACCCGTGGGGAGAGCCCCTGATCAGAGTGGGTGGATGACCTGCAATGAAGTGGACTGAGTCATCTCTTGCTAGTGACAGTATGGCACCAGCAGTCTCTAAGAAGGGCAAGATCGAATACAATGCTGACATGACCCTAAATCATTTCCCTCCCTCGCTACACCATGGGAGGAACATAGGGCTACAGAACGGAGAGAGCCGCATTCGCCTTGGTTTTTTGTCTGTAGCAGAACTGGTGGGGACTCCTTTCTACCTATGAAGCCTCGCCGGCCATGGTGGCTGAGCGGTTCTAGGCGCTTCAGTCCGTCAGCAGGTTCGAATCCTGCCTCGGGCATGGATGTGTGTGATGTCCTTAGGTTAGTTAGGTTTAAGTAGTTCTAAGTTCTAGGGGACTGATGACCTCAGATGTTAAGTCCCACAGTGCTTCAGAGCCATTAGAACCATTATGAAGCCTCAATTTTTCATTAAACATCTTGAGGGTAAGTTTGGGGAAGTGACAGCACTGTCCAAGGTGAGAAGCGGTGCAGTCTTGATTCAGACAGCATCCCCAGCCCAGTCCCAGGCGTTACTCGCTTGTGACCGGCTGGGTGATATTCCTGTTTTTGTCACTCCCCATAAAGCCTCAACATGGTCCAGGGGATTATTTTCCATCACAACATGCTCTTGCAGTCTGACGATGAGCCCCGAGCCAATCGAGAATGGTGGGGTGTTCATGTCATCTGGTGTGTTTACAGGGGACTCGGAGACAACAGGGTTGCTACTGGTGCCCTCATCTTTGCCTTTGAGGGTGATTCGTTGACTGAAAAGGTCAAGGTGATGGTTTACCGCTGTGACGTTAAACCATACGTCCCTCCCCTCTGTGTGGTGCTTCAAGTGCTGGAATTTCGGGCACATGTCTTCCTGCAGCACCTCCAATGCCACATGTCGAGACTGCAGACGTCCACTGCATCCACATACTCCCTGTGCGCCTCCTCTCACGTCTATCAACTGCGGAGAGCAGCACTCCCCCTGCTCACCAGACTGCACAGTACTCTAAAAGGATTGTAAAATCATGGAGTACAAGACCCTGGACTGGTTGACCTACCAAGAGGCTAAACGTAAATTTGGATGGTTACAACCCATTCGGTTGGTGTCCATATATGCTGCAGCTACTTTACCATCACCATCACAAGTACCAGTTGTACCACACTCTGTGCCACGAAGAGTGGGCCCTCTGGAATACATCTGCCCCCTTGTGGTAGGGGGCAAATCTCCTTCCATGGCTCCCAAAGTACATACTTTGGGAGCAATGACCCCCCCCCCCCCCAAACGTAGGGACATCGGTTCCACCCCCCCCCACCCCCCCCCCCACCCCTCCTCAGCCAGAGAAGCAATAGCCTCCTTGGGCTCCTCTCATGCAGAAGGGGGTCCCTTGGGATCCTCTCTTCCAAGGTCTCCATTAATGCCACAGCACACACTCGCCAGTGGCTAAAGGAGCCAGAAGCTGCTGGATTAAGAGCTTCACTGTCTTCCTCTGTGCCTGAAGCTACTTCGGAGAAGTCCTCCCAGCAAGCCCCTAAAGAGAAGTGAGGGGGCAAGAAAAGAAGTAAGTCTACTAAGAAAAAGGACCCTCCAGTAGCCCCAACACGACACTCCCTACCAGTTCTGCACCTGCAGATGAGGTGGAGATCTCAGCGTTCCTGAGGACCTGGATCTCACTGATGCCTCATCCACAATAGGAATGGATACAAATACTCAATCGGTGGCAGCAGGTGACCCTGTTGCGTAACCTGCCTCCTTGCATGCTTCATGCCGTACCAGCCTCACAATAACGTCATCCTCTAGTGGAATTGCTGTTGTTTTTTCCACCACTGGGCTGAGCTACGGCAACTGTTAAGCTTTACACCTTCTTTCTACATTACCCTCCAAGAAACCTGGTTCCCAGCAATGCAGACCCCTGCCCTTTGTGGCTATACGGGATATTTCAAGAACCGTAGCAACTATAATAGAGTGTCAGGTGGAGTTTGTGTCTATGTCCTGAACTCAGTATGCAGTGAACGTGTGCCCCCTCCAAACCCGTGTTGAAGCTGTGGGTGTCAGGATAAGGATGACACAGGAAACAACTGTCTGCAACGTATATCTTCCTCAAGATGGTGCGGTACCCCTGAACACATTGGCTGCTCTGGTTCAACTCCCTAAACGTTTCCTACTTTTGGGAGATTTTAACACCCATAACCCTTGTGGTGTGGCACTGTGCTTACTGGCAGAGGTAGAGATGTCGACACTTTCATGTCTCAACTCGACCTCTGCCTCTTAAATACTGGGCCCCCACACATTTCAGTGTAGCTCATGGCACTTACTTGGCCATTGAATAATCCCTCTACAGCCCAGGACTTTTCCCATCTGTCCACTGGAGAGCCCACGATGACTTGTGTGGTAGTGACCTTTTTCCCCATCTTCCTGTCACTCCCCCAGTGACATTTCCCCGGACGTCTACCAAGGTGGGCTTTAAACCTTTAAACAAGGCAGACTGGGAAGATTTCACCTCTGCTGTCACCATAGAATGTTCCCCACGTGGTACCATCGATGTGGTCGAGCTCTACAGTGACATAAGCAGCTCCCTTCCCTAGAGCACCTAATAGCTTTTAAACGGCTCCGTGGCTGCATTCTCCAGCTTATAAAAAGACTGAAACAGGCGTGTTGGGAGAGGTACGTCTCGACCATTGGGTGCCGTATGTCACCTTGCCAAGTCTGGACGAAGATCAAATGTGTTTGTGGGTACCAGACCCCGATAAGTGTTACTGGCATTAACATCAATGGCGTGTTATCTACTGATGCAAACGCAATTGCTGAGCACTTTGCTCAGCACTATATTCTAGCCTCGGCATCAAGGAATGTTCCCCCAGCATTTCGCACCCTCAAACGGAGGATGGAAAGGAAAGGCCTCTTGTTCACTGAACGTCACAGTGAACCATATAATGCTCCACTTACAGAGTGGGAGCTCCTCAGCATCCTTGTACATTGTCCCGACACAGCTCCTGGGCAAGATCAGATCCACAGTCAGATGGTCAAAAATCTCTCGTCCGACTACAAGCGACATGTCCTTGTCATCTTTAACCGGATCTGGTGAGAGTGTCTTTCCATCGCAAGACGGGAGATCATCACCATTCCAGTGCTCGAACACGGTAAAAACCCGCTTGATGTGGATAGGTATCGGCCCATCAGCCTCACCAATGTTCTTTGTAAGGTGTTAGAACGTACAGTAAGTCAGCAGTTGTGTTGGGTCCTGGAGTCGCGTTGCCTACTGGCTCCATGCCAGGGCAGTTTCCTCCAGGGTCGCTGTACCATTGATAATCTAGTTTCTCTCGAGTTTGCCATCTGAACAGCCTTTTCCAGACGCCAACACCTGTTTGCCATCTTTTCTGATTTACAAAAAGCTTACGACATGACCTGGCGACATCATATCTTTTGCACATTATATGAGTGGGGTCTCTGTGGCCTGCTCCCGATTTTTATCCAAAATTTCCTATCACTCCGTACTTTCCGCGTCCAAGTTGGTGCCTCACGTAGTTCCCCCCATATCCAGGAGAATGGGGTACCTCAGGGCTCTGTATTGAGTGTATTTAGTGGCCAGTCTAGCAGCATCTGTCTGGCCGTCAGTCTCACCTTCTCTGTATGCAGACGAATTCTGCATTTTGTACTGCTTCTCCAGTACTGGTGTTGCTGAGCGGCACCTACAGGGAGCCAACCACAGGGTGCAGTCATGGGCTCCATCCCACAGCTTCCAGTTTTCAGCTGCAAAGTTGTGTGTCGTGCACTTCTGTCGGTGTTGTACTGTTCATCCGGAACCAGAACTTTACCTTAATGACCCTCCACTCACTGTAGTGGAGACATATCAATCCGTAGGACTGGATTTTTGACACCAAACTGACGTGGCTTCCTCATCTTTGTCAGTTGAAGTGCCTCAATGCCCTCCGCTGCCTGAGCAACAGTAACTGGGGTGCAGATTGCTCTACATTGCTGCAGCTCTACAGAACCCTTGTTCAATCCAGCCTTGGCTATGGAAGTCTGGTTTATGGTTCGGCAGCACCCTCAGTGTTGTGTTTACTCGACCCAGTGCACCACTGTGGCATTCAACTGGCAACAGGACCTTTTAGGACGAGTCCGGTGACCAGCGTCCTGGTGGAGGCCGGAGTCCCTCCATTGAAGGTTAGGTGTGCACAACTGCTCGCCAGTTACGTTGCACACATTCATAGTTTTCGTGATCATCCAAATTACCATCTCCTTTTCCCATCCCCAGCGGTTCACCTCCTGCGTAAGCGGCCCAGGTCTGGGCTTAAGATTGTGTTTCACATCTGATCTCTTCTGTCTGAAGTGGAGTCCTTGCCTTTACCACCTATACTCGAGGTCCATTCACGTACATATCCATGGTGTACACATAGGCCGAAGCTTCGCCTGGACCTTTCACATGGTCCTAAGGATCAATTTAACCCTGTAGGTCTCTGCTGTCACTTCCTCTCGATTCTTGACATGTACCAGGACCATGAAGTGGTTTATACTGACAGGTCGATGGCTGATGGTCACATTGGCTTCACGTATGTTCATGGAGGACATATTGAACAGCACTCCTTGCCAGATGGCTGCAGTGTTTCCACTGCAGAGCTGGCAGCCATTTCTCTTGCTCCACTCGTGCCCTGGCGAGTCGTTTCTTCTCTGTACTGACCCCTTGAGCACCTGACAAGCTATTAACCAGTGCTACCCCCACCATCCTTTGGTAGCAACCATGGAGTAGTCCATCTATACCCTGGAATGGTCCAGTCACTCCATGGTGTTTGAGTGGACCCCAGATCACGTCAGTTTCCAGGAAATGAACTAGCCGACAGGCTGGCCAAACAGGCTACACGGAAACCGCTTCTGGAGATCAGCATCCCTGTTACCTGACCTGCCATCATTATTATGCTGCAAGGTGTTTCAGCTTTGGGAGACGGAATGGCATAATCTCAGTACACACATCATACTGCGTGCGATTAAGGAGACTACGAATCTGTGGAAGACCTCCATGCGGGCCTCTTACAGGAACTCGGTGGTTCTCTGCCAGCTCTGCATAGGCCATACGTGGGTAACACATGGCTATCTCCTCCATTACAAGGACCCACCTCGGTGTCACTGTGGCACACATATGACTGTCGTCCACATCTTGCTGGACTGCCCACTTTTAGACGCTCTGTGACGGACTTTTAACCTTCCCAGCACTCTATCTTTGGTGTTGGGTGACAGTGCTTCAACAGCAGATTTAGTTTTTACATTTTATTCGTGAGGGGTATTTTTATTGTACCATCTAAAGGTGGGCATTTAGCCTTCCCTCTGAGGTTGCCACCCTCCCTCCATTTTAACTCAGTTGCAATTACTTTACAATTGTTTGTCTTGGTGGTCGTCTTTTCCATACATGTGTTCATCTTGCCTTGTCTTTTTAGGGTGGCCATTTTACATGTTGCAAAGTGACTGGCTCATCCTCTGTTATTATTGTGATCAGCCAGCCCGGACCATATGCTCTATGGTTTTAATACCTTCTTCTACTTTTCCTGTGGTGTATGTTTTCCCCGTTTTTTGTTCGTTCCATTCGTTTTCTTTTTGGGTGATGGTGTTGGGTGTTTTTGTACCCTGAGCCTTGCTTGCATCAGGAAAAAGGGACTGTTGACCCTGTAGTTTGGTCCCTTTACACCCCAAACCAACCAACCAACTTGCTTTCTGTATTGTCCTCCAGGAAATCTGGTTCCTGGCTATGTGGACCCCTGCCCTCCATGGCTGTAGGGGATATTACAAGAAGCAAGCAGAATATAATTGAGTGTCAGGTGGAGTTTGTGTCTGTGTCCTGAACTCGGTATGTAGTGAACCTGTGCCCCTTCAAACTACTCTTGAAGCTGTGGCTGTCAGGGTAAGGACGACACAGGAAATAATCATCTGCAACATATATCTTCCTCCAGATGGTGCAGTACCCCTAAATGTATTGGCCGAACTGATTCATCAACTCCCTAAACCTTCCCTATTTTTGGGAGATTTTAATGCTCATAACCCCTTGTGGGGTGACACCGTGCTTACTGGCCGAGGTAGAGATGTCAAAAATTTACTGTCTCAACTTGACCTCTGCCTTTTAAATACTGGGGCCCCCACACATTTCATTGACCATTGATTTATCACTTTGCAGCCCAGTACTTCTCCCATCTGTCCACTGGAGGGACCATGATGACTTGTATGGGAGTGACCACTTCCCCATCTTCCTGTCAATCCCCCGGTGTCATGCCTGCAGACTCCTACCCAGATGGATTTTTAAAAAGGCCGACTGGGAAGCTTTCACCTCTGCTGTCACCATCGAATCTCCCACACACGGTAACATCGATGTTGTGGTTGAGCGAGTCACCAGGACAATCATTTCTGTGGCCGAAAACGAGATTACTTGTTAATTAGGGCACCCCCGGCGAAAGTCAGTACCTTGGTGGTTGCCAGAAATCGCTGAGGCAATTAAGGAGCATCGGCAAGCTCTACAGTGACATAAGCGGCACCTTTCCCTGGAGCACCTAATAGCTTTTAAGCGGCTCTGTGCCTGTGTTCGCCACCTTATAAAAAGGTGGAAACAGGAGTGTTGGGAGAGGTACATTGGGTGCCATATGTCACCTTCCCAGATCTAGATGAAAATTACACGTATTTTTGGGTACCAGACCCTGACAGGTGTCCCTGGCATTACCATCAATGGCGTATTATCTACCGATGGAAACGCAATTGCTGAGCAACTTGCTGAGCATTAAGCTTGAGCCTCTGCATTGGAGAATTACCCCCTAGCCTTTCGCATCCTCAAATGGCAGATGAAAGGGAAACTCCTCTCGTTCATTGAATGTCACAGTGAACCTAATAATGCTCCATTTACGGAGTGGGAGCTCATCAGTGCCCTTGCACATTGCCCCTACACAGCTCCTTGTCCAGATCATATCCACAGTGATTAAATGTCTCTCATCGGACTACAAGCGATATCTCCTCATCATCTTCAACAGGATCTGGTGCAATGGTGTCTTTCCATCACAGTGGCAGGAGAGCATCATCATTCCATTGCTCAAACCTGGTAGAAACACGCTTGATGTGAATAGCTATCAGACCATCAGCCTCACCAACAATATTTGTATGCTGCTAGAATGTATGGTAAGTCGGCAGCTGTGTTGGCTCCTAGAATCACGGGGCCTACTGACTCCATGCCAGGGCAGTTTCCTCCATTGTTGCTCCACCATTGATAACCTAGTTTCCCTCGAGTCTGCCATCCAAACAGCCTTTTTCAGGCACCAACACATGGTTGCTGTCATTTTTTATTTACGGAAAGCTTATGACACAACCTGGTGACATCATATCCTTGCCACTTTCTATGAGTGGGGTCTCCGTGGTCTGCTCCCGATTTTTATCCAAAACTTCCTGTTGCTCCGTACTTTCTGTGTCCAAGTTGGTGCCTCCTATAGTTCCCCCCACATCCAGGAGAATAGTCTTGCAGGGCTCCATATTGAGTGTGTCTCTACTTTTGGTGGCCATTAACAGTCTAGCAACAGCTGTAGGGTCGTCAGTCTCACCTTCTCTTTATGCAGACGACTTCTGCATTTTGTACTGCTCCTCCAGTAATGTATTGCTCCTCCAGTACTGGTGTTGCTGCGCCAGCTTCCTGGTGGAGGCTGGAGTCCCTCCACTGAAGGTTAGGTGTGCACAACTGCTTGCCAGTTACGTTCCACACTTTCGTAGTTCTCCTGAGCATCCGAATTACTGTCTCCATTTCCCATCCACGGCAGTTCATCTCCCGCATTGGCGGCCCAGGTCAGGGCTTCGATCACAGTTCATACCCAATCCCTCCTGTGTGAACTAGAGTCCTTTCCTTTACCATCTCCCTTCTGGGTCCATCTGCATACATCTCCATGGTTTATACCTAGGCTGCGCCTTCGTCTGGACCTTTCGCATGGCCCTGAGGACTCAGTTACTCCCACAGCTCTCTGCTGTCACTTCCTCTCAGTTCTTTACATGTACCGGTGCTCTGAAGTGGTTTACACCGACAACTCTATGGTTGATGGTCACGTTGGCTTTGCCTACGTTCACAGTGTACATATTGAACAGCATTCCTTGCCAGATGGCTGCAGTGTTTTCACTGCAGAACTGGCGGCTGTATCTCGTGCTCTTGAGCACACCCGCTCATGCCCTGGCAATTCATTTCTTCTCTGCACTGACTCCTTGAGCAGCCTCCAAGCTATCAACCAGTGCTACCCTTGTCATCCTTTGGTAGCAACCATCCAGGAGTCCATCTACGTCGTGGAATGATCCAGTCATTCAGTGGTGTTTGTTTAGACCCCAGGACACGTCGGCATCCCAGGCAATGAACTGGTCAACAGGCTGGCCAAACAGACTACATGGAAACCATGTATGGAGATCGGCATATCTGTAACTGACCTGTGTTTGTTATTATGCCGCAAAGTTTTTCAGATTTGGGAGACAAAATGGCTTAACAGTACACACAACAAATGGCGTGTCATTAAGGAGACTATGAAAGTGTGGAAGTCTTCCGTGTGGGCCTTTGGCAGGGACTCTGTGGTTCCCCTGCTGGCTCTGCAAAGGCCACACTCGAGTCACCCACGGCTATCTCCTGCGCCGTGGAGACCCACCTCAGTGTTGGTGCGGCACCTGGTTGATGGTGGCCCATATTCTGTTGTGGTGTGCTTCTTTGGTTGCCCTGTGATGAAATCTTTGGTTATTGGACTCGTTGCCATTAATTTTAGCTGACTATGCCTCATCGGCTGATTTGGTTTTATGTTTCACATGTGAGGGTGGGTTTAACATCCTATCCAAGTTTTAGTGCATGTCCTTTGCCCCTCTGTATCCTCTACCCTATTGCTTTTAGGCTGGAGGTTTTAATGTGTTGTAGAGTAGCTGGCTTCTCCTTTTTATTTTCGTGGTCAGCCAGCCGTGGTAATCTGCTTTCTTGTTTTAATCTCTTCTACCTGTTTCTTGCACCTCTCTATTTTCTTGTCCTCTTTTGTTCATGTAGTGTTTGTTGCATTTCTGTCATTCTTGTGATTTTTCCGTTGTTTCGGTATTGCGCTGTATGTCTCGTTTTGTTTTATTCTTTCTCTTGTGGAATTATTTTAACAGGAGCAAGGGACTGATAACCAAGCAATTTGATCCCTTTCCCACCCTTTTAAACCAACCAACCAATATAGCACTACACCTTCAGAACTTAAGAGGTGATGTTGCGGCATAGGCATGGTACTAATACTATCTAATTTGTGACCTGAAGAAAGTACAGACACACACCCAAAGTAGGAGTACATACACAATCTCATCTATTGGAATCCACAGCTAATCTCCAAGTAAAGTAAAGGTGGTTGTGGGAGGACCCATCCCTAAACATGTTATTAGCAACAGAGGTTAGTGATGAGTAAAGCAATATTAAAACCACTATTTGTAATTCTGTTAGAGCTGTGATGAGAAATATCCTTTATTTACAATGACTAGTTTTGGGCACAATGTGTATTATCAAACCATTGCTTTCATTGTAAGTATTGAAACATAATACAACCGGTACATTTTCAGATAGCCACATTCATCAATCAAGAGTCACATGTACAAATCAGCTATAATGTATTATCAGTGTTTCCTGCCACACAGTATCCTGGTAGCTAAAGGATACTGTGTGGCAAGAACCACTGGTAATATGAGGTTGATGATATGTACGTGTTACTCATGATTGTCAGTTTTGGGTATTTGCTAATGTAATGGTTGTATGGAGTTTCAATACTTATGATGAAGCCAATGGTTTGATATGGATAGTACGTTCGAAACTAGTTGCTGCAAATAAGGATTATTTCTCAATGCAACTTCAACGGTATTAAAAATATTAGTTTTAATAAATTAAGAAAAAAAAAAAAGGTTGCTGACCCATTTCTCCTGTATGCTGTGACTATGAGAAAGGCCGAGGCTGGTACAACTTGTTGCTAGAGTATTGGCTGAGGCATGTTATAGATGAAACTGATGCCCTCAGCTGTTACACCCCTGTCCTGGTCAACAGCATATATAGCCATAAGTGGCCCGTTCATGTCACTTCTAAGAAGGTGCAGATAGGGTGATGAGATGATGCACCAAGTTCTGTCCACAACATTATTTATCAGGACAGTGTGTGCATTTTTGCAGCAGCGGCAGCAGCAGTGCTTCTCTTGGCCAGTCCTCACTTTTTCATTTTACTTTGAAAATCACCTTCTTCAGTCATCAATGTCGCACTTGACCAGAATTTTTATGTATTATAACTTCGAAAATTGTGAAAATTCTTTCTGTGTCAACTACTTTTTTGCACATTGAATGTTGGTCTGCAACCGAATCATATGGGATCAAGATGTTACTATAGAATATTATCTAAATAGTTTAGAATTGTTTCTTGATAAATATTAAGTTCATTTCAGATATCGTGGGTGCTAATATGCGAACATTGCTCAAGTTTTGTCAGTTTCATCAATGTTTTCAGTGCTTTGTGAAGAAGATTCAGGTACATCTCCGACATCAAAATTTCCAGGCAGTGTTTTTTCTTTCAGCTTTTCATCTCATTTACTGATACCACTTCATGTTCAAAAACATCACATAGTAACCCGTATTCATCACTTTTTGTAAAGAAATTTAATACGGTATTGTTCTTCGGCATTTTCATTCAGGTTCGAGATATATATATTCACTTGGCCATGTTGTGTTCAGTAATGCCAGATTGGAATAATATTTTCAAAGTTATGCAATCGCAAAGCTTTTTATTGTAGTGCATCAGGAAACCCTTTATGTCACATTTGTTTTTTTTATTATTTATTTTATTTTTTATAGCAATAATACTTACACATGTAAATTCCTCCTTCTGCATACGCATAAAAGCCTCTGCATACTGATTGCAATTTTTTTTCTTTCTGAATGAAATTACACTTCAAAAATATTAAATATGTTTCTGTCACTAAATTGTTATAAATGTGTCATGCTAAGCTAATTTCTAATGGTATGACTGATAAAACAAAAAGCTGTTGAATTTTACCTTATCCCTTATTGAAAATCTATAAAATATTAAAATAGAACTGTTTGTACCATACAAGATTTTCCAATTTTGGCAATGTGTAATGCATGCCCTTAAATGTTGCCATCCCCTGACTTAAGGCTAGTGGTGGAGTAATTCCTTTGAGGAGTTCGTGGTTTAATTTCACCTCAAACCTGAGCTTGTGCTCCATATCTAATGACCTTTTTGTCTTCGACACCAGTAGACGAGCAGCAGTGTCTGGTGGTACTGTCCAGATCACTTGACAGAATTGCAGAATTGTAATGGGGGACACCCGAGCTGCCATCAGTCGGTCTCCTGGTGAATACTGGCATCCATTGGCTTGTCAGGATCTGTATAATCCTCCACTAACAAAGTTTAGTCTCTTTTGCTGGTGACAGTAGGGAACAATTTGTCCAGATTCTATGTGCCCAATGTAGTGGAGTCCTTCAGTACCTACGGGTGCATTGATACTGTCTGAGGCATGGCCGCCTGTGTCAGGAACCGTGCCTTTGTCACAGGATACAATAGTGTTGGTGATGAAGAGGGTACTGTCAGTTGGGGAGGCAACTTCAGTATAACCGGTTATGTTAGTACTTGTAAGTGCCATATTTCATTGCCCTCGTGTGTATGAGGTGAACTTATGGGGTGGAGAAAAACAGTCTGATAATAAGGTCAAAGTATTGTTGAGGACATTGAATCAAGCACAATTTTTCAAGTCACCTTAGGTCAGAAATACACTGTTGCGAAGCTGTTGCTCGAGACTATGACTATCAAATATGACATGCCAGGTATTTTGAGAGAAAAAGTTACAATTATTTTTTCAATGTTGTCAACCTTGTACATTGGAATTTTGAGCATTTGCTCTTAAAAATGTGATTTGAGAAAAAAAAGTTTAAAATTTATTTTCTGTTTTCTTTTTTACTGATTAGCCGTCAATGTTATAAAAGTTCATTTTCCCAGTACATTAACAAAAATATGTGGCCATTGCATTTTGTTAATAACATAGGCACCTCATGGCACCATGTTGACTGTATTACTGCAGTGCTGTTTTTGTTGTACAGCTTATTATCGTAGCAGATCAGTGACATTTCAGTATCTTTAGTATAGTTTAATTTACTGTCTAGCTTTAGACAGTAAACGTCACATCAAACTTGTGGTTAGTGTACCCAATCATGGACAAGAATTTAAAGCTTGCTCAGCTCTGGCTATTTAACTGAAATCGTTAATTAGTATGGCTCTCTTTAGCATAAAGTACTAGCTGTGCCTAGTTAGTTCAAAAGCACACCCTTCTGTGCACTCATTGTGTAGGTATTATCATTTTATGGCCATAGCAGTATATTTTCAGCCTGTGGTTATTTGTAAAATCTTCCTCAATTTGATGTTGCCTATCCTGTAGCTTTTACTGAGATTTATCTTTGAAAAATAGTTACTACTCATTGATTTAGACTGGAATGAGACTCTACAGTAGATTGGTGTTTACTGTGGAATCAAAATTGCCACATTGTAGCAAATGAGCCATTGGACTTTTTTCCTACAATAAACAGTGAGGATTTGCACGAATAAAGTATGTTTTGTGTTTCTAAATGGTCATGTTTCTGTTTGAGATCAGTTTTAGTATTGAGAGAGATGGAAAAAATTAAAAAGAACTGGAGCATTACTGCAGATTTGAATATTGACATCTGCCTAGAAGTTGATTCACACCCGAGACCTGGTGGGAAATAAAAAAAGCTGAGAATTATTGAAACGAATTGTCTAAGACTGGAAAGGGAATCCTACATGAGATCAAATTTACATTTTCCAGATCTGAAAAACTGAAAGGGTTGGAAGTGTGATATGAAAATATAAGTAGGATGAAGTAAAGGGATGGTTAAAACAAACAGCTTGTGATAAACCTATTGTTACATAGTCTGGAGGAATCTTTCCTTAATGGGAACTTGTTTACCTGCAGAGATTAACCCATGATGGCCCAGGGACAGCAGTGGCACCACTAAGGTAGAACAGGGTTCAAATCAACCACCTTTCAGCCATCTAATTTCCAAACTGTTATTTTATTTGACTACAAGTTTCGGTGATTTACTATGCCATCTTCAGACCCCCTAACTGATGTGCAGGAAGATTCGAACCTCGGTTCTGGTCAAAATTGTGGCCAGCATTCAAGTACTGGTGTCTGTAGATTTCTGCTTGATACAGTGATCATTTCATCTGCTGAAATTGAAAGGTGTTTGATTTACTTGAAAGTAGACTTCACATTTTGTAAAGTAGAGCATTATGAAAACTTTACCAAGCTTATTAGAATCAAAAATTTAAAAAAATCAGCCTTCAGTTGCAAGGTAAAATTTTATTAGTTTACCTAGGTTTCGACACTAATAATGGTATCTTCTTCAGAACCTATAAATTAACCCATATGGACGTATGTTACACATTGAAATATATCACCAGTCTAATTATTTCATAATAAAGAAAATCATGGTACTTACAAAACTTAAATTATTTTGAGGGCCAAACGTTGGCCATGTCACAGAATAAAATTAAAACAGAATAAAGACGCATAGCCATAAGATTATGTCTGTCAAAACTAAAAACATTAAGACAAACTTAGACAGAGCTACACCAGCCAGGAATAAGAGTCACATGTAAGCAACGAGGAAACTAGGCATCGCAAGCAGTTCCACGGCGAGGCTCAGCCAGCAGCCAAGCACATGCGCAAGTGCAAGCACTAGAGACAAGCTGTCTCCAAATTACTTAGAGCAAACTTAAATTGTAAACCAATTGTGATGGGAAGCAGTCCTACAAATGGACAAACCTACCTATTGGTATAGTATATTAAACAATTTACCTGGGAACTAACTAGAAAGTCAGGGCATGAAAATTTACATTCAAATATTATAATAAGAGGGCGAAGCCCCACTACAGTAACTAATAAATTAGTATGGGAAACACAAGTGTGCGAAGCATAAAATATCTTGAACATAAAACAGGCAAATTAAGAAACACCTTAGCAACTAGATGTCATTACCAGTACAATACAAAATACATAGACACACATTGTCCAGTCACACTGTAATAAAGGGACAAAGCAGATAGGAAACAGCATCAGCCACTCGAAGCAGACTGTGGGTCAACTCCTCTGGAGTAAAGGTTGAAATCCTTCGAAATAATTTCTATTTTTTAGTTGCAGCTGATCATTAAGTAAATTTTCTCTATCGATAATAAGATGTTTAAATATTTGCAATTCTTCAAGGGTGTCTAATTTACCTCTTTTGACTTCATTATGCAAAAGTTCTGCATCTTTTAGAGGCTTGGGAGCATGGGCCATTAGGGACAAGATGTTCAGCAAATGTAGATCCTCGTGTTCCATCACCGCTTTTAGTCGGCAGATGCTCTTAAAACCTAACGGACAGGGCCCTTCCAGTCTGGCCAATGTAATAACAGGAACATTCAGCACAAGTGATATTATTGGCATCGAAACCTAGGCAAACTAATAAAATTTTACCTTGCAACTGAAGGCTGATTTTTTTAAATTTCTGAACAATTCACAGTTGCTGAAGAGCTGCACTATGTTAAAGATTTGGTGTGTGATATCTCAGGTTTTCTCATTGTGATTGATTACTGGTGTGCTTTCTGGTGAAGAGTGGAATTTTTTGTTTCGTTTTATTCACAATATTTTGACACCCAACCCAGCTGCCTTCATATGATGCAGTAGGCTGCAAATGTAATGTAGAGCAATTTTTCCCCTGTGTTTAAAGCCTATTTTTTGCATTAATCTTGTGAGGTGCTACTTGTAAATGTGCCATATTCCATGGATTAGAATTTTCACATTTCACTAACTATTGTAAAATTAGCAGACCTTACCAGGTTTTTAATTATTCTCTTCTTTTGTCAACAGAATATCTCTTCAAGTATGTCTTCATTATCTGTTGAAGATATCAAAACAACGGGGACAAGTTTGTCCCCAGAGGATGAGGTCATGAAGGAACTGGAGTGCCCAGTATGCCTTGATTTCATGTATGAGAATATACGTATGTGTGAAGCTGGACACAACATATGTTTTGGATGTTCTGACAAGCTAAACACATGTCCCCTTTGTAGAAAGGTATGTTAACATTCAGTGTATTCACATCTCACTCATTTATTTGATTTTTTAATAACTTATTGATGGTACATATATTTATTAAAACAATTCTTTGTCAGATCCAGAGGGCTTTTTGAAATCTGAAAACTACAGACATATGAATAAAAAAGTATATGTTTGTCCTGTGTGCCTCGTTACATGCAGTGGACATCTTTTGGACACAGGATAATAGTGATATACCACCATACAGCATTTATAGCCTTCAGCATGCTCTGTTGGCATTTTCCCCAGCAGTTGTATAATTTTTCCATTCAGTATTATGTTTCCAGGATGTTGTGTTTGTTTTGTTATTGGAAATTAAGTAATAATATTATTTAAAATTTATGGTTTATTTTTTCTGTTTGAAAGTAGTTCTCTTCTCCCCAGCATATACATTTTAATTGCAAACTATAATTTGAACTTATCCATTTCACATATCTTTGCAAAGCTTTTGAAGTAGTTGAAGAAAACTGTCTGAACAGTGGGTGGGAAGTTTTAGTTGTTTCCCACACAGATGTCTTGCCCATGTGTACCAATAACTCGTAGACTGCTGGTATGGATAGTAGGTGCCACATCACCAAATAGACCATTTTTATTTGTTTTCATAAACTTTGTAAATTTGTTAATAAGACAGAGATTTGTCTATGGTATAGTAAAAGCATTGGGTATAGTGCTCCATCAGCTTGCTGAATTATTTTGTATGTGCTCTCATTAAAAATATGTTTGATGGAAATTGTGTAGTTGCACAAAAATTGTTTTATTACAGAATATGCTTGTAGGGACGCGAAATAGAGCACTGGAGAAAATGGCATCACGAATGACTTTCCCATGTCGATACCACACTGCAGGATGCTCTGAAAGCTATCCTGCAACTCTGTTAAGTCAGCATTTGCTGGTGTGCCCTCGTCGTCCTTACTCTTGTGCAGTAGATGCTGCAAATTGCAATTGGAAAGGTCAACTGCATCAGATGGTTTCACATTTACAAGAGGAACACCATGAGCAGGTTAGCCACTGATATCTTATTAGACTTCCTCCAGTTAGTAGTTATTGAACTAATTCCATGGCTCACACATGTGATATTTGTTTTGATGTGGAAAGTGTCATTTTCTCAAAACTCTCTCTCTCTCTCTCTCTCTCTCTCTCTCTCTCTCTCTCTCTCTCTCTCTCTCTCTCACACACACACACACACACACTTGATATGTGATCCACAAATAAGGTCTTGGAGTCATACTGATGCTACTCAAGACACTGAGAGCCTGTTATGCCTACAGGCAATAATTTAATATTCATCATTTTGTATTTTGATGATAAAATGCTTTTGTAATGACCTTAAAATGCCATTTTCAGCTCTGGGCAGAACAGAGTGTGACATTTGTGTACACAAAATTTGATGGTACAAATATGGATGTGCTGCATGTGCTGGGAGGAGAAATGTTTCTTATCCATCGTCGCATTGATACAACCAAACAGTTGTTTTATGCAACAGTCCAGTATTTGGGTCGAGAAGAAAATGCAAAGCAGTAAGTTGTATTTTTCTTTCTTCTCCGCCTCCTTCTCGTCATCGTCATCGTCATCATCATCATCATCCCATGTTGTATGTGGAATTACTCTAAGTAACTGCATTCTAGTTTTGTATTAATATTCATTTTTAGCATTGTTCCATTGGTTTTGATTACTTAGTTACAGTATTGAAAATGTCGTTTATCTTTACTTCACTGAAGTAGACTGGCAAGTTTAGTTTTGACATCACATTGGTGATGTGTTTGTGAGACAGGTGTAATAATAACTTTTTTCTAAACACATTACCCTAAATTTTTAAAGCTTTGACGTGTACATTATTTCCAAATTCATGTTTTGAAGTGTTTCACTGCCGAGTTTGGTAATCAGAAGTCCTGGTAGAATGTGAATAATTTAATAGTAAAGATAACTATCAAACAAACAAACAAACAAACGGTAGAGGTTTGGGTCGTCAGAGGCCGCCCATAGACAAGACTGAAAACTTTGCTAGCTTTTGGGTGAATCCTTTCTTGAGCTAGTGCCTTTCACATTCAATAAATGCTGGGTGCTCCCCCCTTATACTTTACGAGTAGGCCTCATGGTTCCATGCCCTAGTATACATCTTTATGTACACTATAATTAAATATTCTCTGGTAAAATTAAAAATCTACTTCACATTTTACACTTCCTTCTTAATACTTCATCTCATACCCTACAGTCCTACTTTACTCAACAACTTCTAACGATGTCTATATGCTCTGTTCAGTACATTTTACTCAAGCTATAAGAGTCCCACTATCATCCTACAATTCAAATTCATCAGAATATTTGTTAGACTGACCTGTCTGGCTTATGTTCTGTTTCCTTACTCACACTTCCTATTTAGGTATATTCGATGTAAAATTAGCATAGTTCTTCTACACCTATGCACATAGGCGATATGGAACGATCATTGTTCTTATATATATACATGTGTTTGTGCTGTAAAACAGTCGCAATAAACAACAATGTGTGCATATTTCACGATGTACACACCTCTTCCCCCACAATACTTGATGGTTTTAAATCTCTCCTTTCATTGTTTGCGTCTTTGTGTTCCGTTGTGTGTATGCTTAAGTGTGTCTGTGTATCCTGATTCTTCGGCCTACTTATATGAAATAAGTTGAAGGTTATTGGAAACCACGGAAAATAAGGACTTCAGCAATAGAAGTATATGAATATGTAAAGAGGGATGGATAGACAGGTACTCAAATGAGAAGTAAGAAAGGAAAAAGTAGAAATGTTTGCTAAGATTGAAGAAGAGAACGAGATGGGCCCAAAGACAAGAAACCTTTCCCATCCCCCTTCCCCAGGACCCTACCTCGCCGGTACTTGAGTGAGAAGCTGGAGGAGGCATGGTGTTAAATCGTCTCCTACAGAACGGACATTCTCACCTCCACCCTTGAGGTCCCCGAAGAAAAATCTTAGCAACACCTGTGGAACGGCAAATGGTGAAGAATCAGTCACACTTGTCTGTGACGGTTGTCTGGAAGGTGTGGTGTGTGTTTAGTGTTAGTCATGATTTATCTGTCGGTGTAGATCATGCTATTACTTACACTACCCTCCCCTTTCAAAATTGATACAAACCCTCCCATCTACATCACATTTCATGAAAGATATAAAATATTCTATACTAAATAGTAAGTTATACACTATGCTAAATAGTTGTTTAGTCATTAAGTTTACACTATATTTCTATACCCACATAAAAGATTATGTTCAGTTTGTGTCATCTAGATATCATTCTGTTTGAATAGTACCATCATATTATGTTTTCCACTAATACTATATACTGTTCATTGCATTTTGTGTTTACACTGTTCATCTGTGATTCTCTTAAGTCTGTTATCTTTTAGTCATTATAGTTTCCTAGGTACTAACAATATGGGATAGTTTAAGAATTCAAGAAGAGATCACAGAATAGTTTTAAGATTTGAAGGGAATTCGGTGCAGGAAAAATAGTACAGAAGAAACACTGAAAACAACTAGGGATCCAACGGTTGTCCCTCCACCTGTTAACAAAGAACGTTAACATCCCTGGGAGACAGATGTGACTCTGCCCGGATCCCGTGGATCTAACCTTAACGTCACTCGGTTACTTATGGACCAATACTGCTCATTAAATTTTGTGTGAAAGCCTCCCCACAACAAAACAATTACCACTTTATTAGGAAACACAACATTAAGTAGTTATTCTATTTTCTACTCTGTCATGGACAAGTGTAAATTCTTCACACAAGTTGTCTATAACATTGCTGTTATCATTAAATTTAGAAAAAGCAACAGTCAAAACGTTTCCTTCCTCATGGCAGCTTTTTGATCGATTATTTCCTCTACCTGTTCCTCCAGATTACTTATATTTATTAAGTCTGAAGTTACTAGTTTCTCTTTAAAATTTCTTTCCATGTTATTAACTCATGTGTTAACGCCTGCAATTTGCAATTGGAATATAGGTATTAATTTATCCTGTTTTTCCAAACTCTCTTTTAAGGTGTGCAATCTCTGCTTTACAGCATCAAATGTAACATTGCATACACTTTGAAATGATCCTAACCTTTTGCCAAGTTCAGTTTCTACATTATTAAATTTATTTTCAATATCAAATTCTAGTTTTTTTAGCTAAGTCCTGAAATTGTTTACTCTGTCTCTGACTAAAGTCAGTGAACAGTTGGTTTACATGTATAGTCATGGAATTACTTCATTCATTCTTTAAATCTAATTGCAAACTCTCCAGTTTATCATTTAAGACACTGAACTCAGCATTTAAAACCTCGGCCTGTGCTTCTAATTTTTCACTAAAAGTAGCACTTAGTTCCTTTCTTCTAGCAGCGGAATCCGCTTTCTGTTCATCTAATTTAGCATTTAGTTGAGTTTTCACTGAGTCTAATTTAAGACTTAGTGCTTTAATTACATTTGCTACCTCAGTCTAGTCTGGCATTTCTTTTCTTGCTGGCATGGCCATGGCTGGTTCTGATGTTTCCCCAGTTTTTTGAGTATTGTCCATGTTCCCCTTACTTTTAGCTCTAGTGATCATTAAAATAAATTCACCTCTGATTGTGATAACTATATTAACAGTCTATTATTGAACCATGTCCTTAACTTCTCACTCAAATAATTATTGTCTTTTGCTCACCTCGCGTAGAGTTTTAGGCTGCGTCGGTGAGCCGGTGTGGAATCAGCATCAGTGAACAGCATGGGCGCCGGCGGTGTCGAAGGTTGGTTTCAGCATCGGTAGCGGTGAATGGATTTGTAGTCAGCACTGGTTAGCAGCAGCTGGCGCCATTGGTGTCGCTTGCTGCTTACGGGGCTCACGCCCCCGCGATGTGTATGAGGGCTGCTTACTCTCCACACTGGATCTTCATCACCGCATAGATCTCGTCGTAACTCTTCTTAGTCTAAACTGTTGAGATTTTCCTTGCCTCTTTTCTTGTATGGTATTTATTAATTTTCACCCCTTTTTACTGTTTCCCTGTCTTGTTACTATTGGTTGCTATGGCAACTCAGAATATCTTTTTATCTTGATTTTTGCTTCAAAATTCCTCTTTTTCGAGCCCTGATCACATCGGTCGCCACGTTCTAAAGGTTTCGACGATAGAATGTGTAAAGTCGGATTGCCGTCCTTATTAAAAAAAGTTGGCAATTCACGATGTATTTTTACATCGTCAAATTCTCTGCTTAGACATAAATGTCTCCGTCATGTTATATTGCACTCATACTTTGGGCTTTAGAAACACACTTAATGAACATTTACAAATGAGTTTCGTTTAAGAATCACTCGGAAATTCAAAAACAGGTCTTGCTTCTAGGAAGTCTAACACCAAGATTAAGTAAGAGTCTCTAGACACATCATGTTTCAATTGTCTGTAACAATTACAATTATTCGACCACCAAGGAATAATATGTAGTTACTCCTTGCACCCTCCATACAGGTTCTATGGCACGAGCAGCAAACGCTTGTCGGCGTTGCTCATCTGACGCAACTCCTGTCCTCCCATGACCAATGTCCATCCTGCACACACAGACATGTGTTGCGCAGTAAATAAGCTCTCTCTCTCTCTCTCTCTCTCTCTCTCTCTCTCTCTCTCTCTGTGTGTGTGTGTGTGTGTGTGTGTGTGTGTGTGTGTGTGTGTGTGTGTTAATAGATAGGCAAGAGTTGAAAGATTATTCTGAAATGATACACTGAGCAGAAAAGTGAGAAATGAATAGACAAATGGCCAGTTTAGAAACCATTGTTATTTCTAGACCAGAAAAGGCATCATGTGATCAAGGCTGTACTGAGGGGGGCCGAGATAGGACACCTTAGGCTCACAGCAGGTGAAAGGGCGTGGGAGGTGGGGGGGGGGGGTGGAGGAGGAGTAGAAGAAGAAGAAGAAGAAGAAGAAGTAGAAGAAGAAGAAGAAGCTACCCCTCAGGTTTCTACTTCCTACCTGCAAGAAGAGGTTTTCCCTCAGCCTGGGACAATATATGCATGCTGGTGTCACATTGTCATTGTGGCCAAATAGAACACAAAGAAACAACTACTGCTGAACAGATGTCTATCGCTAACATGACAACATTACACACAGTGTCCGCCTCGATAGCTGAGTGGTCAGCGCAACAATCATCATCATCATCTCATCCCCATCGATGTGCATTTTGCTGAAGTGGTGTCAACTCAAAAGACTTGCACCAGGCAAATGGTCTACCTGATGGAAGGCCCTAGCCACACGACATTTCATTTCATTTCAGTACGCTTGGTGCACACAGCTGCTAAGTATACAACTCACTCCTGTTCAACAGTGTTCTTGTGTCTACTTCAATATAATATTGTATGATCTCAAAGTTCAGTGACTTGTTGCTGAAACACATATGCTATTTCATTGTAGACTTCCAATTTCTGACAACTAGGGACTGAGCAAGACGTGATGGTGGAGGAAGCAAGGAAAAAAGGTGGAGGGGATAAGTAGTAATTTATTTGCCCCTCCAACCGGTACTTTTTTGTTATCAAGTTTTGGTCTGTAAAATCTGGTGTTTAAACAAAAGGAATTCAATAGCAATATTTCTGTAGGGGTTAGTCATCATGCTTGTAAACAGCTATCCTCTGTTCACCTAAGTTGAAGCCTCATGTAAACAACGGTATGCTCTGCCATTGGTTATCAGCAACAATTGATCAAGTGTCTGATGCCGTAAACCACTGGAAGTAGGCCTTACATATGTACCAGATATTTGGATATTATTCTGTTTGTTCAAATAAAATAATGATACATACTAAAACTTCTTATGCCTTAAGTTTCTTTGCTAAACATTTAAACCATGTGTAGTGTTGTTCAGAAAGTGGTGTGGTTTTCGCATAACAAATTACGAACATTAATTTTTGAAAAAAGCATTAACAAAATTCATGAACATGTTCAACACATCTTGTAATTTCAAGTATAGACAAATGTATGTTTCGTACGACCTCTACAGCACTGGCATGCAAGAATTCTGTCCATGAATTCGCTATGATTTTATGACAAAACTCCACTTGAACTTCACCAAAATCATATATAATTTCCTCATATAACTCAGAGATGTGAAATATCTGATGCAGCTGACCTTTCCAATTGCAGTTTGCAGCTTGTACTGCACAAGAGTAAGGGTGATGCGGGCACACCAGCAAATGCTGACGTAGCAGATTTGCAGGATAACTTTCAGGGTGTCCACCAGTGTGGTATCGATATGAGCAAGTCATCCGTGATCCCATTTTCTCCAGTGCTTTATTTCGTGTCTTCTATGATAAAAAAATTCTTGCCTGCTGTGTAATTTGCTTCAAACATAAATGTTTTCAGTAAGGACACATACAAAATAGAATGTCAAATCGAACACCTCTCAGCTGTTTAAATTTTCAAATTGCTATTTTATTGGGCTATCAGTTTCGACAATATATTATGCCATCTTCAGGCTCCTGTATACAGACATCAATGGTAAAAGTATGACATAGATAACAAAGGAGGGTGGTGCAAGTCATATACAGTGGTAATATGTAATAACATAACAATAGCAAGCAAACTGTACAGGGAGCTACATCAAAGCTACAGATAATTTAAGAAATAAAATAAGAGAACAGTTGCACACTGTATTAACGTAAACTAGGGAGGCAAATATATGTCATATAATCATAAACAAAAACCTACTAAATGGAGATCAATATTGCATGTTACAATTAGATAATCAGGGTGTAAATCTAATGCAATGCATGTGAAACAACTGGAGTAAACAATATAGTCATTCACTGTATGTGTACAGACTGAATGTAAAATATTTGATTACACGTTGTCGTATACTAGAAGAACATAAACCACTTACTGGAGGTAAGTTCTCATGAAAGTGATAGGTTTGTTGGTAAGCAGGCATGTGATTGGGTGATACACCAAACCGTAAGCTATGAAATTAGCTAAAGAAGAGACTGCGATGCATACACAGAATATTAGAAAGTTACACATTTCAATCAGAACAACCAAAGACATGTACCTCTATACGTCATGTCGCCCTTAAACAGGTGGACAAAGGGCAACATGACCTACAACAGAGAAACCACCAGAAAATGTGACAGGGTATACCATACAGTGTGTAATATGACAGTTGGTACCTTTATGAGAAGATGGTTAATTGAGAATGTGAATGTCTGGGAATATACGAGAACACTGTGTTGGGTGTCAAGTAATAAAGGTAACAGTTGCATGAAAACTAACACTTGTCATGTACCAGGCTTACACCATAATGACAACAGATGTGTAAAAACCAGAGAAAATTTAGAGAACCGGCATTTGAAACTGACTGCCGAACGATTCTAGTGCCGCCAACATACACCACGCATAAGGACCACAAAGATAAGATATGAGAAATTAGGGCTGATACGGAGGCATGCAGACAATCATTTTTCTCTCGCTCTATTTGCAAGTGGATCAGGAGGGGAAGTGACTAGTAGCAGTAAAGGGTACTCTCCACCATGCACCATTTGGTGACTTGCGGAGTATCTGTGTAGATGAAGATGTGGTTTTTGAAGGTAAGCAAATAAGGCAAATAAGTAGGTCAAGACAATATTAACTTACGTCATACAGGATTTGTGAAAAAACTCGGAAAATACAAAATACTAACATCATCTGTACTATCTCAAAATAGTAACTGCACAATTGTAGTGCAGCCTAGAAAAATGATGTTACAAACCAAGTAAGGAATATGGTGTAATATATTGCTGAAACTGGTAGCCCAATAAAATAACAATTTGGAACTCTTGACATTTCAGTCTGCACAGCCGAGATCCTGCAACCATCTCCGTAAAGGTGGACATACAGAAACATACAAAATAATTCAGCAGAAAATAGAAATAATGAACTCACACCATTGATTTAAGATAACCCTAAAAAAAAATCACAATGGATTCAGTTGCATGACCTTGGTTGCCAGTGTTGGTCTCCATTACATGAGATGAGGTGATCCAGAAACTGCTCATGGAGCAACTCGGTTGTTTTGCTGAAAGTGTGACATATGGCACCATCCTTTTGAAACGACAACTCTTGAATGTCCATTCCATTGAAATGAGGCCACAAAAAAAATCTCTTATTATTGTATGGTATCGGTTTCAATTAATTGTCACAGCTTCCCCTGCCTCACCTTAAAAAAAAAAAATTAGGGTTGATGATGCTACCCACCCGAAAGCCACACCAAGCTGTCACTCATTGTGGATGCATTTCCTTCCCTTGAACCGTGCAAGCTTTGGAAATTCGACCAGGGATGCGAAGTTGCCTTGGTACAGCTCTGCTAGTGGTACATAAGAAGGCTTTCACTAGAAAAGATATATGGCAGTTGATTTTTCAGCAACTGCAAAGCAGCCATTTAATGAATTGAAGAACTGAGAGGTGGTGGAAATAAGCCAAATACAACCAATGAATATGATTGTGGGAAAGATATGGACTTCGCTAGTGACCAGAACAGCAGGCAATATTGCTGTTGATACATCCATCTACTGGAAGTGATGCTGTTAATGATTGTTGAAAAGAGTTGAAACTTGTCAGCATTGTCCACCCACTTCGTTCACGCTGCTTTAAAAACAGCAGCAAACACAACGTCCATTTATCACCATATGACAGGTGCATTTGTGGTTACAGAATCAGCCTGTTGCCACAGATAACAACAAAAATATACCCATAAGCTTGAGCCAAGGCTGAAGCCTTTCTTCCAGCTTCTCACAGATAGCAATACTATTAAAGTTTCACTTTCAGAATCCAAAATAGAAGAACCACTTTGTGATGGACTCTTGACCCCTAGACTAGAATACGCAGATTTCATAGTGGTGATTATTATTGTAGAATCTTCCTTTCCATCACTACAAAGGGAGAATCACTGCAAAAACTATTCACTCAATAAAGCAAAGTGGAGGTATTGAAAATACTCTAAAGGAAAAAAAAAACTGTGGAGCAGGAGATGCTGAGCTGGAGAGTGACAGCCAGAAGAATGCTTGGAATACCAGAAAATACCAATAAATGCACTATTGCACTGAAAGTATCAAAGAGGAAGATTAGAGGAAATATTTTGCTAAAATGGAGCCACCAGTAACTGTTTCATGGATGGCCTCTGCTTCTTGTGTATCAATAGGAATTGATCCTGCTGCTACTGTTGCTTATGATGATGTTGAGTCATGTAATGATGGATTAAGTTGATGTTTCTTTAGTCAGCAATTTGAACTCGGATTTGTTAGGATTGGGGCTCAAAAGCCCACATTACATGAATTTTCTGTGATCTCTCCAAACCACTTCAGATAAATGACTAGGTTCCTACAACAAAACCAAGGCCATATTCTTCTCCCAGTTGTATGCAACTGAGCTGGCACTTCATGTCTGTAAAATGTTAACCTCCACACTTGTTTCCTTCTGTCGGTGGAAAAATTTGAAACAGTGCAATTCCAAGAAGTTCTAAATTACTGTTCTGAGACATGCTTGATGTTCTGATAATGGAATTTAGTTCAGATGAGATACTATCAGTGCCCAAAAGTTCTGGCATTAGTATTGTGTTTCCCAAACAGGAAGCTCAGAAACATCTGAGTGCCCCACGCCACTGAATCGTTCCATGTTGTTTGTGCCAAGATTTCACAATTCAGCTGCAGGTGCTCCAGCACCTGCCATACTGTCCTGACATTACACCAATGGATGTCCATAGTTTGGCCTGTTGTAGAAGAAAGCATGAGGCATCCTGTGCAAATGCTGAGGTCACACTGATCATTCCCAAATGCATATTCTCCCAATCAGCAGAGTTCTGAGAAACTCTTGCTCTACTGGGAAATAAATGTTGAAACACTTGGTGCATGTGTTCGAAGTAACTAAGGAGATGCATTTTCAGGGTATGTATGTTTGGTTTGTCTGAGATAGTAAATGTCATGTGAAATAATTTCTGTGTGTGGCTTTTCAATCCAATATTAAGTAGAATATTTTTTGTGACAAAAAATCAGTTTTCATGCTAAGAAATACAGTAGATATTAGTTGTACAATTTTTTTTCTGGTTTTTGTAACAAATGACAAATCTTAAATATTTGTACACTATAACAGATTGTATCTTCTTCAGCAAAATCACAAATAGTACGTGCCATAATAGGCATGGTACATAAAGTGTTACTGAAATTGTATCTACGCATGAAGTAAAGGAAATTAAATATTTCTCACTAAAAGGTCCAATCATACTACAAAATAATGACACATTTTTTTATTATAGGGCGGGGGGGACAAGGTACTGGGTGCTAATTTCAACATTCTACCATTTTATTTATTTATTTTTCCTTCTGAAATATTGGCAATAGCATTTCAATATGTGCCTTCCACAACTGTCACAAGAAAAGTTCAATGTACATTAAGACATCATTCAGCCCTGTATAATTATATTTTCTTCAGATTTGGAGTTAAAGTGTTTATCTTAATTATAAAGGATTCTGCTGTAGATTTAGTGCACCTGAAAACTCACAGCAAACATTCTATCTGAAAGGGAGTTTGCTGAATGCTTTGGTAAAGGCTAATGATGACCCCCATCATTGGCTAACCTAATTGCGTCTGTGAATTACATTTCTTTGAAAGAAAGCAGATTTGTTTCAACTGTTGTTACTAATTAAGTAAACAGTTTCCTTTCATATAATTTGCACTTTTTTATGTCTGTCTTAAATATGTATTTGATTATTTCATTCTCCAGTTTTGTACCTTCACTCAGTTGTAAGAAAGAACCTGTAATATTTTTAATTCAATTACAGGTTCAAGTATACAGTGAGGATTTTTCGCCTTGATGGAAGAAAAAGTGTGTCCTATCAAGATATGACATTTCCTGACACACAGAATGTCGACACTATACTTGAATCTGCCAATTGTGCTTGCTGGTGTATGGACTTTGTGCGAAGTTTCATAACAAATGGTGAACTGTGGTGTACAGTTGAAGTTTCCTATTTGTAAGGTTCATGTGATTCTGACTACATAGTAAAGTAACTCAGTCTTTAAAAAATTAACAAAAGAAAGTTCTACTACCTTTGTTAACGTTAAGCTAGGGTGTTTGAGAATAGAGCCAGCTAAAAGACTAAGTATAATATGTATTGTAATTAAAAGAGCTGTGTTCTATATGGTATTTCTGTATGTTGTATATGAATGATTTTCTTATGCATTTGTTATTACTTGAGTTGTCTCACCAATACATTTCTGTCATGTTGCAAGGACCAGAAAATTTATAGCATTTGATGCTGAATTCTATATTATATGTGGCTCAAAGCCATCTGTTGATTAAGAATGTGTGTTATTTTCTTGAGGCAGTATTTCTATATTGAAACTGTTGTAAATATAGATGGATGTTCAAGCTGAACACAAAGTATTAATGTTGTGACTGAATATTTTGGAATAAATATATTTTATGTAAGAGACAACCTAATAACAGAATAGCACATCCCAATTTTTTTGGCAGTGCTAAATATTAACTACTGATGTGACATTGTATAATATATTGTTGTGAACACATCTTGTAAAACATTGCTGCAGCTAGTTGACAGCAGCATTCTGTCTATCCTATCACAGTGGTTTCACCTAAGACTTGTTTAGAACAAATTCTTACAAAAGACAGAAATGCATAGCAAATGATGTAGCATTTGAAATTGGTACTGTATAAGAAAAACATTGCTGTGTGGCTGAATCTATGGATCTCAACTTACACTTAATAATTATTATTATTGATCAAAATGTAAGAAATCCTCTCAAAACCATGCACTTCTAATATCAATAACGCAAACCAGAGGGCTAGAGGTATATCATCCAATGTGCTTTTACATCAATGCAAGCTGATATCGTACTGTTGCAGAATAAATAAGAGGGGCATTTCCCAGTGTTTTGTTACATGTGTGGCATTTAAAAGTTTAATAGTTTTCACACACCTTCTAATTTACAAATAAGTATACAGTTAGAATAACCACTAATCACAAGTTAGAATTTTATTTTAATATATAAAATAAATTAGTTTACATCTGTGTGGAGAGTGACAGACAAAATATATGGGAAAAAAAATTGTTTTGGTAATTTGAGGAAATCTTTTGAAAATTTGTTGTTTAATGGTAGCCAGAAACTTCCTTTAAGCTTGCATAGTTAGTTTTTTAATCTCTGCATTAATCTAATTTATTAGACATACTTCTTGTGTTTTTGTCAGTGTCTACATAGTTCTGCAGCGTGTGTTCATAGTCCTTTGTTTGTCTATATAGTGTAATTTTCCACAATCTTTTGTATGGATAGGGACTGTGTTTGCTGTGTGCAGATTTGAGCCGAATTGGTGACACTTTGCTCTCAACTCCAGGTTATGTTGGCTTGAGTTACAGAGCTTGAGGCTTGATGGGCATCACTGTTGTAGACCAGCTGTGAGGATCCAACGGACACTCAACATGACCCATGAGTCCGCCAATGAGTATGCACCAGTGGGACAGCCCAGTTACTGCTCACATTGAGGTTGACCCGTGACCCATGGTCGAGTGGGAAGCCGTCTCGGGGGCTGGCAGGCTACGAAAGACTTCCTGGGGGGCCGAATATAAGGCCTTCCCAGTTAGTCTGACAAACAGGTTCCAGGTGCTGTGTGTGACTGACACTGTCCCTCAGCCAGATGCAATCACTTGTGCTGTTTCAGAGAAAACTTCTCAGCCTGCAAGATGTGGGCAGTCACAGAGGGTGGAATTATTGGTAGTTGGGGGCCCCAATGTTAGGCGCATTATGGGTCCCCTTAGGGACTTGGCTGCCAAAGAGGGGAAGAAAGCCAATGACCACTTGTACATATTGGGTGGAATCATTCCAAATGTGGAACAAGCCCTTCTGGATCCCATGAAGAGTAAAGGGTGCAACCAACTGCAGATGATGGCTCACGTTGGTACCAGTGATGCTTGTCACTTTGGGTTGGTAGAGATTCTCTCTGATTTGGAGCAGCTATCAGAAGTAGTAAAGGCTGCCAGTCTTGCTTTCAAGATGAAAACAGAGCTCACCATTTTCTGCACAGTCAACAGGCCTCTAGTATAGAGACGAGTGGAGGGTCTGTATCAGAGGCACAAATGGTTCTGTGACCATGTAGGCTGCAGATTCCTCAACTTGCACTATAGGGAGGTGGGGTTTCAGGTTCCACTAAATAGGTCGGGAGTCCATTACATGCAGGAGGCAACTACAGGGTAGGAGAGGCTGTGCGGTGTGGACTGGGTGGTTTCTTAGGTTAAGTGTCTCGGGGAAACTCAAAATGGTCTTCAGTCCCAAAAGGTGCAGGTCAAACACAGGAAGAACGTAGATCTAGGGACAATCAGTATAACAGTTGTAAATTGTTGTAGCCATATTGGGAAAGTACCAGAGCTCCAAATGCTAATAGAAAGCACTGATGCTAAAATCATTATAGGCTCTGAAGCTGGCTAAAGCCGGAGATAAGTTCAGCCAAAATTTTTGTGAAGGATCGGTGGTGTTCAGAAAGGATAGGCTAAATACAATTGGCAGTGGCGTGTTTGTTGCTGTTGGTAGTAGTTTTATCTTGTAACGAAATTGAAGTAGATAGTTCCTGTGAGTTATTATGAGTAGAGTTCATTCTTGCCAACAGGAATAAAATAATAATTGGATCCTTTTACTTAACTGCCATCTCAGATATACGGACCACAAAGAATACCTATGTCTTATTACAAAAACCTATTAGACTCATACGATTATGGGTGGTGGTGACGTCGATTTACCCTCGACACATTAGCGAAAATACATGTTTAAATCCAGAGATATGCATAAAACACCATCTGAAATTGTGCTACATGCATTCTCTGAAAATTATTTCGAGCAATTAGTTGATGTGACCACTCAAATAGTAAATGGTTGTGAAAACGCACTTGGCCTCATAGCTCCAAATAATCCTGAACTAATAATGAGCACAAAACGGATAGCAGGATTAGTAAACACAGGGGTGTTGTAGTGAGAGTGAATACTCCCAAATTGTCCAAAAATAAACGAAAAATACATCTATTCAAACAAATTTGCTTGACCCCTTCCTGAGGGACAGTCTCCAGTCCTTCCAAATTAACAGTGTAATTTTAGACTAGATGTGGCATGAATTCAAAGAAATAGTGTTGACAACAATTAAGAGATTTATACCAAATAAATTAACAAACGATGGAGCTGATCCCCCATCGTACACAAAACAGGTCAGAGCACTGTTGCGGAAACATGAAAAAAGCATGCCAAATTTAAAAGAACACAAAATCCTCAAGACTGGCGATCCCTTACAGAGGCTCAAAATTTAATGTAGACTTCAATTTTAGATGCTGATAATAGTTTCCACAATGAAATGAAACTTTTGTCTCAAAGCCTAACAGAAAATCCAAAGAAATTCTGGTTGAATGTAAAGTATGCTAGCGTTAATACACAGTCAGTGCCTTCTCTGCACGATAGCAATGGAAACACTTTCAATGATAATACTGCTAAAGCATTGTTACTAAACACAACCTTCGGAAATTAATTCACCAAAGAAGATGAAGTAAATATTCCAGGATTCGAATTGTAGAATTTGGGTAATGAACACGATGTTCATAATGTGTAATGACTGTCAACGTTACCGATACATGTACATGATATTTATTTACATGATATTTATTTATCTACACTATACGGACAGTTACAATTTAAACATTTTGTGTCTCAGCACGCACTGCTGCGATATTCTTGAGGATAGAAGTCCATAGAGCTTGTGTCCCCAAAGGGCACCTGCCCCCCCCCCCCCTTTTCAAAGGCATGGAGTGCTGAAGTTGTGTTGCTGTGTGGTGCAGGTCATCTTTGGAGATGCTGTCTAGCTCATACTCGTCTAGATGTCTTGGTCAGTGCAGCGCTCTGCCTGTTGGTGACGTCGGTACTGGCTGAGTAAGTGGTACTGGAGGTGCCATGGTTAGGTCATCTGCTGGTGATTGTTTGTGACCCTGTGTCCAGTTTTCCATTTTGTGGTCTGTGGTTGACACACGTAGGATGCCGTCCCCACATAGTGTAGATAACAGTGCAGCTGTATCAACTGATTGTGGTATCGGTGTGGAGTGGTATGATGATTGCAACACCATGTCGCTGCCGACCTGTCACTTTTCATATGTGGCAAATACCACAATCGTTGTGCCATGTAGAGACGCTCTGATGTCTTCAAGAAGGTAGTGCTTAACATCAACTGTGATGGAAAAAGGGGTTGTGTCGTGGTGTAGGGTCAAAGGGGCAGTATTGTTCCCCAGCGTCTCCGCCAAAGTCCGTCCTGGCTTTAGTCTATTGATGGACACAGTAGAGGGTTTGTCGGCTATCATGATTTCGATGCGTTGTGTTCCCATCTTAAGTACTTTATACGGTCCACTATACGCTGGGTACAGCGCTGGCTTGATGGTGTCTGTCCATAGCATTACGTGAGTGCAAGTCTGTAGGTTTTCATGCACAAATACAGTGGGTGTTCTGTGGTGCAACGGTGGGGGGCTCTGATGCTGCCTATCCATTCTCTGATCCATCGTACGAGGTCTGGGAGGTCCTCATTGCCTTCACTGTTGTCTGTGTGACAAATTCCGCTGGGAGGCTAATCTTTTCACCATAGAGGATCTCTGCTAGTGAGGCATATAGATCCTCTTTGTGGGCCTTTCTGATACCCAGCAGCACCCAGGGTAAGGCCTCTGAGCATTCGGTATCATAGCACACCAGTGCTGTTTGCAGTGTGCTGTGCCACTGTTCAACTAGGCAACAGTTTGACTATGGATGGTAAGTTGTGGTATGGAATCAGTGGCAGCCGCAGAGGTGGCTCAGTCCTGTAAACAGGGTCAATTCAAATTGTCTACCCTGATTGGTTGTTAGCGACTCAGGGCAGCCAAATATCGTTATTCATAGGTCGATGAACAATCTCGCCTCTGTATCCGCTGATATGTCCCTGAACAGAGCGGCCTCCACCTACCAAGTCATTTGGTCGATGACCACTAGGATATAACAAAATCTGTTAGATTCAGGTTGTAGCCCCACTAAATCTATATGTGCGTGGCAAAAATGGCCCTTCGGGACAGGGAAGCTCCCAAAAGGCAGCTGGTTGTCATCCTGTCTTCGTCCTCTGGCAAGGAATACACACTCATAGAGTGGCACAATCCTTCTTCATATTCAGCCAGGCATAACGTTCCGAAACTAGTTTCATCGTGGGGTGCACTCCGGTGTGAGCTAAGTTATGGGGGAAGTCAAATATTGTTCGGCGATAGTTGGCAGAGACGAAAGGTCATTGCTTCCCCATTGACAGATCGCACCAAACTAGTTTGTTGGTTCCAGGCACTGGGCATTGTTGTAGTTGTAATCCCATGTCACCGCCTGACAAGAATCGTTCCAGCTCTGTATCTATTGCCTGCGCATCCACGAGGTTATCGAAATCCAGTTGAGTTGTCATGGCCACTAGGCAGGACAGGTAGGCTGCAACTATACTGTCCGCTCCACTCACGTGGCGAATGTCTGTTGTGAACTGTGCGATGTGGTCCAAATGCCTAAACCTGCGTGGTGTGGCACTGGCAGATGGATTCTTTACTGCATCAGCTAATGGTCGATGGTCTATACAGGTAGTAAGTGGTCGCCCTTAAATATTGTCGCAGAAGTAGCGCACTGCTTTATACATGGCCAGTAGTTCACGGTCAAAGTTTGATCACTTCCTTTGAGAGTCCGTCAGTTTCCTTGCGAAAAAAAGGAGAGTTTGTGTCATCCCTGGCACTTGCTGCTGTAATAGAGCACCTATCAGTCGGTCACTCATGTCTGATGTAATGATAAGATGAGCATCTGGTGAAGGTAGTGCGAGTGTGGCCTAGTTGAGTTTTAATGTTGTCAAACGCAGTTTCTATCCCAGCTGTCCATGTTAGCTTCCTCTTCCCCCATGTATTTTTCCCCTGTAGAGCTTCTGTGATGGAAAGTAGAGTTTCAGTTGCATGGGGTAGGTGTCGTCATTAGAAATTGGCAACACCAAGATATTTACGTAGTTCTAGAAATTGGCAACACCAAGATATTTACATAGTTCTTGGTAATTTGTTGCAGGGTACCTGTTAGTAATCTGCTCAATTTTGTCCTTTGTGGGCCATATGCCTGTTGCGTCGACTAGGTGGCTGACGAACGTGATGCAATGCTGTTACAGTTGGCATTTGTCAGGATTAATTTCCACCCCGTGTTGTGGCAGCTTGCCATATACTCCACACAGGTGTCATTCGTGTTCCTCTGTGGATTTTGAGAATATAATTAAATCGTGTAAATAGCAGTAACAGTGTGGCACATTGAAAAACGACACATCAGTGAATCTTTGCCACGTCTGTGCGGCATTTTTCAACCCAAACGGCATGAATAAGAATTCATATAAACTAAATGGAGTGATAATGGCCGTTTTGTGAATGTCCTCTGGAGCTATGGGTATTTGGGAGTGCGCTCTTGTACAGACCAGTATGCTAAAGATGGTTGCCCCTGCCAACTTGTGTGCAAAATCTTGGATTTTCGGGACCAGGTAGCTGTCTATAATCATTCTGGCATTGAGGCACCAGTAGTCGCCGCATAGGCACCATGTACCATATTTCTTTGGCCGCATAGTGATAGGTTATGCCCATGCATCCTGGAGAAATTCTTCAGTGGCAGCTGTGGCTGCTTTGAGCTTTTGGGGGGCTAAGCAGTGGGGCAGTCCTAGAGTGGTATTAATTCTGTGTACGGTGCTGTCCATAGCTATGCTAACTGTTTTGTTTGGCAGGTGTGGTCCAGGGGGCAGAATCCTGTTGTCTGATCTGTCCTCAGAGGTGGTAGCCCTGTCAGTGGGTAACTCGCTTGTGAGAGCAGAAACACTGTTGTTATTTGACCCACCCACTTGAGCGTAAACACTGTCACTGTTCTACCCGCTCGCAAGAGCTCTGTCACCAAGTATAGTGGGCACTGTACTAACTGGTGTATTCATGATAGTGCTTGTACAGTTATCCTGTGTGTCACGGGTACGCCGGGTCGTCTGTAGTTGCTGCTGGATTCATTGCAATTGGCTGTCCAGTTCGTGATGGCAAGTGCATAGCTGCTCCCTCTCTGTACATGTTTTGTTGTTCTCTTTGCAGATGTTCTCGTAGGCCGTGATCTTTTTGTGGAGTTCATCGCACATTGTAGCACGTTGTAATGCAAGATATGCTGTGTTCTCCATGTCTAGTGATGGAGAGGGAGGATCTGTGGTGTACAGTAGACTGTCACTGCAGACACACCCTGTAGGGTGTAGTCCATTGCCTTGTAATAACAGAGCCCTGCGAAGATCCAGAATGAAGCAGTAATGATGGAGCAAGTTCACTCCGAGCACCTGTTCCACTGTTTCAGCCACAAAGAAAGTCCATGGACGTGGTGTGTGGCTGTAACAGTTGCGCACTGTCTGCCCATGTGTGTGGCATGTTATGTGCTTTGGTATCTCCAGTAGAAAGGCGGTTTGTTGTAGGGAGGCGGGCTGATGTACTTAGACCAGTCTGCCGGTGTAGTTTGGGTAGCCACACGGTTGTCGGCAGCGGTGTGCGTTGGCGCCGAATTGCGCGTGAAACCAGTTGTAGCTGCTTGTAGACTTGTTTTGGCTGGGCTGTGTTGTGGCGGCTTGGGTGTTGCCCGTCTCCCTTGTTTGTTTATTTCCTGCAGGAGCTGGGTCCATGCGCCATGATCGTTGCTACGCTGCAGCGGTTGCAGCCTGCAAGTTGGCTGGGGTCCAGTTGCGGAGGGGGGGGGGGGGGGGGAGAGGAAGAGTAGGAGGAGGGGGAAGTTGCCTGGGGTTGTCATGCAGTGTTTTGCGATGTGTCTGCGGCTGCTGCCGTCCTTGTCTGTTGTGCACTTTATTTGTTGCTGGCATGGGGGTCGTAGGTAGGTGTCCTGACACTGATCAGTGTCGGGTGGTGTGTGAGTGCCAGCATCCTGTCTGCCTGTTATAGGCATGTTTCGAATGGTGTGTCCGCATGTTCTAGAAGTGCTGTCTGTATTTGCTCTGGGAGCTTGAGTAACCATAATGATCATAGAGCCCAGTCTGGTTGTAGGTTGTTATCAATTTCCAGGCTCAGTTTGTGCCATACACCGATGGTGTGTCATTGTCCAGCGTCATCTCGTTTATGGCAAGGTGCAGTTGTTGCTCCAGTGTGCGTGATAATCGTTGCAGTATTAATGACTTCACCGTCTTATACTTGTGCGCAGTCGGAGTATTTAGCAGCAGATTGCTGACGAGATCTGCATGTTCACCGAGATGGTTGAGAAGGATTAACAGCTTGCTCTGGTCGTCCTCGATCCCTGCTGTCCTCATCATACATTCGCACAAAGCAAACCACACAACCACACTTCTAGTGTAGGTTGCAACAAAATAAAATAAAATCATAAGGATGACTGTAAGTGTTTTATTTTCTCACAACACTTCAGGTGAGTGTGTGAATGGGCAGCGGGTGGAGTTTGATAGATGGCGGGTGGTTCCCATAGTGGTTGTTTTGTGTTGGTCCCACTGCGGTGTAGCCATGCAGTAACAGCATAGTGTTACTCAGACCGACTGTGGTGACCTGATGAGGTATGTCCACTGTTTGTTGTGCCTGTTGGCATGGTGTGGTGTGATATTCTGGTTGGAGCTGTGGTCCGTTGTGTAGTGTGGCCAGCCGGGCTGTGGCATCATGCCCTTGGAGCAGCGAGTGTTGCGGCATGGTTTATATCTCTGTGCCATCACTTGTGTGACATATAGAGGTATTGGTGGACTACGAGGAAATATAGTTCTGTTGGATATCACAGTTTTCTGGCGGTATTTGTCTGTGTGCCCACTGTGCACACTGTTCCGTTAGTCACATCGAGGTTGCTGTGGTGGCATCGGTGTAACGAAACGTAGCATGCAGCACAGGTGGTGTAGCAAGTAATTACATATTAATGGCGTTGCACCCCTTGGTCTTAATGCACATTGCGGTAGGTGGAGTGCAGTCACGATCGGCCAGAGGCCATCACGGCGCAGGTCTGTGCAGTGTGCCCATAGGGTTGGCAGTGTATCGTGTATTCATTGTTGGCTGGGTAAATTCGTGGTAGATCGTTGGCCCACATGGTATGGAGTTCACTGTAGGCTTGGCAGTAATGTCTGGCTCGAAGTTCATGCTCTTCGTTGTCAGTGCGGGTGGTGTAGCAGTCAGGTTGTAATTCTGATATCCACCTTGTGGTCGTAATGCTGTTGATGCGTCTGTTGTGGCATCCTGGTAGCTGTTGATGTGTGGTCATAGTAAAATGGTCGTGTCATGCGTCCATACGAGCACGTGGCAGGCATCAGCGTATCCCAGTGTGAGCTGGGGTGTGGAGGGTGGTGTGGCCGGCCAGGTCGGGCCATGACGTCACGCCCGAGGTTTGACGTGGTACGCAGCGTGGCTACCATAACATCACCCGTGTGATGTGTGTAAGTGAAAGCGGTTTGCAGAAGTATGCCATTCATTTTAAAATCACTGTTAACTGGCACTATCTGTCCCTGAGACCACCAAATACACTGGCCTGCGTGTTTGTTTGTTGTCACTGACTGTTCGGCGTTTGATATGTCACTGTGGTTGGTGTCCGTAATTAGCCTGTCAATGCCTGACATCTCTATAACGGTGGTCAGTCGGCTGATAGGGAGACTTGTGAGTAGCATTAGTACTGGCTGAAAGTATATCAATTGGAATATTGCACTCAAAAATGGTGGGGGTGGTAGGGTAGCACCATTGTTCACTACCGCCAATCGTCGTCATCCGTTCGTTATGTAGTCTGATGAAGTTAGTGTCCACATAAGCACTTGTAGCACTATTTTCAGTGTTCGTTAAAGGCCCTGTGGTCGATGTAAGTTCAATATTGGAGTCCCTATGTGCGCACTGATGAGACAATGGTTACATTGTTGTGCGGGTATTAAACACAAAAGTATTGCAATTTCCGTCTTGTAACCATGAAAAATCGTTAGATAAACGCTCGCAACATGTGCTATTGTTGACTGTAGCTGGCTGACCATTGGTGTGTGTGTAGGGTCCACATTGGCAAGGTGTTGCATTCTCACGTTCGGTGCAAGTGGAGCAACGCGTCACACGAAAATGTCACGGCGCAGTTGTCAAAAAACTCGGGGTCACCAATGTAGGATTTGGGTAACAAAAATGATGTTCATGATGTGTAATGACTGTCAGTGTTACTGATTCACATACACAGTATTTATTTACAAACATTATATGGACAGTTACAACTTAAACACTTGGCATCTCAGGACACACTGCTCTAGGTCCAGAGATACCGTTTTTGCTGCAATATTCTTGGGTACCGAAGTCCTTAGAGCTTGTGTCCCCACTGAATCAAAAACATCTGCCACCATGACTAACTTAGAAGTAGATATCCTCTGAGTAGTGAAACAAATTCTTAATAAAAGCAAGTCTTCCAGTCCAGATTGTATACCAACTATGTTACTTTCAGAGTATGCTGATGCACTAGCTGCATATTAAATAATCATATACAACCCTTTGCTTCGCAAAAGATTCATATCCAAAGACTGGAAAGTTGCACAGATCACACCCAAATTAAAAAAAGGCAGTAGGAGTAATCCACTAAATTACTGGCCCGTATCATTAACTTCAATATGCAGCACAATTTTGGAACATATATTGTGTTCAGACATAATGAATTACCTGAAAGAGAATGGTTGACTGACACACAGTGAGCATGGATTTAGAAAACATCATTTTTGTGAAACACAAATAGCTATTGACAAAGGATTTCAAATTTATTCCATATTTCTAGATTTCCCGAAGGTTTTTGACACCATGCCAATCACAGGTGGCTTGTAATGAAATTGCGTGCTTATGGAATATTGTCTCAGTTATGTGACTGGATTTGTGTTTCCCTGTCAGAGAGGTCACAGTTTGCAGTAACTGATGAAAAGTCATCAAGTAAAACAGAAGTTATTTGTGGTGTTCTACAAGATAATGTTATAGGCCCCAGTTACTTGACAAGGCTACATCCATCAACTGTCATTAAATTATAAACAAGGCAACATTATGCTTAAAGTAACTAGTTAACACATGTTGTTCCCAGAAAAACCAAAAGCAAAAATCAGTTCTTCCCTCTTACCAAGTAGTTGTATGAGTAAAACAAATGCTATGTCAGTGGCATCAGCCAGAACGTATTCGTCTGATATATCCAGCCACACAAAGAATATATTTTCTACCTCATTTTTGTCACACAGTGCAAGGAAATGTTCCTGATCCTTTTTACACGTCTTCCCATTGTCCCTCAAGACAAACAGTAAGCTGAACAATTTCTTCTGCAGGAACATATGAATTGCGTGGTTTTCTCAACCCTTGATGCAGCTGCCCATGCAGGACACTTAGCCCTACTGTATTCTTGACGTCTACAATTCCTTTAGCTATATCTTTTCCATGAGCCATTGCAAAAAGCTCCAGTCATCTGGAAACTCTGAGCTTCTTCATTGTGCAGAAGGTTCTCAAAAATAAATCTACTTTTTAACAGAGACACTGTTCCATTCAGTCCAGTAATGACAGAATTAATTTTATGGCCCCATTATTGAAAATCATTGAAATAGCATTATAAAAGTCAACAACAGCATACTTGTTATCTTTTGTAGAATCAGATACACCACCATATGAAACTGCCTTTAATTCACAACCACCAGTATCACAATAGTATGTCACATCTGTGAATAATGTTTTAGTTTCAGAATCACAGTGAGCTTGCAGTGGTTGCTTTTGAACTTGATGACATAATTCTCTGTGAAATCAGAATGTAGAGTGATTTCACCATCCTTAAAGTTTGCCTTCAGTACACAGAGTTCTCTATGCTGCTGTAGGCTTGAAGAGAGAAATCTTTTAGTTACTTTTTAAAAGGGTAAATGTCTCTGTGATAATTATGACTTCAGTCATCCTTGTTGAAGCTGGTTTTCCATAGACCCACTGGATGAGGGAAGTGTCTTCAGTAACATCAACCTGAGAAAGAAATTTGTACATAGTGTTTATTCCCCAATTTTAGAATTCTTGTTTTTCACGTGTGATATTGTCAGTTATGCAAACTGTTTTATCATTTGCATTGCCTGTAAATGATCATATTTTGTTACAAAGTTTGTTCTCAAGTAACTACACTGATCAGCCAGAAAATTATGGCCATGTACCTAATTGCTGGTATGTCCACCTTTGGCGTGGAGAACAGCAACACATCATGACATGGAAGCAATGAGGCCTACACACACAAGCCACCTAATTCCCATAAATACCGGGGACGTGACAGTGAGCTCTGTCGCCATGTTCAGTCACATCCCACATGTGTTCAATCATGTTCAGATCTGGCATGTTGGGGTGCGAATACATCAGTTGGAACACATCACTGTGTTCCTCAAACCACTCCACGACACTTCTATCCTTGTGACACGGTGCAATATCTTGCTGAAAAATGCCAGAGCTGTCAGGAATCATGATCATCATGAAGGGTTTACATGGTCTGCAACCAATGTACAATGCTCCTTTGGCTGTCATGGTGCCTTGAAAGAGATCTTCTGGAACCACGGATGCCCCAAGTGACTGTACCCCATAGCATAATGGAGCCACCGCCAGTTTGTCTCTGTGCTGCAGTACAGGTGTCATGGAGCCATTCCCCTGGAAGATGACGGATTCGCACCCTCCCATCAGCACAGTGAAGAAGGTATTGGGATTAATCAGACCACGCAATGCTCTGCCATTGCACCAATGTCCAATGCTGATGGTCATGTGCCCGTTTCAGTTGTAGTTGCCGATGTTGTGGCGTTAACATTGACACATGCATGGGTTATCAGCTGCGAGGCCCATTGTTAGGAGTATTCGGTGCACTGTGTGGTCAGACGCTCTTGTACTCTGCCCAGCATTAAAGTTTGATGTTAGCTCTGGCTCAGTTCACCACTTGTCCTGTTTTACCAGTCTGCCCAGCCTGACATCCGACATCTGTAATGAGGGGTGGCCACTGAACACAATGACATCTGGACATCTTGATAGTAGGTCTGGATGATCAGTATGCACGTTCTCATGATATATGCACACGCAGACCTCTTCAGGTTTCTCAGTTGTAGGAAGTATGAGGCGTCAGATATGAATAAAACATTGAAAAAAATCTATATTTATATGTGGAAATTTCAGTGCGGGGTCTACTAAATAATTTGTAACCCCCTTTGACATGCTTGTTTAGGTGTCTTTTCTGAAATGGACACCGAGCGAGGTGGCGCAGTGGTTAGCACACTGGACTCGCATTCGGGAGGAAGACGGTCAATCCCGTCTCCGGCCATCCTGATTTAGGTTTTCCGTGATTTACCTAAATCGTTTCAGGTAAATGCCGGGATGGTTCCTTTGAAAGGGTGCAGCCGATTTCCTTCCACATCCTTCCCTAACCTGAGCTTGTGCTCCGTCTCTAATGACCTCGTTGTCAACGGGACGTTAAACACTAATCTCCTCCTCCTCCTCCTCCTCTGAAATGGAGCTCTTCTTTTATCAACTTTTATGGATTTGAATGAGAGACATCATCCCATATCATCACAACATAGAAAGCATTAATCACCTCACAGATATTATGTACTGTCTTGACAAATATCTCCTTCCATGGTGTTTCACCAACAACTATCTCTTAATTATTGGTGATAATTTGCTGTACATTTGCTGCCATACTACTGTCTGTTTATTGGGTAACTTTGGCAATATTTTAATATCTCTGCAGGATGTTTCCCCTCAATGCTTGGAGGGAAACTTTTTGGTCACTTGTGTCTTGTTGGTGCTTTTTAACTTTTTCTCACTCTCACTGAAAACATTTCCTTTTTGCAACTCCTTTGCATTGGTCTTTCTCATCGGACAGTGTTGCAGTACTTTCCTTTCCCATCAAAGGCAGGGTTGCCTGTGAAACAGCCATGTGACCTACAAGCCAAGCTGCAACCACTGTGTGTGTGTGTGTGTGTGTGTGTGTGTGTGTGTGTGTGTGCAGGTACATGATGAAAAACCCCCAGGATGCTGTAAAATTAAGATTTATTAAAGAAAAAAGAAGAGAAAGAAAAAAAAATGAAACACCAAGGGCCAGAAAGCTGGCAAAGATATTAATTATAAATGCACAGTAAGGAGCAGACAAATGAAAGGAAAAACATTCACTCTTGTACTTTTCATTTTTTTTACTCTTACAGACTCCCTCGTATGTAGGACAATGAAGATGTGTGATTTTGGATATGAAGTATTGCGAGACCTATGTATCGTATGTGTGCGTGAATAATAATATGTTCGACAACAGTATCAAGTGGTTTTTCTTATTTATTGAAGTGAAGTAAAGAGAAGAACATATAATGAGGATTTTCTTGATTATGACAAGCGCCGTTGTTCCCGGAGTCCGCTGCCTCCAGCTACAATTAAAATATGAGCGACGTCCAATGCCCAAAGGATACAAATAAGCACAGAACATTTTAATAACACAATTGTACTACATTCTACAAAAATGTGCCTTCATATGCATAACCACTAATATTTAGTAATTTAATTAATTTTATTTTTTTTCTATTACAACTGTCGACCTGTATGTCAGGACTTCAGGGCACTGGTTGTGAGTAATGTTTGTTAACTATTGTGATAGTAACAAATTTCTATGGCATTGTTATGAATCATAAAAACTAATTGCCTGTATTTTCTGTTTGCATGACGGGGAGCAAGTATTACAAAAAGGCAAAAACTGAGGAGAAAAATTTTGAAAGGAATAAGAATTGGACCCAGGTTATGTAAAAATTTCCAATAGTAAGCGATTTTGTTGGGCACAGCAAAGGTAGGACAGCTACGCAAGTTGCTTGCATGGTTACGCTTGGTAGCGCCTCTTTTGATGTAGATAGAAACCTTTTCCTCATTATTCCCTTCTTTGAATTTTATTTACGAAAAATTTACAGAAATTTTTCAGTGTGATACATATTATCAGTAAAACATAAATAATTGTGACAATAGTTAGCACATCATAATAGACCTAAAACAGGCTACAATTTTCAAGTATAATGATTAGTATATGAAATTTTAACATTTTTGAGAATTAAAATTTTTGCGTATTCATATAACATGGCAGAAAAATATATGTCCATTGTTGATATTGATAGCGAAAATGCAATCAGTTAAGATGGCGTAGAATTGTGTGATCAAACAATTGAAGTTCAGGCGCCATGCATGCCTGTTGCAGAAGGCGTAAGTAGATCAGAAATGAGTGTCGCAGGAGTGACAAATGATAGTGACACTCCACAGTAGAACTACCTTGATGACACAATGTTCAAAATTGACGAGACAATGTCATGCATCTTCCAGAGGGACGTACCGCTCATGAATGAAACATCAAAGAGCAATCCCAATGTGAATTTTGACAACACGTTACAAACACCATTTGGTCACAACACAAACATTAACTTGGGAAGTATAGCTGACAGCAACCACAGTAGTACAACTGAAGCACTGCTACGGCAGTTACTATCTACAATAAATATGAAATTTGATGATATGAAACAATATGAACACGAATTTCAGTAATTTGACGTAAGATATGAACATGGTGAAACAGCAACAAAACACTGTTACACAAGATCTCAGTGCAATGAAGGAAGAACAAAAACAAGTATTCAAGTATTTGCAAGACACAGTCTCACAGAAATTCAATGACTTAGCCAAAAATTTTTGCACTGAAATGGACGAAAAATTGAATGATATGAAAACACAGGTAAAGCATGGGGTACTTGAAGTGAACAGTAACATTATGGAGTTTAAACAGAAGGTAGATTCTTTTAATGACCGTCACGTTCCAGTAGAGCATCAAATAAAGAAAATCACAGACGCAAACACAAGCATTGAAGCCACACAAAACCAGTTGCTTTTGACAGTAAAAAAGGTAACCGCTGTCATTAACAAACTAAATAAGACTATAAATGAGTACCTCTAGCTGTAGAAGAGCTTACTTTAAGGGAAGCAACATTAGAAGTTGACTCAGCATGTGCTAAGAAGGAGAGAGAGAAGATCAATGAAAATCTGAGTGATATTATTAGTCAAGCTGAAGCAGGTACATTAGATAAGGGTAATACCATTGCAGATAAGTTAATAACTGATCGAAAGTTATACGCAGATGTAGTAGAAGAGGCTATCCAGAAAAAAGAAAATGAAATTGTAAACAAAGTAAACATTAACATACAATCTGCAGAAGATAGGACCCACAATCTTTTTGTAGAAAATATTACTGGATCTCGAAATATGCATGTAAATAATACACAGGCTACAGCGAACAAACTACAACCTGTCGGTATTTATCCACAAATGGTCACGAGCCCCACTGCAGGTACCAGTGACAGTTGTAGAATGCAAAATGTAAACATACTCACAACTCCAATAGCTGAACAGTTACCAGCCGGAATTACATGTAACTACAATAACAACATAAATACGACTGAAAATGCCACATTTCTATCAACTATTTTTGCAGACGAAGGTTTGCTGAGACATCAACAGTTTCCTACACTCACTACCGAAGGTAAAAAAAATGGATCCTGTAGTATTTCCACGCAACTGTACGGAAGCACAGGAAATCAGTTATGTCATCGGATATACACAAGGTGATGTGCTTTTATGGACAACTGAAGTGGCCGAACATTGCAGCACTTATATCCAATTTTAACGAACTTTCCTCGACAAATACTGTTCTGAGGCAGTGCAAAAAATACTCTGATTCGAGGTTTTCAACGCTGTACCTTTCAGTGGTCTATGTGGATACTTTGAAAAATACCTGAACAAGACATGCTACTGGATGAACCGAATATCACAGGTAGATTTGTTAAAAAATTTTAAAAGTCATTCACTATCACACATTAGAGAAAAATTAGTCACAATGCCAGAGCATGACACTGAATATTTTCTGTCAGTGTTTAATTCTATCAACTTAATCTATGAGGAAAGAAGACCTGTACTCAAAAGAGCAACAGAAAATCAGGTACAACAACATGGTTATATAAATCAGTCAGTAAAATGTGATCCAAATACACAGCAAGGTGGTACACACAACAGCAAAATTACATACCCAGAGGTAATGAGTACGCTATTGGGAATGCAAAAAAACAAATGATTTAAAAGAAATTTCCAAAACAACAGGGGTAATTTCAACAATCAAGCGAATTACAGTTCACCATCACGAGGCCCTATGCCGAACATGAATAGAAACAGTCAGCTGCAGCAGTGACCGATGCGCGGCAAAGCCGACCCTTGGGCAGAAAAATAATTGCACAGCAGCTAACGACACAAATTGGTGAAGTACCCACACAGTGCAACTAACTGAAATTTCTCCAGATAATGAATTAAGTAACACTATGCCATCGGAAAACACCAACCGGTTGTAGTTAAGCCCCAGGCTATTGACCTCTCAGAGATTGGGGGCAAAACAAAAAATCTACAAACATGTTTCACAAGGTTTGACAAACAAGATGACATCAAGGATGATTTGTATCAGAATGAGTTAGATATAGTAGATAAAGTCAAGGAAGAACAAGAACAAGTACAAGCAATCATTAAGGTAAAGATATTTAATATTGACACACAGTTAAATTTAGATACATGTTCAACTACTAACCTAATGTCAAATGCATTTTTTGTGAATTGAAGAAGAGAGGCAAGTTCCCAACATTTCCTGTCCAAAATTGCAAGGTGCAAACTGCTAAGGGCAGTAAGACTAAATTGGTTTAACATCAGGCACTTATTCCAATACAAACTGAACATTATACAGTGAAGTGCAACTTTCTTATAATCGACAAACTTATAGTTAATTGTCTTATTGGTATGGACATGTTTAGAACATACAAACACAAATTGACATAGGTAATGGTAAATGCCACTTTTTTGTAAAGGATCAGATCTTTTCTATTGATTTAGTCAGAACACCTGATGAAAGTAACAAAAACAAACTAGAGTCAAATGTAGTGGTAGAATATTCCTTTCCAACTGTATATTTCAAAAACAAATTTGATATTGAACAAGAAGCAAACACTGAGGTTAGTTACGAAATGGTAGAGAAGAAACTAAGTGAATCACAGACACTAAATGAGATGCAACAACAATAACTTGTTATTTAAGTGTGCCAATGTTTTCAGTAAGGATCCAGGAGTAATCAAAGACTATGAACATAAGTTTGAAGTCTATCCTCATGAAACATTTTGTGTAATGTCATATCCTATTCCATGGGCAAAATCAGAGGCAGTAAGGGTAAAGATCAATCATATGATTAAGTGGGGAATTATACAACCTTCATTTTCACCCTATTGTAGTCCAATATTACCAGTAAGCAAACCAGATGGTTCTGTAAGATTAGTTCTAGATGCTAGACATATCAATAAGATTATAGTACCAGTATGCATAAGATCAGACAACTAGGACAAACAGCTTCAAAAGTTCTACAATACAAAATATTTCAGTATACTCGATCTCAAGATGTCCTAACTGGCTAATAAAGCTCCACAAAGAAAGTCAAAAATATACTGCATTTGTTTGTGTTGGCAGAAGTTACGAATTGGACGAGGTTTTGGGGCCAGAATTGCTTAGAAAAGTCACTGTTTATGTAGATGATATGTTAATAGCCACACCCACTTGGTTAGAACATATTAGGCTCATTGAACAGGTGCTCCAACAATTTGCAGATCATGGAGTAACAGCCAATTTCAAAAAGTCTAGTTTTGGAAAGGAGCAAGTCAAATTTTTAGGACATGTTGGGTCAGAACTGGGTATATTACCTAATCCAAAAACAATTGATGTCATACACAATTGTCCAGCTCCAAGGAATAAAAAACAACTAAAAGCTTTTTTAGGACAAGCTTCCTTTTTTCGTAAGTTCATACCACAACAACTGATGAACAGGGATTCATTGCTCAACTTATTACAAAAAAAATAGGCTTTGGTTATGGGATGAAAAGTGTCAAGAGGACTTTAATAACATTAAGCAGGCATTGGTCAATGCCATCATTCTTAGCCACCCTGAGATGTCCAAGGATTTTTGTCTATGCACAGATGCCTCATCTCAAGGGCTGGGGGCATGCTTGTTCCAGATGCAAGAAGGAGAAGGTAAGGAAGTACCCAAGGTCATCAGTTTTGCTAGTCGCACGTTATCAGAAGCAGTATCCCCCCCATAAACCATGCACCTTGCCATTGGTGGGGAGGCTTGCGTGCTTCAATGATACAGATAGCCGTACCGTAGGCACAACCACAACGGAGGGGTATCTGTTGAGGCTAGACAAACGTGTGGTTCCTGAAGAGGGGCAGCAGCCTTTTCAGTAGTTGCAGGGGCAACAGTCTGGATGATTGACTGATCTGGCCTTGTAACACTAACCAAAACGGCCTTGCTGTGCTGGTACTGCAAACGGCTGAAAGCAAGGGGAAATTACAGCCGTAATTTTTCCCAAGCGCATGCAGCTTTACTCATGGAGAGCTGCATCAAACCAGTCTCTGGACTGAAGACCACAACAACAACAGCGGTAATATGGGTGTTTAAGAAGTTTGAATATTTTTTGTGAGGGCAAGAATACCAAAGTTTACTGTGACCATCGGTCACTGTCATTTCTTTTAACATGTTAACTATTACACTGTCAATTAGCTAGGTGGTGTCTATATTTACAAGAATCCAATTTTGAGATCATTTATATTAAAGGAAATCAGAATGTTGTTGCGGACACCTTGTCCATGTTACCACAAGGTTCAGAGGAATTTGGTGAATTAACAGAGCAGGATGCAGAAATCAGAACGAGTCTTTGAAGAATTTAACCGGCTTATTAGGACATACACATCTCACAAATACACCCAATGGGTAGAATACATAACTCCTTTCATGCAATTGGTCAATAGCCTTCCATATTCTTCAACAGGTTTCGCATACCTAACTAATTGATGCTCCGAACAGAACAAACGAATGAGGGAGCGTCACCCATACCAAAGGTACCCACTACAGAAATGACACTACAAGACAAAATCAAACAAGCCATAGTTACACTAGAAAACAGGACCAAGTATAGAAGGAAAATTTATAACAAGTAACTGAAACATGTTGAAGGGCAACGAGTCCTCTTACGGACGCACCCTAAATCAACAAAATTTGGCAAACTGAATAAGAAGTGGCAATTACTCTATTAAGGACCGTATGTAATTTCAAAAATACCATATCCTGGGAAGGACAGATCAGCTTATGAGAAAACAGGAAGAGACAAGGGTCTCCACCCTCACAAAGATATAAAAGCCTTTATAGAATGACGAAGCGTGGTAACATTTTTTCTATCACAATGTAAATGTACATAATTGTAAGTGTAATTTTTCTTCTGGAGTGTATTTTAATATAAAGTAATGTGTACAGGCATAAGTAGTTCTTTTGATATGTATGCATAGACGTAAAAATTAACAGCAATGAGAAGTAACACACCGCGTCATACAAAGCGAAACCATAAACGAAATTAGTTTATTGCTCAGCTGTCTCACACTCAACAATACGTGCTGATGTCAGTAGCATCAGAGCAGACATTGACGTGCGCGCGTGCACAACAGACTGGCAGAAGGCGCAACCAAAATAGGAATGCAATATGCACCTAACCTAAATACAATGTAAGTGGAAATACTATGCAAATACATCTAATGTCTAAGAACTAAGGAACCTATTGATAAATGTACACGGAGATTTAATTAAATACTAAGCTGTATACAACATATTTACAACCAGAAGGAAGCATTATGAAAAACTATAAGAGACGTGTAAGCTAAAGACTAACGTCAAAATACCATGAGAAATGTCAAATAATTTTCTTTGCAGATTAAATTATCATAATGGGTAACAGAATAAATGAATGTCTATGAATTTAAACAAAGTATGGAAATATCTGTGGATGTTTGCAATGACCAAATGCTCCAGTGGCCACCGAGCTACATAATCCAATTACTTTTAAGTTAATTTTAAGTTTTTTCTTTCAGTGACCAGTGCATTGTCATGGTGCAGAAGAAGAGAATTACGTTGAGAGTAGCGGGTACCAAATGAAGAAATAGGTTGCACCTTGAGTAAACAATTTAGTTAAAAGGATATTTATACAAAGGTCATAAGACAAATTAAAAATGAAATATGCATAGTTGCAGTGTGTATCTTTAACAGTTATCAGTACCTATTTGCTGCAGAGTACACAAAAACCAGTTAATTTTTATTGCGTCACGTGAAAGCTTGAATAATGACATTTCCAGGTATTTGGAGAAGGATAAGTCTACAATGGTTAAAATATCAGATTTCACACTAAGCTACACATGAATTGAAGTAAACAGCACTAACACATGAAGAAACAACATGATACTACATGGGTGATTAGTCGGTACACATTATTTCCATGAAACCAAAGTTCCTTGGCAACTAGTCCATCATTGTACGAGTAACATTTCCTCATAATTCCTTGAACCAGTAGATGAGTATTCCCTTCTTCCGTCTCAAACAAGGTGGTGGCGCCAAGCATGGTTAGGCCAGTAATGCGCAATGTTTTAGTAATATTTCTAATGTTTTTCTCCCTCTTCTACCTAAGAAAGAAATGAGCTCCCATAAGTGATAAAAGCCTATATGTAGAATGAAGCATATATCTATCATATGTATTAATTTGCACATGTGATGTGAACGAAGAGAAGTTGAAACTGACAAACAAACTGTAGTAACAGAACCCAGTTCATGAAAATTTTATAACATTTTAAAAACTTAAGACATTTATGTTCATAGTATAAGCGATGGATGGAATGTCAGCCATAGGTGGTATTGACAGGTTTCAAGAAACCAGCAGAAATAGTCTTTAGGTTGTATTAAACTGTTCTGATAAGTTCTAGAGCCACAATTTCTGTTGGATGGTTAGGTTTGAGAACACCAATGGTGTTGAGGGTCAGCACTGGACTGTTTTCCTTGGCAAAGTTCCCACCTAAGATAAAAGATTATAGTGCAACAGTTGAGTATTTAGATGCTACAAAGTTCAGTGATTGAGATGTAAAAGTTGTAGTAAAGGTTTTCTCTAGCCAAGGATATCTTAACAGTAACACATGCTGTCCAATTAGGTTTATCATAAAAGAAATGAAAAATATTGTGTAACAAATGAGATTCCAGTAAGAGCGAACCTACAAGTATTCATGTAAGACATTTTAAAAATGTATTCTTGCAGTATTTTAAGTCATGTTTCCTCTATCACAAATTTAGGTAATAATATAAAATAGAAGCATGGATAACACCTAGGATTAAAAGTATCTTGTGCCAGAAGAAAAGGTGTAAGGATCTCATCTATCTCTTCTGTCGGTCCTACCTCATAAGCTTACCAGATTGATGAACAATATTCAAGAATCAGCTGAATGAGCATCTTGTATGCCACTTCCTTAAGGTTCTTCATGTGAATCGTAGTCCATCATCTGCTTTTCCTTCTGTTTGTTTTATATTGTCATTCCAATTAAGGTCGTTTTGGACAGTTACGCATAGATATTTTATGGGAGATACTGTTTCCAGAAATTTGTCATAAATAGTGTAGTCATACAGTAGTGGATCTCTTTTCCTGTGTATGTGCAATATGTTACAATCGTTAACATTCACAATCAGCTGCCAGAGCCTTGCACCATTCATCAGTCCTCTGCAGGTCATTCTGTACTGTCTTCTGGCATTTTAGTGAAGCTATTGTAAAATTCTTAAGTCTGTCTAAAAATAAAACTCTACAAGGAGAAGCAACAATGGATTGGATCATTGTTAAACAACAAACAATAAAAACTGAAGCAAATGAAACTGCATTTTCAGATAATAGCTGTTGCAGCAAGACAACTTGCATCATTATCTACAATTTCAATGATTACTTCCTCACGGTGGCAAACATTACACTTGAGACTTCAGCTTGTAAGTCATACCACATCTATCCATTGGCAACATTGCTAACAACCAACGCCAAATGCTGGAAAGGCCATGTTCTCCAGCAGTTGATAGATTTCAAAATGAGGCCATTTGGAGCTCCTGAGGAGACTGGTGACCTTGTTATTGGTTTAGATTATGAAAGTCTATGTTGTTAAAAAATTGATTACTGGATTCGGCTTAGCAGCCACGATCTCATCTAAAAATTACAGCAGTGTCACACAGCCATGTACGTATGTACTATATACCTTCGCATTGATGTAACTTTTAGATCTAATGACGATTGTAAAACTGAGACTGCTTACAAAATTTTAATGAAGTATCAGTTGATTAAGACATAGCCATTACAATCTAGTCAGGAGGTCTTTACTGGCAATGGCATGAGCTTTGGAGTATATGCAGTTACGGGATGCACTGACACTTAACATGTTGGAGTTACTCCATCTGTTATAATTGCAACTCCTGATATTGACTAATTTTTTCTCATCTTTACCCAACCTTAATAAATTTACCTGTATCATTTTTAAGTGGCATGTACATAAATATTTCCAAATGTTATCTAGGCTGAATTTCACTTGGATTCATTGTTCATGTTGTCATTTTTAATATTCTGATTCTTCTAGTGTATAGTTTTCATGAAGGTTCTGTTAATAAACTGGTATGGTTAACAGAATTTCGCAACACAACAGTAAATTCCTAGTGAGCTAATCAGTAGATCTGATAATACAGACAACGCCCATTAAAAAGATTGACATTCCAACTTTTCAGTAACATACTTAAATTTCTGTGAAATTAATTAATTTACTAAATAATCCACATTAAAGTTCAGAGGTAGTCACATTTTCTGTTGCAGTTTTTGCCTCTGTGTTTGTTAGATTTCCACCTTTGCCATTGTACTTTATTGACATGAAATTTATGCACTAGATGACACACTTCACTAGTTGATTAGGCCATTACTTAAGATTTTCATAATTTTCAATATGATGCTTGTCCCTGTAAGTAGGATATTCTGAATGTAGATGCGTAAGATTGATTCATAAACTGTTCTAATTTTTCTAGACCTCCGTATGTCATAAACAAGGTAGTATTAATATTTAAAGTTCATTCTGGGTAGCAAAAACTAACCTGTAAGATGTAGAAATTATAATGTTATTTCCAAGATAACAATTTGTTCAGACGACAGTCTTTAAACAGTCAGACACCATCCAAAATCCTCAACCTGCTCCCTTATTCACTCACATAACATCTATGTGCAACCTATCCATAAAAGTCTGCAGGAGTCACTACACTAACATTTCTGTGACATTAGGCATTTCGTATCTGCAAAACTTAGTAATACTGGTGATTAAGAACCCACTAGTGATCTCTAAATCAACTTTGTGAATACTTTGATTAAATTGTGTTGTAAATAATAGGAAAGCTGGATCATTGGAACAATCGATCTTCATTAAGAATTGAACTGAGTGAAGTGTCTGTGCAACTTTTCTGATGGATCGCTGCAAGACACTGTGTTTAGAGTGATCCACGATGTAAATGCGAACTGTGTTCTGCACCACATTCAGTATTTTGTTTTGAAGACTTTTTATGACAACAGTCTATTCGTTGATAGTGCTCCTAAAAACTGTGCTTCAACAACATTGTAATTAATCTGAAAAATGCTGGCATTAGACTGTTGTTGGATGTGAGAGCTAGCCTGATTAGGTGCTACAAGATTGGGAGACTGGTCATTGTCACAATAATATGACATAAAGTTTATTAAATGTGTAAAAAATGTGAATCCAAAACTTTGAAGTTTAGCAAGTTGTTATAAACACCATCCACTATTCATTGAGGCTTTCAATTTCACGAGTACAGACTAGTGTGCTACCAAAGAGGCAAAGAAGAAGAGATGATGAAAATCAGGTTGGTTATCTTACAGTGCATTATGTAAAATAACCAGTGGGACAATAATAGTATATGTAATAGTAGTTACATATCTTGTATAGACCAATAGAGTGTATTATCTTTAGGTGACGTGTACCATTTATTAAGTACCTGCAATATAGTAATCTCAATGAAAGTAGCAAAGGACAGTTACAACAACAACAATGATGATAACAGCAGCAGTAACAAGATCAAATGGGACAGCTACAGCAACAATTACAGCACCACCAACAGTTAATACAAAAGCAGCAGTAGCTACTGTGCATTCAGCAGGACCGGAGGCACCAGGAGCAGCCACGAACACAGCAGGAAGCAGAAGTATCACTATAACCATCCACTACCTAATACATAGCTTATCTTGCTGAAATGTAAATATATCTTGAACAGCATTCTAGTAATACTATGGGAGGGGAAGTTATATTATTAAAAGCAGTGAAAACTGAATTGTTATTTTGTAGCAGCTTTGTCTTTTAGATCATTGAAGTGAAAATGATACTCTGTTATTGAAATACTTATTCTGTGATAGTGCATATTCTGGTAGTTAAATTTTGAATACATTAGCTTCTATAATTTATCTGAGTCCCGTTCAACCCAAAGTTACAAAATAGCATCTGCTCGTTGAAACAGACTAGAAATATGAAAAGAAATTCATCCACTAAACCTATCTAAATGTACTGGGCTTTGTTTGTTAATGAACAAAGCAGTTTATCATACTCAGGGTGCTCAGAATGCTTGAATAAAAATAGGAATTCCTTTATGCTTGTATTATTGAAATAAAACAACTCACACCTATAGAAAAATTTCATCCATGAATTCAAAGAGAGAGCAAGCTTACAGAATCATGAATCATCATTTTATAACTTTTACATAAAAGCAATGCCACAATGACAAGGAATATAACAGTAAAAGGAGTGCCAAATCACCTTCAGTGCAACTACAAGCGTTGCCGCAGTCCTGCAGACAGGAAAGTGAGTGCTTGGGTACTCTGGCAATGCTGGTCACCTGGCAACAGCCATCACCAGTTCTACCTGTACCATAGGTTTGACATTATGCTACCTGCAGTCACTAGTTCCATGGGACTTAGTAGCTGCTACAATCCCTTGGGACTGTCCCAGCATCGCAAATGAACCAATTGACATTTAGAGCACCAGGCATCTGAAAGCAACTGGGGTTCTCCCCTCCACCTAGTACCAAAGAAATGAAACGGCTGGTATCCCTGTGGTAACTATAAGGGATCAACAGTCAAACACTTTTCAGTTGATACCCTGAGTGCATTCCATCTATCAGGGTGCACTGTTTTCTCAATGTTGGATCTAGTAAAAGCATAAAATCAAATACCTGTGGCAACAGAGGACATCTGTAAAACCAAAGTAACTACACCCTTTGGGCTATGTGAATTCCTGTAAGTGCCTCCCCCACCTAGAAGAGGATTGCTATAGTTTGTTAGAACAATTTTTTTTTTTTTTTTTTTTTCACTTCTCCTTACTGAGAAGTGGTAGCTGGCTTATATGCTAGATAGCAATCCAGTTGCTCGCCTTCATTATAGTGAGTAGTGCTGAAGATGGTATGCCTTCAATGGACTTTGGTGAACCTGCTCAGCCAATGGAATGATTTGAGAGGGATCATGGACAGAGGTATGCAAAGGACCACGTTTAAGCACATCGCTCTCTAGAAGTCCGATGCTCATTCTGTTAACACCCACCTCTCCCACTCTACTACACCATGCTATGCTGTCACCTTTCACTGGGAGAGCTTAAAGAATTTTTCTTTGGGTTACCTCTCCCCTTCCTGTGGCACTGATGTATTCTTGTCTTTGGACCCAAACCTCTATGGAGATCACTTTTTACCAGTTACAATGTCAATCATCATTTACATCACCTGAATCCAGATGTGCACTCCTGAATCACTTGTGTCCTGCCTGCACATTCTGGTGTCAGTACTAGGGGATAAGTCCCACCATCCAGTGCGAAGTATTGGTCCTTTTGTGGTGTGTTGCCCCTATAACTTTATGTGTTAAAGGTGAACAAGTGCGTGGCACAACTTCTGGTACATTCTTAGGTCACCTCTGGCTCAGCTTAGGCCAGCACAGTGGAGGTAAGTACTCTGTCCCCACTACACTCCAGAATTCCACCATGGGATGCCTGTTGCACATGCGTGTGTGGGGTTCGCTGTCTCAGTGTGTGTGAGCCATTTAGTGTGCACTGCTTCTGTCAAAGCCTCTGGCTGTGTTGAATCCTGTCTGGTCGACACAATGTTACTGCCTGCGTTCTCTGCAGCTCACTGCCTGCCTGCCTGCCTGATCTTGAGATATGCCTGCTGCCTGTTCCTATCATCACTTGAGAGTCACAGATTCGATGCTTACGTTGTCCTCATCTCACTGCGGTGTCACAATGCTCCGCCACCGCTGTCGTCTTCCTCTAATGTCATTAATGTGTCACCGATCTCTACTTTTGCACCCTTTGCTGATCTACTGATGAATTTAAGCATAACTTAGCAGCCTAGAGAGATCAGAATTTTAGGATACAGAGTTTGTTGTAATCTCAGTACTATTGTAATTCATTGTGCTCACTGTAGACCCCATTTGTTGTAACTATGCCTCCAAAAACTGGACCTCAGAGTGAAATAACTAGGAGAATGAATGAGATCCATAAGAGATCCTGCACCAAATGCTAAATGATTTCAAAAATATAGAGTTAAAGGAGAAGAAAGCTGAACTGAATACCCAAACAACCCAAGCAACTAGGCCAGTCCCATCAAAGACAGATTGCAGTGTTCATACTACCCTTGGCAACGCTAGGGTAGTTGAAAGCAGCTCAACTACAGATCTCATGTGTCCCATCTAGTACTGCATCCTCCTCAGGATGAACCACAGAGAATGTGGAAACTTTTTGCAAAATGTCTTTGGTGTGCATTGCATTTGCGCCTGGCCAGATTCTTGCCAGTTTAATATGGCATGACTGAAACTAGCCTGAGACACACGTGTGTGTGTGTGTGTAGAGTTGGTTGACTTTTTAAAATATGTTACCAGATTTGAAACACTGTCCAAAGGATTGGCAGTGCAGTATTTCAACAAGCATGGCACTAGTCACTATCGTGACAAACTTCCACCCTTCAACAAAAGTCAAGGCAAGATTTCGAACAATTTGCTGATTGCATACAAACCATTTCATATAAAACCTATACACTTGGGTGGGTACCACCTGCAATGATGTTCTCCTTGAATATAATGGGGCATGTGCAGTTGATATTTTTATCCGTGATATTAATATGCAATACTCCATGTAACAGTCCACAGGGCATTATTTTGAGGAAGCTGGCCACTTGATTTCTGCCCCAGCACATAATAGCGAGCCTGCCATGTGTTTGCACTGAAACGGAGTGTGGCTGATATAAACACACCAATCACAAAGCCCTGATTGCCAAGAGTTGGACTTTAGGAATGTAGTGTGTGTGACTGCTGTGTATGGATGCAGGAGGAGCTGGCCACTGTTCGAAAACAGCTGAATGTGCTGATGGCTATCGTCAGCCATATTCAGGCTGCTGCCTCGGAGTGTAGTGGCAGTGAGAAGTCTATTGCATTGCATGGTACACCCCAGGTGTTATATGCTACACTCACAGTCCCTGCTGTCTAGACATCTTTGCGATTACCGGGTGCGGTTGGGCCACCCTCTCCAAAAGGGGAGTGGCGGGTTCAACGGTGTTCACGTTGCATGAGGCGTAGGGTCAATGTGGAGGCTGGCCGTGTGGCATCGCCCGCTCTGCCTGTGAGTGGACATGTGGCCACTCCTCCAGCAAAGTCTTAGCAGGCACATGGGGGGAGGGGTTTATTAGTGATTGGGAGCTCTAATGTTAGGCGGGTAATGGAGCCCCTCAGGGAAATAGTGGAAAGGAGGGGGAAGAAGGCCAGTGTTCACTCTGTCTGCTTGCCAGGTGGCCTCATCCGAGATGTGGTGGAGGCCCTGCCGGCGGCGATAGAGAGCACTGGGTGCGCCCGACTGCAAATTGTTGCTCATGTTGGCACCAATGACTCCTGCCATCTGGGTTCAGAGGTCATCCTCAGTTCATACAGGCGGTTGGCGGAGTTGGTGAAGGCGGAAAGCCTTGCTCGTGGGGTGGAATCTGAGCTAACTATTTGTAGCCAAGTGTCGTTCCCAGAACCAATCACGGTCCTCTGGTTTGGAGCCGAGTGGAAGGCTTAAACCAGAGGCTCATACGATTCTGTGGAGATCTGGGGTGCAAATTTCTCGACCTCTGCTGTCAGCTATCTGAACAGGTCAGGGGCGCACTAAATGCAGGAAGTGGCTACAAGGGTAGCGGAGTACGTGTGGAGTGCACATGTGGGTTTTTTAGGTTAGAGAATTCCCTCCCTAGGCCCGACAAGAAGTCTCCTGAGACGCGACAAGGTAGCAGTAGGCAAAACACAACAGGGAATGACAATATTAATGTGGTAATAGTAAATTGCAGGAGTGTCTATAGAAAGGACCCAGGACTGCTCTCATTAATAAACGGTCACAATGCCCACATAGTACTAGGGATGGAAAGTTGGCTGAAAGCAGATGTAAACAGTAATGAAATTCTAAACTCAGATTGGAATGTATACCACAGAGACAGGCTGGACAGTGAAGAGGGAGGTGTGTTTATAGCGATAAAAAGTGCAATAGTATCGAAGGAAATTGACGGAGATCCAAAATGTGAAATAATTTCGGTGAAGGTCACGCTTAAAGCAGGCTCAAACATGGTAATTGGATGTCTCTATAGGTCCCCTGGCTCAGCAGCTGTTGTGGCAGAACACCTGAAGGAAAATTTGGGAAATATTTTGAGTAGTATTCCCGTTCATGTTATAGTGTGGGGTGGAGATTTTAATTTACCAGATATAGACTGGGAGACTCAAACTTTTATAAAGGGTGGCAGGGACAAAGAATCCAGTGAAATTTTTTTAAGTGCATTAACTGAAAACTACCTTGAGCAGTTAAAAAGAGAACTGACTCGTGGCAATAATATATTAGACCTTCTGGTGACAAACAGACCTGAAGTATTTGAAATAGCTAATGTAGAACAGAGAATCAGTGATCATAAAGCGGTTACAGCATTGATGATTTCAGCCATAAATAGAAATATTAAAAAAGATAGGAAGGTTTTTCTGCTTAGCAAAAGTGACAAAAAGCAGATTTCATAGTACTTGACAGCTCAACACAAAAGTTTTATCTCAAGTACAGATAGTGTTGAGGGTCAGTGGACAAAGTTCAAAACCATCATACAGTATGCATTAGATGAGTATGTGCCAAGCAAGATCGTAAGAGATGGAAAAGAGTCACCTTGGTACAAGAACCGAGTTAGAAAACTGCTACAGAAGCAAAGGGAACTTCACAGCATACATAAACATAGCCAAAGCCTTGCAGAGAAACAAAAATTACACGAAGCGAAATGCAGTGTGAGGAGGGCTACGTGAGAGGCATTCAACGAATTCTAAAGTGAAGTTCTATGTATTGACTTGGCAGAATATCCTAAGAAATTCTGGTTCTTATGTCAAAGTGGTAGGTGGATCAAAACAAAATGTCCAGACACTCTGTGACCGAAATGGTACTGAAACAGTGGATGACAGACTAAAGGCCGAAATACTAAATGTCTTTTTCCAAAGCTGTTTCGCAGATGAAGACTGCACTGTAGTTCCTTCTCTAGGTTGTTGCACAGACAACAAAATGGTAGATTTTGAAATAGATGACACAAGGATGGAAAAAAACAATTAAAATCGCTAAAAAGATGAAAGGCCGCTGGACCTGATGGGATACCAGTTCGATTTTACACAGAGTATGCAAAGTAAAATGCTCCCCTTCTTGCAGCAGTGTACTGTAGGTCTCTAGAAGAGCATAGCATTCCAAAAGATTGAAAAAGGGCGCAGGTCATCCACGTTTTCGAGAAGGGACGTTGAACAGATGTGCAGAACTATAGACATATATCTCTAAAGTCGATCAGTTGTAGAATTTTGGAACACGTATTATGTTCGAGTATAATGACTTTTCTGGAGACTAGAAATCTACTCTGTAGGAATCAGCATGGGTTCCAGAAAAGACGATCGTGTAAAACCCAGCTCACACTATTCATCCACGAGACTCAGAGGGCCATAGACATGGGTTCCCAGGTAGATGCCCGTGTTTCTTGACTTCTGCAAGGCATTTGATAGTTCCCGACAGTCATTTAATGAACAAAGTAAGAGCGTATGGACTATCAGACCAATTGTGTGATTGGATTGAAGAGTTCGTAGATAACAGAACGCAGCATGTCATTCTCAATGGAGAGAAGTCTTCCGAAGTAAGAGTGATTTCAGGTGTGCCGCAGGGGAGTGTCGTAGGACCATTGCTATTCACAATATATATAAATGACCTTGTGGATAACATAGGAAGTTCACTGAAGCTTTTTGTCGGTGATGCTGTAGTATATTGAGAGGTTGTAACAATGGAAAATTGTACTGAAATGCAGGAGGATCAATGAATTGATGCATGGTGCAGGGAATGGCAATTGAATCTCAATGTAGACAAGTGTAATGCACTGCAAATACATAGAAAGAAAGATCCTTTATCATTTAGCTTCAATATAGCAGGTCAGCAACTGGAAGCAGTTAATTCCACAAACTATCTGGGAGTAGGCATTAGAAGTGATTTAAAATGGAATGACCATATAAAATTAATCGTCGGTAAAGCAGATGCCAGACTCAGAATCATTGGAAGAATTCTAAGGAGATGCAGTCTGAAAACAGAAGAAGTAGGTTACAGTACACTTGTTCACCCACTGCTTGAATACTGCTCACCAGTGTGGGATCCGTACCAGATAGGGTTTATAGAAGAGATAGAGAAGATCCAACGGAGAGCAGTGCGCTTCATTACAGGATCATTTAGTAATCGCGAAAGTGTTACAGAGATGATAGATAAACTCCAGTGGAAGACTCTGCAAGAGAGATGCTCAGTAACTCGGTATGGGCTTTTGTTGAAGTTCCAGGAACATACCTTCACCGAAGAGTCAAGTAATATATTGCCCTCTTCTACGTATATCTCGCGAAGAGACCATGAGGATAAAATCAGAGATATTAGAGCCCACACAGAGGCATACTGACAATCTTTCTTTCCACGAACAATATGAGACTGGAACAGAAGAGAGAACCGATAGAGGTACTCAAGGTACCCTCTGCCACGCACCGTCAAGTGGCTTGCGGAGTATGGATGTAGATGTAGATGTAGAAAATCAAAATTGTTCATTCCATGACCATGGTGGTTGACATCTTGACAGGGGAAATGTTTGTTCTACTCAGGGAAACCACAGTTGGAGTGGGGTAGGGGGGGAGGGGGGGTTGGGCAGCAGATGGCACAGCTACCCAACCCCAGCCCCATTGAAGTTAGTGAACCTTGCAAATTGCTGAGAGTCGGGGGAGGTGGAGAACATGATTGTTGATTGTTAGCGGAGAGATACGAGGAAAACTGGCCTGTGTTCTAGTGGATACAGCTGCACAGAAAAGTTTAGAGTTTCTTTCTCCTGATGACAAGTGGCCTTTGAAACCATTCCACTGCCATATCAGTGGTTTGAGTAGTAAATCCTGCAGGTGCATGTATAGTTAAGCTGAAAATTGATGACAGCAGCTCTGAATTTGAGATGGAGACAATAAGGCAAAGATGGTCTGATTTTGACGTCATACTGGGAAACAGCAGAGTGTGATTGATTTCCAGTCACATACACTCAAATGTGGTGAAGGAATTCATTAATATGGCAGCATCATAATAGATGTGTGGAAACCCAGGGAAGGGGCCCATTCCCCAAAGTTCCTACACACTGTGTTTCCTGGTGTTGAAAGCAAATATCCCTATAAAAATAGCTGGCAGGACTGGAAGAGTTCTCTCGTTGACTGTCAAAATGCAGAAACCTAAGGGGAACGTCCTTTTGACTGGCCCGCTCACTCCAAATGATGTCCTCAATTGACTGCAAGTGCATGTGAAACAAAGCGTGTGCAGAGTAGAATCCGAGGGAGAGACAGTCTGAATACCTGTGTGTGTAGATAATTTTGGAATCCGAGATGTAGAGATGCCCAGAGCGACTACATTGGCCAGTATACAAGAGGTAGCTGATGGTGAAGAATTCATTCCCGAAAAGAAAGTGAATCAAAGACAAAAATCATTACCACTCCTGAAGCTACAATTGCAGAACAAGTAGTCGTGTTTATCTGACTCTGAGCAGAAGTTATTACACCTGGTTTTGGAGGAACTGTCATGGCCATTCAAAGGGAGGCAATATTTACCAGCCACTGATTTTGCATACCATGACTTTTCAACCAGAAATGCAAGGCCCATTGCCCAAAAGCCAGATAGAATTCTGTATCAGTTACAGTCTGTTGTACAAGAAACAATCCAACAACAACTTTAGGTCAGAATCATTCAACAATCAGCTAGCCCTTTGGTCAAGTCTGACTGTCATCATCTTGAAAAAGTCTATTTGTGCATGGATATGAGAACTTTAAACAGAATTACTACACCTGACACTTATACTTTCCCACATATTCACGATTCGTTGGAAACTGCAAGTTTTTCACTACATTTGATATGTGTTCAGGATATCATCAGAGTCTGATAGCTTCACAGGACCAACCTTAAACACCTTTTACTGTATCCTCTGGCTTGTACAAGTTTTTGCAAATGCCTTTTGGCTTAAGAAATGCACCTGCCACATTTAAGAGATTTGTTGATTTATTGTTAAGAAGTCTTAAAACTACTGCCTGTTTAGTCTGATGATGAAATCATTTTTTCTTGGGCCATTAAGAACATGAAAAATGAATGAGAAATGTGTTAGTGAGGTTACAGAATACCCATCTAAGTTTAAAGTTGAAAAAATACTCATTCGCAGCATCACAAATACAGTACTTAGGAAACATTGTAGTGTGCTGTGAGCAGATCAGGATGGGACCTGACACTATCTCCTATTGTGAAGTGGCTCATCCAAATTCTAGACCTGGTGTCGGGAAATATTTTCCTACAAGGAAACTCACTGGGAAAAGGATGAGGAGCTTTGATAAATGGCTGAAACTGAACGAAAAGTTAGGACAGGAAACTACTGGAAAATTCTGCAAGGCAATAACACACTAACTATGTTGTACAGTTCTGCATGTACCCAGTGCAGCTAAATGCCACAAGAAACTATGTCCCATGCGAGGGGCAGAGTAATGCAGGTCCAGTGTCTGCGGCAGACTGAGTTCGAAAGTCCCAACAGCACAGTTGGCGCCATCTATAAAGGCTCACATGGCACGCCTCCCATGTGGTCAAGTGCTGTCCTCCTGACCTCTGTTCCTTCCAGAAGCTTCTCTACAGCCAGTCACATAGTCTCACACACACACACACACACACACACACACACACACTTGCAAAAATTTTCTCTTAGCTGTGTTAGTATGTGCCTCATGAATTCATTATTTTATTTACATTTTTCCCATATATTGTTCTCTTACAAGTAAATCTCTTTCATCATTTATACATATATATTTTACTATACATTTACACTTTTTCTGTTGGTCATTGATCTTGAAACACATGTTTTTCCAATATGTACAATCTATCATATATTGCTGCTTTCAACATACACTACAGAGAATAATTTCCTCATTATGACTTACACATATTCTTTTACAGTACTTCTACCTGCATACATCAGCAATGACTCTGTATCTTGAATTATAAAATTATTTTATGATGCTTACTTTTGCACAGATCAACTCCTTTGCCAATATCATATCATAACAATTACTTATCTAGGGCAACATACATCATTATTTTATCATAAACACATTATAAATAAACAAGTCATAGTACACACATTTGTAGAAAGCAACTCATTTATCATAAATACATCTTGATCTCTCTTCTTTTTATCCATATGTTCGCACAAAGCAACACATATCATAAACACATTATGATCTTTTTTATTATCAAAGCCACACAACAACATTATTTTGGCTACACTTTCATTACAATTACAACAGAACTATATTTTTTCATTCTCTTGCCACTTGGTTTATATTTCATCTGTTCTTGAATTAGCATTAAGGGTTGTCTTCTCTCTGGAGCTTACAAATATCTTGTTGATACGATGCTTCTTTCACACATTACATTACTAATACTTCTATCTTCATACCTAATGGAAGTTCTCTCAAATACAGTTTCTTCATTTTCTCCTATATCTCTTTGAGCAGGCCGATATCTGACCAATTCTCTACCAGAATACACATTTACTACACATGAACCGAAAATAATCTATACAAAATTTCTGTTGTTGATAGATGCAAAGAATCACAATCATAATTACTATACTTGACCCCACCTAACTACAGTATGCTACTTAATGAAAACCCTCTAAAAACAGTCTTTTACTGATATAAAATTTCATTCCCTAACTCACCCAGTGTATGGCCTACTGCATTTAAAGTATCTAGCTGTCTTACCACATGCTCAGTAGACAAATTTGAAGTAAGTTCCATTATACGAGGGGGGGGGGGGGGGTACAAAAAAAACTGAATTATTTTTTAAAAGCTATATATTTTCAAATTGTTTACAAAACAACCTTATCCACTTCAAAATACTCTCCATTACAATTAATACATTTGTTTTGCCGGTGCTTCCGCTGTTCGAAACATAGAGTCAGGTCAGGCTAGTAAGGCACATGGTGCAGCAGAAACATGCCATTCTTAGCCAAAAACTCTCTAACAGAGATGGCTGTGTGTACAGGTGCATTGTCGTGGTGGAACAACCAGTCTCCTGTCTGCCATAAATCAGATCTTTCTTCACAAATGCTGTTGCGCAATCTTATTAAAACTTACAAATAAAAGGTCTGATTGACAATCTGGCCTGGGGGAACAAACTCTGAACGATTTGGACAGTTTATGGATGTCCAGAATGAGGTTTGTCATCATTTTTAAATTGAGCAGATCCCTCATACTCTTGAGTTTTTCCCATAGCATCATCTTGGTAAGCTGCTTTCAACATTAAAATACTTTCACTTGTATTGAGTAGAAAACAAAATTTCACAGCTGCACGTGGTTCACTTATACTTGCCATCATAAAAAATGGAACAAGAACAAAACAGTGCTATCATAAACAATCACTGCAGATGAACAGAACAAGCCAGCAAACAACACAGGTGGCACTGAACTGGCAATGAGTCGTACTATACATGCCTAGCTGCAGAAATGTGTACCATACAAGCTCCATTCATGGCAATGTTATTCCGGTTTTTTGAGTACCCCCTCATAGTCCTTTTTCCTCGATTAACAGTACAACACTGTATATCCATATTCTAGTTAAGAACTACATCATTATTTCTTATGTTGGTTGTAATAATATACACTGACTGTATCAGTGTTTGAGCACCATATTCTCTACATTTACGCAGAAATATCAGTTTACCTGTACCATGAATAACTTCTCAGTGTGTTCATTATCATTGCATAATACTGGAAGACTTTCATCTTTTGGTGCTACATATTAGCCATTTGATACCCCTGTAACAAATGTTATCAAGAATCTCTTATTTTTAATCTCATCTTTTATCAACTCCAGATATTTGACTGCTTGCGCAGGATTAGATGCAGTTCAAACATTTTCATTTAATACTGTATACCTTTGAGTAGAATCTTAGTTGCAGTCCAAACATTTTCGTTTAATACTATATACTTTTGTGTACAATCTTTGGGTATCATCATAACAAATTTTAACATTATTGCTTCAAGCACCTCATAATCATACTTTGACAAAAGAACAAAAGTCTGTATACACACTCTATGACTTTGATCTAGCTTTTTACATAACAAGTGATCATTACTCAGCTTTAAACATTGTCTTTTAGCATCATCTATTAACAATATTCTTTCTCTGGGACTAGGTTTTAAAGATTATATTTGATTAGATTAGATTTAGTTTTTGTTCCATAGACACAAAAATGAGATGATTCTTGTGGTTGTGGAACATCGCAGAAAGTGTAACATAAAAAACCATAAAACATTTGAATATAATACTTACTACCCTGATCATTTGTCATGAGATTGTCAAAATAGGTGAATACATTGCAGTAAACTAGAACTGCTAATATTTCCAGAATTAATACACTATCAGAATGAAACCTTGTTATGCACTTTTAATGAATTTATCATGCACAAAATACCTAATCTTGACACAGAGTAGGAGGAGTTGCCTATCAAAAAGTCTTTCAAACTCTTTATCTGAACCCAAGTTTTTAATGGTTGCTGGCAATTTATTGGAAATGTGTGTCCATGAATATTGGACTCCTTTTGGGACAAAGGTAAGTGATTTGAGGTCTTTATGTAGATTGTTCTTATTCCTAGTATTGATATTACCTACTGAGCTATTGATTGGAAGGAGAGATATACTACTTGCAACAAATTCCATTAGGGAATAAATAAACTGAGAAGCAATTGTTAGAATACAAAGTTCCTTGAACAGGTTTCTATATGATATTGTTGAATTTACACCACAAATGATTCTTATTAAATGCTTTTGCACACTAAAAACTTTTGCTCAGTTTGGTGAGTTACCCCAGAATATGATCCCGTACAATCTGACATCATTCTTCCTGTAAATACAGACTTGTTTAGGCGCTTCAGCAATTCTTTGGTATGGTATAAAGGTTGGTGCAATGCGATCAGACATCACTTCACTTTCAGATTGTGAACCGTAAACATTACCTGACGAAAGTAAATTATTCTTTAGCAAAACATGGATCACTATCCTCCTACAGAGATTGTTGATATGATGTTAATTTTAGGTGAGTGGCATAACAATTACACTGGAGCTGCGCAATTGTATGCGGATCATTTCCCAAACAGATGTAATCCAAGCAAAAACATTATTCAAAATTGCACTCAACGAGCTCGAAATGGATACATGCACCATCCACCTCGTCATCGCGAATACAATGAAAATGACGCTTGTACCCTTTCTGTTCTCACCTCTGTTCAAATTGATCCTGAAATTAGTAGTCATGTGATTCGGAGAAAAACTGGAATACCGAAGTCAACTGTTTTGAGGATTTTGAAGGCACATAAATATCATGCGTATCATATCACACTGACACAGGCATTAACGCCAAAAGATACGCAAATATGCGTACATTTCTGCCAATGGGCCTTGGAAATGATAAGAGGTGACAATGATTTTTTTTTAGATATGTTATGTTCACCAATGAAGCTACATTCAAAAACAGTGGCGAATTAAATCGTCATGATTGTCATTATTGGTCCCCTGTTAATCCACAGCGGCACAGGCCCATTGACAATCAACACAAATGGTCTAGTGTGGAATTTTAAATGGTTACTTGATAGGACGGTATTTTTTTGACCGAAATGTTACTAGGGAATCTTATTTACAACTTCCCCACAATGATTTGTTGGAGCAAATGGAAGATGTTGATTTAGAAACTAGGCAATGAGTGTGGTACCAACAGGATGGAGCAACTCCCCATTATGCTAAAAATGTGCAGAATGTTTTAAATTTACAGTACCCTGGTCGGTGGATAGGATGCAGTGGACCAATTCAGTGGCCTCCATGTTCACCAGACCTAACATCTTCTGATTTTTTTCTTGTGGAGTTATTTAAAAAATATTGTGTATGAAAGACAGCCCACAACCAGAAATGATATGGAGCAACTCATTTGAAGAGCGTGTGCAGCCCTACCACGGGATGTACTGCTCAAAACTGTGGACAACTTTCGCCGATGATTGACTTTATGCACTGAAGCAAATGGGGATAATTTTTAACAATTTCTTTGTGGCTAATTTTATTAATTAAGCACCCCAAATTGTGAGAGGCAAGGGGACTCATACTAATGAAGCACCCCAACATGTGAGAGGCAAGAACACTAACACTAATGAAGCACCCCATGGGAACATCGTTCTACTACGTCCATGTCATCATTCCTGGGTAACACTAAAAGTAGGATACAGTACATTTTGTACAAAATAGCTTAATTTGGCGTAACAAAAGAACTGGTGCACATTTTTTATTGATTTGATGTGTCTTTCTTGGATTATTCTAAATAAATCTGAGTTCTTCCCCAATTTTACGTTTTCTCGATTTCAGTGCCCTCTGTCAATGGTTTAAAAAAATGTTTCAGACAAAACTTGAACACTTTTTTATGGAGAATCTGAATCTGCAATAAAAATGGGTATTTCCATTTAAGATTTAAAAGTTCAGAATCTACCGAAGTTTTGCCAGTATTTCCACTTTTCATTCAAAATTAAGACCTTTTCCTGATTCTTAGAACAGTTACATTGTGTGCAGACTGGTGCGAGTCGCAGTATGGTAGATTTCTGCTTGGCTTTCCTACCAGTGATCCGCTGCAACGAGCTCACAGGTAGGTGCTGGCAAAAACACAGAAAGGGACCGCCCTGCCTCACATGGTACATCTGTGCTGGGAAAACAGTTAAAAAGCTGTAGTACATTGAATCTGTAGTTGACAGAAATTTTGTCAAAGATTTTATAGTGAACAATAATGAAAAATTAAGTAAATCGGTGCACATGAAATTTTGAACTGAACCTGTTTCGAGTCACTGGAGAGACTTACAAGAAAGAAGATGATGTTAATCAGTCACAATAACAATGAGGGCACATCAAAGCACCAGATGGCATCATAGCAATATTAACGAGCAGCAGTACTGCAGGGCAGTGCTGCCAGCTTACACAACGAGTGGTACAGCAGATGAAGTAGGTCGGACTTGCAGTTTCGGCACACTAAGGCTGCAGCTTTCAACAAAAGATAAGTTTGTTACATTTGTTGTGTGTGTGTGCTGAAAGACTGAGTAACATGGAAAGTGATAAAGATTTTGTCAATACAGTAAAAGAAGAAGGACTCATGCTTTGGAAAAATATTAGAAACTATTATGAATGATAGGCTAATGAATTATTTAAATAAATACAACTTACTGTCTGTTGGCCAGTTTGGATTTCAGTCAGGGAAAAGCACAGAATCAGCAACAGCACATCTCACAAAACACATTCTAGAAGCATTAGATAAAGGGAACTACACAACAGGTATATTTCTTGATCTAACTAAAGTGTCTGATACAGTAGACCACAACATATTGTTAAATAAGTTAGATGAACTGGGAATAAGGGGACTTGTGAAAAAGTGGTTCCAGTCATATCTAAAAAATAGAAGCAAGATAACTGAAATCACACATATTTCAAGTTGCTCAAACTATATTGTAAAGTATACTTCAGACCCAAATTATGTAAATACAGGTGTCCCACAGGGTACTGCCCTTGGCCCAATACTATTCTTCATTTACATAAATGACTTCCCACAGAGCATCAAGCATGGACAAACAATATTGTTTGCAGATGACTCAAATGTTCTAATCAGTGACAAATCACCAGATGCACTGAAAGAAAAAGCCGAACAAACAGTAAACAGTGTACGTGAGTGTGCATCCAATAAGAAACTAACACTAAATTAAAAAAAAAGAAAAAACAAATGCTGTTAACTTCTATGTCTGCAAAAAACCACACTATAACAACTTTAAGTTAAACAATGAAACTATAGAATGTGTAGACTACAGAAAATTTCTTGGTATGCATGTTGACAGTCAGTTAAAGTGAGAAGAACATATTAAAATACTTAGTAACAGAATCGCTACAGCATGCTATGCTCTTAGAATTCTGACTGCAGTGTGTGATACTACATGTGTCAGATCTGTATATTTTTCTATATCCACACTATTATTACCTATGGAATAATATTTTGGGGAGTCAACAGTAAAAATATTCAAATAGTTCTCAAATTACAGAGCATTTCGTATGATAACCAAGAGTGGCAGTAGGGCTCACTGCCTTGAACATTTCCAAAAGCTGGAAATCCTAACTGTCCCCTGAGAAAACATCTTTCAAAGTATTATGTATGTAAAAAAAAATTGACTGCTATGTTAAAAATTCTTTAGTACACAGCTATGAAACTCGAAACCAATACAATCTGCATCTAGAGACGAAAAATAAAGTTAAAACTCAGCAGAGCTTCTTGTACAATGCCATTAAATTATATAATAAATTACCCCAAAATATAAAAGATATTGACACACTTGGACAGTTCAAAACAAAATTAATTTTTTTTTATTAAATAAAAGTTATTACACAGTAATGGACTATCTGAATTAAAACATGTAGTGTAATTAAAGTAGCCTGCATTGTAATACATGAGGAAATAATTATACTATGAAATCCAGAATTGTACAGTACTATAAGAAAATTACATAAGGATATAAAAATAATCTAAGATACTTTAAAAATGATATATAAAAACAAAGATGAGGTGACTTACCGAACAAAAGCGCTGGCAGGTCGATAGACACACAAACAAACACAAACACACACACAAAATTCAAGCTTTCGCAACAAACTGTTGCCTCATCAGGAAAGAGGGAAGGAGAGGGGAAGACGAAAGGAAGTGGGTTTTAAGGGAGAGGGTAAGGAGTCATTCCAATCCCGGGAGCGGAAAGACTTACCTTAGGGGGAAAAAAGGACAGGTATACACTCGCACACACGCACATATCCATCCACACATACAGACACAAGCAGACATATTTAAAGACTTTAAAAATGTGTGTAAATATTAATGTTATGTGTATAAATTGTAGGTATATTGTATTTTATATGATTTTGCTGACGAAATCCACTTAATGTAAATTGTTACATGGATTAATAAAGAAATCAATCAATCAAACTATCATTCAGTGTTAGTGCTTCACCAACTAGCACGCCTAAACAAAGAGGAGGAGTAGATGTTAAAGCAAAAGAGGAGGTTTTTGACTATATTTCTTTGTTATTTGTGGACAGTGGACTAGAATCTGCTTCAAGTATGTCAGTTAATGTAACTAGTGGAGATAATGTAAATCCTGAAAGTGACATTAAGCATGAAATCAGTAACAACCAATTGAATGATGACAATGTTGGTAGTGTTACTGAATCAAATGTGTCAAATGTGGATACCAAATTTGGTTTAGTACTGGTGGAACGAGGTAAACAGGAAACAGTAATGCAGAAAATAGAACCTGGAAATATGTGAGAAATGTTTGCAGCATTAATGGGTTCTATAAAACAACATGACAATATGGCTGAAACAAATGGTTAGAAAATCAGTAAACTTGATGAAAAACTCAAAAAGTAGACTAGTGATTTTATGGAAAAACTTGAAAAGCAGACTGCAGTTTTAAAAGAAATGTGGAAAAATGATTTGAAGTTGTTAGAAAGTAAAGTGGATGGCAAAATTTCTCGGGTTGAGAATAACTACCAACAATCCATTAAAACTGTAAAAAGTGAGTTAACAAACGCCTTGAAAAAAGTTGCTATTGGAAACAAACAAAGGGTAGATTTGATAAGAAAAAGTGTGCAGAAAGTAGACGCCAAAATAGCGGCGGTAGAGCAAATTGTTAGAAAGTAAAACCAGTTCTGAATATGCCAAATGTATTAATGAAGTAAAAAGAGTATCTTACTGAGTGGGTGCATCTGAAGAAAATGTTTTTCAGCTAACTAACCAGGTAGAAGAGGTTGAAAATAAATTGGATGAGCATAGCAGTTGGCTATGCCAAGTTGAGACTAACCTCAAACATGGAACTAACAGTAGTGGGTGTAGTTTTGTAGCAGAATTGTCTGAAATACTATATGTCACTAACAGGCAGTTTTTACGTTTTGATCCAACAGGAAATGTACATCCAAAAGAATTTTGAAATGTCTTTGAATGTGTTCTACCTAGTCTGTGGTGACACAGACAAAAAATAGGGTTTATTATGTCTAAATTTTTGGGAGAGGCTAGAATTTGGGGGATTATCACTACTGAACAGTACTATACTCTAGATAAATTTAAAGAGGCATTTTTTAAGGAATACTGGGGCAAGCAAAAACAAATGGAGTTGCTAAATAGTTTCGGGGCTGGGGAAAAGTTATATCCCAGAAAGGAAAGTGTAAGAACATTTGCCTTTAAGTGGATGACCAATTTGTCTTATTTAAACTATAAATTGTTATGGACCTGGAAGGTAAACTGCCCATGAACTGGCGAAACAAAATTATTGCAGCTCTGAGGGATGACATTCATAAATTCATTAGTTATCTGGAGAGAGTTGAGAAGTTGTTGCATGAGGTGGAGCATGCAAATCGTAATGTTAGACCACCAAATAATGCATAACCGCGGCAGAATGTAAATGTTAGCAGAATTGGCATGTAGTGTGGAAACAGCAGGAGTAGAGCTGCTGGGAGGTGATGCTATCCAGCAAATGATAGGTGATATAATGGGGAGAAGGTGCACAATTATTGATCGTATTCTCATGTGCGGGAGGATGACATTGTGCCAAGGCAACAGCAAATGGGGCTAAACATAAGAAATGGTACAGAATCCCAGAATCCATTAAACTAAATGCCATATGTGAAAGGGCTAGCATTTACAAGATGGGAAGTAGTAATTTGAACCCACTAGCAAAACCCTTTGTATGTGTTAGCACAAAACAGACAGCAATTATAAGCGAGTAGCAAAAGAACGTAGTAACAACAGATGAAACAAGCTACATAAAAATATGTAGATTTAATGGAGGTTTAGGGGAGGTTTTGGACAGACATAAACAAAATAAGCACTGTATTGCAGATGAAATAGGTGATGTATCAGCGGAAAATGTGACAGAACCTGATTGCCAGAAAGTCTTTGGCACCCAAGTTGAAGTCGAGTCATGTTCTGGGGAAGGAGAAAGTACAGAAGATCCAGAATTACAGGAGAATAGTGATGTCAGTGTAGAAGAAATCTATAAATGACGACATTTGTGAGGCTATGAGGAAGAGGCAGGAAAATGATGACCAAAATGGGGGTCAGCCAAGTAATGGTGGAAAAAAGGGAGGGAGAGAGAAAAGGGAGAATGGTGAAATGCCGGAAAAAAAATTTGATTCGTCATTAGTGGACAGAATTGTTAGTATGGGAGAGAAAAGCGATGTGGGTAATTCTGCAAAAATCTGTATTATAAGTTGGTTAGAATTGTAGCCAAATAGAAATTAACTTGTAATAACGCCAGTAATGGGGGTGTAGATAATTATAGCAACAGGAAAAGTTAAAAAAAAGTTAAACAAGAGTTCTATTGGCAGTGTAAATAAATGGTGTGAAAGTACTCCATTACGTCCTTATAATCCTTGCTCTATGTATAAAAATGCTAGTTGGCATAGATTTCTTTAACCAGTACAAAGAGAGATTAAATTTTAATGAAAATATAGTAACTTTTGAAATAAATAGGAAAGATATGGTTGCACCATTTTTTCGGAAAAATAATTTGACCAAATAAGAAGTAGCAAGTACAACAATTAGGTATCATAGAAGGATCGAAGATTTAGAGGGCTACAATGAGTATGGGAATGATTTGGGGGTGGACCCTGAGAAAATGAAACCATTGGGCATAAGAACTGTTATCAATTTGAAAAGATACATTAGTCCAGAATTAGATGTGAGCTAAGCCTGTAGGCCTCAGGGGGCATTACAACCTATACAATGCTAGGTGTTTGATGAACACCAGGTGGTCAAGTTATTGACAATGCTGCTTCAGTTTCTTTTCGTATTGTCAATCTTGCTCTTCTGTCATTCTGAACTGAATCTATCATCTTTAATTTTCTTCTTCATCAGTGAAGGTAAAGTGTTTGAGAGCCTCAAAGGGCATTATGGTGTCTTATGATGAAATAAGTTTTATGCTGAGAGAAATGGGGGTCAAATTGTAATGGAGTGAAATGGCGACATAAGTATGTTAATGTAGGGAAATGAAAGTAACCAGATGTGATAAGTGCAGTTGATAAAAAATATATCTGGATAAAGCTGAAGAACATTTATTATCAAAGAAAAAAGTGTAACTTTTGCTTTCAATTGCAAATAGTTTTTTAAAAAAAACTCATGAAATCTTCCACAGGAAATCAATTCTTGAAAAAATTACTCTGTTAATTTACTTTCATTTGAAATCATGTTAAACAAAATATAAAATTTGTAAATAGTTTCTTGTAATGATAAGTGATTGTATATTAGGATATATGTAAAGAAAGTAGTCTTAGATGAAAGTATAGTTTCAGGGACAATGTTGCATGTAAACCCTGGAAGGACAGATATGTGGAGAATGGAGGAATGTTATGGACACTACAATGCAAAGGTGCCATAATCAAAAAATTGGCAAAATTATGTGATGACTATAGTGATGTGCTTGTACTAAGGTAGGATAAAATACCATTATTAAATGGAAGGACACAAAATCGCAGTGCCTTTAAATAAAAATGTGAAAAAAGGGTAACTTCAAAAGTTATTAAAATGTTGAAAATTTGTATCAATTTTGTCAAGTAAGAAACGATTATTCATAAAGAAATTAAAACATTAGGCTAGGTTAGTTGTAGACTGCCAAGTCCAGAGCAAGAAATTTGTAATTTTAGTTTATAAGAATGAGAATTTTTTGAAAGATTAAAAATTTGAAGCCAGGATCGATAATTTTGTATAATTCTAAACTTTTGGAAAAAAAATTTACAATCATAGGGGGTGTGAGGTGCCTTTATATCGCTCCCGTCTGGAGCCTGTGTATCGGGAGAATGACTCATGTGCACGATGACAGATGATCTGAAGTGGGTTCAGTCGAGTACGTAGTTCTTATTTTCAACCACCTGAGTACCGTAGCGGACAGATATATTCAAGAAACAGGTCAAGAGAATATTTTTGTGAATTGTTCTGTTTATTTCTTGAAGACCTTTTTGTTTATTTATGTTTTTACAGCTTTGTAAATGTTTTTAATAGTGTGAATGATACATGAATGTGGTCTAAAGTAAATATATAGATCACTGTTATACTGACAAACACTCTACGAACTAGTGTGAGGTATTTTTAAAGACAGTGTGAATGCAGAGGATGGGGAATTTTGTATTATAATATGTTAAGTAAATCTAAAGTAAAAGGAAAGCTAATTTGAGTGCCAATGAATATAGGTAATAATGTAAAGTATAAATAAAATATCAGAATGTTAAATATTTATTTTGGGAAAAAGTACAATTCGAAAGTGTATTATTTGTTGATTGGTTAGTCACGAAAAGCGCGGTCGAATGCGGGAGCATAATTTTTTTTTTTTTTTTATTGGCCTTAAAGAAAACTGAAAAAACAGAGTGGAGTATTCTTTGTGCGTCTTTTCTATTAGAGTTAAAGAACGCTTATAGCAGTCTTAAAGTAGTCGGAGACCAGCCTTTCAATGGTACGGTCGTGTGTAGTATGAGCTCCGAAGGAAGTTATAGTTTACCGGTTTTAGTTGTGCTACATGCTTGAAAAGTGGTTTAAGGCGAAGGCAAATTTATTCCCGTGTGTTTTCTCTTTCTTTTTCTTTAGAAAGTATTTATTTTTTAAGTAATTTTGCGTATGAGAAAAGACAGTAATTCCACATGACATATTGAGCAGATCGATAACCATAAACTTGAGTGCATTAGACACCAATAAATTTAATAGTGTGGTAAGCACTTTTTTTTTTTAAGAACAATCCATGTTTAGTAGCTGTTCAGATTTCGGGAAATACGTTTCCATAAACTTGCTAATGTGAATGAAAGGATTTGTGCGTGGCTGTGTCAGGATTAGCCCGGGCTTGTCTGTGAATGTGTAATTCTCAACTTCAGAATCTACCAAAGTTTTGCCAGTATTTAGACTTTTCATTCAAAATTAAGACCTTTTCCTGATTCTTAGAACAGTTACATTGTATGCAGCCTGGTGCGAGTCGCAGTACGGCAGGTTTCTGCTCGGCTTTCCTACCGGTGATTTGCTTTGACGAGTTCACAGGCAGGTGCTGGTAAAAATCACAGAAAGGAACTGCAACGCCGCAACTTGTGTGAAGTCCTTTTCACATGGCGTGAAACAGTAAAGTCATTGTGTGTTGGACCTTGGATTCCTCCACAAATATTTGTTCATTTTTTGGAAACAGTGTGTGGGCGAGTTGTGTTTAATTGTGTCAGCTTTCTAATAATTAAACCTCCTGCGGCCAAGTCAACATGCGCATGTGCGCTAGTCATTGCTTTCACCTCGTCTGCTGACGTAGCTTATCATTGATACCAAAAAACCAACACCTACAACAACAAAAAAATAAAACTATAACCGCAACCTCAAAAATCCACAGATCAAACATCCCTACACAAGATTAAACACTTTCAATAAACCATAAATACACAAAACATCACAACTCGAGAAGAATAAGAAAAAATAATTACTTACCACCAACAAATAAATTACAGCGCTGCAAACAAAGTCTGCCAGTCCAACCGTACCCCCCCCCCCCCCCCCTCTCTCTCTCTCTCTCTCTCTCTCTCTCTCTCTCTCTCTCTCTCTCTCTCTCTCTCACACACACACACACACACACACACACACACGCCACCACCACCACCACCAGAGGGCACCATAAAACACAAGACGACATCTACAAACACAACCAACTCATAAACACCATGCTGTAATGAAGTCACACACCAAAACACCCTTATGTCACGGGTCAGAGCAGACTGGTGGAATCGGACACTTCCATTGACTAATGCCCCCCCCCCCCTTTTTTTTGTCCAAGGAATGGGATATGATGATACACAAAACGTTTCATGTGGATAAACGTCCATTTTGTACTGATAATCCTTGAGCACTCTGGGTTGTTTTCCAAATACATGTTCATACTTAAATAACAGATCTGTAAGTTCCTGTCTGCTTGTGTCTGTATGTGTGGATGGATATGTGCGTGTGTGCGAGTGTATACCTGTCCTTTTTTCCCCCTAAGGTAAGTCTTTCCGCTCCCGGGATTGGAATGACTCCTTACCCTCTCCCTTAAAACCCACTTCCTTTCGTCTTCCCCTCTCCTTCCCTCTTTCCTGATGAGGCACCAGTTTGTTGCGAAAGCTTGAATTTTGTGTGTATGTTTGTGTGTCTATCGACCTGCCAGCGCTTTCGTTCGGTAAGTCACCTCATCTTTAAAATGTAAGTCACTATTATGTTCCGCTGATATCATTAACTTACTTCTTATCTTCTGTGGTTACCGATCATATAGTCCATCCACTAAATCTTGATGATTAGTACATGTATATATCTTGCAGGATGGAAGAAATTACTGCTTCTTATTATTGCAGGCAAAAGTCGTGCTTGTGAAGGAATATTGTCATAATAAATAAAAATATTCTTGTGGCTATGATAACTTTTAATATATATATATTTTCTTGCATTTTTATACACACATTATTGATGCATGAGTATAAATTACACGTCATTTCTCAAGTGAAAATGAAACAAACATTGTAAAAAAAAAAAGGATAGAGAGATAGAGAGAGAGAGAGAGAGAGAGAGAGAGAGAGAGAGAGAGAGAGAGAGAGTGTTTCTTTGCCATGTTCTGGGAGATGTACAAATTTCTTATTACACACCTGGAACAGATAACTGTAAGTTCTTTAAACATTGTCCTGGAAGTTTTCATATCAGTATTGCTAGTTTTCGAAATTTCAATTACTCCTTTGCAAAACTTGTATTTCCTCAGTGCATAACACCAGATTGTAACAGACTATGCTGATTTGTACAGTAACCACTGTTTTGATGTTACATCTGTTCTTAAACAGTGTTCAAACATTACAGTATTCACTCAAACATTTGATCATTAGATCAATTTGTGTAAGATGTTTATTCAGTAACACAGCTCGCTAATTCTAGGTTGTACTGCTTCTAGCTTTTGCTCTTTTGTCTCTAGTGCTTATTTTATTGTTCACCATACTTCTCAGTGACCTGTATATACATGCCCTAGGTCTGTTATCACATATCTAAGCTCTGCACTAGGTTTGAAGATATTAGTGACTAGGAACTCTGTAACTGAGGGCCTACATCCTGTCCATGGCTACTAGCAGCAGTGGCTCTGTTGTCTTTCTTCTTTTTCTTCTCAACACCTCTGGCTTTCCTACTAATGACTGGTCACTTTCATGTTTTGTACACTTATTTCTGTCAGAAGGTCCTTTCCACTCAACCCTTGCAACTAGTGAAACATGTTTTTTGTGTGCAAAATGAAACTCTCAGAGGGAATATTCTTTCTTCTTGTCCCCTTACTAGCAACCCCCCCCCCCCCCCCCCCCCCCCCCCAAATCTTACTCATGAGACTTTGCAGGTTGATAGTATACCTCAAGCGTGTCCACTCACTGAAATTTTAAAGCACACTAGGAAGAGAGAGAGAGAGAGAGAGAGAGAGAGAGAGAGAGAGAAGTTCTGAGGTTTTTAGCATAACTAATATACATCTCACAATCTCATACAGCTGATCTGGGTTTGATCCTACCTACAGGCTTGATTTCATTTTGTTTTCTTAATTGTTTTAAAAATCACAACTTTTTAATAAAGTTAATGACCTAAAGTATTATCAATTAAATCATATATAATTTTATTTTCTTTATGGAATGGCTATCATAGGCTAAAAATGTGAATTACTCTCATCACTGCTCTCTTTTCAAAAAGTTGAATAATTTCAAATGCTTTTTTAACGAAGGTAACTACTGTCATTAGTATGTTTTACAAAATTGGGTGAGATATAAGCTGTGGTAAGGTTACGAATATTCATTGCAAATTCGAGGAACCAGTGTTTTTGTGGAAAAGCAGAGTATAGCTGTCGTCCTATTCTATATACAGACAGGCAGACAGTCAGGAAGCATCTAGGCCCGCAGAGAACTAATCGAGCAATGGCCTTACCTGCAATAGTGCCAGTTCATTGCTGACTTTTGCAGAGATTGGAGTATGCTGTACTGTGAAATATTATTGGAATTTTTACAATATTGTGAATTAAAAAGTCTGTCAATGAGGACACCACAAAACTGTCAGAAGCTGCAGATTCATTATACAGTGAAGTGGTCAGACATGATGTTAAAAGATGCAGTTGTTTATTGGTTGGTTGGTTGAAAAGAGGAGGGGAAGGGACCAGACTGCTGGGTCATTGGTCCCTGGTTCCAAATAAAACAATGCCATAAGGGACAGAATAAAACAAGCGAGACTGACAACACAAAACGGAGAGAAAGGAAAAATTACAAGAAAAATGTGGAGAAGAAACCCACAGAAATGCAAGGAACAGGTAGAAGAGATTAAAACAACAAAACAGATTACCAGGGCTGGCTGACCATGAGAATAAAAAGGAGAAGCCAGCCACTCTGCAAAACATTAAAACCTCCACCCTGAAAGCACTAGGGTGGAGGACACAGAGGGACATATTACATGCGCTAAAACTTAGATAGAATGATAAAACTCAACCTCACTAATAAAATGTAAAGCTAAATCAGCTGATGAGGCGTTGTCAGATAAAATTAGTGGCAACAAGACCAGTAACCGAAGATTTCGTCGCAGGGCAGTCAAAGAGGGACAGTGCACCAGAATATGGGCCAATGTAAACCGGGCACTGTATTGACACTGAGGCAGGTCTTCACGGCACAGGAGGTAGATGTGGGTTGCCCAAGCATGACCAATGCAGAGAACCACAGGGTCCCTGCAAGAGGCCCGCATGGAGGACTGCCACACATTTGAAGTCTCCATAATGGCATGCAGGTTGTTGTGGATACTGAGACTGTGCCATTCTGTCTCCCAAAGCCGAAATACATGGTGGCATAAAAACGAAAGCAGGCCAGTTATTGGAATGCTGATCTTCATAATCAGTTTCTGTGTAGCCTGTTTGGCCAGCAACTTCGTTGCCTGGGATTCCGACGTGTCCTGGGGTCCACACACACACACACACACACACACACACACACACACACACACACACCACTGAATGATTGGACCTTTCGAAGGCATAGAGGGACTCCTGGATGGTCGCTACCAAAGGATTACGAGGGTAGCACTGGTCAATAGTTTGTAGGCTGCTCAATGAGCAAGTACACAGAAGGAACGACTCCCCAGGGCATGAACGGATGTGCTCAATAGCATGAGAAATGGCCGCCAGATCTGTAGTGAAAACACTGCAGCCATTTGGCAAGGAGTGCTGTTCAATGTGTCCTCCATGGACATATGTGAAGCCAACGTGACTATCAGCCAGCAAGCAGTCCGTGTAAACCACTTCACGGCCTCGGTACATGTCAAGAATCGAGAGGAAGTGACAGTAGAGAGACGAGGGTGAACTGAGTCCTTTGGGCCATGTGAAAGGTCCAGGCTAAGCCGCGGACTAGGTGTACACCATGGAGGTATACGCAAATGGACCTCGAGTATAAGTGGTAAAGGCAAGGACTCCAGTTCACATAGATGAGATCGGACGTGGACTGCAATTGTAAGCCCTGACTTGGGCCACCAATGCAGGAGATGAACCGCTGTGTGTGGGAAATGGAGACTGTAATTCGCATGCACAGGAGAACTATGAATGTGTGCAACGTAACTGGTGAGCAGTTGTGCACACCTGACCTGTAATGGAGGGACTCCAGCCTCCACCAGGACGCTGGTCACCGGATTTGTCCTACAAGCTCCTGTCACTAGTCGAACAACACAGTGGTGCACTGGGTTGAGTAAAGATGAGGTTGCCACCGAACCATACACCAGACGCCCATAGTCAAGGCAGAATTGAACAAGGGCTCTGTAGAACTGTAGAGTGATCTGCACCCTAATTCATGTTGCTCAGGCAGTGGAGGGTACTGAGCTGCTGCCATCACTTCTGCTTAAGCTGACTGAAGTGAGGAAGTCAAGTCAATTGGGGATTGAAAACCAGTCCTAAAAATCAATATATCTCCACTAAATTGAGACGATCATCAGTAAGGTAAAGTTCTGGTTCCGGATGAACGGCATGAAGCCAAAAGAAGCCCATAACACATGACTTTGCAGCCGAAAACTGGAAGCCATGGGCTCAAGCCCATGACGGTTCTTTGTGGCTGGCTCCCTGTAGGCGCCGCTCAGCAACACCAGTACTGGTGGAGCAGTACGAAATGCAGAAGTCATCTGCACACAGAGAGGATGAGACGATGGCACTACAGCTGCTGCTAGACCATTAATGGCCACTAAAAATAGAGATACACTCAATACAGAGCCCTTCTACTGGACATGAGGGGAACTATAGGAGGCACCAACTTGGACATGGAAAGTATGTAGTGACAGGAAACACTGTATAAAAATTGGGAGTGGGCCTCAGACACCTCACTTGAATAATGTGACAAGGGTATGATGTCGCCAGATGGTGTCGTATGCTTTTCGTAAATCAAAAAAGATGGCAACAAGGTGTTGGTGTCTGGAAAATGCTGTTCAGATGGCAGATTCAAGGGACACAAGATTCTCAGTGGTAGAGCAACCCAGGCACGGAGGCAGTAGGCCACGTGGCTCCAGGATCCAACGCAACCGCCAACGCAACATACGTTCCAGCAGCTTACAAAGAACATTGGTGAGGCTGTTTTTGCTGGGTTTGAGCACTGGAATGATGGTCCTCTACCGCCAGTGCAATGGAAAGACAACATTGCAACAGATCTGGTTGAAGATCGGGAGGATATGCCGCTTGTAGTCAGACGAGAGACTGACCGTGGGTCCGATAAAGCCCAGGAGCTGTGTCGGGGCAATGTGCAAGGGCACTGAGGAGTTCCCACTATGTAAATGAGGCGTTATAGCGTTCACAAGGTGTGTAGTGAATGAGAGGACTTTCCCTTTCATCCACCATTTGAGAGTGCGAAAGGCTGGGGGTAATCCTACGACGCAGACGCAAGAGCATAGTGCTCAACAATCGTGTTTGTGTCGGTAGATAACACACCACTTATGTTAACACTGGGAACACCTGTTGGGGTCTGGTACCCTATCACTTCTCTTTAGGGACTTGCTGGGAAGATTTCTCCGAAGAAGCTTCAGGCATGCAGGAAGATCGTGAAGCTCTTCGTCCAGCAGCTTTTGGTTCCTTGAGCCACTGGCGAGTGTCCGCCATGGCATTAGTGGAGACCTTGGGAGAGAGGGCCCCAAGGGACCCCTTCCACACAAGAGGAACCGGAGGAGGCTGTTGCTTCTGCACGAGGGGAGAGGGGACTGATGTCCCCTGCAATTGGAGGGGCCTTGTTCCCTTAATAGGTGCTTTGGGAGCAACAGAGGAAGATTTGCCTCCTACCACTAAGGGGGCGGATGTATTCTGGTGGTCCGGAGGGACCACTGTTCGTGGCATAGAGTGAGGAAACACTGGCACTTGGGACAGAGATGGTGATATTTCTGCAGCATATGTCTACATCAACCGAATGGTGTGTCATCTTTCAAATTTACGTTTAGCCTCTCTGTAAGTCAACCAGTCCAGGGTCTTGTACTCCACGATTTTCCGCTCCTTTCGGAGTACTGGGCATCTGGCGAGCAGGGGGAGTGGTGCTCTCCACAGTTGATACAAGTGGGAGGTGGTGCACATGGAGTATCTGGGGGCAGTGGACGTCTGCAGTCTCAACATGTGGCGCTGGAAGTGCAGCGGGAAGACGTGCCCAAATTTCCAGCACTTAAAGCACCACATAAGGGGATGTATGGTTTAATGATACAGCGGTAAACTATCACCTTGATCTTTTCAGGCAATGAATCACCCTCAAAGGCCAAGATGAAGGACCCAGTAGCAACCCTGTTGTCTTTGGGTCACCTGTAAACCTGCTGGATGAAATTGCCGTTCTAAATGGGTGCGAAGCTCGGCGTCAGACTGCAAGAGGAGATCGCGATGGAAAATGATCCCCTGGACCATGTTGAGGCTTTTATGGAGAGTAACGGAAACAGGAATATCACCCAGCTTGTCACATGCAATTAACACTTGGGATTGGGCTGGGGATGCTGTCTGAATCAAGACGGCGCCGTTTCACATTGTGGACAGTGCTGTCACTTCTCCAAACTTAACCTCAAGATACTCAATGAAAAATTGAGGCTTCGTATATAGAAAGGAGTAACCCATCACTTCTACTACAGACTAAAAACCGAGGCGAATATGGCTCTCTCTCCGTTCTGTAGCCCTATGTTCCCCCCATGGTGTAGCGAGGGAGGGAAACGATTTAGGGTCATGTCGGCATTGTATTTGGTCTTGCCCTTCTTACAAGGGAACCTCCCCATCGCACCCCCCTCAGATTTTGTTATAAGTTGGCACAGTGGATAGGCCTTGAAAAACTGGACACAGATCAATCGAGAAAACAGGAAGAAGTTGTGTGGAACTGCGAAAAAAATAAGCAAAATATACGAACCGAGTAGTCCATGTGCAACATAAGCAACATTAAGGATATCGTGAGCTCAGGAGCCCCGTGGTTAGCGTGGGCGGCTCCGGAGTGAGAGGTCCTTGGTTCAAGTCTTCCATCGAGTCAAAATTTTACTTTCTTTATTCTCGCAAAGTTATGATCCGTCCGTTCGTTCATTGACGTCTCTGTTCACTGTAATAAGTTTAGTGTCTGTGTTTTGCCACCGCACCGCAAAACCGTCCGATTAGTAGACGAAATGACGTGCCTCTCCAATGGGCACCGAAAACATTTCCTCGCAAGGTCATAGGTCAACCGATTCCTCCACAGGACAACACATCTGATATATTCTATACGACACTGGTGACGGCATGTGCGTCACCTGACAGGAATATGTTGTCGACCCATCTAACTTGTACACTTGGTGAATGGGTAAAAGATTCTTCTACCTTGCCGATTTAGGTTTTCTTGTGGATGTGATAATCACTCCCAAAAAAGTGATGAAAATATAAGAGTTTGTCACATGAACAGCAACAAATGAATGCAGCAGTTTCACAGTCGCAGTTTTCCCTGTGCTCTGTCAAAATATATGTTTTTAACGTTTTCAAATTTTTCCGTGTGTAGACCGTCAAATCCTGCACGTGTCCAAGCAAATCTGAACATGTTCTGGAATTTTAGAGAGCGAAGTTGATTATGTTTGAGTGCCTTAACTTTGATAATAGTCTGAAAATAAAAAAAAAAATTTCACTTGAGGGAGGCTTGAACCAAAGACCTTTCGTTTCGCAGCTGCTCACGCTAACCACGGGACCACGGCGCTTCAGAGTACATACTGCCCTTGATGCTGCCTATCTTGCGCATGGACTACTCAGTTTGTATATTTTGCTTATTTTTTCTTAGTTCCACACAACTTCTTCTTGTTTTCTCAGTTGATCTGTGTTCAGTTTTTCAAGGCCTATCCACTGTGCCAACTAGTAATTAAATCTGAGGGGGGTGCGATGGGGAGGTTCCCTTGTTAGAGACTGCTGATGTCTTACAGTCACCAGCAAGAGATGACAGTCTGCTTCATTGCAGGTCATCTGCCCTGATGCCACCCGCTCCGATCAGGGGCTCTCCCCGTGGGCGCCACCCAGCCACAGCAAAGGCCAACTGGCTTGAAGGCCATTGCCAGGAGTCCTGATGTCCCAGGAAGACAGGCATACATGGGGATATTCCAGCTCAGGCACCAGCAGTGCGGTCTCTGTGTTGTCAGGGGGGCTACCACCAAATGGGTACATGAGGGCCCCAACACAACGGACTGGCTACTGTGCTGGATATTGGGCGCAGAGAAATCCAATACTGTCATGGCGGCGAAAGAGGACAGGAGACAACGGGAGAAGATGACATACCACGGAAAGTGTCCTCCCCCAAATACTTGAATCGCAGGTGGAGATTCAAAGCCATGACAAGAGATTCAGGTGACTGAATCTAAGGGCACTATGGATCACTCGTGCACCACGTGAGGCGTCCTTCCCCAAATGGCCCGCATTTCTGTTGAATTTGAAAGCGGCAGGTCGAACCATAAAATGAGACCTGGACTCATAGGGCTGAAGACTGAGAACTCCTTTTAGTCGCCTCTTACGACAGGCAGGGATACCTCCGGTCTTTTCTAACCCCCAGACCCACAGGGAGGGGGGGGGGGGGGGGGAGTTGTTTATTATGAAATCTTGCTTGCTGCAAATAATTTGACAGCATCAGAATCTTCAGCGACAATTTCTCATGACGCAATTTTGATGGGTGAAGAAATTTACAGACGTGCTATGGACATGTTTGGTGAAAAAATATTTTTGACTGATGGTGAATTTGCTCTCGAAAACGAACCTTTTGGAAAGTTCATAGACCATAGCTCATCAGCGAATATGAACCAGGAGAAAAAAGGGCAAGAGAAGTAGACCGTTGTTTTTTGGAATACAAAATTAACATTGCTAATATTGCAAAGGCTCACACCATGTGGGGGGAGGGGGGGGGGGGGTGGAGAGATGCAACTGGTTAAGAAAGAGGGAATGGGAGGAAGAAATAAAAGGAGGAGGCAATGAATTTGATAAGTACACAGCAATCAGTTCCTGGATGTATGATCATTTTGTGGAATCCCAAGAAAATTATCAGTAGGGGCTACATGGAACTTGCAACAGTGGGTTTTAGCAGCAGCACAAAAGTTAACAGATTTTGAATTTAAAGCTTGTGACAGCTGAGTTCAGATACCAAATTAAGCACGGAATTTGTCAGCAAAAAGTGACAGGATTTGTTTCAAGACAAGCAACTGTGACAACCTAAGAAACCTTGGCTGCTGCAGACACTTTTCAAACCCAGACGTTAAAACTAATACTGAATTTCAACAAAGATTTTGTTATCAAGAATGAAAGACAGGTATTTATTGCAGTGTATTTAAAAATTTATTTTACTCTCTATTTTCATGATTCTCTGACAAAATACTTTAATTTCTGTTGTTTTTTCTTGCCTGTAGGTCAGTATCAGTTGGTATACAACAGTGTCTGGCTCTCGAAGGAAGCAAAAGACCTTCGTAATCAACCTACTGGACTGCGATATAATTGACCATGATCGCATATGCCTTATGAAATTTTACAGTGAGTTAAGACTATCACCATCGAAGGAAAATAATACTGGCTAGGAGGAAGAAAGTGTACAACAGACCCTTCTGAAGTAATATTTAATACAAAAATATTGATAATACAAAAAAAACACTAATTAGCTAAAAAGGTGATAATTAAGCAGTCAGCAGCCCACTAAGGCAATGAATCTTCAGAATCTTAAGAAAGATAATGGCAAAGAAACAGACAAATAATCACTTGTGTGGCAACAGCAGTTTGTCACACTTTCCACAACACAACAGTTCATGAGAAAATAAATGGATCAGAAAGCACAGAGTTTGCAGATACTTATTCTGAAATACTGAACTTTGACAGTAAAGTTAAGTGAAGTTACTGGTTAAATAAAGCTAACAAAAACTTTGTTATGTAAAAAAGATGACTTCCAGTAACCTCAGCATAACATAATGCAAAATTTGGAAAAAAGTAAGCAGTTTACTTTTAATTATTGAAAGACTGTGTTGAATTTACTTCAAGCAAAAGAGCTACTGATTTTACTTTTAATGTTATGACAAAATACATACCAAGCCAGCAGAAGTCACTCGCTAAGCTAAATACAGAATAAACTAAATTGCACACTCGTAATTTGTGCTGTATCTTTATTTATTAGTTTTGCCAGCAAAATTTTATATTACCTTAAGTGAATGAAGTTAACACCCAAAATTTTAAATTAGTTAAGCCTCTGTTATGGAATACAAGAACAAACAGTTACTGAGGCAGAAAATTTAGACAAACTGGTCATTAGCAAACAAACAAAACTGGCAGTATATAGTTATTCAATTTTCATTTTATGACACTTGATGGCTGCATGGAAAGGAAAGGGACCCTGTTTGGCAATAATGCCCAAGGACAATGACCACAGGTGCCCTACAAATTTTAACTATTGCAGGTTATCATTTAGGTTAGTCATTTGTCACTTATCAGTTTTACAATGTTGTAGCTGTGTGGATGACTAAGAACGCAGCTGATGAAAATGCTAAGCTGCGACCGTTGCCGCTGCTGGTCGAGAGCCCCGAGTCATCTACAGAGCCACGAATCATTATGGGACAGGCAGTAGTTAGAATTACAACTTCCTCCAGCTGTCCACAACTACCATGCTCTCAATACTTGCAGGCTAATGAGTTTGGTGCATATATATTGGCATTGTCATAGCTGCACACCGTGTCTGTGGGAGCGCCCAACAAACATTCCCGCACTCTCATCACTCAAGCTGCTCTGCTTCCTCTCTGCTTGCAGCACGACAGAGACACTCCATATGCAAAGATTATTGATACATTAAAATAAAGTTTCCTTGGCTATTACCCAGCAATTTATAATATTTACATTATAATTACAATCAGTTACATACAGTCAGCTATAAATATGCTATCACATCCATTACATATTAACTATAGTGTCTGTACTAAAGCTTACATTTTCAGAATCAGAAGTACAATACAAGTTATCAACAGATATTAAATGCTAAAACATTTTGGATAGTGCGAAAGGTATTTTATCTGCATTTTCATTGTTACAAAACATGACATGAATAAAGTGATGCATACGTATACCATTCAATATGCTCTCTGTCTGGAAACATCTTACCTCAAGTGTGTGCGTGTTTAAACGAGGCAACCTATAACTTTAGTTCCCCCAGGTAAATAAAAAAAATTAAAAAGGTAGTAAAAGAATATAAGCAAAATTATAAAAACGCTGTAATAACATCTTCCAAATCTGGGAAGCTAATGACAGAAATGTCTACAGACTTTCTCAACTGGTGTTTGAAGTCTTATGTGGGTCAAGAACAGTTTCTGTTAATTATTGACTCTTGGGGTGCGTAAGTAAAGCCGGAATTATACGACGATTTTTTTCAGGATGAGAAGAAATTAAACAACATGTACAATTAAAGTGATTCCTCTGAAATATACTCAACTTGTTCAACCAAGTGACATGTATTTTTATAGACAAGTAAAAAATCTGATAAATTGTACACAAAACTGCGCTTATCTTATTGAAAATAATAGATAAATAAATTCTCATGGAGACTGTATAAAAATACAATCAGCCATCATTGCCAATTTTTAAGGAAATGATCCGATGTGCCTGGTATGCTTCCAGGATTTCTGATGAAAGAGAAGTTCTCAGGAATGTGAACAAAGTATGTTTTTCAACAAACATTTTATAAATGTTGTTTCTGTAAACTATGCGAGCTGCCAAATTATATTTTGTTTTCAGTGTTTTTATGACAATTATCATTCTGGTGCTAACACATAAAATATGAAATTGACAAATGTACATGATACTACAAAGAAAAAAAAATTATATAATTGAAACTCCACCCAGAATTTTGTGAGAGCTGTAATTAATTTACCTCCATTAAAAATGCATCTGAAGTTATTCAACTTCTTAAAAAGAAAATACTGATGAACGTAACTCATATTTTAAGTAACTATGACAGCCATTACACAAAAATTATGATTTAACTGATAATACTTTATGTCATTAACTTTATTTAACAGTTGTTATAATTTTTAAAACAATTACGAAATAAAATGGAACTAAACCAGCAGATAGTTAGACCAGAAACCAGATCGTCCACATGACAGTCTAGCCCATTACTGACTGACCTCCTCCACTTAACTGCTATCTTGCTACTTATGACCCAAATATGAGAGGTGTATGTGCTACGTTTCAACTTCAGAGCCCTTTCTTTTCAGAATTTTCTAGATAGTGTGCTTTAAGGCTTCTATGAATGGACACCCTTAAGGTATACTGCTAACCTGCGATGTCTCATCCTGAACCGAATTTCCCAAGACCGGAAGATCCCCTTGTTAGTTAATTTCTGACTTCTCCTAGTTGTGTCTGAAGGGCACAGATCTTTCTTTCCTGATCCTGTGTCAATATGTTCATACAGGATACACTGTCATAAAAATGACCTCCAAGGAGGGAAAGTGGAGACAGGAAGGGGTCGGTGGGCTGAACAAATCTTAATTCAGATTATTTTTTTGCAACTTAATCAGTAAAAAAGTGCTACAGGAAACTCCTTGAATGAAATTTATGTGACTGTACAAGGAAAGGTAACTACTTCCTGAATAGCTGAAGTGCTGAGTCATCAATAACCATATAAACAGGACAGAGGAACTTTACTTCCATCCATACCTTTTATTGTGGACGTGATGGCAGGTATTGTTGATGGTTAGTGGATAGTCTATAGACAGAGGCTTGAATGTAGCCATTAGAGAGGTGGTGAGCAACCTCTAGGAAGGTGACACGCTGAGGTCTGAGGAAGTCCATTTACTTCACCTGGTCCATAGCCCATCATACCCCCTTCTGATGTTTACCTGCATCTCTCCATTCGAACTTCTGTCCAGATCAAGCCCACTAAACATCATAAGTATCTACATTTTAGTACCTGCCATTTCTTCATAAAGTCACTCTGACACAATCTTGTCACCTGTGAATGAACCATATGCAGCAAGAAGCAATTTCTTGCCCTGTATGATGAAAATCTGATCAATGCAGTCAGAGACAGGCACTGCAAACCAAACCTAATCCAATGTAAGATGCTCAATTTCAAGTGCTGCTTCACATCCTTGTGTGTGAATTTGTGTAGGCGCGTGAAATGTTTTTGGAAGTAATTTTGAAATGTACCTCATACATTTCTTTTGTACTGTCGGTGTTTTGGACAACATCTAACAATAAAATATTAAAAGCATAAAAATAACTTTATTTAAATGCAGATATCACAGCATTTCCATTTTATAACACAATGACACATCAAAAATATTTTTGGTCCTTTTCCCACAACTCTTCCAAAATCACGTCAACATCAGATGATGGGAATCTATCGATGAATGACTCAATGAGACCTTCATGTGATGCTTCATATGTTTTCAGTGACACCTTTTCATCTGGAAAATAGAATAGTTACAATTAGTGTTTACAATATATGACAAAAAATTACACCAAATCTAAATAAATTTCCATTGAAAAATTCGTAAAATATAGTTTATTCCCTTAAATAATTTAGTATTGAGCAAGCAGTAATGGAAACAAAAGAAAAATTTGGAGTAGAAATTAAAATCCATGGAGAAGAAATAAAAACTTTGAGGTTCGCCGGTGACATTGTAATTCTGTCAGAGACAGCAAAGGACCTGGAAGAGCAGCTGAATGGAATGGATAGTGTCTTGAAAGGAGGATGTAAGAAGAAAATCAACAAAAGCAAAACAAGGATAATGGAATGTAGTCTAATGAATTTGGGTGATGCTGAGGAAATTAGATTAGGAAATGAGTTTTACTATTTGGAGAACAAAATAACTAATGATGGTAGAAGTATAGAGGATATAAAATGTAGACTGGTAATGGCAAGGAAAGCGTTTCTGAAGAAGAGAAATTTGTTAACACTGGGTATATATTTAAGTGTCAGGAAGTCGTTTCTGAAAGTATCTGTACGGAGTGTAGCCATATATGGAAGTGAAACATGGACGATAAATAGTTTGGACAAGAAGAGAATAGAAGCTTTCACAATGTGGTGCTACAGAAGAATGCTGAAGATTCAATGGGAAGATCACATAACTAATGAGGAGGTATTGAATAAAACTGGGGAGAAGAGAAATTTGTGGTACATCTTGATTAGAAGAAGGGATCGGTTGGTAGGACATGTTCCGAGGCATCAAGGGATCGCTGATTTAGTACTGGAGGCCAGCGTGGAGGGTAAAAATCGTAGAGGGAGACCAAGAGATGAATACACTAAGCAGATTCAGAAGGATGTGGGTTGCATTAGCTACTCGGAGACGAAGAAGCTTGCACAGGATAGAGTCGCATGGAGAGCTGCATCAAACCAGTCTCTGGACTGAAGACCACAACAACAACAAAATAATTTAGCCATTGAAGGGCCAAAAGGCGGAGGCAGTCCAGCAAAATCTGTATCACCATGGGTGGACCCCTACAACTACAGGGGGGTGGGTGCCTCACTGCAGAGTTAAAAACCATGGGTCAACCTAGTATGGCCGATACAAAGACAGCAGAGGATGTTAGATTCCTGCACAGAGAGGCATAGGGAAAAGTGTCACATTGTGGGAGTCTCCTTGATGGCATGAAGTTTCTTAGACAGGGAGGGTAGATTCCCAACAGTCAGCTCATGACTGAGCCAAAAGGAATTTGATGTAAAGTCGCAAATACGCCCCCAGAATGGCCACAGAAAACAGGGGTAGGTGGTAATTTCCCCACGCAGATGTGCAGCAAGTTCATTACTTGGGATATTTATGAGGCCAGGAACCCAAAGGAAATCAACCAAACAAGCAACATCACCAAGACCAGTGAGAAGGTTGTGGATGGCAGAGATCATGGGGTGGTGGCAAAAACACTGAGCGATAGCCTGAACGCCATTCATTGAGTCCGTACATAACAAAAGTTGGGTGAGGGAGGACTGTTTAATAAAACAAGAGGGCCTGATAGGTGGCCACCAATTCCCCAGTAAACACCAAACATGTGGCAGGAAAGAGACGGTGTTCCTTGCCAACAGAAGACATGAAGGCATAGCCCATATGATCTGACGATTCAGAGCCATCATTCTAAAAAACGATGGCATCCTGAAATTCCCATAAGAACATTCGGGGAGGGGGGGACTACAGAACACCATTGGAACAATGGAGCTTTTAGTCCCCGAAAGAGAGCCTTCAGAATCCATGGCTGAGGAACTAACGAAGGGGAGGTGGTTGGGAGAGAATGTGGGGAAGAGGACAAGGAGGGGAAATGGAAGCTATGGCATGAGAAGTGAGACAGAGCCCAAACGATAAACCCACCTAAGGGCAGGCTGTGATGACCCGAAGTAGAGAGAAAAATAGAATACGAACGGTGAGCAGGGGAAGAATGGATAGTGATGGCATAAGAAACCAGGAGCTGGGACCACCAAACTGAAATGGAAGGGATCCCAGTGTCAACCAGAGGACTATCGATAGGGCTACTGCAAAAAGGCACCAGTGGCTAAAAGGATGCCATGATGGTGAACTGTAGCCAAAACGAGCAGTGTGGAAGGGGCAGCTAGTTCATAAACTTGACAACCATAGTCTGCAGACAATGGAACTAATGCCTCTTAAATGCAGGGACGGGTTGAATGCCCGCACCTCAAGAGGTGTTGGCAAGGGAGCGAAGAAAATTGAGTTTACATGAAACAGCCAACATGGGTATGGGGCAACCGAGTGACCTAGTCGTCAAAAAGAAGACCCAAGAAATGGAACTAGGGGACCAAAGTTACATGATGGGCATCGAGGTAGAGCTCTGGATCAGGATGGACCATAGTACGGTGACAGCAATGCATCACCTTTGACTTAATAGGAGAGAACTGGAAACTGTGCGGAAGTGTCCATGTGGAACAATATTAGAGAAGGAAAGTTGCTACTCACGATATAGAGAAGATGCTGAATTGCGATAGACACAACAAAAAGATTCACTCAATTATAGCTTTCGGCTATAAGGCCTTTGTCAGCAACACACACACACACACACACACACACACACACACACACGTCTGCAGGCTCAAACAGCTGAAACCACACTGCGAGCAGCAGCACCAGTGCATGAAGGGAGTGGCGACTGGGTGGGGGTAAGGCAGGGTGGGGGGGAGGGATAGTATGGTGGGGGTGGCAGACAGTGAAGTGCTGTAGCTTAGACGGAGGGCAGGAGAGAAGGTGAGGAGGGGGGTTAGTAGCGCAAAGCAGAGAAATACAAAGAAATTAAAAGACTGGGTGTGGTGGTGAAATGACAGCTGTGTAGTGCTGGAATGGGAACAGGGAGGGGGGCTAGATGGGTGAGGTCAGTGACTAACGAAGGTTGAGGTCAGGAGGATTACGGGAATGTAGGACGTATTGTAGGGAAAGTTCCCACCTGCCAAATTCAGAAAAGCTGGTGTTGGTGAGACAGATCCATACGGCACAGGATGTGAAGTAGTCATTGAGATGAGGGATATCATGTTTGGCAGCATGTTCAGCAACAGGGTAGTCCACTTGTTTTTTGGCCACAGTTTGTTGGTGGCCATTCATGTGAACAGACAGCTTGTTGCTAGTCATGCCTACATAGAATGCAGCACAGTGGTTGCAGCTTAGCCAGTAGCTCACATGACGACTAGTTTCACAGGTGGCCTTGCCTTTGATGGGATAGGTGATGTTAGTGAACAGACAGGAGTAGGTGGTGGTAGGAGGATGTATGGGGCATGTCTTGCATCTAGGTCTATTACAGGGGTATGAGCTATGAGGTAAGGGATTTGGAGGAGGGGCCGTGTAAGGATGGAAAAGTATATTGTGTAGGTTCGACCAACGGTGGAATACCAATACCACTGTAGGAGGGGTGGAAAGGATAGTGGGCGAGAAATTTCTCGTTTCAGGGCACGATGAGAGGTAATCAAAACCCTGGCGATGAAATTCAGTTGCTCTATTCCCGGATGGTACTGAGTTACGAGGGGAATGCTCCTCTGTGGCCGTACTGTGGGACTTTGGGAGTTGGTGGTGGGAAACTGGAAAGATAAGGCACTGGGGATTTGTTTTTGTACAAGACTGGGAAGATAATTACAGTCAATGAAGGCTTCAGTGAGACCCTCGGTATATTTTGAGAGGGACTCTCCATCATTCCCCAAATCCCTTAACATGCAAACTAACCTTACATCTGCAAACAGAACAGCAGTCCACCATCTAAAAATGGATCCCGACCTTATAATTCTACCTGCGGACAAAGGCTCCTCCAACATTGTTTTGAACCGCAAGGAATACCTGGTGGAAGTACTCCGTCAGCAGTCAGATACTTCCACCTACAAACCTTGCCACAGTGACCCAATTCCAGTAATCCAGCAGGATCTCCAATCGGTACTCTAATCCTTAGGCCCATCCCAGAACCTCTCCCCAGAATCCATCTCTCTACTTACCCCTACCACTCCCTGCACTCCCACCTGCTACATGCTTGCTAAAGTCCATAAACCCAACCACGCAGGATGACCCATTATGGCCAGTTACTGTGCCCCCACTGAGAGAATCTCTGCTCTCGTAGCCCAAACCTTCAACCTATTACCTGGAACCTATCCACCTATATAAAAGATACCAACCATCTCCTCCACAGGCTCTCCACAGTTCCTGTCCCTTTACCACGATGTGCCCTGCTCATCACTATTTATTCCACCTCCCTGTAAACTAACATTCCTAATGCCCATGCCTTACTGCTATCGAACACTATCTTTCCAGACTCCCTATGGATTTCAAACCAACAACCTCCTTCCTAGTCGTCATTACCAACTATATCACCACCCACAATTACTACTCCTTTGAAGGCATTACCTACAAACAAATCTGGGGTACAGCTATGGGCACCCGCATGGCACCATCCTACGTCAACATACCGTATTTACTCGAATTTAAGCCGCACCTGAAAAATGAGGCTCGAAATTCAAGGGGAGAGAAAAGTTTTAGGCCGCACCTCCAAATCGAAACAAAGTTGGTCCATTGTAACACGAGACACAATTTAGGTCGAATGAATGACGATACAGCTATAGAAGTTTGGTTAGAATTGTAAGCTTAGCAGTTAAGCTTTACCAGGTAGCCGTTGCTATGCGTCAGGTGCTGCGTCCGTATTTATATGGGTACCCTTCCTTTTTCATATGCTTCGTCTGGTTTGAATTGATTGCTTATTTTTCGTTGATATGATAAGTGCTGTTCTCTTTGTTATAGGAGTTTATGTCACTCAAAGCTGAAAATGCATTACTGTACTGTGTCATGCATTATTTGTCGTATTCTGATAATGAATATTTACGACCTGTCGCCGCTCGCGGCATGGCTTGCTTTTGTGTGCGCTACCGCCACTTACAATTAAAAAAAAAAAGAGGAATCGTCTCATTAGCGAAACAATGGCAAGAGACTGCTATTTGTTGTTACTTACTATGATAGAAGATGTTCTGAACGAGAATTTTCTCTCTGTTTGAAAATCTTTGCAGATGCCTCTTTAGTACATTACATTCTGCACAGAAATTAGAGTCAACTTAGATTTAAAAATATAATCAATTGCCGTGCTTCATTTCTGACCGTATCACTATTCGGCATAAGAATAATACGAATACATACATGACATGATATGTATATTCTTCCGCGTTTGCTGTTGTCTCACTATAGTTTCGTAGTTTATTAGGCAGACAGGATTTAAATGAGATAGCAGCAAACACGAAAGAATACATGGCAAAATGTTTACATTTGTATTATTATTATTGTGGAGAGAATACTGCATGTGATTCACAATTCATAAAGTTCCTATTAGCAACCATCTCTTCTCACAGGTAGGAAAAAATTCAGAACGCAGAGTTGGCCATATTGACAAACATCCCAAACAGTCTTGCCAGTCGGATTTTCGTAGTGCATTGAAATGCTGCTACATTCGAAGATGAACAATACGGAATTTGTATTTACTTCGTTGGATAATGTATGAAAACGCAGTGGTCGAAACTCAGGGCGGAGAAAAAAAGCTCGTCTTCCACCTTTTTTTAAAATTTATTTACTGACGCAGAGGTTTTGGTGCTAGTATTTATCTTTGTACCTGCGAAGCACTACATATATTCGACGACAGAAGTTAGTTGTGGCGGCACCTACCAACATTTTTCAGAACTTCCACTTTGCACTCGATTCTAAGCCGCAGGCGGTTTTTTGGATTACAAGAACCGGAAAAAAAGTGCGCCTTAGATTCGAATAAATACGGTATTCACGGGCCATCTAGAGGAATCCTTCCTAAAAACCCAGAATCCTAAATCCCTCACCTGCTTCAGATTTATTGATGACATCTTTGCTATCTGGATTGAAAATGAGGACACCCTATCCACATTCCTCCAGAACCTAGAACCTAAACAACTTCTCCCCCACTTGTTTCACCTGGTCCTACTCAACTCGACAAGCCACCTTCCTAGATGTTGACCTCCACCTCAGAGATGGCTACAGAAGCACCTTCGTCCATATCAAACCTACTAACCACCAGCAATACCTCCACTTCGACAGTTGCCTCCCATTCCATACCAAAAAGTCCCTTCAATACAGCCTAGCCACTTGTGGTCATTGCATCTGAAGTGGTGAGCAGTCCCTCTCAAAATATACCGAGGGTCTCCCTGAAGACTTCACTGACCGCAATTATCCTCCCAACCTTGTACAAAAACAAATCCCCAGTGCCTTATTTTTCCAGTCTCCCACCACCTCCCAAAGTCCCACAGTCCGGCCACAGAGGAGCATTCCCCTCATAACTCAGTACCATCCAGGAATGGGGCAACTGAATTACATTCTCCACCAGGGTTTCAATTACCTCTCGTCGTGCCCTGAAATGAGAAATGTCCTGCCCACTATCCTTCCCACCCCTCATACAGTGGTATTCCACCGTCCACTGAACCTACACAATACACTCATTCATCCTTTGCAACCCCTGCTCCCAGTCCCTTACCTCATGGCTCATACCCCTGTAATAGACCTAGATGTAAGACGTGTCCCATACATCCTCCTACCACCACCTACTCCTGTCCTAACAACATCTATCCCATCAATGGCAGGGCTACATGTGAAAGCAGTCATGTGACTTACAAGCTAAGCTGCAACCACTGTGCTGCATTCTATGTAGGCATGAGAACTAACAAACTGTATATCAGCATGAATGGCCACCAACAAATTGTGGCCAAAAAACAAGTGGACCACCCTGCTGAACACACTGTCAAACATATCTCTCATCTCAATGACTGCTTCACAGCCTGTGCCATATGGATCCTTCCCAACAACACCAGCTCTTCTGAACTGTGCAGGTGGGAACTTTCCCTGCAATACATCCTACGGTTCCTGGCCTCAACCTTCATTAGTCACTGTCCTCACCCATACAGCCCCCTCCTGTTCCTACTCCAGCACTACACAGGTGTCATTTCATTGCCATACCCAGTCTTTTAATTTCTTTTTATTTCTCTCCTTTCCACTACTAACTCCCCACCCCACCTTCTCTCCTGCCCTCCGTCTAAACTGCAGCACTTCACTGTCTGCTACCCCCACCATACTATCCCCCTCCCTTCCCAGCCTCCTCCTTACCCCCACCCAGCTGCCACTCCCATCATGCACTGGTGCTGCTGCTCGCAGTGTGGTTTCAGTTGTCTGGGACTACAGACATGTGTGCAAGTTGCGTTTGTGTGTGTGTGTGTGTGTGTGTGTCTGTGTCTGACAAAGGCCTTAATGGCCGAAAGCTATAACTGTGTGCATCTTTTTGTTGTGCCTATCACAACTCAGCCTCTCCGCTATATGGTGAGTAGCAATTTTCCTTCTCTACTATTGTTACATTCCATCCTGGAGTGTCCATGTGGAAGTGCACCGGATTGCAGCCTGGAGCTGTCGTTCCATAGAGGCCACCGAGTGGGAGCTAGCCCAAATACAGAAATCATTCACATAGAGGGCAGCGGTGAGCAATGGTTTGGCAGAGGCCACAAGTCCATTAATAATGATTAGAGAAACAAGTCCATTAATAATGATTAGAGAAACAAGAACAATTAATACAGAGCGCTGTGGAATGTCATTCTCCTGGGTCTGCGGAGAGCTGAGAACAGTGCTAAGTAAAAATTGATCAGGGACTGTCTCTCCCGAAAGTTACACTGGTAAGGAGATGAAATGATTTGAGATTCAAAAACCCAATTGAGCTGATGAGCCACCACCTGTTTTAATAACTGGCAGGGGGCCAGGAATATTTGTCAAGCTGATGGGCCAGTTTGCTACAAAGGGACGAAGGATCCCTGCCACGCTTAAGGACAGGAACCACAATACTGTCTCTCCACTGAGAGGGGAAAATGCCTTGGAGACAAACATGGTTTAACACCTGGAGGAGATATTGTCATTGTGGAGTATTGAGGTGTTGACGCAATTGGTTATGGATGGAGTCAGGGTCATCACCTGAACCATGAGAAGAATAGAAGGCCAGAAGTTCCCATTCTGTAAAAGGTTCATTGTAGGATTCCACCTGACAAGGAGTAAAACATAAGGGGAAGCTTCAGCCTGCTGTTTCTGAAGGAGGAAGGCAGCTGGGTAGGAGCCCGATGCCAATGCCATCACAAAATGGGTTGTAAGGTGTTCTTCAAGAACTCCTGGATCTGTACAAAGCCCACTTGTAAGGGCAAGGCCCAGAATGGAAGACTGCTGCTGACAACCTTGGAGGGTATGGACTGTAGCTCACATGTGCGAGAAGGGACAGAAGAACCTAGAGAGGAGGCAAAACATTTCCAACACACCCATTTGCTCTGTTTGGTTAGGTAATCGGCTTTGGCAAGAATAATGTCCTTCTGGATCAATGTGCAGATGCCACTGGAACCCTCAAAAAGTCTACCTGCTTCCAACGGGAAGCATGGAATGCATGAAGGGTCGGTGAGTGAGCTTCAGTAAAATGAGACTCCCGGAGAACGACACAAGCTGCCAGATAAAAGGCAGTAAGTGACTGCAACTCTGGCAGGTGACAGCCCTATCTGTTACAGTTCCAAGCTCCATTGAATAATCACAGAGTGGGTATCCATATGCGAGGCCAATGAGCTGAAGCCAATCATGCAGCCATGTCACCAACAAGGATGGGATGACATTCATAAATAAGGGGTCAGATTCAGGATGCAAGTGGGAAGATGATAGCTCCGGGGACACTGGGGTGGGGTGCTTGTCCTGGGACTTCTTCTTCTTCTTCTTCCAAAGGCTGAGGCGGACAGGGCTCAGAGGGAGAGCAGGCTTCTGCAAGACCCAGAACTGAAACAGAGTGGGTGATCTTGGAATGCACAGATTGTGTGTTTCCTATGGCTGAGTTGTGGTAGCAGCCCTCCAGTCAGACGCTGGGGGAAGGGATCTCAAGAGGGTCCTCATCACCGGTAGGCACCAAAGTGGGTGGGGGTAGGTGGGGGAGGAGGACTTCTTTGGCTGGGGAAGGCATGAAAACCGCAGGGGAGGGGAGGGGAGGGGAGGGGAGATAGGACTCGGCTAAGGAAGAGGGAGGAGGGGAAGTACGCAACAGAGGCAAAGCAGGAAGCTATTGACACAGGGTGGAGTCAGTCATAATTTTGATGAGCATGACTCTAATATAGGCAATCCAGGGACTTATACTCTTGTATCTTCTTTTCTTTCTTGTAAGCCAGGCAATCTGGTAAGTGTGGAGAGTGATAGTTGTGACAATTTACACACATGGGTGGTGGGACACAGGGGCACTGCTCATGGAGTGGATATTCGCAGTAACCACACAGAGTCTGCCGAACATTGGGAAGACATGCACCCAAAACCCAAGCACCAAAAGCACCTCATAGATAGTGGGACGTTTGGCTTCGTCTCATGCCAATAGCACACAACCTTGGCCTTTTCTAGGAGGGTATCTCCCTCGATAGCCAAAGTAAATGTGCTGGTATCTGTGCAGTTGTCCTTACGACCTTTCTGCGTGTATTGAACAAAATGAATGCTCTGTCATTCCAGACTAGCCTGAAGTACCTCATTCATTTGAAGGACAGGGTCCTGATGAAAATTTACTCCCTGGACAGTATTCAGAGATTAGTGCGGCATAACAAACAGTAAGACGTCGCCACGACAGTCACAAGCACAAAGAGCTACAGACTGTGTGGCAGAAGCAGCTTTGATCAACTGGGAACCTGACTGCATCTTACTGAGAGACTCCACTTTGCCAAACTTGTCTTTGGTGTTTTCCACAAAAAATAGTGGCTTTGCAGTGATGAATGTGTCCCCATACATCCTAGCGGAGAGCAGGTAGCAGGACAAGAGTTTTGCTCCACATTGGCGAGCCTGGCCCTCCTCCCAGGGTGTAGCCAGGGAAGGGAAGGCCACAGGGCCATAAGAAGCACATTCAATGATCCTTTATGCTCGAAGAGACAGCTGTAGGAGAATGGCCACATTTTTGGAGTTTGACGCGCTTCATGTGCCAAGCATCTACCCTAATACCACCCAATCCAATCAGGGGCTCTCCCCATGGGTGCCAACCACCCACAGCAAGGGTTGTCTGGCATGGTGGCCATTGCTGGGAGTTACGATGCTCCAGAATGACAGCCAACCACTCCCAGGCATGCATGGTGAGGCAACATATCAAGCATCAGAAGTGCAATCCCTGTGTTGTCAGGGGACTCAGCCAGATGGGTACGTAGTGGCCCCACCATCTGGACTGGCTACCCATCATGGTGACCTAGCGGGGTGGAGGGGGGTTACAGTGAGGAAGGAAGAGGCTAAGGAAGGGAGGAGAGGAACCCATGCTGCCATGCTGTAGATGCTAGAGGGGGAGTTAAAGACTTCCCCAAATGGCTCACACTACAGACAGAAAATTTAAAAGTGGGGTCAAACTGCAAAGAAGAACCAAAAATGCCAAAAAGGACGAAAGAGAAAAGGCAAGGGAAACAAAACCACAAGGAATACAATAAACAAGGTAGAATGCCAGGTTGACATAAAAAGAATACAGAGAGAGAGATAGAGAGAGAGAGAGAGAGAGAGAGAGAGAGAGAGAGGGGGGGGGGGGGGCAGCAGGGAAGGAGCAAGGATGAGGAGGGAGGAGCACACAGAGGAAAATGCAGCCCAGGAAGGGAGGAAGGGTTGCAAAAGATCAGGACCCATGCATGAACTCACAAAAGAACTCTTTAGGGGGAAGGGACAAGAGAGATATTCATACTTTTCAAAAGGACCACCTTCACAGTTTTCCTGGGTTCAATTCCCGGCCGGATCGGGGATTTTCTCTGCCTGGTGACTGGGTGTTTGCGTTGTCCTCATCATCATTGGGTTAGGGGCAAGACTGGAAATGGGGAGACTGGAACTTGTACAGGCACTGATGACCACAATGTTGAGAGTTCCACAAACCAACTTCATCATTTTCACAGTTTTCATTTTCGTGAGCAAATTCAGAGAGAGAGGTTTAGGTTGGAGTAAATGGAAATATTTAGGAAATATGCAACAAATTAAATCAGCACCTTAGATCCAGTAAGATACAGTACCATGGGACATGTCAAATTACTAATGAAATGCAACATGTTTCACATAAATAAGCAGGGGATAATGGTCATGAGTCTGAGGAAAACAAGTGTTGGTTGGTTGGATGGTTACTGGGGTCGGGGGAAGAGGTGCCAACCAGCGATGCCACTGGTCCCATGTTCTAAGGTAGCACAAATTAAGGTAGAAACAATATCAAGAGCATAGTCCAGTCAATGAGGATGGAAAACAGGTAAACAAAGAGCTAGAAGAATAATCAGAATGACAGGAACTGTACAGAACAGGAGGGGAGAGGGGATGACAAGAGCACTGGGTGCCCCAGATGTGCTATGCTCATTGAGGTGACAGCACCGCTGCCGACCCATCTCAATCCCCACTGCCACCGACCCGTCCCCATCCTTACACCACACCGTGATTGCAACACAAAGGAGATAGCACCAGGCGAAAAAGATACAAAAAACGTGCATGGTACAAAATGGCATAAAAGACCAGACAAAGCATAGGGAAAAAGGCAGGAGGGAAAACCTCGCCATCATGGAGGCAAGGCTGAAGGCATCCCAAACCAATGCCAACAAAAACCATGGGATTCTAGTTCCAGAAGGAAATTCAGGTACTTAAATCTGCTAGGACAAACCATTTTCATGAGTAAAACTGAGGACAGGTGTAACCCCACAAAGGTCGTTTGCTGACACCTGTGACAAGGGGAGTGGAAGCATATATTTAGTGTGAAGGGCCAAAAGTCACGAAGCAGTCCAGAAAAATATGCATCACAGTGAATGGTTCCCCACAACTAGAAAATGGCAGGGGAGCCAGGTCATTGAAGAGTAAAAACAGGGATCAACCTGGTGTGGCTGATATGAAGATGGCAGAGAATGAGAGATTCCTGCTGGGAGAGGCAGAAGGAAGAATACACATGGCAGGAGTCATCTTAATTGCACAAAGTTGATTAGACAGCCCCCCCCCCCCCCCACCACAAAAAAAAGTTGGTCCATGACTGAACAAAAAGGAATTTGATGTGAAGCTGCAAATTTGCCCCTGGAGGGGTCATTGGGCAAAGACAAGCAATGTGGAAGGTGCAACTGAACCATAAGCGGAAACAGCTAAACTTAAGAAAGCAGATTTGGGACAGCCAAGCATGCTTGCTGTTGAAAAGAAGACCCAATAAACAGAACTGGGGGACCACGGTCAGGTGTTTGGCATCAAAGTAGAGCTCCAGATCGGGATGGACCATAGTACAGTGACAGAAATGCACCACCCACAACTTAAAAAACGATAGAGAACTTAAACCTGTGTGAAAGAGTGCACGTGGAAGTCCGCCTAATGGCACCCTGGAACTGTCTCTCAGCTGAGGCCACTGAGTGGGAACTAGCACAGATACAGAAATCATTCACATACAGAGCAGGGGTGACCAATAGTCTGATGGAGGTACCAAGTCCATTAATAGAGATGAGGACAGAACGACACCTAAAATGGAATTCTATGAAATGCCATTTTCCTCGGTCCACGGAAAGCTGAAAATGGAGTCAGCCTGAACTTTGAATGTCTGGTGGGACAGGAACTGGTGAATAAAAGTTCGGAGGGGGCCCCAAAGACCTGTCATGGAGTGTAATAAAGAAGTGTTGGTGCCAAGACATGAAAAAAACTGTGACAAGATGGTGGTGCTGAGAAATGGCCAAGCGAACTGTGGTTTCCAACCAAAACAGATGATTGATTGGAGACCATCCCTACCGAAATTCACACTGGTAAGAAGACATTGGGGTCTCGAGGTTCAAGGAGCCAATGAGCCACCGTCCATTCAATAACTTGCACAGGGGACATCGGTCAGACTGATTGGCTGGTAACTATCGAAAGATGATGGATCCTTATCAGGCTTAAAGACAGGAACCACAATACTATCCCTTCACTGAGAGGGGAAACACCTTGAAGACAAATACAGTTGAACACTCGAAGGAGATATTGTCATTGTGGAGCAATGAGGTGTTGAAGCAACTGGTTATGAATGGAACTGGGGCCACGGGCTGAATTGTGGGAAGAGTAGAGGGCCAGAAGTAGTTACCATTCAGTAAAAGGTTTGTTATCAAATGGGAGGCATCGGCCTGCTGTTTCTGAAGGCTGAAGGTGGTCAGATAGGGGGCTAACACTGAAGCCCTTGCAAAATGGGCCACAAGGCGTCCTGCGTGAGCTGACAGATCCCCAAAAGGCCACCTAGAATGGAAGAAGGCCGTTGGCAACCTTAGAGGACGCTGAGCATAGCCCACATCTGTGACGAAAGGACGGAAGAATCTAGGGAAAAGCATTCCTAATACACCAGCTTGCTCTGTTTACTTATGTAATGGGCTTTGGCACAAAGGCACTTAAATTTAATAAGACCAGCAAAGGATGGGTGCCACTTAAGGCTCAATGTCTATCAATGATGACAATGGCAATGGCTGTGTTCCACCACAGGATACCCGGTGGCAAAAGGGCCCACTGAGTTGGGGACAGCAATGCCAGTGTCATGAATTATTGTATCTGACTTCATCAGTACAACCAGACAAAGAGCAGTGGGCATAGGTGGCCTGCCAGAAGGGAGATAGAGATTGTAAACTGGCCTCAGATTCCAAGTGGACCTGGATGGCAACTGCTTCCATTGTGGTATGAAAGGGGAGCCATATACTAACAATACCCATATAGACTAACATGCAAATATCACCGTAAGCCCTCACGAGGGCCGACAAAGTACAAAACCCATGAAGGATTGGTAAGTAAGCATCAGTAAAATGAGATTCCTGCAAAATGACACAAACTTCAGAGTATGAGAAAATAAGAAATTGTAGCTCTTGAAGGTGATGGCAGTATCTGTTGCAATTCCATTTCATAGGTGTGGAATGGGGATCCAAATGGGGGGTGAATAAGCCGAAACTGGTCAACCTGCTATGTCACCACCCGTCACCAAGGAGGACAGGCTGACAACCATAAACAAGAGGCCAGGCTCAGGTTGTGAGAGGGGAGTTGGCACCTTCTGTGACACCGAAGAGGCCTTGTTCAGGTATTACTTCATTTTATCTTTCATAGGTTGGGGGGGGGGGGGGGGCTGAAGACTGTGGACACATCTCTGGCTGGGTAGGGGGAGCACCACCCACAGGGGAGTGCAAGAAGAGAGATGTGGCACAACTGGGACAAGGAGGAGGAAAGAGCAGGGAAAGGACAAAACAGAGGCAAAATAAGATGGAAGGGGAAAAGGACAAAACAGAGGCAAAATTAGAAGTCACAGACACAGGATGAAGACTAATATTTCTGATGAGCCTCAGAGTAGGATAAATGATCAACTCTTATCTTCTTTTCCTTATTATAAACCAGCCAATCCACTAAGTGTGGAGAGTGATGGCAATGACAATTAATGCACATGGGTGGTTGAACGGAAGAGTTCCCCTAATGGCATGGGCATCCACATTCAGCGAAGACCAGGTAGACAGGAAAGGGTATCACTCCAACCCAGTGAGCCTGGCCCTCCTCCCAGAGGATAGCAAGGGAAGGCTGCAAGATCATAAGAAGCAGCATTAAGGAATTCATTCCCAATCAAACAGATGGTTATGGAAGAACAGCCAGATTTTTGGAGCTTAATATGTTTCATATGCAAAGCGTCAATCCTCATACTACCCAATCCTGTCAGGGGCTCTCCCATGGGTGCCACCCAGCCACAGCAAGGTCGGTTTGGTGTGGCAGAGTTTTGATGCTCCAGGATGACAAGCAATCACTTTCAAACAATGGAAATTCCAAGATGGACTGTAACAGAAGCAGTAAGGCCACATGCTTAAGATTCTAAGTAAAGAGTTCTTCCCCAGTCAGCTAACACTGTGGTGACAAACTACAGAAGGAAGGTCAAAGAAGGGGAGAAAAAGAACAAAACCATAAGGAATAGCAGGATAATTGGGCCCATGTAATCAAGGAAGGACACGAGGAGGGGAGGGGAGGGAGGAGAGGAAGGAGGAGGTAGGAGGGGAGGGGAGGGGAGGGGAGGGAGGAGAGGAAGGAGGAGGTAGGAGGGGAGGGGAGGGGAGGGGAGGGAGGAGAGGAAGGAGGAGGTAGGAGGGGAGGGGAGAAGAGGAGAGGGGAGAGGGCAGAGGGGAGGGGATGGGGGGAAGAGGAGAGAGGGGAGAGCGTAGGGGGGGAAGAGGAGACGGCGGGGGGGGGGGGAAGAGGAGGAGACGGCGGGGGGGGGGGGAAGAGGAGGAGACGGCGGGGGGGGGGGGAAGAGGAGGAGACGGCCGGGGGGGGGGGGGAAGAGGAGGAGACGGCCGGGGGGGAAGAGGAGGAGACGGCCGGGGGGGAAGAGGAGGAGACGGCCGGGGGGGAAGAGGAGGAGACGGCCGGGGGGGAAGAGGAGGAGACGGCCGGGGGGGAAGAGGAGGAGACGGCCGGGGGGGAAGAGGAGGAGACGGCCGGGGGGGAAGAGGAGGAGACGGCCGGGGGGGAAGAGGAGGAGACGGCCGGGGGGGAAGAGGAGGAGACGGCCGGGGGGGAAGAGGAGGAGACGGCCGGGGGGGAAGAGGAGGAGACGGCCGGGGGGGAAGAGGAGGAGACGGCCGGGGGGGAAGAGGAGGAGACGGCCGGGGGGGAAGAGGAGGAGACGGCCGGGGGGGAAGAGGAGGAGACGGCCGGGGGGGAAGAGGAGGAGACGGCCGGGGGGGAAGAGGAGGAGACGGCCGGGGGGGAAGAGGAGGAGACGGCCGGGGGGGAAGAGGAGGAGACGGCCGGGGGGGAAGAGGAGGAGACGGCCGGGGGGGAAGAGGAGGAGACGGCCGGGGGGGAAGAGGAGGAGACGGCCGGGGGGGAAGAGGAGGAGACGGCCGGGGGGGAAGAGGAGGAGACGGCCGGGGGGGAAGAGGAGGAGACGGCCGGGGGGGAAGAGGAGGAGACGGCCGGGGGGGAAGAGGAGGAGACGGCCGGGGGGGAAGAGGAGGAGACGGCCGGGGGGGAAGAGGAGGAGACGGCCGGGGGGGAAGAGGAGGAGACGGCCGGGGGGGAAGAGGAGGAGACGGCCGGGGGGGAAGAGGAGGAGACGGCCGGGGGGGAAGAGGAGGAGACGGCCGGGGGGGAAGAGGAGGAGACGGCCGGGGGGGAAGAGGAGGAGACGGCCGGGGGGGAAGAGGAGGAGACGGCCGGGGGGGAAGAGGAGGAGACGGCCGGGGGGGAAGAGGAGGAGACGGCCGGGGGGGAAGAGGAGGAGACGGCCGGGGGGGGGAGGAGGAGACGGCCGGGGGGGGGGAGGAGGAGACGGCCGGGGGGGGGGAGGAGGAGACGGCCGGGGGGGGGGAGGAGGAGACGGCCGGGGGGGGGGAGGAGGAGACGGCCGGGGGGGGGGAGGAGGAGACGGCCGGGGGGGGGAGGAGGAGACGGCCGGGGGGGGGAGGAGGAGTCGGCCGGGGGGGGGGAGGAGGAGTCGGCCGGGGGGGAGGAGGAGTCGGCCGGGGGGGAAGAGGAGTCGGCCGGGGGGGAAGAGGAGACGGCCGGGGGGGAAGAGGAGACGGCCGGGGGGGAAGAGGAGACGGCCGGGGGGGAAGAGGAGACGGCCGGGGGGGAAGAGGAGACGGCCGGGGGGGAAGAGGAGACGGCCGGGGGGGAAGAGGAGACGGCCGGGGGGGAAGAGGAGACGGCCGGGGGGGAAGAGGAGACGGCCGGGGGGGAAGAGGAGACGGCCGGGGGGGAAGAGGAGACGGCCGGGGGGGAAGAGGAGACGGCCGGGGGGGAAGAGGAGACGGCCGGGGGGGAAGAGGAGACGGCCGGGGGGGAAGAGGAGACGGCCGGGGGGGAAGAGGAGACGGCCGGGGGGGAAGAGGAGACGGCCGGGGGGGAAGAGGAGACGGCCGGGGGGGAAGAGGAGACGGCCGGGGGGGAAGAGGAGACGGCCGGGGGGGAAGAGGAGACGGCCGGGGGGGAAGAGGAGACGGGGGAAGAGGAGACGGGGGAAGAGGAGACGGGGGAAGAGGAGACGGGGGAAGAGGAGACGGGGGAAGAGGAGACGGGGGAAGAGGAGACGGGGGAAGAGGAGACGGGGGAAGAGGAGACGGGGGAAGAGGAGACGGGGGAAGAGGAGACGGGGGAAGAGGAGACGGGGGAAGAGGAGACGGGGGAAGAGGAGACGGGGGAAGAGGAGACGGGGGAAGAGGAGACGGGGGAAGAGGAGACGGGGGAAGAGGAGACGGGGGAAGAGGAGAGGGGGGAGGAGGGGAGAGGGAAGGGTGAGGGAAGGGAGAGGGAAGAAGGGAAGGGGCGAGAACATGGCCGGTGGGGCATGGAGAAGGGAATGCAGCCTGGGAAGGACGAAATGGCAGCAATAGCTCAGTGCCGCAAGTGCACCACGCACAAACTCACAAAAGAGCCATGAGACGCTGGAGGGAGAAACATAAGTGTAATATACACTTTGATCACAAGATGTATTACATTTAACAAGTCAAACACTGGAAACTCCAGGCAGAAACACTGATGATTTTCTTACCTTTAACAAAAGTATTTGCCTGGACAAGCATCTTACGGGGCTGTCTGTTAGCCATTATGATATCTCTCCACTTTCCCCAAGGACATGGACCATCCTCAGGCACCTCTGAATACCTGTTATACATCTCTTGTGCCGCTGCCACATCACATGTTGTTTTATAAACCTGAAAACATTATATGTACAAAATAGACATCTTCCAACACATTATGTTACAAATCATAACACAAGTGTGAAATTTGTACATAATACATAAGGTATACACAAAAGACATTGTTAAACCAATGAGTGGACATGTGACAGCTTTCTTTAATCAGTAATACATGAATTGTTATTTTCGTTGCCAGACGACATAATTAAAACATGTATTTGGAGGAATAAATGCAGAATAACTACAGATACAACTAATATCTGTAGCTTTGTTACAAAATTATCCCTCTGTGATCATTTGACAAGATTATGTGTAAAGCTGGGTGCCAGACTGGGACTAACTCTGAACCCTGCTTTTTGTTGACAATGTTTTTATTGACAGAGCCATCCAGGCATAGCTCACAACAACATCCCAATCTGATACACAATTGCAATTTGTCAGAAAATCTATAATGATGTGAGACTGTTTTCAGTGTGAAAAATTAAATTTCCTCGGCTACAATTTGTCAAAATGCACACTATGAAGCCAAACGTCACTGGACACTGCTCTGTTTTATGACAAGTTACTTGTTTGAGGTATGTACACACAGGTCCAATGCAGCATTATTGTAGATGCGTTCTGTGTTAGAATGATGAAAGCACATAGTCCAATCATTGCTCTGTTATTCATAAGAAATTAACAGATATGGACTGAGAAACTCTAAAATGTTTAGGTCTTATTGCAACTCGCATACAGAATTTGGTGACAGAAAATTCATCAAAAGATGTCAGGGTAGCATTTCCACAGTCACACTGCTACACAGGAACAACTGTTCATATGAGTGAATGAGTTACATTGTTTACAGTGATGTAGAGAGTGCTGCTGTTGGTTTGTGTAGCATAGGAAAAAGGCTGTATGGTGTGATAAGCAATAACATGGGTGTGTGTGGAAGTGGCTGATGCTTATTGAGTTTTATTTTCCCTGTGTTGTGGCAATGGTAGAATCTGACACCTGTGCTCTGCTCCTTAATTTTGGTTGATGGCAAAATTAATGAAGGCCTCTATAACAACATTTTAGATAATGGCATGCTCCTTTCACTACAGTGAGTGTTCGAAATTGGACCTTTTTCTGTATCAGTGTGATAATGCTCCTGTTTAGAAAGTAGGGAGCTTCAGATGTGGGACAGCCAACAGAGTGGTCATCAATGCAAAGGAGCACTGGGTAAACACATAGTAGTAGCAAATGAATAAGTCTTGAGGTCATCAAGCTGATTTAGCACTGTCGTAGAATTAGTAAAAGAAAAGAAAAAAATGTTACTTACACAATACCAGGCTCACATCAGACATTGACAAACTTTGCATTAGAAGATCCTGCAATACTGTGCATCATCAGCATTTTTGGCAACACACATGAAATAGTCTAATTTACCAAGCAATGGGCAGGAGTATTAATAATACTTTATACAACTAACACTATTATCATGAATGTAAAGGATTTTAATGTTGAATTTTTGTTGTGTGTTATTTCTGGTGGTGGACCTGTTTTTATCTGTATTTCCAAAAATAAAAATTAATAAAAAAGTAGTGACAATATAAAGGCATTCCTGAAGTTATCGTCAGCTTATCATGGTTTCATTTCATCTGGTAAGTCACTTGAAAAATCAGTAAATGTTTTACCTGATACTACTCAACATATCAAGCACTTAACATTAAGCAATTAAAGGAAAACTATTGTGGATTATATTAAAAATTAATGAGTCAATCAGAATACTTAAGACACAATTTACAGGTAGTATGGAAAATGAGGGTTATCACCCATGCAGTTTATGCAGAAAATATTACTGAAGTCTAATTTCATAAGAGAGTATGATAAATTTAAGCAGTGAGAATGGATAAACTCAGTTTTGTTTTCTTCATGGTAAAAGTATGAACATATCTAAAAACAAAGATGATGAGACTTACCAAACAAAAGCGCTGGCAGGTCGATAGACACACAAACAAACACAAACATACACACAAAATTCAAGCTTTCTCAACAAACTGTTGCTTCATCAGGAAAGAGGGAAGGAGAGGGAAAGACAAAAGGATGTAGGTTTTAAGGGAGAGGGTAAGGAGTCATTCCAATCCCGGGAGCAGAAAGACTTACCTTAGGGGGAAAAAAGGACAGGTATACACTCGCGCGCGCGCGCCCACACACACACACACACACACACACACACACACACACACACACACACACACACACACATCCGCACATACACAGATCCGCACATACACAGACACCTGTGTATGTGCGGATGGATGTGTGTGTGTGTGTGTGTGTGTGTGTGTGTGTGTGTGTGTGTGTGTGCGCGCGCGCGCGCGCGCGCCGAAAGCTTGAATTTTGTATGTATGTTTGTGTATCTATCGACCTGCCAGCGCTTTTGTTTGGTAAGTCTCATCATCTTTGTTTTTAGATATATTTTTCCCACGTGGAAAGTTTCCCTCTATTATATTCGTAAAAGTATAAACAATTAGATATATTTCATTTAATGTTTTCTTGCAGCCAAATATTTTAGAACAACAATAACCTTTACCAAGAAACCTTGTAACAATAACAGGTAATGGAGCGAGATGAAGTTTGTAGCTTGTGGGATGAATTTTGATGCTGCAAAAACATGAAGTTTTCACCACGGGGCCATATTAGGAAAGTATCACCTACATATTATCGGAAGAGACTTGGTTTAAGTTCGGCCGAATCAAGTGGCCTCTTTCCAGTCGTCCACAAAAAAGTTTGTTACCACAAGGGAGGAGAGGGTTATTCATGGCAACACCAGTGGTATGCTTAAAATATTCACAGTTTAGTAAAAAGTAGGTTGAGGAAAGCGCTTGATTAAATAGAGCAGTTATATCGTCTTGATTCAGCCGAACTTAAACCAAAAGTCTTCTGGTGACATGTAGATGATATTTTTGCAGTGAGGCTCCACGGTGAAGAACTTCAGGCTTTTTCCAGGATCTAAAATCAATACACGAGAACATCCAACTTACGATGTAAGTGGAAAAGGGTGACTGTCTGGCATTTCTGGACTTTTTTGTCAGCTGGAAAGTGGTAGGATCCCTGGATGACGATGATGATGGGTTTGTGGGGCACTCAACTGCGTGGCTATCAGTGCATGTACAAATTCCCAACCTTTGCTCAGTCCAATCTCGCCACCTCCATGAATGATAGGATCCTTTGAGTAATCTGTCTACCATAAGTCCACAGACAGACAGACCTGTATTTGCAGGCATCTAGTTGCCGCCAACCACTGCAAACTACAGGTGTCCTTCAGACATTACTACACTGTACTCTATTGCATCTGATAGACAGCCTTGCAAAGGCGCTGGAACACCTAAAATCTGTGTTCAAAGGATAATAGATATTCTTCACATCAGATCAGCACGATTTTTACGAGGAATAAAAATGACTACCCACATGAGCAAATTAGGCAGAATCCTAAGGAAATATTATGTCAAAGTAATCTATCAGCCACCTACAAAGACATGTGCTCTTCTCGGTTTAGTAAAGCATGATCTGGGACTGCGGACAGCTGGAATCTCCAGAATATCTTGCCATGGTGGCAAAGCCTAAATTGGTCATCCAAACATTTTATGACTAGTGACACGTCCTGCGACAATTTTATTAATTTGACATTTGAATTTTATATCCACAAGCCTGCATTCCAAAAGAGAGTGCAATGTAGTATAAGCACTAGGCATGCCCCTGTGCACCACAGGTGGAGCAATATTTGAAGAGTGTATGAAACTTGACAGAAGTCGCTCATAAAGCAACTGCTTTTGTGCATGCTTCTCCGAACCAACTTTTGGTATAAAGTTGGCTATGTGAATCAGCAGTCTTCAGTGCAAAACATTCACCTGAAGATGGCTGCGTGGTTGTCAGCTGAAATATCATGGAAAGAAGTCTACATCAGCCAACTGCAGTCCCAAAACTTCACAGAATACTTTTTGTGCGACGAAAATTACCAGAATCACAAGGTTTGCACATGTTTATGCACAGACAGACTATAAAACTTACAGTGGAGAAGAAATGTACAGAAGATTTAAATAAAAGTCTGGCAGATTTAAAATTTTCCTCATCTAATCATGTCGTGAGAATATGGTCATCACAAGACTGTATTGTTCATTACATTACAATTACTCTTTGGGTTTATGGAGAGTTATGTTTTGAGATATTCAAATCTGCATGTTATATAAGTGAGAGGCTAGAAATACTTTTTAAATAAATGTGCAGTGTAGTTGCAGCTGACTAGGCATCCAAATCAAGTGTAGAGTTATACTACAGGGAACTGCCGAGGTGGTTGGCATAGCCTGGACGCCAACAAGCAATTTATGCCAACAACCTCTGCAGTTCCCATAAACTCTGCACTTGACTTGGATGCCCTGTCCACTACAGCTATATTGCACTTTTGTTAAAAAAAAACTATTTTTAGCCTGGATGTTATCATATATGGCATGCTAACATCCAGGCTATGCCAACAACCACTGCACACTAGGACTATGTTTCATAGTCTGTTGGTAAATAAACAAGTGTAAGTCTTGTTTTGTTCATCTTCAATCAAATACATGTATACATCTTCCACATGTACAGCTGTTACAAACGAGGTCGATAGTGGGCTAAAACTACTTCTGAGCAACTGAAATGGCCTTTTCAGTAATTAAACAAACAGTTGCAGAGCACATGGAAAAATAATGACTTACATGGAAGTTTAGAGGTTATTGTGATTTTCCTTATAAAGGAATGTTAATCTGGCCAGTTAGTGTATTGGAAACCAAGAATGTGCCTCCCACATATGGGAGAAGTGTAGTATTCATTTACAAAATTACAAATTATGCTAAACTAGATGGAATCTCAAAACAAAATCCACAAGGTGAAACCACTAATATCAAGAAGTTATAGCTCACAAACAAATTAGACATCTACAATGAATGGGGACACCACAGCAGTGGACAGGTATTGCTAATGTGGAGCAAAATAACTGATCGTAGGAAATTTAGAACTGACATAAAATGCAGATTAGCAATTTTAAGAAAAGTTTTTCTACAAGAGAGAAATACATTAACATCACACAATCATTTAAGTAAAACTAATATGACGTATATTCTGAAAGCAACTGCTCAAAATGTAGCCTTAAGGGGAAGTAAAATATGAGTAATAGACAAGAAGAGAACAGGAGTTTCTGAAATATGGTGCTACAGAAAAATGGTGAATTTTGGATGAATGCATCAGGTACTTAATGAAGAGATACCAAATCGCATCAGCGAGAAAAGAAGCTTTGTGACACAAACTCGCCAAAGTGAAAGGTAAGTTGACAGGACACTTCCCGAGGAATCAAGGACTACTTAATTTAGTGTGTGTGTGTGTGTGTGTGTGTGTGTGTGTGTGTGTGTGTATAAGGCAGCTTCAAATGGATGTAAGTTGCAAAGAATTATGCAGAGCTGAAGAAAATTACATAACAGACTAGTATGAACAGCTTCATCAAAGTCTTCAGGCTGAAAACTACTTTGGAAAATAGCAGTGGTGAGAAGCAGACAGCCATGTAGGAAGAATGTATTTTGTGCAGCTGTTACTCCTCATCTACACATAATGAACTTACAACATATTTATTGGCCTAGTCTCTCGTAAATTTTGGAATATATAGGTTCTGGGACTGTGAATTGTCAAGAGTACAGTAGCGAACTAAGTTCTCAATAAAATAAACATATTACAGACCAGAGAGTATTTTCCTATGAAATTTCTCTATATTTACATAGAAGTGAGTAAATTCCGCTCAGTACAGATCACATGAAAATTATAACTTCACAATCACACTTCATTACAATATTAAATGATAACTTTATTTACAAATACTTTTAAATATACAGACAGTCAATACTGTGTATGCTGAAGTACTTTTAAAGCGTATGGAAAAACTTATTATGACTATCTGTTTGTATTAATGTAGTTCAGCTACAAATATTAAAAGCGTGCAGTCAGTTCTGTGCAACCTTTTGTCTCGTAAAAATGTACTTTTGAACTACACTACATCCATTTATTTTCTCAATAGCAATGCCATGTAGGAGCAAAAATATACTTTTGAACTACACTACATCCATTTACTTTCTCAATAGCTATGTAGGAGTATTGTGGACATTTCGGTTTACCATTTGGCCTCTCTTTAATAAATATGTCATTAAGTTCAAAATTAATAATTATCTCCCTTATCATTTGCCATTTTCTCCTCTTTTTTTTCCTACCTTTATTACAAGTATGACATCTTAACTTCAGGAGGTTGAGATTTTATGTTTGTGTCCAAATGATATTGGTTAAATTCTGATTTATGTATAAGGCTGTTACTGTTTTACTAAAAATCCATCTTTATAATAATGGAGTGAGAGGGCAGAAGAACAACAAACAAGATGATAGCAATGTGTATGATAAGTATGCAACAAAGGGTGCATTAAAATAATGAAACCAACAGAACTCAAGAATATCATTTGCTGCTTTTGATGTGACTTTCAGTTTTCACAATAACCTATAAATATAAGATTAATGCCTGCATATTGTAATATACTACCTCCTAATTTTATTCTACTTGGAAGTGTTCACAGATAACCTTGCAATACAGTGTTGATTACAATTTAAATGTTTTATAGGAATAAAAAATTCAAACTCATTTTGATTTTACATGCTGACCTTCAATATGGAGCAGGAAAATTATTCTAGTAACATAACTCAATTTATGTTGTTTGAAATAGGTTCAACGAACTACATACTAAGTCATTAATAGAAGAGCAAAAATAAATAAATTCATGAACTAGTTACTATAGTTAATCTATGGTAGTTTTGACAACTGATGTGTTTCAGGGATTAGGGCAGTAAAGGAAACACAGACCCTGGCAACAAATTTTAAACTACTCTTAATGTATACCAGAAAGCCAGCTTATTTTTAAAAGCACAAAATCTTCACTATATAGACTGAAACTAAGTCTTACCTGCAGCTTGAGAAGGAAGTCACCAATAGCTTTTTTACCAACTGTTTCTATTTTAGAGCGATCCACTTTCAAAAGAAGATCTTCTCCCGGTTTTGTTTCTGTGACACTAATTAGTCCTTCTCCGGCTTCCAAAAGTACTCGCATTATTACATAACGAGCTTGAGAATGTGCCTATGAAGAAAGAAAACAACATTAACAGTTGAACTTTTAGGAACAACCTCTCGCTCACTTGGTAAAATGGCAACTACCAAAAAAAAGCTCCTTACCTGTAACCATGCTTTATTACTTGGATTGTACATTTCTAATGCTTTGGCTACAGCGGTGTAAATCAGACTCAACCAGTTGACATATATGATATCATCAGCTGCTGTTCCTTCAAAACCAAATATCCTGGAAAAAGAATAAGAATGGAAACAGAAACTGTTATCTAGGGAAAAACGAGCCCACCATGAAAATGCACATACAATAAAGCGGCAAAATAATATATAGTCTTTTGAAAAATATTGTGACATGGCACTTGCATTCAATGAAAATCACCATCATCATCATCATAATTATGCTCAGTCAGCTATTACCTTCATCCATAAAGTCCTACTTGTTTTTGATAAGTGCCGTACCCTGTGCATATGTTACAGTATAACTACAATGACTGATTATTTTGTTAGAATATGAAACAACAACAACAACAACAAAAATTGTAAATGATGCAGCATAGCTTTTGCGTGAGGTGCAATTTTGGATTAGATGCCATAATTTACAAAAAGAATAGTGTCAGTAATGAGAAAATCATGTGTAATGATATTGCTGAAACTTTCAACATCATAAAATTAAGCTAAACTTAATATTCAAGCCGATTAAGACCGCCTGCAATGGTAGCTGAAATGTTGGTAACTTTATCGTATTATAATGTGGTCACACACACCCAGAAGCTTCTTACTGAAATTAACTAGTCACAAAAACTGATGCTCCCATAATAAAATGTAATTTTGCTAGAGGCAGAAGGTCTAGAATTCAATAAAAAAATTACCCCCTCCTCTCTGAAATATTGCATACAATGACTGCTGTATTAATATTACTTTGTTTAATCTATTGTGCTTGTTTTGAGAGGAATGATTCCGAATGTATGTATATTTCTTGTGGCTACCGATAAGAAAGAAGTTTGCCTCGGCACGACATCAGGAAGCACACACTATTAATTTGCATCATTTTTAGGCAAGATTTATCATTACCTTGATAACTGACAACATTCTGGTTGTGTAAAGTGCAGCATGACACTACATATATATTTTAGTCAACAGGACAGTAACCTTTTACAGATGTTCAGGTAAGTATAAAACACAGGAATAGAAGGAAGTGCAAATAGAGCAATAAAGTATGCCCCAGAAGATGTAACAAAAAGAGGAGAACAAGTAGTCATGCCACAAATAAGAATAGATTGTTTTTTGATAAGATCAATTTGCAAGTTACACAGCAAGTACAGTGACAGAGAACTTTCTTCAAGTAATGTGTTAAGAGCAGAGGGTCTTGAGACCACAAGAGAGTTTAAGGGTGAAATAAGTCTTAAACAATTAACATGTTGGATCAGAAATAGCTGACTGTTTTTTTCTTTTCCTCATGTTTCTACTGTGACATGGCAAAGTACAAAAGCAGCTAATCCCATCTGCATTCCAATTTTGTCTACATTTCTCATTCATTGTACTTACAGCAATGTTTGGCCTTATTAATTTATTTGACCAACTTGTGCCAGAAAAGGGAATTAACAAAAACACAGGTGGGGGAAAAAAAACCCACACACATAGAGTGGTCGGAAAATGTCTGAAATGCTTGTCGGATGTCGCAGGGCACGTTGTAATGAGACATAAATGCTAAGAAAAAAAATTGGATATGTTATGCTGTTTCCGAGTTATTTAGCATTGAAGTTAGCCAATAATATCGTTGTGTGAGCAAATTCAAGTTTCAGCTAACCAAATAAAGCACCCACTGGACAAAGCCACCCCTGGCAGACCACTTGAATGTGCACGCATGACACCCTGGTTGGCTAATATAGATGCTAAATTACTTGGAAACGGCGCAACATTTATGTCTCAGTACAACCTGCCCGGCAACGTCCCTGCAAGTCTCTCAGACATTTTCTGGGCACCCTGTATATGTGAAATACCTGTCACCAGGGCTGCTGCTAAGTGTTTTGCTGCTCTAGGAAAGAACTGAAAAATGTCGCTCTTCTTTTTTTAGTACCATCAAACTCCCCTATTCCCACACTCCAGCTCCTCCACCTCCCAACAAAGCAAATGTCCTATTATACTTTTAACCATTAAACTCAAGTGCCCAGAGACCACCTCATTTTCTGGGAACAGTCCTCAATTCTTTCAAAATTCATCGAGGACAATAAATGTCCTCAATTTCTTTTTTTTCTCTCAATTTATGAAATTTCCCTAAATAATAGAAATAGGAAGAAAGGGCTGAACATTTTAAACTAGAAATCAACGGAATATACCAGTGCAATAAAATTTAGCACTTACTTTATCTAACTGCTACAAAATTTGTACTCAAAGTGGCTGCTTCAGCTTTGAGGCAGAGGCAATGTGTTTACTTCGTCAAAATAAGTAAGGACTTATTAAGTAACTGTTCTGTATTGTTTTGAAAACGATTTGGTGAATTGATTTTTCCTCTTTTTCATTTTTTATTCTGATCTGCTCAATTTTCTCACTGTTTGATTTGAAATTAATCTTTTTCTGTCCTTTACTGCCCCTAAAATTTGGCTGCCCTAGGCAGCCAATGGCGTAAAAAACGACTGTGCCTGTCACAGGTTCCAACTGTATCAGCATAAAAGTTAATTAGCTGCTGTAACTGTTCCCACCATTTATGTCTCTTAGTAAGCTTCTATTGTATACCAAGTCTTCACTGGCTGTACCATACATTATGAGTAACCTACACTGAAGAGCCAAAGAAATTGGTACACAGGCCTAAAATCGTGTAGGGTCCCCGTGAACATGCATAAGTGCCCCAACACAACATGGCATGGACTTACTAATGTCTGAAGTAGTGCCGGAGGGAATTAACACCATTAATCCTGCAGGGCTGTCCATAAATCCGTAAGAGTATGATGGGGTGGAGATCTCTTCTGAACAGTACATTGCAAGGCATCCCCAATATGTTCAATAATGTTCGTGTCTGGCGAGTTTGGTGACCAGTGGAAGTGTTTCAACTCAGGAGAGTCTTCCTGGAGCCACTCTGTAGCGCTTCTGGACATCTGGGATGTTGCACTGTCCTGCTGGAATTGCCCAAGTCCGTCGGAACACACAATGGACTCGAATGGATGCAGGCTGATCAGACAGGATGCTTACGTACGTGTCACCTGTCCGAGTTGAATCCAGGTGTATCAGGGGTCCCATATCACTCCAACTGACATGCCACACACTGTTACAAAGCCTCCACCAGCTTGAACAGTCCCCCGCTGACATTCAGGATCCATGGATTCATGAGGTTGTCTCCATACTCGTACATGTCCATCTGCTCGATACAATATGAAACAAGACTCACCTGACCAGGTAACTTGTTTCCAGTCATCAACCGTCCAATGTTGGTGTTGATGCGCCCAAGCGAGGTGTAAAACAATGTGTCATCCAGTCATCAAGGGTACATGAGTGGGCCTTTGGCTCCGAAAGACCATATCAATGATTTTTCATTGAATGGTTTGTACGTTAACACTTGTTGATGACCGAACATTGAAATCTGCAGCAATTTGTGGAAGAGTTGCACTTCTGTCACGTTGTTGTTGGTCCTGTTCTTGCAGGATCTTTTTCCAGCCACAGCAATGTCTGAGATTTGATGTTTTACCAGATTCCACATACTCATGGTACACTCGTGTGAGAGTCATACAGGAAAATCCCCACTTCATCACTACCTTAGAGATGCTGTGTCCTATTGCTTGTGTGTTGACCATAACACCACATTCAAACTCAATTGAATCTTGATAACCTGCCATTGTAGCAGCAGCAACAGATCTAACAACTGTGTCAGACACTTGCTCTCTTATATAGGCACTGCTGACTGCAGCGTCGTAATCTGCCTGTTTACATATCTCTGTATTTGTATACCCATGACTATACCAGTTTCTTTGACATTTCAGTATATAAAGAAGATACCAACTGATTGGAAGAAGTGATTGATCTTTAGTGTTTAAGAAAGGTAGAAGGAGAAAGCTTTCAAGCTACTGAGGAATTACCCTGCTGTCAAACTCTCTCAAGACAACAGAAATGATGATAGTAAAAAGACCAAGAATAAGGATAGAATTTCAGTTTAAAGAAGAACAACATAGCTGCATAATGATAAAAGTAGGTCAAATGTTCCTCTGAAACTAACGAAAAAGTACTGGGATAAAGGAAAAGGTCTGATAATAATATTTTTAGACATAGAAAAAATGGCTCAAATGGCTCTGAGCACTATGGGACTCAACTAGACATAGAAAAAGCTTACAGCATTGTTCCAAGGAGCAATATCTGGGAGTACATGCACAAACTATGAGTTTCAATTTCTTTAGATTCAACTACTGCACAGAGACTGAAAGCAGTGTACAAGTAGGAAACCATGGATCAAAATGGTTCCCTACACAGAGGTGTACAACAAGGCAGTGCACAATCTCTACTACTTTTTATGGTACCCATGGGTGTAATTATTAAAGAAATTAGAGCCATAGAATATGGATATTTGAGCACATTGGTTTCTGTGAATAAGGTTGCCATCTGGAGAGAGACTGAGCAAGAGCTTCAGAGGAAAGCAGATCATTAAACCAACAAACTCAATCAACACAAAGTAAACTGTGAGTAAGAAGAAAACAGTAGCAATGAACTTGAGCAGAACATCTGGCCAAAGTAGCCTCAAACTCCATTGAGAAAGAACTGAATGATTGGAAAGCTCCAGTTACCTTGGAAGTATTTTATCAAACAAGTGGAGTGCTACGTTAGAAGTCCAAAAAAAGTGTCAAAAGTTTCCTCGGTCTTTACCACGTACAAAATCTACTGGAGGATACAGCAGTTCTCATAAAAGCCACATAAACAATATTCAAATCATCCATTCTGTTATATAGCTTGGAGACTTGTGCACTATTGAAAGGAGACATCAGCAAACTAGAAGCATTTGAAATAAAATTTCTGCAACAGACAATATGAGACCAAACTGGGAACGAGTGCCTTAGGAACAATGTGCAAGTGACCTGTACAATGGAGGAAAGTTTATGCATTGCACAGTTGAAATAGTTTGGGGATGTGCAAAGGATTTAAGAGACTAGAACCTCTAGACATTGCTTGGAAATGACAGTACATGGCAAAACACCTGTTGGAGATTCCAGAAGGGGGTAGCTAGATCAAATAAATGAAGAACTCCTTTACCAAGAAGAAATATTGCAACATGTAAAAAAGGAGAGAGGAAATTTATACGATAGGAACACATGGAGGCATGCTGTCTACGAAAGTCCTACCTGCTTCACTGGAAGGCTACTAGCCTGATGATACTGGCCAGTTCTATGAACAGACAGACGGGGCTGTGATGGGTAGCCCTTTGCCACTGGAAGGCTACCCTGATGACACTAGTGAGTTCTATGAATAGACAGACGGGACTGTATTGGGGAGCCCTTTGCCACCCATCATTGTCAATCTTTTTATGGAAGATTTTGAGGAATGTGCTTTGTTGTTAGTGCATTAAAAGCGGAAATTTTTATAAAAAAAAGAAGTCACTTTTGTTGTTTGTACTCATGGCAGTGAGGATATGTACAGCTTTTTAGAACATCTAAATCCAATCCATTCGAATATCGAATATCAGTTGCTGTGTCAGACGAAAGGTTGGATGATAGTACTTTGATATATGCAGTTTATAGGAAGCCAATTCACATGGACTTTTATCTAAGGTCTGACAGTTGTCACCATCTGGCTCAGTGTGAAGAGGTACTTTGTACCCTGGTTCATAGCACTAATGTAATGTCAGACCTAGAAATTTTATCAGCTGTGTTGGCTCACCTTGAGGTTACCTTTTGGCAGAATTGTTATAGTGAGAGACTGATCAGGCACACATCCTGCTATCAATGAAACATGAATTGTGTGTGTGATAAGAATAATCGGATGGCACCTACACTCCAATTAAAATTATTTGTCATTGACAGATTGCAGTTTGTGTGTGTGTGTGCGTGTGTGTGTGTGTGTGTGGGGGGGGGGGGGGGGGGCTGGCAGTGTTGCCAGCATCAAGCCAGCTGCACTTCAGAAAGAGAGCTGCATGTACATACAAAATTGGCAACACTGTGGGCACATGGCACTATAGGAAGAATTACGATTGGCTGGTGGCTGGCCCCAACCACTCGAATTGCTGAAATGTGAATCACAAAGCAATTTCAATCTGAGCATAAGCCTACCTCTTCTTTTTATGGCCTTGCATAGTTAGTATTACCAGAGGAATTGGTAATTCTGAGGAAAAATAGTAAAAAGAGTATTTTTTTCCCCATCATCTAACATTATGAGCAATGAGAGAAGTGTTCAATGATTTTGAAAGTAGGACGTTGACAAGCAACCTGACTAAAAACCGTAAGAGATTTTGGTTGTAAGTAAAATCAGTGTGTCAAAATCATCTATTCATTCTCTCAGTGACCACACCGGCACTGAAATGGGAGATAATAGGAAGAAGACCGAAATACTGAATTCAGTCTTCTGAAGTTGTTTCACTGCAGAAGATCGTAACACTGTCCCACCTTTCAATTGTCGTACGAACATTGAACTGGCAGATATTGAGATAACCAATCACGGAATTGAGAAGCAGCTACAATCGCTAAGTAGGGGAAAGGCTTCAGGACCAGATGAGGTACCTATAAGATTTTAAAAAGATTATGTGAAAGAACTTGTTTCCTTTCTGGCAGTAATTTATCGTAAATTGCTTGTTAATTGTTGATAGAACTCAACAAGTCGCTCTAAATCGACAGATGTAATAGTAATATCTGGAGTACCACAGCGAAGCGTGATAGGACCATTGCTGTTTACAATATATATAAATGATCTAGTAGACAGCATCAGATGCTCTTTAAGGCTATTTGCAGATAATGCAGTTGTTTATACCAAAGTAACAATGCCAGAAGATAGTAAGAATTTTCACAATGACCTGCAGAGAACTGATGAATGGTGCAGGCTCTGGTAGTTGGCCTTGAACGTAAATAAATGTAACATACTGCGCATACATAGGTAAAGAAATCCACTACTGTACAGCTACACTATTGATGATAAACAGCTGGAGACAGTATCTGACATAAAATATCAAGGCATAACCATCCAGAGTGACACTTAAGTGGAATGACCACATAAAACTGATAGGGGGAAAAGCAGACACCAGACTCAGTTTCATTGGAAGAATCTTAAGGATGGTACAAAGACTGGCAACTATCTCTTAAACCCAAACCTCCAGATGTCAGACACTCAAAGTACACAGATAGTGTATCAACCAAAACACCAATTTAATTCATGGTATGTTCTGTCATCCAGTAGGTATGCTTAAAAAGTAATTAAAAGGAACATCAGAACTATGGAGCACAGGAAACGCATATCTGCGAGTGATAGTTTTACAGATCTCGTGTGCTTGAGTTGGTAGAGTGTGAGTTGGTCGTGCCAGAGAACTCACTTCTATCTCCAATGATAACAACTTGTTTTAACTGTTTGTGTGTGAAACTGTCATACGGGAGAAAATTTTCGTGACATGTAAAAGGACTTTTTGGATTTTGTAGCCATGTTCTATGGGCAGTCTGCTTTCATTTCATATGTTGAAAGTAGCAAATCTATAGAGTACACTGCGTTGGACATGTGCGACAGAACAGACACTCTCCTGGTGAAGCAGCTAGTGCATTTGTAGTTTCACAGAATAAACAAACTATCAGAACAGTAGAACAAAGAAACAATTGCATTACACATGTGGAAGTCTTAATAGTCCCATATAACACTTGCACATGTAATACAGTCACAAAAATGGTCATCATTGGGGCATGGACCCAGGACCCTTGGTATGATAATCTAACATTCCACCAACTTCCCCACAGAAGCAATACATAATTATTAGCTACTCACAGTTATGCTTTATCTATGCTCCACAGGTCTGGCATTGCTTTTAATCAATGTTTATGCCCATGCAGCACATAGCACAAATTAAATCGGAGTTTCGGTTGATTCTCTATCAGCATAACAGTGTTTGGTACCAAACTGAGTGTCTGACATCCGGAGGTTTGGGTGTTGGCATAGAAAAACGTAATTTTGTGCACTTCACATAGCTTCAAAAATCTAATTAAACATTCATTACACAATTAATGAGTTACATCTACAGTCAGTTAAATCATACATAAACACCTAGAAGTACTGGACTGTAGATGTACGGTACAGTGCGCCAAGACATCTATTTTTGGTTCAAAATGTAGCACATTTCTGTTTTTCATAAACTGGAAAATCAATAATGAAATGTAACTGAGTGTGAAGTAACGATAAATGTTACACTGACTGCAGTACACTAGATGTATAAATGGTGCATTTTTCTGTTCTCCATATACTTTAGAAAATACTCTACTTTCATCTTCTCTTCAATATAGGCTGTTGGCAATTTGTTAGACATATCTTGCCACAATTCCAAAAATTTAAGTTATGACACTGTGTGTTAACTGAAGTTGACCAATTGCCAGATGGGTTAGAGAGAGGGAAGGAAGCAAGCATGGCCCTCACACAGACTACTACAGGATGAGGAGCTTTGCAGGTGAACAATCCACACCTATCTAGAGCAGTTTATGCAACTTAACCTGTGCTTTAAGTTCTCTGAAAGCAGAGGTCAAGCATGAAGCTAAAAATCACTTAAATATTGTTTGTAATCTAAACTCAAACCTTCTTGGCATATTTAATAAAGATTCTCAAAGCATCAATTACATACTGTATTTCATGGGCTGTGAGACACTACAGTCTATAAAATACACGGTAATTTTAAAGCAATTTTTTAAAAAAATAATATTTTTTACAATTTTTATTATTAGATTGCAAAGCCAGACTAAAAAGAAAAAAAACCTTAAGTTTATAAAACTGAACTGACCTTCTTCTTCTTCCTCTTTGTCATCATCTTTGTCCTCTTCATAAGTAAGATCATCTTCACTGTCATTGAGACAATTATGTATGCCACATCCATTTAAAGCTACCTTTGGCATGAATTCATGTTGGGTTTCATCCATCATCCGTTCGTTCCATTCCTCTCTCAAACGCTTTAAATGGTTTGTTTATCAAGACATCATGAGACTGTGATTGTGAAGTAAGTACTCCCTGAATAACAACAAGCTCTGTATTTCCCTGTCTCACTTTGTCTTTCACAGAGTATTTCAAGTGACTACTGCACTGATCTAGCACAAGAAGAGAACTCTTCTTCAGTAAAACACCTTTCCTTCTCTCCCACACTTTGTTAATTAATTATTTCATACCAGCCTCATCCATCCAATACTTGCCATGTATGTGAACATCACCACTTGACAGTATTTCAGACGCATTGGCATTGTTTTGTGCTTGAAAATGATCACTGGATTAAGTTTAGTACTATCTGCACAACATGAAAGGGTAACAGTTTAGTGCATTTTTCCATGGCTCCTCATTTTTATAGTTACAGTTTTAGCACCTTTCATGGCAACAGTTCTGTTACTCGACACATCAAATGTCAGGAGTGTTTCGTCCATTTTTACTATTTCACTTAGTTCCACACCGGTTTTCTTTCGATGTTGAATAATAAAGCAATGGGAAGATAATACTTACTCTTCACACTCTTGAGGCATTTTCTGAGATATTTTGATTTTGGTTCGCAATCTGACACTTAATAAATCTGTAGCACCAATCAACTCCACCCTTAAATAAGTCTGTTAAGTTCCACTGTGGCGCTAGCTTATGAGCGTGTATTTGAATCATTTTTGTATAAATTCCAATTCCATTTTGATGGTGTCCTCGAATATTTCAATACGTCATCTAGTTCTGGCCATTTTACATTCAGTCCTCTATTTGCACATTTAGTCTTCCTCATTTCCATCAGTTCTTCTTTACTAGCCCGCCAATTGGGAATTTTTTTTCTATTGGTGGAGGGCCAAAATGCCACCAGCGGCTCTGTTTCCATGTTATTCTGCATATGCTACTAATTTCAATTTATAGCTCACATCATGTGAACACCTTTTATTTTTTTCCATTATGAAACTAGCAATTAACAAAGTATTGTACTGTTACTGCAATGATGTGTCATAGACTACACAGTGTTCTGGGTTCTTGATGGAGGGGCACGAGAGAGACAGTGTTAGAAAGCATGAGAATCCCCGCAACTCATATTCGTCTCATCAGCGTACTGCTGCTGCTGCTGCCAGGTGAATCCAATGTTGCCATTTAGAGGTAAGTTTCCTGTGATGTCAAATATATCGTCATTTTCAAGTCTATCGGGAATTTTAAATCAAACATTTGACATTTTTATACTAATTTCAATGCACCTGAATTTTGGAGGCAACTTTTTGAAGAAAGACTTGCATCTTATAGACTGTAAAATAGGCACACAATCACAAGAAAAGCAAACACTATTAAATGGAGTAAATTACAACACAACAGCCTATGATGTGTATCACACACAGTACTGTTATCTGGTTAACACTGGCTGTAACCAAAAACCCTAATGATTCAGGACCAAGTGGCTCATCAGCCAACTTTAAGTTAACACACTGCGTGTCACTACATATTTCAGTAAAAAATGTAGTATATCAAACTATGCCTTTGCTACTTATTCAACGTTAGACTTCTAGTTAAACAATCTAGTTTGAGAAGATGTACCTCAAATTAATAGATGATTTGATATACACAATTAAAACTCACTTTAAAACATCTCTGTTTAAACACAGATACAGGCCAACACATTCAGCTCTACATTCTTCATATGTTGAGCTCAAAGTCGTAAATTTGGAATCATATGTCTCGCCAACCTCATACCATGACTTTATCTGAAACATTTTTAAACAAAAAGGGTAATACAGAGCCACAAAAATTTTCCAAATATTGACATTCAAAGATTGAAAATTCTGAGTGGAATACAAATAATCAAACAAGTAAGGGAAACCATAGGTCATGAAGGTGGAGCCTTAAGAAATTCAAAAGCAGAGCTATGGTGTTCAACTTTTTGTTATGTTTGCATCCACAACTCAATGCTTCTCCACACTGAGTGGTGTCTTTACTTATTACAATATCTGAAAAGTTAATGAAGTTTTATTGACAAATGTTCATGCCATTTTCAGTAACCTACAGTTTAATTGCAACCATCAATGAATCTGATAAATGAAAATGCTCCTACATAAGGCTGCAATTGCACTGGCACTGACACTCGTGGATTCTGATGGTGACTGACATTGGCCAAACACGACCGATCTTTTCGAATCAGTACGCCAGTGTGTGTGCAGCTGATCTCATCACCCAAATGTATAGACTTTGGGCGACAATCAGTGAAATTCAAATCAGTTTCTTTCTTTAGTCAGTTTGTCAAGGTTCTCAGACATGAAATATAGACTGTGAGAAATTGGTAAGTTTAGTCCAAGAAAGGAGTTTGTGGCATTCTTATGATAAAAAAAAAAAAAAAAAAAAATCACAATTGGGATATAGTTCAGAATCTATGGACTAAAATCAGATTTATTAGAAACCACAATAGGAAAAATCTTTGTGAAATTTTAGGTGTAAATTATAACAATAAAAAAAAGTTCAAGTGAGAAGGGTGATATATCTCATACTTTAAAGTTACTGCTGTGGGTATATTTTGGGTTGTGCTAGGTGGGCATTAGCTGTCTATGAACTATTATTACTGGTTAATGGTGTTTTTATGCTAGTAGGGTCGTGATTGTGTTATATGAGGTGATCTATTTATGTTTTTCTTTCACACACATGCTGAATGACAGTCATTGAGGATTAACTGACATATGCCCATTTTGATGAGTTTATTTGAAGTTGTGCAAAGTGTTCGTAATCTCACTTTTCAGTGTCACCATGAATCATCTCAAGTATGCAACAAAATGTTTCTCCCTTCATCTCACATACTCGTAAAACTTATCTGGTTATTCCAGTAACTGAGGAAAGAGTGTACAGTACTCGCCATTTTCTTTTTGAGACAGATATAGCTCATTCACAGGCATTGGAGTAATTTTAATAGCAAAAGCTGCAAAGCAGCACTCATCTCCAAGCACAGAAGCATCTAACCACCTTAACAGAGTCTACCTTAACCTAATCTCCTCCATCCCACTAAAAACTGACAAAGGCAATTAGACACACTGTGATGAAGCTGTCATCCGATGTTATTGAGCAGCCTATGGTGATTGTGTCTGCTGACTATTGTCAGTGCCACTAAGAGCACAGCCTAAGAAATGTTAAGCAGTGGATGACAAAAAATATATATTAAGTAAAACAACAACATGAAGTTTTTTAAGCCTGTTAAAAATGGCATTTAGGTTATAAAAAAAAATATAACCTATGCTTGAAAAAGAAGAAAAAAAATTGTTGCTGGGAATGGTATACATAGTGGTGTGTGTGTGTGTGTGTGTGTGTGTGTGTGTGTGAAAGAGAGAGAGAGAGAGAGAGAGAGAGAGAGAGAGAGAGAGAGAGATTAAACTGAATACTTACAAAGGTGGTAAGGGCATAGACACGGAAAGGACCATATGATCAGAATTTTATTTTGCCAGTTACATAAAATGTTTAGCCACAACTAAACTATCTGTACGTACAAAAATGAAATACCATTTTCAGCATGAAACAGCTACATCACAAAGACACAAAAAGACATCAGAATGTATGATCCGTATGGAATACTGCACAATGAAACCTAAAGCATCAACACATCATATAGTACCCATGTTGAACGTTACAGTACTTGATTGCCAGTAAGGTATTTCTATCTGGTAACCAACGGTAGTGATGATGAGCACAGAATAAATGTGACTCACTTTGCAGCACTATAGATGGTGCAGAAGTTGTACCAGGCAGTCATATAACCCTCCACTGCTGATGCGAGTCCACTGCTGATGCGAGTCACAGCAGTGAAGTAGTGCTGAGCGCCAGGAGGCTGTTTCTTTATTGGTATATCTATGTGGACTGTCCAGTGCATTGTAAAAGGAATAATCTGTATTTTATGCAAAATAATTTGGGCTGTGCATGAAAACACATTCTTGTCCTCAGCGCTGAGTTAGTTTATAACTTTATGCTGAAGGAACGGCCACTGAGCTGAGTGCTTTGCCAGTTAGGAGCCGACACCAGTTCCCTACACATCTTTTTTGTTTTCGTAGTAAGCCACAACTGATTTTGAATATATGAATTTATCAAATTATTAGTTGTAATGAATTTGTCATATTATTAGTTGTATTCACAACCTGTTACTATGATCATTTGCAGACCCACACGCTACAGCTTAGAAATTCAGTTCTGCAAAGTAAGTGTTTGAGCAAAGACTTCACTTTCCATACTGTGAGGTGGCTGCTGCAATGGGACCTCTGCCACTACTGCTGTAGCCTTCCCTGCCACATCATTTGTGCAGGTAGGAGCCAGGTAACTATGTGTGCACACTCTACCACTCACAGAAATTTAATGCTGTGTACAAGCAGTGGTTGAAAGAGACCCTGTCGGGAACCAGAGCTGAGTGTCACAATCTGTCAATGACAATATATTTCAAACCTGACAGGAATTGCAGCTGTCAGTGAATGCAGGTCCATATCAACCAGTTTCTGAGTGTACACTACAATCCAATTGACATTCAGAGTTTGGTACCTCACAAAAGGCAATTGAACACAGCTGAATATAAAGCTGTGTGTCTTCAATTGACCAAATGACATACAAATTGGGCACTAGCTGACTGGAGACACTCACTGTAGTTCTCCGAGTCACAATTTTGCCTGTTTTCCATTCTGCAAGGCACTGAGTGCACAAGTGGCCAGACGGGATGATTAATCTGCAGTGTATGGATGGTGCAGTTCAGGCCAAAGGCAGTTCTGTTATGTTTGTGGTTGTTCACCATGTCACAGTTTAGACCCACCCATTCACGTTACTATGAACATGAATCAGGAAGTTTACTTCAACATTGTTGGCAATCAATTGTTGCATTCCAGAATGAGATTTTCACTCTGCAGCGGAGTGTGCACTGATATGAAACTTCCTGGCAGATTAAAACTGTGTGCCCGAACGAGACTCGAACTCGGGACCGTTGCCTTTCGCGGGCAAGTGCTCTACCATCTGAGCTACTAAAGCACGACTCACGCCTGGTCCTCGCAGCTGGGAGAAGTAAAGCTGTGAGGACCGGGCATGAGTCGTGCTTCGGTAGCTCAGATGGTAGAGCACTTGCCAGCGAAAGGCAAAGGTCCCGAGTTCGAGTCTCGGTCGGGCACACAGTTTTAATCTGCCAGGAAGTTTCAAGTGTTGCATTGTCTTCTACACCTTCATGGTGTGTATGCTGAAAGCATATGGTGACAACAGCTATGTTAACAGGGCTGCACTCATACTTTCCAGCTTTGAGAAACATTTGAGCATCATGTAGCACCTAAATTGGCCCCCACTAAATCACTCAATCCTAATCTTATAGAAAATGTCTAGTACTGTTTGGAAGACTTCAGATGGATATGGTATGAGGGTGGTCCCATAAGTACCCGGCCTGACCGAAAGATGGCAGTCGTTGAAAAATCTCTCTGGATTAGAAAGTATACGATCTATGAAGCATATGTTTTAAGTTTGAAGACACCACACTGTTTAGTATTTGTTTGGCAGCCATCAATAGTGAACGTTGCGAGTGAACTTGTGAAAATGAAGCAAATTGGTAATCGTTACATGACACAATTTTTTTGAAGGGCTCGATGCAACCAATATTGAAACTGAGCTAGTTTCTACTTTGGGAGAGTCTGCTACTTTGTTGAAAAAAGTAAAATATTGGGTAACTGAGTTTAAATGAGGCTGTATGAGCTGCCAAGACAAGCATAGCAGTGGTTGACCAAATGAGGTGACAACTCCAGAAATGGCGGAGAAAATCCACAAAGTGGTACTGGATGATCAACAAATGAAAGTGCGTGAGCTAGCAGATATAGTAGGCATTTCAAAAAGTGCGGTACATCACATACTATCTGAAAATTTGGACAAAGGAAAACTGTGTGCAAGGTTTGTGCTACATTTGCTCATGCTCTAGCAAAAACAGTGTCGTGATGATGTTTCAATTGAGCGTTTAGCAAAGTTTTGCAGCAACGAAGCTGCTTTTTTGCTCCGTTTCATAACCAAGAATGAAACACAAGTCCACCACTTCACTCTTGAGACAAAAGAACAATCAAAACAATGGACACAAATTGGAGAAAGAAGGCAAGGACCCAACAAAGAAAACACAAAAATGTAGGAAAAAATGTATTTATTTTAACATAATCTCCTTTCAGTCTATACACTTTTCCCAGCGATGTTTAATAAGTTCAATACCCTTTTTATAATGAGAACTGTCTAACTCCTCAAAATAGCCATTAACTACCAACATCACGTCTTCATTTGTTGAAAATCTTCGACCACAGGGCCATTTTTTCATTTGGAAACAGAAAATAACCTGAGGGGGCTAAATCTGGCGAACAGGGTGCGTGTGGTGGCAATTCGAACTTTAATTCATTGATTTTGGCTATTGCAATAACAGGCTTTTGAGCTGGTGTACTGCCCTGAAGAAACAACACTTTCTTCTTGGCCATATGTGGCCATTTTTGCTTTATTTTGTTGCCCAAACATTGCAATAAGTTTGCATAATACTTGCCATTGATAGTTTTTCCTCTTTCAAGGTAGTCAATGAAAATTATCCAGATGCCATGACCTTGCCTGCAGATAAAATGGTCTCGTTGGGTCAGGTACTTATGGCACCACCCTCGTATACCTGAAGAAACTTGTGAATACTTGCCCTCACCCAATTGAATCCATTATTAAGGCTGGTGGATGGCTATTTTTTGTCTTTTGTGGTTATACGAAAACTTTGAAAACTGTACCAACACCGGTCATTTCCCCCGGATTCTGCTTTCTGTTTTATAATTCCATGATATTAAATATTCTCTCTGAAGCTCAAAAGGCATTTTCTTTCCTACAGATTACATTTTTCTTAGAGGCTGATTTTTGTTAGCACAGTGGCTCATGAAATCAAGTTAATAAAGTTTTCAATTTTCATTAAATTATGGGCAAGACTAATTGCAACTAGTTAGTTCTGTCAATCTTATTAAGCATTTACAGACAGTTTTCAACTACTGCTGTTTTGTTTACAGTATCTGCTTCTTCATCTTGCAAACAGCCTTACTCAATAATCATTGGAATACTGTCCCCAGTAGTAACTGAGGCTGAACTCTCACTTTTTCTGTATGCAACTGTCGCACTGTTCAGAACATCACTCACAAGTTTCTCATAATAAAACAAACCTTATTTCAAGGAAATACAAAAGTTGGGCATTGCATGTAATAAAGAAGGATCTTTTCATTTTTGTAGTGTGACAGCACAAAAAATTATGGGGTAATGTTTTGTCTCAAATGCTGTAGTAGCTCTTGTAATTGGGTATAACTAAATGAATCACACATTCATTTAAATACATACAAGTATTAATTTACTGGAATGTGGTGTGGGACGGAATTTGTAACAGTTTGTATTATTTTTCTCTTGGAAGTCACTGAACTGTGAAGCAGTCAGAAGCAAGCTGGGGCAGATGTTACATGTAATATAAAAAAAAATCAAAACCACAAGTCAGGATGCAGCAGGACAACATCCAGAAGGCTCACCAAAGCCTGCCAGCACAAAAAGGGCATCAAAAATAGTATGATAAGGATTTCAACTGAATATGGTAGCACCTCCATCCATCTCATCTCCTGTATTCAGACAGTGCTTGCCAATTGATAATTCTTCCAGTATCTCAACAGAGTTATAATGGCAGTGTTTGTCAAATCTTGGTAAAATTTAATGGACACAGCACTAGCACGGTGTCTCAACATCTTTCTACATGAGCCACAGACTGTCCTAAACAGAACCTAAAAGAGAATATACATATGTGCAAAATTGAACATCAGATTTTTTAAGGATCCTGATAATCTTGGGTGAGAGATTCCCAATATATAGAAAGAGGATTATTAGTTTTTTCTGGATGTTCTCTGTCATACAGTATGAGTTAAAATGCACACCAATTCTGCTGTTCTCCATATCCAGCCTCTTTGTAAATTTATTGTCTGAAATGGTTCAGGCTCTATTTAAGTGTCCACAATACTTCACTGGGAAGAAGTGGATGATGACAGATTGCTGCCTGAAGATAAAACTCTGTGTGGGCTTATGGAAAATACTGTGACCCAAGGATTGAATGCCTTGTTAAATACCAGTATGTTTATTTGTTTATCATTTGAAGTGAAACAAATGTGTGCACAAGAATCAGCAAGAGGCCACAGGCATGACAAGTATATATAATTTGGGTGTGGGAAAGTGTCTACATCGTCTACCTTTTCCTTATTCATGAAATATGTAAAAACCATTGATGTTAACCCAATACACCACAGATATGCTGTTTACCATTTTAATGATGGTAATCTTATTATTAACCGATTTAAATCACCAAATATCATAATTTCATAATAGGTGAAAATATCATGACAACTGTGGAAAGCTGGTTACGGTTCATAATCAAGATGAAATATAAGGCCTATAAAATTTGAAGCTAGCCACACTAATGTAACCAAGAAGGTTTCCAAAAAGTCATGCTCACCCTGTGGATCTTGTGTGCGAAGAAGCTCGCAAATATTTCTCTGGAAAATGGTAAAATCTACTTCTTATAACAGGAATGCAATAAAAGGGTGTATCAATGTTAAGTGGAACTGAGAGTAAGGGAAAACAGGTAAGGAGAGAAAACAAAGAAATGTCCAAGAATTTCAAATGTTTTTTTGTTGTTGAGGCTATGTAAGAGAGAAATCTAGAGAAGTTTCTGTGATTCAGAAAAACATAAAAATGATTGCCATTTATCTCCTGTGACCTGGTCCCACAGTAGACATCACTGTAGTAGGAATATGGGACAGTCACTTTGGGTGAAGAGGGTGACACATGAAGCAGGAATAAAGTGTGACAGTGATATTTGATGATGATGATGATGATGGACGGTGGTGAATGTATGCAGTTTGAATCAATTTCAGTGACTAAAATGCAGATTTCTATGGGAGACTGTAAGGTTACCATAGGTGTGCTTCTTTCATTAGGAGAACAAATATAGCCTCTGCAGCAATTTGTGGTTAAACCTTTCTGGTTACATCAATCAGGTATGATGTTGCTCATCTGGGTTGCACAGTTGGTAGTCTTAGTTTTGTTCAGAGTTGGTTGGAATCATTAAGATAAAAGTGTTGTAATGTGTGTTCAGCCATATGTGCAGATAATGTGTAATATTTGGGAACGTAAGGCCAGAATGATTCATTTTAGAATGCAAGCTGTTATACTCTCATGGCTTGATTTCATTATTCTGGTTTCATAATAGTCATCTACAAAGGCATTAATAAATCAGAAGTTGCAATTTAGTCTGTTGTACTTTCTGAACTTCAACTACTTGTAATTAAATTATATTAATTAGTCAATCAGTCATCATTAAAAGAGGTGAGGTGTTGTTATCAATTAAGTGAGAGAAAAGAGGAGGGGGTAACACAACTGACAAGACTGAAGAAAGGGGTGTTGGGGGAGTTTAACATTATGTTGATGTTAACATAATCTGAGACTGCCTGCAATCTTCTAGGAAAAGGTGGAGGAGGAAATGATATTCTGGCATTCACCTGAAGTATTTAACAGTATCCTAAAGTTTCAGGATGGCCAGATGGGAAATTATATCTTATTCCGGTCACATTCTTTTCCTAATTTGTAATAGTAGGTGACAGAACATCAATATTTGTTTCTTTCTTAAGTACTAACTAATATTGTCAGTGCATGGTTCCATGAAAACTGAGGACAATTAGATTGGCTATCCAATGGATGCTATATGAAGTACACACTTCACAGATTTCAAAGTAAAGTCCTCTGGATTACATACTTTTTATAACTGTACTTTCAAATTCCTTTAATTAACAGCAAAAGCAGACAGACAGTTTAACAAGTTTTCAAAGGGAAAAAAATAATTTACACTCACCTTCTCAGAAGTGAGGGGGTTGACAGTAGATTCTTGTTTGAAATTGAAACTGCCATCTTCATTTTTTCTAAACAGTTTTCCACTTCCATGGCCTAAAAGTTCGTGCAACCCAACTTGGACCTATGAAGTAAAAGAGAAAAACATTACTTACTTAAATGATGATGATGATGATGATTACTTAGAAATAATTTGTAGTTTTCTTTGCCGACATCAGAATTAAAGCCTAATGTTGTCACAACAACTGATAATACACATGAAGCTCGTAAATTATTAGGTCTACCCAGAAAGTAAGCTTCCATAAAGTTGTAAAGATAAATAAAGTTGCAGGAAAACATTTCAATTGCTAAGTTACCACCAAACATATCCACCACCATAATTAACATCTGTATTAATCTGTCACAGAAGTGTGCCAACTGGTATTGAAGCTAATGTTTCATATCCTTTTTCCAACTTTTCATCACAATAAAAATTTTGACCATGGAGAAATGTCGCAAAGTGTAAGAGAAAGTGGAATTAATTTTAGGGAGACTAGTACTATAAGATAAATGGACAAATGCTACCTCCCAGTTAAGCTCTATGTCAACTACCATCGTCATGAACCAGCAAAATATACACACTAAGCATTTAGCCTATCTTATTATGAACTATTTACTGCATCTCACGAATTGGATACCTGCAGGTAAGGACTGCTGGGTGCCAGATTCATAAAGTGCCATTTCTTGATACTACACTGCAGTATCTGCTCTACAGTGCCGTCAGTTATAAAGGACAACTCAGATACTCTATATAGAATGGATATTTTCCCAATCTTCAGAAAAATGTATGCACTATCAACTGAGAAACTGCTTATTTGTGATGTACTACACTAGACTTTCTGATACTTAATTTTGACTGTCACTATGTGCTGTGTTTGTGTAAACTATTTCACACACTTACACTCACATTTTGTGTCAGAAAGAAGCAAGGCCATAATTTTCAGTCACTACAGCGGCAATATTGAAAGCAATCAAGGCACATCGACTGTTGCATTTCTCACACATATCCACAAAAATTTTGTAAAATTTTGCTTCAAATTGGAAAATTCTCAGTGAGGGGCTTACTTTCTCGATTTCCCCTCATACTTATGATGTCCATCATGATGTTCATATAAAAAAGCAATAAACAAGCAATGTGCATTAATAAGTGATTTCTGAGTACAAGTGTATGCACCTAATACACTTTCTCAAGCACACTGCATTTTATCAAAAATTTCATTGAACATTGTGTAAAAAATAATATTCACAGGGGAACAGATCACTTACATTAAATTAAAGATGCAGTAAGCAGAACATTGAGCAGGGAACAGAAACAGTACAAAAACTGCTTAGCTTTTGGACAAAATCCTGCAAAATGTCTGCACAATTTTTGTAATATCAATGCTGTTACAACAAATTCATAATCTAACATGTTCATGGCAATTAGTTGCATATACAGTAACTATCGTGCAGATAACTTCACAATTACTTTTGAAGTGCTCACAACATAATGAAATTTTTATTAAAATGGAATTAACTACAGCTTGCAAGAGCAAGTGCAAATACACTTTGCATACTTGGGCGAAAGTTGCCGGAAATGACCAATGATGTGTAGCTTAATGGCACATCTGAGTAAGCACAACGCAGAAGAGGAGCACTTTTCCATGGCAATGCAGGTGTCATGCACTCACATTCACTGTGCATTTGCAGTGAGCACATACACTTCCCTTACGCCAGAGTTGGACAAAATTTATTCAATCAACATAATGAATAAAAATATTTACATGAAACATTATTCATTTACATAAACAAAAAATTTACTTGTCACCTGAGAATTAAAAGTGTTGCAAATAAGAGATGAATTTGAAGTTGCAATGAGACATATTGCTACAATTCCTTGTCATTTATTAAAAAAATGTGCTTTATGTTGTTTTAAAATTAATTTTCAGAACTACTGCGGAAATGAGCTTTTTTCTCTGCCCCGAGTTTCCATATTTTTAATCTTCGAATGTAGCAGCATTTCAATGTACTACGAAAATCCGACTGGCAAGACTGTTGCGATGTTGTCAAAATTGCCAACTATACGTTCTGAATTTTTTCCTACCTGTGAGAAGAGATGGTTGCTAATAGGAGCTTTTATGAATTGTGAATCACATGCAGTATTCTCTTCACCATAAGAATAATACGAATATAAACATTTTGACATGTATTCTTTCGTGTTTGCTACTATCTCATTTAAATCCCGTCTGCCTAATAAATTACAAAACTAGAGTGAGACAACAGCAAACGCGGAAGAATATACATACCATGATATGTTTATATTCGTGTTATTCTTATGCCTAATAGTGAGAGTCAGAAATGAAGCACGGCAATTTGACTATATTTTTAAATCTAAGATGACTAATTTCTGTGCAGAATGTAATGTAGTAAAGAGGTGTCTGCAAAGATTTTCAAACGGAGAAAAATTTTCGCTACACTCTCGTACAGAACAGCTATCATACACAATCTATTATTTGGTTCTTGTTGATCATTATCAAAGAAAGCAGCAGTGTAAGTAACAACAAATGGCAGTCTCTTGCCATTGATTCGCTAATCAGACGATTCCTCTATCTTTTTTTAAAATTGTAAGCGGCGGTAGCGCACGCACAAAAGCAAGCCATACCGCCAAGCGCCGACAGGCCGTAAACACTCATTATCAGAATGCAACCAACAATGCACAACACAGTACAGTAATACATTTTCAGCTTTGAGTGACAAACTCCTATAACAAAGAGAACAGCACTTATCATATCAACGAAAAATAAGCAATCAATTCAAACCAGACGAAGCATATGAAAAAGGAAGGGTACCCGTATAAATACGGACGCAGCACCTGACGCATAGCAACGGCTACCTGGTAAAGCTTAACTGCTAAGCTTACAATTCTAACCAAACTACTGTAGCTGTATCGTCATTCATTCGACCTAAATTGTGTCTCACATTACAATGGACCAACTTTGTTTCGATTTGGAGATGCGGCCTAAAACTTTTCTCTCCCCTTGAATTTCGAGCCTCGAATTTCAGGTGCGGCTTAGATTCGAGTAAATACGGTACTCTTTTTTAAATATCTCATTAGAAAGTTTGAATATAATAGAGGGAAATATTCCATGTGGGAAAAATATATCTAAAAACAAAGATGATGTAACTTACCAAATGAAAGCGTTGGTATGTTGATAGAGACACAAACAAACACAAACACAATATTCAAGCTTTCGCAACGCACGGTTGCTTCATCAGGAAAGAGGGAAGGAGAGGGAAAGACAAAAGGATGTGGGTTTTAAGGGAGAGGGTAAGGCGTCATCCCAATCCCGGCAGCGGAAAGACTTAACTTTGGGGGGAAAAAGGGACAGGTATACACTCGCAACCCCCCCCCCCCCCCCCCCCCCCCCCCCACACACACACGAGCAGACATATTTCTGCTTGTGTCTGTATATGTGCGGATGGATGTGTGTGTGTGCGCGCGAGAGAGAGAGAGAGAGAGAGAGAGAGAGAGAGAGAGAATACCTGTCCCCTTTTCCCCCTAAGTCAAGTCTTTCCGCTCCCGAGATTGGGATGACTCCTTACCCTCTCCCTTAAAACCCACACCCATTAGAGAGTTTATTTGATTGTCAAAGATTTTCCTTTGTGACACAGTAAAGAAAATACATTTTACATTCGCAAAACTCCTGAAATTGTCTTTAGTTCAGGATAACGATACAAGACTTTCAAACTGCAATTTTCTTAAGCAAAAACTGAGAAATCATCAACTCCACCATAGCTTTTGGCAAATACCATTGTTGTGATCACACACAAGATTCTCCTTTCAAATTACGTTAAAAATAATTTTTCTTTTTACGTCGTAATATCATACAAAAATCACAACCCGATTTCTTTGGCTATTGGTGTTTGTAGTTTTGTTTAATGCCCTTGGATCATGGACAGTAATACAGGTCAACTATTTTGTCTCTAAATCAAATGAAAGGCATTGATACAATAATTGTTGTAGAAAGGTGAAAAAAGCATTCCAACAGTCTCTTGGCACTTTCTCGACAAAAATGTTGCCAGCGCGCTGCAATATTATGAACTCTTACGTACTCAAACCTATGGTCTCTTCTGAAATTTTTCCATCTCTAATCTCTATGTAGATGCATACTGAATCAAAAAGCTATTTCATCTTTTAATGGAAAGCTTACTCAGAGTTACTCTGAAGCACTTTGTGATGCCTTTCGATGTCCATCAGATTTTCTACATCATTTTAGGAGACTTATATTAAGTCTGTTGATGTTTGTCATGAGCAATAACTTACTTCTTAATTTGTTCAGTCAAGTTGTAGCACTAAAAACACAAACAAACTGCATACTCATATTGAGATACCTATCCAATAGTGTTATCAATCTCGGTACATTGGAAGAACGTGTCTTAGATTAACAGTTTCTGTTGGCACATTGTCTACTTACATACAGTACTTCTGAATATTACAAGGGGGAGGGGGAGATTACAGGCAAATGCAGAGTTGGTTGAATTGGGCAACGTTGGTGGTGTTAAGGGCTAAGGCTGTCTGCCAACAAAGCATTTTTACATTGCACTTGTTATGCTGCAAAGTTCAATCCCAAAGTTGGTTTGTATACTGCAGTGCTTTGCTAGGCATGGTGGTGTGTCTTTACCTTTCTTCTACCTCTGAAACAACTTGTACTACCAGTTAAAAAGAGGACACACATTTCAACCAGTAATTCAAAACACTATTTAACTTGACTTACATATTTCTCATTGTCAGAGTTGAAAAAAAAGCAACAAATAACAGCAAATTATACGACCTATGGGGTACTGAACCCCAAAAATCTATGGTTTTGTAATCTGAAACTTAACCCACTGAACCCAATTTCAGGATAAACCATGTATAAGTTATTAATAAAACAGAAACTGAGCTGGAGGACAAACAATAGTTACAGAATGCTGTACATAAAGTGAACAAAGAACATGTGGTGGCGTTCTACATTATCTGTTCTTTAAGTGATGAATGATAAATAATTATTTGTATTCAAAGAGAGGAATAGTCTCTTTGGCTGCAAAAATTTATTCTTGAATAAATGTGTTTGAATGATCTACTTATTCATATAATTATTCAGTTAGAAATTTATTTGAATAGTGCAGTTCTCTGCCTACCAGTACACCTTGCACTTCCTTTCTCTTTCGCAGTGAGAGCAGTACTGTTAATGTTATTTGAGAGCCTATAGTGTACATGGACTGAAGTTTTTTATGTTGATTACAAACAAAATTGATGATTAGAATCATTTTTCCCACCCCTCCATGTAAATATTTTTCTTTTTTCTGTCTCCACAATTAAATCAATGACCATCAATAACATTCAATATTTGACTATCACTAACTTTCTTTACACATAATTTTACTCAGTCACTGTGGTAATATTTGGAGAACCCCTGGTATACAGCAAATATGTTTTCCATTGAATAGTGGTAGCTAAAAAGAAATTCTAGTTCTAAATAAAATCCAAAGTTTGGCACACCCATCAGTGCCGCTACGTTGTGAAAAAGCAATATAGCAAGCGGCAGCAAGAGAGTGCTGCATGATAGGAAATTAGGAGAGTCCAGGCTATGTGCAAAGCGAGTGTTGTGAGCAAATTCTACCCATATGAGTTTGCCACACAGATGCATTCTCTAGTGCACTAGCTCACGCTGGAAAGGGGTGAGATGTTGGTTGGTTGGTTGTTTGAGGTGTAAGGGACCAAACAGCGAGGTCATCAGTCCCTTGTTTCAAATATACTCCATTCTGCTAACGAGACATCTCAGAAAAGTCAGAACAATAAAATGGAAAAAGGGAAAAACGTAAAAGGGCAGTCATGTTGTCATTGGTAAAAACAAATGAGGGAAGTTGGCAAGAGAAACGAACCCAACACTATGCTGAAACAGCATAGGCAAGACCACCTGTGACTTAAAAGGTACAACTGCTATAATGCAGAAAGTACGTATGGGAATAGAAAGACTAACCAAGCCTTAAAAAGAAGGGGTAAAAACAGAGTAAAGGGGGAAGAAAAGAGGATTCCAGTCAGGGAGGTGAATCGGGAATCTCTGAACACTGCCTACAGTGGGAGAAACCCAAACACTCACCGCCCTGCCCCAACACCAGAGAGAGATTAAAAACTTTAAAACTGAGAATAAAAACCACTCTCCCGGAGGAAACCGAGAACCAGAGAGACCATCCGCGAATCGTCAGCCAACATCAAAGGTAAAGTGTGGGGGAGTCTGTACTTAACACGCAGAGCTAAAAGAAGGGGGCATTCAACCAAAATGTGGGCTACTGACTGGAAGGCTCCACAACCACAAAGCGGGGGTGGCTCATCACGCAAAAGAAAACCATGGGTCAGCCTGGTATGGCCAATGCGGAGACGACACAGTGTAGTCGAGTCCTTTCGGGAGAGGCGAAAGGAAGAACGCCATGGGCCTGGTGTCACCTTAATTGCACGAAGTTTATTAGACAGTGGAGTAGCCTCCCAAGAATTGGCCCATGACTGTGCGAAGTGGGATTTGATGTGAAGCCGTAAATCCGCTGCAGGAGGGGTTACGGAAAACGGGGGGTAAGTAACTGCTCCCCCAGCCAAACGATCAGCGAGCTCATTACCCGGGATACCCACATGGCCAGGGACCCAAAGGAAGTCAATAGAACAAGCAGCACGGTGAATATCAGCGAGATGGTCATGGATGGCAGAGACCAAGGGATGGCGCGAAAAACACCGGTCAATAGCAAGAAGGCCACTCATCAAGTCCGTACATAACAGAACGCGATTGTGTTGGGATTGTTTAATAAAGGTAAGGGCCCGGGAAATTGCCATCAATTCCGCAGTAAACACCCCACATGTAGGTGGCAGCAGATGATTTTCCGTTCCAACAGAGGACGTGAAAGCATACCCAGCATGATCAGCAGATTTAGAGCCATCAGTGTAAAAAACAACAGCATCCCGAAACTCCCATAAAATTTGGCGGAAAAAGGTACGGAACACCACCAGGGGGATGGAATCTTTCGGTCCGCGGCGGAGATCCATCCGAAGTCGAGGCCGAGGAACTAACCAAGGAGGGGTGGAGGGGAGGGAGCGAGGAAGACAGGACGAAGAAGGAAGCTGAAAATGACGGTAAAGAGACGCAAGGCGCAGTCCAACCGGTAAACCCGCCCGAGGGCGGGAGTCGGGTGGGCGACGTCCATGGTCTGGCAACAGGATAGAATAGGAAGGGTGAGTGGGAGAAGAACGGATAGTGAGGGCATAAGACACCAGAAGCTGGGACCGCCGAACAGAAGGGGGGGGGGGGGGGGGGATCCCAGCTTCAACCAGGAGACTATCAACAGGGCTAGTAGGGAAGGCACCGGTGGCCAAACGGATACCACGATGGTGGACTGGATCCAGCACGTGCAGTGTGGAAGGAGCAGCTGAACCATAAACTTGACAACCATAGTCCAAACGAGACAGAACGAGAGCACGATAAAGACGGAGGAGGAGGGAACGGTCCGCACCCCACGAGGAGTGGGCAAGGAAGCGAAGGACATTGAGTTCACGGAAACATCCTACCTTCAGGAGTCTGATATGGGGCAGCCAAGTGAGCTTGTTGTCGAAAAGAAGACCCAGGAAACGAAACTGTGGGACCACAGGCAATCGTTGTGCGTCGAGATAGAGCTCTGGATCAGGGTGGACCATAGTACGGCGACAGAAGTGGACCACCCGCGATTTTAAAGGAGAGAATTGAAACCCGTGTGAGTGGGTCCATGCAGAGGCACGCCGTATAGCCATCTGGAGCTGCCGTTCTGCAGATGCCATCGAGGAGGAACTAACCCAAATGCAGAAATCATCCACATACAGGGCAGGAGCAACCAAGGGACCGACAGAGGCCACAAGTCCATCGATAGCAATGAGGAAAAGAAGGACACTCAAGACAGAACCCTGTGGGATGCCCGTCTCCTGGGTCCGTGGAGAACTAAAAGCAGTACCAACTCGAACTCTGAATGACCGATGGAGCAGGAACTGGCGGATAAAAATCGGGAGTGGGCCCCGAAGACCCCACTGATGAAGGGTTAGTAAGATGTGATGGCACCAGGCCGTGTCATAGGCCTTGCGAAGGTCAAAAAACACTGCAACCAAATGGCGGCGCTGGGAAAAAGCCTGCCGAACTGCAGATTCCAAGCGAAGTAAATGATCGATTGGAGATCGTCCCTCTCGAAAGCCACACTGGTAAGGAGACAATAGATCCCGAGATTCGAGGACCCAAGTGAGCCGACGGGCTACCATCCGTTCAAGTAACTTACAAACAACATTGGTCAAACTAATTGGACGATAGCTGTCAACAGATAGGGGGTTCTTACCAGGCTTAAGGACAGGAACCACAATGCTATCCCTCCACTGAGAAGGGAAGTCACCCTGGAGCCAGATACGGTTAAACACCCGAAGATGATGTTGCCGTTGTGGAGCACTGAGATGTTGAAGCAGTTGGTTATGAATGGAATCTGGGCCAGGGGCCGTATCATGAGAAGAAGATAGAGCAGAAAGAAATTCCCATTCAGTAAAAGGTTCGTTGTAAGATTCTGGCTCACAAGTGGTGAAACATAAGGTGAGAGCTTCAGCCTGCTGTTTTTGATGAAGGAAAGCAGCTGGATAGGAGGCTGATGCTGATGCCACTGCAAAATGGGTCGCAAGATGTTCTGCGAGAACTAATGGGTCCGTACAAATGCCATCTGGGAGGTGAAGGCCTGGGAGGGTGGACTGCCGATGGCAACCTTCGAGAGAGCGAAGTGTAGCCCATACCCGTGACAGAGGGACAGTGGAACCAAGGGAAGAAACGAATCGTTCCCAACATATCCACTTGCTCTGTTTGATTAAATAACGGGCTTTAGCGCGAAGGCGTTTAAAGGTAGTAAGGCTGGCTACGGATGGGTGCCTCTTGAAGTGTTGCAAAGCTCGACGGCGATCACGGATGGCAATGGCAATGGCCGTACTCCACCACGGGACTTGCCGGCGACGAAATGGTCCAGATGAGCGCGGGACAGCAACGTTAGCAGCACGAACAATCGCGTCAGACACGTCACGTAGGACGTCATCAATACAACCCGACAAAGAGGGAGAAAACTCGACCTGTGCAGTGTATAGCGGCCAATCGGCGCGGTGGAAAGACCAACGAGGTAATCTGTCCATCGGGGAGCGGGAAGGGAGCGTGATAATCAACGGGAAATGGTCACTATCACAAAGGTCGTCGTGTGGCGACCAGTTTAATGAAGGGAGGAGAGAGGGAGAAGAAAGAGAAAGATCAATGGCAGAAAAGGTACCATGACCAGCACTGAAATGAGTAGGGGAGCCATCATTAAGAAGGCACAGGTCGTGGTCTGCAATAAATTGGTCTATAAGAAGACCTCGTCGAGATGGAAGAGCACTGCCCCACAAAGGATGATGAGCATTAAAATCCCCAAGGAGGAGGAAGGGAGGAGGAAGTTGCTGAAGAAGGGTGGTTAAGGCAGCAGGTGTAAGTGTCCTGTCAGGAGGGAGATAAAGATTGCAAACTGTGACTGCAGGGTCTAAGTGGACCCTAACAGCAACCGCTTCCAATGTAGTTTGGAGAGGAATCCACGTGCTGGCAATGTCTGTACGGACCAACGTACAAACGCCACCAGAAGCCCGCAAGGGTCCGACCCGATTTCGACAGAAAACACGGAACCCACGGAGGGTCGGTGAGTGAGCATCAGTAAAATGAGATTCCTGGAGAACCACACAAGCTGCAGAGTAGGACGAAAGAAGGGATTTCAATTCCGGAAGGTGACGATAGTAGCCATTACAATTCCATTGGAGAACCACAGAACGATGGGTGAAATGAGGGCGGAACACGCTAAAACCAGTCATACCGCAGGGTCCCCACCCGTCACCGACAAGGAGGGGGCGACATCCATGAACGACAGGTCAGAATCCGGTTGTGAAGTCGGGGAAGGGACCTCCGGTGACACCAGAGGCTCTTTGTCCCGGGACTTATGTTTCTTCTTCTTTTCAGGCTGAGAACGAGGAGGGCTGTGTGGCATAAAGGAGCCAGCTGCAGCAATATCAGGAACAGAAAGAGACCGGGTGACCTGCGGGCCCACAGCCCGCGGCTCTCGCAGTCGCCGCGCGGCAGCAGACCTTTGACCTGGAAGGTGCCGGGAAGCGGGAAGGGGCATCTCTGGAGAGGCGCCCTTGACCAGCAGACGCCGAAGGAGTGGGACACTTCTCCGGCTGGGGAGGGGGAGCAGTGCCCAGAGGAGGTGTGGGAGCTGCAGGGGAGGGGGGGAGGAGAGGGGTCCGGGATGGGGGTAAGGAAGGGGGAGGAAGGGGTGAAGATGTAACCAAGGCGTAACTAGATGTCATGGACACAGGGTGCAGTCGTGCATATTTCTTACGGGCCTCTGTGTAGCTTAAACGATCGAGGGACTTATACTCCTGTATCTTTTTTTCTTTCTTATATACTGGGCAATCTGGTGAACGTGGAGAATGACTACCATGACAATTTACACATACAGGAGGGGGAACACAGGGACTCCCCTCATGGAGTGGACGTCCACAGTCACCACAGAGAGGGTCCTGAGAACAGCGAGAAGACATGTGGCCAAAACGCAAGCACTTAAAACACCTCATAGGAGGTGGGATGTACGGCTTCACATCACAACGATACACCATAATCTTAACTTTCTCAGGAAGGGTATCCCCTTCAAAGGCCAGGATAAAGGCACCAGTATCAATACGATTATCTTTAGGACCCTTCTGAACACGCCGAACAAAGTGAACACCCCCCCGTCCGAGATTGTCCCGAAGTTCCTCATCAGTTTGAAGGATGAGGTCCCTGTGAAAAATCACACCTTGTACCATATTTAGAGACTGGTGAGGGGTAATGGACACAGGAATTGTGCCAAGATGGGTACAGGCACAAAGGGCCGCAGATTGGGCAGCTGAAGCGGTTTTTATCAGCAACGAACCCGACCGCATCTTGCCAAGGGAGTCCACTTCGCCGAACTTGTCTTCAATGTGTTCCACAAAGAATAAAGGCTTGACACTGGTGAAAGTATCCCCATCAGTCCTGGTGCAAACTAGATAACGGGGGAAAGGTTTTGCCCCTAGACGACGGGCCTGACCCTCTTCCCAGGGGGTAGCCATGGAAGGGAAGGCCGAAGGGGCAAGAGAAGCAGCACTTGAGGAATCAGTACCACGCAGAGAGACGGCCGCAGAAGAATGGCCAGAGTTTTGGACCCGTATGCGTTTCATCTGCATAGCGTCCGCCCTGATACCACCCACTCCGATCAGGGGCTCTCCTCACGGGCGCCACCCAGCCACAGCAAGGGCCGTCTGGCACGGCGGCCATTGCCGGGAGTTCCGATGCTCCAGGATGACGAGCAACCACTCCAAGGCATGCATGAGGAGGTCACAGCTCAGGTATCAGAAGTGTGATCCCTGTGTGTTCAGGGGGCTCAACCAAAAGGGTACATAGCGACCCCACCACACGGGCTGGCTACCGTGCTGGCTATGCACCCTAGCATCAAACAACGACGTGAAAGAAAAGGTGGAATGTACTAGGAGGGCGCACGTCGGAGACACTAGGTAAGGTGCTCTTCCCCAAATGGCTCACACTACGGAGGAGAAATTTTGTAATGGAGGTCAAACCCCAGAGGGGGACCAAGGAATGCCAAAAGGAGGAGACGATTACGCAACAAAGCCGGAGTATAAAACCAACAGAACCAAGAGGATAGCGGGGCCAACATAAACAAGGACACCAATAGAGGGAGAGGAGAGGGCGAGGGGAAAGGAGCATGGAGGGGAAAGGAGGGGAAGGGAAAGGAAATGCAGCCTGGGAGAGAAAGACGGCTGCAATGGCTCGGGGCCCCGTGCTCGCCACGCACGTATCCACAAAAGAGTTGTGGACCCCCTGGGGGGGGGGGGGTGAGATGTGTCTTCATGAAAGAAATAATAATAATAGTAGTAATAATAATAATAATTATAATAATAATAATACCACGACCACGACCACCACCACCACCACCACCGCCACCGCCACCACCACCACCAACAACAAAGGTTATTCTAAAGTAATGTGGGGAATGATGAGACACTGAGGAGGAGGGTTATATTGAAATGTAGTTATTTTGTGGTAAAGAGTTCTTGTTATTTGTCATCTAAGAAACAAGTTGATTAGTTCATGAGCATTTCTGTGGAAGATTTTGACAACAATGTCACTCTAGTAGTTATTGTATAATAAGTCATTAGTTTGAGAACTGGATTACACTAATAGACACAAATTGACATGTAAAATAAGGACAACATGACTTAAGGAAGAAACATGGTTGACAAAAGAACCGTATCATTCAAACATGAAACATTAGTAAAATACTACGCAGGCTGCTGCCTCTTTATTTTTTTAATTCACCAGTCATTTAAGTTAGCATTATTTTCGGTTTCACAGACTCTCAGTGCATTTAAGACTAGTGACTGATTAGTGAAAGAGGTAATATTTCTTAAGAATACCAAGCTTCTCAATATTTCCATTTGGTTCAAATCACTAACACCCACCTCAAATGCAGGAACTCTGTACTTATTAAGCAGCTCCTTATCTTCATCTCCGAGAAAAGGTAAAGTTATTTCTTTGTAATTTGCAGGAATTACATTACCAAGAGACACATTTTTAAATCCTTCACTTTGACGAATTTCATCATCTGAAAGGAAAAAAGTAAAAAGAATTTTCATCAAACAATAAATATCTCATATTCTCATCAACAATAATAAAAATTTGGGTGTGTGTTTGTACTACACAATAACACAAAATATTCTTATGAAACAGGTTTTCCTTCTCATAGGTGGGAGTAGGTGTAACGCAAGTGGAAGGAGAATGGAGTGGAGTAGAGGGAACAGATGGGAGGAATAGAATGGTAAGGTGTGTAGGAAATATTCCTCAGGGGTGGAACTTGTAGATGCATGCATGGAGCAGGTTAAAAGACAGTTACAAGGAAAATAGAAAGATAAAAGGTAAATGCAGGAAGAACATGGAGGGTAAAAAATAAGCAAAAGAGGTAATAAAAGTTTACAATGTGTGAGACATGGGAAAGTATAGAACTTAATAGGGAGTAGAGGCCAGTGTGGGGTAGGAGAGAGGAGTGGAAAGGAGAGGAGAGGGAGCTAAGAGGATAGCAGATGGAACATTGGTGCTAGTAGGTATTGAGGTCAGGATAGTTGTGGAAACAAAGAATATGTTGCAGTCAGAATTACCACCTGTGCTGCTTAGAAAGCTGATATTGGAAACTATGATGCATCATTTGAAGCCAACGATATTTGTTGCGTAGAATGCCCTGCACTGGGTAAACCATATTTGCCCTTTGCAATGGTCTGGTGTTTGATATTCATCCAGTTAGACAGTTGTTTGCAGTGAAATCCATATGAGAGGCTGCACAGTAGTTGCAACAAAATTGGTGTATGATGTGAGTGCTTTTACAAGTGACACCCCCACCCCACTCCCAAGTCCCTGTTCTCCTTTATTGGATAGGAAATGATAGCGATGGGGCTACAATATAAAGTGGTGAGTGGATGTATGGGACATGTCTCACAGCTGGGTCATATTTCATTGTTTGGGAGGATGGAGGAATACCATTTGGGGTGAAAGTGGGAAGGTTGTGAAGATGATATACTTCATTTCAGGGCATGAGGAGAAGTCGAAACCCTGGTGTAGGATAAAATTTATTTGTCCTGGTCCTTTTATTCCCGTTCTGTCTGCGGCATTTCCTACACCCATCCTAGGCAGCAGGGCCAACTGTGAAAGCAGCCATATTGTATTATTATTTTACTGTAGCTTCCTACCCAAGTATGTTAAAATAACTATTTACCTACATGAATGGCTGCCACAAAGCTGAGCGAAGATAAATAGGTCACCCGGTTACAGATAATGCTGTACAATATAATGTGGTTGTTTTAAATGGCTACTTCAAATGGTCAACACCAGCTTTCCCACACAGCACTGGTGGGAACTCTCCCAATAATGTATCCTTTCTTCCCATAACCCTACTGGCCTCAAATCTATTGCCCATTCTCCAATTATCTTTGCCCCCATTCCTCTGCTCCTCACTTTGGGAACTACAAGGAAGGTGTTTCCAGTGAATACCGTATTTACTCGAATCTAAACCGCACTTTTTTTCCGATTTTTGAAATCCAAAAAACCGCCTGCGGCTTAGAATCGAGTGCAAAGTAAGAGGAAGTTCTGAAAAATGTTGGTAGGTGCCACCACAACTAACTTCTGCCATCGAATATATGTAGCACTACACAGGCACGCTTTGCAGGCAAAAAGATAAATACTGGCGCCAAAACCTCTGCGCCAGTAAATAAATTTAAAAAAGGTGGAAAACGAGCTTTTTTTCTCCGCCCCGAGTTTCAACCACTGCATTTTCATACATTATCCAACGAAGTAAATACAAATTCCGTATTGTTCATCTTCGAACGGAGCAGCATTTCAATGTACTACGAAAATCCGACTGGCAAGACTGTTCGGGATGTTTGTCAATATGGCCAACTCTACGTTCTGAATTTTTTCCTACCTGTGAGAAGATATGGTTGCTAATAGTAACTTTTATGAATTGTGAATCACATGCAGTATTCTCTTCACCATAAGAATAATACGAATATAAACATTTTGCCATGTATTGTTTCGTGTTTGCTGCTATCTCATTTAAATCCTGTGTGCCTAATAAACCACGAAACTAGATGAGACAACAGCAAACGCGGAAGAATGTACATATCTTGTCATGTTCATATTCATATTATTCTTATGCCTAATAGTGATACAGTCAGAAATAAAGCACGGCAATTGACTAGATTTTTAAATCTAAGATGACTAATTTCTGTGCAGAATGTTATGTACTAAAAAGGCGTGTGCAAAGATTTTCAAACGGAGAAAAATTTTCGCTAAACTCTCGTTCAGAACATCTTCTATCATACACAGTCTATTATTTGGTTCTTGTTGATCCTCTTCTTTTTTCTAAAAAAAAAAAAAAAAAGGGGCGGCTGTGGCACGCACAAAAGCAACAAGGCATGCCACGAGCAGTGACAGGCCATAAACACTCATTATCAGAATGCGGCAAACAATGCATGACACAGTACAGTAATGTGTTTTCAGCTTAGAGTCATGTAAACATCTATAACAAAGAGAGCAGCAGTTATAACATCAAAGAAAAATAAGCAATCAATTCAAACCAGATGAATCACGCGAAAAAGGAAGGGTACTGGTACCCGTATAAATATGGACGGAGCGCCTGACGCACAGCAATGGCTACATGGTAAAGCATAACTGCTAAACTTACGACTCAAACCACACAACTGTTGCTGTATCATCATTCATTCAACCTAAATTGTGTCTCATATTACAATGGACCAATATGTTTCTCCCCTTGAATTTCGAGTCTCAAATTTCAGGTGCGGCTTAGATTCGGGAAAATTTTTTTTCCTTGATTTCGAGTCTCATTTTTCAGGTGCAGCTTAGATTCGAGTAAATACGGCACATCACAGAACTTTATAATCTGTTCATGAATGAAACAAGGTGAAGAGTTAGAAGCACACATCCATAACTTTTCAGCCAAGTTGTTTTAACACAACTTTCAGCTTTACAAAATCATAAAATGATTATATTTCCTTATGAAGTGCTTACTTCATGGTTTACTTTTATACACGAGCTTTACAGACTGATCAACTGGTTTCTGCCTAGCACAACATATGTCACAGAACAGTCTGTCATTGTTTTCTCTTATTGGCAACAATGTATGTGTTTAAAATGCCTTTTTGTATGCATGTCAGATAAGAATGTTGTATTACTCATTTTTAGGGGGGGGGGGGGGGGGGGGGGTTCTGCCAGTAGTAAGCAGCGAAAGGTCAATGTCTGGCATTTCAGTTGCTGAAGACTTTTTTCTGAGTAGGATTATGTCTTGGGGTAAGAAGCAACTACTTTGTATTGCAATATGTAATACAATTGTTGTTTGATTATAATGTTACAGGTGCTGCAATTTATGACACAGTTTAGTCACAGAAGGTAATTTATTGTCATGGTTTCTAATCCAGTTTTTAACTGTGTGTTACACAAGGCAGAACAGTCAATGCCATGATTCCTTCTTTTTCAGATGCCTGTCTCTGTAGGAATCCTCATTATTCTTGAGGGTGAAGAGGAAGATATTGCAACAGATGTATTTATTGAATTACTTGAAGCTAATGTGGAGTCCGATAATGATTCTGGTGAAGTGAGGAGGAAACACAGATAATCTTGGACAAAGGCAACTTCAGACTGATGCAGAAGTGGTTTTAACCAGCAAAAATAGGTTAGGTTATGAACCTGAGAATGATTGCTCTATTGGTAATAAAATGCTAACTCAGATGAAACAGAATGGCTGCAAATATTAAAATTTGTAATCACAGACTGGAGAAGGGAGGCTCTGACAGTGATCAGAATAAATGTAGAAGCTTGTCTCCAGATCAGTGCTTTGAAATGTTTTGGAATGATGAAATAATTAAATTTCTCATCACTGAATTAAAAAAAAAAAAAAAAAAAAAAAAAAAAAAAAAAAAAAAAAAAAAAAAAAAAAAAAAAACTTAGTTTGTTGAAAATATAAAAGGTTTTCTAGGAATTCTAATTCTCTACCTAGCAGATGTTACTGAACTTGGGGCTGGACATGAGAAATGGAATGGTGTACAGCTTGAAGACGAGAGTCAGATTGGACAATTATAATTCACGTGAAAAACACAAATCGATGTAAGTTACAAAATGCGAAAATTCTGCCAACTAACAGATATGATTAAAAAATAAATAAATAAATAATTAAAAATCTCCCCCCCCCCCCCTCCCTCCACTTCTCAACCTGCGGAAGATTTGGATTATGATGATAGCATGATAAAGTATTTTTTCAGGCACGTATGGAAACAATTTCTAAAAGGGAAATCCATTAGATGTGGGAACAACGCATGCCACCTAGACACAAACATGGATTATCTAATAGATTTTCAAATATACCAAGGGCATGAGCCATAAAAGGAAAAAATGCATGAGAAAACATTTGGATAATGTGCTGCACCTATGGTTCAAACGACTAATTCACTTTCTGAAAAATAGTAAAAATCTGCCTATAGGTTCTCTTATCATTCTGTTTGCATAACAAACATTGCTGGTTGACCTAAAGTAACCAGGTTATTATCCCACTGGGACTGTTCGCAAGAATCAACTGTCTAAGGAATGACAACATATATCCTCTACGACAATGTTAAAAAGGGATATGAGAGGATATTTTGACCACAAGAGCAACAGAAAAGTGGAATGATCATTACCAGTTGAATAGATAATTCTGCAGTAAGAACTGCTTTGACCAGGCATGGCATGAATCCATCAGATAAATAACTGAATTGTCATACTATAACTGCACGTTATTGGAGACTACAACAAAAATATGGGGGGATCGAGTGACTGGATGAATATGTAGTTACATATTGTGAGATATTAGAAGAAAGAAATGGTGGAGGCCAATTTTTGCGTGGATACTGGATGGCTGTGTACATTATGGGTGGATTCTCTACAGAAAGATGGGTGTTAATAAATCACAGTTGCAGTTTCGGTGCCTATTGTGAAATGTTACTGGATTTTCAATGCAACAATCTCTACAGGTTCTGAATGTCTGTCAGATATAATGGGAGGGAGGTGGGGGGGGGGGGGGGGAGGGGGGAATCTCTGGTAGCTATGGTGCCACAGAAGAAATCATTTCAGGGAGAATGAGTTAAAATTATGTGATTATGATCTGTGCAGCCCCCCCCCCCCCCACTCAGTCCCCCTCCTCCCCCATCTCACTCACATATCCCATGTATGTAGGGACATTTTTCTTTCCTGAACAGCATAGGGATCACATTACAATGCCTGGCTCAATCTTCAATAAAATAAATACAACGTAACACAGTTGTTTTTAATATATCTATATTATTTTTGTTGAAGACAAACAAATAAATAATTTTTCTGTTAGGATGTTTCTTTTACTCTTCTTTAAATGGTAATATAATTTGTTTATTTCAGCCATCCACTTTGACTTGGGCCAGTAACTACATGTTTACACAAATATATAAAAACACTGTCTATGTTAAAAGATGTAAATGACTTCTTACAGTTAGGGATGTTGATTCCGGCTGGGACTCCACTCCCCGAAAATGTTAGAACATCAAGAGAAGTGAAATCTGGTCTCAAAAAAGTATCCTTTTCAAATGCAGCAGGCCATGGCAACTCTGTCAGAAGACCTTCAGCTCTTCGCACTAATTCAGAAAATTTTGAGGACATTTCTTTATTCACCATGGCAACAAAACCTTCAAATTCTCCTCGCATCCCTGCCGGGTCACGATAAGTTTCTATGAAACCTATGTACCTAGAAAAAGAAAGTTAACACTGATTACAAGATAGTTTCATTGAGTATGGTTAAGTTCAGTAATATTAAATCAATTAAGCACATAAAATAAGTACCTTCTACATAGCATTTGTTTAGTTCTTAACATGTTGTAGATGAATGCTGCAGCTCCTAAGTCACACAGATTATACTCTGAGAAAATTAGTGACTTAGGACCTATACTGGCCATTTCTCAGATTTGTAAATATAATCCAATGTCTGTCTTATGTCTGTCATCTGTACAAAGGTACTGTATATTGCTTGTACTATCACAAAAAAAAAAAAAAAAAAAAAAAAAAAAAAAAAAAAAAAAAAAAAAAAAACCCCACAGATGGCTGCACCTGTTGTTTGTATTGGCAAGAAAGGAAAAATGGACAATATTGTGTGTTACTTTGCTTTGAAATGTTCACAATCACTTAGCTGTAATGAATGATACCTTACTAGGTAAAAAGCAGTGCAAATGACTTCGATTGTGGTCTGCCATATGCTTTGTATATACAGAGTGTACGTGAACTCTGGGAACACTTTCAATTATTTATTGCACAAGAACTGAACATTGTACAGATGTCACACATATTACAGTTTGAAGAGAAACTCTTAACGTTGGTTTTTTTTTTTTTTACAAACATTCGATATGCGAACCAAGAGTGATGTCAATATGGTAATCAAATTCTTGCCATAACCGTCCCAGTATGGCATCATCATTGACTGCGGCAGTCACTTCCCGTATTTTCTCCCGGAGCTCTGCTATATCACGTGGTAGAAACAGTACATACACCAGATCTTTAATGTGCCCCCACAGAAAAAAGTCACACGAAGTGAGATCTGGCGATCGGGGAGGCCATTTCATGAAACAGCTGTCCCCTTCTGTAGCAAGTCCGGCCCATCGATGCAGCAACTCTGTGTTCAGGTACCCACGAACCTCACAATGAAAATGGGGTGTAACCCCATTCTGCTGAAAGATGAATGGAGAGTCTAATCGCATTTGAGGCAACAGCCATTGCTACAACACATAAAAGTAGGAATATCCAGTGACAGTGCTCTCGGCGAAGAAGAATGACCCGTACAGTTTTCGACATGACAAGACACAAAAAAATATTTACCTTTGGGGAACCATGTTCAAATTCAATGCATTTGTGTGGACGCTTTGTACCCCAGATTCGACAATTATGCCTTTTCGCTTTCCCATTAAGGTTCAAAGTGGCTTCGTCACTAAAAATTAAGTGATCAATGCCATCCCCATCCTCATTCAATTGTTGCAACTGCGAACAAAATACAAAACACTTGTCTTGTCGTCGTCATTGAGTTTCTGCACCAACTCCAATTTGAATGGTTTCATAGACAGCTTCTGTCGCAGGACTTTCCACACTGTCATTGGTGCCATTTCAAGTTCAAGGGATGCACAATGCACATATTTCTTTGGACTCCTTATGAATGTCTCTTGTACGTGCTCCACATTCATTTCACTCACACTGGGACGTCCGCTTCTCTTTGCCGGACACAAGCAACCCATCTTAATGAATTTGTTGTGCCAGTGGTAAATGGCCTTACTTGTTGGTGGCTTCTTACTGTACTTGGTTCTAAACATCCGTTGAACAGCTGTAGCACACCGAACTTCAATACATAGAAAGCTTGCCCCACACCTGAACTCACCATGTTTGCGACTAGAGCTGACTATCGGCAAATTACCTAACTACGCTGTGGTGGTATACATGAAAAGAAACTATGTATGATATCTGTACAATGTTTGGTTCTTGTGCAATAAATAATTGAAAGTGTTCCTGGACTTAATGTACACCCTGTATTATGTACACCCTGTATTTACAATATGGCCTTAAGTGATGGGAAGATGAGGTTTTTGTAGAACAACTATTTCAGTGCTTTACGAAAAAAATTCTAATTTTGAAGGTAGTGATGGAAACCTATTTGTTTCACACATTTTTCTTCTGTGAGTGTAAATATTGTCTACAGAACAGCAGAAAGCTGACAACAAAACACAATATATCCGTCACGACAAAATTAGGAACAACAAGTGAGGAGAACTGACCCTACAGTAGAACATCAATTATCCAAAATAGTTGGGGGGACAGGGGCGTTCAAAAAACCGGTTTATTTGAACAATCAAACTGTATGCTTTTAAATTTATCAGTTTACCTATAAACGCTAAATATATTTATAATAATGTGATTGTTTTATTGTTACAAAGACACATACAGTAAGAATGTATGTATTACAGCCTAGTAGATGTTGAATTGCAGACAGGCACAACAAACAGCCTGCTAAAGTAGTAAGCTTTTGGACAAAAGGCCGCCTCCTGAATTAGATGACATACACAAACACAATCATGCATATACAACTCACACACACATGGCTACAGTCTCTGGCTGCCAAGGCCACACTACAAGCAACAGGGCAGGGTGGGAGAAGCAATCTTTGTGGAGGGGCTAAGGAGGAGGCTGGGCGCGGAGGGGGAGGAATTGCAGGGCAGGAGTGTGAGACAGTAATGTGCTGCTTGTGGGAGCATACAGGGATGTGGTAGGGAGAGGGTATTGCAACAAAGTGCAGGTGGGAGGTTAGACAGAGGGCAGGGGTGAGAGGAAGGGGAGGGGAGGGGGAAAGGAGAAAAGTAACATGACTGTGGGTGCAATGGTGGAATAGAAGACTGTGTAGCACTGGAGTAGGAACAGGGAAGGGGTGAAGGACAGTGACTAACGAAGGCTGAGGCGAGGAGGGTTATGGGAACATAGGATATATTACAGGGAGCGTTCTCACCAGCACAATTAAAAAAAGCTGGTATTTGTAGGAAGGATCCAGATGACACATGCTGTGAAGCAGTCATGAAAGCAAAGAAAGTTGTGCTGGGCACTGTGCTCAGCAGCTGGGTGGTACAACTGTTTCTTGGCCACAATTTGTCAGTGGCTATTCATGCAGACAGACAGTACATTGTTTGTCATGACAATGTAGAATGGAGCACAGTGGTTGCTGCTTAGCCTGTGGATCACATGACTGGTTTCACAGGTAGCCCTACCTTTGGTGGGATAGGTGATGCTTGTGACCTGTCTAGAGTAGTAGTTGGTGGGAGGATGCATGAGACAGATATTGCGTCTAGGTCTATTACATGGATATGCTGGAAGGCAAGGGGGTTGGGAGCATGGGTTGGGTAAGAACAGACGAGGATACTGTATAGGTTCAGTAGGCAGCGGAATATCACTATGGGAGGTGTGGGAATTTTCCATTGTCTAAACGAAAAATATGTAATACCTATGCACTTCTCATGTAGAGTTCATATGTACATAATTAACACTTAAAAAATCCTTAATATTGAGCTGTCTAGGAAAGCCTACTAACGTAACAGCTACGTCACACACTTTATCTTGGTTCTCAAACCAGCACAAGGCAGTATCTAAACAAGGCAGTATCTAAACATGTAAATGCTTCAAAAGCAGCCAGTATATTTTCATCTTCATTTTCTGGACCACTAGTTTATGAGGTGCTGGTAGCATCAGCTTTATCAGTGATGAGGTTTACATAATTTCGCTACCCTGCAATATTTGGTGCTCTGGATCTGTATTGTTGACACTCATCCATTCTCTAATCCTTCATCATCCTCAACACATTCACGGGAAATGAGTTTTTAACATATTGAGCATTTCTGACAAGTCATTCTGTTCATATAGAATTTCTGACATACCCAAAATTTTATTCCAGGCTTTTTTCAAATTTTTTTCTTTACAATGTGCCATGCTACTCTGATCACATAGGACACATGTTTCAAATTAATATTTTTATGATTTCTTAACAGAATTTCTTTACCCTCCTCCTCTTTCTAATAATAATTTACATAACAATTCTTAATTGTGATCTGTTTGGTGTAAACCACTTGCAGATTCGTGTTCTTGACAAGCTTCATAGTTTTATGACTTGTTGACCCAGCATTAGAATAAAGTGAGAACTTGATGGCAAATTCACCTTTCTCCAACTTTTTATTAATCTCAACCATATTATACACACACAGTCTCTGGTTGCCGAGGCCAGACTGCAAGTAACAGCGCATGATGGGAGAAGCAATCAGGTGGCGGCGGCAAGGAGGAGGCTGGGGCAGGGAAGGGGAGCGATAACAGGGTACAGGGAGGAGGATGGTAAAGTGCTGCTTGTGGGAGTGTACTGGATGAGGCGGAGAGAGGCTATAGCAGCTAGGTGCAGTCGGGAGATTAGATGGAGGACGAGGGGTGGGAGAGGCAGAAACGGCGAAAGTAAGAAGACTGAGTGCATTGTTGGGATAGATGGTTGTGTAGTGCTGGAATGGGAACAAAGAAGGGGCTGATGGGTAAGGACAACGACTAACGAAGGTTGAGGCCAGGAGGGTTACGGGAACGTAGAATGTATTGCAAGGAGAGTTCCCACCTGCACAGCTCAGAAAAGCTGATACTGGCAGAACGATCCACAGGGCACAGGCTATGAAGCACTCACTGAAATGAAAACATCCTGTTGGGCGGCATGCTCAGCAATGGGATGGTCCAGCTGTTTCTTGGCCGCAGTTTGTTGGAGGCTATTTATGTGGACAGAAAGCATGTTGTTTGCCATGGCCATGCAGAATGCAGCACAGTGGTTGCAGCTTAGCTTTTAGATCACATGACTGGCTTCACAGGTAGCCCTGCCTTTGATGGAATAGGTCATGCTTGTGAATGGATAGGAGTAGGTGGTGGTGCTTGTGGGAGGATGTATGAGACAGGTCTTGCATCTAGGTCTATTACAGAGATATGAACTGTGAGGCAAGGTGTTGGGAGCAGGGTTGTATTGGGATGGAAGAGGATATTGTGCAGTTTCAGTGGGTGGCAGAATACCACTATGGGAGGGAAGGATAGTGAGTAGGACATTCCACATTTCAGTGCACGATGAGAGGAAGTTGAAACCCCGAATCAGAACATGATTCAGTTGTTCCAGTCCTGTGTGGTACTGATTCATGAGGGGAATGCTCCTTTGTAGCCAGATGGTTTGTTTCAATGAGAGCCAGCTGAATGACGCCCTTGCTGCCCAGTGTTAATGTTCTACATGAAGCAGATGAAAATCATGCAAATTACAATATGCAGAAGACGAACTGTTGACTGCGAAAAGTAAGAGTCTGGTGCAAAATGGTTCAAATGGCTCTGAGCACTATGGGACTTAACATCTGAGGTCCTCAGTTCCCTAGAACTTAGAACTACTTAAACCTAACTAACCTAAGGACATCACACACATCCATGCCCCAGGCAGGATTCGAACCTGCGACCGTAGCGGTCACGCAGTTCCAGACTGAAGTGCCTCGAACCGCACGGCCACACCGGCCGGCAAGAGTCTGGTAAGGCTGAAAACACTACTGATGTTAATTTTAACAGTTAGTATCCAAACTTTGACAATTAGCTTCTTTGTAGTCTGTTTTATTACAGTTACTAGACATCAAGGATCAACACAAAGTTCCAGCGATACATTTCTTCTACAGTAACCCATTAAACAAGTTTCTACATGCTTGTGTGATTAATGCGTTGTGGGCAAAGCAATTACATGCTTACTGAAATGAACAGCTGTAAGGCTTAATTTACATTACAGGCTCTGACAACTGCTTTTTTAAAATGGGTTGTCTGAGTGAGACCATATCAGCTTGTGGAATACCCCACCTGTCGGTGCCCAAAGCTTCTTTTCAATGAAAACCCCATTGTTATGTTGAATGTTTTCTTTAGGAACTTTAAGCTGCAATAAGTTATCCTCTCTCATTTCCCAAGAGCTGAACATTGAATCATAGTTCTCTCTCTATGGTATCTGAAACTGTAGCAGAGGGAACGTTTTTCAAGTCCTAAACTAGGTGTCAAGTGGTTGATACACATACAATATTTCGACTGACAACAGTTCAGCCATCTTCAAGTGAGTGTTCTGCACTCGAGGTTGTTGGTTCACACTGTTAACTTTATTCCAAAAACTAGTGAGAAGGCTCATGCACAAAGGCAGCCGCTGCGCGAGTGACTTCTATCTAGCTTCACACCCTGTTCAAATATTGCTCCATCTATGGTGCACAGGTGCATATCTAATAATGATACCACATGCACATTGGTCATTAGTAATCAAAATGTTTCCATTCTGAAGATGTCAGAGAAATCACCAGGTCTCACACCTTATCCAGTTGAAAGCCACCACACAATTAATATCTTCTGTCAAACATATTTCCACCGATTCCTTAATAATTGAATCCTCGAGGGATCTTGTCAAGGACAAGGTTTCTGTGACAGAATATCCATGTAATCTCCTTTGGGAACACAATGCTCGGCTATGACAAACTTACTGGGCTGTGAAATGGGGGTGTGGCGACAATGTTCAACACACCTTTCACAGAATATGCATGCTGTCTGATCAATGTAGGTTTCACTGATGAATTCTTCTCGGGTTATCAGCCGAGTGGTGGTGACGTCTTGTCACAACATTTCAATGAGTTTTGTACCCATCATATTCTGGTGAAGTGTCGGGATGCTATGTTCTGCACATCTATATAGCTGCTTGGCCGTTGTCCATTACTGTAGGCCGGCCAATCACGTTCCTCTGGAAGGGGGTACCGCATCGGCAGTGGTGGGGGGACCGCGGTGCGGCGTCATGAACTGGTGGCTATCCAATCTGTCTGCGGATGCTGCTGCCTTCAGATTCGAGCATTCCCGACATATTTTGTCAATTGTGGGATTCCACACTGCACTGAGCTGAAAACCACTATCCCTGTTTACTAAATTGTTGTGCAGACATATCTCCACTGCCTCTTTGAAGATCAAGTTCCAGAAATCGTTGGCGCTGCACAGCTTCTTCGTTTTTTCGAATTCAAAGGTGTCCCCCTCAATAATGCTATGTTCTGCTACTGCAGACTTGTTTGTCTGTCCTAGTCGTACATTCCTGATGTGTTCAGTACAGCGCTGGGAGATACATCGTTGTGTCTGCCTGATATATTCCATCCCACAATTGCACTCAACAACTGTAAATGCCTGGCGACTGCAACCCCAGCTGGTATTTGGTTGAGTCAAGTATACCTTTGACATTTTTTCAGTGCACAAAACAAGGTAGTTTTTCATGCTTCTTTAATAGTCTAGCGATCTTGGCTGTTGGCGGTCCAGCAAACAGCATAAACACCACATGTTTTGTTTCGTCTTGTTCTGATTTCTCCTCCCGCCTCTTGTCTGCACGCAAGATGTGTCTTATTTGTGGCTCAGTGTAGCCATTCTTACGGAAGGTTTCCTGCAGATGTGATAACTCACACTGCAAACTCTCACTGTCACAGATCAACCTGGCTCTTTGTACTAAGGTGTTCAGAACAGTTACGTTGTGCTGGATGGTGGCAACTCCGAGCATTGAGATATAAGTCCGCATGTGTCTTCTTCCTGTAGACTGAGTGTCCCAACGTACCATACAGATTTTTCTTAATCAAAATATCCAAGAAAGGAAGGCAGCCATTCTCTTCTACCTCCATGGTGAATCTCATGCTGTCATGTATGCCACTGATTGTGTAGGAACTCATGTAGTTTTTCCTTGCCATGGGGCCACACTACAGAAGACTCGTCTACATATCTGTGAATACCTTTGGTTTATGGCGGGCAGTGTTCAGTGCCATATCTTCAAAGTGCTCCATGTACAAGTTGGCAATACCTGGGGCCAAGGGGAACCCATCGCAACACCATCTGTTTGTTCATAGAATTTCCCACCACATTTGAAGTATGTTTTGGTTAACACAAGACTAAAGAGTCAGAGTGTCTTCATCGAAGTGATCTTCGAGTATAGCTAAGGAATCATCCAGCAGCACCCGGATGAAAAGAGAAGTGACATCAAAGCTGACTAGTAGATCCTTCTCGTCCAGGCGTAACCCTTCGAGTACCTTAAATTCGGTTGAGTTCTTGACATGGTGAGTGGTTTTAACGGCTGCGCTAGGTGCTTGGCTACACCATACGTCGGAGAATTTATGGTGTTCAATATAGGACGTCGTGGGACATTCTCCTTATGGATCGTCGGGAGGCCATACAGTCGTGGTGCAGCCGGTGCCCGACGGTTGTCGATCTTCTGCCAGTAATCTTCTGGCTTCAGTAGGACTGTCGCATTCCCTTTGCCTGCTGCTAAGACCACTATACCCTTGTCATCACGAAGGTTCAACAGTGCCTTGCATTCTTCTGCCGTAATGTTGTTCTTTGGCATTCTTGCTTTCTCGAGTACCCTGCTGGTCTCCCTCCTCACTTCCTCGGCTGCTCTCGGCGGGAGTCCACATATGGCTTGCTCGACATTGCTGATGTCACATTTTGGTAACGTTCCTGGAGTCGAAAAAACAAAGACGCTGTGCAGCACCAATGGTTTCTGGGACTTGACCTTCAAAGAAGCAGTGGAGATTTGTCTGCACAGCAATTTAGTAAACAGGGATAGCAGTTTTCAACTCAGTGCAGTGTGGAATCCCACAATTGACAAAATATGTCAGGAACTCTCCTGTCTGAAGGCAGGCAGATTGGATAGCCACCAGGTCATGACGAAAATGTCCATTTTTATAACACGACAGAATATAATTCACAAAATGCCAATATAAAATGCCTCTTAGGCCTACCAAAAGCAAAAAGCTTTATGTTAGGAAATAGTTTCACATTTCATTCATACACACCAGCTTCTCAAGCACAAGATTGAATAGTAGTATTATGAAATGTTTATATAAATTTGGAATCGTCTTACTCTTCCCTAATTTGTGTGATGCCCCTGTTTCTTCTCCTTCCTCGTTCTAACAATCTTGTAATCACCAATTCTGCAGCTATTCCTACCATTGTCAAAATTTGTTCGCCGATTAATTTCACACCCTGCCAGAAGCCCAGGTTTAGTTACCTCGCGATTGTTTTCCGGTTAGGCATTATTACGTGTTCGTACAACACGTTTTCCGGGTTACTTCCAAAACAGAAGTTGCGGCTGCTAGCTGGGAACTGTACAACTGGTCCTTAGTAGTGTAGCGACCTGGGCAAAACTTTTCTGTCAAAATTTTATTTTCTTGGGTACACCGAGAAGATAGTACGTAATCTTGCTCACCTGTTATTCCTGTCAGCCATTTATTTCCATTCTGGTTGTCTGAATCTACGGTTTTCGCTAATAATTATAACAGAGCTGATCATTTGCAAACCCAATCAACTACATAATCAGACAGCGATTGGCATTCATCCGTTCAGCTTTACTCCGCTCAGCTCGTATACCCCCAACCCCTTTAGTCTGCAGAAAGTTTATTTCTAGATGTGACAAGGATTCTCCTGACAGATACATCACGTACACTATGCATGCTTTCAAAAATCAACTTATGATTCATTCAGAAATCAACGTAAAATGTGTTCAAAAACCAACAGGGAAGCGTTTCAAAATAATCGATAGACAAACGTGGGCTGGATGCTAGGCGCTTTGTGAAACAAGTTTTTTTTCCCTCCAGAATATGACTTTGGCGCCCCCTTTTCCCGGTAGCAACTAGCCGCTTGCTGCGACTGCTTGCACAGGCAATAGCCACATTCCTGTAGCCAGAAGAAGGAGAATCTACTGCTCAAACGTGACTCGACCGCACATGCGCCCGCTCGTAACTGCTAAAACGAATCTAATGTAAACAGTTGTGACTTCACGCTCGTCAAGGGCAATTTGTTGTTATGAAGCATTGCATAGTCTTCCTAAAGCCTGCTCTTATCTCACTGGGAGAGAAAAAAAAAAGCATTCCAAGAAGATTGCATTGAAATACATTCCACTGTACGTTACCACCAATCCTCGTAAATACTTGGCCAATTTGTGTGTTATGCGTTGTTTGCTGCCAAACTGTTAAACGAAAGAGAACCTTTGTCGATGTTAACAAAATTTGTTTTCTATAGAAACTTTAAAACAACCACAAAATTGTAAAAATGTGGCATTTATAATGTCAAGAAAATTATTGCTACCTCTGCTTTTACAGTGAATATCAGCCCGAAATGTGTAAATCATTAACTGTAAAATAATAAAAGTATCTAATTTTAATATGAAGTTTTCATGTATGCCTTAGAATTCCTTCCTCAAAATTTATTTGCAAACCCAAATTCTCCTTTGCTATTCCTTTACATACCTTTTATGAAAATATTAATAAATACAGTGTACTGAACGGGAGTTGCTAGTCTCCTATCGAGCGGCTCCCCAGGCGGCGGATAGGGGGATGCTCACCATATATGGTGGGTACCGGGAAAATAAAATACCAAGGGCCTGGTGGTTCCACATGTGTGGCGGTACCCCAAAAGTGTTTGTTCCACTAGTGGTGGCTGACAGAATATACCTCAGAGCTAACAAACTTGAGAGTTAACTTCGTCGTCCACTAGGGTAATCCCATACGCACACTTGTTGGACTCAACATGAAGAGAAATATCAACAGAAATAACACCCCAGGTGGAAACCAAACCACCCCCAGTCATGATGGGGCAAGCAGGTCATTGGATTCTGGGAACCCCACCTTTATGTACTTCGCTACTACTTACCTCACATAAACAAGAACAGAAAAAGAAAAGAAACATCACTTACCTAGCTACAGTGAACATGAACTCCCTGTTAAAGGTTGGTAAACTCAAACGCACCCTTGATGTGTTGGAGAAGAATAACATCATGACAGTGGCATTACAAGAGACTCAGTTCCCAGATGAGGATGCAATGGAACCCCAATGATACCAGATCTATACAGGAAAACCAGGTGAAAGAGTGATGATGAAAGTTCCACACCTGGGTACTGACTTTGTTGTACATCATAGAATGGTTGACCATGTTTTAGAATATGTATCTTCCAATGGCAGAACCTCCTCATTATCCTTGAGGTCCCGCAATACAGCATACACAATAGCTAACTTCCATGCGCCTACAAATGAAATCAATAGGAAACGTGGAAGCAACAGAATACTACTGGAACACACTTGAAGAGACCCTACACAAGATCCCTAACCACCACACCATTATACTCATGGGTTACTTCAACGCACAAGTTGGCAAGGAAAAGAAGTACTGCAGGATAGTAGGCGGTTACCCAGCATACAAGAGGACCAACAGAAATGAGTGCCTCAGACCTTTGTGACAACTACAACCTGGCCATAAAATCAACTGCATTCAAGCAACTACTAAGGAAGGCTATGACCTGGAGGAATCCAAATCACATGCTGGGTGAGTTTCAGATAGACCACGTGGCTATTGACAGGAAATGCCACAAGAAATACAAAATGCCAAGGTATTGAGGGGAGCAAAGCTTGATGGAGAAATCAAGGTAAATGGTGAGTGTGTGTTTCATTAAGACCACTGTTATTTTATTTCAATAAAACAAAACACATTTGTGATAAAAATATGCATTTCCGTGGAGTCACAAGACAAATTTAAAATACAACCAACATTACAGGTAAACAGTAATAAAATGTTGGTTCTCCTACGTTTGTTACAGTTGGTTATTAGTCAATGTGTTATGTCTATTATTTTACAGGTATTGTGTGATTTTTTTCTTTTGAGAAATAAATGAGTACGCATCATACAAACTGCCAGCGACTGCCACAACTTTCTTCTTCTTATCGTCCATACTTTCTAAGAGATAGACTATCTTTGAAGTACTAAAATGTACTAGAATAAATAAAATGTCTATTAAACACCACACTGTACAATGTACTTGCAGTGAGACAGTCGCAGTACCTGAAATCCATCGCCCACAGCCTCTGGCCTGCTAACGAGCACTGCAGTCTTGGGTCCTTGGATAAACCATGAAAATCTGACAGATTATGCAACACACAAATGGACCCGAACTGCAGGCAAATCAGTGAGACTATATCCGATGGGCAGGGCTTGCGCGTTAGTGTGAAATGATGGGCTTCAGATCTGCAGGCCCAATCCATTACAGATACCCACAGAAATGGACTGCAGTTTTGGCCAGTCATGGAAATCCACTAATGTGGCGAGCTTTTCAATGTCACAGACACCATGTCGATGAAACGACACTGCATTGATAAATCCATGCAACAGATAACTTGCGCAAATACTCTGAGAATCAGTATAATGAGTATAGGTAGCAACTTACCGTAAAGATGATGCTGAGTTGGAGACGGGCACGTAGAAAAGACGATCATACTCTCACAACTAAATTTTCGGCCATAGCCTTTATGAGAACACAAGAGCATACACACATACACTCAGACACAACCAATGCATACATGACTGTCATTTCTGGCCGTTGCATCAATAATCTCTGAGAATCAGACCAAAACAAACCACTCCTAACGCCTCCCTGCCTCTCGTCGGCAAGAAGTGGTGGCAGCACTAACTGCAAGCTAAGATGAGTGGTAGGACAGGGAGAAGCGGTAAGAATGAGGGAGTAAGAACGGGGCACACATACTCAGTTAAGCCGAGCCAGTAACGATGCATGACATCTCAGTAAACAAACCATTTCATCCACTGCGACAAAAAATGAGATTTTTCCCAGTTTTTTTATTTTCCCTGATACATTTGAAATTTCCTGATTACCACAACTTGTGGCAGCCCTGGGTGATCCCTTGATGCCTTAGAAGGTATCCTACCAACCAGTCCCTCCTAGTCAAGTTTTGCTACAAATTCCTCTTCTCCCCCCCCCCCCCCTCCCCTCCCTCCCAATTCTATTCAGTACCTCAGTACCTCCTCCTCAGTTACATGATCTAACCATCTAATCTTCAGCATTCTTCTGTAGCATCACATTTCAAAAGCTTCTACTCTCTTCTCGTCTACACTGTTTATCATCCATGTTTCACTTCCATACATGGCCACAATTCATTCCATTACTTTCAGCAAAAGAGTTCCTGAAACTTAAATCTAAACTTGATGTTAACAAATTTTTCCTCAGAAATGCTTTCCTTGCCATTACCAGTCTACATTTAATATCCTCTCTACTTTGACCATAATCAGTTATTTTGCTTCCAAATAGCAAAATTCATCTACTACTTAGTGTCTCAAATGTTCAAATGTGTGTAAATTCCTAAGGGACCAAACTGCTTAGGTCATAGGTCTTTAGACTTACACACTACTTAAACTAACTTCTGCTAAGAACAACACACACACCTATGCCCGAGGGAGGACTAACCTCCGTGACATGACTCCTCAAACTGCACGGCTTTAAGTGACTCATTTCCTAATCTAATTCCCTCATCATCACATGATGTAGTTTGACTACATTCCATTATCCTCATTTTGATTTCGTCAAAGTTCCTCTTATATCCTCCTTTCAAGACACTGTCCATTCTGTTCAACTGCTCTTCCAGGTCCTTTACTGTTTCTGACAGACTTACAATGTCATCGGCAAACCTCAAGGTTTTTATTTCTTCTCCATGGACTTTTGTTCCTACTCCAAATTTTTCTTTTGTTTCCTTTACTGCCTGCTCAATATATGAATTGAATAACATTGGGGATAGTCTACAACCCTGTCTCACTCCCTTCTAAACCACTGCTTCCCTTTCATGTCCCTCGACTCTTATAACTGCCATCTGGTTTCTGTACAAATTGTAATTAGCCTTTCGCTCCCTGTATTTTACACTTTCCACCTTCAGAATTTGAAAGAATACTCCAGTCAATATTGCCAAAAGTTTTTTCTAAATCTACAAATGCTATAAACGTATGTTTGCCTTTCCTTAACCTACATTCTAAGGTAAGTCGTAGAGTCAGTATTGCCTCGCCATGTTCAAACATTTCTGCAGATTCCAAATTGATTTTCCTCCAGGTCGGCTGCTATCAGTTTTTCCATTCGTTTGTAAAGAATTTGTGTTAGTATTTTGCAACCGTGACTTATTAAACTGATAGTTCAGTTAATTTTCACACCTGTCGACAGCTGCTTTCTTTGGGATTGGAATTATTATATTCTTCTTGAAGTCTGAAGGTATTTCGCCTGTCTCATACATCTTGCTCACCAGATGGAAGGGTTTTGTCATGGCTGGCTCTAACAATACTATCAGTAGTTCTAATGGAACGTTGTTTACTCCTGGGGCCTTGTTTCGACTTTGGTCTTTCAGTGCTCTGTCAAACTCTTCATGCAGTATCATATCTCCCATTTCACCATCATCTATGTCCCCTTCCCTTTCCATAATATTGCCCTCAAGTACACTGCCCTGTACAAACCCTCTATATTCGCCATCTTTCTGCTTTCCCTTCTTTGCTTAGGACTGATTTTCCATCTGAGCTCTTGATATTCATACAGTTAGCTCTCTTTTCTACAATGGTGTCTCTAATTAAAGGTGTCTCTACGTCCTTACATTTGTCCTCTAGCCATCCCTGCTTACCTATTTTGCACTTCCTGTCAAACTCATTTTTGAGACGTTTGTATACCTTTTCACCTGCTTCACTTACTTGACTTAATTCCTTTGAACCCCTATGGGGGCATTGGGCATCCAAGAGAACATGCCATCTGTCTCTGTCTTTTGCCATTTGCCTCAATTCTGTCCAGGTCTTGCCAACTCTCTTTCCTTCCCCTTCCACTGACCTCTTCCACGTGCCCCTAGGTCTTCCTCTCTTCCTTGTTCCCTGCAGATTCCATTCCAATGCTTTTTTCTTGAGGGCTCCATCTAGTTTTCTCAATTTGTGCCCCAACCACCCCCACTTTCTCTCTCGTATCTGGTCTTCTATAGGTACCTGGTTTGTTATTTGCCTGAGCTCCTCATTACACGTTTTTTCTGGCTACCAGACATTCATGATGTGTTGGAGACATCTATTTATGAAGCTCTGTAACTGGGATGTTATCTTTTTATCCATTTTCCAGCTTTCACTGGTGTACAGAAGGACAGCCTTCACATTTGTATTAAAAATACGAATTTTTGTTTTGTAGCTGATATTTCTATTTTTCCATGTTGGATACAACTGTATGAAGGCAGCATTTACCTTTTTAATGCAGTTTTTCACATAAGCTCCATCTCCATCATCTTCCATCACTATACTACCCAGATACAGGAATGGGTTGACAGTCTCCACTCGCTGCTCCCCTATTAACAGTGGCACCTCTCATGTTCCCTGAATTTACTCTCATTTCCTTTGTTTTGCTTATATTTATCTTGAGATGAGCAGTCTCTGCTTCTTCTTTAAGCAAATTTAAGTTAGCTTGCCTATCAGTCAGCCTTTGCACTAATAAAACTATATCGCCTGCAAAATCCAAATATAGATCTTTTATGATGTTTACCTGCCAGAGCACTTTATGCTTCATGGAATCGAAGGGCTTTTCAAAATCAATGAATGCCAGGTAGATGGTTACTTGCTCATCTAGCCATTTCCTTTATCTTGACGTAGCCATATCTTCACTTCTTTGTTCGCCTCCATGTATTCTTTATGCTCTTCACTCTTCAGCGCTCTTGTCTTGCAAAGATTTAACTTAAGTTTTAGTTCTTTCCTGTGGCTGATTTCATTCCATGTATAGGGTGTATACGCGGACAAGGAAAAAATTCCCGGATTTTTCCCAGATTCCCCGGTTACAAACACACTTTCTCCCTGGTGAAAATACACTTTTTCTGTGTTAAGTGACAGTATATTTTTCCTCAAAATTGTAAACTTATCAATCCTTTGAATGGTTATGGATTTATATATGGGCGCAGAATTTCCCGGCACTTTAGAAAATGAAACTCGGGGGGAAAATGTGTTTTGGAAAGATCTTTGATGTGCAACATCACACACGCTGCGTATTTTCATATTACAAAAGTATAAATTCGAATTCCACCTAACACTGAATGTTACTTTCCAAAGCATTGAAATCGAGATTGCGATGCGCTATTGTAAGGCAGTCAAAGCTCATTTCACGTGGTCTCCCCAGCCGATGACAGCAGATATTCAGAGCATATGACACATGATATCAGCCAATAGCAACAACACTGTTAAGTAGCACAAACACACAAAAAGGAAAAGTTAATGATTTAAATTGATAAGCTGCAAGACAAGCTAAGCTTTCACATATAATATCGGTCTTTTTTGAGTGTGTTGCACTTTAAGATGTATCACACAAATGTGCCAGTAAAATTTTTAACGACGACTTAAATGTCTGCTCTGGGCTCAAAATTCTTCTAAATGGCTCGTCATCAAAGAGTTGATTTTTAAATGAAAGTCGAACGTTCTGTGATTTAATAAATTCATCATACATCCTTCACTCATGTAAAAGGAGATTTACTTTAAAAGCAATGCTTTTCAAACCACCATTCGCAATATTTCCCCGCAACCTCTTAGAAATAAGTATGTTTCAGCAGTTGCCAGAGAGTGGCATATAAAAGGCACCACCACATTTGCACAGCTACGATGACATAGGAAGCCCATATCTTTGTACGCGTAAAACATTAGAAGATCTTACATTATGTCATAAAAGAATCAAGACATCAGAGGATACTCACTCCAAGAGCATCAGAATTTCATGAACCATACTAAAATGTGCACATTTAAAGTGCACATTCGTATGTTCAGATTCCCAATGAAGCATGCCTCGGCCTGATATTAAGCTTTTCAGTGTGGTTTTCGGGATGCAAGTTTTCTTGGAGCGTCAGGACTGTATTATCTCATGTTTGGTTCTTTATTATGGCACAATGCCACTCATGCTCGAAGATGAAAACGTGCACTTGAAATGCAGCAAATAGTTGAAACTAGTCAATAGTGTGGAATTAAACACTTCGTTTTGAATACATTGACTGCCTCAGTGGAAAGGATTAATAGAAGCCAAATTTCTTTAGCAAACTGACAAAAACAACTTCATTGTTCTGCAAGGTGATTAATACTTGACTGTGAGAAAGGTGGAAATAAAATTAAACCTGAAACTAATTAACATATTTTAGCCTTCTGTAGTTATGTGAATGTCTTAATTTACTTGATAGCTCCCGACCACAGAAATCCGTTTTGTTTTCATTTGATGTGAGAGCAGTAAACAAAGAGGAAACAGCAAAATCACTAAATATAAACATGGGTCACGTGGAGACTACCCACTTCCCCATTATAACTCTGACTGCTCTGCGCATCAGCCCTGGATCTACAATATTTCCGAACCGGGGCAACAGTAGACAGCGGTTTCTCGATCTGATTACGTCTATTTTGTCACTGACTGCTACATAGAATGAAATAGGCTTGTCTAATATTTCAGCAATTTTAACACACACCAAATAAACGAGATTGTTTTGGCACAAATGGTCATTTTTATAACACGGCAGAATATAATTCATGTAGTACCAATATCAAATGCCTATTAGGCCTACCACAACAAGCAAAAGGCTTTATGTTAGGAAATGTTCCACATTTCATTCATATACTACAGTTTCTCAAGCACGAAATCAAAATGTAGTAGTATGAAATTTTTATATACATTTGGAAGCGTCATTCTTCTATAATTTGTGAGATGTCCCCGTTTTTCTCCTTCCTCGTTCTAACAAACAATCTTGTCATCACCAATTCTGTAACTATTCCTGCCGTTGTCAAAACTTATTTGGCAGTTAACTTCAATAACCCTCCCAGAATCACTGTTTTAACTATCCCTTGATTATTCTCTGGGTAGACATTATTACACGTTCGCACAACGCATTTTCTGCACTACTTCTAGTACAGAACTTAAGCGGCTGCTAGCCGAGGACTGTACAACTGGCCCTCACTAGTGCAGTGGTCTGGCCAAAAATTTTCTTTGGCAAGAAGATAATAGATTATCTTTCTTACCTGTTATTCATTTATTTCTATTTTGGTAGTCTGAATCTATGGATTTTGCTAGTAATTATAACAAAGCTGATCATTCGCAAACCCAGTCAACCATATAAACAGCAATTGGCATTCACCCTTTCAGCTTTATTCCGCTCAGCTTGTATAGCCCCGTCCCCTTTTGTCTGCAGGAAAGTTTATTTCTAGATGCGATGAGGATTCCCCTGACAGAGATAACATGTACACTATGCACGCATTCAAAAATCAAGTTATGATTCATGCAAAAATCAACTTAGAATGTGTTCAAAAATATTATAAAACAAACTGGGATGCATTTCAAAGTCATATGAATAATCATTAGACCAAGGTGCGCTGGATACTAGGCGCTTTGTGAAATAAGGTTTTTTTCCCCCCCCTCAAGAATATGAATTTGGTCCCCCCCCCCCCCCCCCCACTCAACTGCGCATGCGCATGGGCTCGCTCATAACTGCTAAAATGAATCTAATGAAACAGTTGTGACGTCCTGGTTATTGAAGGCAATTTGATGTTATGAAGCATTGCATACTCTTCCTAAAGCCTTTGACACATTCTGCTGTTGGCAGGGGCTTGTATGAGGATTGTGTGTTGTCGTTATTGCTGTTGTATATGGCACATTTACTCTGCAGTTTAAGTTTCATTTACATTTTTTCCTCTTGTTCATGTTTTATTGCTGCAGCATTATTCTGCAGTACAGTAATATCCTTTGTTGGAGTATCGGTTCTTACCAGTCAAAATTACAAAAATTTTAACTGAAAACTAAAACAATGAAAAATTCCCAGAATTCTAAAAAATTCTTGGGTTTTTCCCAGTTTTCACCCAGATGAAAAAATTCCCCGGTTTTTCCCAGATCTCCCGGTTCTCCTGGGTGGTATACATCCTGATGTGGCATCGGAGATCCAATCCTTCCTTTGATGTGCCTTAAATCCTAAGATTTTTTCCTCCCACATCTAAATAACTGTCTTATTTTTTGCCAACCTGTTTCAATTCCCTCTTCCATAAAGTTTTCTTCAGAGGAGACCTGGAATCTGTTTTGTAGTTCAAGAGCAAATGTTTCTTTGATCTGCGGTCTTTTAACCTTGGCACATCTATTTTCTTGCTCCTGTGATTTAGCTTGGTTCTATTTGCCACTATCTTAAATCTGAATTCTGCCGAAACAAGGTGGTGGTCACTTCCGATGTCTGCTCCTCTTCTATTTCTGACATCTTACAGAGATGTGTTGAAACTTGGGGATAATGGCTATGTGGTCTATTTGATTTTCAGTAATGAGGTCTGGAGAAACCCACATTATCTTATGGCAGTATTTATGATGTGGAAACAATGTGCCTCCAATGACTAGGTCATGTCCAGCACATGTATCTATCAACAGTTCACCATTTACATTTCTGATCCCCATGCCATACACACCCATTATACGTTCAAGCCCTTCATTTTCTGAATCAACCTTTGCGTTCAAGTCACCCATTACAATTTTTATGTCCCTAGACTGTTTGTCTAAGGACTCTGTTAAGCTCTGTGTAAAATGCATCTTTGAATTTTTCTTTGGCTATTTCAGTAGGTGCATAGTATTGAATTACAGTGATACATCGCACATTTGTTTTAAAGCGCGCGGTTATTACGCGTTCTGAGACTGGTTTCCGCTCCAGTAAGTTCTTCTGGCTGCTTTTAGGTAGTAAGAGCCCTACACGATTCCTATGCATTGCGTCCTCACCTGTCTGACCCACATACAGCAGTGCTCCGCTATTCTGTGTTTGGAATTCCCAGATTATTATTCTTTCACGATTCTTAAACCAAGTGCCAACTATGATTAAGTTATGCTTTGTGCAAAATTCTACCAGGCGGCTTCCTCTTCATGCCTTACCCCCAGTCCATATTAATCTACTACTATTCTTCTCTTCCTTTTCCTACAATCGAATTCCAGTCCCCCGTGACTATTAAATTTTTGTCTCCCCTCACTATCTCAATGATTTCTTTTATCTCATCATACATTTCTTCAATCTCTTCATCAGCTGTGGAGCTAGCTGGCATATAAACTTGTACTAATGTGGTAGGTGTGGGCTTCATGTCTATCTTGGCTACAATAATGCATTCACTATGCCACTATGCTGTTCACAGTAGTTTATCCACTTTCCTATTTTTTTGTTCATTATTATATCTACTCCTGCATTACCACTATTTGATTTTGTACTTATAACCCTGTATTCACATGACCAGAAGTCTTGTACCTCCTGCCAGCGAACTTCACTAATTCCCACTATACCCAACTTCAACCTATCCATTTCCCTTATTAAATTTTCTAACCTACCTAGCCGATTAACAGATCTGACATTCCACACTCCGATCCGTAGAATGCCAGTTTTGTTTCTCCTGATGAAGTTATCCTCCTGAATAGTCCCTGCTCGGAGATCTGAATGGGGGACTATTTCATCTCCGGGATATTTTACCCAAGAGGACGCCATCATCATTTAACTATACAGTAAAGCTGCATGCCCTTGGGAAAAATCACGGCTGTGATTTCTCCTTGTTTTCAGCCATTCGCAGTAACAGCACAGCAAGGCCATTTTGGTTGATGTTACAAGGCTGGATCAGTCAGTCACCCAGACTGTTGCCCCTGAAACTACAGAAAAGGCTGCTGCCCTCTCTTCAGGTACCACACGTTTGTCTGGCATCTCAACAGATACCCCTCTGTTGTGGTTGCACTTACGGTACGATGAACTGTATCGCTGAGGCATGCCAGCCTCCTCACCAACAGTACGGTCCATGGTTCACCAATAAATTACTTAAAGTAGCATAAAGAACAGGTGCAGAAATCAAGAGACCAAAAATGTAACAAAATCACTGTTGTAGAATCACATACTGCAATTATAACAACAATAATATCATAATTTTACAGTTGTTTGTAGAAACATAGTAGTAGTAGTAGTAGTAGTAGTAATTGTTGCTGTCTTCAGTCCGAAGACTGGTTTGATGCAGCTCTCCATGCTACTCTACACTCACAAGCCTCTTCATCTCTAAATATCTACTGCACGCTAGATCCTTCTGAATCTGCTGACTGTACTCATCTCTTGGTCTCTCCCTCTATGATTTTTAGCCCACACTTTTCTCCTGTACTAAATTGGTGATCCCTTGACATCTCAGAATGTGTCCTATCAACTGATCCCTTCTTTTAGGCACGTTGTGCCACAAATTTCTTTTCTCCCCAATTCTATTCAGTACCAACTCACTCATTATGTGATCTACCCATCTCACTCGTTATGTGATCTACCCATTACACAGTAATGCACAAAGTAGTCTAGATGGCCTTTACCTAGCTGTTGATGTCAAAAATCTGCTGCATTAAGTACAATCTGCTGAAAGAGCTGTAGCTAGGCTTTCCCCCCCCCTACTAGAAAATGAACTCTGCATGAACTTGTATGTGCACATGTGAGCGTGTATCAAACACAGAATGCATTATTAACCTCTCTGTTACCAGTTAACTAAGCATATATGTAAATATAACAATGTGAGGTGGTATGAATATAATAGAGGGAAACATTCCACGTGGGAAAAATATATCTAAAAACACAGATGATGTCACTTACCGAACGAAAGTGCTGGCAGGTCGATAGACACACAAACAAACACAAACATACACACGAAATTCAAGCTTTCGCAACAAACTGTTGCCTCATCAGGAAAGAGGGAAGGAGAGAGAAAGACGAAAGGATGTGGGTTTTAAGGGAGAGGGTAAGCAGTCGTTCCAATCCCGGGAGCGGAAAGACTTACCTTAGGGGGAAAAAAGGACAGGTATACACTCGCACACACACACACACACACACATATCCATTCGCACATACACAAACACAAGCAGACATTTGTAAAGGCAAAGAGTTTGGGTAGAGATGTCAGTCGAGGCGGAAGTACAGAGGCATATCTTTGTATGTGCGGATGGATGTGTGTGTGTGTGTGTGTGTGTGTGTGTGTGTGTGTGTGTGTGCGCGCGCGCGAGTATATACCTGTCCTTTTTTCCCCCTAAGGTAAGTCTTTCCGCTCCCGGGATTGGAACGACTCCTTACCCTCTCCCTTAAAACCCACATCCTTTCGTCTTTCCCTCTCCTTCCCTCTTTCCTGATGAGGCAACAGTTTGTTGCGAAAGCTTGAATTTCGTGTGTATGTTTGTGTTTGTGTGTCTATCGACCTGCCAGCACTTTCGATCGGTAAGTCACATCATCTGTGTTTTTAGATATAATGTGAGGTGGTATGATTCATAAGGTGCCATATACGAGGTCTTACTGAAATGGAAACCAGATATTCATATAAAATTATCAGAATAAGGAGCTGCCATTATTGTTGCTGGACTGGTCAAGCTTATCATGGACAAAATTTTATATTATACAAAATACTTACGTTTCAATGACAGGTCCAACGTCTTTAATCCAGTAGCGGGAACCATCTTTGTGATCCTTCAATGAACCACTAGTGAAGCTCTTTATGTAATGGCTCAGCATCTTTTCCTCATTTTCATTTGCAGCATATTTCTATGACACATTGAAAAAGAAGTAATCCAGATTTAAGGAAAATTAAAGAATGATTACTTTACAGCTTCTAAAGTTGTCTGTCAGACAGGTGTGCTGCCTGCATTGTGTAGAAACTCTGACAACACAATAAAACAATGGGAAGTCAAGGTTGGCATATCAACAATATTATGGAAAGGACAGATTGCTATTCACTGTAAAGATGGACACATTGAGCTGCAGACAGGCACAACGAAAAGAAACTGCTACCTCTGGCTCCTGTGGCCAGAATCTGACTGGAGATAGCAGTCATTTGTGTGTGTGTGTGTGTGTGTGTGTGTGTGTGTGTGTGTGTGTTTGTTTCATTTCTGAATAAGGCTTTGACTGAAAGCTCAATGTGTAACAGTTTTTCGTTATGCCCCTCTCAACCGGATGTGTCATTTTTACGGTTAGTAACAATCTATCCCTTTCATGATACTGACAAAACAAAAATACATACATTTGACTTTTGGCAGCCTGATCTTTAACACTTCTTCATTCTTAATCATTTATTTTTCTTGGATTTATAAATACTTGCTACATACTAAAATGAAATTATAGCCTGGAAATAAATATATTTTTACAGCATTTACCGATTATGTAACTGTAGTTAAAGCATGAAAGGTCTGCACCCAGTAAAGTGCCTGGGTATGGGCTTGTCTTTTTAAGGAAATGAGGATGTCAGAAAAGTGTGGTTGTGATTCCAATATGTAGCAATTAATGTTAATCCTGAGACTGGATTTGTACACTGCAGATGCCATCTTACTCTGTTTGCCTGGATGTATGGCAGTCAAGAGTAAGTGGTAAGTGTGTGTGTGTGTGTGTGTGTGTGTGTGTGTGTGTGTTGTACTAAACATAAGAGTTTCTTCCTCATTCCCTTCATGTACTGATCACAGGAAAATTGACTGCTTAAATGCCTCTGTGTCAAACTTAAGCTTTATCTCTTCTACAGCCTGTACGGAAGTGATACATAGTTGAGCTGCAGCAAATTTGTAGCTTTCTCAAAGGGAAACACTCTATCTCACCCAAAGGGAAACACTCTATCTCACCCTCCTCAGATTTAGTGAATATGGCCCAGTGGATAGCCTGTCAAAAACTGAACACAGATCAAGCATGAAAACAGGAAGAAGGTGTACTGAACTGTGAAAAATGAGCTAAACTGAGACAGTGAACAGCCAAAAAATAATGAGTGCAACACTGAGTGAAGTGGAAGACCAACGGTGTCGTGGTTGAAGCCTTGGCCTGCAAAGCAAACAAACCATGTTCATGTGATAAGAGTAAGTGATGATTAATGAGAGCAGGCGAGATACCACATAGATGTCTCACAGAAATGAAAACAACAAATAAACAGCTGTGAACTATGTTACAACAAAGAAATTCAAGAGTCAAAACTTCCAAAACTGAATGCAACTTTAAAAACATTAAAACAGATGTTAAAACAGAGTACAAAGAAACTGTGTGTTTGTGAAACTGTTCCATTCATTTGTTGCAGCTTATGTGACAAACTATTATGTTCTTATCATTTCCTTCGTAGTGATCACATTCACATTCATATTCATACGAACACCTAAATCGGACAAGGAGGCAGATGTGATGTGGAGTTCCCTTGTCAGTTAAAACTGGTTCTCAAAACTCTGCAAATGGGCTTTTGTAAGACAACTGACGTCTGCTTTCATTTTTCTGCCAGTACAAGTGTTTCACCATTTCTGTGACCCTACATTCGCCATTAGTTGTATACATTCAACATTCCTTGTTAGTCGTGTTTGATATGTGCTCTACTCGCCTGAGCAATATTCTAAGACGGAACTTACAAGTATTTTGTAATCAATCTCATTTGTGGACTGACTCCGTTTTCCCAATATGCTACCAATAACCTGACATTTGTCATCTGCTCATAATTTTATGATTCCATTTCATATCCCCAGTAATTTTTACACCCACGTATTTGTATGAGTTGACTGGTTCCAAATGTGACTCATTGATATTGCGGTCATGGGTTAATACATTTTTGTGTTCGTGAACGCAAAAATTTGCATTTCCGAAAAGTTAAAACAAGCTGCCAAGTTTTGCACCACTCTGAAACCTTATCAAGCTCTGACCAGGTATTTGCACAGCTTTTTTCAGATAGTACTTCATTGGAGATAACAGTATCATCTGCACAGTCTGAGGTTACACTACAGTTCACCAGATCATTGACATGAATAGAAAGCATCCCCACACATTTCACTGGAGCATGCCTTAGCTACTTCTACTTGTGTCAAAGACTCTTAATCTAAAATAATATTCTTCAATCTCCATATCAAAAATCCTCAAGCCAGTCACAAAATTTTATTTCATACTCCATTTAAATATATTTTTGTTAAGAAACTTTGTTGTGGTAGTGACTCAAATGCTATCAGAAAGTAAAACAATACTGCTTCTATCCTGTGTGCATTGATCCATGGTTTTCAGAATGTCACGAGAGAAAATCATGATTTGGGGTTAGCACCACCAACGTTTTTGGAATCCATGCAAGTTGGCATGAAGAAAGTCATTTCCTTCAAGGTACCTCTGTTGGAGTGCCTAAGTTTTAAGCATACAAACCAATTCGGTTTTCATGTTCCAAAAGAAATTCTGTAAGAACTTCAGACTAGTTTTCAGCTTTAGATTAGAGTTAGCTGAAATCAGTCTCGATTTACAAGGAAATTCTCACACACTGTCACTTTTATGGCATATCATTAAGGAACACTGAAGAACAAATCAACTGCCAATGCTGAGCAGCACTGCATTTGGCAACTGGAAGGTAAACTCTCCGACGGCTGTGACGAAAACAGTGGTCGACGATTTTGACTGCTACATCAGCCCCTCAGTGAAAGCAGAAGGGTGTTCAAAAATATAGCAGGAAAGTGCACTCTATGTCCAGAGTGTTGTTCATTCGGGTAGTGGGTCTGCTTCAGATGGCTGCACTCGTGCATGAGGCGGAGGCTTGTTTTGCGGCACGTGTCAGCACTTCTGGGAACACATAAGCAGCTTTCACCCTTTCAATTAAGACTGTACTAGTCTTACCATTGAATAGTATATCCAGAGTTCGTGCTCCTGTTTTGATAACTTGATATGGGCCATTGGGGGAGGGGGGGGGGGGGAGAGTTGAGGGGGGGGGGGGGGCGCATTTGTACCAATGGTTTGACACTGTCGCCGTTTGTAACATGACACACGTGCGAATTTGCAAGTCACAGGGCATGTAAGTAGGTGTCATTCCAATGCTTGATGATGCTGAATGCATGCAATATTTTCCCCTCAGGTGACAAATGGAATCTGATTTTTCATGGTCAGACGGTTGTATGGAATTTGAGTCTACGAACTCGCCAGGAAGTTAAAGTGCTTCTCCGTACACAAGCTCCACTGAAGTTAATCCAAGTCCAGTTTTTACGTGGTGTAAGGACCAAGCAAGACCATGAATAAAGCAGCTATCCACAAAGAGTCACGACATCAGTGCAACCTTTAAAGAACAGTGTCAACATTCGATCGCGCCACTGCTCACTGGGTAATAGCTGATTGTCCTATGACAGAGTGTGTCACAAAATTTACTAAGGTGAGTAAGTAACTCAGACTTGAATTGCCAGTCATGGTCTGTGGTGATGCGCAGCTGACAACTTCAGCACAAAACTTAATTTGACAAAAAGGCAAAGGCTTCTGATATCTTCTCAACTGGCTTAGTTTCTGGCCAACAAGTGAAACAGTCACTTGCAGTAATAAATACACTGATCATTTCACAGAGGAAGTGGATCTACTACATTATGGTGCACATGCACGTAGTGTGTCATTGTAAGTACTTGATTGATTCGTAGACAACAAGAACTCACAACTAAGCATTCCGTTTTTGTTGTGTAGAGGACAGCTTTTGTGAGAAGAAGGCGCATGCACATTGCATGACATCTTACTGTTCTGACACTGAAGGCATACACAAGCTCTTTCATATAATCCTCCTGCATACCAGGCAAGATAAAACGTTTAGAAACCAGGCGAGTCAATGATTTGACATCAGGGTGGCATAGGCTGTGTATGCTGCCAAAAGCACATCTATGGAATGCAGGTGGCAGGAAAGGATGAGACCTTCCACTAGGATGAGACCTTCCACTAGAAATGTCACAAGATAACTTCACATCTTAACCAGGAATGTCTACCAGCTGTAATAAGGATGGACAATAGATGTTTCAACAGTTTGTGGAGTTTCTCATCAGACACTTGTGTGCAAGTTTGGCAAAATTAGGAACATTTCTTACACTACTAACTCGAGATAGTCAATGACCACATTGTCAATACCTGAAATATGATGGATATTGGTGAACTCCAGACAGTTATACTGTCATAATCAACAGTTGGTTAATCTGTCTGAAGGTGTAGACAAGCAGCTTGTGATCTGTAAATATCGTAAACACTATAGCGTCCAACAGAGGGCAAAAGTACTTGATTGATTCATAGACAACAAGAACTCACAACTAAGCATTCCATTTTTGTTGTGTAGAGGACAGCTTTTGTGAGAAGAAGGCGAGAGGTTTTCAAGTACTATCAACTTGCTGTTGCAATGCTGCACCAATAGCAGTCTGGCTAGCATCAACCACATGTAGTGTGCCAGGTGTGTAGCATTAGATTTGCTGCCTCAAAAGCAGAGCTCATTGCATCTGTCCATTGGATCAGTGAATTTCCCTCAGTCTTAGGTCCAAAAAGTGTTGCAGTCAGTGGTTCTTGCCACTCAGCTGAGTGGGACAGATGATGTCACAAACACACATTTGGCAGTATTTATAGTCTGGGAGACGAGTCTTTGGTATTGACAGCTCGGTAGAGTCTTTCCGTTGCCTAGCGACCGCAGGCAGGCAGCCAATGACGGCCTGACTTTGAGCGGGTAGCAAGGGCCACGTTCCCGCTCTGAAACCCGGTCGCGCGCGCTTAAAACTTACCAGTGTCTCGCGTGCAGGCGGTGCGGTCGTTCGTCGTTTGTCTGAAGTTGAATTCGCAGTTTATCTCGTTTTTGTTGTTTTTAGTGTTTCTTTGTTTATGTTTCGTTGTAAACAATGTCTAGTGTGGCGGGTAGTGCCAGCCCAACACAAGAAGTGAAACGGAGGAAGAAAAGTGTGCTACACACCCAGGTCCGTGAATTCGTGTGCTCTGTGAGCGATTACTTTGAGAAAGAAAAGGACAAAGGTGGGCCCTTAATTCCTGTTGTTCAGGTTGTGAAGAGAACTGCAGCAGCATTGAAAATAAGTAAGAACACTGTTGTAAAGATAGGGAAAGAACAGTATAATGTAGATTGTGACGAGAGTGGCACAACAAAGCTGCACACACCAGGAAACAAGCGACCGAGAAATAAGCAGGTGACAGCTTTGGACGATTTTCAGAAAGACGCTATTCGTCGTCATATATACAGCTATTATAAGAGAAGGGAACATCCCACTATCTAAATTACAGGTGTCGCTTCAGAAAGACGATCTTTTTAAAGGGAGCAAATTTTCATTGCGTACAGTGTTGAAAGACACAGGCTTCAGCTATTCACTGTTTAACGGACACAAAATATTAATGGAAAGGACACATGTAGTTGCATGGTGGTGCAGATTTCTGCGTAGGATCATGGGTGTGGAATTCGAAAGTATAGTGTGGTTGGATGAAACTTGGGGCAATGCCAGCCATTCTTTACATAGAGGCTGGAATGATGGAATGTCCGAGGGGACAATGGCAGTGCCTGTTGGCAAAGGAGGGCGTATTATTGTCTTACATGCAGGAACATCGAAAGGTTTTGTGCCAAACTGCTTGAAAATGTTTCGGTCAAAAAAGACGGGAGATTACCATGAAGAAATGAACAGTGTAGTATTTCAAGAATGGTTCGAGACATCGCTTATGACGAATCTGACAAGTCCATCAGTGATTGTTATGGACAATGCGCCTTATCATTCCGTTGTTCACGATAAGGCACCAACCTTGGCAACAAAAAAAGAAGATATCATTCAGTGGTTGAAACGGCGAAAAGTAGATTTCAGAGAAGATTTAAGGAAGGCGGAACTGCTCGAAATTGTGGCACAAAAGAAACCCCAATTTCCAACATATGTAATTGACGAGATTGCTAAAAGGCACGGGCACGAAATCGTTCGGCTTCCTCCATACCACTGTCACTTCAATGCAATTGAAGGAGTGTGGGCGCAGATAAAAAATTACATTGCTGCAAACAATAAAAAATTCACGATCTCTGAAGTGGAAACTCTCCTTCCAGCGGCTATCAATAAAGTGACAAGCGAGACGTGGGCTAAAATTGTAAACAGCACTGCAAGTGCCATCAGAGAGGCGGCCAAAACCGAAGGGGTTGTGGAAGAATGCATCGAAAATTTAATTATACATCTGGGAGAGAGCAGTGATAGTTCGAGTAGTGCTGAGAAAGACAATGTCAAATCAGATTCTGACAGTGATGTGAGTGGTGTTTTTCCATTACAGTAACTACAACGTATTCAGGAATGTAAGGAGGGAGTTTGCTATCGATCTACAACCAGATCATCATATTGTGAGTACTTTCTTCAGATTATAACTCTTAATACACTGACCAATTATTCTGTAGCTTGTAGTAAAACAAATTAATAATGCTGATACTTAACGATGGAAACCAAAACTGCTAATGTTCAACAACTTGCAAAAACAGTTTTCATTTCAGTTGTGAAGTTTAACAAATAACTATTATGTTTCAGCATCTTAGATACTTGTACTAAATAGCTCTTATCAGTTTTCGAGTTAATATATTTCAAGCATCAACTTTAAATGAATTCACGCGTACCAATACGACTTGTATTTTGTCTCACTTTTATTTCTGCTGCTAGAGAATGCGTGTAGCAGACAGGGCGCCGCGTGCTGTGAGCCACGTTCGGCAACAGCGCCGTCTGCCCGCCGGAACTGTCAGTACCAATCACTCGTCTCACGGACTATAACAACACACCATGCTGTTCTAAGCACTTGAAAACCTCCGCCAAGTTTTGATCGTATAGGTAAGCAAAAAAGAATGACAACCCTTGCAACACAGAATCAATAAATCTATGCCAAGACTAAGCAGTGCTGCATAAACCAAATGACATCAAGAGACACTTAAACTAGCCAAATGGTATGATTATGGCCGTTTTTGGAATACATTCGCCTGTCACAGGAATTAGTGTAAAGGATTTTGCACACTCCGGTGTACTTAACACAGTGATCCCATGTAGAGCATAGTTGTAATCTCTTAATAGGGGTACTGGATATCTGTCCAGAACTGTCCTTGCTTTAAGTGCACGATTATCACAAAACAGACACCACACACACCACTTCTTGGGTACTAGATTGAGAGGTTATGACCATGGACTGCTAAAAGGGCAAATAATACCTTCCCTAAGCATTAAGTCAAATTCTACTTTTGCAATAGCAAGAAGATCACCATGCCTTGGATAACTGCCGGACCATTGGTCTTTTGGTATAATGCATGGTACTGCGAAATACCTCTGTCGGAGCACCTGTTTGTCAGGTTATAGTTGGAAACTTCAGTCAACTCGGCATACTTTATTTCTGCTGTTGAAAATCCAGTGATGTTATCGACTAGTCTAACACTCGCTACATCTGGTAGTAGATGGTTATGTATTAGGAAGTTGGTTACAATTATGGGCTCTGTGACATCAGCAATGATGAAATTCCAGGTGAACGCATACCACAGCTCCATGTCCAGAACCATACGTTGTGTACTGTTTGTTTGCAATAGAAACACAAAATGAAATTGGTGGCTGACAATTGTAGAATAAAGTCCATGAATAAATGCAAAAGTCTGAGCCAGTCTCCTCAAGAAATTTTTGTTCAGTCTTCCGATCAGTAATTAAGAGAAACTGAAACTTTGGCAATCAGACATGCCTACATCCAAATGCTGCTGCCATTTGCGTTGGTTTGTTGGTTGCTTGCTTGCTTCAGGGGAGGGGACCAAACAGCGAGGTCATCAGTCCCATCGGGTTAGGGAAGGATGGGGAAGGAAATTGGCTGTGCCCTTTCACAGGAACCATCCTGTCATTTACCTGAAGTGATTTAGGGAAATTCCTGAAAACCTAAATCAAGATGGCCAGACCCGGGTTTGAACCGTTGTCCTCCTGCATGCGAGTCCAGTGTGCTAACCATTGCACCACCTCGCTTCGTTGCCATTTGGGTAAATGCAAGGTGAAGTGCATTTGTGTGCCTGATCTCCATGTTTCTGGTGATATAAGCATACACCATGTGGCTGCTCTGCACCACTTAGAACCGACGAGTCGTGGAATAACTAGACAACCACCTGCACTAGCGTTCTCTGTCACTGATGGAATTACAATGAGACAGCAGTTTACTTACCTGTTCAGCTAAAGCATCAATATCATCTGAGAGGCCATCACAATCTGTGCATGTCACTGCCAATTACTAACCACTTCTGTATGGTGCCACTACTACATTCATGGAGAGCGGCATTATTGCATCCTGAATTCTGTCATCCAGATCTCTGATTGTCTCTGATGCTATTAGAGTCTGAACCTGGGACAGAAGACAGCTACTCCAACTTTAACATGGCAAGATGTTTGGTACTGTTCCCATGTCGGGCCAACAAGCAAGCTATTTGACAGCTGTGTGGAACATAATAGTCTAAGACTGATCTTAGTCACTACACCTCCTTACATTTGAGCTCCAATTGTGATGTCAGATTCTACAACAGATGGATATCAATTATATTTGATAATAGTTTAGTGGGTCACTTCTGTTACATTTCTTGTAGCTGGATGTGGTCTGTGCTTGCTTCCAACCACCAGGTGCAGTTTTTTGTTTTGTTTTGTTTAAGGGCTCTTCAGTATAGTTCAATCAAGAGGGCTGCTAACTTAGGTGTAAATTCTATACAAAATCTGAAAGTTGTATCGGGCCTTGAAGAAGGTGAGCGAATGATTTGACATTGCCGGTGTGCGCTCTATCACTAGTCCACGTCACATGTATGATCCCATGTTTATCCCGGGCATTGGCAATGGTGACATAAGTGACACACTGGGCCACTGCTTTCACTTTGGACACCACAAAGAATGATTTATATGTTTCCCAAACGATCACTGTTTACTCTTAATGTCTACTCAAGCTTTCCAAGTGTAAAACACTACTACTACTACTACTACTACTATTATTACAGTAAACTTACTTTTGCATGATTCAAATTGTCAATAACAAGGTCCATCAGCTTTGAGTAATCACCTCGGGTAACTCTAAACTTACATCCTTCATACTCTTGATCATTTAATGTGATACCAGGGCAATCACCTGTATCCGCTGAAGCCAAACGAATCTGCAAAAGAATAAGAAATCAATAATTAGTATTATCAACTTAACTGAAAGATGAAACTTTCATTTCACCACTTGAGTTACAGATCTCTTTACATAAACTCAGAAATATACACGATACACTTACAAAGACTGAGTTTTCTTCGAGTGCATGTACAGTACTGTAAACTTTGCACTTATCTCTTCTGTGTGTTTTCAGTAAGAAGGTGTGAGCATAAACAAGTCAATACGTGTATCATACGTGTCACAAAATCTTAGAACTTGTTTCACAGTTCTGATTATGTCACCATTTTTACAATATTAGCTTTTCAGAACATTTTTACTCTTCCATACTCATTTAACTTCCAGCAATTAGTGTTTACTTGCAATAACGCATTTTACTATTATTCTACACGACTTCATTCTTGCGCCATTTCCACATTCACTACCACTAAACGGTGATCTAGCTTTCTTCATTGCCAAACATTGTTCCTACCAATTATCTTCTTAGGATAACTTATTTTACTTCAATAGACTTTTGTCTCACCTATACTGAACACAGCCAGATTCCCTATTTTAGTTACCATTTTCCTATCTATATTATTTCCTCATCCTTTAAGATAGATGTTGAACAAAATGAAAACATTATCAGCCATAATGAGAGCGAATATTTTGTGAACAGTCATATCAAAAGCAATAGCAACAGCAGATTTTAAAAACTTGCCTATTCTGAGATCAGGTGAACAGCAAAATTGTTAAACAGCTTATACAAATTAAAAAGCTTGTTAAAGGAAAGAAAATTATTGTGGTTTGGGTTACATAGAAATAGTTTCAGTGATTCTACATTGAAGGCAAAAAATAATGACATATTACAAACTGCAGCAGACCTTGTAAACATAGAAATGTACAATGTGCAGAGAGATTGGCAAAAAATTTACTACTATGTAAACAGGTCAGTTAAGTCGAATGTGCTGCATTAAAATGGACACTACATAGTGACACACAAGAACTGAATGTACACTTTTGTGGTCCTCTTTTAACTTAACCCTCAAGTGGGTGCACCTACACTACGTGATCAAAAGTATCTGGATACCTGCCCCCCCCCCCCCCCCAAAAAAAAACCACACGTTTTTCATATTAGGTGCATTGTGTTGCCACCTACTGCCAGGTACTCCATATCAGTGACCTCAGTAGTCATTAGACATCGTTAGAGAGCAGAATGGGGAGCTCCGCAGAACACACGGACTTCGAACATTGTCAGGTGATTGGGTGTCACTTGTGTCGTATGTTTGTACGCGAGATTTCCACACACCTAAACATCCCTAGGTCTACTGTTTCTCATGTGATAGTGAAGTGGAAATGTGAAGGGACTTGCACTGCATAAAAGCGTACACACTGACCTCGTCTGTTGACTGACAGAGACCGCCGACAGTTGAACAGGGTCGAAATGTGTAATAGGCATATATCTAACCAGACCATCACACAGGAATTTCAAAATGCATCAGGATCCACTGCAAGTACTACGACAGTTAGGCGAGAGGTCAGAAAACTTGGATTTCACAGTCAAGCAGCTGCTCATAAGACACACATCAAGCCGGTAAATGCCAAACGACACCTCACTTGATGTAAGGAGCATAAACATTGGACAACTGAACAGTAGAAAAACGTTGTGTGGAGTGACAAATCACGGTACACAATGTGGTGATCCGGTGGCAGGGTGTGGGTATGGCAAATGCCTGGTGAACATCATCTTCTAGAGTGTGTAGTGCCAACAGTAAAATTTAGAGGCGGTGGTGTTGTGGTGTGGTTGTGTTTTTCATGGAAGAGGTTTGTACCTCTTGTTGTTTAGAATGGCAGTATCACAGCACACGCCTACACTGATGTTTTAAGCACCTTCTTGCTTCCCATTGTTGAAGAGCAATTCGGCAATGGCAATTGCATCTTTCAACATGATCGAGCACCTGTTCATAATGCAAAGCCTGTGGCCGAGTGTTTACACGACAATAACATCCCTGTAATAGACTGGCCTGCACAGAGTCCTGACCTGAATCCTATAGAACACCTTTGGGATGTTTTGGAAAGCTGACTTCATTCCAGGCCTCACCGACCGACATCGATACCTCTCCTCAGTGCAGCACACTGTGAAGAATGGGCTGCCATTCCCCAATAAACATTCCAGCACGTGATTGAACATATGCCTGTGAGAGTGGGAGCTGTCATCAAGGCTAAGGGTGGGCCAACACCATACTGAATTCCAGCATTACCTACAGAGGGTGCCACAAACTTTTAAATCATTTTCAGCCAGGTCTCCAGATACTTTTGATTACACAGTGTATGTATAAACTGCACCAACCACAAACAACATTTTCTTGTACCATTCCATTGTTGTTTTACAATTGCGAGCCCATGTCTATTTCCCCATTATTGCTTCAGCTAATACTGTGGTAAGTTGTGCCGCCATACGTACAAGTGAGCAGCAGTACTGTATGTAAAATAAACAGCAAGCTAGGTGATAAAAAATTTATGATCTATACAAAAAAAGAACTCACGATTCCAAGCTAGCAGTGCAATCCCTCAATGAGGCACTTGTCTGCAAGATAATTAGCAACTGAGTAAGTTAGTGGTTGGGATCTGATACAAGTATACTGTTTAGTGCTTCTAGTGGGTCATTACTGTGGGGTAACACTTACACGCGGCATCAGAGTAATGTCATGAATGTTTATTTTATTATTGTTTAATGAAACACTGATTTAGCTCATATAATTAAGTTTATTTTAATGTTTCTCGTACATCTTTAACTTGGTAATATTTATAAAGAATGGCAAGTCCGCTCGAGCATTAATATAACAATAAGCTAAGAGCCATGTCAATACTAACAATGTATTTCTCATAATCTAAATTGAAATACAGAAACAAACAACAAAAAATTATTGCAATGTTGGGATTCATGTACCCAGCAAAACTGCTGTAATTGCTGAAGGAAGCACATGGTTCATATACATATGTAGAAGCACAGTGTCATTCAAATAATCGTCACCATGGCTTCCACATTCCTTGAAAGCTAAAACTAATACCTTGCCAGGAAACTTCTTGTGATACTTCAATATCTACATCTCTCAGGGTGTACATGCGGACAAGGAAAAAAAATTGCTGGATTTTTCCCAGAAATCTCGGTTAAAAATACACTTCCTCCCATGTGAAAATACATTTTTTCCGTGTTAAGTGACAGGATACTTTTCCTTGCAACTGTAAAACTTATCAATCCTTTGAATGGTTATGGTTTTATACACAGGCGTAGAATTTCCTGGCACTATAAAAAAACTAAACTCGGGTGGGGGGACATGTTTCGGAAAGATCTTCGAGTTGTAGCAACACGTGTACTGCATATTCTCATATTACAAAAGTACAAATTCAAATTCCACGCAACTCCGCATGTTACTTTCCACAGCATTGAAATCGAGATTGCGATGCACTTTTGTAAGCCAGTCATAGCTCATGACCCGTGATCTCGCCAGCCGATGAAAGCAGATAGAGTGTAGGACCTGTGATGCAGTCAGCCAATAGCAACAACACTGAAGTAGAAAACACACACACACACACACACACACACACACACACACACACACACAAAAGTTAATGGTTTAAATTAATATACATAATACTGCTACAAGAAAAGAAAAGCTTTTACATATGATATTGGTCTCAAAGATTAATAAGCTGCAAGACAAGCTAAGCTTTTATATAATGTTGATCTTGTTTTGCACATAAGATACACAAGTGTGCCAGCAAGATTTTTAATAACGACATAAATATCAGCTTCTGGGCTCGAAATTCTTCTGAACAGTCATCCTCAAAGAGCTGATTTTTAAAATAAGAGTAAAACGCTCTGTGATTTGAGAAATTCATCATACATTCTCACACATAGTTCGTCTTGCATAAAAGAAAATTTACTTAGAACATAATGTTTTTCACACCACCATTCACAATATTTTCCCACGACCTGTTAGAAACAGGTTCATTTCAGCAGCTGCCAGATTAACAGGTGTCACAGTGCTTGCGCCGCTACAATGACGCAGTAAGCCCTTATTGTTTGTACATGTAAAACATTAAAAGATCTTACATTATGTCATAAAAGAAACAAGACATCAGAGGATACTCCAAGAGCACCGGAATGTCATGACCCACGCTAAAATGCATAATTCAGGTAAAAGTGCACATTCGTACGTCCACATTCCCAATGAAGTAGGCCAAGGCCTTACGTTAAGCTTTTCAATGTGGTTTTTGGGATGTGAATATTCTTGGAGGGCCAGTACTGTTTGATTCTTTATTATGGCTAGAAAATGAAAACTTGCCCTTGAAATTCAGTGAACAGTTGAAACTACCAAATAGTGAAGAATTAAACATTTTGTTTCAAGTAAATTGACTGCCTCCACAGAAAAGATTAACAAAAGCCAAATTTATTTAGCAAACCGACAAAAATATTTTCATTGTTCTGAGAGGTGATTAATGCTTGACTGTCAGAAAAGTGGAAATAAAATAAAATCTGAAACTAATAACATATTTTAGCCTTCTGTAGTTATGTGAATGTATTTTAATAAAGTTGATAGCTCCTGGTCACAAAAATCTGTTTTGTTTTCATTTGATGTGAGAGCAGTAAACAACGAGGAAACAGCAAAATCACTAAATGTAAACACGGGTGACATGGAGACTACCCACTTCCTCACTATAACTCAGACCGCTCTGTGCATCAGCCCGGGGTCTATGAATTTCCGAACCGGTGCAATAATACATAGTTCAAAAACTGACAGGGATGTGTTTCAAAATCATATGAATAATTGATAGACCAACGTGCACTGGATGCCAGACGCCTTGTGAAATGAGGTTTTTTCCTCAAGAATATGAGTTTGGTGGCCTATCCCCCCCCCCCCCCCCCAAATAGCCGCCCAGGGCAGATACTCCAGTTTGCCCCCCCCCCCCCTTCTGCCCTCTAGATATGGGCCTGTTGTGCGTGCGTGAATCTGGTCGACTCAACTGCGCACGCGCATGAGCCAGATCACAACTGCTCAAATGAATGTAATGTGATCAGTTGTGACGTCACACTCTTCTGAAGCAATTTATTGTTATAAAGCATTACATAGTCTTCCTAAAGCCATTGACACATTTTGCTGCTGGCAGACGCTTGTATGAGCACTGGGTTTTGTTGTTGTATATGGTGCATTTCCTTTGCAATTTAAGTTTTATTTTCATTCTTTTTTTCATTCTCTTGTTGATGTTTTATTGCTGCAGTATTATATAAAATACATGTTATTACTAACTGCAAAATTACTAAATAGTTAATCCAATGGCACCATTATCAATTATAGCTTGGCACCTTACTGGCATGCTTTTCACGAGATTTTCTGCATATTCTCTCAATATCATCCTGATTTTATATGAAAGCTGCTTCAAAGTATATATTGGGCTACCTTTCAGCTTATCTTATTATACGAACATACATTTTCAACTGAATTCGTATTCGGAGACATTGGAGGCCAATCTATCGTGAACAGCCCACTGTCTTGACCCACTTCACAACTTATGTCTTTGACTTTCTAAGAATTTTAGCAGCAGCTTCTTACAAAAGTTTTGGTCCCTTTAGATAATTTATAAGGAACACCAACTCATGACACTTCAGATATTTTGCACTCATTTTAAACCGCAACTGACAAAACAAAACATTAAACTTACACCGATACTGTCACACTGTTTATCAACACACTGTGCAAAAGCGCGCTGAGCACAGATTTGAGACCACTACCAGAAATGTTGCTGCAGATATTACGCTCAAAAAAATGGTGTACACTTTCTTGAGAAATGACTGTATATTCCTAGAGTCATCATTTAAGGCCAGTTCTTGATACTTTGTTAATAGACTATATCAGGATAATGTACGTCTATTTTCAAGAGCCTGTCAGTTCATTTCCTTCAACATCTCAGTGACACACTCCTGTGTGTCAAACAAACTTGTGACTATTTGTGCTGCTCTTCTCTGTGTACATTCAATATCTCCAGCTGGTCCTTCGGTACAGGTCCCACACTACTTCTGCAAAATTCTAGGATCGGTTACATGACTGATTTGTAGGCAATCTCCTTTATACACTGTCTGCATTTCCCCAGAGTATTTGTATGAGTTCATAGATTCCAGTTGTGACTCACTAACATTACATTAATAGGATACTATCATTTTGTTTTGTGAAATGTACATGTTTTACATTTTTGAACATTTTAAAGCAAGTTGATAATCACTGCTCTACTTTGAAATATTGGCGCAGCTTTTTCAGCCTGTATTTTGTAGTAGGAAACTGCATCATCTGTGATCACATTCGTTCTGCGTATGTGCAAGCTGCTTGGGAATCCTCAGCTGCCTGAGCTAAGCTACGGCCTGGCTCCAAGATTACGTGCGGACCAGTCATTTGCCCAACCTGCCTATCTGTTCCCATGCCTGCTCAGCTGCTCCCAGGTAGACATGCGAACTACAACGGCCTGACCTAGACTGCTTGAAAGCACTTCTCAACTATGGACATGCTTGACACTGATGAGGCTGACCAAGAAAAGAGAGCCTTCAAAACTCACGTGGGCTTCTTTGAGTTTAAAGTTATGCCATTTGTCAGTATGAGTAATAAAATTTTCTCATGTTTCCTGGCTGTCAAGTGGTTAAATTGCTTCATACTTTCAATCAAGTACTCCTCAGTGATTTTTAAGTGGTAACTGACTGTCATCTCATCGAAGGCCTCATTGTTATACGGCTGAGCTGCCAGATTAAACATAACCAATCCTCAATCCATAATACAAATTCAAGTGAACGAACACACACACACACACACACACACACACACACACACACACACACACACGTGTGTACGTCTCTGGCTGCCAGGGCCAGCCCCGACCCTGGCAGCCAAAGACAGTGGTCGTTTGTGTGATTTCTGTTCATGTGAATGAATGAATGTGTGTGTGTGTGTGTGTGTGTGTGTGTGTGTGTGTGTGTTTTGGAAGAAGGCCTTCAGGCTGAAAGCTTACGTGTTTAGTAGTCTTTTTGTTGCGCCTAATCGGCAAATGAACATTGCCACTGTAAGGTGAGTAGCAATCTATCCGTTTCTATAACAGCGAAATCTATCCTTTTCATAATATTGTTATTATACGATCCTGGATTTTCTGTATAAGACAATGTTAACATCGCACTTCGATCTTGTAATGACTGGATTCCTGCTGTGCGGAGTCACCAGCCACCATTTTAATTGTGGGTGCTTTCTAAAATCTTACTACGCTATCCCACAATGCTAAATTTCAACATCACTGTAAAATACACATAAATGCTATTATCACAAATCCTCTAGATCCATAAATGACACATACTCTACTGTGGTTTAGAACTCCACGTAATCTTCTTACGCTATTTTATGATGAAAGCATTGTTTACAACATAGTGAAATTGTACAGATCTCTGATGTCTTCATATCAGTGGCTTCTGGGCATGTGACAGCCTTGAAAATAGGGCCATGTCATCTTTTGTCAGTAAGTTCTGACACTGACCTCAGAACTCCTGACAGAAGTCCTATAACATATGACACGGATTTCTCTTGATTGGTTCATACAGTAAGATTTAGAGTCTGCTGGACCTTATCAGTGAATGCCTTAAGCCTACCTGAGCAATGATTATATTCAGTGCTTTCTTGACTCTGCACTTCACAAGAACATTGTTAAGAGTAAAGTTAATCACATGTGATGCCTGTGCAATTTCTCACTGCATGTCAACTGTTGTGTGCCTACAATCATGTGATGTTCAAACTCATTCATTTTCCATTGTTGGCTTATTCCAAGAGAAACCACATCTACGAGAATGGTGCTACTGCATTTATAATCTCCCATGCATGTAACTTGACATCACATTCAAGACGGTGCGTGAAGGCTTTGTCAAAGTGTACAATGATACCACTTTGAAGATGACTTATATGAATAATTTATTTAGTGGACATGCTGAGTCCTGCTTTTGTTTGGTAGGTTATCTGCTGTTTAACTGCATTTTTTTCACACACAATGTGCTGTGAGAAAGAGAAAAATCTTCACAGTGAATCTATCACTCTGTAGCAAAGTTTGTGTTTATTTGGAACTTTCTGGCAGATTGAAACTGTGTGTCTCGACCAAGACTCAAAGCTAAAACATTGCATTTTGCAGGCAATGCTCTTACTGAATGAGCTTTTGAGGGATGACTCTTGATTCATTTTCACAACTTCATTTCTACCTTTCCAACCTTCACAGAAGTTGTCCTCCTGCCTCCATAGCTGTGAAGTCAGCACATCTGTCTGCCATGCAAAGGACCCAGGTTTAATTCCTAGAACTGGTAGGGGTTTTTTGTTTAGTGGGAAGATTGGAACAGGGTACATGTAGCCTTGTGATATCACTTCAGTAAGAAGCAGCAGCTCCACTGTGTGGGAAGCTAAAACACCTGGAAGAGCAGTGTGCTGACCCAGCACTGCATCTGAATGACACTGCCGGCCGAGGGCAACAAGGTGGCTTGCAGGCACTGAGTATCAAGGCTGGCACACAGAGATAGAAAGCAAAGGTTTTCCTCAGAAAGGTATGCAGGAAGATTTCTGAGAAATTTGGAAGATAGGACAGAAATACTGGCAGAAGTGAAGCTGTGAGTGTATTTTATAAGTCATATATGAATAGCTCAGTCAGTAAGAGCATTACCCGCAAAAGGCAAGATTATGAGTTCAAGACCCAGTACAGTAAACAGTTTCAATCTGCCAGAAAGTTTCAAGAGAAAAACTCTCTCATCATACTCTCAGTCTTGAGAGCAAATCCAAAGTCATGAAATTACATTTAGGAACATCACTCTGTTGGTGAGCAACTGCTACTCCACTAACGTGACAGATACAATGGTCAAACTTTTTTGGGGTCATTTGCTTGCATCCAAATTAGTGGAAAGGAATGAGATGAAGGAGGTTCTCTTCTCCCAGTACTATGACGAAAAACATTTGAACTTCGTGTCAAATAGCACACTTTGTACTAACATGTAGAGACAATGTTTAGGAATGAAAAAGCTTTTTGCAAGCAGCAAATACTGCTGAACACATTGTAGCCACTGGCCATCTGATCACATCTACATTGTGCCAATGTTGAATATTAAAATAAATCATACAACATATCATTTCCCATTTCTTTGAATCTCTGGACACACAGTAATTTAGAGGATAAAAAATTACTCCCCATAAAACAAAAAACTATTTTTACTTGAGCCAGTGAACATAGGATTTTAAAAAATCATAGTCTTTTTCATAAGCTTCAAAACCGTTCTGCATTTATCTCTTTCTCCATCCCGATTTTTAGGTCATGAGGAATCAATGAAAAATTAGGAGAAATATGCACATGTCCACCAACATAGGCCCTACTTATTAACAGCACAGCCCCCTTGGCACTTGGCTGTACTACGCTGGCATGCCTTTCAATTACACCAATATTCACAGTGTGTGAGGAAATCAAATTTAAAATTCAATTACTTTATAAAAGTAGGAAATTATCATGAAATAAAATAGAATGTTGCTGAGTAAAACAATCTACATACAACTGTTGTTATGGCATTTACTGTTGACCAATATCTGGCAGTGTTTTCATACTTCTCCATGAATGTGAAAATTTTAAATATATTAACAACAAATTAATGTTCGAGCTATACTGACATTAACAGACACTGATGTGATCCATTATACTGAAGAAGTATGAAGACAAGTAGAATCAAGTTCTACCTTTCATACTGCACAACTTCTTCTACTTATGGTTTTTGAGCCCAAACTTGTAAATAAATCTGTGTTTCTACATACATGTCAATAGCCATGAATTTCTGTTACATTACCTCAAAAACTGTTACCCCATCTTCTGAATACTTGAAAGTCCTGGTATTATAGGCATCCATTTCATTCTTTTTAAGAAAACCATTCACCATTTCAGCATCTTTTAATGTACAATTTGAAGAAAAGTACGTTGTGATTCCCTGAAAATCATAAGGTAAAAGAATTAATTCTCTTTCAGAAAACTTCACATATGAAAAAATGAAACAGTGTTAAAATGTAACAGATGATAAAATATATCACTGTCAAAAACGAGAGGCAAATGTTGATCCCTACATCAGTATTGGCAGATATTCATAACACATAATTTCTTTCAAATGAAAAATGAAGTTATACCTTCATATGACAGACTGACACTGTGTTATCTCCCGAATCTTCTAACGGGAAGTTCAGGTTTGGACAATTGCAGTATGTACTTGTAAGGTGTGAAACATGCTTTTCCACTTAATACAAGTTAAACTTTGGAATCGCCACTGAATGAAATCTACATAAAGATTACAGTTCCAAGTAAGACCAAAAACAATTTTAATATAAATTAGCTGGGAACTCCTAGGGGGAGAGAGAGAGAGAGAGAGAGAGAGAGAGAGAGAGAGAGAGAGAGAGAGAGAGAGAGAGAGAGAGAGAGAGAATTTAATGCTGATCTATCACAATTAGTAAATATATCTCCTTTAGTAGGGGCATTAAGAGACAACAAGAAATCACGGAATATGGAAATTCACTAACTGTGACTTTAACTCAGGAAAAACAAAACACTAATGCAAACTTCAGCATTGAGGCAACAGCAAAAAAAACATTTCCAACAACTGAAAGTGAATATCAGATATGGACTACACATAAAAAAGTAGCACAAATGAGTTTTATAATTAATGACGCACCTGCAAGCTATGAAAAAATCTGTTGTTCCTAGCATTAGTCCTGTCAGCAATGAAAGGTAAATAGGAATGAATCAAGGTTAGGATTTAATATCTTGTCGACAGCACCATCATTAAGGGTGGAAAAGTAGTGCAGATGGACAAGAGTGTGGGAACCAAATTTGCCAAGGCTTTTTTGAAGAAAACATCTGCTCTTTACCTGAAGCAATTTAGCGAAGACTCTTCTAGTTAAATCAGGATGGTCGGGTTGGAGTTTGAGCTCTGCTACTCCCAAATAAAAATTCAGTGTCTTTATCACTAAAAGTTTCAAGGAAATTACAGGATTATAAAGGGGTTGTGGCAGGCTCACATTATGTTTTTATACCACCACTGACAGGTCCCAAAAACTTCATTCAATAACTCTGCCACTCACTGCTTATTTCCCACACTTTCAGATTACTTACCCAAATAATCATCAAGCATTTGAAATAAAACTGCAGACACATCAGGCTGGTGGCAATTAGACACTCATTAAGCCAGGTTTCTTAAACACTTTTCACATACCACCCTTGGTTATAGCACAAGTAATTTAAACCATTCTTACAAACACAAATTCTTTGATGTCCTGCAGAGTGATTCCTTCCCCCACCTCCAACAAATATAAATAACTACTCTATCGTATAGAGTCTAAGCAAAAAAATTAGATATAAGCCTGCAATTTTTAATGTCTGTATTTCCTCTTACTAGCATAAAGGCATCACAATTGGATAATTCATGTGGAAATTTTGTAGCAACCAATTTATTTTAGACATTGGCAAATTGTAAGTTTCATCAACTACCACGCTGTGATAAGACATTATTTTAGTCAATATGTCACACCAGTCAAGTTCCTTTTCTACAGCCAGGTTTCGATAACTTTGCAACCTTTATTAAAAAAGAAAATTTAGATTCCATGCATAAATTGCAACCTTCACTGTTACACATGACATTAACACAAAATGTGACAAATACAAAATGGTGACAAATACAAGATCTACTGCTCTGACAGTAAAACTAGCTAACTTGGACAAATGGGAAATATGGTACAAGGAACTCACAGATTTAGAAAGAAGTAGCATAGGAAGTAAATTCACCGTCGTGGCTCACCCCATACAAGAGAGTCCCATTTATGTTATCTAAGCTCTAAATGAAAACGTGATTACAGTTTGAATAACGCACTTTATTTTTAAGCAGAACAAATGTAACACTATCAATGACAAATCTGAACCAAACAAAAGAACATACACAAAAAGCATGCATAGCAACAACATCAAAGCTGAACTTCCTAATGGAAGCAACGACTCTGAATGATAATTTCTAACACCCCCAATAGAAGTGATGACTCTCAGTACTTCACCCAACGAGCCCAAATTTTCTGGTTAGCTGATGTCTTGTTCTTGGCAGGGACTTCATCATCATGTCTGCGAGCATTCCATTTGTTGAAATTTGCCATGCTGTGATTTCTCCAGAATACATCGTACCCAATTGCCCTGCACTTCAAAAGTTAAAATCTTTTAATGTGTTTAAAAATGAAATTATTCTCAACACGTTCTTCCACAGACAAACACGTCTCCAGTCTTCTTGTTGAAAGTGTTCATCCTACTCCTTGCTAAAGTCCCAAGTCCTTTTAAATTTGTTTTAATTTACCCTCTGCTTCTTTCATAGTTGAAGTGTGCTCTAGATGCACATAAATGGCAAGCTGAACTCTTCAGATTATTTTAGCCCTTGCAGTGCATATCTTAACTTCATTTTTCATCATGCTCATTATGTACTGCCACAACTGTTCACACTGCAATTAGTTTTCATTGCAAATTGCCTTGTGTTGTAATTTCTCTTCCTTTTAGGTTTTTGATTAATGGCAACGAGTTAGCTCTGATGCCACTCACTGACATTCTGTATTTGTGCCCTGAAGTTAACTTTCTTGACATAATGGAGGCACAAGTATTTTTGTTTGCTTCAAAAAAGACTGCTGTTTTATGTGATAATGGCAAGCTGTGTAGTCTGGGCCCATAATGTGTTATTTGAGCTCTAAACAAGAATGTGTTATGATTTGAAACTCAATAATTTATTTTTACACAGAATGAACGTAACACGAACAGTCACAAACCTGAATTAAGCAGGGGGAAAAAAAAGTACAAAAAGTGTACATAGCAGCAATACTAAAGGTGAATTTTTTAGTCAAGGCATTTATTCTAAATAACTTCCAACACACATGGTGCACAGTATGGAAAAAAACCTCGTAATTGTTCATACAGTGAAGAACAGATATTTTATGGACATATATGAGGGAACAGAAATTTATGCCCACCTGAAAAAAAATCCAGGGAAATGACACTCAATGAGCAGGGCACACTAAGAAACATCAGACTCCTGGCTGTATGAGGAAGCATTATTGATAGCTTCCTTTAAAGACCTTCCACTATTTTACAGCTGCATTCAGATGTTAGTGAAAATGTTCTTATCTTGAAAGTGGTCCACATTACACCCATGACATGTTAGTGGCATCTACAGTTCCCTGTGTTTAACTTTTGTCTGCTCACGCTACAGGGTGTAATTTTATGCTTGACCTGGACGCACCGTCCACTGCAATTATTTTAAAATCTCATTAAATCTAAATAATTACCTGTTACTATTTTTGGTAGAGCATACAATTTAGATTTTTGAACATATCAAAATATAATTTCTTTTATTGCTAAAGCATGCCAATACTTTCAATGTACAAAATCTACAGTAAGCGTGACTCCCATTTTTCCTACAATATTATTGGGAATATCACGTTTAAAACTACCCAACTTTTACTTGCATAATCATTTGATGTTGCTTCACCACTGTGCAATGTAAGTTATATTATTCTTTTCTTTCTTTCTTGTTCTATACTTATTATTTCACATGCTAAAACACTTACATTCCTCTTATGTAAAGTGTTTACTCATTACATCATGCATTTACAATGTCAGTTTTAGATTTCACTACAAAACTCCATTGATATGAAAGCAGAATGGTCATTGAGTAAAGTAAAGAACTTTTTAGCAATTCTAGTGATTATTCATTAATTCAGTGCAAGGCTGTGTAACAGCAGCACTCTCCAAACATGGAGACTCTGATAACTACTTGCAGAGCTATTACTCAACCTCTATAACATCATTTTGTTAGCATTTAAAATATTTTTTGTTGTGAGGGACAGCAGACAGCTTGCAATTCAGTTAAAAGATTGTACACAGTTCCCATTTTCTCTGACAGGGGCTGCAAATGCTTTGTGTTACCCACAAATATTTTCCTATCACTACTGGGCCTGTCTTTTATGTAACTTAATGTGATATAGCTTTCATAAGATATAACAAAAGTCTGTATGAATGCATTGTATTCTGGCAAGCTGTGTGTGCTATACATAAACTTAATTCTGTTTTTTTGTGGGCTGTAAACTTTTGTACAGTATTTTGTCTTGACATAAAGGATTGGAATATTGGGTTAAAGGGACCAATCTTCAAGGTGATCAGTCCCTCCATCCTATGTGCATCAAACCAGTAAGAGTCCTGAGAGAGGAGTAAGAGGGTGGAGGCAGGCAAATTGCTCTGCCCAAAAACCAGTGGAGGCCCTCAGTACATATTATGCAATGCCAGACGCTACCTCTACATCTGTCTGGTGTGTCTTCACCCTCCATTACAACAAGAAAACTAGCAACATGGACAGGAAAGATAACGGCGACAAGATTTAAACCAACAGCAGATATAAAAGAATACAAAGAATAAAATGTTGGGAAGGGTACGAGACATGACAGACCACTTAGCAAGGGCGACCATGGGCCCCCTGGGTTGGAGCAGGCAACGGGGCATCCCTCCAACTCCTCAAGAGGCTGACAAGGCCAATGTGCCTTACCTCGCAGAGAGGGGCAGAAACCACTTTTACAGGCAAAATATAAAACCAGATCAGCCCCTTTGGCACTGTCTGCCAGCATCAGAGGCAGTTTGCCAGCAAGTGTAAGGTTTCACTGTAAAGTACCAAATTGGGGCGGTCCAGCAGAATGTGGGCCACCTTCAGAAAGGCACCACATCAACGGTTAGGTCGATCCTCATGTCATACGAGGTGGCCATGGGTCAGCCAAGTGTGACCAATGAAAAGCCAACAGAACGATATTCCCTGCGAGAAGCACGAAGGGAAGACTGTTGCACATGGTCATAGTCCCCCTTATTGTTTGCAGTTTGTTGCAGAGACCAGGGCATACCACTCTGTGTTCCCAGCCTCCAACACTGACTGCCAATTAAGAATATCTTGTTGGCGCAAGAACAAAAGAGACAGAGCTCAAGCAATTGCCACCAACTCTGCAGTGAATACACTGCACCTGTTTGGCAGAGAGTATATTTCACTGTACCTTGGATGTGTGTAGGCAAAGCCAGTTCATCCGTCAACTGTAGAGCCAACAGTGTATGCCACTTCTGAACCCAGAAATGCATGAAGGCTGGTCAGGAACAGGCAGCGAAAAAAACATTGGGTCAACAGAGTCTTTCGGTATAAAGGATAGGTTGAGACACATCCAAGGATGATGTACATACCATGGGGGCATACACAAGTGATCCCTGACAAGAGGCAGCAGTTGGGGAATGTAGAGTTCAGAGCAGAGACACCGTATGCATACTGCATTCAAGACTCCAGTCCTGGGCCTCAGTTGCAGGTGGAGGAGCACCCTATGAGCGAAAAGGATGCTGAATTTTGGATGCTCATGGGAGCAGCAAACGTATATCGCATAGTTGAGCAACAGTTGTTGGCTCCTGATCTGTAGTGGAGGGACCTCGGCCTCCCCGAGTAGGCCTTTCACAGGGCTGGTCAGAAAGCCATCTTTGAAAGTAAGACCCCACAGTGGTGTACCATGTCCAGCATCCACACGACTGAAGACAATGCCAAGCCATGTCAGACTCCCACAAACAATCTGAAACAGAATCAGATCTTTGTCAAATCGGAAAAGTGTACGACAGTCTGTGCCCAATTGCTGTTAATGAGGCAGCAAAGACTGTCGAGGTGTGACCAGCTAGTTTGCCTTTAAGTTGTGAAGATGGGGAAGCCACCCCAACCAGGCATCAAAGACAAGTCCTGGAAAGTGATAACACTCCATTAAATTGCCAATTGGTCGTCAAGGTGAGTTCTGGCTGTGGATGGACAGTACAAAGGCTACTGAAGGTAAAGACGCATGTCTTGGTGGCTGAAAACCGGAAGCCATGGGTGAGATCCACGGGCTGCACCTGCACTTGGCGTTCAGTAACACCCACAGTGGAGTAGAAATAGTAAATGAGAGTGTCATCAGCAAACAGGGAGGGTAACGGTTGACCTCAAAGCTACAGATAGCCCTCTGATAGCCACCAGAAGAAGGTGCACACACATTACAGAGTTCTTTGGGAGACAGTTCTCTTGTATATGGGGGAGGGGTATTGTGAAGGGCACAAACTTGAATCTGGAAAGTTCTGCACAAAAATCACGAGTGAGCCCTGGAGACCCTATTCAGGTAGGGTAATGAGAATGTAATGATGCCATGTGGTGTCATAAGTTTTTTGCAAGTCAAAGAAGACAGTGATAAGGTGTCGACACTGGACAAAAGCTGACCAAACGGCAATCTCCAGGAAGACTTAATTGTCAGAAGTTGAACAGCCTTGGTACAAACTGCCCTGGGATACGGCCAAAAGATGCCAGGACTCAAGGTACCAATGGAGTTGCCAGCTCACCATATGTTTGAGCAACTTGCATGGAACGCCAGTGAGAATAATTGGGAGGACGTTTATCGGGTTTCAGTACAGGGACAATTACACTTCCTCACATTGAGGTAAAAACTCATCCTTGCTCCAAATGCGGTTGAAAATGGCAAGTACATGACACTGGAAATCCATCAATCCATGTCTAAGAATTAGGCTGTGAACGTGGCCTGGCCCTAAACCTGAGGAATTCCCACCCACTGAATGGAGCAATACATGGCTCTAGGTGAAGTGTAGTCAATGGTAAGTGAACTCATACCACCTGCTGTCTGAGGACATAAAATGCAGGCCAATACTTCTCAGGCACAGAGGCTCAAGCATAATGAAGTGTTTGGAGACAGCACAGGGGTCAGTGTAGATACTAGGCACACCTGTGGGGTCCAGTGTCCACAGAGGCGTTGCACCTTTGCTCAGACGTATGAAGGAAGGGCATGGCGCGAAATGGTAGCAACATATCGTTTCCAGATTCTTGTTTCTGTCTGTTTATCAGGTGGCAGACCTGAGCACAGAGCTGTTCACAAGGACAATGAGGTGTTCCATTGATGGATGTCACATATGGCACTGGAGAGCCTGTGTGCAACCTCTAATGGCCACAGCGATTTCTGAAGTCTCACAAGCTACTGTTTTCTGACAGGGATGGGGGGGGGGGGGGGGGCAAAGGAATAGGGAATCACTAAGTCTACTGCTGATATAATGGCTGCAGTTGTGCTCTTGACAGTCACATTGATACCTCCATGTGACAGGGTGCTAAATGTGATGGCAAATGCACAGGTGTCCTCATCGTCATTATTGAGACCCCACCCCCCTGCATGGATGTCCAGGAAAGTGGTTCTACAGGATGGATAGGACAATCGGGAAATGAACACTGTCACATAGGTCATATGGACTCTCCAATGGACGGGGAGGGGGTAGGGGTGGGAAATCAGGGCTGCAAATGGAAAGTTCAGTGGTCATAAGAGATCCACATGCCACACCGAAGTGTGTGGAGGCACTAGTATTGAAGTGCTCTGACAGCAAAGTTTTGATAGCTTTACCACAACCAATAGTCATCATCCCACCCAAGAAAGGATTGTGGGCATTGACGTCACTCTGGAAAGGGGAGGGTGGGGTGCTGAGAAAGCAGTGCAGACAACACAGTCTAACACACTCCACCACTGGAAGGAAGACCCAAGTTACACACGGTAAAATACGGACACAGCCTCCTAAGTTGTATCAAGTGGCATGTGCTTGTTGCTGACAGAGTCCAGAACATGAGTGCAAGCTCCACCTGACACTCTTTCATAGTCAGCACAATACTTCAAATAGCCCTAATAGCTGCAGGGGGTAAGGGTTTGCAATGCTGGGAACTGCTTTTCCTGGTGGGCAATTCAGAAAGCTCACTGTAGCTCAGCCAGGTCGTGTAAACAACCGCTACAGTAGTTCAACAAGCGGGTCACACTATCGGCATCCTATGCAATGTGAAAGAACTAAGGATGTAGGTCATGCCTTAGTGTCACCTGCTGCTACTGGCTGCAAAGATATAGCACCAATACACAACAGTTCTGAAGCAGGTCAGGTGTGGGATCTGGTGCCACAGGGGCCACAAGAAACTGTGCCTCAGGTACAAAGTCAGAATGCACGGGGTAAAGTGGCATGGGGATCACTGGAACCTCATAGGTCTTCGAGATCTTTTTGTTCCTCTTCTCCTTGGATGATTTCAATGTCTGCAAGCGTTAATCTGCCTTAGTTTCAGTGACAGAGGAGTGATATAAAGCCCTACGACCAGCAAGCTGAGGCTCTTTCAGCCACTGGCTAATATCCAGTTGCAGATCGGTGCGAAGTGTCCCGAGGGATCCCTCCCTGGTGACACACACCAAGAGAGGTTATCACTTCTCTGGCTTGGGGTTGGGGATTGATGTCCCTGGTGGGTGGGAGTCAACACTCGCACAGTGAGTTGGGGGGGGGGGGGGGGGGTAAACAGTAGGAGGAGGGGGGAAGGGTAACCAACAGGGGAGACAGTGTAGTCATGCAGCCCTGAGGCTCCGACTTACAAGGCACAAAGGGGAAGGGTACTGTTGCTACAGAGATTGACGTCGTCATAGTCATAGTACACATCTTCCTCATACCGATAGGAAGCAAACGATCATATTTATTCATTGCCTTCTGATATGTGAGTCACCCAAGGATATTGTATTATTGGATTTTCTTTTCTCTTTGGAACTGGTGCAGTCTGGTGAACAGAGCAAATGGTACTTCCTGCAGATGACACACAATGGGGAGGGGTGAGAAGGTGGGGAGTGGGAGTGGGGGTGAGAGGGGGGAGGGGGAGAGGGACACAAGGAGCATTTGTGTGCAAATGACAACCACAATCCCTACAGACAGAACTGACATTACAACGTGAAGACATGTGCCCAAATCTCATGCATTTGAAGCACATCATGGGAGGTGAAACTTACAGTTTCATGTCACATCCATACGCCATCAGCTTGACTGTTTCAGGCAACTAGTTGCCTTCAAAGGCAAAGATGAAGGCTCCAGTATCAACTGTATTGTCATTTGGCCCTCTCTGGACAGGATGAACAAAATGCAAACCATATCGTTCTAAAATGGCATATAGCTCATCATCGGTCTCGTGGGTGGGTGGGGGGGGGGGGGGGGAGGGGGGGGGGGAGGGGTGAGGGGTGGGGTGATAGGTTCCAAGAACATCACACACCTTGTCTCAGATGGGCAGCACTTGTGACTGAGCTTAATCAGAATTTAACCACATTTCATTATCAGGGTTGCTGACAATTGCCCAAACCTGTCCTCAAGGTGTTCAACGAAGAATAATAGTTTTGTTGACAAAAAGGACTCCTCTCCCCCACATTGGTCCTAGCAAAAACTAAGTATTGTGGGGAGCATTTCTCCCCTTGTCCCTCAGCTCTACATTCCTCCCATGGCATAGTCAGAGAAGGAAACATTGTGTGGTCATATCTCTCTGCGTTGTTTTAATCCTTTCCTTCAGAAGAGATTGCTGGGGCTGTGTTGTCATCAGTGAAAGAAAGTTCGAGCCACTTCATTTGTAAGTCATCTGTATTGGTGCCACCTACTTTGAATGGGGGCTCTCCCCACAGGTGCCACCCAACCACAGTAATGGCAACATGGCTGGTTAACTGTTGCCCAGAGCCTTGTGCTCCGGACACAACAGGATATACTCTTTGGCATGAATGGGAGTTTACAGCTCAGGAACCCATGTGATCCCTGTATGGACAGGGGCCTGCCACTGTGAAGGTAGTTGACACTTTGCAAACTTCGAACTTATGAATGCTGTTTAAGTGTTGAAAAACAATCACAAGTGAAAAAAGTTGCAAGCAACTTCGTTTTCAGGGCAACCCCAGCTGTGGATGTACATTGTGTGGATTGAAAATTGCAAACAGCTGAACATAAGATTCTTTATTTGGACCCCACAGGTGCTTTCACAGCTTAGAGCCAAATATTCAGATGGATATCTGAATACAAAAGGGAAATAGCAATTAAAAACAGAATTTTCCCCGATCACTAATAGTGACAATAACAAATAAACACATTACATAAATTAAATTACATAAAACACATTACATCATATAAGACCCAAAAGTGGAGATGGGTAGAAGACCATCCATTCACTGTCCAAATAATAGCAATCTGCCAAACAAGCATAATGCCAAATTATAAAGCTACACTGAACAGTGCCATCAGCATTCCCCAAAAATCGAGATGGAACCTGCAACATAATAAACCGAATGTAAAAACCATGGCATGTACCCTCACAGTAAGCATATCCTCCATGTCGGCAAAATTTACCAAAATCCAGGAAAAATATCTCATTGCACCATACAAGCTCTAGCAATGTCATGTTAATACTGAGCCTGTAGGAGCCAACTGCGATGTATCCTAGTGTGGTACATGCTCATTGGCCAGGCATATGCTGCGCCACCACAGTGTAGAGCAAGAACCTCTTGTTAGCCCCATCCTGCAAGCTCTGGTCCGGAGAGGGACAGTTGGCTAACTTCGTTACAAAACTGAGCTCTTTATAACAGTAAATGGTAACAATCCAACATTACATAGTTACCACTTGACACAATCCCAACCCTACTGACCTACAAGGCGTAACTAAAATACATCTGAAGCAATATAGCAAGTTTAACATCATGCTAATAATACAACATAATTTACAGGAATGACACACACACACACACACACACACACACACACACACACACTCTCTCTCTCTCTCTCTCTCACGGCAAAGCCACTCAAACTTTAAGCCAACAATTTAAAACACTTCAGTAGCAACAGATTTAAGTCAGTACATAGGAACCGCGAAACAAATTACTGTTGTCCACCCCGCAAAACAATCTACATCAAGGCCTTATGGACCTCTAAAAACTAGTGTTGATACAGATTGTTTTTAATGAGTTGACTTATCCATCCCCCTAAGTAATTTGCTTTGTGGTTCCTATGTGCTAACTTTAATTCCCTGCCACTTATATTTCTTAACTTGTTTCCTACATGTGTGGGTGGCTTTTCCTAGGCTGGGGCAGGGATGTTTTTTAGATCGATACTTGTATATTTTATATTATTAACATGCTACACTTGCTGTATTGGTTAAAATGTCTGTTCGGTTATGCCTTCTTGTTAAGTCAACAGGGTATGAGGTGGTGTCCAGTGGTAACTATTTTGGTAAATTTTGTCAATGTGAAGAATGTGGCTTTTGAAGGTACATACCACAGTTTTTACATTATGTCTGCTTATACTGTTATATTCTGGCTCTATTTTTGGGGGATCCTGATGGCATCATTCAGCTCCTCTATAATTTGGCAGTATGCTCACTTGCTGGAATACTGTTATTTGGACAGTGAATGTTGGGTCTTCATTCTCCCCAAATTTGGGTCACATGCAACAGTTTGTCAGTATTTATTTGTTATTGCTGTTACTAATGATTGGGGGAACACACTGGTTTTTAACCGATATTGAGATACCCACCTGAAGCTCTAAGCAACGAAACTGGTCGTGGGCCTAAATAAATGCTGTTTGACATAGCTGTTTGCAGTTTTCATTCCTCAAGAAGTGGAAAAAGTTCTAACATTTGCAACTTATTGTTCATTTAAGGTATAATACAGGATGAATGCAGCAGAGGCAGCTGAAAACCTTTGTACCATATGTGAGGGACAGTGATTTTGCACAGAACACACAAGGAAAGAATTTTCTTGTCTGAAGAAATATTATTCTGGACTGAATGATTTCCACATTCAGGAAGTTTCAATAACTGACATAAGTGATAAACTGCAACCATTTAATTGCCATGTAACATTTCCATTCAATAAGTTAACATCTCTTGTGTAGGAGTACTGCATGTTCTAACTCAAAGCAATAAAAATGAAAGGGATGATTACTACTGCATTTTGGTTTGAAAGTTATCAGTTCACTCATTAAGCATTCCTATGTAATATTGTTACTGATGATGAATTATGATGTCATTACGTTAACTTCTTAAGAAGAAATTAGCAGCCAACTTCTAACAAAAGACACACACTTGAACAAAGGTTAGGTTAACATAATATTGTGCACCACATGGCTCAAAAAGGCTGTTGTGCACTATGAACTCCTTCCCAGATGTGTGTCCATTGCAGCTGGTACCTGTTGCAATCAAATGAAATACCTTTCAAAAAACTATCCAGGAGGTTGTTTGGAAAGTAATTCCTTATGCACTAATTATTCCAATCTTATGCCCTCAATGTTTACTTTTCCCACTTCTTTTCAAATAACTGCCAAGGAAATTTGTTTTTTGGCAAAAATGCACTTCAAACCTGGTTTGACAACATCTTTACCTCAGAACATGTAGGTGTCTACCAGCGTGGGATCAGTAAACTATCCGAGCAGTGTCAGACTGCTTTAGATAACACAATAGGCTATATTGTTGACTATTAATTTTCCTCTGATGCTTACCATTGCATTCAATAAATTAATGGAAAACTATTAAAATATGCACTGCACCAACACAAATGAAATACAGCTTACCACGATAACCACACAACGAGTATCTATTTCAATAAAACAAAGTATTTTTAACATGAGCATGCCTATATTGACTTGAATTAATAAATTATTACAGACTGAGCTTCGAAATAGTCTGCATTTATTTGCTGTCCTGTGCTACAGTCAAGTGATACAGAAATGGAACACTTTATAGAGATAAATCTGTGTAGTCACAAGAATCTGCATTTATTTGCTGTCCTGTGTTACAGTCAAGTGATACAGAAATGGAACACTTTATAGAGATAAATCTGTGTAGTCACAAGAACCATAATTTATGTCCAGGAGAAGTGGATGGAGGCATTATCAATTGTGCAATATCTTAGGTTCTTCACCATTATGCTACAAAATACTGGAAGTATCAAAATGGCTTTTGATGGAGAAGGTTTCCTAATATTTCCTTACTGATTTCTGGTGTGGTTTCTTGTATGTCTGTAACAGAACAGCCAAAAATCTGGCTTTCGGCAGGACTGGAACTGCAAGCCACAACAGCCTTCACTTCACAGATAGCTATGTTACCTCAGAGATAGCAAAGAGCTGCAGTATTCATCACTCACCTGTTGCCTCAGTGGTCACTAGGACAGATGAACTGCAATGTGGAATATGAGATTAGCTGCAAATTTTGCGTGTAATGACTTTAGTGGAGTCAAGACCATGAACTGATAATGTTGACACACCTTGAGTGAAAAACCACATAGATTTCTCAACGGAAATGACATAAAAATCAAGTGAATTTAATAGGATTATTCTGTACCACTCAGAAAGAACTCATCAGGCACTGAGTTGGCAAACGTATCCCGTCGTGTTGGCAAGATTCAATTATCCTACAAGGAGTACCAATATCAGCCAATGTGTTGCTCAGAACTGCTATAGCTTGCATCTCAAAGACACTGCTGCCAAGGGTCAGAATACCCAAAGAGTATGTCACTGAATTTTATTCCGATTTCTGTAACTAGGTTAAGGGCATAGAGTGTAGTTACTAATAATAGTCATATGCACCAACTGCAAACTAAATACGATAAATCAACAACTGTTACAATTTTTTCTTTTTTTCTGTCTTACTGCAAACTGGAAGGTTCATTCGCCATATGGGATTCACATTTCTGGGGCATTCCTGTGGTTATACTTTAAACATTATGGACAGGTAACGCATATTTTGGTCATTATAGCCTTTGAAACAATTTTCTTATGAAAACTGTCATTTGTACTATCCCCAAAACAAAGAAACACGAACAAAAAGATAACACAGCACTGATTGCACAACATGAGCACACAGAGACTTCAAAAGCTACCAGTAACAAAGTTCCAAATCAAGAAAGTTTACTGTGCATGGAAACCATTTAGCAGGCTCAAAACGGAGTGGAGAAAATCCAACTAGCAAACATTAAAGGAGAAGCAGCTGTCCCCAGAAAGTGGCATAAGAAACACAGAACACTTGACAGTAATATGTGGAATATGTCATCTTTAAGCAAAATTGTCATTCAGTCTCAATACCAAAAGACAAATATCATCTACTCATAATGTTTGCAATATTACTACTATTGGTGCTTTGTCAACAACAGCAAAAAGTGTCAATGCTGAAGAGCTTTTCAACTTGCAGTACACTTAAGACAGAGAATCAAGCTGAGCATAGTGCTGATTTTCTAGGCAGTGCATCATAGTTATTACAGTTTGTTTTCAATTTAGTCCCATATAGTTTCATATGAATAATGCCTCTAGACCAAGACAACATTCATATGAGAAGTACTGAGCTGTAATGCAACAGCTGTAGTATTATGTGCAGTGGAAATGAGCCACAGAAAAGTTCATAAAATCTGCTTCAGTAATTATGGCAGTATGTTACTTGTAGGGACCGGAAAAATTTGCATTTTGCAATAAATGCGAAATACCAGAATGAGATTTTCACTCTGCAGCGGAGTGTGCGCTGATATGAAACTTCCTGGCAGGCTGTGGCGAAGCCATGTCTCCGCAGTATCCTTTCTTTCAGGAGTGCAAGGTTCGCAGGAGAGCTTCTGTAAAGTTTGGAAGGTAGGAGATGAGATACTGGCAGAAGTGAAGCTGTGAGGACCGGGCGTGAGTCGTGCTTCGGTGGCTCAGATGGTAGAGCACTTGCCCACGAAAGGCAAAGGTCCCGAGTTCGAGTCTCGGTCGGGCACACAGTTTTAATCTGCCAGGAAGTTTCAAATGCGAAATAGATGCAAATTCTCCCTCAAAGTATGAAAATGCGAAATTACTTGACAGACACTACTTCATAGCGAATTTTATCCACATGAAGTATTTTATCAGAGATAGTTTGAAATAGGTTTACTTTCTGCATATAAATATTGAAAATGTACCAATTTTCAGTTAGTGGTATTTTACATCTTCTGGCAAAGCCCAACTCGTATAGATTGCAAAATAAAAAGTGTATGAACACAATGATGTATCAATGTCCTCCATGATCTAGTGCCATGCCACTTGTGACAGTTGAATAGTCAAAGATACATGCTGCGCACTGTAATGTAGTACACAGCTGTCAGATCTACCATGTTATAACAAAGAAATGCCTAAAACTCAAATGATTGTATAATGCGGATACTTTTAACATGGCAAAGTAGATGTCAGATGTTTTGAATTGTGGTTGCATCAAATACCGCTAGAGTTCGGGCATGAACTATGCCATTAAACAACACTCATCTCAACAAGCAATTGCATGATGGCCGTCCCTAACTGTTTTGTGTTGTGCATTGCTTCTTGTTTTCTTTTATTATTTTGAAATATGTGACATGACTACTCCTGGTCCATCACAGATTTTGATTACAACATTTACAACACCAGAAGAAATCTGTGATCCCTGCAACAATGTGTCAGTTCTGTAGTAGGCTGCTCCTCTCCCAACTGGCATTCAAAATTCTAATTTTTTTATGCTCGTGGCCATCTGTCACTACACCATATAGTGACCACACTCTGCACTATAGTGATTAGAAAACAAAATCTGTTTACATGTGCCGAAATTCTTCCCCTAACATTAAAATAAGAAATGAAATGAGCGTATGGCATCATTGGCTGGGAGGCCCCATCCGGGAAAGTTCGGCCGTCGAGTGCAAGTCTTATTTCAGTCGACGCCACATTGGGTAACTTGCGCACCGGTGATGGGGATGAAATAATGATGAGGACAGCACAACACCCAGTCCCTGAGCAGAGAAAATCTCCAACCTGGCTGGGAATCAAACCCGGGCCTGCTTGCATGGGAGGTGAGTATGTTTCCACCCAGCTAAGCAGGTGGACATTAAAGTAAGAGTTACCATATGTTCGTTTCTACTTGTAAGCTACATGCCTTGTCAGTTCCATCTGTGGCGTTGTCAAGCATGGGTTGCAAAGCTATGAATACCTACGTAAGATTTAAATTAATAGTCTGCTGATTTTGTAATCATTGAATTGGGCGGGAAAAGACAGATAACATCCAGAAACACCTTATGTTAGAGACACAGCCAGTTCACTGATGGTAAAATGCTGCTGCTTTTCAACAAAGCAATCATTTTTGAAAACAGACAAATGAAGAAAAGGTCATTTCGGAAGAAAAAGGTGTTCAAGGTTTTGGAAAAGCAAACATTTGCATCAAAAAGTTCCCAATCAGGACTGTTTCTTTAACAATTTGTTTCAAAGAACTAAGATTTGCTATGTCTTCACTCATGTACAATGACAACCTTTTAATTTATGCATCTAATCAATTTTTAAAAAATGTGAATTTTGACAAAAATCGATACTAATTTTGCAAAAAATGCTGCAAATTTTACGAATAACAGATGCTGCATTTTCCGGTCCCTAGTTATTTCTCATCCATATCAATAATATGTCAAGCCACATGGTATCACAGTATGGATATATGGTTGTCTTAATTACAAGTCCCGTGCATAAAATGTTGAAAACAGAGTACAAAAATTGTACCCAACAAACAGCTTTATACATAAATAAGGAGCAAAAGTTTTATGCTATTCTAATGAATTTAAAATTTATATGACTGTCTTGAAATTCATCCGGGCTTAATTTACTTCAAAGATGAGTGCAGACTCCAGCAAACGAAAATTCAGGCCAAGCACAAGCCTTTTGTTGGTGCAATGGCAGATGAAATTTCTTTACAAAACTTTAATATCTGCAGATTTGTATGAGGGTAAGGAACTTGCAGATGTCTATCTAAGAACCTTATTCATCAAAAATTTCTTCAACTCCTACTCATTACTCCGCCTCTTCTGAACTCACACACATCTACATCTACATACATACTCTGCAATCCACCATACGGTGCGTGGCGGAGGGTACCTTGTATCACAACTAGCATCTTCTCTCCATGTTCCACTCCCAAACAGAACAAGGGAAAAATGACTGCTTATATGCCTCTTAACGAGCCCTAATCTCTCTTATCTTTGTGGTCTTTCTGCGAAATATAAGTTGGCGGCAGTAAAATTGTCCTGCAATCAGCCTCAAATGCTGGTTCTCTAAATTTCCTCAGTGGCGATTCACGAAAAGAATGCCTCCTTTCCTCCAGAGACTCCCACCCAAGTTCCTGAAGCATTTCCGTAACACTCGCATGATGATAAAACCTACCAGTAACAAATCTTGCAGCCCGCCTCTGAATTGCTTCTATGTCCTCCCTCAATCCGACCTGATAGGGATCCCAAACACTCGAGCAGTACTCAAGAATAGGTCGTATTAGTGTTTTATAAGCGGTCTCCTTTACAGATGTACCACATCTTCCCAAAATTCTACCAATGAACGGAAGACTAGGACGTGAAGAGAAGATATTGTATAAACCTGTCCTGCATGAAAATGCAGAACTTTAAAGCAAGCTCACCCCAGGAAAATACAGTTGGAAGCTTGAAATCTTGAGCAAAATGTCTATCTGACCCACAGATACTGGCAGACGGAAAGGGGCAAAAAAAAAATCAACTAATCAAATTAAACAACAAAATGGAAACAACAGAAATAAGAGCAATGTGAACAAAACATACTATGCTGCAGCATATAATATTCTCACCAACAACACAGGACAGCAAGTAAACGCAGGCCATATGAAAGCCTAAATTCAATAATATCTCACTAATTCACGACGATATAGATATGTTTGTGTTACAGATACTTTATTTTATTAAAATAGGCTTTTGCCTAAGGTTGTAGTGGTACGTAGTACAGGGTGTATCAAAAAGAATCATCCAATTTGCAAGTCTATATTTCTGAAATTAAGAAGCATATACGATGAGCAGGAAACTCGGAAAGTTTTTTTCATACCTTTTCACAGCTATTCAATATGCACCCCTTGAGATCACTGTACATGTCAATGCAGCATTCATATTCTTCCCACACTGCAGCGAGAATGTCTCGACTTACAGCTACCACAGCCGCTGTTATGTGATGTCGCATTCATTCACTGTTGTTGGTAACGGACACACATAAACAGAGTCTTTTATAAGCCCCCACAACAAATAATCACATATAGTCAGCTCTGGCGACCTTCGAGGCTGGTAATGTCAGGCTGAATCATTTGGTCCATTGTGACCGATCTATCGCACTGTAATCTTTTGATTTGAAAATTACTGCACTTCCAGATATCAGTGTGACAGTGCCCCATCCTGTTGGTAAATGAAATTGTTCGAATCAGTCTCCAACAACGGGGAAAGAAAGTTCTCCAGCATATTGAGATATGTGCTTCCTGTAACAGTGTTCTCAGCAAGGAAAAAAGGACCATACGCCTTTTCCCATGAAACTGCACAAAACATATTAAATTTTAGAGTCCCTCTCATGTTTTACAACTTCATGCAGTTTTTCCATACCCCATGTTCTCACATTATGGTGGTTTACCTTTCCATTTAAATGGAATTTTGCCTCGTCACTAAACACTAAGCATGGAAGAAAACTGTTATCCTCTATCTTGCCAAGAACGAAATTACAGAACTCCACACATTGTTGTTTGTCACCTTCACATAGAGCTTGCAGTAGCTGAACTTTGTATAATTTCAGATGTAAACGCTGACACAACACATACCAGACGGACATCTGGAGCATGTGGACCTGTCGAGCTGCATGGCAAACGAATTTCTGCGGACTCCTTGTGAAGCTATGGCGGATGGTTCAATGTCTGTGTCAGACACTTGGGGATGGCCCTGCGATTTGCATTTACACAAACACCCTGTTTCTCGGAATTGTTCATGCTCTGTGCTGTAGGAGGATCCACACCATACCCAGTACAAAAGTCATGCTGCACAGTTGTTACGGACCTGCACTGCGCAAAATGTAGAATACAAAATGCTTTCTGTTGACCTGATACCATTTTTACTAGAACTGAAGTGGGTGCACACTGCTGCTACCTAGCGGGAACCATGTAAAACTTGAGAGTTTGCTCCTTCCAACGGTATGTTGTTCACACACATATCTCAAATAATAGTTATTATTTTTTTTAATCAGATGATTCTTTTTGATACACCCTGCATTTAATTGTTTTGGTACAGTCATGTCAAATCAACCAATTGTACTACATGATTTGAACCATGACCTCTCAGATTTGGATGATTTTTTTCAGGTAATGTACCCACTAACACTAGTTTAAAATGGTGATTTCAAATTTTTCTGATCTTTGGTTTTTGAGTTTCAAGGGTTTAAAAATAAAAAAAAAAACCTCTGTTTTTGATCAATCAATGATTGTTTTAAAATGCTGTAGCTCAAAAACTATACAACCTAGAGAGCTCGAACATGCACCGTTGTTTTCCTCTAAAAGTTCCCTTCGATTTGATACATAACATGACTATGCTACCTAAATCGGAAAATTTTAAACTATTCCAAAAAAACATTTTTTGAAATTTCCAAAATACGCACCCTCGGATTTCTTTATAAAAATTATATGTGTTGTCCAGTCTAACTGACTACATGCACACAAAATTTCAAGATGGGATTTCATTGGGTTCTTGTATAAAATAATATTTTATTACAGCAATACACACTAGTGAGGTGAAAAGCAGACTATTTCTAGGCTATGAATACTAAGGTAACTAACAAACTTAACTTATTATGTTAGCCTTTTTATGCAACATTACCCTCTTATTGTTTATTAATTCATTAAATGATATAGTGCTGTTTTAATTTAATGTTCATGATTCTTTTAACTATGCATCATAAGGAAGTGAACACATTTTAATTTGTAATATACATGCTACAAGTTAAAATTTTGAATAAAGCCACTCACCTTCATCCATAGTTGTAAATGGCAGAGATTATCTTTTTCTTGGTTTTCCAGGGTTATTTCTAATCATTTACAACAAGTTCCTTACATCAGAAATTGGCGTATAAGTAATTTCACTTGGGAAAAAGATTAACTTGTTGATATCTGCATGGATAGAACTGTATTTCTAATACCAATTGGTATTTACAAAGCTAATACACATGGTATTTATACAACTTAGTGTTTAGTGAGGGTAGGTGTAACATAATTTAAACGTGCTTCTTTTATTATCTTTAAGATATTTTTCCAAAGCAAGAGAAGACAACTTCATTTCTTTAGCACTTGAAGTGCAGGTTCTTCCCATAGCTTTTGTCGGATTCGCTGTTTGTAAAAGAGTATTTCCTGGTACATCTAATATATCTCTTGGCTGTGGATAGTAAAAAGACTGGGCTGGACCCTTTGGGTGTAAAAAATTTATTCAGTACATGTCATTGTATTTTTCTTCAATGCACCCTAACCACCAAGAGTCGTCATATGCTACTGTCACAAAACCAGCAGTAATATTTTCCATATGTGACGGTGTTATTTGGTTCAGTGTTGTCACATATTCATATTCAAGAGACTCATCCACACTAAAATGATAAGGCTTGACAGTAATTTGACACTCTGTGCAGGGTTTATATGAGTGAAACTTTTGTGCTCCCACAATCGCTTTTGATTCACTAAACCAAGGAAGTAAGTATCCTTTGGACAGTCCTCTGTTGTGCAATATTCAAAGCCAAAGTTTTTTATGTTTTCCATGACAAATACATTAAGTGATCTGGGTGTTAAGATTTGTTGGTTATATGGCCTTTGTAAGCCACCTTTAGCAGCTAGCTGCTTAACAGTTCCGCCAAGGCCATCGCATGTGCTCTTGCCATGGGATGTTGCAAAGAACTCCCACTCTGCCTCAACTTCAAAATCAGTTTTATGCAAACACAAATTAAGGAAGTTTTTCTTATTTTTATATTGTGCAGTGCTGCCATCAGAAAAGTAAGTAATCTTTTTAAGTGCAAAAGGCAAGTTTTGCTTTACGATTTCTAACAGTTTTTTATGGAATACATAGAAAACGACTGCATTATGTTTCAGGCAATCTGATATGAAGAAATACTGCAGATGCTTTAGTTTTCCCTCCTATTTATAATATATGATGAAAGGATGTAGTGTAGCTTCCTCGTTGCATCAAGGTGGCCGTAAGTGAGGTAGTGGCCAAAACTAGAGCCTTGACCCTATATGAAATCTCACGTTTTTTATAATAAAAAGTGAATGCCATACAAAAACTTAAGATTCTTAAGTTATTATTTTTTTATATATTTTATTCTCGCATTAAAATATCATTTAATGAATTAACAAACAATAAGAGGGTAACGTTGCATAAAAAGACTAACATAATAATTTAAGTTTGTTAGAATTACATAGGCCTACCTTAGCATTCATAGTGTAGAAATAGTCTGCTTTTCACCTCACTAGTGTGTATTGCAGTAGTAAATTATTATTTTATACAAGGACTCATTCAGGTCCCATCTTGAAATTTTGTGTGCATGTAGTCAGTTAGACTGGACAAAACACATAATTTTTATAAAGAAATCTGAGGGTACGTATTTTGGAAATTTCAAAAAATGTTTCTTGGAATAGTTTAAATTTTCAGATTTAGGTAGCATAGTCATGTTACATATCAAATTGGAGGGAATTTATAGAGGAAAACAATGGTGCAAGTTTGATCTCTCTGGGTTGTATAGTTTTTGAGCTACAGCATTTTAAAACAATCATCGATTGATCAAAAACGATTGAAACTCAAAAACCAAAGGTCAGAAAAATCTGAAATTTCAAATTTAAACTAGTGTTAGTGGGTACATTACCTGGAAAAAAAATTCATCCAAATCTGAGATATCAAGGTTCAGACTGTTAGTTGATTTGAGATGAAATGACCCTATAGTGTTTTCTATTAATTTACTGAACACAACAGTGAATATCAGAGACAAATTAATCATCGGTCAACGATATATTCTTTTTCATTATCTAAAACAATCTGACACTGCTCAGGTTTTTTACCAATCCCATGCCAGTAGAAATCTACAAGTTCTGACATAATAGTCTCAGTTCACCAAATATTTCAGTTATTGAGATGTCCTGAAAGTGGAAAATTATTCGTTCCAGAACACTCTTCAAGCAAAAAATCTTTTTCTGACATGTTTTGCACAAAAGCACTATCTCCTTTGGTGTCACAAGGCTTAGGCCTGTCCCACCCCTCATTAAACTGACCAAGACTTGTACGAATAATTGTAAGAACCGTTATTATTATTATGTTCTTTAAGTTTGTTTTTGGGTTTTCAGAAATACTGTGGGAAGAAAGTTTATTTATGTTGCCGGTAACGTGGAAGACGTTGCCCAACGATCACCATGAAAGTTCGACATAGTGGCAAAAGGACAAGGAATAAAACAAATGCTGCAAACTACTGCGAGCCACGGAAGAGCCTGGGCTGCGAGGGCGTCGAGCTTCCTAGGTCGTTGTTGGACAACGTCAAAGGAAGAGATATTCTGCTTTCACTTTGTAAACAGATCGATCGAGTCTTGAAAGGTTCATGTCAAACGTATAGGCGGGTGACACATTAAGTGGGACCCGAGGCCTGTAATACTTCCACAGTTATTAAAAAGTTGTTAAACTGCAAAACCAATAGTTCATCACTTATATAGATAAAAAGTTGTAAAGATATAGGAAAGGAAGAGTTGCGGCGTCAGAACGAAAAGTGATACATCGCTCAGCAACGGAGGAGGACGTAAACAGCGGGCATTATGTGGTGAAAACAAACCGAGTGATAAAATAGTAAGTCTGTAATTAAGCATAAAGCCACGTAACACTGCACTCCACAAACACAATACAAAAGTTTGAGCTGCCTTCACCGCTGTATTAAACCAAAGCAAACAATATGTTGTAAATTTTAGTCCTTTTTCCACATCCAAGTATTTTACAACATTTAAACAATGTTCATAAGTATGCTAAATCTAATGTGTAGCTGCAAAATAAATACTAGAACATCAAATAAGAAAATCACATGATGAAACACATCCACAGCACCTGGTTGGACTGCACCTGACATGAGACAGCTTGTAGTCAGTAGCTGATGGTCACAATAGAGTGAGGAAACTCTCAAAGTGTGGACTGTTCTGAACTTTATGTAGCTATGAAATTGCTTTGGCGAATTGTTTCTGGAAGTTTTTGTATTACTGCTGAGTTAAAAAGTAAAGCGAATTATCTTTGAAGTTCCATGAGACTGAAAACTTTAGCAGACAGCCGAAAAGCAATTTAAAAAATAGGGGAAGGAGTGGACCAACTCATGCTTTGTGTCTATATCGTGTGATGTTTACCACTACATCACCAGCTGATAGGCACTGTCACAAACTGAGAAGAAGACAATTTTTCCTGGCACTCTCTCATCGTACAGTGTTACCAAATCGTGCATATGGCCAGACTTAGAATTCTGGGGGGTGGCTGCCTAAAGTGAATGACTAACTTAGTCTCTGCAGTGCCTGGCCGGCAGCCAGGTTTTACACCTAAGGTTGTACCTTACTTTCATACTCTCTTTTTGTGTATCTTTTATCACATTAGGAAGATAGCAGTTTTCTTATATTCTACAAAAGAAATTTTTGTGTTATTCATAAAGTTTACAAATTTCTCTCCACAAAATTGGTAAACATGCAAAACCAGAAAATATAATAAAAAATGAAGAACACAAATTATGGTTATATTCATGCAAGCTTTTGAAGCCAGTGGCTTCAGAAAGGAGGGAAAAGAATAGGGGTAAATGAAAATGACTGAAATACAATGTATTTCATCAAGTAGTAGACAACCGTATGAATTATAAGTGCTTATATTTGGTATTATCATGTACTACTTGATGAAATATTTTGTACTGATTTTCTAAGATTTTGATTTAAGGATGGCTGCTTGCCAAAATGCATGATCAAAAATAATAAAATGTGACCAAGACACAATTTTTGTGTCTAAGTCATCCACAAACCTTATTTAATCAAACTGATTTGTGCTTTCTGTTATATCTTCCCTCTGTACCTTTTTTTTTATATTATCTGATGAAAGTAGAAACAGAGAATTAAAATTCAAAATTCTACATAGTTTTCTGCCATCTCTGACTGCTGCAATTTCTTGTCTCCCCTCCCCCCCCCCCTGCCCCTTCCTCAATGCAGTTCTTTGTCTCTTGATCAAAATTAGCTGACATGAAACTCATAACTGTGTACAATAATACTGTACCTTATCAGCAAAACCAAGAGATTTCTCCTTCTCAGTCAAGGAATATATACTGTCTTTACACCTGTCCCACAGATTCTGCAAGACTTTTGGTTCTCTTCTATATGCTTCACTCAGTTTTACCACTTGCTCAAATTTCTCAACAGGCAAATTTGGAATTATCTTGCTGTCACCAAAACCTCTATAATTACCACTGTTGGTAAAAATACCACACGAATAAACCAAAAATGCCTGAAAATAAAGAAATACATCAAGTATTTGTTACTTATAATGGACAAAATATTTTTTTGACTGTTTACACTACAAATTTTTAAAAAGGCACCATTTACCTTATATTCTTCCTCAGTCAGACCACCTTCACCCATTGCTACTTTTCGTAGTTCTGTTAATGGTTGTCCCAAAAATAACTTGTGGAGAAGTATGAATATTAGGGGTGATTCCGGTGAAGTCTGAAATCATAAGCTCAATACTTAACTCATTTAAAACAGCTACTCTTATAGAATTTTGTCAACATATTCTCTAATATGCACATTAGAACAATTGAATGACCTTGACAAATGCATTTCACAATTTACATCCATGTATTATAAAGCTTAATATATGTAGAAATCAACAGAAATTAGTTAAAGTCCACTTTCAGAATTCCTGATTTATGCTAGCAAATTAAAGGTGTTAAAGTAGCTATGATTATTATTAAAAACACCAATTCCACACATAAGTTGGGTGCACACATATGTTCACCGAGCAAGAAGGGCTCAAATAGAAGAACCCGCACCCTTTTTTTTTTCACTCAGGAACTTCTGACCCCAATCACAAACTTCCTCAAAACATCACAAACACAGCTACAATATTTTCCAGATTAATTTATTCTATAAATACATCTTAAAACATGTTGCCCTACCTGCAACAAAACAATTAGACCTCCATTCCATGATGCCTGGCTTAAGAAGTGAGCATACAACTTCTCATTTTCTGTTAGGTCTTTGAAGGCAGATGTGCAGTCTAGTTCAACCACTGGCTGGTCATTTGGAAGAATGAAATGTTTTCTGTCACTCATTGCCTCACACGTAGAATATCTGCAACAAAATAAGATTACACATTTTAATAATATTATCGAACATTTCATTTCATGCAAGATCAATTATTGCCCCTATTTCAAGCTCAATTTTTCTGTATTAAGGGCTCATAATTTTGACAGATAAGGAGAGAATTTTTACAGAAGGTTTTCATATAAAATCCAGATGAGCAAACCGAAAATTTAACGAACCGTCCTTCCAATCAGAACATAGGTGTACATGTGCAAACGAGTGCTGTGTGGGAGGGAAGTCAGTAAAGGGAGTGTGTATGTGCTGACAGATCGAGGCATGCTGGCACAGGATAAGATTTCATGGTTCAGTTATGACCAATTCCTCTACAGCATCACCTCTAGCATGGCACCTTCATCCACCGCGACCCTGCAGGATGCACTCCAGTCATGCTTTGGATGGAGCATATCAACCACTGCTTTGCTTACAGCACCCAGGCCTGCACCTGGCACTGCAACACAGGGACAAGAATCTTCTCCATCCATCTGTACGGGTTCACAACAACTGTCTCCACAAACACAGTCCAGCCAGCCAGCCTATGTTTGTTTGGAAGAAACTGCCGCCGCTGCCCCCCCCCCCCCCCCACCACTACCAGCCAACGAGCACAGCACTGTCTAAGTAGAGTTGCATCCACTTACCATAGCCCCCAGTCACAATGCCACCAACACCGCCTCCAACACAACACGGGCTGATGCCAACCCCGACGTTTCCAATGCGCCACTGCTTCTACTGTTGCATCCAACACACCACCAGCCAATGCTGCCTCCTCTGCCACTAATGCTCACACCACTGGAGCAGTGACACTATTTTATGTGCTCCCAGCACCACACAAATGTGCTGCCCATGACATCCCCTCACTAGAGGCTAGAGCACTTGTACAGACACAGCAATGGCAACCCATGCATGTGCTCCGTTACTTGAGATCCACGACCCATACTGGCTGCTTTGTGCATCCTCGGCACGGCCACTGCCACAACGTCACACATGGTCGGTCTGCACAATAACACCAGACACCGTATACCTTGCGGTACCTAACAGATGGCACCATCCTACGCCACCACATGGCCCTGCCCAGCTACAATTCAGATGATCCCTAGCAGGCATCCTTAATCAGCTTCAAGCATCCCTCTGCTATGTTTGTGCCAGTGTTTCACTCTCAATGTGCTGTGCTGAGGGAGGAGAGGGTTCAGCCAAGCTCCAATGTTTCATTGTATTTCTCCAACACCCCCATGCTGGTCTCTTCCGTCACAGGTAGATCTTTGACCGCCATGCGGCCCAACTATTGCTTGCGCAGGCTCTGCTCCTGCTCTGATGAAGTAACATCTCCTGGCAGCACTCTCGGCAGCTCACCTCACACAATGCCACATGGCTTATTTTGTTAGCTGCAATACTTCAATGGAGTTTGTGTTAATAGCAGGGTTCCATGCCTGTATCCAATTTCAATGTTTTCTCACAGTCCAGCAAATGAGATGGGTTCTGCTGCACCTCCTGCACCCCTTTCTCGAACTGCGCTTCTTCAAAGGATTTTTGTTGTGGTTCAGCAAAGTCTGATTCTAGACGCCTGGTTCGCCTCACTGATATTGGGACCTGAATTACTAAGTACAGCAAATTGTTTATCAGTGCAGTGGAGTTTAGCAAGTGCCAGGTACGACATTACCATTTCATTCCTGACCACTTTGACATTCTTTTACCACCAAGTGTGGCCAGAAATGAGTTTCTCTTGTCCGATTATGCTGGCTCCCTTCACCACCACTCAAGTCTGCCTTTGTCCTGATACCTCTTCCCCCCCCTTTCTGTGTGCACATATTTCACCTGTATGAACTTTGTTCCAACAACTGTAGTAACTTACGGTGTTTGCGTCTTCTAGCCTCCAGACATTACTGCATCAAATACTGTACGTAGCTTTTACTTGTTTTAGTCTCCGGCACGAGCAAGGCTTCCTCTCAGTTCTGAAATTCTTGCTCAATTTGTGTAAGCTTAGAAACATGCAAGCCCTTAAGAAAGGAGGAAACATTAAGTCATTCCTTCAGCATCATCCTTCCACTCTCTGTAGATTATCTTTCTCCTTCAATGCCTATCAGACTCTCATAATTCTATTACCTCTGGCTCCCTCCTCCTACTGCATCAAATAAAACAGAAGTTAAACCAAAACAAACATAGCATGCAAACGGAAATATCAAAACAGATATCTGCACACGAGAGTACACCAAAATGAAATTACAATGAACTGAAGATGGACAAAATAAATTACAGCACAACAAAGATATAAAAATACCTTTTACCATGCAGCTACATATCTATGTTCTCACAGTAAAGTACAATTTTTTTTCTATTTGCTTATTGATCTGCTGCCACTCAATAAATATCAATCATTTACAAGGAACAGTTGTTGACTACAAATGTTTACACCGATATGTTAAATACAAAATGCTGGTAAGTTTTGGGTTAAAAAAATAATAGTGACATTCAAATGGAGTAATACTATATTAAATACAACAACCACCAATCACTTGATAAAAGTTCTTGTAGCAAGCTGAAGCTTTGAGTCAGTCCATGAAGTGTGAGTGGCTCAACTGGTTCAGCTAAGTCCATGAAAATATATGTACAGGTTTCTAATTGTCATGCAAACTGTTTAACTGCACATGTCAGTGTTTATATAAGAATTAACTTTTCTGAGGCTGACCTCAATTCCTATAAGGAGCTGCTAGAAGTGGCCAAGGCTGCACACAAAAGGAATGAAAATTAAGTATTAATGTCCTGTCAACGATGAGTTCAGTAGAGACAAAGCACAAGCTCGGAGTGGCGAAAGAATGGGGAGGAATTTGGCCATTCTCAAAGGAACCATCCCAGCATTTGCCTTAAGTGATTTATTGATATCATGGAAGATTTAAATAAGGATGGCCAGAAAGTAACTTGTACTACCATTCTCCGGAATATAAATCCCGTGTCTTATCACTGTGCCACCTCGCTCGTGCAAAGTGCATGGACTGCTTTCCATCTGCAGTATCGTACCCAGAACTGACTTGGGCATTATGGTTTCGAGCCAGGTGAACGGTCTCAACAATAGTCTCGTCAATTCTGCGACAGGCTTTCACTGTAGATTTCTAGACCAGTGATATGATGTGGCTAACAGAAGGACTCCTTTTAATGTCACCTGTGCTACTCAGTGAAAGCAGATACCAGGGTAGCAAAGTACATGTGGGAAGCACATGGTATTTTATTTTTAGGCACAAAGAAATTTCTGATTCCACTAACGGCCGCACATCAATCCATGCACCTAGAACATAACATTTCCAAGAAAGTAGAGATACTGAAATATCAACTGTTGAAGCAATCATACCAAGGACTCCAGGAAAGCTTAATAAATAAATAAATAAATAATAAATACATCTAACAATGTTATAATTCTGTCTGACAACAAATTTATTTGGCACTAATTGATTGGCCAACACATCCTCAAATTAGGCATCAGATGCTTTCATCAGCTGAAAAGTTCTACAACAATAAGTAAAAGCTTTGTTTCACAGAAGAAACCAGATCATAAAATAGTAGTAGGAGCCTTTAAAGTACCTTGCAAAGTAATTTTGAATACTTTCTCCATGAAAGTCTTTTAACTAGTTCAACCACTCACATGTAACAGAAAATATTTTAACCTTCAACGTTGCAAACATACCAGACTACTGGCAGTGCAATTAATGAGAGACAAGGATTAACAACCACAATTTCACATTAATGGTTACTACAGATAATAAATCTATCAAGAAAGCTTGAATAGTTTTCATATTTAGCAGAAGAGGTAAGGAGTCGTTAGCATCCTCCTTCCGAAACCAACTCGTCAGATGTAGAGAAAGAATGGGCGAAGCTTAGGCATGCATAGCAGCCTGGGTAAGAATGTACTTTTTCAGTTGTTTAGAACAGGGGACACCCTCCCTGGTTTTATAATCACTTCTAGAAAATACTGAGGTAGCAGAGAGTGTTGCACTCTCAACTGAGACAATGGTGAAGAAATATAGACAGTTAGAAGAAATTAATATGTCACTGGGGACAGTTATGTGTAAGCATCATACACCAACCCACGATTATTCTAAAAACCTAGACAGGCGTGGTCCTATATTAAACACCATGTGGGTCAAAAGCTTCTGTTCAGTCGCTTAACCTGTCTGGTGCAAAATTAAGCAGTCGGGAAAAGGACAGTTTTTGTACTAAATATTGTATTCAAAGACTAAATCATTCTCACAGGAAGATCATACAGGGTTACAACATTCAACAATCATTGAAACTCTCCAAGGGGTGACACAGAAATAAACCTCCTGATATTCGAAACAACACATCATCAGATCATGCTCGAATTCAGGTCTGATTTGGCAAAGAGTATTTAGTAGCAGTGGCCCCTTTCTAAGGTCACATTTACTATTAGTCTCTCGCACAGCAAACAATTTTAAATAAGTGAAAAACAGTGCCGGTTACCCTACGTATGAGACAGCAAAATAAAGTGTAAAATTACATGCAGATTTCCTTGATGTTGGTCCACTGAAGTATCCTGTGACATATTCCTAACTCCTTTGAAACACAGATCATCTGTTACATAAGATATCATGTGAGAAATCAATGTATGCCTTCCAGCAGATTCTATATACCTTAATTTCCTAATACACACTTTACATTGTTAAAGGCCCAAGCATTAAAAGAAGTTGGTAAACATTAGTATGATACTGCCAACTGCAGCAATGAATGGAAGACACAAAACAATCTGTTCATTTTTGAAAATATAATATGGGTATGTAAATAGAATCTCGTCACCGAACAATGGCAGGAGAAAATGCTTGTAAAAGATATGGAAATGTGCAAGCTTTTAGAGATTACAGAAAATTTGAAGGGAAAGGAAGGGGGGCGGGGGATGATTACAAAATGGGGAGAGTTACAGAAAAGTTATCCACAATCCTGGGTCCGGGAAAGACTTACTGGATGGGGTGAGAAGGAAAAACTGATTTTTGGTGCCTAACCCGTTTCTGCCTAATGTGACATATGCCATGTAACATTCAACCAGTTTTCTCTTGTTGGCAACAATGCATGCATTTGGAATGCCTACTGTTGTACGTCTCTCAGTTGAGGAAGCTATTTTGTTGATATTTAAGAAGAGAAAGTAGGAAGATGACAGTGTCTGATTGTTCATTTACTGAAGACTTTTCCGGAATAAGATTATTTTTTGGAATAAGAAGTAAGTACTATTTTCTGACGAAATGTACCACACAATTTTTAAAACTTTTGCTTAATTATAATGTTAAAGGCACCGAAATTTATAATATAAGTTAGCCACAAATGTAATTCATCATTATGGTTCCAAATCCAGTTTTTAATAGAGGGTTGCACATACATTATGCTAGGCAGAACAGTCAGTATAATGCTTCCTTCTTTCTCAGAAGCCTGTCTGTGCATGAAATCCTGGCTATTCTTGAGATGTAATGCATTTACTGAGCCTCCTAAAGCTAACGTAGAGTCAGATGAAGATTCTGGTGAAGAAGAGCAGGGTGTAAAAATACATAATCTTGGGCCTAGGCAAAATCATGCTGGTACAGAAGTGGTATTGACCAACAACAACAGATTAGGTAGTGAACCTGAGACTGACTGCTCTCACGATGATGCATCAGGAAATGTCATTTCAGATAAAACAGAAAAGCTACAGATCACGAAAACTACATAATAAGAGATTGGAGAAGGGAGAGTCTGCAAAGTGACAATGCTTTATTTCCTGAGAGTGAGTGCAGTAAATACAGAAGCTTGTCTCCAGTTCAGTGCTTTGAACTGTTTTGGAATGTTCAAACAATTCAGTTTTTCCAGCACTGAATCTACAAAACACGCTTTATTCAAGGACTGTCCAGATCCTGAAATAACACATGAAGAGGTAAATGATCTTCAAGGAATTCTAATTCTTGCGGGCTTTAATCCTCTGTATAGCACAAGATGTTTCTGAGATTCATGATTGGACATGGGAAATGAAATGGTACACAATATGACAAGAGGAGACAGATTTGAAACAATTACAGGTTTCATTCACTCATATGATAACACACAAATCAAAGTAAACAATAAAATGTGTAAGCTTCAGCCATTAACAGATATGTTACGAAAAGTGTTTTCTCTCCACATTTAGCCGGAGCAAGATTTGGATTGTGATAAGAGCATGATTAAGTATTTTTGCAGACGTGGATGCAAATAATTTCAGAAAGGTAAATCCATTAGATCTGGGTACAAATCATGGTGCGTAAACACAAACATGGGTTATCTAGTGCAGTTTGAAATATATGAAGGAACTGATCCATAAAGGAACAAAACATATGAGAAAGCATTTGGAAAATCTGCTGCATCTCTAGTTCAAATGATTGATTCACTTCTGACAAAAGTATAAATCTTCCCCAAAGGTTTTATTTTGATAATCTGTTTACATCACCAACATTGTTGGTTCACCTAAAAGAATTAAGTTATGTTCCTACTGGTGCTATTCGTGTGAACTGTATGCCTAAATAATGTCCAAAAGGAATAAGAGAGATTTTGATTAGGAGAGCAAAAGGGTAAGTGGAATGATTATTACCAGTGAGCTCTGTGAGCCGATATTCAAGACAAGAGAAAAAAGAAATGTTGTACCATGACCACATTGTATTGGAGAATACAACAAAAATATGGGTGGAACTGACTGAAGGGATGAAAGTACAGCGTCACACAGAGTGAGCATCAGAAGACGGCACTGACGGTAGCTCATGGAAGTGTCTGTACGTAGTTTGCGACTTCTCTACAGAAAGACAGGTATGAATATGCCACAACCACGATTTCAGCACTACATTGTGAAATGTCCACCTGACTTCCAATGCAACAATCCCTAGAAGTCCTGGTCGCCCTGCATGACATCATTTACAATGAGGGGGACGGAGGAAAAAAAAAATCTGATAGTTATGGTGCCACAGAAAAAAGAAGATGCTGCACTGCAAAGAACAATATGCTGCAAATGTGGTGATAGTTTGCGCACAGAGTACTTTGTACCATATCACAGAAAATGAATGCTATTGCCTAAACATGATGTAAATGATGTACACTGCTTTATTTTATTTACTGTCATGTATTTCACTTAAAATGTATGATCTGCCAAGCATGACATATGCTATATCTTCTTTTGCTTAAATTATTAATTACTTTTTTTGTTTAGCTTCTTGATGTACGTTTCATTAATAACAATGAACAAATAAATATCAGATTTGCAAAATTGAGAAGTGCAAATTAATTCACGCAGAAATGGGTTAAGAATCTGAGAACCTATAGGTAGAAGGCAGGGTAAAAAAGCAAGATGGTGGTTGCAATAAAATCATCATACAAGAGTAAGTAAGAGTGGGAAGCCAAGTGCATTATGCATGCTAGACAGGTGACAGGGCGAAAAAAAATAGACAGGTCAGAAAACAAAAGATGCAGAAAGATTTAAGGGAATGAAGGAAAGGAATGATTATTGGTAAGAAAAGCTGAGAGACAATAAAAATTAACATAAATTTGGGGCAAGTGGGTGGTGAGAACCAATCACATGTTGTAACGCCAGTTCCCACCTATGGAATTTTGAGAAACTGGTCATGAATGTCATAATGTAGAGCGTGCTCCAACAGGATATTGTGTGGTAACAGTTTACAACCTCTGTCTATGCTCTTTCCTCCTAAATGATAACTTGGTGGTTGTCATACTTACATAGGAGACCAAACACTTTTTACATACCCGCTTGTACATGGCATGTGTCGTTTTGTAGGTGGCCTTTGATAGTATATGTTTTGCCAGTTACAGAGCTGCTATACGGGGTGGTAGGAGAGTGCAACATGCAAGTTTTACAGTTGGTACGGCAACAAAAGTAGCAGCCATAGGCTAGCAAAATGGGTGCATAGGGTCTGACCAAGATATTGTGAAGATTTGGATATGGGGGAGGGGAAAGGATGAAAGACGTTCTAGGTGTGTGGCTGACAAAATGTCAGACAGAATGAGCCTCGTTTCAGGGCATAATTTTAGGAAGTCATAACCTTGACGAAGTATCTGACGATTAATATGTTCAAGCCCACAATAGGCTGGTTGGATAAGTATGTACTGTGAAAGCTGAGACAATGGTGGTTTATTGATGTAAAGAAAGATTCTGCATCCGAACAAAAATATTTGTCTCTAATACCAATGCTGTATGGGACGGAACATCTGACATGAAAAAGATGGCTACTGTTCAAAAGTATATACTGTTGTTTGTTTGTGGGTTTAATGGGCACAGTAGATCACAGATAACTGTATGAAGTTTAATTGGGAGAATGTATTTAGAGATTCCAAAAATTTCAACAGTTAGCCTCACCATGAGATCTTATGGCAAAGATGTCATCACTGTACCTAAACCAAACCAAGGGCTGAAGGCTTAAGGATCCCTGGAAAGCCTGACATAGGAAGAAGCAATACTGGTTCCCATGGGTGTACCCTTGATGTGTTCGTAAGTCTGCTCCTCAAAGGATGGCCACTTTTAAGTCTAAGGTTGATTAAGGTGAGCAGGGAGGACATCATAGGTTTGAACTCTGATGGGTGCTAGTTGAGGTAATGTTCAGCAGCAGATGGACAATGTACATGGGGAGAAAACATGTGTTCATATTGTAAATATGATGCAATTCGTGTAAATGAGTTACCCGTACCACAACAGAGAAGCTTCCATTAGTCATTAGTTTTAACACTGTTTTAATAGATAAGCTCACTCACCACAATTTTGCAATGATTCAGATTCTACTAGTGTTTTGCGATAAGTAAAAAGTAATACATCTATTCTACAAGCTGCATTCTGCATGTTGTCAGGCTTTTAACTGATTGCCTGTAGAAAATGTTCAGTGTAAATAGCACATAAACCCAACAATCGTCACTGATGGTATGCATAAAAACCCATACCATTTCCAGTTCATTATCCTCTAGCAAGATTATCCGATCCATGTTTGATATAATGAACAAACAGTTATTTGTCGTACTTCATAAATACATTGGAAGGTTAAATATGAGTTCAAAAATTCCATCCTGGAAGATACAGGAAAATAAAGGAATAAAATTGGTGTGACAAATTTTTATGTCAATTTCTCTGGGTACTGGGCTCAGCAAACCACTGTGGTTGATAAATGATTCCACAAAATTGCATAGAACCAAAATGGCACAACTGGTAGTAACTTGTTAAAGATGCACCATAACAGAGGCAGCAGTCAAGGACTCTCTAAAAATATGCTAACATATGTTCATCAACAGAAATTATGATTTCGTCAAGCGTTCAGAACTGTTCAACAACCACTTTCTAAATGTAGCAGCAAAAATAGGATTAAATGGTTCAGTTGAAAAAGCAAGAGAATTATTAAAAATGTCATTCCACAAAACTTTAAGGTACTGGGTGCGGCACCGACATCCTTCACTGCAAAATTCCATATGGTGCCGACGAAACTTCAGACAGAATTCTGAAAAGTTTTCCAACTTGATAAATAAATCCTTAGTGATACATGCAATGCATCACTGGCACAGAATTTTTCCTGGCAGATTAAAATATGAAATTGTTAAATCTCTTCACAAGAAAGGCAATAAGAAAGACTTACATAATCATTCAATTTTCTTAATGATACAAAATACCAGAGAAAGTGATATATTCAATAGCAATCTCACATCCAAGTAGAAGCAATTTACTTAACATATCACGGTTTGGATTCCAGAAGGGTTACTCAACTGAGAATGCTAATTAACACATTCGCTCATCAAATATTATAAACATCAAATAATAAAAATCACAATTTGAAATTTTTTGTGCTCTTTCAAACTCATTTGATAGCGTAGATCATATTACATTCTTAGAAAAACCAAGTTTTATGGAATCAATAGATTTATAAAGAACTGCTTTGAAACATACTTAAACAGAACTGTGTGCCAGTCTGAGACGTGAACTTGAGACCTTTGCCTTTTGTGGGCAAGTACTCTACCAACTGAGATACCCAAGCACAAATCACGAGCTACCTACCTTCCAAACTTCACAGAAATTCTCTTGTGAAACATCCTCCAGGTTGTGGCTAAGCCATTTCTCTGCAATATCCTTCCTTCCAGGAGAGCTTGTCTCTCAGTTTCACAGACCTTCTGGGAAGTTTGGAGGTAGGAGACAAGATACTGACGGAAGTACAGCTATCAGGACAGCTCATGAGTTGTGCTTGGGTAACTCAGCTGGTAGAGCACTTACCCAGAAAAAGCAACTTTAACTGGAAGAAGCATCTTACTGAGCTTCTCAAACAATTAAGTTCAACTATTTTTGTCTTCGTGTAACTGCTAGTCTTGGAAACAACAAACCAATCTCCTGATATGTTTCCACTCAACAATGTCTTATGGAATAATTTTTTTAGGGTAACTCATCACTTAAAAAAAGTACTGAGTGCACAGGAGGAGGAGGAGGATATTAGCGTTTAACGTCCCGTCGACAACGAGGTCATTAGAGACGGAGCGCAAGCTCGGGTGAGGGAAGGATGGGGAAGGAAATCGGCCGTGCCCTTTCTAAGGAACCATCCCGGCATTTGCCTGAAGCGATTTAGGGAAATCACGGAAAACCTAAATCAGGATGGCCGGAGACGGGATTGAACCACCGTCCACCCGAATGCGAGTCCAGTGTGCTAACCACTGCGCCACCTCGCTCGGTACTTACCGAGTGCACAAAAATGGCAGTAAGAATAATGTGGTGGTCACCCACAGTCATTATGTAGGTACTCCAAGGAGTTAGCCATTTTAAATGAACTGTCACAACACACATTTGCTACTGAAATGTCATAAATAATCCATCACAAGCTGAGAAGAACAGTGATGTCCCTATCTACAACACTAGAGGATCAAACAGCAGTCATTATCAATTATTAAAGCTGTCAATGGCTCACTGGAGTTCAATATGAAAAGTTTTGATTGGTTGCTCAACAACATAAAATGTCTGACAGGTAGCAAAGTAAATTTTAGAACTAACCTAAACTCAATCTGTCCTGGATAACTTCTATTCCATACATAAATTTGTCTAACAACGGGTAGCACGAATAAATAAATAAATAAAATAAACATTTTTGTTAGGTGTAGTTCCTTGAGTAAGACAAAAAAAAAAAAAATAATGACTGACTCGATCCACATCATTTCGCTAACAAACCGGTCAACACTATGACAAATTCCCATGTAAACAAGAGAGATGTTTCTGAACCATTGCACACAAATGTCCATGGGTGGTTTCCTTAAACAGGGCACAATTTCCTTCACCCATCCTTGCTCATGTGAGTCTGTGCTGTTTCTCCAAGAACTCCACCGTGACAAACCACAATTTTCCTGATAAGACATGAACTTATTTAATTACTGATTAAAGCATTAGACCCTTCTATTATTAAACAATTAAACATGTTAGTTACAATGTATTTATTCTGCAATGACTAGTTATGCACACTGCCTGGGCTGAAGTGGTATATGCAGGACCTACGTCCAACATTAGAATACTGTAGTCTGATAACTGTACCTATAAAAGCTCCCACAAGAATGAGCCTCTAAAGCTGAACTCCATTTCAAAGGAGGCATACAAGCATTATTCTCAATTTATATGGAATCTCGTGAAAAACCTATGCTTGGATGGGGAAACAGGGTTTCATATATGCTCCTATCAAATGTAACTCATGTGCCTCAACTACTGGACCATCTCAGTTGAATTCAAAAGCAATTATACAGACCAAACGATCTTAAATGAAAGAAAGAAAATGTACTGCCAAAACATAAACATTCCTTCAACACTTTCACCAGAGAACACTATCCTCTCAAAGAGACTGTTCAGAACAAACAGCTACAGCTGGCACCATATTTACAAATGATTGGAACTGCACCTCATGTTTTATGTGAAGTACAGTACATATTGCTGACGATGGCAATAAGTGCAGGTACGACAAGGACATGGAATGATGTGGGTAATGTCATTATTCTTTCATGATCTGGAAGGCAGACAAATACTTCAAATGTCTACTGTCAGACAAGTGAGCACATCAGTTACATTACATCAATATTTGTTCCACAGATCATGAATACAACATTTCATAGTGATGTCGAATGTTTCAATTAAACATAAGTTTTCATAACACAATACAATTTAAGCCAGAATAATGAAGACAGTCCTTCCTTCTAGTGTTATAGCTATCCACTTCGCTATCAGTTTTGAATTGGGCTGGGTTATTAATAACAAATTTCATAAGTGAATATATATATTTTGAAGTTACTGTGAATATCCTCACTTCCTTAAATAAATGCCCACAAAGTAATCTTCGGTGGGCTCCAGCTATTATTCTGATTACACACTTTTGTGCAAAGAATGCTTTTTCTCTGAATGATGAATTATCCCAAAATATGATGCTATATGAAAGTAGTGAATGAAAATAGGCATAGTAGGCTAACTTACTGATATGTTTATCACCATAATTTTCAATAACTTTCTTCCAATTCAGTTTCTCATCAGTACACAACCCCAGAAATTTTGAATATTCCACCTTAATCAACAGATTTCTGTTCAAAGTCTATATTTACCAAAGGTGTTATGCCATTTACTGTAAACAATTGTATATCCTGTGTTTCTCAAAATTTAGTGAGAGTCCATTTGCACAGAAGCACTGAATAAATTTCTGAAAGACACTGTTCACAATTTCCTCTGTACTACACTATCTATGTACAACTTGGTGAAAACAGTAGGCTAATGCCTTCAACTTAACACCTAATCTGATACAACTTTGTGAGCTGGCAGAATATCATCAAGGTAGATCCAGGAAAGAACTTAAGTTCCAGATGAGTGCCTGAATAAGCCTAGTCACTCAGTAAACAAATAAGTACAAAACTCTGTTTGAAGCTGAATCTGAAAAAGAAACTCTTGGAAAGCTAAATTATTTGCCCAAAACTGAAATGAAAATCGCAAATGTAAAGGGAGATTAATCGAGGCTTCAGAGGAATTTCAAATAGTACAGAATTAGGTATACGTGCAAGCAACAATGCAGGAACTATTTAAATCCAAAAGGAAAAACTTGATATTTAAGTAACGCATGTAATATGGAGTGTCGCTATTTCTGACGGAACCACAATTGACAAAAGTCAGCAATTACCAAGTTAGCAACTGTGGATATTACTTTTTTTCGTTATCATCAATACGATTACAACTGCTATTAACTTGATCATGAGACAATGACAAAGAGAACGTGCATACGAAGACAACACAAACATAAAACACATCATCATCATCTGTCAGTACTTGTAACACAGAGAATTATTCAACGTGGATCTTGGAAACCACCACTCTCCTTGGACACATTTAAAAATTAAAACAGACACATGAAGACAGTACGAACACTCTGAGACAAACCCATAGAACGGATATTCACCGGCTTATTTCTACCATAAACTACTATACACTAACAAATTAAAAGAAGTATCTCTTCACTTCAACAAAACACCAGCAGACAGTGCTAACCCACCGCGCCAAACCTTTACAAGCAGTCTGGTTATATCCGTTACGTTCGGAATAAAACTGTGGACGATGCCTTTTGCCAATATGAAACTTCCCAATCGAAACGGTTCTCGAAGAAGTAGAAAATGAACTGCAACGAGACACCTGTATCTTCTTAGTGCATGAGGTCGCAAACATACACTTTTTAGACCAGCGTTGGTATAACAATGTTCTCATCAAATTCTTTGTCATTCTTGTTAACTGCATCAATAACCATAATATTACAACAAAACATAAAATCAATTCCTTCTATTTCATCACCTTGCAACATTAACCACAACACCGCTAGATTCGTACCGAATTTGGCGTCTGTCTCGATCAGCGTGAATCGATCTGCACGGTTACGACGATATCTTCATATTTGATTTAGCGGCGGTAAAGATTTTCAACGGCGGAAAAGATTATCCTTTTCTTTTCTTTTTTTTTTTTTGAAAAAAAGGGTGTGGTTACAACCATGGATTAAACGAATTACGTAAATTTCATTGTCGTTTGTTCTTCGATGTCACATGTGCACAAAATCACTTTAGTGCCGCTGCAGGTCTAATAGCAACAAAAACAATGAGTAGGTGTGAACCTGTGTCATGACCACTGCCACTGCCACGTTCATTCCAGTGCATACTGAGAATATTTGTATCCGCCTCCATCACATTTTACAACACCAATATATAAGGCCGCAGAAGACAGCGTACAAATTTCTGCGAAAGGGTCCATAATATTTAATAAGGAAAAGATACATAAAATACAAGGAATATATATTTGTATTAATGATGCAAACTACGCATGATACCAACTTTCCCAGTTTTCTTACTGTACGTTTGCAGGGTGTATACGACCCGGGACAACTGGGAGATTCGGGAAAAACGCGGGAATTTTTTCATTCGGGAGAAAACCGGGAAAAACCCGGGAATTTTTAGAATTCCGGGAATGTTTCGTTCATTTAGTTTCCAGTTAAATTTTTGTGATTTTGATTGGTAAGAACCAATACTCCAACAAAGGATATTACTGTGTCCCGCGTCTGCAGGATAATACTGCAGCAACAAAACATTAACAAGAGGAAGAAAAAACGAAAATAAAACTTAAGTCGCAAAGGAAATCCGCCATATACTACAAAACATAGTGGTCATAGAAGCGTCTGCCAACAGCAAAGTGTGTCAAAGGCTTTAGAAACACTATGCAATGATTCATAACGACAAATTGCCTCCGATGAGCGTGACGTGACAGTTGCTGACATTAGATTCGTTTGAGCAGTTGCGGGCGGGCTCTTGTGCATGCGCAGTTGAGTCGCGTATGGGTAGTACCTTCTCCCGCATCTGTGTACGGATGTGTGGCTGGGCGCCACTATCTAGTATTGCCCCGGTTCGGAAATATCGTAGATCAGGGGCTGATGCACAGAGCAGTCTGAGTTGTGGTGTGGAGGTGGGTAGTCTTCACGTGACCTGTGTTTACGTTTAGTGATTTTGCTGTTTCCTCTTCATTTATTACTCTCACATCAAATGAAAACAAAACGGATTTCTGTGGCCGGGAGCTATCAAATGAATTAAAACATGTTCACATAATTACGGAAGGCTAAAATATGTTATTATTTTCAGGTTTTATTTCCACCTTTCTGACGGTCAAGTATTAATCGACTTGCAGAACAATGAAGTTATTTTTGTCGCTTTGCTAAAGAGATTTGGCTTTTATTAATCTTTTGGGCTGAGGCAGTCAATTTATTTGAAACAAAGTGTTCAATTTCACACTGTTGGCTAGTTTCAACTGTTCGCTGCACGTTTTCCATCTTCTAGCTCGCATGGCATTATGCCATAATAAAGAACCAAACATGAGATAATACAGTATTGGTACTCAAGAAAATTTACACTATAAGCCCAATTATGCATTTTAGTATGGTTCATGAAATTCCTATGAACTTGAAGTGTCCTCTGATGTCTTGTTTCTTTTGTGACATACGGCCTTCCTGTGTCATCGTAGCTGCGCAAGAGCAGTGACGCCTGTTATCTGGTGCTCTCTGGCAACTGCTGAAACGAATCAGTTTCTAACAGGTTACAGGAAAACATTGCGGATGGTGGTTTGAAAAGCGTTACTTTCTAAGTAAATTTCGTTTCACACAAGATGAACTATATGCGAGAATGTACGACGAATTTCTTAAATCACAGAGCGTTTGACACTCAGTTAAAAATCAACTCTTTGAGGACGACCATCTAGAAGAATTTCGACCCCATAAGATTAGACATTTACGTCGTTATTAAAAATTTTACTGGCACATTTGTGTGATATATCTTAAAGTGTAACACGTGCAAAAAAGATCAACATTATATGTGGAAGCTTAGCTCCTCTTGCAGCTTATTAATCTTCGAGGCTACGATTATATGTGAAACCTCTGTTTTTCTTGTAGCAACACTATGTATATTAATTTAAACCATCAACTTTTCTTAGTTGTGTGTTCGCGCTACCTAAGAGTGATCTTGCTATTGGCTGACTACATCACGTGTCCTATGCTGGCGAGATCACATGACATGAGCTATGACTGGCTTACAAAAGCCCGTCGCAATCTCGATTTCAGTGCCTTGGAAAGTAACCTGTGCTGTTTGGTGGAATTCGAATTTATATCTTTGTAACACGAAAATATGCAGCGTACATCTTGCTTTCGCACATCAAAGATCTTTCTAAAACGTGTCTCTCCCTCCCCTCCCCCCCCCCCCCCCCCAGTTTCGTTTTCTAAAGTGCCAGGAAATTCTACGTCAGTGTATAAAACCATAAACATTCAAAAGACTAATAAGTTTTACAGTGCCGAGGAAAAGTATACTCTCATATAACACGGGGAAAAATGTATTTTCACCCGGGAGAAAGTGTGTTTTCAACCGGGAAATCCGGGAAAAATCCGGGAATTTTTTTTCCTTGTCCATGTATACACCCTGGTTTGTGTGAACACTATGAAGATTTTATGGAAAGTCAATCATCAACTAGAACAATAATATAAATATACTGCTGTCAGCAATGCCTACAATATAACGACCACCTCACCAAAAACTGCAGAAACCCAGTCACCTGTCCTCTCTGCAAGAACACTACCTTCACAAACTATGCCCAAACCTACATTTCCCATCTACCTGCAACACCTATAACCAATTTCATCAGGGACTGATGACCCCCCCCCCCTTTAAACCAACAAACCAATCTCATCCTATCAATCTCCCTTCCCAAAAACCTTAAGTCAAGGTGACCATACTTACTATTGATAAACCACTCCATCAAACAGCTCTCTCCGTCTTCCAGCCACCACTGAAGACATTATCTGTACTATAACCTTTATCCACATAAATATTCAACCCATTGGAAAGACCACACATCATAAAACAAATACACTATGTCATTCGCACTGTCTTACATCTCAATACACAGCTCATCTATTTGCAAAAATAATCAAATTTCTTTTTTGACCCCCAGAAACATTGTTTAAACCTAATATTCACACACCGCCCTCTCTGATTGAAAATGGTGCAGCAGACATACAGCATTGTATGCCAAAATATTAATTCCCTCCATTCCAATAAACTTCTTGCGCACATCCTTAGGCAACACGAAATCCATGTCCATCTTATAAACAAAAGCTTCTTGCAACTGCACCATTCCATACACATGACTCCTTACTCCCTACATCAGAGTGATAATCCTGATGTTATTGCCCTGTGAGGAGTAACATCGCCTATCTAGAAATAACCTTTTTACCACACTACCATTCCCAAACAACACAAATGAGCACCTTGTCCTCGCCAACTTTCCCTCAAAATTCACATTAATCCTTGTTTAGCCAACCAATCCCTTACTACTTCCTAACCTACATAGACCTAGCCTGCAACACGTCCATAACAGTTGCTGCTGTTAAGTTTCACTTCCACTCAGCTGTCGAAAAACAGAGATGGCATCGTTTCATCAACATTGTCAATGGTCATCTGCATATATGCATCCCTGTCCATACCCAACCTAACATAGAGACTACTCTTGACGCCATTATTGCTTCCTCTAACCTCTTGATGTGCACAAAAAGAGAAGTCAGAGATCTAACTGGGAGTGATCATTTACCTGTCCACTTAAGATCTCATACCATGTATCAAACCATTCTGAACTCCCTCACACTCTTACATATCTAGTACTATTCTCCTGCAGACTATGCCCAAGTCCATACCTTAATTGAAAGCTACAACTCCATCCTTTAAAATTCTGATAACAACCACACGAGGGTGAACTATCTATTACATCCATCCCACAGGCCCGCACAATCTCTTGCTGTGCTTCGAGAATTTTGTTGATACCACAGAGAATTCCTTCATTCTTGCAACTAAGAAACACACAATACCAACAGTTCCGTTGGTACATTCATAGTTACTTACAAGTTAAACAATGTCAGAAGCAGCACATCACAGACATTAAGCTAAGTGAAACATCCATAAACTTTACTCATGCATCTTCATGTCTTATTCATCTTCTCAGACTAGAACTTTAACTTTCTTGTGGCTGTTTAGGAACTCATGGGACGAATATTTGACAGCAAATGTATATGCTATGGCTCGCTGATAACTTGACCTCTCAGATTCCCAAACTTGAACCAAATGGATTTTTTGTGTAGGGATATTTAAAAGCTTTGGTTTATTTCAGCTCTGTTGATAGTGTTAATAATCTCTGAGAATGCATTGGGAATGATTCTCAGTACATTGAGAACATGCCTGGGATTTTTGAGCGTGTATGGTCATTGATGAGGAAATGTGCTGAAGCCTGCCATCACGTGACCGATGGTCATGTGGAGCACTTGATGTGATGCATTTGTCAAGTGCATATCTGCAGTTTGGATCCTCAAAAACTCTGTTATGAGGTGTTCATTTACTCAGTCATAATACATCATAAACCCTTAGTTTATTAGGATTATTTGCTTATTTCGTTGTCCTTTACTTTCCCCATCCATTTGTACATATAATAATAGCCAAACATTCTGTATACACCCTTCTGAGCTGGAACATTCCACAACATTCTAAAGCATTCTGGAAAATTAGAACACAGTGGAACAGCCTAGAACATTCTCGAGCCTTCTAGAAGATTCTGTAATGTTCTGGAATATTCAAGGATATCCTACAACATTCTTGACAATAGTATCTTTGGTTGATGAATGGTGCACATTCATAGCCCTCATAAAGATAAGTGTTTAATTGAGTAAAACATTTAATTAAGGCAACATTACATCATAAATAAGTAAATTAATACTTATTGTCACTATCAATTGAAGGTTTCGCATTTTTTGCATACTTTCTGGAAGAAGACAAAATTTCATACCCACGAATTTTGGACTAGGATTTGTTTATGTTGTGGTATACTGTAAGTTAGGTGATTGTTTCATAAAGTAAAGTTTGTGTTGTTAGTGTATTCTTATACGCTATCCATTTGTTTCTCTAGTAAGTACCCAAAGTGAAAAGTTCTGAAATAAATGAAAAGTTTATGTAGTGTAGGCTCAGTTCTTTGTTTAATTTTTGTTTCATCACATAAACAATACAAGTTAAATCATTTTTGTTTCTCCACAAGTTTTGAATTAGTATCTGAACAGTAGGCCTAAGTTTTCTGAGAAATTTAATATATTAATTGAGTAGTCTACAAAGTTATTAATATATTAATTGAGTAGTCTACGAAGTAATTATTGTTTTAACTTAGACTAAAGCTAAAATTTGTTTGCCATGTGTGAGAAATATATGACTTGTCATAGGATTGTTATTTCCAAAGTGTGGTGTGAGGGCTGATGCAATTTCTTTCATGTGGGTGACAGTAGCGGCATGGGAATTGGGGAAATAAACAACACTCATTGGTTGTGCAGGATTTTCTGAAGAGATAGGAAGATTGTGGAACAGGAGGAGAAGATTGCTCTCCTTCAGGTGGAACTAGATAAGGCGAAACAAGATGTGGAAAGGTTAAGGCGGGAGAAGGGAAAAAAGAGGTGGGAAGTGACAACAGGTTATAGAAGAAATTGGAGTAGGACCTTCTCAGACAGTGTGGTTGTGAATGTGGGAAATATGCTTGATCTGTTGTCACAGTTGGAAACTGATGAGCCACAAGTAGATGTAGGAGTAGACAGAACACAACAAACTTTCAAAGAGTGTTTGAAAAATAAGAAGTCAGAAAAATTTGTGAAGAAAAAGAAAGTTTTGTTGTTAGGTAATTCACATGTAAGAGGTGTTGGACAACTGTTTCAGGATGAACTAGAGTCAGGTTACCAAGTCACAAGTTTTTTTAAACCTAGTGCAAGTCTGTGTCAGCTGGTAGAGGATGTAGGTTTACTTTCAGAGTAAGACACCATGGTAATAGTGGGTGCGGGGGGAAGCAGCATACATAGGAACCCTAATTATACAATTGAGAGTGACCTGGTAAAGACAGCTTCAGCAATGAGACATACTGGTGTTAGGCTTGTTTCTGTTCTGAGCCGGCATGACCAGCCTCATTAAAACTCTTCTGTTAGGAGAGTTAATTTAGAGGTGGAACGGATGGTTGTATCAGGTATTGGGTCTCATATGAGTGTGGTTCTTGTTGACTATATCCGTAGGTGGGACTATACTAGGCATGGCCTTCACCTCAACAGGAAAGGGAAGGAAAACTGTGTGTGGGCTTTTAGCAAATAACTTAAGGGGGGCAATGTCACAAGTGGTAAAGTACCAGTGGTTACAAGTGACAGATCAGCAGTTTTTTAGTGTAGGAAGGGTGGAAACAAAAGATGTTCAGAGATAGGCTCAAAATGACATTCACATTGATAAAACAGGCAGCCATAAAACAAATTCTAATGTCATGCAGACAACCTCTTATTGAAACTAGAGATACTCAAAAATTGACAGGAAAATTAGGTTCATCCAGTTGTAACTCAGCCATTGCACAAAATCAGTTATCCTTATTGCATCAGAATATCCAAGGACTAAGGGGTAAGCTTAATGAGTTGCTTATTTTTGTTCAAGAATTAGAGTTGAGCAAACCAGGTGATATAATCTGGCTCTCTGAACATCTTGTGACCACTGATGTAGATATGCTAAATGTTACAGGATTCATGTTAGCTTCTTACTTCTGTAGAAAAGATGTGGAGAAAGGAGGATTTGCTACATTTGTTAGAAACTGTTTTGATTTCAAGAATATTGACATTAACAAATTTTGCTTGTGCAACAGATGTAGTATTTCATAATAAGTCCTTTATGATAGTAGGTATATACAGATCACCTTCAGAAAATTTTAAACTCTTCGTAAAGAATCTGGAAGCTCTGTTGTCCCATCTCATGGCAAAAAACAAGGAAATAGTGGTTGCTGGTGATTTTAACATGGATGTATTGAGAAGCTCTGTCAGTGAGCAATTATTGTAGTCAGTAACACTATCATTCAATTTAGTACCTACTGCGAACTTAGTAAGAGGGATATGTAAATGCCCTGAGAGAAATCTAGGGAAAAAAGTCATATCACAAAACCAATAGCAAATGGGCTCTCTGTTCGTGACATGCAGCTTCTTGTGTTAAATGTTGAAGCTTGTCAGGATAAAAAAATCTATTAAATCTGAGTAGAGAAGGGGAATAAATAAGTAAAAAATTGACAGAGAACCATTCACATCTGAACTTACTTGCATCTGCATTAATGGATAACAGATAGTGGATGGGGTGATCAATTGAGATGGAGCTGTAACGAGGTACGATTTAATGGCTGAGTGATTCATTCTAGAGAAGAAGAAGTTGCTACAGGTCAATATTTTTCCAGTGTTCCATCCAAATGCATCAGTCACGTGACATAGCCTGCACTCTACTCGTATACAGCCACGTGTCCTGTATGCAGTTTAAAGCACTGTCTACTTGAGATCTTTAATGGTAGACCTGTATGTCATCAGAGGACTTCCATCTCATGTGTGATGAAACTTGACGCTTTCCTCTAAACGAAATTTTATTTATGTGATGTTTTCCATCCCCCCTATCGTATCTTGGATGTCAAATCGACACTTCAGCATCATAACTAAGTTAGCGATAGGAGCTTGTGAGGCGTTGCAATGCCCGAGTACACATTTGCCCGACAGATGTGCTGTTTACAGAGTTGGTGATGGAATGACTTGTAATTTTCACGTCGGACGCTGCTGCTATACGTTTATTTGTTTCCTTGTAGGATGTATCCCCCACTACTAACGATCATTTTATATAGGTCGGATGCAGGCATGGTATAATTTCTGAACAGTGTTCGGATGTGAACAGTGGACACTATACATCTCCGGAAAGCTATATTGTGCTCGTATCATGCAGAGCAATTGGTTTATAATTCGATAACATAGTTTTTCGTAGAGAAAGCGGGAAGGAGGATGTGTAGCGAGCTTGAAATATATTTCTCGCAAAGGAATATTAACAACGCTACATTCCATACGTCTGATAGGTCGGAAATGGAGGTGGCCTAACATTAGAGGCCCGTTTCAAGTGCAGATCATTGTAGCCTTAGGAGTGCATGTGTTTATGTTCTCTCTTACCAATACCTTCCAGGTACCGATCCTAGACTCTAGAACAGTACTTTAGAGTTGATAGCTTGGTTGATTTACGTAAAAATGCGTCGAACTCCATCCGTCTGGAGCTCTGTCACCTACAAAAATCATTCGTTTCTTGTTCTTATCTGTCTGCACTTTGAAATCTGTTACTATACATCGATAAGGAGTGCTAAGCTCCTCGACATGGACGCATCTCGAGATGGGCGAGGACTCGGAAAGCTCCATTCGTTCACGAGAGGTGGAGTGTAGCGGTCTTCTTCTGGTCGGTTGCAGATTGATTCGCTAACGGTGCTGCAGGGTGGGTTGGTCAATGACAATGTGAGGAGGGCCTCTCACTCTCTAATTTTAGCCTAAGACAGCGAGAATGCTCTGTGACTCTCATACGCAGAGAGATAGATCGTAAATTTAACACTATGCTTAAGGTGATAGAAATATGTGGAGCGCTGTCTGGTATGTTTTGATGATTTATGTGTTCGAGAATTAAGACTGAATGGATGTACTGCACAGTCATCTATCCATGTTCGCACTGATACCACAGTCTAACGTAACAGTCGCGACACTCACTGCTGTGAAAGTTGTTGCCGTTTGACAGATGGAGCGACACTAGCGCTCCAAGCGGCAGGTAAGGTGAACGTCAGACGCGTCGTAAGCATAATGTTTGTTTGCATCCATTTCCTACGTAATTTCCGAATTATTAGAGTTATTTTCTTGCCTCCAAGAGTTTGTGTAGTATCAGAAGGCATATATGTTTCTAAAAAATGATTCTAAAATAAGCGCAAGTATGGACAAAAACCATGAATAGAGTGGCAAGCTACAACACATTCGTGAAGAAACACTTGTAACATTGGACAGAATTGCAGCTTACCATGTTGATATCAAAAGAATATAAACACACAGATTCACATGTAAGAAGCACAGACATGTACCTCTACATGAAAAAGCGATCGATAGCTCGTTTATTGTTCTGTAGGCCTACTGTGTTTGTCATTGTCGCCTGTCGCCACAAGTACGACCTTCATATTTATATTATTCTAAGTGGGACAAGCAACTGCCAAATAGTGGGAGAAATATACTGAAAACCTTATAATGAGCTGATTACATTACATTTCACGAAAAACCAAATATTTGAATAATTTTCAAACAATCTGTCTGTAGGCATTTTCCTTGTCCCATAATAGTTTCGCTCGAAGTCTAGCGATCTGCACATTCTGACTCTTCACACGCTTTTGTAAGACACGAACAGCTGCACTTAATCTAACCACTTCATCGTCAAAGCAGGTCTGTGTTGAAGAGTCACACGAATCTGACACTGATACATGGAGAGTTGAACTGACTGCTTCTGTGTCATAGGACTGTTTTACAGCTTTAGATTGACTGTCGAATCTTTGTAGCAGTTTCCTCTTCATCGACAGCTGAGGTGGCTTATTTGGAAGGTCAAACAGTGTGGGTACTGCATTCCACACGAGTTTGTTATTGTCTACGTTCATGAACTGGTTTTGTTCGAAATGTAGCGAACAAAACCTAATATTATTATACAGGTAAACTGGGTCTTTCTTCATAAGGTCTTTTCGTCTGCTATTAACCTACCCATTTTCTGCTCCTAAATTTTTTTGTTTTCTTTATTGTGATTTCATTCTCCTGCCCCATATGGGCAGGGGAGGGCTGTCAGCGGCACAATCCGCCGCTCTTAAGCCGAGTGACACGACAACTAAAACAAGAATAAAATGATACATACATAAGGAGATAAAAAAGGGGAACATAAAACAGAATAAGGGGAGAAAATGGAGGTAAAAATACACTGACATGGAGACGTTCATGGGGGACAGTTAAAAAAGTCACCAGAAAGTTAAAAAACACATTTGGCGATTCTTAAAACACAGAGAAGACACTGAATGCGCATGCACAGGTTAGAAGTCGGCCACAGTATTAAAAACACTCCAGAACAACACACTTAACAGCCATTTGGAGCACACACGACAAAGACTAAAACTGCCAGGTGGGACCTGCCGAGGGAAAGGTCAGAGAGGATAGAAAAGGAGGGGAGAGCATGGGGCAGCTGGGGAAGCGGCGGGATGAAGAGAGGAGGGGCATCAGTGGGTTCACGAAGAGGCAGGAGACACGTGGGGCACGAGAGGAAGAGGGAAGACAGGGCAGGAGGGAGCGCAGAGACACTGAAAGGAGACACAAGAGATGTAGGGGGAGTAGGAGGGGGAAGCCGCTCAGGAAGAGGGAGGGGGAGGAGAGGGAGCTCTGAGGAGGAGGCAGGAAGATGGGGTTAGAGTTGGTAGGAAGGGTAGATGTCAGGGCAAAGCTCATCATCCGGGAGGGGTAGACAGTGAAAGTTGTGTTGGGAAAGGAGATGGAGGGCGTGGAGATGGAGAGAGGGTGGGACACAATGGTAAAGGCACGGCAACTGGTTGGGGGTGGAGAGGATAGGAGACACCAGGGGGTGAGGGGGATCAAGGCAGCGGACATGTTCAAGGATGTGTTCAAGGAAAAGAAGAAGGTGGAGGAAGGGGATGAGGTCGTAGAGGATGTGCATGGGGGATGGATGGCGGATGCGGAAGACGAGGTGGAGCGCATGGCGTTCGAGGATTTGGAGGGCTTTATAGAACCAGGGAGGGGCAGAAATCCAAGCGACGCTGGCATAACAGAGGATGGGGCGGATCAAGGATTTGTTGGTGTGAAGGATGGTGGAAGGATGCAGACCCCACATCCAGGCGGACAGGAGATTAAGGAGGTGGAGGCGGTTGTGAACTTTGTTTTGGATGGTAAGGAGATGGGGAGTCCAGGTGAGGTGGTGGTCGAGTGTGAGGCCAAGGTATTTGAGGGTAGGAGTGAGGTGGATAGGACGGCCATAAATGGTGAGGTAGAAATCATTAAGGTGGAAGGAGCGGGTGGTGCGGCCTATGATGATCGCCTGGGTCTTGGAGGAATTAACACGGAGGAACCACTGGTTGCACCAAGCGGTGAATTGGTCAAGGTGGGTTTGGAGGGTACATTGGGACCGTTGAAGGGGTGGATAAAGGGCTAGGAAGGCAGTGTCATCATTGAACTGGAGAAGATGAACAGAAGGGGGAGGTTTGGGCATATTAGCAGTGTGCAGGAGATAGAGGAGAGGGGAAAGGACAGAACCTTGGGGCACACCAACAGAGGGGTAGAAAGTACGGGAGTTGGAATTGTGGATAGTCACATAGGAGGGACGATGGGAGAGGAAGGAAGCAACAAGACGGACGAAGTTGATGGGGAGAGCATAGGTCTGGAGTTTGAAGAGGAGCCCGGGATGCCAGACATGGTCACAGGCGTTCTGGAGATCAAGGGAAACAAAGATAGTCGAGCGACGGGAGTTAAGTTGGAGGGAAAGAAGATTGGTAAGGTTAAGGAGCTGGTCGTCGGCGGAGAAGGAAGGCCGGAAGCCACATTGGGTAAGAGGAGGGAGGTGGTGCTGGTTAAGGTGGCGGTGAATACGACGAGAGAGAATGGCCTCGAAGACCTCACTGAACATGGAAGTGAGGCAGATTAGACGATAGGAAGAGGTATCAGAGGGGGGTTTGTTAGGCTTAGGGAACAGCAGGTCACGGGAATCTTCCACAGGTCAGGGTAAAATCCAGTGGAGAGGAGGACATTGTACAGGGTAGCAAGGACAGACAGGAAGGATGGAGGGGATTCCTTGAGGTGACAGTAGGTGACGCCATCATGACCAGGGGTGGTGTTGTGTTTGGAGTGGAGGACGAGTGTGATGTCTTGTGTGATGATGAGAGTGTTGATGTCTGAGGGGGGTAACCGATCCAAGTACTGGAAGCTAGGGGTGAGTGGGGGGACAGAGGTGTCAGTGCGGTCAAGGACGGTGGGGAAGAGGGAGTAATCAAAATGGGGATCGTCAGGAATGGAGAAGACCTCGGATAGCTGGGAAGCAAAATGGTTAGCCTTACTGAGGTTGTCAGGGAAGGGTCGATCATCATGGAGGATGGGGTAATGCGGGGTGGGATGGCTACCAGTAAGGTGGTGGAAGGCTGACCAGTACTTGGAGTAGTTGACAGGGAGGGTGGAGTTGGGTCATGTGCATGTCTGGCGCCAGTCCCAGCGTTTCTTTGCTGTAAGGAGGTTCCAGATATGTCGCTGTAATTGCTGGTGGCGGGTGAGAGTATCCCGGTCACGAGTACGGAGGAAGGAGTGGTAGAGCCTGCGGGATTCACGCAGAAGAAGGATGGCCTGCAGAGGAAGTGTAGGGTGGTGAGGGTGGATGAGTTTGGTAGGGACATGAGCCTCCACAGCGTCAGTGATGGTCTTCTGAAGGAAGGAAAAGGCATGGGTGATGTCATCAGGGTGGTGAAAGGTGAGGGGGTGGCTTTCGACCTGTAAGGCAATGGATTCCCGGTAGGCATCCCAATTGGCATGGTGGTAGTCATGGACAGACTTTGGAGGGGAAGCTGGGTGGGTGGCTGCAGTGGCGGGATGGGTAGAGGAGATGATGAGAAGGACAGGGAGATCGTCACTACCGACAGGATCGAGGACATCAACGGCGATGCGACCAAGGAGGTTGGGGGAAGCGAGGATAACATCGGGGAGGAGTTACTTTCAGGACGGGTGTGCTGTGGAAGAGGAACAAGGTCACCATGGAGGGTGGCAAGGAACTGATGCCACCACCGAAGGGTGGCAGGACCGCGGCTGTGGATGTTGAGGTCAGTGGTGATCACATAGGTGGAGAAGGTACGGTCAACATGGGAAATGAAGTCAAAGGGGAGAGGAGCTGCGGGGCGGATATAGATAGTGGCACAGGTGACGGTGAGGGAGGGAAAAAACAGGCTGAGGAGAAGGTGTTCGGTCGGGTCATTGAGGAGGGGTTACGGCCAGACAGGGAGATGCCTGATGCCTGAGGTGGCGACCCCGCCTCGGGTTAGGGGAAGGGGATTGTCAGTGCGGTGAAGGAGATAAGGGGAGGTGCGGACAACATGGTGGGGTTGGAGGAATGTTTCATTAAGGATGAAGGAGTCAACCTGGTGCTGGGAGAGGGTATGCATGAAGAGGTATTTGTTTGTTCTGCTCCTAAAACGAAACAGCCATCATTTATACACACACAGTTTGCAAGTGAATCCTGACGATACAATTTAATAACATGATGGTATTTACCTCTCAGGATCCTTAGGAAACGTAAAAAAGACAGCTGTGGCGTCTTCTTCCTGTTGCTGCTGCAATTAATTGCGCTACAAACGCTCCCGATGGTAAAAACCACTGTATAAATCAAAATAAACACTCACTATTCGCTTTCACGATCGCGCCGAACTCACAGTTCAACCTACCGGCCGCTTGGGGCGCTGCTGGCGCTGAAGGCAACAAAATCTAGGCGAAGTGTTGCGACTGTTATGTTAGACTGAGCTGATACTAGCAAAGTGGAGAAGGGGTGGTTTAGCTATGATACTGAAATTGGGGAAACATGCTGTCACATCACTGGTCTGTGTTGAAGTTACTGTAAAATGGTTCACGCTATCGTGTGTGGTATTTATTATTAGAGTACATGGATGTTGTCTTTTCCATCCCATCCATGCACTGGTTACCACGTATTGATTGACTGATATTGCTTATTTGAGTTGGGGAAAAAGTTTTCGTGCATGGACAGCAACTTCTGGGGTGGATAGCACGCAAACACTGATCGCGTGCATGATTGCAATATGAGGTATCAGTCGAAAGGGAACACAGAGTTATCAGCTATTCCGTCTGTGTGAGAGATGAGTCTAAATGTAGAGCTCGTGAATCACCTTCGGACTGTACTTTGGAAACCTACGCCAATGCAGCAAAACTCTTCCAGTTTGCTTATGTTGTAATTGTCTTTTATTTAAAATCAATCGATGTGTAGCATGTTATGCTACCCGCTGTAAGAATATGATTTACACGATGCAACGTCCAGTTTCCTGCAAAAGGCTGTGGATCAGAACATCTTAATGTCAGTTTAGAACCATACACAGGCCTCGAAGTCGTGGCAGAAAAACGAAATGTTTTTGCATTGTACAAAAGCGTGTTAGAAAACCGTGTTTGAACCAGGACCAGAGGGAGCTTCACTTGCTACTTAGTATAGTCTGTGGGATACGATCATTCGCTAGAACATAGGTGATCAAACTTTAAAGTGGCCTCTGTGGTGCCTGTATATCTAATAGGTGGCGGCAGCAGCAGTAGTTTGAGGTGTAAATTCGGTGAGGGAGGTTGTATACTTGGATGGCTACACGCTACGCTATTCTGGGAAGCATTGCAGAATCTCCATCTCTGCAATGGAGGCCCACTGCAGATTTGAGTAATTGCGTTGGCATCGCTAGCAAGGTGACTTCTAAATCGTATGAGCTTTTATAGTTCGTAATTTTTGTATGTTGAGGGTTAGAGAATAACGATGATAGCATGTTGGGCTGATTGATTTGAATGGACATGGATCTGTAGTATTTGTATCTAGTTTGGGGACGTACCACATTGCGCGCATTTCTGCTGAATGGTCAAAACATGCTCCTGTTGCTCTAACTCAGGTCGTTCTGTTTCTACATGGGTTGCAGAAGGTGGTGGATATGTCTTTCTCTGACTTCTGCTCAGTTCCGACTTAAATTGGAACGACCACATGTCGAGATCTGTAGAAACGGGATCAGTTGCTAGATGCGTATGGGGTGACTAAAACCACGTTGGAACTTTACTGTAGCGCCTAGGTTCCGGAAAGGTGACTCGTTTCGAGATATGGGAATGTCAGAAATATGACTGAGTAGTGGCTGAAATCATCAAAGGAATTGTCAATAAGATCCAGTGCAGGTATGTGCTTGAATGGAAAGACCTGTTCCCAAATCCCAGACATAATTTCTAGCAGATAGCGTAACACTAGAGATCTGAGAAACTAGTGAATATTTTCTTATGACCTCAATCAGCGCGCCATCTACTACTGTTTGTGATCCTTCTCAATCAACCATCGCCTATAGCTCAGTGGATGTATCACCGAACCTCTGACAAGGGATCGAGACAGAATGCGCTACAAATACTGTAGAAATATCTAGCTGCAGTGGCGCGAGGGATTTGCAAATATAGCCGAACCACTTTCTAAATTGAGTAATTTTATTACGAGGTTGCACCATCGGCATGTGTTAATCTGCGATAGCCGTCATGGTATTTGTCTGGGAAAAATACCTCCTCATTCAGAGGTAATGTCCTACCTCGATTTGTAAAGCGGGTATAGCTTTTAGCATTGATACTTGTATGCATCTGTAGAACCAAGACCACTTGTGACAGCAAAGGGAAGATTATGTCAAGTCATAAGAATGGTACTGATATTTCTACTTCCAGAGCCATAGCCATCAACAGGGTGTATTTCCGATACTTCACTCATTATCAAATGTTGTTCAATTGAGACCGTGATCGTAACATTTAGTTGTAAGTACAGGGATGAAATATATATGTGACCGATTTCTTAGGATGAATAATTTTACCTGTGCATGCTTGGCTGCAGCGTTGGTGACCTGTGCGGTGGTGATTCACGTTTCCCATCAATGGCAGGAGCTGTCAGAATGGAGAGGCCTGTTGGAGTGTAGGAATGTAGATGAATTAAGGTGTTGTCCTCTAGACTACCGAATGGCAAACTAATACTTAGTATGTGTTCGATAGCTTTTGTGATCGCATGGAAATTTCAGAATGAATTTGGAGGTGTACTTGCGCTGGACCATTATTCCCTCCCATGTAAATTGTTCGGTTGACTGCTTCTGCACATTTCGCTCCTTTATTTAATTGAGAGAAGATTGACTGTAGGGTGTGCATCTAGAATGTGGAAGACATGTTTGTCAGTTCAGTTGACCTTGTAAATTATAGGAATGATTTCGAATCTGTTACATCACCCAGAACGTTATTCGCGGGTGGAAATATCATTTTTGTCTGTTTGTTTCTAGTTGCTCAGTGGTCTAGAGCAGGCTCCACCTAGCTAAAGTTTCAGGTTTGTAAAGAAATAATTCCGTCTGTATCTTCGGAATTATGTTGCGTGAGCGATCAGTAGGAAACTGCTGCGTACAAACCATGCAAAATTAGATATGTTCCTGTAATCCCAGAGTCTGAAGATGGGTGTAGAAACGTGAGCAAGCAGGCAGGTCTGGACGAGAACGCGTCTGTACTGAGGGGGAGAAATGAGCCAGTCTTTGCACAACAGGTCTGAGTCTGAGTTCGATCTATTGACGGCTTTTTGATGTAAAAGGGATGATTTTGTATGGCAGAGGATATGAATTGTATGTTTACTACATCGACACGGTACACAGTGATATATTGCTGGGTGGAGATCGGTTTCACGCTCTAATATTCAAGCTCCTGTCCTCAGTGGGAGAGCAGTGTAATTGAGTAAGAGTCTTTCCGTATCTGACGATATGTATGGCACTTTGTGAGGTTTTGTTGTCGGTGCAATATGGTGATCAGTGTAAAATAGTTTATTGCCACTGAATGTCACGTCTGTAGAAGGAAATAAAAGACTGATGGTGCTTCCCTAGGACTGACGAGTATCGTGACATGTAGCTGGCGTGAGTGTAGGCATACCATTTTTTTTTTTTTTGGGTGCTGTACAGACATAAAAGATAACTGCAGTGTTTGTGTAAAACGTTTATATATTGTATTGTAAAGTTACTGTGGCTTATGTTGTGTAAAATGTGTATACAGGGTGGTCCATTGATAGTGACCAGGCGAAATATCTCACGAAATAAGCATCAAACGAAAAAACTACAAAAAACGAAACTCATCTAGCTTGAAGGGGGAAACCAGATGGCACTATGGTTGACCCGCTAGACGGCGCTGCCATAGGACAAACGGATATCAACTGAGTTTTTTTAAAATAGGAACTCCCATTTTTTATTACATATTCGTGTAGTACGTAAAGAAATATAACTGTTTTAGTTGGACCACTTTTATTGCTTTGTGATAGATGGCGCTGTAATAGTCGCAAACGTATAAGTACGTGGTATCACGTAACATGCCGCCAGTGATACATTACCTGTGTTAAAATGGACCATTTACCAACTGCAGGAAAGGTCGATATCGTGTTCAGGAATGGCTATTGTGATCAAAATGCCGAATGGGCATGTGCTATGGATGCTGCTCGGAATCATGGACGACATCATCCAAGTGTCCGGGCCGTTTGCCAGATAGTTACGTTATTTAAGGAAACAGGAAGTGTTCAGCCACTTGGTGAAACGTCGACGACGACCTGCAACAAATGATGATGCCCAAGTAGGTGTTTTAGCTGTTGTCATGGCTGATCCGCACATCAGTAGCAGACAAATTGCGCGAGAATCGGGAAGCTCAAGAACGTCGTTGTTGAGAATGCTACATCAACACTGATTGCACCCGTACCATATTTCTATGCACCAGGAATTTCATGGCGACGACTTTGAATGTAGTGTACAGTTCTGCCACTGAGCACAAGAGAAATTACAGGATGATGACAGATTTTTTTCACGCGTTCTATTTAATGACAAAGTGTCATTCACCAACAGTGGTAACGTAAACCGGCATAATATGCACTATTGGGCAACGGAAAATCCATGATGGCTGCGACAAGTGGAACATCAGTGACCTTCACGGGTTAATGTACGGAGTGGCGTTGTGGAAGGAAGGATAACTGGCCCCCATTTTATCGATGGCATTCTAAATGGTGCAATGTATGCTTATTTCCTACGTAATGTTCTACTGATGTTAGTACAAGATCTTTCACTGCATGACAGACTGGCTATGTACTTCCAACATGATGGATGTCCAGCACAAAAGCTCACGTGCAGTTGAAGCGGTATTGAATAGCATATTTCATGATAGGTGGATTGGTCGTCGAAGCACCATACCATGACCTGCACGTTCACCGGATTTCTTTCTGTGGGGAAAGTTGAAGGATATTTGCTATCGGGATCAACTGACAATGCCTGACAACTTGCGTCAGCGCATTGTCAAAGCATGTGTGAACATTACGGAAGACGAACTACTCTCTGTTGAGAGGAATGTCATTACACCTATTGCCAAATGCATTGAGGTTGACGGACATCATTTTGAGCATTTATTGCATTAATGTGGTATTTACAAGTAATCACGCTGTAATAGAATGCGTTCTCAGAAATGATAAGTTCACAAAGGTAAATGTATCACACTGGAACAACAGAAATAAAATGTTCAAACGTACCTACGTTCTGTATTTTAATTTAAGAAACCTACCTGTTACCAACTGCTCGTCTAAAATTGTGAGCCATATGTTTGTGACTATTACAGCGCCATCTATCACAAAGCAAAAAAAGTGGTCCAACTAAAACATTCATACTTCCTTATGTACTACACGAATATGCAATAAAAAAATGGGGGTTCCTATTTAAAAAAAACTCAGTTGATATCCGTTTGACCTATGGCAGCGCCATCTAGCGGGCCAACCATGGCGCCATCTGATTTATTCTTTGTAGGTTTTTTCGTTTGACGCTTATTTCGTGAAATATTTTGCCAGGTCACGAGCAATGGACCACCCTGTATATTGCATTGTAAAGTTAGAGTGGTTTATGCAGTGGCATGACTAGAGAGGATGACTGTGTGTTCTATTGAGAGGAACATATAGATTTGACACATCGACAACCGCGAGGGTATCAGAGAGATTTTTTACGTAGAAAATTGTGTGCGCTATAGATGCTGAGATTAATTCCAGAAGCACAGCCATATGGAGGAAACATTACCTGTACATTGATCGGTATCATACTGTAGCAGTAATCGTAATATTTAATTGTAATTGCACTGGTAAATGTCTTCCAATATTCAATACTCAACATATAACTTTGTGGGTTTAACTGTCAGTGCAATTTTGCGATCTGTGCAAAATAATTTTACCGCTTAAAGTCCTGTCTGCAGAAAGAAAGAAAAGTTGGATGGTGCTTCGATACTGGCGGCATCAGTAATTCACAGGTAAATTCGATAAGAGCCAATCATAATGCTCAATTCATTCACAAGACATTCTTTGCGCTGGGATATAGGAGTCTCTACAAAGCAATGAGAACGTTTGTGCATGTTGATAGCTGGAACGGTAACACATGATGGACTGGGTTATTATGCGCTATTTTTGTAAACAGATTCTGTTAGGATAAGAATTTCCGTACATACAAGCCGAGACATTAGGAATGCTCTTACAAAAGCGACCGTTAACTATTTCTGTGACACTATACAATTTCCGAGAGGTCGACTTGGCTTTTATTTTACATAGCCATGTGATATCAGTCTGACATTGAGAACATTGCTAGATGTGCTTGCTCTAGATGTGCAGCGATCCGTCAGCCACATGTCACGCATGCCCCGTTGGAATCGCTAGAGGAAAGCAGCCTGTGCTATTCGGGAATGGATTTCTGCAGCGTTGCTCGGCAATTAGTTCTTCAAAAGACCGCAAGTAGAGTGAGGGTTCACGCCAGCAGTGGCAAACACACAGGTATGCTGCCCACCTTGGAGCGTCTGCACTTTGGAAATAGGTCTTCGCTCTCATCCGCTCGCATCATCAACGGTACCTAGGTGATCACGTATTTTGAGAGGAATTTCTTAGGTACCTAGTATGAAAGGAATGTCACCACTTCATGCTTTGGGGGCAGCTTTGCGTAGTTTGACAGCTGACAGCTGCATCACTTTGCTGGGGCTGCCTGTAGCCTCCTGTGCGGACTAGTGGACAGGGAGTGGCGGAGGGTGCTTGCACGCATTGATTGCGTGTCTGTTGCATTATTTTGTGAGCAGGTCTGTAGGCTGTACTATGCGATATTTGGAAAGTTTACGATTTCGTGTTCGCACATCTGTGTACTACACTATTTAGGAGGAGTTTGTATGTCTGTACTGAAATTATTTCGGTAATTTAGGAGTTATTTGAGTGCCTGCACAGTGTTATTTAGGAGTAGTTTACAGATCTGTGGTCTGTGTAGCGTGACCCCAAGCATGTCAGAGTGTGTGTTTTGTATCAGTGTGATAAATATATTCCATCCCTAAATAAAATGTTCTAAAGTAAATAGAGTACAGTCCTTCCTTACTCTCTCCAGCAGCCCAGCGCAGGCTGAGTCATTTACGCGCCATTTTCCCCCTCCAGACCACCATCTCGGATTATGTCACAGAAGGGATGACAGCACCCTCTGGTGGCAGTACTGTGTACTAGGTCAGTTGGACTCTAGATCTCATGGTGGAGACATTGCCAGCAGAATAAAAACTTGTTTCCAGAGTCGTTTCCCGCCATTTTCCCCCACCCCAGACCGCCATCTTGGGTTACATCATGGAACTGATGACAGCGCCCTCTGGTGCCAGTCCTTTGTACTAGGTCAGCTGGACGCTATATCTCTTGGTGAAGACACTGTTTCCCATCATTTTCCTCTGCCATCTTGGATTACATCACCCCTCCAGACCACCATCTCGGATTATGTCACAGAATGGATGACAGCATCCTCTGGCTGCAGTACTGTGTACTAGGACCAGATCTCATGGTGAACACACTGCTTGTCGCCATCTTGGATAATGGTACTTGCGTCTTCAGCTGACCTCATGGCTGCCATCTTGGATTACGTCACAGAACGGATGACAGTGCCCTCTGGTGGTGGTAGTGTGTACTAGGTCAGTTGGGCTCTAGACCTCGTGGCGAGCACACTGGATGGCGGTAGTGGCTCAAACTGTTTAAATAAAGACTGTTGCATGATTTTGACAGTTGACAATTAGCAAACATGTTTGCAGAGTCTTTTAGATGGATTATTATTTTGACAATTTAGGAGTTGTTTGGCTCTCTGGACGTAAATGTATTGCATTATTTACGAGTGGTTTGCAGGTCTGTAGGTTGTGCAATGCATTATTTTGACAATTTACAATTTGCAGGGGCATGTGTAAAGATCATACATGACTTATTTAGTAATAGTTTGCAGGTCTATGTGCTGTGTGGTATGTCAGAGCATGTGTTCTGTATCACTGTGTTAAATATACTCCATCCCTAAATAAATTATTCCAAAATAAATAAAGTTCACTCCTTCCTCTCTCCACCAGCTCAGTGCAGGCTGAGTCCTTTTCCCACCAATCCATAGGAAGAGGTAGCGATCGGGTGACTTAGGTTAGTGGAGGTGAGCTTTGTTTCTCACAATTTTCTTAGGTTGATAGAGAAACCCCTAGTGACCTTTCTTTACCGCCAAAATTCAAACTTGGCGCCAGTTCCTATGAGGAGGTGGTGGTCGCGGTGACTTAGGTTTGTGGAGGTAGTCCAAGTGTCTCATCTTTCCCGCCATTTTCTTAGTTTGGTAAAGATACGCAAATTGACCTTTCTTTACCACCAGAATTCAAACTTGGCGCTAGTTCCAAGGAAGAGGTGGCGATCGAGTGACTTAGGTTAGTGGAGGTAGCCCAAGTGTCCTATCTTCCCACGATTTTTTAGCTTAGTAGGGATAACAGTAATGCGATGCATTATCCTGTTGGAATTTGAAATTCCCGCCATTTTTCTGGGGGAGGGGAGGGGGGTAGGTTAGTGGAGGTTGCGCAATTGCCCTATCTTCCCGCCAAAGTCGGCCATCTTGAATGACGTCACAGGTGTCATATTGGATGATGCCATGCACTGTTGCCAAATCTACATGTCACTTTTTGGATGACGTCATAGGCGCCATTTTGGATACATCTGACAACAATGCAGAGTGTGCTAGAAACCGCTTTGGCCAAATATTTCGAATCTCTGGTGGGAGGCGCTAACTGTGACACTGCGTCTCAAACCGCGCGGCTGTTGTTTGCATCCTCTACATCAAAATCCTGTTGTATTGCAAAGTCATTGTCTCTAAGCATGTGCCTGTTACATGTGAACAGATGCCTTTTATAGAATTTTCCACTGTGGCTACTCTCGAGTAGGTCCCTCTAAATAACCTCATAATCAAAAATTAGGTTACTAACTGAGCTTTCTATTTCTTCGAGATAATGCATCCCTTGAATTTCCACAGTAATCGCATTCTCTATCTGTTAAGCTATAGACCTACTTTGGCCAACATTGTTACTACCAAAATCTCAGTGCCCCAAGCGAAATGTTCAGGAATGAGTTCAGTCCACTATATTCTTAAACTGAAATAGTTAAGACATCTTGAGAATGCGAAGAAATAAGAGGTATTTCCACGGGAAATGAAACTGTAATATCCAAACGCAAAACCGAATAAATCTCAGTAACATAATTTGTTTCCTACACCATGTAACTAGTCATTCGTTGTCACAGAGTACTCCAGTACTGTGTGCAATAATAATAATAATAATAATAATAAATTTATATGAATGAATTTACTTTAAGGTAATTTTTGAGATATAATTATTTTGACTGTTTTACATAGTGGCTTCTCACCTCTCCTTGTCAGGTTTGGAATGTATGCACTGGGCATTACTGTAGATAATAGCTTCTGTATCGAAGGTAACCCTAGAAGTTCGTTTCTCAAATCTCGTTCATCATCTTCCGGTCGAAAATGAACTGAACACATGTGTGCAGTTTTCACATTCACTTTGTCATCATGTTTGCATCGAATTAGCTGTTCACGCTGCACTTGCTCACCTCTTAGAAAACCATGTTAAAAACGTTTGTCGTTTTTCGAGCAGTGTTAATGCATTGTGCCATGGTGATCCTTTGTCCTGATTTACATGAAACGTGTTATTTTCTTTGGATGCACACCATGTCTTCTGTGTTAAGGCCGGTTCCCACTACAGCATGACAGCGCGGCGCGCGGCAACAGCAGCGACAAGCGTTTTCCGCTTTGACGTGGCGGCTCGCAGAATTGGCGTTTCCATCTCGAAGCGGCAGACGCTAGCGGTAGCCAATGACGGACAGCCACTGAGGTACGGGGCGGGACCCACTGAAACGCACGGAGCGTTTGATGAACTATATCTTACACTTACATGAAGGAAAGACGAAGTTGGGTGAAGACATACCAATTTTTCATTTTCTGTACAATGTACTCTTTCACATATTTCATGATTCATGTTTTCTCATTTCACCATAAACAGATTTCATGACTACCGTTCATGATTGTTCACTATATGCTAACACATTGAAACAATGTTCGACAAAAGAGATTATTCAGATAGTTCAGCAAGACAAAAATTTAAAATGTGATACTTTACCAGTTACACGAAAACAGTTAGAACACAAAGGCTAGGGGGAAGGGATGAAAGTCGAAGCTACCTGATAGAATTTCCCACAGAGCATAATGTAATCATCGCCAGCACCTTGCTTAAGAATCACGAAAGAATAATATATACTTGGAACAGAGTTTTCGAAATCACATTTTGAATTATAAGACATTTCCCGGTGCAGACGCAAACCTACAATAGTTTATTGGTTACGAGCTGCAGTTTACAACTAAAGAGACAGTAAACGGTAGCAAATTAAGGAGATGGAACTTGAATAAGTCAAGATCCACAGTTTTTCGATAATATTAACGTTACCGTAATGCAACGACTGACTGAAACAGAGGATGGAATCCGCTAGAATACGAATAGATATCTTTGAGGGAAGAAGTGGTGAATGCAGCAGAGTATGTGAATGGGAAGAAGGTACAGTAGAAATCGTTAGATAAAACGTGACATATTAAATTTGACAAGAGGGAAAAATATAAAAATGAAACAAATGAAGTAGGCCATGGGAAATAGAAATGATGTTGACAGAAAGTCCAGAATCGCAAAGCCATTTTGCTCTTGGAAAACACAGGAGAATGAAAATGAGAAAGAAGAAAGGAAACTTTGCTCAAAGGAGAAGCAACTGTCAAGAACTCATTTGGCAAGCCAGAACTAAGTAAATAAGAGAAGGCTATAAAGTGGAAGGAAAATGCAGAGAAGAGAGTGGGAGGGGTTGTACAAACTAACATAAGCACAATGTTAGATTCCTGTGAAATGTCTGAGCACATAAGGCAATACTGATCCTACCACTTAGCTAAGCAGACAGACTGAAGAACTGCGAAACTGTGTTTATAGCATTTGCATGTTTAGAGAAAGGTTTTGACAACCTTAATTAAAACATTCTTTGAAGCTCTGGAGATGTCATCGATAAAACACAGGGACAGAAGATTATCTACAGCTTGTACAGAAACCAAACTGCTTTTCTAAGACTTCAATGACTTGAAAGGGAAGCAGTAATTGAGAAGGCAGAAGTAGAGAGGATATAAAATGAGGACTGTCAATAGCAAGAAAAGCGTTCTGAAAAGGAAAATTTGTTCACATTGAATATAAATTCTAATGGTTGGGTTCTATTTTACAAAGGTGTTTGTGTGGAGTGCAACCTTGTATGCAAGTGAAATGTGGATGATGGACAGTCCTGTCAAGAAGACAATGGCCGCTTTCAAAACGTGGTGATGAATAAGAATGTTGAAGATTAGATACGAGGATCGTGTAACTAAAGAAGAGGTACGGAATTAACAAGAGGAGGAAGAGGAAATTACGGCACAATTTTGACTACAAGAGGGGTTCGTTGACAGGACATATTATGAGGCGTCAAAGAGTGAGGACAAAGGGGTTGGGTGATAGTATTCTGATAATAATCATCTGCTGAAATGCTATTCTACTACTCTGTCTATTAATGTAAGCAGTGAATTTACTCTTCCATGCACTCCTCCACAAAACATTTAAACCAAAACTGAAATCAGCCGAACACCAAACCTTTCAACCACTGTCTGACAACTGCTGCATTCACTTTCAACTTTCTATAACTATCACAGGCTAGCCACACACACATACAGATATAAGGAGAACAGAAACAAACAAACATTAGTTTTCAGCATGTAATTACTTAGGTTGGCAACATGTACGTAAACAAACTGAACAGGAAGGGACATGAGGTGAACACACTGTAGTTACGACTTCAAATCAAAGTTTTCGGTAAAATGTCTACAGCTAGTGACAGAAGAAAAAAGAGCGAAATTGAAAATGTGCTTATGTTCCATAATCTAAGTTTCAGTTCAACCTCCAGCATGTGGCCAGGTGAGGGGAAACGCTGATGTCCGCCTAAAACTGTAAGTAATCAGTTAGTCACGTAAAAAAAGATGTGAACTGTTTTATAATCTGCAAGTATCACATATCGCAACAAAACTGAGTCATTCTAGATTCCGCCGAAGATGCCTTAAAGTAAAAGGCGAAACGCGTCTTGAACCAAGGATCAAGAAAAAAAAACGTTTGTTACTTACCAAAAGAAATACTCAATAGCTGTAGATACTTAGCAAATTACATCTTATGACATACCAGCAAATTAGTTTCGGTTTAACTTCTCATTCCACGTGCTATTAAGTGCCATTTAAAAAAATTCATCTATCCCTTCTGAAAAGCTGTATTTACTTTCATATCTCGGTAGATAAATAGATTTTGGATATTTATCATGCGACGAAATACATGACTTTTTAGAAGTTAAAACACGATTTTTTGAACAGTTTACGAAATTTGCGGTTGATACAACCACATGAGTTACGCCGAGGAGGACAGAGTATTGGTCGCATTGCGAGCTACCCGCGTGCGGTCACCGCACAGCCCGTCCACCGACATATCATTCAATATCTCGAGAATGGTGATAGCTATCGTTCTGCTCTCAGCTTTAAAAACAATTTCGATATGGTGGCTAAATTTCATACGCAATAATATATTACCTAAACTTAACTGTACGCAAGGTCCACGCAATGCAGTTTTACCTCTGCACACTCATTAAAATTTTGTGTAAAGGTTTACGTAAATGCGATACAGCAAGTAACCATGACGATTAACGAAAAGAAATTCGGTCCTTTATCGAGAGAAGATATCAGGCTGTAACATGCACAAGAATCAAATTTTTCTACCGAATAGTTTCCTTGGAATCGGATGATAAGTATTTCACAGCTGCCGCCGCGCCTGCTCCAGCGGTTCAGCGAAAGTTCGTGTGGCCCGGGGTTCCGTACCTGACGTCACGCTCAGCGCGTTCTGTGATTGGCGGCGGGGACCTGGACCGCGGCACGCGGCAGCGGCAGCAGTTCGACATGGTCAAACCGCGACGCTAGTGGGAACCGGCCTTTATACTGAAGGCACTGCTACGACAGTGCTCAAAGTGACGTCAAGGCGCGCAAGGGCGGCTGGCAATTTTTTGCTCGCCAGGAGCTGGAATGGTCTGTCTTGGGCCGGAGTAGCATGTCTCCTTTTTCTTTGTACTTTTAGTTACTCTGTCTTGCCTTCCACACCCACATAACATCTTCGGAAAGGCATGGTGTTGTCTTCCCCGACGTTATCCTCTTCGAAACCTTCTGTGCTGTCTTTTGGGAGTATCTTCTTCGTGTGCTCCAATTTCTTCGCTAATTCCTGAGTTTCATCGAGATTCTACTTCCGCATCCATTTGGATTTGGCGGTCCGCTGACTACGATGATTTTTTTTGGTAGTCGACAGGTTGAGCTGTTGTCATGTTTGGTCTCTTTGCTGCCATCTTCACAGCGCAACTATGTTTGATGGGAATGTTGCCTCCGTTGTCCCATGAACACTCAATGTCTCAAAATTACAGGGTGATTCAAAAAGCAACAACAGATTTAATTTGTTTGTTACAAACTATAAAACATATAAACACATTGTTCCGTAACTGGTTAAGAGGAAGTTGTGACCTAGCTGCACTGTTGTTTTCTACAAAAATGGCGACTACACCACCAGAGAAATAATTTTGTGTGTTGGAATTTGCACGAAGTCAATCCATTTTTCAAATGCTACGTGCATTCCGCTGTCAACTCAGCAAAAAGCCGCCACTGCACAACCAGATTGATGACAGGCCAAATTCTTGGAAGTTGATTGCATATGCAAAGGGAAGAAGACTGGTCGGCCACACATGACTCATGAAAAAGTCGAGTGTATCTGAGAGCTGAGATGTATTCACACAGAGCCCTTGAAGCCCAGAAGAGGAGCAGGCAAGAAACTCGCAACTTCCTCAAACAGCAGTGTGGTATTTTCTGAAATGACTCGTGCATACGAAACCTTAAAAGCTGCAGTTACTGCACCAACTGCTTTCCGGTGACCATAATTTTTTCAGACGAATTGACAATTCATCCGTTCGTAAGGCAAACCACTATAATGTAAGAAGTTTGAGGTCACAGAACTGTGGCGTCGTTGTTGAACATTAAAGAAACCCACCAAAACTGAATGTGTTTGTGCCATTTCTGTTCTCGAAGTTTATGGACCTTTCTTTTTTGTAAAGGAATCTGTGACAGGAATGTAATAGCTGGATATGCTGCAAAATTGGTTGTTTCCTCAAGTTCATGAATTTTCCAATGATTTCATTTTTATGCATGACGGCGTTTAGGCTCACTTTTACCTTGAGATTTGATGTTATCATAAACAACACCTTCCCAAAACGTTCCATTGGAAGAGGTGGGCAAGTTCTTATTCGTTGATTTTTGCCTCGCAGGTCACCAGGCCGCACACCTTACGATTTATTTCAGTGGGGGTATATAAAAGACAGAGTCTTCGTCCCTTCCATGGCAGCTACTCTTCAAGATCTGAGAATCGAATTGTTGAAGCTATCGATTCAGTAAAAACGGACCTGTTGATATATGTGTGGACTGAAATGGACTACCGTTTCGACGTTCTCGAGCATCGTATGGTGCTCATTTTGAGAGTATAGTATTGTGTCTAGGCGAACATAAAACAATGAACCTTCCTCTATCGAGTGATGTGCGCAATGTATTTCTGTCGTTCATTGTTTGTAACAGACTGAGAAATCTGGTCTTTCTTTTTGAATCATCTTGTACTATGGCTCAGAGATCAACATCAGTCTGTTCAGAAGTCTGCGTACTGTGTATTATAGGACGGTTTCCTGAGCCTTCATTATGGAGTTGTTGTTTGTTGAGCCCGTCCTGTATACTTACAAGAATCACTCCAAAACAAATGCACACTATTTTTGTAAAAATACAGTTTTCATTCTGCATGTGTGGAAGTTTTACAGTGTGTAGATACATAGTTACCACTTGTTTTGAAACTAAGTTCAACCTGTTCCCGTGAGTGGTGCCATCACACCATGTCTTCAAAATGGCTGCTACACTTGACGTTCGTCAGAAGCGACGTGCTGTCATAGACTTCCTGTGCTGTGAAAACAAGATAGTGGGAAACATCCACAAGAGGTTGAATAAGGTGTATGGAGATGCTGCTGTCGATTGCAGTACAGTTAGTCGGTGGGCAAGTAGGTTACGTGATGAAAGCGGGCACGACAATATTGAGGACTGTCCTCACAGCGGCAGGCCTTGTACAGCACACACTCCACACAATGTACAGATAGTTAACAAACAGGTGACTGCTGACAGACGCATCACAGTGAACGAATTGTCACGCTATATTGGGATAGGGGAAGGAAGTGTTTGCAGAATACTGAAAGTGTTGGCGTTAAAAAAGGTTTGTGCCAGGTGGGTTCCCAGGATGTTGACTGTGGCTCACAAAGAAACAAGAAAAACGGTATGCAGCGAACTTTTGGAACGGTACGAGAATGGTGGAGATGAATTTCTTGCAAGAATTGTGACAGGTGATGAAACATGGCTCCATCATTTTTCACCAGAGACGAAGAAGCAGTCAATGGAGTGGCATCATGCAGATTCACCCAAGGAAAAAAAAAAAATTCAAAACCACACCTTCTGCTGGAAAAGTTATGGCTACGGTGATTTTCGATTCCTAAGGACTCTTCCTTGTGGACATCATGCCAAGAGGAACCACCATAAATTCTGATGCATATGTGACGACACTGAAGAAACTTCAAGCACGACTGAGTTGTGTTCGACCACATCGGCAAAAGCAGGATGTTTTGCTGTTGCACGACAATGCGCGACCACATGTCAGTCAAAAAACCATGGAAGCGATCACAAAACTCGGATGGACAACGCTGAAACACCCACCTTACAGTCCTGACCTGGCTCCATGTGATTATCATCCCTTTGGGAAACTGAAAGACTCTCTTCGTGGAACAAGGTTTGAAGATGATGACTCCCTTGTGCACGCTGCCAAACAGTGGCTCCAACAGGCTGGTCCAGAATTTTACCGTGCGGGTATACAGGCGCTGGTTCCAAGATGGCGTAAGGCAGTTGAGAGGGATGGAAATTATGTGGAGAAATGAAAACATTGTTCCTAAAGGATGTATGTACACACTGTAAAACTTTCAAACATGTAGAATAAAAGATGGATTTAAAAAAAATAGTGTGCATTTCTTTTGGAGTGACCCTCGTATGTTTTCGCTAGTGGCAGCTAGCTCGGGGCTTCGTGTTATGTTGTTTACCGCCACATCGAGTGAGGTTGGCCCCACTGTTCTCGTCCCTGGCAGCTCTTCGCTTGTCGACGGCCAAGCTACTGGCATTTGCGCGTTATGTCGTTCCTCCTGCTTCATTGACGGTGGCCTGACGCTGCGGTTTGTTAAGCGAGAGCCGCAAGTGCACTTCCGCTGTTGCCCATCGCCTTGGCCGTGAGGTACTTGCACAGCGATGCAGACATCACCTTCGGGCCGCATCTAGCGCTACCGGTCAAAGCACTACATATTTCACGATTGCAGTCGACATCCTATATTGCCGTGTACAATGTTTAATTGGTATGAATTTCCAATCTTTTGTATAGTATGTCTCGCTGGTATGACCGCATGTTACCGCTATAATCCAATACGGGCATCAATAGGGCGAAAGTGTTTCTTCTATTTGTGACTAACAAGGGGAGGCCGCCAATTATGAAATTCAGATTCGATTCATACTGCGCATAATAAAAGCTCATGGCCAGAGGTGTAATGTGGCAAAGCACCAAGATGCACTTCTCAGCCGTTGTCGACAAAATCGACAGTTAAACGAAACCACTGCGGTGAAATACTCTCTACGTTTAATAATTTTCTGCAGCGTCGTGGCGTAGAGGTAAGTGCTGGGGTTCGTAATCCAAAGGCCGCCGGATCGAATCTCGCGCCATGCAATTTTTTTATTATTGGTTTTTTGAAATTCAAATAATATATATATATATATACATATATATATATATATATATATATATATATATATATATATATATATATATATACTATTAATGAATTGCTTATGCATGTTGGTGAAGGCGGATCGCTCTCCAATTGTACCGCCTCCATTTTCCCTTTGTTTAACAGGGTGTACCAAAGCTCTCACGTCCGCATCGATTTTCGACGATGTTATAAGTTGCGCTAGGGACCGCATCTACCTCCTTTCGAAGTTAGCAGGAAACTACACTGTTATGCGGCGGCTCGTTTCGGCCCATTCGACATCTGTGCTTCAAGTGTAACGAGCGAGTAACGGAGTTTATATTTCATACCTCCCACAGCAAATTTGTGTTCGTGGGGTCTCTGTTCTAATTCGAACGTTTGACTTAGGCTACACGTATTCGTTTCGGAATATCGTTTCTACGTCTTCCGTTAACTATACGTGGTTAAGATTATGAGGACAATTAATAACATTTATGAAATACGACTTGCGGAAAACGTAATGATGTTCGAAGTCGCCAGTTTTTCCACGACAAACGACTTTCTACAACTTATTATATGCATAATTGTTGCAACAGATTGCCGGGAATGATATATATATATATATCTTGTGTGTGTATATACACACACATTTGAATTACAAAAAACAAATACTAAAAAAAAAAAAAAAGTTGCATGACGCGAGATTCGATCCGGTGACCTTCGGATTACAAACCCGAGCGCTTACCACTGCGCCACGACGCTGTATAGAAGTATTGAACGTAGAGGGTATTTCACCGCAACGGTTTCTTTTAACTGTCGATTTTCTCGACAACGGCTGAGAAGTGCATCTTGGTGCTTTGCCACATTACACCTCTGGCCATGAGCTTTTATTATGCGCAGTATGAATCGAATCTGAATTTCACAATTGGCGGCCTCCCCTTGTAAGTGTACACGCTGGGAATGTCTGATGTGGGGTGTAGCAATTTTCCGTCGAACAGCTTTGTTTTGTCGACTGTACACGAGTATGTAAAAGTGACCAGGATAACACAACTGTGTTAAATCTTTAATAACAATTCAGAATTTCAGTGTATGCTGATCCAATAGCTTCATACTTTCCAGTCATTTACAACCCTTTCCTCGTCGAAAGATCCCTGCGATACTTAAAGACCGGAAAGTTGCACAAGCCACACCAATACCCAGGAGAGGAAATAGGAGTAATCCGCTGAATTGCAGAGCCATATCGCTAACGTCGATTTGCAAAAGGATTTTCGAACAAGTACTGCGTTCGAACATTATTAGTTACCTCGAGGAAAACGATTTATTGGCAAAACGAGTATTCAGAAAATATCGTTGTTACGAAACACAACTACCTCTTTATTCGTATGGAACAATATTTTCAGATTTCCAGAAGGTTTGTGAGACCGTTCCTTACAAGCGACTTCTGATCAAATTGTGTGCCTATGGGGTATTGCCTCAGTTGTGGGACTGGATTCTTGATTTCGTGTCAGAAAGATCACAATTCGTAGTAACTGACGGGAAATCATCAAATAAAACAGAAGAAATATCTGGCGTTCCCAAAGGAAGTGTTATAGGCCGTCTGTTGTTCCTGATCTACGTAAACGATTTAGGAGACAATCTGAGCAATCCTCTGAGATTGTTTGCAGATGATGCTGCCATTTACCATCATCTAATGTCAGCAATGATAAAAATGAATTGCAAAATGATTTAGGCAAGATATGTGTGCAGTGCAAAAAGGTACAACTAACTGCTGTAAAATGTAAATCATAAAAAATGTGAAGTCACTCACCAAGCACTAAAAAGAATCTGCTAAAGTTCAGTTACACGACAAATCACACAAATCTTACGGATGTAAACTCAACTGAATACTTAGGAATTAAATTACAAGTTACTTATTGGAATGTTCACATACGAAGTGGTACCACCCCTCCTCCCTCCCCCCCCCCCCCCCCAAAAAAAAGGATAGCATTGCTGTGGGCGGAGACTGTGTAGTACGCATTTCTGCCGCTAGGCGTGTATGGTGCAACTAATTGCCAGCTCAGTGCCTCCTGTGTTGTTTATCTGCAGAGACTGTTTTTGCTAGCGCTGTTTTGTTCTTGTTTCCTTTCTTATGATGGCAAGTTTAGGCGAACAATGTGCAGCTGGGAAATTTTGTTTTCTGCTCGGTAAAAATGCTGCCGAAACCATTCTAATGCTTACCAAGGTGATGTAATGGGAAAAACTCTAGCGTAGGAGCGGTTTGTTGGATTTAAAAATGGCGACGTGTCTATTGACGACAAACCTCGTTCTGGACTCCATCAACCACCCGAATCGACGAAAATGTTGAAAAAATGCGAGAACTTATGCTTACAGACCGTCGACGGACAATTGATCAACTATCAGAGATTAGCCTGTTATCTTGGAGCTCAGTTCAGTGAATTTTGACGGAAGATATGGGAATGAAAAGGATTGCTGCCAAGTTTGTTCCTTGGGTTCTGACTGCTAACCAAGAGGAACATAGAGCTGAAACATGTCACACTTTGAAACAACAGCTTGAAATTGATCCAGATTTCCTGTCAAATGTCATTACCGGTGATGAGTCGTGGTGCTGTGGTTACGACCCAGAAACAAAGCAACAGTCAAGCCAATGGAAGACGTCACCGTCGCCCTGTCCAAAAAAATGTCATCAAATCAAATCAAACATTAGAACAATGCTGATTTGCTTTTTTGATGCCAAGGGTGTAGTTCGTTCAGAGTTTCTTCTGTTAGAAGATAGAGTTTTTGGCTGAAAAGGGCATGGTTCCGCTGCCCCACTACCTTACTCTCGTGACCTGGCTTTGACAACATTGAAGAAGTCAAGGAAATAAGGAGGGAGTACCTATTAGATATTTCTAAAGATGACCACAAAAAATGTTTCAAATAGTGGAAACACTGGTGGGATGGATACGCAAAAGTTGGGACTGGTGAGTGACTTTGAAAATGTACGAAGACAGGCAGCTTGTTTTGAGCTATCGCAAAATAGGGAAAATGGTACCATGGATATGATAAGCGAATTGGTGTGGAAATCATTAAAATAAATATATTTTTCATTGCAGCAGGATCTTCTCAAGAAGTTTCAATCACCAATTTTCTCCCCCGATTGCTAAAATATTTTGTTGGCACCTACCTACACAGGGACAAATGATCATTATAATAAAATAAGAGAAATTAGAGCTCGCATGGAAAGATTTAAGTATTCGTTTTTCCTGTGAGCCCTTCGGGTGTGGAAGGGTAGAGAAATTGCTTGAAGGTGGTTCAATGAACCCTCTACCAGGCACTTAATTGTGAATTGCAGAGTAATCACGTAGATGTAGTGTGAAACAACATGTGCTGTAATTAGTTATTAAATATCATGGTTCGAAATCCAAGAGGGGCTGGATATGTTCTGAGAGACTCTCTCTCCACGAGATTTCTATGGGAGTCCACAAGCTACGCTGAACAATTGACGAACGAATGATGTCCTAGGCATTTGTGATGAGTGATGTGTCACGTGAATGTACGCTTCAAAGAAACAGTGGTAGACATATTTCTTTGAAGACAATCTATCCTGCCTCAGCACGTGTGGACAGGCAATTATCTGTTGAAATTTGGTATGATGAGATGCTTGAAAGAAGAGCCTTACTTTGGCTCTGACCCTCAACGGTGTAGTAAGTGCTGTTCAGATTGTCCTCAATGCCTAATAGTCGACATGACCTGCTGCAACCAGAGCACTACATTGTACACATCCCACGGCTGTATCTGTGCCTTCAAGCCCTTTGGGATCACCAGATGAACAAGTTCCTTGTCCGACTTTGACTCCATAAGGAACTGTTGTGCACAGCGACCATAGACTATAAGTAAGGAGAGGCACACAGCAATCAGTAGCAATTCCAATAGTTTTTATTACTCTTGCACATCTAGATTTCAGACCTGAATAGCCATCTTCAGTCCAAAAGTGCTAGGAAAATTACTGAATCATAATTAATTTACTGTACACAGAACAATATCATTAATTTATGTCATGTAGTGCAAGTAACACCCTCTGTGTTATGAATTAACTTCGCTGCCCACCTGGTTGAGAGTGAACACACCCTCCCCTCTCTGAGGTCAGGTGTCAAAGTACTGCACAAGGCTGAGAAAGTCAGATTCATGGGTCTCCTAGAGAGGATGGAGATATACTGCCATCTGAGATCATGTGGCGTTCACCTGCTCAATGAGCAAGTGCTGGCGAAGAGCGGCCGATTTTGGGAGCTCTTCGTCGACCTCCTGCATCACTGCAAGGAAAATTACAGAATAAGAATTAATTTACTTTACCTAAAACAAGAGCCTTAATTTACGTCATGTAGTGCACGTAACACCCTCTGTGTTATGAATTAACTTCGCTGCACACCTGGTTGAGAGTGGATCCAAGGACACACCACCTCTCTGAGGACAGGTGTCAGGTTGTGGCACAAGACAGAATGGCAGATTCATCGACCTCCTAGAGAAAATGGAGATATACTGCCCTCTGAGGTCATCTGGTTTTTACCTGATCAAAGAGCGGGTGTTGATAAAGTGCAGCCAATTTAGGAAGTTCTTCGACTATTTGGTGCTTGGCGTCAAGAGACGTTGCAATCCAGGTGGGATCTAATGCAGCACTTTTTTTTCTTTATTGAATTTCAATTCCCAATCCAGAGCTGGCGCTACTCTTCAGCCGAGAGTCAATAAATACATAACAGGAAGACATTTGAAACAACATAAAGTAGAAAATACGGCGGAACATAGATATAAAAAGGGATTATGGAAGAAAGCATACAAAAGGGAATGACTGTAAAAACGCAGATAAAAATCTAAAAAAAGTATATTACGAAAAAAACACACTGTAACGATTAAAATAACACAAGACGAAGTACGGCCAGGCAATAAAGTCAAGCACACGATTAAAACCATAGCACTTGATGTCACTGTAGATTGATACCAAACGCAACACTGACGTAGCACACTGATGACGAAGAACAAACTGGGAGGATCTGCCAGGGGTAGGGATAGGAGGGAGAAGGGAAGGAAGGGGAGAAAAAACAGTGCTAGGGGGAGGAGAGAAGGGCAGATGGAGTGGGGGAACGCCGAAGGGGACCGGGGAGTGAAGGAGAGGAAAACAGCTGAGGAGGGAGTGCAGAGACTCAGGGCGGAAGGAGGAGAAACCGCTCTGAGGGAAAGGGAGGGGAAGGGGGGCCCTGGAGAAGGGGTGACAAGGCACAGCTACAGCTGGTAGGAAGGGTAGATGTCATGGCGAAGTTCATCATCTGGAAGGGGGAGGTGCTGGAAATTGCCCTGATGAATGATATGGAGGGTGTGGAAGTGGAGAGAGGGGGGATACAGCACTAGAGGTGTGGCAATGGAGAGGAAGGAGGACAACAGGGGGTGGGGGATCAAGCCTGTGGACACTGTAAAGGATGTGGATATGATGGAGGAAAAGGAGGAGGTGGGGGAAGGGGATGAGGGCATAAAGGAGCCATGTGGGGGGGGGGGGCCGAGAGGCAGATACCAAAGGCATGGTGGAGCACTTGGTGTTCAAGGATTTGGAGGGCCTTATAAAAGTAGGGGCTGGAAATCTAGGCAACGCTGGCGTAACAGAGGATAGGGCAGATGAGGGATTTGCAGATGTGGAGGATGGTGGAAGGATGTAATCCTCGTGTCCAGCTGGACAGGAGTTTCAGGAGGTGAAGGTGGGTATGGGCTTTCTGCTGGATGGTCAGGAGATGAGGGATCTAGGTGAGGTGGCGGTTGAAGGTGAGCCAGGAGGGGACGAACATAAATGGTTATGTAGAAATCATGCAGATGGAAGGAGCAGGTGGTGCGTCCTATGATGATTGCCTGGGTCTTGAGGGGTTGATACAAAGGAACCACTGGTTGCACCAAGTGTTGAACTGGTGAAGGTGGGTTTGGAGGGTGCATTCAGACCATTGAAGGGCCGAGTAGAGAGCCAGGAAGGCGGTGTCATCAGAATATTTCAGGAGGTGTACGGGTTGGGGTGGCTTGGGCATGTCAGCAGTGTACAAGAGGTAGATGAGATGGGAGAGAACGAAACCTTGGGGGATATCGGTGGTGGGATGAGAGATATGGGAGTTGGTATCGTGGAGGGTGATATAGGAAGGACGGCATGAGAGGAAGGAAGCAACCAGACAGACAAAATTGATAGACAGGGCGCAGGTTTGGAATTTAAAGAGGAGACTGGGATGCCATACGCAGTTGTAAGCATTTTGAAGGAAGAGGGAAACAAAAATGGTGGAGCAACGAGAGTTAAGTTGGAGGGAGGGAAGGTGGACGAGGTTAAGGAGTTGGTCTTCGGCGGAGAAGGAGGGTTGCAAGCCACACTGGGTAAGGGGGGAGAAGGTGGCGTTGATTAAGGTGGTGATGGATACAACAGGAGAGGGTAGATTCGAAGACCTTAATAAAGATGGAGGTGAGGCAGATGGGACGATAGGAAGAGACAGCGGAAGGGGGTTTGTTGGGTTTGAGGAACAAGAGGATGCAGGAATTCTTCCACAGGTCGAGGTTCAAATGGTTCAAATGGCTCTGAGCACTATGCGACTTAACTTCTGAGGTCATCAGTCGCCTAGAACTTAGAACTAATTAAACCTAACTAACCTAAGGATATCACACACATCCATGCCCGAGGCAGGATTCAAACCTGTGACCGTAGTGGTTGCTCGGCTCCAGACTGTAGCGCCTAGAACCGCACGGCCACTCCGGCCGGCAGGTCGAGGTAAAAGCCAGTGGAGAGGATGACATTGTAGAAAGCAGCAAGGACAGTCAGGAAGGAGAAGGGGCATTCTTTGAAGTGGCAATAGGTGACACAGTCATGAACAGAGGCTGTGTTGCATTTAGCCTGGAGGATAGGTTTAAAATCTTGTGCTGTGATTGGAGTGTTGATGTTGAAGGGGGGTAACTGCCCCAAGTACTGGAGACTGGGAGAGAGTGAAGTGACCAAGATACTGGCACATTCCATTATGGTAGACAAAAGGGAATAAACAAAGTGGGGATCATTAGGGACAGAGAAGACCTCAGAAAGGTGGGAAGTGAAATGGTTAGCGTTACTGAGGTTGTCAGGAAGGAGGCAGTCGGTATGGGGAAGGGGGTAATGGGGTGTGGAATGGGAACCAGTAAGGTGATGGATGGGTGACCAGTATTTGGAGGAGTTCATAGGGAGAGTTGCATTGAGTCATGTACAGGTCTGGCACCAATCGTGGTGTTTCTTTGCTGTAATCAGGTTCTGAACGTGTCACTGGAGTTCCTGTTGGCAGCGGAGTACATCCCTGTCACGAGTGCACAGGAAGGAGTGATAGAGGTGACAAGATTCACAGAGGAGGAGGACAGGCCGTGGAGGGTGAGTGGGACAGTAGGGATAGATGGTTGTAATAGGAACATGGGCCTCCATAGCGTCAGTAATGGCCTCCTGAAGGAAGGATGAGATGTGGGACATGTTGTCAGGATGGTGATAGGTAGGAGGGTGGCTTGGACCTGTGTGGCAATGGATTCCCAGTAGGCATCCCAGTTCGAACAATGGTAGTCATGGACTACCTTGGGAGGGGGTGAATCGTGGGGAGCCAGAGACAGGTGGTGAGCGGTACGATGAGAAGGGATGGGGATGTGGTTGCTACCTGTGGGGTCAGGGATGTCTACAGCAATACGCCCATGGAGGTTGGCAGAGGCAATAACATCGGGGGTGGTGTTGCTTTCGGGATGGGTGTCCTGAGGAAGAGGAACAAGGCCTTCTTGGATTGTGGGGAGGAACTGATGCCACTGCCGAAGGGTAGCAGGGGAGCGGCTGTGGATGTTGATGTCAGTGGCAATCACATAGGTGGAGAAGGTGTGTTCAACATGGGAGATGAAGTAATAGGGAATAGGAACAGTGGAGCAGACATGGTGGTACAGGTGACGGTGAGGGAGAGGATAAAGATTTGGAGGATGAGGTGTTCGGTGGGGTAATTGAGGAGGGGTTGTGGCTGGATGGGGATGTGCTTAAGGTGGACGATGGTGACACCACCATGTGCTCGGTGATCAGGAGCATCAGTTTGGTGGAGAATATAGCGAGAGGTGTGGACACTATGGTGTGGCTGGAGAAAGCTTTCATTTAGGAGGAAGGTGTCAACCTGGTGCTGGGAGAGGATGTTTATGAGGAGCTGTTTGTTGGTGCAGAAGGAGCAGATGTTCTGGAAGAGTATGCGAGACTTGTGCCATTCCATGATAGGGGGAGGTAAAGGGAGGGGAGAGGAGAGGCTTAAACTACGGTGTCGTGGCAGGTGAAGGTGAAGTGGGCTCCATCGTGGGAGTAAGTGACATAGGTGTTGTGGTGAAAGAGAGAGTGGGCGGCGAGATAGATGTGTTGGAGCCTGTCGGGGCATTGGAAAGGGTGGATGTTTTGGAGGACTATGGTTAAGAAACGGATGATTTCTTCATCTTCAGCTATGAGGGGCAGACAGAGGGAATTGTTGGGGTGGATGGGTGGTCGATGGGATGGATGTGGACGGTAAGCTCGAGGGTGGTGGTGGTGGTGGGCGTTTGGTCTTATTTTTGTGGTGTTAAAGGAAGGAGGGGTGTTGAGGTTGGGACAGTTTTTGAGAAAATGGGAGGCCTTACAATGGGGACAGGTGGGGGAGGGGGGTTACAGTGGGGGTCAAGTGATCATTATACATTAGACAGCGCTGGTAGCAGTAGGATTGTGGAGGGGATTTGGAGGAATCATCTGGGTGGTGGCAGCGAAAAATCAGGGCAGTCTGGGTGAGGAGGTGGTCGATGGAGGGGGCGGACTCTGAAAAGACCTGCATGAAGTAAGTGGGACCAGAGGCATTGTGGATATGGTGGACAGAGTCGATTTCAAGGCTAGGGTGAGAGTTGAGTTCAGACAGAACCTCATCCACCATGATCACCGGGCTGAGCTTGGTGATCACGGTGGTGTATGTTGGGGAGCCACAGAGAGGCTGGGGCTGGCGAGGAGAAGAAGATGGGAGTAAGGGTGTCAGGGATGCGTGGTGGCCAAACATGACGTGTGGGAGTTTATGGAGGAGGTCCGTATGAAAGGAGGGGGAGGGGTCTTGATGAGGAGGGGGAGGAGGACTTGAAAGGACTGAGTCCCTGCAGGGAATCAGTTGGGAAATGGGAGCTCCTGGGAGATACTTTCGTATCTCCATGGTGAGGGTATGGGTATCGAGGAACTTGGAGTCGAGGGTTGACAGAACAAAGGTGTGGAGGATAAAGACCAGGGCATGGGTGATAGGAGGAGGGTTACTAACAACATGTTGTAATGTTTGCTTCTTTGTGCCACAGTCACATTCTAGACTGCATTCAATAGTTCATTTAAAAAGGGGTAGTTTGCATCTTGTACACCCCATTCTGACTCTGTTGAGCTGGACCAAGATCTTCCTTGGCCGCAGCACGCCTGTAGGTGGTATGATTAGCTTCGATTCTTTACGCCTTATCTGGTAAATAAGTCTAATTAAGCTATCCAATGCTCCTCTAACAACTTCATGACTTAATGACTGCGTGCAGGTCTTTCAATTGTACGACATTTCAGAGCCTTGTATGTTCATGATATACATCATTTATGCAATTGGGTAATGGGAAGCTAAGTATAAGGTAGAATCAAAATCACATGTCTTTACTGCTGACTCCTCACATGTCAAGAGATGAAGGCTAAATTAAAGGCAGACTGAAAATTGCCGTGGTCCGACTGGGATTTGATCCTGCAATCTCTGGGTATCCAGGCATGCACGTTCCCATTAGACCACCGGACTGGACAATGGTCCTCTATATTTCAAGGAGTAGGTTGCAGGAGATTACAAAAATCCCATACATTCTTTCTAGACCTAAGCCAAATATATGAGAGAAGAGAGAGAATTTTGCTGACTGCAGTTATTCCAAGAATTGAAAAGCTCAGTTGATCGTATGGCATGTGAAGTTGCTGGATTTGTTGGAGCTTTGCCGCAGACTGTTCAATGTGTCCACAAGAGTAGTAAGATAAAGTTCATATGAGCACACTTTTGATATAAAATTGATATGACATTAATTGGCTAATTAATTAATTTGATAAATTAATTAGCCCATCCCCTCTAGGAAATCCCTGACCCATCGAAGGGTCCCTTTCCCCTCTCCCTCTGGGAAATCCACAGCTCTCCCCAACCCTTCCCCCTCCCCCCACATGCTCCCACACCCCACCCCTCCTGGAAAAAACTGACGGAAAAATCGCCCTGTCTGTGTTGAGATGTTGGACTGAAAAGATCTCACGACATGAAATCTATTACATTGCAGAGGGTATATAGTTTATTTACAAAATACAATTTACATATTCTTTATTTAATCAATTTGTGGGAGACAGGATTGCGGATCTCTTTATTTAGTGGCGAAAGCCCTTCATTCTATGCTGTTTATTTAATTTTGGAAGGTGAGAGTGTTGTAAATTAATTCAAGAAAAAATATCGACCTGTCAAAAAGTAATTAAATACTCAAATAGACCACTTTTCCCTATCATATGTGTAATACTGCCACGGAATTGCCATCAACATAAAACACTCACCCACATAATTGCACCATTACAGGTTGATATGAAATGCTCAGTCTGTGATGTCTGACTCTGAATCACAAAAAACTGCATCTATAAAGATACAAAAACTTCGCTAATAGACACCTTTAGTGCGTTGCGCCTGGAGTGCTGCATGAGCTGGGCGCTGGGAGCACATTAACCCAAGCGGCAGTCAGCGGTCTGCTGGGCCTTGCTTCTGGCTCATGCGGGCCTTTGTTTCATCATGTGTAGACTGGAACTGGCCCCCTTTGTCGGTGTCTTGTGACCGTTGCATCGGTGTCACTTTGATGCAGTCTGTAGGTTTGTAATGGTTGCATCAAAGACTTTTCCTAGAAGGACTGTTGACTTAACGATATACTTCCTGCGTTCTGTCTGAAGGACACTGTTCCCGTCTGAACCACCCCATACCCCAATGTGTTTCAACCAGCAAACTTCTAGTGGCAGCTTCAAATACCTTCCTAGAAAGACCGACAAAGAACGGTGCATTTCCCGTCGTCACACACGAGCGGGTGCTTAGAGACATTCTTCAGCTTATCCTGTTGTTCTTGGAAGATGGTGACCACTTCCACACTTGAAAGACGCTGACAAAAGCGCAAAGTGGTTCCCAGAAGAACGGTACGTTTTCTGCCTAAGCACTTCCTTCAAAGGCATCCAGAGAAGTTGTATGGCAAACACCAGGACGTTGACCTTGGATCTGATGTAGCCAACGACCGGGTTTTTCCAGGGTGGACTGGTGAACGGCGACAAAGACATTCCCTGTATTTCCACCTGCGTTCTACATGTGGCTGGTCCTGGAGGATGCGAACAATATCCGTTTCAGGGAATTTTAAGCAACTTCGACGTAGCCAATATCTGGTTTTCTGAGACAGAGTGGTGAATGTAGACAAAGGCATTCTATGTCTTCTCACCTGCATTCTGTGTGTGGGTGGTCCTGAAGGATGTGAACAATACCCAGGTTGACCAGGCTTTTCCCTCTATGTATAAGCATTCCTATTGGTTCCTACCAAATTAGTGGGCGGCGCTTGAGTCTATATGAACCTTATCCCCTCCACAGTCATCTATATTCGGCTCTAGTCTGCGACTATGTTCGGTTGTCATCGTCGTTGGTGCATCTGTCCTCCTCTTTTGTCGAGTTGTCATCATCCAGTACTGCCATGAAGCGTTCAGCATTTTCAATCAGCCTCAGCAGCGTCATTGGCGGCGGAAAACGCCCGAGCACTTGGAAGAATTGTCATGAAAATACATATTTTCATAGGAAAGTGTTAGTGTGTTTGTTGCTCTGAATCTTCAGATTTCGACGTATATTTTCGTTCTTTCGTTGTTCTGAGTGTTCGGATTTCATTAAACGAATTTAGTAGCCAGTGCTCATGAAATCATCGTGTTCAGATTTAAAAGTATATTTTCATTATTTCTTTCCTTTGAGCGCTCAAGTTTCGTAGTATATCTTCGTTAAAAGAAGTTTTGCAGCAAGTTTTGTGCCTATATTTCGTGTTATACTTTCGTTAAAACGAATTTCGTACCTCAACGTGTTCCGATTTCAAAGCATATTTTCGTTAAAAAACATTTCGTAGCAATTGTTTGTGTGTTCAGATTTCGCGTATTGCAAAAGTTTCATCTCGTCAAATATCAAAGCACGTGTTCAAACTTGATAGTATAATTTCGCTAGTAAATGTTTCCAATTATTATTGTTGCAGTATATATGCTGGCTGAGCTTGACCAGCAGCTGGAGGGTGAAACACGTCAGCAGCAAGCCATCGAGTCTGTGGGCGGCGCTGTACAGCCCTCGGAGCAGACTCCAGTCCCAATACCACCACGTAACTACGTATTTTCTTCATTTTTTTCACACTGTTGTATTTCGTTTACGTGTATACGTTTTTAAATCGATATGTCCTTGCTTTTGTAGGTGATTGCGAACTAAACCGGTGGCTCCATGCCAGTCCTGATTAGGAGATGTCACAGTGGGTGGAAGAATGGAACAAGAGCTTCACCCCCTGAATCCCTGTTGCAAATCCCTGAAATTGTTGGAGGCAGTCCCCAACGACCATGGGGATGTGGTGTCATTGTGGAGGCAGGGTGACATTGGCAAAGTTTCAGGTAATTTATGTATCAATCTTTATTAGTTGTAGCACATATAATCAGCATTCTTTATTTCTTTGCAGCAGCAGGCGAGTTTATAACATCTGTACTTATTGTTTCGGCTGTGGCTCTTATTGTTTCTCTGTCCCTATAGCTGACACGCCAACACTGTTAGGGGTGTGATCCTCTCTGCCATCCCTGCAGCATGCTGTAGCGCAAATGTTGGGGCATGTGAAGACACCACCAAAACATGGCCCTGTGTGGCACACCTTGCCCACAAGGACGAGGCTCACAGCTGTGTGAGCCACAGCAATCTCAGCCTCCACCATCCCTGCAACTGTCGTTGCCAACGCTACAGCCACTGTAACACCACTCTGGCAGGCATAGACTTCCACCCCTCCAGCCACTTGGATGCCACCACCACTGGCAACTGTGTTGGTACTGGGAATTATGAAGAGCTCATGTCAGCCATTACCACAGCCCGGATGCTCACACTGGCATGACGTGGCTGCAGCCCACCATCAGCAGCCTCTCAGAGCTGGCGCACCACACCGTATATATCATTGCTCCACCCCACAGCATGCTTTGCCCAGAGGATGGTCACAGTCCTCGGCTGCTAGTTGTAATGCTATTAATAGTGTTCCTGTGACTAGCAGCAGTTCCCTCACCTGGCCTGTTGTAGATGCACATTGGGTTAGTAATGTGAAGCCACAGGTAAACTACGAATTGACTGAGAATGCTTTAGAGGAGTGCATCTCATTTTCTCCCTTAGAGAATACAGCAGGAGGGCACAGAGACCTGATCGGTTTTCTGAAAGTGTGCCAACTTGTCCTGGGTGCTGAGCTCCTCATTTAATGATCTGTGGTACCCCACCACAAAGTGCTGAGTGTTGCTATGTTGTGAACCCATGAATCCTCCCAAACAGGACTCTGGTGTTAACAAGAGGAGTATCGTCTATTTGGTGGGGGGGGGGGGGGAGGGGGGAATGGCATGGTATTGAAGAGCATCTCAATCACTAAGTGGTTTCATGATTTCACCTTAAGTGCTGTACAGACAAAGTTTTTCGAGATGAAAGTATGAGACTCAGGTAAAGTACTCAGCTGCGTATTACGTCTCGACATCCATACACATCTCTTTGATGAGATAAATAGGGGTTCCAGCTGAAACAAGTTTCCAGAGGATGTAGTGGCCAAGTAGGCATGTATTAATGACCAAAATAAAAAAGGCAACTTTGTTTTGAATGGTCAATCCTGGCTTGTGAAAGAAATTATATAAAAAATTCACAGCGTCCAAGTAGATACCATATAGGTAATAACTTCCCTGGCCGTTTACAAGATATCGAGCTAGCTGTTAGATCAAGGCTATTCCTAAATCTGAGTCACAGAATATCGAGATATTGACTCATGTTTATGGGCTTCATTTCTCTGAATTTGCTGGTCGGCATAAGCTGCATGTAAACATGCTGCTATTCTGTGATGGGGATAATAGTGATCACTATGTATGGATCAAAGATTTGTACAGACTACTTTCATCCCAGCTGTCAAAAAATCGTTGTGTAAAGCATTTCTGCCTTAAGTACCCCAATGTATTTTCTACAAGCGACTTATTAGCGAAGCATATTGCTCTACCAGGAAACACATACATTTTTTAATGCCCACTGAGGAAAACAAAGTCTTGAAGTTTAAGGATGCCTACCGACAGGAGCGATGCCCTTTTGTAGTGTATGCTGACTTTGAAGTCCACCTTGCTCCTGAAACATGCCATGAAGGCATGCAGCCTCACATACCACCTTCACAGGAAAACACATACCATATGTGGCAGCGTACCAGGCTGTATGTTCGTATGATTCGAGTCTTAGCCATTACAAATCGTATGCTGGGGATAATCCTGTGATTTGGCGGCTCACGAGCTTGAAAAACTTTCATGCGAGGTTGATAAACTTTACAGCGCCAACATTCCCATGGCTGAGTCAAAGGAGAATGATGATTTGTAAAAAAACACGATTGATTGTCGTGTCTGTGGGCAGCTACTAGATTGGAAAGACGAAACTTCTCGTAGACACCATTGTCACCTAACAGGGAAGCCCCAGTGCTGCCCATAACACATGCAACATGAACTACAAATTACCGTGACACATGCCCATCTTTTTGCACAATTTGAGCTGGTATGAAGCACATTTTCTAGTTGAGCACTTGGCTGATTTCGATATGGAGAAGGATCAGGTCAGTGTTCTGCCTGAAATCACTGAGAAATGAATGACGCCAAGAATTATGCTCCGTGTCCTGGACTCGTTACGTTTTATGCAGGGATCACTCCAAGACCTTGATGAAACTCTGCCTCAGGTGGATATGCACAACACTCGAGGTGTGTACTCCGATGACATAAAATTTAAACTTGTGGCAAGGAAGGGGTTTTTTCCATATGAGTATCTGGATTGTATGAGAAAACTCAACAAAATCAGACTTCCTGAGATAACTTCATTCACCAGTAATCTTACATCCAATGCCATATTGGATGCAGAGTATGAGCGATCTGTGAATGTTTGGCAGGAGTGTAACATCTCCACTTTAGAAGATATGCAAAATTTTATGTGAACACAGGCTTGCATTTGCTTGCAGATGTTTTTGAGAAATTTAGGAATTATGCACGACCACGTACGATCTGGAGCCCGGCTTTTATTATTAGACAGCACCTGCGTTGTCTTGGGACGCTATGCTCAAGAAAACGTAAGTCAAAATTGAACTATTGACCAGTGTTGACATGCTTCTTTCCTGTGAGCAAGGAATCCACGAAGGACTTTGCCAATGTGTCCATAGGCATGCAAAGGCTAATAGCCCATGGATGGACGAGAGATTCCACACATCTGAAGATTCGAACTACATTATGTGCTTGGATGTAAATAATTTGTACAGACCTGCCATGCAAAAATCGATGCTGACTGGCGAATTTCGATGTCTGTCTGGAGATGAATGTGTCGTATTAGATGGAAATGGCTGATTCTGTGGCAGGGTATGTTGTGGAGGCAGACCTCAAATATTCTATTAGTTTGCGTTATGCACACAGCGATATGCTTCTGTGTACAGAGTAACTAGTTCTGCAAGGAGGCTCCATCCACAAACTGATGACCACACTGGTGTACAATCAGAGATACGTCATGCATTATAGAAACCTTCATCAGTGTCTCAGCTTAGGCATGGAGCTGGTTAGAATCACTTGCGCTATCTCCAAGCAGTCATACTGGTTGAAGGAGTATATTGATTTAAATTCCGAAATGAGGGTTTCTGTGAAGAATTATTTCGAAAAAGATTTTTAAATTGGTGAATAGCGCAATTTTCGGCAAGACAGTGGGAAATTTGAAGAAACAATGCGAAATTCTTATTAGAATACAATGTGATGCATAAGGAAACGTATCAACAGACCAAACTCTAAACCAGTCATTATCTTTAATAAGAACTTTGTTGCTGTGGAGTTGGCAAAGACTGCAGTAGAGTTCATGAAACCTGTCTATGTGGGGTAAGTCCAGTCCAAACCCCATATGTAGATACTATTATGAGTTTTAGAAAATTCAGTTCGACGATCCGGAGTTACTTTATATGGAAACAGGCAGCTGCATCTATTGGGTGAAGGGCTGTGATCAATATGAAGTAATGAGGTGCCGCACTAATGCACTCAATACATCTTCCTATGAGACTGATAATTCTCATGGTTCTGTTCTGCAGAACAAGATGGTCATTGGTCTTATGAAAGGCGATGTGAATGGGTTGCTGATTGCGGAATTTGTAGGTGTTAGATCCAAAATGTGCGTGTATGGCACATGGGGACATGCCACCCAGAGGTGGGCAAAGAGTGTGCGTCATATGGCATCAAGGGTCTTCACAACTGAAAATTATTTGCAGTGCCTGTACAGTGGTGTTTGTGGTGCTCCAATGCAGCCGGAGCATATGGTACAGCAAATTAGTATTCAATCGAGAGAGCATGAGGTGTGCACTGTGCTGCAGCCTGTCTCCTCATGATGATAAGCAGGTCATTTGTGAGGACAGGACTGAAACTCGCCTCCACTACTCACTTGATGAGAGTGGTGTGAATGAGAGAGAGTGAGAGTGTGTGTGAATAGCAGTTGTATATGGAATGGTATGATCCATTTATCATAGCTTAAATATCTTTTTGCACACCATGTATGCAATGATAATATAAATAGACCAAAAGAATCATGTAAAATATATGCACACCATGTGTGCTAACATAGTTGTACACTATGTGCACTTGTAAATATATGCACACAATATGTGCAGTGATAGTATAAAAAGACCTAAAATCGTGTAAAATATTGTACACAGGATGATTTTTTTCACCCTGTACAAACTCTAGGGATTGATCGATGAGAAATTCTGGAACAAAAAAGGTCTAATGAACTGATGTCCAGAAATGCATGGTTTCTGTGCTAGAGACAATTTATTCAATCATACTTTGTTATGGAGACTGTGGTTTAATACATGCTGTACCATGCAGCTGCAGTTACAGTCTGCATGGTTTCCTCCTAAAGGGTGGTGCTGTTCCTCATACATCATTCCGTAGCACCCTCTACTACCATAGTAATTGATAATGTTGAGTCCCATTCACTTCTCTTGCTTACTCATCTTGTAGTGAATGTAAACAGCACTGTATGCAATGGTTTCATATTCGAATTGAGAGCTTCCCGACATGGTGTTTACTTACGGAAAGGCAAATAGCAATGGGTGGCGCGCAGCAAGGTTGTATCAGGAGACCTATCCCCGCCGACAACAACCACAGCATTCAATACTTGCTGGCCGCGGTGGCCGAGTGGTTCTAGGCACTTCAGTCCGGAACCGAGCGACTGCTATGGTCGCAGGTTCGAATCCTGCCTCGGGCATGGGTGTGTGTGATGTCCTTAGGTTAGTTAGGTTTAAGTAGTTCTAAGTTCTAGGGGACTGATGACCTTAGCTGTTAAGTCCCATAGTGCTCAGAGCCATTTGAACCATTCAATACTTGCAACAGTGTTTCGCCATCTGTCGGAGACAGAGTCGTTTCATGAAGCATGAAATGATGAGGAGCGCATCCGAAATGTTCAGACACAAGACTTGGAAGAAAATGTGATTAACACTGTGGAAGGCGACCACCATGTCAGTACCACGCCAGTACTGGGTAAGCCAGACCACCACGTGGAACATTGTCCATGATTGTTGTTACTACCCATATTACTTACAGCGTGTGCAGAGCTTACTAGCGACAGACTTTCCACATTGGGAGCAGTTTTATCGCTGTTTTCTTCATCAGGCAACTACGATTCTGGGATTAGTGCCCTCCATCCTATTCACAGATGAGGCCACCTTTACATGGAGAGGTGTCTTCAGGTTTCATAACAGTCATCTGTGGGATAATAAGCAGAAACTCCATGGCATGGTGATAGCGGAACATTAGCATTGGTGCAGCTGGAATGTGTGGGCCAGGGTAATTGGCGACCATATTTTGGGACCAGACTTCCTTCCACGCCGCCCAATAGGCCGGAACTATCGGAATTTCTTATGGGTGAGTTTGCCTCCCCTGCTGGAAAAAGTGCCATTGATGATTCGAAGAGTTATGTGGTTGCTACATGATAGAGCTCCAACCGACTTCACCATTAACGTGCGGACACTTCTCAGTTGTGTCTTCCCTGCTCGATAGATTGGACGAGGAGGTCCAGTTGCAGGGCCTACTCGTTCACTGGATGTCAATTCGTGTGATTTCTGGATATAGGGCCTTCTCAAAAGTATCGTGTATGCAGAGCCTGTTCCAGATGTATGTGTATTCATGCTGCCTTTGACACTGTTCACATGTAGCCTAGCTGATTTGTATGTGTGAGACAGAACAAGCTACGGCGTGTACACACATGTAGAGGCACATGGAAACCATTTTCAACACATACTGTAACAGTGGCTGCTTGGTACGGCGTGTATTAGACTGCAGTGTCTGTAACAATGTATGACTGAATAAATGATCTTTCACATGAGAACCGTGCATTTCTGGGAATAAGTTCATTAGAACTTTTTTGTTCCATATCCTCTCATAAATTAATCCCTAGAGTTTGTATACAGAGGAAAAAAATGACCCTGTGCGCACATCATGTGTGGCGGCAGAATGCATACTAGTAAATAGCCCTTTCAGATGCATACATTTGTAAATAGTCTCTACCATCATGTAAATGTAATCGTTTTTACGTTCCACCTGTCGATACTCCTCCAAGTCTGATTACTTTTTAGTGTAGATGTATTTAACCCCCAGTCCATCGAAAAAACTTGTGAATATTTAGTGCTATCCATCGAAAAAATTATGAATATTTTCAGCCAGTGCTTGTGTGCCCAAAAAGCAGTAAAGTGTTGGGTGGACTGTGGAGGTTTTCTTCAAATCATGGTTATTAGTATTAACAGTAGTGCATAAATAAAAAAGTATCTCTACATTGAAAAATATTATGTTAAAAAGACCCAAACCTTATCAGTGATGTGAAAAAGAACCAAATTGGATCCAAACAACCAAACTGTAACTTAAGAACCAAATTGTATCAGAGTGGTGAAAAAAAGAATCAAATTGTATCTATATATCTCTGAGAATGGGAAAATGAAGTTCATAACCATATGTCTTTGTTGCTGTTATTTACAGAAAATCTATCCCCCCCATTGCATTGTATATATAAAAGATGTGCAAAGACACACACATGAAATTAGTTTTCAACATGAGTGACATTAAGGAGGAGAAGTTTAAGACAGAGAATAACAATATGTATGTGTGTTGGTTGTATAGGATTTCGCCTATCATGATGCATGTATTGGTTTATGAGAGCAGGTGGCACGTGATGGTGTCTGCTTCCTGAGACATCAGGATTGCTGCAGGTTTCGATGAGCTGGAGGCCAGTTCCACCCCCAACAAGTCAGAGGCTACTGGCACTGGTTCAGGTCCTGACAAGTTGAGGCCGCTGGTGCTGCAGGTCCCAGGAAGCCAGAAGTCGCTGCCACGTGTGCAGGTCCTGACATCTTGGTGGCCACTGTCGCTGCAGGCCCCAACATACTGGAGATCAAATCTGCTGTTGAACAAAGAAGAAGAACCAGTGGATGCCGTAGTAATACTAGCAATGGACAGCAATGGACAGACACAAACAAAAACATGTAATGAGTACTTATTTTCTGCTTATCACTATTCTGCTGGGAGGTGCTGCACGACCTCAACTGCTGCTGGTATAGGAGTCTCATGATCTTTCCACTGACTGAGACTGGCAGGCTACTGCGTTCACCTTATATCCCCGACATCATGATGACGTGACAGGATGCATCTTGGCCATTAGTTCCCACCAATTTTTCACCCACGACGTCACAATTTGGAGCACACTCTGGTGATGGTATTGTGAAATACGTCAGTCAGGCTGGGGTTGTTGAAGAGCACACATTCGTCTCTCAGGCATATTGACTGGCCATTTGAAAAAAAGATTGACAGTTGCAGCATAAGCAACTATCTGTGTCAGCTGTGGAATGCGTCTCCAAACTCTCCAACTGCACCATTATTTGCTGAAAAGTATTTTCCTTCTTACGCTCCTCCATTATCTTTCTTTCCAACCCTTGTATAGGGCGTTATGGACACAGTCCACAGCTGTATTCTCACAGGTGATGCAGTTATTAAACTCCTTTCTTTCTGACACCAACATCTCATCAACTGAGCACACTTCGAGAGTTTCCTGCCAATTTCCAATAGGATAACACCCAAAATAAAAAAAATGAACCAACATATGTCATTCCATTCCAACAGCTCAGCAAAGACTGAGCGTTTTCCGCTATTTTCCAGGTGAGAGAAGGGATGGGGAGGGGAGGGAGGGGATACATTTACGCCTTCCAAAATTAAATAAACAACAGAGAGCCAAATAAAGAGACGCACAGCCCTGTCTCCGGCAAACTGATTAAATAAAGAATATGCAAATTGACTTTTATAAATGAACAATATATTCACTGCAATATAATCGACACTGATTTCAGTTTCATGTCATGAGATCAAAAGTGGTTCAAATGGCTCTGAGCACTATGGGACTTAACATCTGAGGTCATCAGTGGCCTATAACTTCGAACTACTTAAACCTAACTAACCTAAGGACATCACACACATCCATACCCGAGGCAGGATTCGAACCTGTGACTGTAGCGGTCATGTGGTTCCAGACTGAAGCGCCTACAACCGCTCACCCAAACCAGCCGACGCCATAATATCCTTCCAGTCCAACAGCTCGGCACAGAGTGAGCGATTTTTCCTGCCGATTTTTTTCTGGGAGGAGTGGGAGAAGGGGAACCATGGTGTGGGGAGAGGATGGGGTAAGGGACAGGTTGAGCTGGAAATTTGCCCCAAGAGGAGGGTGACAGGCCCTCTGATGGATTGGTGATTTCCTAGAAGGGAAGGTATAATTAACTGATTAATTTAATTAATTAGTAAATTAATTTTATATATATTTTATGTCAAAAGTATGCTTGTATGAACTTTACCCCACTACTCAAATGCAGTGGTGCATCACATATAGCTACGGAATGCAATCAATATTGTGGTTAAGAAAAGATCCTGATTGAGATGGACAAGAGTCAAGTTTAATGTCTTGTGAATCAAAATCACCTCCAAACCGTAAAGGAATTGCTCCAGGCCCTGAATAAAGGTCCATCCCAACCTGTCAGTGGGAGTGCATTGGGACAGGAACTGCTGCATTGAACGTTTGGAGTTGATCACTTTGCAAGAGTCCGTTGGTCACACAGGCACATATATATGACAACAGCAAAACTCTTTGGGCTGGAAGAATATGTGACTGGTCTGCTGAACACTCCCCTGCACTGTTGCCTCTCGACTGGCCTGCAAAATCACCTGACTTGAAACTCATAGATAATCTGTGGGACATGTTGGAACAGCAGGTAAAATGCTGTCATCAGCATTCCCACAATTTAGAGAAATTCAGCGATCAACTCACCAGCGAGTGGCCTAACCTGCAATGTTGGTTGGTTGGTTGGGGGATTAAAGGGACCAGACTACTATGGTCATCGGTCCCTAACCTGCAAAGTCTTGTAGATTCTCTTCCTAACTGAATTCATCCAGACATCAAGTCAAGTGGCAGAATTACACTGTGTCAAATTATACTTGTAATGATTTCTCTAGGGGTGACTAATTTTCCCTCCAGGAGCTTATGTTCATGTTTGCTTTATTCTCTCTCCACAACCAACTGTCGTCTGAGATTTGGCGGTGATATTTAGGATGAAGCCAGTGAACTTTTGTTGATTTTATCGTCCCAGAGACAATTTTCATTGTGTCGTTTAGTTCGGCATCAATTTTGTTTCCACGACTACTTCTATCCTGAAAGGGCAGGTATTCTTAGGCACATGCAGAATGTCTGCAGAGACCTTGCAGTGAACAAAAGCACGGTGAATCATTGGGCGAGCATCTGTCGTCATTGCTGCAAAGCTGCACAAACCACTCTGATCTTCTGGGTGCTGGCTGGCTGCACACGGCTGACTCCTGGAATTCTGGAACATGTGGACACTCTCACTCAAGGTGTTCGACGGATCACAAACACCTTGCTGCACAATGGGACGTCTTTGCTGATAGTGCTGACACACTCTTCCACCAGCTGGGGTACTGAAATATTATTGTCCATCAACGAAAAACCATAAAGAGCAACGAAGGACCATCTGTGCGGAATTGCTTGTCCATCACGAGGCTGATCGTGACAATTTCTTGCGACATCGCCACAGGTAATAAAATATGGGTTCGCCGCGCAGGGTAGACGCGCTGTCTCGGGCGTCTTGTCAAGGTCCAGGCAGCTCCCCCCGTCGGAGGTTCGAGTCCTTCCTCGGGCATGGGTGTGTGAGTTGTCCATAGCGTAAGTTAGTTTAATTTAGATTAAGTAGTGTGTAAGCTTAGGAACCGATGACCTAAGCAGTTTGGTCCCATAAGATCTTACCACAAATTTACAATTTACAAAATATGGGTTCATCACTTCGAAACGGAATCAAAATGGCAACCCATGGAGTGGCATCACACCACCTCTCCTCCGAGGAGAAAGTTCAAAGCTGTACCGTCAGACAGTTAGGTCATGGTGATTTTCTTCTGGAACTCTGAAGGTGTTATTACGTTCGATGTCCTGCATAACAGTGCAACGACGATCTTGGAAGTGTGTTGTGCTACCCTCAGGAAACTGAAGAAACGACTTCAACATATTCGTCGCCACAAAAATGTAAACGAACTTCTCCTTCTCCATGACAACACAAGGTCTCACACATGTCTGCACACCCAAGAGGAGCACACAAAACTTTATTGGACTATTCTCCATCATCCACCCTATAGTCCAGATCTTGTCCCTTGTGACTGGTATCTGTTTGGCCCAATGAAGAGTGAACTCCACAGGAAGCAGTACGTGAACGATACGAGGGTTATTGACACAGCACGACATTGGCTTAGACATCGACAAGTAGGGTGGAACCTTGTGGACAAAAGGCCCTCCCAGTGAGGTGATGTTAAGAACATGTGGGGAATAATATGGTACGTTGGAATCTCAAAAAAAGAAAAAAAATGTTTTTCGAAAAAAAAGTGTTGCATTACTTATTAAATGCCTCTCGTAGCGTTAGAACTGGTAGAATGATGTCTGTTACACAAACGTGAAAATGGGGTATGGCAGGGAGTTGCACTGGCCCACCTCATTTTTGACATTACCCTGGAGATGGTGGTGAGAGATGTAAACATTTGAGCAGGGGGACAGTCTTCCATAAATCAGTGCAGATACTCGCTTATGTGGATGACATACGTATAATGGCAAGAACTCGAAAGGTAATGGACGAGACAATCACAACCCTTGGACTGGCTAGCAGGAACATGGATTAAATGTGCCCTAACAGTAAAAGAATCTTTGAAGAATCGTTTTGCCGGCCGGAGTGGCCGTGCGGTTCTGGGCGCTTCAGTCTGGAGCCGAGCGACCGCTACGGTCGCAGGTTCGAATCCTGCCTCGGGCATGGATGTGTGTGATGTCCTTAGGTTAGTTAGGTTTAATTAGTTTTAAGTTCTAGGCGACTGATGCCCTCAGAAGTTAAGTCGCATAGTGCTCAGAGCCATTTGAACCATTTTTTGAAGAATCGTTGGTCCAATTTCTCAAAGAGGAATATGGAGGAAAAGAGACAATCAGGAGTCACACATAGTTTACAAAGAGCTATGCAACAGAAGATTTTTATTTTTATTTTACAGGTCCATCTTTATCACACAAACTATTACCGGTTTTGGCTATTGCCATCTTCAGATCATAATATATTCTGATGTAGTATCAATGCCAAACTAAACATGTAGGTACTTAGTAAGTGTTATGTACCTACATGTTTAGTTTGAGGTTTATACTACATCAGAATATTTTATTATCTGAAGATGGCAGTAGCCAAAACTGGTAATAATGATGTGACAAAGTTTGTGTGGTCAAGACAGACCTGTAAAATAAAGAATAAAGTGCCAAAATATGATCACAGACTCATTTTCAGACATATATCTTCAATTGATATATCAGAAGAATAGTGAAATCATCCATGTAGCATGGATGAGTGAAGAGGAAGTAACCAAAAAGGTATTGCAAGGAAACCCAGGAGGACAGAGATGGTGTAGTTGGAAGAAAATCAGGTGGGAGGGTGGAGTCACTGAGGATCTCTGGAAAATGCGTTATAGGAATTGGAGAGCTCTAGCAGCAAACTTAGATAAATGGAGAAAATTCTTGAAGAGGCCAAGGCTCACAATGAGCTGTAGTGCCACAAAAGAAGAAGAAGGCGATGTTGATGATGAATAAAAACGAAATGTAGGTGGGCTGGACAATTAACCACCCAAATAACGAGCACCTGGCTTAAGGAAGTTTCTTGTTCGATTATGTCCGATAAAAAAAAAGCCAAAACGTCCACTTAATGAAAGATGTGTAGATGGCATAGCAAAGCAAACAGAAGCATTGAAACGAACAGCTGAAGATCAAAACGCATGGAAAAGCGCAGAAAAGGATATCTGATGATGATAATTATTTATTTATCCCCGATGAATTAATTTTATTGCTAAAGGCTTTCTTTTATATTGGTAGATCCACTTGGGCTTGTGGCAACTTCAGTTATTATCAATTCCTGGCTTAAAAGAACATATTAGCATAGTTTTATTGACGATATAATGGGAATTTGAGGGTTGGTCACTGCAGAGATAAATGAGCGAGCAAACGAGAGCAGAAATATGAAGGTGTTTGGGGCAGCTGGAAGACATGATTCGAATCTAAAGACGGTTAAATAATAGTGAACTGGTTCTTCTGGCAGGGAAGTTTATTTTGTGAAATTAAAAGCGCTATTGATGATAGCAGGCAGCTCAAAGTTCCTGAACTCTGTGCTGAATTATTACATTTAAATTTATTGGCATCTTTTTTGTATAATGACCTCTGCAGTGAATGATAAATGTTCTACGACAGGTCTTGTCATCCATTAGATACACTAAAGAATCAGTATGTGGAAGATGATATAGGAATCTTTAATATCAGTTGCCAAAAGGTGGCCGATGTAGGCTTACAAACATGTAAGTAATTTAGCTGACTCTCCCTGCTTGTAACCACTTTGTTCAGAAAGTCTTTTCTGTCCAGTTCAGACAATGTACCACTCTCAAGCAGTAAGAAAATCCACACAAGAATAATGAATCATAGATAACTAATACACCAAAGCAATCTCAGGACTGTTAAGTTCAGTAGGCAGTCACTAATTCATTGTGTTTGAGGAGACAATTATGTGCGAACAAGTGTACTCAAAAACAGCATTTGAGAATTTCTTCCCTGTGGAAATTACACCTTATTTTTTCCATAATTTGTAACATTATTCATTTAAACGCAAAAACATGTTTGAGGTAGCATTACTTAGAATAGAGTGCAGCCTAAACACAATTGCTTACTGCACCTTTGTAATCAAATAATTAAATTTTCAACGAAAGGTAACTTTTTGTATGTTCGCTTCAGCTGCGTCTGTTAGCCAGAATCGTTATTTTCTAGTTCTCCAGAAGCAACCCACCTGCACTCAGAGGGTTTTAGCATAACTTGATATGAATGTCTGATTTATTTCTTGATACTTAATACGCAATTAATGTACTCGTAAGTTAAAAAACCCAAGCAAAATACTAGAAACTAAAATGGTTAAATCAAACAATGCAAAACCCAGGATGGAATGTAACAATATTATGAAAACGATAGTTGCTACTCACTACATGGCGGAGATGCTGAGTTGCAGATAGGCACAGCAAAAAGACTGTCACAAAATAAGCTTTTGGCTAGTAAGGCCTTTGTCAAAAATGGACGACAGACACACACACACTCACGCAAACGCAACTCACACACACATGACCACAGTCTCATATGATGAACTGTGATCACTCAACCACCATGCGACATTTGCATGCATTGGGGAAGGTTCAAGAACAGGGCGTATGGATTCCACATGCTCTAAGCCAAAATCACAAAAATCAGTGGATGGCCATATGTGTATCTCTGCTTGCTCATCATCAATTGTCTCATGAACAACACCGGCCATTCGTATTGTATATCGTCACTGATGACGACAAATGGTGTCTTTAAGCTAACATAAGGAAAAGAAAGGAGTACTTGAGCCCAATCAAAGCAGCATCTTCCCATACAGAGACCTGTGAGCATTCACAAAAGATAATGTTATGCATCTGGAGGAAGAGCAATGGTGTGGCGTACTACGTGTTGCTTCCCCGAGGTGCTGACGTTTATTGTCAACAGCTGAGAAGTCTTGCAGATGCAGTCCAAGAACAACGACCAGAAAGGCTGCATGAAGTGACGCTACTCCATGAAAACGCCTGCCTGCATTCTATTAGACTAACAAAAAGCGCCATACAGGAGTTGGGGTGAGAAGTCATTCCGCTCCCGCCTTATTCACCTGACCTTCTGCTCTCAGATTTTCACCTTTTCCGCTCTCTGTCGAACAACTTTCAAGGAGTTTCCTATTCGGATGAAAATGCGCTCCGAATATCTCTGGACGGGTTCTTCGCCCTAAAACAACGTGAACCTTACAGTTACCGAATCGCAAATTACCCCAGCGTTGGTAGAATGTGGTAGAATGTTGTAAATTGTGAAGGAGGATTTATCGATGACTGAAGTCTGTGTTATGTATACCTGTTGTGTTTAACTCGGAAAAACGCTATTAACTTATGCACCAGGCCAATACTAGGATGGGACGCATACAGTAAGCAGATTCATAGGGGTGCAGGTTGCAGTAGTTATTCAGAGTTGAAGAGGCTTGCGCACTATAGAGAGAGATAGAGAGCTGCATCAGCTTCTTCAAACTGAAGACCACAACAACAATAACATATTGAATATTTGTTAACATGCTATATAAAACATTCATCAAAATTCTGTATGATGATTCCCATCTTTCTGATGACATTATAAAACTAAACTGAAATGCTGAGATTTCCAATAGCTTACATTATTTTGATTTTCATTTTTGTTTCGTGTTATGTTCGCAGAGTTACTGGGTTACGATGTGTCTTATTTTTTCAGTGTCTTTCTGAAACTAGCGTTTGTTATCAGTTATTTGCCACAGATGTCGAGAGTAAATATGAGACGGCATTGTACTGGTTCTTTGCACTTAATCCTTGTTTGCACTTCTCAGCAGTGCCTTACTCGACGGTAGACTGCGAGACATTTTCTGCTAAAGCGCTTCACACATTTATGAGACCAATTGGTTCCAGAAATACAAGCACAGGTATTTTCGAACTTGCAACATGCTGCAGGTGAAAAATGGTCCGCAACTTCTCGTTCTCCAATGTCTGTCCTATGTGGTATTTTTTCATGTCGGCCGTAGTGCTGCTCTGATCGTCACTACAGGGGTAATTTTTGTACACAGGCCTGTATTGCTACACTTATGACACGGATGGTTTGAAAATGGACTTAGGGGTCCGAAACTAGTCACCACTAAGAAATAAAAAAGATACTTCTTAATGCAGCTTATGACGGAGCTACGACCATTTATTTCAAAAGTATCTTCAGTGTGACAGGAACAAAGTTTCACTGTTTCCAATGAAATATTAATAGTCTCAATTAATGGACCATATGTCTGGAAGTAATCGCTTCTACTGCATCTTTTTCCAAATCATTCATTAAATAAAATAGTATGCATCCAACTTACGGATTTCCCATGGGTACTTTTCTGTCATGCTGGTAACAGTTTCCTAACTCGGATGGTTGTGGTTTCAGAAATTGTGGATTGCCTTTTTCTGATGCAGGTAGGAGTGGTCATAGGAATATCATAGAAGTCCCCTCATCATTTTCGAATTGTATTGCTTACAGGAACGACAATATGCAGACAGTGGTTGTGGTGAAATTAATAGTACATGTATCTTGAAGACTTTAAAATTTGTGCTGCAGATGGTCACATAGTGACTGAAATCTTTTGCTGTAATAAATGATTTCAAACCACTTACGACCGATGTTGCCAATTTTCTTGTTTACAGTATTAATACTGCAGTCGTTGAGCACATGGTTCCCAATGGAATCCGACCTCAATCTCTTAATCGGTTTGAACGGTATGTCACCAAACGATAGTATTTCAGAATAGGCTTGCTTTGTAATCATTGTTCGAGTATTAATTAAATCCTCTGAAAACAAAGCCTGTTATTGCGTAAATAACATTTTCTCTTTAAAACTGGGTAGTTGATTTTGTCGTTTAACTTTAAATGCAATGACATGATTGAACAGTATACAGTTTTGACTCAGAATTCACACACAAAGTCACGGTTATGACAACTGATAGAATAGGAAAAATTATGATGAGATATAACAGCAATGAACGCTATTGTTTTGAGAAATCTAGTGACTGATCAGAGGTCATAGCTGTCAGAGTAGTTTATTTTCACAGTCTTCATAACGCACGGTCTTCTTTTGATTGTAATGGAAGAAGATTTTCAAAAATGGCTCTGAGCACTATGGGACTTAACATCTGAGGTCGTCAGTCCCCTAGAACTTAGAACTACTTAAACCTAACTAACCTAAGGACATCACACACATCCATGCCCGAGGCAGGATTCTAACCTGCGACCGTAGCCGTCGCGCGGTTCCAGACTGAAGCGCCTAGAACCGCTCGGCCACACAGGCCGGCGAAGATTTTCTGTACAACACAATAACAGACCTAGTTGAGTAGTTTATGCCCTGAATGCTAGTACAAATAGACCTAAAACTTCCATAATTTTAAGTTATTAAGGGCACCTTATATTTTCCTCGTGAGACTTTTAATTGAAATAAGACTTCCTTTGAAGTCTTCATAAATTTTCGTATCACATAGTTTTCTTCATGTACTATGTTATCATAAATTGTCAATTTCTCAGCTTAATTAATTCCACAGTGTATTTACCCTATTTTTTTAACTCACATTCTACTGCTAGCATTTAATGAATTTTTTTCGCTGACCTTTCTCTTTTCATCAAACTTCAGTAAATATATAATTTGTGCATGTTATAAAATTAGAATATTTTATCTGAACACTGGCTCTTAGAAATTCGCTGGACTCATGATTCATAGACTTAGGCTTTTTTTCAAAAGCCATGGAGAAGCACTTGTATGCAGATTTGTTGAAGGTTGTGTACAGTGAAAAAAAAAGGGAAATGTGATGCAATTACTTCATATTAATTGGGTTTATTCCATACTTGAAACTTATATCTGTAAATATGAGTAATAATAATTCACAGAAGAAATCTCTGATAACGCAGAAGATACTGAATTCAACTGACAAAGGGAGAAAATACAAAAATGAAACAAGTGCAATGGACTATAGAACTGTAAAAATGAGATCGACATAAAATGTAAAATGGCTAAGCGGGAATGCCTAGGGGACAAATGCAGGCTCTAGAGCCCTGTATGAATACCAAGAGCTCATACTGCAATCAGCATGAGGAGGAAGTTCGGGTCAGTTACACCAAACAACACTCCAATTTTGCAGTAGTTCATTTATTCACCTCTTTACACAAGCAAGGCAGAGGGATATGGAGGTTGATGAAGTGGCGTCTGACGCGGTCCACGAAGGGAGGTAAGTCAGACTGAGGGAGAGAAGTGGAAGGGCTCACAAGTTCGCCAGGCCGTATACGAACTCGGCTATTGTGCCTTTGAGGTCTTCCTTATAGATCACATGAATGCCGAGTAGCACAAGGGGAAGGGCCTCCATCCATGGAGAGTCGTGGCCTCGAAGAGCCGCCTTGAAAGTGCGGTGCCAGCGCTCAACTAGCCCGTTACTTTGCGGGTGATATGCTGTGGTATGGATGCGCCGGATGCAACAGATGTTACAAATCTCGTTGAACAGGGCCGACTCAAATTGTCTGCCCTGGTCAGTCGTGATGATAGCTGAACATCCGAAACGTGATACCCATGACTCGACGAAAGCTCGAGCAACAGTTTCTGCCGTAATATTGTGGAGGGGGTAGCCTCGACCCAGCGAGTTGTCCGGTCGATAGACGAGAGAACATAGCTAAAGCCGTTAGAGGGGGGGAGAGGGCCGACAGTGTCAATATGAATATGCTGGAAACGCCCAGGAGGGATCGAAAAGACTCCGAGGGGGGAGGGGGGGGTGAAGTGTGCTTGTGTACTTTGCAGCGTTGGCACGCAACGTAGGAGCATGCCCATTGCAGTCCTTGTTGACATTTCTCCACACAAAGCGCTCCACAACGAGGCAGGCGGATGCACGAACACTGGGGTGGGCTAAATTATGCAGTGCGTTGAAGACAGCTCCACGGAGCGTGATTGGGATGAGGAGGCGTAACGTGCCTGTACTGTTGTCACACCAGATCCCACCAGAAATGCCAGGGAAGGTGGTGCGGACGAAGTGTAGTGAAGAGGTAGAGTCTCAAATCAGGTTTTGTGTTTCCTTGTCGGCAGGCTGGAGGTTAGGCAGTTCAGAGAGGTCTAACAGCGAATGAACGGTGTCGACTCGTGAAAGGTAATCAGCAACTATATTGTCAGCACCCTTTATGTGTCTGAACTGAGATATGAAGTCCATGTATCTGAAGCGGCGAGGAGGCGGGTCAGCTGGCGGGTTTGTAATGGCCGCAGCCAGGGGTTTGTGGTCTGTTAAAACGTAGAAAGGGCGTCTCTCAACTCAGTCTTAAAATGCTCGATTGCTTCGTAGACTGCGAGCAACTCCCTGTCAAACGCGGAATATTTCCGTTGTGCGGCACGGGAGGCTGTTTGTTTACCATGTGTGGCGGGCGGGGCGGGCGAGGCGTGGTCACGGTGTTCGGAGCCACTCGGAGGATCCGACGGGAACCAAGGTGGCAAAGTGTCCCAGGAGTCAACGCGACATGATGGCCACCGGCCCGAAGCAGTGGCACCAAGGTCAGGTGAGCTCGGTAGAGCTTGTGAGCTGTTAGTGAGTCCATTGTCCGAGGGTGCAAGTGCACTGTTTGTGTTGTCAGTAGCGGTCGCACAGCAGCGTGTAGGAGCCGAAGTTGCATAGTTTGAGGTGCTGTCCGTGAGGGGTGGGGTAGGAGCCCTCAGTTCGGGAACACGTCACACTCGTCGTGCATGCGCACTTGTGTCCGGCCGAGTGTCAAACGCTGCCGTGTCAGGAGCATGTGGCCCTGCAGAGCTGTCAGTACATGTTATGGCTGTCTTGATAGCACAGTTGCGAGGGGTAGTGGGAGGTAAACACACAGAGGCTCGATTGCTGGGATTGCAAGCAGATTCGGCGCCCTTACTGACCTTGCTTTGTCCTTGCTGTAGTGTCTGTAATTCCTTTGCTGCATCGGAGAGCTGGAGCTGTGTTTCGTGGAGCCGGAGGGAGCGCTCAAAGTTTTCCTTGCATTGGCGAGCGACGTGTTCGAGCCCGACAAGGCACTTATGCGTGGTTTCTTGTAACGCCGTCGACAGAGACAAGCGTGTATGGATGAGATGAGCACGGACTGAGTCTTGGACGGATGGTGGAAAACACAGTGTTTTGCACTAGGTCCAATGAAACTTTGTGGTGTCGCAAGGAGTCAATGCCCAGTATAGGTTTGTCAATTTCGTACACTAAAAAAGTCCACTCGAGTTTGCAGTTTCCGGAGAGTGAGACAACTTGTGAAGTTGAACCCGAGCATTGTAGTTTAGTTGAATTCACGGGTTGCAGTGAAGTATGATGAGGGCGGATGTTCGACGATGCTACGGACGTGGGCAGCAGTGAAACGTTGGCGCCTGTGTCCACTAGGAAAAGGTATCCCAACGAAATGTCTTTAATGTAAAGTCGTCCACAATTATCCGGTCGTTCCCAGACAGAATGGAGCACTGGGGGGTGCCTGGCATGTTGTGCGCAGGAGGCAGCACCCGAACCTACCTGCGATTGGCGTTTGGGAAGTAGCAGGGGTGGTGTGCAGTTCTGTGCCGCCTCAGCAAACCGTGTGTGGAAGTAACAGTACGGGTAGTGCGGTTGCATTTTCTGTGGAAAGCTCGTTGCTAGTGGCGGTGGCCGAGGTTCGGTGGCCGCAGCAGGTCATGTTGCAGGAGGGGGTGTGACCGCAGGAAGAGCCGGTGACGTCCCATTTGCTTGTTTACTGCTTCCCAGAGCGAGTGGAACGATCGGCACAGTACGGCCCCAACCGCATCCGGCCGCAGGGCAATGAGCCTGAACCTGAGACTTGTCAGGTAGGCAGTGGCTGGCGAAATAGAGCAGTGATGCATCATGTAGCTTGTCAGCAATTGTCATTCTTTGCTCGACAGGTTCAGGAGACCTTTGAGCTAAAGCAAAGCGGATGTGAGGAGATAGTTTATCTGACCAGATGGCGAGGAGAGCTGTGTCAGAGAATAGATTGGCGCTCACCAGGGCACGTAGCCGTCTCCAGAGCTGGGAAGGTTTGTCATTACCTAGTTGCTTGACGTGGAGCACTTGCCATATTGCTGCCTCAGTTGAGCGTGCAAGCTGACGTAGAACTGTCTTTTTGGCTAGAGTGTACCGGGCAGATGAGTCTGGGGCGTCGACCAGGTCAGCAATCAAGTCCTCCTGGTCGTGCAGGTGGGTGATGAGGCACAGAAATCTGGTTGACTCGTCGAGTTTGTAATGGTTGAATACTTCGTCCACAATTTTGAACCAAGTTGCTGCCCTGTCGGGATTAAATGGCGGCTGCGTCGGTAAGCATTGTAGAATGTTCGGAAGAACAGGTTGAGTTGAATTCGTTGGGGCACTGCCTGAAACGAGCTGTTGTTGGTGCAGTATTCCAGGAGAGTGTGCCTCCAGGGGATGCGGCGACGACGGCTGGTCGGGTGGCAGCGTGAAGATGATGCGTTGCGGTTGAGCGCGATCTGTAGCGACGCTGAAGGCCGACGCGGGTGAGACACTGTAATGTGTCGATTGCGGTTGCGGAAGCTCAACATGTTGCGAGTGTGTTCGGATTGATGTGTCGCGGAAAGCTGATGCGGATGAGGCACCGAGATGTGCTGAGTACGGTAGTGGAAGCTCGACTGGAGCCGGCGCGGGGGCGACAGGTGAGAAAATGTTCAAAGTTGGAAAACGCGTGTTAGTCCATGGTAAGCTCGACGTATGATCAGAGTCGGGAGCCACCTATGTTGCAGTGAGGCTGCGGAGATGTGGGCTGTCCAGAAGCACAGTGTGGAAAATGATGTTGAAAGTTGGACAGAATGTGTGAATGTTCACTGTTCATAGTCATTGCACCCAAAATGGTGTGCAGATAAGGTGAATGTCGAGACACAAAACATTGAGGCGTAGCAGTGGGACGGAGATGGAGGTCAGGCACAGATAACAAGCTATTGTTCCTGTTGCAGGCTGAGGTATCGAAGCAGGAAGGCATGTGGTGATGCTGAACCAAGGCAGGCGTGGGCGTGGTCGGATGCTGAGGAGGCTGACCTGTGAACAAAGCATTTCCGGCCACGTGGCAGGAATCCGCATGGTACTGCACAGATTGCGGCGTGGCAAATCATTGTCCTGGCAGTGGTAGGTTGTCCAACGAAGCATTTGCAGAAATCGGCATTGGTCTCGCACTGCACGGAGATCCGTAAGAGGTAACTGTACCATCGATGAGGGAGGTCACATGTGGTGGCAACAAAGGCGTCTGATAGCTGGAGTCATGCACACTCCTAACCTCACTTATTGTTGCAGGCTCGAAAACGTCTGGCGAAATCGGCGTAATCGTCGAGTGAGAGGCATCGTGTTGCAGTCCTGGCAGGTGTACATCGCCGGCAACATGATGCATGTCGATCACAAAATCCGGCGTTAGGCGATGGGCCGAAATCATTGTTGGAATGCTGTGTCGATGTAATACACGCGGAAATAACCGACGCAGAAGCTGCGGACACAGTAGAACGGCGAAAACGGAAGACGTTACAACTCGGGGTCACCAGTGAGGAGGAAGTTCGGGTCGGTTACACCAAACAACACTCCCATTTTGCAGTAATTCATTTATTCATCTCTTTACACGCAAGGCTTACAAACAACTGGCCATGGCGGAAGAGAACAAAGATAATCTTAGCTTAGCATCCAAAGACGATGCTCGGAGTCTAGAGACAAACATATATCGATGCTGGTCTCGACCTCATCGGCGCCACAAGCACTAACGATGCAAAGAAGGGAAAGCTGGAAGGTGGAGAGAGTATATGGAGTGCCTATAATTAAAAAGGGAAGGAGCTTGAGAACAGTATTATATAAAGAGAAGAGAAACTAGATAAAGATGAGGTGGGAGATAAGATACTGCAACAAAAATTTGACAGAGCACTGAAAGACTTAAGTAGAAAAAGGCCCCTGATATTGAGGACACTCTCTCAGAATTATTGAGATCCTTAGTGGAACCAACTGAGACAAAATTATTCTTCTATCTAGTGTGTAAGATCTATGAGACAGGTGAAATGCACCCAGACTTCAAGCAGAATGCAATATCCAGTTCCAAACAAGGCAGACAAATACAGTGGTGAATACCACCAAATCGACAGTTTACTAAAGCATGGTTGCAAAATACTGAAATGACTTCACAGAAGAACGGAAAAAATTTTAGAGGCTACCTTGGGGGAAGACCATTTTGCCTTCTTAGGACATAGGTTAAAGAGGGGCAAGCCTACGTTTATATCATTTGTAGATGTAAAGGAGGTTTTTGACAATGTTAAGTGAACTACACTATTTGAAATTTGCAAGGCAATATGGATAAAATATGGGAGGCGAAAGGTTGTTTACAGCTTGTCCAGAAACCAGAATACAGTTAAGAGAATCAAAGGTCATGAAATGGAAGCCATAGTTGTGGAAATAGGGTTATACTCTATTCCTGAAGTTATGAAATCTGCACATTGAGCAAACAGAAAAGGAAACCAAGGAGAAATTTAGAAAGGGAGTTAAAGTTCATGGAGAAAAAACAAAAACTTCAAGGCTCTCCGATAACACTGTAATTCTGTCACAGTCGGCAAAGGATTTGGAAGAACTGTTGAAAGTAATAGATAATATCTTGAAAGATTATAAGATGAACATCAACAAAAGTAAAACATCGGAATGGAGTGTAGTCGAATTAAACCAGACAACAGGTAGGGAATTAGATTATGAAATGAGAAACTAAAAGTAGTAGATGAGTTTTGCTACCAGGAACATTTCATAGATAATGCAGAGGTTGGTACTGTGGTGGCTTGTTCGATACAACAACAATGAACATTTTGGTATTACTGTGAACTGTTTGATGCAGCGACAATGAAAATTATGTCAGGTGTAGTTGGGAGATCGAGGAAGAAGTAAAAGTTTTTGTTTTTTTTTTGTTGTGTACTCTAACATAAAATTGAGAGGAGGCAGAATGGACCTCGTGAGGGTTGTCATGTCGGCTCCCACACAGCCAGCCACCTTGTGCAATGTAGGGACCAGAAGTTGCAATAATCCCCTGACCAATAGTTTCAGGTGGTGACAACCCTTTGATATTTGATACCTGCAACATTCCTGTCGAAATACAAGCTGTCTCTCGCTTTGTCTCTCTCTCAAGTGTCCTGTAGTGTGTCACCTCCAGGCCTGCACATGCCATCGGCCATGGTCGGACCGAACTGGGTAAACAATCTAGCATTTACCATATAAACATCAGCTGTGGATGTCTTGGAAATATTCCCTCACTCTACCAGATTGATTGACTAATTAATTTAATCGATACCCTTTGTGTGGAACAGTTTCCCCTTGCTTCCTATTGTTGGGTACTAGGACTGGAATATTTCGCGCAATTAGATCCTGCAATTTGTTTTCTCCTTGCCTCTTCTCTGTGGATAGCTGAAAATTTCAAAATTCAGCTCAGTTGCATGCTATATCCCTAAACAATTTCTGGGAGGGGCTGGACAAATGTGTGCTCACAATACAATTATCTGAAACAATAAATTGATCAGTCAGGAATTTGACTTTGCAATTGGATTTTTAAAGCAGTGTAAAATTCCTAAATTAGTTCTCTCCACTACGCTGAGAAGGAGGAGGAATGGTCCTCCACAGAATGGGGTCATAATAGCAACAATACTTCTGCAAGACAGAGTCCAGTGTGATGTACTGAGAAGCACTAAACATGACACACTTAAACTACGATACACTTTGTAGAAGTAGTTGTCTTGGTTAGATGTTGGAGATTGCTGAAACACTTTCGGATCCCATATGTCCACATGCAGCATGCCAACCCACTCATTTTCCCCTGGTGTCAATGGTCAGAAGCTGGTGAAAACTACTGCCATGGCCTCAGCCATAGTCACAGACACATGTGTATGCTAGAGTGCATCACCCCCAGCCATGAAGGGCATGACTGGAGTGGTAGGAATTTGGATGCTATCAACACATCCAGCAACAACACTTGGTAGTGATCAATATTGACTTAGTTTCTCACAGAGAATACATGCAACACGCAATCGTGGAGACGGCTCACTGCATACTGAGTATTAGTTCGATATTCAGCTATCCAGAGAGTGCCACTTCTGGGACTTGCCCCTGCAGTTGTGGGCAAGAACTGACTACCCATGCAGTTGAAACTTTTCTTTGTACCAGTCGCTCACAAGAGCCTTAAGCCGGAAATGCCATTCGTTCTGGCTACAGGCTACCTCTGCCATGCACCCTGCACACCAAACAGTGCCATCCTAGGAAACCAGCCACATTTTTATCACTGTCACTACAATTAAATATTACTATTGCACCTTCAATCTGATAATAATCTACAATGAGGATTGTTCTGGAAATACCTCCTATTGACAGCTGCGGCTCTGGGAATATCAATATCTACATCCCTCTTCTGATTGGACACAATTTTCCACAAAAAAATCCTTCATCCTCCTCTTACGCCTATCGGTGCTTTCAAACAGCAAAGGCCCAGATCAAATCTATACCTCCCTTACGACTGCACACAGCAATTTTCTTTGCACATGATGGAACAATGTTCACAGTAACTTTACACCCCAACACAAACGTTATAAACCTGTCGATCACAGTGAATCTATCACACATCCCCTACTAAGTATAATACTTCGGCAGTAACTCTTTGTTGCTGGTACCAAACAATACTGAGCGAAAATCTGTGACGGATGAACATACCTGGTTTGTTTTTCCTGCAAGTGATACCAGTGTCTCTTAGAAGAGAGGCGTAATCGTCATATAAGCTGCCGGACGTTGAAAACACGATCGCAAAGACCATGTTACTGTCACCCTGCATAAAAAGCGGTCTTGGTTCTACAGGCACACACAAGGATGGCTAACGATATTCGTGTTAAAAACTATACATGCTTTATAAATCAAGGTATCGTACTGTCTCTGAATGACGTAGTCTCCCACACAGATATCGCAAAACTGAATACAGACAGTGATTGCAGGGTGCGTATTAACTGACTAGAAGTGGGGGTGCATATCGCCAACGGTGTACGCTCATAATAAAATCACCCTTATCACCAAATTTAGAAAGTGATTCAGCTGGGGATCATGTCATTAAGTCGATATTTACAACTCCATCTTGCCACTGCTAGAGACTTACCACGGTGACAAACAGCATTTGTAGTGCATTCTACATCGATAAAATGTAGACAGTGTAAAAGAGGTTTTGTGACGTATCCACAGAGTTATAGGCGAGGAAGGATGATGGTTGACTGAGAATGATCACATACAGTAGACACTGTGCTATTTGAGGAATCACTTTAAAAATGGCATAAGAAATGTACGAAATCATATGAGAGAATCCTGACTCTTCAGACGTATAGTGGTACACTTCTTGGTAGAAATGCTATCTGTCATTTGGAATCATGTCTATCCATCCAACCAGATACGTCTTTTAATGATTACAGCCACTGGTGAATCATATTCATGGAACTCTCATTTCCCAAGATGAGTCACCATCTTCGAACCTCCCTGCTGAAAACCCCGTACAGTAAAACCCCAGCGTGGTTTGTGAGATAGTCCCTCTGGATCTTCCCTGCAGCTTTATCCGTGTTCGTTCCAATTTAAGTCGGAAACGAATGTAAGTCACAGAGCTCTATAACTAAGATGTTCTACATCCCCATGAAGAAACAGGATGAGCTGAGTTAATACGACAGGACCGTATTTTGACCGCTAGGTGGAAATGGGTAGATCTTGACATAGCTCCACCAACAGTGTATGATGTGTAATGCCACCACCAAACGGAGCTTCCTTCTGCTACACAAGCTAGTAGAAGAGACAGTATGAGTAGTTACGCTGGTGTTTCTTATCAGGAAAATTGGGACAACTCCACATCATACAGGAACTGGAAGAAAGATGAGGATTTTGCTACCGCATTGTGGTGCATCTCCAAAATACTCACAGGTACTGCTGTCCAAAGATCTGCATCCCTCAAGGTTCATTCATGTCTCTCACCCTGATATTATCTCTCTCCTAATTAGCTTCTACCATCCAAAAGAGAAAAAGTACGAACTATAAAAACTCCACTAACATCAGCGAACAGAGAACTCAATAAGTTCTTATCATGTCCCTCTCTTCCGATACAACAATAACAGATACCTTCTGCATGCTGTCATTGAGGATATATGGCAATCCTATTAAATATACAGGTATTGATCCATGGTAGCACATAAGAAGTTCACAAAATAAATTTATACAGTACATACGGCTGTTGGTAAATTATTGCATCAAGAAAAAAGTAGCAGGTGGCCAGTGATCGAAATCACTTGCACGGACCAGTGTAAAGTTTCGTCGCCTGTACTGTAGGAGGACCTTATCCTACAGTCTATCAATCCCAAGAGAGGGTCTCTGGGTTGTTCTTTCACAACAGTTTGATACATTGTTTTTTCTGCTGCAACTCATCCAAGCAGTGTATGATTACAGCTGCGTAAACCGTCATACATTCTGCTTTTTCCACCATGACTTCGAAGTCTGTGGCAGGCGATAAACTGACATTCACACATTCTCTCACAGAATGCTGGACATGTTGCTCCTACAAAACACAGGATGATTGAAATAAAATAAAGAGAGGATGTTTCTTATTGGCAAAAATGTGGAAGACATTCCAACATATGGAAACTTGAAGATTTGTGGCCCTGTGAAGCATTTTCAAACAGCTGCCCAAAGGTGATGATCTCTACATTTAATAGTATCTTTCACGATGACTGGGTAGGAGATGTATAGGTGTTCCATTTCGAAGAGACCATGAGCACTGATTCCTTATGTTTATCTATGTACACGATCAGTGTTCTGGTGCTGGCCATCTCTGGAAGGTGTTGCTGCCACCATAACTCTCTCCAACTCAAACAAGTGGTGTTAGTCAGTCATTATATGGTAATCAACAGCATAGTAGTGGATGTATAGGATGGAAAAGACGTTGTTAAGTACTGCAATAAGCACCATAGTTGATAGTGAGACTAATTTTAGTAATTTTAACACTTTTTCCATAATTTCAATGCCAACCAATGACAAGGTAGCATGTTTCCCAATTTCTTTGTCATTGCTAAACCTCTCCTCCACTACTTTGCTTGTACCATATACCTGATTGCAAATGTAGATAGATGACTGGGTAGTACATCCATTCATGGTTCATTCTTGAACATATACAACAAAGTATACCAGACAGCATCCCATTCCGATGTAGTTAGGTTACCTACGTACTTATAGATGGTTCAGATGGCTCTAAGCACTATGGGACTTATCATCTGAGGTCATCAGTCCCCTAGACTTAGAACTACTTAAACCTAACTAACCTAAGGACATCACACACAGCCATGCCTGAGGCAGGATTTGAACCTGCGACCGTAGCAGCAGCGTGGTTCCGGACTGAAGTCCCTAGAACCGCTCGCTCACAACGGCCGGCGTACTTCTAGCACTTCGATCATGGTGTGTAATTTTCGATTACGATTGCCCAACTTTCCCTATGTGGTTTGGAGTATTCTTGCATTCTTAGGAGAAATTTGGAAACTGAAAGATCCCCCTGCATTGTCTTTGACCAACCTTTCCTACAACACTGTCACGAATTTAACTAGCAGCTGACTAGAAGTAGGAGGGTACTGTAAGCACTACATTCCAACTCTTGTGAAGGAAGAGTGTGAGCTGAGTCCATAACTGCTCTTCAGCAAAGACTGGACTGTTCTGCGCCAGTCCTATGCACAGCACATATCCAAGTGCACGAGATCTCTTGAGATGCACGCTTGTCAACGAGGTTAGCACCCCTTATCGGGGTATAGTGGATAAGAGAATGCTGTGATGATATAACAGACAGTTAAGAAGTAACGTGTGGTTTATGCATGATGGTTCTCCACATGGACCTAGTTGGAAACATTTTACGTAAATCAACTGTGCTTTCAATTCTGAAGTATTGTTCTGGTGTTTGGTGTCCATACCAAGAAGATATTGGAATAGGAGAAATGATTGTGGAACATAAACACATTCCAAGGGCTACACAGCTCTGCACTTATGCACGCTATAATGCTAGAGTGGTGCGGTTTCTGGCCTATTAGTCATATGGAATGCGTCACTGTTAATATTCCAATTTAAGAAATATATTTCCAATGCATGAATACAGTCTCCCTGTAAGTTTCTCTATGATAAACTCTGGTGACTAACTATAAGGTGAGACAACAGCTACCTTGCACATTGAAGACTCCTTCTGCTTATGAAGTTTAAACCCGATTATGATTAAGGAATTACAATATGTTCACAATAGTCCTATAAGATGATCGATGGCAGCGAAAAACGCATACAAAGAAACAGTGACATCTTATGAGGAAATACGCAACAAGATCAGTAACCAGAGGAGGTTTAACAAGCTTATCACAGTTTACCACCACCCCTGGTATCCGTCCTCTTGCACACAGAAGTCATAGCCTGATGTTAGGTTGTATTGCTCATGTGTAGGATACTATAGCCAATTCGCCCAGAGGCCACATCTCTGTAATGCCTCCTCTTTCTCCTCTTTCCGTTATCAAGTGTGAGTGTGTTGCATCAGAACACGAAATTTTATTGATTTCAAATAAGCGATTCATTCTGTATTTGTACATCGCGATCACCCCAGCTGGTAATACAACTCTCTTAAGCTAAGGAAACTTTATAAAAATCTGTAAGGCAATTATCGATAACTTTGGGGATACACCTGGGTTTGTGATCCGACATTTGTAAATTTATTACTCTACAGTTGGTGGTCATCCACATTAAACATTCTATTCCAACCGTCTTATTGCTTCTGACGAAAAATGACTGTTTCCCTGCTTCCCGGTACTTCCATGTCAAGTTTTTCTCGCATTCCTCTTGCTATTGCATACTTATTCCCATGAACAACAATTTCCTGCACCAAGCAGAAGACATGCAAATACTCCCTCATTCCCACTCAATTTCCTTTGAATTTCACCCTGTAATCACTGTCTGTATTCAGTTTTGCGATATTTGTGTGGGAGACTACTTCATTTGGAAACAGATGGAAACCTTGATTTATAGAGCATGTATAATTTTTGACATGGATATCGATAGAAATCCTTGTGTGTGCCTGTAGAACCAAGACCACTTTTTATGCAGCGTGACAGTAACACGGTCTTTGCAATCATGTTTTCCGGCAGCTTGTATGACACTTACGTCTCTCTTCTAAGAGACGCTGGTAACACTTGCAAAAAAAAAAAAAAAAAAAAAAAAAAAAAAAAAAAAAAAAAAAAAACACGTATGTTTATCTGTCACAGATTTTCGCTCAGTATTGTTTGGAATCAACAACAATGAGTTATTATCGAAGTATTTACTTAATAGGGGATGTGTGATAGATTCACTGTGATCGACAAGTTTATAAAGTTTGTGTTGGGGTGTAAAGTTACCATGCTCATTGTTCCATCATGTGCAAAGAAAATTACTGTGTGCAGTCATAAGGGAGGTATAGATTTGATGTGGGCCACTGCTGTTTCAAAGCGCATAGGCATAAGGAGAGGATGAAGGATTTTTTTGTGGAAAATTATGTCCAATCATAAGAGGGATGTAGTTATCGATATTGCCAGAGCCACAGTTTTCAATAGGAGGTGCACATCATTATGGTTGCCATTGGTCAGGTAACTAACTCCAAGGTAAAGGCAGAAGACAGCTTAAATTAACAGGTAGCAACAAAATGAATGGAGTATGCCCTGCAAAGATGAAAATAACTGTACATGAAGGTGGAACATACCAACTACATTTTGTGTCGACCCACGTTGGCCACAAACAAGATTTAAGGCACCTGCCTCTCAGCAACAGATACTGCAATGAGACTTCCATATGACAAAGTTCTAGATAACATACGAACCAGTTTGCAGGATTCAAACTTGCAGAGAATCCATTTGACAACCAAGCAAAACATATATAACATTCCAGCAAGCTATAACCTTTCCTCCAAGTCGTTCAGACAACAAAATGATACAATCAGTGTTGACGCTTGGGTAAAAGAAATGAATGAAAGTGAGAATCCGTGTGTGTTATTCTATAAACCACAGGAATTGACTAGTGAACATCAAGAATTGGGGAGTGAAGATTTCATATAAGTGATCATGAACAGAGCACAATGCAAAATGTTACCAAAATATGGGGAAGACTGTATCTGTATTGATGGAAATCATTGCCTTAATAGGTATGATTTTGAAGTGACCGCTGTGTTAGTGCTGGATGATCTCAGGCAACAATTTCCATGTACTCTTCCAATTTTGAATAGGCAGAACACTGATGTTTTAAGTATATTTTTACAGTATGTAAAATCACAGGTTAGACCAGTTTGCCTCAATGTAATCATGTCTGATTTGGCAGACTCATACAGTATTCCATGGAACAGGGCAATGGGTGCTCCAAAGATGAGGCTCTATTGTACCTGGCATGTGGATAGAGCATGGAAAACTAATATCAAGTGGAAAATTGCAGGTCTGCATAAAAGATATGATGTGTACCAGCTCATTAAATCAGTGTCAATGTTGAGAAATGTAAGTATGTTTCAGAAACCACTGCAAAAAGGAATGCAGAAGCTCAGTAGTGACTCTGACACATCAGAATTTGCTTCATACTTCAAAACACACTCTGAGGGAAGTGCGGAGTGTTGGGCCTACTGTCATAGAATGTATACTGGCGTCAACATCAACGTGCATGTGGAGAGTATGCATAGGACATTAAAGGAGATACATGGCAACACAAGGCAGATAAAACAACTGGACAGAGGCATAACTACACTGCTGTCACTAAGTTACAGCCAAGATGTTTGACTGGCTTATAGCAAATGTAAAAGGGAAGGTTACAAGCAAAGTTCAGGACATTTGTGATAAGCACAAAACTAGTATCTTAATGGACAAAGACCTCCTCATCACTGAGGTAGATGGTGTCTGGGAAAGTATCATCCACATCGTCTTCAAAGGTGTACAATGTTAAAGGTAACAGAGTCAACTGTGAGTGCAAATTAAAATGTTGTGATTGCAGTGTGTGCATACGTAGGTATTATTTTACATGTACGGATTACAGTATTAGATTCAATATGTGTAAACACATTCACATTGTTTGCCGAGATGACAGTGTGAGTGAAAATCTCCTGAAAAGACCGTAGGTACTGGGTACTGATGTTGATGTTGAAGCTACCAATGAGAGAGAAGCAATATTAGCTGAACTAATCTGTTTCAAAAACACTGAAATCATTGTTAGAAGGGAAACAGAAGCTCATTTCAGTGTTTTCCAATATTGTCAGTGGAATGACAGAGACTGAACTGCAGTTACCCAAAAAAACTGTGTTAATCTTAAAAGTAAATGTAGGAGCTGTTCGAGCCTGAAATGGTTACTTCAGACAAACAGATGAGAGCCAGAAAAGAAACCTTACACCACATAGGAGGCTGTTTTCTACCAAGAAGAAAACTGCACATAATTTTTCTCTGGCTGTTCCAGTTGCTGAAGAAAGCTGTGAAATAGTAAGATCACTTCTGGATGAGGGTATATATCAGTTTTCAACTTATTGAGTAGATATGTTCAGTACCTGTCAGTTTTTCATGAATTACAATAGGAAATTTATTTGCAGAGCTTGACATGAATCATGATGTTCCTGCAGTGCATAGTCATGCCAGATATACAGCACACATAAACAGGTAAAACTTGACGGTATCCATCATTCCAAATATGTGTGACACTACTTTCATTTCCTCACACCAAACAGACATGTCAGATTAAATAAAATTTAGAATTTTGCTGTTCAGTAGCAATGTAGTCTGTTTCGGTTCTGATGTAAAAGCTTCTTGCTGTACAGTATACGCCATCTTTCAGTACCTCTCAGTTTTGCCCCAATTGTGATATGAAATTTATTTGCAGGGTTTGACACCAAAAATCAGTTGCTTGTTGTGGAGCAACCATGCACTATGTTATGGCAGTCAGCTGTTCAACATGGTGAATCAGGTGTGTATAAAGTAAATCTAATGGAGATAACATTATTTGAGACTAATGAAATTCTGAATTCATGTATGTACAATGATACCTTTATATGCTGTTTTATTGTGTCTGCATTATAATATAAACTTAAATATATTTGGCAAACTATATAAATGATTATTTTAGTAGCATAGGAATAAAATTACAGGAAAATTTTCTAACAGCCCCTCAGGTCAAAAAGCCAAATAATGGTGTATCACACTCAATGGTGTTATTCCCTACAACACAGGAAGAAGTCTATAAAGCAGTCAGCAAACTGAGAAACAGAAACTCAGCTGGTCTGGATGAAGTCCCCATTTTTATAATTAAGGACTGTATCAAGAGCCTACTTCCACCTTTAGTTGATATTATAAATCAATCTTTCAAGCAGGGCTACTTTCCAGACTATTTAAAATATGTGAAATTACTACCTCTCTTCAAAAAAGGTGATGCAGGAATAACTACCATGCTTTGCAAAAATATTAGAAACTATTATGAAAGATAGGCTAATGAATTATTTAAATAAATACAACTTACTGTCTGTTGACCAGTTTGGATTTCGATCAGGGAAAAGCACAGAATCAGCAACAGCACACCTCACAAAACACATTCTAGAAGCATTAGATAAAGGGAGCTACACAACAGGTATATTTCTTGATCTAACTAAAGCGTTTGATACAGTAGGCCACAACATATTGTTAAATAAGTTAGATGATCTTGGAATAAGGGGACTTGTGAACAAATGGTTCCAGTCATATCTAAAAAATAGAAGACAGATAACTGAAATCTCACATATTTCAAGTTGCTCAAACTATATTGTAAAGTATACTTCAGACCCAAATTATGTAAATATAGGTGTCCCACAGGGTAGTGTCCTTGGCCCAGTACTATTCCTCATTTACATAAACGACTTCCCACAGAGCATCAAGCATGGACAAACAATATTGTTTGCAGATGACTCAAATGTTCTAATCAGTGACAAATCACCAGATGCACTAAAAGAAAAAGCCAAACAAACACTAAACAGTGTACGTGAGTGGGCACCCAATAATAAACTAACACTAAATCTTAAAAAAACAAATGCTGTTAACTTCTATGTCTGCAAAAAACCACACTATAACAACTTTAAGTTAAACAATGAAACTATAGAATGTTTAGACTACACAAAATTTCTTGGTATGCATGTTGACAGTCAGTTAAAGTGGGAAGAACATATTAAAATACTTAGTAACAGAATCGCTACAGCATGCTGTGCTCTGAGAATTCTGACTGCAGTTTGTGATACTACATGTGTCAGATCTGTATATTTTTCTTATATCCACTCTGTTATTACCTATGGAATAATATTTGGGGGAGTCAACAGTAAAAATATTCAAACAGTTTTCGAATTACAGAAAAGAGCAATTCGTATAATAACCAAGAGTGGCAGTAGGGCTCACTGCCTTGAACATTTCCAAAAGCTGGAAATCCTAACTGTCCCCTGTGAATACATTTTTCAAAGTGTTATGTATGTAAAAAAAAATATTGACTGCTATATGAAAAATTCTTTAGTACACAGCTATGACACTAGAAACCAATACAATCTGCATCTAGAGTGGAAAAATAAAGTTAAAACTCAGCAGAGCTTGTTGTACAATGCTGTTAAATTATATAATAAATTACCCCAAAAAATAAAAGATATTGACACAATCGGACAGCTCAAAACAAAACTAAAATTTTTTTTATTAAATAAATGTTATTATGCAGTAATGGACTATCTGAATTAATACATGTAGTGTAATTAAAGTAGCCTGCATTGTAATACATGAGAAAATCAAAAATTGTACAGTACTACAGGGTTATTACAAATGATTGAAGCGATTTCACAGCTCTACAATAACTTTATTATTTAAGATATTTTCACAATGCTTTGCACACACATACAAAAACTCAAAAAGTTTTTTTAGGCACTCACAAATGTTCGATATGTGCCCCTTTAGTGATTCGGCAGACATCAAGCCGATAATCAAGTTCCTCCCACACTCAGCGCAGCATGTCCCCATCAATGAGTTCGAAAGCATCGTTGATGCGAGCTCGCACTTCTGGCACGTTTCTTGGTAGAGGAGGTTTAAACACTGAATATTTCACATAACCCTACAGAAAGAAATCGCATGGGGTTAAGTCGGGAGAGCGTGGGGGCCATGACATGAATTGCTAATCAAATGGCTCTGAGCACTATGGGACTTAACATCTATGGTCATCAGTCCCCTAGAACTTAGAACTACTTAAACCTAACTAACCTAAGGACAGCACACAACACCCAGCCATCACGAGGCAGAGAAAATCCCTGACCCCGCCGGGAATCGAACCCGGGCGTGGGAAGCGAGAACGCTACCGCACGACCACGAGATGTGGGCGAATTGCTAATCATGATCTCCACCACGACCGATCCGTCGGTTTTCCAATCTCCTGTTTAAGAAATGCCGAACATCATGATGGAAGTGCGGTGGAGCACCATCCTGTTGAAAGATGAAGTCGGCGCTGTCGGTCTCCAGTTGTGGCATGAGCCAATTTTCGAGCATGTCCAGATACACGTGTCCTGTAACGTTTTTTTTTTGCAGCGGAAAAAGGGGCCGTAAACTTTAAACCGTGAGATTACACAAAACACGTCAACTTTTGGTGAATTGCAAATTTGCTGCACGAATGCGTGAGGATTCTCTACCACCCATATTCGCACATTGTGTCTGTTCACTTCACCATTAAGAAAAAATGTTGCTTCATCACTGAAAACAAGTTTCGCACTGAACGCATCCTCTTCCATGAGCTGTTGCAACCGCGCCGAAAATTCAAAGCGTTTGACTTTGTCATCGGGTGTCCGGGCTTGTAGCAATTGTAAACGGTAATCCGTAAGAATTTCCAAACCATCGGCTGTGGTACATGTAGCTCCCTGCTTGCTTTATTCTTCGACTTCCGTGGGCTACGCGTGAAACTTGCCCGCACGAGTTCAACCGTTTCTTCGCTCACTGCAGGCCGACCCGTTGATTTCCCCTTACAGAGGCATCCAGAAGCTTTAAACTGCGCATACCATCGCCGAATGGAGTTAGCAGTTGGTGGATCTTTGTTGAACTTTGTCCTGTTATGACTGACTGATGTGAGTGCATTTAAAGCATGACATACGCTTTCTTGGCTCCTGTCGCCATTTTGTCTCACTGCGCTCTCGAGCGCTCTGGCGGCAGAAACCTGTAGTGCGGCTTTATGAGTTTTTCTACATATCTGTAGTGTGTCGTGACCACATGTCAATGAATGGAGCTACAGTGAATTTATGAAATCGCTTCAATCATTTGTAATAGCCCTGTATAAGAAAATTACACAAGGATATAAAACTAATTTAAGATACCTCAAAAATGTGTGTAAATACAAATTTTATGTGCATAATTGTAGGTATATTGTATTGTATATGATTTTGCTGACGAAATCCACACAATGTAAATTGTTACATGGATTAATAAAGAAATCAATCAATCAATCAATCAAACTTACAGGACTGGACATGAACTACATTGTTGCTATGCAGCATGATTATGCCATACCAAATGTGCAGCACAGCACAACAGGTAATACTTAATTGGACCCATTATTGCAGATGTGTCTCATGCTACCCTAACGCCCTCATATCGACTAAATATGTCACATTAAGTACTATTTAGAATGTTTCTGTTCAGTAGCACTGTAGCATATTTGGATTCTAATTTAAAAGTTACTTGCAGCAGAGTGTGGCGCCGATCAGGTCGACACCAGCATCGATATGCGTTCATCTTTGGACTCTGAGCATCGTCTTTGGACTCTGAGCATTGTCTTTGGGCTGTTCTGCCATGTTGTTTACTTTGTGAGCCTTCCATGTGTTTAGGTGAATAAATGAACTACTGCTAAATGGTTGTTGTTTCGTGTAACCAACCCGAACACTCTTCTCACTGGTGACCCCGAGTTGTAACGTCTTCCGTTTTCGCCGTTTTACTGTGTCCACGATCTCTGCGTCAGTTATTTTTGCGTGTATTACATCGACACAGCATTCGAACAATGACTTCGGCCCAGCGCCTAACGCCGGATTTTGTGATCGATATGCATCATGTTGCGGGTGATGTACACCCACCAGGACTGCAACACAATAAGGGAGGTTAGGAGTGCACGGAAACAAACGCCTTTGTTCCCACCACATGTGCCTTCCCTCATCGACTGTGCAGTTACCTCTTACGGATCTCCGTGCAGTGCAGGACCAATGCTGATTTCTGCAAATGCTTCGTCGGACAACTTTTACCTCCAGGACAACGATTTGCCACGCCGCAATCCGTGCATTACCATGCGGATACCTGCCACATGACTGGAACTGCTTCGTCCATAGGTCTACCTCCTCAGCATCCGACCACGCCTGTGCCTGCCTTGGTTCAGCATCAGCACACGCCTTCCTACTCCGATACCTCGGCCTGCAACAGCAACAATAACTTGTCATCTGTGCCTGACCTCCACCTCCATCCCACTGCTATGCCTCAGTTTTTTGTGCCACGACATTCACCTTATCAGCACACAATTTTGAGTGGAGTGACTATGAACAGTGAACATTCACACATTCCGTCTCATGTTCGACATCATTTCCCACACTGTGCTTCTGGACAGCCCACACCTCCGCAGCCTCCCTGCAACACAGGTGGCCCCGGCTCTGATCATACGTTGAGCTTTCCATGGACTAACAGGCATTCTCAAACTTTGAACTTTTTCTCACCTGTCGCCCCCGTGCCGGCTCCAGTGGAGCTTCCGCTACTGTTCTCGGCACATCTCGGTGCCTTGTCCGCGTCGGTCTTCCGCAATGTGTCAATCCGGACACACCCACAACGCAATCGACACATTACGGTGTCTCACCCATGTCGGCCTTCCGCGTTGTGACGGATCACGCTCAACCACAACGCGTCACCTTCACGCTGGCACCTGAACAGCCGTCGTTGGCACATCCCCTGGAGGCACACTCTTCTGGAATACTACAGCAGCAACAGCTCGATTCAGGCAGGGCCCCGATGAACTCAACCTGTTCTTCCAAACATTCTACACCGCTTACCAACGCAGCCGCCATTTAATCCCGGCAGAGCAACAACCTGGTTCAAAATTGTGGACGAAGTGTTCGACCATTACAAACTCGATGAGTCAACCAGGTTTCTGTGCCTCATCACCCACCTGCACGACCAGGAGGACTTGATTGCTGACCTGGTCGACGCCCCAGACTCATCTACCCGGTACACTCTAGCCAAAAAGACAGTTCTACGTCAGCTTGCACGCTCAACTGAGGCAGCAATATGGCAAGTGCTCCACGTCAAGCAACTAGGTAATGACAAACCTTCCCAGCTCTGGAGACGGCTACGTTCTCTGGTCAGCGCCAATCTATTCTCTGACACAGCTCTCCTCGCCATCTGGTCAGATAAACTATCTCCTCACATCCGCTTTGCTTTGGCTCAAAGGTCTCCTGAACCTGTCGAGCAAAGAATGACAATTGCTGACAAGCTACACGATGCATCACTGCTCTATTTCGCCAGCCACTGCCTACCTGACAAGTCTCAGGTTCAGGCTCATCGCCCTGCTGCCGGATGCGGCAGGAGCCATACTGCGCCGACCGTTCCACTCGCTCCAGGAAGCAGTAAACAATCCGAGTGGCTCTGAACACCACGACCACGCCTCGCCTTCCTCACCCGCCACACATTGTAAACAAACTGCCTCCCGCACCACCGGCAACATTTCCATTGTCACCAACAGCACGGTTCAAGAGCTTTGCCTCACACCACGTCCCCTGATCTCCAGTAAACCACGTCGACTTTGTCCTGAGCGCCTCTCCGACCTTATAAATCAGATTTATGAACTACTAACTCCGGCGTCATTGAACCCTCTGCCAGTAGCTGATCTACGCCCATACATATGACACCCAAGAAAGACAGGTCCTGGCGCATGTGCTGAGACTACTGTCAACTAAATGCACGAACAATTATGGACTCCTACCCCATACCCAACATTGCCGACTTTACCAGTTCCTTTGCAGGTGTGACCATGTTCTCTGTCATTGATTGCACACGGGCCTACCACCAGATCCCCAGGGCACCTGAAGACATCGAGAAGACAGTAATCACCATCCCAATCGGGTTATTTCAGTTTCGTTTCATGCCCTTCGGTCTGAAAAACGCAACCCAGACCTGGCAACGCTTCATCAACGAAGTGCTATTCGACCTAAAATTCTGCTTTGCATATCTTGATGACATTCTTGTGTCACCTCGTCCGTCGCGTTTCAGATGTCCAGCTATCATCATGACTGACCGGGTCAGACAATTTGAGTCGGCCCTGTTCAACAGGATTTGTAACATTTGCGGCATCCGGCGCATCCATACCATAGTATATCATCCGCAAAGTAATGGGCTAGTCGAGTGCTGGCACCGCACTCTCAAGGTGGCTCTTCGATGCCACGACTCTCTATGAACAGAGACCCTTCCTCTTGTGCTACTCGGCATTCGTATGATCCATAAGGAAGACCTCAAAGGCCAAGTTCGTATACGGCCAGAACATTGTTCTTTCTGGCGAACTTGTGAGCCCTTCTGCTTCTCTCCCTTAGACTAACTTATCTTCCTTCGCTGACCACGTCAGACGCCACTTCCTCAACCTCCATATCCCTCCGCCTGCGAGCCATTCCCGCCCTAAGGTTCATGTCCCGAGATCTCTGGACCATTGCACTACGTCATGCTCCGAGATGACACTGTCCGTGCTCCCCTCCAACCTCCATATAGCGGCCCATACTGAGTTCTCCGGCGCTCTGCCAACACCTATGACATCCAGATGAAAGATTCAGCTGTTACAATCTCTCTCAACAGACTTAAGCCTGCTCATGTCGAGCCTTCTTCTACCCCCCTTCAGGCCATGACCACGCCACTCAATGTCCTGGCTCATGATGCTCCGACCATTCCCTCCGCGTCGGACTTACACACTTGATCAAGTGACTTCGAGTTCCAATCATCGAGCTCTCCTCCGACCTTGCCCTCTATTCCAGGCTCACACACTCAGCCGAGTGACCACATGCTCCCCACGTCGAGCTCACCTACGATCACGCCCTTGCCGCCGGCCCTTCGCCGGTCCCATCTACCACTCCACCGTCGCCTGCCTTGCCCTGTCGACGTTTCTCACGCCCCCCCCCCCCCCCCCCCCGTCTTAAACGCTCCCTCGCTCGAGGTGTTTGTGCCTGTCCCCCCAGACATAATCTATGACATCTCAATTATACTGCGTGATTATACACTGTTCGTTGTGTGCTTCTCTTCATCAGGTGCTCTTGACACAAACTCCACCATTCCCTGACACCTGGTGAAATGTGTTACCCTCCTGCCCGACGTCGACCTGAACCTGCTTCGTGTGTTCTCCACGCCCACCAGAGACATCGTCGTCGTTGCTCCACTCCACCCGCAAACCGCCACCTACCTGTTGCTGTGCAACCAGCATGCACGGCTCAGTTCAGTGACTTCCAGATTTGGTGGCCGAACCTTCCTTCATAACATCTACCCACACAGCTCCCCGATGATGCTGTAGAGCTGACTTAGTCCCCCGTCCCTACCCTCCCCCTCGGCCTCTCAAGAGTACTCTGTAATGCTGGGGGGGGGGGGGGGCTATGTGGTGCCGATGACGTTGACACTAGCATCGATATGTGTTTGTCTTTGGACTCTGAGCATCATCTTTGGACTCTGAGCATGGTCTTTGGGCTGTTCTGCCATGTTTAGTTCTTTGTGAGCCTTGCATGTGTTTAGGTGAATAAATGAACTACTGCTAAAGGAGTGTTGTTTGGTGTAACCAACCCTCATGAATATATGCCACCTTTCAGTACCTATCAATTTTTTCTAAATCATAACAAAAATTATTTGCAGGGCTTGACACCCATAATCAGCTCCATGTTGTGGAACAACCATGCGCTATGTTACGGTAGTCAGGTGTTCAATGTGGTGCATCAGGTTTGTATAAAGAAAATCTAATGGAGATAACATTACTTGAGTCTAATGAAATTCTGAATTCATGTATGTACAATGATACCTTTATATACTGTTTTATTGTGTCTGCATTGTAATATAAACTTTACTTACAGGACTGGACATGAATCACATTGTTTCTGTGCAGCATGGTCACACCATATCAAATGTGCTGAGCAGCACAGGTAACACTTGATGGGACCCATCATATCAAATGTCTGTGGTACTGATCTAATGACCTCATATTTATTAACAATGACAGATTAGGTTATAGTTAGAATGTTGTTATCATGTAGCAGTGTAGTGTGACTACATTCTGATTTAAAATTTTCTTACAGTCCAGATTATATCCCCGCAACAGCAGAATGAGAATGGTCCCAGATTGCAAAATTACCAGCTCAGGCCAAAAATAAACTCCATCCCTTGAAGCTGAGTGAGCAGCACATTAGGTATGTATCATGGTTTTGTTTTAAAGAAGTAACCCTATTTGATAAAGTAGTAGTGTTTCATCTGATGACTGCCTGTCTAATATGTGAAGATACCCTAATTCAAACTTTGTAATTTGCTCACATTAGGCCTACACAGTTTCTAAAGTGGTAGTTGTGGAGTTACTAGGATAGTAGTTGTAATTATATTCTTTCTAAACAGTAGAACTTCAATGCAGTGTTTACTTGCAGTCTGGACTATGCTATCTCAAGGACAAATGAAGGAGGTCCCAAACATTTTGAGCTTGGCACTGATGTCGAGTCATGCCCCCAAGGCTGCCTCAAGAGCAGAGGACCTTATATCCCTAACATCCTAAATCCGCAGGTCAGGACCGGGATCCACTCAGCCTTACCTGGCTGCCATAAGGAGAGTGGAAATGTCCATGGAATTCCACCACTTCAGAGGTTGGAATTGTAATACACTCAGCCTCATCAGGCATAGTGAATGGCAAGTCAGGTGTGTAATGGTATTTCAGTTAGTAGGACACAATATAACTATTATTTGATACTGGTTTTCAACCCAGTATGATATTAATTATTATTCACACTGTTGTTATTTGATAGCAATGTGGAATTTATGAATTTTAATTAAATCTTTATGTACAGTCCAGAGGGTGATGCTCTGTTAGCAAATGGGAAGGACCTGGGTTGTCTCCACCATTCATAGTTCAGGATAGCATTCCACTCTGTCCTCCAGAGCTGCCTCGAGATCAGATTTGAGAGGAACTACCTTATCTGATCCCAGAACGGAAGACCACTCAGCCTCTTCAGGATGACTCAAGTGTGCAGGGGTCGAGGCATCTATAGTAAGTAGAATTAGGCATTGAAATTCTGCTGGCCTCACCAAGTCACCACAGTAACACTTGAAGTAAGTAATGTAGTAATACATCAGATAACACTGCTATTATCATATCCCTGTAGTTTCTTCAAAAAAACACAAAATGTCATGTAAAGAAACCTTTTGTTAAATTGATGCATTCCATACCATTATGAAGTTTCATATTTATGATCTGTGGAACAGGTATTAATCTAATATCTAATCTGATCTGATGTGAATTTTATTTGCAGGTCCAGTCAGCAAGAATTGGATTTCTTCAGCATCATCAACAGCCAGAGGAATGTTTCTTGCTGTGATCTTCTTGAAAGAAAACAGCCTACTCTGTGGAATTAGTTTTCTTTACTGGCTCCTATCTATGTCTATGAAGAAATTGTTTTGAGCTCAAACAGACCCTACATTTGCATAAAGAATAATTTTTCTCAGCTAACTGCAGATTATTCTCTTTCATTCCACTGACAAGATTGGCAAACACTGCAATAAGCTTCAGTTTCTCATGTAACGATCACTCTGGTGCCCTAGAAATAGGTTTTCTGCTTGCTTCGGCTAGAACTGCTGCTCTCTCGTTTACTACATGTCTATTTCAACGTCAGTAACCAATAAATTTGATACTTCTGGAGGTTCCAGGGGATTTTAACCCACACTGTCATCTCAACAAACAGTGTGAATGCACTGCTTACACATATTGAATCTAATACTGTAATTCATACAATACCTAAACACCTATGTAACATTGCAATCAGTAAACTTTAAGTTACACTCAGAGCTGACTCTATTATCTTTAACAATGTACACCTCTGAAGATGTTGCAGATGGTTAGTTCCTTGTCCAGTTTTTTTTAACTAGTTTTGTGTTTGTGATAAACGTCCTGAACTTTGCTCATAACCTCCCTTTTACATTCGCTGTAAGCCAGTCAAACATCTTGCCGGTAACTAAAAATATCAGTGTAGATATGCCTTCATCCAGTCATTTTATCTGCCTTGCATTACCATGTATCTCCTTTAACATTCTATGCATACTCTCCTCATGCATGTTGCTGTTGAGACCAGCATTATTCAGTGACAGTAGGTCCAGCACTTCATGTTTCCCTCATGGTGTGTGTTGAAGTATGAAGTGAATTCTGATGTGTCAGGCTCACTACTGAACTTCTGCAGTGCTTTTTGCAGTGATTACAGAAACATACTTACATTTCTCAACACTGACACCGATTTAATGAGCTGGTATGCCTCATTTCTTTTATTCAGATCTGCAGTTTTTGTCTTATATTGGTTTTCCATACTCTAGCCACATGACAGGTATGATAAAGATTCATTGTAGGAGCTTCTGTTGTCCTGTTCCATGGAACATTATTAGGCTCTGCCAGATGACATGAATACATTGGGGCAAATTGGTCCAGCCTCTGATTTCACATAGGACCTCTTCGAAACCAGGAAAGCACATGGAAACCCTTGCCTGAGATCATCTAGTTTCATCTAGTTTCATGAATGTTTGTTAACATTTTGCACTGTGTATTTGTCATTATTATTAGTACAAAATCTTCACTCCTCAGTTCTTGATGTTTTCGGCTAAGTAGTAGTTGTTTTTAAAATTCCACACATATTTGCACCTTAGTTCATTTCTCTTTCCCAAGCATCAACACTGATTGTATCATTTTGATGCCTGACTGACTTGGAGGGCAGGTCTTGTTGCAATGTTACGTAACTCCTTCTCAGCTGTCAAATGGATTTTCTCCCAGTTTGAATCCTGCAAACTTGATCATACGTTGTCTAGAGCTTTGTCAAATGGAATTACTATTGCAATATATACATCTAAGGCTTCCTGTTCTTTTTAACTTAGTGACAGGTAGCGTAACTCTTGCTTATGACCAATGCAGGTTGACACAAAGTTACTTCCACCTTCATGTACAATTACTTTCATCTCTGCAGGGCACTTTCCATGCATTTTGTTGCTGCCTGTCAATTTAAGATATCTTGAGCCTTTACCTTTAGAGATAAAGTTATCTAACTGATAGCAACCATATTAGTGTGTAGAGCTGGTAGACCCATGCATTTTAACAAGCTTTGAATGTGTCACACTTCCAGTGTCTTCTTTCAACTGTAAAAATTCATTTTCACTTAAATTTTGCAGAAATTCAGAATTCATGTTGATTTCATGAACAATTTGCAAATGGTCTATCCAATCTCACTTAGAACAACTTTATATTGTGTATGATGTACTTTTAAAGATCAGTGCCTGTTCCCACAAACCATGAATATTTTGTTGGTGGTGATACAAATTATTTTTAAGAGAAAAATTGTTGTCACCCATGTAGCTTTGGTAAGAAGCTACAGGCCCTTTAGTGGTAACAGACAGCTCCTGTCGGTGTTTGCAAACATGCTGTCTGAGATTATTTCTATAACTATACTTGTGCCACACACCCTTTGCATTTAAAGGCATTCATTTCACTTATCTCCATTAATTGCTGGTTTAATGCAAATACGTGCAGCAAATAATTGAGGATACGGTTGTAAATTCTACTCTGAGATGAACAAATTGGCATGAGAACGGGATTGGTGACTGTCGTTCTGACAAGTTTGACACAAATGATGGTAACATCATCATTGTGAAATATTTTTTTACAGCATAATTCACACAATGAATGTGTCCTCTGAAACATTTATGATGTAACATAACACAGCTGCAAAAGTTATTAATTTTAGTTTCTTGAAATAGTTTGGTATTTGCCATATAACTGCAAACATTGTCTTCTAATCCATGACTATTGACGTAAATATAAGAATGTCCTGATCTGAAACCGCTGATTGATTCTCGGTATGTTTTCCATATCCTTACTATTACTTCTTGTTTGCTCAAGTAACCTACACATGCATGATTTTAAAGACTGGAAAGCAACATCAAAATTGCTGGAGGTGAAAACAAATAGATACTCTCCACTCTTACAGCCTTACTTACTCTGTCATTAAAGTAATGTAAGATTCTTGATTTACTGTAATCATGGTTGAAGCAGGATTTATCCTTAAGTGCACAAAATAAATATGGTTTTTTTAATTATTATTTTGTACTAATGTATCTGCAATTAAATAATTTGCTGTATATTGTCAGGACACTCAGTAAACTTTACATCATTTTATACAAGAAAAAATGTATGTATCATGTTGTAATTTCATTGCAAAGTGTGGAATTAGTTCACAATGTTCTAAATTGTACAACTTTTAAAAGTTAAGGTGGTTTACTATCCAAATAAACAACTGAAATTGTGGCATATAGTGTAGCACAGATTGTGTACTCAAATATAGTTATCTGTGTATTCAATTATGTTTTGCTGCATTATTTGTATGACCAGTGAGAGAATTTAACCATCTATGATTGAGTCTGTAGTTTGCAAAGTGAAAGTAATTCATTTGTGACCTTTGCCCTTTTTTAAATGATTTGACTGTTGATATTATTGCACCTCCAAAGATAATGGTATCCTTTTGGAACATCGTATATTGAGTCCCAGGCTAGATGCAGCTTGCTCCCCACATTTGTTTTACTCTGTTGCGTTAATAATTTACAGAAATTTAATGATTAAATAAAATTGTATCATTGAAGAATTTGCATTTTCATTATTACATTGCCTGTCCTACATAATTAAATGCTATTCATTGTGCTGTGGTGTCAAGAAAATCTAGTCACCCTAATTTTGTTATCTAATGTAAATGTACTAAAGGTGAAAACAAATTGAGCCTCTGAAGCAAACCTCACAGGTGGTTCACAATTTTATCCCCAGCACCTTCCTCCAAATCTCTCTGCATTTAACAGAAAAACAGCCCCTAGGCTGTGAGTAAGAATTCTCTCTATCATTTCAATCAATAAAGCTCTTCCTGAATGGTCTTGGAGAGAGCCACTGCTTTGTTTGGAAAAGTATGGAAAGAGGTAATAGATTATCAAAGTTTGGTAACTGACTCAATTGGCAAGAGAGCTACTCTACAAAACCTGGTGTGGTATCTGGATTCAGATTCAGGCTGGTTCACAGATTTCATGTTTCGTTAATGTTTCAAAAACAGTACACTCTATTGCACTGTGAAAGATTTCATTTTTGTGGTGTATACATCACAAATGGTTCTTATTGGTATATCACGTCCCCTGAAGCTAGGTTATTGTTCATGTCTAATAGTGGAAAAATTGGGATGTGACATAAACAAATAAAGGAATGAAGACACCATTTATCTCATTATCTTGCAGTTCTTTGGAATATATTCCTGATAAGTTTCTTGGTTTTCCTCAATGAAATCGAAGTGCTGCCACCATGCAGCACAGTACTGCCGATTGCTTGAGTTGAGAACTGGAAACGCCTATCATCACACCAATCAAGAATCAAGTAACAAGAATTTTGTTCACCATAGATTATTTTACAATGATATTGGCTTCGTCATACAGGATGTACTAGTACATACAGAATAATAAAATAAGCAAGTGTCAGTAGATTATAGAATACATTTCAAGCATAGCAGTGTACCAAATTACACCAGGATAGCTTCTAAAAGTTAATGCAATAAGCTATACTATAATCTAATATAATATACTATTGTATTGTTTATTGTATGCACTATGTAATCACACATGATTAACCACAACACACAATAATATGTTTAACTACAGACAACTTTTAAATGCTAATATCCTCCTCAGGCATCTCAAAAAATCCTTTAATGTCATAGAATGGATGATATGAAAGCCACCTGACCACTTAATTTTTTTTTAAATGTGTATCCATAGGCTGAACATGAATTGGCAGTTTATTGAACATTTTGAGTGGGTTAACTTTGTGGTAATTTCCTGTTCTTGCTAATCTGTGGAACAGTATGTCTGCATTACCCTTAGCCCTGGTATTGTGTTCATGTATTTCCCCTATCCCAAAAAATTCTGAAATATTATTTTTAATATATAGTACAGACACATACATGTATAAATTTATAATTGTGAGTATTCTGAGTCTGGAAAAAAGAGGATGACAGTGCTCCCTCTGACCTCTTTTACATATTATGCGTAAGACATTTTCTTCTGTAATTTCAAGATGTTTTTGATTTGGAGGAATGTGCCCATATAATCAGACAATATGAAATATGTCACTCTAAGGTACTCTAAGCTCACTACCTCCCTTAGTTTCAAGATAAGGTATGCCACCCTAGATATTTTTTCACATATGTGATTGACATGTTCCTCCCAATAGAGTTTAGAGTCTGTATGAGTACCTAAGAGTTTTACCGACATATTGCCTACTTCATTTGATGTTCCCATTAAAAGTTGTTGGGCTTTATCAGAATTGCACAGGAGCTTATTGGCTGCAAACCAGTCCAGGACCTTATCAAGTGTTTCTTTTGTCAGTTTATTCAGATCTGAAATGTTCCGATGTGTAGCAAGTAGTGTTGTATCATCAGCATAACACATGACAGGGTGGGTTATGTTTTTAGGTAAATCATTAACAGCTACAATGAAGAATAAGGGTCCAAGGATAGACCCTTGTGGTACACCTGTGCTGATTTCCATCACGCAAGAATTTACATTTTTGACTGAAACGAATTGTTTTTGATTACTTAAATAAGGATTTATCACAGCTAAAGTGCTCCCTCTCACCCCATAAAACTCTAGTTTCTCCAGTAGTACGTCAACAGGAATGCAATCGAAAGCTTTGCTTATATCACATAATACCAGTGATACCATGTTATTGTTGTCAAAAGCTGTTAAGGTTTAGTCAATGATTTCCAAGATGGCCCCAGTTGCGTTTTTCCCTTTGCGAAAACCAAACTGATTGCTGCATAGAATATTGTGTTTTTCAAAGACATGACATATTGAAAAATTAGTCAGAATATTTTAGTACTATACGACATTGACCCAGAATGGAGTCTGGTCACTTTTTTTCTCACCTAGGTGTATCACATGTACAAGCATGTTTTCTACGTTCTGTATGTTTACACGTAATGCCTGGGGTTCTTATTATGCATCTCTATGTCCAATATTCAAGATGGTTACTTCATAAGGATGCAATTAATGAAACTTGTACTTCTGTATGGAACACTTTTAAAATAAAAATATTAGGTCTCACACTACAGATAACTGATAATATTTAAAGTCTTGTGGTGAAATGCAAAAATTTTCAGCGGAAATCTGCATTACTGGGATAAGTGTCAATATGATTTGACAAATGTTAATTTCACAACAAATTCAATTATATAATCACTTTCACTGCCTCCATAGTTTCTATGTCAGCCTAATCTTATTACGGTCTGAGGTATGTTGGTTGATGTCTTTGAAGGATTTTTTTGTGAAATGACGTTTGATGAAATGTAGGATGCATAACACTCACACAAGTACGCTGCAGCTAAATAAATTATGAACTGAAATAAATAACTTTCTGACATACAGTGTTATGTATGTTATGTATTCAGTGTGTGTTGTATATTATTTACTACTGTACTATGATGAGTATATAAATCAGAAATGAAATCAGACATAATAACTTTAGAGTGAGGGTTTTCAAAATAATATTAAACAAAAAAATTATTTTGTGTAAAGAAAACTTATATTAAAGTGACATGTTCCACATCATTATGAAACATTGTATTCATGATCTATGGAACAAGTATTAATGTACGTATGAATGTATAATAGAGATGGTATAATAATACTATTTTATAAAATAAAACAGCAATATGCAATACTTATGTATAAATATATGCAAAATGTGGTTAATTTTCACCCACCCCAACACACGGTCGGGGCATTTGGATAAATAAAAAGTTCAGAGAAACAACATTTAAACAGAAACATTGAGTCATTAGATAAACTCTTGTTAAAAAGGGAAAAATAATTAAATATATAACAGAATCATTTTACTGCGTAGCAAATGTGAAAGGTATTTGGCCAACCCCAGTCACCCTCTGAACAAACTAAAATCTCCCATCAAAGAAAAAGACAGAGGATCTTTAAGACAAACTTAATAAGATAATCAGACACAAACAAGAGTAGTGTGATTGAGTAATCACCAGACTAATGTGGATTATCCAACATCTTCAGAAAAACACTAAAACAATTCTGTTAATCATTTTAAAAGCTCTAAAATAACAATCAAAAGTTAGAAACAAATATTTGCAAAAGTTGGAGGAACTCATAAATTCTTCTTACTCTCTTTAATTATTTTCCTCACATGATTGTGTGCATAGACAGCCTACTGCTCCTGGTTATGGAATGGCAGACATCATTGCACCAAGTCAGTGGCATTTCTATGCTAATCTGAGTTCTTGGGGATGAATGTGTGAGTAGTTTGGTGGAACATGGAAGTAATGAAACCATACAATACTGGATGCTTTCATAATGCTTAAAGACTGGCTGCCTACTGCCCAGTTAGCCATTCTGGGCGTTCCTTCTGTCAGGTCTACTTTATCTGATGTGTGGGTTCAGATGGAGAAGAAGTCACATCCACAAAGGTTGTCAGCCACTTCCTAATGTGCAGTTTCTGTCAGGATGAGCAAGCAGGATGAGAATAGAACTATGGTAGTAGGTGACACTGTAACAGCACTCAATTCGGTAGCATGCATTGCGTACCATAGAATATCTTCAGTTTGTGTAAGACCTCATTTTCTCAAACCCTCAGTCAGGTGCCACTACCCTCATACTGCCCTGTATGCATATGAGTTGATTAAGAGGACAGTAAAGGCTGATATGTGTCACTGACAAATACAGCCAGCCCACATTTTGCTCTGTCATTGGTAATGTCTTCTCTTCAGTGGAGGCTATTGTGTCCCATCACAGGAGTGTTAATAGGTTCAAAAGTGTTCCTTGCAAGCAGAGACACAATGGTCTTTCCTGCACTATGAGCTGCAGTTCCTCTATTTGATTTCTGTAAGCCATTACATGAGTGCAATTTTATATACTTTGGTTCTTCTACCCTCCTATTGTGACAGTGAGCAACTGATCCTTGGGGTAGGACAAGCAGGACTTACAGACCTGAATGCTAAAGCATCAGTGTTGTGTGGGTTGGCGAGTATTCGGCTTTTGGGTAGCATTCCTACCAATAGTGTTTAACATCAAAACATTTTCTCCCATAGTCATCCAGTTGCCACGGCTACTACTGTTATGTCCTTATGACAAAATCACTTGCAGGCCCAGGATTTTGATTGATTTTTGAGAATCAGCTAGTGCATATGTTTCTTTTGAGGTTGTACACAGTGCGTGTAGCATAGAGCGCATACTACAGAGAACAGATCTGACAAAGATACAGTAGTTCTTGCTGTGGTAGGCCAACAATATTATTGGGAAGGGGGGGGGGGGGGGTAGAGCCTGTGGTTTCTGCTTGGAAAAATTGTGCTTTATCACAAGTACAAAACCAGTTAAAAAACTGGACAAGGACCTTATTAATAAGGTAGATGGTGACTGAGAGGTACAATCTGCAACATCTTCAGAGGTGTACATTGTTATTGATAACAGAGTCAGCTCTGAGTGTAACTTAAAATTTACTGATTGCAATGTGTACATACATAGGTATTTAGGTATTGTATGAATTACAGTATTAGATTCAATATGTGTAAGCAGTGCATTCACACTGTTTGTTGAGATGACAGTGTGGGTTAAAATCCCCTGGAACCTCCAGAAGTATCAAATTTATTGGTTACTGACGTTGAAATAGACATGTAGTAAATGAGAGAGCAGCAATTCTAGCCAAAGCAAGCAGAAAACCTATTTCTAGGGCACCAGAGTGATCGTTAGAGGAGAAACTGAAGCTTATTGCAGTGTTTCCCAATCTTGTCAGTGGAATGAAAGAGAATAAACTGCAGTTAGCCAAGAAAACTTATCCTTTATGGCAAATGTAGGGTCTGTTTGAGCTCAAAACAATTTCTTCATAGACATAGGTAGGAGCCAGAAAAAAAAATTAATTTCACAGAGTAGGCTGTTTTCTTTCAAGAAGATCACAGTAAGAAACATTCCTCTGGCTGTTGCTGATGCTGAAGAAATCCAATTCTTGCTGACTGGACCTGCAAATAAAATTCACATCAGATCAGATTAGATATTAGATTAATACCTGTTCCACAGATCATAAATATGAAACTTCATAATGGTATGGAATGCATCAATTTAACAAAAGGTTTCTTTACATGACATTTTGTGTTTTTTTGAAGAAACTACAGGGATATGATAATAGCAGTGTTATCTGATGTATTACTACATTACTTACTTCAAGTGTTACTGTGGTGACACGGCAAGGCCAGCAGAATTTCAATGCCTAATTCTACTTACTATAGATGCCTCGACCCCTGCACACTTGAGTAATCCTGAAGAGGCTGAGTGGTCTTCCGTTCTGGGATCAGATACGGTAGTTCCTCTCAAATCTGATCCTGAGGCAGCTCTAGAGGCAGAGTGGAATGCTATCCTGAACTATGAATGGTGGAGACAACTCAGGTCCTTCCCATTTGCTAACAGAGCATCACCCCCTGGACCGTAAATAAAGATTTAATTAGAATTCAGAAATTCCACACTGCTATCAAATAAAAACGGTGTGAATAATAATTAATGTCATCCTGGGTTTAAAATCAGTATCAAAAAAGAGTTACGTGGGCCCTACTAACTGAAATACCATTACATACCTGACTTGCCATTCACTAGGCCTGACGAGGCTGAGTGTATCACAATTCCAACCTCTGAAGTGGTGGAATTCCATGGACATTTCCACTCTCCTTATGGCAGCCAGGTAAGGCTGAGTGGATCCCAGTCCTGACCTGCGGATTTAGGATGTTAGGGATATAAGGTCCTCTGCTCTTGAGGTAGCCTGAGGTGCCTGACTCAACATCAGTGCCGAGCACCAAATGTTTGGGACTTACCTCATTAGTGCTCAAGATGGCATCATCTGGAATGCAAGTAAGCATTTAATCAGAATTCAGACATGTAACATTGCTCCCAAATATCAACAATTTACATAATGGTTAATGACATACTGAGCTGAAAACCATTATCAAAACAACCTTATATTGTTGCCCATTAACTGCAATACCATTACATACCTGACTTGCCATTCATTAGGTCTGATGATGCTGAATGGATCTGGTTTGCCACCTCCGAAGTGTTGGAATTCCAAGGTCCTTTAAACTCTCCTTCCGGCAGCCAGGTAAGGCTGTGTGGGTTCCAGTCCTGATTTTCTGAAATCTAAATATTGGGGATCTCAGGTCCTCTGCTCTTGAGGCAGCCTTGGGGGCAAGACTCGACATCAGTGCCAAACTCCAAATGTTTGGGGCCTCCTTCATTTGTCGTTGAGATGGCATAGTCCAGACTGCAAGTAAACACTGCATTGAAGTTCTACTGTTTAGAAAGAATATAATTACAACTACTATTCTAGTAACTCCATAAGTACCACTTTAGAAACTGTGTAGGCCTAATGTGAGTAAATTATAAAGTTTGAATTAGGGTATCTTCACATATCAGATAGGCAGTCATCAGATGAAACACTACTACTTTAACAAATAGGGTTACTTCTTTAAAACAAAACCATGATACATACCTGATGTGCTGCTCACTTAACTGCAAGTGATGGAGTTTATTTTTGCCCTGAGCTGGTAATTATGCAATCTGGGATCATTCCCATTCTGCTATTGAGGCGGCATAATCTGGACTGTAAGTAAATTTTAAATCAGAATGTAGTCACACTACACTGCTACATGATAACAACATTCTAACTATAACCTAATCTGTCATGGTTAATGAATATGAGGTCATTAGAGCAGTGCCGCAGACATTTGATATGATGGGTCCCATCAAGTCTGTGCTGCACAGACATTTGATATGGTGTGACCATGCTGCACAGAAACAATGTGATTCATGTCCAGTCCTGTAAGTAAAGTTTATATTATAATGCTGACACAATGAAACAGAATATAAAGGTATCATTGTACATATATGAATTCAGAATTTCATTAGACTCAAATAATGTTGTCTCCATTAGATTTACTTTATACACACCTGATGCACCATGTTGAACATCTGGCTGCCATTACATAGTGCATGGTTGCCCCACAACATGCAACTGATTTTTGGTGTGAAATCCTGCAAATAAATTTCATATCACAATTGGGGCAAAATTGATAGGTACTGAAAGATGGCATATACTGGACAGCAAGTAAATTTTACATCAGAACCCAAACAGACTACATTGCTACTGAACAGCAAAATTCTAAATTTTAATTAATCTGGCATGTCTATTTGGTGTTAGGAAATGCGAGTAGTGTCACACGTATTTGGAATGATAGATCCCACCAAGTCTTACCCGTTTATCTGTGCTGTACATCTGGCATGGCATGACTATGCTCTGCAGGAACATCATGAGTCATGTCGAGCTCTGCAAATAAATTTCATATTATAATTCATCCAAAATTGACAGGTACTGAACATAAATTTATGTTTTAACCATGAATTACATTTTACTCTGCTAAGGTTAAACACAAAAAAATATCTACTCAATAAGTTCAAAACTGATAATACCCTCATCCAGAAGTGATCTTACTATTTCACAGCTTTCTTCAGCAACTGGAACAGCCAGAGAAAAATTATGTGCAGTTTTCTTCTTGGTAGAAAACAGCCTCCTCTGTGGTGTAAGGTTTCTTTTCTGGCTCTCATCTGTTTGTCTGAAGTAACCATTTCAGGCTCGAACAGCTCCTACATTTACCTTTAAGGTTAACACAGTTTTTTTGGGTAACTGCAGTTCAGTCTCTGTCATTCCACTGACAATATTGGAAAACACTGAAATGAGCTTCTGTTTCCCTTCTAACAATGATTTCAGTGTTTTTGAAACAGATTAGTTCAGCTAATATTACTTCTCTCTCATTGGTAGCTTCAACATCAACATCAGTACCCAGTACCTACGGTCTTTTCAGGAGATTTTCACTCACACTGTCATCTCGGCAAACAGTGTGAATGTGTTTACACATATTGAATCTAATACTGTAATCCATACATGTACAATAATACCAACGTATGCACACACTGCAATCACAACATTTTAATTTGCACTCACAGTTGACTCTGTTACCTTTAACATTGTACACCTTTGAAGACGATGTGGATGATACTTTCCCAGTCACCATCTACCTCAGTGATGAGGAGGTCTTTGTCCATTAAGATACTAGTTTTGTGCTTATCACAAATGTCCTGAACTTTGCTTGTAACCTTCCCTTTTACATTTGCTATAAGCCAGTCAAACATCTTGGCTGTAACTTAGTGACATCAGTGTAGTTATGCCTCTGTCCAGTTGTTTTATCTGCCTTGTGTTGCCATGTATCTCCTTTAATGTCCTATGCATACTCTCCACATGCACGTTGATGTTGACGCCAGTATACATTCTATGACAGTAGGCCCAACACTCCGCACTTCCCTCAGAGTGTGTTTTGAAGTATGAAGCAAATTCTGATGTGTCAGAGTCACTACTGAGCTTCTGCATTCCTTTTTGCAGTGGTTTCTGAAACATACTTACATTTCTCAACATTGACACTGATTTAATGAGCTGGTACACATCATATCTTTTATGCAGACCTGCAATTTTCCACTTGATATTAGTTTTCCATGCTCTATCCACATGCCAGGTACAATAGAGTCTCATCTTTGGAGCACCCATTGTCCTGTTCCATGGAATACTGTATGACTCTGCCAAATCAGACATGATTACATTGAGGCAAACTGGTACATACTGTAAAAATATACTTAAAACATCAGTGTCCTGCCTATTCAAAATTGGAAGAGTACATGGAAATTGTTGCCTGAGATCATCCAGCACTAACACAGCGGTCACTTCAAAATCATACCTATTAAGGCAATGATTTCCATCAATACAGATACAGTCTTCCCCATATTTTGGCAACATTTTGCATTGTGCTCTGTTCATTATCACTAATATGAAGTCTTCACTTCTCAATTCTTGATGTTCACTAGTCACTTCTTGTGGTTTATAGAATAACACACGGATTCTCACTTTCATTCGTTTCTTTTACCCAAGCATTAACACTGATTGTATCATTTTGATGTCTGACCAACTTGGAGGAAGGATTGTAGATTGCTGCAATGTTATATAAGTCTTGCTTGGTTGTAAAATGGGTTCTCTGCAAGTTTGGACCCTGCAAACTTGTTCATAGGTTATCTAAAACTTTGTCATATGGAAGTCCCATTGCAGTATCTGTCGCTAAGGTGTCCCGTTCTTTTTGACTGAGGGGCAGGTGCCTTAAATTTTGTTTGTGTCCAGCGTGGGTCGATACAAAATGTACTTGGTATGTTCCACCTTCATGTACAGTTATTTTCATCTCTGCAGGGCATACTCCATTCATTTTGTTGGTGCCTGTCAATTTAAGTTCTCTTGTGCCCTTTACTTTTGGAGATAAAGTTACCTGACCGATGGCAACCATAATAACGTGTAGAGCTAGTAGACCCATGTGTTTTAATAAACTTTGAATGTGTCATACATTCAATGTCTTCTTCCCACTGTAAAAACTCATCTTCGGTTGAGAATTGCAGCTCTTCAGAATTCACTTGAATTTCATGAGCAGTTTGTAAATCATCTACCCAAACTCGTTCTGAACAACTTTCAAATGGGCACGATGCACACTTAAAGAACAGCTCCCCTTCCTGTAAACCATGAATATTTCGTTGCTGGCAATACGAATTATTTTTAAGAAGGTAAGCCTCTGGCCACACAGTGCAGAAGCTCTCGAGCAATTCAAGGAACACATAAACAGCATACATTTGAACATTCAGTTCACTGTCGAGATGGAGAAAGTAGGGAGACTGCCTTTCTTAGACGTTTTAGTATAACAACAGGCGGACTGGCGTCTTGGCCACTCTGTATACCGTAAGCCAACGCATACCGATTTATACCTGAATGCACAGAATTTCCATCATCCTGCTCAGAAAAGAACCGTTTTGAACACGTTGGTATATAGAGCAAGAACTGTTTCTGACGAGGACCACTTAAGGTCCGAAATTAACTATCTGAAGTACGTTTTCCGAAAGAATGGTAATGCTGCATGCGATATAAAGGCAGCGTTCTCCAAAAAAAAATAAAAGGAAATGTGAAAATGCTGCACACTCACAGGATGAAACACCGATTGCGGTTCTTCCTTTTTGTGGCGCTATTTCCAGCAAAATAGGAAGAGTCCTGCGTAGACGGGGTATAGGACCGATTTTTCGTCCTCCTAAGAAAATTAAGGAGATGATGCGCCCTGTTAAGGACAATCTCGGCCTCAGGCTCCCTGTAGTTTATATTATTTCCTGCGAGTGTGGAAGCAATTATATACGTCAGACTATTCGTACCGTTTCCAACCGCTGTGCAGAACACCAACGCCATATTAAAAATACAGAACTGTAGCAATCGGCAATTGCGGAGCGCAGCCTCACGAACAAACATAAAATATTGTTCGATGGAACAAAAATTCTGTCCCATGCCTCCACGTACTGGGATTCTGTTATTAAGGAGGCCGTTGGAATAAGAATGAGCCAAAAGAACTTTAATCATGATAGCGGATAGCATCTGAGCTGTGCATGGAAACGAGCACTTGATGCAGAGAAGCACCAGAGACGTTCCTTCCAAGGTTTACGTTCCAACGGAAGCGGTGGAGCTACCGGCGCACACATTGACACCGTCTGCGACAGCAGTACGTAATCGCCAACCAATCACAAGCCGACCAATCAGAAGCCGTCCACAGGCTATATAAAAAGGCTACCACAGCAGCAGTGAAGACAGTTGCTCCTGACGATGACGATGGAGGTAATCGTCGAAAGCTTGAGATTTTATCCCGAATTGACGCGGCAAGAAAACATAATATTTTACATATAAGTGCAATCGTGAAAGACTTCGTTTCCAAAGAAACCACTATGCTTTAAGCACAATCTCTTAAAAATATGCGACACACAAAACGAAAATACCATGTGCTCTCCTTCGCACTCACAAAGCAGCTACTACGAGCTATATGGAGTGTGGTGAGGGCGAGCTATAGGGGGTGGGATGAGGGCGGGGTGAGTCGTGCAGGGTGGAAGAGTGGGGGGATCCTTGCTGGTATCTTTGCAGGCTGCACACCTTGGGCCGCCATGTGGCAGTCGTCAGTGGGGCGTCATGGCTACTGGGGCATGGCTTCTCAGGTGACTGGAGGCGGAGTCTGCAGTCAAAGCGGCTGGGTGGTTGACACGCAACTTGCGCCGCCCTGCGTCAAACCGTCTGAGGTGGTGATCATAACAGATGGACACCAAGGGTGGAGGGGCGCACGGCATCTCAGCACGCACTGTAACAAGTCGGCACCTTTGTGGTGCATCACTTTGGCGTTGCAAAGCTCGACGCCGACGATTTCAGTCTCAATGTTCTCACAGACCGATGCCAGAACATGCCACAGCCTAGGGAAGCACATACTGGCGGTGGCCAGTGAAGTGCTCGACGTATATGTTTGCAGGACCACTTGATGATGTCAGACACCATGAGCCACTGCGTTAGTAGACTGTAGCGGCTAGCGATGCCTAGGTGCCAAACCACTGCATCATTTTGGTGGTCCCAAACCTCTAGGCTGCCAACAACTATGGCGTCAACGTGACAGTGTAGCCGTAAGCTGCCAACCTGCGGGCAGTGTCGGTGTATTTAATTTGCTTGGTTTGCCGAGTGCTGTCCAACACAATATGCCTGATTTCAAAGGTGATTGTCCTGTCGACAATGGTCACAGTCTTCTTCTCCTTGTTGGTGACAACGAGATCAAGAGGCATTCTGCTGTTGTCTCCCATGACTGGTTGGTTCTCATGTCGCGGTCAGCGGCGATCCCTCTCCTTGGACGGCCAGTAACAGCTGTCGCAAGGCACGTGATTACTGTGTTGTGACGGAGCTGAATTGCGGCGAAGTGCACCATGCAAGAGTTGATGACGTGTGGGAGCACCTCGCTGTTGTAGCCACAGCAGCGGCAGGCTTTGTTGTTTTTTGCCCGTCCACCGAATCGACAGCAGCCACTCAGTGGAGCCACACCAGTCTGGCGCGATGAACAAAGCGCTACTCGTCAGTTTGGTTATATTTGGCGCCCACCATGAAGTGGTTAGACGCAGTCGATTCTCTGGTGCACTTGATCAACTTGTCTTGGTCTGGATTACTGAGTAAGAGGCTTCACAGGCGACATCTCAAGCACTCGTGGAGCATCTGCATGAGAAAGTGCTTTGCGTCACTCCCACACCTGGACACGTTCCTAGCTGGCATCGACAATGGATCCCATGGCGACATCTCCATGCTGTGGTCCATCCCCATCCTCTTCATAGTGCTGTGCAGATGTCCCACGGGTCCGAGGGCGCAGCGCCACTCCGCCATGGGCGCCGCATTGTTCCGCTCCGCCGGCCGCTCCACAAGGCTCCACCTTCCGGCCGCACTGCGAAACTCCGGCCTGCCACGTGGGCCCGCAGGCTCTGCCCCATCCGCAGCTGGCTTCGACATCTTTGAGATGCCGCCACGTTCAGCATCGTCCGCGATGGCGCGCTGGTCGCAAATCTTCAGCTGCAGCTGAGAGAGCTCATTACTCGAGCTCCAGGAAGAGTACATGTTGATATGTCTGCGTAAGCAGAAGAAACTAACGATCAAAGTCCGAAAACCATTTATTGGACTGTTCAATTAACCAAAACAAAGTCTCCAAGTATAACACCAACACAAAACAGTGATCTGTCTTCGAATCACAGCTACATACAGGAATAATATAGAAAACAACTGAAATAATTTCCTACTAGTCTCCGCCAGAGACTTCTCCGATATACCAAGCCTAATCCAGAGATCAGCGAGAAGATCCAAGCCAGGCCGCCGGGGCGGCAGCTATCCACGTTTGCTGGCGGTCGATGAACTGCCGATGTGCGGCCGAGCGCCGGCCTTTATAGCGCTTCGGCGGATGAGTACCTCGGAACTATTTTCCATTACGTGGTTTGACGTGTGAAAATAGTTCCAAGATCAGGCCGGAGTGGCCGTGCGGTTCTAGGCGCTACAGTCTGGAACCGAGCGACCGCTGCGGTCGCAGGTTCGAATCCTGCCTCGGGCATGGATGTGTGTGATGTCCTTAGGTTAGTTAGTTCTAAGTTACAGGCAACTGATGACCTCAGAAGTTAAGTCGCATAGTGCTCAGAGCCAATTGAACCATTTGAACTAGTTCCGGGATCTGCAGCGACCTCTTCCTTATGTTTATATGGGCCGGTAGTGGCCCTTGGTGGCCGCTGGTGCCTTTGCTGTGGTGTTGTTGTTGTTGTTGTGGCCGTTCATCGATAGTGTCTGTCGGTTGTTTAGTGCTTCGGTGTGCCTGCCGAAGCGGGCAACCCGCGACTGCAGGCTGTCAGTTTGGTTGCTGATACTCTAGGCGCCGTGATGTCTGGTGGAGAAGGCCACAGCACATGTGGCGCTCCTGATGCGCGTCCACAGCGTCTGGACGTCACCTCCGTCTTGCGACATTGCCACTGAGATGGGTGGCAAAGTCAGGACGACTTGGCTCCCACCCCTAGTGACGACGCACTGCCGTAGCTAAAGCACGACCCAGGAGATGTTGCGGATGACGACGTCAGTGCAGTTTAGTATCTGGAAGCTGTGGACGATGGTGATGACGTCGGAGCGTCAGCCAGCGGTGTCAGGCCGCGTCCTCCCTCTCCCAGCACGAGGTACAGTTGTTCGGTGAAGGCGCCCTGTGGGAGAAAAAGCCAGGATTACACCGCTGCCTTGGCTGCTTTGGAGCAAGAGGTTGTTTGGATACCAACGCATCTCACGTGACAAAGCCAAGCCAGGTAAGGAGGAAGAAGTGTAAGGCGTTGATCTTCTGGCATGAGGTGAACAGTGACTCATTTATGAGCCGAAGATCCTGGCACTTGTCCTCGATCGCTTCAGTCAGCGATTGTGGTACTCTCGTGTCCGCAGGGATGCCAAGGTGTTGGTAGGCCTCACCTTCTCTGAGCACAGTCGGTTGGCTACTTTGTAGGATGAAAAACGACTCCCTGGTGTCGCGTTGGGTGAAGCATCGTGCACTTCACAGGTTTGAATTTCAGCCCAGCCCACATAGCCGCCTCACCCACAATACTGAGGAGCTCTTGCATCGCTACTTCATTCCACATGAGCAACATGATGTCATCGGCATACACTGGTGCAGAAACACTGTTACCACACAGCTGAATGCTGCATCTGTTCTTAAGTGCAGTCACTGAACAAAGCACCGGCTCCACCCGGTGACAGTGGGCAGCCCTGCTTGACACCCACAAGCTGAACTGCTCGGGCCATAGGGTTGTGCAATCCCCAACTAACGTGCAAAGGGCTTAGAGATGGTAATGCTCAATGCCAGAGGCCGCTGGTTTATCACATACAAGGTGTCCCTTTCTAGTGAATGAGGACAGTAATGGAGATTGTCCACTGCACCGGTGTCTTCCCCTCCCTCCAGTAGTGTAAGGAGATCTCGTTAAGCATGTGGCACCCAGGATCCTTGTGCCACAATCAGAGTAAGTAACGTCGTCCGCCCCAGAAGCAGTATTGCCAGCCTTTTACAGCCTCTGCTGCATATTTTGCTGGTGAAGGGCAGCAGGACCTCGTCGGCGACATCAGGAGGCATTGTGCTGGCGAACTCCAGGACAGCAGCAGGCGTATCTGAAAATGAAAATTCAGTTTTAGTGTACGTCTTTTAAAGTGCTCTATGAGCACACTGCCTTCAATTTGGCAGTAGGATGACATTGTATTCAACCACCACTGAATCCCCTTGCACCGATCCACATGGTACAGTCCCTGAATCTCAGAGACAGCGGCAGTGTCGTCGTATCACTGTTCGGCAGGCTCAGTGCGCTGGTTTCGACGCTCCCCACCACGCCCTCGGCGGCCGCACGAGGGGGCAGCGGGAGGGAGGGATGGCTGCAATGCCGTTGCAGCCCTGGCCTCACTGCGCTGCTGCTGGTTGTCTGCCCTGCTGTCCCTCGGCAAAGTGACATTGTGGCTGCAGTCTCGTGGCAGCGATCTTGGTGATGTAGCTGACGACGAGTGCCGTGAAATTCTCCCTCCGAAGTTCGTGGGCGTTTTCAAGAGCCATCAGCCAGTGCTGCTTCCTTTCCATTAGCCTACGGCCATTGGGAGAAGGGGGGAATGGAGCTGCCTCAGGTATGCCCTGGGGGGAGGGGGCCGTCTGGAGGGGTTTGTCAGCGGTGGGGAGGATCTGTTGCGATGGTGGCGCCGGCTGCATCTTCTGCAACATTGTTGGTGGTGCTGGTGGAAGGCAAGGCTGACCGCCTGGCAATCAAGGATTTGGATGGCCTTATAAAAGCGGGAGGGGGGGGGGGGGGGGAGTGGAGATCCAGGCAACGCTGGCATAACAAAGGATAGGGCGAATTTGGGAAGTATAGATGTGGAGGATGGTGAAAGGATGCAATCCCTATGTCCGGCAGGACAGGAGTTTCAGGAGGCAGAGGCGGATGCGGGCTTTCTGCTGGATGGATGGAAGACTAGGGGTCCAGGTGAGGTGACAGTCAAGGGTGAGGCCAAGGCATCTCAGGGTAGGGGTGAGCAGGATGGGACAACCATAAATGGTGACATAGAAATCATGGAGATGGAAGGAGTGGGTGGTGTGGCCTATGCTGATTGACTGGGAGGGGCTGATACGAAGGAACCACTGGTTATACCAATTGGTGAATTGGTCAAGATGGGTATAAAGAGTTTGTTGGAACTGTTGAAGGGTAGGATAGAGAGCCAGGAAGGCGATGTCATCAGCATATTGGAAGAGATGTACAGGCAGGGGTGGCTTGGGCATATTGCTGGTGTACAGGAGATAGAGCAGAGGGGAGAAGACAGAGCATTGGGGTATGCCAGCGCTGGGATAAAAGATACGGACGTTGGTATTGTGGATGGTGACATAGGAAGGACAGCGTGAGAGAAGGGAAGAGATCAGATGGACAAAACTGATAGGCAGGGCGTAGGTTTGGAGTTTAATGACAGGGTAGGGATGCTATACACAGTTGTAAGCATTTTGGAGGTCGATGGAAACAAAAATGATGGAGCGACAGGAGTTATGTTGGAGGAAATGAAAGTGGACGAGGTTAAGGAGTTGGTCTTTGGTGGAGAAGGAGGGTCAGAAGCCACACTGGGTAAGGAGGAGCAGGAGGTGTTGATTAATGTGGTAATGGATATGATGGGAGATGATGGATTCGAAGACCTTACTGAAGATGGAGGTGAGGCAGATGGGACAATAGGAGGAAGTGGTGGAAGGGGGTTCTTTGGGTTTGAGAAACAGGAAGACGTGGGAAGTCTTCCATAGGTTGGGGTAAAAGCTGGTGGAGTGGATGACGTTGTATAAAGCGGCAAGGACAGTCAGAAAGGAGAAGTGACATTCTTTGAGGTGGTGATAGGTGACACAGTCCTGATCATGGCACATGTTGCATTTTGATTGGAGGATAACTTTAATGTCTTGTGCTGTGATGTGAGTGTTGATGTTGGAGGGGGGTAACTGCCCCAAGTACAGGGGTTTGGGAGCGAGTGGAGTGATAGAGGTATTGCCACAGTCCATGACGGTGGGGAAAGGGAATAATCAAAGTGGGGATCATCAGGGATGGAGAAAGCCTCACAAAGGTGGGGAGCAAAGTGATTGGCCTCACTGAAGTTGTCAGGAAGGGAGGGGTGGTTATGAAGAAGAGGATAATGGGGTGTGGAATGTGAACCAGTAAGGTGATGGGGATTGCATCCTTCCATCACTCCCCACACCTACAAATCCCTCATCCTTCCTATCCTCTGTTGTGCCAGAATTGTCTGGATCTCCACCCTCCCTCCTCCCACCGCCCCCAGTTTCATAAAGCCATCCAAATTCTTGACCACCATGCACTCCACCTTGCCTTCTGTACCCACCTTCCGTCCCCCACGCAGCTCCTGTACGACTTCATCTCCTTCTCCCATCTCCTCCTTTTCCTTCAAAACATATCCATATCCTTTACGCTGTCCGCAGGCTTGAAGCCCCCACCCCTGGTGTCCTCTTTCCTCTCCATCCCCCGCCCATTGCCACGTCTCTCTCGCTGTATCCCTTCCTTCCCTCCACCTCCACGCCCTCTATATCCTTCATCAGGGCAATTTCCAGCACCTCCCTCTCTCAGATGATGAACCTCTCCTTAATGTCTGCCCTAACTGCCATCTGTAGCCTGACCTTGTTCCTCCCCTCCAATGGGCCCCCCTTCCCTTCTTCCACCAGAGTGATTTCTCCTTCGTCCCCCCTGAGTCTCTGCACTTCCTCATTGGCTGTTTTCGTCTCCCATCCTTCCCTCCCGTGCCCCCTTTGGTGCGACTTCTCTCCCACCCCTCTAGCATCGCCCCTTTCACCAACTCTTCCCTTCTTCCTCGTATCACTACCCCTGGCAGGTCCTCCCAGATTTTATTCATCGTTGAGTGTGCTGCTTCAGTGTTCTGTTTTGCGCTGTTCTAAGTGTCATCAAGTAGTGTGGTTTTTAATTGTGTGCTCGACTTCTCTATAGTTATGCTGTCCGTTTTTCCGTGCTGCGCCGCCCATCACGTGGCTATGTGAATCTGTCTGCGACCTTTTATGCTCCTGCCATATTTGGACTTGTGTCTTTTAATTTTCAAAGTGTGTGGTTTTTTGTGTAAAATACATTTTTGCTTTTTATCTCTATTTTACAGTCACCCCTTCTTTGGATACTTTCTTCCATTATGTTTTTCCTTGTTTATATCTATGTTCAACCATGTTTCTCTATCTTGTTGTTTTAAATGTCCCTCTGTACGATTGTAATGTCTCTAGACTGAAGTCAGTGCCGCTCGCGAGGGGGAACTGAAAGTACAATACAGGGGACAAGCCATTTTTTTCGCTTCTCGGTTTTTGGCTAAGATCGAAGTGTAGTAAGAATCACATTTCACCCATCTATCAGCGTAAATTGCCGAGCAGTTAAACTGATAAGAATAGATTTTATTTTCATTAATAATCTGTCAAACTGATTAGAACAGATTTGATTATCTATGAAAATAAAATCTGCTCTTATCAGCTTAATTGCACGGAAATTTACGCTGATAGATGGGTGAAATGTGATTCTTATGTTCCGTAACATCGCAGTATATCCGTGATGAAATTCTTTTTGTTCCAGATGGAGCTAGTGATCCTGCTGCCGGCGACAGCTTCCCGCTGACAGGTGTGGTTCCATCACGGAAGCAACAGAGCGAGCCACCTTTGCTGAGTACAAGGACCACCACAGCCTAGTAAAGCACTGCAAGAGGCAGCACTGTCTGCCATCCATGCTCTTTCTGTGAGCCTTCTTTGGCCGCCACGAGAGGGCACTGCAGTCGCTCCACGCTCACCAACAGAGCTGAAACAGGGAGGTAACGCCCGGGGACAGGCGAACGTAGGGAAACCAATATGCAGCCAGCCCCAGTTCCATTTTTGATTCAGCTGGAAGCCCTTGGCGCTCGCCTTCTGAAGATAGCCTAGTTCGCAGCCTGCTGCTCGGGATACTGCAGTGCAGGATGCTGCACCTGGCACTTTGCTTCATGCAGTAAGGCTGGTGGGCAGAATGCCACAGGTGGGGGGTATGGGTCTGGCTCGGAAAAGCCCTCGGTACCTTTAGGACCAGGTGCAGTAGATTGCTACCATCTCCGGCCATCGGTTGCAACACTCTGTACAGCAGCGATGCTCCATGTGACGTTTGAGGTGCAAAGTACCACAGGCCCTCTGCCTTAGAGAGATCGGATGGCGAGGGTCCTATGACCTATGCCGATGTAGTAGTGTTGGGTGCCTGTCCCCAGTGGCGAACGCACCTTGGGTGTGGACACCAAAGGTGTCAGCAATACCCCAGCGGATATAGCCAATTGCTGTGGCCTCAGCACCTTTGGGGCTGGCTGTGGGCTCCATGGCTGGCGGCAGTGGCTTGCCGCTGTCGCTGAGTGGTGTGTGTGGCACTCCAGACCACGGCGGCAGAAGGCAGCTTGCTGAAAGAAAGTGGTTTCGCCGCACTGTCAACAGATGGTGCGGCGCTGCGACCTGGCGGCGCGCTGTCACACAGCAGTTCTGCTGCGCGCTCGTGACAGGGACCCACTCCACCATCACCGGCAACTACAGTAACACATTCAAAACCTCCTTACAGCAAAGAAACGCTGGGACTGGAGCCAGACCTGTACATGACTCAACGCCACACTGCATCTAAACTCCTCTAAATACTGGTTTGCCTTCCTTCATCATACTGGTTCTTATATCATACCTTGTTACACCATTGTCCATAATGTGCCCCCTTCCCAACACCCTCAGTAAAGCCAATCACTTTGCTTCCCATCTTTCACAGGTCTTTTCCTTCCCTGATGATCCCCACTTTGATTATTCCCTTTTCCCCTCCATCATGGAACACGCTTATACCATGGTCACTCCACTCGCCCCCAATCTCCAGTACTTGGGGCAGTTACCCCCCTCCAATGTCAACACTCCCATCACAGCACAAGACATTAAATGTATCCTCTGGTCAAAATGCAAGATGGCCCTTAGTCATGACTACATCACCTACCACCTCAAAGAATGCCCATTCTCCTTCCTGACTGTCCTTGCCGCTTTATACAACGTCATCATCTCCAACAGCTTTTACCCTGAGTTATCGCAACCTTCTGTTCCTCAAACCCAACAAACCCCCCTCCACTGTCTCTTCCTATCGTTCCATCTGCCTCACCAACTTCAGGAGGCATACTGCCTGATCCTAAAAAACTTGATGCCATTAGGAACTGCCATATTCCGCAAAACAAGAAACAATTAAAGACATACTTAGGCCCAGTGTCATTTTTCAGAAAATTCATGCCCAACCAAATTATGAACAGTGATGCTTTGTTCAATCTTCTCCAGAAAAACAGACCTTGGGTATGGGACAAGCAATGTCAAACCGATTTCGAAAACATCAAGCGAGCCCTATTAAATGCTAATATTTTATCTCAACCAGACAACAAGAAAGATTTTTGTTTATGCGCCGACGCGTCTTCTCACGGTCTGGATGCATGCCTGTTTCAAACGGTAGAAGGAAATCTCATGGCTAAAGTAATTAGCTTTGCCAGTCGCCCCTATTCCGTAGCTGAACGTTCATATTCAGTCACAGTGTTAGAGGGTTTGGCTGTAATTTGATTCTTTACAAAGTTTGAATATTTCCTTTTTGGTAAACACACAAAAGTGACCATCAGTCCCTGTCGTTATTGTTAACTTGTAAGTTGCCTCACAGACAGATAACCAGATGGCGTACATATCGTCAAGAATTCGACTTTGAAATACCTGTAGTATGAGGAGTGGCAGAGGGGTAGGGGATGGAGAGCGGCAAGGGTGGGGAGGGGGTGACCTCGATGTGTGACGCAAGTGACCGTGAAATGATGCACACAATTGTGTTGGCATTAATACGACACCAAATGTCATTTGAAGCTCACCTCATATCAGCAGCAGCACCCTGCTGACTACCACTCACCTGGCGCCTCTCAGTTTCGTGCAGCTCTTCCATATGGCGCTCACAAACCTGGGCCTCTTTCTAACCCCATATATGCGAATCATTTTATACATGATTCTCATGGGGTGTCATGAATGTGTTGCTGTCCAGCACCACCTGTCAACCAGTTTTGGCACTCGTTCTGGTTCAATAAAATCACATGTCATTTCATGAATGTGTGTCAATTATTCGCTCTCTATCTATTTTCCGAATTAATGCATTTTCAAATGTATATGGTGTGCCACAGACACTCAAACAATTATGAATTACCGATTTCACAGTTTTGCTCGGCGGCAGCAGTTACCTCAGTACAGTATTCTGTACTAGGTTTGGGAGATTAAGTGCCACACATCAAGCTGTGTGAAAGTGAAGTACAGCCGGCCGGTGTGACCGAGCGGTTCTAGGCGCTTCAGTCTGGAACCGCGCGACCGCTATGGTCGCAGGTTCAAATACTGCCTCGGGCATGGATGTGTATGGTGTCCTTAGGTTAGTTAGGTTTAAGTAGTTCTAAGTTTTAGGGGGCTGATGATCTCAGATGTTAAGTCCCATAGCGCTCAGAGTCATTTGAACCAAAGTGATGTACCAATTTGTGTATTCTTAACAGGAGTAATTTTTTGTTTCTTATTGTGTTGCCACATTTCCTTTATAGAGTGCTCTGTCAAACATGTGTTACGTAGCAACCATGAATGGCTACCATGTATGAACAACGGCAGTTTTCTGCCGTGTTTGACGTTTGGTCTGAATTAACAGTAGCATTCAGTTACTACGTTCACAACAGTAAAGCTGTCATATAATCAGCTTCAGCGAGTACACCGTTCGCTTGTTACATATTTTTACGAGCTTCAAACAGGAGCGACTTATTTTCAGTGATCTGGGTAGTTACTAGTTAATTTTGTAATTTATTGCGTGTTGCACAACCTTTTATTTTAATAACAGTGTAGCGTAGAGTACCGCCGTTGTTATCGACGCTTATATCGATCCTCGTATCGTTTGGTTGGTTAGAACAACTCAGTGTCGGTTAGACCATCAGCGAGAGCAGCATCGCCAGTTCCTGCTGCTAAAAGCGAGTACACCGTTCGCTTGTTACATATTTTTACGAGCTTCAAACAGGACCGACTGCAGTAATGGATAGGAACTGTGATTGTTCTACATATACATCTACGTGATTAGTCTGCTTTTCACAATAAAGTGCCTGCCATAGGGTTCAATGAACCACCTTCAAGCTGTCCCTCTACCGTTCCACTCTCGAATGGCATGCGGGAAAAACGAGCACTTAAATTTTTCTGTGCGCGGACTGATTTCTCTTGTTTTATCGTGATGATCATTCTCCCTATGTAGGTGGGTTCCAACAGAATGTTTTCGCAATCGGAGGAGAAAACTGGTGATTGCAATTTCATGAGAAGATCCCATCGCAACGAAAAACGCCTTTGTTTTAATGATTGCCACTCCATTTCACATATCATGTCTGTGACACTATCTCCCCTTTTTCGCGATAATACAAAACGAGCTGCCCTTCTTTGTACTTTTTCGATGTCATCCGTCAATCCCTCACCGCACAGCAATACTCCAAAATAGGGTGGACAAGTGTGGTGTAAGCAGTCTCTTTAGTAGACCTGTTGCACCTTCTAAGTGTTCTGCCAATGAATTGCAGTCTTTGGTTTGCTCTACCCACAATATTATCTATGTGATCGTTCCAGTTTAGGTTATTTGTAATTGTAATCCCTAAGTGTTGTGTATAGATGCGAGTTGAGTTGGCGACCCTTCGCTCACAGCTCCAGACAGCTTTCGCTTCCGTCACACAGCTTGAGGCTGCTGCGTCACTGTGGGGGATCGAACGCGGGGATGCGAGTGACGTCGAGCACGAGCACATCCCATGTGTCCTCCGATCGGTCCACTGCTTGGGTACTGCCTGCACTGAGGTTGACCCCTCACCAGTGGTCGAGTGGGAGATCATTCCGAAGTCTAGCAGGCAGCGAAAAACTTTCCGAATGGCCGATCGTAGGGCCTCCCGGGTTCTTTTGACGATCAGGTTTCGGGTGTTACCTGTGGCTGACGATGTCTCTGAGATGCATGCAGTCGTCCACCCTGTTCCAGAGGAAGCTTCTCGGCCCGCAAGGTCTGGGCATTCACAGATGGTGGGTTTGCTGGTAATTGTGAGCTCTAACGTTAGGCGCGTAATGGGGCCCCTTAGGAACATGGCTGACAAGGATGGGAAGGAAGCCAGTGTGCACTCCGTGTGCATTCCGGCGGTAGTCATTCCAGATGTGGAAAGGGTGCTTGCGGATTCCATGAAGAGTACGGGGTGCAGCCAACTGCAGGTGGTGGCTCATGTCGGTACCAATGACGTGTGTCGCTTTGGATCGGAGCAGATCCTAGCGGCTAGCAGAAATGGTAAACACTGCCAGTCTTGCTTCCGAGATTAAGGCAGAGCTCACCATCTGCAGCATCGTCGATAGAACCGACTGTGGTCCTTTGGTGCAGAGCCGAGTGGAAGGTCTGTATCAGAGGCTCAGGCGGTTCTGTGACCGTGTAGGCTGCAGATTCCTTGACTTGCGCCATCAGGTGGTGGGTTTCCGGGTTCCGCTTAATAGCGGGGGCTGCGTGGAAGGGACTGGGCGATTTTTTAGGTTAGAGGGTCTCAGTGAACCACAGAAGGAACGTCCGTCTAAAAGTGGGCAGGTAAAACACAGTAAGGTAGTTGTAGAAACGATTGGTGTTGTAGCTGTAAATTGTCGTAGCTGTGTTGGGAAAGAACCAGAAAGCACTGAAGCTCAAATAGTTGATGGTACAGAGAGCTGGCTAAAGCCGGAAATAAGTTCAGCCGAAATTTTTTCAAACGATCTAACAGTATTCAGAAAGAATAGATTAAATACATTTGGTGGAGGAGTATTTATTGCTGTCAGAGGTAGTTTGCCTTGTAGCGAAATTGAAGTAGGTAGTTTGTGTGAAATAGTATGGGTAGAGGTTATACCTGACAATCGGACTAAACTATTAATTGGATCGTTTTACCGACCTCCGACTCAGAAGATATAGTTGCTGAACAGTTCAAAGAAAACTTGAGTCTCATTTCAAATAAGTACCCCGCCCATACAATTATAGTCGGTGATGACTTTAATCTACCCTCGATATGCTGGAAAAATTATACGTTTAAAGCCGGCGGCAGGCATAAAACGTCATCCCAAGTTGTACTGAATGCTTTCTCAGAAAATTATTATGAACAATTAGTTCATGAGCCCACTCGAAGCGTAAATTGTTGCGAAAGCATACTTGACCTTTTAGCAACAAATAATCCTGGACAAATAGTGAGTATTGTGACGAATACAAGGATTAGCGACCACAAGGCAGTTGTTGCTAGACTGAATATCGTAACACCTACAACCATCAAAAAGAAACGCAAAGTATATCTATTCAAAAAATCTGATAGAAATGCTCTTAACGCCTGTTTAAGAGACAGTCTTCACTCCTTCCGATCTTATCAAGTAAGTGTAGAAAAGTGGTGGCACGTTTTCAAAGAGATAGTATCGACAGCAATTGAAAGAGATATATACCACATATATTAATAAGTGATGGTACTGATCCCCCATGGTACACAAAACAGGTCAGATTGTTGTTGCAGAAGCAACGAAAAAAGGATGCCAAATTTAAAAGAACGCAAAATCCCCAAGATTGACAAAGTTTTACAGAAGTTCGAAATATGGCGCGTACTTCAATGCGAGATGCTTTTAATAATTTCCACAACGAAATTATGTCTTGAAACCTGGCAGAAAACCCAAAGAGATTCTGGTCATACATAAACCATACCAGTGGCAAAACGTAATCAATACCTTCACTGCTCGATAACAACGGTGAAGTCACTGATGACAGTGCCACTAAAGCAGAGTTATTAAACACGGTTTTCCGGAACTCCTTCACCAAAAAAGACGAAGTATATATTCCTGAATTCCAATCAAGAACAACAACCAAGATGAGAAACATAGAAGTAGATATCCTCGGAGTAACGAAGCAGCTTAAATCACTTAATAAAGGCAAGGCCTCCGGTCCAGATTGTATACCAGTCAGGTTTCTCTCAGAGTATGCTGATAAATTAGCTCCATATTTAGCAATTATATGCAACCACTCACTCACAGAAATATCTGTACCTAAAAACTGGAAAACTGCTCAAGTCACACCAATACCCAAAAAGGGAAGTAGGAGTAATCCGTTGAATTACAGCCCCATATCACTAATGTCGATTTGCAGTAGGGTTTTGGAACATATACTGTATTCGAACATTATGAAGTGCGTCGAAGAAAACGATTTATTGACACATAGTCACATACGGGTAATGACGAAACTGAACATATTCGGGTATTCGGAGGCATAGAAAGAGACTCAAGAAAATGTTTTGTTGTAAAAGCGTCTTCAAGGGCTAAACAAACTTTACTGTATCTCATTAAGAACTTCATCTTTCCCAGCACCGAAGTCATTACAGATGGATGGAAATCGTACAACCACTTTGAAGGAAGAGGTATTTCATCACGAGTTTGAACCATTCTGTCGAATTCGTGTCTTTTTATGATCCATTTGTGCACACACGGAACACTGAGCAATTATGGAAATCCCTGAAGTCATCCATCAAAAAGACAACGATGGCCAGGAGACCGAGATGAACTGCATATTTTTTTCAGTTCATCTACTTCCACAATTTACGCTTACGTGGTATAAAACTTCTCCGTGAGAATTTGCCAGATTGCTGTGGTAAAAAGGGTCTTCTACCGGCAGCATACACATCACATGGAATTGTCCAGAAACGAAAATATCGCCGTGCGGTTTGAGGCGCCGTGTCACGGATTTTGCGGCCCTTCCCGCCGGAGGATCGAGTCCTCCCTCGGGCATGGGTGTGTGTGTATGTGTGTGTGTGTGTGTGTGTGTGTGTGTGTGTGTGTTGTTCTTAGCGTAAGTTAAAGTCAGTTTAAGTAATGTGTACGTCTAGGGACCGATGACCGCAGCAGTTTGGTCCCTTAGTAATGCAAACAAACGAAAATATCGATTACAATTAAGGCAAGTGAAATTACATTCAATGTAGTCATTGATGAATTGTTTTTGTCGTTGTTACTGCTATAACCCAAGGTTATTTAAAAGGGAGGCTGGGCCCGAAGCAAATCGGCTGTGATTGGCCGGCGCAGTGACGTCACTGTAGGAGCAAAGCGAGGCAGCGGCTAGCGCGGCAAGCGACTCTTATTAAAGACAAGCAACTACTTATAACAGCAATAAGTTCTCAGGAAATTATTAAAACAGTTGATTTACCTGCATAGATGTTTTTAGTGGAAGAAGAGTGCCACGGTCTTGATTGCCGCTCCTGTGCTGGTGCTGCATTTTATGCTTCATATTCAGGAACCGCATACGAATGAAAAGCCGTGTTCTGACATACAGTTTTATGACTTGTGAAGAGAACTCCGGATATTTAGTTTGGTCAGCAGTGCATATTGTTTTCACTATAGTCTTTTTCTTGAAAATACTATCCAATCCATTAAATTCATTAAAAATTAGTTCAAACTGAGATATCTTATGTAGCCACTCATCTGTTGGAACTGTAAGCCCACCGTGAGATAGGGATTCAATCCAACCATAATTTTCATTTGTTGGAGGACTTAAATTATCACCAAACGGCGTTCCCAGTGTGTTGTCCCAATTCTTTGCACAATATGCAATGCAGCCAGCCAGGTAACGGAATCATTCCGCAGAGCAGTCACATCCCTCTTTGACAGCAGATTCTTCTGGTGCAGATTAAAGAGGAAAGTTAATATATTGTAGCTCTTTTTCACCACCTATTATTTGCATTGCTTCGCTAATGTCGGGCAAAATTCCTGTGAACAGATGTGACGTCAAAAATCGGTCACACTCATCTGCCTCTACTGATGTGTCACTTGACAGAGGATTATCATGAGCATTGTGTCCCAGCAGTAACAGCCGTAATCGATATTTTACTTCTGTTGGAGGAGGGTTCAAATGGAAATGACCGATTCCTCTGATCTGTGAGAAAAAAATTTCCATTGCGTCCTGGTTCAGTCTTGGAGTTAAATTATATGTCATTTGTAGTGGATGAAGGTCTGAAAAAAGTCCAAATAATGACCGAACAGTTGTCATTATGTCTTTCTGAAAAGGGAGCTAGTGATTTGTATCGCCTACGCGCATTTTTTCGGCACACGTATACAGTTCTCTTAATATTCTTTCTTGAACAGCCTTATGTATCCCATAACCACATGATACCGTAACGAATTCTTGTTGCACCTCCGAGCATTCAGGATGTCAAATGCGTCGTTTGCTAACTGAGTAAGTTTGCTGCTTCCTCTTCTTCAGGCATTAGGTACTTTATGGCTTTAGCTGTGGTACTCGAAAGAAGTTGCATTGCCAAATAAAGCCTTTGACGCTCTCTCCCCTTAACACTGAGGTGAAGCTGTGACAGTTTAGGACACAACTTCATTTCACTCCTATCTAATGCGAGCAGTCTTTCAATAATAGATTCATTAACCATTTTCCCACTTGGAAACGTCATACTGAGGATTGGAAAAGCAGGAATTTGTTTCTGTCACATTGAAATCTTTCCACACAGATCAATTTTTTGTTCCAAGGTCGCACACTACCGCAACAACATCGTAACCAACATATTGTACAGAGCAGATAATACTGTTTAACCGTAACTGTGTGTCAAATTCATAGTAAATGGGTTGTTTCCATCCAGAATACAAACCACGTACCATAACAAATAGCACGTTAGTATGTGGCCCTACAACACGATCTTCAACAGGATCATAAGTAATATTGCTATCTACATTCATTTCGTCGAATGATGGCACACACACACACGTTCGATTTTTGTCAATACAGATGAGTGGGCTTCCATTAGTTGCAAAACATCTGTCAGCACACCAAGAAAGCATCTGAAAGAGCATGGCCGGCCGCGGTGCTCTCGCGGTTCTAGGCGCGCAGTCCGGAACCGCGTGACTACTACGGTCGCAGGTTCGAATCCTGCCTCGGGCATGGGTGTGTGTGATGTCCTTAGGTTAGTTAGGTTTAAGTAGTTCTAAGTTCTAGGGGACTGATGACCACAGCTGTTAAGTCCCATAGTGCTCAGAACCATTTGAACCATTTTTTGAAAGAGCATGACATCCATCTCTTAAGTGTCGACAGCCCTGGAAGCGGGAAACCGACCTGATTCCTTAATAACAAATAACACTTCCTACAAACAGCAGGAAGTGTAACCGATTTACAAATATCTTCCCTTTGCCACTTTGCTCGTTTCTTTCCACTCAACAAGCAATTTATCTGTGTTTTTGAAAAACATTTGCCTAATATTTGAGTCATTTTCTCCTGCACTTGCGTCTTTTGACACTTCTGTTGATATTTTATTTCCTCACCACAAGTTTTCACTTTGAGTTTCAAGCACTTCTCACTGCAACTGAGGTTTGCACTAACTCTGCGAACACTTCCTGGTATATTTACACTCGGCACTGCGTCTGGTTTAAGTGTTTTCTTGGGCGATAGATTAAGAAGTTCTGCTTGCAATTAACGGGGATAATCATCTGATGCGAAATGTAACGAACAAACAGTTTACGTCGCAACATTGAAGCGATCTTTTCGGTGGCCCTTCATTATTCCGACCTTCTGCACTTTTGGGAACGAATGGTAAATTACATCCGTGGCTTTTGTCTTTCTGGTGTACGACAGACACCCTGTTACAGCACACCCAGGCATTTTAAAGCAAATTTTACAAAACACCACAAACTAAAGCAAACCAACACTACGAAAAAAAAGCTCTTTTGGCGCCTCGACACAACGTGCTCCTATGCTGACGTCATGCACAGAACGACGAAATATTCGCCGATCTGGCTATAACCGAAATCCACATCGTTCGTCTCTTGTCATAGTAGTTCCGGTTGCTGTAAGCAAATTCGATATCTCCCTCCGCAAGTCGCACGTTCGATTTACATCGCTTGCAAGCGTCCTTGGACATTACCATGAATTCTTAATGGCATCGTTTTTGAGTTAACATCCAACTAAGCCAATGCAAGTTTAAATTTTACGAGTTAATTAGAATTTCTCAGGACTCATATTCATTTCGAGTAGGATTTTCACTACGGTCGCAGGTTCGAATCCTGCCTCGGGCATGGATGTGTGTGACGTCCTTAGGTTAGTTAGGTTTAAGTAGTTCTAAGTCTAGAGGACTGGTGACCCCAGATGTTAAGTCCCACAGTGCTCAGAGCCACTTGAGGAGGATTTTTATGTCAGCTGAGATTCCAACAGGAGGCATTAAGTGTCTCGCTGAGTGATGTTAAGTTATTGAGATTCTGAAAATCTAGTTCTTCTAGTATACTGCACAGAAACGGTTCTTAGCCTCAGTGCTTCTGAATTTAAGTAAAAAATATTTGTCGTTGTGTAAGTTGGTGTCATATCTTATTCCATTCATTGGACTTTGAATAACAATTAGTCTCAAAATACCCCTGGAACTTTCCGAGACCAGTTTCGCGTTATGAGTAAATAAAATGCACTCCAATGTAAACACTGCACGTTTAATCATTTCTGGTTTGCTGGACAGCAAGTGTACTCGGGTGTTAGCGCAGCAGGAAGTCAAATAGAAAGCATTGTGACGTTAGCACAGTGACTTACTATGTCTTTGCTATCCAAAAGTAAAGAGTATTCGGCTTAATAAAGAGTGCGTTCCATAAGTAATGGGACCAATTTTTTTTTTCTGACGCAACGGTACACCACAGCGTGTTGTAACCGGCTGGGCAAAGTGGAGCGGGGTGTTAACTTCAAAACGCTCTTTGTCTCATTCAGCTGCGAGCTGCCGGAGAGTCAGGACGTGTGTTTCCGTCATTCCCGTTTTGAGTTTATGTAACATGGCACGATGGATCATTCTGTAGAGCAACGGTAAGCTATCAATTTTTGCGTTAAACGTGGGAAGTCCGCCACCGAAATGTTTCCATTACTTCAGCATGCCTTTGGGACTGATTGCTTGTCCAAATCACAAGTTTTCCGATGGCACAAGTCGATCATGGAGGGCCGAGAGGAGATCACCAACGAACCTCGCAGTGGATGGCCATCAACCGCAAGAGTCGACGAAAATGTGACGCATGTGCGCGATTGTTTGAACTCTGACAGATGGCTGAGCCTTCAATTGATAGCCCAAACTCTAAACATGTCAAAAACAACTGTTTTCCGCATTGTGACCGAAGATTTGAACATTGAGCATTGAGCAATGACCCACGAACACAAGCACATGCGAGTCCTTCGGTGCCGAGAAATGTGTGAAAACGATCCTCATTTTTTAAACTCAGTTATCACTGGTGATGAGTCTTGGTTTTCTGAGTACGATCCTGCGGCAAAAAGGCAGAGTTCAGATTGGCACACCCCATCGTCACCTCCCCCAAGAAGGCATGCATGAGCAAGTCCAGGATCAAAACCATGCTCATTGTCTTCTTTGACGTCAGAAGCATTGTCCACCACGAATTCGTACCTACTGGGACTACAGTGAACTCAGCTTTCTACTTGGAAGTGCTCAAAAGACTGAAAAGGAGGGTCTCGTGCTGCCGAAGCGACATCAAGGACACGTAGAAAGTTCACCACGATAACGTGCTGAGTCACAGCGCCTTCATTGTCAAAGACTTTCTGGCCAGGACCAAGACCCCATTGGTTCCCCAGCCTCCCTACAGTTCTGACCTGGCTCCCGCTGACTTTTTTTGTTTCCTCGGTTAAAATGAGTCATGAAAGGAAAACATTGGGACACGATTGGAAGCATCCAGGCGCATGTTACATCAGCTCTAAATGACATTCCGGAAAAGGCATTCCAAGATGCCTTCCAGTCATGGAAACACCGCCTCCAGAAGTGTATCGACGCAAGAGTGTGCTATTTTGAAAATTTTTGGTTATTTGTACGAATATATTCAATAAATGGTTTTTTAAGAATTTGGTCGCATTACTTACGGAACGCACCTTGTACGCTGCCACAGAGCATGGTTCACAACATTACATACATTAAAAGGCAGCTAATTGGGCAGCTTAAGAAATACTACTAGGAGGTGTGTTCGACTACAGTTTATAAAAATCTTATTAGTTAATCATTGGCCGAGCCGTTCTCATTGGCGGAAGTTCATATATGTGAACTTTGTGCGGACCAGAGAGGAAAGCTAAAATTTTGGGACACTCTGGGTGTAGGCATGGAAGTGGGCAGACTTGGCTTGTAGCCATGGCAAGAGCCGAATCCTCCTGTCGCAAGAATCAGCTCATTACACCATCTCTGACGAGCTGCTGCTGCTGGCAGGCCGCAGCAGATGCAGGCTTGTATCCGATTCGTTTCGTAACGCGTACGGTTATGCAGTGCAGTTCAGTCTAGTCTTGTAGTCAAGGACACATCCATTACGAAGCGGGTTTGGGCATTTGCATGAGGAATGTACACCAATCATTGTGCATCCTGCAAAGGTTATGAATTTTGGAAACGACCTGTCAGTATGATGTGTACTCACAACTTACCTGTCCCTTGTGGGCCTTGTTCAGCCGACCTAATTTTCAGTTAAACTGTTACACTGTTCAATAACTGCCATCCCTTTTGGTTTCTTCCGTAATTGTTATTCATATCAATGTACAGTTTTCCCTTGTTTCATATTTGTGCTCGCAAAGAGCAAATAAAATTGGTGTCACTCTCGACCAAAGCCTTCAATTCAGTAGGTAATTGACCCTCTCCAATTATTGATCCTTAAAGATTTTGTGAGAACTGACACCCGTGACTTATTTCCAAGGGTTCAATTTCTCTCGTTAACCGATCCATTGTGCAACAGATTCCTGTCTGTGTCTCATTTCATGGGGAGCAATATGTCACTCAGTTGGTCAAACCAGAAAAGATTATTGAAAGATCGAATGGTTGGTTAGCTCGAGTTGTCTCGCACTCTGTACAAGCACTCATCACACTCATCCACAAGCCACAGACACACACTCGACACTTCATACAGGGCGGATGGAGGCAACGGCAAACCACCTTCACTAGGACACTGGCTCGAATGGCAGTGCAGGTTTCCTGCCTCTGCTCCTCTACACTCGTTCCCTAAATACTTTGACTTACTGAAGCATCGAATGTTTTTTTTAGAGTATTAAATTATTTACAAGTTATTATAGTAAGCAAACAAAAAATACAAAATTAGTCTTTTATAGATTTATGGATTTTTTGAGTAACATTTCTTCATTCTTTATATTCAGCCGTCATCAGCAGTTACAATTCCTGCTAAGTATTCAATCAATGACACGTAGATATTTTCAAATATCTTAATTCTATTACAGTCACATTAATGCTTCAGATAATTCAGTTACTGTACTAAATAAACTTAAGAGGCGTATATGTGGATACAAAAATATTTTAAAAGTTCAATAAATAAAATGTTTGTTTTATTGCAAAAAATTTCAAACGAAACTGATGCAGTAGCAATACAGGATGGTCAGAAACAGTCTGAAGAGCTTGTAAGGGTGTTGCACCGTAGTTTCTGCTGAGAAATAAATGTTAGAAAAAAATTCTATACGCTGCGCCGGTTGACGGATTGGTTAGCACTGAATAAGCCAGTCATGCCATTGTGCACAAATTCAAGCAGTCCGCCAGAGACTGTATTGCCAAACACGGTTTTCGTTTGGTTTCCTAAAGCCGACCAAGAGAGCCATACAAAAACTGAACACGGGACGGCAATAAGGATCGAATCCAAATGAAACGCTGAGCAGTCTCGTGTGCTATCGTATACGGTATGAGAACAACTGACAGTATTTGAATTTGGGCGCCGCAACAGCCTGACTGGCTAACTTCAATTCTGATTAATTCGGGAACGGAGCAACGTATGGTATTTTTTTCGGAATAATTGTTTCTCAGCGCAGCGTACTCTGTAACAGCCTTACACGCTTTTCAGATTGTTTCTGACCACACTGTACGTAAGTGTCCGGCGAGGTAGCTTCCATAACATGCCTTACCTATGGTGTTTCGTCTGTGATAGTACCATGACTTGAGCTTAGTCATGTTACAACTATTCGGCAGTTGACGGATATGTATGTGCAGCTAACAGTATCACAGGAAAAAAGACACTGGCTTGACGTTAACCTTGTTCTATTTATTTCAAATGTTGCCATTAATACTTAAAGTCTAGCAATATGGTACTGAATGCTTGGTTTCGAGATCTCCTTTGGCTTTTCGGAGATAGCATTTCGGCTTCAAAGTACTAGAAGAAGCGCAGCCATTACGGTTTCAGTCAGTGCTTCCAGGCTGGTGGTGGTGGAGGAGGTAACTCATGAATCGGTTCCAGCATTGGGCCATGGAACTCGGGTGACATACCAGGGTGTTCGTGGTGAGGCAGGAATTCGTGGTGGAATTCGGGGTACAGCACGTGCTTCCAGGTGTGAGGATGACTCTTGCGCTCTGGAATGATGCAGACAGACATAGAAAATAGAATATTATCACATCAGAAAAAGACATGAAATTTGTACTTATGTAATCCACTTTTCATAATCATCTGCAACCAAGTCCCTAAAGTACTTAACTTGGCTTTCCACTTATTAACTTAGCTTTGAAGAAAACTTTTTCTGTGTCCGGTATTACCTCTTACCTTAGAAACACGCTGGTGGCTTCTCTCGATTTATATATTATTCCAGGACCTAGTTTTCCCTACTGTCAACTACTAAGACGACCTCAAAAACAGCAATTCATGTGATATTAATGAAATTTCAGATAGTAATCCTGCAGTAATTCATTTTCTTAATAGCGTATCTAAGGTTTTAGTATTATAGGCTATTTTACCGACAGCTGGAAACATGCCATTGTTAAATCTCTTTCTAAGAAACGTGACCAACGGGTCCTTGGAATAATCATATATATTTCCTTACTGACACCCATATGATTTTTGCAAAATATTTGAGGAAGTGATGAAGAGTGGTGTCACACTTAAATAGAAACAATGTTGCAAATTGAAGTAATTCTCTATTATGAATGTAACATTTTCATTTACTCACAGAATATTACTAGCTTAAATATCGACTTATCATAAAATCCGTGGTAAGTGCCACAACTGCTGTATTGAAGAAATCGCTAAAAACTTCCAGAAAGAATTCCTTTTTGATATCCTTTTACTTTTTATAGTCTAAACACACGAAGACAGTTAATCTACAAACATTTTTAGACTAAAGTTACTGTAAAACATTTAACAACAAAAAAAATTGTTGATGGAACAAAACAAGAACAGGACTATGTGCCAACGTCTCTAACATAAAAACCGGGCTAAGCCTACCACTTATATCTGTAAATAAAGGGGTGTGGGAAGGATAATAATCTCTATGCTATTCATTTTCGGAACATAACCTACGACCAGCTTAGAGACAGAAGTGATGACACTTTCTGCAGGACCTGACCATAATTTTGCAGGACAATTCTCAAGCACGTACAGTTCAAGCTGTTACTGATTTGTCTGACTGATGGGGCTGCTAAGTGCTATACCACCTACTGCACTCCCCTGACTTAAGCCCTCGTGAGTTCAACTCGATTTCTAAACTGAAGGAAACAGTTCACGGCATTCGCTTCAGAACTGCTACGAATTCGTCGGGCAATAGACCGCGCCGCTCGAACTGTGAACACAACTGGCAATGCTAATAGTATCCTACGACTTCCACATTGCTGGCTACGGGTTATACACAATGCTGGTGACTACTTTGAAGGTCAGTAAAACTTTGAAACACGTATTTATTTTGTACGAGCTGTAAATAAATAGTTGCCACTATTAAAGTTCCAACCCTCGTACAACAAACAAACAGGGGAATTAGAGGCATTAAATAATTTCTTATTGCTACGAATAACCTGTTTGTTTGCTACTCAGCACAGTTAGCAGGTCTACTATAGTCCAGGAACCAAGTCAAACATAACCTAACGTGGTCTGCATAATCTAAACATACGTTAGCTTAAAACGCCACAGAAAACTCATAATCAAGCGAAGTTCTTCAAAAAAGCCGTAGCCCTAAGGCGTTAAGTTATCATATACACTTACCTGATCAGGTGGGCGTTGTTTTTGAGGCATAGTAACTTTCGTATTGTTCTCATATGGTTTTCTCTCGGCTCTTAGCTTCTTATTTATTTGGGAAACACTACCTTTGCCCTTTTGCCGACGTTTTCTTGTTTCATCCATCACATAAACCACAATAGTAAACACAACAGACAGGAACTTGAGCAAAATCGAATCTCAAATTAAAAATAACAGTACGGGCACATAGCCCCGATTTTGTTTCAGAACAGGTGGCTCTTAGCACCTGGCGCATTCTGGTGGCAATGTCTTAAACCACTTCCATACTGATTACTAAATAGCTCGGTTTTTACTGACGAAGGTTAGGCACATAGCACATATTTTGACAATAAAACGAAACTTTTTATTTTTGGCACTTAGATCAGATTTTATAATTAGTCGACAAATAAAATATTTTTTTATATTTCCGAGACATGTGTGATGGCATGAGTCTGGACTGGTGCCCTGAGCCTTACTTAGGATATGGGTTGCAACCAGGCAATGCAGCATTTCGCCATTTCCAGATAATGACCTGTCTACAGGTAGTATGTGGCAATGCTTGTTTTCCACATTAAAGAGCCTCTTTGGATATACTTATACTCCTGGGCCTGCCAGGCAGGTCATCTGCATGGGTAGGCTATGCATCAACACCTGCTGCTGTCAGTCTCTGACCCTGGATTGCTAACACACTTCTGGCACAGCTCCCATTGACGCAGCTGGGCTGCGAACCAACGACCACAGCCTGATAGCGTAGCAATCAGGTTGTCCTCACTCAGCCATCATCTCCACTAGACTGCCAGCCAGGGATCCTGTTGCTGTATCATCGTCTGTGTAGCAGCTGAGGTCCTTCCAGTTCCACGCTGCTTGTTGGGCCCAACGCTGCCAGACACAGTTGTCTGGTTCTCTGTCCAGAGTTCGACAGCTGGACATCACCACTGTCTCCCACGGGGTGGCCACTGGCCTTCTGCACTCTAGCCACCCAAGTCAGGATACTTTCAAATCATCTTAACTCAGCAACAGTCAAGGCCACTCACTACTGGAATGCCCTGTCTACAGCACTTGGAGCAGCTTGATCTCACTGGTGTGCCTGGTTGGAGGGTCCAACGCTAATTGCCTGTCGTCTGCTTACTGCAGGTGCATTGCACTACATCTGGTTATCATTAACAGTAACTCTTACAACATTTGGCTGCCTGCATCGTCTATGGCTACACCCACCTCCAGGAGAGAACCCTCGCCTACTCTACTGTCTCTGACACCATTTCTTTTGCTGTCAGAAGTGGGGCCCGTTGGACGCTGAAGTGGATGACAACGAAGGGCTGCAATAGCGGTTAAATATGTATGGCAGCAGCGAAGTAAGCAGTAGCAAGTACATGACTTACAACACTTGTAGGATCCTTGAATCCTTGGGTTTGTTTTCTTCTCCTCGTCCTGTTCCTATTATGTCAGGGTCTACACTCTGTTACAGTATCTGGGAATGGGTTAAGGGGTGAAACGATGACACCATTTGAATGTACCCTACGTAATTTGCCAGGGTACACAGCCCCATGGACCAAATTGAATGGCTACCTCAGCAGACTGACATATGCCAGGCAGTATAGAAAAAATACTTGGCTAAATAAGGAATGCTGTGGATACCAAGACAATCTAGGTCAATGTAAATAACAGGCAAATGCGAGATAGCCTTGTTGTAAATGAAGAACAAGGAATTTAGTCGGTACCAGTTTATGTGACATACCTGTACCAAACAGAGTGAGTGTTATAAACCATTAAAGTGTATGGTAGTAAAGGAGATAATCATTAGGTGACGAACAACATGCAGCCTGATAGTATGATGACCGCTAGATGAGTAGCCAGTGAATGCAATTTACTTCTAATAAGGTAGATGTGAACAGCCGTACAGTACTGACAAAGAAGAACATGGACTCATTAGGTGACGAAGAACATGCCGTTTGGTAGTTTGATGAGTACCAGATCAGTAGATAGTGAATGATATTTACCTCTAATAAGACAGTGGTGCAGCGCTGAAAGAGAAGAACATGGAGCAAATACTCTATGTTCAGGCTTTCCTTTCTTCGTATTATGCGACACTAATTCAGAGCGACAAGGGGCTGCAATACCACTGATTCGAGATGAGTCATTGGCGGTGATGTCATCAGTTCTATTGTTCCAGGTCCCTCGAGATACAGTGTGCATGATACCACAAAATCCGCCTTAGATATCTAGCCAAGCAAAGGAAATGATATTACGGGAGAACTTCTCAGGTATTAGGGAGTTATGACGAAGGATAATTATTGAGTGGTATTAAGGGACACAGGTTGAAGGTAGGAAAAGCGCCTGTGGTGGTTTGGTCCTGAGCGCTGGAAGAGCGCATAATGTTGTTTACCTAAGGTTACACAGAGCATGGCCCTGTGGGTCACACAAAGCGAAGTGGTGTGGTGGTTAGCACACTGGACTCGCAGTCGGGAAAATGACGATTCAAATTCGTGAAGGGTCAGCCTCATTTAAGTTTTCTATGATTTCCCTAAAGAGCTCAGGGAAATGCCAGCATGGTTCCTTTGAAATGGCGCAGACAGCTTCCTTCCCCATCCTTGAAACATTCTGAGCTTTAATTCTGTCTCTACTAACCGCGATGTCGACAGGACATTAAATCCTAATCATCTTTCCTCCCTTCGTAAATGTAGCTCATGTCTTCTTACTAGTTATTAAGAATCAGTGATTTCGAGGAAGATACTACAAATGTGGGTAAGATTAGTGGGGTTACAGTGATAGGATGCCTTTCTGATCTCCATCCCGTTTCATATGATGTGGAATGACACAGCTGCTTACCAGCCTAAAAAGGAAGAGTAGCAGTAAAGTAGTGCAAACCAGGACCTATAGACTCATTGTTCGTGTCTGACAGGAGTGAGACAATGAACATAGTGTAAATATAAAAGGGCCGTCCGCTGTGGCCGAGCGGTTTTAGGCGCTTCAGTCTGGGACCGAGCGACCGCTACACTCGCAGATTCGAACCCTGCCTCAGGCATGGATGTGTTTGATGCCCTTAGGTTAGTTAGGTTTAAGTAGTTTTAAGTTCTAAGTGACTGATGACCTCAAATGTTAAGTCCCATAGTGCTGAGAGCCATTTGAACCATTTTTAAATATAAAAGGAAAGAGGCACTAGAAGTTGTAGGTTGATTATGAGTCGTTACTTCAGACTAGAGTAGGAGAATGCAAAGTGTAAACATTTGTAAATATATTGGTGCTTCTGTTAGAGCATGAATTTGGTTGGCCAAATTATTCCTAGGAGGAAGGAAATGTCATGATAAGGGCCCAGGCAGAAGCCCATTCCACATCCACGATGTGGGTTGCAACCAGCCAATACATTTCACCATTTCAGCAGCTTCCTAATAGCGACCCAGTTCCCCAGGCAATGTCCAGTCTTTAGGCAGTTACTTCGACACTGAAGTATGCAGCAGTGTCTCTCTTCCACAGTAACAAGTCCTCTTTTGTTGAATACATAGCCCTGAGCCAGTCGAGGAGTGGCCTGACTATGTGACAACGACCACTATGTGGCAGTCTCTGCCATGGGATCACTGACTCCCTTCTGAAGCAACCTATCATCAAAACAGCTGGGCTGAAAGCCAACGATCGCTCCCTGACACGCTAAGAATCGAATCGTTTTCACTCAGCCGCCATATCCACGAGACTTCCCGATGGTGACCTTGCAGCCGCTGCATAGTCCAAGGTACAGGATGAGGTCCTCCAAGCTCAGTGCTGATGGGGTTCAACATCACCAGCACAACGTTCCAGCCATCGGTTCAGGGTTCGACATTCGGATGTCACCATCGTCACCCACCAGGCTTCTCACCAGCTTGCTCCTCCCTGATCAACTGACTTAGGGCACTGTCACGCCATCCTGACTCAGCAACGGCCAAGTGCGCTCACTGCTGGGCTGCTTGTTCGAGAAGCATTTACAGGAGCGTGGCCTCACCAGTGTACGTTGCTCTAGGGTTGAACGCACGCTGCCTGTTGTCTGCTTACTGAAAGCGAATTGCACTATGACTATTTTTGGTTAAAATCATCGTCTACTCCTCCACACACTCCAGTGAACCACAACCCCCCTCCGTTCTCCCCGACACCGACTTCACATAAAAAAGTTGGAGTTTTCTCGAATGGATGGGATTAGAAACAACTGGTCATAATCATATATTATAAAAAGAATGCAATATGTTATGCTGAATAATTCAATCAATTCTCGAAGGGGAAAATATTTTTTAATGACTGAAGGGATATCACAAAGTATTTTCGGCATGGTTCAATTTTTGGCGTCACTTCTCTTACTTACATATTTGACTAGCCTCCTACTGAACATAAAAGGGCAAGGTTGGCACTACTTTTGCAGACGACGCAGAAGTAATAGATAGTACTGTTAACCATGTTTTCGAAGAACTGCGCTTTCTGATTGGAGAACATGTATTAACAAATGGCTCTGAGCACTACGGGACTTAACATCTATGGTCATCAGGACCCTAGAACTTAGAACTACTTAAACCTAACTAACCTAAGGACATCACACACATCCATGCCCGAGGCAGGTTTCGAACCTGCGACCGTAGCGGTCACGCGGTTCCAGACTGAAGCGCCTAGAACCGCACGGCCATACAGGCCAGCCGCGTATTAACACACAAGTCTTGTGCTCCTCAATATTCACACCTCATATCGTTACATTTGGCATTGCTATACAAACAACATTCTCATATACAGAATGCTTTCATTTTAAATTATTCAATTAACCATCATTTCGCAAGAGGCACGTCAGGTCAACTGTATCGCAAGCATTCGGTTTTGGAATATGTGTCTTCTAACATTAAAGTTGTTTAAGTTATTCCTGTATTTAGAAACTTTTGAGGAATTGGGTTGTAGACTTACCACCAAGACTGCTAAGATAACAATCAACCTGGTTGCCACGTTTTGTACAGCCGTACCAATCGCTGACTGCAAGTGAATATAAACAATAATACATGATTAAAAAAAAGAAAACATTCTTGTTTTCATAAATATGGTGTTGTGAATTACAAATGAGTCTCGCTGTAGCTCTCAGAACTTACCCTTCCCAGACGCCGGCAGCAGTGGTTCGTGGGACCATGGACACAGTCTCAGCTGGCACGAGATCCTGTCGTCCACCAGGTCGCAGTTGTACCAGTTCTTTTTGCACGGCGGGGGATCTGCAAAGTTAGAGATTCTCATTTCAACTTATGTCTTCATACACACTGACTGTCAGACGTAGTCCTTTCATAATGTATCACTATTCTATGCTGTTGTCGAATTTTCATCACTAGGGTATAGTATATCTCCTGGAAGCCTCTCTTCAAAGAAACTTTTTCTGAATCATTTCCCTGGACTTTTTACGACTGATATCTCATTGAAATTAAGTTCAAACCATATTCAAAATAATATACGTAGTGTGGAATAAATCTGCCTCCTTCTGCTTCTTCTCGGTTGCTGCGCTGACCCCAGAACGGGCTGAAAGATGTCGGTTCTGTTAATAGTCTATAGCAATACCAGAGATATATTTAAAATATTTTAATCACATCCTTGGTGTAAATTATTCACTGATATGGCCAGTTTCCGGTCTCACATACAGTTCGAATTAAAGTAAAGTAGGTTGTTACCTACTACACTAGTTCATAAATTGTGAAATTGTCTTATTGCAGTAATTACACAACACTGTACCGTGCTTAAAAACAAATCACATATGACAAAAATTAAACGCACCAGTTCACCATATCTCTGTCCTCATACAATTTAAGGAACTCGAAACAATTAAGATAGTGAATAAAAGTAATCAGTAAGTCCACCAATATTAGCCTGCTAACCAGACATTGATCACAGGAGTCAATAATCTGCGTGTTCCTCTAATAAGTTCTCACTCGGAATTAATCAGTAATTACTGTCACAGAAGTCATAAATTAAACCCACGAGTGAAGAAAACGAACTGTACGCGCTATATGCGATTATTCCAGAATGTTAGTTACCGGACTATAAGGCACATTGCTCATGACACAAGACACAGGTGTCGCCCCCTTACTCTCAGCCGTAGACTGACCTCAGACGCCATATAGGTTTCACCTAAGAACAATGTTTTACATTACTCATAACTGACGGCAACCATCTTAAATAAACAATTTCATGACTCTCAAAATAACGAACTTTCTAGTTAGTGATTTAGTTAACACGTGCTGCACGTCAAATGGAACACAAAAAAGTATATCAACGAAATTGTACTGCCGAAGTTCAGAATCTAACAGTAATTTTGACATAATTTGTAACGGGAATTAGCTATGGTTTAAAGCTTTAATGATGATAAATTCGGAAGATAATTAGTTTCGGACAATTTTAGATACATTATGGAGAAGCTGGAGATAGGCGCTTGCAAATTATAGGCGTTAATATGCTGAAATATGTTTCCTACCGCTCACTAAATACGTAGGTGCATACTGTATTAAGCTTTTCAGTTAACCATATTTCGTAACTAACAAAGTTTCTGTGTTAATTAATTAGATCACTGCAACTATATTAGCAAGTAGTATGCAACGAGCAATGAAATTCAATGAGACTAAGCCTTTTTATGAATCTGACATTACTGTGCCCTTACTGGGTACTATATGCACTATCATATTGTCATCCTCAGAGTTTAGATAAAAAATTTAGAAAATTTGTGGAGACAGAAAGACATAGCAAATGAGATTGGATGCTAAACTTGCTTCGTCAAAAGTGTTTCAGAAAGCAATTTAAGACATTTCAGTGGATTAGTGTGCCTTGTATTGCTGGGAAAAAGTTCAACTCCACAGAGCGATAGAGAGGCTCAGAAAGCCGCAGAAATTTCCAACAAAATGAAACAGGGCTTCACAATTCTAAAGAAGTTAAAGTGTCCTCTCCAATGGCTCATTTCGATGGCAATAGATAAAGCGTGTGGGGCACGAATTATTTGTATGCAGTAATTGACAGCTCTTTAGTTTTTTTCCGGAATTTTATCAGAGTCAGTACGCTATCCAGCAGACTGTATAGAATGAGCTTAGAATAAGAAACCGTACCGCAGATGAAGAAATCATGCCTGAATTGCAGCAGCGGGTTTGAACCCAAATCGAACTAAGCGAGGAGGTCTCCCACATAATGATTATCTTTGAAAAATCTGGAAGAAAAAAAAAACAATCGTAAGCTAACATTGAAGCTCCTTGTAGCTGTATCACTGATTGAAACTAAATATTGGTGGCAAACAAAATCTGAGTATAACTTTATATACACAATTTTCATTTGCGAGTAAAATTCCTTCAAAACTCAATTCAGCCTGCTGAGAAAAGGAATCGCGAATCACATCATGTAATTATGAACCAACAAAGTGGAGCTAACTTTTTTGGAACGGAAAACATGTGGTACCTTCCTGTACCCCGTTGTTTATGTTACGATACTCGTATACATTGGGTATTTTGATATATTATTAGAAGTGATAGTTTCGATAACCCTCAAGAAGCAACGTAGTATTAATGTCGCCCAATCCCAACAGTGTGCATCGCACATTAATAAAAAGTTCCATTTGAATTTTTCCTCTGCAATATAATCTGAGTTTCGGTAATTTAATATCCGTGTACTTCCGTAATGCTAACGCTTTTACTTATCTTTCCAACAGCTATCAAACTTAGTTAACCAGTGCATCGTTTCGTGCAGAATTTAGTAATTTCTTCGGTATGCTAGCTCATAACAATGTTACTGCTATTAATCACAGAGGAAAATTTTGACGCTTGCTTATACTCTTATTTGTCTCAAATCTTAATTCGATAGCGGTACAGGTGATGTATCATAATCTTCTTCTCTACTTGAAAAATCTGTTGTATCATTCAAATAAAAAATAGGCACAAGACAACTCCCACAGTACTAACGACGAGGGCTGTTTCGCGTTCGACCACAAACAAGTACGTAACCCAGTTTTGTTTACGTTTCTACAGCAACGCCTCACTGTTGCCTCAGCGATAGAAGATTACGGCTCTGAGGCAGTAGTGATGGCCGCCTTTGGCATCTCGCGTTTGAAAGCTGGCATCAATGCTGCCGTTTATTAGGGGTCTTCTTTCGCCATACCGTGTACACATATCCCGAATAAAAAGAAGATATAGGAAACACGCATACTTCCAAACATTCTTCAGGCACTCATATTCTTCACAAGCTTGCACACAAGCACAAACAATTTGACATCCTGTCACATGTGAGATTTAATTACATATCACTCCCATACGGAGATCATACTTCGAAACCAAATGCACTTCCCACAGGGTTACAAATTGTCACATAGTTCAGGAGCTCTCTCCCATTTGAACTCAAATTATTACATAAATCCCTCGGATGTGACAGTTTCAAGTAGCCAAAATTGTCTTTTGTATTTTGATCCATAAACACTAAAACCCTATGAAGCTGCTGTCACTCATATATCAATACTACGTCCATTACAGCGAATTAGCAAAAGGAGAAAACTGATTACCTTCGTGATGCCATTCAATGGGTTCTGTCTTCGTTGTGTCCGATTTAGAACAAAATCTCAGCGTAAATTTTAGTTGTCCTGCGTAGTTGATAAAATTGTATATCATTCCAAACTCATCCTGTCCTGTAAAAAGATATGTACATGTGATATAAAACACTATATTCATTGATGTAACAAGCGTCATCACAGGATAAAAACAAGCTCTACGACTAAATTTTTGAAGGCGGGTAGCTGAAAACAGATGAGCTCATGTAAATGAGGGCCGGCGACTGTGGTCGAGCGGTTCTAGGCGCTTCAGTCTGGAACCGCGCGACCGCTACGGACGCAGGTTCGAATCCTGCCTCGGGCATGGATGTGTGTGATGTCCTTAGGTTAGTTAGGTTTAAGTAATTCTAAGTTCTAGGGAACTGATGACCTCAGCTGTTGAGTCCCATAGTGCTCAGAGCCATTTGAACCATTTTTTGTAAATGAGGGAGCTATGATGTTCGAAGATTCATGATTTAGATATTTCATGCTGACGTACGAACGTTTCTCGTGCGCCTAGCTCTACTTCAGATGAAAATTCCTATGTTACAAAGAATAATCAATTACATTCGGAAATATCTGCTTTAGTGTATAGAGAACTAGTATTGCCAGAGAAAAAAATGGCCAAACAGTACGAGTAGTACATGAGCTACGAAAGAATCAACAGATACTGTCAATAACTGATATATTCCTCTGCTACAATAGACATCCTACGCTAATTTTATGTGCCAGAAGACAAGCGCCTGTGTCCTCGGATGCTAGTATGTGTGTAGTTTGTCGGTTTTATGTCAACCGGTGTTTCGCGTGTCTACTTGGAATAAAATGCACGGAACAATAGGGAGCAGTCAGGACGTTATTTATTTACAGTTGCATTTATATTTTTTTGTAGGCTCAGTATTCGTTACTTTGTTTTGGTACTCATGACTTCAGAAATAGTCATTAGCCGAAACTCATATTTTGACATCAGTTTCAACGGGCGTTGGTCAGGCATGCAGAAGCACTGAGACAGATCCGTGATGACTGGGTGTTGTGTGATGTCCTTAGGTTAGTTAGGTTTAAGTAGTTCTAAGTTCTAGGGGACTGATGACCATAGATGTTAAGTCCCATAGTGCTCAGAGCCATTTGAACCATTTGAGACAGATCACTCTTCTTCACTTTGCATAGGAGTTTGTACATGTGCATCTGTGTGTGTGAGTGTGTGTGTTTTCTCTAGCAGCAGCAGTGCATTATCCAACCGTTATAGTGATGTGAAAGTAAGATGGGAGGTGTGTGATGCATTTTGCACTGAGAGGAACTGAGCATTCTTTGCGGCGTCGTGCCAGAGTAGTTTGTACGCTATACACTCCAGCCGTTGCCTCTCTTTGTAACTTGCAGCTCTGGGTTAAGCGCCACATCGTTATCAATGCTTCTGACTCTCCCTGGATGAATTTATATGCTCGATGAACTAGATCTATCTGTTACTGACGTAATAATTGTTGTGTTTTCTTTGTGGCAGCCATAATCACTTCAGTGGCTAAGACCCTCTCTGTGCTTTAAACTAGCAGGGAAATCAACATTGAATGTTCTATGCACACCCCGAAGCGTGCTGCCCAGTCATATGCAGCGGAAAGACGCTTTTGGTTGGAGTGCCGCTCAACGACCCGTTTCTCTTACGTGTACAACTTTATAACAGCTCCATCTGACGGCCCTAACCACACATACTCCCACACCTTGAGGCACTGTCTGTGGATTAGGCATTAAATTCAGGACGTTGGCGTATAGCCTGATAATAAGAAACTGTACGCCAACATCTCTTCTGAATTTGGTGCAGATATCCTGCCGTCAGGATTCGAACCAGCTGCCTCCTGGCAGAGAAAACAAATGTACGCTAACTACTATAATGATGAAACTGGTTGATCTGACTGTATCTGCCTCTAAAGATTACGATTAGCTGCTTATGTGACATTTGTTATCTCTCTGAGCCCGGATATTATGATCCAGTGAATATATTTAAGTGTTATAAGTATCAATATTAAATTTATCTTTCAGAATATGCACCATGACTAGAGTTTTCCAATCATATAAGGAGGTTTGATTACCACTTTATAAATTCTGCAGTGTCATATCCGGCGAACTGACATTTCACGAAAAGTGCTCTTGGTCCAAAAACAAGGTTTTCAATTTGTGTTTAGTGTTATTTCACATTTTAATTTTCAGTGTCCATACTTTTTCAAATAAATTCATAAAACTTTGTCAGCATCACCAGGAAGGATTCAGAATTCACACCCATTGCAGTGGAAGCTCGAAAACATAACAAAATACATTTTTTTACGTGCGAAATTTCATCATTTTTTCACTTACTAATGGCTGCATTTGTTGCTATAGGTATACTTTTCTTCATAAGTTAGAGAGATTCTTCGATGAATTTTGCACAGCATACATACCATACTCACAGGTGTATGAAACTCTAGAATTTATTTAATTTATGAAAAAACGAATGAACTGTTATATTTTAAACTTCATGTTGAGGAAAAACACAAATTTTATAGTTAATTACCTCAATTTTTACCACAGTTTTAACAGATTTGGAAAATTCTAGAGTTTCATACACCTTTAAGTATGATTTGTATGCTGTGCAAAATTAATCGAAGAATCTCTCTTACTTATGAAGAGAAGTGTACCTATAGCAACAAATGCTGCCATTAGTAACTGAAAAAAATGAATAAATTTCCCATGTAAAAGAAATTACTTCATTATGTTTTAGAACTTCCACTGCTATGAGTGTGAATTCTGAATCCTTCCTGGTGATGCTGACAAAGTTTTATGAATTTATTTTTAAAAGTATAGACACTGGAAATTGAAATGTCGTGTAGTGCCTCTCTTGCTCCAAGTCGGCCCGTTTGACGTCCTACCCCCCTTAACAGTCTGTCTCCATTTTTCACGGTCTTCTGCTTCTCGGAGCTCTCCCATGTTTGGTGCGTGTTCTCCTTTAGATGGTCTATTCATCATCTCAGTGGTCTTCACTTAGATCTTATTTTGCCTTGGATGATCATCTTTTCAAAGTTATCTTCCTGTCGTGAATTATGAGACCTAAGAACTGTAGGGTTCGCTCGAAACAGATACTGGACAATCTCTGCTCCATGCCGAGTTGTTGAAAGATCGATTTTCTGGTCCTTTTTTTTTTCATCCAAGATCTCAGCTTTATCATGTGCCTTAAAAATTACTTTTATACAGAATATTTAAATTACGTAAAATTTGCTCTTTGCCTTTTTATACGAAATACTTTTACTATCGATGGCGGTAGGAAACTAACTGCAATACTAAACACGTAACTGTGATTCGCTCTGGATGTCAACACGTGGTATTGTTAAATACAATGAAATCTTTACACTACAATACCTCGCGATTAGCGTCCGCAACAAATAAAATGTGCTTGTTACCTCCTTCCAAAAGACTCGTCTCTCTATCGAGTCATCTCAAAACATCCTCTGTCTTCAATTACCCATCAGGGAGCATGGCAAATAGAATTCCATTCTCTGTGCTGTAGGTCCGACATCCAAGTTCCTCACTCTGCCAGATACACACACACACACACACACACTGTCTCTCTGGCCGATGAATGCTTCCCTCGCTCGGCCAGCCCTCAATCAATGATAATAGAACTTCTGGTAGCCAAAGAATATGTTATTACTCATGTGTTCAGCCATGTGAAGATGCTCGTCGTGGTAAACATTACAAATAAACTGTCAAATGTAGCAAACAAACTATTATTTCACATGATATGTACATCTTTCATAAGAGTTCATGATTTGAGATCATTTCATACAGAGACAACACTTTTGGAAGAAGGTAACAGACACAAAGTTTTATTTGTTACAAGCGCTAATCGCGAAGTATTGTAATGTAAAGATTTCATTGTTTTAAAAGGTTTTCAGAAATTACTGCAACCAGTCGCCTTTTATGTAGATGTATTTTATTTAACCATGACCGGTTTCGAGCTGCCTAGCAACTCATCATCAGATGGTATATACATTTAGTGCTTTTTTGTACCCATTGTGTGGGTGGTTGAGTATCTGTGGAGATAAATCTTTCTGCAGGTATACATATATCTCTTTTAGGACGTATTTTTGAAACCATTGTGTCTTGTTTTTCACAATTTCACAAGTTAAAACTTTCACTAGATGTATATTACTTTTATGAGGCACTGTTGGAAACATATATCTTGTTTTTCGTAATCATCGCTGAACACACTTAGCCACAGATACGAATACAGGATTTACACATTATAAACATTGTTTATAATGTGTAAATCCTGTATTCGTATCTGTGGCTAAGTGTGTTCAGCGATGATTACGAAAAACAAGATATATGTTTCCAACAGTGCCTCATAAAAGTAATATACATCTAGTGAAAGTTTTAACTTGTGAAATTGTGAAAAACAAGACACAATGGTTTCAAAAATACGTCCTAAAAGAGATATATATATACCTGCAGAAAGATTTATCTCCACAGATACTCAACCACCCACACAATGGGTACAAAAAAGCACTAAATGTATATACCATCTGATGATGAGTTGCTAGGCAGCTCGAAACCGGTCATGGTTAAATAAAATACATCTACATAAAAGGCGACTGGTTGCAGTAATTTCTGAAAACCTTTTCACACCACAGTCGCAGTGTTCCACATCCACAATGGATAAAAGTCCTAAGATTTCATTGTATTTAACAATACCTACGTGTTGACATCCAGGACGAATTATCAGTTATGTGTTCAGAATTGTAGTCAGTTTCCTGCCACCGCCTATTGTAAACATATTTGATACATAAAGGCTAAGAGGAAATTTTATTTAATTTAAATGTTCTGTTTAAAAGTAATTTTTATGGTATATGACAATGCTGAGAGAAAGTTATTGTTCATGCTAGTTCGAGTTAATTTTCTGTTTCATAGAAAGGATTCAGTATAACTGCAGAATTCTTTCCCTAATACATACATCATTCATGTTGGTTGTTTTCTTTTCATCATAAAGCAGTTACATGCAAAAAGGAGCTTTATTCAAACGGACCTCGGCCGCCAAGATATACGCACATAAAAAGCTTTAGTTACTTATGATGCTGAATTGAAACCAAATACCTACAGATTTTCATAAGCTGTTAACAGTTGCTTACGTAATTTTTTGTATTAACTTACTTCACGTTATTTAGTGTATTTTATTTCATTTGTGCACAATGACATTCCCCCACAATCATAGAGTACATCATGAATATAATACTTGAACACAGTGAGTAGTAGCAACAACTACTAAAAGAGGGATGTGGAGGGTGTTGGAAATGGACAATTGTTAGAAACCACGCTGACATTCGCTTTGAGTGAGACAAAACATCTGAATGTGAATGGCTGTATCCAGCGAAATTCATGACTCTCTTTTACGAGACAAGCTTTCCTAAATTCCATTCGGTTTTGCATGGTGCAATAACGGCACTCACACTTGAATAGGTGCTGGGTATTTCTGCAAAATCTAAAAGAATGTGGTCTTCTAACTTGGGATTAAGATACTCATGGCCATGAAACCCTCCTGCAGTTTGTTGAAGATGTATATGCCAGAGCAATTCGCACTTTCATTAATGATGAAAATACGTGCTCCGCACATGCAGATCGTTGTACTGTCTCATGCTAACTGAATGCAACCGTTCCTTTCTTTTCTTTTTTTAAAAAAAATTCTAGAGTTTCATGCACCTGTGAGTATGGTATGTATGCTGTGCAAAATTCATCGAAGAATCTCTCTAACTTATGAAGAAAAGTATACCTATAGCAACAAATGCAGCCATTAGTAAGCGAAAAAATGATGAAATTTCGCACGTAAAAAAAAATTATTTTGTTATGTTTTCGAGCTTCCACTGCAATGGGTGTGAATCCTGAATCCTTCCTGGTGATGCTGACAGTTTTATGAATTTATTTGAAAAAATATGGACATTGGAAATTAAAATGTCCTGTGATGCCTCTCCTGCTCCATGTCGGCCCGTTTGACGTCCTACCCCCCTTAAGAGGTTTGTGTAGCGGGTCACCAACTTTCAACTATGAAAGACCGAATGTTGATGATGAAGGTGTTTGTTAATGAAAATGGTCTCATCAGTGCCCAGCAACGCAGTGGGTAAAGCAAAAAGCAAAAGAACGCTATGCGTCGAGTGCTGGTCGAGTCTGATTCAGTTACTAAAAGGAGTGTCTGATAGTAGTGAAATTAATATCTCTGGAACTCTTTAAAAGGCTCAGTGCAAAATACTCGTACGTACCTGGGATGTGGCTTTTGTTGCTCGAGTGGAGGGAGCGTGTCCAGAGCACGGCGACCGGCTCGATGGAGCCGCGCTTGACGCTGGTGGCGCAGATGATGCCGCCTTTGTCGTGCCCCCGGCACCAGTACCAGTTGTACAGCAGGTCGCACGACGGCCACGGCGCATGCGCTGGAGCCGGGTCTGCAACAGTCGTCGCTAGGGGTGGCCAACAGAGCCTGATGGCTGGCGTTTCCCACCAGTACGAACGTTACGGGGAAATCCGGAACTACCACAGGAAGAGAAAAGCAAATTCGAGGCAGGCCAGAGGATCTGGTTGGAATGTACATTTGGCCAGAGCATATCTGATCGGCAGCTGTAATTGAAAAGTAACTCAAAGATTCTGACTGGTACGCCCTTCATAGGAAGCGAAAAGGAGACGGAATAGGCGGTCATCTCATGAAAGTTAGGGGATGAGCCCGTTTGCTGGTTGTTCGTATAACATTTTTTAAATCTTTGCGTTCTACATCTACATCTACATCCATACTCCGCAAGCCACCTGACGGTGTGTGGCGGAGGGTACCCTGAGTACCTCTATCGGTTCTCCCTTCTATTCCAGTCTCGTATTGTTCGTGGAAAGAAGGATTGTCGGTATGCTTCTGTGTGGGCTCTAATCTCTCTGATTTTATCCTCATGGTCTCTTCGCGAGATATACGTAGGAGGGAGCAACATACTGCTTGACTCTTCGGTGAAGGTATGTTCTCGAAACTTTAACAAAAGCCCGTACCGAGCTACTGAGCGTCTCTCCTGCAGAGTCTTCCACTGGAGTTTATCTATCATCTCCGTAACGCTTTCGCGATTACTAAATGATCCTGTAACGAAGCGCACTGTTCTTCGTTGGATCTTCTCTATCTCTTCTATCAACCCTATCTGGTACGGATGTCACGTAACAGTTTCACATCCTTTTCTTTATTTATTCGTTCCTGTTTTTATACTCTAACTTGAAAGCCTTCTAAAGTTATAATTTTTTTCATGTTGTTGTGGTCTTCAGTCCTGAGACTGGTTTGATGCAGCTGTGCATGCTACTCTATCCTGTGCAAGCCTCTTCATCTCTCAGTACTTACTGCAACCTACATCCTTCTGAATCTGCTTAGTGTATTCATCTCTTGGTCTCCCTCTACGATTTTTACTCTCCACGCTGCCCTCCAATACCAAATTGGCTATCCCTTGATGCCTCAGAACATGTCGTACCAACCGATCCCTTCTTCTAGTCAAGTTGTGCCATAAGCTCCTCTTCTCCCCAATTCTATTCAATACCTCCTCATTAGTTATGTGATCTACCCATCTAATCTTCAGCATTCTTCTGTAGCACCACATTTCGAAAGCTTCTATTCTCTTCTTGTCCAAACTATTTATCGTCCACGTTTCACTTCCATACATGGCTACACTCCATACAAATACTTTAATCATACAGTAAAGCTGCATGCCCTCGGGAAAAATTGCGGCTGTAGTTTCCCCTTGCTTTCAGCCGTTCGCAGTTCAGCAGCAAGGCCGTTTTGGTTAGTGTTACAAGGCCAGATCAGTCAATCATCCAGACTGTTGCCCCTGCAACTACTGAAAAGGCTGCTGCCCCTCTTCAGGGACCACACGTTTGTCTGGCCTCTCAACACATACCCCTTCGTTGTGGTTGCACCTACGGTACGGCTATCTGTATCGCTGAGGTACGCAAGCCTCCCCACCAACGGCAAGGTCCATGGTTCATATTCTTTGATGTTGTTTTCTTCTGGCTCTTTTCTTATTTCTGCAACCCATGGTATCATTGATTTCTTTTTCCCTGAAATACAACCATTCGTATCTTGAGCTGCATCCATTATTTTTCTTTCACCAGCTGCGACACAGTCGCGTATACGAACAACGATCCAACACTGTCAAATGTTTTTTATTTCAGTCTTCGATCACAATATCAATTCTTTTGACGATGATCGGTTTCAGTCCGCAATGACCATCCTCAGAACTTTTCTACGCCATGTCCTAAAGTGATAAGGCCATAATGGCAACTTCAAAACATATAAATACAATCTGTGATCACAATATCAATTCCTTTGACGATGACCGGCTTGCCGCGCGGGATTAGCCGAGCGGTCTAGGTCGCTGCAGTCATGGACTGTGCGGCTGGTCCCGGCGTAGGTTCGAGTCCTCCCTCGGGCATGGGTGTGTGTGTTTGTCCTTAGGATAATTTAGGTTAAATAGTGTGTAAGCTTAGGGACTGATGACCTTAGCTGTTAAGTCCCATAAGATTTCACACACATTTGAACATTCTGAACATGACCGGTTTCAGTCCGTAATGACCATCCTCAGATCTTTTCTGCACCATGTCCTAAAGTGATAAGGCCATAATGGCAACGTCAATTATATTTATGTGTTTTGACGTTGCCATTATGGCCTTATTACTTTAGGACATGGTGTAGAAAAGATCTGAGGATTATATTTATATGTTTTGACGTTCCCACTATGGCCCTATCACTCAAGGACATGGTGTAGAAAAGATCTGAGGATGGTCATTAGGGACTGAAACCGGTCATCGTCAAAATAGTTGATATTGTGATCAAAGACTGAAATAAAAAACATTGTTTTTCTGATAATCCGCCTTTTAAGTAACTGTAGTCTGTTCCTCGTTAAACATTCAGAAGCATATATACATTCTGGTCTTATAGTTTTGGTACAGTGTTTTAGTTTTGTATTTCTGGATATGCATACCTTGTACATATTTTTAGTTTAACCATATATTCCATCCATTTGATTAACTCTCATATATGCTGCAAATGTTTCTAATGCCTTCTGATGTATAGAATTATTAAATCACTCCGTTTTTACCTATTTGTGTTGCTATGTATTTTATATACGTCATGAAATTAGTTTCTTCACCCGAAATTTTGAGACCAGTTGTATTGGACATTCTTTACAGAAGGTTTTCGTGTGCAGCAACTTCTGTCAGTAATGATAATGATCCGGAAAAGCCAAACAGTTTAACTTAATTCCATTTGCTTACCTTCCCAGAAATACTCGTATAATTTTATTATTTTTTTTAATCTCCAGATTCCAGATCCTTAATTTTTTTCTAAAACATAGTTAAACAGTAAATGGGATACACCATCACCTTGTCAAACGCCAATTATCATTTTAAATGGTTCAGATACTTCTCCTACAAATTTTCTTTTGAAATATCGTTTTTGTATGAGTTTCACAACTTATGTTTGATAATATTGCTTTAAAATCTAATTCTCTAATGGTTTTGTTTGGTGTTTCTCCGCCTATAGAAGGAAACAATTATTGAAATCAATGAATAATACTATTACAGGTTTGTAGGTTAACAATCTGTTGCGAATTATTGATTTTAAATGAAAAATATGCCCTGTGCAGAATCTTCACTTTCGAAATCGACCTGATATTTTTGCCAGTTACTTGTCTAAAGTTTTTTAACTCTGTTCAGGAGTATTTTTGATAATATTTTGTACACCACTGATAAAACTTGACATTTTGTTTGTCTCGCGTTTTAAGTAGTGGGTGGATCAGTGCTGCGTCCCATTCGTGTGGAATCTTTACTGTTTTCCATACATTCTAAAAATGAAAGTGTAGATCTCTTAACCTTTGGTTCCAGTCTTCATTTATTTATTTATTTATTCTCATTTTATGGAGAACTGCCTTCCTGATGTGTAGTTTTCTTCATTTGACACAGAAATAGAACTTCATTATGTTAAAATCTATTATTGTTCAAATTAGGAACAGAAAGTTGATTATAAGATAATATAATAAGTTTAAAAATGAAATTCTTATAAACTCACCGCCAACTAAAAATAAGAGTGAGAGCCGTCTCTGCACTGAGATGTGATGAATAGGTTAAAGGCAGACTGAAATATTCCGTGGACAACCGCGATTCGATCCCGCGACCTTTCGAGTTCCAGGCACATGCCTTAGCGCTAATCCATCAGGCTCGACAGCTATATTTACAAATAATCTACGCACGTTCAAGGTCTTAAGACCGTCTCTGAAAAAGACCGAGTCTTTTTAGCCATTTGCCGTGCAACATAAGCTAAGTAACTACGGTATATCTAATGTACCTAGTACCCAGTCTGTTTCGCTTCTCGGCGCTGATCCTCTTTGTAAGTCCTTAGCTTTCTATTTACAATAACGCCATAAAAACTGACAAATACAAACTCATAAAATTTAAATATTAAATTCCAGTGTGTCGTGGTTTAAGTCTCACACAGAGAAAAAGGAAGGGAGACAAGTGTTTAGCGTCCTAACAACGTCCAGATCATTAGAGGCGGAGTACAAGACCAGCGTTCCGCATTGACCACAAGATTCCTACCTTGCAGAGATGACCCATTACTCAAAATAAGCAATACTTGTTTAGAGTCGCATTTAACCATAGCAATAGTTCAGGAAGTGTGTAATAACTTATACACCGTGAGGAGTGTACGGGGACAGCCGTGGTAGAACTTACGATTGGCCGCAGCAGGACAACACAGCGCGACCAAGAGAGCTGCAACGGCGGTCAGAATTGACAGTGCCATGGTCAGCTCAGGGTGCCAACTGCGCCCGCGGCCAAAACTGAACTGCTTTTCTGAAGCGGGGACGCTTACATCAGCCCGATAACACTGGACGTGCAACTGGACATGGACTGCCAAGACTCTGATAAGCACGTACTAAACATACTGTAAGCAAAGTCCTAATGTTCGCAGTTGAGAACATTATGAACTTAGTGGGCTGTAAACCCCCATCTCTGATCCACGTGCGAGAGTGGTAATCACCGTTATTCTTATTATCACCATAATCAGGATGTCTCACATCGTCAGTTCCTAAAGTATTTATTCGGTCATGTTACATTTGACCAACTTCTTAACAACTAAATAAGCACGAAGACAATGTGTAGCTGTTGATCTTCAAACATTTGTTCCCTCTAAATCGAAGAAGCACCTCTCTGATAAAATACCGCAATTTCTCGTAAATTTATGGAAAACAGAAGTCGAAAGGAACGAATGATGCAACTTAACGCCGTCTCGACATCAAGGTCACTTGTGATTGAAAATTAAGTTTGACTGCACATGAAAAGAAAATGAAATTGGCAGTGGACTCGTTGAAGAGGACTTCTGCAAGAGAATGTGAACCCTCGTTTCTAAACAGCAAAATACCCGTCATAACAATCACCAAGGATTCAGTTCCACAGTGATATTTGGTGCAGGCAGTAAGAATGTGGACCCACATTCATATTAAAAGGAAATGTTAAACAACAGAATATTCGTCATAACAATCATCAAGGATTCGGTCCCACTGTGACGTGTTCATCGTCAATGTAAACAACACAGTGTACAGCTTTTAAATAGTTGTTGGTTCACGTTGTAAGCTGCCACTCTTTTGAAAACTACATCCGAGTGTTCAAGCAAAATCATGAAGCCGGTCTATACCCTACAATATGCCCACAGACACTGCATCGAAGCCGTTATTATGTTGTCTGACTTTGGAATTGAAGTAGGAAATGGCAAGCTTACGCAAAGAGCAACGAGGGGGAGGAAGTTACTCCGAACTAACACAACTAGAACATTAACGACAAACCTCATACTACAAAGCCTCAAAGTACACAGATCAATAAAAGTTTTGAACCACCCCGATATGACGTGCAGGTGTGTTGCTATTGTGACTATTGCTGTACCGATAAGAAGATGAGCCCTGACGTTAAACTTGCCCGCGAAAGGCAAAGGTCCCGTGTTCGAGTCTCGGTCCGGCACACAGTTTTAATCTGGCAGGAAGTTTCATATCAGCGCACACTCCGCTGCAGAGTGAAAATCTCATTCCAGCCCTGATGTTGTTTGTAAGCGTACACACACTTACCATGAACGCTGTCTATAGACAGAATGCCGCACAATTTCAGTTGAAAGTAAAGCAACAGTATGGACGCATTAGAGACGTCTGTGGAACAGTAAAGTGAACATCTATCATGCCACGAACGACAGTCGGGAGCAATGCACGGGTACACATCATCAATTCACACGCAGAAGGCTTATCAAGCAGGAGAGTTGCTCGACGTGATCACCGGAGTGAAAGTGATGTGGCGCGGACTTGGAATCGCTTTCAGTTGGTAGGTAGAATGGAGGATTTAACACCGCACACGCTATAGGCGTTTGACGGGTGCACAAGATGATCGATATCTACGACTTCTGAGTCAAAGAAGCCGCAGGCTGAGTGCTCCAGAACTGAGTTCGACGTTCGAAGAGACTATAGGAGGTTCTCCACTGCATTAAACTCTTAGGGGACGATTCTCATTCCCGATTATTATGGCGAGCACAGAATCGTACAACACGGCACCATGGTCTCTATTACAGATGGGCAAGAAATTGTGTATAATGGATCCCGTAAGATTGGCGTCGGGTGTTGTATGCGGACAAAACTCTGGTGTGTTTGCACCCTGATAACCGCAGTTCCACAGTTCTACAGTACAGGGACAACATTGCGCAGTCAATATGGGTCCGTACCGCCAATACTCTGGTGATAATTTTATTTTGGTGGATGACAACACGCGTTGCTCTTCGTGATGTTCCTCCAGCATGCTAAGAACATCAACGGAGTGGACTGCCTGTTCCCGGACAAGAACCCAAACGTACGTGTATTGGATCGATTGAAACGAGCTGTTTTTCGGCGTCGACAACAAACACGTACTATGCGCGACTTAGTGCGGAATCGCCATTGAAGGGTAGGACAATTTGGACAGTGGCGTGCAAGGTGGCAGTGGTTCGCCACGACGGACTTAGGCCTGCATCCGAACAGAGGGACGTTGCACCACATACTGATATTGCTCAGGAGTGCTGCGAAAACCTTCGCCATGGGAAAGAAATGATTTTGTCGTTATATGAGAGCCATTTTTTAAAATTTGGTGATCAGGGCACACTTCAAATGAATATACACGCGTGCCTCAGACCCAATTTTTTTGTGTCATGAATTTCGAAACAAAGAGGTGATGCAAAACTTCTGTTGATGTGTGTACAATTAATGGTGCCTTGCAGCCTCGATTTGTGCAGAGACGAATATTTTTGTCATCCGTAGCCTATATTATCTAAAGTAAACTAAACTAAACTCCGTTCGAACAGACCATGGAGGCCCAACGGTACCGACGATACCGACCGGCCGCCGTGTCATCCTCAGCCCACAGGCGTGACTGGATGCGGATATGGAGGGGCATGTGGTCAGCACACCGCTCTCCCGGCCGTATGTCATCTTTACGAGACCGGAGCAGCTACTTCCCAATCAAGTAACTCCTCTCAGTCTGACTCACAAGGGCTGAGTGAACCGCGCTTTTCAACAGCGCTCGGCAGACTGGATGGCCACCCATCCAAGTGCTAGCCCAGCCCTACAGCCTACATTGTAAGGTGTCAGGCGAATCCAACACCTGACATGATAAGCAAATCCAGCAGTGTTTCACATAGCTCCGAATAAATCGTGACATTAAATTACCCAAAGTAATACGATTAACGAGTGAGCAAATGGAATACCACAGACTAACACAAGAATGCCTAAATGCATGTCATACCTTCCCACCGTGAAACAGACGCAGTTCCGAGGGCAGAAACGAGAACAGAAGCCGAGAGCAGAACCGTGTTAAGCTAGAAGGCCCTACGATAAGGGACGGACACCCACGTCGCCAGCCAACCGCCAGGACCACCCCCCAGCCCATGTTAAAAGATAGAGCCCTCCAGAAGAACAGTATAGATCTTACGATAACACTAAAACGGCCACACCAGCTGCAAGTTTTAGCGTGAGACTTTTTCGCGTCTCTGTTACGTTGCAAACTTTAAAAACATTGCCCCACCACGATAAGTATAACGTTTCTCATTGGATAGACAGAATTTTTGTAGGCGGAGCTTAAGGTTAACATTGAGACCCTGATTGGTCAGATGAAAACACAGCCAGATAGTTTTTTTTAAACCAACTAAATTGTAGTAAGGAGAAGTTTGAGAGAGTTGCTTTCGAGACGGCGAGGTGTATGGAGCTGCGCCGCCCGCCGCTCCCTGAAGCTGCCTAACCAACGACAAGGTAATGAAGGCACGCGATGCCGCATAACAGCGCATAAAGCTTCACTCAGAACTGCAGACGTTTCATCTGTTACACCCCTTTTTTACGTAATAATAGTGTCGATCGTCAATTAAATCTCACAGGGTTCACATTTGCTACTTGAAGTAAAAATCTGAAACGCGATGATTTTTCAGTTACATAATTATTGAGAAACCACATCAGCCACTGTAATTTACGACAAGTTAGATAAGTAATTAAAGATAATTGAGGATCACTGTAGACCATTTTGATAGTTTTCTCTTTTGTGAAACTTAATTTAAACCTAGATTATAGATGTGATATGGCATAGGTCATCCTTCGATCCATTGTAGAACTTGGAAACTCATTCAGGGAATATTCGTTTACATTTTTGTTGAACGCAGTTGGTTTTTATCATCCTGTATTAAAACATTTCCTTTTATCAATAGTGCAATTTATAAAAAATGTTTTGTGAGTAGAATAAAATTTCCAATGGTAAAGTTAACTGCTTTTTCGACGTTATTTTACCAGCTAACGAAAACTAGGAAAGCCTTGAACCCCTTCCACTAAATTTAGTTAGTATTAAGATTCTTTTACAGGGAGTGCAGTGGAGCTGACGCTGAAATCATTAAGTATTTGGTTATATCATCGCTAGTCTCACTGAACTCTTCTGAACTCTACATGTCATGTGTGGTCTGGCGTCTCCTTACCAGCAACAGGTCCCAGGTTCAAACTAGTCAATTCCCTAAAAAAAAACACGCTCAGAGCGTCGTTGCGGGAAAGTGGTAGGGAGACACGACTTAGAACAAACAGACACCACGCAAAATGTTAGAACATTATCTAACAACCTGAAAGCAGTGAGCTTGAGTGGTGAAAACAATAACTGACGAGGACGTCATCTCCGTCACTGTACGACTCTAAGAACTGTATTATTGTTGCATTATCTGGACTGTTGAAAGTTTCTTACCATAGAGAAATAGCAGCGTGGTAAACATGGGTTCTCGTAGGCCCTGAACAAAATGTAAAGCAAGTGAATTAAATTTGCTTTACATGGAACGAAAATTAAGTATTCAACTTTGAGGCATGGTACACTTGGTAGAATTCGTTAACTGAGAATAGTAGTAAGATAATGAATTCATCAAGCCAAGATGTATGAAGTATTCAGTGTAAAACGAGGACAGAACTGATGTACAACATAGCCATTCTAGCTACGAACAGAGATCAAGTCAGAACTTTATCGTCCATTCCGGACGTGGCACAAAAAATTACGTGAAAAATAGCTGCCCAAGCTGGGTAAAAACAGACTTGCGCCTGACACGAGCCATTTGTAAGCCACTTCAATTTGGGCCAACTCATAGACGGATAACGACCGCCACATGCTCTGAAGCAACTGAAAACGAAAAAGAGGACCCAGCTCCACACACAGTAAGTCCACATACAAAAGCAAGCACGGAAAGGACATGGTTGTAGCTAATTTCAATACTAGCGCGGTTTCCAGTCATGTGAATACAACCCGTATGCTTGCTGCAGTCTCATAGTTATGTTGAAAGTTGCTGATCGAATGCGTCCGTACCAAACTAAAAAATGGCTCTGAGCACTATGGGACTCAACATCTAAGGTCATCAGTCCCCTAGAACTTAGAACTACCTAAACCTAACTAACCTAAGGACATCACACACATCCATGCCCGAGGCAGGATTCGAACCTGCGAGCGTAGCGGCCGCGCGGTTCCAGACTGAAGCGCCTAGAACCGCTCGGCCACCCCGGCCGGCCGTACCAAACTAAAGCGTCGATCTTCCGCTCCAACGGATGCCCAGGACGAACGAGTCTTATGTTTCAGATTGCTTCAGGGAACCAAGCAATCGATGCACCCTTCGCACTTTGGTTGGCCGGCTCTTGTCAGAGCTCTAGCTTTGCAGTAAGAGATCCCTTTCTCTTTCCGCTCCACAAACACGCGCCTCTCCCATAGACAGCGACGACTGGTGACTGAACGTCTGCGAATCAATAAGAGACTTACGCAGACCGCGCAGAAAGGCGACCGCCTCGAAAATTCCGTCTTTCAGTTGGATGGGTGCGTCGTGAAGAAGGTGGAAATTGCATCTTGAATGTCTCCCACTGGGTGGCAAACAACTTCATCTTTCGTTCAGATACAGTTACAGATGCTCTTTCATGGTTCCGTACTTTCTTGTTAAAATTTTTGGGATGTGCGCTAATTTGTACACCCGATTTGAGAATGATCTGACACCTGAGTCGTGGTGAAAAGATAAATTAAAGCGCAGTGCAGCTATGTTAGCATAGTAGTTTTACTGTTATATTTTTGAGAAATCTATGTGTTTTTGCTCTAAGAGCAGTCATACTTTAAAGGGTTGTGAGACCATTTTTAAGCAACAGCAGATGAAACTGCGTGGGTGCTACACCATTAAGCATTACGCACGGTGTGCACAAGAATTGTTACAAATTTTCAAACCCCTCCGCCTCGTGGTAAATTTTGATTTGTTTTTATTAATATTCAACAGTTGTTTCCCGCCGTGTGTTTTGATGTTTCTGAAGCCTCAATTCTGTAGTTGCATTTCCTGCAAAAAGTATTGTGAGAACAGTAAGGAGCGTTAAATGACATCTAGTACAAGTAGTTGCTGTATCCATAAATAAGTTAACGCCCTGCCATACTTCTCCATTCAGATCCGGTTTAAGGAATCTGTTCCATTATTTGCTTCAAACGAATTAGAGAAGTAACAGAAAGCCTAAATTAATAGGCAGGATTGGGATCTGTACACCGCTCCTCAACAGTACACGTCCAACATCGTCACCACTGCACTTCGTCGCTCCGTAATGGCGGTTCAATGCGCATGTTATTTCGATGGAGCTATTTGTGTCCTAGGTTCGTTCTAAATGACAAATACTTCAGGAAGGTGGATCGGTCCTGACTGAATCGGTCCTGAATTGGGGACTATTGAGTGCCACCAGTTTTTCGATATCGTAAAATCTGTGCTCATATCAGCGGCGACAGTGAGTTGTGATGGTGAAATATTATGTCTCTTGCAGAAGGGTGCATCTTGTCTTGATCATCTGGGTTGTGAAAATGGGATAAAACTCTGTAAGAATCATCTGAACCTTATATTGTGGTACACGTGTATAGGTTAGATGGCTGTAGAGACGAAACAGTGGTTACAATGTAGGCCATGGAGGACCTGTCGTACACTATTTGGGATAGGTTGGTCCAGATAAGCAGAAGTTATGTTTGGATCGGTTGTATATTTTCTTAGCTAATCGTGTTGTGAACATAGAATGTTCACACTGCTCTCTTCTAACCACCAATGACGTTGCCTTGCTGATTACGGGAACCACCAGCCAGCCAAACAACACAGTCCGAGTAATCAGATGACCTGAGGTATCGGTTCAAAAGCAGTCGTACGTTCTTTCCTTTCTCGTTATCGAAGTGTGCGTTTAGTGTTTCAACAAAGCGATTAAAACACACGGAAATGGAACAGTGTGCACACTTGACAAGGGCAATACGTTGGCACACTACATCATCCGGTGTAGCTGCCCTGCAGAAGTCTAGTATCAAGATCCTATCATTCCGCCGTGTTTTAATAATTTCACTGGAACATCACATTTGCACTTCGATAACAAGTAAGTGAAGAAAGTACGACAGCACTGCACGACACAGCAGAATATGACTGTAACTACTGCACGTATTAAAATATCTTATCTCAAGCAAACGTTTAGCCTTGTCTTTTAGATGGTTTGTTCCATCAGTAACTTGTGCTTCTATAGTCCTTAGATTTGTCAGCCTTCAAACATCGACTGTACTGAAATGCCAAATTTTACAAATGGTTCAAATGGCTCTGAGCACTATGGGACTTAATATCTGAGGTCATTAGTCCCCTAGACTTAGAACTACTTAAACCTAACTAACCTAAGGACATCACACACATCCACGCCCGAGGCAGGATTTGAACCTGCGGTCATAGCGGTCGCGCGGTTCCATACTGAAGCGCCTAGAAACGCTCGGCCACTTCGGCCGGCTCCGAATTTTACAGATAAATGACCTTGGTGAGTGGTAGAACAGGCACAGATGCGTATTTTAAAATCATCTTCACGCGATTTTAGTCGTGTGAGATGAGGTATTTGCCTTGTGTCCAGGATGACGACTGTCTTAGCTGCTAGTGATTCCTCCTAATCGTATTGTTAAGTCCTTACTGAGCGTGTTCAGTATCTGTGAACTACGGAGTACGCGTTCTTCAGAGCAATGGAACAGATGAGATGCATTCAAGTTATGAAATTCCTCAACTGGATCGACTTTCCACGTGTGCTTCATGCGTATAAGCCCAGCAGAAAAACCAGTCCTGGCCAGTCAGGACACATTTTTTAACTTACAGAGTCCATAGAATGAGTGTCCAGAGAACTCCTATGGCCTTCACGCTGTATTCGAAATACCTATGTGCGTTACATATATGGAATTTGGTGATTGTCAACAGTAAGAAAGGCCACAATTCATTTTTTGCGACGCAGACCGTATAAGGCTGTCGCATCTACCATGCTGTATAGCCTTTTGGTGGTTATCACTGTATTGGAGAACCATAGCTCATACCTTAGTATTGAGGTCATAGTATTATCTATGTTAAGTATGCTTGAGCCACATAATTATTACATCTGATGATGACCTGTGCGACGAAACTGATAGTAAATAAAATTTTTGGTTCGGTTACCAGCTTATCTCGGTGAGTAGGACGTGGACGTCTTTGTATGATAATGAATGGGAATAATGCAGGTGCATACGCTTCCACGGTCACAATCTGTTAACATACAAGTTTTTTGGGTGTACAGTCGCGTCATGTTGTAAAATAGGTATTTTCACTGAAGTGTAAAAAAGCTATCACTAAATACACGAAACAGAATTTCCTTGAGGATCTACTAATGGAGAAGTATCCATAAGTAAACTCAGTGGACAGTGCAACCGTGGCCGAAATGTAGATTTTGTCATTTCATTGACAGTCGGTCTACAATATAATGTGGTTCTACACGCAGAAAATCGTTGTGTTAATTGGAAATATGTAAGTAAATAATAGAGCGTATTTACAAAAATGGTTCAAATGGCTCTAAGTACTATGTGACTTAAAATCTGAGGTCATCAGTCCCCTAGACTTAGAACTACTTGAACCTAACCAACCTAAGGACATCAGACACATCCATGCCCGAGGCAGGATTCGAAACTGCGACCGTAGCAGCAGCACGGTTCCGGACTAAAACGCCTAGAGCCGCTCGGCCACAGCGGCCGGCCAGCACATTTACACCTCCTGAGTTACTCTGTCGCCTGTTACTCGTAACATTGCCACACATATTTTTTTAAATTTCTTGCTTTGCCCGAAGTACGACATGTTTTAATCACATTAACGTCAAACGTGATTCTCGTACGATCATGGGCATAGATAACTCAATACAATAGGATGCTGATGTCGCAGTCTAGCTTGTTGCTAACCAGCCACGGTAAACATCCAGCTGCGTGTTTCCTGTGTATATTTAGAGCAAAACACTGAGAAAACCGACGCGACGTGCCAAATGCAGGCACAGAGTTCTCTCTCGTCACGTCGTCTCAGAAGAGGTGCGTGCTTCGGTGAAAGGCCAGACACCTTCCACTTTACAGCTAATGGCCAATGTGTGTTGGTACTGTCTGGTAAATGAGGCGGGCTGTTATCACAAAGCAGCACGAACGGCTACGGCTCGCTCAGTTGACCAGCCAGTGGCGCCTCGTCAAAAGATGGCTGCCGGTCGAGAATCACTCGAGATATACTGTGGACTTGGACATTTATTCCCAGCGTTTTGCTGGAAATCGATATTGAGGATAGGGTGCTAGTTAGTAGTACTGCGTGTACTAAAATGTGTTATCTCAAGCAAACGTTTAGCCTTGTCTTTTAGATGGTGTGTTCCGTCAGTAATTTGTGCTTCTATAGTGCTTAGATTTGTCAGCCTTCAAACATCAACTGTACTCAAATACCGAACTTTACGGATAAATGCCCATTTTGTAGTGTAATTTATTTATTTTCTCGTGTCAGAGGCCAGAAATATTATATTTGCGTATTAATGCAACTTGTATTGTGAAACAACATGCTGTATAGATGAAAATGTGAAAATCATCATCATCACAATCATTAGCTATTTGACATACACTGCAGGATAAGAGCTTCCTCCACGCTTTTCCATGAATATGGATTTAGCTTTACATGCTCATTTTACTCCTGTATGTTTTCAAACACTATCTACTCACTTTCCATTGTATCACAGCCGCAATATGGAGCTGGTGTTGTGCCTCTAGGTCCTTGCTACAAGTCAGTGCCGCTAGAGGTGGAAAAGGGTCCCATTCCACAAGGGACTAACTCCGACGCTGCTGTGCCTGGGGCTATCCGAGAGTCGTGTTAGTGGTTGTCTCGAGGCAGAAGCGTGTTAATCGGCGCAGGAGCTTGGTGCATCGTGCCAGCGAGTACATTTGTCGTCCCTTGGCGGCTCTAATAATGCACGGTGTCTGTCCTGGCCTCCTCTCCGAAAGTATTTGTGCCCTCACAGTTGAGGGGGCAATGGTTGGATTGCCATATACGTGTTGTAGACATCAGAAGTTTCTAGAGGGCCCCGTGTAGGCGACCAAGGAGGATTTCCGTCAGACTGTGTACCTGTATCGGTGCGGTCTCCCAAGAGCCTAGGAACTGGCTCAGAACCTTAGCCTTGGGTGCGCCGGATAGCCCCTTCTGCATCCGCCCGTTACAGGTATGGATGAACCGCTCGGCTCCACCATTGCAGGCTGTTTGGAACGGTGCCGATCTCAGTTCGTTTAGGGATTTCGAGAGCGGAAATCCTGAAACACATTCGAGCACCTTCAGTGGCAAAAAATTTCTGCAAGGTGGTTACTGTAAGTTTTTCTGTGATATTTAACATTCGAATTATACAGGGTGAGTCACTAACTATTGCCACCAAGAATAACTCCGAAAGTATGATAGGACCTGAAAAGTTTGTGGGACAAAAGTTGCATGGGACAACGGGGTCCAAAGTATGATGTTGGTTTTTTGTTGCTAGGTGGGGTCGCTTCAGAGATATGAAGGTCAAGTTCGTTTTTTAAATGAGATGCTATAGTTTGGTACTTATTTTCTGATAGCGGCTATAGAGACGAATCAAATGACGTGTAACAGTAAGGTCATTGAAGATCAGCAAAGGTAAAAAATGTGGCATGAACGTACAGTTACAGAAGATGTTCGGAGTGATGACCATTGGTATCAATGCAGTGCTGCAACCTTCTTATCATGGATTGAGTGGTATTCCCTATCACATCGGCACTTGTCGAAGCTCATGCTCTGACAATTCTTACAGACAACTTATGGATTGACTTTTTTTGGGTCGATAAACACTTTATTTTTATCTGTTATTACTTTTATGTTGTAATTTCATGTACTGCCACGTTCCATGAACTTGGATGGTGTTCTGGCTTGATGAGCTGCTATTGCTGTCGTAGAATTTGCTTTTGTAGTTTATCTTGTGGTGCCTGGTACTGCATTTGAAGATGAGGCTGTTACTATCAAGTTTCATGAATTTCAGATTTATGATCACTGAATTTGGTCTGTTATCCTCATACACACGCTAAATTCAAGTCCTCCAGTACTACACCTTTCACGGTGCAACGTACGCTTTGTTACACAGGTAACATAGAAACACTGTACTCACATCTTATTTCACAACTGGCTTCGCTCTGCGGTGTTACCAGCGGTTAAACAGTGAAAGGTGGCTACACTGAGCCACAGCGCCAGAGAGTTTTGTTTCGCCGCCTCCACTGGCAGTGATTATTGAGAAGTAGCGGAGGGCAGTGCTTGTTGAGAACTCGTGGTAGTTAGAGTGCTTGCTGAGATGTCGTAGTGAAGAGTGCTTGTCGAGAGGTCGTGGTGGAGAGTTCTTGTTGAGATGTGGTAGTAGCGAGTCGGTGTGGAGATATATTGTAATTATTAGAGTGCTTTTCGTCAATATATGAAGGTAAAAGAAAAAAAAAATTTCCTTTTCTTTTTATTATCTCAATGTCTTAAATAATGCGTCATTACAGGTTCAGTCAACAAAGCATCTGGCTTGTGTTCTTGTATTAGAGTGTAATTCTGCTTTCCTTACGCAATTGTAGTATTTCTATTTTTTAATTACTTCAGTATAAATGATATTTAAAATTTCTTGTCTTATTGAAGTAGAACCGTGCCAGATGTGTACGTTGAATCATACTTCCACACACAGAACAGTTATACTTGTGCTTTGGTTTCGTAGGTTTTATAGTTTCTGGGGACTTAATCAATTAATTGTGTTAACGGAAATTTTCTTTCATTCTTTGTTCTTGTTATATGCAGTCAGATTGCGTAATAATACTAGTCAGGGCCAACCGTTTACGAGACTGCGTAGCCGAACAGACAGCTACTAAATCAAAAAAATAAAAACTGATTTTCAAATTTAATAATTAAGCCCCCATGCGCGTGGCGACCGCTGGTTCGGATCGTCCCTTGGAATCTTCTGATTGTAAAAATAGTAGACAGTAGTATTGTTGTAGTAATTTGTAGTTTATATTGCATGTGTAGATTTGGTAATTGGCATTCTTCTAATGGTATTTTTCAAATTTAAATTTGTTGTCTTGTCTACGGGTTTGACAATTTAGTGCAATTATTTCAATTGTTCGTTAATCGTGTTTGAGGGAAACATTTCGTGTGAATGGTATTGTTGGAGATAAGGAGTCATTGTGTGTAATTTTCGTACAGTGACGAGTTTTGTATGTTTTGTAAATGATTACGCGATCGATGAAAAAGGCAAAAATGATGGATAGTCGGAATGACGAAATTGTTGACATGGCGAACTCGCCAACACAGGAGAACAGTATGGTGAATAATGAAGTGGGAAACAATTTAATAAATCGGGAAAATAGTCCGGAACCATTTCAAAATTTTTCTCAATTAGAAAATTCACAGAATACGAGATTAACGATAGAAGATTCTGAAATAGTATCGAACACACATAGCTTTACAGCTATGACGAAGGAAACTGGTTTTGCGGGAAATGATCGGGGCGAAAAGAATTTCGAACAAGTTAATATGGAGCAGTTGATGAGTGCAATATTAAATTTACGATCTGAATTAAAAACAGATAGAGGAACAATGGAAACACGGTTAGACTTACAAATGGGAACAATGGAGCAGTTTCGATCTGAATTTAAAACAGAGATGGGAACTTTGGCAACACGGTTAGACTCACAAATAGGAACAATTAAAACAGAGATGGAAACAATGGAAACACGGTTAGATTCACGAATAGGGACGTGTTTCAAAAATATGAAAGATGAATTAAAGAATGAAATCAGAGAAGAAGTACAACCGATTTTGAATGCTCACAATAATAGATTAATTGCAGTAGAAATCAGACAAAAGGAACAGGATAGAGAACAGGAGGAAAGAGATCGCGTGATAGTACAGAAATTTTCAGAGTTAAATTTACAACGCGCACACGATAAGGAAGAAATATTTGAGAGAATCGAGGAATCCGTATCAAATGACAGAATAAATAACCTAACACAACAATATGAACAGTTAACTACCAAATGTGTTAATACTGAAACCCGAGTCGCGACACTTACGGAAGACGTAAATAAATAGAAAGAACAAATAGGTGATTTATCGGAAAGAGTTGAGGAGATTTCAGATAAATTGACAAGTCTTAGTTTAAATGGGGACAGAGATTCAGATGATACAGCTCCATTACCATTTGCAGAAACCGAAGAGTACCAGAATATAAATAAGCATGTTGAAAATCAGGGAAAATTTAATGAACGCGTCAAAAGGGAATTTGAAGCATTACAAAAGCAAGTCAAACAAATTGAAGGCGAAATCGTAGGAAAAGACAGCAAAAGAAATTGGGAATCACGGATAGCAGAGGGGTTTGAAGAAAGTAATTTGTTTCATGTACGGGATGCAACAAGAGAGCGCCAGGCGCGTGAATTTAACAATAATCGTCATTGTGACTGGGACAGACGCGGTAGGTCTTTGTCGCCACGAGGCGAAAACTTTGACTATAAACACTTTTTGACTGTTCGGAAATTTAAGATCTTCCGCAATTCTAAGAATGACATACATCCATGTGCATGGTTAGATCAATTTATGTACGCACTCCCACCAAATTGGCCACTAAGTCACAAACTGGAATTTATGTGTGGATATTTAGAAAACGAACCGGCGACGCGGATGCGCGCACTCATTAGAGATTGTAATAATCTAAATGATTTTTATCATGCATTTCTATCGGCATATTGGTCCGAAAACACGCAAGACAGAGTCAAACATAGTCTGATTATGCAGCGTCATTTTAAACAGTCTGAGTTCCGCACGCCGACAGAATACTTTGAAGACATGATTCGAAAGAATCAGTTCCTGTCCAACCCTTATAGCCCGACTGAATTAATTCGCATTTGTTTAACTAAGCTGCCACAATCCATAAGACAAATTGCTTTAGCCGGAAGATGTAAAGACGACATCGAGACTTTTAAGACGTTGTTTCAAGAACTTGAGTATGACAACGACGACGGAATTTCTTGTAATTTTTTCAGTAACAGTAATTACAATAGATTTTCAGAGAAAAGGGATAGTGATCGGAACGGGCGTTATATCGGTAATTTTGAGAATGACAGACGTAACAGACAGGACAATAGATACCAGCCTTATGACAATAACAGACGTTCTAACAGAAATTACGCAGACAATTATAATAACGGTAATTCGTACCGGAATGATCAATCATACGGAAACAGTAATCGGTATCATCAAGACAGAAATTATTCATACAATGATAGAAATTCTTACTTCAGAAATAACCAGGGTAGTAGATACAACAATAATTTCAGAAGTGACAGTCGAAATTACACAAGAAGTAGTTATGCAGACAGACAGGAAAACAGAAATTTTAATAACAGACACAACCAAGAATTTGCATCTAACAGACAGGAAGGACCTAATTGGCATCCTCCACGTGACAGAACTTCAGAGAGACAAGTGCAAATCGTAGAAATTGATCCGAGAAATGACGCGAATACTCAAAGACGTGACGCAAACAATCGACAATGACTTGTAGCCTCTGCTTCTGGCAGCAATATAGACAGTTCAGAAAGTAATGACACTACGACTTTACACTACGTACGCCTGGAAGACATGAGAGACATTTTGCTAGACGAAAAGGAAAATAATGTAGACGCATTTTTACGTCCTGTTATTGAAGTATGTGTGGGTAAGAATAAGTTCACTGCAGTTTTAGATTCTGGGAGCCCACTGAATGTCATTAGTGAATCAGTTTTTCGTATATGTGTAAGAACTATTGCTTGCCCTGTGTTACCTGTTTCTAAAACTATAATTCGAGGAGCGATTTCTGGAAAAAGTGTGGAAGTCAAACAACAGACCAACCTAAATTTCATTTGTCAAGGATACGAATTTTATGCTAATTTTATTATTGTTCCATTACTCAGTACACAAATTATACACTCCTGGAAATTGAAATAAGAACACCGTGAATTCATTGTCCCAGGAAGGGGAAACTTTATTGACACATTCCTGGGTTCAGATACATCACATGATCACACTGACAGAACCACAGGCACATAGACACAGGCAACACAGCATGCACAATGTCGGCATTAGTACAGTGTATATCCACCTTTCGCAGCAATGCAGGCTGCTATTCTCCCATGGAGACGATCGTAGAGATGCTGGATGTAGTCCTGTGGAACGGCTTGCCATGCCATTTCCACCTGGCGCCTCAGTTGGACCAGCATTCGTGCTGGACGTGCAGACCGCGTGAGACGCCGCTTCATCCAGTCCCAAACATGCTCAATGGGGGACAGATCCGGAGATCTTGCTGGCCAGGGTAGTTGACTTACACCTTCTAGAGCACGTTGGGTGGCACGGGATACATGCGGACGTGCATTGTCCTGTTGGAACAGCAAGTTCCCTTGCCGGTCTAGGAATGGTAGAACGATGGCTTCGATGACGGTTTGGATGTACCGTGCACTATTCAGTGTCCCCTCGACGATCACCAGTGGTGTACGGCCAGTGTAGGAGATCGCTCCCCACACCATGATGCCGGGTGTTGGCCCTGTGTGCCTCGGTCGTATGCAGTCCTGATTGTGGCGCTCACCTGCACGGCGCCAAACACGCATACAACCATCATTGGCACCAAGGCAGAAGCGACTCTCATCGCTGAAGACGACACGTCTCCATTCGTCCCTCCATTCACGCCTGTCACGACACCGCTGGAGGCGGGCTGCACGATGTTGGGGCGTGAGCGGAAGACGACCTAACGGTGTGCGGGACCGTAGTCCAGCTTCATGGAGACGGTTGCGAATGGTCCTCGCCGATACCCCAGGAGCAACAGTGTCCCTAATTTGCTGGGAAGTGGCGGTGCGGTCCCCTACGGCACTGCGTAGGATCCTACGGTCTTGGCGTGCATCCGTGCGTCGCTGCGGTCCGGTCCCAGGTCGACGGGCACGTGCACCTTCCGCCGACCACTGGCGACAACATCGATGTACTGTGGAGACCTCACGCCCCACGTGTTGAGCAATTCGGCGGTATGTCCACCCGGCCTCCCGCATGCCCACTATACGCCCTCGCTCAAAGTCCGTCAACTGCACGTACGGTTCACGTCCACGCTGTTGCGGCATGCTACCAGTGTTAAAGACTGCGATGGAGCTCCATATGCCACGGCAAACTGGCTGACACTGACGGCGGCGGTGCACAAATGCTGCGCGGCTAGCGCCATTCGACGGCCAACACCGCGGTTCCTGGTGTGTCCGCTGTGCCGTGCGTGTGATCATTGCTTGTACAGCCCTCTCGCAGTGTCCGGAGCAAGTATGGTGGGTCTGACACACCGGTGTCAATGTGTTCTTTTTTCCATTTCCAGGAGTGTACCAGCCCATTACACGTTGTTCTTAAAAAGGATGGGTCAATTCGTTTGGTTCTGGATTCCAGACAGATAAATAATATCATCATTCCTGAAACTGACCGTCCACAAGATTTAGATGAACTTCTTCAACATTTTCATGGAATTAAAGTTTTATCCACGATTGATATGCGCGCAAGTTTTTGGCAAATAGAACTCCACCCTGATTGTAGAAAATACACTGCCTTTTTAGCCTTTCGTAACTGTTACCAGTTTCGGAAATTACCGTTTGGACTTACTGTATCTTCAGCAGCATTCATTCGTAGTTTAAATGAAATTTTACCTGTTTATCTTCGTGACAATATTACTTCATATGTTGACGACATTCTTATTGCTAAACATTCTTGGAGTGAGCATAACAAAATTTTGGATTCATTATTACGTATCTTTGCAAGAGTTGGCATTACAGTGAACTTAGAAAAATCTGAATTTGGTCGTTCTCAGGTGAAATTTCTCGGTCACATTATTTCTACAGAAGGTATTCCTCCTGATCCAGAGAAACTAGACGCTATTCGTAATTATGCTGTACCTACCACAAAACGTGATGTTCGTAGTTTCCTTGGTGTCTGTAATTTTCTTAGACGCTTTGTTAGATTGGACAATTTGGCCACACCTCGTTTATGTGAACTATCTGGAAAGAATTCTAATTGGTGTTGGGATGAGGAAGCTCAATCAGAATTTGAACAACTTCGTGATGCTTTAGTTGCTGCTCCACTTCTTTCACATCCGGATTTATCTAAAGATTTTTGTTTGGTGACGGACTCATCATACAAAGGCCTAGGTGCACATTTATTTCAAGAGATAGAAGAAGACGGCGTTGTAGTACAGAAAACTATTGCATTTGGAAGTCGTGTTCTCTCTAAATCAGAAAAGAATTATTCGATTACGGAACTTGAAGCTTTGGCTGTTGTCTGGGCTTTCACAAAATTTCGCATATTTTTGTACGGCAGACATACTAAGGTTTACACCGATCATCGAGCTCTGGAATTTCTTATGTCGACAAAATTAACTCATGGCAGATTGTCACGATGGGCGTTGTACCTACAGGAATTTGATTTTAGTATTGTTTACATATAGGGTTCTTCAAATATTGTTGCTGATGCTTTATCACGTGCACCTATGGGTTTGAAACAAAGTGCTGAAGAGGACTGCAAGGAAAACAATGATTGTTTGATGTATATTCAAGGTGTTGTGTTTGAGAACTTTATTTCGTCTTCGCTCCAGGACATCGCTAAGGAGCAAAATAAGGATCCAATCTGGAAGGACATTAAGGAGAAGTGGAGGAGAAAGGAAAGCGTAGCGATTAGACAGCATTATCTAGTTCGCAATGACATTCTTTTTAAACGAAAATCGGTCGACGACTCTGTTTGGTTAGTTTGTATTCCTGATGAGTGGGTTAATAAGCTGATTTGGTATACGCATTTCAGTTATGCACACTTTGGTCCCAGAAAATGCTTTCATAAATTACGGGAAAATTGCTACTTCAGTAATATGGAAAAACGTATTCGATCTGTTCTGGCCAAATGCAAATTATGTCAAAAGGCTAAGCCGCCAACAATTTCTCACAGAGCACCGTTGTTTCCTATCATTACAGCGAAATTAAAGGAGATGGCTGCAGTCGATTTGTTCGGTCCAGTGGTTCGTTCTACTAATGGTTTTGCGTACATTTTCGTAGCAGTGGAGTTGACATCAAAATATGTGTGTTTAACACCTTTACGCAAAGCAACAGCTCGTTCAGTATCTAATGCTTTCATTAACCATTTTCTTAAAGAAGTTGGTCATGTTGATAAGGTTATATCAGATAATGGATCACAGTTTCGTTCTAAAATTTGGCTTCGTACTCTACGGCGTCGTAAAATTAAACCAATTTTCATTTCACTTTTTCACCCTCAATCTAACGCACCAACAGCACGTAAACATGCAGAGAGTACGATACCGCGCTGTGTTTTGGCGGCGGCATATACTCAAAGCAACAGTCAAGTCTGCGCGCCGCACAAGGCAGTCGTTGACCGCAAACAATTGCTTCCTACGTCACGCGCCTACAGCTGATCGAGTGCTCAGTGCGAATGCACTGACAGCCGTAAACAAATATACAGTCTAATTTCTCCGACTAAATTCAGTATAATGCTATAGTGACTCGATGAATTATGTCATTCACGTTCAGTATTTTTCAGGATACGGTTGTATAAAATATTTAAGAACTTCAGGTAAATTCTGTGTGTTTCCGACGTTAAGAGGACTTGCTATCGAGAAAATTTCAGAAAGAATGTAATTTCCAAGAAGAAACTAATAAACTAAAAAGGTAACTATTAATTGAGTTCATTTTTCAGGTAACATATTTCCACTTAGGTACGTACTTTAGACGTAATTTGCTGCTCGCGATTACGTGATTCATACTTTGTGCTAATTTCATGTTCTATGAATTTACTTGTGAAGCGACGTGCTTGCGTACATTTGCTGAATTTGACAATGTTTTATTAATGAACAGGGTTGTTATTTGTATATATTACGCATCTCTTGGCTGCACTGCTTTTTCACTGATGTCATATTTTTTTATTATGTGTCTGCTGTGCTTATTTATTTAAATTATAATTGTCACCTGATTAGTTGTGCTGATATGTATGTAAGTTATACTTTGTGATTTATCTGCTTGCGCCTTCATGTTTACTTATTAAGATGACATATGAACATTTATTTGCTTATGCTGATATGATGCTAATGACCTGTTTAGTACGTAAGATATATGTTTGCTGCTATGCGTATGGATTGCATATTTATACATTTCTGTTTGTTGTCATAACTACTCTTTAATTTGGTATATAGAAATGCTGATATACTGTGTACAAACATAGAGTTTAGGTCACACTATTGTATTAATTATAGATTGTTCGCTTGGCAGAGCCTCGTTGTAGGAATTGTGCTGCATCCACTTGTTGACATTCTGTTCTCTACTGGTATATTTACTCGCTATTGCATGTTTTGCTTACGCTCAGTGCCTTATATTTTTAAGATAGGAAAATGAACTGCTATAATTCTACATGAACGACATTAGTACAAGAAACTTCATAGAAGTCACATGAGCTGGAGGTTTTATGGAAGCTGTATAAATTTATGCTAATAGGAAGGAAGCTAACGACATGACATACCAAAACTAGGTTTAGACCATTGACAGTTATTACACTGCATTTTTCGTGAGCAATTGAAATAGGAAGTGACACTTGACACAAGAAATACTCCACATGTTTGCTTCTGTTTGCCATAATTCTTGAAGTGGTGTACACACTGTGAAATATTATGATCATTCACACTCCGTAATCGTACTTAATTACTGAGAGTTGTTCGAACTAAGTCTGTTAGAGGTCATGTATGCATTTCTTTTATTTAATGATGGACAAGGTAACCAAAAGCCATCTTATAATTTATAATGAGTAGAAGATTTGGGTCAGATGGATTACACAGAGGTTGTGTGTTGACAGTGTGTCTTCGGATTGTATGGGATGATGAGGTTTGCATTAGGATTTTATCTGTACTTGTTCGCGGAGACTGACTAGAGGAAAGAGTTGTTATGGAAGTGAAATGATATTGGCGATAAGGTTTATATGTGTCGACGTATTGAAGAGGTATTATTGAGGTATTGAGATTATATGAAGTTGATGATTATTGGAGTTTTTGTGGACAAGAGGTAAGGTAAATGATATTGATGATAAGATTTATATGTATCGACGTAAGAGGTATTATTGAAGTATTGAGATTATGTGATGCTGATGATTATTGGAGTTTTGGTGGATAAGAGGTAAAGTAAGTGAGGTGCATATTTTTTTTTGTTGGTCTATATGGAACAAGGAGGATGAAGATAGCAGACTAGAACACTCAAGTAGAAGGAAGATTGTCTACACACACTTTGTTAAATCAATAAGCAGTACATATTTTTTTTTGGAGAGAGGAAGTAATTGCATATCTTGGCTCACTGACAGTTGTTCAGCAACCGTACATTTGATCTGGCTTGGCAAACATTGGTCTTGACATGATGACTATGACGTTGACTTAACTATTATTGACTGTTATACATTGCTGCCACTACTACTTGATACACATGATGAACATCAAATTTTGACAGAATTGCATTTACACAGTTAACACTATTCAATTACACAGTAGTACTTAATGTGGATGAAAGATGAGTGAGTGTGTTTTGTGTGTTTTCCTTTCCTAATCCTACCCACCTATCTCCTAAATATTATTTTATTTGTTTGTAGTGGCTTGCACTGACACCCATAAATATTATAGGTTTACTGATATTTGTGTATTTGTAATAGTTAATATGACAATTATCTGATATCATTTGTGTGTTTCTTAGAATTTGCATGTTTAGTGTAAGAGCATTGAGAATAATTTTGTAAAAGCATTTGTATGTGCATTCAAACTATTGTTCATGCCTGAACTGTCTGATTAGTGATGGTGAATATTATGGACTGTTACCTGCACTTTTTCAACATAATGGGTGCCACTTAGAAATGATTAATTTCTGCTGATGAACTGTGTGATTAGGATAGTGAATATTATGGACTGTTACTTGTACTTTTTCTACATGATTGGTGCCACTAGGACATGTTTAATTTCTGCTTATAAACTCTGATGAACAGTGTGATCAGTGATAGTGAATATTATGGACTGCTCTCTGGACCTGCTCATCATTGCTAGGTGCAACTGACGGACTGCTTCTACTGAAATGAAGTCACTTGTTGGTGTCTGCACTTGCTCAACATTGCTGGGTGCCACTGATGGACTGCTTCTACTGAAATGATGTCACTTGTTGGTGTCTGCACCTGTTCAACATTGCTGGGTGCCACTAATGGAACCGTTTCTGCTGAGTGATGTCACTTGTTGCTGTCTGCACCTGTTCAACATTGCTAGGTGCCACTGATGAACTGCTTCTACTGAGATAATGTCACTTGTTGGTGTCTGCACCTGCTCAACATTACTGGGTGCCACTGATGGACTGCTTGTACTGAAATAATGTCACTTGTTGGTTTCTGCACCTGTTCAACATTGCTGAGTGCCACTGATGGACTGCTTCTACTGAAATGAAGTCACTTGTTGGTGTCTGCACTTGTTCAACATTGCTGGGTGCTACTAATGGAACTGCTTCTGCTGAGAAATGTGACTTGTTGCTGTCTGCACCTGTTCAACATTGCTAGGTGCCACTGATGAACTGCTTCTACTGAGATAATGTCACTTGTTGCCGGCCGAAGTGGCCGCGCGGTTCTGGCGCTGCAGTCTGGAACCGCGAGACCGCTACGGTCGCAGGTTCGAATCCTGCCTCGGGCATGGATGTGTGTGATGTCCTTAGGTTAGTTAGGTTTAACTAGTTCTAAGTTCTAGGGGACTAATGACCTCAGCAGTTGAGTCCCATAGTGCTCAGAGCCATTTTTTTGTCACTTGTTGGTGTCTGCACCTGCTCAACATTACTGGGTGCCACTGATGAACTGCTTCTACTGAAATAATGTCACTTGTTGCTGTCTGCACCTGCTCAACATTGCTGGGTGCCACTGATGGACTGCTTCTACTCAAATGATGTTGCTTCTTGCTGTCTGCACCTGTTCAACATTACTGGGTGCCACAGATGGAACTGCTTTTACTAAAATGATGTCACTTGTTGGTGTTTGCACCTGTTGACCATTGCTGGGTGCTGCTGCTGGAAATATCAACTATTTGTTTTTTTTTTAATAATTAAAAGTATTTTATGTGAACATTTGTATAAACTGATTTTTTGTGTATTGTATAAACTATTATGTAAAGCCACATGTATGAAAGAATTTGTATTGCCTACTGTATTTTATATATTAGGTTATTGAAAGGTCAGTGCAAAGCCAAAATTTTATCTAATTATGTGATATTTACGTATTAATATTATCTTTTATTTTTGTCTGTATTTTTTGACGAATTTGGTGGTATTTTCACCACCAATGCTGGCAAAAATACCATCAAATTCTAGCCCTTGGAGGAAGGGCATATGAAAGGTGGCTACACTGAGCCACAGCGCCAGAGAGTTTTGTTTCGCCGCCTCCACTGGCAGTGATTATTGAGAAGTAGCGGAGGGCAGTGCTTGTTGAGAACTCGTGGTAGTTAGAGTGCTTGCTGAGATGTCGTAGTGAAGAGTGCTTGTCGAGAGGTCGTGGTGGAGAGTTCTTGTTGAGATGTGGTAGTAGCGAGTCGGTGTGGAGATATATTGTAATGATTAGAGTGCTTTCCGTCAATATATGAAGGTAAAAGAAAAAAAAAATTCCTTTTCTTTTTATTATCTCAATGTCTTAAATAGTGCGTCATTACAGGTTCAGTCAACAAAGCATCTGCCTTGTGTTCTTGTATTAGAGTGTAATTCTGCTTTCCTTACGCAATTATAGTATTTCTATTTTTTAATTACTTCAGTATAAATGATATTTAAAATTTATTGTCTTATTGAAGAAGAACCGTGCCAGATGTGTACGTTGAATCATACTTCCACACACAGAACAGTTATACTTGTGCTTTGGTTTCGTAGGTTTTATAGTTTCTGGGGACTTAATTAATTAATTGTGTTAACGGAAATTTTCTTTCATTCTTTGTTCTTGTTCTATGCAGTCAGATTGCGTAGTAATACTAGTCAGGGCCAACCGTTTACGAGACTGCGTAGCCGAACAGACAGCTACTAAATCAAAAAAATAAAAACTGATTTTCAAATTTAATAATTAGGCCCCCATGCAACAGATAGTTCCAAAAAGGTGCCCAGGTATGTGTTTATTCCGACCATCTACTAGACCACCTCCACCTTCCCCTCTCTCTGTCCATCTCCTCCTCCCCTCTACCTGTGTTCATCTCCTCTCCCCCCACCCCACCACCCCGCCCCACCCATCTCTGTCTGTCCACCATCTCCTCCCCTTTTTCTGTCCACGCTATCAGCCCTCCCCAGTAGGAGGCTGGTGGTTCTTACCCCTTTCCAGATCGTAATTAATGTGTGTACCAGATTTGGTCGAAATCGTTCCAGCAGTTTAGAATGAGCTTCTTACCGCGGCTCCGCCCGCTTACGCCCATGTCAGATACATTCCACGTGCATTTAACATACTTCAAACGAATTTGTACACGTATTTCACCTGTATCTCTTCCGAATTTTTTCTGCGCTTTAATTTTTAGTTATCTCATTGTTTACGACGTCCTTTCACCTGAACTATGTATCGCACAATCACATAATTTTGCAGGTACATGCAGTTGTACATGCGGTTACTATCTGTGACCTATCTTGTCCGCAGAGTTATTAGGGTTCTAGTTGCAGCGACTTTGACTATTAATCAACACGTCCTCGGTCCTGGGGTAGAATCCCGCCACTACTTAAATTCTGAATAAAAGTCATCAACAATGGCGACCAAAAACTTCCGGCATGAGAAGTCACCCTCGTTCTGCCAATGGCCTTCTTGAAGAGGGCGCAGGAGTGGACAGAAGTTCAGGGCACTCTCTTGCCCTTGGGGTGGAGAACGGCCCCTAAAAGGCGGAAGAAACAGCAACGGTCACTGACATAAGGGTGCAAAAGGCAATGCAAACCACTGAATTATGAACACATCCACAGTATATGCAACCTGTAATTGAAAGAGTCTTATGGTAATCTCTCCGGCGGTAAAAGACCCAATCCGGCTGCTGTGGCCGAGAGGTTCTGGGCGCTTCAGTCCAGGACCGCGCTGCTGCTACGGTTGCAGGTTCGAATCCTGCCTCGGGCATGGATGTGTGTGACGTCCTTAGGTTAGTTAGGTTTCAGTAGTTCTAAGTTCTAGGGGACTGATGACCTCAGATGGTAAGGCACATAGTACTTAGAGCCATTTGAACCATTTGAAAAGATTCCAAAATAGTCCCCCATTCGGATCTCCTGGAGGGGACCGCCAAGGGAAGGTGACCATGAGAAAAATATTGAATAAATAAGGACAACTTTCTACGGATCGGAGCGTGGAATGTCAGAAAAGTGAAAGTGGCAGGGAACGTGGCAGAGAAGTGCAGAGGTTAATTTTAGATATAGTGGGGTTCAGTGAAGTGAAATGGAAATACGATAAGGATCTCTGGCTACAAGAGTGTAAAGTAATATCAGCAGCCACAGAGAAAGCTGTAACGGGAGTAATATTCGTTATGAATAAGAAGGTAGGGCAGAGAGTGTGTTGCTTTGAACAGGTCAGTGATACGTTTATTCTCATCAGAACCGACAGCAAACCAACCCAGGCAACAATTGTTGCGACATCGCGATCAGACGATGAAGAGATAGAGAAATTATGTGTGGATACTGAACAGGTAATTCAGCACCTAAAGGGAGATGAAAATTTAATATAGTGATGAGGTATTGGAATGCAGCTATAGGGAGGGACTGGAAGAAAGGGCTACATGAGAATGTGGCCTTGGTAGTAGGAAGGAGAGTGGAGAAAGGCTAACTGAGTTCTGTAGTAAATATCAGTTAGGAATAGCGAATAGCCTGTTCAAAAACCACAAGAGGAAAAGGTCGGGGAAGACTCCGGTTAGATTACATTATGGTCAGGCAGAAATTCCGAAATCAGATATTGGATTGTAAGGCGTACTCAAGTTAAAGAGACTAGTCAGGCAGAATCAGTTCGCGAAGAAGTTGGATATGGACATACTAAGGAATGAAGAAATACTTTTAAAGTTCGCTGAGGCTATAGATGCTGCGATAAAGAATAGCTCAGCGCGCAGTTCAGTTGAAGAGGAATAGACATGTCTAGAAAGTACCATCACAGAAGTTGCCAAGAAAAACTCAGGTAAAAGGAAGGTAACAGAAGAAATGATTCAGTTGATCGATGAAAGAATGAAGTACAAAAATAGGGAAATTCAGTAATACAGGAATAAACGCTGTGAAATAAAAAGGTAGTGCAGGGAAGCTAAGGCGAAATGGTTCCATGAAATATGTGAAGAAATCGAAAAAGAAGTGATTGTCGGAAGGACTGGCTCAGCATATAAACAACTCAAAACAACCTTCTGTGAAATTAAGAGCAAGGGCGGTAACATTAAGAGTGCGATGAAAATTCCACTGTTAAATGCAGGGGAGAGAGCAGATAGGTGGAAAAAGAACACTGAAGACCTCTATGACGGGAAGAACTTGTCTGATAAAGTGACAGAAGAAGGAACGGGAGTCGATAGGAAAGAGATAGGGGACCAAGTATTAGAATCAGAATTTGATAGCGCTTTGGAAGACTCATCAGGCGAAGTGGCAACAAAACTAATATTCACTTTGGTTTGCAGAGTATATGAGACTGGTGATATACCATCAGACTTTGAGGAAAACATCATCGACACAGTTCCGAAGATAGCAAGAGCTGACAAGCGCACATTGTCGTCATTTTGGTTTCTAAATTAAGAAATTCGTTAGTGTCTGTGCTAACAAGTAATACGTTCTTTCTGGAGTGGCTGCCAAATTTAATTTCCTCTGACACCTGCAAAAGATTATTAGTACAGAAAATATTTTAATGTTTTTAATTAACCTTTTGTGGTTCGCTTGCTTTCATTTTATTATAATTTACGCCCATCTCTGGTCCTTTCCTTCCTTATTTGATTTCCATTATTATCTGAAAAGATTTTATTAGTGGCTTACGTATATGAATTATAAATTCTACAGCGCTGTATTTGTTTATGTTTGGTTTTAGTTTTACCTTTCTCCATAATTTGCATTATTAGCATTTCTGCCTCTCTTTTCGAGCTATGCCCTGAACTGTTTCTGTGAGACACCTTTGACTTCTTATAAAAGTTTCCTTATCCTATAATAATCGTAACAATGGCGATCTATTAATAATATAATAATCGAATTGTCTTTCACAGACCTTTTTATAAAGTGTTTAGTATCGGAGGCATCTACAATGGATCCTCAAGGCATCTTACCTTCGTTTACTTACTTTAATACGGAGGAATTCCTTTGAATCCTCTTACATTACTTAACACTAATCATTTTCTGGGAGTGGTGTCATCTTGTTATTTCAATTATGCTTTCTGCATCTGTTCCTACTGGCAGCTCATACAGCTGATAAATGTTATTATCAACTTCTGGAGTGTTCTAAACTAACATTATTCTTTAGCAAGTGGAAGTTTCTATACATAACGTGTCTCGTCGTAATACATGAGAAGTAATCATTTCATCACTTAGTAAGCGCTGTATTCTTTTATTAAGCTAATGACACAACAATGGGTATCGTTTATTATATAAAAGTGGAAGGGCAGAGGAATTATTTGTGTTTCCATGGGGGCAATGGCGACCACTTCCTTTCACAAGCTAGTTAAGTCTGTTTCTCTCTTGTAAACGCTTCAGCGAGGGCTGTGATGTATTTTCACGACCCATCCGCTGGAGCTACACAAAAAAAGGTGAACTGGGAACAGTGTACTAAGCTGGGCGACTAACTCCCGCTAAAACCCTTTACCTACCTTATGGCCAGCTGCCTCAAGCTAAAAGGAAAAAAAGAAAATGCTTCACCCTCGCTTCGCTGTCTCTCGAAAGCTTTTTCCAACCTCGAGTATTGACAACTAAAACTGCTGAAAACTTGGTTTCTCGGACTGAAATTGATATAAATGGATGAACAAAAGTGTTCCTCTCATATTCCTTTTCCTCTAATAGAAAATCTCTTGGATCTTCTAAGTGTACAAAATTAAGTGTTGTAGTGTCATTGTCGCTTCTGCTACAATGTGCTTTTGCTACAAAGCTGTGCTACTCACAGTGCTGTTTCACGGGAATTGTTTTGAGGGTCTGGTGCTGATGGTGACCTTATTTCAACAACTTCACGCCGATTTTGCTGCTTTACATCATCACTGGGTTGCCAGTCAGGAGCTGACGGTTGCAGTCGTCTGTTTTGAAAACTGGGAGGAGAATTATTATGACTGTTACTCTGAGTAGATATTGCTCACCCTTGATTTGCATTGCCATAACTATTAGATGGCAAGTCACATTTATTGTTGTAGCTATCTGGTGGATGGTTACCACCATTGTCAAAAATATACTGATTTGCATGGTTACATGCATGTTCTGGGGAGCGTTGTTTCCCTGGAAACTGTCCTGTTATAATTGTTTCTTCTATTACCCTTGTTTCTAAAAATTTTCTCACAATTTCTCTACTAGCAATACGAAATATTTTACATTTTCGTACCTGAAGGAAGTGTTTGTAATCGAGCCTGTCGTCCCTTCTGGGTTCAAAATTGTGGGAATAGAATCTCATCGATTGGTCTGGTTGTTGCCTATCGTAATGTTAAGGTTGATGGACACTAGTGCAAATGCATTCTGAATGAGGCTGGCCTCTAATATTGTCGCCTGTACAGCCAACGGGTAACGGACCACTGATGCAATCCGACTGTTGTGTAATTTCACAATCTGTCTGCGCTCCAGTAGCAGCTGGTATTTTTTCAGTATTAAGAATTTTTCTTTCGTTCTAAAGAATTGAATCTGTCTTTGACTTTCATGTTGATGAGCACTTGCCATTCCTGTGTCTCTTTCATTTTTAAATACTCTTCCTTTTGGGAGAAGTGCACAGGGGCAGTGACATCAGAGCTTGTGTCTACATTGCTGGACAAGTCTGTAACCTTTGTCATTAGGTCGTCAGTTTTCTGAGAAATTATGCCTAACTGCTCTACAATAGAATGAACAGTTCCTTCTACAGAATCTGTTTTGGTGCTAATTTCTGTAATTTTACAGGTATTTTGATCGCATTGCTGTTTGAGAACCGTGATCAAAGTGCTGGGTACAGGATATATACGTGGACAGGGAAAAAAAAATCCCCGGATTATTCTCGGATACCCCATTTAAAAAATATACTTTTTCCCGGGCGAAAATACACTTTTCCGTGCTAAGTGACAGTAGGTTTTCCGTAGATTTTTCCTTTGGAACTGTAACACTTATCACTCCTTTGAATGGTTAACGTTTTATACACTAGCGTAGAACTTCCCGAAAAAAAAAGCGGGGGAGAGAAGTTTTGGAAAGACCTTTGATGTGCAGCAACAATACGCTGCATATTTTCGTATTACGAAAGTATAAATCCGAACTGCACAGCACGTTAGTTTCCAGAGCGTTGAAATCGAGATTGCAATGTCCTTTTGTAAGCCAGTCATATCTCATGCCACGTGATCTCGCCAGCCGATGACAGCAGATATTCAAAGCATAGGACACGTGTTATAGTCAGCCAATAGCAAGACCACTGTTGTGTAGGGCGAACACACAAAGAGGAAAAGTTAATGGTTTACATTAATATACATAGTATAGCTACAAGAAAAGCTAAGCTTTCACATATAATATTGGTCTCTAAGATTAATAAGCTAAAAGAGAAGCTAAGCTTTCACATGTAATATTGATCTTTTTGCGTGTGTTATACTTTAAGATACATCACACAAATTTAAAATAATGACATAAATGTCTGGTCTTCTGGACTCGAAATTCTTGTAAGTGGCTGGTCCTCAAAGTGTTCAGTTTTAAACGGTGTGTGATTCAAGAAATTCATCCCACTTTTTCACACGTAACATAATTCATCTTACGTAAAAAGAAATTTACTGTGTAAGTAACGCTTTTCGAACCACTGTTCGCAATACTATTCCGAGACTGTTAGAAATAGATTCGATTTAGCAGTTACCAGAGACCGCCACAAAACAGGCATTATAGCGCGGGGGCAACTGCAGTGGTTTAAGAAGCCCGCATGTTCGTATGTAACAAGCACTAAGAGAGCTTACATTACTCCATAAAAGAAACAGGACATCAGAGGATATTCCAAAAGCATCGGAATTTCGTAAACCACACTAAAATGCATAATTCGGCTTGAACTGCACATTTGTTTTTTCCAGATTCACAATGAAGTAGGTCCCATCTGATACTTTTCGTATAAAATTCGTCATCTTATCATTAAAAAATATAGATTCCAAGTTGCCTTTTCCACAAACAATAACTTACAAAAAACCTCATCCACAATTTCAAGTCTACAGTAGCTCTGATTCAGGAGTGTATAAAATCACTTGTGATACGTGTCTCGTTTATTATATGCACTGAAGCGCCAAGGGAACTGGGTTAGCCATGCATATTCAAATACGGAGATGTGCAAACAGACAGAATATGGCGCTATTGTCGGCTATGCCTATATAACACGACAAATGTCTGGCGTAGTTGTCAGGTCAAGGCAGCACCGGAAGCCGTCGCGCACGCACCTCCACGCCGCTCCGCTCCGTCTCGCAATGCATGGACGCAAGAGAAGCAAGTTGACAGCTGCGCTCGCGCTGCTCGTCGAAGCGTTTGGGAGCACCCGCGGCCGCAAACGCCAGCCGCAACAGAAACGCAAACGGCGGGCACTGGACGCCTTCCAGTGCTGCAAGTGCCAGAAGTTTGGGCACATGGCGAGTGGTTGCACGAACGCCGCCGCGTGTCTGAAATGCGCGGCAGCCCACGACACGCGCAACTGCCCCAAACCACGAGGTACAGCCAGCAAGTGCGTGAGCTGCGGCGGTTCTCACGCTGCAAACTCACGCAGTTGCAGCTACCGCAAGGCAGCCCGCTGCCAGACCGCCGCTCCACGCCCTGCGGTGTCTGGCGCCAAGTCGGCTGCCCGCCCTGGCGAGGGGTGCGAGCCGCGCCGCCTCGAAGCCGCCACAGATCAAGCTGTGGCCGGCTTCCAAGCCGCCTTTGTGGCCGGAAGGGCCGCACTAAAGGAAGAGCTCGTAGCTGTTCATCGCCAGCTCCAGCAGCTGCGTGAAGAGCTGCGAGCTCTCAAGAAGAAGCCGCCGGTTCCTGCCGCCGCCTCCCCTGGTGGGGGTCGATGCCGTCACTCAGATATCGACCGCTCCGCCCCCTGCAGCAATGCAGGAGGTGGCGCCAATGGAGACCGATGACGTGACGCCACGGATGTCCCCCTCTGCGAAGGCAGCTGCAAACAAAGGTACTGCGGCACCGACCGACTCCTCCCATGAAGAGAAGCCTACAGCAAAGGAGAAGCCGTACCTAAAAATGCCAGACCGACACGACTTGCAGCCCTTCCTCAAGAAGATTGCGGCGTCACTACAGGACGGGTCTTACCCCTACTTGGACTACCCGTACCCCTTCACACCACCTTGTGCTAGGCCTCCCCTCCCCCAGCCTACCCTCCCCAACCGTCCGTACCGCTTCGACCACTCTAAGCTCAGGTGGCTGGATTTCATCACGAAGAAGGAGGTAGCCTTAATCAACAAATACCCCATCTTCACACCTGAAGACTGGCTCTTACTGACAGACCTAGCAGAAATACATGTGACGGGCAAACTGCCTGCCGACATATTTAGTCGTTACAGTCCCCAAACCTAAGTAGCGAAACAACGAGAGGTCATCACCAGACGGGTCGGAGCTCATTCGAAAACTACCGGCCAGCCACTTAGGCTGTTCGTTTCCCACTTCTCTTATTGTCCCTCTGACTATCCTTTACTCTTCCTAAAAAAACAAAAAAAAAAATTGCACACAAGTCAAGTCAACCGAAAACTCAAGAAACGTCAAGAATTTTCCTCCCCTACCCGTCAAGCCAGAAGGAGAAGCGCCTCCGAGCGCTAGTACTTCACTCTCAGTCGAGGACATCTTCCTCTTTAATGTGTGTGTGCGCGCGCGCTTAGTTCAAATGGTTCAAATGGCTCTGAGCACTATGGGACTTAACTTCTAAGGTCATCAGTCCCCTAGAACTTAGAACTACTTAAACCTAACTAACCTAAGGACATCACACACATCCATGCCCGAGGCAGGATTCGAACCTGCGACCGTAGCGGTCGCGCGGTTCCAGACTGTAGCGCCTTTAACCGCTTGGCCACCACGGCCGGCACGCGCGCGCAGTTGTTAGATCGCTTACTGCTGCTACAATGGCGGGTGGTCATAGCGCACGAGCGATGGGACACAGCATCTCCGAGGTAACGATGAAGGGCCCGTTTTCCCGTATGATCATTTCACGAATGTACCGTAATGTCAGGAATCCGGTAAAACATCAAATCTCCGACATCGCTGCGGCCGGAAAAAGATCTTATACGACGGCAGTTCAATAAGTAATGCAACACTTTTTTTTCTGAAACAGGGGTTGTTTTATTCAGCATTGAAATACACCAGGTTATTCCCCAATCTTTTAGCTACACAACACTATTTTTCAACGTAATCTCCATTCAATGCTACGGCCTTACGCCACCTTGAAATGAGGGCCTGTATGCCTGCACGGTACCATTCCACTGGTCGATGTCGGAGCCAACGTCGTACTGCATCAATAACTTCTTCATCATCCGCGTAGTGCCTCCCACGGATTGCGTCCTTCCTTGGACCAAACATATGGAAATCCGACGGTGCGAGATCGGGGCTGTAGGGTGCATGAGGAAGAACAGTTCACTGAAGTTTTGTGAGCTCCTCTCGGGTGCGAAGACTTGTGTGAGGTCTTGCGTTGTCATGAAGAAGGAGAAGTTCGTTCAGATTTTCGTGCCTACGAACACGCTGAAGTCGTTTCTTCAATTTCTGAAGAGTAGCACAATACACTTCAGAGTTGATCGTTTGACCATGGGGAAGGACATCGAACAGAATAACCCCTTCAGCGTCCCAGAAGACTGTAACCATGACTTTACCGGCTGAGGGTATGGCTTTAAACTTTTTCTTGGTAGGGGAGTGGGTGTGGCGCCACTCCATTGATTGCCGTTTTGTTTCAGGTTCGAAGTGATGAACCCATGTTTCATCGCCTGTAACAATCTTTGACAAGAAATTGTCACCCTCAGCCACATGGCGAGCAAGCAATTCCGCACAGATGGTTCTCCTTTGCTCTTTATGGTGTTCGGTTAGACAACGAGGGACCCAGCGGGAATAAACCTTTGAATATCCCAACTGGTGAACAATTGTGACAGCACTACCAACAGAGATGTCAAGTTGAGCACTGAGTTGTTTGATGGTGATCCGTCGATCATCTCGAACGAGTGTGTTCGCACGCTCCGCCATTGCAGGAGTCACAGCTGTGCACGGCCGGCCCGCACGCGGGAGATCAGACAGTCTTGCTTGACCTTGCGGCGATGATGACACACGCTTTGCCCAACGACTCACCGTGCTGTTGTCCACTGCCAGATCACCGTAGACATTCTGCAAGCGCCTATGAATATCTGAGATGCCCTGGTTTTCCGCCAAAAGAAACTCGATCACTGCCCGTTGTTTGCAACGCACATCCGTTACAGACGCCATTTTAACAGCTCCGTACAGCGCTGCCACCTGTCGTAAGTCAATGAAACTATACGAGACGAAGCGGGAATGTTTGAAAATATTCCACAAGAAATTTCCGGTTTTTTCAACCAAAATTGGCCGAGAAAAAAAATGTGTTGCATTACTTATTGAACTGCCCTCGTAAGAACGGGACCAGCGACGACTGAGCAACCCTTCCGCAACTTGCTGCAGATTTCGGTGCTGGGACATCAACAAGTGTCAGTGTGTACCGTTGATGACTGCACGACACAAAGCTTTACGCCACGCCTGGGCCCGTCAACACCGATGTTGGCCTGTTGATGACTGGAAGCATGTTGCTTGGTCGGACGAGTCTCGTTGCAGATTGTATCTAGCGGATGATTTGTAGACGTCATGAATCCAGGGACCCCGCAAGTCTGCAGGGGACTGTTTAAGCTGATGCACGCTCTGTAATGACGTGGGGCGTGTGCAGTTGGAGTGATTTCAGCACCTGCATCCATTCATATCTATTGTGAATTCCGACGGATTTGGACAGTTCCAGCAGGACAATGCGACACCTCACACGTCCTTAATTGCTACAGAGTGGCTTCAGGAACACTCTATGAGTTTAAACTATTCCGGTGGCCAATAAAGTCCCCAGACATAAGCATTATTGAGCATATCTGGGATGCCTTGCAACGTGTTGTTCAGGAGAGATCTCGTATTATTAAGGATTTATGAACAGCCCTGCAGGATTCATGGTGTCATTTCCTTCCAGCACTACTTCAGACATTAGTCGATTCCATGACTCGTCGTGTTGCTTCACTTCTGCATGCTTGCGGGGGCCATGCACAATTTTAGGCAGGTGTACCAGTTTCTTTGGCTCTTCAGTGTATGACAAACTGGAAGGTCTTTTAGTGTCAGGTACAAAGAGCATTTGTTGGGAAAAAGGGGCACTAATGTACACAATTCCACTTTTTCTGATCATCTGCTACTTTCCGGACATAAACCGAAACGCGTTGAAGAAATTTCCATTTTGCATAGAGAAAGGAAAGGTCATAGGCTCGATGTACTCGAAGAGCTAGAGATTTTCAAGCATATTTCTAAGAAAGAAGGCCTCGTCCTCAACAAACAGTTACAATTACGTAACAAAAATGTTTCCAATTGTTTCAGTCCACTGCTCGGGGAATTTTGATTCCTCAATTTTTTACTATATTTTTCCTGCTTCTGGTTTCGAAACATTATTTTCTTCTAATCTCATAGATATGTGATGCTAAAGTTACCTTCATGCAAATATTTTCTGGATTCTACAGCTGTTTGTAAAATTTTTTTCTATGCCTTTCTGCCCTTTACGTGATAATAGTTTCTGTAAATCCCAACAGATGGCTCTATTATACTTAATCTGCTTGACTACTGCGTTATATCAAATAGACATTAAGCTCTCTTTATATTTTGTTTTTTAAAATTGACTGTCTTTCTTCAGTTATTTTTGTTATAATGTTTCAAATGGGCACTGTCCGGTCCTGATAGGCGGCGCAACTCGTTTTCTTGGCACCAATGTAAGCCACTGGGCTGATCAGTCTGATGTTCCCGTTGCACAGGCTACAATGTTTTCTTTTACTTTTGACTTGAGCTTAGCTGCCCCATATTGTAGCATTTCCTGATGCAAAGACCCATAAATAAAGTGCGACCGACTATTAATATGACGATAAATGTAGAATACCTTGTGGAATTTAAGCATCTCCGTGAGAACTCGATAACATAGTTATACAGATTGTATTAAGCTACGGTAAAGAGATAATTATTCCATTTTGGACATTGGAAGAAAGATAGATGTATGTCGGATTGAGCGGAGGTTGTTGGAAGCCGCCATTGAGGCAGTAATCTATGTTTTATGCTATTGAAGAAAATGAATAGATATAAAAGCACAAAACCAACGTGTGTAGAGTTCATAACCGTCAATCATTTCAAAGGAAATATCCCGTGATTATAAAGACGGAAGTCGTTCGGAGGTGTTGAGTGGTTTGATGGTGCGAACCTGCAGGTTTACACGGTTTCGGGATTCATCGAGAATATTTCTCCGAAGACCTAAATAATTTCACGAACTAAAGTTGGACGACAAATTCCACACACATGACACAGCATAGCACTTGGTTGTAGCGATCGATTTCCGTAGAGCGACAAATCATCTTTAGCGATTTCAGATGGAGAAGTTCAAGCAAGGAGATTCTCAACGAGATTTGCTGCTGCGAAACGCATATGGTATTACCGTATTCTTTAGCTTACGGAGAACACTAAGCAATATAGACTTCATAACCACCGCAAACATAATTAAAAGGACTTATATGAAAGGAGTAAACAGTGAAAAGGAATCGCTAAACCAAACCATAAATAAAAATCAATTAATAGTAGTACGCAATCACATCAATAAAGCGCTCGTTAAATAATAGAGAGAATAAAAATAAGAACTTTAAAAAATACCGACTATTGCTTTTTAGGAATGTAATTTTACATAAGTAACCTTTAGGTGTCGTGAAAATTATAACCTTGGTTAACGTGTTTTTTGTTATACCTGATTTTCTATATATTATTTTATAGGATTTAGCAACTGTTCATTCTGATGAAGACACGCACAATAGGTGTCGAACCCTAGGTCAATGACCCTAATGTTTATGTGCAACCAGATGGCTGTTTCATCTTATATTGAAACTAGGATACGGTTACTGAACAACAGCCATGTTAAAAATTACATTATTAGTTTGTACTTGTTCTTTTAGAAGTAAAATGTGACCAGATTTTTCCCTTTATTGAATTGTGGAGTGCAATGGTCGCTCTATTTTCAAACGATGAACAGTAAACTCAAAGATGACTTTGCATCCAATTTCTCATAAATGAAGAGTGTTTTGCCAACTACTTATCTTGCGAATCGTAATATTATCTCTTTGATGATAATCAGTGTGTGAGTTGAGAGCTAACTATCTACTGTTATTTTCGTAATACAAATTAAAAATATACCGCATATTTTGTTGTGTTTTATTTGTCTAAATCTTTAAAATTCTGCAATGTTGACAAACATTAAAATTATCACGAAGTCTTCTTCTGAGAACAGTAGTAAACGACAAGAACTCCTGAAAATATATATTAAGCAAACCACTGGTTTTACAAATAGAAAATAAAATGATTGTCTTAGAGACCCCCCCCCCCCCACCACTCCCATAGTAACTGTGTTCCTGTCAACGCCCATGGTAGTTACAGGGTTAAGGCATGAAACCAAGGTGTTGTTCCACGTATAGTCAAGCTAGTTAAATGTGGTTACATATCATGTAAAATTTCCAAGCTTTCGTTCTGTTTTTGGAACTTTTTTATGTTATATAGATCGTTTTTGTCCTATGTAAAGATTACATTCTTCATTCTTGAAGACATTGTGAGGCATAGCACGCCCGAGCAGTGCACGCTGTCCTTCGGTCCAGTCAGAGAATCAGCTGCGAGACGGAAGGATTGAAACTTGCTTCGCTCTCCCTGCCGTGAAGTCCCAGCCGTAACATTCCGAGACTTCATGTCTCGTCGAGTGGCCATGAAAAGTAAGGCTAGCATAAGCTCACAAAATACGTATTTAATAACACCTGTAAAGAAGTAGTTAAAGTTTATCATTTACAATACTGTCACACGTGTTTTGTAGTATCACTATTTATGTGTGTTCTGTCCTATGTGCTGTATAACCCAGCTTCTACTGGGCATTTTGGTATTCCTTTTCGGCTAATGATAGTCTCGACACTTTTGCACCACGATTTTTTAAGTAAATAAATATTCCTGGCGATGTACGTGCCAGTCTATTTTATTTACATTTTGATTTGTAGGCACCCATGGTGCTCGCTGTTCCGGGAGACTGTTTGGAATGTCAGTTGTTGGACACAACACAGACACAGTCTGACCCAGTTTCCAATACCATACACATTTTACCACACGCAATTGCTCATCTCTCAGGTCTGACTGAAATATCTTATTATTTATTTAAACAGTTATTTTGCGGACGTCTTTCTGTTCAATTTAAAAGTTATGTTTCGCTCGCAGAGCGTTCGTGACTCACTGACAAAATCACTAGACTGTTTCACCAGTTCACTTACATGTTTTTCGCTCATACATACAGGGTACTTTGTGCACACAAAAATCAAGTAAATGTTCTTTCTATATGATACGTGATCCTCATTCATACTCAAATATTATTTTCCTGTCGGTATCGTTCTTCTACTCATTTACATTTTATGACGTTCTGACAGTTTGATGCATTCATACGAAAGGTTTGCTTACAAATGGTTTTTTAAAAAAAATAAATAACGTTCTTTGCTCAATATTGGATCGGTTGATCATACCGTACTACGTAATGCTGTGTATGCTGTACATTTTCTGTAGTATTCAACACAGATTCACTCTTTGACTTTAGTTCTTTTCACCTTTCTGCATATAACGAGGACCTATATCCATATAGTTCCTTTCTTCACAGTGAGAGACAAACTCGCGAGCAAGGATAGATCGCGACCTTACTATGCACAACATCCCAAAAAATCAAATGGACAAAATACGTCCCGATATTCGTAAGTTACGTTCGTTTCTGACTTGAAGAAGTGCCCGGAGGTCTTCGCTGCATGCATTTAAACGTAACTGGTACATTGTCTTGTAACTGATCGTCAACTTTCATGACATATTTTGATACACAAATATAACCGTGGGTTCTGCACATTAGAAATGAGACAAAAAATGAATATTTCCATAGAAATAACACTAATTACTACACGAACATACTAAATAGGTATTAAACCCTTCCAGCATTTTGTCTCCGGCATAACTCTCCTTCATCACGGCACATTATAGGCAGCACAGTGTGTCTGGTATCCATAAACTTGCATAAAATAGGTGTAGCCTTTGAGAATACGTCTTGATAATCATTCAGGAACATAGAAGGTTCTCGCTGCTGTGGCAAACTCAGGTAGTCAGATTTCGTTTGGTAATGGTACGTGGCCACTCACTTTTTTTTATTTTTACGTCGCAATAACTCTCCTCAGATTGGTTATAGCTTATAAACAAAATATTCGGTCTGGTTTATTTTACCCCAATGTCTTGAAAATACGAGTATTTGCCACGTATGTCAATAGTCTTAACTATTTCCAGTGCTCTCTCTTCTCCTTTATCTACCAGACAACAAAGTTCACGTGAGAGGTCGATCCTTGAGGCCCACTCGCGCAAAAAATCCCAGTCCAATATGAAAAGCAACAAGTTATTTACAAACAGAAAATTGCATCTGATAGGCTTCTTTTCGGCTTGCACCTGGTGCTTAATTAACTGATTTTTGGCACCGATAGATCCTATCACGTTACAGTTCTTCACAGGAAATATAATTTTCTGACCTGATTAACCTGTTTGAAGAATTCACTATCCATCACAGAAACTGACGCTCTTGTGAAATCACCAATTGCACATTAATAGCGTTAAAACTGCCATTTATCGCAGCTTCGGTCACTTCAGTGCCCTGCCTTTTACGAGTACGGGGTTCCTCTAACAGGTCTTGCCTGAGGTCACACTCGTTATTGTACTTAGCATATTTAACACATTGTATTGCGTGCTTTCTCACTGCTCCGCGACCATCTGCTGAAGGCTAACATTGGCTGTGCGTAGTCTGACGCTGTGAAGGTATGGCTTGATTACCGTCAGTTACCTTCACAATGAGTGCACACTGTGCGTCTGTGGTTGATTTGGCTGTATGTTCCGTTGCGAAGGGGGCCATCGTAATCTACATGTACATCAACTCCGTAAGCCACCTAATGGTGTGTGGCGAAGGGTACTTTCGGTACCGCTATCTAATCCCTCCAACCCTGTTCCACGCGCGAATAGTGCGTGGGAAGAATGATTGTCGGTAAGCCTCTGTATTGGCTCTAATTTCTCGAATTTTCTCTTCGTGGTCAATATGCGAGATGTATGTGGGGGGAAGTAATATGTTGTCTGACTCCTCCTGAAAAGTGCTGTCCCGAAATTTCAATAGTAAATCTCTCCGTGATGCACAACGCCTCTCTTCTAACGTCTGTCAGTAGAGTTTGTTTAGCATCTCCGTAACGCTCTCTCGTCAGCTAAACGATGACGCGACGAAACGCGCCTTTCTTCGTTGGATCTTCACTATCTCCTCTATCAGTCCTACCTCTTAGGGATCCCAGATAGATAAACAATATTCAAGAATCGGGTGAACAAGCGCCTTATAAGCTACTTCTTTCGTGGATGAGTTACATTTCCTTAAGATTCTTGCGATGAATCTGACTCTTGTATCTGCTTTTCCCACTATCTGTTTTATAGTCATTCCACTTAAGGTCACTCTGGATAGTTACGCCTAGATATTTTACGGCTGACGCTGTCTCCAAATGTCAGCAATAGTGTAGCTGTAGAGTAATTGATTTCTTCTCCTATGTATGCGCAATATGTTACATTTATTTACGTTCAGGGTCAACTGCCAGAGTGCATCATTCATCAATTCTCTGCAGGTCGTTCTGCAAATTCATACTATCGTCTGGCGTTGCTACTTTGGTATAGACATCTGCATCACCTGCGAATAGCCTTACAGAGCATCCGACGCTTTCTGCTAGATCATTTACATATATTGTAAACAGCAACGGTCCTATCACACTTCCCTGTGGTACTCCGGATATTACCTTTATATCTGTTGATTTAGTTCCGTTAAGAGCAACGTGTTGAGTTCTATCTGCAAGAAAGTGTTGAATCCAATCGCAGGTCTACTCCGATACTCCGTAAGCTCGTATTTTTTTTTTCATTAAAGGACAATGCGGGACGGTATCAAACGCCCTACTGAAATCAAGGAACACAACATCAACCTGAGCGCCGTTGTCCACTGCGCTGTGGATCTAATGGAGGAACAGAGCGAGCTGAGTTTCGCAGGATTTCTGTTTGCGGAATTCATGTTGATTCTTATAGAGGAGATGTTCATTTTCCAAGAACGTCATAATTCTTGAACATTAACGCGTTCCATAATTCTACAACAGACTGACGTCAACGATATAGGTCTATAATTGTGTGGATCTGTCTTATGGCCTTTCTTAAAAACGGAAATGACATGAGGTTTTTTCCAGTCGTTAGGTACCTTTCGTTGCTCAAGCGATCTACGATAAATTACTGCTAGAAGGGGAGCAAGTTCTTTCGCATATCTTTATAGAATCTAATAGGTATTTCAGCTGGTCTTGAAGCCTTTCCACTACTAAGCGATTGTAGCTGCTTTTCAATTCCGCGATCGCTTATCTCAATATCTGCCATTTAGACGTTCGTTCGCACAACGATTGAAAGCAGGTAGTGTTACGATCTTCCGCGGTGAAACAACTTCGGAAGACCGAATTCAGTATTTCGGGCTTCTCTCTGTTATCTTCCGTTTCGGTGCCGGTGTGGTCGCTGAGAAAATGAATAGATGATTTTTGATCCACTGTATTAGTACGTAGGAAAAGCCAAGGATAACCGTTGTAAGCGCCACTTACTGATTTTACATACGACCAAAATCTCTTAGGGTTTTTTCTCAGGTCAGTCGACAACGTCTTACTTTCAAAATCATTGAACGCATCTCTCATTGCTCTCCTTACGCTCATTTTCGCTTCGTTCACCTTTTGTTTGTCAGCTAGGTTTTTACTTCTCTTGAGTCTGAGATGAAGTGGTCTTTGTTTACGTAGCACTTCTCTAACACAGCTTTTAAACCATGGTGGATCTTTCCCATCCCTTAAAACTGTACTCGTAACATACTTGTCCAGGGCATATTGTACGATGCCTTTGGATTTTTTCCATTTGTTCTCTACATCTTCGTCCTCATCACCAAATATTTGATGCTGACTGCTAAGACATTCTGAAATTTGTATCCTGTCACCCTTGCTGAGCAAATATGTCTTCCTACCTTTCTTAACATTCCTTGTAGGACCCGTCGTCATAGATTCTGTCACAACCTTATGATCACTTCCTCTACGTTAACTGATTCGATAAGTTCAGTTGTGTTCGTTGCCAGGAGGTCTAAGTCGTTACCCTCACGATTTGGTTCTCTAATTATCTGTTCAAGGTAATTTTCGGACAAAACGTCCAGAACAATGCCACACGATTCCCTGTCTCTGGCACCAATTTTGATGGCATAGCACTCCCAATCTATACTTGGCAAGTTGAAATCACCCGCTATTACAACGGCATGAGCAGGAAAATTACTGATGATATTTTGCAAGTTCTGTCTGAGGCGCTCTACAACTACAGATCCCGACCCAGGTGGTCTATAAAAGCATCCGATCACCATTTTTGACCGTTTTTCATTACTCAATTTCACCCAGATTAATTCACATTCGGAAGCCGTAATAACCTCGCTAGATTTTATCGAATTTTTTACTGCAACACGCCGCCACCATTGCCTACTAACCTATCCTTACGATAAACATTTAAGTCTGAATTTAGGATTTCGTTGTTGTTGACGTATGGCTTCAACCATCATTCTGTTCCCAACACTTGCTCTGCATTATAACCTTCAGTAAGTGATGCTAATTCTGGGGCCTCTCTTTGGATGCTCCAACAGTTTACTCACATCATATTAATCTTTTCTGTCTCTGATCTGCGAGGGCCAAGATTCTATGAGGTCGCTGTGGCTGATTTAACAGGCAAATCGTCTTTGCTCCCAGGTTAATCGCAGTCAAAGTCCACTAATCTTAATATCGTACTAGCCAGGAAAGGGCGTTACTTTTACACAACGAAAGAATATTATTTCAAACTTTATCATAATACATGTATTTTCAAACACAAACTAAGAAATTATTAATTGCTACCAACCTTGAGAGATATACATCGAGCAAAATGTTAGTGCGTCCATTCAGTTCAGCGGTACTAGCCAGATAAAAAAACTTGCTATCTAGTTTTTGTAGTGGTTTTGTCTTTTTCTGTGAGATCTCTCTCTCTCTCTCTCTCTCTCTCTCTCTCACACACACACACACACACACACACGCTACTCAATATTACGTCTTTGGTTCAATTAACCCTTCGAATTAGATAGAAACAATTCTTAACGTACATTTAATGTCTTTACTAAAATCATTTCCGGAGACGGTACACTGCTAAAGTTAATTTGTAAGTAGGCTGTTTAGGTTTTTATGTTGGTAATGCCACGTAGCGCTCTGTATGAAGATCACTGACTGTGCTGTGTGCAGTCTGTGGCTGGTTGGCATTGTTGCAATATTCGCTATTGTAGTGTTGGGCAGTTGGATGTGAACAGCACGTAGCGTTGTGCAGTTGAAGGTTAGCCGCTGGCAGTGGTGGATGTGTGGAGAGAGCTGGCAGAGTTTTGAGAGTGGACGATCTGGACGTGTGTCCGTCAGAAAAAGGAAATTTGAAAGACTGGATGTCACGAACTGATATATATGACTTTTGAACACTGTTAAGGTAAATACATTGTTCGTTATCCATCAAAATCTTTCATTTGTTAACTATATCTATCATTAGTTAGTGCCTTCAGTAGTTAGAATCTTTTATTTAGCTGGCAGTATTGGCACTGGTTGTATTGCAGTAGTTTGAGTAACGAAGATTTTTGTGAGGAAAGTGATTCATGTAAGGTATAGGTTATTGTTAGTCAGGGCCATTCTTTTGTAGGGATTATTGAAAGTCAAATTGCGTTGCGCCAAAAAAAAAAAAAAAAAAAAAAAAAAAAAAAAAAAAGTAAAGTGTCAGTTTAGTGTTGATCAGAATAAGGAAAGAGAGAAATGTCTGAGCACGTTCTGTTTTGCTCAGATGTTTGAAAATCAAATAATGTAGAGGTTTTCTAGCACTGCCATTTATAAATTTTTCTAAGGGGAGACGTTTAAAATTTAGTCCATGCTGAGGTTTCTTATCTGAGTCGCCTAGCTTCAGCCAGAGGCTTAACTTGATAATGAGCATATCAAGGCCATTAGAACTGCGTCTCTCCCAGGAAAGAAGGGAATTGCATTGTTTAGCCGGCCGAAGTGGCCGTGCGGTTAAAGGCGCTGCAGTCTGGAACCGCAAGACCTCTACGGTCGCAGGTTCGAATCCTGCCTCGGGCATGGATGTTTGTGATGTCCTTAGGTTAGTTAGATTTAACTAGTTCTAAGTTCTAGGGGACTAATGACCTCATCAGTTGAGTCCCATAGTGCTCAGAGCCATTTGAACCATTTTTTGCATTGTTTATTGGAAAGGGTAACTTCTTCAGGAAGTTCATTTGAAACTTCGCCCAACTCTCCGTCGCCTTAATACACCTTCATCATAAGGGAGAGCAGTATCGCTGGTCCAATACTCAGCAGTCGGCTTTTGATACATTCAAGCAGGCTCTCAGTAATGCCCCCGGTTCTCCAGACTGGTGTCTCCAGTTCTGGAATTTCTGCAGTCCTGTTGCAAAAAAATAATGGACACCCTCCGCTGATCACATATGCATCGAGGGCTTTCTTCCTTGGCAGTAGTTAAATACTTTCTATACGAGTTGGAAGCATTGGCAGTATTATTTTCCTCGAAAAATTTAAGTCCTATTTAGAGTATAGATAGTTCTTATTAGTGATAGACTGGGTACTGGCTAGGCCCTATAACCCTATAAGGCTGACATGATAGCTAACAGAGCAGTTCGAATTTCCACAAAACACGTAAAAGGTTCTGGCATCAGCTGGCCAATGAAGTGAATCGTATTGCAGCGGCGCCTTCCATTTTTCCTACAAAAAAGTTTCACTCACTTAAGCTTATCCATTACGGATATTTTAGAACCCGTGACTTTTAGTTGAATGTAAATACATAAAAATGCAACCGGTCACTTTTTTGAATATTATTTATTATTCCATGAACCGGTTTTCGAACCTCTTGAGGTTCATCTTAAGATGGTTTTCTGGAAGTTATATCATTATTTCTAACATAATGCGGGGTGCTGGCTCGCGACAGTATGGGTAGCTTTTTTCGTTAGTGTCTATCTGCCTGCTTCCGTTTTGATGGCCAATTGGTACATCCCTCCACACACTTTATTTATTTAAACTGTGACAGCGAGACTTTGCCAGCATCCATCATGTGCTATACAACTGTTGCTTGTAACAAAGCTTTATGCTTTATATTAGAATCAACAATGTAACATCCAGAAAACCTGAAAAGGTTCGAAAACCGGCTCACGGAATAATAAATAATATTCAAATAAGTGACTGGTTGCAGTTTTATGTATTTACATGTTTCACTCACTTTGCAGTGATCTTCTTCTGCAGCTTTCTCTGAAGCTACGACCGTGTTCCCTAGGTCACATACGGTGTAGCGAGAACTAGCCACACTAAATGTACTGAACAAGAGCATCAGATTTTTCCCAGTTCATTTATTTATTAGTTCCATCCCACTGTAGCATGTTACCTATAACGTAAACACAAGCTGTAATGGTTCTTACAGAAGAAATTATGCAATATTCATTGATACTAAATTTTATCCTACACAATACTACCTTCCATCACGTAACTATTTCTATTATTAATAATAATAAAAACAATTATAATTATAATAGTCATTAAATACTATTTCCACTATGAGCAAAAGCTACACTTAGTACCAAATCTATATGCACTACTGTTATGATAACTTCAGTTTTTGTCTCCCATATTCCGCATATCAGCCTGCCCCGCCGGTTCCTTGGGTGCTTGAACGGCATTGTGATTATATCTGCCTCTTTCATTGTTTGCTGCTTCTCTGGTTGTAGTGAAGGATTCCTTTGTTCCAAGCGAGCATCGATGTTACCGATGGTGAGCGCAGCCAGACGCCAGTCCAGGTCACGCCGGTTCTGGTTCCTTGGGTGACGAGACACGGCCCACGGCTGCATTTCTCTCTGGTGGTGTTACGATGGCTGCCCTTACTGTGTTGGCAGTTCCTCTTCCGCAGCTGTTGACTCATCTGCCTTCGCTGCGTTGCTTCTCGATCTTCTGCCGCAACCACTCGTAGCGCAGTAGACGGGGGTTGGTTGATAACTCGCTGCCCAGACCTTTCTTGAAATACTGTCAGCAATGTTGACCAAATCTGCCATTGATTCGTAACGCAGTACCTCCTTGACATGGAGTCTTCCGTTCCGATTCAGTTGCTGCCGATCTATATTTGGCTAAAAACGATAGGGGCGCATCGCTCTTCCGGCATCAATTTATCTTTCCTGCCATAGATGGATGATCCGAATGGGAATGAAGCATCTTCTTAACTGGTCGTGGGCCCTACGCCGCCTACTGGCACTGAAGACAGGGCTCCGAGTGTGTCTGTGGTTCACAATGTACGCCAGAACACACTATCTGGTGTATGCCGGTGTAGCTGATATGATTGGCTAATGTTGAGGGGTGTTGTACAAACCCCACCCAACCTCCTTAAACTGGATCTGGAGGGAAAAAAACATGACAGAGTGTAAACTTGTTTTGGGAATGTCATAGAAACCTAACTGTGAAAGAAACTTAGTTATTCATGTATGATATCAACAAAATGCTTTTCAGATGGTAACTACTCATATTTCACCTCATTTAAGGCTCTGCATTATTTTAACAATACATTGTTCCAAAAGCTGTGGCTATGGAATTGAGGCTCCATAGATGTCACAACCCATGATGGGAAAGAGAAAATGAGTTTTAATAGCAGCAAATAAAAATCTGCCATAAGCTGAAGCAGCTTGGAGATGTGTAAATATTATTGTACAGTCTCTGTACAGTGATTGTCCGCCTGCTTAGCTGGGTGGTAACGTGCTCGCTTCCCATGCAAGCGGGCCTGGGTTCGATTACCGGCAGGGTTGGAGATTTTCTCCACTCAGGGACTGGGTGTTCGAATCCTGCCTCGGGCATGGGTGTGTGTGATGTCCTTAGGTTGGTTAGGTTTAAGTAGTTCTAGGGGACTTATGACCTAAGATGTTGAGTCCCATAGTGCTCAGAGCCATTTGAACCATTTTTTGATTGGGTGTTGTCCTATCCTCCTCATCCTTTCATCCGCATCACCTGCGCAAGTCGCCTAATCTGGCGTCGACTGAAACAAGATTTGCACTTGGCGGCCGAACTTCCCCGGATGGGGCCTCGTGGCCAACGATGCCATACGCTCATTTCAATTCATTTTGTATAGTGGTTGATGCTGTAGCAATTGCGCATTTTTATCCGCTCAATGGCCCCACAATTCTGTAATGTACGACTGTCCTCGGATTTGCGAAGAATGTCAAACGACTTTTCCACTGTAGTTCAAAAAAATGGCTCTGAGCACTATGGGACTTAACATCTGTGGTCATCAGTCCCCTAGAACTTAGAACTACTTAAACCTAACTAACCTAAGTACAGCACAAACATCCATGCCCGAGGCAGGATTCGAACCTGCGACCGTAGCGGTCACGCGGTTCCAGACTGAAGCGCCTAGAACCGCACGGCCATAAAGACCGGCCCACTGTAGTTGCACTATGTTTTAATACATTATTTCACCGTTACTCTGCCCTCAGATCATTCTCAAGCGCGGTATATGAATTGGCATAAATCACATAATTATTTACATTTTGACATCTGCAGCATGAAAGTACAGAACCATGAAAGTGCCTGTGCAGCTACATTTGAATGAAAGACGTGAACTGTTTACTACCAAGCACGAGACATGCAAGGCACACTGCCCAGCTTCTGTCCATACCAAATATCCACACGAACCAAATATTTAAGACACTTCACACTTATTGTGTATGCTTTACACGTGTAATGAACACTTGATAGTGCAACAGAATCGTAGGATAATTGTTATGATGGCTATTCTGTTATTCGGGTTCCCGGGTTCGATTCCCGGCGGGGTCGGGGATTTTCTCTGCCTCGTGATGACTGGGTGTTGTCTGATGTCCTTAGGTTAGTTAGGTTTAAGTAGTTCTGAGTTCTGGGGGACTGATGACCATAGATGTTAAGTCCCATAGTGCTCAGAGCCATTTTATTCTGTTATTCAACTTATGTATTCAATAGGAACAAGACTTCTGGTCAGGTGACTACAGGGTTATAAACACTAAATCAAATAGGGGTAATGCAGGAGTAGGTTTCATAATGAACAGGAAAATAGGAATACGGGTAAGCTACTGCAAACAGCATAGTGGACGCATTATTGTGGCCAAGATAGATACGAAGCCCACGCCTACCACAATAGTGCAAGTTTATATGCCAACTAGCTCCGCAGATGACGAAGAGATTGATGAAATGTATGATGGTATGTATTCAGATAGTGAAAGGAGACGAAAATTTAATAGTCATGGGTTACTGGAACTCGATAGTTGGAAAAGGAAGAGAAGGAAACGTAGTAGGTGAATATGGAATGGGATTAAGGAATGAAAGAGGATGCCGCCTGGTAGAATTTTGCACAGAGCATAACTTAATCATAGCTAACACTTGGTTTAAGAATCATAATAGAAGGTTGTATACATGGAAGAAGCCTGGAGATACTGGAAGGTCTCAGATAGATTATATAGTGGTAATACAGAGATTCAGGAACCAGGTTTTAAACTGTAAGACATTTCCAGGGGCAAATGTGGACTCTGACCACAATCTATTGGTTAGGAACTGTAGATTAAAACTTAAGAATTTAGTATTGGAGGGCAGCGTGGAGGGTAAAAATCGTAGACGGAGACCAAGAGATGAATACACTAAACAGATTCAGAAGGATGTAGGTTGCAGTAGGTACTGGGAGATGAAGAAGCTTGCACAGAATAGAGCAGCATGGAGAATTGCATCAAACCAGTCTCAGGACTGAAGACCACAACAACAGGAATGTGGTTCGCATCCTTGTGCAGAAGTCTTTACTTAAGTTTCCTATACATTTCACATATTATTTCCTTCAATAAGACCCAGCAAATGATTTCAGCATAGAGGTGCTGGATCAATTTAGAGGGGCGCAATTTTCGAAGATCAAGAGCTACATGATGTCTTCGTGCTTATTTGGAAGTTAAGAAGTTGCTAAATCTAACATGATCGGATAAATGTTTTACGAATTAGCGATGGGAGACATGGTGGTCATGATGACAATAAGAACAGCGGTAATTAATACTTTCGAACACGGAATACAGCTGTAGATTTATAGTCCAGTAGGTCCGTTTGTGGTCACCACGAGCAGTGAACATTTCTACTTAGTTTACAGTTTCGTGTCTATCACAGTCTTGGCAGTCCATGTGCAGTAGCACGGCGAGGCTTATCGAGAAAATGTGAGCACGTCTGCGTCATAAAAATAGTTCAGTTGTGGCTGTGGGCGCTGTTGGCACCCAGCGGTGACGATGGCGCCGTCCATCCTTCCTGGAGCCGCAGCTCTTCTGGTGGCGCTGTTCTATCCAGCTGCGGCCAACCGTAAGTGCTACCGAGCCAACCTCTGTTGTAAAAGCAGGGCGTATTAGTTATTGCACCTTTTCTAAGCGAGCTCTTAGACAGAACTGGTATTGTTAAATGCAAGCTGTAACGTCTAGTAAGAAACAAAAACAATATATTATGTAGTAACGAGAAAATTATGTGTATCATATTGTGTTATTGTATAAAATTATGTATTTTTTTTTATTATTTATTTTTGAGAATATCTGCGTCGGCGAGTAATGAAACCGCCACAGACGATAAATGTCGAACAAAGATTAAAGTAAGTAACTAGTATATAATACGTGACGAATAGCAATTTCTTTGTCTTCTTCATCTGGGAGTCGAACGAGTAAGATATCCTGTGTCGTAGTAGCGAACGCTAGTGTAGCATTCTTTTGTCGAGACTAAGCAATGTACGCCATTACGTGTGAATTCACAAAGGTCTGTAATCACTGAGATATTTAAAGGTTTTAATAGAGTTGTTTAAATGAAAACTTGTATTATTTATTGTTAAGCTTGCTTGCATATTATCCCATCCTGTTGAGACATTTTTCAGTTATATAAATATTATCTGTGGTGCTGAGCTGCGTGGAGAACGAAGAGCCGCTGCCGCGGCGTATTTAAACGACTTACAATATAGTCGAGCATACCGCAAGGAAGCGGTAAAATAATAGTAAAATAATATTATTTCTTTTAGCTCCCAGACTGGCAGCGAAGATCAGCAGATTTTATGATGTGTTGCAGATTGACGCGGGCTGCTGATAGGATATAATTTACAGTGCAAATAATTTACTGTACCTTCAGAATCTGATAGGAATCTTGCTGTGCTCCGTTCTGATCTGGCAAACTTTATAGTGACAACGTATTTTTTAATGAGAGTCTCATGTTCTTGGGCTAGTCGTGGTATGAAATAGCATTTTAACGAGAAATAAAATCCACTGCGAACTTGTGTTTTTGAACGATCACACGGACTGTAACATCAGTGCTCATAACAAAGTAATTTCAACTTTTAATCACTATGAAGTAGGGAAGATATATTGATTCTTAGCATGAGTTGCAGTTACGAAAAATCGTTCCTTAAATTGTAGGCCAGATACAGAACAGTAAGACTTCCATATATACATTTTATTCCGCTAAAGGGTAATGATGATAAAGAAAAGCAAAGCACAGCATTGCTAAAAGTATTTCACGTAACTCTTTTCGTAAATGTGTTGTTACAAAGAGAATAAATAAACCAAAGAGCAACAATTTTACAATCCGCGAGAGAGTTGTACGTGAAACTGGCGCCCAACGTGGGGCCCGAATTTGCAGTGGCCACAAATATAAAATTTTATGTATTTTTCTTTCAGTGTTGATTGTTATGTATGTGTAGATATATATGTATTTAGTGATAAATGTATGTATGTATATCATGATCAATGCTATGTATTAATGAATGTGTAAACACTCTTTCATGACAAAACGTACTACTGCAAACGAGTCTGAGAAGACGATCCTGATAGCACTGAGAAACTGTAACGACTACGTAATCCGGGGGCAGCCGAGATAAGATAAACTAAAGGTAAGACTACAGTGTAGTTGTCCTGTTTGTAGAAGTCGAGCTCCAGTGAAGTGATCTCATTTCGCTAGTGGTGTGCATATTGTGCGTAGTTTGATGTTAGTGTTTGTGACAGGACAAAGTTGATGGTAGATAGTAATTTTTAGTGTGCAGTTAGCGTAGATAAATTAACGTATTTTGTGTGCAAGGGGCAAAACTGTCAGACTTTGTGGTTTAGTAAGCAATTTATGAATATGGTTAAGTTGCGTAGTCAACGTCCGAGCAATATGGATACTGAGGAACAACAATTAGTTAGTGCAGGAAATGTGGAACCGGGTACCTCAAGTAGTACTAGTACTCTCTTTGAGGATATAACATGTGAGAATGTGGGGGCAGGGGCACAGGAAGTGGTGCCACCGCCCACTAGTCCTCAAGGGGATGTAGAGAAAGAAGTTGTACCACCACCAGAAAAGCAGGAACCAGAGAGTGGTAATCTGCCTGGTGGGTATTCGCTTCAGGCTATATTAGAGCGCGTGCTGAATTACCAGGCAGAATTTGCGCAACAGCAAGTCGAGCGAGACCGCCAGCAAGCTGAGCGAGATCGCCGGCAAGCTGAGCGGGACCAGCAACTTGTGCAATCGTTAGAAAACATGAAAAAAGAGATTGCAGATATGAAACAGAATTATGAGTCGATACCTAAGGCCGTGCAGGAGCTGACTGAACAGGTCAACAACCTGCAAGTAGCAAACACTAACAGGGTAGACGAAATAGGTGTATTAGCCAATCGAGTAGAAAAGCTAGAAATAGATTCCACGCAGCTTGTAGAGCAGAAGTGGAACGAACAAACAACTAAAATTGAAACAGAATTCAACTCATGGCTAGAAGTGAAGGAGTGTGAGATTGACAAGAACGTTAATTCCAAAGTACAAGCAGCCATAGCAAATAGAGGCTCCGAATCGTTCAGTACCGCAGTGAATAGTCAGGTACAGAACGACGTGCAAACCATCAAACAAATACTCAGTGAGGATATTCTGCAGTGGCAAGTGAATATGAACAAACGGATATCCGACCTGGAGAAGGGTTTAGCACAAAGCAGAAAACATTTGGAACAGGAACCTCTGTCGCCAACAGCCCATGGTTTCGGCAACGCACAAACTTATACGCGATACAACAATGGGGAATCTGTAGTCGATAATGCGAAGAGCTGTAGCTTCGGTTCGGAGCACACAGCATATGTCCAAGGAGCAAAACCATGTAGTTCAAAAATATTAGTGGAAGAAAGTTTAATCAAAAATAGACAATTTCAAACGTTTACTACTGAACGGAAATCAGTACACCCAGTAGTATTCATAAAAAGCTTTAAAAATATCTTGCCCAGTGTGTGGAACGAAACACAGAAAATTCAATACGTAATGTCGTACATTCAAGGTGATGCAGCGTTGTGGGTTACAGAAGTAGCAGACAGCTGCATGACATATGAACAGTTCGAAAGGGCATTTCTATCGAAATATTGGTCGCCTTGTATACAAGAGCGGCTAAGAAAAGAAGTATATAATCCCGAACCGTACTCACCTCGTCTGGGGAATTTGAGACGGTATTTTGAAAAATATATAAACAAAACACGCTACTGAAACGAGCCTATATCACCAAGAGACATAATAAGACTACTAAAATCACATTTACCCATTCATATCAAAGAGAAATTAACACACGTACCAGAAAGCGATATGGAAAACTTCCTGTCTGTTCTAGATTCTATAGACTTGATACAGGAAGACGCAAAATCAGCGTGTGATCACTCGCGGAATAATGGGTCAGGATGTAAACATGACAGAAATAGTAGTGCACAAAACCACAACCATGGAAATGGTGGTGGTGGTAACAAGCGGCAAGAACATTCGCAAAATGGTAGTAATGGTAGAAGCCAGAACGGGTATGGGCAACCAACTTATAACAAAAAGCGTCGATTTGACGACCGGTACGAATCTGGAATGTCAGGGACCAACCGCTGGAAAAATGCGCGAGGTCAGTGGCAGAGCAATTATAGTGATAGTAATCGAAATTGGCAGCAAAATCAGCGAAGAAGCCCAGAGCGACAGGGTAATGACCGGTATGACAACAATAGACCACCGCCGCAAAACGCGCCTATTGCGCAGCCGTGGCGGCCGACAAATCAGAGTGTACATATAGTGGAGGTCGCAGACAATAGCCTTCCAAGTACTTCACAAGCAACTAATCCAACAAACTAGAATCGGCCTCGATATGCTCTCCATCGATGGCCGAGGGATGGAGTGAGAGCAACACGAGTGATAATAATATACCTGGGATACGTATGCTGCGATACAACGATGGTGTCAGTATGGATAAAGATCTACTGAACGAACCACACGAATGTAAGAAAGATAATAACGAAAATGTGCAAGCTATTATCGAAGCGAAAATCAATGATGTTGCAGTGAATATAATCATCGACACAGGTGCCTCAGTAAGTGTAATGAGTATGGAGTTATTTAAGGCACTGGGAAAAGGACATAGCATTCCGACTTTCCCGGTTAATAATTGTAAGGTGTCTGGAGCCATTGGTGCACAGAGCCAATCAGTTAAGTACCAGGTGCAGGTGGAGATTTGTAAGGAGGGCGAAGCCATAGTGAGCTCGTTCCTCGTTGTTAAAGGATTGAAGGTGGCCTGCATTCTGGGAGTAGATTTTCTCCGTGAGAGGGACGCATTGATCGACCTCTCCTTGGGGAAATTAAGCATAGTTAATAGAGGTAGGAGGATTGAGTTATCTATGATGAAATCGAAGGAGGTACTTGTGCCGTGTTGTAATCGAATCAATATCAAGGGTAGGAACCCTTGGGTACTACACCTTGATGATTTGTCACATGCAGCAGACCTCTATTACCCGAATTTAGAGGATCGAAATTTTGAAACAAATGTTGAGGCATTTCAAACCAAAGTGCAGGAATCTGAAGGTTTAAGCGGTAAACAAAAGCAACAGTTGACGCAGCTGCTATCGGAATACACTATGGTATTTACCGACCGACCAGGAATAGTCAAAGGGTACCACTATCACATAGAGGTGATGCCCCACAAAACATACTGTCGCGCAACTTACTCCATCCCTTGGTCGAGGAGGGAATTAGTAGCTAAAGAGATTCGGAAGATGTTGGCACACGAATGTAGCTATTTGTTAGCACATCCCCAGACGGGGAAAATAAAAGGACTGTATCCACGTAAAGATGTAAAGTTATTTATTCAGTGACATGTCTGATGTAAATAGTAGTGGTAAGAAGATTTTAATTGTGTTTTAGAATATAAGTATGTTAGTATTAAGAAAGAAATTTGTGTGTAATGAAACTTGGAGGAAGTGGATTCAGAAAGTAGGCAATAGCTTACACAGGAAAGATTTTGTTTACAGACAATTAGAGCCATTTAAAAATTATAGGCTCATTAAGCAACGAACAATCTTCTTGTTGATAAAGTGAGGATTAATTTCTTGAATCATTATACAAAGGATTAATTTCTTGAACCATTTTCTATGTGTAGTATGTAAGTGCAATTAATGATGCAATCTAATATAGTAAGGTAACTGTTGTAATTGTATTAGGATAAGGAACCCTGAGAGAGAGAGAGTCTTGACTAGCCAAACATAGGACTCTGTAATATGCAACAATTATGTGATGTTTGCTGCCAGTAGTGATATGAGAACGACACTGGAGCATAAGCTAATCAAAAAACAAGCCCGTTCCGTGGAAAATCCGCTTTGTATATAACAATGCTTCAATTGAAGCCTGTGTACTTGGTACACGCCCTTGAATATTCATTACGCGATACGCGAATTAAGTCAACCAATGTGGAACCTACACTGTAGTCATATAGGAAAAATCATTAAAAATAATGCTAGTGCTAAATGAAGTATTTATTGATCAATATGCCCAAGTCAAGCTGTCATGCACATGGTAAAATCTGTTTGATAGATGGGTGATAACCAGGCACGCTACACTGATAAGAAAATTAAAAAATTTCACAAAAGGGCTATATACGCCTAGTAACAATATGAAAAGTGTGTTGTGATAAGGTAAAAACAAATAGACGCCATGTAGATGAGAGTGAGTATGCGAAGAACAGTTAAAAGGTATTAAAAAATAAACTGTGTGCATAAACAATGGAGGAAAGGACGGAATATTGTGTGTAGCAGGGACAGAAAATGACTGTTGTATCTGCACCAATATATACGTCGATAAGTCTAGTGTTGAGTGACAGACTGTCCTAGTGCAGTGCTCAACGAACAATAGACAGTGTATAAAAACAGTAGTTATTGATCCGTTCGGAGTCGAGTTAAACGAACCTAGCTCGATGGGGACATGTAGTATGTGTGGTACGAAACATTTTCACGTGTTGAAAGACGCTCTGGCAGTGTACCAACCGTGGAGTGAGTGAAAATGTGTAGTACAATGTGCGTGTGACGAACCTTGAATACCAGTGTCACAATGCCACAAGAAACCTGTTATCACGCCAAACCATCCTGTGCATACCAGTGAAGCGACGGCTTACTGAACAATAAACGCTTTTAACAAGTTGCATCTTCTTCCACAGCTAGTAATCTGTGTCCTTAAAGACAGTACACCGTTGTGGAATGTTTGTTTCATGCGCTACAACGGGGAGCCATGCGGAGAAGCCGAGACGAGTGCCGTGCCGCCAGCCAGCCGGTCGCGGTAAACCACTGCCACTCACCGACATCGGCGAATGGTTCGCCGCGGTTCGCGACTGCTTGGGCGCCACGTCAGCACGACGTCGCTGTTACTGAGAGCAGGTCGTCGAACCCAGCGGCCGTCGGCACGCGGCGTTCCAGACGACGCGACTCAACAATTGCTTCGCGCCGCCAGCTCCGTACAACATTGTTGTCATTCAAATGAACTACCAAATATGTGTTTAATGCACTAACATGAATAGGGTTTAGTGGACACGAAATGACGTGACAAACATTTGTTTTTTTTTCTTGAGTTATTCAATACGGACCCAAAGTATTCATTGGTTCAGTGATATATAGATATAATATGTTTTCGTCATGTTAATGAAGTATACTCGCATGAATGCTAGACATTTTAAACCAATTGTCGCGAGTAAATGCAAGGACGATTCATGATACTACTGTAAAAATGTGTAATAAGTGACTTTCATTACAATCCAAAACACAAATATTATATGGGTAACAAAGAGACTAAAGGTTTAACATGCTCTCACAAATAGCCTTTGTTATATGTGAACATTGGATAGAATCTGAACTTTTTGTGATCAAACTGGGTATTAAAACAAACCAGACGAGATGACCATGGCTCCGGCGCAGTTTTCCCAGGTTTTCTGATCGCACGTAGCCCGAATGGGGGAGCCAAATAAATGTAATGACCCTGGGACTAGGTTTATGGTCACCTCGCAAAGTGTAAGAACAGTATAAAAAGTGTAATTAAACCTACAGTGTAAAAGAACTAAGAAGTTTAAAGTGAATGTTCCAACCAAGGTAACAGACAATAACCAAACAGACGTTAGTGGCAGCATATTGCCGAACATTCTTAACGTTAGTCAATTGCTGCCAGGGGGCATTGTAACGTCTAGTAAGAAACAAAAACAATATATTATGTAGTAACGAGAAAATTATATGTATCATATTGTGTTATTGTATAAAATTATGTATTTTTTTTTTATTATTTATTTTTGAGAATATCTGCGTCGGCGAGTAATGCAACCGCCACAGACGATAAACGTCGAACAAAGATTAAAATAAGTAACTAGTATATAATACGTGACGAATAGCAATTTCTTTGTCTTCTTCATCTGGGAGTCGAACGAGTAAGATATCCTGTGTCGTAGTAGCGAACGCTAGTGTAGCATTCTTTTGTCGAGACTAAGCAATGTACGCCATTACGTGTGAATTCACAAAGGTCTGTAATCACTGAGATATTTAAAGGTTTTAATAGAGTTGTTTAAATGAAAACTTGTATTATTTATTGTTAAGCTTGCTTGCATATTACCCCATCCTGTTGAGACATTTTTCAGTTATATAAATATTATCTGTGGTGCTGAGCTGCGTGGAGAACGAAGAGCCGCTGCCGCGGCGTATTTAAACGACTTACAATATAGTCGAGCATACCGCAAGGAAGCGGTAAAATAATAGTAAAATAATATTATTTCTTTTAGCTCCCAGACTGGCAGTGAAGATCAGCAGATTTTATGATGTGTTGCAGATTGACGCGGGCTGCTGATAGGATATAATTTACAGTGCAAATAATTTAATGTACCTTCAGAATCTGATAGGAATCTTGCTGTGCTCCGTTCTGATCTGGCAAACTTTATAGTGACAACGTATTTTTTAATGAGAGTCTCATGTTCTTGGGCTAGTCGTGGTATGAAATAGCATTTTAACGAGAAATAAAATCCACTGCGAACTTGTGTTTTTGAACGATCACACGGACTGTAACATCAGTGCTCATAACAAAGTAATTTCAACTTTTAATCACTATGAAGTAGGGAAGATATATTGATTCTTAGCATGAGTTGCAGTTACGAAAAATCGTTCCTTAAATTGTAGGCCAGATACAGAACAATAAGACTTCCATATATACATTTTATTCCGCTAAAGGGTAATGATGATAAAGAAAAGCAAAGCACAGCATTGCTAAAAGTATTTCACGTAACTCTTTTCGTAAATTTGTTGTTACAAAGAGAATAAATAAACCAAAGAGCAACAATTTTACAATCCGCGAGAGAGTTGTACGTGAAAAAGCCTATATAAGTACTGCTTCTTTCGCGTAATGTGCCGTCATCCTGAGTTACGCACCTCCGCCATCTGAAGGCCATGCCAAATTAGTGAATGCAGTTCTTGCATTCCATCTCTAACGTCCTCATCCTTGGTAGGACGCTAAACTCCAACACCCCTTCCTTGTTTTCTTAGACCACAGTGTGCTGGACTTCAGTAGTTGATTGTTATAAATATGTAAGTGTATTTGGTAGTTCTTTTAAGTGTTATTAAAAGTCGCGTATAATTTAGTTCGGAATTAGAAAGGCAAGGACTCATTAAGACTCGAGCAGTGCCTAGACAGCCGGAGGGTACTCAGTAACTTAGATACAGCTAGTGTAGTTACTTTCTGAGAGATCCATGAGATTTTGAATGTACATGGATTACGTGTTAAATGGTCGTACATAGATGGAGTGGTCGGGCCTGGTGGTACAGGCTTACGAAGCTCGTGCAAGCAAACCGAAAGATGGGCTATTTGAATCCAGTCTTAGTACGAAATAGTTCATTCTGGCTCCTGTCCTTCACCTCTCAGTTGGGGAAACTCTCGCTAGGAACGACTTATCTGCTAGATTCATATCTTAGCATATTCGCTCTTTTTTACTTGTTAGTATTAGTACCCATGTCACGTAACGTAATACATCGCGTAAAGTAAAGTAACATGATACGTGATGTCTTTCCTCTAGGAACAAACCCGTTCACAGAAATTTTATCCTCCAGGAGAACTATAGATTTTAGCCATATGATATTATATATTATTTGCTGTGGCTGGCGAATATACTGGATTTTGGGCACAGGATCATGGGCTTAAGCCTATGAGTTGCAAGACGCAGGTGTGCCAACACCATGCAGCTAAGATCCCTCACTGCGCTGAGGAAGTACAGTTAACTCGTAAAAGAGCGCGTATATGTCAAGATTATCTTGATTTAAATGTCTTTGATGCTGCCTGCCAAGTCTGAAAGCTAATTCGCTTCTTTTACATCTCTAATTCCACCTACGACATGTTCACCTTTTTGTCCTATGAAAGGAGCATTTTTCACTTTGATTTCCAACTCTTACTCTTATATAATTCTGACATTAGGCAGCCGTAGCTTGGCAACCAATGTAGAGTTCTGTTGACTCGGGCGACGACTGATGCGGTATAGGTTTTTTAGTGTCTTTCGAGCATGTTGCTTATATCGTGGGAAAACAACAGGACGACCATTAATTACATGCGTCTACCTTCCTACAAAATTTGATCTGATTCCCACACGAAACATAGAATTGGTGCGCGTAAAAACCTCACAAAACACTTATTTTCTGCATGTAAAATCCGAATGAGGCTATATTTTTTAAAAGCAAGTTTTCAGTTTTATTGTAAGAATCATTTATACCGTTCCCGCGCATTCAGTTCATGTAAGAGCTATTTTTACGTGCTACATTTAGCTCGACTTTAAACCACCGTATTTCAACAATGGGTAAAGATTACTTAACAAAAAAAATTCATTTTGAGTTTATCCATCTATCTATCTTAATACAAAGTCTGAACCAATCCATTCAGATTTAAAGTAGAAGCAGTGCGCTTCAAAAACTTCCCAGAGAAATAGGTTTTTGACACCGTTTGCACATAAAATCCGAATGGTCCATATAAAAATGGCGCCGTTAGCAGAGAATCAATTTCACATCTTTTGCAAAAGAAATTAATCGATTTACACAATTTACCTGGACTCCAACGGATTGTTATTCAAAAGTGGCTGCAGTAAGATGTTCGAAAGGCTATACAAATGGCAGCTGGTCCGGTATAAACCAAAAACGTTGTACCCCAAGTTTCTAGCTGGAATAGGAACCGAGCAGCAAGACCTCCCAAAACAGATGTTCTGTGCGCGGCCTTCTCTAACATATTTGTTACAAGCCTTCCGCACTTGACGATTATAGATTGGGTCTAGTTTCTGATCTTCAGCTGGTGACGAGTACACGAAAATTTCATTTTATTGTGCTCATTTTGCTGTATGAAACATTTTGTTTTCCTATAGGTAATGTTCTGTTTGTAATATAGAGCTACTTTTGTGTCAGACGTCTTGTAATAAATACAAAGAAGGTAGGACTTTATTAAATAGTAATAAATAAAGACTGGGACCAAAGGTTATAGGTGATCTAAACTCGCTTTTTGAGAACATCTGGAAAACGAAAAAGATTTTAGAAGAATGTAAACAGCATTAATCTAACACTACATAGAAATGGTTACAAATGGAAGGTGAACAACTGCAGGGAAGTTTCACGTATCTCCGAGGAGTACAAAGTATTACGAAAAATTTTCCTGAACAGACTTGAAGAAATTTTAGGTAAACAGCAGGTATAACTGGATGGCTAGCGAAAGTGAATATCATGCACAGAACAGATTTTTAACTTAAAATTAATAATTTGCAACGCGATGTTAACCAGAAAACCTGTAATAGAATTATTTATTGATCTGCAAAAAAAATTTGTTTCTGTAGATAGAGAACGAACAGAAAGAACGTTAGAGAGTAAGACGCTAAAGCAATGTTATCAAGTATAATTCGTATTACTCTAACAAATGCGATATCTAAAATGAAATCTGTGTTAGAAATTTTTCAGACATTTGGAAATAATAAGTAGTGCTAGACAAGGGGATGGTATATAACATTTCCTCTTCAACTATGTTTTAGATAAACATCAAAGAATCTGATATTTGGAGTTAAAAATATTAAAATTGAAGTAGTAATTCTGGAAAGGAAATCAAGCGGCATTAGACTGATCTACCTGGCTTTTGGAGACGATTTTCCACAACTGATAGAAGTTATTACTCAAATAAATCTTTTGCGAGAAAAAATTGAATAGGCCTGGTCTCAGAATTACAGCTGAAAAAGCAGATTTCATGGCAAATATAAAGAATGCACCAAAACATCTAGCAACACAACTAGGTAAAACAGTGCTATTTACTACATTTAAGTATGTGCAATAGACATGAGAATTAATCAAATGGTAGCAGTAAATAGTTTAACTAAACATATCTACAACAAGAACCGCATACCGGACCAAAACTAAAGCGCTATACAGTAGTAGGACCAGAATATTTAAATGCATGCGAATGCTTAATGATGAATGACTACAGACAGAAAACTTGTTATTAGAAAAGTAACGGGTACGCACCGGTCAGAAACATCAAACTATCCACCAGGCAGCAGGCGCTGTTGGTGACTCCTGCTGACGACTCTTGCAGACCCAGCCCTGTCGCCTTGGCCGTCGTGCGACCTGCTGTACAACTGGTACTGGTGTCGGGGCCACCACGATCGCGGCATCATATGCGAGGTGAACGTGAAGCGCGGCTCCGTCGAACCGCTAGCACCAATCTGGACGCGCTCCATTGAGACGGGCAACCAGGACCACAACACAGGTACGTGTTCTGTCTTAAACTTTGGAAGAGTCTAAGAGAGCTAGTTTCTCTACTTCCAGACACCACATACCCGGCGCCCAATGTATAATACTCATTTGCTGTTTGACTTCACTATTGTGTCGCATGGCACCAGCGAATCCATTTTCCACTAACTTCAAGAAAAATCGCTAGCCTGCTGGGAAGGACAAACTTAATCAGCATTCCTCTTTAACTGATGAAGGATGCATGTAACTGTGGCTGAAACTGCGGTCGTTTTCTTTCGATTACAACACATTAAAACCAAAAGAAATTTTATTTAAATTGACTCATGTCCCGAAGACAATGCTTTAATTATTTACTGCGCTGAATTGAAATAAAATATCAATATGTTTTCATATTTATCGTGTGGCAATACAGACACATAAGAAACAAACAGACAAATCACTAATATAACAAACGTTAATAATTGCAAACCAACATTACTAATATAACAAAGTTTACGGATTACAAACAAACATCAAGTCTATTAATATAATCTATCGACTCTGGAGTTGCGAGCAGGAAGTCGTCTTGGCTCCCATTATAGGCTTTTCTGGAACACTCTTCAACAATGTGGCTGATGGTCTGACTTTCTCTGCAGTCACACTGAGGGGATGGTATTTTACCCCACTTATACAGGGAGTAAGCACACCTGCCATGACGAGTTCTAATCCTATTTAGAATGGACCACGTTTTGCGTGGTAGGTCAAAACCAGGTGGCTTTTGTGTGACGCAAGGCATGTTATGATTTTGCCATGCATTCCATTTTTCAGATTGATTGGTTCAAATGGCTCTGAGCACTGTGGGACTTAACATCTACGGTCATGAGTCCCCTAGAACTAAGAACTACTTAAACCTAACTAACCTAAGGACATCACACAACACCCAGCCATCACGAGGCAGAGAAAATCCCTGACCCCGCCGGGAATCGAACCCGGGAACCCGGGCGTGGGAAGCGAGAACGCTACCGCACGACCACGAGATGCGGGCCATTTTTCAGACCATGCGTTTGTGATACTGAAACCTTCCTGTACACAGTTCCTTGCTGTTCTTGTTGGCGGGTTCCTAGATCGAAGCCTATTAGTGTTTGCAGCCTCAATGTCTTGGTGGATTGGCAGGCTTCGATTTCCCATGATGTTTTTGTATTCACGTACAAGGGCGTCAGTACGTCGCAGGTGTGGCGGCGGGATGTGGTTTAATATTGGGAGTCATTGCGTTGGAGTGGGTTTAATTACTCCAGAAATCTTCCTTAGTGTGTTATGCAACTGGACATCCACCTTTTTTACATGTGGGCTGTTTAGCCAAATCGGAGCACAGTATTCGGCAGCCGAGAATACAATTGCTAAAGCAGAGGTGCGGAGAGTGGAGGCCGTTGTTCCCTAGGTAGTACCACAGAGCTTTTGAATAATGTTGTTTCTTGTCTTTAATTTTTCGGCAGTCTTTGTTAGGTGCTCTTTAAAAGATAGTGTTCTGTCCAGCATCATGCCCAAGTACTTCGGAGTTTTATTATGCCTGAGAACGGTGTTTTCAAATCGAATGTTGAGTTCCTTTCCAGCGAGTTTGTTGTTGAGATGGAAGCAATTAAACTCTGTTTTGGAAGCATTTGGTTGAAGTCTGCACTTACGAAAATATTCACCCATTATCTTCAGGTCTGCCCGCATCTCGTGGTCGTGCGGTAGCGTTCTCGCTTCCCACGCCCGGGTTCCCGGGTTCGATTCCCGCCGGGGTCAGGGATTTTCTCTGCCTCGTGATGGCTGGGTGTTGTGTGCTGTCCTTAGGTTAGTTAGGTTTAAGTAGTTCTAAGTTCTAGGGGACTGATGACCATAGATGTTAAGTCCCATAGTGCTCAGAGCCATTTGAACCATTTTGTCTTCAGGTCTTTCGTTAGGATATCCTCAGATGCTTCAATTGTGCTACATCTTGTAGCGAGGGACCAATATTCAGCATACCCGAACTTTCTTGATTGTGTTTCCGGCAGGTCTGCAATATAGAGGCTAAACAGCAGTGGTGCAAGCACTGATCCTTGTGGTAAACCATTCTTTAGTTTTTTGATGGAGCTGGAGTTACATGATTTGTTCAGAACTGCTGACTGATACATTTAATACTACCCGTCCGTTTTGCAACCTGCGCCACGCAAGTAACGAGCAGCCCTTAGTGGCTCAACATCTAAGTTTTCTTTATCTTAAATAGCTTTGTGACTAATGCCATTTTGGCATATTTATTGTTTTAAAATGACATATAAGTACTGCCAGTCTTTGACGATGATTCCGTACTTATACCCTATCATACGTTTTTAGTCATAATTCTGTGACCATTTCATAGAATATAGACCATTCTTTGATTTAAATTCTGAGGAAGACACTCCTAGCAGTGTTGAAACCAGATTAATTTGTTAAAAATAGTGACCGAGGGCTGTTTGTCTTTCAACAGAAAATATAGTGATATCGGTTGCTAGGATCTAGAGTGAAGTCGACGTTCTAACTCAAATCCTCATTACTTCACTGTTCATACTACACGTGATGTCAGATAACGTTCTCCAGGCATTTGCCAAACCTAAATCACTCAAAGTCACCCATTTTCAGTCATCCTCTGTCCAGAGGTTTCACTCTTTACACCGCTTGAAGCGTCACTTAGCATCGCTTAAGGAAATGTGTGGCTTATGAGAAGCTGCTTGATCATTGTACCCCATCTCCCTACGCACAGTCATTCTGCTAGCTGGTAGCAAAAAATGAGATGTGCATATAACATACTGGGCCAGGAGTCGCCTTTTGAGGATTTCGTTGGAATGTTGCAAGACTTTATATTTGAAGCCACTTCGGTGACTTGTGTGTCGATGACGATAAAATACTGGTGAGGATAACATACACACCCAGTCCCGAATGGAGAAATTCGCCGACTCTCCGGGAACCGAATGTTGCGTCCTGTCATCGAGAGTCAGCAAGACTAACCACAAGACCACGGTGTGATGACTGCTGTTGGCAATTTGGAACACACGAATGATTCCTTCCACAGAATTCACGCGACACTCCTGACAATACTGGATAGTTTCTGTCCGTTAGTACATTAGATCCACCTTGTCTTGGTTTAGGTGTAGTTGTTCCCTCGCGTTACCGCTTCAAAAATACACTACTGGCCATTGAAATTGCTACACCACGAAGATCACGTGCTACAGACGCGAAATTTAACCGACAGGAAGAAGATGCTGTGATATGCAAATGATTAGCTTTGTAGAGCATTCACACAAGGTTGGCGCCGGTGGCGAGACCTACAACGTGCTGACATGAGGAAAGTTTCCAACCGATTTCTCATACACAAACAGCAGTTGACCGGCGTTGCCTGGTGAAACGTTGTTGTGATGCCTCGTGTAAGGAGTAGAAATGCGTACCATCACGTTTCCGACTTTGATAAACGTCGGATTGTAGCCTATCGCGATTGCGGTTTATCGAATCGCGACATTGCTGCTCGCGTTGGTTGAGATCCAATGACTGTTAGCAGAATATGGAATCGGTGGGTTCAGGAGGGTAATACGGAACGCCGTGCTGGATCCCAACGGCCTCGTATCACTAGCAGTCGAGATTGACAGGCATCTTATGCGCATGGCTGTAACGTATCGTGCAGCCACGTCTCGATCCCTGAGTCAACAGATGGACACGTTTGCAAGACAACAACCGACTGCACGAACAGTTGGACGACGTTTGCAGCAGCATGGACTATCAGCTCGGAGACCACGGCTGCGGTTACCCTTGACGCTGCATCACAGACAGGAGCGCCTGCGATGGTGTACTCAACGACGAACCTGGGTGCACGAATGGCAAAACGTCATTTTTTCGGACGAATCCAGGTTCTGTTTACAGCATCATGATGTTCGCATCCGTGTTTGGCGACATCGCGGTGAACGTACTTTCGAAGCGTGTATTCGTCATCGCCATACTGGCGTATCACCCGGCGTGAGTACGGGGTACCATTGGTTACACGTCTCGGTCACCTCTTGTCCGCATTGACGGCACATTGAACAGTGGACGTTACATTTCAGATGTGTTACGACCCGTGGCTCTACCCTCCATTCGATGCGTGCGAAACCCTACATTTCAGCAGGATAATGCACAACCGCATGTTGCAGGTCCTGTACGAGCCTTTCTGGATACAGAAAATGTTCGACTGCTGCCCTGGCCAGCACATTCTCCAGATCTCCCACCAATTGAAAACGTCTGGTCAATGGTGGGCGAGCAACTGGCTCGTCACAATAGGCCAGTCACTACTCTTGATGAACTGTGGTATCGCGTTGAAGCTGCATGGGCAGCTGTACCTGTACACGCCATCCAAGCTCTGTTTGACTCAATGCCCAGGCATATCAAGGCCGTTATTACGGCCAGAGGTGGTTGTTCTGGGTACTGATTTTTCAGGATCTATGCACCCAAATTGCGTGAAAATGTAATCACATGTCAGTTCTAGTATAATATATTTGTCCAATGAATATCCGTTTATCATCTGCATTTCTCCTTGGTGTAGCAATTTTAATGTCCAGTAGTGTATATCACTAACAGCCGACTTGAGAAGCTTAAGATGGATTCAAATGTCTCTGATAGATTTGTTATTCACGTGACATCGAATGATTGTCCTCGTTCGAAGACGCTGAGGGGTCCTGAAGATGATGATGATGATGATGATGTTTGGCTTATAGGCCGCTCAACTGCGTGGTCATCAGTGCCCGTACAAAGTCCCAATTTTTTCACACAGTTTGACGCAATCCAATTGAACCACTGTGACGAATGATGATGATGATTAAATGATGAGGAAAATAACATACACCCGGTACCCGGGCTGAGGTGTCCTGAAGGACCCACTCTGCTACTACTAATCTATACTGGGATCACAATACTCTTCCCGCCAACCTTTGTACTATCTGAAACGCCTCTCGAGACTTCTAGTGGCCTATTCCGCATTACACAGAGGCGTCTCAGTACTTCACGTAAGACAGTGCTGCAGAGGCTTCCGAATATTATTTCCTGTGACTGCAGCAGAAGAAAGTATCAGTTGTCGACAATATCTGATGATTGTTTCGTAGCTCTTGCAATATTCGTAATCTGTTTTGCCAACATTTCTTTAGCATCGACAAAATCAAACCTAACAGTTCAGAACGTAACTAATAGTTGACTGATTTTCCTTATAACGTAGAAATTTCCGTGAATCATCTGAATGATAAATCATTGGACATCATAACTTCCTCATATGAAAGTGGTGCTCTATTACCAGCTACCCATCTACAAAAGTTTGTTGACAGATTTTGTTCTCATACTATATAGCCTCTTTTAAAAGGAATAAAAATGGTGTTTTATATCGGACGTGCATTTCTTTTCACAGGACATGATGACTTCGGTTTCATACACAATTATATCAACTACGCAGGGCAAATAAAATTATCCCTGAGATATTGCTCCAAATCGGACAGAACATGGTCAGAACCACTTGAATGGCATCATAAAGGTAATAACTATTCACGTTTGTTTAATATGGCATGCTAAACAAAATATTGATGATATTAGTGATAACAGCTTAACATGGATTTTATTGTTTATTGATAAACATATAAAAATAATGTTCACCAACTGAAACATTCACATCACTTTACATACCCAATAACGTGGGCTGCAACAAGAGGCAGATCGTAAGCAATACGACACTTCGTAACAAGGTGGAAGGTGGATTTTGTTTACATTAATGAATTCTCTGTGGGCGTGGCGTGTATATAAATCTCGTATTCAAGAGAAGATCAAATTGTTTGTTCTTATGTGCAAGTTTGTTTTGAATATGAGTGCCTACAGAACGTATGTTTGTGAATACGCGTGTTTCATATATAATCTTTTTAAATATTTTTATTTGCGAAATGTACCATAGTCCGTATGGTAAATGAAGAGCCCTAACACATGACATTGACTAGAAGAAGGGATCGGTTGGTAGGACATGTTCTGAGGCATCAAGGGATCACCAATTTAGTACTGGAGGGCAGCGTGGAGGATAAAAATCGTAGAGGGAGACCAAGAGATGAATACATTGAGCAGATTCAGAAGGATGTAGGTTGCAGTAGGTACTGGGAGATGAAGAAGCTTGCACAGAATAGAGTAGCATGGAGAGCTGCATCAAACCAGTCTCAGGACTGAAGACCACAACAACAACAACAACAACACATGGCAGTACTCCTGTGATGTATTAAGCGCGAGATGCAAAAGTCGGCCGTCAGTATTGCCTGCAAGCTTTGGCCTTAGATCACTGTGGCAACACTGAGGCGTTGGTGTTGGAACGTAAACAAAATTGCTTGTGGTAGTAAGCCAAGCAGCTACGCCTTTCCGACTTCGTCAGTCTGCGATCTTCTTTCACCGTTGGTATTACAGCAGTTGTCCTCTTGTGCCTATTTTCGACTGGTAAACGTAATAAGGTTATCACGCAGCGAAGGCCATTCTGACACATCATAAGTGGTACCCTTATCGAAATAAGATTTGTGACAAATTACAACACAAGCGAAGGTCGAGTTTCCTTTTATATGACTAATACTAATAACATTTAATGTGCTGGGATACTGAAGCAATTACTAATTATTAAAGGAAGCATGCATACATTATCTGCGTTTGATAGCACTCTGTGGCCGAACGGTTCTAGGCCCTTCAGTCTGGAACCGCGCGACCGCTACAGTCGCAGGTTCGAATCCTGCCTCGGGCATGGATGTGTGTGATGTCCTTAGGTTACTTAGGTTTAAGTAGTTCTAAGTTCTAGGGGACTGATGACCTCAGATGTTAAGTCCCATAGTGTTCAGAGCCATTTTTTTAGTCTCTGTGCGTGTAAGAGTATCGCAACACAAAGATATGCAGGTGGGTACCATACAGTATCCGTATCAAAAATGGTTAGCTCAGCTTATCTGGTTCCTTATTCCATGTTCCGATTTGCGATTTCTTTACTCAGCAGATTTAAAGAGTGTTAATGAAATTTCACTCGCAAATGAGAATTGTGAAAATAAAGTTGTATTCAGACACTGCTTGGCATTAATATTCAGTTTCAATTAACCACACAGCTACAAAGATCTTCAATAACAGTTTTACAATTATGCATAGCTATATAAACTGAAGCGCCAAAGGATCTGGTATACAGAGATATGTAAACAAGCAGAATACGGTGATGCGGTCGGCAACGCCTATATAAGCCGACAAGTGTCTGGCGCAGTTGTTGGATAGGTTACTGCAGCTACAATAGCACGTTATCAAGATTTAAGTGAGTTTGAACGTGGAGTTAGAGTCGCCGCACGAACAATGGGACAGAGCATCTCCGACGTAGCGATGACGTGAGCACCTTGAATATCAGAAATCCGTCAAAACATCAAATCTCCGACACCGCTCCGGTAAGAAAAAGACCCTTCAAGAACCGGACCGAATACGACTGAAGAGAATCGTTCAACGAGACAAAGTGCAACCATTCCGAAAATTGCTGCAGATCTGAATACTAGGCCATCAAAAAGTGTCAGCGTACGAACCATTCAACAAAACATCATCCACATTGGCTTTCGGAGCCGAAGGCTCACTCCTCTACCCTTGATGAATTTACGCCTCGCCTGGGCCCGTCAACACCAACATTGCACTGTTGATGTTAGGAAACATGCTACCTGGTCGGACGAGTCTCGTTTCCAATTGTATCGAGCGGATGGATGTGTACAGATATGGAGGCAACCTCATGAGTCCATGGACCCTACATATGAGCAGGGGACTGCTCAAGCTGGAGGAGGCTCAGTAATGGTGTGGGGTGTGTGTAGTTGGAGTGATATGGGACCCCTGAAAGGTCTGGATACGACTCTGACAGATTAGACGTACGTAAGCATCCTGTCTGATCACCTGCAACCGTTCACGTCCATTGTGTATTCCGACGGATTTGGGCAATTCCAACAGGGCAATGCGACGCCCCCACACGTCCAGAAACGCTACAGAGTGGCTCCAGGAACGCTCTTCTGAGTATAAACGTTTCTGCTGGCCACCAAACTCTCCAGACATGAAGACTATTGAGCACATCTGGGATGAGTTGCACCGTTTTGTTCGGAAGAGATCTCGTATTCTTAAGGATTTATTTACAGACCTGCAGGATTCATGGTGCCAGTTCCCTCCAGCACTACTACAGACATTAGTCGAGTCCATGCCACGTCTTGTTGCGGCACTTCTTCGTGCTTGCGGGAGCCCTCTACGATATTAGACAGGTGTACCAGTTTCTTTGGCTCATCAGTGTAAATTAATTGGACCATTCTATAGAAAATTAGTCACGTTCTTTTCACCTTCTACTTTTTTTAACAGTAGTCGCATTTTCTATTCGTTTTGTGGCAGACACCCTTCCTTAGTTGATTTCTGCTAAAACCCGCTGCAGAGAGGCAGTTGCAACCTCTTCAAACGCGGTCAGGTTTCATATTCTGAGCTCAGCCTTCGCACTCAATCGGATTGTGTACTAACTGCACCCGCAGTAAATCTTCCAGAAGCAAAATGAAGAGGTTTCAGTTTCTGGATACAAAGTGCTCATGCAACAGGCCCTACTCACTTTATCCACTACCGTACAAATCAATCTCTGAGGAGCTCCCGAGCTTCGTTAGAATTCTGCAGTTCGTATTCCATCTCGTTCACGGATTCTTCAGCTATCCTATTGCTCTGTGGAGTTGATCTGTATTCCATCATTACAAAGTACACCAATTCGCAGAAAAGTCTACTTTTAGGAACACCTTGTATAGCATTTTGGACTGCATGGCTATGAGGAATTAGTAGAAAAAATTCCAAAGATGTGATTGAGAAAGAGTTCCACTGAAGATAAGCCGTAAGGAGAAAAACTATTGCATAGTGATGAAAATTCGACCACAGCATACAATAGAATATATTATGACAAGAACAGTCTATTTCTACGACAACATTCGTTGATGTAAGTACTGTAACTTTGTAGATCCGCCGCCGTGCCGAAAGAACTGGTATCACTGCGATATAGTGGATGACAGACTCTCGTGCGAGCTGAGACTGTGCCTCTGGTCACACGAGCCTTTGGTGCCGGCGAGTGGGAAGGGTAAGTTATACGAGCTGGAACAGAACTCATTTCTAGGTCACATACTGCACTTATACACAGAAATGTTTTATTTTCCTGTTTTAAAAACGATATAAATTATTTTTATGTTTTCTTGCAGCCACTGATTGGTATGGTTGTACGAAGACTGGGAACCAGATCGATTGCTACCTTAGCAGTCTTGGTGGTAAGTCTATGAACCAACTGCTGGAAAGTTTCCACTATATAGGATCCGGTAACTAGAGGTTGTTGCTCGTAATGGAATGCCACATTTAAGGACACGAACTGTATTGATTGATGAACACAAAAAGTGTGTGGTAATGCACTTTTCCTGTGCAACCAGGGTTGTTCCCTGTAAACGATTGATAACTGTATTATCTGTCACTTCCAGACTAGTAGAATTAATTATAAGACCGGAGCATCTGCAAAAAATAATGCTAACTTTTCTTGTGATTATTAAGTAGGAAATCATTCACATGTATATGTACACATGCCCGAAAAATGAGCCCTATGGAAGATCATACCCAGTTATTAAATTGTTTCTTCATCCAGCATTGACTGAATTATCACTATACCACTTTGCATTCGTTTCTGATATCTGATTTAAATCAGTTGTTTATAAACTCATCAATGCAAAAAAAGTAATGGAAACTTTTCTTGTGATTATTAAGTAGGAAAACATTCACATGTATATGTACAGATGCTCGAAAAATGAGCCCTGTGGAAGATCATGCCCAGTTATTGAATTGTTTCTCCATCCAGCATTGATTGAATTATCATCATAACACTTTGCATTCGTTCCTGATATATGATTCAAATCAGTTGTTTATAAACTCACCAATTCCAGACTAGTTAATGTTTTTAAAGAGAATATAAGACACCTTAGAAGTACCACAAAAATATTTTGTTACATAAAGCAGACAAAATTTTGCATGTACGTGAAATTCACACTCAAGCAACCCTCATAAGTGTAACCTTCTTCAGTAATTTGTTTCTATGTAAGTGTGATACTATTGCTGAGTAGGCCCTACGTTATTTCCTCGATAACGTGTAGATGTCATTAAGGAAATATGAACAATTATTCTCATCTTTGTAATAAAGATGTTTAACAATGACATTTTCGTCTATCGACAAAAAATCCTTGTGTTTATGTTACCTTACATATATCATTAAGGAAATGACTTACTTTTTAACACAGTTCTTCAGAATGCAGTCTGAAATAATTACATGAATATCATATTACCATATGTTTTTTAGATCGTCATAATAGTTGCAAGTGGGAAAACTATTCCCTGGAGGGATCACTTTCTCATAACTCGAGAGAAAAGACACCAGTGTGCATCTAAGGCTAGTAGAGTTAATATTTGGCATAGGAAAACAAGCATGGGAAGCACATATTAAAATAATTTGTATGTAGCCACTCTTTCACGAGCCTACATACACATCAATTTAAGAAATTAATTGCCGATGAGAATGAAAAGTACATTACATATCTCTAAATTTCATGTCTAAATACTTCGATAATTTGAAAAATATCTTTTTCTGCTATTTTTTACGTTCTGTTTTTAACAAGTGTCCTTCATTGCAGAGCGGAAGAGCCACCCTCACAGCTGGAAGCACATACCGTACCCTGAGTTTCACCACGGGTTCTTGCCTCAACACGAGTACCACGGTATGGAGCACTAGTCCCCTGACCCAGTGCTGGAACCGAATCACGATCCCCCCGCCGCCACCGCCGGTCTGGAGCCGTTGAAAGAGCGACGACGTTTCTTCTTCCTGCATTTCGAAGCCGACGTCCTGGCTGCAGAGAAACTGCCGCATCTCTAGAAACGAAATATTCTGTAACGTTCGCCTTTTGTCGTTAATAGCAACACATGAAATAAATGTAACGATCATAACGTCGCAAGATTGCTTTTCTTCCTATAATACTATTACCTACAGATTTAACACTAACAAGCTGTAGGTATGTTACTGTCACAAGAAAACACCTTGGTTAAGGCGTGTTGTGGAAGTTACGTCGCCTAATATTTACAAACAGCAAATATACACGTTTCGTTGCAGATGCTTACACTAATGTAAGGATTTTATTTATTATTCTTTTAATTTATTTTTGTAATTCCTGTGTACCTCTTTTTATTTTGTACAGTAACTAAATTATCTATAGCTTGAGCGTGATTGTATTAGAACAATTAGCTTCTCCGTTTTGATGTTTGAAAATATGTCTGTATCATTAATCGAATACTTAGATCTTATAACCGCTGGTGATAGCTTAATACAACGAAAGGAGAAATATTATTTAAAACAACCAAAAATCCATAGAAGACTAATGTAGTTTGTATTTTTTGTTTGTTCACTGTAATAATACGCAATTGTTTAAGAAGTCGAAAAATGATCCGTTAGATAATTAAGTAGCCATACACAGATATAAATGTAATACCTTTCTACACTGAAGACAATGACTCTATACAAACCATGCTGCTACCGATTTTTCGTGTAACTGTGTACTTATGGCTTGACGCGATCGATAGTAATCGACGACTTTGACCTCCAATAACTCAAGTACTATTCAAGTCACATGCCTGTAATTTATACCAATTTAGGATTACACTAACAGCTTTCTAAAGACACACCGATCGACGAAATCGGATGAAGCGTTTAAATTTTGGAAATTCGTTGCTTTGTGTTACTTGTATAATTTACCGTCAGATACAAATGATAGTAATGTACATGTTTCTTTTTGAGGTATCATGATTCATCTGGCTACTATTAATTTCTGTATGAACTGTGAAATGTCCGCCATGATGGTTTCACAAAGTCCGGCATCTTTAGCACTCCCGGCGTGTCTCCTTCACCGACACAGCGTCAGTATGGAATTCCCAGCCATGCGGGCGATGGACCACGTGGTCCGGCCATTGTGCAGCATCATACGGTTGCTAACGAGCCGCGGCTTGCCCAGCGGCCCGAGCGGGGGCCGCCAACTCTGACCTTAGATTATTTCCAAGGCGCCGCAACTCGTCCGCTACCTCACACAGTCTTGCCATAAATTAAAATTATTTCGATTTTCTCTGCAAGAGACACAACATCCATTACACTAGCTGTGTCAGAACAGGCAACAGAGAGGAATCGTAGGTGGTTATAAAGGTTCCGGCTGCAGCGGGACGTGGCGCGTGGTGGGACACCGAGCAATCTGAGCAATATGACGAGGGAACGTTTCTTTATTCGATACGTATGTATCCAGGGCTGGTGCACCTGTCAGTATCACTTTATGGACATTATAGCTCATTACAGTGGTTGTGTCTTGCATTCCTCAGGAGCTCAAAATGACTGGGGCGTGAATGACGGTGGTTGGATGGAAGAACACACCGAAATCCTGATGGCGGCGTTCGAGGACAGCCACTGAAATCATAGATTCCGATGATTTAGGCACTCACCACAAACAACCCCATATAGAGGAGAAAACGACATTGCCATACAAGTAGCTTAGTTTCGAGAAATATGTCTGATTAGCGATATTATTTGTACTGTTATGCAACAATCAAGCCAAATTTGAACTCAGTATCAACCATTAGAAAACTGACATTTTACATTTTCATCATAAATTAAATGTAGAATCAAATGCGACGAGTCTTAATTGCAAAAACAGGCACATTTGATATTTGTCGATTACAGCGCCATGTGCAACGGATGGGAAACAATGGTTTGAATAAATCATACGTATTTGTTGGCGTATAATCCGAATATACAACAAAAATGCATATAAATATGAAAATAAAAAGATGGCACCGCCCACGGAGGAAGGGTGGTTAGGAGGAGGCCAGCTGTAGCACAAAGATATGTCCCCTTTACTAATATCAAGTGTCTAACTTGAACATTTTTTTCGTACGATGCGTCGTTTTCGAGATATTTACATACCTCATGTTTCAAGAAATACGCTGTATAGGTACAGTGTCTTTTCTGTCGGGCATGTTCGACGTATACATAGCATGTTGTTGTTGTTCTTGTCTTCAGTCCAAAGACTGGTTTGATGCAGCTCTTCATGCTATTCCATCCTCGGCAAGCCTTTTCATCTCCGAGTAACTACTGCAACCGACGTCCTTCTGAATCCGCTTACTGTATTCATGTCTTGGTCTCGCTCTACGGTTTTCACCACACACGCTTCCCTCCAGTATTAAATTGGCCAACCGTTAGTGCCTCCAAATGTTTCCTACCAAACGATCAATTCTTTTAGTCAGATTGTGCCACAAATTTCTCCTAAAATCTATTCAGTATTTCCTCATTAGTTACATGATCTACGTATCCAATCTTAAGCATTCTTCTGTAGACCACATCTCATAAGCTTCTATTCTCTTCTTGTCTAAACTATTTATCGTCTATGTTCCACTTCCATATATGGCTACACTCCATACAAACACTTTCACAAAGTACTGCCTGACCTTTAAATCTGTACACGATGTTAATAAATTTCTCTTATTCAGAAGCGCTTTTCTTGCCGTTGCCAGTCTACATTTTATATCCTCCCCCTTAGTATATCATCAGTTATTTTGTTTCGCAAACAGTAAAGCTCATCTACTACTTTAAGTGACTTATTTCATGATCTACTTCATTCAGAATGGCCTGATTTAATTCGACTACATTCCATTATCCTCGTTTTGCTTTTGTTGACGTTCATCTTATATCCTCCTTTCAATACACTGCCCATTCCGTTCAACTGCTCTTCCAAGTTCTGTGGTGTCTCTGACTGAATTACAGTGTCATTGGCAAACCTCAAAGCTTTTATTTTTTCTCCCTGGATTCTAATTCCTACTCCAAATGTTTCCTTTGTTTCCCTTACTGCTTGCTCAATATTGAGATCGAATAACATCGGGGACAGGCTTCAGCCCTGTCTTACTCCCTTCTCAAACAGTGTTTCCCTTTCATGCCCTTCGACTCTTATAACTGCCATCTGGTTTCTGCAAGGATTGTAAATAGTTTTTCGCATCCTGTATTTTACCCCTGAAACTTTTAGAATTTGAAAAAGAGTATTCCAGTCAACATTATGAGTCTGTTACTGAATATCTGGTAGTGAAGTTTGACGCGGTGCTTCTATTAAGTTTTTTTTTATCAAGTGTTATATTGATTCATTGTCATTTTATTAAAAGAAACTTAAAAATAATGATTACTCGCAGGTCAACCTATCCCTACCACTCTCTAATACGTTACAGGTTTCAGAAGTTGATTTTCAGCGTGCGTAAGTCTAAAAATTTACAGCTCATAAGTGTAACAGGTTCTGCTAATAGCAGTTAGACGTGGACTATAATGGACATTTTTTTAAATCTGAAAGTTGTTCAGCAGTCAGTGGGGAGGTGCATGTTGGGGATTGTTAACAGAGGCAGTGAAAAAGAAAGAAATTTATCATGGCACGGGTGTCATCAGTGCAGAATATTGTGAAGAGGGAGTGGGGCTGAATCCGCAGATCACAAGGGGTTCTAAACTCAGGATCCCCTTGAAAAAATTGAAATAATGAGGACATAAAACTGCTTTTTGTGGCATTCTGGACATCTTAGACAATATATTTCGATGGCACATAAAACTTCTAAAGCATGCCAGTTTGAGCCTGTCTTTTAAGTGATGATCGCGTGGCATTCGATTGTTAACCTTTCTACAAACTTACAGTACACCTAAGCAAATTCGTGCTTACCTACCTTGCTCCTTCATCGCTCGTAATTGTGCCAACACAATCCGTTAAAACTCGGCGTATTTTCTTTTTAGTGAATAATATAAGTGGATTTGATTTACTGGCGCGTTAGTGAATCCTGTAAACCATTAATTCTAGCTGCACAATAGCTTTTAGTATGAGAACTTACTTAAGCTTGGATATATTTGTTCAACGCGGTAATGTTTCGTCAATCAAGGCTCAAAAAATTGAAATTTCCTTTCAAAAAATATTAGGGGGCAGGGAGGGGGAAAACACATTCTCCTTGTCCACCTCTCGGCGGTGACGACCATAGATCACGGAAGAAATTGGGGTAGAAGACGGAATTCTGGCTGATTAAAATGATGCAGGAGCGGATAGGCTAAGAAGGTAGGAGGAAATTCGAGATTGCAACAGATAAGCAAAAACCGAGGTGTTGACTTACTCGAATGCGGCTACTTATTACTCCATCATCAGGAAGGAAAGCAAAGTAGCTAAATTTTAATTGTTGTAGGTACACATTGTATTACGAGGAATATATTAAATTCGAGGCTAATTTGGGAAAATGCAGGGAGCGAAATTCAGTGCGCAGAGTTGCCACCTCTGACAGCGACAACAGCTCTAACCGATCTTGCCGTCAGTTTGAACTGAACTCTGATGACAGACATGGCCGTTTCATTCCATGTTGCTCAGCTCTGTCAGACTTCATCAATCGTAGAGGCTGGCGACACGTGGTGTGCTGGTCTCTCGACAAGCCAACATAAAATGTTCCGAGTGAGTGAGCGATGAGCTGTCCAGAGCAACAGTCCAACAGCCTCCACACCGAAACAGATCAGGACGCAACTGGCAAAATGCGATCTTCTGGTATGTCGATGAAAGATGTATGTTGATGAAAGGTGACATCACGAAACTAGGGCACAGCCACCAGACTGAAAACGTCAGGAGTGTAATGGCTCCGCCGGCCGGGGTGGCCGAGCGGTTCTAGGCGCTACAGTCTGGAACCGTGCGACCGTTACGGTCGCAGGTTCGAATCCTGCCTCGGGCATGGATGTGTGTGATGTCCTTAGGTTAGTTAGGTTTAAGTAGTTCTAAGTTCTAGGGGACTGATGACCTGAGAAGTTAAGTTCCATAGTGCTCAGAACCATTTGAACCATTTGTAATGGCTGCTGTCCAGGTTATCAGCTAAGAGAATCAGAGTTGATCATGGCTTGTACCCAATAACATTCCATATCATCGTAGTTGGTGCTGAACACACGTGACGATGTCAAATGCAATCTGCCTACGTTGATCCTCTTCGGAGGATCCACACACACTGGTACATCCATTCTGACGCAAACTGAACCGGGACTTTAGTAGTGCCACTCATGTGTCCAGTAGTGTAGTCGGGCGCGACACAGCCGGGACGCCTGTCTCTGCTGCTTCCTGAAGGCAAGGGGCAACAGCGGTCGCCGTACTAACAGTCCGTGGTGTTCCAGACGACGATACACGGCCCGTTTCGATACTTGTCTCACTGCAAACAAGCCGATTTCCCGAATGGTACGCGACGTGACCTGAGCGAAGAATATAGTCCTTCATGTGCTCTTCGCTCGAGGCCACTGAGATGCTGTAAGACTTTGAGCATAATCTCCTTGACCCATCGCTTCTACACTCTCACGACAACAGCTGGCTCCCTATCCAGTGCTGTGAGCAATATCACGTAACGAGGAAACGCAGTCTCGATTGAGATTTTCACTCTGCAGCGGAGTGTGCGCTGATATGAAGCTCCCTGGCAGATTAAAACTGTGTGCCCGACAGTGACTCGAACTCGGGACCTTTGCCTTTCGCGGGCAAGTCCTCTACCATCTGAGCTACCGAAGCACGACTCACGCCCGGTCCTCACAGCTTTACTTCTGCCAGTATCTCGTCTCCTACCTTCCAAACTTTACAGAAGCTCTCCTGCGAACCTTCCAGGAGTGCTAGTTCTGCAAGGTGAGAAGGGGGCGTGAGTCGTGCTTGGGTAGCTCAGATGGTAGAGCATTTGCTCGCGAAAGGCAAAGGTCCCGAGTTCGAGTCTCGGTCGGCACACAGTTTTAATCTGCCAGGAAATTTCATATCAGCGCACACTCCGCTGCAGAGTGAAAATCTCATTCTGGAAATATCCCCCAGGCTGTGGCTAAGCCATGTCTCAGCAGTATCCTTTCATTCAGGAGTGCTAGTTCTGCAAAGGTTCGCAGGAGAGCTTCTGTAAAGTTTGGAAGGTAGGAGACGAGATACTGGCAGAAGTAAAGCTGTGAGGACCGGGCGTAAGTCGTGCTTCGGTAGCTCAGATGGTAGATCACTTGCCCGCGAAAGGTAAAGGTCCCGAGTTCGAGTCGCAGTCTCGATTGCCGATGAGCCTGTTACCGTCGATGTCCCACACGTGCAGGTAAACGCTTTTTCTGCTAACACGATGCATAGCACCAGTCTTCTCACAAGCAAACAACGTTTAAGTACGATTTTGTGAATGAGATACTCGATGTGTAGTCGTTCTTTGCATACAGAAAGTAAGTGTCGTTATTCTTACCCACTTTATGCGACTGCGCTGCAGTGTTAGTCGCTTGCATATCCACGCATGCAGTACACCTCTGGCCAGTTTGACGTTTATCGGATTCCCCCTTCACTGCCTTGCAGTTTTAATGCCCAGCAGTGTATTAGATTCTAACTGTAGAAACAAAGGATTTAGTTTTTACATATTTCTTAAGAGTCGCTACTAAATCTCCAATCGATTTTTGTTTTTTTTAATTGTTTTATTTTTGTTTTTGGGGTATTGAGCAACAGGTTGGGAACCACTGTAAGAGAACGATTCTTCAGTAAGACAATGTACCACCCCATCACTCCAGAACTCTCAGATGGACACTTCGTCCAGCATGCGGCACCTCTTGGTCCGACTTTCAGCTTCCTCCCCTCACCCTCGATCATTTTCTGTGGGCACTTGACCTCAATCATATCGAAAGCATATCTCTGGCTCCATCGAGGGAAATGTGCGAGCGTCGTTCATAGCTCCGTCACATCACCGTGGCTAATGAGCGGCAGACGAGCAGATGTAAATCAGGATGGTTGCAAAATGCTTTCGATACGTCGTGGATTGGATATCATAACGAGCCACTGTTATCATCGGGATAAACGGGAGTGCTTCGCGGTGGCGTATTGGTGTCTGTAATTTATTTGTTCATGAGTGTAAGAACCACTATTTGCTTAAATGACATTCAAGGTCGTCAGTCAGGGTACGTAAGATTTATTTCGCATAGGAAACCGTCCGTGAGCAGATCACTGAAAATGAATTGAGTAAGTAGGTGAACCACTGTAACGGGTGTGTACATCCAACGGGTGTACACAAATAAACGGCTTTACTATTTGTTAAAGTAAGTCATGGTTCAGATAGGACAAAATTTTATTCAAATAACACGCTTCATTCACCACTAATCGCCAATTTCAGCCAACCGTAACATTTATTCGATATTCTTTGAAATGCATATTAGACCTGTTGCAAGTATCAACCGGTTTCGGTCTTAGACCATCATCAACGGATATTATGTTAAAAACAGTTCATGTAAATAAATCTTTCTCATGTCATTATTTTAACAGTAGATACATCTCAGGTGTTATAACATGTGATAAATTCCAGTGAGAGCTTTCTAGCTTTCTCATTAGTGTATATACTGCCCTGTTGACTGATGTCACTATTGAGTGCACCCGTAAATTTCCTTATTAGAACTTACTATACTGGAATTTATCACGTATTGTAAAAGTAGACGCTGAAGGTTAAAAATAAAACAGCTGATGGTCAAATATGCATTTCGTGAATTACTTAACAGTTGTAACAGCCACCTAACAAAAATTCTTATTCGTTATACTCCGATAAGCGTAATTTAGCGCACATTTGGGTGACTTATGGCTGTCCACTTATTTTGATATGTCCCCAATTTCACCGAAGTGACTATGAAACGGTTTACTGTGTCAGTTCGCATTGAGGCGACGTCATATGACCTACACAGAACTCTCGATGTTTTCCTATACCAATGTCTCCTTCATTTTAGCTAGTGGGACGCGTAAAGTGATATAGTTTATAATTCTTCTGTTCTACGCTCTGGTTGGTGTACAATATGTACTCTGTAGCGTCCTCATTCGGAAAATTTGGGAGTAATAACAACAATTCATCACGACGCTCTATCGTGATTATATTTATTATGGAAAGGAGTAGTGTACTGCTGCAAAATGATTAGTCCGACGGGGAAGACACCGAATGAATGGATGTAAATGCATAAACATTGGTTTAATGTTCCCTCTATTTATTTATTTATTTACATGTCAAGTTCCTTAGACCAAATTGAGGAGCAAATCTCCAAGGTCATGGAACGTGTCAGTACATGAAATTACAACATGAAAGTAATAACTGATAAAAATAAAATTTTTATGAACCAGAAAAGAGTCAGTCCATAAGTTTAAGTATACGCAATCAACAATACAACAAGAATCATCATAATTTTTCAAGGAATTCCTCGACAGAATAGAAGGAGCTACCCTTAAGAAAACTCTTCAGTTTCGATTTGAAAGCCCGTGGATTACTAATAAGATTTTTTAATTCGAGTGGTAGCTTATTGAAAACGGATGCAGCAGTATACTGCACACATTTTTGCACAAGAGTTGAGGAAGTCCGATCCAAATGCAGATTTGATTTCTGCCGAGTATTAACTGAGTGAAAGCTGCTTATTCTTGGGAATAAGGTAATGTTAACAAGAAATGACAATAAGGAATATACATATTGAGAGGATAGTTTCAAAATACCCAGACTCGTGAACAGGGGTCGACAAGAGGTTCGTGTACTTACACCACTTATTGCCCAAACCGCCCGTTTCTGAGCCAAAAATATCCTTTTACAGTGGGAAGAGTTGCCCCAAAATATAATACCATACGACATAAGCGAATAAAAATATGCAAAGTAGACTAATTTTCGCGTCGAACGATCACTTACTTCAGATACCATTCGAATAGTAAAAATGGCAGCATTAAGTCTTTGAACAAGATCCTGAACGACAGTTGACTATCTATCAGAACACCTAGAAATTTGAACTGTTCAGTTTCACTAATCATATGTCCATTATGTGACATTAAAACGTCAGGTTTTGTTGAATTGTGTGTTAGAAACTGTAAAAACTGAGTCTTGCAGTGATTTAGCGCAAGTTTATTTTCTGCAGGCCATGAACTTATCTCATGAACTACACTATTTGAAACCGAGCAACGTTGCACACAACATCCTTTACTGCCAAGCTAGTGTCATCAGCAAAGAGAAATATTTTAGAGTTACCCATAACATTAGTGGGCATATCATTTATATCAATAAGGAACAGGAGTGGCCCCAACACTGATCGCTGGGGCATCCTCCACTTGACTGTACCTCACTCAGACCCCACATAACAGATATTCTCAACATTGTGAATAATGACCTTTTGCTGTCTGTTGCTAAAGTAAGAGGTGAACCATTTGTGAGCTACTCCCCGTAATCTGTAATGGTCCAACTTTTTGTGATCAACACAGGCAATCAGTTAAATCAAAAAAATATGCCTAGCTTTCGAAACCCTTTGTTTAACCCATCCAGTGTCTCACAGAGAAAAGAAGATATAGCCTTTTCAGTTGTTAAACGACTTCTAAAGCCGAACTGTACATTTGATAGCAAATCATGTGATATAAAATGATCAATTAACCTTACATACACAAGCTTTTCAATAACTTTAGCAAATACTAATGGCACAGAAATAGGTTTAAAATTGTCCAAAAGATCCCTTTCTCCCTTCTTATAAAGCGGCTTTACTACTGACTGCTTTAATCGTTCAGGAAACTGACCATTCCTAAAGGAAAAATTACAAATATGGCTAACATGTGCAGCACAGTACTTTAATCTTCTACTAGGCACTCCTTTATAACCATGAGAGTCCTTAGTCTTCATTGATTTAATTATTGACTCAATCTCCCCCTTGTCTGTATCAGAGGAGTATTTCAGGCATCAGTCTCGGAAAGGCATCTGCCAAAAATGATTCACTGTAGAAACTAAATTTTCATTTAATTCACCAGTAATGCTCAGAAAATGATTGTTAAATACTGTACACATATCTGATTTATGAGTAACAGAAACATTTTTACTACGAATTGACTTTACATCGTAGACCTTGTGATGCTGACCAGACACTTCCTTCACAACTGGTCATATGGTTTTAATTTTATCCTGCGAACTAGCTGTTCTATTTGCATACCTTATACTCTTTGCCTTCATAATAACATTTTAAGCACCCTACAATACCGTTTGTAATGGGGTTCTGCAGCTTTATTGTAACAGCTTCTAACATTCTGATATAATTCCCACGTTGTTCTACATGATATCCTTATCCCACTAGTCAGCCACCAAGCTGCCTATTACTGCTAGTATCCCGTTTAGAACGTTCTAATGGAAAGCAACTCTCAAAGAGCATGAGAAATGTGTTAAGGAAAGCATTATGTTTATCATCTGCGTTATGGGCACTATAAACATCCTGCCACTCTTGTATCTTGACAGGGTTTAAAAAACTCTGTATTGTTGTTGAATTAACTTTCCTACGTAGTTTGTAATTATATGTGACATTTGATTGAGTACAAAATCCTGTTAGTATTGAAATTTGTGCGCCATAGTTTGAAAGGCCATTCACCCCTTTACTGACAGAATGTCCAGCTAGTAATGAAGAAGGAATAAAAATATTGCCTATGGCTGTGCTAATGTTCCTCTGCATCCTATATAGAGAAAACACAGTCTGTGTCAGATCATATGAATTTAGCAGGTCTACCAAGATCCCTTTTCTTGTACCATCATATACAAAATTTATATTGAAGTCACTACATATAACTAATTTCTGGTACATCCTATAAAGTGAGTCAAGAACACTCTCTAGCTTGAGCCAGAATGGTCTGAAGTCAGAGTTAGGCGATCTATAAACAACAGCAATTAGATGTTTAGTTTCACTAAATTCAGCTGCCCCCGCACAACATTCAAATATCTGTTCAGTGCAGCGCCGTGATACGTATATTGACTCAAATGGAATACTGGTTTTTACGTGCATGGCCACTCCCCCACCCTGCAAGGAACTCCTTGAAAAACAGCCAGCCAATCTGTATCCTGGTAAAGGAAGCCTATGAATTGTCAAATTATTTAAGTGGTGCTCCAACATACCAATAATTTCAGAGTCAACATCTATAAGCAGTTCACTAACTTTAATACCTCTCATATTTTGGTGAAATATACTAATTCCATGACGTCCTCTGAAGGTGAGCCCTTAGTTAGAGGGACTTCCATTAAGCAGGTATACCTATCAGTTGACTTCAGTCTAAAAACGGTGCAGCTCTAACACCGACTACTACAGGAATTTTTTCTTGAGTAATTTCACCACCACCCACTACACTATCACCTATAATCTTTGCCAGCGTCCCCTTCCCATACCTATTGAGGTGTAGGTCATGCCTAGTGAAACCCAACTGGCACCATTGAAATGTGACCCATGCCCTATGCCATCAGCGCCCTTTCCAGCCCCATGTTAACGCATCTAACAGCCGCATTAAGATGAGGCCGATCATGATGCTGAAACAGTTGCACGAAATGCACATTGGAGCCACCAGTATGAGAAGCTATCTTTACCAGGTCACCACCTACATAATATTCCTCATCCCTATCACGACTGTTCCCTGCTTCACCCACTATCACTACTTGATCCTCCTTCGTAAAATTCCTTCATAACTCCCCTATGTTGTCAGTCACCTGTGCCAACTGTGCACTAGGTTTCACAGTTCTGGTGACCTGGTACTCACTCCCCAACACTTCCTGCAACTGCTGGCCCACACCTCTACCGTGCGAACTACCTAGCAGCAGAATCTTCTTCTTTGTGCTGGACTTTGCAACTGACCTAGGTCTCCTAACTGCTGAGGACTGCTGCATGTTCCCTACATCTACAGCTACAGGAGGCTCCTCTCCGCTCAACTCTGACAGTTGGTCAAATCTATTGGATATACGAAAAGTAGAACTGTCTAAATACTTCCTCCTCCTAGCTGCCGTCTTGCCAACTGCCAGTTCCCCTTCCCCAGTCAATTAATCACGGACGACGCCCACACTTGTAATGCCCCGCCCCCCCCCCCTCCTTCATACTTCCATCTATTGTCCACATTAAACAATGTCCAGTCCAAGTAATTAATAACCACAGTCTTTTACGAAGATTTGAGAGGAGTGAAGATTACAATAAACTTTCTAGTTTATTTAGCTTGTCATGTGAAGTTGGCTACAGTTATTGTCTGGGGGCCTGATTCTTGAAGGGGAAAATGTCACACCAGGTACTCACAGGTGGTTTGAACTAAATAAATTTGAAGATTGTTCTTGCAGTATTTTTTGCATAAATATATTTTCTCACATTTTAGTACACCATATGGAATTTTGATTTTTCACATTAACAAAACCAAAATTACATTGTTCGCACAAAGTACAAAAATACGTCCGATCACGTCAGAGGCATGCTTACGACCCTCAGACTCTACGGAATTAACAATACTCCAAAGGGCTTACCATTTTTCTTAACAAATGAATTTCTACTAGTTTTCGTTACATTACTAATTTCTATTATTATTTCATAAATGAATGCAGAAATAAACATAGTAAACAGTACGCGATTGCTTAATTAATAACAGAAATTTTAAGTGTGTCAGTAATTCGTAATTTCACATGTTTCTAAAAAATAATTTTAGCTGTACATTCAGAACTAGTACTTATCGATTATAACATCGAGATTAAAATATTTTATAAAGTGATTACTTTTCATAAATTTTAGCTTTGTATAAAATTATATGAAACTTTTCAGAAAAGTAACTGAGGTAATATTGACCTGCCCAAAACTCGAAAAATAAAATGGGAACGACAATTACTGTTGAGGAAAAGTAATACTAGATGTGTCTGTTCCTCTACAGGTGTTTCAGCACATCACTGTTGGTCATGTAGTAACTAAGGATTTGGCATCAGTAATTGATCACATGGTCATGAGCACCGATTCGGAATACCGTGATGTGTCTGGGAAAGCTCCTCCAAATGATAAGAAAAGACATTGCTTTGGAAAAATCCTACGAAATACATATCTCAAAACATTTTTCGCAGATTTTTAGAGTTAATGTTGATCAAAAGCTGGTAGGGATCGCATGTGGAAAACGAGAAAATAATACTTACTGCTTGAAATAAAAGGAAACCAGTCTGAAAGGTCGCCAAACAGTAAACTGGTAAAAATGAACAGAAACACAATAGCTTACATCTAAAAGACAAGTATCTACAATAAAGGTACATTACAATAAATGATCCATGGGAGCTAGCATATTTTATGGGGGTATATTTATAAAGTGTTGCAAGAGAGGATACAACACAAATTCATATCATAGGCGTACTCCAGTAAAAAAAGAAGTTTGCAAAAGTACAGTGACTGACCAGAGGATGAAGGCAGGGAAACAGTAACAAATATTGAAACAAAAAGTCAGCATTTTTAAATGACCTCCCAGTCTGTGTTGTGGAAGAATGTATCGAGAGCATACAAGTTGCCTTAACTAACGTACTAAAGAAATCTTACACCTCAGGTAATGTTCTAGAACAGATGTGTTCAGGACACATCTAGTAGACCGTGAGCATTCACGCTCGCTCGCCGCCATGATAGTGAGCGCTCACGGTAAAACGTGGCGCTCAGACGTCATTATGTAGCGCAGGCAAAGTGCAAACTGTGCGCTGTCTTCAGAGGGAAGACAGTGCGGTAATTTAGCAATAGTTTTAAAACCAAGTGTGTATACTTAATGGTACAGTGCTTAAAGTGGCGAGTAGCTCTCTTAAATTCGACGAAAAGTAGCATTATGGCTAGTTTAGGAACTTCAAAGCAGTATCAGTTTACGAGTATAACAGTGTAACACCTCAGTGAAGGCTGCCTTGCTACAGGGAGGACTTACAGAGCAGCAGTGTGATGGACAGCTCAGTGACAAGTTTCATAATAAAATAAGTCTTGTCGACTCGTACAAAAATTTTCTTCAACGTAAATTTCCGCAGCTTCCAAGTTTGCATGTACGATTATGTCAGTGTTGGATCTATGTATGTGTAGAGCAACTTTTTCCTCCACACTGAAAAGAACGAAACCCATCCACAGATGCTCACAGACAGACTGCAAATTAAAGGTTTATCTTCAAATTAGCAGTGTTCAGAAAGAGATACGAGACACTGACGTTTTAGTGAAGAGCAAAGTAACTAGTAATTACACTCCTGGAAATTGAAATAAGAACACCGTGAATTCATTGTCCCAGGAAGGGGAAACTTTATTGACACATTCCTGGGGTCAGATACATCACACGATCACACTGACAGAACCACAGGCACATAGACACAGGCAACAGAGCATGCACAATGTCGGCACTAGTACAGTGTATATCCACCTTTCGCAGCAATGCAGGCTGCTATTCTCCCATGGAGACGATCGTAGAGATGCTGGATGTAGTCCTGTGGAACGGCTTGCCATGCCATTTCCACCTGGCGCCTCAGTTGGACCAGCGTTCGTGCTGGACGTGCAGACCGCGTGAGACGACGCTTCATTCAGTCCCAAACATGCTCAATGGGGGACAGATCCGGAGATCTTGCTGGCCTGGGTAGTTGACTTACACCTTCTAGAGCACGTTGGGTGGCACGGGATACATGCGGACGTGCATTGTCCTGTTGGAACAGCAAGTTCCCTTGCCGGTCTAGGAATGGTAGAACGATGGGTTCGATGACGGTTTGGATGTACCGTGCACTATTCAGTGTCCCCTCGACGATCACCAGTGGTGTACGGCCAGTGTAGGAGATCGCTCCCCACATCATGATGCCGGGTGTTGGCCCTGTGTGCCTCGGTCGTATGCAGTCCTGATTGTGGCGCTCACCTGCACGGCGCCAAACACGCATACGACCATCATTGGCACCAAGGCAGAAGCGACTCTCATCGCTGAAGACGACACGTCTCCATTCGTCCCTCCATTCACGCCTGTCGCGACACCACTGGAGGCGGGCTGCACGATGTTGGGGCGTGAGCGGAAGACGGCCTAACGGTGTGCGGGACCGTAGCCCAGCTTCATGGAGACGGTTGCGAATGGTCCTCGCCGATACCCCAGGAGCAACAGTGTCCCTAATTTGCTGGGAAGTGGCGGTGCGGTCCCCTACGGCACTGCGTAGGATCCTACGGTCTTGGCGTGCATCCGTGCGTCGCTGCGGTCCGGTCCCAGGTCGACGGGCACGTGCACCTTCCGCTGACCACTGGCGACAACATCGATGTACTGTGGAGACCTCACGCCCCACGTGTTGAGCAATTCGGCGGTACGTCCACCCGGCCTCCTGCATACCCACTATATGCCCTCGCTCAAAGTCCGTCAACTGCACATACGGTTCACGTCCACACTGTCGCGGCATGCTACCAGTGTTAAAGACTGCGATGGAGCTCCGTATGCCACGGCAAACTGGCTGACACTGACGGCGGCGGTGCACAAATGCTGCGCAGCTAGCACCATTCGACGGCCAACACCGCGGTTCCTGGTGTGTCCGCTGTGCCGTGCGTGTGATCATTGCTTGTACAGCCCTCTCGCAGTGTCCGGAGCAAGTATGGTGGGTCTGACACACCGGTGTCAATGTGTTCTTTTTTCCATTTCCAGGAGTGTAGATACAAAAGAAGATTAAATAAAATAGTTTGTGAAAGTGAGGCTATGCTTACATTCACATTCTATGAAGTGCGTAGAGAAGTAATATATAATTTTCATTGATTAGTAGCGTACGAAAATAGCGGAAAATATTGTCAAATATACCTCTCTGTACCACAATGAGATTCACGCTGTTCTATATTTGTTTTCGAAGTAATATAGAGTAACTTGCATATTTTTACTTCTTGGTTTTGTTCCGCTGTCAGCAATAGGAAAAGTAAAGACAGACACGAAACATGTAAAACATTCCATCAAGTCATATGAGCTTAGAAAGCTTGAACTGGCCATAAGGAAAATTTTACAGGAAGACTGGATCATTTTCAAAGATTCAAAGTTTTATTCAATTGCTTGGGCTACTCTAAAAGCAAATGTCGTGAAACCTACACAACACTTCGACTGCAACACGAATCTGTTTCAAAAATTTGAACATGAAAAAGTGGGTAAGCCGTTTGCTCTCTCGTTGGAGGTTGAACAACAGCTTACATCATACACAGCTGAAATGCAGGGGATCGCCTTTAGGCCATATGTTATCCAAATAAGAAAACTTACCTACATATTAAGAGAAAAATGTAGAGCAATAGTAAGGTTCAGCTGTAAAAGGCAGGTTGCTAGACAAAAGTAGTATGCTAGTTTTAAGAGCTCATTCTGTCTTACAATGTGAAAAACTTGAAAACTTATCTAAATATCATCTTGTGCAATCCACGTTAATTCAAAGAGTTTATGACTGTCCTGAGAAAGTTCTGTGGCATACGTCACATCTACTACTACTGCTAGATGTAAGTGTCCACAAATGACTGAAATGTTCCTGGAAATCTGAACTCAATTCGCAAATGAGGATGAACCCTGGAAAGGCACCAAGCAGATATGCTTTGCCGGCATTCTCCAATGCATGCTATGAGAAAGCCTCCTGTCCTCAAATAATTAAATCTGGGTTCAAGAAGGCCCGCATTCTCCCTTTTAACAGAGATGCAATTACACCAGAGGCTCTACCACCCTTTTCAGTCTCCGACCAGCTACTTGCTGAAGTTTATCAGATCTCAGAGGAAAAACAGTTATCGTCCATTCCCGTATGTGAACCATTCCCAGCAACGAACACTCGCAGAAAATAACGGACTGCACAAGTTCATACCACAACCCCAACGACATGCAATGCTGATCCTGAACTTAGCCCATCTTCTAAAAAGCCACAGGGAAGAAACGACAAATTTCATGACAACACTACTTGTTCCATGCGCAATTTCGTCTATGAATATAATGTACAGATATAAAGATATATGATGTACAGAATCGCACTGGAGCAGAATGGATGCTATGTTGTTTCTACCTAGAGAAGTACCACAACAAATGTGAGAATCTAAGAGATGATTATGATGAAGACGTTTATATGTGATAAGTAATCGCAGATTAATACTTGTGCTTGAACAAAAAGACAATATCCTGTTGTGTTATACTGTTTGTATATGTTTTTCCCTTTTTTCTTCTTTAGGACATGTGTCGCCTTAGGCAAAAAGAGTTTCGTACATTTGCACATTTAGGACCTTTTCATCAAATAAATATGTTAGCAATATTAACACAATGTAGTGGATCACTATGTAATATTAGCAAACAGTGGTTTTGTATATTTCATGTTCGTTGCTTTTAGTTACATGGAATTAGGACACCATTCACAGAATTAAGATACCACTAACATGGAGATTTAGGAATCCTGTCAAGCATTTAGATGTATCATCACACAATTCAATACATTTGCTAAAACTTAACAATACTTATTCAAATAAAAAAATGTTCTAGAACTTTCGATCTGTCTTACAGAGTTGCTGTTTAAATGACGTTTTTTCATTTATGAGTACTGTGCATAACTAGCTGAAAAATATCACAGAATTAGGCATCCTTGCAGTACCTAAATGAGAGATGAGTCGAAGATTTGTAAAAGGATGCTGAATAACAAGATATAGAAAATTGTAGGTATGTCTATTTGTTGTCATCATACTCAAAAATATATCAATTAAGCACAAACATATTAATGATACTAAATATTTCTTCAGGAAAGCATAGTTTGCTTGCCACAGTAGTAAAAGTCCATAATCGGCTGTGGAAGAGTTTACCAAGTGTTACTTTATGTACTAGACAGTGATGACTGCATCACAGACGTTTTAAAATAAGTTTTGCAAGGCTTCAAAACTAAAATACTTTTTATTTCCAGACAGTACCTTTTTTATAATTTCAGGTCAGCAGTTTTGAGCATCTCAACTTGATATTTTAAGATTTAAAAGTAATAGTTGCAACACTGATAATTTGACATATGAATTATATTCAGTATTATAAGATAAAACCCAGGAAAAGCTAACCATAATATTCTGCTAAATAATTTATGCCTGGTTCTGAGCTATGTAGGAAAAAATGATAAGGAGACTGGAGGAATGCATGATTGGCAACATTGTGGCGACTCAGAAGGAAGATAAGATATAAAATGCAGCTTCTGTTATAAAATTGTGTTACACAACAAAGACTCCTGTAATAACAGCATTCATATATAATGTGCCATTTAAATGTAAAGATAGAATAAATTAATTTACTGATCAGCACCATGCTTCCAGTGTATTTGTGTTAAACATGTACTACTGATTTGCATCAATTTCATTTAGTAGGAAGTGACAACATTCTTACAAGTACATCACTCAGTAACTTCCCATCAGTTGAGTTGAGAGTAACTACTCCTTAACTGCTTCATCAACTTATTGCTTTATTCTTATCTAGGAATTCTGCTCTCTATCAAGTGAGGCTGACATCAACATGATGTAATAGCGAAATAATATTCAGTTCACTTTTCAAAGGGTTCATTTGTGGACAATGATGCAATATTTTGGATGAAAGGTTTTACAGATCTAAAACATATTATTATAAGAGATTCTTGGAGTTGAAACTTGGGATATACAACTATGACATCCAGTGAATTTTGAGGAAGAGGAAAAGTTTTCTTTGCTAACAGCAGCAACGCTGTAGTCTATATACACAGGGAGATTTCGTGATGATCATACAAACTTTCAGAGATGATGGACAATTGTAAATGTGTCACTTTGACATGAGAGGCCCAGGTATGGAAACAACTAGGTAGAAAATTATAAGTGAGAAATCATTGATACCTCTCACAGTGAAATACATGTGACAGCACTGTTTTTGCTAACAACGTGGGGTAGAAGATGGTAGTACAGACCAAAGGAAATTAAAAAGAATATCTAGAAAAACTTACTCTCCAAAATGCATGACTTAAGAGTTATGAGCACTTGTTCACCTTCACTAATTTGAAACATATCTCCTCTACTGAACAAGTTTCTGTACCTCTTAAGGTATGCATTTCAGATTCCATATTTACCAATCTTTCTTTTTACGATTTTGGTCCACACTTCTACCTCTGAAAGTTGCCTACCCTACTATCTTGGTGGGGAAAATTAATTAAATCTTAAGGGATGTGACAGTTCAGCAGTATCCAATAAACTAACACTGATTACTGGAGAAACAAACAGCATGAATTGCGGGCTAAGGACAGCAGTAATATGTGAAATTAAATGAGCTAATTCCTCAAATTGTGTAACAAACAAAATATTTCCTCTTCGCTACTGTCAAATGATGTGAGTGCAAATGCTAGGATACAGAAAGTCACTAGCATGTTATGTCATTACAGTCCTGTCATCAGAGTAAAAGCAAAACAGAAAAAGAAACAAGTTCCTAATAGTTACATATTAGTCCTATTTGCATTCATTCAGGCACAGAACTCAAAGTACAGGATTGGTACATAACAATAATAACTAAATAATCATATTTATTGTTTAAAGATTACACATATATAGCTACATCTAAGGTATAAATTAGATAAACAAAGTAAAAGGGTAGGGGAAAATGCTACATAAATGAATAACAAATATTTGCCATTTTATAACATATGTATACAATATAACACATAGTATCAGAAACTTGTATGCACAAGATCACTAATGAACAATGTTGGTTTCCTATAATCTCACGGAGTCCAATATATCCTTCTTAGGGAGCTGTGCTGACTCAGTTTTGCAGACATATGAGAAAGCAGGAAGAACATAATGGGAAGGTAAGGGTACTGCCATGGTACTGATATCAACTCAAAGACTAGTTGTATATTGTGTGCAATGACTACCATGAGATGAAATTGAATAGTGTAACATTAGCTTTGGCACTATCAGGTAACTGATTTCTGAGTATCTACATATAAAAATAACTGCTCACCATGTGAAATTAGATCTGTAAGTGATTGCACCCTTGCTCATAGGAATTTGTTTGGTAACTAACTAGATTTTTATTGAAGAGAGATGTAGAATAAAAATGTGTTTAGTGTAATAAGTTTATTTCAATAAATTTACAATTATAATACTGTGTTATTAACATTTTTGGAGGTAACATTATAAAAAATATCACAAGTCTCAAAGTAGAAAAATTATAAAGTAGAAATAACAAAAGTTGTGTAGTTGCCTCATCTGTTACTCCCAGTATCAATTGCCGAGGCTTGTTCATTTTGTTCGTTGTTCTTGTTGGTACCCTTGTCTCTTTTACATCGTCCTTCAGCAATAATTTTCAGTCCTGCAACAAAATAAATATCTAGAAATAAGCAGTCTTACAGTTGTCTTAAATGAAGAATTACATCCTACCAAATTTTGTGATGTAATATGACACTAAATGAGAATATTTATGATTATTTTATTCACATGAATACATTCAAACTGATATTAATTGTCTGAGTGCCATAAAACATTTAAATATAAAAAATTCTGTCATAGATATATAATAAAACCTACTTTCCACCCAAGACATAGAGAATTAGCTCTTTCCATGCTCCCCAACTCTGGGCAACAGAAGACTAATTTATGTAAAATGTGAATGCTTGGTTTCTCTTGTTTGCATGATTAGTTTCTTGATTATCCATAGCGTTATCTGTAGGGAAAATGTAGTTTTTGTTTAACATAGTCACAATAATGGCGCTGGGACTTTTGCTTAATGTAAGGTACAGGTCTTAGTATTGTGCAGGTGTTATTTTCTTGGTTGCTATAAAAGTTCGAGGAAATGGAACAAGAGCATTTGGTGTATTATTGACTTCAAAATTACTTTCCTTCTCTCTGTCTCCCACTGTTCAGCTATTTATTCACTGCTTCCACTTCCTTTACAAGTTTTTGCTCACAAGCCATAAATGTTATACATTTCAATACAATTCAGTACGAATCCATGTTGTAAAACCAGTCTACCATGTGACATTGGTATATAGTGCTCTAAGTTTTTATTGGTGTAGATGAATGCATGTAATGAATAGAAACATTCATATAACGACAGAGAAACTGTTTCAGATACGCCATAAATGGATAAATTTTCCATCTGTTTCTAATTTCTGCCTCATTTAATCGGAATTATAAGTATAAAGGATGTACTAATATGATAAAAAAGATTAAAAATTTTCCACAATATTCAACAATGACTCATCTGTAAACACTACAACTGATGCACATAATTAAGTGATCTTGTTGGTAGTCACACAAGGGTATAATCAATGAAAAGTGAAATAAATAGTTTCTATTAAGAAAAAGATGCCATCTTAAATGTTGGGTACATAAAAAGTAAAGTAAACTAAGGCAGGAACTACACCTCAACTGTATGCACTTTAATGAAGAAAGTCTTCGATTATGAAGTTTACTATGACTTGGGTATTTGAAAGAAGTAGTTCGCTAATTGCTGACGTACAACACAGGAAGTAACTCATCTGATTTTCAAAACGAATTTGTGTCAAATGTGGCAGTATTTCTGGACGACGAATTTGCTAAACCTGTCGCGTTTTTTGTAGCGAAAGTGTATAGTCAGGGGATCAGTGGCACCATTGTTAGTAACCATCATCAAAACTGCAGAGCTCCATGTGGTACTGATGTTCATGAGGACTAATCGTTTTCACTTTCTATACAAATCATGGAGCAAGTAGACCCATGCCATATCAGTTTAGTAAACTCTTGAGCAGACAGATGGTGAGGAAATGAATCACCGGAAAGTAATTGAGCATGGCTGACAGCATCAAATGTGTACTGCTGATCACTAATCTCTGACATATTTCTGTGTTATGCTGGGTAGGTAGTGGTAAATATCGGACAACAGGCAACACTTGCTATAAGTACACAAGACTGTTAGGGTAGCGTTACGTTCCGGTGAATGTTAAACGATTTTTCCGATGCTTTGTGCTAGATCAACATAGTCATAAATGAGAAACAAAATGTTGTTTATATTATACAGGATTAATTTATCTAGCTAACCTGTTTTCATGTCATTATTTACTTTATTTTATTTTGGTTGACCATGTTCTCCACATACTCAATGATTACAATTGTCAATTCTTTCTTTCACACTGTTTATGTATGATTTTCTATGTATATGTAATACCTCTTAAAGCCATTCTTTAGTACCTTAATCAAGTACTAATTTAACTGTATTGGGATTATTTATTTATTTAAATTGTTATAAAGGGTGAAGTGAAATTCACGCACTCGGGCTTTGCAGCGAGACTACCATACTCACATGCCAGCGATAAAAGAATGTCTCTGAAAAAATTTCGTCCAGCGACTACATCCGGCAGAAAAAGGACGTTAGAGACTTGCAATGTGGCAACACTGTAATCACATATATGTTAACTACCTCTGTCAGCACTTCTCAGTCGTGTTGTATAGATGGCACAGTGGACAGAGCTGTGGGTTACCATGGAGGAGGTCAGGGTTAGATCCTGGGTTGGGGCTCATTTTTTTATTTGCTAATTTCATTCTGACATTTCATAATGTAATATGACCCATTTCTTCGGTCACGTGTATCATCAGTTTACAACATTTAGAACGCTGAATATAACAAAGACGTGGTTACACAAATAAGAAGTAGACAGTTGAAACAAATAACCTGTCATAGGACAGAATAACTACAAAAACAATAGCAATTTCGAGATGCTAAAGATGATAGCATAGTACAACAACACAACATCTACTTGTCATATATACTACATGTAACATTAGCAACCAGTGACAATAATAATGTCCATATTAATGATCGCATGACCTTCACAATAGAATATGTTGTCCTCAGAACAACAAATGCTCAAAGTGACCTGCGTTCACGTCCAAACATTGCGCAACCCGCCACATCATACAGCTCTGGACCGTCCACAGCAGAGCTGCATCCACATTAACAAGAGCAACATGAACACGCACTGCCAATTCTTCTACATTCGTCGGGCGGGGGCGGAGTAGAGTGCACATACTCCTTCAGGTATCCCCACAGGAAGAAATCCAGGGCATTTAGGTCAGGTGAACAAGGTGGCCATACAGCTGAACCTCCATGTCCGAGCCGTTTCCATGGAAACGTTCTCTCCAGATACTGTCGCACATTAATTCCAGAGTGTGGAAGTGCACCATCATGTTGGAACCATATCCTCTGCCGAACATGTAGTGGAACATCATCCAGCGCATCAGGCAGATAGTTTGAGAGGAATACAGTCAACCGATCAGGCAACATGTAGGGGGCCAAACACCTGTCGCCCAGTATTCTGGCGCAGCCGTTGATATCAAAGCGAACTTGATATCCACGGTTGTGGGTGACATGCGGGTTAACAACACATCAGTAGTGGGCATTGTGCATATTGAAGACATCCTCATGAGTGATTGCTGCTTCATCCGATCACATTAAAGTGTTCACGAAGTCATCGCTGGCTTCCTGTTGTTGTTGGAACTACTCACAGAATTGCATCCACTGATGGTGATCTGCAGGAAGCAGGTGTTGCGTGAAAGCTGAACGATAGGGGTGCAGCCCATACTTGTGCAGCTCTTTAACGACCGTGCGTTGCGAGGCACGCAGCTGCCTTGCTACCCTGCATGTACTTCGCTGAGGTTCTTGGTGTATGACTTCCCGAACAGCTTCCTCAGTAGCTAGACTATGGCGAGTCCATTGACGACCTCCGTCATGCGATGGTGGAATGAGAGAACCTGATTCCCGAAGGCGCAGCTCCAGATGACGAAATACATTTTTATCTGGATGGCGTCGACGAGGATATCTAGCAGCATATTCACGAGTGGTAACACCTGCCCAGTTATCAGATGCACCAAGGACCAGAAGCATATCCACATATTCATCATTTGTGTATGCCATACGTCTGCCACACTAGTCTAGAGGTTTAAAATGAGAAAATTCGATATGTGTACGCATGTACGTTGGAGTATGTCACAGGCGCGTTACTCCGTTCACAACTAGTCCCTTTCTGATGGACAGCACACACAGTATAAACACGCCGTCAGTGCTGCGTGCTGTTCCTCCTAACTCGCATGATTCATCCCGACACTGCTAATTGTGAAATGTTTGGTTTCGAATAACACTCTTTCCCTAATGGTAAAAGTCGTGATGTTTCCACAATCCCATGGATAGAATAATAATAACAATAATGCACTGAGACACGTACAAAACAGCTTGCAGTTACCAGACTCAGTGTTAAAAGGCATAATTAGTGGGACCAGGGTGATAACAGATACAAATAGTAACCTAGTTAGGACATCGTTCACAAAGCACTTTGCTAGTCCTACTGCAAATGTAATGCTCTAACGAAATGTAATGGACCCGAACGAGGCAGGAATAATAGTTAGTACTAATCTACAGGACCACTGGAGGAGGATACAAAGAAAACAGGTTTCTCATCTAGCAGATGAAGTGGGCCGGCCGCGGTGGTCTCGCGGTTCTAGGTGCGCAGTCCGGAACCGCGCGACTGCTACGGTCGCAGGTTCGAATCCTGCCTCGGGCATGGATGTGTGTGATGTTCTTAGGTTAGTTAGGTTTAAATAGTTCTAAGTTCTAGGGGACTGATGACCACAGCTGTTAAATCCCATAGTGCTCAGAGCCATTTGAACCAAGATGAAGTGGTGGAAATAAATTCATGCCCACGACGTGGAAAAGGCTTCTTTCAAAGCTGACCAGTCTTCCATTTCTACGATTGTAGTAAGTAGAATTGTTTTATAGAACCCGCTGCAATCACTATTGACGATTAAGAGGCCAGGTACCGTAACACCTGGACTACATTTATCAAATAAAAAACATATACGAGGGCAGTTCAATAAGTAATGCAACACATTTTTTTCTGAAACAGTGGTTGTTTTATTCAGCATTGAAATACACCAGGTTATTCCCCAATCTTTTAGCTACACAACACTATTTTTCAACGTAATCTCCATTCAATGCTACGGCCTTACGCCACCTTGAAATGAGGGCCTGTATGCCTGCACGGTACCATTCCACTGGTCGATGTCGGAGCCAACGTCGTACTGCATCAATAACTTCTTCATCATCCGCGTGGTGCCTCCCACGGATTGCGTCCTTCATTGGGCCAAACATATGGAAATCCGACGGTGCGAGATCGGGGCTGTAGGGTGCATGAGGAAGAACAGTTCACTGAAGTTTTGTGAGCTCCTCTCGGGTGCGAAGACTTGTGTGAGGTCTTGCGTTGTCATGAAGAAGGAGAAGTTCGTTCAGATTTTTGTGCCTACGAACACGCTGAAGTCGTTTCTTCAATTTCTGAAGAGTAGCACAATACACTTCAGAGTTGATCGTTTGACCATGGGGGAGGACATCGAACAGAATAACCCCTTCAGCGTCCCAGAAGACTGTAACCATGACTTTACCAGTTGAGGGTATGACTTTAAACTTTTTCTTGGTAGGGGAGTGGGTGTGGCGCCACTCCATTGATTGCCGTTTTGTTTGAGGTTCGAAGTGATGAACCCATGTTTCATCGACTGTAACAATCTTTGACAAGAAATTATCACCCTCAGCCACATGACGAGCAAGCAATTCCGCACAGATGGTTCTCCTTTGCTCTTTATGGTGTTCGGTTAGACAACGAGGGACCCAGCGGGAACAAACCTTTGAATATCCCAACTGGTGAACAATTGTGACAGCACTACCAACAGAGATGTCAAGTTGAGCACTGAGTTGTTTGATGGTGATCCGTCGATCATCTCGAACGAGTGTGTTCGCACGCTCCTCCATTGCAGGAGTCACAGCTGTGCACGGCCGGCCCGCACGGGGGAGATCAGACAGTCTTGCTTGACCTTACGGCGATGATGACACACGCTTTGCCCAACGACTCACCGTGCTTTTGTCCACTGCCAGATCACCGTAGACATTCTGCAAGCGCCTATGAATATCTGAGATGCCCTGGTTTTCCGCCAAAAGAAACTCGATCACTGCCCGTTGTTTGCAACGCACATCCATTACAGACGCCATTTTAACAGCTCCGTACAGCGCTGCCACCTGTCGGAAGTCAATGAAACTATACGAGACGAAGCGGGAATGTTTGAAAATATTCCACAAGAAATTTCCGGTTTTTTCAACCAAAATTGGCCGAGAAAAAAAATGTGTTGCATTACTTATTGAACTGCCCTCGTGTTTAAACTCAGGATCGAACCGTCGATCTGCAGCATGCTAACCCAAAACTCTATCCACTGCACCAACTATACAACACGACTCAGATGTGCTGACAGAGGTAGTTACCCTACAAGTGGTTACAGTGTTGTCAGGTTGCCACTCTTTAACGTCCTTTTTCTGCCGGATGTAGTCGCAGAAACGAAATTTTGTGGGAGACATTTTTTATCGCTGGCATGTGAGGAGTCGCCCTGCTTGACCCTGTATATGCAGTGTCTCTCGAGTTTAGTGTTCATGTCTTTCGTGGTCTGCTCGCTTTATATTTATTTACTATTCAACTTTTTACCCTTGTGCATTACCGCTGCACTTTCAAAGACTACATTTACTGCGGATTCCCATCTCAGTCTAGATAAGTAACATCTTTCTTGTGTTGCTTTTCAATTATTGTAACTTCTTTGACGACGACACTCAGTTAAAGTCTGTCTATTGTTTTCTAAGGCGAAACCCTGTTAGCTAAAGGAATTAATCCTATAAAACATACACACTATTTTATTTTTCATTTATAACTCTGATAATGTTTTCACGGTATTCATTAGGCTCAGCAACCGATATAAGAGAGTTCCTGATTTCGCCAGGATAATGCTGATTACCTAAGATCTAGAAATTTCTGAACAGCCCAGTCGAGATCTAAAAATACCTTCCCGTGTCTAAACTTTCCCTGTTCATCCGAAATGAACGTCCACGGAACCATCCAAGCCGTGGAATTCACCGCCTGACAACTCCACAGGGACAGAGAGACTTATAAGCGCCTGAATCACTACTGTCTCTCTTCAACATGCGTTGATGGCTGTAGTTCAGTGGGTTCTACCAGGTGCTCGCCGTTATATGACTCAGTTGCAAAGGGATTCGTCTTCCAACATGTTTGTTAAATCTTGGATAGTAGCTCTCGTCACAAGTGTGAAATGCTAGTTTTTAATTTTAAGGAGCCTGTCATAGCACCTGTGGCGGTTTCACTTGCTCTTTATTATCCCGTGTGCTGTAAGGCTTGGGGAGTATCTGCTAGGTGCTGTACTAATTCATCTTGTTGCAGCAGTAAGACTAGAGTATTTGCTAGGTGCTGTACTGATTGTCATTATTGCAGCTTTTTCAGAAGTAGGGCTTGGAGATTACGTGTCAGGTATAACACTAGTGGTCTGACTACAGCAGTTGAAGCAGCACGGCTTGTGGACTGTGTGGTAGGTGTTGTACTGCAGCAACTGGAGCAGTAAGGCTTGGGACTATGTGCTAGGTGCTGCAGTAATGGTTGTGGCAGTAAGGCCTGCTAGGTGCAGTACTGACTGGTCTTGTTGCGGCAGTTGAAGCTGCGCAGCTCGCAGGAGTTGCGGAACTGCCTGGTGAAGGTCCCGCCCGCGGGGTCTCCGGCGCACACCGGCCGGTAGACGTTCTTGCAGAAGTCCAGGCACGACTCCAGCTGCTGCGCCTGCGCCGCCGCTAGCAGCGCCGCTGCAACACAGGTGTCAGCGCTCAGAGACACGGACAAGGGCGTACACAGCGAGGGGTACAGAAGGCCAGCTGCCCCCCTCAAATCCCTATAAACATTTTTTTGCAAATGAAACGCACGTCCAGTCTTGTGAAACATACAGTCATATTAAATCAGTATCAGTTTAGTGAAAGCCAGAACATGTAATGGATATTAGCTAAGTGTGCCCAGAGCAGTTTATCGTGAAATCTAATAAGAAACTCATGTTCAGAAAATACAGAACACTTGAACGACTAGAGATAGGATCTACATATTCAGAGAACTTGTACATTAGTATGACTGGCATTTAGTCCATGCTGGCCCATTGGTTCAAGGCCAACATTGGTATTGCGGCGCAACACCGCTTGCCGGTAAAATGTGCCTGCGGTTCTCGTTGTAACTATAAACCGAAGGTAGAGGACCAGTGTGACTTGAGCAGACGTGCTGGATGCCTCGCAGATGTATGCGCGAACAGTACCGAAAAAATCAGTAATTTCGAAAGAGGGTACATCATTTGCATGAGAGAATGTGACGCATCCATCAGGGAAACTGCTGCTCGTGTGGGGCAGAGTTTCGGCAGTGCAACGGGTGTGAGCATAATTTTTCACGGAAGGCCACAGAACAAGACGAGGTGGGTCAGGTCGCACCACCCAGACCACTCCCCGAGAAGATCGACACCTATCCGAATGGCATTGCAGGACAGATCTGTACCCTTCTCGGCTCTGGCGCAACAATGGGCGGTGCACACTATCAGGGGTGACACTCCGTCGCCATTTATTATGGCATGGATTACGTGTGCGTCGTCCACTTCTCTACCTACTTTTGACTAAAGTGCAGAAACATGCTAGACGGCAATGGTGTATGGAACGACGTCACTGGGAACAGGAATGGCATCAAATAGTGTTTTAGGACGAATCAAGGTTCTGCTTGTTTGAAAATCATGGCCGCATTTTGGTTCGGAGCAGACAGAGGTATCGGTATCACAGTGATTGCATTCGCACAGGACACACAGCGCCACGTCAATGCCTCATCGTGTGGTGTGCTACTGAACCACAAATGACAGTTGGTGCATGTCCAGGCCACTGTGACCTGTGTGACCTACGTGAATGACATGTATGATACCCCTTCTGATAACATCCCACTGGCACTGGGTCACAGCGCTGAACTCCTCGTTTCACCATAACCCACATATTTTCGACTGGCGACAACTCTGGTGATCTTGCGGACCAGGCCAAAAGGCTGACGTCCTGTGACACCAAAAAGGCATGTTTTCGTGTAGCAACATGTGGCCGTGCATTGTCTTATTGAAAAATGGCTTGTGGGATGATGTCAAAAGGGTATCCTACGTGTCGGAGGATGTCATTCATGTAGTCACACCTGTCTCATTGCCATGTACACGTACCAACTGTGATTCCTGGTTGTATACAGTAGCACCCCACATGATAAAGCGTTGCCTTGGCGCTGTATGTCTTGTGCGAATGCAATCACTGTTATACCTCTCTCTCTTTCTGCGCCGAACCAAAATGCGCCCATCATCCTCAAGCAGACAGAACCTGGATTCGTCCGAAAACACTATTTGATGCCGTTCCTGTCCCCAGTGACGTCGTTCCATACACCATCGCTGTCTAGCATGTTTCTGCACTTTCGTCAAAAGTAGGTAGAGAAGTGGACGACGCACACTTAACCCATGCCATAGTAAATGGCGATAGACTGTCACCCCTGATAGTGTGCACTGTTCCATTATTGCGCCAGAGCTCAGGAGGGTACAGATCTGTCCTGCAATGCCATTCGGATGAGGTGTCGATCTTCTCCAGGAGGCTGGGGGAGTGGTCTGGGTGATGCGACCTGACTCTGATAATGTTTTCACGGTATTCATTAGGCTCAGCAACCGATATAAGAGACTTCCTGATTTCGCCAGGATAATGCTGATTACCTAAGATCTAGAAATGTCTGAACAGCCCAGTCGAGACCTAAAAATACCTTCCCGTGTCTAAACTTTCCCTGTTCATCCGAAATGAACGTTCACGGAACCATCCAAGCCGTGGAATTCACCGCCTGACAACTTCACAGGGACAGAGAGACTTATAAGCGCCTGAATCACTACTGTCTCTCTTCAACAAGCGTTGATGGCTGTAGTTCAGTGGATTCTACCAGGTGCTCGCAGTTATATGACTCAGTTGCAAAGGGATTCGTCTTCCAACATGTTTGTTAAATCTTGGATAGTAGCAAAAGTGTGAAATGCTAGTTTTTAATTTTAAGGAGCCTGTCATAGCACCTGTGGCGGTTTCACTTGCTCTTTATTATCCCGTGTACTGTAAGTCTTAGGGAGTATCTGCTAGGTGCTAGTCGTGTTCTGTGGCCTTCCGTGAAAAATTCTGCACACATCCGTTGCACTGCCGAAACTCTTTGTGGTACACGAACAGCAGTTTCCGTGGTGGATGCGTCACATTCTCTCATGCCAATGATGTACCCTCTTCCGAACTTACTGATTTGATGGTACGGTTCGCGCACACATATGCGAGGCATCCAGCACATCTGCTGAAGTCACACTGATCCACTACCTTCTGTTTGTATCGACAACGAGAGCCACAGGCACATTTTGCCCGCAAGTGGTGTTGCGCTGCGATATCGATGTTGACCTTGAAGCTGCCATTACATTTAAGTCCAAATTTAATCGAAAAGAACAACACAGGTCTGTAGATCCATCTAGAAAACAACAAATATTTTTCGCGAAGCAACCGTGTAAAACAAGTTTGTTTGCGTTGCAATCCTCCGCACCAAGTACTGAAACATTTGTTTTGTAAATAAACAGTAAAAAATTTTACGCCGGCCGAAGTGGCCGAGCGGTTCCAGGCGCTTCAGTCTGGAACCGCGCGGCCGCTACGGTCGCAGGTTCGAATCCTGCCTCGGTCATGGAAGTGTGTGATGTCCTTAGGTTAGTTAGGCTTAAGTAGTTCTAAGTTCTAGGGGACTGATGACCTCAGATGTTAAGTTCTATAGTGCTCAGAGCCATTTGAGCCATAAAAGTTTACACTCTTAGTTTACTGATAAAAAGCGAAGATCATAAATAACTGACGTCCACAAAGATTGTAAAACTTTTTTGTTTTCTCGGGGACATGAAAGGAAATTTGTGGTAAGTCGTATGGGACCAAACTGCTTAGGTCATCGGTCCCTAAACTTACACACAATTTAACTTAAACTAACTTACGCTAAAGACAACACACACTCACACACCCATGCCGAGGCAGGACTCGAACCTGCGACAGGAGCAGCCGCGCGAGCCGCGACAAGGCGCCTTAGACCGCACGTCTACCCCACGTGGCTCATGGACGTGACATCTGTCACTATTTAATGCCTGCCTCTATAGGCAAACGAACCTGTGACGCTGAAGTTCTACTTAGTAACGTCACATACACTTAGGCCTAACACGCCCGAACTACACTGACAGAACAAATCACAGCACCAAGGAAAGTCGTGCGACATAAATGAACGTAGGGCCGGCCGTGGTGGTCTCGCGGTTCTAGGCGCGCAGTCCGGAACCGCGCTTCTGCTACGGTCGCACGTTCGAATCCTGCCTAGGGTATGGATGTGTGTGATGTCCTTAGGTTAGTTAGGTTTAAGTAGTTCTAAGTTCTAGGGGACTGATGACCACAGCTGTTAAGTCCCATAGTGCTCAGAGCCATTTGAACCATTTGAACGTTGGAATGCGTGCTTTTACATCTGAAAGACGATATCCAAATTTCCTATGAGTCGCATAAGATGTAAGATGGCAAGAACTATGCCCCTTACATGAAGTCATTAAAGATCACCTAAGTCACGTTGAGCGAACAGTAGGGCTGAACAAAATGACTGACAAGGCACAATGCATCTTGTAGAGGGTATAGTATGGACGTATTGGAATAATTAATGTCGGGTGATGGTTTTAAAGTAATTCACATGACATGAAAACTTTGTGGAAACGAGTCGATTTACTGGATGCTAGTTTACCCCAGGGAAGTATTTAGAATTGACCGTGGCCGGCTGGGGAACGGCGAAGGGAAGCGACAATAGGCAGCTTAGGGCGGCTCAAGCTCTGAGAAAGCGGTAACGCGGCGTGGCCTCCAGCCGCCTTAATATGAGTCACAGCATGGGTGGTTGACCCTGACCCCATGCTGGTGTACCAGGAAGCAGACGGAGAACTTGTACGCCTGTTGATAAATGTCCGTCGTCCCGTTTTCAGGGAAACATGCGAGAAAGCAGCGCAAAGCTACGGTGGAGTGGTCAACAGAGGTCAAAATATGCGTGTTCGTGACTACAGCAACTTCACGCTGAATTCACAGTCCGCAGAGTCTGAAGTAAATCAGGTGAAGGGCGACAAAATGAAATACGCCGGCCTCCGATGAGAACGTAGGACTGAGGAATTTGAAGTACTCTCCTGGGAGTCAGAATTCCGGAAAAATTGGTGTTTGTGCAGACGCTAACCTTGATGGGTGGCCTGGGAGGAGCTAAACAGAGGAAGGGAAATTTTGTGGGAATTTGTTCACTTCCCAGAGCAGGCATTGGTCAGCGCTGGGAAGTGACGCATAATTCTACACCTACATCTACATGATTACTCTGCAATTCACATTTAAGTGCTTGGCAGAGGGTTCATCGAACCACAATCATACTATCTCTCTACCATTCCACTCTCGAACAGCGTGCGGGAAAAATGAACACCTAAACCTTTCTGTTCGAGCTCTGATTTCTCTTATTTTAATTTGATGATCATTCCTACCTATGTAGGTTGGGCTCAACAAAATATTTTCGCATTCGGAAGAGAAAGTTGGTGACCGAAATTTCGTAAATAGATCTCGCCGCAACGAAAAACGTCTTTGCTTTAATGACTTCCATCCCAACTTGCGTATCATATCTGCCACACTCTCTCCCCTATTACGTGATAATACAAAACGAGCTGCCCTTTTTTGCACCCTTTCGATGTCCTCCGTCAATCCCACCTGGTAAGGATCCCACACCGCACAGCAATATTCTAACAGAGGACGAATGAGTGTAGCGTAAGCTGTCTCTTTAGTGGACTTGTTGCATCTTCTAAGTGTCCTGCCAATGAAACGCAACCTTTGGCTCGCCTTCCCCACAATATTGTCTATGTGGTCTTTCCAACTGAAGTTGTTCGTAATTTTTACACCCAGGTACTTAGTTGAATTGACAGCCTTGAGAATTTTACTATTTATCGAGTAATCGAATTCCAACGGATTTCTTTTGGAACTCATGTGGATCACCTCACACTTTTCGTTATTTAGCGTCAACTGCCACCTGCCACCTGCCACACCATACAGCAATCTTTTCTAAATCGCTTTGCAACTGATACTGGTCTTCAGATGACCTCACTAGACGGTAAATTACAGCATCATCTGCGAACAACCTAAGAGAACTGCTCAGATTGTCACCCAGGTCATTTATATAGACCAGGGACAGCAGAGGTCGCAGGACGCTTCCCTGGGGAACACCTGATATCGCTTCAGTTTTACTCGATGATTTGCCGTCTATTACTACGAACTGTGACCTTCCTGACAGGAAATCACGAATCCATTCGCACAACTGAGACGATACCTCGTAGGCCCGCAGCTTGATTAGAAGTCAATTAACGCGACTTGCGCTGCAGTTGGCGTAAGTGATTTTGCTGGCTGGGAAACCGAGGCGAAGAGTGGACTGGGAGAAGTCCCCGTAAGCCTCTTCCGTTCCCAGCGTGCCTAGAGTGCGGACGTGGCGTTCTTGACTCAGCTTGCCTGAGAAAGAGTGAGCATCTCTGCAGTTTAGGACTTAGCAAAGGGAACGACTGAGCTTGGAGATAGGAAGTTTTGGTTCAGCTATGTACTGAGCAAGATAGCTAGGAGTGAATAGACGAGCGCAGCCTTGCAGCACCACGAGGTCGGCCGACGTCCACACAACGACGCCGCTCCGCCACGCTGAATTCGGTGATATTGCGCCCGCTCCGGCCACTGATTAATTTGTTGGATCACGTCGGCAAAGTTTCAACGAAGGTTTCAGGGGCCGTGTATTGTAGAATTCTTCTCGCACTTCGCATTACGCCTGGGTCAGTCGATAGGAATAACTTTTGATTTATCGCGCTTTACTCCACGCAAACGCAATTTATTACCACTGCCTGTTAGGAGAGTCATGTAATGTGATGATTGAAGATCGTCAGTTAAAATAAATCTGTGCCAATCGTCTGCATCTGTTTTAATCAAGTAGTTGAAATCCCAAGTCACTTTATTAATTAATTTTATGTTCAACATTTTCATGTGGTGTTCAATAGCTGAATATAACATCAATGTGCACCCCTTTTTAATTAAAAGGAATCAATTCTAAATCAATTAACGTCAACACTGCCACCGCAGTTCAATCAGGAGTCGCAGGGCTTTATTACTTTCTTTGTGTTATCCGACATTGCGGCAGTTTTGCAGTCTCTGTTGATCTGTTAGTCAATTGCCTGGAGTGAACACACACCAAAACCAGATAAGTGACGGGTGGGGTGTTACAAAGAATTCCTTTAAGGGAACGGATACGCCATTATCAACACATTTCTGAGTATGAACGAGGTCGTGTAGTAGGGATACGAGAAGTTGGACGTTCCTTCTGCGATACTACAGAAAGATTTGGCAGGAATGTAGCCACTGTACATGATTGGTAGGAGTGGTGATCATGAAAATGTACTGTCGCAAGAAGACCGGGCTGTGGACGGCCACATGGAACTAAAGAGAGGGCAGAACATCGTGTTCGGCGTATGGCTTTGCCGCACCGTACTGCTTCTGCAGCAGCAATTTGAGCAGCAGTTGACACCACATTGACACAACGAACTGTTAGAAATTGGTCACTTCAAGGGCAGCTCCGAGCCAGACGCCCTGTATCGTGCATTCCGCTGACCTCAAACCACCGCCATTTAGGACTTCAGTGGTGCCAAGCGGGAGCTCATTAGAGGTCGGGGTGTAGCTCTATTGCGTTTTCTGATTCTGTATCGATGCCAATGATGGCGGTGTGTTGGTGAGAAGGGGGCCACTTGAGGGCCTGCAAACAACCTGTCTGTGTGCTAGACACGCTGGATCTGCACCTGGAGTCATAGTCTGGGGTGAGATTTCCTATGACACTAGGAGCACTATCGTGGTTATCCCATGCACCCTGCAAATGTGTACGTCAACACGGTGAGTCGTCCTGTTGCGCTGCTACTCACGAACAGCATTCCAGGGCGTGGAACTCAATCCCGCAGCCTAACATCCGACACTTGTACAACACAATGAATGCACGTTTGAATGCTTACGTTTAACATTTTTGCGATTGTTCCGGTTATTAATGTACCAGCATTTCACATTTGCAATGGATTATCTCGCTGTTACATTAATCTGTGGTCTTGCAATGTTAACCAGTCAAATACACTGCTGGCCATTAAAATTGCTACACCACGAAGATGACGTGCTACAGACGCGAAATTTAACCGACAGGAAGAACATGCTCTGATACGCAAGTGATTAGCTTTTCAGTGCATTCACACAAGGTTGGCGCCGGTGGCGACACCTACAACGTGCGGACATGAGGAAAGTTTCCAACCGATTTCTCATACACAAACAGCAGTTGACCAGCGTTGCCTGGTGAAACGTTGTTGTGATGCCTCGTGTAAGGAGGAGAAATGCGTGCCATCACGCTTCCGACTTTCATAAAGGTCGGATTGTAGCCTATCGAGATTGCGGTTTATCGTATCGCGACATTGCTGCTCGCGTTGGTCGAGATCCAATGACTGTTTGCAGAATACGGAATCGGTGTGTTCAGGAGGTTAATACGGAACGCCGTGCTGGATCCCAACGGCCTCGTTTCTCTAGCAGTCGAGATGACAGGCATCTTATCAGCATGGTTTTAACGGATCGTGCAGCCACGTCTCGATCCCTGAGTCAACAAATGGGGATGTTTGATAGACAACAACCATCTGCACGAACAGTTCGACGACGTTTGCAGCAGCATGGACTATCAGTTCGGAGACCGTGGCTTCGGTTACCCTTGACGCTGCATCACAGACAGGAGCGCCTGCGATGGTGTACTCAACGACGAACCTGGGTGCACGAATGGCAAAACGTCATTTTTTCGGATGAATCCAGGTTCCGTTTACAGCATCATGATGGTCGCATCCTTGCTTGGCGACATCGCGGTGAATGCACATTGGAAGCGTGTATTCGTCATTGCCATACTGGCGTATCACCCGGCGTGATGGTATGGGGTGCCATTGGTTACACGTCTCGGTCACCTCTTGTTTGCATTTACGGCACTTTGAACAGTGGACGCTACATTTCACATGTGTTACGACATGTGGCTCTACATTTCATTCGATCCATGCGAAACCGTCCATTTCAGCAGGATAATGCACGACCGCATGTTGCAGGTCCTGTACGGGCCTTTCTGGATACAGAAAATGATCGACTGCTGCCCTGGCCAGCACATTCTCCAGATCTCTCACCAATGAAAACGTCTGGTCAATGGCGGCCGAGCAGCTGGCTCGTCACAATATGCCAGTCACTGAACTGTAGTATCGTGTTGAAGCTGCATGGGCAGCTGTACCTGTACACGCCATCCAATATGAGTTTGTCTCAATGCCCAGGCGTATCAAGGCCATTATTACTGCCAGAGGTGGTTGTTCTGGGTACTGATTTCTCAGGATCTATGCACCCAAATTGCGTGAAAATGTAATCTATGTCAGTTTGAGTATAATGCATTTGTCCAATGAATACTCGTTTATCATCTGCATTTCTTCTTGGTGTAGCAATTTTTATGGCCAGTAGTGTATGTTACCTAGACAAATGTATTCCCAAAATTGCATTTCTCTACATTGATTATTTTTTGGTGCTGTGATTTTTTTTCCGTCAGTGTATTTTTCACGCAACATACATCAGTGGGGTCGTCATTCAAAGTACGAAGTCTCATCCTATTTCAAAACACAACTATTAATCTTGTCACATTTGAATACAATTTGTTTCACCATTAAGACTGTAACGAGATTATCAAGAAAGTATTAATCTATTTTTGTGAATAATGGATAAGCAAACTATTTGTAGTCGTTACGACACCAACTGAAATAGTCAAGGGAATTGCATCCGATATTCGGCCACAAGAATACCGCATCAATGGGTCGCCTAATATTTCACGCTACTCTCCGAATGTCTTGACTTCATTCAGGGCGGAATCTGAAGAAACCAGAAGACATCAGAGTTTTGCAGTGATCGCTCCCACTATTACTATATCAGCGGTGGAGAAAACAAAACAACAAAACTGCAGGCTCGGTACCGGAGCGAGGCGGCGCATTTATTGAGCCACTGGACTCACGTCTGCGGGGTTCAGATCGCATTGATCAACTAGACTGAGATGGACGATGGGACAGTTCCTTTGGAAAAGGCACATGGTCAGTTTCTTTCCCCATTCCTGTCCTATTTGTGGTTGTGCTCCGTTTGTAATGACCCTTTCTTGTTTCTAAAGGCAACGTTGTCGATGAGAAAGAACGATCCACTGTTGAGCTCTCACACTCACTTTTGCCGCTCCAGCACAGAGTTCTCCCTGACAGAAGTCCTGCAAACTGTATTTGTTGTCTGTTTCCATGTGTCCCTTTGTTCAGGACAGTCTGGTAGTTCCGAGAGTTCACAGCGAGCGCGGACGCGTGTGTCAGCCTGGCGAGCTCCTCTGTGAGCAGAACCCATTATGTATCTCACCGTTTGTTGGAATAAAGGTGATATATGTGTCATGTCAAAGTTTGTTTTCTGTATCATCATTTGAATGTAATAACGGGAGACCAGTGAATCCTCTCGTCCTAAACACTCAGAACATAGGAAACAGTTGTGTGCATCCTCTAAAATATAATCAGCTGTTGAGCGTATCCTTATCACCGCTCTCTCGCCGACAATAACGAGAACGAATTTCTTAATTTTTTGTTTTTATTTTTTCCCGTTTTTTTTGCGCATTTCAGGCATAGCCTATCATCAGAACATCAGAGTTCAGAACTTAATACAGAGCTACTAGAGGCTAAAAAGCGGTGATAAAGATGTGCTCAGTATTAATATAATGGTCGCAAGTTAAACAATCAAGTGTTGAATGCGAATATTACACACGACGTATGGTTGTTACAAATAAAAATAGGAAGAGTAAATCCTGACTCTTTATGAGGTTTGTGTATTTCTGACGTATTAACCTGCATTAGTCAGTTGTAGTTGGCAGCGGAAATGCTTGAAAATCCCCGCAACGGAAATGGCACTGAACAAAAAGCGGCCAATGATAACTGGTACGAAAGTGTAATAATGCCTTGGTATTGAAATAAAGAGGAAAAGGCTCTATACTCCGCGACATTTATTTCGTGTAGTGACTAGGTCATTTTATGGGATTTCTTCTGGAGTACTTGTCGATCTGCGCAAGAATGTCACCTCCAATAACTCTGTTTTATTGTGTTGTGATTAACGATGCTAGTTAAAGACGTAAAGATTTCAGTTTCAGTATGTGGTGTCACCGCCAGACACCACACTTGCTAGGTGGTAGCCTTTAAATCGGCCGCGGTCCGTTAGTATACGTCGGACCCGCGTGTCGCCACTATCAGTGATTGCAGACCGAGCGCCGCCACACGGCAGGTCTAGAGAGACTTCCTAGCACTCGCCCCAGTTGTACAACCGACTTTGCTAGCGATGGTTCACTGACAAAACACGCTCTCATTTGCCGAAACGATAGTTAGCATAGCCTTCAGCTATGTCATTGCTACGACCTAGCAAGGCGCCATTACCAGTTACTATTGATACTGAATCATGTACAGTCAAGAGCGACGCTCATCATTTATGGATTAAAGTTAAGTATTCCACCAGCTACGTCCGTTTTTCTAAAGTCTAAATTCCTTGTCCTGTTCCAGACCTCACGCCAGCCTGCGTGAGCTAAAACGCGTGCCTTTCGGCTTCCTCTAGTACCCGATGTTGGCTCTCCCGCCAACCCACAACATTGGCGACGAGGCAACACCGCGTTCGTAACTATACTGCCCTGATTTACTTGTGTTCGCCACCATCTCCAGATGTACTGTCCGAATTTTATCGCTTCCAGAATTAGCAGACGCAGGCCTTACTGGATGCCCTTGGACAGCTCGTCCAGGGTCAACGTGCAATGCAAAACGATGCGGCAGCCGCCGCTCCACCGCTAACGGGGCCACAACACGCAGTTGCACCAACTTTTCGTCCTGTTGATGCTGCACTGGAAAGCTGGACGGAGTGGTCACGCCAATTTGGATTCCATCTCGCCGCCTACAGAATTCAAGGTAACGAGCGGCAGCCTTTCTGTTGTCCTCCGTAGGGATGCACACGTACCGTGTGATAGTCAAATTATTTCCCCGACGCGACGTAACAACTCTGTCCTACGATGTATTTTGTCTGCATTAGATGCATATTTCAAAGAATCAGTCAATGTAGTTGCGAAACGGTATACCTTCTTTCGTACAAAACGTACGGCAGGTCAGACTAATCGGGAGTGGGTTGCAACCTTGCAAGGCCTTACTAGGGATTGTGCTTTTGAGTGTCAATGTGGACTCCCTTATTCAGATACTATGGTGCGTGATGCAATTGCACAGAACGTTTCTGATGTTCGTATACGGGAACAGATTTTGAAACTAGTCAATCCCTCCCTTCAACAAATGATGGACATATTGGATCGGCAGGACACACTTGACTTTGCTCAGGAATCATTTGAAACTTCGCCACCTGTATGTCAGGTTAACCGGCCCGCCGGGCGAGCAGCACGGAACAGTAAACAGTCCTCGTGCCCGACTGCGCTGCTGCCACCAGGCTCTCAGCCACGTGTAACGCGCCGGCAAGCAAATGCAGTGCTAAAATCATGCCCGCGGTGTGCTACTAGACATTCGCATGAGAATTGTCCATCACACCAAGCTATCTGCTTTTACTGTAATAAAAAAGGACATGTTCAAAGTGTTTGCCAGAAAAAGCTCTGATCGGAAGCTCAAAACCATTCCAGGCCCTTTGCTTTGCCCCGGAATCGGAATCGAACCAAGGATACTCAGGCTCGCGAAGCATCGCCCATGGAAATTCATATAGTTCATGCCACTCCGCCCAGTGCCACTCTCTCTAACAGTGACTGTGTTCGTCCCACAAATAGTGTGCGTCGACATCGCAGGAACTCCCGTCAAGTCGCAAGTGATTTTGTACAAGTGTCAGTTCACGCTGCACAAGACAGTCGCTCTTGTCGTCAGCAGGACAATAAACTTTTTGTGGACTTGGACATTAACGGCAAAGTCATACCATTCCAGCTCGATACTGGGGCTGCAGTTTCACTGATCAATAAAGACACTTACAAACTGCTGAGCACACCTCCGTTGTGTGCCGCAACTGTTAACTGCCTATTCAGGTCACCAGCTCCCTGAGTTAGGACAGTGCAGCCTTATTGCAACATAGTTAATCAGGTCCTATCAGTGAACCAGACTGTGCCTTCAGACAGTGTTTCTCGTCTATGTGAAGAATTTGTAGACATTTTTGCACTGGGCCTCGGTTGCACTAAGAACTATAAAGCACATTTGGAACTGAAAGTAAATGCGCAACCGAAATTTTTCAGAGCGCGCAATGTTCCCCACGCATTGCGTGATGAGGTCGCAAAAACATTACACGATTTGGAACCACAAGGTGTAATTGAACGTGTGCAGGCTTCTCTCTGGGCATCACCCTTAGTAATTTTGCCAAAACCTTCCGGAAAATTGAGGCTTTGTGTGGACTTCAAGGCAACAGTGAATCCACAACTAGTGACTGCAACTATTCCTTTACCCCGCCCGGAAGATCTTTTTGACAAACTGTGCCCGGGTAAATATTTTTCGAAGTTGGACCTGGCAGATGCGTACTTGCAAATACCGGTGGACGAAGAATCCCAGCGCGTTTTGGTGGTTAACACGCATCTTGGTTTGTATCGATTCAAACGACTGCCATTCGGGTGTGCACCCGCCCCTGCATTGTTTCAGCAATATCTACAAACTGTTTGTGCGTCGGTCCCTACTGCAGCAAACTATCTGGACGATATTGTGATCTCCGGAAAGACGGAAGAAGAACATTTAGCCAATCTCAGAACATTATTTCAGGTCTTGCGACAAAATGGTCTTCGCTTGCGGAAGGACAAATGTGTGTTTTTTGCTCGTGACTTACCCTACCTGGGACATGTACTCAATGCTCAAGGCATACATCCCAGTCCAGAGCCCCTCCGGGCCATACAAGACTTGGCTTCGCCGCAGAATTTGAAGCAGCTACAGAGTGTGCTGGGAAAAATAAATTACTATAACAAATATGTTCCACAGGCCTCTTCCATTTCAGCTCCGCTTCATCGCTTATGCCGTAAAGGTGTTCCGTTCGTCTGGATGACGGAATGCGAACGCGCCTTTCGCCAGTTGAAATCGGCGTTGCTTTCCAATACTTTCCTTACGCCATTCGATCCCCAGAAGCCCCTTTTGTTGATGGTGGATGCATCGGATTTCGGGATCGGTGCTGTGCTTGCGCAGAAAGATGGATCGCACGATTGCCCTATTGCCTTTGCGTCCAAATTGCTCTCGTCTGCGCAACGGAATTATTCACAGATCGAGAAAAAAGCATTGGCTCTCGTATTTGGTGTTACAAAGTTTCATGATTTCTTGTATGGTCGTCACTTTACCATCATCACAGACCACAAACCTTTGACATCGCTTTTTCATCCGACCAAGCCTGTACCTCCACGTACAGCGCAGAAATTCATTCGCTGGTCTATTTTCCTCTCGCAGTACCGCTACGATATCTTGTATCGGTCCACTGCTAAGCACAGAAACGCCGATGCGTTGTCCCGTTTGCCTGTTGCTGAGGATAGAGCGTTCGATTCCTCCCAACTTGCTTGCATGTTCATTGATTCGGAAACTGATGACGTGGTCGAATCGTTTCCGATTGATTTTCGTCGTGTAGCTCCAGCCACAGCTGCCGACCTTGTCCTTGCTACCGTTCTGCGTTTTGTTGCTACGGAAAGGCCCTTGTCAAAGTCACGGATCGGGGATCCGTTGGTTCGCCGATTTTTTGCTCACAAGGAGAGACTTTTTGTACGACTTGGTGTTTTGCTGTTGCGTTCAGATAATGATCAGTCCAGGGTCGTGGTCCCACGTTCGTTACAGTCCTCTGTCTTACAGCTTCTCCACCAAGGGCATTGGGGTATAGTGAGAACGAAACAACTTGCTCGTCAGCACTGTACTTGGTTCGGAATCGATGCCGCGATTACGAGTATGTGCTCTTCTTGCACAGTGTGTACCGAACAACAATCAGAACCACCGCGGAAATTCTTTGCATGGCCAAAAGCCACTTCCCCTTGGCAACGCTTACGCATCGATTTTGCTGGTCATTCTGGAATGCTCGATGGTTGATTGTGGTAGATTCATTCAGTAATTTTCCTTTTGTTGTCCAGATGTCTTCCACGACGTCATCTGCCACCATCCAAGCGTTATCCGCTATCTTTTGCATTGAAGGTCTTCCACAGACTATTGTTTCCGACAATGGCCCACAATTCATGTCCACAGAATTTCAGTCATTCTGCAAGGTCAATGGTATTCAACATCTGACGTCTGCGCCGTTTTAGCCACAGTCCAACGGTGCCGCTGAATGATTGGTGGGGACTTTCAAGTCACAGATGTTGAATTTGAACGAGTCGCATTCTCGGGAGGATGCGTTATTGCTCTTTTTGTCCTCGTATCGCTCTCAGCCCCGAGATGGTCGCTTGCCGGCTGAGTTGCTCCACGGTCGCCCTCATCGAACCTTGATGTCTTTGCCACATCCGCCGCATCAGGTTCCTGTGCAGCAGCAGACACCTGCTTTTGCCCCAGGCGATGTTGTCTACTACCGTCACTATCGAGGTTCACGGCGTTGGCTCGAAGGGCGCATTCTTCGCTGCCTCGGCCGCGCTATGTATCTGGTTTTGGGGGCCTCTGTTGAGGTGCTTCGGCATCTCAATCAGCTGCGCCTCTGTCGTCGCACGGGCTCTGCCGCTCCCCGTCTGCTTTCAGCGACGGTGCCGTCCGGTCAGCGCCCTGGGGACCCATCTACTGGCTCGCCTCCGCCCCAGGTGTTACCGACGCTGCCTTCCATTTTGCCCCATGGCGACGCGCCGCCGCCTGTTCTCCCGCAGTGGACGCGATGCTGCAACTGCCAGGCGCCTCCCTGGGTCACGCGCCGCCGATCGCTTCCCATGACCAGTTGTCCTCCGACATGGAACTCTTGCCCGCTCCGGACCATATGTCGTCTTCCCCCGTTGGGTGCCCCGGCCCGATGGAGGTTGACCCTTCGGCCCCTCCTGTTTCTCTGCGGGCGCATACACCGCATGTTGGCGTGCACCCTGGAGCAGGTTTTCAGGCGTTTCCTAGCTCCCCACGGTCCGAATGGCAGGGTGCGGGTGGCACAGCCTCGCCTGTTGTTAGGCTCCCCACCTCGTCGCATACGTCAACATGGGGTCCTCCCCACAGCGGGCGGAAGCCTTATGCCACAACCGTGCGCCGATTTGCGGGGAACGAATGTGGTGTCACCACCAGACACCACACTTGCTAGGTGGTAGCCTTTAAATCGGCCGCGGTCCGTTAGTATAGGTCGGACCCGCGTGTCGCCACTATCAGTGATTGCAGACCGAGCGCCGCCACACGGCAGGTCTAGAGAGACTTCCTAGCACTCGCCCCAGTTGTACAACCGACTTTGCTAGCGATGGTTCACTGACAAAACACGCTCTCATTTGCCGAGACGATAGTTAGCATAGCCTTCAGCTACGTCATTGCTAAGACCTAGCAAGCCGCCATTACCAGTTACTATTAATACTGAATCATGTACAGTCAAGAGCGATGCTCATCATTTATGGATTAAAGTTAAGTATTCCACCAGCTACGTCCGTTTTTCTAAAGTCTAAATTCCTTGTCCTGTTCCAGACCTCACACCAGCCTGCGTGAGCTAAAACGCATGCCTTTCGGCTTCCTCTAGTACCCGGTGTTGGCTCTCCTGCCAACCCACAACGCAGTATCTCACATAATTAGCTCAGTTGTTTTCTGCCTTGACATGCCAATCTATAACACAAAAATAAAAATCAGGAAAATATTTTTAAACATTTTAGGTGTACGTGGGTGAGTCAAATGAAAACCTAAACTTTTTTTAAATGTTATTTATCGTGCAGAAGTGGTACAAAGCTGTATCACTTTTCAACATAATCTCCCCCACGCTCAATGCAAGTTCTCCAGCGCTTACAAAGTGCATAAATTCCTTTAGAAAAAAAAAATTCTTTTGATAGTCAGCACACCGCTACGGTCGCAGGTTCGAATCCTGCCTCGGGCATGGATGTTTGTGATGTACTTAGGTTAGTTAGGTTTAACTAGTTCTAAGTTCTAGGGGACTAATGACCTCAGCAGTTGAGTCCCATAGTGCTCAGAGCCATTTGAACCATTTTTGAATAGTCAGCACAACCACTCATGCACCACGTGGCGTACCTCTTCATCAGAACGGAACTTCTTTCCTCCCATTGCGGCCGCCGGAGTGGCCGAGCAGTTCTAGGCGCTACAGTCTGGAACCGCGCGACCGCTACGGTCGCAGGTTTGAATCCTGCCTTGGGCATGGATGTGTGTGATGTCCTTAGGTTAGGCTTAAGTAGTTCTAAGTTCTAGTGGACTGATGACCTCAGAAGTTAACTCCCATAGAGCTCAGAGCCATCTGAACCATTTGAACCTCCCATTGCGTCTTTGAGTACATGGAAATCACTTGGGACAAGGTCTGGTGCGTATGGTGGATGAGGAAAACACTCAAAATGTAGGTCTGTGATTGCTGGAACTGTTGTACGGGCAGTGTGGGGCCAAGCATTGTCAAGATGCAAAAGGACACCTGCTGACAGCAATCCACGTGGCTCTGATTTGATTGCAGACCGCAGATGATTTTTTCAGGAGATCTGTGTATGATGCACTGGTGACAGTGGTCCTGCTAGGCATGTAATGCTCCAAAATGACGCCTTTTTCGTCCCAAAAGAGTGTCAGCATAACCTTCCCTGCTGATGGTTCTGTTCGAAACTTCTTTGGTTTTGGTGATGAGGAATGGTACCATTCCTTGCTCGCTCTCTTCGTTTCCGGCTGGTGAAAGTGAACCCAGGTTTCGTCCCTAGTAACGATTCTTGCAAGGAAGCCATCACCTTCTCGTTCAAAGCGCCGAAGAAGTTCTTCACAAGCATCTACATGTCGTTCTCTCATTTCAGGAGTCAGCTGCCGTGGCACCCATCTTGTAGACACCTTGTGAAACTGGAGCACATCATGCACAATGTGGTGTGCTGACCCATGATTAATCTGTAAACATGATGCAGTGTCATTCAGTGTCACTCGGCGGTTTTCCTTCACTATGGCTTCAACTGCTGCAATGTTCTGTGGAGTCACAACTCGTTGTGCGTGACCTGGACGAGGAGCATCTCCCACTGAAGTCACACCATTTGCGAAGTTCCTACTCCATTCGTAGACTTGCTGCTGTGACGAACATGCAACACCGTACTGAACCTTCATTCGTCGATGAATTTCAATAGGTTTCACACCTTCACTACGCAAAAACCGAATAAGAGAACGCTGTTCTTCCCTGGTGCAAGTCGCAAGTGGGGCGGCCATCTTTATACTGCGACGGTATGTGTGCATCTGCACTGTGCTGCCACCTACAGGCCATTCTGTACGCTGTTTGTAGCACGCTTACCAACTTACAGGATAACGGCGTAGAATGCCGACGGCTGTCCTGGAGGCAAACAAAGTTTTAGCACACCACACACAATCTAGTAAAAAGCCTTTCAGTCGTGTCGATGTCCCGTGACGAATCAAGTGAGGTTTACCTCTTTCGGAACTATGAGACTGCTCGCTCTCTCTGTTCCTGCCTTCGAAAAGCAACGGACAGATCTTAAATCCTGACTCCAGAAAGACTGGAGTCTTCCGTTGTATCTCCCCGTAACTAGATCCCATATCTGTCAGAACTCTCAGAAGTATTCTATATGGCTGATATGCTTCTTTGTCCTTTTAAAACACGGTTTCTACAGCGAACTATCGCTCGTGTTCGTATCGAACTGAAGGCCTACAGAGGTGCAGTTCATTGCGCAGCGGTGTGAAAGCTGCTGTTATGGCTGCCGTTAATCCGTCGCCAATCGCGTGTTTATTGACAAATGCCTCTAGCACGACTGTGGTTCAAATGGCTCTGAGCAGTATGGGACTTAACATCTATGGTCATCAGTCCCCTAGAACTTAGAACTACTTAAACCTAACTAACCTAAGGACATCACACAACACCCAGTCATCACAGTACGACTGTGGAAGCTGACTGAGTTTCAGGGCGCGGCGAGATGTTACTGGCAGTTACTCGCGTTTCTGTCTGAAGATAGCGTATACAGTAATGCTCATGGACAGTTAAACGAAATGAATCGTATAGCGACTGTCAGAATCAAGAGTCACAATCAAGTGTTTCGTTGATAGCTAGTGGTTGTATCCAGACTGATAATTAATTATGCTAGGTTTTATAGTGTTCCATGGATACATTTACATAGGATGGGGCGATTGGTAGAAGCCGACCGAGAGGAGGATCTTTATGTGTCTCGGAGACATTGGAAAATGCGAGGCAATACTGCCCCCACGATTGATCTTAGAAGGCATGCTGAAGAAAAACAAAACCAGATTTGTACCATTTCTAGGTTTAGAAAACGCTTCTTTGAATATTGATCGAGATACCATCTTTAAAATTCTGGAGTCGTCGGGTTAAAGTACAATTAGCTACAACGTGTACGGAACCAAACCGCTCTAACTGAAGTCAAAGGCATTGAAAGTGAGGCAGCAGTTGCGAAAGTTGTTTGATAGGATTGAGGCCCGTCCCACACGTTGTTTCGTTCAAATGGCTCTGATCACTATGCGACTTAACTTCTGAGGTCATCAGTCGCCTAGAACTTAGAACTAATTAAACCTAACTAACCTAAGGACATCACACACATCCATGCCCGAGGCAGGATTCCGACCTGCAACCGTAGCGGTCGCTCGGTTCCAGACTGTAGCGCCTAGAACCGCACGGCCACTACGGCCGGCCGTTGTTTCGTCTGTGAGTGTGTTTAGAGCAAATAGTACAGGAAGCCTAGAGAAATTTTGGAACGAAATTCAAATTCGGGGAGACGTAAGAAGATATTAAAGATTTTGCCAGTGATACTGCAATCATGCCAGAGACAGCTAAGGACTTCGAAGATCATTTGAATGGAATGAACAGAGGTTGAACAGTGGTCATATGTATAATGAACACACAACGAAAACAAATGTAGTATATCAGCGTGTAGGCGAAATAAATCAGGTGAGGGAAATAGGTTAGAAAATAAAACACCAAAAAGAGTGTTGCTATTTTGGAAGCAAAAATATTCGAAGTAAAAAGAATATAAAATACTGACATGCAGCTACAAGAAAAGTGTCTCTGAGGAAGAGGAATACATTAGCACTGAATACGAATGTTTTGGAATGTGGTTTCTGAAAGTATTCGTGTAGAGTGTAATATTAAATGGAAATCAAACATGGACAATAAGCGTTAAAGACAACCCGAGATGAGAAGCTTGGGTATGTCGAGTAACTGACGAAGAGGTACTGCGTCGCACTGAAGAAGAAAGTGCGTCGTGCGCAAGAGAAGGGATAAGTCGATATGATAAAGTCTGAGACTGTGTGTGTAGAGTGACGCTGGGGTGAGGGTGTGGGGGGTGGGGCAGCAGCGGGGGTGAGGGTCAGGAACAATTGTAGGCTGCAGAAGTCATGCTGATATGAAGAGACTTGCATAAGACAGACTAATGTGGAGGGCAACGCCAGTCCAGTCTTCGGTCTCTGCAGCTTGTCGCTTATTCCTGCGCGTCTTGGCGCAGCAAACCCAGGACCGTGGTTGATATCTGCGTCCATCTACCTAGATTTTATTTTTCCATGATTCCCCCGAAATACACTCCTGGAAATGGAAAAAAGAACACATTGACACCGGTGTGTCAGACCCACCATACTTGCTCCGGACACTGCGAGAGGGCTGTACAAGCAATGATCACACGCACGGCACAGCGGACACACCAGGAACCGCGGTGTTGGCCGTCGAATGGCGCTAGCTGCGCAGCATTTGTGCACCGCCGCCGTCAGTGTCAGCCAGTTTGCCGTGGCATACGGAGCTCCATCGCAGTCTTTAACACTGGTAGCATGCCGCGACAGCGTGGACGTGAACCGTATGTGCAGTTGACGGACTTTGAGCGAGGGCGTATAGTGGGCATGCGGGAGGCCGGGTGGACGTACCGCCGAATTGCGGCGTGAGGTCTCCACAGTACATCGATGTTGTCGCCAGTGGTCGGCGGAAGGTGCACGTGCCCGTCGACCTGGGACCGGACCGCAGCGACGCACGGATGCACGCCAAGACCGTAGGATCCTACGCAGTGCCGTAGGGGATCGCACCGCCACTTCCCAGCAAATTAGGGACACTGTTGCTCCTGGGGTATCGGCGAGGACCATTCGCAACCGTCTCCATGAAGCTGGGCTACGGTCCCGCACACCGTTAGGCCGTCTTCCGCTCACACCCCAACATCGTGCAGCCCGCCTCCAGTGGTGTCGCAACAGGCGTGAATGGAGGGACGAATGGAGACATGTCGTCTTCAGCGATGAGAGTCGCTTCTGCCTTGGTGCCAATGATGGTCGTATGCGTGTTTGGCGCCGTGCAGGTGAGCGCCACAATCAGGACTGCATACGACCGAGGCACACAGGGCCAACACCCGGCATCATGGTGTGGGGAGCGATCTCCTACACTGGCCGGACACCACTGGTGATCGTCGAGGCGACACTGAATAGTGCACGGTACATCCAAACCGTCATCGAACCCATCGTTCTACCATTCCTAGACCGGCAAGGGAACTTGCTGTTCCAACAGGACAATGCACGTCCGCATGTATCAGGTGCCACCCAACGTGCTCTAGAAGGTGTAAGTCAACTACCCTGGCCAGCAAGATCTCCGGATCTGTCCCCCACTGAGCATGTTTGGGACTGGATGAAGCGTCGTCTCACGCGGTCTGCACGTCCAGCACGAACGCTGGTCCAACTGAGGCGCCAGGTGGAAATGGCATGGCAAGCCGTTCCACAGGACTACATCCAGCATCTCTACGATCGTCTCCATGGGAGAATAGCAGCCTGCATTGCTGCGAAAGGTGGATATACACTGTACTAGTGCCGACGTTGTGCATGCTCTGTTGCCTGTGTCTATGTGCCTGTGGTTCTGTCAGTGTGATCATGTGATGTATCTGACCCCAGGAATGTGTCAATAAAGTTTCCCCTTCCTGGGACAATGAATTCACGGTGTTCTTATTTCAATTTCCAGGAGTGTACCTGAAGGTGAATGCCAGCCAGGATTCCACGTCCTTTTTTTTCCTCATGCTCCCTACCAGCTCATGCCCCGTCTCCACTGACCTCATCGCCGGCGGGACGTTAAAATCTAACCTTCCCTCCTTCAAGACGTTTTTTATTTTCTATTTTTGTGAGCTCTTCCCGATAAGTCTAAAAGCAACTAGATATTACGAGAAACTGGTACTCAATGGAAAACGTTGTAACGGTAACTGCTGTTAGAATAACGAAAAGAGATTAATACTAAAAATTTTCTCATTATCAACAGTACTAAGTTTCTTCTCGTTCTCTGTGCTGAGAGTATTTTGGAGTTATCTGTGACAATGAACCAGGACAAGGAAAAAAGTCACCTTCTGCTAAAAATTTAAATTATGTGTTTAGAAATGTAGGTTCTGTAATAGCATTAAGGATGCAAACTATTCAGAGCTACGCCACTATGACAGTGCGCCACGTAAACTGCATAATTGTAATGAACAATAAAGAAAGGAAATAGAGAGCATTAATTTTTGCAAGTACTCAGATTACGTTCCTTGAATGACGTGACATCGAATAACGGGGAGCATCATATAAAGAATCAGTACATATGTCAGCTTGTCTGGAAGCATTCGTTTGGAAGTGCCGTGATATTTACCTTTGCGCCTCTTCGTTGCGAAACCCGTCAGCAGCGGTACTTGTTGGTGCTTGATGGAAGTGGTAGTCCGTACGCAATACGCCATGTGTCGTCACTGCCATATGCTGACATACAGACAGCGTGCAGTTAATTTCTGTGCGTGCGCCTTGAGCTAATGTTGAGCTCTGTGGCCTCTGAGAATTGCACAAACCTGTTTTTCCCGTTACTTCAGTCAGAAGCTTCATACACTACGAAAAAATCTGATAAAGGAAGACAGGACTGCCGTGAGTAATATTGCATTACATTATTAAACGTTAGTTTTGATATCGTATCATCAGTTGGTGGAGCGTAATTTAATTATAGGTCTCTACTAAACTATAGCGAACCATCGTTATCATGTGCCACTAATCTCGAAAAATCATAAAGGTTTGTGTGTGTCTCTGTGTAGCTGGCATCTTTTGTGATACTTACAAACTATACAATAAACATGTTGCTGCTTAGGAAAACAAAGTGCATCATAGACCGCAGTGTATCGTTGCTGGATATGCTTTTTGGCGGAACACAAAAAATGGTTCAAATGGCTCTGAGCACTATAGGACTTAACATCTGAGGTCATCAGTCCCCTGGAACTTAGAACTACTTAAACCTAACTAACCTAAGGCATCATACACAACCATTGAAACACGTATGTAACGCAGCAGCGATGGCGAGGCATTGTAGCATCTGTGACCAGAGAGTATGCGCTTGACCGCGCGAGTGTTGCGAGCGGTTCTCAGTCAGTAGCAGTCAGTCTGTCGTTGCGAGTCTGTCAGTTCAGTCGTTGCGAGTCTGTAGCTCTGTCTAGTTGAGAGCAGTACTCAGTCTGTAGTCGTCATGCAGAGCGGTCGGTCAGTAGTAGCAGCCCAGTGCGGTTGTGTGATGTAGGCGGTCGGCAACAATGGTCAAGATGAGGAATAAGGTATACTGTTAATTAATATAATCATTAGATAATGAAAAATTTTATTTATTGTAATTATTCTCCAACAAGTCTCCCAATAATAATTTTTTATTTCAAAAGCATTTTCTCAAAAGTTTAATTTTATTGAACTCAAGATTTCGTTGCACTTCCCATTTCATTCCACTTCTTTTGAAGAGAAATTCCACTAAAATCACAAAAAAAGAGAATATTATTATTTGCAATGCAGTTCCTCCAAGCGGTGCGCAACAACAAGAGCAGATATGTGACATCCATTTATTCTGAGGTAAGACTGTAATTCTGATTGTTTTACACAGGGCCAAAGACCGATGTTTCGGTTTAATTGAATTTTGTTATCACTGAATGGACTTTAATTTTTCATGTGGAATTTATATTTGAGTCAGATTGCGAATTTCACATTTGTTGCCATTGTCAGTACATTTGATTGAGGGCAGGTTACGCATAGAGCCATGTCCATCAGCATTTCTAATTAGTATCGTTATTTTCTTTTAAAATTTTTGTGGGGAGGTTACACTTGGCTCCCACATTTCTATTAAGTATTGTCAATTTTCTTTCTTTTAAAAATACGGTGGGGAGGTTACACTTGGCGACACCCAGTCCAGGATCGTATTTCGTTGAGAGTCTTTTGAGCGACAGTCAGATATCTGCTCTTATTTGCTTAGATAATTAGGATTTGGCGCAACGCTTTTAATAATATTGTGACTTTCTTTCTACAGGTCAACGGCAATTTGCTGCTTTGTTGTATTTGTGTGTTGCTTTTGCATTGTGCTTATTTGTTTTGTGAAAAATTTTGACTATTGTAAAAATGCCGCGAAAGACTGTGAATAGTGTATCGCGAAGTATTGTGAATGAAATTACCGACTTAAACAACGTGACCGATAGTAATTGTGATACGCAGCGTAATGATGACAATCCTGCGTTCACTAACAATCAGTGCATTCCAACCACTAATGATGACTTTTACCTTAATGATGAACAAACGAACTCAATTGTCTCGTCTGTTAATTTGACAATTGATGACGCAGAACGCTCTATTGTAATGAGCGCTGCCCAGCTTAACACACCCGATTCGGAAAACTCAAGTAACGTACAGACAAATTTGTCTAGTGAAAATGAACAATGTAATGAAAGTAGGACGGATTTATTTAATTGCGAAATAATGACTGATAATGTACATTCGACTGACAAACTTTTTTCTAAATCTCAGAATAACCAAATGGTTACAGTAAGCGAGAAAGTTCCAGATCCACTATTAAACAGCACAGATCATGGAGTAGGTAATGTTAATTGGGATCAATATATGGCATTTTTGCGGGAAAATTTCAAACAGCTTAATGAAAGATTTGACAAACTTATTGAAGACAACCTTAACGAACGGAGCAGACAAGTTAGGGAAGAGATTACAGCTGTTACCGTTCAATGTCGGGACAATAAAGTACAATTACGTGAGGATACTGAGGCTTGTGCTAAAAACAGTAATAAAGAAGTTGGCACTGTTGCACAAGAATTAAGTAGCACACGTGTAGGCACAACAGAATCACATAAAGACGAGATTATTGGAGTCACCGAACAATGTTCAGCAAACGAAACACAGGTACACGAAATTAATGCAATCACTGAACAATGCCCTAAAAACGCAGTACAGATTTGCGACGAAGTTAATTTAGAGTCAGTGGAAGTTTCACACACTGCGAATACGGAAGTCAATTATAAAAGTGAACGACAGAACAACCAAAATGTCGAAAGTTTTCAAGTAACAGAATTAAAAACTATCTCAGTCACCAATACGTCACAGAATCCGCCACGTTGCGAGCATTTGTCTGACTCACGCAGCGTGTATAATGTGAGCAATTTACAGCAACTACGCGACTTAAAATCCGAAAAGCCACGCGAATTAAAATCTGAAAAGCTACACAACTTAAAGTACGAAATGACACAGACGAGCGGATTCACACACAAGCCTGAGCATGTTATCAAATTCAGTGACGAGAACGTTGATAATAAGCAGTGTGCATTTGTAAGAAAATGTAAGGAATTTAATAATGGGAGAACACAGATACACGCTTTGCACTGTATACGACAATTTATCTTTGTACATTCACCGCTATTACCTGTAATGCAAAAGCTAGCTTTGAACCAGATGCGACAATTTATTTTTGTATTTTCATCAGCATTGCCCGTAATAAGGAAACTTGAATTAACATGGATACAACTATTTGCTTTTGAATTTTTACCGCTATTGCCTGTAACGCAGAAACTAAAATTTATTTGCAGTGCGTAATAGACCTCAGGGGATTCATTACGCTTTAATGAATATGTGCCGTAGCGAGCATAGGGCCCCGAGCTGTAGTAGTGCTGTTTCATCTTTAGTTTTCTGCACTGCTGCCTTCTCTTCTACTATCCTTTATATCTATCCAAACTGCTCTTTAACTATTGCTCTTTGTAGTATTAAGAAACATGTAATGAATATCCGATGTGACAAACTTTTACCGAATGTGACAATTTTCAGTAGGCACTCCCGTAATGACAACTACCGCCGTAATTTTAATAACAGATAAAATCGTAATCATCAGTATGTGTAAAATTATCAGCAATAGGAACCATATTTTTGTAACAATAGATGTTTTTCACCACAACAGCATGAAAGTAAGCCGCTTAGCATACGTAACCAACAATGCAGTCTACAAGGTCAACCAAACTTTAATGTTTCGCCGCGTGCACGTATAGTCCCAGCTCCAACAAATAGTAACGCATGGCAGCAAAGAAATAACTACGTACAGACAACACACTATTTCAACTCGTATCGCAAAGCGCCGTATAGAAATTACTATCATGACAGACGTAAAAAGAATGATGAGCACAATTTTCAGCGTACATTTAATAACAGTCGATCTTATGAGCAGCAACAACATCAGCAACAACAAATAATCATGAATGGAACAGACAATAGGTGTCATCCATAGCGTAACACGTCAGTAAGAAATAACAGAACAGTTCATATAGTGGATATGCCACAGCATCCTCCCGTAAATAACAGGACGAACGATAGAATTTAACCAGATACAGCACAGATTGCATACTACAGTAACGCAAACATTACTTTTGACACGCAGAATTTTGTTCACGAGAATGTTATTTGAAACATGCTTTATTGAATGCTCTACTTTTATCGCACCCAGATCTCACCAGAAATTTTTCCTTTGCCACTGACAGCTCTAACACCGCTTTAGGTGTACATATTTTTCAGGAAATTGAAGAAGATGGTTCTACAGTAATTAAAAACATCGCATTTGCAAGTCGCATTTTGTCACCTGCTGAACGAAATTATTCCGTCACAGAACTTGAAACATTATGTGTTGTATGGGCTTTCACGAGATTTAGGCACTTTCTTTATGGCAGACACACCACCGTCTACACAGACCACAGAGCGATACAATTTTTACTTTCAGCTAAATTCACTCACGACAGGTTAAGCAGATGGAAACTATATTTACAAGAATTTAATTTTACGATTGTCCACATTCCTGGCACACAAAATGTTATAGCAGACGCACGATCGCGTTCTCTCAGCAACAATCAGCAAGACGTAGCAACCCACTTCTGCAAAACAAATTTCAGTGTCATGTACATTCAGCAAGTTGCATTTGAAAATTTTATTTCATCGTCATTACAGGACATAGCACAAGAACAAAACAAAGACAATGTGTGGAAAGAAATTAAACAGCTTTGGCAAGATAAGAATAATGTTACGATTAGGAACCACTACACTGTACGCAATGACATTCTGTTTCGCCGCTCTCATCCTGACAGCAACATTTGGTTATTATGCATTCCTGACGAACTGGTTAACAAACTAATTTGGTACACTCATTTAAGTTACGCACATTACGGAGCACGAAAATGTTTTCTTATACTGAGACAGAACTGTTATTTTACCAACATGGAAAAACGTATACGACGAGTTTTAGCGCCTTGTAAAATTTGCCAGAAAGCTAAATCAGACACCACTTCACATATTCCTCCTTTATATCCCATTATACCTGTGAAATTAAGACACATGGCCGCAGTAGATATTTTTGGTCCGATTCCGAGAACTAACAGAGGTTTTTGCTACATTTTTGTCGCTGTTGAGCTCACTTCAAAATTTGTTACTTTCACTCCGTTACGCAAAGCTACTGCTAAAACTGTTTCGAAAGCATTTGTAAAACATTTTCTATTTCATGTAGGGCATGTAATGAAAGTAATTTCCGACAATGGATCACAATTTCGTAGTAGTATATGGACACGCATGTTACGAGCTAGAAACATTTCTCCGATCTATATATCCAAGTACCACGCTTCTTCGAACCCTTGTGAAAGATTAATGAAGGAAATTGGTAAGCTGTGCAGAATATACTGCCACAAAAGACATATTGATTGGGATACACACATACTCTCATTCCAAGATGTAATTAATTCCATTCCAAATGAATCCACTATGCTATCTCCGACTGTTATACTGAAAAACGTTGAACCACCGAACAAAATTAAAGAATTAATAGAATTCCCCAAAAATCGTCGCCTACGACACCACGAAATAATTGACATTGCGCTGAACAACATCAAACGTGCCGCAGAGCGCCGGAGAAGACAGCAAAAACAGGTTTGTACACGCCGCGACTTTCACGTTGGACAGAAGATATTAGTACGTACACACTATTTATCCAGCAAATTAAAAGGTAAGTGCAGTAAATTTGAACTTCTATACGCAGGTCCGTATCGGATTCGCAGCATCCCTCACCCCAATGTTGTACACGTCGAAACTTTGAGAACCAGAAAATCGAAAGGCAATCACCATATCTCAAACATTAAACCGTTTATTGAGTGAAACCACTGTATGATTCAACACACTATGATGCCATTTACTAATGCAATTAATTCACCTGACTAATTATTGATGATTATCGTATTTTTTTTTTTTTGGCAAGTGCCCGGCAAGGTAAGGTTAGCAGGTCACTTTTCTTGTCGTCACACATCAGACCGTGCATATTTTTCCAGATGAATTTACACATTTACGACTATTTCTGCAATTATATTTATGTGACTACTTATTGATGATTATCGTATTTTTTTCTTGGCAAGTGCCCGGCAAGGTAAGGTTAGCAGGTCGCTTTTCTTGTCGTTACACATCAGACCGTGCACATTTTCCATTTTTTTGTGTATATGACTGTACTCCAGTTTTGTTTGTATGCACTATGAAATAGTTAAGATATAACACACACCAGTTGACTTTGACATTTTTTTTTTTGCCTTATGACATCTCAACATCGTGACTGTTTCACATTTTTTTTTTGCTACTGCATTGTATTATTCTGTGTACATTTTTTTACATCCGAACACTGTCAATGTCTTGGACATATTACGTTTTCTGTCATGTTATGCTGTATGGTTAATTGTGTCACCATAAACCAGTCATTATTTAGTGGGTATAGGATTTAAATGCAAGACATTAATCTTTGTTCATCAATTTCAGAAAGGAATGATGATTCTAAGAAATAAATTTAACATAAATGGGAATTTCACCTACGGAATAAACGAAAGGAGATGCAATAACTTTATGAGGAAGAGTAAAGGGATCAGGATTAACAAGCATTAACAAGACTATACTATACTCATCACAGAATAGCAGTCTTAACTAATTTTTTCTTTCAGAATACAAGGTGATTGATGCAGGCTGTCAGAGAGAACTACACATCTTATTTTAGTGATGAAATATGCTAGAGATAAGGAATAGTTATGTAATGAGTAATGAAGTGATTTTTTGCAGATGATAGTGAATACTGATGAATAATGACGAAGGATATGGTATTATGAATAATGAAGTTTTTCTTTACAGGTGATGATAATGGTGAAGTTATGATGATATGCCACGTAGTTATTTAAGTATTTGTTGCGGTTTGCTTTGACAGCAGGTGTTACATTGCATAGTAGGATGACGGAAAGTTTTGGAAAGGACAGCTATGGAACACATTTTATACACATTTCACTACTTGTTAATTCGAAGTTCACTACTTTTCAGCATAGTGTGCGTTTCTTCTTTCAGGTCAATAATCCGTTTTTGTATTTTTTCCAGGAGAAGTTTTTCATGACACTTACTAAACCTGTTACTTATTATACCTGTTCTAGTACTTGCATTTTTATATTTTTTACCCATTTGTGTTTATCATTTATAAATGTGATCACATGTACTGCCTTGTTACATAATCTTGCTACAGCTGACTCATGACGAATGACGTTACCTATCCTCATTTGCAGCAATAGGTCAAAAGCAAAAAGTATTATGCCTCAGCAATTAATTATCGATCCCAACGCAATGCATTGCTACCAAAAAAATGTATTACCAGTCCCACATAATGTCACTAGTTTATGATAATTCTGAACAATACTGATCAACTCTGAATAGCATGTCACTCGAGTAATGACCTCTTAATGAGACTATATTCAAAATAATGCTTTGTCACTAGCTAATAACTGCCACTGTTTATTGTAATGCCTGTGATTACTAATGATTTGACTGTAATTAACTGATTTTTAATAATGACTTTGTAATGATCTGAATAATACTGAATGATGAACTATGTTTTATTCTATTCAATACTTGATGGCCACTGAGTGCCAATAATTAATGTCACTCCACGAATTGTTATTAATTATGCCATTAATTAACTCTTGTTTTCAATGTTCATACTTTGTAATTGGAAATAAATGTGACTGTTTCATAATGCTTTGTAATTAGGAAAAGACTAATGATTCTTAATAGATTGGAATGACACATAATTAATTAACTATGGTACTGTTTAATAATGCTTTGTAATTAATTAAGGCTACAAATGATTAATTAATTAACTGTAATTAGACAAATGATTAATTAACGACAAATGATTAATTAACTGTAATTATACAAATGATTAATTAACTGTAATTAGACAAATGATTAATTAATGACAAATGATTAATTAACTGTAATTAGGAAAAGGTTAATGATTCTTAATTATACTCTGTAACTGAAAAGAATGCGATTATTTCATAATATTTTGTAACCAGGAAAAGAAGGCTACTGATTCTATGTAAAACAATTAATGAACATTTTTCTGTAATACTACATACTTGGTACAGAAATGTTCAATAACTGGGCTATGAATGCCACGAACTATCAATGAAGACTGTAATTGTCAATATTATGTGACTTGATGTCCTTCACCTCATAAGCTGACTACCCTGAATTACTGCAATGTCCATTTGTCCTGTTTATCCCAGTGATCATGGAGCACTATATTTGGTTTTGCACTAATTCTACGTTGGTGTGCCTTGTAAGAGTGTGGTGTTGACACGACATGCTGTCCACCACCATGAGCGATGAAGACATTATTATGGTCCCACTGTTTGGTGTACCTAATGTACTGCCAAAATGAAAACATGGAACATTACTACGACAGTTCAGTGTCTTGGCTACACTGATAAATTCTGATGGGAAAAGAACTTCAAGTTGTGTCACTTGGTGTTGTACTACTGTGGAAAGATATGGACTTTCAGAGCAGCTGTGTGCAATCTAAAGTGCTACAACCATGATGCAATCCTTCCCTTTCCTATCCTGATTCTTGTCACATAAAAAAAAAAAAAAAAAAAAAAATTTTTTTTTGGTAACATCATTTATGTTCATAGGTTATACATTTTTCGATTCGCTAAACTCCAGTGTGAGTACACTTATGTCACTGGTCGACATGATGTTTGCCATTATGTTTATTTGTTGTGAAAATACTAAAGACATTTTTCAGTGCATGTGCACTTTGGACATGAATTTTTTTTTTTGCCATTATGTTTATTTGTTGTGAAAATACTAAAGACATTTTTCAGTGCATGTGCACTTTGGACATGAATTTTTTTTTTGCCATTATGTTTATTTGTTGTGACAATGCTAAAGACATTTTTCAGTGCATGTACACTTGTCAACATAATATTTTTTGCCAGTCTGTTTATTTGTTCTGAATATGCTAAAGAATTTTTTCAGTGCCTGTGCACTTTGTTATCTGTCAAATAATTTGTATATACTTTTTTCTGATTTGCTACTATGTTTTGTACTCACATTTTGTCTTTGTCTGATATATTTTGTACTTAGTGCGTGTGCACAACATTTACTTTATGTACTACATCTAATTATTCTTGCCAGTCTGTTTATTTGTTCTGCATATGCTAAAGAATTTTTTCAGTGCCTGTGCACTTTATCTGTCAAATAATTTGTATATACTTTTCTGATTTGCTACTATGTTTTGTACTCACATTTTGTCTTTGTCTGATATATTTTGTACTTAGTGCGTGTGCACAACATTTACTTTATGTACTACATCTAATTATTCTTGCCAGTCTGTTTATTTGTTCTGCATATGCTAAAGAATTTTTTCAGTGCCTGTGCACTTTATCTGTCAAAAAGTTTGTATATACTTTTTTCTGATTTGCTACTATGTTTAGTATTCACATTTTGTCCTTGTCTGATATATTTTGTACTTAGTGCGTGTGCACAACATTTAAATATTCTGTAAGTTGTAGGATTTTGTTAATTAAAGAAAAATTTTGCCGCGCTTGGCAAGTCCAAATGACTCACCATCGCTGCCAAATTTTTGCCCCCCGAGTGGAGGGTTATGAAACACGTATGTAACGCAGCAGCGATGGCGAGGCATTGTAGCATCTGTGACCAGAGAGTATGCGCTTGACCGCGCGAGTGTTGCGAGCGGTTCTCAGTCAGTAGCAGTCAGTCTGTCGTTGCGAGTCTGTCAGTTCAGTCGTTGCGAGTCTGTAGCTCTGTCTAGTTGAGAGCAGTACTCAGTCTGTAGTCGTCATGCAGAGCGGTCGGTCAGTAGTAGCAGCCCAGTGCGGTTGTGTGATGTAGGCGGTCGGCAACAATGGTCAAGATGAGGAATAAGGTATACTGTTAATTAATATAATCATTAGATAATGAAAAATTTTATTTATTGTAATTATTCTCCAACAAGTCTCCCAATAATAATTTTTTATTTCAAAAGCATTTTCTCAAAAGTTTAATTTTATTGAACTCAAGATTTCGTTGCACTTCCCATTTCATTCCACTTCTTTTGAAGAGAAATTCCACTAAAATCACAAAAAAAGAGAATATTATTATTTGCAATGCAGTTCCTCCAAGCGGTGCGCAACAACAAGAGCAGATATGTGACATCCATTTATTCTGAGGTAAGACTGTAATTCTGATTGTTTTACACAGGGCCAAAGACCGATGTTTCGGTTTAATTGAATTTTCTTATCACTGAATGGACTTTAATTTTTCATGTGGAATTTATATTTGAGTCAGATTGCGAATTTCACATTTGTTGCCATTGTCAGTACATTTGATTGAGGGCAGGTTACGCATAGAGCCATGTCCATCAGCATTTCTAATTAGTATCGTTATTTTCTTTTAAAATTTTTGTGGGGAGGTTACACTTGGCTCCCACATTTCTATTAAGTATTGTCAATTATCTTTCTTATAAAATTACGGTGGGGAGGTTACACCATGCCCGAGGCAGGATTCGAACCTGCGACCGTAGCGGTCGCGCGGTTCCAGACTGAAGCGCCTAGAACCGCTCGGCCACAGCGGCCGGCGGCGGAACACAGTAAATTACCTTGTGACTCAGAAGATGTAATCTATCAACCGACCCTTCCTTTCTGTCAAGTTCGGAGAAATATTTTCTTTCTTGTAACTTTATTACGGGGGGACGTTGATGAAATTGACCAAAAATGTCAATTTTCGATTTTTTTTTTATTTTAGTACAATTCATGGACAATAAGGTCCTTAAGTTTCAATGTCGAAATCGCATACGAAGTGCCTGAAAATTAATTAAAAGTGTGACGCGGCCTCCCTGCCACGCCCACGTTTTGAAGCAGCACTTCAATACCAGCTCAGTGAACAATGATTCTGTGTATTACCTTCAACCAAACGTGGGGGATACATCTAGAAGGCCGTGATACATACTCTTTGGTTTTATAGATCATCTTTGGCTGATCCTGCACTTCTCAAAAAGTGTGTTCATGGCAAAACCCCAAATCCAAATGAGTCTCTAAATTCACTCATATGTAAACGATTCCCTAAAAACACATTTGCATCTGCTACAGAATTGCAACTTATGATGTAGTTAGTGTCTTCAAAGATAGGAACTTCCGGAGGATGTAGGTATTAGAAAGAATGAATGGGCTTCAACATAGGAAATTTTACTCACGACATCCTGAGAAAAATAGATTTACAGCACGTCTCTACAGCTGAAAAGTCAATTGAAGACCTGGTAAAGGAAAGAAGACAGACAACAAGAAACCAAAAGAGAAGCCTTGAAGCGAAAGATGACTCAGAACACGAATGTGGTGCCTTCTGAAGAAGTGACATAAGGAAAAAAGTTAGGTTGAACTTTAAATTGCATTTCCTGAAAAGTTTGTTTTTTAAAGTTTACGTACCTTTTCCTCAGATTCTATGAATGCTAGAATTATGAAATTTGCACACATATTTCTGTTAACTTAATAAACGTTGTCTCAAGAGCAGATTTTGAAATTCTGATTGCAGGCTTAGATATGGGGCAAAGTGCTTGGAATTTTTTATGAATTTGAAATTGTACTTGTGGAAATATAATTAAAAAATTATGAAAATTCTCCTATTTGACCTATTCCAAAAACTTCATGAGAGAAGCTTACAATGTACGAAGAGATGAAACAGAGAAACTTTTGTAGATATCTCTTGAACATTTTCTGAGAAAAAGGAACACACATTATTTTTTGAAAACAAAACTTCAAATTTCATTAAAAAAGTTGAATATATATAATCTAAGGATTTTATTTGTAAATGTGTTACTTTCACTTAAAGCATGGTACAAAATTTCATTGCCATATCTCCAAAACTGTGGATTTGGTGCAGTTTTGAAATAGTGTGTGTTTTTCATCGACGTCCCCACTTAATAAAATTTCATTAGACTCAAACATATATATAAATGTTCTGTGATTTAATAACAATCAAAATCTCAACTTTTTTAAAAATGAAACAAATTTGCTGGAAAACCTATGTGTAAATCATCAATAAGAAACTTTCCACAGAACAAATGTAAATAATAAATTTCCTATTCCGAATCTAACAACTGTTTTTCACATAAGAGTCTCTATTTTCGATATATCGAACATTCGATACCAGAAACACTGATTTTTATATATGATACACAATATGAATCAGAAATCCACCGACAAAATTTCAAAAGTCGTTGACGGAAATTATCTGAGTATTTTGGCACAGTGGATCCATAGTTCCGGAGGCTCGTTGCAGGAGAACTGCATTTCGTTACATTTCTTACCACTCTCTGTCTCTGTTGCACTGAAAAAGCTGCGCGACAGTGCAAATTTGGACGGTGTGCGTTATACCATCGGCGGGTATGTAAATCATTTGAGCTACAATTCTGTGTGACAGGCAGAGCAGCCAAAATAATGCATTAGTGTTGCTCGTGTTTAGTGTTGTTACCAGGACTGTTAGGGTATATAAGGGGCCTGAACAGCGTCAGGTGTTGAGTGATTGCTGTGAAGCACACGGAGACACAGTGTATTCCTTATCAGCACCAGACAGGGTTTGGAAGGGTTCTTATTGTAAGTACGCGTATGGTGATCTGGTCGAATCATGCAATATCCGGATTTGTGATGCATTCGGATGCGACAGTGGCCCAATGTCGGGCTGCATGGGAGTGCGAGGTCAAGCTTACTGGTCTTGAAGGTTCCGGTGGACCACGCCTGACCACCACAGGGCAGGATCACCGTATTGTGCACCGTGCAAATCTTAACCCCTGCACGTCCGTACTTTCAATTGGAGAACAAATAAAAGACTCCCTGCAACATTCTATGTCATTCCACTCCATACGTCACAGACTAACAGCTGTCGGACTAGTGAATTATCGTCCCATATGTAGGCTGCAGTTAACTCCAGAAAATAGGTGCGTTTCGAGTGGTGGTGTGTCCGGGCAGGCGTCGCGTTGTGTTCAGCGATGAATCGCGGTTCTGTACTCCATCTACATCTGCTACCGCGGACGACCGCCGTCGGCGAGTATAGCGACGACCTGGACGGAGATTTCGATCTTCTAGTGTTGCAACGAGACACCTTGGTGACACTCCTGACGTCATGGCGTGGGGAGGCACTGGTAATGACTTTAGGTCACAGGTGTTGGTGATTGACGGATCTCTGATTTTACAGCGCTGCGTCACGGGTATCCTGCGCCCTCATGTGTTACCTGTTAAGCGACAGTATCGTGGTGCAATTTTTCAACAGGTCAGTCTTTCTTCCATGCACAACATGTGTCTGTATGAACTGCCTGCGTGATGTTGAGGTACTCCCATGCCCAACCAGATCCCCAGATCTGTCTCCAATAGCACATGTGTGGGGCCAGCTGGAAGTGAACTCCGCCCCAGTGCCAGTGTCCAGGTTATCAAGGACGAGGTGCAACAGTTAGGCCGGTATTACACTATCAAATTTCTTTGTCAAAGATTTGATCAAAGATATGATGAAATATTCGTCAAATTTATTTGACAAAATCTTTGACGTGGCGCTAAAAAGGGGTATTACACTCTCATCATATTTTTCGTCAAAGTTCAAGATCGCCAACATTAACCGCAGCAGTTGCATGTTTGACAACTGTACTGTGTGCACGTGGAAGAGAAGCGGGGGAAAAAAAAGGGAACGTACCTGGGTGAAGCCGTGGGTTTTCCCACGAGACGATAAAAGCATTCAACAAAACTTGTTACGTGAGCTTGTAGAGGAGGACGTCAAGTCGTACATAAATTACTTAAGAATGGATGAGCATACATTTCAGTATTTGCTCAGCGAAGTGTATCCTCATATCACTAAGCACAATACTCACTTAAAAACTGCTATATCTGCAGAAGACAGGCTCGCTGTAACACTCCGATTCCTTGCTACAGGAGAGAGTTAGGTTAGGTTACGTTAGGTCTCCAATCTTCTTAATCTATTTTTGCATTCAGAGTGCCTCACGTTGTAAAGCGCCTCATCAGCTTCATACACCTCCATTAATTTTGTAGTTGTCGGTACACACCAATTGTATTTACCGGCCATGTTTATAAACACACTACAGATGACAGAACGCTGCACGTGGCAACATGTCACATTACAGTGAACAGAAAACAAGCGACTTTTATGATCAGATATACAGCGAGGCCCTAGATTTGATCAAATTTATTTGAGGACAGACGAGATTTAACACAGTGCCCTATTACAACATCAAACTTCCTTGACAAAAATATTTGACATATCAACTTTGACAAAGAAATTTGATAATGTAATACAGGCCTTAAGGGCCAACTTGCGTCAGGTGATGATACAACGGCCTGATAACAGGCTTCCCAACCGAATCGTGCATGCATCAAGGCCAGAGAGGGTGCAACGTCATACTGAGAAGTGGGTCCACACTGCCAAGTTCTCCATATATCTTACTCCCTTTTCTAATCACGGAAGTAAAGTCGTACACCCTCTCAACCCGTGGTGTTTCATTTCGTTTCCTCCTTTCCTTATGAGTGCTTCATTTTTTTGTCAGCCCGTGTATATTTACATCTACATTTAAACCCTGCAAGCTACCGTACGGCAAGTAGTGGAGGGCATTTCTAATAATAGTTTCACTTACACCCTATCCCCTTGCATACCCGAATGGTGTATGGGGGGGGGGGGGGGGGGAGAGGACGGCTGTCTACAAACCTCAGTGTGAGCTTTAGTTTCTCCTACATTCTTCTTGGTCGTTTCGCGAGACATACAAGGTGTAGCTATAAAATGAGCTGTCACACAGTAAGTACGCATGCCCCAAAGGCAAACGAACAATATTTGTGAAGCGTGAAGCTTTCTCTGGCGGCATATCTGGTGTGTGTAAACAAATCCGTGTTGCCGTGATCTTTGTTAGTGTAACAGCTTTTATTTTGTTGCCGGCCGGTGTGGCCGTGCGGTTAAAGGCGCTTCAGTCTGGAACCGCGTGACCGCTACGGTCGCAGGTAAAAATCCTGCCTCGGGCATGGATGTATGTGATGTCCTTAGGTTAGTTAGGTTTAATTAGTTCTAAGTTCTAGGCGACTGATGACCTCAGAAGTTAAGTCGCATAGTGCTCAGAGCCATTTGAACCATTTTTTTTTTTTTTTTATTTGGTTTTGGCGGAAAGATGACAAGTGTAACAGCAGTGCAACGATTGTCGTGAAGTTTCACACAAAACTGGAACTGAAATATACGTTTTACTAAAAGGAGACAGTTTATCACGTTCGCGAGTGTTTCAGTCGTTCAGCCGTTTCCAAGATGGCTGAGATGTTCAAGATAACTCATGAACGGGACGCCCTTCAACAGCAAAAACAGATGAAAATATCGAAAAGGTAGGTAATCTGATTCGATTTGACCGTCGGTTGGCTATTCTATGGATTTATGAAATTGCAGAAACTGTCAAAGAATGCTCAAGGCGAATTTTATGTAATCAATGCAATATTAGAAAAGTGTGTGCGAAACTGTCACCGAAAACTCTCACGATCGAAGAAAAAGGAGCTCGTCAAAATGTTTGTATTGACAGTCCGAATACAATTGAAAATGATCCTAATTTCATGGAAAGAGTTATAACATATGACGAATCATGGTTTTTCACTTCTGATCCAGAAACTAAGCGCCAGTCCATGCATTGGATGGGCGCAGCCTCAAAGATAGGGAAATAGCTAGAATGAGAAAATCAAGATTCAAAGCGATGATGATTGTCTTTCTCTGATACTCATGGAACTTTGTATCTTCACTGGGTTCCTGGAGGTAGAACTATCAATGAACATTACTACCTTGAGCTTCTTGCTCAACTCAGTCAGAAAATAAGAGAAAAAACGACCCGCATCGTGGAAGAAGAACCCATGGTTTCTGCATCAAGACAAGGCACCGGCTTATACTACATTATACTGCAGGACTCTAGCGAAGCACAGCATCGCAGTCTTAGGCCACTCTCCTTAATCGCCTGACCTAGCACCACTTGACTTACCTGTTCCCTAAGGTCAAACCTACGTTAAAAGGAACAAAATATCAGCCCACTGAAGCAGTGGAAGAAAAAGCGGGTCACGTCATTAAGGAGCTCATAGAGGAAGACTTCCAGTAATGTTGTAGGTATAGAGGAGGGGAGTATATTGAGGGTGACAATAACTAAATGTGTATGATTCGGAAAGAATATGTTTTACAGCGATAGTCCCGTCATTTTATAGCCAAACTTCGTATGTGAGACAAAGTATGTTGCCCGACTCTCGAAGTTTCTACAGTAAGACCTCTTAGTGATGCACAGAGCCTATCTTGTAGAGTCTGCTACTGGAGTTTGTTGAGCATCTCCGTAAGAAACTACCGTCGCCTAAATGTGTTCGTCAAGAAACGTGCCGCTCTTCGTCCGATCTTCTCTATCTGTTCTGCTAATCCTACTTGCTAGCCGATGAACTCGATAACTGGCCTTACAAGTGATTTATAAGCTATTTCCATCGTCGATTAATTGTATTTCCTCGAAACTCTTCCACTGAATCTGAATTGACATATGCTCTCCTCGAAGTGAACATTCCACTTTAAGTAGCTCCTAATAGTAACTGGTAGGTATTTTACAGTGGCTACTGTTTCCAGAGATTTCTCGTCGACCACCGTAATCGAATTGGACTGTATCTTCTCGTCTACTTATGCGCAAATATTACATTTATTTCATATGCAGACGTATCTTCAGATGTACCTCAATGACATGATTGTGTATTAACAACCTGGCAGATATACATCGATAGTAACTTCAGATTTTTGCTAATAATGCAGTTACCTACAATGAAGAAACACCAGAAAAAAATTCACGAATATCTATTCACATCCTGATAAAATTTGAAAGTGATTCAAATAGAGTACTTCACAAAACGCAGAAACATAGTATGCTTTGGAAATAACATCTGTGACTCACAAATTGATTCGGCCAATTATTACAAGTACCCGAATGTAACGTTTTGAGGGAATGTGAAATGGCATTCGTAGGCAAAGCAGGTATCAGACTTCGGTTCACTGATAGCAGCCTACACTGGTTAAATGCAGACTACAACGGTGATTGCTTACAGCATACTCGTGCCATCCATTCTAGAATGTTTCTCAAACACAAGATAGGATTAATAGTTTTACAAAGTGGCAAGAGATCATAGCATGCATCTCTGTTTCGAACGTAATCTTGTGTTGTGTGTGCAGGCCTTTCCGTCAGTTATTTCACAGCTGATTTCCACTTTTGATACTATCTTCCCAAGAAACATGACCAACTTGTTAGCTAAATTGTGCAAATGATGATACAGTAGTGGAGGTTGGAGAGGAATTGGGAGGGGGTGGTTGCAAGGACATAATTTACGGTTTCTAGTTCTTGTTTAGAGAGATTTAGATGGCTTGAGGATTGCGTGAAGAGCTCACGATATTCGTGACTCGAGCGGGAAGGCACCTCGATGTTACGGTTGCACGATGCGGCATCCAGCTCGGTGAAAGTGACACCGCTAACATTGAGACTATATTGCACAGGTAAACAGCCTTGATTAGTAAGGTGATATACGGTGCATTTATTTAAACGACCGGTGTTAGTAACGAAACTACAGCGTGTTTGTAACTTAGGCACGAACAAACTGAGTGTGATGTAGGTGTAGGCTCATATTAGATTTATTCATGAAAGTAAGCGTACGGTACTAAAAACATTGTCGTCTCGTAAGGAATGCTGTTCCAATGTGGCGACATCTGAATAGTTGCTCTCTTCATGGCAAACCGTCAGAATTCTGCTGTTCGTCTTGGCTATTAAATCGACAAGAGAAAGAAAGACTGGATACTGCCTTAATAACTTACATTTATGGAAGGGCAATTTGAAAGTGAAGAATTTGTTAAGGATTCTTATTGAAGCTCGAGGTGATAGTCTTGTCTATAGTACTAGAAACACGAGAGTGTAAATTGGGCAACTTATGTCACTGATAAGTATCTACTATGTCTCAAAAGCGTCTGAAATATTTTCTGTCCGTACAAAAGAAACGCATGCTGGGAGAATGTTGAAGCGTGCATACCTAATTTAGCACATTTGTCCGTGAACAATGCATAGTATCGTCACAGGTGATTGCAAAACAAGAGGCTAGTTTTTGCAACCCAAGTTCGGGAATTTGCAGTCGTAGCGAAGTGTCTACAAAACTGGCCATTTGGGTACATACTATGTGTTCAAAAGTTCCTGACACCACCGAAAACATACGTTTTTCATATTACGTGCATTGTGCTGCCACCTACTGCCAGGTACTCCATTTCAGCGACCTCAGTAGTCATTAGACATTGTGAGAGAGCAGAACGGGGTGCTCCGCGGAACTCACGGACTTCGAACGTGGTCAGATGATTGTGTGTCACTTGTGTGGTACGTCTGTACGCGAGATTTCCACACTCCTAAACATCCCTAGGTCCACTATTTCTGATATGATAGTGAAAAAGAAACATCAACGGACACGTACAACACAAAAACGTACAGGCCGACCTCGTCTGTTGACTGTCAGAGACCGCCGACAGTTGAAGAGGATCGTAATGTGTAATAGGCAGACATCTATCCAGACCATCGCACAGGAATTCCAAACTTCATCTGGATTCACTGCAAGTACTATGACAGAAAGGCGGGAGGTGAAAACACTTGGATTTCATGGTCGAGCGGCTGCTCATAAGCCACACATTACACCAGTAAATGCCAAACAACGACTCGCTTGATGTAAGGAGCGTAAACATTGGTCGATTGAACAGTGGAAAAACGTTGTGTGGAGTGACGAATCACGGTACGCAATGTGGCGATCCGATGCCAGGGTGTGGATATGGCGAATGCCCGGTGAACGTCATCTGGCAGCGTGTGTAGTGCCAACATTAAAATTCGGAGACGGTAGTGTTATGGTGTGGTCGCTTGAGCCCCTTGTTGTTTTGCGTGGCACTATCTCAGTACAGGCCTACATTGATGTTTTAAGCACCTTCTTGCTTCGCACTGTTGAAGAGCAATGCGGGGATGACGATTGCATCTTTCAACATGATCGAGCACCTGTTCACAATGTACGGCCTGTGGCGGATTGGTTACAAGACAATAGCATCCTCGTAATGGACTGACCTACACAGTCATGACCTGAATCCTACAGAACACCTTTGGCATGTTTTGGAACGCCGAATTCGTACCAGGCCTCACCGACCGACATCGATACCTCTCCTCAGTGCAGTACCCCGTGAAGAATGGGCTGCCATCCCCCAAGAAACCTTCCAGCATCTGATCGAACGTATGCCTGCGAGAGTGGAAGCTGTCATCAAGGCTAAGGGTGGACCAACACCATATCGAATTCCAGCATTACCGATGGAGGGCACCACGAACCTGTCAGTCATTTTCAGCCACGCGTTCGGATACTTTTGATCTCATAGCGATCTGTTTCACCACTGTCTTAATGTTAAAGTTGGGAAATTGTTGAATAAATGTAAACGCAGTCTAAGAACCATGAGGCATCATCTTCAACCTCAATTAAAAATTATCAACATACCGCAGTGAGATATCATGATAATCAGCAACATGAACTTGGTGGTGGCAGTGATAGTGTTCCTAGTGTTGCATTATTTCCCCTGCCTTCATCTCATAAGCCACTTTTTGTAGATATGTCGTCATGACTCGACACCCCCGAGTTAACAGTTTGGGCACGACGCAACTGTGTGTGGTGCACATGTGAAAAATTCGCATGCAAAGTTGCACCAATCTACGTCAAAGTGTACAAAACTGCCTTTAATGTTTGCTCCTAAGCAGTAGTACAGTTGCTTACTGTAACTTCGATTTTAGGTCGTGTGATATAAAACTTAAAATCAGAATTTTGCTACAAAAAAAGGCTCTGAGCACTATGGGACTTAACATCTGAGGTCATCAGTTCCCTAGACTGAGAACTACTTAAGTCTAACTAACCTAAGTACATCACACACATCCGTACCCCAGTCAGGATTCGAACCTACGACCGTAGCAGCCGCGTGCTCGTTTTTGGGAATTTTAAACTGTTCCGATTCTAATGGTTCTGCATTCTGTGTTTTGATAACAAGGTGACACGGTTTAAATTATCTTAAACGAAAAACGAATACAGGAAATGATGCTTCTTTGGAAGAGCAATACCAAGAACTGGAATACATTGTTTCTGCTTAATGTAGTGAAATGGTCACAGTGTCAGGCTGAAAGACGAGAGGGTTCTGTTTTTGCGCCTGAGTACTTTTTTCTTCCTGATTGGTTAAAAGCTTCATAAGGAAAGAAGCACAATAGGCACATTTAAGCATTAATTGTGTGTGTTAAACTATAACTTTATGAATGAAAACACACACAACACTGTTGTCATATTGTACAATATTTAATATTTATTTCGCCAACCGGTTTTCGGTTGTTACACCATCATCAGATACAAACATAAGCATGAGGTGCAGTGAAATTTTGTTGGAGCAAAGATTTCAAACTAGTGCATCTACACAGTATCTCCTGCATTTTAAGATTATTTAAGATGATATATGTGAAACATTAACAAATGAACTATGTAAAAATCAACAATTGTTCACAGCAGAAAATAAATTGTAAAATAAATTTTGGTGACATGTTCCAAAGGCATGGCTAAACAAAATAATCTTGTCTATAAGAGGTCCTACATTAAAACGGATATACTAGAGGGGTTAAGCAGGTAAATGAACCAGCTGTGATTATACAAAGTAATATTTTATCACAAAAAGAAAAAATATAGCAAATGAAATGAAGGAAAATGGGAAATGTGAGAAGAGAGGTAATTTGAAACATGGCCTGGATGGGATTATGAGCAGTATCTGCAGTTAGAAGTGGCGAGTAAGGGAACTGTGTCCGGTCATTCAGTACTAATCTTGTACTGATGGACATAAGTTTATTAATTTCCATTCTTTCAAGACAACTCATTCTTCCTTTACGGACGTGATGTAATTCTTCATGTTTTATCTTGTAACTATGGCCGTCTTCAAGCACATGGTCTAAGTTTCCAGCTTCTGTATATTACTTGTAGTTGTGGCAAAATCAATATAGGTCAGTCTGACAGGGCAATATGCACCTGCTTGAAAGGACGTCACAGAAGTTGGAAACTCAGAAAAGGGGACTAATCTTTTAAGGACCACCTACTTAAAGAAGGCCTTAGTTGCAAGATGAAACATTAAGTATCATCAAATCCATAAAGGAAGGAAGGCGAACTATCTTGGAACAGTGGAAATTAATAAACATATGTCCATCAGACACATTTAAGCATTAACTATATGTGTTAAATTATTACTTTATGAATGAAAACAAACACAACACTGGCGTCATACTGTACAATATTTATTACTTATTTCGGTTGTTACGCCATCCTCAGATACAAACTGACAGTGATGATACTGAAACATATCACCTAAGTTAATTGTTCAATTTATTTTGTTCTATGAACAATTGTTGTAATTTGTATATAGTTCATTATTTAATGTATCATATATTTTAACTTAGCTAAACAATCTTACGTTGCATTTACGCTGAAACAATCTCTCTTGTTGCAAGTGAAATAGCGATCTTGTACATATGGTAACTGTTTCCGCTGTGTGGTTAAGGTTAGCCGTGCCCCCCTTCCCTGGCCAATCAAGGTTAGAGAATATGTTATTACTTTTACTAAACTATGAGCAAAAAGTATTTTTAACAAATCACAAAATTCCTTAGGAAGTGAGACAGATAAAGAACGAACTAGAAAACCAGTTTAAAGGACTTTATGGACCCAAAAAGTTTTGTTACAAGCAACATGAGCTACTACTCATAATCCATCCAGGCCATATTGTAAATTATCTCGCTTCTCAAATGCCCCATTTTCTTTTATTTCAGTTGTTATATTTTGTCATATTGTGATAAAGCATCACTTTGTACAATCACAGCTGCTTCATTTACCTGATTAACCTCACTAGTATATCAAATGGTTTAAATGGCTCTGAGCACTATGGGACTTCTACTAAGATCATCAGTCCCCTAGAACTTAGAACTACTTAAACCTAACTAACCTAAGGACATCACACACATCCATACCTGAGGCAGGATTCGAACCTGCGACCGTAGCAGTCGCGCGGTTCCGGACTGCGCGCCTAGAACCACTAGTATATCATATCCGTTTTAATTTAGGACCTATTAAAGACAAGATTATTTAGTTCAGCCATCCCTTTGGAACATATCACCAAAGTTGATTGTTCAATTTATTTTGTTCTATGAACAATTGTCATAATTTGTATATAGTTCATTATTTAATGTGTCATATATTTTATCTTAGCTAAACAATCTTACGTTGCATTGACACTGAAACAATCCCTCTTGTTTTATTCGTAAACCTAACGTTAACATTTTTCATCTCTGGAAATGGAGGTGCTCTATAGATGCACTAGTTTAAAATCTGTGCTCCAACGGAATTTCGCTGCACAACATACTTACGTTTGTACCTGATGTTGGTGTAACAGCCGAAAACCGGTTTTCTGAAATAAATAACAAATATTGTAGAGTACGACATCAGTTTTGTATGTGTTTTCATTACGTATAAAATATTCTACCAAGAACCGACGGAATAGTCAATCAATGCAATGTAAATTATCACTGTTTCAATAATACAATTAATGCCTGAAGTATCTATCTTAGACAGGTCTGGATTGAATAATCTCCAGTTTCCTCTTTCATGTGTCTCTTTCTTAATTTGCGGCTAACTTGAGTCATTTCAATGTCATCATTCAGCATTCCAAGTCTTCTTTTTCCTCTCATCCCCTACAATTGTTCTTCGATGGCTTCTCGCTGCTGGAAAATTCGTCGTAGCATATATCCCAGCTAAGACGTTTTCCTCATTTTTATTCTTTCCATTAATTTTCTGTCCTCTCCTGCTGTTAGAAACACTTATCATTCTTGTCCGTCCATTTTACTTTCGGAAAATTTCTTCACAATCACCTTTCAGAAGTATCCTAGTACTTTTCCTCTTTCTTTCTATATACCATGGGTCACTGCCCTGTACTTCACAGACGAAACTCTCGGCAAATCGCTTAATCCCATCGGAATTTCTATTGCTGTCAATAAACCTTTCACCTTTTTATAAACCCCTTTGTTCATAGATATTCCATTTCTTGTTTCCTCCGTACAGCTTTCATTTTTTGTCACCAAATATCCTAAGGACCTAAAAAAATCTACTAATTCCGAGGACTTACCTTTTTATGGTATTTCCGTCAAACCCTCATGTTTTCTGATTTTTATCAATTTGGTCTTTTGAAAATTTATTAATTTTATTCTCTTTTCCCCCGTTTTGTGGTCATATTCATCATAAATTGTAATTCTTCCTCTGATGCAGCGAACACTGTTTGGTCGTCTGCATACTTAATTGTCTTCAACTGTTCTCCTGCTACTTTTATTCCTCACCCGTTCTCTAATGCTTCGCTTTGACTGTTAGTCTGAAAAGAGTAGGTTGCAAATAAAATCCTCATCTAGCACTTCTTCCAATACTCGTTTCGTGTGTTTGTTCATCGCCAGTCCTTACTATCCGTTTTTGTTTTGCGAAGAATTCTGTTATGAGTCTTCAGCCCTTCTCGTAATTACGAAAGTATAAAGACAACCATTGCTCCTCTCCCTCCCCACTCCCCCGGCCAAACATGCGTAGAAAATGTGTTATTACTTTTACTAAACTACGAGCAAAAAGTATATGTTATCAAATAACGATTCCTTAGGAAGTAAAACAGAAAAAGAACGAAGTAGAAAACCAGTTTAAAGGACATTATAAGTCCAAACAGTTTTCTTGAAAGCAATTATAGCAGCTTTAACAATATTAAAAGCAATGGCTGTCATTTTCTATAACAGTTTGCAAGGCTATTATCACAGAATCGTCGATTTTCTAAACTGGTATTACATGCGTTACACGAATAACAGGAGTCAAGACCTTTCACCTTTGAAGGACTACACCAGTATTGTTCATACTGTATCCTGGGTTTTTTCCCAGAGAGCTGTCGAGATAAGAAATGGACAATTAAAATGAACTTTGCTGCAAACGTAGGGATAACCATGTGGAAGGCCACGAGCGTGCTGATGACGCAAGCAGTCACTTGCCGTCAATCTCGCTATTCACCTTCCCATCAAGTAGGAACTTCAAGTTCGGGCTGAGGCCTTGGATGACACAAGGCGCCAGTTATTTGCATGTCTGACGACCGCTAGCGATTTGCAAGCGCACATATGGTAACTGTTTTCGCTGTGTGGTTAAGGTTAGCCGTGCTTCTACGGAACCGCAGTACTTCTTCAAAACCATTGTGCGGCAAATGTCTGGATTTAAGCCGGCTGAATAAAAGGTCCTGCATGTCCATGTGAATGTTCCTTAAATCACTGACTGTTGTGGACCGATGGGGTGGTGCATTGTCTTTCTTCCATAATTCGACCATACTCTACTGAGAATATTTGACATGAATTCCAAGTTCTTATGCTGCTGGTTCACCAACACTTCACTACAGTGTGAGAGCTGCCTCTTAAGGCCTGGATTTCAAAGTGGATGCCAAACTTTCTTCAGCACAACAGTATACATTTGACAATGTATTCTGCTCACAAGGAAAATTACTTTTCGACTAAATTATGAAGATGTTTGTATCTCTTCAGAATATCTACACTTTCGAGACAGGCCTTGTCAGCGTTAGTCATCCTGGGGTTGAAACAAGAACTTAGGACTGTGTACACCGACTGAAGTGTATCTGTGCCCGCAAGAGTATTCATCGTAGTTCAAAGCTGCAGACCAATGCAAGGTGTTGTATTGCTACCTTCACCTGTGCTTGAGGTATTCGTCTCTTCATGTTTTTCAAAAGCTTCCTAGGTTCAGCACCAAAAATTCCCTTTCGCTCAATAATGAAGTCCTCATTTCTTATAACTTGGAGTCAACGTCACATCTCCTACAATTTTGCACAACACATCGTGCCGAAGATGAGGCATTTTGGAGAGATCGTTAATGCGGTGAGTCAATTAAACTGCGTTTATTCATAGGGCGCAAGCATAAATATGGAAACCACCAAATACAGCCCAGTTTCACAAACAAGTAAATCAACATGACGTCTACTTCGTTCGAGACCATGTGACGACGTGCAAATGCGTTTCTGACAACAAAACAGGACCTGAGAACATTTATTTCAACATGTATTCAATAATATTTTTACTGTTTTGTAAAATGAAGTTTATGATAGTGAAGGTGTAGGGTAACCAGCATTCGGTGTTAGATTGAAAGTTTTTAGTTGGCTGCGCCAAAGAATGTAACTGTCTAAAATTTGGCTTACTACTCGTGCAGTGTGAATTCAATTTTTCCATCTGTAATATGTGACGCGTGCGTAAACGTCACATACCCCATTTTATAACTGGATGATAGAAGTAAACTGAGCTGGCATCCTATTGCTACGTGTTTGTGAAACTAAAGTACTCTACTTTGTGGCTCAAATGGCTCTCAGCACTATGGGACTTAACTGCTGAGGTCATCAGTCCACTAGAACTTAGAACTACTTAAACCTAACTAACCTAAGGACATCACACACATCCATGCCCGGGGCAGGATTCGAACCTGCAACCGTAGCGGTCGCGCGGTTCCAGACTGTAGCGCGTAGAATCGCTCGGCAACTACGGCCGGCTTCTATTTTGTGGTTTTACTGTTTATACTTGCTTACTATGCAACTATGCAGTGTAGTCGATGGGCCGAATTGTACATATCTCCCAAATGCACCCTTTTAGAAAGAGCTTTTATGCAGGGTGTTACAAAAATGTACGGCCAAACTTTCAGGAAACATTCCTCACACACAAAGAAAGAAAATATGTTATGTGGACATGTGTCCGGAAACGATTACTTTCCATGTTACAGCTCATTTTATTACTTCTCTTCAAATCACATTAATCATGGAATGGAAACACACAGCAACAGAACGTACCAGCTTGACTTCAAACACTTTGTTACAGGAAATGTTCAAAATGTCCTCCGTTAGCGAGGATACAGGCATCCACCCTCCGTCGCATAGAATCCCTGATGCGCTGATACAGCCCTGGATAATGACATATTGTATCACAGCCGTCCACAATACGAGCACGAAGAGTCTCTACATTTGGTACCGGGGTTGCGTAGACAAGAGCTTTCAAATGCCCCCATAAAGGAAAGTCAAGAGGGTTGAGGTCAGGAGAGCGTGGAGGCCATGGAATTGGTCCACCTCTACCAATCCATCGGTCACCGAATCTGTTGTTGAGAAGCGTAGGAACACTTCGACTGAAATGTGCAGGAGCTTCATCGTGCATGAACCACATGTTGTGTCGTACTTGTAAAGGCACATGTTCTAGCAGCACAGGTAGAGTATCCCGTATGAAATCATGATAACGTGCTCCATTGAGCGTAGGTGGAAGAACATGGGGCCCAATCAAGACATCACCAACAATGCCTGCCCAAACGTTCTCAGAAAATCTGTGTTGATGACGTGATTGCACATTTGCGTGCGGATTCTCGTCAGCCCACTCATGTTGATTGTGAAAATTTACAATTTGATCACGTTGGAATGAAGTCTCATCCGTAAAGAGAACATTTGCACTGAAATGAGGATTGACACAATGTTGGATGAACCATTAGCAGAAGTGTACCCGTGGAGGCCAATCAGCTGCTGATAGTGCCTGCACACGCTGTACATGGTACGGAAACAACTGGTTCTCCCGTAGTACTCTCCATACAGTGACGTGGTCAACGTTACCTTGTGCAGCAGCAACTTCTCTGACGCTGACATTAGGGTTATCGCCAACTGCACGAAGAATTGCCTCGTCCATTGCAGGTATCCTCGTCGTTCTAGGTCTTCCCCAGTCGCGAGTCATAGGCTGGAATGTTCCATGCTCTCTAAGACGCCGATCAATTGCTTCGAACGTCATCCTGTCGGGACACCTTCGTTCTGGAAATTTGTCTCTATACAAACGTACCGCGCCACGGCTGTTGCCCCGTGCTAATCCATACATCAAATGGGCATCTGCCAACTCCGCATTTGTAAACATTGCACTGACTGCAAAACCACGTTCGTGATGAACACTAACCTGTTGATGCTACGTACTGATGTGCTTGATGCTAGTACTGTAGAGCAATGAGTCGCATGTCAACACAAGCACCGAAGTCAACATTACCTTCCTTCAACTGGGCCAACTGGCGGTGAATCGAGGAAATACAGTACATACTGACGAAACTAAAATGAGCTCTAACATGGGAAGTAAGCGTTTTCGGACACATGTCCACTTAACATATTTTCTTTCTTTGCGTGTGAGGAATGTTTCCTGAAAGTTTGGCCGTACCTTTTTGTAACACCCTGTATAAATGTTTCGGGAAATTCGACGACGTCCTCTTTTCGTAACGTATTCGACCCTCGTGATTGAGGGCAACCGCGATCACGTGATACAACGAAGTCGGTCACTCGGGCGCCACAGCGTTCTACAAAAAGACGGGACGGGGGCCATCATTTCTCTGAAAGCAGAGTGTGAGATGTGAGTGAAGTACATGTTCCACAGGTGATTATAGACTTGAGGTTTTTCCATACAAAGATATCAATAAGAGTGTGGTGTATGCGTTTTCCGGAAGACTTGCATTTTCTGATTCCCTCGATCAACTCAATTTTTTTATGATTGAAAGGTAGATTAATGTAAAAACTACGGAAACGCAACAAGTTCGCTTATGTTTAAAGCTTATGATATCTGCTGGGAAATTACTTATCTTGTTTCCACAGCCAGGTATTAAGAAACTGTCTATGTTGCGGTGAAATATATTCGGAAATGTTGAACTCGTAGACGGGGGGGACAGTCATGAAAAAGTTTGGAACCAAATCGACCCAATTCAGACGCCCACGTGAACGCCTCACAGCACCAAGAGATCATGTACGCATAAACAAGGATGAGATATTTCATCTGTAGGGAAGAAAAATGTGTGTTGTTCAACAAATCGAACTGTCTTTGTTTTATTCCTACGTGTAGTTTTTCCACAATCATGCTACTTATTTTTTGTGTATTGATATACATACAAACAACGAACAGGATACCTATAGCATCATTGGGTAACCGAACGCAATATTGTTTTGCTGGTACGTATAATTTGTGTCATGATCGTCGCATATCACTGTACAATATCGATTCATGTCAGCGCCAGCATAGTTTCCTCTTTAACGTTCGAGCTCGGTTGGGCTGTGTATGTGTGGAAAAGAGAAGCTTTCCATCGGACTGAGGAGCCCGACAGTAAATCTCACTGTATCAGCCACGCACCCATGGTTCGTGGCCGAGTTGTGGCGTAAGTCTGAACCCCGCACCCTACCACATTTTCTGTCTGGGCTGGCGACGTCAGGAGGGCGCCCACTACCCTCTGGAGATAAGTGAGTACGATAATTAGGCTGCTCTGCGTTGGCGTCTTGAGGACAGATGAGCTGGCGCCATTAGAACGTTGGAGCGGAGCCTCTGTTTCGCCTGAAAGCATGATTCAGCCAATAACTGCATCAGTTCGCCTATCATTGGGTGCAGATGAACAGGCCGATCAAAAATACAACGGTTTCACTCTCGTATCGACTTCGGAAAGTAAATTGTATGTGGTGTACGCAGAAGGGAGGAGTCTGCTGTCTTTTTTCCGACTTTTAGAAAATTTTGTGACATTTCTCTGCTGTCATGTTGGCAATACTAGAGGAAAGTTCCCTTTTATCGGATAACGTTTTTAAACTTAAAATTACCAGTAAATTATAGGTCTTAATCTAAGGAAAATGTGCTATACTACTACCACGGAATATTTAAATAATAACATTGCAAAAAATATCATTTAAAAGCTTGCAAAGTATCATAGTCGACCCCTGCACGAAGCTCGTAACACCACCGCAAGCGAGCTATGCACTTCATGAAGGTCTCTTTAGAGGTACTAGTTGATCACAGCTGCTTGCAGTATATGCACTCCCCGTTCCCTTCCTATTCAGATGATGAGTCTTTCAACACAGTTTCATCAATGCTTGAATCGGAGTCTTCCTCGTCATGATCTTCCTTCTTCTTAACTCTCTGGTTCTTTCTTACGAAAAACTTCCTTTTGGAAGAGCCAGATGTTGAAGCTCTGTTAGAAGCATCAAATGATGATCCTGAAAGAGATTTTTAGTGGTGTATTCCCTGTAGTCTTGGTACTTGCTTTCTAGCTCTCTTTAGCCGGTGACTCGTTTTTAAAAGGAGATAAAATCAACACTACTGTTTTACCGGCTGTTGGCGTTGGGTTTGATGGTGCAAGTACAGAATATGGTCTACGCTGAAAAGTAGAAACCACTGTTTCCTGCATTCCATGAACTGCAGTCGACAATGGCACTGCTGTGGCTTCTGAGGCCTTAACCCCATTTATAGCTGATTGGCAAGGAGGAAAATCCATAAGTGAAGAAACCAGGAGGTCACGAGGATAAGTCCTACATTTTTTGAAACCGTTTGCAGCCGCTTCCATTGTTCTCGCTCTATAGTATGTCCAACCCATTAATGGCCCAACGCCATTTGTCTCTCAAACACTAGAAATGTGGCATCTGAAAAAAAATTCGGAACATCTGTTTGTGTAAAGTGAAGCCAAATTTTGGGTACCAAAAATAGTGCAAACTGTTACTACCCGCTATTAGGGACGATTCCTTACTTCTATTTTTGACACAACTTAACCGTTAACTGAACTGTGGACGACACGTTTTATCTATTAGATAAAAAAGAGCATGCTTCAAACCACTGTCTCTTTCGAAATACTTTGAAAGTACATCGTACCTGGCAAGGGAGAAGGACTTCCAACTGAAATCGTACAAAATGTTTATCTTGAACACAATGCAAAGACAGCAGTGGGGAACGAAACGTTAACAGCACCGGCGCCAGATTCACAACGCATCGGAAGCAATAGCCTGATTTTTCCCAGCTGTTTGCTAGAGGCAAGCAATCGCACAACAAATTCAACTGTTCTTTAGGAAAATTGTATGTTAAGTACATTAACGAAAGATCGTAATTTTTTTCTCCAAGACTGTGAGGGTGGAATAAATCGATGTCTTCTAAATAATTTCTGATTGTAGATCATAGACAAGATTAAGAAGAGGAAAATTTTAGTGATTGTACCCAAAGTGCTTTTGTGTGACAGAATGATTGTCCTTTTAATTGTATTTGCTGGAAGATAGTTAGGGCTCCATGGTCCTCAGGACTGGCATGCACAGTTGCCTAATTTGACACTTGTAGATTTATTAGTAGGGATATATATGACCTTATACAGTGCAGCAAGGAAGCGTGTCGCTCCGTGAGACCAGCAACTATACATCTCGTCCTTACGTCTTTTGAAAGGCTCATTGAGTTGCGTATTCTGAAAACTCGTTTGACAACCTCATTTAAATCAACAGTGCGCCACCAGAATCTCCATCTTAGCTCAGCCAGTTATGTACACGCGTTGCATAGACCCCTAAAACTTCGAACGCTTCCAGCTCACTAACTAAAATTATTAGCAATTTGATTTAAAGTAATTTGTACTTTGTTGGTTTTAAGTACACCAACTATATGATAGAAAAAATAATATTCTGCTAAGAAATTATAATTCATTGGTGTAAATCTCTGCAAAATAACTAAATAAAGTGTGCTCATAACCCCACAGCGGACAACGGCCTTGCCGCAGTGGATATACCGGTTCCCGTGAGATCACCGAAGTGAAGCGCTGTCGGGCGTGGTCGGCACCTGGGTGGGTAACCACCCAGGCCGCCATGCGCTGTTGCCATTTTTCGGGGCGCACTCAGCCTCTTGATGTCAACTGAGGAGCTACTGGACCGATTAGTGGCGGGTTCGGTCAAGAATACCATCATAACGACCGGGAGAGCGGTGTGCTGACCCTACGTCCCTCCTATCCGTATTTTCCATTGAGGATGACACGGCGGTCGGATGGTTCCGGTAGGCCACTCGTGGCCTGAAGACTGAGTGAGTGCATAACCCCACAGCAAGGAATGTTCCTTCATTTACCTATATAGGTATATATTCCATTCACTTATTATTTTGTCCCTCCGGGAGCAATGCATGACATTTGTAGTACATTCTTGGAGTCATAATTTAAAGCCGGTTCGTGAAACTTTCAAGTATTTCACAGTTCAGTTTCATCACCATTTGTGCGACACTCCCCCACTGGTCAAATAAACCTGTGACCATTCGTGCTGCCCTTCTCTGTATACAATGAGTATCCCATCAAGAAAAAATTAACAGATCACAGTTACATTCTGCAGCTGGTGAAGAGATTTTAGCGGTAATTCACTGAGTAATGTTTTACAGTGAATGGCTGAGGTACATCACGCAGTTCGCAGTACAGAGCCCTGACAGTGTAGTGCCAGTTGTATAGATCTCGTGTTTATAGGAAACAGAGAGGTTACTCTAATATAATCCACACATATTATAAAAACGTGTGTGTGTATGTGTATTTGGTGCACATATCCCCTACTGTCAATCGCTGTCGAGTAACAACCACCTGCCTATCATATGCTAAGAGATATGGCGTCATAAACAATTAGATGCGTGAAAAACTGCCGCCATATGCATATGCATGACATTTAAGTGTATAACTTCTGTGCTACTTACTTATTCTCAATACATTTCACAAAAGGTATCCATATATGCTGCTAAATGCATCTATAAAGCCGGCCGCTGTGGCCGAGCGGTTCTAGGCGCTTCAGTCCGGAACGGCGCAACTGCTACGGTCGCAGGTTCGAATCCTGCCTCGGACATGGTTGTGTGTGATGTCTTAGTTTAGATAGGTTTAGGTAGCTCTAAGTTCTAGGGGACTGATGATGTCAGATGTTAAGTCCCATAGTGCTCAGAGCCATTTGAACCATTTGAGCGTCTATAAAAGCATATCGTGGTATCCCACATTGTTCAGAAGATGTGACGTCATAAACACTGAGATGCGTGAGAAAGTGCTCATCATGTATGATGTCTTAACACGTTTATTCTTTACTACCAAGACACTCCTACAGTTGAGTCAGCCTAAGGAAATTCCTGACAGCTGATAGCGCTTTTGACAGCCTTCAACTCCGAAGTGCAAACGACTGTAGCCGAAATGATAGCCGTCTAAAGTCCTGTGGAGAGGCGTTGTCACAGAGACATTTACAAAGTCACGTTGTAGACACGCGAAGCAGCTGCGCTAAGGGTGCAGAAACAGTCTGGGACCATGTTTCTTAATTTCGATATTGCACTTACACATCTGTACATTACGCATATTTCTTTGTACGACCGTTTCATAATTTCAAAGATGTTCTCACGAGTACATTGAAATGAAATTTTTTCGACACTTCAGTACAAACAGCCTTCATTTTTTGTTTTCATTTCTAATAGAATATTGGCAAAAAAATACCCAGGCAATGCGGAATTATCCAGCTAGTAATAATCTATATATATATAAAAGAAAGTCGTGTTAGTTGCACTATTTGTAACTCAAGAACGGCTGGAGCGATTTGGCTGAAAATTGGTGGAGAGATAGCTTAGAACCAGGAGACGGACTAGAATACTTTTTATCCTGTTCGACCGCTATAAAACGTGGTATAATAAAAACGCATCTGGCATGGAATAACAAAACGCAAATGTCAGCTAAACGACGGCTGCACCGATTTGGCTGAAAATTGGTGGAGAAGTAGCTTAGAACCAGGAGACGGACATAGGATACTTTTTATCCCGTTCGAGCGCTATAAAACGTGGTGTAACAAAAACGCAACTGGCATGGAATAACAAAACGCAAATGTCAGGTAAACGTCACTATAAAACGTGATATAACAAAAACGCATCTGACATGGAAGAACAAAACGCAAATGACAGCTAAATGTCTATGGTTAAGTATCAGTATATATCATTAATTAAAAATTTCGTTTCGTCATAATTTCTATAACATTGTCTCATCGAAAGACGAACTTATCAACAAAGTATTCCCAAACATCATTGCTAACTACAAAAGTAATGAATGGTTGAGTGAGCGAGCAATTTTAGCGGCTAAGAATAAACATGTAGATGACCTAAACTACATGATTCAGAATGAGATCATTGGTAAAATGCATTCATTCAAATCTGTTGACTGTGTAACAAATGAAGATAAAGCCACCAACTATCCAATTGAATTTTTAAACTCCTTGAATGTGCCTGGCTTACCACCGCACAATTTACACCTAAAAGTTGGCTCCGTAGTAATAATGCTTGGAAACATAAACCAACCAAAACTGTGCAACGGTACGAGTTTGGTGGTAAGTAAATTGATGAACAATGTTATTTACGCGACGATACTCAAAGGAAAATTCGAAGGTGAGGAAGCTCTCATTCCGACGATCCCGATGATCCCAGCCGATATGCCGTTTGAGTTTAAAAGACTTCAATTTCCGATCCGTCTTGCATTCGCCATGACCGTTAACAAATCACAAGGCCAGTCCTTGAAAGTTTGTGGTCTAAATCTGGAATATCCATGTTTTTCACATGGTCAACTATATGTGGCATGTTCACGGGTCGGAAGACCATCTGCGTTGTATATATGGTTCTCGGGCGAGACGTCGGATGTCATAGTGAAAACTCTACAATATTTCATCAGCGCAACTGGCCGACATCAGGTGCGACGAACACACTGATAAGGCATGACTATGGTTCTCGGGCGAGACGTCGAATGTCATAGTGAAAACTCCACAATATTTCATCAGCGCAATTGGCCGACATCTTTAGGTGCGACGAACACACTGCTAAGGCAGGACCAGAGCCCCCTATTTATGTCTTAGGCAGAAAGTGTGCTTGCGAGGAGGCGCCAAATTCGATGGCCAATAGCGACGATATCAACCGATAGTTGGAAGGACAGCAACGCCACCTACAGGATGAAGAACCAAAGACTTCGGCGCACGCGCGGAGGCTGCCGCTGCTGCTCTGCGCTGCCATCGGCCGCCCCAGCGACTTCTGTCGGAAGCCGCAATCAAACATGCGCGTCCGCGTAGGTGCGTGACTATCCTCCCGTTGTCAACAGAATATTTATGTTGCTGGCGAATCGGCATCCGTAGTATGAGCAATAATACTCCTCTCTGCTCGATGCGCTGATGAAATATTGGGTAGTTTTCACTATGACATCCGACGTCTCGCCCGAGAACCATATATACAACATGTCCGTCGGGACCGGTCTGAGTGGCCGAGCGGTTCTAGGCGCTACAGTCTGGAATCGCGCGACCGCTACGGTCGCAGGTTCGAATCCTGCCTCGGGAATGTGATGTCCTTAGGTTAGTTAGGTTTAAGTAGTTCTAAGTTCTAGGGGACTGATGACCTGAGAAGTTAAGTCCCATAGGGGTCAGAGCCATTTGGACCATTTTTGTCCGTCGGGAAAGCCTCAAGCACCATCTGCGTTGTTTGTTCTTGCGCCTGATAATAAAACAAAAAATGTAGTGTATCACAAGGTACTTAACTGAAGAGTGGAAGCTATGCACCAAAAAACAAAGAATGAAGAATCACTAAAATACTTTTTATTTGTAGTTCCTAATAAAAACTGAACTTAATATCCAAAATCTGATTATTCATTGGCTTTAAGGCGGAACAGAGTTCGCCGGGTTAGCTAGTAATAATAATAATAATAATAATAATAATAATAATAATAGCATCGCAAGGGTCAACAGCCCGGTGCAAATCTTTCAGTTGGACGCCCCTTCGACGACTTCGCATGTCCCTGAAAAAATGACACCCGATGTTATCAGGATACCACCCGCAACAGGATCAGAGAAAGTGCAAGTAATAATCGAAATTCTCTGTAGCTTCTGTTTTGTTTTCAGTCGTTACAAGAGCCGCAACTGACTGTGCAGACGCCAGCGGGTGACCGGTTACTCGGCAGGCTGTCCTTCTACGGTGGCTGCCTGCTGCGCGGACCGGCCACCTGTCTGTGACAGGGCAGCGACCGGGGCAGTGGGCTCGAGCGAGAACGCCGGCTTCTTGCGGCCTCTTCTGTTCTGCCCCGCTCACTTCTCCGGCCCATAGCGTCCCGCAACTGCGTGGTTTTGCCGAGCGCAGCAACTTTCTAAAGAGACTCCCGCAGTTTCCCTGTCCCCCCTCTGATCTACGTTTCGTACTGTCTTCCAAATAAATACTTAAAACAGCCCGCCCAGTTGGCCGTGAAGTCTAACGCACGGCTTTCCGGGCGGGAAGGAGCGCCTGGTCCCCGGCACGAATCCGCCCGGCGGACTTGTGTCGAGGTCTGGTGAGTTGGCCTGTCTGTGGATGGTTTTTAGGCGGTTTTCCATCTGCCACGGCGAATGCGGGCTGGTTTCCTTTATTCCGCCTCAGTTACATTATGTCGGCGATTGCTGCACAAACAAGTTCTCCACGTACACGTACACCACAATTACTCTACCACACAAACATAGGGGTTACACTCGTCTGGTGTGAGACGTTCCCTGGGGGTGGGGGGGGGGGTGGGGGGGGGGGGGGGGGTCCACGGGGGCCCGAACCGCACAATAACCCTGGGTTCAGTGTGGGGCGGCGGAGAAGTGAAGTGGACTGCGGTAGTCGTCGTGGGGTTGCGGACCACTGCGGCTGCGGCGGGGACGGAGCCTCTCCGTCGTTTCTAGGTCCCCAGTTAACATAACATAACGCTTAAAACAGCAAATAATTTTCCGACGATTTCCTATTCAATCAACACTGAACTGGAAACAATAAACTTTTGTGGATAAATGAACAGCGGATAGGTGGTGTAGACATTTCTGTAATGTCCTCATTTTTCCGTTTTCCGTGGTTGCTTAGTTTCTTCAAAATTATTGGACATGTGTTCTGTCCCTGCAATTCAACCAAAAAAGGCAGTTTGTTTTTTGCCGTACGCCTTTCGCTTCTTTTATATAAATATCATCTTCAATGGCCTTTAATAGATGTTTGTTTCTATGTACACACATGAAGAATAGTGTTGCATCACCCCGGTTCTCAGAACTCCTAAGATAGACGTTGACTGTGGATATTCTATCGCAGACACAGTCCCTTTGACTGTATAGAGATGTCACTAAACCCGGCCAAAGACGTAAAAAACCATGCATGAACAGCGCCTATTAGACGGAGGGGGTCCGACAGCCCATCAGTTCCAGTCATTCCACCAGGAAGGAGGTACACGGCTCGTTTTGTCTCTAGTTCAACCATGCCTGGACGGTCAATACCGCGGTTCGACCTCGTCCGCATTGCTTGTTTGTGCCAGGAAGGGCTCTCGACAAGGGAAGTGTCCAGGCGTCTGGGAGTGAACCAAAGCGATGTTGTTCGGACATGGAAGAGATACAGAGAGACAGGAACTGTTGTCGATGACATGCCTCGCTCAGGCCTCTCAAAGGCTACTACTGCAGTGGCTGACCGCTACCTACGGCTTATGGCTCGGAGGAACACTGACAGCAACGCCACCATGTTGAATAATGCTTTTCGTGCAGCTGTAGGACGTCGTGTTACGACTCAAACCGTGTGCAATAGGCTGCATGATGCGCAACTTCACTACCGACATCCATGGCGAGGTCCATCTTTGCAACCACTGCATCATGCAGCGCGGTAGAAATAGGCCCAACAACATGCCGAATGGAAAGCTCAGGATTGGCACGTTCTCTTCACCGATGAGTGTCGCCTATGCCTTAACTAGACAATCGTCGGAGACGTGTATGGAGGCAACCCGGTCAGGCTCAACGCCTTAGACACACTGGCCAGCGAGTGCAGCAAGGTGGAGGATCCCTGCTGTTTTTGGGTGGTATTTGTGGGGCCGGCGTACGCCGCTGGTGGTCATGGAACGCGCCGTAGCGGCTGTACGATACATGTCATCCTCCGACCGATAGTGCAGCCATATCGGCAGCATGTTGCCGAGGCATTCGTCTTCATGGATGACAGTTCGCGCCCTCATCTTGCACCTCTTGTGGATGACTTCCTTCAGGATAACGACATCGCTCGACTAGAATGGCCAGCATGTTCTCCAGACATGAACGCGGTCCAACAAGCCACGGATAGATTGAAAACGGCTGTTTTGGACGACGTGACCCAACAACTACTCGGAGGGATCTACGCCGAATCGCCGTTGAGGAGTGGGACAATTTGGACCAACAGTGCCTTGATGAACTTGTGGATAGTATGCCACGACGAATACAGGCATGCATCAATGCAAGAGGACGTGCTACTGGGTATTAGAGGTACCAGTGTGTACAGCAATCTGGTCTCGCTATATGGTGGTACAATATGCAATGTGTGGTTTCCACGAGCAATAAAAAGGGAGGAAATGATGTTATGTTGGTCTCTATTCCAATTTTCTGTGCAGGTTCCGAAACTCTCGGAACCGAGGTGATGCAAATTTTTTTTTGATGTGTGTATAATGAATACATTACATAGGAGTTATAAGTGTATTACTATGTTACGTTATCCAGTATTATTCTCTTGTTTTTCTGATTAGAAACGACTTTTGCAGCATATGTTTCATGAAGTTACATTATCGTTTGGTGTTACGTATGATTTCCCCTGTTCGCAGTCCATATGTGTAGTCCTGCAGAAATGTTTACTCGGTCTCCATACTCCAGATGGTCGATTTCCGGTGGTTTCTCGGTCACATTTACTACAATGCTTCAAGTTGCACTTTCCAGTGTGTGCCGAGCGTGTATGTGTTTATGGTGCGTAGTGTCGCCAACTGTGACGGTATTTTTGTCTTTCATCCTTCTTTGTGTGTGGTGTGTTTAGTTTGAAATTTTTTTCATTTGTTTTGTGTGTGTGTGTGTGTGTGTGTGTGTGTGTGTGTGTGTTCTTGTGTGTGTGTGAGTGTGTGAAGCTGATATTCTTTGTGTATGTGTGTGTGTGTGTGGGGTGGGGGGGGGGGGGGAGGCCTCTTCCTCCCTCCCTCTCTCCCTCTCACTCACTCACTCTCTCTCTCTCTCTCTCTCTCTCTCTCTCTCTCTCTCTCTCTCTCTCTCTCTCTCTCTCTCTCTCTCTCTCTCTCTCTCTCACCCACCCACCCACCCACCCACACACACACACACACACACACACACACACACACACACACACACACAAAATCTCCACTCACATAAAGAACAACACCTTCACATAGAACAAACACAGACACACATAAAAGAAATGAACAAATATCAAACTACACAGACCAAGCAAATAAAGGACGAAAGATAAACACACAGCGACGGTTGGCAACAATACACACTGTAAACACACACATGCTCAACACACACTGGAAAGTGCAACTTGAAGTGTTGTTATAAATATGGGCGATAAAACGACGGAAATCGGTCACCTGGAACATGGGAACCAAGTGAACATATCTCCAGGACTCTACACATCGACTACCAATATGGGGAATCGCAAATAACACCAAACGATGACGTTAGCTCACAAAACTTACGCTGCAAAAGTCGTTTCTAACCGGAAAAACAAGAGAATACCATGAGACAACGTAACATAGTAACACACTTCTAATTAATGCATAATGTACAGGATGACAGTTACTGAAATATAAGAAATAAAATCTTCATAACTTCTGAACGGTTTGCGTTAGGACGTTGAAACTGCACAGTTGGCCGCAGAGCATGATGCGAATTAGTATGCGCATGCATGGTTTGGTTTAGCGACGAAGCCGACTTTCATTTGGATGTGTTCGTCAATAATCAAAATTGCCGCATTTGTGAGACTGAGAATCAGCATTTCGCGATCGAGAAGTCTCTTTGCCCTCAAGGGCTGACTGTGGGATGTGCAATGTCCAGTCACGGAATAATCGGTGCGATATTCGTTGATGGCACGGTGACTACCGAACGGTAGGTGAAGGTTTTGGAAGATGGTTTCATACTCATTATCCAAAGTGACCCTCATTTCAGCAAGATGTGGTTCATGCAAAACTGAGCTCGACCCCATTGAAGCAGGAGAGTGTTTCACGTCCAGGAGGAGCACTTTGAGGACCGCGTTCTGACTCTTAGGGTACGCAGAGACCACTGCCATGGGTCTCGATTGGCCACCATATTCTCCGCATCTGAACTTCATGCAACTCCTTTTTGTTGGGCTGTATTAAAGACACGGTATACAGCAACAATCCCAAAACCGTTGCTGAGCTGAAAACAGCCATTCAGGAGGTCATCGATAACATTGATGTTCCGACACTTCAGCGGGTCATGCAGAATTTCGCTATTCGTCTGTGCCACATCATAACCAGTGATGGCGACGATATCGAACATGTCGGAACCTAAATTCGAATATCTGTAGTGACGGTTACATGTTGAATAAAGGGTGTGCACGCCGCAGTTTATAACTAATTTACGTTTCTTTCCATACAGTTCAATTGTCACTCTATATTATGTATAAAAAAACCTGTATTAAGGGCCGCTGAAGAAGATTCATCATTTAAAGAAGCGAAACACGTATGAAAAATAACAAATTACGTTTCATTTAGTCGCAAAGACAGGACATACCTCCATGGATTCGTGTAGTGTTTGAATGCGGTAATAACGGCATACCGCTTGCCTCGGGCACATCGATTAAATGTTTAGGCATAGTGCTGAGAAACGACTCGAAATGGTAGAAGTACATAAGATCAGTTGAGGGCAAAGCGAAGGAGTGGCTAAGGATTATTTGACGAGCCCTGATAAAGTGCACTGCACCTGTAAAAGAGAATGCGTACGTAACACCGTCTGACCCATTCTTGAATACTGCATGAGTCTTTGGGACACCAGCAAGTCGCATTTAAAAAAAAATCGAAGCAGTTCAGAGGCCTGCTGCTAGATTTGTTAACATGCAGATCGTTCATTAAGAGTGAGCTACGAAAATGCTCCATGAGCCTAGATGAAAATCCTTGGGTTAAGAAGAAGTGGTTTTTGAAAGAAAAGACATATTCTGCATACAAGAGTGTAGTGTAGAAGGGACATCTTATGTAAGTCATTGTGCTGTGTAGATCTGTATGCATAGAGCATGTTGCTTACATGGTTCTGAAGATGATCAAATACTCACAATAAAAATAAATGTGCAACAGAGACGGCGGAGTAAAGGCTATATTTTAATTTTCTTGGAACGCTATTAAGACGTTTAGTACTGAGGGCATTGTAAGAGGGGCGTAGGCTTGTATACAGGCGTTCATGCAGTTATTGTCGCCTCCATTCATTTTCGTGTAGAACAGGAAAAGGAATGACCACCAATGGTGCAAAGTACGTTCCGCAGTCCTCAATGCAGTGGTTTGCGGAGTAGTAGTCTAGAGAACAGTAGATGCCTGGTATAAATTTAAAAATTGAGATCACACAACTGAAGGGAATTGACTCGTCGCTCGAAAGCTCTGCTGCAATTCTAATACACAGGAGAATCAAAACTCGCGCACTCAGATGCAATAGCGTGATTCCTTGCATGCTAACGGTACAAATATGACTGTACCAAACTTCTGTTCCTGCATATTTTCGCCTAGAAAGAAAGCCAGTTTGGCAGCAGTGGGTAGTATTTTGCCTTGCAACACTCGAGTTGGAGGGTTCGATTATGGATCTAGGTGCAGCTTTTATTGTTTTCTAATTTTACAATGCGTGATATGGTAATTGCTGTCGCATTTATTATACGGCAATTAGAGTAAGTTTTATGCCAAACACGTGAACTATTATTTAATACTAACACAGAACTGAGGTGCAATGAAAGACATGCTGTCACTGATTGTTTAAAATATTACAACAGGCCGCTCTCACTCAATGTGATACATATGTCTAACATTTTCATACTGATGAATTTAATCCTATTTATTTTCAACTGATTATTACTCTGCATGAGTTTTTCTGAATTTCTGACGCATAATTGTTAAATTTGGAAATTTACGATAAGGTCTTATGGGACCAAACTGCTGAGGGCATCGGTCCCTAAGCTTACACACTACTTAACCTAACTTAAACTAACTTACTCTAAGGACAACACACACAGCCATGCCCGAGGAAGGACTCGAACCTCCGACCAGGGAGCCGCGCAGACCGTGACAAGGCGCCCAGGCCGCGCGGCTACCCCGGGCGGCATAATTGTTATTTCCAACGTTTAAAAAATAGTTGTTGTAAGGTATGTATCATTTAAGAAACAGTTTTTGCTATAGCATTATTGGAGAGATCAAAACAAGGAAACAAAAGGAGTTACAGCTAGCCTCGAAATTCTCCAACTCGACTATTCTAATGCCAAACTGCCTACTGTACTAACTATACTACGCTAGCACACAGCACTAAATGAAGACGCTTGTGAGACATGGGTTTACAGTGCTGCCAAGTTACATTTCTATCTGCCGAAAATATGTATAGGACGAAAGTTTGTTGGAGTCATTTTTGCACTGTTAGCATGCTACCAATCGCTCTATACAGTATGTGAGAATTTCGGTTCACCCTGTATATTTATGTGTTACATGTCGGATTACTACAACAAAGTGGGACATTTTATGGTTCTGTTATCCATAGACGAGAGGCAAGTATACACAAGAGCCATTCAGTAACAGACTTAACGACGATCATTAAGGAAGGAGTGAGCTTAAATGTGCGTAATAATGTAAAAAGTTCTGTGCGAAGTGTTTGTTGTATAGTAGGATATGTAACTGAAATTTATTTTAATATAAATGCGTTAGTAGCTAGTACTGGGACTTCATGTTAATCTACGAAGACATTTTTCCATGTTGTTAAATAGCTGGACAATTACCTACAATTACAAAATTGAATGTTTAATATTACATAAGTGCCTAATCTATCTTGTCTTGACACATACCAAGTTACATAATAACGGGAAGTTTACTCACGCTGTAGAATAGTAGAGAACCTCTATAGGGATAATGTTTACAACAAACACACACAGTGCTTCCCCTGGCGCTTACTGGTTGCCAAAATACTGTGACCATGGTTAGCGCTGATTTGAGGACGGTATTGCTCAGTAAGGCGATCTCGAACAGAAGATCTGCTTTAATTTACCTTGCTATAATGATAATACAGCAAAACTCATAACCCTATTTATTGAGGATCCTAAATCGTTTCAAGATCAAAATACACTAGGCAGGGAACAGACTTAATGGGATTGACCTTAGCTTCCTAGTGGGCCTAAACTGACAAATTAGGCTACTGTATGCATTCACGCATTAGAGTATTTGAACTTCTGACAGAGGGTTACCTGTTCCGCAGAGCTACTCTAAGGGAGGGAATCTCACCGGCAAAGCCTTGAAAACTGCGACTGAAGCAGATTGTCGGCCGTAGTCGCTAAGTAGGTCCCAGGGACGCGCAGACTGAGGACGATGGCTCTGGGTCAGTGAGTGAAACCGCTGCTCCTTGGTGTAACCACACATTCGTAACAACGCAGCACAAGTGGAAGGAGAGGATCTGAAGGAAAGTCGGTGAGAATGCGAGCTATGGCAGGTTATACTTTACAGAGCTACTCCCGTGCCAATCTATCAAGTACCGTTTCTGCTCTACATTTATTTTGGACCTTTTATTGATTTAATTGGGATCGTAGTATTGAGCGAGATGACACCACGCAGACGGTCTTGAGCCAGTTCCAGTTGCCCATGTTCAAATCTTATTTAGGGAGACTATGTCCGTTCAATTTTTTAACAGTAATTAATACATTTACACATTAAATCCATGGTCTGTTCACCTTCGTCCTTCGATTAAAATAATTACCCTAGCAACGTTGCGTCAGAGGAATGAATTGTATGTAGTCAGCTGACGTTCAGCAAAGGTACTGACGCAAACCTACAGGAGATAATTGCCTCTTACCTGTGCCTCATACACGGCTCCACCTTCCATACATTTCGATTTTGAGAAAAACACTAGACTGGAAGAAGCGGTTTGGATAAGATTTCTTTGTGAACTTCAAACAGTAGAATATAAATTGAGATATTTGATCTTCAGTGTTGCGTCCCTTCGTGTGACGTGCGTGTGTATCTTTTCAGAATAAGTTGACACAGAGGCGAGCTTCGGTGATCATGTGGGCAGCTTGACACTTAATCGCTGCTGGAAGACAGTATGGCAGCACTTTCAAGAACGAAATTATTTTTCCAAAATACGCAGGGATGCCCACGGTGGTACTCAAACCCACACATTATTTCGCGAACTCGACTTACCGACTGCACCTAAGGGAGCCAGCTAAAACATGTATTGTGAACGAATAGTGGGATAAGATCACACGCTACTGATACTTGAATCTGAAAACGCTATTCCTCTCAATAACAGAATATTTGCGTAGAGGCAGCCAACATGCGTCATATGCATTAACAACCGCCAAGACAGTCCTCTGGAAACAGTACTAAGGAGACGAAATCTTCCTAAATATTCTCCACTGCTTTCGGAAAATAACAGAAAGGGAATACAGGATTCACTTGCACGGATGCGACCAGCGACGATGAAATCATAACAGCCGAAGGTCTTCTCACCGTAGCCTTGACAAACACATTACCCTTTCTGCGTCGGAGGTCTACTTACGTACGCCCGATCTCGGTAGTGCTGTAAGGGTTCAGTAGTTTTCGATTTCAGACAAGCGTTTGATTCACGATTATTATCAAACGTACAATAGTATAGGCTATTAAGTGAAGTTTGTGACTGGACTGAAGATTTTTTGGGAGCGGAGAACGCAGAAAGTTACGTCGGATGAAGAATTAGCGACAGATATAGAAATAACTTCGGATGTGCTCTGCTCGTGTTGTATGTAAATGACCTGACAAACAGTATTAATAGTAACCTCAGAGTTTGTGTAGATGACGTGGTTATCTGTAGTGAAATACTGCCCGAAAAAAGCTGCACGCATCGATAAGGTTTGAAAGTGGTGCAAAGTTTGGCAGCTTGCTATAAACGTTCAGAAATGTAAAATCGCTCACTGCACAAAACCAAAAAATGTAGTAGCCTCTGACTATCGTATCAATAAGTCACAGCTGAAATCGGTCAGCTCATACAAATACCTGGGTGTAATACCTTGTAGAATCATGAAATGAAGCGATCTGATAGGCTCAGTTGTGGGTAAAGCGGGCACGATACGTTGGGTTATTCGTAGGATACATGGAAAATGCACTCTATAAAAGAGATCGCTTGCAAATAAGTGTGCGACCCACCGTACAATATTGCTGAAGTGTGTGGGACTAACAGGGGACTCAGAACGTATACAGAGAAGGGCAGCACGAATAGTCATAGGTAATAGGCGTAAACTAGACCGAGAAGGCCAACTTACAAAGTTTCAAGACTGACGACTCCAAGAATATACTACAGCCGCCTCCCATGAGGAGTTTGAGGTCAAGACAAAGATTAATTACAGCGCGCACATAGACATTCAGTCATTCTTCCGTTTCTCCATATGTGAATGGAACGAGAAGAAGCCCCAGCAACTTGTACAATGGGACGCAGTCTCCGCTACGCACTTCGTAGTGCTATGCAGAATGTAGATGTATTACGCCACGCTATACCGCAGACAGCTGAACATTCCCAGAACTTACCGAGCAGTGAACGCACACAACGCCTATAAGCGGTACGTGCATTCCGAAGGAGCAAGCCTCATATTGCATAAAGTATATGCCACAGTCACGCACAGCGGCGTTAGTTTATTTCCTGAGCTAGAAAAATAAAAATGAAAGTCAGATGTAGTATATAAGGAGTGAGGAGGCTTGGTCGTGCGGTAGTGTTCACGCTTCCCACGCCCGGGTTCCCGGGTTCGATTCCCGGCGGGGTGAGGGATTTTCTCTGCCTCGTGATGGCTGGGTGTTGTGTGATGTCCTTAGGTTAGTTAGGTTTAAGTAGTTCTAAGTTCTAGGGGACTGATGACCATAGATGTTAAGTCCAATAGTGCTGAGAGCCATTTGAACCATTTTGAAGTGAGGAGGCTAATTAGATTGCGCGCCTATGGAGTGACATCTCAGTTATGCCTCTGCATTCGTGATTACCTGTCGGAAAAATCACAGTTCGTAGTAAGTGACGGAAAGTCATCTAATGGTATGTGGGGCTCCCCAACGAAGAGTTACAGAGTTTCTACTGTTGTTACTCAATGTAAACGTTTTAACAGACAATCTGGGGAGCCCTATTAGACTGTTTGCAAATGACGTTATCGTTCACTGTTTAGTACAGTCAACAGGAAACCAAAATTAATTGTAAAATGATGTACAAAAGATATGTGCAGGGTGATAACAGTGGCAGTTGACCCAAGAATTACAATTACAAAAAAACTTAAATTGGAATCATGACACACAAAATGTTGTGGAGAAGCGAACGACAGACTGCGTTTTAATGGCAGAACACTTAGAAGCTGTACCAAAACTACCAAACAGACTGTCTGCACTACGCTTGGTACATGGTCTTCTGTTGTATTGTTGGGAGGCGTGGGGCCCTTATCGGATATGACTGAAGTAGGATATTGAAAAAGTTTCAAGAAGAGAACCTCGTTTTATATTACCGCAAAGTGGGGAAGAGAGTGTCACGAACATGTTAAGTGCGTTGGTGTGATATTCTTTAAAACAAAGGCGGTTTTCCTTGCGGTGACATATTTTCTCGAAATTGGTTCAAATGGATCTGAGCACTATGGGACTTAACTTCTGAGGCCATCAGTCCCCTAGAACTACTTAAACTAACTAACCTAAGGACATCACACACGTCCATGCCCGAGGCAGGATTCGAACCTGCGAACGTAGCGGTCACGCGGTTCCAGACTGTAGCGCCTCTAGAACCGTTCGGTCACCCAGGCCGGCTTCTCGAAATTTCAACCATCAACTTTCTCTTCCGAGTGCCAAAATATTTTATGACTCAGGTCTACGCAGGGAGAAATGACTGGAGTAATAAAACAAATCATAGGTCATACCGTAAGACTGAAGGGTTAATTTTTGCCAGGTGCTATGCGTCAGCCGGCCGCGGTTCTAGGTGCTTCAGTCTGGAACCGCGCGACCGCTACGGTTGCAGGTTCGAATCCTGCCTCGGGCATGGATGTGTGTGCTGTCCTTAGGTTAGTTAGGTTTAAGTAGTTCTAAGTTCTTGGGGAGTGATGACCTGAGATGTTGAGTCCCATAGTGCTCAGAGCCCTTTTTTTGCTATGCGTCAGTGGAACAGTGAAGAAATAGTGTGGAAGCGATTCTGTGAACGCTCTGCCAAATATGAGTGTGAATTTCAGAGCAGCAGAAGTTGTAAGCCGGAAAGCGTCGCGGAGATGGACATTCAACGCCCGTGCGAGACGTTACAAGAGGTATTGTGTATCGCGATGTTCTTCTCTGTTAAAATTTGGAGAGGGTGTGTACTAATGTATTCTTTCCTGATACGTATATATCATGGAGAGACATAAAGTTCAAGTTAGAAAAGTTAGAACACACACGGAGGCTTGCCAACAATTGTCATTCCCGCGCACTATTCGCGACTGGCAGACGAAAGGCGGGAAGTGACAAAGTACCCTCCTTCACGTGCGGTAGGGCGGTTTGGAAAGTATAAACGAGGGTAGCTAGAGATCGGTTTCTACTCTCCCCTTGCTGAAGCTCCGCGGCGAGTGCGCAGCTGCGCGGCTCGGCTCACCTGAGAGCAGGAGGAGCAGCAGAGCGGCCGCTCGCGAAGACATGGTGGCGGCGACTGGCGCGCAACACCACGCCTCGCGCTCTGGCAGCCGCGGGCCGGCCTTGGCGGCCGCGATAAAAGTCAAGGGTGCGCCGCGCCGCGCCGGGCCGGGCCAGCGGCCTCACCCCGCCACGCAGCTCGGCTCCCGCGCCCTCCCTGCGCTACAGAACCCCGCGTCGCAACATCACGTTCAGCACCGAATGTCTACTGTAACGTGCACAGTCGTTTTGCCCCTCATTGAGCACGGGTTCCGCAGTGGAGTGTCCTGCGGATGGGCGATGCTGGCAAATCATCTGGTGTGGGTTACCAACACAAGGATAGCGTACCAATAGGGACAAGAAAGGAGGCATGAAGGGCGCCAAAACAGAAATAACAATCATCCATTACACACGCACATCATGATATATGAGATTATAATTGCCATACTCAATTTATTATGACAATACGTATCACGAAGGGCACACACAATGGAGTTTAAGAAATTACAATGGCACATCAACTCCGCTATGACAAACAGTGTGCATAATGAAGGCCGCACAATTTTACCAATGTAAGAAATTAAAAAAAAATACTAGCATAAAATTAACTAAAATGCCTTGAAGGAAATGTTTATGAGAAGACTACGACGGGGCCGCAAGGGTGGTGGCAACACAATACTTAACTCAGGTGCACCAAAACGAACAACGGACACCAGGCCGCGCCAACAACGGACACGTAATGCACGCAACTACTCTCTCCGTTGCGGTTCCGCGCGTTCCACCCAAGTAATAGCTACCTGAAACATTTTAATGGTTCAAATGGCTCTGAGCGCTATGGGACTTAATATCTTAGGTCATCAGTCCCCTAGAACTTAGAACTACTTAAACCTAACTAACCTAAGGACATCACACACATCCATGCCCGAGGCAGGATTCGAACCTGCGACCGTAGCGGTCGCGCGGTTCCAAACTGAAGCGCCTAGAACCGCTCAGCCACACCGGCGGGCGAAAACATTTTAATACTTGGAACAGTACACCAGTGATCAGCAAATAAAAGCAACAATAACATGACATAAAAATACAATAAATTAAGAAAATCACATCATATGACTATAAGCTTAAGGTCTTTCGGTAATTAACAGATTACGAAACAGGTAAAGGGGCATGTGCCACTATTAAATCTTCCGTAATTACACTACTAAATTTCTCAGTACCCAAGTTGCAATTGACGCAACAAGAATTAAATCATTTAAGTGATAATGTTACTTTAAAATAATAATAAAATCATTTCCTATAGCAGAGAACCAAGAATGGCCCGATCAGTACTCCCCAGTGAAGCAGTTCACACAAATGGTACTCCACGGCTCCGAGCACACAGCCCCATACAAAATGCAACACAACCATAGCGACCCGGCGTACTACCACAACCACCAGACAGTAAACCAAAATCGTACTAAGCCAAAACAAGGACCGACTTTTAACATAACGAGACCTAGCCCGGGCCGGACAACAGACAAAATGCCGGGAAATCCATAAGAAACGTCAGCCAACTTAATACCAAAACAACAATTTATGATCAATATGCAAAACATAAGACCTCTCAGTCCAAAGGCTCCCGTTTAGTCGCGAAGGTGCCTCCGACCCGCCTGCTGAGGTGGCAAGCGTCGTACGCAGTGCCGAATCAAGCTTAACCTTCGTTAACGGAAAGCGGAAGCACCACAAGACAAAATAAACTCCAATCCAACTGCGCAAGGCAAACTCGAAGACTATGCACTTGAAGATCAAACATAAAGCACCCAGACTAGCATGCCGCTGAACGGCGCACTTCCATCACCAGCGTCTAGTAGAGTACGGAGAGCAGCGTACCCCATCGATATACATCCATGGGAAGGTAAATGAGGATAGCAATCCCAGCGACGGAGAGACAGGACGACGAAATGACATCCTGCCGCACATAGAAGGTATTTCAAACTCAGGCTCGACAAACTAAACAGGTGATATTTTGCTCCCCTTGCGAATCAAGTCAAACGGCACACCACGCCGCTGTCCACACTATTAACCGTAAAATCACGGTCTGGTCTTCCCATCGGGCCCCACTCGGCGTCCAGACGCAAACAACCCCAGCCGAGCCGAACTGTCTTCACGCCAGCGATCACACACGGAAACAACCGCCAAACGCCAAAGCGCCGTATGAGTGAAAACTCAGCACTAAGATCGATACGGACTTGGAAATAAACGGGCACCGTAACATCGTCGATGCTACATCTACATCTACGTGATCACTCTGCTATTCAAAATAAAGTGCCAGGCAGAGGGTTCAATGAACCACCTTCATGTTGTCTCTCAACCGTTCCACTCTCGATCGGCACACGGGAAAAACGAGCACTTAAATTTTTCTCTGCGAGTCCTGATTTCTCTTATTCTATCGTGATGATCATTTCTCCCTCTGTAGGTGGGTGCCAACAGAACGTTTTCGCAATCGGAGGAGAAAACTGGTGATTGAAATTTCATGAGAAGATCCCGTCGCAACGAAAAACGCCTTTGTTTTAATGATTGCCACTCCAAATCACGTATCATGTCTGTGACACTATCTGCCCTATTTCGCGATGATACAAAACGAGCTGCCCTTCTTTGTACTTTTTCGATGTCATACGTCAGTCCCACCTGATGCGGATCCCACACCGCACAGCAATACTCCAAAATAGGGCGGACAAGCGTGGTGTAAGCAGTCTCCTTAGTAAACCTGTTGCACTTCTAAGTGTTCTCCCAATGAATCGCAGTCTTTGGTTTGCTCTACCCGAAATATTATCTATGTGATCGTTCCAATTTAGGTTATTTGTAATTGTAATCCCTAAGTATTTAGTTGAATTTACAGCCTTCAGATTTGTGTGACTTCGTGTAATCGAAATTCAGCTGATTCCTTTTAGTACTCGTGTGAATAACTTCACACTTTTCCTTATTCAGGGTCAATTGCCACTTTTCGCACCATACAGATATCTTATCTAAATCGTTTTGCAAGTCGTTTTGATCATCTGATGACTTTACAAGACGGTAAATGACAGCATCGTCTGCAAACAATCTAAGACGGCTACTCATGTTGATTTTGATTTAACCATCGACCTCTCAATATCAATGATCGATGATAATTGGTCCCAAAACATCAATAGTTTTACCATCGATAAATGAAAAACATAGAATAGTGAAGAAAGCAACCTACAGATATGAGGGGCGTTCAATGACTAATGCAACATATTTTCGTTCCCAGCTGATTTAGAGTGAAAAAATGCGGAATTTGTTTAGGGACATAGTGGAATATTCCCACTTCAACCCTGTAAAATTTTTAGTTTTATACATGCAGCTACATTTAGAGGTACAATTTTTTTACCAATTCTGAAAGAGAAACTCGTTCTTGTAATAGAAGGAGTTGTCCAAAAGAAATGATTTTTAAATCTTGATCTGTTACCTGCTAGACACTTTATGTTGTTGGACACATGATCAAAGACTTTTGTTGCTGAATAATTTACTCCTTTTTGAGCAACTGACAGCTTCAATAGGATAGGAAAGGTCATTTTTCCCTCTGCTCTTGTAGTATGAACATCACTGTTCTTCGCAAATTGAGCTGGATTATTTATAACGCATTTCATTATCGAATATATGAACTCTGGTGGTGCAGTTAAAATACCTAACTCCTTGAATAGGTGCCTACATGACGTCCTTGGGTGAACACCACTAATTATTCTCACTGCTTTCTGTTGTGCAACCAGTACTTTATGTCTAAGTGACATAAAGTACCCCAAAAACTATTGAGTGGAAATATGCAAAGTACGTTAGGAGGCTGATTTGTTTATTAGCAAGACTAGCGATTATACGAAGAGCGAAAGAAGCTGAACTTAATTGTTTGAGAAGCTCAGTTAATATGCTTCTTCCAGTTTACGTTGTCATCAATGTGAACACCCAAAAATTTGGAGAAATCTACCCTGTTAACTGAGCCCTGTTCATATGCTACATCAGTAGTTGGTATGGCTCTGTTCGGTGTACAGAACTGGATATAGAGAGTTTTTTCAAACTAAAGGGAGAGTCCATTTTCTGAGCACCACTTAATAATTCTTTGAAGGACATCCTTAACAATACCTTCAGCTGCCTTTTCTGGAATGAGATTTATTATAACAATCGTGCGCGAAGTCGATCCCCACAATGAGGCCTCTTTCTAATCTCTGTCAGGTGCTGATAATGCCGTCTCATACGAGACTTGCACGGAGCATTTCATTTACATGCCTGCCGCTGATTTGTATATGAATGTAATTACTTTGATCTGTGACCATGTCTTCTGGTTGCTTCACTTTTTTAGCCAATTTGTGTGTAAGTACGTATATCTACATGACTCACATTTAATGTTTCGTGTTACAAACGGAGAATGTATTCATAAATTCGAAGAATTATTTTTAGTAATTAAGCAAAAAACATTCCAAACAATACAGGCATACGCTACTTGGCACCACGTAAGTATGAACAGAACTGAAAATGAATAGCAGTAGTACACGCTTAGCCACAATAGCTAATTTGCCTAGCTTAATTAGTTCATAAATATTACTTCCATTCCCCCTCCCCTCTCGTCCCCTCCGCCACCACCGTCCCACGGCATCGCTTGACAAGTCGCAAAAGTGTTGCAAAGGTGTCATAATGAGTCATGTTAAAAAAGAGATTTGTTTAAATGACGTAAAACTTATTCACAGCGGTAACTCAGGAACGTCGAAGGTAGATATTTTGTCTTTAACTTGGATGTTACGCTTACTTCATTGTCAATTTTGAAACAATGATTTACAACCCCAACATCGAAAATTTGTAAATGTCGATGGTCATAGAACAACGCTGCTTTCACTTTACTTCTTTCGCTGCAGAGAACACAGAGCCCGTACTTTCTAAATACTTTCTATAGAATATACATCGCAGTCGCTGCAAACAGCATTTCTACTTATTTCAATTGAATTTAAGCTAATGTTAACACTAAACTTTCCAATATAAAACATCACACGAATATACACAGTGACATGAAACTTAGACATACAATAATTTGAGTAAAATTACATGGTTTTTGTATTCAAGGGTGCAAGACGCACATATCTCAATGCAGAAAAGGAAGAGAAAGCAACCGTCAGCCCGGAGGTTGGTTCGAACACCACAGAGCTTCACCAGGCATGGTTCTGTTGTGGTAAGTCGTTGCGTTACTCCGATTTCTGAACTGATTTATCTAGTCAGTTATGGGGGATGAGGCCTACAATTTAATGTGCGCTCTGAAACGCTGCGGAACGCAGCATTTTCCACATTGACAAACATTGACAGAGGAGAAAGTAGTGACTAGTGACCGCTAAAAATTGTAAGACTGGCTGGGGATCGAACCGAAAATCTTGAAAGTATACAATAATAAAAGCACAAGCGTTCCAGTAAAAAGGGACCTGCGCGCGCAACGGCGTGATTGGATAACTTCAATGCTAATTGATTCGGAAACTGTGTAACATAGCGAATTTTTTCTTAAAAATTATTTCTCAATACAATTACCCTGCAATACCCTTGCAAGATTTTCAGTCTGTTCCTGACCAGCGTAAATATAGTGTGCAAAACTTAAGGAAGAAAGTGACATTCGCAAGATGTGTCACTGCCAAGTAACATGGCTCGGTGTAACCATTCCCGGAAAGCAGTGCTGCGGTACAGTACAAGAGGTAACTCCAGGAACGCGCAATGAGACGAACAGAAGTCACGCTTTTACACAAAGACAATAATTACACTGAAGTCACCAGTTTTCGTGATGGTCCTCTGAACATTACGAAGGGCAAGACGTTCTTAATAAGGTGTGGGATCACCACGGACGCCAGTGCATGCTCTGCAACTTTCTTCTATGCTGGCCAGAAGGATGGTGAGGAGTCTTTGTGGTAGGGCGTTCCATTCCCCACCAGCGCGGTTGACAACTGCTGGATGGCCGTTGCCGCACGTGGATGTTGTGCAATACGGCTGCTCAACGTGTCCCCCACGTGCTCGATGGGATTTAAGTCGGATGAAAGGGCGGGCCCGTCGATTCGCCGAATTTCCTCTCGTTCCAAGAGGTCCTCCACCTGTGCTCTTCGATGCGGTAGGTCATCCTTAAAAATGAAATCAGGACCAAATGGTCCCCGGAAAAGAAGCACACGGGGAAGGAATGCAGCGGCGCAGTAACGTTGACCAGTGAGTGTACCGTGTTCAAAGATCTGGAGGTCGGTAGGCCCCCCACCCACGCCATAACAGCTGGACCACCAAAGCGATCATGTTCGACAGTGTTTAAATTTTTAGACAACATAGTTGTGTGGAGATAACAGCGATTAATTTACTTATAATCAATTATTCAAAATGACAGTCACAATCGCATTATTTATTTTGCCGCCAACCAATTTCAACCCGCGATGGGATCATCTTCAGGGCAATTTACACTGTAAAGTTATAATATTAGTATGTAATCATGTACGTCATCTACAAGCAATTAGTCAAAGTTACATAAATAAAAAGATTTTTATACCCATATTTTTTCCTTTATTGAATTTCAATTCCCCCCGAAGGGGGGCGGGCTGGCAGCAGTACGCTGCTCTACAGCCTACAGACTTTTAAAAAGAACGTAAGGAGAAAAGAAACAAGAAAAACAGGCGATAAAACGGTGACTTAAATTGTAAAACGGCGGAAAATTGTGGATAGTTAAAACATAAAGCAAAGGGTTTGGCAATGTTAATAAAATACACAGGAATCAGACAAGTAAGATAGTAGACACACAATTAAAAAACATGGCGACAGTCTGGTTTCTGTTCGCAAGAGATAAAAAATGTGGCGAAATTTGGCGTTAATAGCTTGTGGCAGCAAACGACCGACGCGAGTGCCTTTGCTAACAGCGTGACATCGACTGTAGCGCCTCTCCTGGGCTCCTGATCACATATGAGTTGGACCTTTGGCGACTGGAAAATCGTGGTCTGGTTAGATGAGTCCACATTTAAGTTGGTAAGATCTGATGATAAGGTTTCAGTGTGACGCAGAACCCACGAAGTTGTCGACAAGGTATTGTGCAAGGTGGTGGTGACTCCGTAAAGGTGTGGAATGTGTTTACGTGGAACCGACTGGTTTTCACTCTGCAGAGGAGTGTGCGGTGCTATGAAACTTCCTGGAAGATTAAAACTGTGTGCTGGACCCAGACTCGAACTCGAGACCTTTGCCTTTCGCCGGCAAGTGCTCTACCAACTGAGCTATCCAAGCACGACTAGCGACCCGTCCTCATAGCTTTAATTCTGTCAGTACCTCGTCTCCTACCTTCCAAACTTCACAGAAGCTCTCCTGTGAAATTTGCAAGACTAGCAAGTTTGGAAGGTAATCGATGAGGTGCTGTTCGAAGTTAATCTGTGAGGACAGGTTGTGATTCGTGTATGGGTAGCTCAGTTGGAAAACATTTGTTGTACCGTGCCACCAGCTTCTTTACCTCTCTGCAAAGAATGGTCACCTGCTGCTTCAGCCCGTTGTTGACAGAATACTGTCCATCGTGAAGTGCTGAGTAGCCTCTATCGCCGTCATCCTGCGAAAGAGATGGAAGTCGATTGGTGCCAAGTTCTGAACATGGGGAGGACGTTGAAAAATCTCCCAGCGAGAAACTCTGAGTGTTTTTTTCGTTCGATTTGCAGCGTGGGGTAACACATTGTCGTGATTGCTTCGGTAACCATCCTGTGGCATTCCTGCTTCATCCACTTCGCAGTTTCATTGGCTTCTCACAACAAACATGTGATGCCACTGCACCTCATGCGTTACTCTCATGAAATCTGTTGTCAAAATACGCCTGCGGCCCGAAATAACTGTGACCATCATTTTGCAGTTTGCCAGTGTCAGTTGAATTTTTTGGGCTTATTGTGAGAATAAGTGTGCATCCACTGTTTGGACTTTTCTTAGACTCAGATATCACTTATTGTACCAGTGTCTCGTCCCCAGTCACAATTCCGTTCAGAAATTCCTCCCTTCTCTTCATGGTAGCGCTGAAGGAATGCCAAGACCGTATCAATTCTTCCAGTTTTGTGAGTACTGATTGGCCATTTCTGTCCTAAACGTACAGAAATCTGATGGCAACCTAACCTTTGTTTCACAGTGTCAAATAAGCTTGTCCTTGAAATCTGAGACACTTGTTCTAAAAGTTCCGAAATTTTGAAGCGATGTCTCGGACGCACAATTTCGTCAACATGTTGTACAAGTTCATCAGCCACATCTGAAAATGTTCCTCGACGATTTTCAGCATGTACATCTGTGCGACCAGCCTCAAATTTTCTGCACCACTGCCTCACAACACCACTCTCTCACCCATCAAGTTTTTAGGCTCATTGGAAAAATGAGTGACACTGTTAGGACTACTCTTCAGATTCATATTTCGTATACTGCACCCATGTCTCGTTCCCAGTCACGATTCTCTTCGAAAATTGCTTCCCCTCTTCACGGCAGCGCTGAAGGAAAGTCAAGTCTGAACCCATTCATTCAATATCATGAATATTGATTAGAAATCTCGGTACGGAACGTGCCCAAAACGTAACCTCTCCGTGACAATGTTAAACAACGTTGTCTTTAAAATCTGAGGCATATCTCCTGAAAGTTCGGAAATTGTGAAGCGACATCTCGCATGCACAATTTCGTCACCATGTTGCACGAGTTCATCATTCACATCTGAATGTCTTCCTCGACCATTTTCAGCGTGCTCATCTGTGCTACCAGCCTAGAGTTTCGTGCATCACTTCCCCACAGCACTATCACTCACAACCTCTTCCCCATATACGTCTGGCATTGATTTATGCGGTTATTTCACGCAAAGTTGCTTGTCTGTTAGCACTGACCACTCTCTGCAAACGCCGCTTCTCTCAGTCTTCAAGCGAAGGGCGCCGGCTATTTCGCTGGTAAGAGATAGTGCCTGAAATGTAGTATTCTGGATACACTCTTGACACTGTGAACCTTGGAATATGGAAATCCCTAACGATTTCCGAAATGGAATGTCCCATGCATCTAGCTACAACTACTATTCCGCGTTCAAAGTCTGTTAACTTCCGTCGTGCTGCCAAAATGACCGCGGTAAGATTTCCACATGAATCACCTGAGTACAATTACAGATACGCCAATGCACTACCCTATTATACATCGATACTACGGCCATCTTTGTATGTGCATATCGCCATCCAATGACTTTGGTTACTTGAGTGTATTTAGATCATTAGGTATGCGATACAGTAGTGCACACTGAAACAAAAAGTTCTGAGGATTCCATTATCTTTCGCTCACAACAGTATATTTACTGAGAAGTGTCATTGCGGACGATCCACGAGTGGCCACCAGCAAACCAAGCCACACAGGCCTTAGTTGTTTGTAAATTTGCAACGAGTGTCATTTCATTTATTTGCTACAGCCTGTGACAAAGCAACTGAATACACCAATCAGTTTGATTATAATGAAATTTACGGATACTGAAAAGCCTTCTGGACACGCCAAAGACTATAAACAGACATCACGTGCGCATGCGTACGCTGCCTCTCGGATTGATTGTCGCGTGCAGAAGGGTTTTGCGTGCTCAGACTCACAATGTATCGCCTTCAACTAGTTTTTAACTATAAACCACCAAGGTGAGGGGAAGGAGAGGACATTGAAGGTCCTTTGCCGATATAAATGGCCTTCATGCGAGCAAACTACTAAGTTGAAAAATGGACATGTGATCGATCCACGAGTGGGAGGAAGTTCTTTCACCGCTAAATTACTTTTTGTGTTAGGGAAATATGTCTAGGCGTTGAGAGTCTTGAAAAAGAAATACTCGTATTTAGTAAGTAGAACAGGATGAGCCGGTAATTCTGTGGTAGTTCATGGATTCACTGATTTCACGTGATATTGTATCTGCCTATCTCATCAGGCAACTTCTTCAGTGAAACTCCTACGTGAGTTGGTATACCTACACGCGTAGTTACTTAACAACGTCAAATGGTTCAAATAGCTCTAAGCACTATGGGACTTAACATCTGAGATCATCAGTCCCCTAAACTTAGAACTACGTAAATCTAACTAACCTAAGGACATCACACACATCCACGCCTGAGGCAGGATTCGAACCTGCGACCATACGGCCGCGCGGTTCCGGACTGAAGCGCCTAGAACCGCTCGGCCACAGAGGCCGGCCTTAAAAACCCCTTGAGCGCCGTTTCTCAGCAAGCTTTAGAGTTCGTCATTCTTGGCAGTTGGTGTCAGAGTGATACGAGCTGCCCGCATCTCGTGGTCGTGCGGTAGCGTTCTCGCTTCCCACGCCCGGGTTCCCGGGTTCGATTCCCGGCGGGGTCAGGGATTTTCTCTGCCTCGTGATGGCTGGGTGTTGTGTGCTGTCCTTCGGTTAGTTAGGTTTAAGTAGTTCTAAGTTCTAGGGGACTGATGACCATAGATGTTAAGTCCCATAGCGCTCAGAGCCATTTGAGCCATTTGATACGAGCTCCCATCAGGTATTAAAGATGAACTCGCCTGTTGTGAACTGCGCTACCTGAATGACTCCGTAAAAGCTGAAGTCATACTTGGGTAGTCTTAGCACTCTCCTAAGGCTATATTCCAGTAAAAAACTTCGGACGCAGAGCCACTCAGAATATCGAAGTACTCTCTTCAAAACACATATCACCCTCTCCCTCCTTGGATCCGCGTCAGTGATGTGACATGTATGGTATGTCGTCATCTGGCAACTGGCCATCCAGAAACTTACATTACCCAGCGAATCGTGGGCTTAAGACAGTAAACAACTTTGCAGGAAACTCTCGAGAAAAGTAAGTTGTACTCGTAAAAGAGTTTGTTGCAGACTACCGCAGATCCACAGAATTATTTTGTCTTTCTTTCCTTGGGCCATGTCCCGCGCCAACGCGGGGTCGACCGTGTTAATTACGGATTTGGGAGTGTTAGTTACAGAGGGTGGTCGGAAGCCCTTCCTGCCGCCATCCCAAACCCCCTGGGACGTAAGTAGTGTACCCCTGCTCTCTGCATCTAGTGTAGGCCATGAAATAGCGCGAACGTGTTCAAATGTCTGTGAGTCGTGTAACTGAGGCGGAACGTGGGGACCACCCCGGTATTCACCTAGCCGGATGTGGAAAACCGCCTAAAAACGACATCCAGGCTGGCCAGCGTACTGGCCCCCGTTGGTAATCCGGCCGGCGGATTCTAATGGCTCTGAGCACTATGGGATTTAACATCTATAGTCATCAGTCCCATAGAACTTAGAACTACTTAAACCTAACTAACCTAAGGACATCACACAACACCCAGTCATCACGAGGCAGAGAAAATCCTTGACCCCGCCGGGAATCCAACCCTGGAACCCGGGCGTGGGAAGCGAGAACGCTACCGCACGACCACGAGCTGCGGACCCGGCGGATTTGATCCAGGTCCTGGGCACCTGCGTGAGTCCAGGAAGCAGCGCATTAGCGCTCTCGGCTACCCTGCTGGGTGTTCATAGGGTTAGTAGTTATGAGTAAAATGGTCTGAAACTTTAACTGCTATTTTGTGTCGTAGTAACTGTGTTGGTCGACAGCCCCGTTACCAATCCAGTGTCGCCCTTACTATGACCCTATTAACGGCGGTATCGCCTCGTGGCAGGAGCTCTCCCCTACATACAGAAAGCCTTCAATTAAAACCCATGACCGCACCAACTCACGGAAATTGTTCGCAACTTGGTCAAAGTTGTGCAAATTTCGTTCATCAACATCATGGAAAGGCTCATTAGGGCCATAATCATGGAATATTGGGGGCCACACAAGCGCCCCATGTCCATGGAGTGTTCCTCACTATACAGTTTGAGAACGAACGTGGGACAATTTGTCTTGCTGAAGATACTTATGGCCTGCCGGGTGTGGTAAGCGAATATACAGATAGATGCACATAACCATATAACAACTTCATGTATCGCCTGCAGATGGGAGACGATGACAAATTTGTCAGCTGTCCCACATCATCCCACATAAACATTTCCCAGATGAGAATACCTCCACCATTATCCAGAATTCTACCACGTTTACAAGCGTAACGTTCTCAAAACAAGCGTGACTAAGATGGCAGAGATATAAAGTTTCGCATAATAGTTCAGAGGTCCACCTCCGTAAAGCTTTACCTAAGTTCCACCATGCCGCGTGAGTTTACTCCATCCCGGTCAACGCAACGAAATAAATTCGGGCAGCAACTGCTTGGGCAACTTCTTCGTCTAATATCTTCATGTTACCGTTTCTGACGACAGCCAATCCAATTTCCGAACGAAGTTCGTGTTTGCGCAATCCTCTAGTGAGTGTCAACATTAATTGCGTCAGATCCATTTTCATTTTCTTATCAGCTGCCAGAAATACTGTGACTAAAGTCTTGTTTAGCGCCTCTAGGCCAGTTGACCAGAAACCCCGTCGCATTACGTGCAGTCGAGTTTCGTTATGGTACGATACACGGGGGAGGACTCTCTGTATCATTCCATAGCTTTTTTATGCTACCAAGCATTTCAGAACTCAGCTGTACAGCCACTTTACAGGAATCCATCGAGAGAATCTTAATCAAAAATTCTTGCCGTCAGATGTCATATCCACTGGCTTGGTTGTAATCTATGGGAAGGTTACAACTAGAGACATGTTACAGAACATCACTATAATGCCGGCCTGTCTTTGTAGAAAGTGTCAGTTACACGAAATCCGCGGATATATATTCAATTTTTCTGACCAAAACGCAATTGGCTTTAATTACCGGAACCTGCTCCACCACCAGAAATTTGAATGTAGTTTTACAGCCGAACTGCCACATGTTCCAAGGAACCAAACATTGTCATATTATTGGTATGCGGCACATGTCAGCCACTACTCAATAATCACAGCTACTGCGGATATATTGGACTTTCGGTCTTATCTGCAACAGCAACATCGAATCGTCCGAGAAGGGAGCGACGGAAAATATGCTAAGTGGTTCCAGAACATCTTAATAATCTCTCCTGGTTTGCAATGACGAGAAAGGCAAGTTGGAATTCAGCGAAGACCGACGACGGTCTTGGAGTGCTAATTGTCTTTTACTAGATCAGAAAGTATTTGATCGGTGAACATCCGCAATTGAGGAACGTGTTTATAGAATATGCTAATCCCAAGAAAGAGACTTCTTTTTCTTTTTTTCCATTTTGAGGGTGAAGAAGTTTAATTTCAAGAATTCAAAATAAAAAAGAAAAAGAAGAATAAGGGGAAAAATATTGATTAGGGAAGCTAGGCGTAGAAGCCATTTTTGGACAGAGCGAGTATCGGCTATAATGGGAGACGGGAGGCCCGAGGAAAAAAAAAAGGACAGTTGCTGAGTGGGCAGCGTATTTGGCTGCAATGAGGTGGACTCGGGTTCGATTCCGGGTAGTGCTGGGGATTTTTTCCTTGTCGGGAGTACTGGAACAGCACCCAGTTATCCTCGTGATGCCAGTTAAAGGGTCTACTTGAGTTAGAAGTAGCGGCTCCAATGTCAAAAGTCGACAATGCCTGGGAGAGCGGCGTTCTGGCCACACCTCCCTCCACGCTGCATCTGAATGACGTCACACGGCAGAGGATGACACGGTGGTTGGTCGGCGTGGCGCGGTAGTCTGGGCCAGATCGTTGAGTTCAGTTTAATCAAGTTACGTTAAAAACAGAATTAGGTACGGTAATAATGAATCAAAACGAATGAAAAACTGATTGTCATTGACATAATTCAGAGTAAAATGGTTGGTATTCTAGAAAGACATGAAAAATATCAATTACTTATCTTTAAAAGGTGAGCAGTCGTCGGAATAATTAACTGGAAATCGACGTGTAAGCGGTTCAGATTCTTGTGCGGCCTTTTCGCTTGTCATTTGAGTCAAACATCATGAAAAGAATGTGGCCCACTTTCTGCTCAATCAGTGCAAACTAAACATTTTACTCCGTCACAAATGATTTCGACTTCAACGAGACGTTGAAAAGTACAATTCCTACCTTACCTTTTTGAATGAATATGTGCGACCTGTAAGGTAAAAAAAATACACAAGAGTAGTGATAGCGCCTAACCAGACGTGTATAAAGGCATCCACTGCCACAAGCATGCTTCGTACACTGATGCGAACAGAGGAACTCGGTGGAACAAAGGCGACGGGAACTTACGAGCGTGGATCAGAAATAGCTGCTGTTACGGAATGAAGTTTCATAAAATACAGTTAGATGATGCCGCAATATTTTTGAAACCTACGTAAGACAGTGTGGTGAGGCCATCTCCTTTTAAAAAGTGCTGATGTTCAACGATGTAACGAATCACTCGCAAGCATGACTCAAGTGTCTTGATTAGTGTTCTCGGCAGAAAAGAAGACGTAAAGAACCATTTGTTACAGCAGCATCGACAGAAATTGCCGTCTACTGGTGGGCTGGCTGAAGGACACGTTGCGTAAAACGCTGCTGATGAACTACGCCAGACAGTAAGAGCATCAAAGGCAGTCGCTTCTTCTTGCATTAAAAAAAAAAAAAAAAAAGTAGTTAGCTAGTGTGGCGATTCTTAGGAAGATTTTTCTTCAGCGAGTCTGCTGCACTTCTGAAATCTTAATCGAGATCACAAACGACCTCGCGATCCTGTTGTGATATTCCCAACAGTACAATCCGTGGCACTCACAAAGAAGGGAGAACCGATAAAGGTACTCAAGGTACTCTCCGCCACACACCATCAGGTGGCTTGTGGAGTATGGATGTAGATGTAGATGTATGTCAAAAGTTGAAACAGAGTATAAACAGAAAAGAATAACGATCTTTGTTTATTTTTGAAACAATCGTTTTTAATGAAACAATCATAACCGGTTTCGGCCTACAATGGCAACCTTCAAATGCCTCCTACTCACCAATTTACAAAGCGCATTTATAATCACCATACCTCCAACATATTTTCGAAAACTAGTACTTCAACCTAATATACGACAGTTAACCAGTAAACCAATGAATCTCTGCTGACAGCAGAACGTGATATAAATACAGTAGTACTACAATACACCATTAGAAAAAATGAAAAATATCGAAATTCTTCCAATCCATATGTGGCATACAGCAAACCAGTGCTTACCAGTATTGGTTAAAAACAGTATTAGTTGCAATTTTATTTTTTTTATTTTTCAGCTACGCCTGCCCCTTATTTAGGCATCTTCAGGTTGATCTTAATTTGGTATTTCTTAGACCGATCCTTTAGACAGTGTAGCCAAAGGACACTGCGAAGGCGATGTTTGGCCTGATGTAATCGACGATGCCCTTTGGCTGCACTGTCTGAAGGATCGCTCTAAGAAATACCAAATTAAGCTCAACCTGAAGATGCCTAAATAAGACGAAAAGCGTAGCTGAAAAATAAAAAAACTAAAATTGCAACCAAGACTGTTTTTAACCAATAATGAAAAATATCAATAATTTCACTTTTCAGCTTATCATTTTGGCTAATTACGTAGGATAACATTAAAAAATTCTGATTGACAAACTGGAGAAAAATAATAGCTGTACAGCTAACGTCAGACAGCCAGCTGAACATCAGTTTGTAATACTAAGGTATATATTTTTTGTTAAATTTTTTAAAAATGTATTATCAATGTAAATGTTATAATCTCAAAATCATTTATGTATTATAATGAAAAATTTCTTTGTATGTCATTTGACAGATAATAAATAAACCCAACGTAGATGGAGAAACTTCTCAGGAACTTGCTTGGGTATTAACAAACGAGAACAGATTCGCCTGTCGGTTCTTGGTAGAACAACACTATAATAAATGGAAAGTACTATATTGCTTATTTTATAGAGTGTTAACCTAATGAGTTGACTTGTTGGTTTCAGTATCACTTTCCTTGTCTAACACCTCTTGAACTCGTCTCGTCAAGTACTAATTTTATTTTATTTGGTTTGTTTATTTAATGCAAGCTGTTATATAGGCACAGATTTCGAATATAGTGTTAATGTTTCTCCTGTTTGCACCCTTTATACTCATTTATCGTTCAGCTTTTTACCTTTTAAATTGCTTTACCATTACACTCTCAAAGATTTTGTTTACTGTGTGTTTGTGCCTCACTCCAGGTGTGTAACACATTTTTACATTAAGGTTTATAAACATTGTACCTCCTTTGGCAACGATAGTTAAATTCTGATGCTGGCCTTTAACCGGTTAACTCAATAAATTAATCCTGTAGTAAGCTATATAATTCTTATCATTTACTAAGACGAATTGTGTTTGCTGAAGGCAGAACTAGTATTCCATATTATATATTAGGAAACAAACGTGGACAAAAAGAGAGTATTAATATAGTTCTCTTCCATAACTCTTCGCACTAGATGTGAAAAACTTCACTTGTGAAAACCGTATGACAAACTAGAGATCCGACCTGGCTCCGCAGAGTAAATTAAACGACTTGGCTGGCGTCACGTATTTTGTTTTGGGCCACGAATAAATTCCGGAGAACAGCGTTAAGTAATTGAATATCATTATTTTCATATGTTGTTGTCGTGGTCTTCAGTCGGAAGACTGGTTTGATGCAGCTCTCCGTTCTACCTTACGTTGTGCGAGCCTATTCTTGCCCGAACAACTACTGCAAATTACATCCTTCTGAATCTGCTTACTGTATTCATGTGTTGGTCTCCCTCTACGGTTTTTACGCCACACACTTCCCTCCAACTGGTGCTCCCTAGATGTCTCAGAACGTGTCCTATCAACCTATCCCTTCTTTTGGTCAAGTTGGGCCACAAATTACTTGTCTCCCCTGTGGTGTCACCGCCAGACACCACACTTGCTAGGTGGTAGTTTTAAATCGGCCGCGGTCCATTAGTACATGTCGGACCCGCGTGTCGCCACTGTGTGATCGCAGACCGAGCGCCACCACAAGGCAGGTCTCGAGATACGGACTAGCACTCGCCCCAGTTGTACGGACGACTTAGCTAGCGATGCACACTGTCGAAGCCTCGCTCATTTGCAGAGCAGATAGTTAGAATAGCCTTCAGCTAAGTCAATGGCTACGACCTAGCAAGGCGCCGTTAGTAACATTGCATGTATCTAAAGAGTCTCACTTGTATCGCCACAATCTCCAGATGTACCAAAAGGATGGATTAAAGTTAAGTATTCCAGAAGCTACGTACTTTTCTTTATAGCATTCATTACGTATCCTGTTTCAGACCTCACGCCATCCGGCTTTAGCTTAGCGCGTGCCTTTCGGCTTCCTCTCATTGTGTCTAGGCTGTCTTGTCTAGACACAACATCCCCAATTCTATCCAATACTTCAAATGGTTCAAATGGCTCTGAGCACTATGGGACTTAACATCTGAGGTCATCAGTCCCCTAGAACTTAGAACTACTTAAACCTAACTAACCTAAGGACATCACACACATCCATGCCCGAGGCAGGATTCGAACCTGCGACCGTAGCGGTCGCGCGGTTCCAGAATGAAGCGCCCAGAACCGCTCGGGCACACCGGCCTGCTCCAATACTTCCTAATTAGTTACATGATCGACCCATCCAATCTTCAGCACTCTTCTGTAGTACCAAATTTCTAAAGCTTCTATTGTCTTTTTATCTAAACTGTTTATTGTCCAAGTTTCACTTCCATGGCTACACGCCAGACAAATACCTTCAGAGAGACTTCATGACACTTAAATCTATATTCGATGTTAACAAATTTCTGTTCTTCAGAAATGCCTTTCTTGCTATTTGCAGTCTACATTTTCATATATATTTCACATATAAATGTTTTTCATTTATTTTAACATGACTTACGTGATATAAGCACCGCACGCTAGGAAAGTTTTCTGGAGGCATGAATGTTATGTATTCTATATTTAATTGGTGTTTGGAGTGACACCCTAGGCAACAATGGGAGCACATCGTGACGTAAGTAATATGTCCACAGCCAGTGTTAATATAGTATGCGAATCATGGGTGTACACGTGTGTGTGAAATTAAATATGTGTCGGAGGCTGGCTGATGTGCCACAAACAAAAGAAAAACATAAGAGAAACCACGCATGATGTGCATGTTTAGCTCTTGTTAGAGCACTCCGCTTTTGAATCTTAGTATACACTGTTACGCGCTGTTGGGACTCATTGCCGCATTTCTTTGTCGTGGACTCTTCGTGGCAGACTTCCTCGCCGTGTCATGAAGAAAATCGCGTCCACATCTAGATTTGATTCAGGGAAGATAGAAAGCTGAGTGGAGTCAGCTGCAGCGCTGTTGAAAGAAAGTACTGTGTGTAAATGAAGAGAAGTAGTTGAAGTAGTCCTTCGGATAACGTTTTACTTGCAGCATAAACGAGTTTGGATTCGCATTTTTTTTGCTATGGAGCTATTCTCAAACAATTGCAGTGAAGCTACTGTTGATTATTTCAAATTCTAAGTCACACGTCACACCCTGATGAGTAAATGGCTACCTTTTCGCTATGGTCATATTTATTACGATACTTCAAAGCTAATTGACTCACTGACCATTGTCTGAAGAATTTGCAGTGAATTAAGAGTACGCATCTTTTAGAAGAATGGTATTCTTATTACGCCTTCACAAATAGAATTTTAATGCCAATAACTAAAATACTATAAGAAAAATTACTTCCATTTTACTAAAGTAGTCAGTGGATCAGAAAGGTGTGCAGGTGTGCAGCCACAAAAATCTTTATTGCACTGTCTAATAACATAAAATAACTGACAGGTACAAATAAATTTTGATTCTAACTTCGGATCGTTCCTTCTGTAATACACCCGCTACACTATAAACGAACTTTAATCAAAACGTAGCAGCACAGAAGACAAAGATGTTGACTATGGCTCTTAATTTATGTTTGTTTCATTAATAATGAGATCAACGACCAACGTTAGTATGTTCATTTTTTCTATCTGTAAGCAGTAAGCAAGTAGCCGTACATTGCCTGTACATTGCCTATAAATTTATTCGTCCCACCTCTTTTGGATAGCAATCTTCCATGTTGTCCATGGAAGGAAGAACTAAGACATCATGAGGAGATTACCGTTTAACGTCCCGCTGGCGACTTCATCATTTATAGAGCAGAAGCTTGGATAGGAGAAAGGAATGGCGAAGGTTCGTGTTCTGTTTCCAGTCGGATGGGATCTGAATCGCCGTCCTCGTGAATGCAAGCCTTGTAGTTTAATCACCGCGCCACCTCACAGAGTAACCTGGAATCAATTAATTTCACTAGGCCAATGCCGGTTTCCTCTGTTGCCACTGTTCAATTGAGCTAGTGCACCGTGCATAGTTACTTCGACGTCGCTTGGAAATTAGACACTAACCTTATAACCTTATAGCTTTATTTCACACGTGATTTCGTGCAATGTGGAACACTAAGGCTTTTTATATCAGTACAGTAAATTGTTGGAGCAGTGTTTACGTAGCTACGATGGTAAAATGAAGGAAGTTTAAGATAAAACTTCCTGTCGCCGACGAGGTCATTACAAATTGAGTTCCAGCTCGGAATAGGAAAAAGATGGAGAAGATATTCGGATGGGAACAATTTCATCATTCTCCTTACGTGATTTAGGGAATTTACGGAAAACCTAAATCGAGATGGGCTGACCTTCTTAATACGAGTTTGCTTTGAATCGCCCAATAGCTGCACTTCACATATCTGGCAAGTCATTGACTTCATTAAGCTACAGTATTCTCATAAATGCCTCATCATCGTCGACATAATCAGTAAATTTCTTGTCTCTCTAATACTTACTTTAATGAAGCAACAACTTCAAAATTCTGTATTACACAAGGAGTGTAAGGAAAAAACACCAAACAAAAAATACTGTATACACAAATTTTATTATAAAAGTTCTTTACGTTTTAATACAAGTAATCAAAGCTAATTTCAAATTTGAGCACACATCGTTTGTCATGTTATGGCGTCACAATATGGAAGCGTACGAAATTAATCATCATCTTTAACAGTTCTTCGAATATCATATAGTTCAAATAATAGATGTTACAAATTGAGTAAATGTTTCGGATATCTCCATTAGACAGCCAAGTTCTGAATGCAATGTCTGCCTTAATAAAACCGAAATGATAAGAATTCTATTTTGTGGGCAACCTGTGTACAATACGAATAGTTTTGATTTAACAATCATACAGAAATAGAAACAGTTCACTGTAATAAATACATTCATACGTATCACACCAAAGAGGTCGGAATCTGTAAAGAACTCCCGATTAAACCTGTATATTATTTTGATACTCACTTCTGGAAAAGTGTTTATATCTCAACCAAAACTACCGACTTTGTATGTGAGAATCAAACAGTCTCCTTTACAGACCAATATTAATATCTCTTATAGTTCCACTGCGTGGTACAGGGTGACAATTATTAAACTATACGAAATAAAATCAGTATAACTTATGAACGGTCTGCGTTAGGACGTTCAAACAGCACGGTTGGCCATGGGGCATGATCAGAATCAGTATGCGCTTGTATGTTAGGTCTAGCGACGAAGTTCACTTTCATTTGGATGTGTTCGTCAATAAGCAAAACTAGCGCATTTGAGGGATTGAGAAGCCGCATTTCGCGATCGAGAAGTCTATTCACCCTCAATGAGTGGCTCAGTGACATGCCATGTCCAGTCAAGGAATAATCGGTGCGATATTGCTTGATGGCGTGATGACTACTGAACGGTGCGTGAAGGTTTTGGAAGACGATTTCATCCCCATTATCCAAAGTGACCCTGATTTCGACAAGATGTGGTTCATTCAAGACGTAGCCTGACCCCATCGAAGCACTAAAGTGTTCGATGTCCTGGAAAAGCACCTGGGTGACCGATTTCTGACTCTGGAGTACTCCTAGGCCACTGGTATCGGCCTTAATTGTCCGCCACATTCTCCGGATCCGAACACATGCAACTCCTTTCTGTGGGGTTGTATCCAAGACAAGGTGTACACCAATAGTAGTAGGGTACTAGGAATCCTGGTTCAATTTTAATATAAAACTGATATCAAATACATATACAAAATAATTAAATTGATAAATTAATTACCCTCCTCATCCCCCACCCCACTCCCCACTACCATCCACCCCTAACCCACATGACGTCGTGTGTTTTCCTCAGCCTCCATTGGTTTCCCCACCCACTCCCCACTCTTGCCCACCCCGTTCCAAACCTACCTTTATAGCGCGAATTAAGAATTTTGGCGGGAATTTCGAATTTTTTCTGGAATGTCTTTGTCCCAGGGCTGTACTGACCTCCCACCCCACCCCTCCATCGGGCGCCAAATTAAAAATGGCGGTGCCCTTTGAGGGACTCGAGCATTGGTCCTCCTGCACAGAAAGTCCAAGTGCACCCCTCCTCCTCTAACACAATTATACCACCAGAGACGCTTGAAATTGACAGTAGCCAATAGCAACGCAGCATCTGATCACGTCGGGGATATAAGGCAGGCCCAGCAGCCTCAGTTGCAGGGTACACGACCTTGATAGGGCAAATCCAAGGAAAACTAATGGGTGCCCTCAGTACCACGTACAAGGGTGATAGCATCGTCTATCAGGCTACTAACCCAGAGGATTTCCAATACCTCAAGCAAGAATTCAGAAAGCGTAATCTAGAATTCTTCACGTACAACGACGACCCAAAGAGTACACTGAAGGTCGTCGTTAAAAGACTGACGCCCTACTGGACCCCAGAGGACGTCAAGAATGCACTCGCCGAGAAGGGCTTTCCGGTGCAAGACGTATTCCAAATGTCTAAGCCGCAGACAGAAATTGATGACTCTGGAAACATAGTATCAGCGCCGAGAAGAAAAACGGCCAATTTCCAGGTCAATCTATTGAACACGGCGGAGGCTAGAAAAATATTCAAAGTAGAAAGACTATTACATATGAAAGTTACCATAGAATTATACCAAAAACCAAGTGGGCCCACACAGTGCTATCTATGCCAGAGATTTCGACATGGGGCAAACCAATGCGAACTCGCCCCCAGGTGCGTTAAACGTGCAGGACCGCATCTTTCTGGCGCCTGCACAAAGAAAAGAGAAGAACCGGCCATATGTGCCAACTGTAGGGGCAACCATCCAGCCTCCTTCAGGGGCTGCCCAGAAAGACTGAAGATCGTCCAGGCGTGGGAGCGCCAGCAAGCATCAGCCCCTAGAAGGCAGGAACCACTTCCTAGGGCGCCACTCCAACCCCCCTCCAGCACCATCCATGGAAGAAGTAAACCCCCCACCATCCCCAACACCTACTAGAGCAGAAACAACAAGTCCTCCCAACCCTACTCAACCCCAGCGGAGTACACAACCATCCACTCCACAACATCAGTCACACCAAGAAGAAAGCCCTACCAGCAATAGAACCTTAGCCGAGGTTGTGAAAACTGGGCGCACTTCCCCCCCCCCCCCAAATACCCCTAAAACAAAGCCGCAAAGATCCCCCCTCAAGGCAACTCTGCTATAAAAAGAACTCCACCCCCACAGGTCGTCTCTCCCCCACAAACCACACGCCTCCCCACCCAAACCCAACCTGAAACAGAGAAGGCAGAGACAACACCACTGCCCTCAACATCAATGGCCACAAATGTACAACCACCAAGGGCCATACCAGCCCAAGCCATACCCACCGAATCCGCCCAAGCCACAGCTGCACCAGCAGATTCCAACAACACTACTAACATCGTCAGTGGCCAGACCACTGCACAGGAAAGTTCTGTTCAGATCGAACAGGAACAGCCACTCCAGTTCCTCTCAAAGATTTGGGCGTTCATTAAGTCCCTCATTTCACCAGCCGTCCTTGAAGGCATAACCCGGCTATGCACCAAAATAGCAACAGCCCCAGACCTCATTTCTACAATCACAATACTCGCCACCAACATCCTACCACTGCTCTCCAATGGCAAATGAAGATGAGAAGCTGCATATCACCATCGCCATCTGGAATGCAGATGGCATCTACCACGACAGGTTTGAGCTTGAGATGTTCTTGGACGATCATGGAATCGATGTAGCTCTCCTCAGTGAGACACATCTCACCCCAGACGACACCTTTCAGGTCCGCAACTACCAACTAATTAGGATGGACCGTCCTAACAGACAAGGTGGCGGTACAGGTATCCTAATAAAACGGCTCATATGCCATCGCCAGGTACCTGTACCAAGACTCATTAACACGGAGGCAACAGCGGTAGAAGTTGTTCTCAACAACCGCCCCACACACCTGGTGGCAGTATACCATCCACCGAGCACAACACTATTTCCCCACGACCTGGACGGTCTCCTGAATGGCAGTGACAACACAATAGTAGGAGGGGACCTGAACGCCAAGCACAGGGCATGGGGTTGCCGCACCACGAACACCAGTGGAAATCGGTTATTAAGGTATCTTGATAACCATCCGGCAGTGCAGGTCGTCTCTCCAGACGAGCCCACTCACTTCCTGTATGATTCAAGGTGTCGACCACACATACTTGACATATTTCTGCTAAAAAATATCAATCTAGCAACCACTACAGAAGTTGTCAACAGTCTTAACTCAGATCACAGCCCTGTGGTACTCGGATTTGAGGGAGATCAGGACATACCCAACAACAGAGTGCACACAACACTGCACACCGACTGGGAGAGATACAAGCAACTGGTTGCCTCACACATGTCAGACCATGCACCAGACATGCCAACTCACCTGGAAATAGACCAAGCCATAGAGGAATTTACTAACATTATCAAGGCGTGTGGAAAGGCTGCCACCACCAAAATCACACACAACAATGGGCGATCCAACCTGCCCCCAGATCTAGCACAACTAATATCGGACAAAAACCGCATGCGCAAAAGATGGCAGACCTACCGAGACCCACAGGATAGGAGACGCATGAACCAAATGGCCCATGAAATACAGACCAGACTGAAACTCCTGAGATGTTCCAGGTGGGAACAAAGTCTTCAGGCAACTGAGAGAAATCCGGAAAAGTTCTGGGGGATAATAAAAGCTAGGCGGCAACCCCACAAAGCCAACAGACCACTACACGGGCAGAACGGCTTGTTATACACACCGGAGGACAAAGCGACTGCCATGTCAAACACCCTCGAACTCCAATTCCAGGAGAATGTCATAGAGGACGACGAGGACGAAGCAGATGCCCTAGAACAGCGGGTAGAACGACACCTCCATCGCAGACTTCGCGCCAGGTCCGACACGACCTTCGAACTGACCAGCGAGCGTGTAGTTGTAGCTATCATCAGGCGAATCGGCACTGAAAAAGCCTCTGGTCCTGACAACATCAAACCACCCTTCCTTAAGGCCCTCCCCCAACCTGCAATCTCCCATCTCACTGCCATCCTAAATAATTGTCTTACAGCACAGTATTTCCCTTCAACCTGGAAGGTTGCTAAAGTAATTTCAATCCCGAAACCAAATAAAGATCACCTATTCCCTCAAAACTATCGACCAATCTCCCTGCTCAACCACCTATCTAAGTTACATGAAATCCTCATCCAAAACTCCCTACTACAATTCCTATCTGCCAATAACATCCTTATCCCCGAACAATTTGGATTTCGTGCTGGGCATAGCACAACACAACAAGCCATTCGTCTGGTGGAGCACATCTGCACAGAGAAGAGCCAGGGCAATAGCACAGCTGCCATTTTCCTGGACATTGAAAAAGCGTTCGACCGGGTTTGGCATGGCAGTCTGCTATACAAACTGTCGAAGATGAACTGCCCACTTCACTGCTTAAAATAGTCCACTCGTTCCTGGTGGAAAGAAAATTCTACTCTACAGTAGATCGAGCAAACAGCGAGCTAAAACAAATAGAAGCGGGTGTCCCACAGGGATCTGTGCTTGGCCCCCTCCTATATCTACTATACACAAACGATCTGCCGAAGGAGCCGGGTGGCAACATTGCCCTATATGCAGATGACACTGCATTATACCACAGTGGCAGAAACATTAACTATCTAGCCTACCGCGTACAATGACACCTAGACAAAGTGACAAAGTGGTGCAATCTGTGGAAAATAAAGATCAACGCAGACAAATGCCAGACTATCTTATTCAGCCACAAAATAAAAAACGCCCCATAGTGAACATCATGCACAACGACCAGGTACTACCCTGGAAAGAAGTAGTTACCTACCTCGGGCTAAAACTGGATAAGAATCTGACATTTACACATTACATCAAAGAGGCCAGAAACAAGGGCTCTGCCCGACTCTTTCAGCTATACCCACTCCTTAAAGGCACGGGACTCACAGTACCTGCCAAACTCAAAATTTGGAAAACGATCATCCTCCCAGCCATGCTCTATGGCTCAGAAGCATGGAGTAAGGCAGCAGACACCAATCTCAAACAGCTGGAAATCATCCAAAACAAAGCCTTCCGAATCGTTGCAGACGCTCCGCGGTTCTCGAGCAATGAGGAGATCAGAGCAATGTTAGGACAGCCCTCATTCTATCATCTCATAAAACAAAAATCATTAAAATTCTACGAATCATCCAACGCATCACCACACCAACTCATCAACTCTCTGGGAAGGGATGAACACCCTGGCCAGAGAGCACCAATCACTACCATCCATCGCCAATTCAGGCGTTAGTCATATAAATTCATGCGCAAACATACACTTACATCATCATCGCCGCCGCCTCCACTAACATCATCTACCCAGGGGAAAACCGACCCCTAGCCAATACCATATATAACCCTGAATCCGCACCATCAAGGAACACCTCGTAAGACAGAGCGTTTTCAAGGACGCTGGTTCTTCAAATACACCATGGGTATAGACCCAGCCATTTCATGTCAGTTGCAATCAGTCACTCAGCATGAAGCTCCAGCCGAGATCGTCCAGCGCCACTCAGCCGCATCAGAAACAGAATAGGTAAAAGCCGCAGAAAGTATGTACCTTTAACATTTTTTTAAATGTTAAGATAATAAGTTGTCGTCTCTTCATCTAAGAATAGATTATGAGTGCAGCTAGCCGCTAACTTTGTGTAATGTCTTGTCTGTATAGATGTGTATCTGTTGCCTTTAAGATCCCTTCACCTTCACACATAAATCTCTACAGTAAAGTAAGGGCCTCCCATTTCTTGGCTGATCCGTGATAAGACAGGCGAAAAGTTGGACTAATGGAGGATTATTAGTATTATCTCTATTTTCATTCGCTCTCTCTCTTTCTCTCCTTTATCTATGTACAGTTTTTAATATAATATTTCATTACGTGAAATCAGCCAAATAGAATCTTTGGTGGAGTCCTTCGTCTTGGTAATCAGCGGCTGGCTTGCTGTAAGAGATCTTTACATTTATTATTACTGTTAAACACTGCATTCAGTCGGGAGAATCAATCATGTGGACAATTTATTCCTTTTACGAAAGATTGCGAATTCCAGATGTGTACGAAGCCTTTTTGGACGATTTAACACAGACTCAGTGATTGCAGGCTCTCTTCGACACAGCTGAAACTTCCCCACTAATGACAGGGCCAACGTGATCATCAAATGATTCAGAAAAAAACTCATTCGTTCATTCACTCCAGAACAAAAAGTGACAAACCTTATTTATGAAGGAAATTGTGTATTAAATCCATCTCCATTACATGTCCAGATCTCCGGTGATTCCACGTCTTAATTATTTTCCCTTTACAGTCTCTTTCTCTTCAAACAAACCGCTAGCGGCACAAATGTTAATTGGCTCGCTTTAGCGAGAAGAAAAGCAGAATATGTATCTCTCAGAAACACGTCAATCCCTCAACAGATACTCCAGAAGCTGTCCTAGTTACCACTCTAACAACCATGGAGAATGCATATATGCATCTCTGTTATTTCAAAGAATAAACGCACTAGAAAATACTTTGGCGTCGTCGAGCTGTCGCCGCATATGTTACGAGAAAATCAGATCAGATACTTTTCCAAAGTGAATGAATGTGGATGGTTTGATTGACAATGATTAATTGGTGCGTGGTAGAGGGTATTTTCTGTGGGGACATTACATATCCCTGATTAATGTCTGTGTTTTCTATCATGTGAGGAAGATAAAGTCTTTGTGCTTCTATCAACACGTATATTGGTTTTTCTTCTTTGCTCATCAGTGGATATGACGTCCTCCAGCCTGTCATGTCTGCAACAGTGACGTGCCCCAGCCAGTCAGGACCCTCAGCACCCTGGGATCCTGTCGCACACCTGATCATCTTGGTGGAACAGAACATTCACCTGTTATTGTCTCTTGAAGACACCCAGCCAGCCCCTGACTTGCTGAAGTGCACTGGTGGCCCTAATCAGCAAGACACAGGTCACTACCAGACCCCCATCATACACGCCATCGCATAATATTCCAGTGATACTGCATGGACAAAGTGAGGATGTTGTGGATGAGAAGATACCAGTTAAGCCCTGTGCAGCACTACTCTTCACTTCAGTGTATAATTTAACCACTGGTGGTTCGAAGCGTTTGTATATTGGTGTAGAAGCAACTGCTTATAAAAATGTAAAAATTACTTTTTGGGTTAGATTAATGAAATGAAATTAATTTTTTACCTCACGTTCTGTCTTTTTCTCCCTTTCTACCTAGCTCCTGCGTATATAGTATGTAGCTTTGCCGAGATCTTACGTCTGTGGCTTTGTTCAAGCACAGGAGATATAATTTCAGACATGTCTGCTATGTCTTTAGAAGCGGACGCGGTAACGCGCCGCCTGTTCCTAAAAACCTATACTTGCAGCACGATAATCGAAGTCCCATGCATTCGTTACACATATTTTGTTTTCCTTCACCTTAAACGTCACCTGGCTCATGCTTGGCCACCTTGCGCATACTTTATATACAGCGATTTGTAAAATAACAACAAAGAAGTATAATTACTAATAACAATTTTGTATTCAGACAAATATATTCACAGTAGTAATACAGCTTTACATCCACAAAACTTGTTCTTATTACAATACACGATGTAATACTGCTTTAAAATTCACTGTTCTTGTTACTGTTTGAAATATTTTTGTTCACAGTTCTTGGTTTTACAAATTATAGCACCGGCTGAACAAATTTTTTACTTTACATTACAGTACTGATTACAGCTATTGGAGAGGTACAATTTCTCTTACACTGTTACTAGTGAAATTCCACCCAAACATTCGACTTAACTTGTACATAGAGCTAGGTGGCTCTAAACATTTTCCTCCTCAACAGCTGAAATAATTTAATAATACTATGAAGCAGATGGCCCTAAAATGTTCATCACAATCAGCTGCACTAAAATGAACTGGGTGGAACTCACACTTAAAACTACTATGTCTTGGACAGCTAGCGGGAGGTGGGACTTAAAAACTATTCTATTTAGACATGTACTCACACAATCAAACACGCACATGAATTTCAAAGGAAACGTGATAAACTATTTTTGTTTCTTTCATTTACAATTTTTTAACTTTTTTGATGATTTTACTTCAAGTTTTTAAGGTTTTTTGTATGTATTGCTCCTTTTTAACTTTTTAAAATATTTTTTTTCCAGCACATACTGCTTTTGTATTCGTGCATACATATTGTGTTACTCATTCAGAAAAAAATACAAACAGGATGCATTTACACACAGGCATACATATTTACACGTTGCATACATATTCACGCACTGATGCTAATGTTTCTCAGATATGTGTGGATGTATAACAAATTGCGAAGCTTGCTTACTTATAATTTTTTGAACACAGTACCAAAAAAATCAGATTGATGTGTATGGGAGAGAGAGAGAGAGAGAGAGAGAGAGAGAGAGAGAGAGACAGACAGACAGAGAGCACATGTGAGATGATATGTCTGATGACCATCTTTGCCCTATCCAATAGTATCTGGGGAATAATGGCAGACACCCTCATAAACTGATCATCATTACCCCGCTAAATAGTATCCAGCGAGTACTGGCAATCACCCTGTAAATTGATCATCACTGCTCCACCCAGTAATATCTAGTCAAACGATATCATTGCCCTCACCCAGTAGTGTGTGTGTGTGTGTGTGTGTACGTAATGCAGAGGCAAATACCTTTGAACATGACTTCAACGCAAGCGAAAATCACATTTTTTTGACATGGCAATATTGTATGTCTTTGAACAAGATATTTTTACACAGCTGAATAGATTCTAGCTGCTCTATTAAAATACCGCTGTCATTGGCTGCTTCATTTTAATGCCCACTGAAATATCGCACTGAGATTGACTAGAGGGGCAGAAGGGGCAGAAGAAATGAGGAAAGGGAGAGGAGCGTGATGATATCATTGAAAGCTGACTTGGTGGGTCATAGGATGATAATAACGTTATGCATATGAAGGGGTGTCGCTCACCACTACCAAGGATTGTGCAGTCTTGCCCATGCATGAAGCCGGCCGCGGTGGTCTCGCGGTTCTAGGCGCGCAGTCCGGAACCGCGCGACTGCTACGGTCGCAGGTTCGAATCCTGCCTCGGGCATGAATGTGTGTGGTGTCCTTAGGTTAGTTAGGTTTAAGTAGTTCTAAGTTCTAGGGGACTGATGACCGCAGCTGTTAAGTTCCATAGTGCTCAGAGCCATTTGAACCATTTGAACCCATGCATGTAGGCAACCCACACGAGCACTTGCACTTAAAACCAGTGGTATTAAAAGATTCTCTACCACATTTAAGTGGAAAGTGGATCAAAGTCGGATTAGATACACTACAAATACAGAAAGGTTTGTCACGCAAATAGCAGTGTTTACGTTGATACATGGAACATACTATATCCATCTACACAGTATACACCGAAGAGCAAAAGAAACTGGAACAGTTGCCTAATATCGTACAGGGCCTAGGCGAGCACGCAGAAGTGCCGCAACATGACGTGGCATGGAGTCGACTAATGTCTGAAGTAGAGCTGGAGGGAACTAACACCACGAATCCTGCAGGGCTGTCTACCAATCCGTAAGAGTACAAGGGGATAGAGATCTCTTCTGGACAGCACATTGGATGCCATCTCAGATATGCTCAATAATGTTCGTGTCTGCGGAGTTTGGTGGCCATCCGAAATAATTAAACTCAGAAGAGTGCTCCTGGAGCCACTCTGTAGCAATTATGGACCTGTGGGGTGTCGAATTGTCCTGCTGGAACTGCCCAAGTCCGCTGTAATGCACAGTGGACATGAATGGATGCAGGTGATCAAACAGGACGCTTACGTACGTGCCACCTGTCAGAGTCGTATCTGGGTGTATCAGGGGTCTCATATCGCTTCAGCTGCACAGCCCCACACCATTATAGAGCCTCCACCAGCTTTAACAGTCCCTGCTGATATTCAAGGTCCATGGATTTTTACCCATATTGTCCTATCTGAATTCTCTTAACAGACAGAAAATTCCATCTCCTTCGTCCGTTGCTTGGATTAATCATGTAATACCTTTCAGAGTGAGAACTAAGCTGCATGCAGACAAATATGTGCAGATGTTACATAATGAATGTCCGGTTTCTGGTTAATCAAACAAGTCTAGATATGACAAAGCATCACCCTGTCATCCTTGCTTCCACCTGATACAGTTAGTTGGCTGTTATATTTGCACAATTCAATTCATTCACAAACTTTTGAGCATGGTACCAAGGAGCAGCTGGGGTGGCTGTTTGGATTGCGCAACTCGGCTCCTCCAGATGCCTTTGAAAGTGACGCCAGTTTATGAAGATTCAGACTGCTCAAATACTTTTGAATCTGGGGTCAATTTACACAAAATTCTTGTCGATCCAATACTTTTGGACATGCCACCAATTTACCCGAAACTCAGATCACTTGGATAGTCTGAACATGGTGTGAAATTGAGACATTTCGGATACTTTTGATTATGGCCAAGCTGGCGACTACATAATGATTGCCTGTTTCGTTTTAATGACCGGTACAATACTGGACTGTGATTGACTTTCATTTCAATGGTTAGTAAATATAACGAGCTGTGACTGGGAGAGCAATATATATATATATATATATATATATATATATATATATATATATGTGTGTGTGTGTGTGTGTGTGTGTGTGTGTGTGTGTGCGTGTGTGTGTGTGTGTGTGTGTCTGTGTGTGTGTGTGTGTCACATGTGAGATAAAATTTACTGATGAGGGAGACTTTTCTTGACGAAACTGCTTACCAAGTCACTGTTGTTGCACTGCAGCTGCTTTACTCGGCTCGCCTAAATCAATGACATCACCCATAGCTTAACACAAGAAGCTCTATGGTACCATGTTAGACAGAGTCTGGTCAGGCACATTTACATAAGGAACTACATGCTGATACCCGCCTGAGACCCCAGGGCAGCCAGAGTCATAATATCATTGACATAGCAGAAACGTGGCAGGCACAGTAATGTTGGTAAACTACCAAGCTATGGCTCTATTCTGGGTTATATGATGGGTAACAAAGGCTTGGCAAAACAGAAACAAGCCAAAGCTGTATAGATACCACTCATTTTACGAAGATAGAATCCAGTTCACCAACTTCCAGCTATGAGGGGAGGTGCACACCAGTCTATGAACGGAAATGGGTCAACAGGCTGTAGCCGCCAGATGCTGTCCCCACTTGCTATGGGCCTGCTGTCTCTGTGAATTATGAATGCTGCTGACTTGGAATCTCTTAACTAGGCAGTAGGCGACCTTATGGCTAACTTGAATCTGCCACAGGCCACCTACTCTGCCGAGCATGGTCCATACCTGAGCACCTAAGAGTCACCTAGCCCATCACTTTCTGTGTGGGCAAAATCTGTAGCTGTCAATCATCCTGTGCGAGCAAACACTGTGAGCCGCCGTCAACCTCATACATTTGATTCTGTATGCCTGGAGCAATCAGCACTGTGTTAGATGGCAAAGCTGCCTACAGTTGTCAACACTTCATACCCAGCTACAGGCCCTGCGTCAGTGCCGTCAAGGGACTGCCGTCTGCTCCAGTGTTTGCTGCTTGGAGTGACGCCACTTGCTGCCATGACAAGAGGCGGCTTGCTCACTGAAGCACGCTTCACCACCTGAGCTCACCTGGTGTCTTGGAGGGTGCTGGCTGCTGCCCAGCACCATCACTGCTTTAGTATTTTAATATGGAATAAAATATTAACTCAAAGTGCTGTTTTCATAAAGGGCCATTTGAAAACCACCTTAAGGAGATTTTTGGCGACAAAACTGCTCATCACGTTACTGTTGTTTCGCTGCAGCTGCTTTAATTGGCATGCTGTAATCAAAGTGAAGACGTCACCCACAGTTCAACACAAGAAGCAATGTGGAAGCAAGTCAGAGTCAGGTCAGGCACACTTACATCAGGGACCACAGGCTTGTGGATAACTGTAGACTGCCTTGACAACCAGCAGGCCATGTCCACCACATTCTGCAGAGGTCATTTACCCCTGGCCTCTACACTGCTGCCCTCATGTGTCTGTCCCTGCCACTGAATGACCTACAGCCGGCTGATCAAGTTCTAAGTGGGCTGTACTTCCTATGTCCCTAATACTACCGTGTAATACCGTTGCTAGTCTTAATGAAGGCTCCAGATGGAGGAGAAAAAGTCTCCAAGGTTTCTTCAGGTATACCATACCCAGCTGAAATGTATGCCATACCCAGCTGTAGGCACTAATTAATTATTACACAAAGAAAATGAAGTATTGCTCATTTATATGCAAGATCCACTACTCTAAATAGTCCCACACATCTTCTGTGGAGTTAAGACTGACTGTGTTAGCAGGATAATGGAGGTACAAGAGGCTGCCTCAGTGTTCATCAAACCAAGAATGTATGGGTGTTGTTCTATGAACACAGTTGCTGTTATCTCCGAAGGCGTGAATATCAACAACTCAACCAAAACGTCGCAGAACCACTTCCGGCCTGAACAACACCCTCCACACACTACGGGTTGAATGTATCATTGGATTGTCGATGCACTTGACGCGTAGAATCATTTGAAAACACGAGAAACCTGGATTCGTCGGCAATACCAGAACCCCTCTAGCCCTGTTTGATATTTTAAGACGTCTAGTTTTACTTGCCACTGTGGGTAATGGACTTCTGTCAAGATACCCGATTCCAAATGTCCATTGCATTCTGTTATATTCGCTCGGGAACTGATAAAAAATGAAACTGTAGTCACTGGCAACAGCATTCCTGTCAGACATGAAGCCTATTATCGTTGAGAAGGGGTGAGTCTTGTATCCTTTCCTTGTCAGTTCAGATTGTTTTATGATCACAGCTCTTTCAGTATCTTGTGGCTGTGGAGGTATAGCATTCCTTGTAGACATAATGGACATTCCGTTTTGATACACGAAATCGGTCAGTTCCCCTCGCGGTGTGACCGTGGACACGCCCAAAACCGTAAGCTCCTGTATGTCGTTCTGTCCCGTCTCCATTCGATACATCTTACTGCACTAATTTCTTACGACCGACTGCCACGTACACACGATCGTGCCCCAAAGCTGCCAGTGTGCTCCTTTAAGGGAGACATTCATGAAACTGACAGAAAAGGAAAATTTTAAATTTATTTTTTATTCGTTAGTAAATCTCATATAAATTATGCTCCCAAAGTTTCAAATCGCCCCCGAAGTGCCTGAAAAATAATGAAATGTGCGATGCGACTTTTATGCCACACCAACTTTTTGATGCAACACTTCAGTACTATCACGGTGAACAACGATTCCGTGGATTGCTTTCAAGCAATCTTGCATGCAACACATCTACAAGGATGAAATGTATTGCAGATATAGATTAAGGAAGCTAATCAGTGATACGAAGGGCAAGAAGTTGAAAGATCGAAAGGGCACTGGTGGACGCCACAGATTCACAAAGAAGATGATAGACCTCTTCAAGTGCATTTTGGCAAGGCTATCAGACAGAGCCTATACAGTGTAAGTGACATTAAAAGCGCAGTATAGGCTATGTATTTCCACATGGTGTCAATAGATGAACGTCACATTGATCATCTGTGCCACATCAGCTAGTGTGAACGTCTTCAGGCTCAGAGACATAACAACCACTACGTTGACAAGAAGAGGCTTCCAAATTATATCCTGGGTGGTAACAAGCCTACTTACCTGTTTCTGGCTGATTGTTAATTTCTAAGAAAGTGTTTTCACGGCAAAACTCAGAATACAAACAGGTCTCTAAATTCAGTCATATGGAAATTATGCCCCAAAACCACATTCCGAATTGAAACTTACGATGCAGTTGCATTTAATGATGGGAACGTAGAGAGAATGAAGCTATTTCAGAGAATGGGCTTTAAGATATGAAACTTCACTCAAGAAATCTCGAGAAAATTAGATTCACAGCGCCTCTCTGCAATTGAAAAGTCAGTAGAATGCCGGGTAAGGGAAAGAAGGGAGAAAACAAGAAACCAGAACAGAAGCCTACAAGGGAAAGAGGACCCTGAGTCTGAAGATATGACATAAGAGAAAACATTACGTTAAACTTTAAACTGCAATCCACGAAAGTTTTATTTTTTAAAGTTTATCTACCTTTTGCCTAGGATCAATGAACACTAGAGTTACCAAATTTTGTACCCTTAATGCTATAAGCCCAATAAATCTTGTGTCAATAGTAAATTTTGAAATTCTTGGTGTAAGCGGAGATTTGGGACAAAGAGCTTGGAAATGTGCATGAATTTTATATTATACTAATAGAGTTACTGTATGCAAAGAGATTAAATAGAGAAAATTTTGTAGAAATCAATGGAATATTTTCTGAGAAAAAGGTGCATATATTGTTTTTTGAAAATAAAATTTTTAAATTCCTTATATATACAAGGTGGAGAAAAATTGTGTCACGAAATTTTAATCCTGGATAGCTGATGCCAGCGGCAGCGCACCAGCCTTGCACTCTGGGGACCTGGGGGCGAATCCGCCGCGGCCCCGACACATCCATTGTGGTTTCATGATAAGACGTACCGGGAACAGCTGTTAGTTCGCGTATAGAAAGTCTTTTACAAATTGTGTCGTCCCTGAAGAGGGCCTTTTTGTAGCTAGGACATTTGTTTACTTAAAGCAGGTGCTCGAACTGGCGACTCTCTGACGCGATACAAGCTTGGTAACGTCGAACGGTGTTTGCCGAACTCTTTCGAAGATTCTTGGCATTGACCTGATGTGATTGGCGGCATACTGAATGCGATCCGTTAATTCCTCTTCGTTTCTAGGTGGTTCGCGTCCGGGTAGGTGAACTAGAACCTTGAAGAATCCTGGTGGTGTGAGATCTGGTGAACGCGGGGGCATGTCCTACGAGCATCTTTGCCAATTTCCTGGCCGTCGAAGAGTTCATTTAAATATCTGTTCACAGCACGGCGGTGCTTCATCATGCTGCAGCCATATGTCCAAGGGAACATCTTCCAGCAGGCTGGGTAGGTTTTCTTGCAAAAAGTGAAGATAATTGGCCCTGGTAAGTCGAGGAGGTAGACAGACCTTCCCAACTGGATGGTCATCCACGATGCCTGCCCAAATGTCGAGCGAAAATCGTTCCTGGTGTCCGTGGACGTACGTGACCTGAGGATTTCCCCTTGCCCAGTGATGAACGTTTCGAGTGTTGTAAAGGCCATCCCTCGGGCATGGGTGTGAGTGTTTGTACTTAGGATAATTTAGGTTAAGTAGTGTGTAAGCTTAGGGACTGATGACCTTAGCAGTTAAGTTCCATAAGATTTCACACACATTTGAACATTTTTTTGAAGCGCTCGAGAACAATCTCTTCAAATGCAGCATCCCGTTGTATTAAGAGGTCTTCCAGCATCACCATAATATCCCGCTAACGAGTCTGTTTCGCTAAGTCGCTGGTGAATTGGTGTAGACGGTTTCGGGTGTGGGTGGCGTTTTGCACGGTACCGTTCCTCATACAACCGTCGAACTTCATGCGCGTTACAGTCGGCTAGTCCATAAACAAAAACCACATCTCGATCTTATTCAAACAAATACTGTGCCGCCATGCTTGCTGTATGACTAAATCGCAGGAGATCGTGCTCCGAAGCGAAGCATACGTGTGAATGCCTCTGACGTGAGGTGGAGACAAACAGCAAGGCCTATTCGACACGTGTGCGTATCACGTTGGGGCAGTAACGGGGCGAGGGACGTTTGTATGTGTGAACCGACAACCATAGCGCTATCCATCAACCGACGAACGACAACAGTGTAATCCCACGGCCAATCGGAGCGCGTGGCGCCGAGTTCCCGTAGTTTAAAAATGGTGCATTGTCGACCTAAACAACATTAGTAACCCTGCTTCCTACTGGCATCAGCTATCCGGGGTTAAAATTTCGTGACACAATTTTTCTCCACCCTGTATGTATTCGAGGAATGTGTTAATTCCACGTGAAGCATAATAAAAACTTTCATTGCTGTGGCTTCAGAATTGTGGTTTTGGTGCATCTTTTGAACAGCGTACGTTTTCATGATCGTTCCCCCCCCCCCCTCCCCTTAAGCGAGTCATTAATATTGTGCCTAGTCAGCTTATTATTGTCTAGTTCCGATCAAAGATAACGGGAGGTTTTGCATAACTGTGAAACATCCCCCTAGAAAAATTTTGTAAATGACAGTGCTGGAAACCCTCTACGTTATTTGATTTTCAAACAGCTGAGCAGAACTGAACGTACTCGGACATTTCTCTCTTTACTTATTCTGATCAACTAAACTGACACACAATATTTTTGGCGCAACGCAATCTGACTTTCAATAATCCCTACAAAAGAATGGCCCTGACTAACAATAACCTATACCTTTCATGAATCACTTACCTCACAAAGATCTTCGTTACTAAAACTACTGCATACAGCGTGCGCCAGTACTGCCAGCTGAATAAAAGATTCTAAGTACTGAAGGCACTAACTACTGATAGGCATAGTTAGCAAATGAAAGATTTTGATAGAGAACAAACAATGTATTTACCTTAATAATATTCAAAAGTCATCATATGAGTTCATGATATCCAGTATTACGAATTTACTCTTTCTGATGGACACACGTCCAGATCGTCCGCTCCCAAAATTCTGCCACCTCTCTCCCCACATCTACCACTGCTGGCGGCTCACCTCCAAGTGCACAACGCTACGCGCTGTTCACATCCATCTGCCCAACACTACAATGGCAAAAATTCCAACAATGTAGACGAGCCACAGACTGCACACAGCACAGTAAGCGATTTTCATACAGAGCGCTACGTGGCGTTACCAACAAAAAACCCTAAACAGCCTACTTACAACTGAAAGGTAAATGCCGCGAAAGTAAATGATCCTCCATATTTCCCGAATTGGGATCACCTCTGCTCCACTAACAGCCTGACATTTAGCTGATACCAACTAATCTCTAGTACTGATCGAATCTCGAACAACCCCAAAACCCCCTCTACTTTTTGTTGTGTACATAGTTCCGCGTAGTCAGCGCGTACACAACTTTCCCACTAGAGCGCGCCCCGCTAAGCACAACAGCGCAGGCGCAGCGGTCGTCCGTCTCCGCACTACGAGATGGCACTGACTTAGAGACGGAGCAGATTCTGCTTCCGCCGATCCGCGTATTAATACGTAACGCAGCCAATGAGATTGCTGGTAACGTAGAACCTTTTCTCCTCGCGGATCACACTCGCGCAGTGATACCTGAACGCGCGAGGTATTATAACGAGTGTACAGACCTCCGATCAGTCAGTCTGCATTTGTCTGTACCAGTCTATAGTCAAGTTTCAGTCTGTGCCTAATAAGATTATCATATTCCTATACATAGCCATGAAGATACAGGGTGTTTCAAAAATGACCGGTATATTTGGAACGGCAATAAAAACTAAACGAGCAGCGATAGAAATACACCGTTTGTTGCAATATGCTTGGGACAACAGTACATTTTCAGGCGGACAAACTTTCGAAATTACAGTAGTTACAATTTTCAACAACAGATGGCGCTGCAAGTGATGTGAAAGATATAGAAGACAACGCAGTCTGTGGGTGCGCCATTCTGTACGTCGTCTTTCTGCTGTAAGCGTGTGCTGTTCACAACGTGCAAGTGTGCTGTAGACAACATGGTTTATTCCTTAGAACAGAGGATTTTTCTGGTGTTGGAATTCCACCGCCTAGAACACACTGTTGTTGCAACAAGACGAAGTTTTCAACGGAGGTTTAATGTAACCAAAGGACCGAAAAGCGATACAATAAAGGATCTGTTTGAAAAATTTCAACGGACTGGGAACGTGACGGATGAACGTGCTGGAAAGGTAGGTCGACCACGTACGGCAACCACAGAGGGCAACGTGCAGCTAGTGCAGCAGGTGATCCAACAGCGGCCTCGGGTTTCCGTTCGCCGTGTTGCAGCTGCGGTCCAAATGACGCCAACGTCCACGTATCGTCTCATGCGCCAGAGTTTACACCTCTACCCATACAAAATTCAAACGCGGCAACCCCTCAGCGCCGCTACCATTGCTGCACGAGAGACATTCGCTAACGATATAGTGCACAGGATTGATGACGGCGATATGCATGTGGGCAGCATTTGGTTTACTGACGAAGCTTATTTTTACCTGGACGGCTTCGCAATAAACAGAACTGGCGCATATGGGGAACCGAAAAGCCCCATGTTGCAGTCCCATCGTCCCTGCATCCTCAAAAAGTACTGATCTGGGCCGCCATTTCTTCCAAAGGAATCATTGGCCCATTTTTCAGATCCGAAACGATTACTGCATCACGCTTTCTGGACATTCTTCGTGAATTTGTGGCGGTACAAACTGCCTTAGACGACAATGCGAACACCTCGTGGTTTATGCAAGATGGTGCCCGGCCACATCGCACGGCCGACGTCTTTAATTTCCTGAATGAATATTTCGATGATCGTGTGACTGCTTTGGGCTATCCGAAACATACAGGAGGCGGCGTGGATGGGCCTCCCTATTCACCAGACATGAACCCCTGTGACTTCTTTCTGTGGGGACACTTGAAAGACCAGGTGTACCGCCAGAATCCAGAAACAATTGAACAGCTGAAGCAGTACATCTCATCTGCATGTGAAGCCATTCCGCCAGACACGTTGTCAAAGGTTTCGGGTAATTTCATTCAGAGACTACGCCATATTATTGCTACGCATGGTGGATATGTGGAAAATATCGTACTATAGAGTTTCCCAGACCGCAGCGCCATCTGTTGTTGAAAATTGTAACTACTGTAATTTCGAAAGTTTGTCTGCCTGAAAATGTACTGTTGTCCCAAGCATATTGCAACAAACGGTGTATTTCTATCGCTGCTCGTTTAGTTTTTATTGCCGTTTCAAATATACCGGTCATTTTGAAACACCCTGTAAATGAATAGACACTTTGTCAAGTATCAGAAATATGTGAGAATAAGATTAACGTCCAAAGGAACTTCAGATTGTCAATTGCAAACAGCATCCAGAGCCAAGTTAAGTTATTTTTATGCTTGTTATTATTTTAATAAATGTGTGTGAAAATTAATCAAGTTCTGTTTAAAGTTGGTCACCGTCAGTCTGCTACTCTAAGCGTGCAAGTGGCATTTCTATCGTCTGACCTAACGGCAGAAGATAAACACGCCACGATAATACCACGAGACATATTGCTGACACTCGCCTACTTCGTTAGAGCGACAAGTCAAATAATCTGATGGTGTGTGTACCGAAGGTCTTACAGTACGCACACCACACTTTTCAAAGTAGAAAATGAAAACCGTATCTAAAAAAGAGAGAGAGAATAGAATTGGCCTGACTTGCCGGGTCTGGAGCCCGCTGGGACACACGTATACACGGAACCCGCCTTGGGCTTGTGGTGCACGAAGCGGAACCCGGCGTGGCCTTGGCGCAGCCGCGAGCATACCGGAGCAGCGCAGCGTGAGAGCAGCCGGCGGCCGGGAACGCCGCGGTGCTGGCACCGCGGCGGCCGCTGTGACCGTGGCCCTGCCGCCCTGAGCTGCGGCTGCGTGTGCGTGCAGAAATGCCGGCCGGAACTGTTCCCGTTCCGGGGCAGTCGCCAGCCAACGGCGCATCAGTAGGGCGCCTTTGTAGCCAGCCTCTCGTCCTTACCCCTTACTTTTATTTGTGTTCTTTCTACACTACTGGCCATTAAAATTGCTACACCGAGAAGAGATGCAGATGATAAACGGGTATTCATTGGACAAATATAGTAGACTAGAACTGACATGTGATTACATTTTCACGCAATTTGGATGCATAGATCCTGAGAAATCAGTACCCAGAACAACCACCTCTGGCCGTAATAACGGCCTTGATACGCCTGGGCATTGAGTCAAACAGAGCTTGGATGGCGTGTACAGGTACAGCTGCCCATGCAGCTTCAACACGATACCACAGTTCATCGAGAGTAGTGACTGGCGTATTGTGACGAGTCAGTTGCTCGGGCACCATTGACCAGACGTTTTCAGTTCGTGAGAGATGTGGAGGAGAATGTGCTGGTCAGGGCAGCAGTCGAACATTTTCTGTATTCAGAAAGGCCCGTACAGAACCTGCAACATGCGGTCGTGCATTGGGAAGGCCGATAGTCGTCTTCGGCTCATTGGTAGAATTTTGGGAAGATATGGTTCATCTGTAAAGGAGACCGCTTATAAAACACAATATGACCTATTGTTGAGTACTGCTCGAGCGTTTGGGATCCCTATCAGGTCGGATTGAGGGAGGTCATAGAAGCAATTCACAGGCGGGCTGCTAGATTTGTTACTGGTAGGTTTGATCATCACGCGAGTGTTACGGAAATGCTTCAGGAACTCGGGTGGGAGTCTCTGGAGGAAAGGAGGCGTTCTTTCGTGAATCGCTACTGAGGAAATTTAGAGAACCAGCATTTGAGGCTGACTCCAGTGCAATTTTACTGCCGCCAAATTATATTTCGCGAAAAGACCACAAAGATAAGATAAGAGAGATTAGGGCTTGTACAGAGGCATATAGGCAGTAATTTTTCCATCGTTCTGTTTGGAAGTGGAACAGGGAGAGAAGATGCTAGTTGTGGTACGAGGTACCCTCCGCCACGCACCGTATGGTGGATTGTGGAGTATGTATCTAGATGTAGATGTAGATGTCCTGCTGAAATGTAGGGTTTTGCACGGATCGAATGAAGGGTAGAGCCACGGGTCGTAGTAACACATCTGAAATGTAACGTCCACTCTTCAAAGTGCCGTCAATGCGAACAAGAGGTGATCGAGATGTGTACCCAATACCATCCCATACCAACACGCCGGGTGATACGCCAGTATGGCGATGACGAGTACACGCTTCCAATGTGCGTTCACCGCGATGTCGCCAAACAAGGGGATCCGACCATAATGATGCTGTAAACAGAACCTAGATTCATCCGAAAAAATGACGTTTTGCCATTCTTGCACCCAGGTTCGTCGTTGAGTACACCATCTTAGGCGCTCCTGTCTGTGATGCAGCGTCAAGGGTAACCGCAGCCGTGGTCTCCGAGCTGATAGTCCATGCTGCTGCAAACGTCGTCGAATTGTTCGTGCAGATAGTTGTCGTCTTGCAAACGTCCCCATCTGTTGACTCAGGGATCGAGACGTGGCTGCACGATCCGTTACAGCCATGCGGAAAAGATGCCTGTCATCTCGACTGCTAGTGATACGAGGCCGTTGGGATCCAGCACGGCGTTCCGTATTACCCTCCTGAACCCACCGATTCCATATTCTGCTAACAGTCATTGGATCTCGACCAACGCGAGCAGCAATGACGCGATACGATAAGCCGCAATCGCGATAGGCTACAATCAGACCTTTATCAAAGTCGGAAACGTGATGGTAGGCATTTCTCCTCCTTACACGAGGCATCACGACAACGTTTCACCAGGCAACGCCGGTCAAGTGCTGTTTGTGTATGAGAAATCGGTTGGAAACTTTTCTCATTTCAGCACGTTGCAGGTGTCGCCACCGGCGCCAACCTTGTGTGAATGCTCTGTAAAGCTAATCGTTGCATATCACAGCATCTTCTTCCTGTCGGTTAAATTTCGCGTCTGTAGCACGTCATCTTCGTGGTGTAGCAATTTTAATGGCCAGTAGTGTACATACACTATTCCGCCAACACACCACAACCATTGTCCATCAACTACCAAATGACTGGATGCTCTGCAAGGAGCAGGGACGAACAGGGAATCGTCATAACGACGGTAAGTGCCGCAAACGGGTAAATCCTCTGATATGAGCGACTTTTACAAAGGGCAGATTTTTATGGCCTGGCGCCTGCGAAAGAGCATCTTGGAAGTGGTTAGCTGATTGACTGTTCGTATGTTCCTCTCGTTAACATTTACGGAAAGGGATTGAAGGACGGTGAAATCACGCGTAGATAACAAGATGTTGGACGTCCGCACCTCATGACAGGACGCAGAGTTCGGACGTTTGTTCGCTCTCTATATCAAGACAGGCGCTGTTCTGTGGCACACGTGATGGCCTAGTACAGCGCTAGTCCAGGTACGAATGGAACAGAGCACACCATTCGGCACACACTGTTTCACATGGGGCTCCGCAGCATACGACTCCTACGCCTTCCCTTGTCGACCGAACGACGTCAATTACGAGTGCAGTGGGCACAGTATCGTCGATTTGACAGTGGATCAATGGGAACGTTTTGTCTGGTCGGACCAACCGTTTTTCTTGCTATACCAGGTCGCTGGTCGTTTCCGGATAAGTTGTCATCCAAGCAAACGGTTGCTCAAAACTCGCCCAGCGCAACAGACGCAACCCGATGTGACCTGTGTTATGCTATTGGTGTGATTCACCTGGGATTATATGTCCGCCCCGATAGCTGAATGGTCAGCGTTACGGACTGCCGTCCTAAGCGGCCCGGATTCGACTACCAGCTGGGTCGGGGATCTTCTCAGCTCAGGGACTAGGTGTTATGTTGTCTTCATCATCATTTCATCCCCAGCCGGCGCGCAGGTCACCCGATGTGGCGTCGAATGTAATAAGACCTGCACCAAGGCTGCCGGACCTGCCCCGTAAGGGGCCTCCAGGCCAATGACGCCAAACGTTCATTTCCATTTTACATGGGATTATATGGGACCTGTGATAGTAATCGAAGGCAGCATGACACCTGTGGACCACTTGATCACTATCGCGGTCCACCAGCATCCCTTCGTGCTAGATGTCTCCATCGACGACGACGGCTTTTTCCAGCGAGATAACTGTTAGTGTTACAAAGTCAGACCCATGCTACAGTGCTTTGAGGAGCATGACAGCGAACTGACGTCGACACATTTGGCCACCAAATTTGCCTGATCTGATGGTACGCATTTAGGTCGCTACCGGCTTCCAGCTCCGTATCTGCAAACCACTCGTCCGTAATTTACGGGAATTCTGTGACTTGCGAGCAGACGTGTAGTGCCACATACAGCCGGAAACCTGCCACCGACTTACAAAACACATGTCATGAAGAATCATAGCTTTACAGTGTTTTTCAGGATGTTAAGCAAGTGATCATAATGTTTTGCTCATCAGGCGCATTATGTTCTGTACCACTATTGGTCTGGACGACGGAACTCATGTGTCAGAATTGCTTCGGACGTTTAAAAGTGATGTTTCCCAACAGTTTAGTGGTCTCCAGAAGATGGATGCGGTGTACTGTTATCTCACTGATACCCTTGATCTACTGCGCGATGTTTGGATTTTTTGTAGTGTCGCCTATAGTTATAAATATTATTAAAAAAGTCGTTACAAATTATCAAACAGGAATTGTAACGATTTTTTTCTGGATTCCTTGACACGGTGGCATCTTTCATAACGAAACAGTACACAGTTTAGCGAATCGGACAATAAACAATGGTGGAATGCTAAATATTACCAAGAAATACCGAACTTTAATCAGTTAAAAGGCTACAAACGACCGGCAAACGCAATGACATTCGAATAATATTTAAAAGCAGCGCATTATGGCCACTTGCTGCCTAAAATAGTATTATGCCTGTGGCTTAATGATAGAAATAGAAGGAAACGAGTCATAACAGCGATTACGCGTATGCACTTTAACCATGCCTTATTTCCAACCACCTGTTCTGAATAGGATTGAAGGGATCTCTATTATGCAATTTATGTAATGATGAAGGAGTTCTGAACCATCTGCTATTTTCGTGTATCAGACACACAACACAACAAAAATCTTTCATCAGAGCATTGGTTAACGCAGAGGTTCCCCTACCAGCGTGCTGCTGTCACCGAAAAGAGTGAACTAGTATTAAATGCGATGTTCAATCACTTAAATACGTGTGATTCAACTATATACATATACTATGGTTCTTTTTAATGTGGTGCAATTGCTTAATGAGTAAACCCCACACAAAAAATTGTGGACTTACTGTTGCAACCATGAATAAAAATAGATTATACGACTGCTTAGGGTTTTGTGGTGAAGTACGAGTAAAATAATGAAAAATACGTGTAGTAAATGTCCACGTAGAATTTATTCATGTACAAAAGCACGTTATGTGTAGACTGTTTTCGTTAGACTATCCGCGAAGCGTGGATATTTCTTTTTCTTGAAAATATAAATATTCAGTATTAACCGCCATCAAGCACATTGCCACAAAATGGTAACTGTGTCTTGCAGATCCATGTTTAAAAAAAGCTTTCGCTGCTTCAGAACGTCACAGAATTTTAATTTTTGATAAATAATGGCAATTTCTTTCTTTAAAAGTAATTTTCGTGAGTAAAACCTTAGCTAGTTAGTTACGCCCAATAAAAAGTACAAGTTTTTTGAAGTCATTTTTTGATCCTTGTGAATACAATCGTAAAAATTATTTAATGGCAGGGCAGAACAACTCTTTGCGAAGAAGATAAGCCTAAAACTGTTCTGCAGGACCATCCTCTGAGTAGACCTAGCCAATCATCGAGAGCACAGTCTTTCAAAAAATTGATATATCTCGAAAAACATTTGAACTTTTAATTTTTCAAACAGATACTTTTTTGACTTACCCGCGGGCTACACGCACAGTAAATAGTAAGTATGGGAACGTGAATGCTATGAGATTTTAACTGTTTTTTGGATATATCTCGAAACGTAACAAATCAATTACTACTTCTAAAAAGTAATCGACAAATCTTTTTAAGCCCTACAACTTTCTGATTTGACATTTTTATTTCAACCAGAGCCATAATGTTTTACTTATGAAAGAGCAGCTATTTTTTACAACTCTGTGGATTTTTTGCCTATTTTCGCCATCTTGGTTCGAGTTTCATGAAAAAGAAACTCTGTTTAAAATATAATTTCCTATATTCTCATAGTTTATGTTTACACGTAATAAGCTATCAAATTTAACATTCGGCCATCACAGAATGCTGGGGCAATACTGCGGGCGACGCTATGAATTGCTGTCACTCGGTCCAATATGTGACTCTGCTAACGGACAAAACGCATCTGACACACCCGGTCTGCAAGTGTTCTGATGTTCCGCACAGACTGATGGTAAATGCACAACCTTTGAATGAAGTAGTGGACATGGGAAGAGGGTGGCTGGCCAGACAGCAAGACCCAACACACTTGTAAAAACAGATTGCGTTGTTCAAATCCTGTGGCCTCCGATTACATTGGTTTACGTCAGAAACTATTTCAAATCTAAGATCAATGTGCATCACACCAGAATTTATGGAGCCATCATGAAAGACGCTAATTCAAAGCAGTCGTCTTCCCAAGAATTTTGACAAACTAGCGACATCAGTGGAATATCCTCCGGGACTTAATACATGAAACTCGAGGACAGTTTTGGTATTCGCTCGCTCTGTGCTGCACAAGATTCTCAACAACTATAATTTAATAGGGTAAATTTATACCCATCCAATCGCGATCAGAAGGCCATCTCCCAGAACACTGAGCGTATACGCAGTAAGGTAATAAGCATAGCCTTGTTCAAATAACTTAGGGGATGCAGCCGGGCGATGTCATCGACAACCGCCTATATTTCGACAAAACACCACCCTGTCATTTTCAGTGCAAACGTGCAGCAGGAGAGCGCTGTGCAGGGAAATTTGAAACCTCGTTTTCCGGAAAGATGTTATACACACACACACACACACACACACACACACACACACACTATGAACACTAACGCCTCCTCACCGACCAAAGAAGACCGACGGCAGAAGTTATCGGCAGTGAAGATTACTAAACAGCGGGTGAAGTAGCGTTACCTCAGCCCCTCTGTTATCTGAAAAGGGAGAGAGCAGGACTCTTCGCAGAATTTAGGCAGAAACCTCCATCTCCATCTACAAGGTTACTTTCCTATTTAATTTCAAATGCTTCCTTAATCACACTATCCCAATAGCAGGAAGTGCACACCAGAATCACCATGCTGTTAAATTCCATTGGGTGACCCGTGCCAAGACAATATTCAGCAATAGTTAATTTTCTCTGCTATTGTAAGCGTGTGTAACGTTTACGTTCAGTACACCGGTCCCCCACGGTCCTGATAGTCTCATCAATATATGGCATGCCACAACTGCAAGGAATACGACAGACAAATTGCGAGACAGACCACTCGTGCGTTGCGCTATCGAACAACCGTGCAAACGGCAAGTGATGACAATAGCTAGCTGGCAACAAGGTCGACGGCCTTTCTACCTTACGCAGGAAGAATTTCCAATACGACTGATCGTACTTTGCGGAAATGTGATGTGAAATGTGTTTCCTGACCTCCGTCTAAGATTAGGGTCCTTTTAGTTTCTGTTAAAGATGATCTGGTTTGCGTAAGGGGGGTGTCTGTCGCATTTGTTGCAGTTGCGGCATGTCGTATATTAGTCAGACTATCAGGACCGTGGAGAACCGGTGTACTGAGCATAAGCGTCACACACGCTTACCACAGCCGAGCAAATCGGTTACTGTGGAACATTGTCTTTTCACTAGTCACACAATAGAACAAAACAACACGGAGAATTTGGCATGCGCTTCCAGCTATTGGGATAATATTATTAAGGAAACTGTTGAGATTAAATTAGCAAGTAACCTTGTAAATAGAGATGTGGACTTTTGCTTAAATTCTGCGTGGAATTCTGTTCTCTCCCTTGTCAAAAACAGAGGAAACAGAGTTAATCATACCTCACTCGTTGTTCAGTAATCTTCGCTATCGATAACATCTGGCGTCGTTCATCTCTGGCTGGTGACGTGGTGCTAGTGTTTACAGTATTTGTGTGTGTGTGTGTGATTTATCTTTCCGGAAAACGAAGTTTTAAATTACCTTGCACAGCACTTTCCTGCTGCAGTTTTGTCTTGAAACTGACATGGTGGTCTCTTGTCGAAAGTCGGCGGCTCTCGGCGACGCCACCCGGCTGTGTTCCCGTAAGTCATTTGAACAATGTATACGTCGGGAGAAACTCAGGTCTCAAGCGTAGCCTTACTTACCAAAACCTGTGTGAGCTACGAAGAAACAGCACAACGTAATCTTCGTTCGTTTGATACAGCCACGTCTAAACCTGTATTATGACAGCTCAAAATGTAGCTTTTATAGCCTTGATCAAAGACACTTCAAATGGAAGGTGACAGGGTTATACATCGGAAACGTCACATGAGCCAACAATAAAACTTGTTGTGCCGGGCGGCTGAGCTGCAACCAGCCAACATCCATCGTGATCTGCCGAGAAGGCGACTCTGCCTTTGTAACTTTTCTTCAACTTGTAATGTCAGAGACGTCACTATCCCTAATATTCATATAAGCACTTCTCACAACGGTAACGCTCGCTTATACTCACTGTGAGTCATTCTTGCTACTATTTTACGATCAATTCGTCTCACATAGACCGTATACTCAACGAAGGATTATTTCCTGCCTCCCACTCTATCGGGACAGGAGCATCCTACTGTTTCCAAAGGATGTCATGCCCTCTAGCTGCTTCTTACTTTTTAGTTCCTACAGAAGTATTCCTAAGCCGAAGTTCCAGATTACTTGAGATTCCTTCCTTTCGCGTCTCTGTGGGTCATAGGTTACATGTAGTCCAGTGAACCTGCACTTCCTCGTGTGAGACAAGGGTCAGATACGGCTGTCCCTCACGTCAGCGAATTCTAATGCGTCCATCAATTAAAAATCACGTAACTCTCGAACCAGATGGTGTATTAAGATGCAGGCTGATTCTGTTGTTCAACTCGAGTTTTTGAGTTTTTACATTAGGGAATAAATTCAGATGCATCGTCCATTACAAGTATGTTCTAGGCAGGGTCTTAAGGGATGCTAAAGACTTACCGTGACTTAATAGCTATGTTAGAAAACTTCTACATAAAGATGGAGAGCTTCATCACTGATTTAAGAGAAGTCAGAACGTAGCTGACAAAAAAAGCTAAACGAAGTGAAATTGAGCAATGAGAGAAGCGTTCAGTGACTTTGATAGTAAAATTTCATCAATCGATCCAGTTAAAAAGACTAAGTGGTTTTGGTCTTATGTAAAATTAGTAAGCAGTTAGAAATCAACTATTCAGTCACTCAGTAACTGTACTGGCACCGAAACGGAAGATAACAGAGAGAAGATCGAAATACTGATCACGGTCTTCAAACATTGTTTCACAATTATAGGCCTACATCGCTGACGTCAGTATGTTGTAGAATTGTGGAACACGTTTTATGCTCACAAATTATGACGTTTTTGAATAACGAAAATCTATTCTATAAAAATCAACACGGATTCCGCAAACAGACATCTTGCGAAACTAAGCTCGCACTGTTGCCCCATGAGACCCATTGCGCTGTACACAACGGCGCTTAGTTTGATGCCGTGTTCCTTGTCTTCAGGAAGGCATTATCCACCGCCCCGCATTGCCGATTAGTGAAAATAATACGACTTACTGAGTATCGGACCTAATTTGCAACTGGATTCAAGACTTCCTTCCAGATACAACTCAGTACGTCACTCTTAACGGAACAAAATCAGCAGACGGAAAGGTAATTTCCGGAGTTCTCCAAGGAAGTGTAATATTACCATCAGTATTCACAATGTACAGTAAGTGATCTAGCAGAACGCGTCGGAAGCTCTTTAAGACTATTCGCAAATGATGCGATTGTCTATAAGAAAGTATCGAAGCCTAAAGACAGAAACGATTCGGAGAATGACCTACAGAAGATTGATGAATGTTGCAGACTCTGGACTGTTGATTCTGAACAAGAATAAATGTAACACATTGGGCATATATAGAAAAAGAAATCCACTAGTGTACAACTACACGACTGGTAAAAACAGCTTAAATAGTGTCTACCGTAAAATATATAGGATTAACTATCTGGAGCGACCATAAGTGGAATAACCACATAAAACAAATAGCAGGTAAAGTTGATTCATTGGAAGATTCTTAAGGAAAGATGTGGCTTACACGGCGCTTGCTTGTTCGACCGGTTCTTGAGTATTGTTCATCAATCTGGGGCTCTTACCGTGTAGGACTGATAGAAGAGATAGAGAAGATCTAACAAAGAGAGACGCGTTTCGTCACGCGGTCGTTTGGTCCGCACGAGAGCATCACAGGGGTACTCAAGAAACTCCAGTGGCAACGCTACAAGAGAGCCGTTGTGCATCACGGATAGGTTTACTATTAAAATTTCAAGGGACTATTTTAGGTGAAGGTTCGGACAACATATTACTTCCTGACAACATATCACTTGCTGACAACATGTTACTTAACTCCCACATATATTTCGTGAAATGACTACAACGAGAAAATTCTCGAGCTAACACAGAGGCTTACCGACAATCAGTTTTCCCACGTGCCATGCGCGAGTGAAGTAGAGAAGAGGAATCAATTAGTAGTTCCGAAAGTTTTCTCCGCCACACACCGTTAGATATCTTGCGGAGTAGTGATGTAGACGTAGATGTAGGATGGAACGTCATATATAGATCTTCATGGATATTGTAACTGAAAAACTTCTTGTGACTGCTAATGATATGCGATAATTGAATGTGGCAGCAATAATGAAGCTTCTAATATCAGCTGACTGTGGTACAATCAGATTTTCGACCAATATCTGCAACCTTATAGGCACCAAATACTGAAAGATCCTCTGTTCCGTTTCTCCTTCTTTTTTCTCTTATGTGCCTTTCTTTATTTCTCTACCCTGAGTAGGTTGCATGTACTAGTCAGCATTAATTGAATCAAAACATCCTTCCTTAGTAAGGGTAATATTATCATTATAGAATCGATGCTACTTACTGTCTAACGTCACTAAAAGGGTGATTAATATTACAAGGCAACAACTGTTAGAAAATGAGTACCATACTACCCACTGTTTAGCGTTACTAAAATGGTGACTAATATTATAATGCAATAGCTGTAAGAAAATAAGTAGAATAACACATTTAACTCTGGTGGATGCTTCACTAGAAGAGTGTAAGGAACACTAACAAGTATAGTGTACCACTGTTTTACATCTGCGAGAATCTAGGCGCTAGCTGGATAGGCCTGTACGGCCCACAGCTCGTGGAATACGCACTCGCAATTTGCATGCTGTCCCTATCGTAGTAATAGATCACAATCACAGGCAAACTGAAACAGTTCAAAAAGACTTCCCAGGGAAAAACATTCTGTCGCTAGTTGTTAATAGCAAACGAAAGTCTCGCCTGGTGCACACCAACGATGCATACTAGTGACGTTACTGTTCACGAAATGTACACAAACTACGTGGCAGGCAAAGTCTCTTAACTCTACCTGGCTGATGGCAGATGAGGCATTCGTATATAGGGAGGTCACTTCGTTATAAAATTGTGGAACGCAAGTCGATTTGTAAATGATGAGCGTTCGATGCAGAGATTACATCGGTCACTCGTCATTAAAAATTAATAAAGAGTGCATAAACTGAAGAAAAGACTCTTTGACAACATCATCGGCGATCACTCACTGGAATCAGCCGCAACCGTCACGTATCTGAAATTAATCGTCTGGAGCGATTTAAGATAGACTGAACTCTAAAAATCCAGTCATGGATGAAGCAGATGCCGTACTTAGATTTATCGCAAGAATTCTAAGAAAGCTTGATTAATCACGAAATTGTCGCTTGAAAAACTCTCATTCGACCAATTAGTAAACGTTGTTCATTAGTCGGAGGACTGTACGAAATTGGATGCACAGCGTTTCAAAATTCCGGGATGTCACATTCCAGTGCGAGTCAAAAGACCTTTTACTTCTTCCAGCTTACAAATGGTTCAAATGGCTCTGAGCACTATGGGACTTAACTTCTACTAAGATCATCAGTCCCCTAGAACTTAGAAGTACTTAAACCTAACTAACCTAAGGACATCACACACATCCATGCCCGAGGCAGTATTCGAACCTGCGACCGTAGCGGTCGCGCTGTTCCAGAACTGCTCGGCCACTCCGGCCGGCCCCAACTTACATCTCGCGTAATCATCACGAGGGCAGATGTAGTTGTAACGAGCCAGAGCCATACGCCGAACACGATGATCTTCCTTCTCGGTAGTGCCACGTGGGATTCCGGACCCCGATCTTCTTGCGACGTACATTTTCGTGAACAACGTTGCTAGCAATCATGTACAGTGACTACATTCCTGACAAATCTTTCTGCAGTATCGCAGAAGAACATCCAGCTTCCCGTAGGCCTAATACATGACCCAGTTCAAACTGAGTGACGTCGCCTTACACGCATTTTCGACTAACATCAAGTCACCACGTCCACTCTCAAAGGTAAGAAACGCTCACTACCGTTACAGCGTGTATTTCAAGCAAATCTGATTTGCATCCTCACAATGTCGCTACTAGTGCCACTCTTATTTTTTTCCTGAGTTTATTTGGCTGTAAGTAGTATATCTATGGCGACTCCAGCACATTGTTCAAGCATTCGCCGCTAGTCGATGTTGCAGTCACCGAAAAATCAAGGTAGAGCTGGCGGCAACTTTGAAAAGATGTAAGAAGCTGCTGGTGGTACGTTTAAAAATGCAAGACAGTGTTGGTGTGAAATTTAAGAAGGAAAGAGAGAAAGGAAATTTAAAAAAAGGAAGATGACTGAAGGAGTCGAATCTTCTTACTAATGCCACATCGTGGAACTAGCCCAGTTGTGCTTTATTCTCCCTCTTTCTTCCCCTCCTCCTTCATCCCATCCCCCTAACCCGTCTTCTCTCCTGTCAATAACAGCGTAGTATTCTAGCAGGTATTATAACGAGATAGCCAATCACAATGAAGATCTCTGATTACAAAAGCTTCGCCTGAATTGCGCACAAACGGCACGATGTTCAAAGATATTTGGCATGTTACTTAAGCTAGTTCGAATTGCGTAAAAATGGCGTCTTTTTCAAAAGGATTCGCGGCGGAATTGTGTAAAATGATACCGTGCTCAAATACAAGTACTTATATAGAATATTTCCATAACGAAGAAATACACAAACTTCACTTCATTTGTTTCACTTTCTTGAATTCATTAAATTAAATAAAACATCGGAATATGGGTCCTCGTCATATATAAAATTGTCCTCTTCAGACACTGCAACAGTGCAGAATGCCAAGTCCTTCCTGCTCTTCAGCAGTGGGTACCAAGGGTGTCCACGCTTCCCCTGGTTTGCTGAGATAGCTTAGAGCAGATTTGTCCGGAGTACTGCTCTGTATGCGCAGCTTGTGTTCATATTTCTAAAAATGTTATCTGGTCAACCCCTAGCGGTTAAAAAATTGCTGCGTAACAATAATGATGAAAGAAAGAAGGAACGAACTGAAGAAAAGATGAAGATGGTCACAACGCCATATTACGGAACAGTGTCAAAAAAACAAAGAACATTTTAACCCTCACAGAGTCAAAGTAAAATTATTTAGTGAAGTATAGTGTGAAATGTAATACAATAACAAGATGAACACATCTGAAAGGTTGGAAGTATATACACTAAAGAGCCAAAGACTGGTACACCTGCCTAATATACTAAAGGGCCCCTGCCAGTACGCAGAAGTGCCGCAACACGACGTGGCATGGACTCCTCCAATGTCTGAAGTAGCGCTGGAGGGAACTGACACCATGAATCCTGCAGGGCTGTCAATAAATCCGTAAGGGTACAAGGGGGTGGAGATCTCTTCTGAACAGCACCTCGAAGGCATTCCAGATATGCTCAATAATGTTCATGTCTGAGGAGTTTGGTGGCCATCCGAAGTGATTAAATTCAGAAGAGTGTTCCTGGAGCTACTATATAGCAATTCTGGACGTGTGAGATGTCACATTGTCCTGCTAGAGTTGCCCAAGTCCGTCGGAATTCACAATGAATGGATGCAGGTGATCAGACAGGATGCTTATGTACGTGTCACCTGTCAGAGTCGTATCTGGGCTTATCAGGGGTCCGATATCACTCCACACGCAAACACCACTGCAGCACTGCAGAGCCTCCACCACCTTGAACAGCTCCTGCTGACATGCATGGTCCATGGATTCATGAGGTTGTCTCAAAACCCGTACACGTTCACCTGCTTGATACAATTTGAAACGAGACTCGTCCGACCAGTCAACATGTTTCCGGTCATCAACAGTTCAATGCCGGTGTTGACCGGTCCAGGCGAGGCATAAAGCCTTGTGTCGTGCAGTCATCAAGGGTACACGAGAGGGCCTTCGAGTCCGAAAGGCCATATCGATGATGTTTTGTTGAATGGTTCGCACTCTGACACCTGGTGATGGCTCAGCACTGAAATTTGCAGCAATTTGCGGAAGGGTTGCACTTCTGCCGTGTTGTACAGTTCTCTTCAGTAGTCGTTGGTCTTGTTTTTGCAGGATCTTTTTCCGGTCGCAGTGATGTCGGAGATTTGATGTTTTACCAGATTCGTAATTTTCGCGGTACACTCTTGAAATGGTTGTACGGAAAAGTCCCATCTTCATCACTACCTCGCTGATGTTGTGTCCCATCGCTCGTGCGCCTACTATGACACCACGTTCAAACTCACTTAAATCTTGATTACCTGCTATTGTAGCAGCAGTAACCGATGTAACAACTGCGTCAAACACTTGTTGTTTTATGTAGGTGTTTCCGACTGCAGCTTCATGTTCTGCCTGTTTACATCTGAGTATGTTTCCCTATACCAGTTTCTTTGGCGCTTCAGTGTAAAATACAGCGCACGTCCTGTGATGCGAAATACATTGAACAGGCACGAAGAACTTTTTCGGTCCGATACAAAGAACACGTCAGACTGACAAATTACGGTAAGTAAGCAGTATTAAATCATGTTCATGAAACAGACCAGCCGCGCGGGGTAGCCGTGCGGTCTAGGGCGCCTTGTCACGATCCTGGTGGCTCCCCCCGTCGGAGGTTCGAGTCGTTCCTCGGGCGTGGGTGTGTGCGTTGTCCTTAGCGTAAGTTAGTTTAAGTTAGATGAAGTAGTGCGTAAGCTTAGGGACCGATGACCTTAGCAGTTTGGTCCCATAAGACCTTACCAAAAATTTCAAAAAGAAAAAAACAGGCCAGTTCCTAGTGCTGAGAAGTCTAAATACAAAGTTTCAGATGGCAATTATAAGAACAATCACAGTGTCAACAAATGAACTGCAAGTACCCACTATTGCTTCAGTTTTACACTATGCGCAACAGATTTATTTGCAGGACCTTCGCATAAATGCGCTAACTTCAAAGCTATGGCAGTTCTGCTTGACCCAATAATTTACATTCATACGTTTAGTAAAATTATCAAATAAAATTTGTTTTTTTACTGATGATAAAACAAAATAATGAAAGGTTCGTCTATTCTTACAGAAAGAATGTTCCGACTCAAATTTGAATTTTTTAGAACAAATTGGTTTATTCATTAAGCATTTCAGATTATTATAAGAACAAAAAAACTCACTTCTTTAAACAAATATTAATGCGGCTGATCTTTACACAGCATGAAATTTGCATCAGATTCCACGATGTAATTTACACGGATCTGAGATATCCTATTAAAAATGTAAAATTTAACGCATCTGATTTTGTATCTTTATTTATAGTTCACGCATCTGACTTTTTAGTAAAACTATGGTCTCCTACGGACTGCTATCTCTTATTACCACAAGTGCCCACTTTTGGATCGGAAGAAAAGGATATTCCACAACTGTAGTCATTAATCAACATGCACCCTCAATTACTGCACCAACATATGCACAGGAGAAACGTAAGAATCGAGCCGTTAGCAGTTCCGATATTCACCATACAGTAACTATCTCTACTCTACCGAAAACCAAAATTATTACATATAACTTCCGCACCTACTTGATCATTCACTTTAACAGCCACTATTGTACTGCTACCTGCTCCCGACACAAATTCACCCATTGAAATATTAAAACCCTTCCAAAATTACACATACAAAATACACACACTCGAGATGAACCACTTACTTTGTTGCAGCCAAAATTCATGGCTACGTTTTCAGTTTAATAATCTCTTTCCCCGCTTTGCAATTTCAATTATTCAAAAAATCTCCCCACATGACTCTACATTCCAATAAACGTGAATAAGCAAGCATTAACGTCAATCGGTTTGCTAAAATTCGACACACGCCTTCACACGAGATACTACGTGTCCTTAAGAAAGGATTCACGTTACTAAATCTTTCAAGACTGCAGACACGTAAGAAAATTGGAAATTTATAACAGTACTAAATTTCATGTAATCATGTAGTAGCACACTTCCTACTTACATGCTATAGGTCCCTAGCACTCGAGCATCCACTAGTTATTAAATTCTTGATCAGCCCCGCGTGGGTGAGTGCCAGCTGTAAAACTAAATAAACTGCCACACACACTTAAATATTTCATTTTTCCTAATGAACTTTCTTGCTCAAACAAATTAGATTAAATTATTCACCGCGAAATCGTTATAAAACAGCAAAGTTGCAAATTACTATCACAAAGGAAAGCAACATTTTTACTACATCACCTACTACTGCACATAACCTACCTAAGTAAATTTCGTTCCCCCAATATATTAATATTACTTTACGTCTAGCTGCAAAAAAGGTTGTTCACCTAATGTGAAACCATTAATCATAAATATAGCACATTTCCCACACCTAAATCGAACATGGCTCGACCCATCTCAGAAAAGCGTCCTCTCTCGTCCAAGTCTTCAGCAGCAGTCCTCCACTCGGAGCCACGCTTCCGTTCTGCTCGCCTGACCGCTCATGGTGGGGGCGGCTCCCAACCAGTCATCAGCTCAGAATTTCCCCAGTTTAAATTTGCCGGTCAAACCTCCCTTCTACACAATGAGAAAGATCCCGCGCTTTTCCTCCCAAAGACTGACACGTAAGTTTTGCAGACTATCCAACCTTCCTAAACCTCGCTACAGTCAAAGGCTGGAGTTTCAGAGCTTCTGTAATCGCCGCCTATCGACTAGTTGTTCCCTATCGTACACCCACAGTCGCTAAATATCGTTCGATCCTTATTCTCTCCCCAAACATTCTTCCTGCAATTATTTTCATCCATTGATTTCTTTCTCCCTCCTGCTGTGAACTCAATAGGGTAAGGAAATATAGGAAACAGTGAGCAGTCTTAACTTAGTCAATCAATAAAAACATTTCGATTCCTCTGGTCATTCTTTTATAACTTGGTGCTGGTTTGAGCAGCCTTAACTTATTCAATCAATAAAAACATTTCGATTCCTCTGGTCATTCTTTTATAGCTTGGTGCTGGTTTGCAGACACCGACAGTAAGTCTGTGCTAAGTAAATTAAATGATATTATTACGATCAGAAAATGATATTGTTACGACCAAACTTGTGTTCTCAGAAGAACATGACTATCAATTGCATTAAAGATTGTTACATTATGAGAAATATAAGTGAGAGTTGCCATTGCCAAAGACAATGGCCCCCTCTCAGAACAAAAATAGACATGTAAATCAACATCCACTAAATCTGCCACTAAAGATGTCTTACAAAGAATAAAGGGGAAACACATATGGCACAAAAATAGCGTTTCATTCAGTTGGATTTAGACGGTCCCAGAGTAAAAATTACCAACACACCGTAAGGTTGTTCGCAACTGAGGATGAAAGGAATACAAAATTTGAAGATGTTATCGCGATGAAACTTGGACCATACACAGAAAGAATTTCTGAAGAACAGTACACAAGATAACTGATAGATGTACGCAGTTAAACGAACGGAAATGACCCTTTTATTCAAAGACAATTGTTATACTGAAGTCACTGCGAATTATGATGGTCCCCTGGACATTACAAAGAGCATGGCGTGGTTCTTAATGTGGTGCGTGATCACCAGGGGCGGCAGTGGCTGGTCTGCAACGTGCTCCCATGCTGGCTACAAGGTTGGTAAAGAGTTCCATTCGTCCACTAGGACGGTTGGAAACTACTGGATGGTCGTTGGTGCATGTGGACGTTCTGCAATACGTCTCCCCAACGCATGCCACACATGTTCGATGTGGGCTGCAAGTCGGGGGAAGATCTGGTGCGTCCATTTGGAGAAAATCCTCTCTTTCCAAGAGCTCCTCCACCTACGCTGTTCGATGCGGTGGAGCACTGTCATCTATAAAGACAAAGTCATGGCCGAAAGCACCCATCAAAAGATGCAAATACGGAAGGAGTACAGTGGCACAATAGCGTTGAGCGGTGAGTGTACGATGTTCGAAGATCTGAATGCCTGTACTCCTATGCAACATTGCGCCTCGCCATACCATATCGCCGGGACCACCAAAACGATCATGTTTGATAACGTTCCTGCGGTGTATTACGTGATCCCATCTTGCGCCATATGAGGGTGCATCCAGAATCACTACTCAGTCTGAATCTGCTCTTATTCGTGAAGAGTATGCGACCGCACTCCTCTTTGGTCCAGTCCTTATGCTCTTGTCATCTTAGCAAATGGTGCCGCCGATATACGTGTGTCAACAGAACACATGGCTGTTGCACAATGTAGCTGTCTTCTGTTGCTGTAGTTGTCCATAGTCGATCGCCTCGTCTTCTTCAGGCAGCAGTGTCTGTCGATCGGAAGCTCGCCCCCTCCCCCCTTCCCCCCGCCCATGCACGTGAAACGTTGCTGTGAGCAATGCAAAGCTCTTCACACTTCATGTCCATTATAATTATCCGGGTTTTTATGCCGTGGTCGGTTGATGAATTCTGTGTCAATTCCCAACGTTTCGTCCCCGTCTGCGGAGGGCATCTTCAAGGGGGTCTGTAGCTCGATGGAAGGTCCAACACACCCACTGGTTCGCTACTGACTGCCGCTAAATTCCGTGTCCGCGCGCTACCGCGCCGAGGCGTGACGTCACGTGTTTTGAAAATGTCAGTGCAATTTGCTGCTGTCCGCTGCCGTCGATCGCCGTTGCCATCACCCAGTAGTGGACGTGTGGTACACATCTTCTTCAACACCGGCATCCATATACCGTTTAATTTCACGCCCTCGTCCTTTCGATTGAAATTATTAGGGTGTTTGGCGATTTCGATTGCCTCCCTGTGAGCCTTTCGTAATATCCGCTTGTGGCCGCTAGTACTTGCGCCTCCTCGAAACTAATATGGTGGTTACCTGGCTGGAAAGCATGCTCCGCAACAGCTGATCGTTCCGTTTCTCCTCTTCTACAACTGTCCTTGTGCTCTTCCAAACGTTTTGAAACAGTTCTTTTAGTGGTACCCACAGAATTCATCAACCGACCATGGCATAACACCCCGGATAATTATAATGGACATGACATTTCCGGCTATGAAAGTCTACATTTTAGTATCTTCACATTTCGTCCTTCTTCCAGTTTCCCGATGGTTCTTCTTGGTGTGAAGTCATCCGGCCAAGTAGTAATGCAGAATACACCGAAGGGCGCCGAAACTGCTCAGTGATGGACACACACTGCGTTTTCTTATTCGTTCATCTACCTCGTGTTGCAGGAACATTCCATTTGACACTATTGTTAAACTGATGTCACGCTACGTGATTTCAAACTTCTTGAGCACGAGTGGGAGATCTCTGGCAATGACTCCCGCACTTTCACTCATTTTCATTGAGTTGTTCCGTTATCTATCTCATCCTTAATTTTTGCAGAGCAATGTATGCTGTGGTCCATACAAATATTGGCTAGAGGTTGACCAAACAATATCATAGGAAAGATAAACACAAGCTGCGCCCGCAGAGTGGTACCGCACCCATGGTAGCGTAGCACTGTACTATCTCTGACACCAGGAGAAGCGTCGCTTGGGCACACTTGGTATCAACAGCTCATGCAGAGGACACTGTCTGCTGTACAGTTGCTGTATGTGAAGTGGACGATTTTATGTAAGGCGAGGACCCATTTTTATATTATTTTATTTTATTTTATGTTATTTTATTTTATTATATAAGCTGAGCATCAGCAGCCTGAAGACGAGAGCATTGTCTGTTGAAACACGTAGTTGAATTGTGTCAAGTACTATTAAAGTAATTGAATACAGATAATTATTACTGATAAAACACTCCATTACCATACTAGTTCTACAGTTTTGGCACGTTGCTTGCGAGACAGATACATAGTCTGTTTCAACAGACAATGCTGATATCGCCAGGCTTCTGACACTCAGTTTGTCATGCTCATAAAATTGCCCACCTTGGGTCTATTGTGGTAAAGGTGTAAACAGCGCGGCTGCGTTTTCATTACCGATTTACTCCAGAGTACCAGGATATCGGCCTCTAAGCAAGATGTCTTTATCTTAGTTTGAAACACTCCATTGATGAGACCAAAAAAGGAGCATTAATTAAGAAGGTGCAATAAATAAACTACAGATAATTTAAGAATAATTAACATAAGAAAACGAACGACAGCTTTTAAAGAGATAAGATATATGAAATTATTACTTTCAGAAAATGGTGTAATGTGCGGCATTTGGTATCGCGCTAGGTTCGCGTACTTTGTCCGGACTGTTGATCAACATAAACGTAGTAAATTAGCTAGCGAAAGCTGAAGGCTGCCCCTAATTTATCTGTAGATCGTGAATCTCCGAATACTAACAACATGGAGCGTACTTAAGTGAAAAAATATCTATTCTAAATAAGTGTTAAGTCTGCCTTCTTATCTGACGTAGGGGGTTTCAAATGGTAAGTGAAGAAAACGAAAGGGTAACTGAGGTTTCAGTTGGTAGCTACAGTATCCGTGTCTTCGCTCGACTGCTTACTTTCTTTTGATGACCTCTAAGCTGTTAGCCGAATAAAGCAGATCCGTTTTGTAGGTGATCCACAATTTTCGCTCTTTTGAATGCGTTAAACAGTCGCTATTATATTCATCTTTGGAAGACTACTTTAGAAAGTGCCACTAATTAAGCTAATTACAAAATTCGTACATTTAGCACATTTATATTTGTATATAAGTCGACTATCGGTTTTTCCTTTGTGTGAGTTTACGTGTGTCCGATAGCTTTGTTTTCATATTCTTGAACCTAATATTTCACATACAAACTTAATTTGTTGTTGGAGTCATTTCTCAATTCTCTTTCGTTAACTGTGTAGAGACTTATATATATCGTGACATACTGTGGACTTTTGAACACATGCGAGTTCGAAGTTATATTTGTCCTTATTATAAGTTATGATAATAGTATTCTGACTCTGACCTAATTTGATCTGTATGATTAAAGGAATATATTTGAGAAATTTTACAAGCCTATGGATGTCATGCATAACATATTTCATAGCAAACATGTAAATGTATTATAATACAAGCATAATTATTGCATTTTCGTTAGTTTTTTCTCAAAGATAAAAGTAATGTTTTTCATATGAAACTATGAGTACGAATTTGGTATTACATGAGAATGTTTGTATACATAAGAGAAATGAAGGCAGCTTGAACACACAAAGGCAACTTTAATAAATGTACTGTACTGACTTTTGACTATTTTAGAAAATTCACTTTACAGCATGTGTGCATATAGAAAAGTTAATCCTGAATAGTGTCATTTATTTGCAGCATGCAATTACTGAGTGATGATTTTGTATAATTTATTTTAGATTTTTTGCTTTGTTTTCATATCTATGGTAGTAGGGACAACAAAAGAAAATGGTAAAGTTAATATTAAACTAGAAGATGATGTTCTAGAGCAGGCTGAGATCTTCTGTTATTTGGGGAGCACAATCACTAATGACAATAAATGTGTCACAGATATAAAGAGAAGAATAGCCTTGGTGAAGCAAGCTTTCAAAAATAAAAGGAATTTACTAACAGACAGTCATATAAGCCTAGAAAGTTGGAAAAAGTTTGCCAAAACTTTTGTCTGGAGTGTCTTAACATATGGATGTGAAGCATGGACTCTGGGAAAGGCAGAGAAAAAGAGACTGGAAGCAATGGAAATGTGGATATGGAGAAGAATGACGAAAACAAACTGGGTAGATAGAAAAAGTAATCAACAGGTCTTAAGAGAAGTGAATGAGAACACAGCGCTGCTACATTATATAGGTAGAAGAAAATATAAAATGATAGGGCACATAATGAGACGCAACCAGTTCCTAAAGAATCTATTTGAACGAAAAGTTTTAGTGAAAAAACCAAGAAGCAGGCCAAGAGCAACATATTTTAATAACATCAAAGAAGATATTGGGATAAAATTGCATGAAGAATTGAAGAGGATGACAATGGAGAGAGGGATGTGGCTAAATCGACAAGGCATAGCCTTTAGTTTATGATGATATTTGTATCTAAGTATAGTAATCTTTCCTAATATTTTGAGGACAATTCAAGAGTATTCATGAATATCTTGAAGTTATATAGCTAACTGTTCTGCAATTTTTTTAGAACAGTTTTGATTTTGTGTTTTTTGAATATTTTTATGCCAAGAAACATTTCAAAAATGAGATTTTCTGCTACGAGGAGATGCAAGATATGTAGTGCAAGCTTCACAACAGTAACGTATCAGATTTCTCCCATTTTCAGCCTTATTCTGATTTTCGATTTTTTAATATTTTGTCAAACTTATTTATGCGGATTTTGAAAAATTTGTTTAAATTGGGTGTAAAGTAGGAATAGTTTTATATTTTGAAATAAATTTAGAAAAATTAGAAGTGGTCCAGGAGCATCATATTATATTTGTTGATATACTATATGTGGGCAAATGATTTTCTCTGCCTCGTGATGACTGGGTATTGTGTGATGTCCTTAGGTTAGTTAGGTTTAAGTAGTTCTAAGTTCTAGGGGACTGATGACCGTAAATGTTAAGTCCCATAGTGCTCAGAGCCATTTTAACCATCAATTTTGTGAGCAAATGAGAGACAGTGTCTACAAGCAAGAGAGAAGACCCACCAGTGGTAGATTACTAGTTTAGCTGTTTACTTATACATCTTGTCACATTGCCTACTTATTAAGGGTAATTAACACAAATGGTATGACATAGGATGACTACCTAAATCGAATAGAATGGAAGGTAAAAGGGAATTTTAGGATTTAATGAAAGGATTCTGTAAAATTGAGGTACTCCTGTGAAGGAAGCAGCATACAAGATGTCGTAGGATGAAGATTTAACTCCAGTGCAGAAAAAGTGAATGGAAAGTTTAAGATTTGTTGACACCATTCTACAAAACTGACTTTTCAAACGTAAGAAAGTCATCATCATTTCTGTATATTCAACTATGTTTTTCAAGATATCACATCAAATCGCAAAATATCTAAATGTATTCAGAAATTAAGTAATTTGAGTGGTCGTCATGTAATCTGTTAGCATATATTATTACATTGTTATTAAAATCTGCAGTATCTGGTTATGAAATAACAATTTTTTGTTATAATTATATTTTGATTTAGATATTACTGTTTTAAGCACGGCTCTGATTTTATAGCATAATTGTGAAATTCTGTGCATGATATTTTAAAATTGAACTAAATTTGTATACCTGCTTTTACATGTTCAAGAGGTAATCGATTCCATTTCTCAGTTCAAAGTATATTCAACAGAGAAAAAATTCACTCTCTTACAGCATTTGCAACAGGTATGGTTACCATGAAAAAATTAATTTCTTCAAATTAGAAAGATTATGGTTTTCAAATAAGGTGCACCATATTTGTAGTGTAGTTAAGTTATTGTTCTATGCTATTGCATTCAGTGCTTCTTTGACAACAGAAATTTAATCATAAAGATCGTCCACTTGAAAATGTGTGCCATTGGTAAGTATTTCAATAATATTAACACTTGATAAGTACATTAAATGGTCATCATATAGAGAAAGAGGCTTAAAACATTTTAAGCTGTTGTCATTAAATTTATACCTTGATTCTACATAATTTACAATATTTTTATACAAGGAACAGCAAACTACTTTTATTACTGAGGTAGTTTCAATAGGTAATCTCTTTATTAAATTTCTGGAAGTGAAGCCCAAAAATTCATCATCAATCATTTGTCTTAATTTGATAGTAACTCTGACCATTAGATCATAGCCTTCTTAACACAGCAGTGTTTCATTTTCAAGGCTCAGATAGCATCTTGTAGAACTTCTAGTGCTTTTTGGAAGAAAGTGGGGTAAAGTTATGTTTGCTCACTATTACAGAAGTTCCAGAGAACAAAAGAACACACATCTTTGCCTGAAAAATGAAATATTTCTTCAATATTTTGTGAGATTTCAATGCACACCAAACAGTGGGAAGTAGTGATAGCCATCACGTTTTTACATGTCTGAAAAATGAAATTATGGCATCTGAAATTAACATTCGCATAAGAAAGAAATTTTATGGCAGTATCGTGCTCCTTGAGACATGTTACTAAATTTGTGTAAATGGCCAATGCAGTTTCATCTGCATCTTCAAAAAGTCAAGCACTCATGTTTTTAAATATGTGTTTGGTCTACCTAAGATTTTACCAGCATTGGAAATATTTTTGTAGTACTATGAACAGAAGCAACTGTAGCAACATTAGAAATGTGTAACTTTGAAGGACCACTATCGTTTTTTGAACAGATGCTGGACATAAAATATTATGTGCAAATTGCTCTGTCCTTTATTCTTCCAAGTACAAAATTTTCTGCAGTTACTGAATCGCTATACAAGACACTACCAAGCTTTGCTTCACATTTCAAAGAATTATATGAAAGAGTGTGATTAATGCAATGATAGATTTTTGTTGCTTCGGCACCTGTAAGTTTTTCTTCTTGAGTTCTTATCTGATCAGTATTCAGAAATGCTTTTACAGATTTCATCATATTTGCATGTCATTTCTTTCTTCGTATGATCAATGCTACTTTTGTGCTTTTCTATGACATTTTTTCTACCATGAGATATACTGAAATCCTTTGAGCATAATGTGCAGTGTGCTCTATTTTTATTATCTGGGACTGGTATGGTAAATAAATTTTTTTTGATGAAACGTCTTGAAAATAGCACGTACATCACATTATCTTTTTTGTAGTAACAGAACTCGTTGATGCAGTATTCTTTGTGTAAAAATCTGTTTCATAATTACTTATTTTAATCCAGTGCTAAAAAGAAAAAAGTTAGTAATTACACACCACAAGCGTATAGCAAATGGGTGTAAATACGTATTACCCGTCTCTTTTACAGTTGCCCATTTAGCTGGGGGCACTGCGAATTGCTTATGTGCCCTGCTGCTGGTTGTTTCAAATGACGCAGGAGCAGTACAATCACTCTCAGTTGAAAGTATGTAAAGTTCGTAAATAGTGAGAGATTTGTATGCAGGAAATAAAGATGAACATAAAATTATATTCGTTTGTAATACAGCCTTCTACATAAAAAGTATAGGAATATAAGGCTCTTAGTTGGTCAAATAGTTGAGCGGAATGTTTATGAGCTAAAACACACTATGAACATTAATACTGCTGTCCAATCCAGAGCTTCCCAAGTGCATTTTTTGTCTTTCATAGATAGTGCTTATGCAGAAACAAGTTCCCTTACCCAATAACTTGCTTCAGACTGTGTCAGCATGATTCAGAACATTTCATGCGGGCTGTCCTCTTTTTTCTACTTGTGCCAACTTCAGCGATCTTATGGAGAATAACGACAGCCTAAACATAATCTCAGAGTCTTTGCTAGAAATAATCATTACGTTTGAAGACAACCATCACTATAACATTGTTACATTCAAGTGTAACATATACCTTCTAATCGGACGGCGGTGCACTCATTTGTAAGTTGGTAGTATCGTGACAAACATTTCTCCTCTCACGTCTGTCCTCCGCGTGGTGGGAATGTCACCTCACCCCTCTCCGTCCCTGAGCGGAGGGGACTTCTTTACGCGTAAGCACTATATCAGGGGTAGCCAAGATTTCGGCTCATGGCCCATGCACAGGCCAGAATGCCGAAGCGCTCAGCTTTGCTTCACATTTTCCCCAGTGCGATGCCGCGATCTCTGGGGGCGAGGAGGGGGAAGATGGGAAAACACTTAACGTGCTACCTTTAAATGGGAGTGCAGTAGTATTGCATATGACTTGGTTTTATGTTTCACATTTCTCAACAACAAAGATCACAAACAAAACAGGTTTTCAGTATTAATCAATTATTTTGGCGCACTGGAGACATAATATAATTTTTTATGGTACAAACTGTCGGCATACGGACAGATGCAGACCATTTCACAGAGTTTTGCACTCAAGTACCGACGTAATCGTGACTTATTTAGTTTCATAATCGAAAAAAGGTCTTTCACAAAAATAATATAAGCTTGTAGAATCGTTAAAAGCTAATCAAATTGGAATCACACACATACCGAATTAAGAATCAAGTATATTGGTCTTTTGAATCAATATAATGCATTGCTGAAATATAATTTAATCTATATTTATTTGTAAAACATCTAGTTTCACGTATTTCTCAAGCTTATGGTAAAATGAAAATGTATCTTTTTAACTTTTATTTAGATATAGAATTAGTGATGGGGTAAAAACGTACTGGTTAAAGCCAAAAACCAGTTTTTTAGGTTCGAGCATCCGGTTTTTCAGTTATTTTTTGCCTTACTTATAGCCAGTTATTTTATTTTTTTATTAATAGCCGATGGGAAAAAATAACAAAATCACCTTGACTTGGCTTTGCTTCAAAAAGTTTCAGTTTTTATGTAAAGTTCTCCTTCCTTGTGTTTGAAATGCAGTAATGTTTATTCTGTTGTCCTGAAATCCTGTTACTTTAGACATTGGACAAAGCAAACATTAGTAGCTTAATAACAACCCCAGACAGAAATGAGCCACAGTCACGCAGAACAAGAGCTGGTACCGCATTGATGAGCCAATAGACGGCACACTTGATACACTTATATATCCTATGAGTATGGTAACACTGGTAATATGGAAATATATTATCAAGTGCAGTGTGAGTAAAGTGTTTTCAGTTTGTTTTCTAAAAGAAATTAAAAAGGGAGAAAGTGCCCAAGGATGGTTTGCAGCACCTGCTTTGTTGAGGTAGGCGGAGCTCTTTGAGATTGTTACCTCGGTATCAGATTTGACCTCTGGTGGAAAAGTTCCTGTTCTGGACTAAACACGAATTATGCTGTCAGTTAATCTACAGCGAGTACATGAAGTCCGGGAACACTTCCAATTATTTATTGTACAAGAACCAAACATTGTACAGATATCATACATACGTCATTTTGAAGAGAACCCTTGAAGGTTTTTTTTTTTTTTCATGTATACCGCCACAGCGTAGTTTGGTAATTTGCCGATAGTCAGCGCTAGTCGCTAACATGGCGAGTTTAGGTGCGGAGCGAGCTGTTTCATGAAATGGCCTCCCCGATCACCAGATCTCAGTGTGAATTTTTTCTGTGGGGACACATTAAAGATCTGGTGTATGTACCGCCTCTACCACGTGATGTAGTAGAGCTCCGGGAGAGAATACGGGAAGCGACTGCCACAGTCGACGATGCCATGCTGGGACGGGTATGGCAAGCATTCGATTACCGTATTGCCGTCTGCCGGGTTACTCATGGTTCGCATATCCACACAATGTTTAGTTCTTGTGCAATAAATAATTGAAAGTGTTCACGGACTTTATGTACACCCTGTACTATTTCTTCGTTTACAATTCCTTTGTCATTAGTGTCTACCCATTTCAGAACTTTTTGCAGCACGATTTTCTGAAGTGATGGGTGGAGATGAAGACCAGTGGAGACGCACGATGAAGATAAGTGTTTGGGAAACTTAATGAACGGCAAATTCAGGCAAAGGCTGCCTGCCATCGTACAGTACCTTCAGAGACGAACGCGTCTACCGACAGGGTATTGTAGTTGACGACTTCCATGTGGAAGGAAAAATCTATACTTAAAGTTGAAACGCTACGTGCAATATTTATTGTAAAATTTGACATGGGTGGTTGCGTAAACTTTTTTTAAATTCTAAGCCAAAACAAAGGAATGAAGAATGCGTCTTATACGAGAAGTATGGTTTCGGAAGTAAACGAAAACCTCTGTTACTTACGTTTCTCTCCAAATTTAAACGCACCGTCAGTCTCAGTCAGTTATCCCTCAGTCAGCACACACAAATACAGAAATGTGTCCTATTGACTTTTCCTTTCTTACTGTTTTTTCATAAAACTGTTCGCTTTAATTTTGATGGATAACCATAAATGTAGAGCTAAAAGCACAACAGATATGATACAACTTCTAAAAGATGTATAAAGGTATTGCGTGGGTACACTTTACGTTAGTTTCCGCAAGGCGTACAAAACGAACACGACCTAACGTGTCTGCCTTGTGAGTGAAATGCGGAGCGGAGCAAAGCGCGTGCACGACAATGGCCGTAGCGGCGCGTCAGTGAAAAGAAACAGTGAGATGTCTGTATCGCACCATTGTTTTAGTTACAGAACTTTTATAATCTTCGATTGACCTAAAATCGGGACCCCTAAAAATCGAGGCGTCCCGCGAAAATCGGGACACTTGGCAACACTACCTGAGAATCACTCCTCTTCTTTGAGATGTAGTATTTGTCGGAACTTCGTTATTTCTAGTTTGATACTGTTTTTGAGGAATAGCAGACATTTATTTCCTTCTACTCTGTTTTTATAAACTGCAGAATTACCCAACCAGAAAATAAGAAACGCACGATAACAGTACCAAAATCGCATGTGTTTCCCATTAGACCGCTCGGCCAGAGTATTACGCAGAGGCGAATTTGAATGCGTGCGGAAACTGAAACTTCAAACAAACCACCAAAAAGAGAGGCGCAAAACTGTTGCACACTTCTTTCCGTCAGGGATGGGGAGATTCACGCGCTTGTGCATGGTGGCAGGTGCGTACAAACCAGAGGAACGTGCAACGGCCGCATATACCTAATGAACACGGCAAACTGCACATGTGTAAACACATCTTAAGGATAAAGGATAAAGCACAGAAGCGATGCGACATAGGATGAGCACTTAAATCCAATACTAATACTTCCACAAACACTGTGTCCACCACATGCTTTACGTGTCACGTCGCTGACGTTGTGGTACTTGCCCGTCAATTATTGGAAAGCCGTAAGCATGTATCTTGCTTGATCAATCACCACAAGGCTGACTTTTTATATTGTATACCCACCGGGCTACAGGATCGTACATGAGTTGTTGAATGACTGCATTGTAGCGCAGGCATTTGTCTCCGTGACATGGTACATTTTAAAAAGGATAAGTTTTACCCATTCACCATACAATGGAAAAACCAAAATAGCCTTTGTAGCTCATCAGTAGTTTCATAGAAAACAAATCTTACTTCCTGCTTGCCGATCAACTTTTTTTTTTCACCAAAAGTCTCATAAATCGACTACATATAGCTTTTCCTCAGACTACTCTCATCCGGTATTGACCATTCTGTGACATTCTAAAGAAATGATTTGAATGCAGTATTTTTTACCTTGTGGATTGGAAATACTGACTGGATTAATATCACGGCAAGATCCACACTAAACTCATTCACTGACCGCTGGTTTTCAGATACTTAACGAAGGTGTGTGCAGAGTAGTTGCCTTGCGTTTCGACTTGCGAACTTCAATGTTCATTGAATGTTTGTTGTTCTGAATGTGCTGGTTTGTCCTTTTTCCTTGGTAATTTTCATCGATTACAATATTTACTTCGCAGACGGCACATAGCAGAATGATGCCATCAGTTTCGATAAACAGAGTCCTGAATCCCTCTCACAGTGCACACGACTTTTCCTTGTTAACCTTCGGCATGATTTTGTTGTGAAAAGTTCTTTCTGGCAAAACACTGACAAGGCCAACAAGTCAGTACATAATCGATAGATAGGAAACGTAAAATTCATTTCACAGGTACAGGATGACCATTGTTAATGAGGTTGACTATTTTTGCTGAGGTTGGCCATTGTTGCTGTTAGTGTGAATAATTACTGGTGCTTTCCATAAATTATATTTCAGTATTTATTGGTTAATGTTGACTTCTGGTTGAACATAACCTTAAAATCATGTTAAAGATGAGGAAAAAACCTCTGTTTAATCTACTAAAGACGCAGATAAAAATGGGGAAAAGGTGCTTAAACATGGAGTCAAAGGGAAAGATGCAAAATGTAGTAATATCACAAAAAGGTGCCACAAACTGTGTTCCAGATGAATATGTTGATATCTTTGTGTAAAAAGATACATTTTCGGAAAGGTACTACACCTTGAAATCCTTTCTTTAATTGTGAGAGATTAGGATGCAAACTGAGCAATGCGGACATTATCTTTTCCTTCGCTCCGTACGTGAAAGGAATAGAAGAGGAAATCGTAATCTTGGTATGTAGGCGTGCACCGCGCAGCGGCTTGTACAGTGTACATTTATATGAAAAGGCAAGCCACTGTACTCGTACATGAGAAGACATCAGTTCAAATTCTCTGCACTATCATTCAGATTTAGCTGGCCTGTGGTTTCCAGAAACGGTTTGAGCAAATGTCGGGATCGTTGGTTTGAAAATGATGCAGCCAATTTCCTAGTCTCTTTTACAAATCCGAACTAATGCTACGTCATCAATCCGCACGTCGTTGATGAGAAGGAAACATTATATTCCTTTCCTGTTTCCTCCACTAGTGAGTATGAAACTTATAAACATTAATGTACTTTGGATAACTTTTAAAATCAGCTATCCTACAGTTTCAACAAAGGAAGTAAGTTGACCTTGCCTCCTTTAGTTGTAGGACTTTGCAAGACATGCCTTTGCATGAGGTAAGTCCCATTTCTCGAAGAGCGTGTTTATTTACACACTACTTGTCCGCAAGTTCTTCACCTGGTAAGTTGCTTAACGAGGTCCGCTAGCGCTCCTTTCGCCCGGTCATATCGGATGCTCTACATTGCCACAGTTATCGGGCGCAGGTCAGCACGATCGGCACGCTGCCCAGGGCCGCGGCTTCGGAACCCGACAGGGCCAGAGCAAAGCGGGTATTGCGGAGCAGAGCCCGGCATTTCACGTTCTCGGCCGCGCCTGCTGCGCCAAGGACGGCCGGCTCACAACAATTAGAAAGCTCCGCTATCAAAATGCCAGCCAGGCCTGCCGTCGAAAACACAAACACGCCTGCCCGCCGTGCCGTAATTGTGAGCAGAACGGGCTGGCGGCAGAACACTCAGTCCATCAGGTTGCTGCAATGCTCAATCGACTGTCATTATCCTAGGCAAGCCGTGCACGTTGAATCTTTGTGAGAAGTGCGTGATAGGTCAGCTCTCTGATTGGTGTTGGTTCACCTGATTCTCGTGTTTCGATGCGATGCGCTGATGATACCAGCACTCAATTTTTTTTCAATTGTTGGAACAAGTAATTCTTCGATTCACGAACAAGTGTCATTTGGTATTCGTACTGTCGATGATTCCTTAATCATCAACAAAGACCGTTGGCTTAAACGAGACCCCCAACACTGAATCACAAACTCTGTTTAATATTTTAAAAGACGTTTTTGCTCGTCTTGATTTGTCAGTGGATAACTTAAGAAGACAGTACTATGGTAGGGCCTCGAATATGAGAGGTAAGTGTGTTTGTGTGTGATATCTTACGGAACTTAACTGCTAAGGTCATCAGTCCCTAAGCTTACACAATAGTTAACCTAAATTATCCTAAGGACAACCACAGACACCCAAGCCCGAGGGAGGACTCAAACCTCCGCCGTGACCAGCCGCACGGTCCATGACTGCAGCGCCCCAGACCGCTCGGCTAATCCCGCGCGGCTATGAGAGGTAAGTTCAAAGGACGAAACATGTTAGTTTGGGATATACAACCAAAAGCACGTTATGTGCAGTGCACTGCTCCCAGTTTAGACTTGGCACTTGTAGACTGTCTCCGCCATCTTAAGTGTATGAGGGATGTTATGGCTTTAACCAAGGACTTAATAAACACCTTAATCCAAAAAAAGGATGGGACCTTCCAGAAGCATGCGCTATGAGAGCGCCAACGACCAAGGTGGTCTACGACCACTTTGCCCGACTCGATGGACTAAGCGAGCTTCTAGTATCTTGAGAAGAATTTCTAGAGTTTTTTGGACCATTTTCTGCAGAGGACAAAACAGAAGCAGGTTGCAAATGTGCAGGCTACCTTGAAACAATGTTATAATTCAAGACTTATTTCTTTTTAGGTCTTTATTGCCGTGCAATGAAACCAGTAGAGAACGTCAGTGAAAAAATTCATTTTCCTCATCTAAGTGTTGCTGACCTGGAAAAAATATATGAGGGCTTGATTTGTATATTGAATGGAAGGCATGATAGTTTTGAACACTTTTGGGAATTGTGTTTAAAAAAAAATCTTCATAAGTTTATGATCCTTCACTTCCTCGGAATCGAAGTATACCAAAGAAGTATGGCTGTCAGCACCATGGGACTTAACTTCTGAGGTCATCAGTCCCCTAGAACTTAGAACTACTTAAACCTAACTAACCTCAGGACATCACACACATCCATGCCCGAGGCAGGATTCGAACCTGCGATCGTAGCGGTCGCGCGATTCAAGACTGTAACGCCTAGATCCGCTCGCCCACCCCGGCCGGCAAAGAAGTATGAAAACAACGAAGCCAGCTCACCGCACACTTTCAGAACCCCAAAGGAATACTACCAAGCTACACTCCTGGAAATTGAAATAAGAACACCGTGAATTCATTGTCCCAGGAAGGGGAAACTTTATTGACACATTCCTGGGGTCAGATACATCACATGATCACACTGACAGAACCACAGGCACATAGACACAGGCAACAGAGCATGCACAATGTCGGCACTAGTACAGTGTATATCCACCTTTCGCAGCAATGCAGGCTGCTATTCTCCCATGGAGACGATCGTAGAGATGCTGGATGTAGTCCTGTGGAACGGCTTGCCATGCCATTTCCACCTGGCGCCTCAGTTGGACCAGCGTTCGTGCTGGACGTGCAGACCTCGGGAGACGACGCTTCATCCAGTCCCAAACATGCTCAATGGGGGACAGATCCGGAGATCCTGCTGGCCGGGGTAGTTGACTTACACCTTCTAGAGCACGTTGGGTGGCACGGGATACATGTGGACGTGCATTGTCCTGTTGGAACAGCAAGTTCCCTTGCCGGTCTAGGAATGGTAGAATGATGGGTTCGATGACGGTTTGGATGTACCGTGCACTATTCAGTGTCCCCTCGACGATCACCAGTTGTGTACGGCCAGTGTGGGAGATCGCTCCCCACACCATGATGCCGGGTGTTGGCCCTGTGTGCCTCGGTCGTATGCAGTCCTGATTGTGGCGCTCACCTGCACGGCGCCAAACACGCATACGACCATCATTGGCACCAAGGCAGAAGCGACTCTCATCGCTGAAGACGACACGTCTCCATTCGTCCCTCCATTCACGCCTGTCGCGACACCACTGGAGGCGGGCTGCACGATGTTGGGGCGTGAGCGGAAGACGGCCTAACGGTGTGCGGGACCGTAGCCCAGCTTCATGGAGACGGTTGCGAATGGTCCTCGCCGATACCCCAGGAGCAACAGTGTCCCTAATTTGCTGGGAAGTGGCGGTGCGGTGCCCTACGGCACTGCGTAGGATCCTACGGTCTTGGCGTGCATCCGTGCGTCGCTGCGGTCCGGTCCCAGGTCGACGGGCACGTGCACCTTCCGCCGACCACTGGCGACAACATCGATGTACTGTGGAGACCTCACGCCCCACGTGTTGAGCAATTCGGTGGTACGTCCACCCGGCCTCCCGCATGCCCACTATACGCCCTCGCTCAAAGTCCGTCAACTGCACATACGGTTGACGTCCACGCTGTCGCGGCATGCTACCAGTGTTAAAGACTGCGATGGAGCTCCGTATGCCACGGCAAACTGGCTGACACTGACGGCGGCGGTGTACAAATGCTGCGCAGCTAGCGCCATTCGACGGCCAACACCGCGGTTCCTGGTGTGTCCGCTGTGCCGTGCGTGTGATCATTGCTTGTACAGCCCTCTCGCAGTGTCCGGAGCAAGTATGGTGGGTCTGACACACCGGTGTCAATGTGTTCTTTTTTCCATTTCCAGGAGTGTATTTACATTGAAGTTAGTGAAACGGTGCAGTCTTGCATTACTGAGCGGTTTGCTTCATCTGGACTCACACAGGTCATTGCAGTTGAACAAGAGTGGTTGCTTTTGGTAAACAGAGGAGAAACAAATTTGGAAAAATCAACTGGGTTTTTCAGAAATGACCTGGACATTGAGAGACTGCGCTTACATTTGAGTATGTTAGCCGATGTCGCTAATAAAAAACAACTGGTCTTAAAAAAACATGCGTCATGTAAGAAAGTACATTACACAAGAGCCTGTAGTTGGAGAAACGTTATGTGAAGTAGTGAAGGCTATTAAGCTCCTCCAAGTAGTTCCAATCACGACAGCAACCGCAGAACGGTCATATAGCGCCCTTAGACGTCTGGAGTCATATCTCCGATCAACAATGAGACAGAAGCGACTGAACAACTTGGCTGTTCTTCGTGCCCACCGAGATGTATTGGATAAATTGGATATCTGACCAGTCATCAACGACTTCATACTCAGTAATCCAGTCAGATGGTCAACATTTGCAACTTTGTAAAGACACTATAGCCCTAATAATGGCATTTAGAGCAATACTAAAAAATATTTATAAAATAGAAGATTAAATACATCCTTAATGTTAAATTTTCAGTTTCGAAATATTCGTACTAGTTTAGTACTGTATTAGTTGTTTTCAAGCATTTAAATATTTTTAGGGTGTAAGACCCAATTAAAACTCGCTATTTACATACTTTTTGACTGAAAGTATTAGGCATACTGTATTAACTTTATTAACTATATTAAAGCATCAACTTTGAGGTATTGTCTTTATTTAATGAATCCTGAGCCTTATTCAAAGTAAGCTTAAATTAGCTATTTCACTTATTAATAAAAGTGCTATTACTGTGCGACAGCAATATTTTCTGTTTTATTCTTTTAATGATAGTTTAGGATTTATTTAAATATAAGTTCAGTCTTTTCAGAGCTATATATTCACTGCTCTGTAATAGTCTGTAGGCATGATTATTACTGTAAATTAAATTAGCATTTTACGAAAATACCGTGCGTGTTTATGTTTTGTTTCTTTTTTCAAAGCCAAAAAATTTGTCAGGCTTGTCGAGTTTCGCAGAGTGTCGAGTTATCGAGAGTCCAGTTTTCGCGGTTCTAATGTTTATCATAGGACGGTAAAATGCTTCAAAAACTTTAAAACCCACTATTTTTCAGCTAAAATTTAGCAAATTTCCCGGTGCAAGACCCCCCAGTATGCCCCCCTCGCTCACCCAATATTTTTTATAAGTGGACCCCGCTGGATACCAGTAACGCGATTCCGAGCACTCTCCTTATGCGCTACACGGGCTATTCCGACCGGGGCACTCTGCTTAGAATACACTATAAGAAGTTGTTTTAATGGACTCCAGTACTTTCAAGTAAAGTCTCAAACTATGAGAATACAATCACGAAATGAGTGCGTCCATGGTTTCTTCGGTAATCACTCGTTAAGGAAGCAAAGTCCCAGCTAACGTCCACAGACGTACTGACGTACCAAGCACTTTACCTTGTCCCCAGAAAGCACTTCCGTTTTACCATTGTAAGATCATGCCCCATGTATGAATAATCTGTTTAATAACACAGCTAATATTTAGTTGACTGTTCAAAATAAATAAATGCAATTTTTGGCATGTGGTTGTATCCAAAGGCATGAGTTTTACTTTTAAGTTAGCTACATTAGCAGTAGTGATATAACGCTCGTTAACGTTTGCAGTGTACATCGTAGGCATGTTCCTGACCCTCCTTATACATTACTGTTCTAAAGTATTGCACGTCCCTATAGTACTTTTAAAATTTTGGTACACAACTTCCAAAGGCACATTCGTCTTCCAAATTTCAAATATTTACGAAAGAAGGATAGTCTACAACTTAGAAGGAACATTATAATGAAGGACAAGATTGTTTCTAATATTTTAATTCAAGGAAATATGCCAACAGTACGTGAAAGTCTGTGCAATAACACGCCATGTCACTGATGATATCAAAGTTAAATATTGAATATCTTCACGGATTTAGTTTGGTGATATTATAAAATACTGTGTTTCACATGTGTGTTATTCAGTAGTCATACTTTAAATGATCTTAGTATTTTGCTGGACCCCGTTGACCCACTACAATAGCACTCTGTCAGGCATGGAGTCACAATTTCATTGTGTCACACCTTCACAATCACCTCCAACAGCTTCTTCTGAACCTTTTGCCTAGCCGTTGCCACAAATTCTCATTTGAATTAAAGTCTGGCGAATTTCATGACCACCGAAGTTCTCTGATACCCATCTCAGTAACAACAGAATGAATCTGAAAAAATAGATTTCGACTATGTTTAACAGCAGTAACCTTGGAAACTGTATTACAATAATATGTGTCATGGAACCAGATCTTGTTAGAAGATCCAGTGTGCATCTGGGAAAGCATGACGTACAGCGAACTTCACAGGGCGCCGAATCGCAACTTCGTATTGATCACTGTTCATTGTTCCCCCAACAAAGGACAGCCTCTCTACACCTTGGTATCTCACTGTTCTCCAAACCATTAATGATGGAGCATGTTTTATGGTTCGCACAAGGCAGTCAGGATACATCTTTTCATTGGATTCACAACTGACGAGCTGTGGTCTGTTGCTCATCGTGAAAAATCGGCTTTCGTCTGAAAATACCACGATTCTCTACTGCTATTTTGTCTAGTTTACGTGCTGTCTGGTTCATGGCAGCCTCTTTTTCCTCGTTGCAGCATTTGAAAATGGCTTCTTCTTGGTACCTCCAGCCTTCATTCCCGTTGCACAGTCTTTTCCTAACAACTGATGACCTGGGGTCAACTCCCGTTGTCTGTTGCCCTGCTTTTGCACCAGTTCAACTGAACCAGCACTCCTGTTTTTCCGGTTTTGTCTACGAAATATTCTGTCCTTCCGGAGCGCAGAAACGCGTGGGTACCCGCTTCTTGGTAAGTTTTCCATATCTCCTTCGGCCATCAGCTTATGCAGATTTCAACTCACAGCTGACCTCGTACGGTTTAATCCCTTCGAAATTTCAGTGTTGTTTAGGCCGTCGTTGTGTAAAACCTCGATGCACTTTTCCTTTCTAGGGGTTAATTTATGCGTTTTCACCATGACCGTAAATGCACACACGCACACTAGGAAGAACATTTTTAAAACCCAGCAATACTTTTGGACCAGAGACAGCGAACGCCAAACCTCAGTTAAAACAGGGTACTTTCTAGGGCAATAATCGGCAGTATGAGATCGCGTTGCTGCTAGGCACTGTCGCATACACCCTCCAACCCCCCTCCCAACCCCCAACCCCCGCAAAAGAATACATATACATTTCTGCGAGAACATGTGTAACTAACAAAACAATATCGTTCGAATCAAGCGCATTCAGTACTTCAGAACAGTAGTGTATAAGAGGACGGGGTCTTAAGATGTTACAATGACTGTGGTTTATGATGTTAAAGTGTGTTGTCAAATTGTGTACATTATATAATGCGACATTCATCTTGTGTTGTGGATCGTTTCACGTGGATGAAACGTGAGCCCACTTACATAAGGTTTCTTTGAAAAATTTTCATTTTAAATACATATGCACTAACTAGTACGATATTTCAGAGTGATGTCAGTGGTGGCTCATAGCCACACATGCTAAACCATTTCACAGACAGGTAGTTTACGGACCCGTGTTTGCTGGGGTAGTTAATACTTCTGCTATCATATGCTTTCATCAGTGTAAGTTTTCACGATGAATTCTGATACACACTTTATAATGGTGAACAGAACACATACTAGCGAAATTATTTATTATACTGTTGATGACAGATGAATCTGGAAGACTATGTGGGAAAACGTTTACAAGTGTTCGAAGGCTTTGCTCTTCCTTCTGCGTCGTTTTCCAGTTGGTTAACTGAATTCGACGGGGACAGAATACTTCTCAAATACACTGTTCAAAAGAATTAGGGGCACATGACTTTGAGCTTCTGCTATACTCCATTGCGCAAAAATTGAGAACTGCGTATGTTACTGAATTACACCTACATCTTTCACAAATTAAGTACACAAGAAAACGTTTCTACATCCTCGATCGTTTACATAAAAAGAACTGTACTGTCCGACACGTGTCGAAAACAAAGCGGAAACATTCAGCCAGCCACCTTGGGTGCTATTATTGTATTTTGAGAGCTTCAATAACGTGTATGCCCTCCATGAGCGTTTATCACTGCATAACACCAACGTGACGTGCTCCGTTTAAGTCTACGGAGGTCACCGTGAGTTATCCGCTCCCACTCCTCAGTTAGAGCCTCTGAGAGTTATCTGAGAATCTGTGGCCGAACAAATCGACAACGAACTCGTCTGTTTTTTGTTGGGACTGACCACCGACCGTTCAGTTACTTCAGTTTCCAGACTTTGGAAAACATCCCTGCTGAGAACTGCCACATAGGTCCTAGAATTAGAAGGCATTCAGGGCCACTACCGTATGCAGCAGCCGCTACATTGTCCAACAGGATTTGTTCCATATACTGCCGGACAGCACGGCGATCATGGACAACGACAAGATCTGTATTGGTGTCAACAATGAAGTCTCCCCACAGCATCACAGAATCTTGGAATTCTGTCGATTTCCTGGACAACATTTGACAGGTACCGCTTACCATGGTTCTCCGCACACGAACACGGTCATCAGCTTGTGTAGGAGGATATCTGGACTCGTCTGTGAATAACACGTTTCGCCAGTGACGAAGTTGCCAGTTAAGAAAGAACTTAAGGAGAGCTGCAACATGTTGTCGTATCAAGCGTGGTACCCGAACAGGACGTCTGGGTTATAAAGCGTTTCATCGTAACCTGTTCATTACTGTCTGATCGGGCACAGCGGCTCCGGTGGCCCTTTTGAGATCATCTTGCAGTGCTCTGGTTTTATTCGTACGACGCCTCAACGAAGAGATGGCCAGATACCGGTCTTCACGTGGGGCTGTAATGCGTCGGTGACTTTGTCCAACTGGTCTTGTGAATTAACTTGTCTCCCTGTAGCGTGTCCGCAACCTTTGGATGACACATGGAGAGACAGTGACATCTGCAGCAACACGACTGAAAGTCCATCCTTCTTGGACCAAGCAGACTGCCCTTGCATCTTGCACTGCATTAAGATGTCGCATTGCACGTGCATGGTTGAGAACGACGTTCACAAATAACAACTGTCACCTGTTTGCCTCACTAGAAAACATTGGGACACCGGTACTCACTTCCCTCTGAAGGGTCACCTGACACTGTAATGCATAACACAGCCAGTAGATGAGAATGATTTTAATTGTTCCTAAACTGAAAGCGAAGATCTGAAGCATGCAATAAGATCTCAGGCACTGCCTCTATCAGAACAGATTCATCATAAGGACCTTGATACAAGTGTTCCTCTAATTCTTTTGAATAGTGTATAAAGAGTGAAGTAGAAGCCCATCGAGAGCAGTGACCGAAAAAAGAATGCGGCTGTACGGAAGATAATACGACCAGATCCCCAAATGGACACTCCAGCAGTCTGAGAGATATCTCAACGCTAGGATGCTGCAAAACTAGCAAGAAGCATCCATAATGATCAGAAGATTTCGTCTCTTGAATGCAGCGGTGATGAAATTCTTCAGCGGGTCAATAATGGCACCCTTCACCTTATTTCTGAGACCTTAACTCGGAGTGAAAGCTGGATTTAAAATTACGAACCAGAAACAGTAGCTCATTTTTTGCATCGTTTACAATGGCAGATTACCTCTCAAAATTAAAAGAACGAATAAATTTCCAGGGAAAAATGGTTATAATATTGTCAATAAACTCTGGGAAAGAAGGAATTTCACTTCGTGTCACACAAAGAGAAGTAGAGTGAGAAGGAGAAAAGAAATATAAACAGTCAAAATGGCCTAGAAATTAAGTGGAAGCAGGGAAGATTATGGTGTAACGTCCTGATCCTTACATAACCACTGCAGCAAGCTGAAATATTCCTCAACGCTAAGATGCTCCAAAACTATCAAACAGCATAATTAATGATTATACTTCGTCTGTTGAATGTAGCATGATGGCAGACCCTTCGCAGGTTCTCTGGCTGTGCTGAAATACTTCAGCGCATCGATAATGGTACCCTTCACCTCGGACCGTACGAATAAAGTCAAGCAAACGCTTTTCCCTCGAATTTCGGAGCTTAAGATTTGGAATTTATGAATAAAATATGAAGCAAGAACTGTAGCTTGTGCAGACAAAACAGGGAAAGAAGCTTTTCCTTCGCCTTGAGCTCTGACTGCGGCATCAGATAAAATGTATGAATAAAGAGAAGCTTTTACTTCATTCGGGGAACAATAGTTCATAAAATGTGAAGGCTGGTCAGTAGTAAATTCACGTTTGTAAAGTGCAGATGTTACAGTGGAAGTGGAAGTTCCGGGGAAGGTATACCATCACTGGTGATAGTGTACCTTCACTGGCCCATTTAGTGAAGGTGGATTATTGATTCCAGTTCTGTCAAACAATACACATTGACTAGGGATAGTCCACTATCACTAGTGAATGTATACCTTCACTGCCAAGTGACAAGGAATGTGAATCATGGCTGTAATAACAAAACAGTAGTACTTCGAAAGTACTACTAGTTTGAAAACGTAGTCACATTATGTAAAATTCTGAAACGTCCCCTTAGAAAAATTATACATGACTGTGCTTAAACTGACACACAATATTTTTAGCGCAACGCAATCTGACTTTCAAAAATCCCTACAAAAAAATGGCCCTGACTAACATTAACCTATACGTTTCACAAATCACTTACCTCACAAAAATCTTGGTTACTCGAACTACTGCAATATAGCGAGCGCCACTACTGCCAGCTAAATAAAAGATTCAAACTACTGAAGGCACTAACTACTGATAGGGATAGTTAGCAAATGAAAGATTTTAATAGAGAACAAACAATGTATTTACCTTAATATCATCAAAAGTCATAATATATATAGCAGTTCATGGCATCCAGTCTTACAAATTTCAAAACTCCGCCATTTCTTTCCCCACATCAACCACTGCTGGCGGCTCACCTCCAACTGCGCAACGCTACGCGCTGTTAACATCCAGCTGCGCAACACTACAATGGCAGACAACAATGCAAACTGGCCACAGACTGCACACAGCACAGCCAGTGATTTTCATACAGAGCGCTACGTAACGTTGCCAATAAGAAAACATAAACAGCCTACTTACAATTCATTTATTGCAGCAAGGACGTGCACCATGGCACACTTGCGCAACACGTTTTTGTTTTTACAGACGCATCTAAGAGTGTGAAATTTTTGCTGTCAGCTGCATCTGAAGAATCGCTGGCCGCTTCCCATCGACTGAGACGTCGCAGCTGTCCTCAGGGCAACAGTTTTCTCTGCTGCAGCTTCCTCCTCTGAGATTATTCTTCGAGGGTAAGTACTGAACTGGGACCTGAAACAAAATGTTGTAGCCGCAGTGGCATGTCGTATCGTCCCTTGCATAATTATTTAAAAACAAACAATTTATCACCGTGCGTATAGTTGGCTCAGCACACCATCGCTCGTCCCGATTCGGTAGAAGCCATCGGCCGTTGTCTCGAGAACGACAGCCAAGATCGACCTAGCTCTATCAAAGTCGGGAACTGAAACTCTCACAGTTCAGCCCTTTTCCACTGTAGGAAAGCAGCTATCAGAACACTGCCGCATTCTTTGCGCTTGTTCTTATAATCGCTTGTACGCTTCAGTTCTGTGTTTCTTAATAGCATGAGATGACTCGTCTAAATCAGTCAGGCAGTAGTCATTACTGTGAGGAATACTTTCTTTCTGCCTCTTCTCAACCTCTGTTCCTGTCGGTATGTTAACCTCTTGCAATGGAGATTTACTGTGATCATTATCCTGCAACGTTTCAGTCCCTGACTCACTGCTTGATTAATTATATTTTCAAAGTCATCCTTAGTGTGAACGTTCATCAATGCTTCAGGAGGCAAACTTGTTCAAGACAAACCATATTTAGAGGGGCAGCCAAACATCGCTTCGTACCAAGATCTTTTAATGCTAAAATGTACAGCGCTATTCTTCATTAGCTGCACAAATCTGAATGCACGACTCTACCCCGAGGTGTTGTGCTCCTGCCTCCTTGTAGTTAGCATATTTTCTGTCTTGCTTTGCTCGCTCTACGCTGCCTTGGCTCTGACTGTGTCTAGGTTTACCGTGGACTATAACACTACCTTGCAAACGCCAGAAATCACTTCTGTTTTACTCTGTGACTTTCCGTCAATTACTACGCGCTGTGACTTCTCTGATAGGAAATCACGAATCCAGTCACATAACTGAGACGATATTCCATAAGCACGCAATTTCGCTACAAGCCGCTTGTGTGGTACTGTGTCAAAAACCTTCCGGAAATCCAGAAATACGGAATCAATCTGATATCCCTTGTCAATAGCACTCACCACTTCATGCGAGTAATGAGCTACTTGTGTTTCAGAAGAACGATGTTTTCTAAATCCATGTTGACTGTGTGTCAACAGACCGTTTACTTCCAGGTAATTCATAATGTTAGAACACAATATATATTCCAAAATCCTGCTGCACATCGACGTTAATGATATGGGCCTGTAATTTAGTGGATTACTCCTACTACCTTTCTTGAATATTGGTGTGACCTGTGCAACTTCCCAGTCTTTGCGTAGGCATCTTTCGCCGAGCGAACAGTTGAATATGATTGTTAAGTATGGAGTTATTGAACCAGCAAACTCTGAAAGGAACCTAGTTGGTATACAGTCTGGACCAGAAGACTTGCTTTTATTAAATGTTTTATGTTGCTTCACTACTCCGAAAATATTTATTTCCACGTTACTCATGTTGGCGGCTCTTCTTAAAATTGGCCCATAGTTCAGTTATGCTGCTCATACACTCCTGGAAATGGAAAAAAGAACACATTGACACCGGTGTGTCAGGCCCACCATACTTGCTCCGGACACTGCGAGAGGGCTGTACAAGCAATGATCACACGCACGGCACAGCGGACACACCAGGAACCGCGGTGTTGGCCGTCGAATGGCGCTAGCTGCGCAGCATTTGTGCACCGCCGCCGTCAGTGTCAGCCAGTTTGCCGTGGCATACGGAGCTCCATCGCAGTCTTTAACACTGGTAGCATGCCGCGACAGCGTGGACGTGAACCGTATGTGCAGTTGACGGACTTTGAGCGAGGGCGTATAGTGGGCGTGCTGGAGGCCGGGTGGACGTACCGCCGAATTGTTCAACACGTGGGGCGTGAGGTCTCCACAGTACATCGATGTTGCGCCAGTGGTCGGCGGAAGGTGCACGTGCCCGTCGACCTGGGACCGGACCGCAGCGACGCACGGATGCACGCCAAGACCGTAGGATCCTACGCAGTGCCGTAGGAGACCGCACCGCCACTTCCCAGCAAATTAGGGACACTGTTGCTCCTGGGGTATCGGCGAGGACCATTCGCAACCGTCTCCATGAAGCTGGGCTACGGTCCCGCACACCGTTAGGTCGTCTTCCGCTCACGCCCCAACATCGTGCAGCCCGCCTCCAGTGGTGTCGCGACAGGCGTGAATGGAGGGACGAATGGAGATGTGTCGTCTTCAGCGATGAGAGTCGCTTCTGCCTTGGTGCCAATGATGGTCGTATGCGTGTTTGGCGCCGTGCAGGTGAGCGCCACAATCAGGACTGCATACGACCGAGGCACACAGGGCCAACACCCGGCATCATGGTGTGGGGAGCGATCTCCTACACTGGCCGTACACCACTGGTGATCGTCGAGGGGACACTGAATAGTGCACAGTACATCCAAACCGTCATCGAACCCATCGTTCTACCATTCCTAGACCGGCAAGGGAACTTGCTGTTCCAACAGGACAATGCACGTTCGCATGTATCCCGTGCCACCCAACGTGCTCTAGAAGGTGTAAGTCAACTACCCTGGCCAGCAAGATCTCCGGATCTGTCCCCCATTGAGCATGTTTGGGACTGGATGAAGCGTCGTCTCACGCGGTCTGCACGTCCAGCACGAACGCTGGTCCAACTGAGGCGCCAGGTGGAAATGGCATGGCAAGCCGTTCCACAGGACTACATCCAGCATCTCTACGATCGTCTCCATGGGAGAATAGCAGCCTGCATTGGTGCGAAAGGTGGATATACACTGTACTAGTGCCGACATTGTGCATGCACTGTTGCCTGTGTCTATGTGCCTGTGGTTCTGTCAGTGTGATCATGTAATGTATCTGACCCCAGGAATGTGTCAATAAAGTTTCCCCTTCCTGGGACAATGAATTCACGGTGTTCTTATTTCAATTTCCAGGAGTGTATTTTGCTGACGAACTCCCTACCATTGTCAGACTGCAATACTGAGGGAATGCCTAACAACGTAATAATGTCAATAATGTTATCGCATACCTCTTCAGCTATTTTGGACTTCAGTGGCCTGAGAACAACGAATTTAGTGTGGTGGTCCTGATAAACCATTATGAATTTGCAGTCTCCATCTGGTTGCGATTGGAAGTTGACATCTGGAATTTAGTTCCTTGAATAGCATTGGCTTCACTACTGTTCCTTTGTGATGACCTTTTTTCGTTTGTAAAGAAGGCTCACACAAACTAAGATAAATTTGGACATCTCTGTATGTTATATTACAGAACTTTGAGTTCAATCATTTCATAATTTCGCATCCACCGTGGCTAGTCATTACGTAAGCATCATGCAGAATATCATACAGTTCTTCGTCATAAACATAGTATTTCATCTTACGTTGTTCACTTACAGGTTGTATTAATTTGGTTACTCCATTCACTTCCAGCACTTCATACCTCTTCAAAACCTTGTACTCGTTGCATTCCTCTTTCGTCTAGATTTTAGTGATTTAACCTAGCTGATAAGTGACTCACACTTTTCTCTGTCCATGAAGACAGAATGATAACTGAGATTTCCCCATTCCACTCTAAGCACTGCTATATAACATAACAATAACGAGCTGACGATAATTACATTCATGCTGATGCGTGGTAGTATTGTTGGAGGCATCGTTAATAACACGGGAGCAACGATGGTACACCTACACTAGTGAATAATGTACTACTGTACACTTTCCCTAGCTGAGTACAGTGATGGTTCACCTACACTAGTGGATGTGTTTTTTTCAGTTTATGGTAATCTCTCACTGATAATTTTAGTGGTGGTGCGCATCCACTATGGAAGGTTTACCTTCCCTAATCTTCCACTTCCACTATAACGCATATATGGCTCAACCATCAGAATGTGTAAAATATTACAGACCACGTCGATGTCCCCCAGGAAAGCATTGTAAAACTCTATATCGTTTCAACGAAAAAAATGTTAAGTGGGCTGCGAACAATTGCCTGTCAGAGATAGGAAAGAAGAAATGGAGCACTATCGTCAGAACAGAGGATGAAGATTTTCCCTTATATAGTTGATCCCGGATTGCAGTCCAGCATTGTAGAGCAAATGGGGACTCATCAAACTACAGTTACAAAAACAGTGAGTAATGTATTTAAAAGACAATGGAAGAAGCTGACTTGCGACTCAAATTTTGCATCGTCACCATATGATATGATTGTGGAAAAACTGGTGCCTATAAAAATGTAAATTTTCAAGTGCTGCTCATGTAAACGACTGTACGCACGTGCGAATTCCGAAACAAACGTAGTGTGGCGACTTTCAGTCGAAAGAGTTGCGCTCGTATAAATGTGCAGGGTACGTGCAGTGTAAATGAACTGTTCACTAGCGTTGAGGCTATCTGACCCGGGTCAATACATAACAATCGACTTTGGAGAAATTTAAGTGTTCGGGAAGTGCTAAGTGAATTTAAGAACACTATTCTTTTGAATCATGAAGAGTGCGGCTTAGAGCCCTGATCGATGACCCTCCATCGTAATCCACCAGAGTAGAGGCGGTTTCCTACTTTACGTTATGTGTGCAGTGTTGTCTTTTATCAAATGTTCAACAATTATAGCTTCCAGCTTTGTACTGCATAATGTTGCAAAACATCTACAGAATGAAGGTTTTGAGATACCGCACAGGATTTCCACGACGATCTTTCATGTGAATCACATGAGGACATCGTTGATCGACGACTTACAAGTGCTCACTTACAATAAATGAAGCGAAAGGAATTCTTACAGTCTAAGATACCCTATATCAGATGCCTGCGCTTACGACAGAATGTAAATCCAAAGGGCCCGGGTTCGATTCCCGGCTGGGTCGGAGATTTTCTCCACTCAGGGACTGGGTGTTGTGTTGTCCTAATCATCATCATTTCATCCCCATCGACGCGAAAGTCGCCGAAGTGGCGTCAAATCGAAAGACTTGCACCCGGCAAACGGTCTACCCGACGGGAAGCCCTATTCACACGACATTTACTCAAGAAATGTTGCTGACAATGCGGACGAAGCAGATAGCTAGAAGCTTTTCCTTCTGCATTAGAAGTAGCAGATTGGAGGAAAAGGTAAAATTTATTGCTTCAATCTGAAGTACAAACTTTGTTTCTTCCTTGCTTGCAAGTAAATGCTCTGTCTTCTACCTTTGTCTTTCGAGCTTGTTTTTAGTTTTTAGTTTTACTCATGTGACTCCTTATTTTTGAGAGAATAGCCAGAGACAGAGCACACCTCGCGTTTGAGAACAATGGAGAAGTTAATTCCCTTTTCAAAGGAACTACCCCGACATTTGCCTTAAACGATTTCTAGAAACAATAGAAAACTTAAGTCAGGACGGTGATTATAATGGTCGCCCTCACGAATGTGAGCTCGGCGTGGTACCTTTGCGACATCTCGCTAAGTAGAAAGTCAGTAAGAGAGTAGCTGGATTATAGCTCAAATGGCTCTGAGAACTATGCGACTTAACTTCTGAGGTCACCTAACTAACCTAGGGACATCACACACATCCATGCCCGAGGCAGGATACGAACCTGCAACCGTAGCGGTCGCTCGGCTCCAGACTGTAGCGCCTAGAACCGCACGGCCACTCCGACCGGCAGCTGGATTGTAAACGATGGTGCGTAAGGTATACAAAACATAACATATAACGCTGCCATCGCTAAAAAGATGAAGAATTAGAAAGGAGCCTTCAGGCATGCTATGGTTTATGGCACACGAATGATGGTGTAATATTTTTTAATTCTGTTCTCCCATATTTTCCATCTGTCTAAATGAAGATGAAACTCTTATGTTGATAATTAAGACGAACTGATGTGACCAGTGGGCTTCGCCTCAATATTGACTGTATTTCCCAAACTTTACACGTCGAAGCCTCAGCCGAGACTAATGCCCCTATCATTCTCATTTCAAGATCTCTCGAATGGCATAATAAATTTGGTAGGTCTATTAAAATCATATTAGTTGTAATATGCCAATGGATAGAAAGAGAATTTATACAAACCAGAAAATGACACATTCCCTTACGCGATCTCTAAGTCCGAAAGACATTACAGCTTGTTAAGAGAACTTGAACGCCTTAAAAAGAAGCAACAGTGTGCTCCTGCTGTCTCAAGATGGTGAGGATGATAACAAAGGACAGGCTGGGGGAGCGTATCCTCTGGCGACGTAAGTTCTAGTGTTTAGTTATACGTGACATTCGTACAGGATCTGAGGAGTCTGTTATCACAGTTGTATTGGTTGACGACTAAAATCTTGAATGGGTTGTCGTGTGGAAGTAGGAAGGAAGAGCTAAAATTCGTACGCAAAATCTTGCAATTTCTCCGACTCATGTATGAATAAATTAAATTCCCATTGTGAGGTTTGCACTGACCGTAACAAGACAATGTAATGTTTTACGGACTGTGAAAAATAAAACTGGGCTGTAAAATATTCCATGCACTTTAAGCGGAATGTACAAGTTGGACTGTCTATCTTAAGGTGTATGGAATATTTACCAGTCCACTTATATTTTGGAGACCCTGTAATTTCATCACGACAGTTTTAAGCATAAGTCTTCGCCAAGACATTGCTATTCATAAAATAATAGATTAGTTTAAGCATTACACTTCTCCAGGACATTGTTAGTCATAAAATAATTGATTGCATTCGAAGAACTGATATACGAGGTGTGGCTAGAAAAAAACCGGACTAGTACTGGTGAAACAATAAAACGAATGCAATAAGGCTGAAAGTCGCGTGGCCTGTCACATGACTCTCGCTCCGCCTACTGCTCGAGTTTCATCTGCCTCCTGCACTCAGTCTGCCCGTGGCGTCTGTTTTAAGTAGTTGACGTTTTGTCTGTGCGTCGGAAAATGTTGAGTGTACAGAAAGAACAGCGTGTTAACATCAAATTTTGTTTCAAACTAGGAAAATCTGCAAGTGAAACGTTTGTAATGTTACAACAAGTGTAAGGCGATGATTTTTTATCGCGAATACAAGTGTTTGAGTGGTTTAAACGATTTAAAGATGGCCGCGAAGACACCAGTGATGACACTCGCACTGGCAGACCATTGTCAGCAAAAACTGATGCAAACATTGAAAAAATCGGTAAACTTGTTCGACAAGATCGCCGTTTAACAATCAGAGCAGTGTCTGAGTTAACAGGAGTTGACAAGGAAAAAGTTTACCGATTTTTTCAATGTTTGCATCAGTTTTTGCTGACAATGGTCTGCCAGTGCGAGTGTCATCACTGGTGTCTTCGCGGCCATCTTTAAATCGTTTAAACCACTCAAACACTTGTGTTCGCGATAAACAATCATCGTCGTACACTTGTTGTAACATTACAAACGTTTCACTTGCAGATTTTCCTAGTTTGAAACAAAATTTGATGTTAACACGCTGTTCTTTCTGTACACTCAACATTTTCCGACGCACAGACAAAACGTCAACTACTTAAAACAGACGCCACGGGCAGACTGAGTGCAGGAGGCAGATCAAACTCGAGCAGTAGGCGGAGCGAGAGTCACGTGACAGGCCACGCGACTTTCAGCCTTATTGCGTTCGTTTTATTGTTTCACCAGTACTAGTCCGGTTTTTTTCTAGCCACACCTCGTATTTTCATTTGTTCATATGGGTCAGATTGTTTTTGTGTGAGTGTAAAAGCTCAGATATAAATATATCAACACTGTTTCCTGGAAATCTTCGAATAATATCGCCAAGTGCTTAGATAGATAAGAACTAACTGTTAAACAATCACTATCATAAAAACAGCATAACGTTGCGAAAGACAGTCTTTTAACGACATGTTTTTGTTGAATATTGGTTAATAATTACTGTTATCTGTTTTTTGAATTTTGCCAGAAGCTGAGTAACTGACTGCTGTTGAGAAATATGATTTTATCATTAGCTGGCAACACTATCTTGAAATGACAACGCAACGGTTGAAGTATAGGTAAACATTTTTATCAATATATTTTCTTTTGTAAAAGTATTGTAAGTAATGGTAGAAGCTGAACTCGATTCCACTTGTAACGTGAGTGTCTGGGAGTAGTATCACTGTGTACAGTGAGCTGAAAACAGTCATACTTTTGTAAATAATTTAGTGATATCTGAACTAGAACAATCAGTAGTAATTAGACTGTATTCACAATAATAATCAAAGAAGTGTTTGTAATCGTTTTCGATTTAGAAAGGAAGTAACACTGGTATTTATAATCAGATTTGTTTTGTATTAGAGATCTATTTTTTGTTTGTACACGTGGTTAGAAAAAATATTCTATCATGGATTACAGTTTTTAGAGAAATGATAGGGAAACGTTTAGAAAACATTGGACGATATAAAACAAGAGCAATTCCAAACCACACGGGATCAGGCTAGGTTCAAGCAGAATCGAAGAACGTTATGGGAGGATATAAAGAAAGAGGTGGAAACTTATATGTCTGGATTAGAAAGAAGTTTAAGGGACTAAGGCAGAACCATGCTGAATACCGAAGCAGAAAATACTGTAGATTCCAAAAATTTGGGATTTAAACGTGTTTTGGATAAATTTTCTGATATAGGAAAGGACAGATAAGCTGAGGAAGAACGGGGAACCTCACATGGGGTCAGGCTACGGGAGAGCATGCTGTATAAATGTAAGGTCTAGTGACTGGTTGTACATGTCATACGAGAGTATGTCATAGCAGTAGTATCGGTTCACGACTAAATCCACGAATTCTCTGCTGTCTGAAAGTGGGAAGGATCCTGTGTCTGCAACGGTAGGCAGTGATCCATCACAACGAGATATCGAAGTCCATCACATGAGACACGTTTGATATCCAAGCTGATTCCACATATATTGACCGAGTGACAGACTGGTTGACCCCGTGGAGCAGCAGACTGTCTAAGAATGACGGATACGGAAACACATTACTTGTCGTCTAGTGTTTCTATTTGTGTGCAGACTGTGCGGGCGGCCGACTTCCAAGTTGTAACGTGCGCTGAAGTTGGCTTTAGAGTTGGGTATCGTATAAGTCAATTGAATTCTTTTATCGCCACCGACCGAACACCAGGTAATTCATTTCAGGTTCCTACTAGAGGATTTTTGGAAGCCTAAGTGAAACGTTCACTCCTAGCATAGTGTGACGCGGCCATCTGCCAAGCAATGTTTATGGGCTGCTGATAATGACTAGATCAGTGATTACCAATCTTTCTGAGACCATTGTCCACGAGCTGAGTCAGACATCCTCTGGTATTCCCCCCCATTCCCCCATCATCATCAACTTTACTACCAAACTAATCCTTAGACTGAAAAAGAATTTTTTTTGAACAGTTGCATTTCTAAAATTACGAAAGGTAAATGATATTTAGTTTTGTAGGTGTTTTATGAAACCACGAGCTAATGAGCCAATGAGACAATCGGTACTACTCGCTAAGGAGCCAATGAGACAATCATTACTACTCATCCTAATATTTTTGTATAGAATGATTAAGGTCTGTTCTTCCCAGTCAGCCTACAATAAAAGCGATCTTAACAATTATTTTATTGGGGGGAGGGGGGGGGGGAACTAACGAAGCAATCAACGTAAATCTTTTTGCACTTTATTTATTGATTTTTGGACAACAGTTCTAGATTTTTTTTAACGAAATTCAGTTCCAATGCGAGGAGTTGATGTTGCTCTGTCCAAAATAACGTTCTTAATCTACAGGGCACTGTGCACGAAGTGATAGCACAGGTTCTTATTTTAATCTGGAAAATAATGAAATGGCTGGCGATTTTGGTCACATTTTTTGCAGTAACTAATGAATAAATTAAAATAAAAAATAGCCTATTACTCATTTTGGACATGGCCCAGGAGTAATTCAGCCAAATTTCGGAAACATTCTTTATTAGTGTACCCTGTATCCACTCTGTCAGCTTGAGAAACAGTGTATTCCGAGCTGGTTTGCGGGCACTCCAAGGGAATATCTGCAAGGAGTAATAACCTAATATTTTATTTTAAGGTATTCATTAGTTATTGCAAATAACGTGACCAAAGACACACAACAAAACAATATCTTTAAAAATGGTTCAAATGGCTCTGAGCACTATGGGACTTAACATCTGTGGTCATCAGTCCCCTAGAACTTAGAACTACTTAACCCTAACTAACCTATGGACATCACACACATCCATGCCCGAGGCAGGATTCGAACCTGCGACCGTAGCAGTCGCGCGGTTCCGGACTAAGCGCCTAGAACCGCTAGACCACCGCGGCCGGCATAATATCTTTATTTCAAACGTATGCCATTGTATTATTTCGTCAAATTTCAAGAAACTGTGCTATTATTCAATGTGCAGTATCCTATAGATTAAGAAAAATGTTAGTTTTTGATTTCAGATAATGCAAGGATTCCGTCATAGACACACCTCAGTTTGGACAGAACAACTACAACTCCTCGGATGGGAGTTGAGCTTAATGGGAACTGAATTTCTTCAAAAATCGGAAACGCCTGTCTAAGAATCAATAAATAATGTGCACTGATTGGTTCATTAGTTTTTCAAAAAAAGTCGAAAATATCTCTTATTTTATAGGCTGAGGGAAGAGAATGGACCCTTAAGGAATTCTTAGCGCATCACAAGCGCGACGTACAACTGCTGCACGAAAAAGAAAGCCATCTGTCTACATTGAGGATAGACACTTGATAGAAAACAAGCTATTCTTACACCAGTCATCTCACTCCCAACACTTACTTCATCCAGACCCAGGAGCTTCATTTAAAATCAAGCAACTTAAAATGCGTGTACTACACGTAATGTTCGTGAATCACGAAACTGGTGGACTCTTTATTTCTGAACTGGCACGATTGGAATGCTTCAGGCTGGGAATGCTTTTTGTGTGTGAACACTGCCACTCATAATAACAATAATAAATAATAATAATAATCATAATAATAATAATAGAGTGTAGTCCCTACAGGGATGAAGTACCCATTACATAGTTACTGTTGTGTTTGCTGCAGCAAAACTCAAACGCAAACTTTTGATCGCCCGTTATACCTACAACTCGGAGAAGGCATTTTAAGAGACATTTCAGCATATGTTAAATGGGAATTAATAGGTGAATGGTTAACTAAAAAGTGATCTGCAGACAGAAACTACGGGAAGTGAACTAATGTGAAATCTGCAGTCTACTGGAAGCTCTGTGTGCTATAAAATTTTGCTGGATCATCACCCAATTAAATTAAAATTGGGAAAATTTAATATAAGTATGGATTTAATCTCTGAATTAGTAAGCAGCATGACTAACGTGCTAACATCAATAAAAAGATCTTTGTTATTAACCTGAACAAGCATATGGGAACAATTTAATCACACACGATAAATAATTCAGAGCACAAAGATAATTAGACAAGAACCTAGAAATATAAGGCATGCCTTTTGCGCTTCAGAAACGCCAGGTTAAATGTTTTAAAATAATGTTACAAAAGGGGAGCGGTTTGTTTGAAAACATTCATCACAGTTTAGCATAGTTTACTGAAATAAAATTTGAAATTAAAAAATCAAAATGCAACTTTAAACTACGATTTTTCGTTGTCTGTTATTTAATTATTCAACACGCTTAAATTATTATTATACTGAGAGCTGAGATATATTGCGGCTATAAATAAAAAGGAAACTTTAAGTGCTCGTGGGAAGAGTTCGCGTAAACGTACAGGATTCTCTTCCTTGCAATGTTGACCAATGATTCTGCTGCGTTGTGCATACACAAACTCTGTGTCTGAGATATTACTGTCGCGAGTAGCAGCAAGCGAGCAGTTGTTGAGAAGTGTTAAGTGGTCGGAGGCAACCTTTTGGTGGAGAAAATCCGCACGACGGCCTGCCGTGATCGTGTTACGACCGCTGGAGGAGACTTTGGTCTTAACTGAGGATGTTTGGCAATAAGCCTCTTTGGTGCACGGAGTTGTTGCCTGATTGCGCACTCGAGGGATTTTGTCAGATTTGTGTATGCATACATTGAGAGCAATACTCGTGTCTTTGTCATGGCCAGAGACGTGTTTATTGAGTATAGACATTGTGGAATAATTAAGGTTTGTGTGAAGTTTGTCAGTGTTTAAATAATCTATTTTACGAATATAGTAAACTCAGTCTTTATAGGATTCTTTCGTTCATTTAAGGCTAGTCGATCTAACCCCACCTGATAATTCTATTTATATATATGATGGCAGTAGTTATTAAAAGTATTATGACTATACATTGTACTCTGCATGGATCGCAGTGTTGCTTTTGAAATATTTTTAATACGTTGCTTATCACACAGTTGCAGCGGTAAGACGAGGTAAGTTGTCCTTTGGGTACAGGAACTTTGCAGGACAGTTGTTAGGAGTTATTGGAGAATATTTTAAAACTCGCATGCAGATACTTGAGAACTGATTTCATTATGATATGTTGGGAGAGTAATTAATTTCTGTTTCCTTTTGTTCTCAATCAGAGCTCTGTTATTGTCAGAGATGCAAAGTCACATATTTCCGTTCGTCTTTCAGCAGAACAATCAAAAATTACAAATATACACGAGTCTAAAATAAAATAAGGATCAGTTTGACCTTTCGACCTGTCTGTCAGGATTTCGTTGCGTTTGACGATTTCGCAGTCAGAGATGGATTTTCAAAATTTTATGCGGTAGTACTTGATCAGTATTTGTTGCATAGCATTTTTGTTGCTTGCATGTTGCTACGCATTAATTCAAAAAGTTTTTTTCAGGAATTTTGTAGTTAGGAATTTATTTTGTAACAGTGAAGTTAACAGTTTTGTGTAAGATAGTTATTTGGCATTTTGTATTATTTCATTTATTGTTATAACGACGATGAAAACAGGCAGGAATGGACAAGGCTAGCTTCAAATGAAGTGTCAGAATATTTGACCCATAATGTAGAAAATTCTTCTCAGCATAATGAAGTCAGGGAACTCTTGGACAATACTGCGAATAATTAGAGTGCAAGATGTTATTTGCCAGTTCATGCTTGAAGAACTGCTGGAACCACACGCAGTTCAGGAGGCCGAAGCACCGTAACACAACTCGATTTTGTAATGAAAGATTCAGGTACTGCTTCTACTTCTACGGAGCAAAATAATTACGTCTTCCCGTCTTTCAATAACAGCTCAACTTTATGAAATGAGAAAACCCAATAATGAATGGTATAGAAAATCCAATAGTGAAATTAGAGAATTTAATAATGGAATTCAAAAATTTAACGATTAACTTCGTGGCAAGATCAAAGAATGTAGCAGCAAATGGGAACAAAATCCCAAGCTACAGGAAGAGAACTTCAGATTGTTTCCTGACGAGATAAATGACAAGATCAAGGACTCTAGTAGCAAGCGGGAACATAATTTCAAGCTACAGGAAGAGAACTTCACATTGTTTCGTGGCGACATAAATGACAAGATCAAGGAATCTAATAGCAGATAGGAAGAGAATTTCACGTTGTTTCGGAATGAAATGAATGATAATTTAAATCGTAAATTCGAGGAAATCTCAGAACAGTTGAAAGCTCAGGTAAGAGGGAATTTCAAGTCTGATATTAATAATCTTGAGTTCAGACTTGATCATGTGCCTAATGTTGATATTGTTAAGTTGAGAAAACAGACGTTACAACAAGAATTGCAAGTAGGGGAATTAGCACAAAAGTTCGAGTCATTACGGTTATAGACTGACACTGAAGTTTCAAAGACGTAATATCAGTTGGTAACTGTTGTAAAACGTGTCGAATAATTATCCCAGAGAGTGACGCAAATGAACAATGATTGAGACAGAATATCAGTCTCTGAAACGTTTTAAAGAAGAGCATATGACGATTAATTAGCAAAATAAATTTGACCTAAGAGTGATACAAGAACAGCTTGCCAATATCGAAGAAAAGATCGCTCGTTATACCAATACCAGTAGGTTCAATAATTATCACGTTGGAAATCAAAATGAACGCATTAATTTTGGAAATGCTAACCACTTCTCTCGTGAACGTGATATGTTCGCAGGACACAATGACTGTTACGGTATGAGAGAAAACTCCCCTCTTTCAATAACAGATCAGAAAAACGATGGTTTTGATTACAAACATTTTCTCAGAGTAAGAACATTTAAGGTTTTTCGCAATGCTAGCAATGAAATTCACCCTAGGAAGTGATTACAACACTTTGACTATTCTTTACCATCAACATATACGATTGACCACAAACCTGAATTCATTTTCGCTTATCTCGAAGGAGAGCCTGAGAAAAAAATGAGTTGGATTGGACATGAATGTCACACGTACGGTGGTTTTTATCAAGTATTCTTGTCCGCTTACTGTCCTGAAACAACCGAAGATCGCGCGAAATACATTATCATGATGGAAAATTAGAAACAATCGAATTTTTCAACTCCTGTTCGATACTTTTAAAACATGACGTGCATGAACAGATATTTAAGTAATCCGTCGGAATTAATCGTAATTTGTCTTACTAAATTTCCTATTAGATTACGCCACATAGTTTTGGCTGGACGTTGTAAGGATGACGTGGAAGCTTTTCATGCTCTTGTGCAAGAACTTGAATTTGACAATAACGATAAAACACAGAGAGACAATAATAATCAGTATTGGGAAAATTACCGTCAGCATAGCAACCGAAAACGTTAATGGAATTCGCGTAAAGAATAAGATGAGTGACGCGACGAAAACAGGCATGAAGTGAGACGTAAGCCCTACAGTACAGAGTACAGACGCTCCAGAAATGATTCTCGTGACCGCCGGAATTATCAGTAAAGGAACAGAGATCGCGGATCGCATGAACATAGGCGTTATGGCAATGAAGACAGTTTCAGACGTAATGGTAATGAAAGAGTAAATCGAAATTGGTGTGACCGCATAAATTTTGATTCCGAACGTGGTGCTCAGGATGCAGAAATCAAGGCATCGAGCTCACGGGACAGTAATGTTAATAACAATTGCGCTAGACGAAATAATTATGATCGCAACAACTCCAGGCAAAACGAGCCGCCGCCCGAAGTGGCCGAGCGGTTCTAGGCGCGTCAGTCCGGAACCACGCAACGAATCGTTTGCAGTTGCCGACAATCTGCCCACAAGCCATATTAATTTTATAGGTTTTGATGACATTAGAGACACTTTCTTACAAGAAAACGACAACCGTGAAAATACACTTGTACTTCTTACCGTAAATACTTCCATAGGAAACGTTTCACTTTCTGCTGTACTTGATTCTGGTAGCCCCGTTAATGTGATTAGTGAGATAGTATTTAGTAAATGTGCTCAATGATCTGTTTGTTCAGCTTTTGTCTCTATTAAGAACTAAGTTGAAGAGACTAATTCAAGGAAAGATTGTAGATGTACGTAACCAAAATTCGTTAGTTTTCATGTGTCAGGCACACAAGTTTTCTGCAAATTATCTGGTAGTTCCTCATTTACCAACAGAAGCAATTTTGGCTATAGAGTTTTTGCGCGAATATAAAGCGACGTTAAAGTCTTGCGATTCTGAAGTAATGTTACAAGTAAATCAAGCACCTATTACGCTTAAATTTCAAGGTTGGTTGACAAAGAAAGATGAAGATGTGGACTGTTTGCGTTTTCTCTTTCCGTCCGAGGCACAACACTCACTGAATTTGTTTGACGATTGCATACGCAACATAACAACATTTCATTGTTAAGCAGAACAATCTATTACCACAGAACAGTTAATTAAAAAGAAAGTATACTCAGAGATGAAGTAGATACCGACGCAGACACACATCAATTATTATAAATTTTACAGTCACATTCTGAAGTTCTTTCTCACAAGACAGTAACTACACGAAATTTCCTTTGTGAGTTCAAGGTTAACAAACACAACAAAATTTTTGTATTACCTTATGTTATTGCACTGACATATGGAGAAAAGGTTAAGCAGGAAATACAATCGAAACTAGATCAGAGAATAATTGAGCGTGCTCTGAGTTCATACAACAGCCCATCACACGATGGCAAAAAGAAAGACGATTCTGCTAGACTTGTTCTCGATTCCAGACAGATCAGAACTACAAGACAACCAGAAACAGATCGACCACAAGTACTAGACGAATTATTACAGAAATTTCATGGTGTAAAGGTAATGTCTTCTCTTGATTTACGATGAAGTTTTTGGCAAATAGAATTACATCCCGAATGTAGAAAACATAAGGCTGTTCTCTGTTTTTGAAATTGCTACAAGTTTCGAAAATTACAATTTGGTCTCAATGTTTCAACTGCTGCATTTATCCGAGGCCCTCATACTTTCTTACTAAAGCATTTGAAAGACAGGATTACCACCCATGTTGACGACATTTTCGTTACGAAAAATTCGTCAAAGGAGCACAATTGGGTACTGAGCAAACTATTACAGACATCTCTTGAGCATGTTTTTACAGTCAACTGAGAAAAGTCAGAATTTAGTAAAATACAAATTAAATTTCTTGGCCACATTCTCTCTACGAAAGGTATATTACTCAATCAAGAAATACTGAAAGCAATTGAAGAAATGCCTGTACCTATAAAAAATGACAACTTGGAAGATTCTTAGGTCTTGTGAATTTTTATCTTCGTTTCATCAGCTTAGAGAGCTTATCTACTCCTAGACTATGTCAGATCACAGGCAAGAATACAGTTTGGGACTAGGATAACGCTGCTTAGACCGAATACTATGATCTGAAAACTGTGTTGCATAATGCACTTATATTATCACATCCAGATTCATCTCTTCATTTTTACCTTTCGATAGACAGTTCAAAATCTGGTCTGGTGTACAAGGTACACACACTAACGTATATACCGGGCACTTCAATCTTTTTTATGACAGCTGAGATCGTATAAGACGTTGGGCTTTGTTCCTTCAGGAATTCAGTTTCACTGTGATTTACATTCCAGGCTCAGAAAACACTTTCAGTGGTTTAGTCCATAGTAATGAGGAACATTGCAAAGAAAATAATTTTAGATTGTTAAATATGCAAAAAAAAACTCTGAAAACTTTATTTCATCTTCGTTGTATGACATTGTTCATGAACAGAAGAAGGGTCCAAACTGGAAAGATACAAAGTAAAAATGGCAAAACAGATCGTATACTGCGAACGGACAGTTGTACCTTGCACGTTAAAATGTTTCACTCAGATGTAGATGCCCCGACAGTCCTATTTAGGTATTGCGCATCCCAGACGAATTCGTGAGCAAACTCATGTGGTACACATCTCGGTTATGCACACTTTCGTGCTAAGAAATGTTTTCATAAATTACGAGATACATGTTACTTCAACAATATGGAAAAGCGAATTCGTATAGTCTCAGCTGTGTCAGTAGGTAAAACCACCTACTGTTCCGCACAGGACATAACTATTTCCAATCATTCCTGTGAAACTAAAAGAATTATCTGAAACAGAGAGAATTAGCCGCTGTTGAAAGTTTCGGATCTGTTACAAGATCTAAACATGGTCATTCATTTGTTTTTGTAGCTGTTGAGTATACCTCTAAATGTGTATCACTCACACCTTTGCGGAAAGCTACTGCAAAATCTATTTCTACAGAATTAAACCAATGTTTAGATCACGTTTTATGCCATCTTGTAACTCTTCAGAACGCATTATGAGAGAATTAGGAAAGCTTTGCCCCATGTATTGTTATCGTCAACACACAAATTGGGATTTACAGCTATCTGATTTTCAACATATCATGAATGAACTACAGACTATACCACCATATCGCATAAAGCAGTTAGTAGCCTTCACAACGAAGTTTAAGACACTGTGAAATAATTAATTTAGCATTGCAAAACATCAAGAAAGCAGCAGAGAACAGGAAGTAGCTGCAAAATCCATGAGCGAACATCAAGAGTTTAGAAGTAGGTCAGAAAGTGTTGCTCAAATCACATCGTTTATCTCATAAATGAAAATCTATAAGTAGCTATTTTTTGTTGTTGTTGATGTATGAAGGTCCTTTTTGCATATGGTGAATCGTTCATGCAAATACTGTGGAATTTGAAACCATATGCACACTGGCACACATAAATCATGAGATCGTGTATCGAACATCAAAGTATACAAAGAATAATACCCTAAGGGGTTTACTGTATTCTGGTGCATATGCAGTGGCGAGCACAGGTGCCCCAGCGGCTGCAATGAATTTTCTTACTTTAGCTTTCAGCTCTGTTTCATACTCTCCAACTAATCAGTATGTCTGTTAATGTATCTCTTAATGTCAATCTACATAATAGGGAATTTTAATGAATATTGATGATCTATGATTTGAGTTGTTTCACGAAAAATAATTTGAATTTGCTAAGCATAGTCCGCCAAGGTGATAATACAGCGGAAATAGACAATTTTCTATTGCCTCTATATTTTCACTATGACATTATGCGAATGCTAAGCCATCTGTGAACAATTTGCATTCAGCTGGTTTTATTTTGAGTTTACTGTTGACGTATCTGATTGAAATATAATACTGTTAACGTATTTTATGAGTTTGGAACTTTTCTTTTGAAATCTTGGTATGGCAGTGTAGACTTGGTTTTGAGGTTCTAAGATAACCATTTTTTTCTTCAGGAACATAGTTTGCACATATAATGAAGTTTCTTGTGTCTCGTGGTAACTTGTGATGTACATTTTGCATTACGTTTACCAGACAGTACTGTTCTATTTTGTAGGAAAGTGCATGAGATGACTTTTTCTCTAGGTACATTTTTGTGGAGTAGGTCATGAATTCTAGAAGTATAACTGCTGACTTTATATTGAATGAGAGACTGTGTGTGAGTGGTTTTGCATTGAGTAACGTATCTCTGATGGACAGTAGTTCAACTAGGAACATTTTTGACTAATGCCTGTTCTGCTACACGAAGTATTTTGAAAGAGTGATAATTTCAGAATTTTATGCATACACATGATGAGTTTAAGGAATCCTGTACGATGTAGTTATGAAATATGTTGAGGAATTTTGCTTTAGGATTGTCACGTGAGGCTTATGATGTTGTTATGAAATATTGTGGTGCAACTATGTTGTATTATAGTGTAATTATGGTATTTTATGTAAAGTGCATTGTGATTCGTAGGATATTATGCTGAAGGTTAATGAAATATGTTGTTCTGAGGAAAACAAATGAGGCATTATACACCACTCAGTGAGGACGCATATTTTTTGCAGCTATTTATGGAGTATGACAAGGTAAAGAATGTACACTCTTTAAACGAAGCAACCCAGAAACGTACTAGATAAATGGAGGCTTTGTTTGTGCACATTTTATTCGAATGTAGTGAGAGAGAACAAGTTACTCTCTCACCTAATTTTCGTACATGGAAAATTATTAAAGATTTTGTAACAACCTTATGCACCTTAAGTGAGACTAGAAAGTTAATGGCCTGAGCAGACGTTGATGGAGCCCAGTAGTGTCCTAAAAGTATGAAGTATTTTTATGGTTCTTAGTTCATAGGAACAGCATGTTGGAAGTTGAAAGCAATTGGCAGCGAGACCATCCCGCAGTAAATCTTGCCAGACAGGCCCACAGCAGTACAGGGTAGACAGAGCAGCCCCTTATAGAGACAGGTCTCCAGCAGGACAATGCTGATATACCTACATTGGCGCCAGCCGATGGCTGAGCTGGGGACGATGGACTGAAGGGACATGTCTACACAGTCGAGTCGTAAACAAGGCATTTTGTGCAGAGCTACGTGTAATAAAAATTCACAATTTTTCGTGTCTGCTAATACTGCAAATAGGCCTGTGACTCACTTCCATCGGCCACCTCGATTGTATAAGAAACTCTGGCATCTGAGAAACATTTAAACATAGAATCTTTATTACACCTCACAGCAAGAACTAACATGCTCCAAGGCACAGGAGAATTAGATAAAGATCTTTAAGATCGTAGCTGTTCTCTTGTTCCCATGGGAAGTGACACAACTTCGGAGAAAAACATCTTCTCCCTCCGTGAAAACTTAAAAAAGCCAGTAATTGGGGGTTTCTTTTTTCCCAGAGACGCAGGTTTCTTAGCTCTTACGCTGGTTCGACATGAGTTTGTGCTAGTGTGTAGGAGGGGAGGTTTAGCGCCTCTAAAGCCCTCTGATAGACTCAAGATGGGATGAAGGCGGTGTCATTCGTGAGATTTGCGAAAAAACTTTTTTTTTATCTGAAGAGGTGCAAGGCGCTCTGGTTCTGGAATTCGGTCTGGAAGTGATCTTCTGGTCGAAGCTCTGGCATGTGGGGTTGGTGCTTGGGACCTGTCCTGAGATTGACTTCACTTGCAAGTAGTTAGACTGGAAGCTTGTTGTGAAGTTCTTACTGTACCGACAGTGTGACTTCAATCGTCTCGGACTACTCATTTGCTGAGGCCACACTTACTCGTTTTTGGTTTACTAGTCTTGACTTTTAGGATCCTTGTGTGCTTTGTCATATAAGTGAGCCAAATTGGTCCTTGGTGTGACCAGCGAATGGGTATGTCACACCCTAAAATCTATCGTGATTTCAGGGCTCTGGTAGGGAGTAAATGGCGATCCGTCTGTCTGATCGCTAGACCGTGAGATTTTGCATTTCTTTCGTGGCCGCGATCGATTCACAGGTGCCCATCTCATTCCAAGCATGTGTGTCAATTTGTACCCCTCTATTTACATTATTCCTTGATTTATTCAGTTTTCAAATTTATACTGACTTTTTGATCACCTGGTATTTGTCAAATGATGAGCATGGATAGCTTTACAAAGATTTTTTCTCTACGGCTGAATTACGTGACATATGTATGAAATGATTTTTCAGCTGGTAAAATGAAATTCTCTCAGCAAATAAATATGTTTTTCTACTTGTTATTGTTTACAGTTGCTATACTCTAATTTTTGTTCGTCATATGATCATAATTGAATTTTTCTCTGTTGTAGAAGTAACACAAAAACAGAGAACTGTATGCATTAGTATGAACTAAACGATATTTTCAGATTGGAGTACTGTATAACGTACTTAGAGAGCTAGTTACATTCTAACAATGCGAATGTTGCAGTGATCTGTTACAGAGAACTAGACAATTCAAAAGTACCAAGTCATTTATATGAAATATGTTACGCATTTTGACAACTTCTTCTTTTTAGCTGGTAGTATTTTTTCTTTTTGATGCAAGTTGATCAGTTACATTTTTATGCATATTGTAAATGATTGAGTAAATTAAGTTACTTCAATACTTAACAGTCTTTCTATTTAAATAATTTTATTTCTGACCTTCTCTTTTGGTTCTGCTACGGCAGTGGTACAGTGCTTATTCTACCACATTAAGTTAATGATGGTAAGATTTTTTCTCTTGTCATTGAACAATACTGAAGCTCAAGAGAAGTAATTTGCTTCATTTTTGATTAATAAGTCAATTATTTAGACTGCTACTGAATGGTTCAAGGATAAATCTTTTTCTGTGTTGTATCTTAGAGTAAGTTATGTCATTATTAGTTGCTCTATAAGATATGTCCTTTAAATGTTATATTTATTTTGCTGTTGTGATTAACTGTGTATGGCCATACAATCCTGACTCCATAAGATTATTGTTCCATACGATTCTGACTCCATAAGACACTGACTCCATTCGATTTTGACCTCAATCAATTCGAACTGTACACACAAAAAAGTTGATATTTACCATCTGACAATATCGAGCTTGTGATGCTCTACTTTCTATTTGATGATCGTCATGTAAGCACTACTATGATTTAAAAAATGAAATAATTATGTTGTAATAATAAGGAAGTACTTTTGATAATCACAGACCTATTACTCAATGATTGAATGAGTAGTAAGTTATGGGAACTAGACTGAATATGCAATCATGAGAAATTATGTTCTTCACTAACTTACATTGACTGAAGCTCAAGTCACTTATTCTGTATAAGAAGAAACTGCATGCATAGCCATGTATATTTCTCTCTTAAATATCTAGGACAGAAATTGGGTTATATGAACATATTTTGATTGTTTACCTGTAATTTTACTGTGTATGTGAATGTATCTTCAAGCAATGCTAATTTTCCATTGTATGATAATCTAAATCACATGTAATTACTAAGCATATATCAGCTCTGGGATCTATGATGAATTATAACACTTTTTTAAAAAATATGTCACTGTTAACATATTTGGACAAATTTGTATGTCATTCATTGGTGTTACATGTCACACAATTTGCATTTTCTGGATCAAAACATGTATTTTACGGTATTCAGAAAATGAATTTGTATAGAACAAGTTTACCACTATGTGACTGGCCTAAACTTCATAATTACAACTTCACTTCAAGAAAATAACCACACTTATGTAATTATCTGTGATCATATATATTTTGAGTCATTTAATGAGCACTGAGCTTATGTGCCTATTAACATAATGTTGACCTTTATATCCAAGTGTATATAGCTTACAATAATTCATTGTTTCACTATGATACGTTTCAGTGATTGTGTCATATATGAGATTTGATCTTCTATGTCAGTTATGAGAATCTGTTTCCTCAAGGGGATACAAAGTCAATGCTTTTGTGATCTTCATGAATTCTTTGGTTCTTAACAAGGTGTACCTGAGCCTTATGCTATTACTACTGATACTGTACCGTATCTTTATCTGAATATGAAAAGGAATGACACACTAAAACGTTTTGGTATGGTTGTCAGTGGACATAATGTATGTAATGAATCCTTGAGTCCTGATACTTGTACATTAATTTTCTCTCTCTTTGGACTATTTGCAGTTCTGCATAATATTTGTATCTACACAACTGAAAGATATTTACACTCTTGGAGGACTATAAACAATATTTTGCTATCCTCTCAAATGAAGTACCATCAATGTCAGGAGAAGACGAGATTTTTTTAATATGCTATTTTGTTGCACGTAGTTGTTTCTCAAGGGATTTTGTCAGATTTGTGTATGCATACTTTGAAAGTAATATTCGTATGTTTGTTGTGACCAGAGATGTGTTTATCAAGTATAGACATTGTGAAATAATTAAGGTTTGTGTAAAGTTTGTCACTGTTTAAATAATCTATTTTTCGAATATAGTAAATTAAAGTCTTTATTGGTTACTTTCATTTATTTTACACTGTGTAAGGATAGTTGACCAAACCCCTTCTGATCATTCAATTTCTCTACAGAAAAAATGTGGCTGTAGTTGTTGCAGTTATTATGAGCATGTGTTGCACTCTGCAGGGATCACAGTATTGCTTTTGAAATATTTTTAGCATGTTGCTGATCATGCAGTTGCAGCGGCAAAACCTGGTAATCTGTCCATTGCGTACAGGAGTATTGCAGAACAGTTGTTAGGGGTTGTTAGAGGATATGTTAAAACTTGCAATCCGATACTTGATAACTGATTTCGTCATGATTTGTAGGAAGAGTAAATAATTTCTGTTTCCTTTGGTTCTCAATCAGAAGTCTATTACTGTCACAGATGCAACGTCACATATTTCTTTACATTTTTTTTTAAAATTGATAGTTTAAACAGAGATAAAAGAATTTTGTCCATCACAATAAGTCAAAGGCTCAGAGGTTCATCCCTATCACTGTGATTCAAATATTGTGAATATGAATACTACAGAACACTTTCTGAAAAATAAATATATCTGCATCATCTTGGACATGAAAATAAGGTACACTGGCGTGAAACATATTCAGATGCCGTCAATATTCAACAACGATGCAAAATTAGTAAGGCTCCTGAACACTTCAAGAACACAAGTTTAAACCATATAGACACAAAGAGCAGTGAAATATTTCACGGAATTAAGAATAAAACTTATAAAAGATGATACTGAAATGCACACAGTGAAATAACCACCAGATAGCATGTACAAAGCTACAGAAACTTAAAACTGAAAGTAAATGAAAACCAGTAGAAATAAAACACATACACATGAGAAGAGTTCACACATACAATTCAATTAAAAGAAAAATCAGATAACTGAACTTTAAATCTACACTGGAGTAACGAACTTCCTACACCATGTGTTCTGGTTATACCAAGCAAGGATTGGAAAAACTAATTACTCGCACAACATATACTGGTGAAGAAACTATTAAAAATATAAGAAATCGACTACTGAATCTGATCTAGCAAATCACACATGTACATCAATTAGAATAGCAACACATTAGCACAATGACCAGTGTCAAGTCTCTCTTGAGACAACCATTTTCACTCATCAGAGGTTCAGTCCAGAGTGATGAGAGCACACTCTCCCTGTAACAAACTTCCCTCAGGTAGCTGGAAGAGACGAGGGGACCTTTCCATCACCAAATACTGTCAAATGACTACAAAAAGGGTACCCATCGTTTTGTCTGGCCTAAGAAAGCTACGTTGGATACATTGTTACTACCACAGCAGATAGTCAAGTGCTGTATAGCTACCACATAAAAGACAAATTCAACATACAGACTCAATCATTTATTCATTCAGAGGATGAACACAGAGAGGAATTTTAAAGTACAAAATGTAGGTAACATACATAGCATTGGGTGCATACTGGAAAAAATCGATACTATAATGTAGCTCTATGCCACTGAATGGAGACAAACAGGAAGTACAAAGCAAATCACACACTTGTTTGTGTGCACAGAACAAAATGCACCTTAAATAATATGAAACGAATCTAATAGAGACGTTTCAGTATGTTTCAGTTTTACTACCATAGGTGCATAGTACAAAGAACAAAGTATGTGTCCACTGGGTGAACTATGTCAGAAAGAAGGAAGACGTCATTCAAACATTCTTTTGTAAACTGCACCACATTGTGGCACAGTATTTGAAAAAAAAATGTAATTATTGATAACTTATGCAATCGGCTTTACAGATTTACGAAATAGTAGTAATCGTAATGATATTTTAAGAGTAGTTTAGTTTCCTGAACCAAACAGAGTTGAACTATGTGGTTCTTACCGCTCCAAAAATTTCATTTTACCCCAAAGGTGGTGACTGCCACCAGGCTTGAAATATTTGGATTGGACAGTCGAATCCAATGAAACCAGCTTTATGGGTATTTACTTAAGGAAATCTGATGGTGAAAACAATACTTGTTGGAAGATCACTGTTGTCCCAAGGAAATAGGTAAGGAAAATAAGCTTTAAAATTTCTTTGCTGCTGTGTAAATTTATGTCATAGGTGTATGTTAATAATAATGTTTCACTAATTACAACTGGAGTTTTGTCAAAGTACAACATCTGATGAGAGAATACGGACTGGAAGACATCTCGACGAGAACAGTTAAACTGAGGAGAGCATAAAGGTGAATGAGACCTAGTAGACTGGTAGAACGGACGCTGCTGGTGGAAGGAAGAAGGGTTCCGGGAGAGGAGTCGTTCACTCGTGCATGTTATCCAGCACCCAGTGGACGTAGTCGGCCATGCGCGTGTAGACGCCGGGCATGGTGGAGGCGCCGCAGCGCTTGGAGCCGAACGAGACGACGCCGAGCAAGTAGTAGCGCGGTGGGCCGTCCAGCGCCTCGACCTTCATCAGCGGACCGCCGCTGTCGCCGCCGCACGAGTCCTGCCCCACGACGCCGCCCACGCACATCTGCGTCGGCCCCACCTCCGCGTACATCTCGAAGCGCGGCGCGCACTCCGCGTTCGAGACGACGCGCAGCGTGATCGTCTGCAGGATGGGGCTCGGCCGCGGGTCCTCTGTGGACAGCCGGGAGAGCACAACGAGTCAAGCAGGTAGAATTTCGTGCCATCTGATACAAACGACGGTTCATGATCTACACTCCTGGAAATGGAAAAAAGAACACATTGACACCGGTGTGTCAGACCCACCATACTTGCTCTGGACACTGCGAGAGGGCTGTACAAGCAATGATCACACGCACGGCACAGCGGACACACCAGGAACCGCGGTGTTGGCCGTCGAATGGCGCTAGCTGCGCAGCATTTGTGCACCGCCGCCGTCAGTGTCAGCCAGTTTGCCGTGGCATACGGAGCTCCATCGCAGTCTTTAACACTGGTAGCATGCCGCGACAGCGTGGACGTGAACCGTATGTGCAGTTGACGGACTTTGAGCGAGGGCGTACAGTGGGCATGCGGGAGGCTGGGTGGACGTACCGCCGAATTGCTCAACACGTGGGGCGTGAGGTCTCCACGGTACATCGATGTTGTCGCCAGTGGTCGGCGGAAGGTGCACGTGCCCGTCGACCTGGGACCGGACCGCAGCGACGCACGGATGCACGCCAAGACCGTAGGATCCTACGCAGTGCCGTAGGGGACCGCACCGCCACTTCCCAGCAAATTAGGGACACTGTTGCTCCTGGGGTCTCCATGAAGCTGGGCTACGGTCCCGCACACCGTTAGGCCGTCTTCCGCTCACGCCCCAACATCGTGCAGCCCGCCTCCAGTGGTGTCGCGACAGGCGTGAATGGAGGGACGAATGGAGACGTGTCGTCTTCAGCGATGAGAGTCGCTTCTGCCTTGGTGCCAATGATGGTCGTATGCGTGTTTGGCGCCGTGCAGGTGAGCGTCACAATCAGGACTGCATACGACCGAGGCACACAGGGCCAACACCCGGCATCATGGTGTGGGGAGCGATCTCCTACACTGGCCGTACACCACTGGTGATCGTCGAGGGGACACTGAATAGTGCACGGTACATCCAAACCGTCATCGAACCCATCGTTCTACCATTCCTAGACCGGCAAGGGAACTTGCTGTTCCAACAGGACAATGCACGTCCGCATGTGTCCCGTACCACCCAACGTGCTCTAGAAGGTGTAAGTCAACTACCCTGGCCAGCAAGATCTCCGGATCTGTCCCCCATTGAGCATGTTTGGGACTGGATGAAGCGGCGTCTCACGCGGTCTGCACGTCCAGCACGAACGCTGGTCCAACTGAGGCTCCAGGGGGAAATGGCATGGCAAGTCGTTCCACAGGACTACATCCAGCATCTCTACGATCGTCTCCATGGGAGAATAGCAGCCTGCATTGGTGCGAAAGGTGGATATACACTGTACTAGTGCCGACATTGTGCATGCTCTGTTGCCTGTGTCTATGTGCCTGTGGTTCTGTCAGTGTGATCATGTAATGTATCTGACCCCAGGAATGTGTCAATAAAGTTTCCCCTTCCTGGGACAATGAATTCACGGTGTTCTTATTTCAATTTCCAGGAGTGTATATGCAGCATTTATCACACAGAAAAAAATTACACGGCGCAACAGCATTACACAGAGAAGTCAGTCGTAGACAGTATCACCGCATATGGGGCTGAAATACGGGAGCTAACTAAACAGGACAAAAATAAATTGATGCCCTTGAGAGGCATTTTTGAAGAAGAAGATGTCGCACCTCCAAAATAGGTCACATCAGAAACGGCAGAATACGCGAAATTATCTGAGGAAAAGATACTTTTCTCGATTCCATTGACAGCAAAATACGCTACTGGCCATTCAAATTGCTACACCAAGAAGAAATGCGGATGATAAACGGGTATTCATAGGACAAATATATTGTACTAGAACTGGCATGTGATCACATTTTCACACAATTTGGGTGCATAGATCCCGAGAAATCAGTACCCAGAACAACCAGCTCTGGCCGTAATAACGGCCTTGATACGCCTGGGCATTGAGTCAGACAGAGCTTGGATGGCGTATACAGGTCCAGCAGCCCATGCAGCTTCAACATGATACCACAGTTCATCATGAGTAGTGACTGGCGTATTGTGACGAGCCAGTTGCTCGGCCACCATTGACCAGATGTTTTCAATTGGTGAGAGATCTGGAGAATGTGCTGGCCAGGACCTGTAACATGCGGTCGTGCATTATCCTGCTGAAATGTACGGTTTCGCAGGGATCGAATGAAGGATAGAGCCACGGGTCGTAACACATCTGAAACGTAACGTTCGCTGTTCAAAGTGCCGTCAATGCGAACAAGAGGTGACCGACACGTGTAACCAATGGCACCCTATATCACCACCCAGGTGATACGCCAGTATGGCGATGACGAATACACGCATCCAATGTGTGTTCACCGCGATGTCGCCAAACACGGATAACACCATCATGATGCTGTAAACAGAACCTGGATTCATCCTGAAAAATGACATTTTGCCATTCGTGGACCCAGGTTCATCGTTGACTACACTATCACAGGCGCTCCTGCCTGTGATGCAGCGTCAAGGGTAACCGCAGACATGGCCTCCTAGCTGATAGTCCATGCTGCTGCAAAAGTCGTCGAACTGTTCGTGCAGATGTTTGTTGTATTGCAAACGTCCCTATCTGTTGACTCAGGGATCGAGACGTGGCTGTACGATCCGTTACAGCCATGCGGATAAGATGCCTGACATTTCGACTGCTAGTGATACGAGGCCGTCGGGACCCAGCACGGCGTTCATTAATACCCTCCTGAACCCACCGATTCCATATTATGCTACCAGTCATTGGATCTCGACCAACGCGAGCAGCAATGTCGCGACACGATAAACCGCAATCGCGATAGGCTACAATCCGGCCTTTATCAAAGTCGGAACCGTGATGGTACGCATTTCTCCTCCCTACACGAGGCATCACAACAACGTTTCACCAGGCAACGCCGGTCAACTGCTGTTTGTGTATGAGAAATCGGTTGGAAACTTTCCTCATATCAGTACGCCATCGGCGCCAACTTTTTGTGAATGCTCTGAAAAGCTAATAATTTGCATATCACAGCATCTTCTTCCTGTCGGTTAAATTTCGCATCTGTAGCACGTCATCTTCGTGGTGTAGCAATTGTAATGGCCAGTAGTGTACAATAATGGAAAAAATATCGCAGCACCAAGAGGGAGCTGTGCTACATAAACGAAATTTGACAGGCGTGTTTGTAGATCTGGAAGACGGTGTCTACTCAAATTTTGCGCCAGTCGAGTAAGAATGGCGCTAGTAGCGCCACTAACAGAATGCAAACCAGGTTTACTTTAAATACACGCTGTAACGGTCGCAAACGTTAGTTATCTTTGAGACTGGACGTGGTGAGTTGATGTTAGTCAAGAATGCCTTTAAGGTGGCAAAGACGCCATTATCAGCGTCTCACTGAGTTTGAACGAGGTCGTTTAATAGGGCTCCGAGAAGCTGCATGTTTCTTCTACTACACTGCAGAAAGACTTGGCAGGAATGTAGCCACTGTATATGACTGCTGGCAGCGGTCGTCATGAGAGTTAGACCATCGTGCTCAGCGTGCGGTTCCGGCGCCTAGTACTGCATCTGCAGAAGGGATCTGAGCAGCAGTTGGCACGACAGTGACACAACGAACATTTGCGAATCAGTTACTTCAAGGAAAGTGTGCATTCCACTGACCCCAAGCCACCGCCATTTGCGACTTCAGTGGCTACAAGTGTGAGCTCTTTAGAGGGCAGGATGGAGGACCGTTATATTTTTTTATGAAAGCTGGGTCTGCCTCGGTTCAGTGATGTCCGTATGTTGGTCAGGAGACCAGTTGAGGGCCTGCCACCAACCTGTCCGCTTGCTATGCACACTGGACCTAACCCTAGAGTTATGGTCTGAAGTATGATTTCGTACGACAGCAGGACACTCTAGCGGTTATCCCATGCACCCTGATAGCAAATTTTTACGTCAGTATGGTGAGTCGACCTGTTGTGCAGCCATTCATGAACAGCATTCCAGGAGGAGCTTTCCAACAGCACAATGCTCTCCCACATATCGCTGGTGTAGCATCCTCTGCAGAGTGTCAGCATGGTGCCTTGGCGTGCTCCATCATCAGATCAGTCTCCAATCGACGTCATCGAACCATACCTCACCGTCATGCTCATCCAACATTGATCGTTCCTGTGTTGACCGACCAAGATCAAAAGACATGGAACTCCATGCCACAAACTGACATCTGGCGCCTTTACAACACAATGGACGCACGTTTGTCTGCTTGCGTTCAGCTGTCTCGTGGTTACACCAGTAACTAATGTACCAGCATTTCCCATTTTCATTGGCTTATTTCGAGCTTACATTAACCTGTTATTTTCCAATATAAATCTTTTAAATATCCAGAATGAAATTTCCACTTTGCAGTGGAGTGTGCGCTGTTATCGAACTTTCTGGCAGATTAAAACTGTGTGCCGGACCGAGACTCGAACTCGAGACCTATGTCTTTCGCTGGCCAGTGCTCTATCATCTGAGCTATCCAAGCACGATTCACGCCCCGTCCTCACAGCTTTACTTGCGCCAGTACCTCGTCTCCTATCTTCCAGACTTCACAAAGGCTCTTCTGCGAACCTTATTTTACATATGTTACCTAGATAAATATAATTCTAAAATTTCATTGCTCTGCGTTTTATTGTTGCGATTTTTTTCCGTCAGTCTAGTAACTTGGATGACTGCCTCTAAGAATGGGTGATAACCGCTGGCAAAAAACAATCTATGAATGGACACCAGGTGAGCGAAGAAAGAAAAAATGGAAGATCGCCTATAAGATGGATGTAAGATGTTAAAGATGCAAGGAATGCAAGATTATTGGATGGATAGGAAACTGGGAGCTGAGTAGAGGAACACGACCACCATCGTAAACAAGGCGCATATTCTCATTCTCAATCAGAATGAATTTCGAAAACATCGATCATGCGAAACATATTTTACGCTTTTCTCACGTGACATTACTGCTGGTAAGGCTGAGAGGTGCGTCACAATCCTAAGAGTATCATTACTTTGTAAGACACGCACGATCGAGACAAGAGTGCCTGTGAGTGCATTACCAGTATTCTATGTATAAAACGTCATGATTCAAAGTATTCTTAGTGCCAGTGGGTAGGTTATGGACTGGTTTGCTTCAATGAAAGATGGGAGAAGAAAGGAGGTATGTTTCTCGGTCATGCACAGATATTATTGATGTTTCGCGCAAAGTTAACATGGAAAAAGGAGGAATTGCAGCATATGAAAAAGGTGGATACAAAGTCAGAAATTTTGGACCAAATAGTTCTCGTATTAATCAGTACCTAGAAGCGTGTGTTGTGAGTAGTTACTGCAGAACACTTCTTCAATAACTGCAACAGTCTACAGATCCTCCGAGGAAACTTTCAGCCTATTTATGAGAAGTCTAGATACATTATTGAGCTACCTGTCAGACAAGGAGAAACATTTAAGAGTTCGTGGAGGTTTCAGTGTAAACTTCTTAAAAAAACAGAAAGGAACAATTAACTGGAATCGTCTATTGGGTGTTACAATGTAATTTCAGCAGTCAGTTTTCCAGTTCATATGTAACAAGATAGTAAGATACTGATTGATAACATTTTTATAGACTGTGCTCATACTGAAACACTTATGTATATCCAGTTGTTAATCAACTGTCTGATCGTGAGTACAACTAATGGAAACAAACAGTATAGCACATTACAGCCTTGAGGCAAGTTAATGCAAAGCATTGAGGCTTATTACTGAGAACAGGATATGATATTTTAAGAGTGAACTAACAGAGGAGGCTAATGCCAAATCCACTTTATTCCATAGTATATATGTGTCAATATTAAAAGTTGCTTTTCTAAAATGTTATCCAGGAAATCCATTAAAAACAATTAAGCCATCGATAAGTAGGGGAATTAAAATCTCATGTAAAAGGAAGAGGGAAATTTATACAAAGGCCGGAATAAGTCAAGAGAATTATTAGGCAGTTCTCTGAAAATGGGCCCTGCCTAAATTTTGAGAAAACCGACTATATCACGTTCAGTAAATATAATCACAAGAAGAAGTGATGTAACACATGAGTACGAGTCAGTAAGTAGGGCAGGAAGCTCCAAAATTTTGGGTGCTCATATTGACGAAAATTTTAACTGGAAGAAGTATATTACTGAGCTTCTTAGGCAATTAAGTTCATCTGCTTGTGCTCTTCGTACAATTGCTAGTCTTGGAACAAAACGAATCAACGTCCTGACACATTTTGTACATTTCCACTCAACGATGTCTCATGAAATAGTTTTTTGAGGTAACTCTGCGCTCAGAAAGAAGGTACTGATCGCACAAAAGAGAGCAGTAAGAATAATATGTGGCGTTCACCCACAGTCTCCATGTAGGTACCTCATAAAGAAATTAGGCATTACAAATGCATTGTCGCAATTCATACCATCGCTAATGAACTTTGTCATAAATAATCCATCACAACTTGAGAAGAAGAATGATGCCCATACCAGCAACACTGAGGAATACGAAATGGCCAGGTGCGATTAGGACCCACCCACTGAGGGTTCCGCACGCTTAATTACGTATGTAGACAGTTCATCCATTCTGGGAATTGAAGATATCGACAATTATTTCCTGTTATCGACAATGATACTGGCAGGGTATTGGTCCCAGGGAGCCCAAGACTTCCGAGAATGTTTTAATTTCGAGTTTGACGTCGGGTAACAAATGACAAAAGAAATATTTTTTCGTCTGATATAATTACAAATTAACAATTTTCTAATTCTTTGCATTTACGTGTACTATGAGTCCTTTCTTCTCTGCAAATTTTGTGATTCCACGTTAAGGGGGACAAGCCCTACAGATTTTAAGGAGTGAGTTCGCGAATACCAAAATATGTGACACAAATGGCCGTATCTTTTGACTGCATTGACTTAGAAGCTTAACATTTTTGCGCCACTAAAGGACCATAGACTGCAGCGTGTGACGTAAATTTCAGCTTGAGATGCATACAAGTTCCTGGGAAAACGGGTCTTATCAAACGGAGGGACAGACAGAACATCTGATAAACAATGACTTAATTTTTTTCGTTTAATGTAAGTACAAATTAACAATTTTCGGTTTTTTCCTTTGGTTATAGTGTGAAACATTGCTTCGTGAGAAATTTCATGGTTCTAGTTCAACGGGAATCAAATTGTCGGTTTCATTGAGTGAGTTTGCGAGTGTCAAAATATGCGACATCATTGGCCGTATCTTTGGCTGCATTGACTTCGTAGTTTACATGTATTACATCGCTAGGTAACTTTAGACTTCAACTTTGTTCGTTGTCTTCCTTCAGAGAAAAAGGGCGCTTTACAGACGGATGGACAGACGGGAAGTCTGATAACAAAAGACAAAAAAAAAGTTCGTGTGATAAAATTGCAAATTGTCAAATTTTGGATTTTTTTCCTTTGGTTGTAGTGTGGAACCTTTCTTCCTGCCAAATTTCATTATTCTAAGTCAACGGGATGTACCCTGTAGGTTTTGACGAGTGAATTTGCGAGTATAAAATAATGTGACATAAAATTGCTGTATCTTTTAATTTCATTGACTTAGAAGTTTAAATTTTTTACACTGCTACGAGACAGTTGACCTTAGTACCTGACATAAATTTCAGCTTTTCTGTTCTACCCGTTCCTGATAAAAACGGTTTGCAACAGTCGGAGAGACGGACAGACAGACAGACAGGCGGACAACAAACAACAAAGTGATCCTGTAAGAGTTCTGTTTTTACCGACTGAGATATGGAACCCTAAAAAGACCTTTATTAACAATTATTAAAGCTATCGGTAGCTCAGACAGGTGTTCAGTACGCAGTACCAAGAATTTTTGATCATTTTCCCATTAATATAAAATACCTAACAGCTAGAAAAGTGAGTTTTCAGTCTGACCTAAAATCATTTCTCCTGGACAATTCCTTCTATACCATAGACGGTGCTCTGTTTAAAAGCTGGTAGCCTGAAAAAAAATTGTTTTTAAGTTTAGTTGCATGAGTAGAATTAGACAACAATGTGTTCATTAATATTGACACTGATCATCTATAGAAACCCAATTAACTAAGTCTGTCAAAATTATTTCGTTAAGAAAATCGTTCAGACCATCTGTGGAACATGTAACTACCTAACTATCTAGCTTTGTTTTCTGGACAATCATGCTTTACGTCTGTGCATATCAGTTTGTAAGACAGTTCCCAAACTGACGCCAGTTCCCAAACATCTTAGTTTCCTGGACATACATGCTTTACATCTATACTATGTTGTTCTTGATCTTAAGTCTCCATTCAAAAGAATAAGAGAGATTTCATGTCGAAAGGAACTACACTTTACTGTAAGTTGCGCGCACAATGAGATTAAAAAACTTAGGTAGAATGGAAGAACTAAGTTGCACTGATATTTGCTACAGTGCTCATACCGATTTCATTTTTTACAGACTTTGGAAATGAGCGCTATTTATAATCGCCTTACAAAGATCAACTCTTCTCCCCTTTACTCATCTCTCTTTCATGGCGCTGCTCCAGTTTGCCACGACCACATGACTGGAAACGGCTCATCCCAGGTACAGCAGTTGGCCAGACGCCTTCTTATCGTCACATCCTAGAGAAGGTGCTGTACTTAATCTGTACGCAAATCGCATAAATTTTCATTGTTGCTCTATAGCATTGAAAACGGTGTACAGCAATGTTTACAAAACACAGTAATCAGTTTCAGCAGCCAATGTTGTCACTTTCAGGCTCCAGAATCTACTAAGACAAGCATGGTTGATGTCATAAGATAAATAAGTTGGACATAAAATACTCGTCTTATTTTATTATCATCCACTTCTGTCTGTTTGCCCGTTTCGTGACAATTCGCACATGCAGACCAGTTTGGGTTCACATCATGAGCTGTTGACCTTCACAACATTAATATGATAATACTCAAATCCAGTTCCAGTAACTGTACGCTGTTGTGCTTGCACAAATGTTACGTGTGCGGTACATTGGACTGGGCGGAAAATTTGATACATTTCCTGCTGTATCGGTCGCTATCCCGCTATCCGGGCGCCGCACTTTCAAATATACGCACCGCCAATCACGCAGCCGCGTTTCCTACAGCCACCGCGAACGATTACGCTGCTGCCAATGAGATGCAAGTATCCCCTCTCCTTGACTCCAGTCGCGGGTGTACTTAAATTCGAACATTCCTGCACTAATCCATTTTGTATGTTTGCCAGCTGAATAACATTTACAGACTTTCATAGTCGCCGGGGCTCGACATCTTCTGAATATACATTATACTGAAGAGTAACAGATCCGTAAATCTTTCGTATCTGTATATACTCCTACATTCAAAACTACTGTTAGCAACTGATGCTGCAGCCCCAGCAACAAAGCTACGTATTAGTTTTACTGTTTGATGTTATGCAGGATAAAATCTGAATTTTCTGTTCATGAACAGCATCTGTGGCTCAAACCCGTATCCACTAAAGAACGACACAGCATGCAAGAAATTTATAATATTTCCGAATTTATCATCACTGAAGTTAACCAATAAGGCCGTTGCGCGCGCAAATTCAATGGCTCTGAGCACTATGGGACTCAACTGCTGTCGTCATCAGTCCCCTAGAACTCAGAACTACTTAAACCTAACTAACCTAAGGACATCACATACATCCATGCCGGAGGCAGGATTCGAACCTGCGACCGTAGCAGTCGCACGGTTCCGGACTGCGCGCCTAGAACCGCGAGACCACCGCGGCCGGCGCGCGCAAATTCAAGCGGCCCGCCAGAGACGGTGTCGAAAGACATACGCTTCGTTTGGTTTTCAAAAACCGAACAATAGAGAGATGTAAAAATTGAACATCGGGTATGTAGTAAGGATCGAACCCGAGTCAAAGACTGAGCAGTCTCGTGCACTGCCTTCTACGCTATGAGAGCAACTGACGGTCGTTGTATCTCAAAAAATGTTCAAATGTGTGTGAAATCTTATGGGACTTAACTGCTAAGGTCATCAGTCCCTACGCTTACACACTACTTAACCTAAATTATCCTAAGGACAAACACACACACCCATGCCCGAAGGAGGACTCGAACCTCCGCCGGGATCAGCCGCACAGTCCATGACTGCAGCGCCCTAGACCGCTCGGCTAATTCCGCGCGGCGTTGTATCTAGCAGGCCCCTTGAGTTTCCACACGGAGCAGCCTGGTTGGCCAGCTTCAGTGATAATTAACTTGAAAACGGTGCAACGCATCGAATTTTTTCTTAACAATTATTTCTCAGCACAGCATGTCCTGCAACACTCTTGGAAGCTTTCCAGACTGTTACTGATCACTGTGTATAATATGTTAAGTTTGTCAAGTACGACAAGACCACTATTTTATCATACTCTATTAAAAAGGCCAGTATTTAACAAAGGAAACTAAATGACAAGATGATTGTTTAGACACCTTTCTAAGAGTTTTTTAGCATGAATTTAAAACAATGGCGCCTTCGTACTCTGTAGGTATAATTAATCGCTACTTCGCATCCGTGGAAATGTATGATAATATTGAATGAGTAAATTTTTTCTTTGTTTTCGAAGTGGAAATGGCGAAGAAGCCTGGAGTAATTTGGGAAACCGCTTCCGTGGAAATGGATGATAATACTGTATTTGTAAAATTTTGTCTTGTGTGTTTTTGAGGTGGAAATGTGGAAGCAGTCTGGAGCAACGTGGGAAATCAGGTGAAGCCGGAACGGGGGTAGCCTGTGTACCAGATCAACAGCTGGGGAAGCAGCCTGGAGCAACATGGGAAATTGGCTGAAAGCCAGAACGGGTCTAGCCTGTGTACCAGATCAACAGCTGGAGAAGCAGCCTGGAGAAACGTGGGAAATCGGCCGAAAGCTGGAACGGGGGTAGCCTGTGTACCAGATCAACAGCTGTTAACTTGATTGGTAAATTTAACCACTGCCTGGTTCACATGCTTGTCTCCAAAACTATGACGAGCCACATACAGAGCTACACGGAGTGTGTGTCAGTAGGGCAAGCCCATAACACCACTAGTGTTCGCTAGACAACTGCGGAGGCGAATTGTGATATGACCATTACAGATCGCCATGCGATATCGATTCATTCTTAAGATCAGCATATTTTTCCATTCTGAGCTCGTCGTCTGTGGTCTGTGCGTTGGAAGAGTAAAGCTTCACATCGAGTCAGTGGACTAAGGGTCCTATTGTAGTGACAGAGAAGTAGGCAAAGCTTACCGCTTCGCTTCCACCATGCCCCCTTGTAGAAAGTCTAACTCAGGTGGCGTCATCTGAATGCCTCACATTACTGCCTCTTGTGTGTATGAGAGACGCAGCGACGGCGAGCTGAGGGAGTGGGGATGGCGGCACACGCGTCGACCACCTGGTGGAGGTGAGTGGTGCGATACCCAGGACTCTGTGTGCTTGCATCTTGAGCATCGACGCCCTGGCCAGTAATCAAATCGTTGGAGCCTCCGGTTTTTCGCTCCAAAATATGAATGCAGGTAATAAAATTGCTTCGGTTCACCCAGCCTAGGATGCAGACGAACCGGCCAATTGGAGATAACACAGTTTCAGTCCGTTACCTACTTTGGAAAGGAAATTGTGCGTGGTGTACGCATAAGGGAGGGGGGATTTTGCTTTCTTTTTCCAGATTTCCGAAAATTTTGTGCTATTTGTCGGCCATCACGTTGGCAATGGTACCAGATTCAGCCCCTCCACCAACGATTTTTTGGAGGCTGAGGGGAGCTTAGTAGAAAAGAATTTCTTGCGAAATCGGGGATGGTGGTCTGAGTGGCGAGAACGCTGACAGAGAGAGGCAGAAGTTCTGGGCCATTTGTCGCAGCTTGCAGGATTCTGCTGCCTTGGAGCAGAGGTCAGTTTTTGCAGTCTGCGGTAGCACGGTCCGTAATATCAGACCGATCGACATTGTGGACATTACAGCTGGAGTCCCCATCGATCTTCAGTGGTGTGGAACGCGAAGTGGTCTTAATGAAGGAATCACTGCAGCATTAAACTGAAGTTAATAAGGGAAATTGGAAACCGAAATCAAATGCCAGCACAGAATTCGAACCCCAAACGTTTCTAATTTTAATCAAATGTCTTACTCACTGCGTTATCTGAATTGGGGTTGCGTGATTAATTGAGTTACTGTGTGTGTGAGTGTGTGTGTATGTGTGAGTGCGCACCAGTCTGAAAAGCTTGTAAGGGTGTTTCAGGGTAAGTTGTGCTGAGAAATAATTGTTAAGAAAATAATTCGATACGTTGCACCGTTTCCGAGCTCATTAGCATGAAGTTAGCCAATGAGGCCGTTGCATGCGCAGATCTGGCGCTCCGCCAGATACAATTGGTGTCAGTTATCGTCATAGCGTAGATGACAGCGCACGAGACTGCTCAGCCTTTGGCTCGGGTCCGATCCTTACTACCCTCCCTATCTCTCTCTTGCTCTGTTTTTGGTAAACAAACGAAGAACTAGTTACGTGACACCGTCTGCGGCGGGCCGCTTGAATTTGCACGTGCAACGGCCTGATTAGCTAAATTCAATGCTAGTTAACTCGGAAATGGTGCAACGCATCGAATTTCTTCCTTAACAATTATTCCTCAGCACAAACTACCTTGCAACACCCTTGAAAGCTTTTTAGACTGTTTCTGACCGTCCTGCATATCACGTCGCATCAGCTGCGAAAAGACTAGTGCTGATGTAGCTCAGATATTAGAAAGGCACCGCTGAAACATTTCCATTGAGGCTATAATAGGACAATGGCAAGAGCCTTGCGTCTGGTTACTTACCGATATCAAAAACTCCCCATCCAGCGACTTCTGTTGGTTCTCCCACGTAGTTCTTTGTTAACAGTTTTCCATGGATCATACATATTGGCATCACAAAATCTGCGAAAAGAATTAGGTATCAACTAGAATGTGAAACATACGTATTAGTAAATGTCATCTTCGCAGAAAAAATAACGTACCAAATTTTAAATAATGCACATCATGCAGTTACACGCTTTCGCGGAAACCATAGTGCCTACATCATCGCCACTATCCAAACTACGCGTGCAGGTGAAGTACTAGATTCAATAGTAAATATTCGAATCTGTAACTTCATAAAAATGATCAAAAATGAGCAATGATCAAGACAACATTTTTACACATAGCGCAGTCAATTTTCCATCGGAACACATGCTGTACGCACAGTATAACCTTTTGCAGGTAATGCTAGGAGTGTAAGCTCTCGACGCTGCCTACTTTAAGCGTTGCTGCAAGGGGAGGAGAGGTACAAAGCAAACAAGAGTCACCTCATTCCCGCAGCGCAGGCAGCACTCAGGAGTCAGTTTGTACTCACAGTGCCTGCTGCAATGCTGGGTCGTGTTTAATAGCAACCGATGGAATTATTCCATACCGTCACGAAGTCATTCCGCTTCCACCCATGACTTCGCTCCCACAAAAGGGTGAAGTTATACTGCGGGTATAGCAGAGTCAGTGCAGTGAATAATCATTGTCTATGTCACCCAGAGTCACCACGGCGTTCGGGATGTTGGTGGATTGTATGTAAGTTAGCTCCGGAGCGATACAGTATAAAAATACGACAGAAGAAGTCTTTTTTAATGCTTTATGGCGCTTATTTAAAGCATGTAGCATTGCGAAACCAAGTCTGCGGGCTACACAATATATTACAATTTAGTCACAATGTAAGGGACACCACTGTGCTTTCGTCATACAAATGTTTCAGAGAAAAAATAAGCAAAATCCTGTAGCGCCAATTCTGATGCAAATGTTTCGATTTGACATTGCTTTGGAATGTTGTGCCTCTTGGTGCCGTGAGTCGTTTGGGCGTCTTTGCACACTTCATCCATTGTAATGGAACTGGGCATCTTGCCGTCTTGATTTGGACGTAAAAATTTAGTTTATGAATGTTACTAATGGTTGACAAAAATTTATCATGTCCACTGTAGCCGGCCGGTGTGGCCGAGCGGTTCTAGGTGCTTCAGTGTGGAACCGCGCGACCGCTAAGGTCGCAGGTTCGAATCCTGCTTCGGGCATGGAAGTGTGTGATGTCCTTAGGTTAGTAAGGTTTAAGTAGGTCTAAGTTCTATGGAACTGATGACCTCAGATGTTAAGTCCCATAGTGCTCAGAGCCATTTTTTGTCCACTGTAGTCGTATGTCTGTTATTTCAGAGCGTTATAACACTCCTTTGTTACTTTCATTTATTTAGACACACAGCCAAAGTTATGCTGATACAATTTGAATATTCCAATAACCTATTTCTTTTTGCATTTGTTTAATAACTCGTCTTTAAGAATTTGTATTATTAAAATACTAACTGCTACCTGTCGCTGCCCTCGTATATCAGTAGTTTTGCTATGATGAGTATATGGTGACTCAAGAAGCAATGACTTCAACAGGCATCACGTGTCTGTCCACCGCTCTCCCCCTTGCCAAGCACTGCGATCACGTGATACGTCAGCATGTGCTGCGTCAGTGCCGAGCAGTGCAAACAGACGAACATGCGCAGGAGCATACAAGTTCGCACCGTGCTACTGAAAGAGCTATATAGTATTATACAACGCGTACATTATACAACAAATAGTGTGGAACTATGAATTAAACACATTGATGACTGCTTAGGCATTGTATTCATTACTCTGAATCGTATCAGTTGCACATATCAACCACTAAACGCATTTTCACAATTACGATACAGATCTAAGTCAAATAGTAAATAGCTTTAACAGAGGTTAAATATTTTCCCCTAATTCGCGTAATGTTCTTCACATCATTAAGTGTCTTGTACTACATACTTTCTAAAGGAGCCTACGTTCTTCCTCAGCATTTAGGCCATGTCAATACCAAATTTCATCGAAATCAGTTCATAGGGTTAATCGTGAAACTGTAAGAGAGCTACTTTCACATCTGCATAATGTTAGTGGTGATAAAACTTTCAGTTAAGATAGCTTTTCTTTCCGTGGTCTGCTTTTGATGAAACAAAGCCTCTACGGTGCCCCAAGTTGTGTTCATGTTACCTATGAAAACTCCAAGAAACATATTAGAGAGACAAACATACATATACAAAAACTTTAAATCACAATATCTATTTTCCATAATCTGACATTGATGAACAAAGCCCCAAACTACGCTCAAGTGACCTGTGAATACACCTGAAAATTCGTCTAGTAGTTTTGGAAATTAGCAAGTACAAAGGCAAGCAGACAGACAAGACAGTTTTAGACATTTACTATTACTATAGATGATGCGCTCACCATCGTCAGTTTTTCACGTTTTTATGAACTTGTTGTCTTGTCCATTTGATATAAAGGAATATTACCACTATTATTTTTGTATATTTTCAAAGCTGTTAAGACTAATGATTTCATTATAACAAGAGAATAAAAATTTGATTAACATCATTATCTTTACATGGAAATGTTGGCAAAGTCAAAATAACAAAATTAATTTGAAATTAAATTTATATCAAAATTACCTGACTTTGAATGCATAAATATATAATTAAGCACAATATGTGAGAAACTGTAAAAGAAATGTTTAAAGCTAAGAAATACTGAAACACCTAAATACTCAAAAGCGCCACCAATTAGGTACACTCCCTGAGCATGTACAATGTAGCACTTGTTTCTAAACAATGTATGAGAAGGACATGTATGTATTTCACTCAAATTTTGTATCACCTTCTGATATCGCCGAGGTTAGCAGCAGTGTGTCAATATGGACGAAATGATAATCAGAAAAAAATCCTAGATTAGCTAAAAGAAACAATATTAACAATTCATTTATGAATGTAGTTATTTCTGCAAAAACTCGTATCATGAAAGGAAATAATCATACCATTTAAAAACAAAATGTTCAGTGAACTTGTGGTCCATTTAGATGAGTCTTCAGGCTTCTCAGAATCATGCAGGACAAAAGCGTTATTATGCTGGTGGCATGTGAAGTTATAAAATCCTCTGCCATTATTTTTATGGAAGAAAAGATAAATTGTTGAAATGGCAATGTATGAGGACTGCTGCACACCCTAGGAAAATCAAAGATCTTCACTGGAAATCGAACCATGAATCTATGCACCAGTCTCTACCAACAGCAAACACCAGGCCACAATCCTTGTCGCAAAAAATACTTAATTTGGATATTGTACAAAGGAAGTTACGAGTTTTTCCTTCATAGCCATCGACAGATACGGTAAAAGATCGGATTACGAAGCTTGAAGAAACTCGAAAATAAACTGACACAATGGCCGGGAAGTGTGATTATCGAAGCTGTTTGTCATTTTGTGTCGCTAAGCGTGACAAATACCATTTATAAACAATTATCTCAGTTTTATCGCATCACAGAGAGTTCACGTAATTTCCCTTTTCCATGTAAACTTTCTTTCCTACAAGCTGCAGATAGCAAAATAACTGAGGGATAACGATCACCTGGTAGTATGCCAATACTGTTGGTGTCCATGTGCTCTCTGACGAATGTGACAGGTCTAGTCTTGTTCACTGCTGGGCGCCAGTCCAGTAAAATGGACTGGCGTTATCCACTGATTAGGCTAACTTGAAGCCCTCTCGAGTGCCATGACCAAGTCGAGAGCTATGTTTAAAATAATTTTAAATAAACACTCCCATATCTCTTGAAAATTATATGACGTATTCAGTTAACTGAGAGCTGCATCAAACCAGTCTCAGGACTGAAGACCACAACAACAACATTCAGTTAACTAGCAGAGAAGCTACAGCTGGTCTCAGCGTGCAGGGTATGACCGTGAGGCGCTTATTACATGTGAAACAGGACTTACATTTACACTAAGACAGATACAAGTCTAGCTCACAAAACACTTGCCCGACCAATACTGTACCATTGCTGTTCAGCACCAGGTACGACATGTACAGGAAGCAGCATCTGAGAAACTGTAGGGACAGAAGATAATCGTTGCTAAAGTGGATGGAACTAAAAAGCTTTAACGAAGACTGAAGGCTTGTAAGGTTACACTAGTTGTGATCGACAACCATGAGCCTAGACTCCGGAAACTTCAAGTGGAGGTGCAGACTGATGCTGCTGAATGGCCAGTCAAAGGTAGGGCTCTTGGGCGCCCAGGCAGGTAGAAAAATGCCACAGATAGCGGGGCTGCGCGCTTTCAGTGTTTATTGACAATGCTAGTTTGCCAAACGTTCAATATACTGAGGCGACCTCGCACTGTCAATAACATCGACAAAAATTGTCAATTGAGAAAGTGATTTTACAAGGTTAAGATGTCGATGCTATAGTTTGCAAGCAACAGCAAACAACGAAAAAGAGCAAATGGATCTGACGAGAATGGTTAAAAAAAGGAGCCACTGGTCACATATTAATTTACTGGCTGAAATCAGAATCACAGGCCTGAAAGGTTTTATGTATTATTTTCCAAGGAGTTCTGCGTGTTGCGATATGTTATTAGTGTTGATATAACATAAAATAGAGACGTAAAATACGTAAATTAGAGAGGCAATCGCATTCCACAAGAGATTAGGAGTAAGTTAGAGATGTCTGGCGACAGACAGGTCATTCTAACGCTCGAAGTTTCATTCTGTAATATCAGCAAATATGGAAACCTAAGAAACAGTTATATCTGACTGGCAAGGATCTGTTCAGGAAAATAACATCAAACATTTTTTCACGCTTTGTAATAATTTGGTGAAACTGACACATATTTCCCAGACCACTTACTAGCCATTGCAAATATATGACGTAGTTCTCGAAATGGGAACGTTTTTCAAAACTGCTATGCAACACAACAAGCTATATTATATTTTAAAATTAATGAAGTAAGCAATGTCGTAGAGAATCCTCTGTTAACCATCCTAAAGTGGCATATACAATTATTTCTGTTGTATATGTCTATTAAAATTGTTTTGTGTTAAAAGACTGCTTAAAAATTTAATTTAAGTTGTACTATACACAATGGCGAATTGAAAACATAAACATAATGACATAATAAATATATTACATTTATATTTAATTATATTTTAAAAGAATAAATGTCAGTCTTACATATTCATTAAATGTTTCAGGAACAATATAAGCCAATAAAGTGATTATATCTATGTTTCTTTCTTGTATTATCATACTTAAAGCATTATCAACTGCTTCAAATAAATGGTCTATGTGATCATCTTTAATTTTATTTAAATTTTCTAGGTATGTTGTCTGATATTTCATTTTGTATTCTCCATGTTTTTGAATTGATGGTACCACGTCATGAGTAATCCATCATTTACATTTTTTGACACTTCAATTTTGAGTTTAAAATTAAACAATATAATACAAATTCATTAACATATAACGAAATTTTTCATTATGAAATGTATTATGAATGTTGCGTAATAGATATTTCGCGTGTAGTGCAATTGTGATACAGGCAATGGTCAATTGTGGAAACTAAGCCACTGAATATTAAAACTAACGTTATTAAGGAATACACCCATTGACTACACAAAATAAGAGGGCACGTACATTCGAGAGTTAGTGGTTCAAAGTAAAAATTAAGACAATAAAGTAAATGGGTCGTAAGTATAGTTATGTTGGTACACACTGTACTGTTTCTCCTGGGTGGTCTTGTGTTTAAAAAAAATGGAAAGTAAATATTATGATAAATTTTATAAAGAACCGACAAGTTATGCCAAGGAGAAGAGATAGAACTACAATGGATATGTTATTTCATGGACTCTTGCTCTTCTATGCGTGAACTATCTTTCCTTTATCATTCACTTATCTTCGGACCTAAGAGGACATTCTTGTGTAAAGCTCATCTTGCTGTACCAGCTAATAATGTAAGTTGTACTTAAAACCAAAAAAATATAATGGTTATTTTGTCAAAAGAATTTGTGTATGCAGTGAATCAATTTGTAATTTGATACCTCGATTGTCCTAAGTAGATATGAGCCTTAACAAAGAATTTTTATTGTTAGGCGCTATCTTAGAAAGTCTTTAACATTTTTCTTTTAGCTCATCTACGAGTTGTGCCATCGGTTAGGTCAATTACCTTTCTTTCAGATCATACGAGCCTGGCAGCCGCTGATAATAATTTAACAATTTTTACTTACAGCTTTTCTTTATATAACGAGACAACATGCCAGACAGAAAAGGTGTGGTCACAGGATTCCAGTTCCATTATAGGATTTCATTTGTAGATGCTACTCTTGTTATTTTATATTTGGAAATCGAGACAAAACCACGATATTAAGTTACATATTGCAGTAGTTTACATCAAAGAGACTTGTAAAATATTCTCTGGTGCAATAAGCAGACGACTTCTCATGATACTGGAAGTATATCTGTGGTGTTGGGTAAAGAAGGAAAGGACAATTAATCATTGTCAATTATGTAACTACCCTGAGAACAGAGCTAGTTTATTAATTACTGATCTGTGTCAGGCTAACATAAAAGATAATGTACTATTAAGAACATTCTTGTGAGTCATTTTCAGAAAAGCGTTACCAATCGCTACTATTGAGTCATTAAGAATATGATTACATTGGCAGGATGTTGGTACATATAACTGTTTTTATATTTTTACATTACAACACTGAAATGTATATGAACATGTGATCAGGATAGAGGCACATAAATTCTAACTACTATCATCCCCTGTGGCCTACACAGAAAGAATTGTGGAAAAATGCATTTATTAATCTACAAAAGAATATAATTGGGCTTCATATTTAACTGAAAAGAAAGATGGCAGGATCTGAATGTCATGGCAAATATGACGTAAATATTGAAACAGATACTGGTGGCCATGAAGGGAAAGAGATGAACACATTCATATACATCTATTGTTGAGTTGAGCTTTCATGAGGATCATTGCCTCCATATAGATTCTCCACACTAAATTAAAATAATAATAATCTTCCAGAGTTACAGGTGCTGGGATCCACAGTATAATAAATAAGAAAGTCACTTCATTTCAGCAGTTGCTTTCATTATTGAGCACAATTTTACTAGTCATTACACAGCATGTCTTATCACCAGGACATGAGAACAACAAAAGGTCACTATTACTAAAACTAATAAGCAAAGAGCATAAATCTTCTTTTGTCTGTCAGTATTAAATATTTTTCACATTAATCTTTGGTATGAGATCGAATGATTATCTATACATTTAACAATAACAAAAAATTATTAATTTTCCTTACACAAAGGAACATTATTTTCATCAATAATCATCAATTCTCGCTTATTATTATAAGTATCCTTCTTGTTAATGAGATCAGTGACTGAAACCATTTATTATCAAACCTTTTTGTTAGATTTTTATATTTATTAGTAAAAATTATATTTAAACCAGATGCCACCGAAGATTTGGTATTAAACAATGTCGATGCTTGGTTTTAGATTAATCTTATAATCTTTTAAGTGTAATAAAATGAAGATATTTCTACTTTTGTTGCTTATAATATCAATGTCTGCTGAAAGGAATAAAGCTGTAAAATTTTTGTTTCATTTTGGTTACTTAAACATTCATGATGATACAAAACTTACTCAAATGAGTGATGATATATTCACAGAGGCTTTAATGTTATTTCAGTACAAATACAATCTTGAAACAAGCGGTGAGTTAAGTGAGGAAACTTTCGAGTTTATGACTCAGGTGCTGTTTAAGAGATTCATTTGGTCATTATAGAACTAGCATATATTAATGGAATAAAAAGCATAAGAAGTAGCTCCAGAAAGGAGCAACTAAAATGTATTAGAAATAACAGAAAAAGTATTTCATTTAAGGGAAAAATATATTGATATCAGATTTCTTCTTGATAACAATAAGGCAGATATTTTAATTTTAAATTAAAGGCGATTATGTAAAAACGAAATATATGCTCATCGTTGTCCAAAGGATCTAGATGGGAAAGGAAATGTGTTAGATGCTGCATTTTTTCCAAATATGAATAATAATCCAGTAGAAATACATGTGGGTGACGATGAGTTGTGGTACTTAGAAATTGACAATAATACACTGAAACATAAGACAGATTTATCTGAAGTTACTAAAATTAGTCAATTATTAGGTTTAGATCATTCAGATGTTTATGAATCAGTAGTGAATCTATACTACAATGTACACATTTAGAATTTAGAATTTTTGAAAAAGACATCAATGGTATTTGAAATATGTATTGTAAAAAAACACAACTGACTATACCAAAACATAAAATATAAAATTGTACTACTGGACTATATAAATGAATCAGTTGAAGCACTATGTGAAATTAATAAATTGGTCAATTATTAATTGTAAATGAAATTTTATTTACTTTTTGCAAGAAGTGGGTGTGGGTATGTAGTGATCTGAATACACAGTTAATAAGTAATTAACATCCTTACCACAAGATTTACAAAACATAGATGGATTTTATCAAAGACTTAATAGTGATGTTATTTTATTTGTTGATAATATGATATTTATGATAAATTTAGAATTAAACTCAGAATATCCAAAGTCAATAACTAGTATAGGATTATGTATTATTTTTAAAATCGTGCAGAAACTTCATATGTAGAGTTAGATGACTTGTCAATCGTGCAAGAAACTTCATATATAGAGTTAGATGACTTGTCATCTTAAAAATACATGAAGAGGAATTATAAGTAGACAATTTCCAAGTTTACTTACAGGATTAAATTCTGCACTAAGATACAATAATGAACTATTGTGTTTTTTGGAGGATAATACTTTTTATGAATATAATGAATTCACTAAAGAATTAGTTAATGGCAGTACAACTGATTTATCTTTATTTGGTATTGATTGCAATAAATCAGCAGAATTAGTTCCTAAGACAAGAAAGTTATTGAAAGATACAGTACAAAAATTAGAAATTTTTTAAAAATCCAATAATTTTTTTATAGAAATGGAAGCTCTTAAATCAAACTGCATAAATACTGTAACACCGAGAAGTCAACTGATAATATTGCTTCAAAAAAATACACAAACGTGGTTATAGAACGGTGTGCAGACAATGTGTAAATTAATATCGTGTAAAAGTGTACAACAGAAAACGAATTCCTTGTGTTTGCAGAAAAAATATTTCTCCATATTATTATAAAAGTCATTTACAGCTAGTTCCTAGTGAAGAAAATTCGTAAATATTATCATCAATGAATAACGACGAAAAACATGAAATTGATACATCTACAATGAAACGTAGTTTGTCAAGAAATTAAAGATTTAAGTTATTTTTACTGAAAACAATCACATAAAGATAACCATAATAATAAATATAAAAAATACTTAACATTCAAATACCTATTAAAAAAATCTTTCTGGTCGAATTTTGAAATCTTAGTTTTTTATAAATGAAGTAAATTTTGTTTTCAATAAATAGAAAACTAAAATAGCGAAATCAACAGTGATTATTGTGGAAAAAATAAATTAAGAGGTGATAGCAAATTAAAGAAATCTGATTTAATCACATTTATTGAGAGACATCAGGTCACAGACTTAAGTCTGCTTCAGCTGATGCAACATGGATCTCTTTGGAAATGGTTGCCTCGTTTTGATGATGAGATTGTTGAAACTAAAGAAGATAAACCATTGAAAAAATATTTTCATTTTCTACCAATGTCTTTGAGAAACAAAAGAAAAAACAGAAAAATAGTTAATGATGGTCCTATTGATGAAGTGTTTGCCAGCACATAACAAACTACAAATTTTGTAAAGAATATAAACTCAACTAAACCTAAGCATTTCTTAACTGCAGAAATGCCAAAAGTTATGAAAATTGTAAAAGGTAGTCTAAGAATACCTCATGGATTGAAACCAAATTTTAAACTTTTTTGTGAGTAGAAAAGGTAGGCACTTTAAAATATTATGGAATATATTCCCAGACAGTAAATTATAGAATCACAATTGAAAGATAGTTAGCTAAAAAATTTAACTATGGTAAACAAGATATTTTTACAAGATGGGTGATTTTCAGGCTGCTGTATCAGGATGGATATTAAATAGAATTATTGGTTTACAGCTAGGATGTAACAGATGTGTTTCACTGAGAGGATCTTCTTATACTGAGCTACGAGATAAAATTAAAATAAAGTAGCATGTATTAATGAAAAAATCAAAAATATTACTATGCTCAATAAAATCTGCATTATGTTATGTAGATAAAAATGCAGTATGAGGTACAAAATATAGAAATATGATGTTTATCTTGATCAGAAGCTTGAAAATTTTCCATTTCCTGTAGTGGTTGATAATATACGAAAAATTGAGACTAAAATTGATATATCTGTCAATGTCTATTTGTCTGATGAAAATTATCAAGTGTATCCATTAAAAGTTATGAATTGTGAGAAGGAGAAACATATAAATCTTCTAATGTCAATAATGGAAATAATTCACACTATTATTACATAAAAAATTTATCTTCATTCGTTTTGAGTCAAATTAATAAACATGGAACAGTAAAATTTATTTGTATTTTCTGTTCACTCCATTCAGAAGTAAAGAAAAATTAAATAATCACACATCAAACTGTTTAGTTAACAAACCATCAAAAGGAGAAATGCCAGAGAAAGGTTCATATGCACATTTTAAAAATCATCAACACAGATGAAAAGGGCCATTTGTTATTCATGCTGATTTTGAAAACTGTTAACTGTCAAACAAATCTAGAAAATTCATTCACGATGAAATATCAAAAGTATGAACCAAGTGTATTCTGTTATTACATCAAATACATTACTGGACATTATAAAGATCTAGTTAGATACAGAGGATCAAAACATCATAAAAAATTTATTGAATGTATAAAACAAAAAGTAGAAGATATTAGAAGAATTTTTTCTGAAATTTAACAAATGAAATCACTAACGCCTGAAGAGTAATCATGATATGCAGGATGAAAGAATTTTACACTGTGTAAATGTTTTTATAACAGAAAAATAAAAAGGTTCGTGATCATGATCATTTAACTGGAACATTTATTAATCTGTTATGAAATAATTATCATTTGAAATTGACACAAGCAAGGTTTGTAACAATTTGTTTACGTAACCTCCCAAGGAATTTCACTTGCGGTCTAGAATAATATCTCTGATTAGTAACCAAAACTTTCTCAGTCCTCGGTTCCTAAACCGCCACTGCTGAAGCTTTGATTAATAATCAGCATTGGCTGCTGAAGACTTCTGGCACAAGAAGTGACCCTCATTCTTTCAATTGCCTTGCCAAAGAGGGCAGAGGAACAGATAGAGGTTCAGGGCACGCTCTCGTCCTAGGAGTGAGAAACTGCCCTAAAGGCAGAATAATCAGTAATAATGAATGGCGTGAGATTGCAGAAGGCAATGGAAACCACTACATTAAAGGCATGTAACAAGTATCCACAGGACATGTGACCTGTAATTGAAAAAGTGACATGATATCTCCATTGGAAAAATATTCCAGAATAGTCTCCCATTCAGGTCTCTGGGAGGGGACTGCCAAAGGGGAAATGATCATGAGAAAAATACTGAATATTCAATGAAAGATAAGCTTCTCTGAGTCGGACCATTGAATGTCAGAAGCTTTAACTTGGTAGGAAAACCAGAAAATCTGAATAGGGAAATGGGAAGGTTCAGTCTAGATATAGTGGGGGTTATTGAAGTGAAATGGAAAGAAGATAAGGATTTCTTGTCACATGAGAATAGGGTAATATCAACAGCAGTAGAAAATGGAATAACAGGAGTTGGATTCGTTATTAATAGGAAGGCAGGGCACAGGCTGTGTTACTGTCAACAGTTCAGTGATAGAGTTGTTCTTATCAGGATGAACAGCAAACCTACTGAAAACGATAGTTCAAGTATACATACCAATGTTGCAAGCTGAAGATGAAGATATAGAGAAAGTGTATGAGGATATTGAAAAGATAATACAGTATGTAGAGGGAGATGAAAATCTAATAGTCATAGGAGACTGGAATGCAGTTGTAGGGGAAGGAATGGAAGAAATGGTTACAGAAGAATATGGACTTGGGACAAGGAATGAGAGAAGAGAGAGACTGAGTTCTGCAATAAATTTCAGCTAGTAATAGCAAATACTCTGTTCAAGCATCACAAGATGAGGAGACACACTTGGAAAAGGCAAAGTGATATGAGAAGATTTCAGTCAGATTAGATCATGGTCACACAGAGCTTTCGATATCAGACACTGGATTGCAAGACATAGCCAGGAGCAGATATGGACTCAGATCACAATATAGTAGTGATGAAGAGTAGGCTGAAGTTTAAGACATTAACCAGGAAGTATCAATATGCAAAGAAGTGGGGTACAGCAGTACTAAGGAATGACAAGATATGCTTGAAGTTCTCTAAGACCATAGATACAGCAATAAGGAATAGCTCAGTGGATAGTGCAGTTGAAGAGGAATGGACATCTCTGAAAAGGGCCATCACAGAAGTTGGAAAGAAAAACATATGTACAAAGAAGGTAACTGCGAAGAAACCATGGGTAACAGAAGAAATACTTCAGTTGATAGATGAAAGGAGGAAGAACAAAAATGTTCCAGGAAACTCAGGAATGCAGAAACCCAAGTCGCTGAGTAATGAAATAAATAGGAAGTGCAGAGAATCTAAAACGAAATGGCTCCATGAAAAATGTGAAGAAATCGAAAAACAAATGATTGTTGGAAGGACTGACTCAGCCTACAGGAAAGTCAAAACAACCATTGATACATTAAAAGCAAGGGTGGTAACATTCAGAGTGCAACAGTAATTCCACTGTTAAATGCAGAGGAAGAGCAGATAGGTGAAAAGAGCACATTGAAAGCCTCTATGAGGGAGAAGATTTGTCTGATATGATAGAAGAAGAAACAGGAATCGATTTAGAAGAGACAGGGATCCAATATTAAAATCAGAATTTAAGAGAGCTTTGGAGGACTTAAGATCAAATAAGGGAGAAGGAATAGGTAACATTCCACCAGATTTTTTAAAATCGTTGGCAGATGTGGCAACAAAACCACTATTCACGTTAGTGTGTAGAAGGTGTGAGTCTGGTGACATCCATTTGACTTTCGAAAAATATCATGCACACAATTCCTAAGACCACAAGAGCTGACAAGTGCGAGAATTATCACACAATCAGCTTAACAGCTCAACCACTCAAGTTGCTGAAAGAATAATATACAGATGAATGGCGAAAAAAGTTGTGGATGTGCCAGATGATGATCAGTTTGGCTTTAGAAAAGACAAAGGTAAGGTATGAGACAGGCAATCCTGACATTGCAGTTAATAATGGAAGCAAGACTAAAGAAAAATCAAGAGACATTCATAGGAATTGTCGACCTGGAGAAAGCGTTCGACAATGTAAAATGGTGAAGGATGTTCGAAATTATGAGAAAAATAAGAGTGAGCTAAGAGCAGAGACATGTAATATACAATAAGTACATCAGCCAAGAAGGAATAATAAGAGTGGATGACCAAGAACATGTAATATACAATAGGTACATCAGCCAAGAAGGAATAATAAGAGTGGATGACCAAGAACGAAATGCTCAAATTAAAATGGGGATAAGACAGGGATGTAGTCTTTCAGCCCTACTGTTTAATCTGTATGTCGAAAAAGCAATGGTGGAAATAAAAGAAACGTTCAGGATTGGAATTAAAATTCAAGGTGAAAGGATGTCAATGATACAATTCACTGGTGAAATTGCTATCCTGAGTGAAAGTGAAGAAGAAATACATGATCTGCTGAATGGAATGAACAACCTAATGACTACACAATATGAATTGAGAGTAATTCCAAGAAAGACGAAAATAATGAGAAGTAGCAGAAATGAGAACAGTGAGAAACTTATCACCAGGGCTGATGGTCATGAAGTAAATGGTGTTAAGGAATTGTGCTATCTAGGCAGTAAAATAACGAATGATGGATGGAGCAAGCAGGGCATCAAAAGCAGACTAATTCTTCATTTTCGTGGGCCTTTGTGCCACTTCAAAGCGGAGTCGGCCTTGTTACTATGGATTTGGCGATGCTAGTGTTGGAGTGTGGCTGGATGCCCTTCCTGTCGCCACCCTGTACCCCTCGGGACGGAATTAGTGTACCTCAACTGTCTGCATCTAGTGTAAGCCATGAAACAGTTCAGTAGTTTTAAAATGTCTGCAAGTCGTGTAACTGAGGCGGGATATGGGGACCAGCCCAGAATTCACCAAGTGAGATGTGGAAAACTGCCTAAAAACACATCCAACCTAGCCAGCCCTCGTCGTTAATCCACCAGGCGGATTCGATCCACAGGGTTGGCGTGCCTACCTGAGTCCAGGAAGAAGCGCTTAAGCATACTTGGCTAATCTGGCATGTCTACCAAAAGCAGACCAGCAATGGCAAAAAGGGCATTTCTGGCAAAGAGAAGTCTACTACTCTCAAACATAGGGCTTAATTTACGGAAGAAATTTCTGATAATGTACGTCTCGAGTACAGCATTGTATGGTAGTGAAACATGGACTGTGGGAAAACTGAAACACAAGAGAATCGAAGAATTTGAGATGTGGTGCTACAGATGAATGTTGTAAATGTAGGTAAGGAATGACATATTTCTGTACAGAATCAGAGGGAATATGCAGAAAACACTGAGAGGGAGAAGGGACAGGACGATAGGACATTGGTTAAGACATGAGGGAATAACTTCAATGGTACTAGAGGGAGTTGTAGAGGGTAAAAACTGTAGAGGAAGATAGAGCTTGGAATACATTCAGCAAATAATTGAGGACATAGGTTGCAAGTGCTACTCTGGATGAAGAAGTTGGCACAGGAGAGAAATTCGTAGTGGGCCGCATCAAACCAGTCAGAAGACCCCTGACCCAAAAGCAAAAAAAAAAAAAAATCTCTCAGGATATGATTCACATCCATTGGCAAAAGAACTTGGTTATAATAAAAAAGAGATAGAGTTAATACCTAATAATTAAGATGTTCAAATGTTCAAATGTGTGTGAATTTCTAAGGGACGAAACTACTGAGGTCATTGGTCCCTAGTCTTACACACTACTTAAACTAACTTATGCTAAGAACAACACACACACACACACACCCATGCCAGAGGAAGGACTCAAACCTCTGCCAAGAGGAAATAATGAAGATAGATACCACAGTTTCAGTAAGAAGACAGAAAGTTTCAAGATGAGATTTATCGATGCATTTAAATTTATGGCTTCTTCACTCAATGAACTTTCATCAAATTTGAAGAGAGGTCAAATGGAAAACTGTAGAAAATTTTACCCAGAAGAATTATTCAATTTAGTGTTCAGAAAAGATGTTTAGCAATATCATTACATGGATTTTTTGAAGAAATTTAAACAGACACAATTACAAGCAAAGAAAGAACTTAACAATAAACTGAATGACTATGATATAAATGATGAAGATTATAAACATGCAAAAATAGTTTTGGAAAAATTTAATATCAAAAATACTAGCACATATCATAATCTGAAACTTAAAATTGATGTATTGTTATTGGCTGATGTGTCTAAAAATTTTAGAAAAAGTTGCATAAATGCTTATGATTTAGATCCATCTTGGTGTTTTACTGCACCTGGTTTATTGTGGGATGCAATGATAAAAATGACTAAAGAACAACTTGATTTATTACATGATTATGGTATGATTTTAATGGTTGAAAAAGGAATAAGAGGAGGAATATCTCAATGTTGTAAAAGACACGCAAAAGTAAACAATAAATATACAAAGATTATGATGTTAAAAAGATTTCGATTTTTTTGGCATATTTATACACAGGCAATTTATTTTGTTACACGATGAGACAATATTTACCATATGATGGATTTGAATGGGATAATACTGGTTCTTTTGCTTGTACAAAAGTAAGTGAAATTTCAGTTAAACCTGCATATGGATACATATTTGAAGTTGACCTAGAATATCCAAAAGAATTATGTGATGTACATAAAGATTTACCACTTGCTCCAGAAAATACAATTGTACCTAAACTAAAGAAAGCAAATTGTTAACTACTCTGGAAAACAAAAATAATTGTGTTATTCACTATAGAAATCTTTAACAGTACCTGTCCTTAGGAATGAAATTAACAAAAATACATAGAGTTTTAATATTTAATCAATCAGAATGGTTAAAAATAGATAGATTTCAATAATGAAATGAGAACTAAAGGTAAAAATGCTTTTGAAAAAGATTTGTACAAGCTAATGACTAATTCATTATTTGGTAAGACAATAGAAAAAAATCAAAAACAGAGTGAATATAAAATTAATGTCAGATGGAGAAGAATGTGATAAACTTGTAACAAAACTATACATTAAGGGAAGAACTGTATTCAATGAAAATCTTTTTGCTATTAATGCAAATAAAACCAAAATCACATGTAATAACATTTAATCATGTTTAATCTATGTTGCTTGAGTAGACTTGATTTATCAAAGGAACTGGTGTATGATTTTCATTATAAAAAAGTGAAGCGAGAACATGGAGAAAATGTCAAGTTGTGTTATTAAGATAAGGACAGTTATATGTATAATATACAAACTGAAGTTTTCTATGAAGTCATTAAAGCAATGATTGATTGTTTTTGTATGAGTGATTATTCAGCAGATAATATTTACAGTATTCCACAAATAAACAAGAAAATATAGGAAAAATGAAAGACAAATATAATAGAAAAGTAAGGGAACAATTCTGTGGTTTGAGATCAAAAATATGTGCTTATAAATATGGTCATAAAATAGAGAGAATCTCTAAAGGTGTTGAGAAATGTGTTGTTAAAAATAGAACAAGTTTAGAAGACTATAAAGATTGTTTATTCAGCAATAGGGAACAATGCAGAACAATGAAGGTGATTCAAAGTGAAAAATATGAAACCTACACAGCTGAGGCAAACATAAAAGCATTTAGCCCTCACGATGACAAAAGACATTTTTTGGAAAGAAAAATAGATACATTACCATATGGTTATTACACATTGTAAAAAAATCAAATTAAAATTTTTCTGTACAAATGGAAATATTTTTAAGAAAGCTCAACAACATTACTAATACTAATTTGTTTAGAAAGATTAGTGAGTAACAATAATAGGTTAGTATTATCGGTTGTCAATATTTACCTACCGGATATGGAGAAAAATTATGTTTGGAACTGGATAATGAATTTAAAATTATTTTCCTAATAGATATTTAAAAATCATTAGTAATATTTAATTATTTGAAGACAATGATGTTACATTGAGACACAAAGGAATGAAGAAACTTAAGAATAATGATAAAGAATGTCATGATTTGGAACTCACTTTTTAAAATTTCTTCTTTTTACAAACATAAAAAGTCAACAATTCATATCAATCTTAGGGCTGCTCAAGTAGAAAGAATGAAAAATATTTAAGGGCAAAAAATAGAACATATGAAAACTGTTTTTCATTATTTTCTTATATTCAAGTTTTTTTAATGAAAATAAGTGAGTCAGACCTGAAATTTAAACGACAGTAGCAAACATCAGCAGGTTCTGGGTAAATTTCTTAAAGAAAACGAGTGAGTGAATGAAACTCGCTTACGAGTGTTCTTTTGAAAAACTAAGCCAGAACCTGCTGATTTTTGCCACTAAGTCCAGATGTTTGTGCAAATAAATAGTCCCAGCAAACAATTAAAAATTAATAACTACACACAGCTTTTTTCTCAGTGCCCTGACTGAGGTCTCCCCAGTTCTGGCGGAAAATATGAAAAAACCAAAAACTTCACATTGAGATCCCCAATACGGTGAAAGAAAACAATTGGCATTCCAAACAGTATCCAGCCATTTCTAATTGGATAAATATAGATCCTGAATTGTTTTTAAAGCAATCTTATACCATTCTACCTGCAAAATAATTGCAAGTTCAGGCAACAACGATGGAGGCAGATAGCGATCACGCGCCGTTCTCTCCCATGTAAATCACAAAAGCTCAATAATGTTGAGATCTGGACTGTGCTGACCAGGGCGATATCACAGTTCATCCTCACACTCACAAAACCAGTCCTGAACAATGTGAGCTGTATGAGCAGTGACCCTGACGTGACAGAACTAAGAATGAGCACTGGGGAAAAAACATTGTACCAAGGGATGACACTGATCAGCCAAAGTGGTCACATAATCCTTGGCAGTAATGCGATCTCACATAGCAACCACGGGACTCATGGAATACCACGATATGGCTGCCCACAACATCACCGAACCAACTCCATATTTCGGTCTTGGGTCCTAAATTCGCTGGATACAGTGTGCAACTAGACTCATCTGACTAAATGGCTCTCTTCCATCGCTTCATAGTCCAGGTTTTATAGCTGCAGCGTCACCTTTTCCTGTTATGGGCATTCGTATGGATAAAGCGTGGTTTTGGAATTGCAGCTCGCCCTGCACTTGCCAGCTAATGGAGGTCCCTTCGTGTTGTTTTGGTTCTGAAAGGGTCGCTAGTGCGACATTCAGTTCTGCTGCGACGTTCGCACCTGTCATCCTCTTATTTTCCGTCACAGTCGTCTTCAATGACCGTCTGTCGCGATCACTCTAAACACACTTCCGTTCGCGTTGTGACTTAGCGGATGAAATTCTTTCGTTTTCCCCGTACGCTGTGTAAATCTTCGATACTGTGCCTCTTGAAACACCAAACGCATTGGCTACTCTGGCAACCGAAACACCTATGATACCAGCACTAACTACTGGCCCACGTTAGAATTTACTTAGGTCCTAGATAATGCACTCATAAGTACAGAGAACACTCTTCTGGCCGTGACAAACACCTACAACATGTTGAGGGCTTTGAACAGGAATCGTTCGTGGCCAAATACAACAGCGCTACCTGCAGACTTGACTAGCAGCAGCATCAATGTACAAGCATGCATTTCTCACGGTTTTTCCATATTTTTGTCAAACCCATGTGTGTAGTTCTATGTTTTATTAAGTGATAATATGAGTAATAATTATTCTGACGATTAACAAAGATGCAGGTAATTTGAAATTGGTGCCTTTACTGTAAAATATGGTTGCACCACCATAGGAACATGTTTTTCCATACTGTGTAATTTCGTAAGATTTGTGATTTAATTAATTATTCGTGTAGTTTTTCCCATCTATTGTCCTCCCAGTTTTCAAAAGGACCAACAAAGAGATGTACTCCACTCCGTAACTTCCACCTTTGGTCTTCGTTTCCCCCTGCTTCAATGAGTAAGGACACCATCCACTTATTTTAATAAACCTGATTTTATTTAAAACTTCTATGTTTTGGTATCCCTACTTCAGTAGTTCCTTGGGATTTATTCCACTCAGTCGGGAGAGCTGCTCTATGAGGTCGAGCTTTATCGTCAGTCAGTACTAAATGTGCACCTTCAGCACAACCTTGCCAATTCATCTGTATTATTTCATGAAGAGATGTTCGTGTTGTCAACATAATCCCTGCCCACACCATTAGTCATTCTTCTCGATATCGATCTCTTTCCACAAGGTCTGGGTCACGAAATCGTATCCCACATTCCCGCCAAATGTGAGTCCGTCAACAATCTCTCTCCAGACCAAACTGGGACTCATCTGTGGAAAGATCATTAACCTACTGCTCGATCATCTAGGTGCCATGTTAACGACTCCAGTCTAGATGTTCCCTTCTGTGAAGACGCATCAGTTACACATAAAGCATTTCTTTGACAATAAAGACCACTCGGCGGTAGCCGTACTCCCATTGGCTCGGTACAGCACATCCAATGGACGCTGCGATGTCAGATGCCAGTTTCTGTGCAGTACTAAGGCTGCACTATCGCGCCCTTACATCCGAATAACGGTCCCATGTTTCCGATGTCACATGCGGTTGGCCCTGTCCTTCGGGATACAGTTTTGGTGTCTATAAACTGTCGTTATATCCGAGAGACAATAGAACGATTCACATGTAGCCATCGGGCCACATTAGTTTGCGACAGCCCTGCTTCGATTCTTCCTATGGCTCTCAGCCGTAGAGATAGGAGTCTTCTCTGTGCCATACTCCACCGGCTGTCTGACGTCATCGTTGGTTGTCCGGGATGCCATCTTCTGTGCAGAATACGATCGTACAGACGTCGTTAATTAGACAAAGGACGTGAAAATAACGATTTCTTGCTTTAATTTTGGGCGCCAGTGTATTTTATATATATGTGGTTTGATAGCCACTAACACATTTCAGTGAGGATGCGCTCTCTGAACTCTGGTGTGAATCCAGCGCGATGGTGCGAGCAATGATTATGGTGGACAGGGAGACTACACAAGTAGTGCGCGACAATATGAGAATCTAGATCGAAAGGAAAGCGTGCTCGGATGGACGACCGCTTGCGTAAAGTGGGAAAAATCGGCTTCGAATCTCGGTCAGGCACAAATTTTCACTTGTCGCCATTCAATTAATTTCAATGCCCAATTGTGGCCAGTGGCAGAGTTAATTCATTTCATCATGAATCCACTACACTCAGTGAACACTAGCATAGTCAACAACCGAGGCCACAGCAGCTGAACCTGAGTTCGTTGTCGCGTTCTTGCTATCTCGAAGACAGGCGGCGTCAGCCCAGTGAAGTCGAGCGCCGGCCATTACAGGGGACTGGGCGGGGAAGTAATTCTCAGAAATGAGGAAACAGGACTCTGGGAGTAAGAAACGTCCAAGGCGAGAGCTAGTGACGCGTGACCGAAATGTAGGAAAGGGGAGGCCGTGCGCCTGGCCTGGCCACTCACCGTGGAACCTGACGGCCCTGTCCAGGCGTATGAGGGAGATGTCGTGCTTGAAGGGTAACTGGTCGTAGTCGGCGTGCATCAGCACCTCGGACGGCCGGAAGTCCTGCACGGGTTCAGCGCACACGCCGTCCTCGCAGTCGGGGTCGGTGCGTGTGTTGTGTTCCCCCAGCCGGATCAGGCCCCTGCAGCACAAAAAATGACTCTGAGCACTATGGGACTCAACTGCTGAGGTCATTAGTCCCCTAGAACTTAGAACTAGTTAAACCTAACTAACCTAAGGACATCACACACATCCATGCCCGAGGCAGGATTCGAACCTGCGACCGTAGCGGTCTCGCGGTTCCAGACTGCAGCGCCTGCAGCACAAGCAACAAAGGAAGGAAGATTAGAGATTAACGTCCAGGACATTAGTGACGGCCTGTAGCAGAAAAACACACCAGCCGGGCGCACAAGCAGACAAGGTAGAGCGCGCGGCGAGATCACCATTAGCAACTATCTGCACCACGACTGCGGATCACACAGGAGACATATCTACACTGATGATCCAAAACATTATGACCACCTGCTTCACTCCCCGTTGATCCATCTGTGGAGCGCTATACAGCTTCTATTCTGGGTGACATACCGGGTGATCAAAAAGTCAGTATAAATTTGAAAACTAAATAAATCACAGAATAATGTAGATAGAGAGGTACAAATTGACACACATGCTTGGAATGACACGGCGTTTATTAGAACCAAACAAATACAAACGTTCAAACAATGTCCGACAGATGGCGCTTCATCTGATCAGAATTGCAATGATTAGCATAACAAAGTAAGACAAAGCAAAGATGATGTTCTTTACAGGAAATGCTCAATATGTCCACCATCATTCCTCAACAATAGCTGTAGTCGTGGAATAATGTTGTGAACAGCACTGTAGAGCATGTTCGGAGTTATGGTGAGGCAATGGCGTCGGATGTTGTCTTTCAGCATCCCTAGAGATGTCGGTCCCCGTCGGTTGATCACGATACACTTGCGACTTCAGGTAATCCCAAAGCCAATAATTGCACGGACTGAGGTCTGAGGACCTGGGAGGCCAAGCATGACGAAAGTGGCGGCTGAGCACACGATCATCACCAAACGACGCGCGCAAGAGATCTTTCACGAGTCTAGCAATATGGTTTTTTTTGTTCTAATAAAACCCCATGTCATTCGAAGCATGTGTGTCAATTTTTACCTCTCTATCTACATTATTCCGTGGTTTATTAAGTTTTCAAATTTATGCTGACTTTTTGATCACTCAGTATATTCGACAAGTCCGTGGTAGCTTTCTGGAGTCTTGTGGCACCAGTACGTCTTTGTTATGGTAACACTGTTCCCGTAAATTACGGGCTGATGGTTTTGCGCGCTGAGCTTGCGACCGACAGCATCCATTAAGTGTTCATCGGATTCCACAACTGGCGAAATCGGTGGCTAAGTCATCAACCTGAGTTCACTATCATGCTCCTCAAACCACTGCAGCACGTTTCTGGTCTTGTGACACGGTCATTTATTCTCATGGAAGATTCAATTGCCTTCGGGGAAGACATCAAACGTGAAGATATGCTGGGGATGGGCAATAAAATTCACATAGTCCACAGCTATAACGGTGCCTTCGATTATACTAATCGGCTCATGGAAGCCCCTATACTCGTATGTGTATCAATGCGGCCACCGGCCTTTGACCGGGTAGCAGTTCATGTTTTGAGCGGCTGTTCACCTGGGTGATGGTTCTTCCGGACACGATCGTTGGCATAACACAGTACTTGATTCCTCCATATCACGCGACGCAGTTCCATTGACTCACGGTTCTATCCCGATGATCCAGTGTCCGCTGCAGTCGTAACTGACGATGCTGTCGCGTCAACGAAGAAATACGGAGGGATCCTCTGCTGTGAAGCCCCATGTTAAATAATGAGGGCTGAACAATGTGTTCTGTCTGCCTCTGTAGCTGAGCGGTGATCGCGGCTGACTACCATACAGAGCATCCGGCTTCGATTCTCGGTATTAATAGGAACTTTCTCGTGGTGGGAAGATTGTAACGGTGTGCATTATGTCATAGCAAATGAGGAGCTACTTCATCGCTCAATAACGGTTCCGGGTCACTAAACCCGACAACGGCCAGAAGACCGATGTGCTGACCCCACGTCCTTACACACTGCATCCAGTGGCGTCATTAGCAGAGGATGACACGGCTGTCGGTCGGCACTGATGAGCCTACCAGTTCTGTCGGTGTTCACGTATTTGTTTTCGAACAGTGTGTTTTTTAACATTTTTGCCTGTGTAAGCATTGCACTCTCTCGTCAGATGTGCCGTAGACCGCCGCCTATCTCACTTTACAGAGCAGACAAGCTTCCGACCTCCATATTCTGTGATGAGGGCTGGACGTCAGATAACTTGTCGTTTCACCGTCCTACAACCACTTTCCATAGATGATCACAACAACAGCACGCGAAAGACCGACCAGCTTCCCTTTCCCAAGGCGATCGTACCCACGCTCTGAGCATAACAGTTTGCCCTTCGTCAAACTCGAATACGTCTGTGGTTTTCCCCAGTTGAGGTTCTTGTCGTCGGTAGAAGCATTCCCCATCCATCTCTGCTCCATTTGTACCACGTCAGAGGACCACAGTATCACTACGTGGCATACAGATTCGCACTGGTCAGCGGTCATAATGTTTTGGCTTAGCAATGTACGAGGGCAGTTCAGTAAGTAATGCAACACATTTTTTTTCTGAAACAGGGGTTGTTTTATTCAGCATTGAAAGACACCAGGTTATTCCCCAATCTTTTAGCTACACAACACTATTTTTCAACGTAATCTCCATTCAATGCTACGGTCTTACGCCACCTTGAAATGAGGGCCTGTATGCCTGCACGGTACCATTCCACTGGTCGATGTCGGAGCCAACGTCGTACTGCATCAATAACTTCTTCATCATCCGCGTGGTGCCTCCCACGGATTGCGTCCTTCATTGGGCCAAACATATGGAAATCCGACGGTGCGAGATCGGGGCTGTAGGGTGCATGAGGAAGAACAGTCCACTGAAGTTTTGTGATCTCCTCTCGAGTGCGAAGACTTGTGTGAGGTCTTGCGTTGTCACGAAGAAGGAGAAATTCGTTGAGATTTTTGTGCCTACGAATACGCTGTAGTCGTTTCTTCAATTTCTGAAGAGTAGCACAATACACTTCAGAGTTGATCGTTTGACCATGGGGAAGGACATCGAACAGTATAACCCCTTCAGCGTCCCAGAAGACTGTAACCATGACTTTACCGGCTGAGGGTATGGCTTTAAACCTTTTCTTGGTAGGGGAGTGGGTGTGGCGCCATTCCATTGATTGCCGTTTTGTTTCAGGTTCGAAGTGATGAACCCATGTTTCATCGCCTGTAACAATCTTTGACAAGAAATTGTCACCCTCAGCCATATGACGAGCAAGCAATTCCGGACAGATGGTTCTCCTTTGCTCTTTATGGTGTTCGGTTAGACAACGAGGGACCCAGCGGGAACAAACCTTTGAATAGCCCAACTGGTGAACAATTGTGACAGCACTACCAACAGAGATGTCAAGTTGAGCACTGAGTTGTTTGATGGTGATCCGTCGATCATCTCGAACGAGTGTGTTCGCACGCTCCGCCATTGCAGGAGTCACAGCTGTGCACGGCCGGCCCGCACGCGGGAGATCAGACAGTCTTGCTTGACCTTGCGGCGATGATGTAACACGCTTTGCCCAACGACTCACCGTGCTTTTGTCCACTGCCAGATCACCGTAGACATTCTGCAAGCGCCTATGAATATCTGAGATGCCCTGGTTTTCCGCCAAAAGAAACTCTATCACTGCCCGTTGTTTGCAACGCACATCCGTTACAGACGCCATTTTAACAGCTCCGTACAACGCTGCCACCTGTCGGAAGTCAATGAAACTATACGAGACGAAGCGGGAATGTATGAAAATATTCCACAAGAAATTTCCGGTTTTTTCAACCGAAATTGGCCGAGAAAAAAAATGTGTTGCATTACTTATCGAACTGCCCTCGTATATAATGTGTCCGTAGGCCTAAACTGAAGAGTGAAAAGTGCTTATGGTGGGGGGAATTGGGCTCTCCAGGGAGAACGTTACAAATTCCTTTCAGAATGACGAAAATAATTACAGTTTTAAACATGGTTGTTCCTCAGCAACCTTATATAATTTTCACACCTACCAAGTACACAGCCAACCAGCTGCAAATGACTTTGGTACATTGATCTAGGTTTAGACACATGCTATGGGTGTCTTCATCAGATTTTGAGAAACTGTAAAATTACATTGAGAAAAAGCAGTGGTCAGAATTTAGAGCAGCTATGCTCAAGTCAAAATTACACGTTCCAGCCTTGTCACATATGCCAGATTTGAGTCTGACGTTGTTCCTAGATAGGCGTACGTGATACCGCTGGAAAGTGTTTTGTTTTACTTTTGATTTGTGCATAACCGCTCTGAATTCTGATCACTGCTTTCTTGAAATGTAATTTTACGGTTTCTCAAAATTTCATTCTGATGAAGACTCTCTTAGCAAGTATCGAAATCTGGGTCAGTGTACCAAATAGCTATTTGCAACCGGTTGGCTGTATAATTCCTATGTTTGAAAAGAAAATCAGCCGTGTGTCAATGTAGTGCAGCGTGCTGTGGTTTACATAGATTCTGTTCGTAAGACTTTTTGCATTTGTTGTAGTAGTTACTAATGTATGTATTCCGTATAATATTAATCCATTTAGTAGGAGGCAGACGGTCCGTACATTGCTTCACTACTGACTGGAAATGCGCGACTCGAACTGTATAGAACTGCCAGAAATCCTATACGCTCGGACAAAATATTACAGTATATGAGAAACTGGAACGGTCCTGTGGAAGCTGCAGATTTCGCTAATACATACATCGCAAACAAAACGAATGTGGGATAAAGATATGTCTCTGGTGGATTTCCAAATATTACAGCTGTATTATTTGTAAATATATGTTGGGTTGCAACAATAAGGATAATAGCACGTGAGCAATAGACCTTTAGATGCGACTCGGTGAAGTTATGTATCAGTCAGGTCGAAATGTGACAGCAGCCGACTGGTTACTAGTTTTGGCTTGGTAGAAGAATTAGGAAGGAAAAAATCTACCTTTTGTTGAGACGATGAAGAAACGCAAGCGTGAGATTCCTCTGGAGTTTGCCACCAGTGGAGGAATGGCTGTCCATAGTTCCCTTTTTGGCTTCAAGGAAGACTGCACTCTAGTTTTTTATGCTGCTAAAAGGTGGAAGTTTGTGACCCTGGCATCAAGTCTACATGAGGGTAATTAAATAGATGCTGACACTAGAGCGAACAGAAGCCATTCATTGCAAAATTCTATAATTGCATCAAAAGTGCAGTCGACACTACTGAGAAGTTGACCGCTTTGTAGGCCTATAATGTTGCAAGAAATGTGTGCCATTGGCCAATGATTGTAGAAATTTTTCGCAAAGATTAATATGAGTGGAATCAATACACGTGTAACTGATTGTGGCTACAATGAGAATTGTATAGGAAGAAAATAATTCCTGAAAGAGCTCTCTCATGCAATCTTTTGGTTCGATGGAGCTATTATCCTTCTTGTTGCAACCCAACATATGTTTCCAAATCATACGGCTGAAATACTTGGAAATCCACAAGAGACGTATCTTAATTCCACATTTGTTTTGTTTGCGAGGTATGTACTTGTATGCACTGGTATGTACTGGCGAAATGTGCAACTTCCACAGGACCCTTCCAGTTTCTCATATACTGTAATATTTTGTCCGAGTGTATAGGATTCCTGGCAGTTCTACACAGTCCGAGTCGCGCATTTCCAGTCAGTAGCGAAGCAGTGCACGGACCGTCTGCCTCCTACTAAATGGATTAATATTATACGGAATACATACATTAGTAACTACTGTAACTAATGCAAAAAGAATCTATGTAAACCACAGCACGCTGCACTACACTGACAGATGACTGATTTTCTATTCTAACATAGGAATTATACAGCCAACAGGTTGCAAATACTGTAGCTATTTGGTACCTCAGGAATCCACAGAGATCCTCAAGTGAGGCTACCCCGTTACAGGCCAACGTGTAAAGAAGAAGCAGAAGACGAGAGCAGAAACGGAGAAAAATGAATTGGGATCAAAAGGAAAAGTTGTAATAATACCTGCAATGTAAAGAAAAGATTAACAAATTACTATTGCAAAATGTGTCAGAGCGACGTCTAAAGTGACAATGAGAGAAATCAGTGAAGACATTCCCCATTTATAGTCTTTTTTGTAAATGAAATTTAATAAATGATCACATGAGTAAATGATGTGATCAGGTTGGTGTACTGTGGCCGATCTCGTAGCGAAAACTACCACACCCGACAGACGGTTGTGCGGTCTGAAATGGGAAGCATGCGCTCTATGTTACCTCCGTCCCCCCGTCTGCGGGTACAGACAGCCTGAAGAGCGGCGGCTGAGTCTACTCACACCTCGAGCCCGCCCGGCAGGTTGGCGACGCAGTGCGCCGCAGACACGACGTAGTAGCTGCTGATGAGCGCCGCCCCGCACCGGAACACCGCCTTCCTGCGAGTCCCTGTGGGGAAACACCGCTCCAAGTCACACTCCGCTCACCAGCAGACCGCTGACTCCACGGAAGATCTTCGCGCACAAATTATCATAACAGATATTCACTCCTTCCTGTCTCGATGAAATCTGACACTGTCAAACTAGAGCACGTGATCTATTCTAAACACATTCTTTTGTTTAGAAATGCGAGTATTTTTATCGCTTTCAGCAGATATGTTACAACTAACCTGTTTCGACTATAATGAGTCATCTGCAGTACAACGAAACGTACGTAGAAGAAACGAAACTTCAAAACTACTATTGAGTATAAACAGCTACACAATTTTAAAAACTGGAACCTAAAGAGAAAATTAAAAAAGTGCCCATTATCTTGTTAAGAAAGTAACACATCAAGTAGACATCTATCACTCATCGAGGTTGTTTAAAATCAACTGTCGTGCCTGCTGTTATGTCGCAATTTAAAACTGAAACAATTGAGACAATGAGAGCCATAAGGGCCCAAAGCGCAGAAACAAAGTTTTGAGAAAAGCAGTTGTTAGTGCTATTTTTGTAAAAATACAGTTTTCATTCTGCATGTGTGAAAGTTTTACAGTATGTAGATACATCCTTCCCGCTTGTTTTCAAACTTAGCTCAACCTGTTCCCGTGATTGGCGCCATCACAGCGTGTCTTCAAGATGGCTGCTACACTTGACGTTCGTCAGAAGCAACGTGCTGTCGTGCGGTGAAAACGAGATAGTGGGAACATTCACAAGAGGTTGAAAAATGTGTATGGAGATGCTGCTGTCGATCGCAGTACAGTTAGTCGGTGGGCAAGCAGGTTACGTGATGAAAGCGGGTACGGCAATATTGAGGATTGTCCTCACAGCGGCAGGCCTCGTACTGCACACAGTCCAAACAATGTGCAGAGAGTAAAACGAATTTGTGACTACTGACAGACGCATCACAGTAAACGAATTGTCACGCTACGCTGGGATAGGGGAAGGAAATGTTTGCAGAATACTGAAAGAGTTGGCTTTAAAAAAGGTTTGTGCCAGTTGGGTTCCCAGGATGTTGACAGTGGCTCAGAAAGAAACAAGAAAAGCGGTATGCAGCGAACTTTTGGAACAGTACGAGAATGGTGGAAATGAATTTCTTGCAAGAATTGTGACAGGTGATGAAACATGGTCCCATCATTTTTTATCAGAGACGAAGAGGCAATCAATGGAGTGGAATCATGCAAATTCCCCCAAGAAAAAAAAAATTCAAAACCACACCTTCTGCTCTTGCTTGTGGACATCATGCCAAGTGGAACCACTATAAACTCTGATGCTTCTGTGACTACAATGAAGAAACTTTAAGCTCGACTGAGTCATGTTCGACCACATCGGCAAAAGCGGGACGTTTTGATGTTGCACGACAATGCACTGCCACATGTCACTCTAAAAACCATGGAAGCGATCACAAAACTTGGATGGACAACACTGAAACACCCACCTTACAATCCTGACCTGGCTCTATGTGACTATCATCTCTTTGGGAAACTGAAAGACTCTCTCCATGGAACAAGGTTCGAAGATGATGACCCCCTTGTGCACACTGCCAAACAGTGGCTCCAACAGGTTGGTCCAGAATTTTACCGTGCTATACAGGCGCTGGTTCCAAGATGGCGTAAGGCAGTTGAGAGGGATGGAAATTATGAGGAGAAATGAAAATATTGTTCCTAAAATATTTATCTACACACTGTAAAACTTTCAAACATGTAGAATAAAGGATTTAAAAAAAATAGTGTGCATTTCTTTTGGAGTGATCCTCGTATGTACAAACCATCAGTCACATAGTTCTGAATCGTTTTTTAACCAAGTCTTAACATCCTATGTTTCCTACAAAAAAAATATACACACTTCATAATACAAAATGTTAATTAATATTTAACATTATTTTTATTATTAATGTTAATTCACAAAATTTCCATGTATACGCTAGTGACAATAGTGTCTTTTGAGAGTTGTAAAATTTTTTAATTAGTTTGAAATTAGAATCACTACATCAACAATAGCTACTAAATTCATCACACACGCTAATAATACCTATTCAAACACGACATAGTCTGTGGCCTTGTGGTTTGAGGCGTCACATGACTGATTGCGCGGCCCCTCCCATCGGAAGTTCGAGTCCTTCCTTGAGCATGGGTGCGTTTCTTCTTCTTAGCGTAAGTTAGTTTAAGTTAGATTAAGTAGTGCGTATGTCTAGGGACCGATGACCTCAGCAGTTTGGTCCCACAAGACATTACCACAAATTTCCAGTTTCCATAAACAGTCTTTTTCAGTCTATCCCAGGCATGTCCGATAGCGTTCATGTCTGGAGAACATGATCGCCACTGTAGTCGAGCGATGTCGTTACCCTGAAGGAAGTCATTCACAAGATGTGCGCAATGGGGTCGCTAATGAAGGCGAATACCTCGCGAATATGCTGCCGATATGGTTACACTATCGGTTGGAGGCTGACCTTCACGTGTCGTACAGCTGGTACGGCGCCTTCCATGACCATCAGGGGCGTACATCGGCCCCACATAATGCCACCCCAAAACAGCAGGGAATCTCCGCCATACAGCACTCGCTGGACAGTATGTCTAAGGCGTTCAGCCTGACCAGGTTGCCTCTATACACGTCTCCGACGATTGTATGGTTGAAGGCATATGCATCACTCATCGGTGAAGGGAACGTGATGCTAACCCTAAGCGATCCATTCGGCCCATCTGTACCGCGCTGCATGGTGTCGTGGTTGCAAAGTCGGACGTCGCCATAGACGTCAGCAGAGAAGTTGCGCATCATGCAGCCTACTGCGCACAGTTTGAGTCGTAACACGACGTCCTGTGGTTGCACGAAAAGCATTATTCAACATGGTGACGCTGCTCTCAGGGTTCCTCCAAGCCATAATCCGTAGGTCGCGGTCATCTACTGCACTAGTAACCCTTGGGCGGCCTGAGCGAGGCACGTCATCGACAGCTCCTGTCCCTCTGTATCTCATCCATGTCCGAACAACATCGCTTTGGTTCACTCCGAGACGCCTGGACACTTCCCTTGTTGAGAGCCCTCCCTGGCACGAAGTAACAATGCGGACGCGACGGAACCGCGCTATTGACCGTCTAGGCATGGCTGAACTACAGACTACACGAGCCGTGTACCTCCTTCCTGGTGGAATGACTGGAACTGATCGGCTGTCGGACCCCCTCCGTATAATAGGCGCTGCTCACGCGTGGTTGTTTACATCTTTGGGCGGGTTTAGTGTGATCTCTGAACAGTCAAAGGGACTGGGTCTGTGATACAATATCCACAGTCAACGTTTTTCTTTAGGTGTTCTGGGAACCGCGATGATGCAAAACTTCTTTTGATGTGGGTATTACTACTACGTACATTATACACTAAATTATGTTGCCAACCCTAGATAACAAATGAGCAACGCAGAGCAACAAAATAATGTTTTGTAAATTGGGCCCTTATAGAACTGAATATCCGAAAAATTGGCGAGACAGTTTTTCGTGATTGCTCATATACACAGTGTAGGGCTAGAGATTTAGACAAAACTGGTTAGCCGAAGATCAACAAATGTCAGGAGCATGCATGCATGCTACAACCTCAAAATTGATGACAGTGTTCTTTAGGCCCTAGTTGTTCTCAGCGTATAAATTTTTTTTAAAGACAGCGTATGAGCATGCTTGGGTTAAACGTGCGAGAAGTACAATGTAACACATTACATTAAGTCATCGCACTTGTAAGCAAAGCATTTTCACGTGGAAGTTGACTTCAAGTGACCTAAAGACTGCAGGTGGTGACAGATGTGAAAATTACCGAACAATCAGTTTAACAAGTCACGGATGTAAAATAATAACGCGAATTCTTTACAGACGAATGGAAAAACTGGTAGAAGCCGACCTCGGGGAAGATCAGTTTGGATTCCGTAGAAATATTGGAACACGTGACGCAATACTGGCCCTACGGCTTATCTTAGAAGCTAGATTAAGGAAAGGCAAACCTACGTTTCTAGCATTTGTAGACTTAGAGAAAGCTTTTTAGAATGTTGACTGGAATACTCTCTTTCAAATTCTGAAGTTGGCAGGGGTAAAATACAGGGAGCGAAAGTCTATTTACAATTTGTGCAGAAACCAGATGGCAGTTATAAGAGTCGAGGGGCATGAAAGGGAAGCAGTGGTTTGGAAGAGAGTGAGACAGGGTTGTAGCCTATCCCCGATGTTATTCAATTTGTATATTGAGCAAGCAGTGAAGGAAACAAAAGAAAATTCGGAGTAGGTATTAAAATCCATGGAGAAGAAATAAAAACTTTGAGGTTCGCCGCTGATATTGTAATTCTGTCAGAGACAGCAAAGGACTCAGAAGAGCAGTTGAACATAATGGATAGTGTCTTGAAAGGAGGATATAAGATGAACAACAACAAAAGCAAAACGAGGATAATGGGATGTAGTGGAATTAAATCGGGTGATACTAAGGGAATTAGATTAGGAAATGAGACACTTAAAGTAGTAAAGGAGCTTTGCTATTTGGGGAGCAAAATAACTGATGATGGTCGAAGTAGAGAGGATATAAAATGTAGACTGGCAATGGTAAGGAAAGCGTTTCTGAAGAAGAGAAATTTGTTAACATCGAGTATAGATTTAAGTGTCAGGAAGTCGTTTCTGAAAGTATTTGTATGGAGCGTAGCCATGTATGGAAGTGAAACATGGATGATAACTAGTTTGGACAAGCAGAGAATAGAAGCTTTCGAAATGTGGTGCTACAGAAGAATGATGAAGATTAGATGGGTAGATCATATAACTAATGAGGAGTTATTGAATAGGATTGGGGAGAAGTTTGTGGCACAATTTGATTAGAAGAAGGGATCGGTTGGTAGGACATGTTCTGAGGCATCAAGGGATCACCAATTTAGTATTGGAGGGCAGCGTGGAGGGTAAAAATCGTAGAGGGAGACCAAGAGATGAATACACTAAACAGATTCAGAAGGATGTAGGTTGCAGTAGGTACTGGGAGATGAAGAAGCTTGCACAGGATAGAGTAGCATGGAGAGCTGCGTCAAACCAGTCTCAGGACTGAAGACGACAACAACAACAACAACAACATATCGTCTTCTGCCATTTGCGAGGAACTTCCCGTCATTCACTTCCTTCAAGCAGAATGAGTCAATATCGTCGAGATTCATCGTCCATTGTATCGTGGTTATTTTGTGAGGGAGTAGTGCAGAAAATTCTAGGCTGATTGCACACATGTGCGTGATGAAAGTGATCGAGGAAACATTCGGATATTCTTGATGAGCAACGTATTGATGAAACTGTGCGTGTGATTGTCAGTTCTCTATTCTCGTGCTTTCTGAAGGTGTACTCCAGATTTCAAGGCCTAGCCTCTTTCTCCCGGAGATGTTAGATTACAATAAGTTTAGTGCATGGTGGGTCCCAAGACGCCTAACTGACGTTCTCAAAACTGTGTTCGACCTTGAGATTCCTTCAGCGCTACCATGAATAGGAGGTAAGAATTTCTGAACAGAATCGTGCCTTGCCGGCCGCGACGGTCTTGCGGTTCTAGGCGCTCAGTCCGGAACCGCGCGACTGCTACGGTCGCAGGTTCGAATCCTGCCTCGTGCATGGATGTGTGTGATGTCCTTAGGTTAGTTAGGTTTAAGTAGTTCTAAGTTCTAGGGGACTGACGTATAATCCTTGTTTTATTTTTTGACTTCTGTTTGATTTCAGTTACCTTGAGGGGAAAACAATTTTCAAATGAGGAAGTAAATTTATTAATGAATGCTTTGTTTTTTATATTTGAGTCATAAGTATTGTAAACATCTATCCAGTTCATGTCTTTGAGGAGTCTCTTAAAATACTCAGTTTTTGACTGGTTTATTACCTCCTGTACTCAGATTTAATAGAATTTTTATCCACAGGTTTCAACTTTTAACACAAGATGATGCATGTCATGATAAGGTAGTCCGTTTACTATTGGTTTTGTGATATTTATTTTTTTCCTAGATTTGTCTACAAATATGTTCATCACTAGCAGTCTCAGAACATAGAGCATTTACATACTCTAGTTGCAAAGTTCACTAGTTAGGTTTAAGTAGTTCTAAGTTCTAGGGGACTGATGACCACAGCTGTTTAGTCCCATAGTGCTCAGAGCCATTTGAACCATTTTTTGCAAAGTTCACAGTAGGAATTAAATGGAATGACAGCACACAGCTCACGCCATATTTGCATTGATGTCGATTAATGTCTATAGCAGCTAAATATAAATGAATTCGACAAAGAGAACTGCCATCTGACAGAAACGTATTTCTTTGAAATCAGGGATGCCATGCGAAACTTTCGCGCTTTTATGGTTTTACATAATGGCAGTATTTGGAGTAAGTGTATTTGTTAGGCTAAGGGTAGCTGTGAGAATGAAGAGAAAACATCTTTAAAAATGAACCGAATGACGTGAACTAGTAATCACGAATTTATAATACATCCATGCATATACATTTCCACGTGTCCAAAAATGTGTTTCCATTCAGGGTGTTTCTACCGGAATGTATGACGGGCAGAGATTAAAAACTGTCAGTAGGGCTACATAGCCTATAAGTCGACAAATATTTGCAATTACAGTAAGCACGTTAGACCGAAGCCGCAGTAGGTAAATCGCAGTGCAAGGCGACAACGAAAAATATTTTTGTCGTTTCGGAAAGTATATTCGTTTAGAGAAGTCAGCTTTCACGGCGGCAGAGATAAGGGACTACCGCAGTGGCTGCGACGGCATCTAACGGTTATGTGCTAGTGTAGTTGCTCTTCCGAAACAACATCCCATACGAGCAAACCACCTGCGTCTTTACTTGTGGTTGCTCGTATTTTAGGTACTTGGGCTATGCACGGCTCTGTTTAGAAAGAATAGGTCGATGTAGTCATGGAGTCGAGCAGCGCACGTCTGCTTTCATGCCATGCAGCTAACTGGCTGCAAATAATAACCTGTAGCTGCGATCCTGCAGTCAAACAGTCTATGCACTGGCTAGAATTACGAATTAATAAAGTAGAAAGAAATACAAAATACGCGTAACGTTGCATGGTCACTGTTATTATCTATGGCATTGTTATATATAAATTATCCAGTTAATAAGTACTCTGAAACAAATAAAATGGTATTTGTAATAAGATAATACAGAAAGTGAGTCTCATATTCGTGATTAATAAATTAGATTCGTAAACTATGAAAAATGAAGCTGGACAAACATGAAGACCTTTCGCCTATTACATTTAAAAGTGTTTATCTTGAAATTTTCCATTAATACTAAGTTTTAGTGTAATGGATATGTAACGTCAGAAGCCAGTTGAAAAATCTCGCTAATGATAGCTCATTCATCTCTTTACGGTTAGTATGTGTTGAGAAAAAGGGACGTCCATTTTGGAAATAATACATATGACACTCTCTGACATCCAACAATTACGCCTTGAAAAATCAGAACTTTTATCGGATCGTGGGAGGATATTTCATCATATTGATATAAGTAACTTGATACAACATCTATAAATAAGAACAACACATTTTACAACCCAAAAAACGATAATGAATGAAGCACTCTGCACACTTATGTACGACACAAATACAGTAGAAAAGCACAGAATACTTAATATAGCCAACTAGTTAACACTGTTTATTAGCATGAAGTCAAAGCTATTACTCGCATCAGGTCCTGCAATATACACTGCCCCTCAGTCGAGATTCTCCGATATTATTGACTTAACAATGCTGGCACCAGCCACGGTGTGGCTGAATCGTTATTCTCCCGTCTGGCATGTTGCTGCGCTTCTCAATTTTAATTCCGAATGAAGGAAATTCTAGGTCATAAAGAGCTAGATTTATCACAGGGACTTAGGTGGAACCTTTATGGTGCCAACCAAAAATATGAGAATATTTTGTGACAGTTGTCAGAGTACGTGCCTCCCTCTGAGAAAGTCTGAAGGTATAATCACGCCTTTCGATAGCGAAAATACAATTCTGAAAGTAGCCAAATTGTGTCTGTACTTGCATTCTTCGTTATATTCCGTGCCGTGTGTGTTGTTCTTAGCATAAGTTAGCTTAAGTAGCGTGTAAGTCTAGGAACCGATGACCTCAGCAGTTTGGTCCCTTAGAAACCACACACATTTGAACATTTTTTATATTCCGTCGTCGTGGGACGTTCCCCCTGGTGTAATAATAACAGTCGCTGGCTGGCGATGTGCGGATCACAGATTTGATCGCCACCTTCTTCTGTTTTTTATTGTTAAACATTTGTGATTTGCGGAAGGTTTGGGACCATTTTATTTATTGAATATACGAATTTGCTAGAATATTCTTCTTTTATTCTAATAAGAACACTCAGTGCTGAAGGAAGAAGTTCACTCCCATCTGATAAATAAACGTGTATCCGAGTGAAGAGCTACTCCTTGTAGATGACTATGTTCGGTAACTGGTACTTGATTCAGGATTCTACATGACAATACTTGTGAGTTCTGTAAAATTACTAATACATTTTTGACGCCCATATTAATCCGAAAAATCTTTCGGAGAGAGTACGAAAACGTGCAAGATGTGGTTCAAATGGCTCTGAGCACTATGGGACTTAACATCTGAGGTCATCAGTCCCCTAGCACTTAGAACTACTTAAACCTAACTAACCTAAGGACAGCACACACATCCATGCCCGAGGCAGGATTCGAACCTGCGACCGTAGCAGTCACGCGGTTCCAGACTGAAGCGCCTAGAACCGCACGGCCACACCTGCCGGCGTGCAATATGTACTCCACAGCGGACGCAATAATTTTACGATTATATTGAAATATAAGTTGTGCTATAATAGCCGAAAGCACTCTCATCTGTCGATAGGTCTGTCCTTACTTGAACGATGACCGACTTTTATGTCTTCTATTTATGTTCAAGTATGAAAAAGTGCATACTTTCGTTGAAGATCGCGGCCGTGTGATGTAACACGAAAAGTTGCGATGGGAACAGCTGGCGTCGGCTCCTCTATGAACGATTACCAGAAATACGTTAAAGCTGAATTTAGAATGGGTTCGTTCCAGAGGGTGTTTCGACAGAGATTTTTTTGGACAGTAATATTAAGGACGACAGCATTTACGAGACAGAAAGTACACGTCATTACTCTAACATGCATTGCAGAACACACATAAGCTCGGACTTATTTGCAGTCAAACACCACATAGGCAAGCACACAGAGTACACAAGGGTAAGGCTTTCAACGCCAGGAGCTACTCAAAAGGAACGGAAACCGCAGCCGATCCAAATTGCTGTCTGCTTACCGACTAGCTGGCAACGCAATTCCACACACATCGCTACTCAGAACGGACGGAAACTGCAACTGACGTATGAGAGCTCGGAGAAAATACCTATACATATACTAGGTGTATCCGGCCACACTTTGCTGCGGCTACGGTCGCAGGTTCGAATCCTGCCTCGGGCATGGATGTGTGTGATGTCCTTAGGTTAGTTAGATTTAAGCAGTTCTTAGTTCTAGGGGACTGATGACCACCGATGTTAAGTCCCATAGTGCTCAGAGCCATTTTGAACTTTGCTGCGGCACAGCTGCTTAAATGGAAAAGAAGAAAAGAGAAAGTGCACGTTTCTAGCAAGTGTGGGAATTAGACGTACGTCCTGATCTCTTTCTATCCCCTATCTCTGTCCATCTCCCCCTCTCCCTTTCTTTGTATATCTGCTCCTCCTCCTCCCCCTCTCACTCCACCTCCTCCTGCTTCCTCTCTCTCAGCCCATCATCTCTTTCCCCTTTTGTCTGTCTATCTTCCGTTTCTCTCTCCTCTCTGTCCATCTCCTACTTCCCAGTTTCCATGTCCATTTTCTCTCAACCTCATTTGCCCACCTCTCTTCCCCTCCGACTTTGAGCCTTGTTTACTGTTACTGTGATTTTTGGTAACTATGTTCTCCTTTTATATATATGTTGCGTTTTCTATCAGTAGCCTGAAGTGATTCCTATCACGTATTATTTCTCTGTAACATCTATTTTGTTGGCATCTTTCTTTACTACCTCTATCCATCCTACAGTTTTTTTCAGCTTACTAACGTAATTAAAAATTTTCTTTGTAATCCGTGTTTCTTCCATTCTTTTTAAATGTCCATAAAATTTTAGCCGTCTCTTCCTCACTGTATCTGTGATCTTTTCTGTATTTTCGTATAAATCTTCATTTCTCCTTTTAATACACCTATTTTCAGTGTTTTTCTCAGGACTTAGAATTTTTCTTAGTATTTTTCTCTCTCTTTTTTCTAGTTCCCTTAATTCACCTTTCTTATCCAATGTTAGGCATTCTGATCCATATGTTGTTTGTGTCCCAATAACTGAATTATAATGTCTAATATTCGCTTGTATGGATACTGATTTCTTATTGTAGTAGTTTTGTGTTAATTTATATGCTTTTTTATCCTTTCTTTATTTGTTGTGTTATCCAGTTCATTGTCTTGTATCCACTCCCCAAGGTATTTGAATTTATCAACTCTTTTAATTTTTCAGTACTTTGTTTTCTTAAACTTTTCTGTATTATGTTCGTGTTCTATATACTCGGCTTTTTCAAGGGTATTTTTAGCACAGTCTTTTCAGCAATCTCGTGTAACAGATCAAGCATAACTGTTGCGCCTGTTCAGTTATCAATGCCATATCATCCGCAAAGGCTGAACATTTCACTTCAAATTGGTTCTTTCCTTGGCCCATGCTTATACCCTTTGTGCCTCTACTATTTAATGTGCTTTCCCATGTTTTTACTATTTTATGTAAAACCAAGTTAAAGAGAATTGAGGATAGTCCATCTCCTTGTTGAATTCCTGTTTTGATTTTGAATGGTTCCGAAATTTCGCCTTGAAACTTAATCCTTGATGTTTTATCTGTGACGTTTGTTCAACAAGTCTCCTGGTATTTTCGTCTATCCCTGATTTCTGGAATAGTGTTTTTCTGTCAACTGAGTCTTGAAGTATAGCTCTCACTCTCAAAATTGTTTTTAAATTAAGAATCTGTTCTGTACATTATCTACCTTTTCTAAATTCTCCTTGATAATCTCCTATATTAGATCCTGCTTGTTCGTTTATTCTATTTAAAAGTGCTTTAGAAAGTATTTTGTATGTCACTGGTAACAAGGATACGCCCCTGTAGTTGTTGGTGTCTATTTTATATCCTTTTTTATGGAGAGGATGGATCAATGCTTGTTTCCAGTCACTGGGAATGTTTCCTCTTGTCCAAATGTCTTTAATTACTTTGTGAATTTTCTGCCATGCGGATAAGCCCCCTAGTTTCCGCATTTCTGCTACAATCCCATCCTCTCCTGGTGCTTTGTTATTCTTCAGTGCTTTGATAATCTTTTCTGTTTCTTCTACAGTAGGTGATTAAGATGGTGGATTTTCATGTTGTGGGTTTTGAAACTGAAATCTGTCACTAGGCTCTTCCCAATTTTTGGATTTTCAAAATTTGACAGTCCTCTTTATTGCTTAAAACCATTTTTCCATTTTTATCTTTAAAATGTAGGCTTGGTGACTGGAATCCTGTTAAAACTTCTTTGAAATTCTTATAGAAGTGTCTAGTGTTGTTCCTTTTAAAGTCTTAATCCATTACTTCTAATCTGTCTTTGTCATATTTCAAAGCAATCGATCAAGAACTTTCAGAGATTAAAGACTTTCAACAAAGCAGCATTTACATTTTTATAACGTTTATCATATTACTAATGTATACCAGATGGTGTTCCAAAAGACATAAGTTTTCGAATGCAATGTTTTTTTAAAATTTCAAAGCAATACATGAAGAATTTTTGGAGATTTGAGATTTTGAAGAAACGAACATCTACGTTTGAGCTTATATAGAAACTGTAATTGTTCCTAATCGCAAATATCCGAAAGTTTATGACCAATGCTTTAAAATTTTAACACAACGTTTCGTTGGAATAAAGTGTATGTTTTCTATGTGTATTTTTTAAAATATGTGATATGCAATTTTTTATAAATTTAAGAACAGGGAAATGTTGTTACAAAAATCTCAAAAAGACATATTTTAATAAATGGATACCTACAAGCACACTCTTTAGAATGCAACATTGTGTCAAAATTTGAAAGGAATTAGTGAAGAATTTTGGGAGAGACACGATTTTGATCAAACGAACATTTATATTTTAATTTATATAGGTATGTCAGAGGAGTCATTGCCGAAAATATATATATATATATATATATATATATATATATATATATATATATATATATATACAATGTTCATCTTAGAGTAGCACTTACACTGTACATCCCCAATTATTTGTTGGATGTATACCTCTCTCTGTCGTTCGCTATTGTTTTTAACCCTACAGCACCCCCTTCCACAACGGAAGTTAGTCGCAGACGTCTTAATAAGTGCTATTTCATGCAGGGCCGTCGTAGCTAGGCTTTTCCATATATTTCTTCCCTCTGCGATTTTGCGAAGAACTTTCTCATTTGTTATCTTATTATCAGTCCACCTGATTTTCAACGTCCTTTTTGTTTCTGTTGAGCACTTCAGTGAGAAGAGAGTTTGATGCAGCTCTCCATTCTACTCTATCCTGTGCAAGCCCTTTTCATTACCGAATAACTACTACAACCAACATCCTTGTTAACCTGCTTACTGTATTCGTCTCTTGGTCTCTCTGCACAGCTTTTACCCCCACACACTTCCCTTCAGTACTAAACTGGTGATCCCTTGATGTCTCAGAATGTCCTAACAACCGCTCCCTTCTTCTGGTCAGGTTGCGCCACAAATTCCTTTTTTCCCCAGCTCTGTCCAGTACATCCTGATTAGTTAGTGATCTACCCACCTAATCTTCAGCATTCTTCTGCACATTCTTTCAAAAGCTTCTATTCTCTTGTTGTCTGAACTGTTTATCGTCTACGTTTCCCTTCTATGCACTATCGTTCTCGCTGGACTGTTCATTTAATTCAGTATATCCTACTTTTCCTCGGTTTCATTGAGGATAGTAATGTCATTACCCACTCTTTCTCCCAGACTTTAATCGCATCCATGAACTGTCTTTCATCCATCATGACTTCTTCGATGCACAGACTGAAGAGCAGTGGGGTGAGGGTACATCCCTCTCCTGCACCGTTCTTAACGATATTGCTGATACATGGCTTAGCCACAGTCGGAGGAATGTTCTCTGAATGAGATTTTCCCTCTGCAGCGGAGTGTGCGCTGATATGAAACTTCATGGCAGATTAAAACTGTGTGCTGAGCCGAGACTGGAACTCGGGACCTTTGCCTTTCGCAGGCCAGTGGCCTACCACTGAGCTACCTAAGCACGACTCACGACCCATCCTCTCCAAACTTCACAAAGTTCTCCTGCGAAACTATCGGTAGCACTACTGGAAGAAAGGACATTGCAGAGACATGGCTTAGCTTTTCTTCCAGGGGTGCTAGACTACCCCCCCCCTCCCCTCCCCTCCCCCATGTCAAGCAGGAGAACTTCTGTGAAGTTCGGAAGGTAGGAGACGTAGTGCTGGTGGAAATAACGCTTTGAGGATGAGTCGTGCTTAGGCAACTCGGTGGCAGAGCACTTGCCCGCGAAAGGCAAAGGTCCCAGTTCCGAGACACACAGTTTTAATCTGCCAGGAAGTTTCGTATCAGAGCACACTCCGCTGCAGAGTAAGAACCTCATTCTAGTTACCTACAGGTTTTAGCGTTCTCTGCGACATCCCGCGGAATCACAGACGCAGTGATTCCCAATGGACTCGTTGTCAACCCGCGTCACAGACTAGTTCATTTTGAGTAGCTCCATGTGCGAGAGGTTTAAAACTACACTTACAGCTCGTTGACGCTTTCGCTACACAGACACTTACGTTAGAAGCAATCAATGGTGCGATCGTCAGTCGCTATAGATTACTATTTGCGTGCCGTGCAGGATGCGGACGAGACGCAGTGGACACACTGTGGGAGACGTGGACAGCGCGTGCTGGACCAAAGCCATCTAGATACAAGGTCTACATCTAGGTACAAGGTCTACGCACAGCGGCCATATTGGCACGTGACGTCACAAACTGTTGGCCATCTTATCTGTAGTCGACAGTCCTGTTGGCGTGTATGTTGTGTTGAAAGTGTGTGCCACGTGAAAGTGATATATATTTCATAGAGTATTCGCCTACTGTTCTTCGAAGTATGGGATAGAAGTGTTGCGTTCCCTTTTGCCAGGGAAATTATAAATCCCAAAAAGGCATGAAAGTGCACATGTTTCGATTTCCCAAATGTGTGCAGTTGACAAATCGCTGGATTGCAGCTATTCCGGGACAGGAATTTGTGTCTACGCATCATTCGAGGGTAAGTAAATGACAAAAAATTTATAGCGTCTTATTTGTTTCCATAGCACTGCATTTGCCAATTGGTTTTTAAATGTATGTTACGTATTATGTACCAGTATAATTTGTTTCTTAATTCTGGACCATTGCTGGGAGGTTAATACGAAGCAACTACTGTCACACAGAATAGTTGTGTTAATTAGTGTGGCTCGAAAATATTTAGTATTCCTTATCATTCCTACCAGATTATTGAGTTTCCAGTACTTTTATTTGGAAGAGCTGCAGAATGATTTTGTTCGGTGTTACATATGCACCTATTCGGAAATAATTTCAATTTGAGTAAACTACCTTAGAAAATTGCTTTAACGAATTCAGTGTTCGACATATTAAGCAGTATAGAAAGCAGAATTTCGACGTAAGTGCATTGTGATTAAATTAACAGCACTCTGTGACACGAATTTCAGTCAAGGATATAGGAGAAACAATCTTTTCATGTTTAAGTTCCAAAGTTCTGGAGAAACAGGGAAATGAAATATTTTTTCGGGTTTTTTGATTTACCGGGTGATCAAAAACTCAGTATAAATTTGAAAACTTAATAAACCACGGAATAATGTAGATAGAGAGGTAAAATTGGCACACATGCTTGGAATGACATGGGGTTTCATTAGAACCAAAAGAAAAAAAAAAATACACCCCATATTGCTAGACGCGTGAAAGATCTCTTGCGCGCGTCGTTTGGTGATGATCGTGTGGTCAGCCGCCACTTTCGTCATGCTTGGCCTCCCAAGTCCCCAGACCTTAGTCCGTGGGATTATTGGCTTTGGGGTTACTTGAAATCGCAAGTGTATCGTGATCGACCGACATCTCTAGGGATGCTGAAAGACAGCATCCGACCCCAATGCCTCACCATAACTCCGGACGTGCTTTACAGTGCTGTTCACAACATTATTCCTCGACTAAAGCTATTGTTGAGGAATGATGGTGGACATATTGAGCATTTCCTGTAAAGAATATCGTTTTTGCTTTGTCTTACTTTGTTATTATTGCTATTCTGATCAGATGCAGCGCCATCTGTCGGACATTTTTTGAACGTTTTTATTTTTTTTGTTTCTAATAAAACCCCATGTCATTCCAAGCATGTGTGTCAATATGTACCGCTCTATAAACATTATCCCGTGATTTATCCAGTTTTCAAATTTATACTGATTTTTTGATCATCCGGTATTAAACATTGCCTCAGGAGGTGCTCAATTTCGTCGAATGATTTGAGTTTCGTGTGAGGTCAGCAAATTTTGAAGTGGAGAGGAAAATTTACGAAAATAACCAGGGAAACAAATTCTTAAATTCTGTAGGAGCTCCAGCTGCTTCATTTTAAACCGAAAACGTCTGCTTGTTATTGCATATTGCCGATTTTTTGCTGCAAGAAAACATAGCTTCTGAGGTAAAAGACAGAATTTAAAATTACAGTTTGTATTCGAGCCTAGAAACGTGTATTTAAGGCAAATCGTCAAAATAATTTTACGTCTTGAAATATCATAGGGCAGTTTTGTTTAGTTATTTTACGCAATGATATAAATTTCCACACTTTCATTACGAGGCCGTGTAGAAGAGGAAAGCACGAGAATCCCTATGCGGTCTCAGCTCTAAAACTCGTAAAGTTGGGTCGACCGAAGCGACCGATGCCACCAGTCGGCTTTGACCCGTGACGTAAGGCTGTTGTGGTGTGTGACGTCACGACGGCGCGGAATTTAGTTTGTGAGAGTGGCGTGTTTCTAGGTGTCGTTTTGATGCGATCGGTGGAGCTCTCTGATGGTGTGTTAGGAGATGTTTTTGCTTTAGTTTGCAAGTGTGGCGTCGTGTGTGAATTTTGGGTAATTGCTTTTTTTATGTCTTTAGTAGGTATGGATCTGTCTGACAGGGTCAACATTTTTCGGTTGTCGGCTATGATGGGGGACAGTGCGTTGTCACTAATAAAATTTCTTCAACTATTCGGATTTTTGGATGACGTCGTGAAGTGTTCAGCATGTGGTGAAGAAATGAGGCTGTAAGGTGTCAGGCAAATCCAACACCTTCCATGAAAACCCTGACATGATAAGCAAATCCAGTAGTATGTCACATAGCTCCGAATCAATCGTGACATTAAATTAACCAAAGTAATACGAGTAACGAGTGAGCAAATGGAATACCACAGACTAACACAAGAATGCCTAAATGCATGTCATACCTTCCCACCGTGAGACAGACGCAGTTCCGAGGGGAGAAACAAGAACAGAAGCCGAGAGCAGAACCGTGTTAAGTTAGAAGGCCCTACGATAAGGCACGGACACCCACGTAGCCAGCTAACCATTAGGACCACCCCCCAGCCCATGTTAAAAGCTAGAGCCTTAGCGTGAGACTTATTCGCGTCTCTGTTACGTCAGGACCACCCCCCAGTCCATGTTAAAAGCTAGAGCCCTCCAGAAGAACAGTATAGATCTTACGATAACACAAAAAGGGCCACCCCAGCCGCATGCTTTAGCGTGAGACTTTTTCACGTCTCTGTTACGTCAGGACCACCCCCCAGCCCATGTTAAAAGATAGAACCCTCCAGAAGAACAGTATAGACCTTACGATAACATTAAAAGGACCACACCAGCAGCAAGTTTTAGCGTGAGACTTTTTCGCGTCTCTCTTATGTTGCAAACTTTAAAAACATTGCCCCACCACGAAAAGTATAACATTTCTCATTGGATAGACAGAATTTTTGTAGGTAGAGCTTAAGGTTAACATTGAGCCCCTGATAGGTCAGATGAAAACACAGCCAGATAGTTTTTTTAAACCAACTTTGGTAAATTGTAGTAAGGAGAAGTTAGGAGAGAGTTGCTTCCGAGATGGCGAGGTGAGCGGAGCTGTGCTCTCCGCCGCCCCCTGACGAACACCGACAAGGTAATGAACGCACGCGACGCCGCATAACAGCGCATAAAGCTGCACTCAGAACTGCAGAAATCTCATCTGTTACACCCCCTTTTTGCGTAATACTACTGTCGATCGTCAATTAAAGCTCATGGTGTTCACATTTGCCACTGAAACGCGATGATTTTTCTGTTATATAGTTATTGAGAAGCCACATCAGCCACTGTAATTTACGACAAGTTAGATAAGTAATTAAAGATAATTGAGGGTCACTGTAGACCATTTTGATAGTTTTCTCTTTTGTGAAACTTAATTTAAATCTAGATTATAGATGTGATATGGCATAGGTCATCCTTCGATCCATTGTAGAACTTGGAAACCCATTCAGGGAATATTCGTTCACATTTTTGTTGAACGCAGTTGGCTTGTATCATCCTGTATTAAAACATTTCCTTTTATCAGTAGTGCAATTTATAAACAATGTTGTGAGTAGAATAAAATTTCCAATGATAAACTTAACTGCTTTTTCGACGTTATTTTACCAGCTAACTAAAAATAGGAAAGCCTTGAACCCCTTCCACAAAATTTAGTTAGTATTAAGATTCTTTTACAGCGAGTGCAGTGGGGCTGACGCTGAAATCATTAAGTATTTGGTTATATCATCGCTAGTCTCACTGAACTCTTCTGAACTCTACATGTCATGTGTGGTCTGGCGTCCCCTTACCAGCAACAGGTCCCAGGTTCAAACTAGTCAATTCCCTAAAAAACACGCTCAGAGCGTCGTTGCGCGAAAGTGGTAGGGAGACACGACTTAGAACAAACAGACACTACGCAGAATGTTAGAACATTATCTAACAACCTGAAGCAGTGGGCTTGAGTGGTGAAAACAATAACTGACGAGGACGTCATCTCCGTCACTGTACGACTCTAAGAACTGTATTATCGTTGCATTATCTGGACTGTTGAAAGTTTCTTACCATAGAGGAATAGCAGCGTGGTAAACATGGGTTCTCGTAGGCCCTGAACAAAATGTAAAGCAAGTGAATTAAGTTTGCTTTACATGGAACGAAAATTAAGTATTCAACTTTGAGGCATGGTACACTTGGTAGAATTAGTTAACTAAGAATAGTAGTAAGATAATGAATTCATCAAGTCAAGATGTATGAAGTATTGAGTGTAAAACGTGGACAGAACTAATGTACAACATAGCCATTCTAGCTACGAACAGAGATCGAGTCAGAACTTTATCGTCCATTCCGGACGTGGCACAAAAAATTACGTGAAAAATAGCTGCCCAAGCTGGGTAAAAACAGACTTGCGCCTGACAGGAGCTATTTGTAAGCCACTTCAATTAGAACAAACAGACACCACGCAGAATGTTAGAAGGCTTACTTAAAGTTCCGGCGTCTCGGGCCAGGGACGGCTGTATGTGGAGATGTCATAAGGATAACAGGTCAAGGGAAGTGTTCGATGCCAATGTGTGGCTGTGAATGTTGGTATTGGTACTGGGAGATGTTTTTGAGCTATATAGGCCAAGGGACGTGTTAGGTCCTAATTTATGAGATCTGAAGCTGCTGTTGAGCTATATAGGCCAAGGGAAGTGTCCGGATCCAGATGATGTGTTTAGTGGTATATGGGGAGTTTTGTGATGTCGGTTTTTTTCGTCGTTTTGCGTGGTTTTGTATGGGAGTGGGTGTCTAAATTTGTTTATATTTAGTTTGTCCCCACCCAAAAAACCCCTGTTTCCCGCGCTTGTCCCGTTAGTGTCATTAGGCTTTTTGTGGAACGTGCCTGTGTTTGTTTTTCGACGTATTTTCGTCGTCATAATGTGTATGTAACGACTTTGTATGAGCCATATTGGAATCGTGGTTAATGGTCGTTTCCGCCATATTTGTGACGTCATGGGTCAAAGCAGACGGGCGGGATCAGACGCTTCCGTACTTCCGTAAAGTTGGTATAGCTTAACAGGAGCGTTCCGATACAGAGCCGGCCATCAGTATGTGACGTCACAAGTGTGCGCGCAGGCCCGTAGTCTAGGTGGTGTCGGCTGGACGCGGCACAGAGGCGAAAGAGGGCCCGCGCTACGCAAAGGGGCACGCTGTTGACTGACCCGGTAACTGGTATTTGCTGGCGAGCGGGGAGGGCGTGCTGATGTATCCGATGCGAGCGATCCACGGGTAGGCGCCGAGCGCGGCGTTCTTGCCGCCGATGATGCGATCGGCGGCGCTGAGGCCGCAGCGGGCGTGCTCCAGCAGGCGCCACGACGGGTGCTGCTCGGGGTCCGGCGGGCGCTCGCTCGCCGGCGCCGCCCGCGCCTCCTTCGCCACCACTGCAACACGCCGGCAACATGCACAGTCTACGGAAAAGAATCACTGCTATTGTGAACACAGACTCGATATGGAACTGAGAGCCGCAATGCCTCGATAATTTGCTCACTCATCCTTGCTCCCCTTTCTAAATATATCTGCGATGAACCCTTCTTTAAACTCGACATATTTTTCCTCTCCGCTAACAAGTAATCCCATGAGTGCAAGGTCACAAGTTCAACCTTTAGTAAGGCTCATTCGCAAGTTAAACCGAACCTAACTAACCTTAACAACTATGACAGGAAAAGACAACATGAATACCGAATGAAAAATGGCGCCATAGACGTCACGAGGGTTCGCACCATCAAGATCGAAGGAGAAGTCCCTGGGATTTACAGACCGCACAGATTGTTCAGCTAGGTATCTACCCTTACGGAATACATTGTAACCTCCCCACAAAAATTTAAAAGATATTATTTTAATAGAAATGGGAGCCAAACGTAACCTCCCTGCAATGAAATGTACTGACAAAGACAATAAAAAATGAGAATCGCAATCTGACTCAAGATGTAAACTCTCACGAAAATAATGAGAGACAATTTAATGCTAATGAAACTTCAATGACAATGAAAATTCAATTAAACCGAAATATCGGTCTTTGGCCCTGTGCAAGAAATCAGAATTAATTTCTTACCTCAGTATGACTGCATGTCAGGTTTCTGCTCTTATTGTTGGCCGCGGCTTGGAGGAAATGCATTGCAAATAATATTTTTTTTTTTTTTAATTTAACTGAAACTTTTCTTTAAAGGAAATGGAAGGAGATCGTTAGTTCAATTAAAAGGTTCTTTTGAAAAAATTGCTTTGAAATCAAAATTATTATTGGGGCGATTATTGCACAGATTAGTTACAGTTAATTTACATTATTAGCTGAGCGCATTTAAAAATAATATACCTCGTCCTGTATCTTGACCAGAATGCCGTGTCGACGTCCGCCGACTCCTCACACACAACTGCACTCGACTGCTACTACCGACATACTGCACTGCTCACAGACTGCCCACTGACAGACTGCTCGCAACTGTACTGCACGACTACTACCGACCGACTACTGGACGCAACTGAACAGAGCTACTGCTACCGACAGAGTGCACTGCACGACGACTATTCGAGTACTGCTCGTAACACTCGCGTGGTCAAGCGCAGACTAACCACGATAAAAGGATCTCTGGTCAAAGATTTTATCATGCCTCACCATCGCTGCTACGTTACATACGTGTTTCATAACCCTCCACTGGGGGGGCAAAAATTTGGCAGCGATGGTGAGTCATTTGGACTTGCCATCGCAAGAAATTTTTACAATTTACAGAATATTCAAATGTAGTACATAAATTAAATGTGGTGCACACGCACCGAGTACAAAATATATCAGACGAAGACAAAATGTGAGTACAAAACATAGTAGCAAATCAGAAAACTGTATATACAAATTATTTGACAGATAACAGAGTGCACACGCACTGAAAAAATTCTGTAGCATTTTCAGAACAAATAAACAGAATGGCAGAAAATCATGTTGACAAGTGACATGAGTGTACTCGCACTGGAGTTGAGAACATATCAGCAAATGACGAAATGTATATACAATGAGTAACAAATGACATAAGTGCATACGCACTGAAGTATTGAACATACAGAATGAGTACAAATCATATTGAAAAATGAGAAAAGTGTACAGGCACTGAAGTTCAGTAGAAAACATATTAACACATAACATAAGTGCACATGCACTGTAGTTGAGAACATATCATCAAAATAAAAAATGTATATACAATATAAAAGACAAGAGTGCACATATGCTGTACTTCAGAACAAATCGAAAAAAATGTCTTTAGCATTTTCACAACAAATAAACATAATGGCAAAAAATAAATCATGACGACAAGTGACATAAGTGTACTCGCGCTGGAGTTCAGCAAATCGAAAAAAAATGTATAGGCCATGAACATAAATGATTTTAGCAAAAAATGATTTTCACCATTAGGATAGGAAAGGGAAGGATTGCATCATGGTTGTAGCACTTTAGATTGCACACAGCTCTTCTGAAAGTCCATATATTTCCACAGAAGTACAACACCAAGTGACACAATTTGAAGTTCTTTTCCCATCAGAATTTATCAGCGTAGCCAAGACACTGAACTGTCGTAGTAATGTTTCATGTTTTCATTTTGGCAGTACACTAGGTACACCAAACAGTGGGACCATAATAACGTCTTCATCCCTCACGATGGTGGACAGCATGTCGTGTCAACACCACGCTCTTACAAGGCACACCAACGTAGAATTAGTGCAAAAACCAAATATAGTGCTCCATGATCATGAGGATCGACAGGACAAATCGACATTGCAATAATTCAGGGTAGTTAGCTCATAAGGTGAAGGACATTAAGTCACATAATATTGAGAATTACAGTAGTAGTTTGCGGCATTCATAGCCTAGTTATTGAACATTTCTGTACCATGTATTTAGTATTACAGAATAATGTTCATAAAATTAAATTATTGGCATCATGGGTAATCGTATTACAATAAACAGTGGCATTTAGTATGACAGAATAATGTTCATCAGACGTCTTAATTGAAAAGGAGAGTCAACATAATACATTGAGTGATACAAATTATTGGCACTCATTGGCCATTTGCCAAAACATGAAAAGTCAACATTGAAAACAAGAGCTAATTAATGGCATAACTAATAACCTAATTCATTTAGTGACATTAATTATTGGCACTCAGTGGCCAGTAATAGAACATGAAAAATCATCATTGAAAACAGGAGCTAATTAATGGCATAATTAATAACGTAATTCATTTAGTGACATTAATTATTGGCACTCAGTGGCCAGTAATAGAACATGAAAAATCATCATTGAAAACAGGAGCTAATTAATGGCATAATTAATAACGTAATTCATTTAGTGACATTAATTATTGGCATTCAGTGGCCAGCAAGTATTGAAGAGAATAAAACATTGTTCATCATTCAGTATTATTCAGATCATTAAGAAGTCATTATTAAAATCAGCTAATTACAATCATAGCATTAATAATCATGGGCATTATAAGTAGTCTCATTACAATAAACAGTGGCAGTTATTAGCCAGTTACAAAGCATTATTTTATATATTTTTTTGTATCATTAAGAAGTCATTACTGAAGTGACGTATTATTCAGAGCTAATCAGTATTATTCAGAATTATCATAAACTAGTGACATTATGTGGGACTGGTAATATTTTTTTTAATTTTATTTTATTTTATTTTATTTTTTTTTTTTTTTTAGCAATGCATTGCGTTGGGATCGATAATTAATTGCTGAGGCATAACAATATTTGCTTTTGACCTATTGCTGCAAATGAGGATAGGTAACGTCATTCGTCATGAGTCAGCTGTAGCAAGGTTATGTAACAAGGCAGTATATGTGATCACATTTATAAATGATAGACACAAATGGGTAAAAAAAAATGCAAGTACTAGAACAGGTATAATAAGTAACAGGTTTAGTAAGTATCATGAAAAGCTTCTCCTGGAAAAAAAAATACAAAATGGATTATTGAGCTGAAAGAAGAAACGCACACTAGGCTGAAAAGTAGTGAACTTCGAATTAACAGGTAGTGAAATGTGTATAAAAATGTGTTCATAGCTGTCCTTTCCAAAACTTTCCGTCATCCTACTATGCAAAATAACACCTGCTGTCAAAGCAAACTGCAACAAATATTTAAATAACTACATAGCATAAATACATAACTTCAACATTATCCTCATTTGTAAAGAAAAAAAACTTCATTATCCATCACTTCATTATCCATATTATCATAACTTCATTATTATCATCACCTGTAAAGAAAAACTTCATTATTCATAACAGCATATTCTTCATCATTATTCATCAGCATTCATTATCATCTGCAAAAAAATCACTTCATTACTCATTATACAACTATTCCTTATCTCCAGCATATTTCATCACTAAAACTAAGATGTGTAGTTCTGTCTGACAGCCTGCATCAATCGCCTTGTATTCTGAAAGAAAAATTAGTTAAGACTGCTATTCTACGATGAGTATAGTATAATCTTGTTAATGCTTGTTAATCCTGATCCATTTACTCTTCCTCATAAAGTTATTGCATCTTCTTTCGTTTATTCCGTAGGTGAAATTCCCATTTCTGTTGAATTTATATCTTACACACATCATCTCTTTCTGAAATTGATGAACAAAGATTAATGTCTTGCATTTAAATCACATACCCACTAAATCATGACTGGTTTATGGTGACATAATTAACCATACAGCATAACATGACAGAAAACGTAATATGTCAAAGACATTGACAGTGTTCAGAGGCAAAATGTACAGAGAATATCACAATGCAGCGGCAAAAAAGAAAAATGTAAAACAGTCACGATGTTGAGATATCATAGGGCAACAAAAATGTCAAAGTCAACTGGTGTGTGTTATAACTTAACTATTTCACAGTGCATATAAACAAAACTGGAATACAATCATATACACAAAAAATGAAAATGTGCACGGTCTGATGTGTAACGACAAGAAAAGCGACCTGCTAACCTTAACTTGTCAGGCACTTGCCAAGAAAAAATACGATAATCATCAGTAATTAGTCATGTGAATATAATTGCATAAGTGGTCATAAAAAAAATTAGTAAATGGCATCATAGTGTGTCGAATCATAAAGTGTCTTCATTCAATAAAGGGTTTAATATTTGACCAATGGTGGTTGCCTTTCGATTTTCTGGTTCTCAAAGTTTCGATGTGTACAACATTGGGGTGAGGGATGTTGCGAATCCGATATGGACCTGCGTATAGAAGTTCAAAATTACTGCACTTACCTTTTATTCTGCTGGATAAATAGTGTGTACGTACTAATATCTTCTGTCCAACGTGAAAGTCTCGGCGTCTACAAACCTGTTTTTGCTGTCTTCTCCGGCGCTCTGCGGCACGTTTGATGTTGTTCAGCGCAATGTCAATTATTTCATGGTGTCGTAGGCGACGACATTTAGGGAAGTTTACTAATTCTTTAATTTTGTTTGGTGGTTCAACGTTTTTCAGTATAACAGACGGAGATAGCATAGTGGATTCATTTGGAATGGAATTAATTACATCTTGGAATGAGAGTATGTGTATGTACGGACTAACTGCCGGTTCAATAATTCCTTGGTCAAGCATATCCTGCAACTCTTTTTTAACTTGTTCTCTGTGAATGTATGGAATGGGATAATGCTTTGCTTTAAATGTGTCGTGCTGTTTCACTTGAAATTCATACATAAAGCCGGACATAGTACCAGGAATGTTGCCGAAAACTGGAGCTTGCTGTAAAAGAATTTTGTGTAACTGCGTGCGTTCGTCGTCTGTATTTGCACTGCTTTGTTTAACTTTATCAGAAATCAATTGCATTACGTCGTAGTCAGCTTCGTCTGGAGTATTATAGTTGTGTACGTACGTATCCGTGAACAATGTGGGATTACAGTCTATGTTACGTGATACGGAAATGACCTCTGTGCGGTTTATTGTTTGTTCTTCCGCAGATAGTGAGTGCTGAAATTCTAAATCAAGTTGTACATTTTCATCCTTTAACATTAAATAAGAATTCTGAAAATCAATGACCGCGTCGTGTTGTACCAGAAAATTCGTACCTAAAATAACGTCTGTTGTCAATAAAGGAACAATCCAAAAATTAGAGTGAAAAGTATGACCTCCAATACAAAATGATAAATGCGTCTGTAATTTAACGCCTACTCCTTTACTCGATACTGTTCCCTTTACTTTCATTTTGCCTAATGGTAATGTAGGATACGTATTCTCTTTGTTGCACTCGTTAAAAGTTTCTTCATTTATTACTGATATAGGTGATCCGGAATCAATTACTGCTGAGAATTTCGATGAACCAATTTTAATTTCGATGACAGGATGTGAAATAGTTTTCTGAACAAATGGTCTTTCCTGTAAAAGAGTGTCTCGTATGTCGTCAAAAGTAATTACATTTTCATGAACAACATTCTGCGTGTCTAAAGTAGTGCTTACGTTACTGGAATATGCAATCTGTACTGTGTCTGGTCAAATTCTGTCGTACGTGCTATTATTTACGGGAGGATGCTGTGGCATTTCGACTATTTGAACTGTTCTGTTAACTCTTCCTGACGTATTACGCTATGGATGACACCTATTGTCTGGATCATTCATGATAATGTGTTGTTGCTGATGTTCTTGCTGCTGAAAAGATCGACTGTTATTAAATGTACGCTGAACATTGTGCTCATTATTTTTACGTTGGTCATGATAGTCACTTCTATACGGTGCATTGCGATAGGAATTCAAATACTGTGTTTTCTATACGTAGTTATTTCCTTGCTGCTGTACGTTACTATTTGTTGGATCTGGGACTATACATGCACGCGGCGAAACATTTAAGTTTGATTGACCTTGTAGACTGCATTGTTGGTTAGGTATGCTAAGCGGCTCACTTTCATGCTATTGTAGTGAAAAACATCTATTGTTACAAAAATGTGGTTGCTGTTACTGCTAATTTTACACATACTGATGATTAAAATTTTATCTGTTATTATAATTACACTGGTAGTTCTGGAGTGCCTAAAGAAAATTGTCACTTTCGGTAAAAATTTGTCATATCCGGTTTTCATTACTTATTCTTAATACTAGATAGGGCAATAGTTAAAGAGCAGTTTTGATAGATATAAAGGATAGTAGAAGAGAAGGCAGTAGTGCAGAAAACTAAAGATGAAACAGCACTACAACAGCTCGGGGCCCTATGCTCGCTACGGCACATATTCATTAAAGCGTAATGAATCCCCTGAGGTCAATTACGCACTGCAAATCAATTTTAACTTTTGCGTTGCAAGCAATGGCGGTAAAATTCCAAAGGCAAATTGTTGTATCCGTGCTAATTCAAATTTCTGCATTATAGGCAATGCTGATGAAAATTCAATAGCAAATTGTCGCATCAGGTTCAAAGCTAGCTTCCGCATTACAGGCAATAGCGGTGAAAGCATAAAAACAAGTTGTCGTATATAGCTCAAAGCGTGTACCTGTGTTCTGTCATTATTAAATTCTTTACATTTTCTTGCGGACAAAAATTGCTCGTAATCTACGTTCTCATCATTGAATTTGTAAACACGTTCGGGTTTGTATGCGAATCTGCTTGTCTGTGTCATTTCGTACTTCAAGTTGCGTAGCTTTTCAGATTTTAAGTCGCGTAGCTTTTCGGATTTTAATTCGCGTAGTCTCTGTAAATTGTTCACATTATACACGCTGCGTGACTCTGACAAATGCTCGCAACGTGGCGGGTTCTGTGACGTATTGGTGACTGAAATAATTGTTAATTCTGTTACTGTAATACTTTCGTCAATTTGGTTGTTGTGTCGTTCACTTTTATTAACAATTTCCGTATTCAGAGTGTGTGAAACTTCCAGTGGCTCTAAATTAAACTCGTCGCGTATCTGTACTGCGTTTTTACGGCATTGTTCAGTAACTACATTAACTTCGTGTATCTGTGTTGCGTTTGCTGAACATTGTTCAGTGACTGCATTAACTTCGTCTTTATGTAATTCTGTTGTGCTTACACGTGTACTATTTAATTCTTGTGCAACAGTGCCAACTTTTTCATTACTGTTATTAGCACAAGTCTTAGTATTCACACGTAATTGTTCTTTAATGTCCTGGCATTGCACGGTAACAGCTGTATTCTGTTCACTAACTTGTCTGTTCCGTTCGTTAAGGTTGTCTTGTTTTTCGTTCGTCAGTTTGAAACTTTCATTAATTGTTTCGCTAAGTTGTTTGTAAAAGTCGTATTGTTTTTTCATAAGTTGTTTGAATTCTTCACTAAGTTCGTTCCTAAACTGTAGCATTACTGCCATAAATTGATCCAAACCTAAAGTAGCTGTTGCATTCTCAGTACTCTGTGAAGGAGTACATGCAATTGTCACGTTTTGTGTGACCATTTGGTCATTCCTTGGTTCACAAAAAGCTTTCCCTGTCAAATGTACACTCTCATTCACTATTTCGGAATTAAATAACTCCGGCGTACTTTGTGTATCTTGTTCCTTTTCATTAAAAAAATTTCTCTGTACGTTACTTGAATTTTCCAAATCGGGTGTGTTAAGCTCGGCAGCGCTCATTACAATAGAGCGTCCCGCGTCATCAATTGTCGTCAAATTAACAGAGGAGACACTTGAGTTCGCTTGTTCATTATTAAGATAAAAGTCATCATTAGTGGTTGGAATGCACTGATTCTTAGTGAACGCAGGATTGTCATCATTACACTGCGTGTCACATGTCCTATCGGTAAAGTTGTTTGAGTCGGTAATTTCATTCATAATACCTCGCGATACACTATTCACAGTCTTTCGCGGCATTTTTACAATAGTCAAAATTTTTCACAAAATAAATAAGCTCAATGCAAAAGCAACACACAAATACAACAGAGCAACGAATTGCCGTTGACCTGTAGAAAGAAAGTCACAATATTAGTAAAAGCGTTGCGCCAAATCCTAATTACATCTAAGCAAATAAGAGCAGATATCTGACTGTTTTTCAAAAGACTCTCAACGAAATTCGATCCTGGACTGGTGTCGCCAAGTGTAACCACCCCACAAAAATTTAAAAGATATTATTTTAATAGAAATGGGAGCCAAACGTAACCTCCCTGCAATGAAATGTACTGACAAAGACAATAAAAAATGAGAATCGCAATCTGACTCAAGATGTAAACTCTCACGAAAATAATGAGAGACAATTTAATGCTAATGAAACTTCAATGACAATGAAAATTCAATTAAACCGAAATATCGGTCTTTGGCCCTGTGCAAGAAATCAGAATTAATTTCTTACCTCAGTATGACTGCATGTCAGGTTTCTGCTCTTATTGTTGGCCGCGGCTTGGAGGAAATGCATTGCAAATAATATTTTTTTTTTTTTTGAAATTTAACTGAAACTTTTCTTTAAAGGAAATGGAAGGAGATCGTTAGTTCAATTAAAAGGTTCTTTTGAAAAAATTGCTTTGAAATCAAAATTATTATTGGGGCGATTATTGCACAGATTAGTTACAGTTAATTTACATTATTAGCTGAGCGCATTTAAAAATAATATACCTCGTCCTGTATCTTGACCAGAATGCCGTGTCGACGCCCGCCGACTCCTCACACACAACTGCACTCGACTGCTACTACCGACATACTGCACTGCTCACAGACTGCCCACTGACAGACTGCTCGCAACTTTACTGCACGACTACTACCGACCGACTACTGGACGCAACTGAACAGAGCTACTGCTACCGACAGAGTGCACTGCACGACGACTACTCGAGTACTGCTCGTAACACTGGCGCGGTCAAGCGCAGACTAACCACGATAAAAGGATCTCTGGTCAAAGATTTTATCATGCCTCACCATCGCTGCTACGTTACATACGTGTTTCAACATATATAATCATATTGGTGTAAGAGGGCATTGACAACTGATTAAATGTGATGGCATGCAACCGAAATGAAAAAGTCTGTCGTTGCGCTTATCGTGACACTGCCTATCCTTTAAGGCGTAGCTGCCGATAATGTGATAATTAAAACTTCCTGGCAGATTAAAACCGTGTGCCCGACCGAGACTCGACCTCGGGACCTTTGCCTTTCATGGGCAAGTGCTCTACCATCTGAGCTACCGAACCACGATTCACGCCCCCTTCCTCACAGCTTTACTTCTGCCAGTATCTCGTCTCCTACTTTCCAAACGTTACAGAAGCTCTCCTCCGAACCTTGCAGAACTGGCACTCCTGAAAGAAAGATAGAGCACTTGCCCGCGAAAGGCAATGGTCCCGAGTTCGAGTCTCGGTCGGGCACACAGTTTTAATCTGCCAGGAAGTTTCATATCAGCGCACACTCCGCTGCAGAGTGAAAATCTCATTCTGGAAACATCCCCTAGGCTGTGCCTAAGCCATGTCTCCGCAGTATCCTTTCTTTTAGGAGTGCTAGTTCTGCAAGGTTCGCAGGAGAGCTTCGGTAAAGTTTGGAACGTAGGCGACGAGATACTGGCAGAAGTAAAGCTGTGAGGAGTGGTCGTGAGTCGTGCTTCGGTAGCTCAGATGGTGGAGCACTTGCCCGTGAAAGGCAAAGGTCCCGAGTTCGAGTCTCGGTCGGGCACACAGTTTTAATCTGCCGGGAAATTTCATATCAGCGCACACTCCACTGCAGAGTGAAAATCTCACTCAATGTGATAATTGTCTTATAGGCACGGAAAAAACATACATCTAGAGTCTGAATTTGTCCAGTGGTTCCATGTAGTATGAATTGCAATGTCACACACTTTCCAGGAGCGATAATTTGCTTTAAAGGAATATGATTTTTTTATACACGGACTAGGAATTAAGCATAAACAAGTTATTTTTACCAGTTATTGGCCAAAATCAGTACCCACACCACAGTTGTAGTTTTCTTACGTGCGTTTTCCCACTGTTGATTGTAGTGACGCAAATATTCCGTCCTGCCCCTGCAAGATCACCCACACGAGAAAGAGTCATAGGAGCCAAAACACCTCCAACGTCTCGCAGCACAGTAAACAACTTTCCAGCCAGTTTACCATCCAGATTAACAATCGGCATAATTGTATACGAATGCGTTAAGGCATTGATACGAGGGTGGTTTGGAAAGTTCTCGGAATCACCAGGAGAGGTCAGCGTTAGCACAAAGAGTTGTTCACGTGATATTCATTGGACAGTTACTGTAGACACGTGCCACTCGTGGAAGATAGTTGTGGCGGTGACGTGGCTCTGTTGTTCTTCCCGCGTAGTGATTTGCGAAGATGGCAAAAATCGAGATTCGAGCAATGATTAAGTACTTCGTAATGAAAGGTATGAAAGCAAAGGACATTTACGGCGATTTCCAGAATACACCTGAGGACTCTCCTCCTTCATATTCAACTGTTGCCAAGTGGACAAATGAATTTAAATTTGGTCGCGAGAGCTGAGATGACGATCCGCGCAGTGGTCGACCAAGATGTGTCAGTACTCCAGAAATAATTGCAAAAGTGCACAAAATGGTCATGGAGGATCGCCAATTGCAAGTGTTTGAAATTGCTCACACTTGCCAGGTGTTATATGAAAGGGTCTATCACATTTTAACTGAAGAATTAGAAATGAAAAAATTAGCTGCAAAATGAGTGCTGCGACTCTTGGCGCTAGACCAAAAACATGTGCCGTCGCCATGGCAAAGTTACACGAATTATTGCCAAACCCGCCTTATTCACCTGATATGGATCTGTCAGACTTCCGTCTCTTCCAAAAACTGAAAATTTTTCTTAGTGGACGAAGGTTGACTTCAAACGAAGAATTGATAGCCGGAGTTGACAATATTTTGCTGGCCGGGAGGAAACTCGTTTTCGAGATGGGATCAAGGCACTGGAACATCGTTGGATCAAGTGTATTAATCTACAAGGAGACTACATTGAAAAATTGAAAAAAGTTTCAGTGATGTAAATACTTTTTTTCCATTCCTTTCTGAGAACTTCTCAAACCTCCCTCGTACTACTCTCTTGGTACCTGTGATTTCCAAGGTTCCTCTCATATGTATTTCCTCTTCAAATTCTGATAGTTCAGAGTGAAACATCCCCTTAGAAAAATCATACATGACTGTCCTTAAACTGACACACAATATTTTTAGCGCAACGCAATCTGACTTTCAAAAATCCCTACAAAAGAATGGCCCTGACTAACATTAACCTATACCTTTCACAAATCACTTACCTTACCAAAAATCTTCGTTACTCGAACTACTGCAATACAGCGAGCGCCACTACTGCCAGCTAAATAAAAGATTCAAACTACTGAAGGCACTAACTACTAATAGGCATAGTTAGCAAATGAAAGATTTTGATAGAGAACAAACAGTGTATTTACCTCAATAGTGTTCAAAAGTCATAATGTATATAGCAGTTCATGACATCCTGTCTTACAAATTTCAAAACTCCGCCATCTCTCTCCCTACATCCACCACTGCTGGCGGCTCACCTCCAACTGCGCAACGCTACGCGCTGTTCACATGCAGCTGCCCAACACTACAACGGCAGACAACAACGCAAACTAGCCACAGACTGCACACAGCACAGCCAGTGATTTTCATACAGAGCGCTACGTGGCGTTACCAATATAAAAACCAAAACAGCCTACTTACGTAGCCCCCATGCTCCACACAAAAAATTTTACAAATTGTTTGGGGCAGTGGCCAATAATTATTTGATAAAATTTTTCATAATTACAATAACAAAGATATCAAATGCACACACTTATTGACACAATGTTGATCAAAAGCTAAAATTTTCTCACAGTCCATAAAGACAGTCCAGATTGTTCATTACAGTAAAATTGTAGTGTTTTTCTCAAAGTCTGAGCAGTAAAAGAAAATGCACACGGAAGTAGTGGATTTCCATGCAGTCTTGAAGAAGTAGCGTTGTCCATCCAACAGAAAGACAATGCTGACTCTTGACATGCTGACAGGTAATGGGTCACAACAGAGCAAACCCACAGCAGAGCCAGTCGAAGTTTTGAAGAATATTGGTAGGTAGGTCATCACAGAGCAGACCACTGTAGTCCTGTTAGAGATTACTGTATTGGTGGGCCACCAGAGGTGCAGACCCACTGCAGTCCTTGTAGAAATAATGGTACTGGTGAGTCAGCAAAGGTGTAGACCCACTGTAGTCCTTGTAGAAATAATGGTATTGGTGGATCATCAAAGGTGTAGACCCACTGTGTCCTTGTAGAGATGGCCAGCAGCCATCTGCTGCGACTGTGCAGGTGCACAATCACCATCGAAGAGTCTTGCAGACAATATAGCAAGTCCATAAATACCACTTGTGCACTCACAACGATTTTGGAATTGTCCTTAGAACCAACAATGCTGTTATGCAGTCCCTTGCTGAACACACGTGTAAACACTAACAGTCCCTACTTCTCACATATTGTTCATATACTATGACCAACAGAAACGTGTGCAGTGAAATGGAACTTACAAGTTAATAATATGATGAACTGGTGTCAATTACAATTTTATAACATAAGAATACAGTTACAAAGGTACAAAATACATCATTAAAGAACATAACAATACAGATAACATTTGTAGTACAGGCTTTACAAAAGATTCGAAATAACATATACATCAGTGTTACAGGAATTATGACATAAGTACATACATAAAAGATCGGAATAACTTTTGAAACATCAACTTCACACATGAGCAACAAAACAGAACAGATAAATAATGTCTAAACATCTATAAAAAGTAAATAACAGAGTATTAGAAAAATTCTACAACATAACTCTCATCAGCTAAACACATAAAGACAGGAAAAACACAAATAAACAAGGGTACACAAAAACATAGCAGAATAATACAAGAGTAAAGTGCAGGGTTTGTTTTCAGTGTAACATTTGGTACTGCAGTCCAACCCAAAACTTCATTCGATAGATCTTTCGTCTTATTTCAACATTTCTTTCCACCAAAAAAATCCTATCCAAGCATGCTTTCTGTATTTATATGTTCACATATTTCTTACCTCATTATTTATTTTCCATTATCTTACCTCATCATTTATTTCCAAGAAAATCCTACCTAAACCTGTTGTCCCTAAACCGTACTTTTTTGGTTCATATCCTCTTTCAAAATACTTTTTTGGCCAAACCATTTTCTTATAGCTTCTCAATGCATTTCTTCCAATTCATCACAACTTGTTCTCTTATATGGCCTACCCCATCTTAAGCTAACTTAAATCTACTGAGCTCAGATGCTAAACCAAGGGTCGAGGCAATGCAGCAGCACAAAACAAGTAACACAAACAGCAATGACAAAAAATTCAGATTTGCAAAGCAAGCAGCATTATAGAAATTAGCAAAGCAATTGCAATATTACAACTAATATAAGGCAATGTGCAGCAAACAAGAAAAATAAATCAGTAGTAAAACTGGCTTAACAGAGTAATACAAAGTGAAATTCAGTAGCACTATGCCTGGCAAACAGCAGCAGCAAATGCAATAACTTATATCTAAACATGACATAGCTCAAGCAGAAAAAATATTACAGTAAAAATGGCCGTGTTTAATACCAATGTCACATCTTAACACTAGGGTGATGCATCACGAGAACTTACACTAGCAGATAAGTTACCAAATCGTAAAAAAATTATTTATGCAATTCCTGTGAAGGGAAGTGTCTATTTATGTGCCCTCGTTTTCTTGTAAGTAGATCATAAATTTATAATTGACTGGATCTGTAGGCATAAAATAACTATATTAGTACATCTATTAAATTTTATTTTAACCAATGCTGCAGTGCAGCTAGAAACTAGATATTAAACAAAATGAGTAAATAAATACATAAAGCAAGCCATATGGCATTTCTCTCAACTAGCAAGACAATAGCCGTGAAATATTTCTCATCGTTTCATTAGACATTTTAGTAAATATCATAAATTAAGAGCTCCACAGTATAATCATATGTTTTCAAGTTTGAGTGTGTCGTATTTGCGATGCTTTCTACAAAGGAATGTCACTAACGAGGATAATGGCCTCTTTTTTTTCTCCACCTGTGCCTCTGAAAGGCACACACTAATGGCTTTTTTCCAGGTGACTGTCATGCAGCTGGGTGCCCACGACTCATTACGTGAAGGTGGTCACTTAACTTCCTTACTGAAATATTTATGACACCAGTTTGCATTACAGTGACAGTCTCATATAAAAAATTTCACAGGTTGAGAATTTGCATTGCAAATGTGTAGAAACAAAATCCTATGAATATAACAGTGTTCAAAAAGTTTTCGTCGGCATTGTGATACATTCATGCATATACACACATTTCATAACTCTTAAAGTACGATTCTTGGTTTCCAACATCCTTTTCCACAAATCAGAGACCCTAAACACTACTCATTATTCATATACGTATTCGTCAACACTTCTTCAATATTTCATCATAATAAATACGTAGCATAATCAAATTCCTCATATATGGTAGCATCATCTTATTGATCATAAACATACCTCAACAGCATAATACACATCATCGTCGTAAAAATACCATCATAACACCTCAGTCAAATCTCAAAAACGTCGTAGCTTCCTCCAACAATTTCAAACCCTAAAAAATATTCTCTGCTCATTTCAATAGTGTCATCTAACTCAAACGTACTTTAAAATCATGCTCCCTTACCAAATACATCATTCAACGCTCTCATAGTATCACAATGGTTCCGAAAAAATATGAGCAGTTCACAAAGTACAGACAAAATACAATTTCGTAAGTGTGAAGTAATCCAACTCTGTAATTGCGTAAACATGTGTCACTGACATAGTAAAAAAAATGTTTATCTCTCAGTTAAATGATCAGATAGCTGTGTAATTTGGGTTAGAGAAATATGGTACCGATGTGTAAAGTTGTATAGGCAAATACCATATTAGCTAGGGCTCCTTGTGCTTGCCAAACACATGGTACACAAAGTAAGTGTGTACCCCCTTGAGGATAAATGAATAATACCCTCAGGTGTTACAGATTACAGCAATGGAATGAAATGTATCACAGAAGACCTTTGTATCATTGTACTTCAAATATCCTTAAAAATAAGTGTTTTAAGTACAAAATTAATCACTCAAATACGTGTACTGTAGCGCTAAACTGTGCGTCTTGTAAGATAATCTCTGTGGAAGTGTATATAGCAGTTCATGACATCCAGTCTTACAAATTACAAAACTCCGCCATCTCTCTCCCCACATCCACCACTGGTGGCGGCTCACCTCCAACTGCGCAGCGCTGCGCGCTGTTCACATCCAGCTGCCCAACACTACAATGGCAGACAACAATGCAAACTAGCCACAGACTGCACACAGCACAGCCAGTAATTTTCATACAGAGCGCTACGTGGCGTTATCAATATAAAAACCTAAACAGCTCACTTACAAGAGTTGACCACAAATTCCTTACTCAACAATGGGATCAATTTGTTTATCTCATCTACAGGTTTTCGGCCCGATTCCATAGATTGCAGTGCATCGTCAAGTAGACGCTTTGCTAGAAATTTCGTTTTCTTACGTCTTTCAATTCTGTAGCACTGTTTGAAATTATGCAAGCATCCACTGCTCTTCCTGAGATCGCTGTAATCTATGTCACTTGCAGTTTGACGTGCGTAACATAGTAGGTCACTACTTTGCGCATCCTGTAAATTTTATTGGGCATTCCTGACGCGCAAACACCAGTTTTTTCAACAAGTGCACCTTGTCTCCCCTTGAACATCCATACTTTTTCTTATGCGCAACACGGTCCTATTGCTGTGGACATATTCAAAACCTGTTCATAACAGTTTATGTTTACTATCCTCTTCTTGGCAACCGTTGTCCCTTACTATGCTTCATGGAGACAGGATTTGTTCCTTCCTGTCTGACAATGATGATGAACTACATGGGTCGACACCTGTTTCAATGTCACTTCCACTTGTTAACCACCTATCGCCATCATTGTACTCCTCATGTACACTGTCCACCCAGTGAACTTATACGACACACTCATTCCACTGAATCGTCTTGCAGAAACGCTAATATTTCATCTGCCGTTTCTTTCTCGTTCTGCGAAATTTCTTGGGTTCCTTTCTGACGAAATGTCGACTTCAGCAACTGTTGTCGATATAATGCAATGTTTGTTTTCTGTATCGTGCCACTGATCTGCTTTGTATAACACCAGTAGCACTATAGCAATATTGTGAGTTATTCGTCGACTAAACCATTCAACTATGCTCCGTAGCCTAATGCTGAGCTCACCATTGGATACATCCAGGTCTCCTATCTGTTGCCATTAGCACCCAATATTGTGGTTCCAGTATAGACAATATGTGGGGCGTCGAATACCGTTAACATTATTGGGCTTCTGAGCCCTAGCACGTAAGGCATTCCTTATGAGATATAGGTTGAATAGCTATTCGAGTTTATCAGATAACACGATGGTCCAGGCCTTCAGCAACTTCAGATATACAGTGTCAGTTCCAGGTGCTTTGGCATTTTTGATTTGCTTAGCTGTATCAGGTACTTCCACTGTTGTTATCGCCTGTATTTCTATCTCATGATCGTTGACTGCAAGGGAGCATACATCCTGAAATTCGGATCGATCTTCTTTAAAAAGTTCTTCGTGTCAAGTCTTTCATCTACTTAGACTTATCAGTGGTTAGTTTATACTGCTTCTGTCATTTGTCCTTAGCTGTTTTATCACCTTCCATACTTTTTTGGTGTTTGAATTACGTATGCAGGTACTAATTTTTTCCGCATTTTAAGTCCCACTTAGTATTTTTTTGCTCTAAATACTGCTTTCTCTGCCTCCCCCTTTGTTAAACTTGACCACGGTTTAGACAGTTTTACAACTGTCTTCTTCGGAAAGTATTGTACTTATTAACAAGTATTACGACATTGTTTGTAGAAGATATATGGTATCATTATAATAAACAAAGTTACAGGAAATGTTTACAAATAATTTTAGTGAAGCATATTCACACAGAATCACATATTATCTACCTCTAATGTGGGAGTCGTTGACTGTGTAGTATACGCACGTGTCATCCACATAATCAACATTTGAAGTACGTGATTAAGAAGTGGTAACTCTCTATTTTTGAGCTTTTCCTTAATACTTTTTAAAAACCACACATTTGACAATGGATTTAACAACATGTAGTTTGTCACTTGACAGATCTGAATGTATGTGACAATTAAAAACCTAATAAAAAAGGTGGCATCGGATGCTATGGAGCGTAAGTATGCCACGCACAGAGCTGGTGACATGCGCCGGGTGTTACAAAATGCCCAGGAAAACAACGAATAAACGAAGCCACTCTAAGCAGTGTATATACACCTAGAAATCACGATGCTATAGGCAGAATAAACGACGCTAAAAGATAATAAAAAGAAGGAGATGGATCTGCAGTGGCTCATTAATAAAATCTTCAACAGTCACTCAACTGTGGATGACGAAGTGCTCATTGTAAAATAAAAGTCGCATTCTTAATACATAAAATTTTGAGGAAAACAAACACCGCGCAGAGGCCAACATCGTGTAAACTTGGCTACTCGGCTAGAAGCAGAGGCTTAAGCCCTTTCAAGAAATGTCGGTTTGTGAGCTGAAGTTCATCATTTAGTATGCAGCCACTGTTTTTCTCTCAATGTTTTAAAATTTCGGGCTCTTCCCATTAATGTAATCTGCGCCCCTCTATTGCTTTGTGAAAGATTACAGTAGCTTCTGACTTCTTTGGAGTATGACCAGCAATAAATAAATGTTCGGCAAACGTGGTTCAAATGGTGCAAATGGCTCTGAGCACTATGGGACTCAACTACTGAGGTCATTAGTCCCCTAGAACTGAGAACTAGTTAAACCTAACTAACCTAAGGACATCACAAACATCCATGCCCGAGGCAGGATTCGAACCTGCAACCGTAGCGGTCTTGCGGTTCCAGACTGCAGCGCCTTTAACCGCACGGCCACTTCGGCCGGCGGCAAACGTGATATTGTGTACATTACTACCTTTCTTTTGTAACAGATGCTCTTTATATCCGACCTTAATTGCTCTACTAGTTTGCCAAATAGAGTAACTGAGACAATTGCTGCAGATCATGTTGTAAATGCCTGAAGCAGCGGCAGCTCCATTATGCTCCGGCGGACATTCACGGGGCCATCCACGGGTCCAGTAAAGCTCGTGCAAGGCACAATGACGGCTAAGGAGTATCGTACACTCGTTGCAGACCACGTACATCCCTTGATGAAGTGTCTCCCGAAGGCAGAGGCAGTTTTCAAAAAGATAATGTGCCACGTCACAGAGGCACAAGTGTGATGGAGTGGTTGGAAGAACACAGTGTTGAGTTCCAACTGACGTGCTTCTTCTTCTAACCAAGGTGGCCGGGAAACGAAATGGTTCTAGGAGCTACAGTCTGGAACCGCGCGACCGCTACGGCCGCAGGTTCGAATCCTGCCTCGGGGATGGAACTATCCATTCTTAGGAAACTTCCTGGCAGATTAAAACTGTGTGCCAGACCGAGACTCGAACTCGGGACCTTTGCCTTTCGCGCGCAATTGCTCTACCATCTGAGCTACCGAAGCACGACTCACGCCCGTTACTCACAGCTTTACTTCTGCCAGTATCTCGTCTCCTACCTTCCAAACTTTACAGAAGCTCTCCTGCGAAAGAAAGGATATAGCGGAGACATGGCTTAGCCACAGCCTGGGGGATGTTTCCAGAATGAGATTTTCACTCTGCAGCGGAGTGTGCGCTGATATGAAACTTCCTGGCAGATTAAAACTGTGTGCCCGACCGAGAGCCCGCATCTCGTGGTCGTGCGGTAGCGTTCTCGCTTCCCACGCCCGGGTTCCCGGGTTCGATTCCCGGCGGGGTCAGGGATTTTCTCTGCCTCGTGATGGCTGGGTGTCGTGTGCTGTCCTTAGGTTAGTTAGGTTTAAGTAGTTCTAAGTTCTAGGGGACTGATGACCATCGATGTTAAGTCTCATAGTGCTCAGAGCCATTTGAGCCATTTGAACCCGACCGAGACTCGAACTCGGGACCTTTGCCTTTCGCGGGCAAGTGCTCTACCATCTGAGCTACCGAAGCACGTCTCACACCCGGTACTCACAGCTTCACTTCTGCCAGTATCTCGTCTCCTACCTTCCAAACTTTACGGAAGCTCTCCTGTAAAGCTTCTGTAAAGTTTGGAAGGTAGGAGACGAGATACTGGCAGAAGTAAAGCTGTGAGTACCGGGCGTGAGTCGTGCTTCGGTAGCTCAGATGGTAGAGCACTTGCCCGCGAAAGGCAAAGGTCCCGAGTTCGAGTCTCGGTCGGGCACACAGTTTTAATCTGCCAGGAAGTTTCATATCAGTGCACACTCCGCTGCAGAGTGAAAATCTCATTCTGGTATCCATTCTTAGGTTAGTTACGTTTAAGTAGTTCTAAGTTCTAGGGGACTGATGACCTCAGATGTTAAGTCCCACAGTGATCAGAGCCATTTGAACTATTTTTGATCTCATTTTTTGTCCCTATGAATTTCTGGTGACAATGTGTGACGGCTTATGAGCCTTTTCTAAATCCTTTTTGATCTGATGGATTCTGCGTATAGTTTTGAGTTCTTATACGAATTTAGTGTGTCTGTATGTATGTGTGTGTGTGTGTGTGTGTGTGTGTGTGTGTGAGTGTGTGTGTGTGTGTGTGTGTGTGTGTGTGTGTGTGTGTACAATATGTACGTGGATATGAGTCGTATACGGGTGGTCAGTAACAGTCTGGAAAGCTTGTAAGCATGTTATAGGGTTGGTTGTACTGAGAATATTTATTGTTAAAAAAAATTGTAAGTTGCACCGTTTCTGACACGGAAACACCCAACGCATCCCTGTCTTATTTGGTGGTTATATGACCCAGTGGCCAGTGGCTAGTCCGTCAAAAACTGAACACAGATCAAACATAAAAACGGGAAGAAGGTCTAATGAATTGTGAAAAAGGAGAAAAATTGAATCATTGTACGGTCCATGCTCAAGATGTGTAACATCGAGCAAAGTTGTATAGCTGCGGGGTCGTGGTTCTGTGGTCACAGTGTTGAAGGGCGAACAGGGAGATTCGTGTTCAAATCTCCCTCGTTCCTATACTTTTTTTTTTTTTTTTTTTTTTTTTTGCACAACAGTATGAACTGTCCATCCGGTCATTGACATACCTGTTCGCTGTATTCGTATCTGCGTATGTGTCATGCTTTAACGTCCTTTTGCAACAGCGAGGTGAAAAGAATTAACCCCTAGACGTACGTACCTCCGCCGCGCGGCATTAGCCGAGCTGTCAAGGCGCTGCAGTCATGGACTGTACGGCTGGTCCCGTCGGAGGTTCGAGTCCTCCCTCGAGCATGGGTGTGTGTGTTTGTCCTTATTATAATTTAGGTTAAGTAGTGTGTAAGCTTAGGGACTGATGACCTTAGCAGTTAAGTCCCATAAGATTTCACAAACATTTGAACATTTTACGTACGTACCTCCTATTTGTCCTACACGACTACCACGTGTTATGACTTGCGTTCCGTTTTGGAAGTTTTGACTCTATGTTGTAACGTAGCTCATACCCGTTTATTTATAGTTTTTTATCTCTGTGAGAGGTCTATGCGGCATCTCGCCTGCTCACGCTATCCATCACATTTACTTGGGACGGTAATTTGTTCTTGCCACGTGATTCATATTCTATAACCAACTTATAGTAGACAATGGCCAAGACTACAGAAGGAGAACAGACACGTCAATGACCAGACAGAAAACTCATAATTTTGTGTAAAAAAAATTGGGAAGGAGGGTGATCTGAACCCAAATCTCCCGCTTCACGGTGCCCACACAACGGCGACGTCCGCTGTGGCTCTAAACATTTGCTCGATGTTGCATAATCCTGTTTTCATGCTTGATCTGTGTACAATTTTTGACGGGATACCCACTGGACAATTTTGCCACATTTTTGCCTTGTGAGTTAGTTGACCAAACAGGAGATTCAAGCTTGTCGCCAGGTAGAATTAGTGTCAGTTGCTCTCAGTTGTTCTCGTGGCGTAGATGAGGCTGCGCAGCCTTTGACTTGCGTTTGATCCTTACTAGCGTCCCGCATCCAATTTTTGTATCGCTCTCTTGTTGGGTTTTAGCAAATCAAATGAAGAACACGCTTGGCGACGCCGTCTCTGGCGGGCGCTTGAATTGGCGAGCAGTAATCTAATTGGCTAAATTCAACGCTATTTTCTCGCAAAGGGCGCAAAGTATCGAAATTATTTCTTAACATTTATTTATCAGAACAACCTATCCTGAAACATCTTTACAAGCTTCTCTGTTTCTGAGCATACTGTATATGTATGTACACTCCTGGCCATTAAAATTACTACACCACGAATGTGACGTACTGCAGACGCGAAATTTAACCGACAGGAAGAAGATGCTGTGATATGCAAATGATTAGCTTTTCAGAGCATTCACACAAGGTTGGCGCCGGTGGCGACACATACAACATGTGACGTACTGCAGACGCGAAATTTAACCGACAGGAAGAAGATGCTGTGATATGCAAATGATTAGCTTTTCAGAGCATTCACACAAGGTTGGCGCCGGTGGCGACACATACAACGTGCTGTCTTCAGGAAAGTTTCCAACCGATTTTTCATACACAAACAGCAGCTGACCGGTGTTGCTAGTGAAACGCTGTTGTGATGCCTCGTGTAAGGAGGAGAAATGCGTACCATCACGTTTCCAACTTTGATAAATGTCGGATTGTAGCCTATCGCGATTGCGGTTTATCGTATCGCGTCATTGCTGCCTGCGTTGGTCGAGATCCAATGACTGTTAGCAGAATATCGAATCGGTGGTTTCAGGAGGGTAATACGGAACGCCGTGCTGGATCCCAACGGCCTCGTTTTACTAGCAGTCGAGATGACAGGCATCTTATCCGCATGGCTGTAACGGATCGTGCAGCCACGTCTCGATGCCTGAGTCAAGAGATGGGGACGTTTGCAAGACAACAACCATCTGCACGAACGGTTCGACGACGTTTGCAGCAGCATGAACTATCAGCTCGGAGACCGTGGCTGCGGTTACCCCTTGACGCTGGATCAGAGACAGGAGCGCCTGCGATGGTGTACTCAACGACGAACATGGGTGCACGAATGGCAAAACGTCATTTTTTCGGATGAATCCAGGTTCTGTTTACAGCATCATGATGGTCGCATCCGTGTTTGGTAACATCGCGGTGAACGCACATTAAAGAAGCGTGTATTCGTCATCGCCATACTGGCGTATCACCCATCGTGATGGTATGGGGTGCCATTGGTTACACGTCTCGGTCACCTCTTGTTCACACTGACGGCACTTTCAACAGCAGACGTTGCATTTCAGATGTGTTACGACCCGTGCCTCTACCCTTCATTCGATCCCTTCGAAACCCTACATTTCAGCAGGATAATGCACAACCGCATGTTGCAGGTCCTGTACTGGCCTTTCTGGATACAGAAAATGTTCAACTGCTGCCCTGGCCAGTACATTCTCCAGATCTCTCACGAACTGAAAACGTCTGGTCAATGGTGGCCGAGCAACTGGATCGTCACAATACGCCAGTCACTACTCTTGATGAACTGTGGTATTGCGTTGAAGATGCTGGGCAGTTGTACCTGTACACGCCATCCAAGTTCTGTTTGACTCAATGCCCAGGCGTGTCAAGGCCGTTATTACGGCCAGAGGTGGTTGTTCTGGGTACTGATTTCTCAGGATCTATGCACCCAAATTGCGTGAAAATGTAATCACATGTCATTTCTAGTATAATATATTCGTCCAATGAATGCCCGTTTATCATCTGCATTTCTTCTTGGTGTAGCAATTTTAATGGCCAGTAGTGTGTAAGGGCTGATCAAACATCCCCTTCGACGCAACAGACTGAAGACACCAGCTTGGGAAAACACTGTGTCCTGCTATATGAATAAGTCCGTAACTGCACATCGTCGTCCGACCGAAATCGTCGACCCTTCAAGGCGTTTTTCAAAGGACTGATGTGATAATCCCATGGTGACAGATCAGAACTACAGGGCGTGTGCTCGAGTGGCTCCCAGTTGCCCGTAATGGATGAGGCTGGCCTCTCAGACTGCCCAGCGACTTGTGTCGAAGCACGACCAGCACGGAACTTTGCACACTGTTCCACAACGGAGGTATCCGACAGACACGCTACCCCGACATACAGTGTTCATATTCCGATGGATGTCTACCGTTGTTTATCATTCGGCAAACAAGAAAAGAATAAGAGCACGTAGGTCCTGTTTGGACGAATTTGATAACAACGACGCCATAGCTTATGTTTCCACATTCACCGCACGCACGTCGGAAAGACACGAACGCCGCACTAATCAAATGGCTCTGAGCACTATGGGACTTAACAGCTGTGGTCATCAGTCCCCTAGAACTTAGAACTACTTAAACCTAACTAACCTAAGGACATCACACACATCTATGCCCGAGGCAGGATTCGAACCTGCGACCGTAGCAGTCGCGCGGTTCCGGACTGAGCGCCTAGAACCGCTAGACCACCGCGGCCGGCCCGCACTAATCCCTTGTCTGCATGTCGGTGCTTATACAAACGCTTCGGAATCGTGGTACGTTGCCTACACGCTGCAGCAACGCCCTCAAACTGAAACTTTTTGTTTGCCCCATACAGAAGACCTGCTGTTTTGTATACAAGCAACGTTAGACACTGAAAAATTTTATGTGGGAGATATCTAAGTCTAAACAAAAAGAGTAATGACGAGAGTGGTGGCAATTCACCGAAAAAGTATTGACTTTTTCGTGTTTCGAAAGATGTGGAATACGTATTTGAGTTGGCACCTCGAAAGTGAAAGTCCATACGTCGCTCATATTACTGCGAGAGTGCTTGCGCAACGAGTTTGTAGCTGTGGGGCAGGGTCTAATGTCACACTGCACTAAAGCCCACTGTCGTTATCTAGACGCTATTATTTCGTCTATTGCAGGCATAAACGGTATTTCCAGATAACGGCGAACTCTGAAATGCAGTTTTTCCGCATGTTGCAAAACGCTTCTTTGGTCCTAATGTGCTGCACTGTACTGTGCCCTCTAATCTATTGTCATGTTTGTGAATTTCTCTGTCTCCCCTGAACAAGCTGGCGTGGTAGCTCTTCTTTACACAGAGAGGGTCCATGTCGGTGAATTTTTTTTTTTTTTTTTTTTTGTGTGGTCGGTCTCACGCAGCGCGCCCTACGACTCTGTCGATTCCTTTACATGTCCCAACCTGCAATTCCATTTACGTTCGGCGATCCTGGTACTGATCGTCCAGTCGTTGCAACATAGACATTCGCACACGTATGTATATTCCAGGCATTGCGAATGGCCCTTTTTTGTTCTTTGCCAATATGAAACTCGTTTAGGCAGTGTTGGTCGATTTGTAAATACGTTTATGATGCGTTTTGCACAATATGCTGCCGATTCTGTCGTTCACTCTGGGGATGTATAGAAGATACGTACAGCCGATATTAATTCTTCCGACGTTTCACTTCGCCGAGTGTTAGGTTTTATGACATGCTACTGTAGAAGTTCCCATTGTCCCTCAGAACGCATTCCAGGTATTCCAGCTCAATTCCGACACTTGACAGTTCGATTCTGTTTCGGTTTTCCTACTGCCCTTGATTCACTACCATACAATGCTGTGCTCTAAACGTACAGTCTCAGAAATTTGTTTTTCAAATTAATGCCTGTGTTTGATACTAGCAGATTTCTATTGGCCGGAAAGCCCTCTTTACCTCTCTAGTTTCCTTTTAATGTCCTCCTTCCTTAGTCCATCACGAGCTATTTTGTTACCAAGGTAGCAGAGTTCCTGAACTTTGCCTACTTCGTGATCAATGTTAAGTTTCTCGCTACACTCACTTCTGCTGCATCTCATTACATTCGTCTTTCTTCGATTTACTCTTAGACCGTATTGTGTATTCATTAGACTCTTCGCTCAATTCCTCAAATCCTGTAATTCTTCTTCAATTTCACTGAAGAGAGCAAAGTCATTAGCGAATCTTATCAGTGATACCCTGTCACCTTGAATTTTAATCCCACTCTCTTTCTTTTATTTCTGCCTCTGATTCTATGATGTATAGAGCTGACTATATGGGTGAAAGGGTGCATCCCTGTCTTACAGCCTTTTGTAATCAGAGCATTCTTCTGGGTCTTTCAGTCTTATAGTTCCCTCCTGGTTCTTGTACATATTGTTCATTACCTATCTTTTCCTATCGCTTAGTCCTATTTTTCTCAGAATTTCGAAAGTTTTGCGCCATTTTACATTGTCGAACACTCTTTCTAGGTCGACAGATCCTATGAGCGTGTCTTGATATTTCTTCAGTCTTACTTCCATTATCAAGCGCAACGACAGAACTGACTCTCTGGTGCCTTTACATTGCCAGTACCAAACTGATTCTTCTGCGTATTATTATTTTTTGCAAGTCGAGCGAGGTGGCGCAGTGGTTGACACACTGGACTCGCTTTCGGGAGGACGACGGTTCAGACCCGCGTCCGGCGATCCTGATTTAAGTTTTCCATGGTTTTCCTAAACAGCTAAATGAAAGGGCACGGCCGACTTCCTTCCCTTATCCAATGAGACCGATGACCTCGCTGTTTGCTCCCCTCTCCCAAATCAACCGACAAACCAACCAATCGTCTGCAAGTTGGATGCATAAACTGTTTGATCTGATTGTGCGATAGTTCTCGCACTTACCTGCCTTTGCTATCTTCGGAATGGTGTTGTTGACATTTTTTCCGAAAGTCTGATGGTATGTCGCCAGTCTCATAGATTCTACCCTCCTACTTGAATGGTCGATTGGTTCCCATTTTGCCCAGTGATTTTAGAAATTCCGATGGGATATTATATTTCCCTTCATACTCTTTTCACCTATCCGCTCTCTCCTCTGCTTCAACAGTGGAATTATCATTGCATTCTTAACGTTACCGCCCTTACTTTTAGTTTCACCGAAGGTTGTTTTGACCGGCCGCAGTAGCCGAGCGGCTCTAGGCGCTTCAGTCTGGAACCGCGAGACCGCTATGGTCGCAGGTTCGAATCCTGCCTCGGGCATGGATGTGTGTGATGCCCTTAGGTTAGTTAGGTTTAAGTAGTTCTAAGTTCTAGGGGACTGATGACTTCAGATGTTAAGTCCCATTGTGCTCAGAGCCATTTGAACCATTTTTGACTTTTCTACGCACCAAATCATTTCTCCCGACGATCGTTTCTTTTTCGATTTCTTCGCATCTTTTCGCCTTGGCTGCCCTGCACTTGCTATTGATTTCATTCGTAAGGCATTTATATTTAAGTATTCCTGCCTTTCCCTGAACATTTTTGTGCTGCCTTCTCCTTGCGCAGTTGTAAGAGTATTAATTATTCCTCTTTTGTGGCTCGGGTGATGATTTGTTTGTGTCAGTATCGATCCATGTGTCTCTGTTTTCGATAGAAGCTGCACACAGGTTTTCTTCATCACTCGTAACCGGCACATACAGAGAGGGTAGCTGTAGGACCACCTTTTCTATCTCGATGGACCATTTAGTGTTGGCATGGAACAGTTCAGGAGCTTTAGGAAGTCACCGATCTGTTCCTCACCATGGGTCCACGAGATGAAGGTGTCGTCGACGTACGATCACTTAGGTTTACAGCTTTCCAGGTCCAGCGTCCGTCTTCCGAAATGCTCCAAGAGAAAATGGCAGCCACTGGATTAAGTCGCGAATCACCATTCCATATTAAGGAGCTTGTAGTAACACACGCATGAAAGAGCTTGGTGATGTTCTGCAGGAAAATGGAACTAATGACGCCCTGGAGCACAACCTTTCACAGTGTCAGCCCCTCATACTGGCGAAACGTCAATAAAGTCGCTAAGAAAATGTCGACCGAAGATACTGAGACAAAAATCAACAGGGAGTTCGCCAAATGGTCACGAAAACCTCAACGATTTTGGAATATTAAAAAAATTGGTTGGCATCAATGGGCCTGTTTTTGAACTATCTATACTTTTCAAACCAGTATTTCTGGAGAACGCACTGGTGTGCCACATGTAGGATGTGGATATTCTATTGGTATAGTCAGTGCAAAATGCTGGGTCGCTAGATACACAGTTGCCAGGGCACACGTGGGGAGAGTGGTAGTGATGGCGGCCTGGACGGGCGCTGTAGGGGAAATTCCGAGCGCTGGAGGGGAAGTGCCGCTCTAGACTGAAGCCCACACTCACATTCCTTGTAAAAGTGAAATGGAGCCCTCACGCCACTACTTGCAATGTGACCATTCAGACAGATCTGTCACCCAGCTTTGATTACTATCTACAAAGAATTCCGCTGAAAATGCAGCGATTTATTTTCCCTTGGCTTGTCAACCATTTGTAACTTTCAGAGAAGCGTCATGAGTGGCGAATTTTGAGTAAAACTTACACATTTCTCTGGTTGCTATGTTAAAATTGGTTTCTTTTGGCAAAGCGCAGCAGAGTATACGCAGTATCGCCTCTATATAACCTGTGCAGCAGCAAATGCAAGAGAAACAATGGTTTATTAAGTGAGAAAAACTGAGGAAAAGTAAGGTCAGTAGCTTGTAACAAAAAAGCACATCCTTAGCACAAAATAACTGTATATTGTCTTATGTTGTTCCAAAATCCATAGCATTCCTTCTCCAGCTATCGATGGCCCCTAAAAATTACATTCTTTCATCAAAAAGGCTGTAATTAGTGGATTAACGTGATAGATAGTGAAGTTTTGCATAATAACAAAATAGTAAAATACTCTCCTCTTTCTATGCTATCATTTGTGAAAATCTCATTTCAATATGTAAGACCGTTTATGAAATATGAGAAATGTTGTGGGTAATTCATTCTGGATTCATCGTTGGTGCGGCCCGATCACAAATGATTGTGCTACATCAGTCTAAAGAAAAATTCGATATGTTATCTAAATTTCATACCCAGCAAAATATTATGTAATTTGTACCAAATGCAATATCATAGCGACCTCCATTTTGCCTTGCATACTTTTTCGAATTTCACGCAGTGTGTTATTTCCATGTAAATATCACAATAACTGTTACCATTAACGAAATGAGGACTACGTCATCATGAACCTGACATATAAAGCTATAAGTGTCGCAAAAATGAGTTTTTAAAGAATAGTTTATCTCAAATCGTTTGAGAAAGACTCAGGATGTCGGCACACACTTGTCAGCCTTCCCTTGCGAACAAACGAGTGAACCTGCCCGTGGCTTTTGACGAAAACTGGTCACTGCGCATTGGCCACCTTATCCTGCGCGAACTGGACGTTGTCGTTTGCGAATCGCAGCTAGCACAAACTTTCGGTGGCAATATGGTTACAGATATAACGAAGGTTGTTTAAGTTTTAACATCTCTTCTACAATGAGACCATCAGAGATACTTTTGGTAGATGTGAACCAAATTGTCCTTGATCTTGGGGAAAAATGCTAATTCATGGTGGGCGGACATGTAGTTGACCCCAGAGCCTTCGAAAAATGATTCCAGTGTTTAATCGTTGCATAGCCTCGTTCAAACGTGGTGGTGAACTGCACAAACTGCACAACTTTACGACGCATCTCGTATTCCCACACGCAGTAGAGTGCACGCTTGGGAACCTCACACCGGCACGTAAGCGTAGTAGAGATGCTCTCCAGAGGTAAGGGTGCGGTTTTCAATGCAGTCGAGCAGTAGAAGGCGGCTTCCGGTTCGAAATCATCTGCGAGGGGCGTTCGAAAAGTCCGTGCCAAGTCCGAGAGATGGCACCACCGGCGCATATAGAGGTCATGTTTAGCTAGTAGCATCTTTGGAAAGGACGCACACCAAGTTTCAGCCATATTGGTCTATCTCTCTATGTTTGGCATTCGTGTGAATCAAGGAAGTCGTGTGATTGTCAAAAAATGGACGAAGAAGAATTTCGTGTGGTGGTTAAACATTACTTTATGAAAGGTAAAACGCCTCAGCAGACTAAAGAGGAGCTTGATAAACATTGCGGTGACTCTGCACATTCGATTAGAACAGTTTATAAGTGGTTTCAAAATTTTCGGAGAAGACATTTGGACACAAGTAATGCTGAACGTTCTGGACGCCTTGTGGAGGTTACGACTCCAGAAATCATTGATAAAATGCACGATATGGTGATGGATGACAGAAGAGTTAAGGTGCGTGTGATTGCTAGTGCTGTGGGCATCTCGAATGAACGGGTACATAATATTTTGCATAAACGTTTGGACATGATAAAGCTATCTGCAAGATCGTTTCCGCGATTGCTCACGCTTGACCAAAAACGGGATCGTGTGAAGTGTTTCAAGGATGGTTTGCAGCTGTTCAGGAAGAATCCACAGTACTTTAAGCGTCATTTCATCAGTGTGGATGAAACATGGATACATTACTATACTCCTGAGATCGAACAACAATCTAAACAATGGGTTACCAAGGGAGAATCTGTACCAAAAGAGGCGAAGACCATTCCTTCGGCCGGAAATGTTATGGCGACTGTCTTTTGGAATTCGCAAGGGATAGTCTTCGACTATCTGGAAAAGGGTAAAACTATTACAGGTGCATATTATTCATCGTTATTGGACCGTTTGAAAAACGAGCTGCAAGAAAAACGCCAGCGATTGGACCGCAAAAAAGTCCTTTTCCATCACGACAATGCACCAGCACACACCTCAGCAGTTGTGGTCCCAAAATTAATGGAAATAGGATTCCAACTTGTTTCACATCTCCCCTATTCTCGGACTACTATTTGTTCCCAAATTTGAAGAAATGGCTGGCAGGACAAAGATTTTATTCAAACGAGGAGGTGATTGCAGCAACTAATAGCTATTTTGCAGACTTGGACAATTCCTATTATTCGGAAGGGATCAACAAATTAGAACAGCGTTGGACGAAGGATATTAGTCTAAAGGGAGACTATGTCGAAAAATAAAAAAGGTTTACCCCCAACACGTAAGCAGTTCTTATTTTTGCACAGACTTTTCAAACGCCCCTCGTATTTACTCACTCAATTATCATAATGGCAACAAGACGGAAAATGAGAGAGAGAAGGCCGAAATACTGAATTCGGTCTTCCGAAATTGTTTCACCGCTAAAGATCGTAAAGTAATTCCTCATTCCAATCATCATACGAACTTCTATATGGAAGATATTGGGATACCTGATCGAGGAATAGAAAAACAACTACAGTCTCTTTGTAATGGAAAGGCATCAGGACCAGATGAGATACATGAAAGAATCTACAGAGACCATGCGAAAGAACTTCTCCTCTTCCAGAAATTTATCGTAGATCGGTGGAGCAACGAAGGATAGCTAGCGACTGGAAAAAAAAGCAGGTCATTAACATTTTCAAGAAGGGTAGTAGGACAGATGCACATAATTATAGGCCAATATCGTTGACGCCAATCTTTTGTAGAATTATGGAACATATATTATGCTCAAGTATTATGATGTTTCTGGAGAAAGAAAATCTCCACTATAAATATCAACATTGATTCCGCAGAGAACTTATGAAATTCAGCTCGCTCTATTCCTCCATGAGATCGACAAAGCTATAGACATCGGTGCTCAGTCGATGGCATGTTCCTCGACTTCAGGAAGGCAACTGAGAATCTCCTGCACTGCCATTTAGTGAAAAAATTCGAGCTTACCGAGTATCGGGCCAGATTTGTGACTGGATTCAAGACTTCCTTTCTGACAGAATCCAACACGAGGCTCTTAACGGAATAAAACCCACAGACGAAACGTCGGGGGTACCCAAAGGAAGTAAGATAGGGCCGTTACTGTTTACAGTGTGTATAAATGCTCTATTATAATGCATCAGTAGCTCATTAAGGCTGTACGCAGATGACGCTGTTGTCCATGAGAAGGCAGTGACGCCAGAAGATAGTAACGATTTGCAAAAGTATCTACAGAGGACTGAAGAATGAGGGAGGGATTGACAGTTGACCCTTAACGTAAATAAATGTAATATATGGCGCATGCGTAGGAAAAGAAATCCACTACTGTACAACTACACTCGCTGTGATCGAGAGTTCTAGGCGCTTTAGTCCGGTGCCGCGCAGCTACTACGGTCGCAGGTTCGACTCCTGCCTCGGGCATGGAGGTGTGTGACGTCCTTAGGTTAGTTAGGTTTAAGTAGTTCTAAGTCTAGGGGACTGATGACCTCAGATGTTAAGTCCCATAGTGCTTAGAGCCATTTTGAACAACTACACTATTAATGACAAATTGCTGGGCAGACTAGGAGTTTCTATGTGAAGTTTTATAAAACAATTAGTACATAAGCGGTTGGCAGACAGGTTCACAGGAAAAAACCTTATGGAAATGTAAGTCATCAGCTAAAAAAGCGGGTTCGACCGACTCTTCACTATAATTCATCAATTTGGGATACTTACCAGGTAGGACTAGTAAAAATAGAGAAGATCCAAAGAAGAGCGTCACAAGATCGCTTAGCTGGCGCGAGAGCGTGACAGAGACGCTCAACAAACTCCAGTGGCAGACGCTAGAAGTGACGCATCGTGCACCACGGAGAGTTTTACTGTTGAAACCTCGAGAGAGCACTCTCGGGAAGAATTGGGCAACATTTCACACCCTACCACGTACATTTCTCGAAAGGATCACCAAGAGAAAATTCGAGTAATTAGAGCTAATACAGAGGCATAGGATCAATCGTCCCTCGCAGCATTCGCAAATGGAACAGGGAAAGGGGATCAGTTAGTGGTACCAGAAGTTCCCAGCGCCACACCGACAGGTAGCCTGCGGATTATTGATAGAGATGTACCTCTACTGTTCAATAATGAAGTGCTATATTTATCAGTAATAGGCAAGTTCCAATGAATCGTGATGGCAGTAATAAAGACAACAAATTGATGAGTAAAAAATGAAAACTGTCGAATCAAAACGCCTTCAACCGTCTAAATTTCTGTTTGTTATTTTATCTGAGGAACCAGTTTCAGTGCAACATTACGCCATTCGGACCAGAGGTGGGATTCTTCCTACACGTCAGTCAGGCAGCCTGAAGGCGGCGTAAGGTAACACTGACAGTGACAGCTGAAATAAAATAAGAACTGAAAAAAAATGGCTCTGAGCACTATGGGACTCAACTGCTGAGGTCATTAGTCCCCTAGAACTTAGAACTAGTTAAACCTAACTAACCTAAGGACATCACAAACATCCATGCCCGAGGCAGGATTCGAACCTGCGACCGTAGCGGTCTCGCGGTTCCAGACTGCAGCGCCTTTAACCGCACGGCCACTTCGGCCGGCAAGAACTGAAAATTTAGACGGCTGAAGGTGTTTTGATTCGACATTTTATATTGAACAGTCGAGGTCCCACAACCATCTGTATAAAGATGGACTTATAGAGAGACTGATGTGTAGTTGGCTTATGTGTTCTGGGCCGAAATATATGCAGCTTAAGAGGCAGCGGTAGAGAGCGAGGAGAAGGATGTCAGTCAGTTGATTGCCAGGTGAAAGGGCAGGAAGTTGGATACCAGCACCCGCTTTACAACAGATAAGCTGACTCGTCGCTGTGTTGATGCACTGAAGGCTGGCGTCGTTGTCTTGATAGGCCACAATTCATCATCCATTCATCGCCTCCAGCTGAGCTGGTAATTTGACTCTAATGATCTCAGGTGCTGTGCTTCTCTCTGAGAAAGGGGTCCCGTTTGAAGACCGACCAGCAGCTAAAAGCTGCCATCAAGATACGAGAACATGGGACACTTGAGTTGGGAGCTTAAACGCCTCTCCTTACAAAAACAAAGGCGACTGTTGTTGAGCTGCAGCCTTCTTTGTGGCTCAGGAATAGCAAGAAACACATGGAGGCATTCTCAGAGGTGTTCTCTATGATATCTGGCATGCAAGCAGTCTGGGACGTAGCCACGAAAAGAGACAGATGCTACAATGGGAGACGGCGCTATAATGCTGCATGTATTCCTGTATACACTCTAGCCATTGTCCAGGGAGCTATACAGCATCGATCGTTCTCTGAGCCCACCAACGACAAGACAATATTATGGAAAATTCAGCACCCTGAATGACTAGTGTGGGGGGAGGAAGGGGGAGGGGCGGAGGAAGTGCCAAGAAGGGGCAGTGTGGGATTCAATAGGAGTTATCACCCTGAAAATTCGAAAACTTTTCAAACCACACTCACTCAGATCATTCAGAAGTCATTTGGAGATCATTCACACTCGAAAATTAGGAGACAATTTTGAGTCTATCCCGTAGGACTCTGACTTATAGGTGACTGAAAGAGCATTATGAGATTTTTTGGAGTTCATTCTTAGATGATTCCTCTCAGAGTATTTTAATGTTCAAAAATTTTCAAATGTGTTTGAAATATTATGGGACTTAACTGCTAAGGTCATCAGTCCCTAAGCTTACACACTACTTAACCTAAATTATCCTAAGGACAAACACACACATATCCATGCCCGAGGGAGGACTCGAACCTCCGCTGGGACCAGCCGCACAGTCCATGACTGCACATTGTAATATACGAGGGCATTTCGAAAAGTAAAGATACAATGGCTCGCAATCCTTAAATAGAACATTTATTTAGAAAACGTCAGTTACATCTTATTAACTGGATTATTTGTTATTTTTCGACATAATCATCCCCTTATCCAAACGTTTGTTAAGTCGGTGCACAAGCTTTTGTATCCCACAGTCATAGAAGGCTTCCGCCTCTTGTTGGAACCACATTTCAACTTCATCTTTGATCTCTTCATCGTCGTGGAATTATTTTCCACCAAGATGTGACACCAGGTAACGGAAGACATAGAAGTCAGTGAGCGCAAGGTCCGGACTGTATGGCGGATGGTCTAATAGGTCCCATTTGAATTGTTTGAGTAGTGCTTTGGTTATGAGCGCAGTGTGAGGCCGAGCGTTGTCATGAAGCAAGCGGACTCCAGTTGTCAGCATTCCCCTGCGTTTGTTTTGAATTGCCCTACGAAGACGTTTCAAAATCTGGCAATATGCAGCACCATTAATTGTCGTTCCAGGAGGCATAAACTCCAACAGAAGAATGCCTTGTCTGTCCCAAAAAACAGAAGCCACGATTTTCTCCGCTGAAATCGACGTTTTGCATTCGTGAATTCGAATGCCATTGATTGTTGCTTGGATTCAGGTGTATGCTGATAAACCCATGTCTCGTCAGCTGTCACAATGTGATCAAGGAACTCATCACCTGCTTCAGCATGGCGTGTGAGGAAGTCGAGTGCAAAGCCCATCCTTTTCTTTTTGTGTTCTTCCGTTAACAGTTTTGGTACCCAGAGCGCACACAATTTCCTGTACCCTAACTTGACAGTCACAATGTCATAAAGAGTTGTCATTGACACGTCCGGTATGATCTGATGCAATTCTTTCAATGTGAGACATCTATTCGCACGAATTGCTTCCTCCGTTCTCCAAAGAAGGGCATCAGAGATCACAGATGGCCGACCTGTTCTTTGTTCGTCATGAACATCGGTCCTACCTTCAGAGAAATGGCGACACCATTTCGTTACATTTTGTCGATTCATAATGTTCCCATAAACAGAAACAATTTTTTTGTGAATATCCGCTGGTCGCTGACCTTTTGCATGAAGAAAACGTATGACAGAGCGCACTTCGCATTTGGCGGGATTCTGAATCGGCGCAGCCATTTTAAACACGACCTATTCCAACCAGAAGCAACGTTCAACTGCCGAACGACCGCGAGGAGAAAGCTAACAGTTCAAGGTTAACACCAGTGTTGCCAACTTGCTCGCCAAAAGTCTTCTGTTCCTGTGGCGTACGGTGTATCTTTACTTTCCAAAATACCCTCATATAATGCGCGGCGATTCACATGCTGTTCTGCCTAGAGCGTTCTGACTTTGCCTTCTGCGGGCATTTTCCATTCCATATCAGATGGTGTTTCTCTCAGTTGTATGCTTGAATAAATAAGCATCCGACTGTGTGCCTGTTATCTGGTACCAACTTCCTACGATGTGGACAGGCTAAGCCATTAAGAGTGCACACTAAAACACGTTGGCGTTTCGTCAGCAGAATGGCGAAAGGTGCAAGTAGCTGATGAGGACTGCCAGCGGTTTGCATCACAATAGCAGTTAGTTATTGAAGACTGTCTGTTATGTAAGAAAATAATGTAATGCTGCAAATAATGGTACTGGCAATTTTGCAAGCAGCAGTGCTGAGAAAAGCCCGTGATACTGTGTTAGCAAGACACGGAGGGGTTAGCGCCACAGACGATCGGGTCTTTGAAAATTTCTCATGAGAAACCCGAAAACAGGATACTGAGCAGAAGCTGAAGAAATGTATATCATACATACGTACAGTGAGCTCAGTTAAGTCATCAGCCATCACCACTGCAAGAAATACTTGAGGCTTATAGACCACTTTATATTATATGTCATTTTGGACAACCCCAGCAGGTAACTGGTACAAATAATTACAAATCACTTCACTCATTACCTCGTGATGACCACCATTCCAAATAAGCGGACTAAAACAGTAGTGGAGCCTATGATTAACAGATAGTTATTGAAGTTTGGATGCATAGAAGTGCTAATCATGGATCAAGGGACAAATTTGATGTCTGAGTCAATGAAGGAGTTATGTCAGCCACTGTAGATACGTAAATTGAGAACAATTGTTGCACATATGAAAGACGATGGTAGGATGGGGTAGGTGCATTGGACTATAAGCAGATACTGAGTTATGTGACTCGTCATCACATTGATTGAATAGTTTTGTTGCCGTATGTACCTGCTTCCTACAATGTGAGGTCCACACGAGCACTGAGTTCTCGCTATACGAGGTGATCTACGGTCAAAAGATATACTCACCTTGCAAGTTAGCGAAACCACAGGCCAGAAAGATTATTTCAACAGTGGAAAATTATACAAGAACTTTCAAAGCAGTGTGACGCCAAATGAAAAAAGCTAACACGAAGACTCTAGAGCGACAAGAAACGATGGTAGAGCGTAACGTCACAATGCCGAAGTACTGTGTAGGACACTAGTTCCGAATCTTCACGAGACAATTACTCTTGAGTGAGATTATATAGAAACCTGTACCCCAATGGAATTTACTATCTAACTAAAGTCTAAATTGGAAAAAAATGTTTGAAAATTCCTATTTTCAAAAGTGCACGAAGATGTATAATACATCGTTAAGGGTCAAAAAATAAAAATCATATGTTTTTCTAGGTGTTATATTAAACCACGAAGTAGTGAAAGTTAATGAGATGGTTGGTATTGCTTAATTTGTTTCTAACAATCTTTTTTATTTTGGTCACAGCCAATGCAAATCGTAAATCGTGTTCCAAGTTCAATAGGCTCCTTGCCTTTTTCATTGTGACCACAGCTCGCAAATTCATTTTAGTACGTGCGAGTTGTGGTGATTGCCAACAGTATTCCTAAAGCTTTTTTTCTGATAATAATAGGTAATCGTCACCAGTTTTTCTCCAAAATGTTGCAAGCTCTGTTTTAGAGAAATGTATTTTCAGTGTGGTATCTTGGTGTAGAAAAGAAAGTCTACTTGGACTTGAACTCCACTATGTGAAAATATCCTTTAATTCCCTGAAAAAAAAAAAATTAAAAACTAAACATTTACGTGTCTACGCTCCATTTCAAGCAAATAGTTACTGATGGAATTTATTACTGATGATAAGTGTTGACTTATTTTATGTGGGAATGAGCATTTTTCACTATTGACGTAGAGTAACACCGTCAATTCTGGGAATATCGATAGGTCTTAAACCTCAGCCCTGCATTCGTAAAACTACAATCCGCAAAGAAAACTGAGAACCTAATCTTGTGCTGTCAAAACCTACACCATATTTCCTTGCAGGACGAGGTTAAGTGCATTCATTTATACAAAGAAATTTGCAAGATACGCCTCTTTGAAAATAAATACATTATATGTTATTTTGGCATTTTTACCGTTCATTCCAGAAGCAAATCAATTTCTTGTCGAAGCTAGAGTACTACGTAATAGCTTGCCATATGATAGCCATTGCACTTCTGTGTGGAACAAGAACATATCGAATTTTACTCCAATTTCTTTACGTAGCTTTTTGTTGCTTTATCTAGAATGTGGTTAACAATCCTTCACTACATGAGTGAGTATATTCTGCAAATCAAGGGTTTTCACTGCCTAAGCATAATGAAGTATGATGTAGTGGCTGAACGTTGTAATTGGAGCATCTTATTTCATCAATGTGTGAAATTCAGAGAGAACGCCCAACAAGGAAGGTGCTCCTTCTGTACTCGTACATCTACCATACATCTACCAACTTCGGTCGATACATCTCTTTTTCTTCAACAAAAGTCTTCACTGATCGAAAAATGTCTTCAGCATTTGTAGTGGTGTCTTGTGATTCCGAGAACAAGAGTCCTTCTTTCAGGCTATCGTCATTTGTGTCTCGACCATAGACAAACAGCTGGAAGTAAGATGCAACGTCGGTCGATTCATCTAACTGCACTGCAAAGAAGTGATTTGATCCCATATCGTTGCGTACCAAGGCGAAAATATCCCAAATTATGTTCTCTATCGAGACCGATGACCTCGCAGTTTGGTCTCTTCCCACAAACAACCCAACCCATGTTCTCTATAAGACTTCTGATAGTGTTGTTGAAAGATACATTTGTTTTATGCATTCTACATGCAGCCTTTCTAGAACTAGCTTCACCACATCTAGTCAGCAAGGCTTGTTGAGCTCCTCGCATATTATATTTGATTTCTTGGTCCAGGCGATTCGAAGAGCGTCTCAAACACGACGCTTCAAGATCTGCTTCCGCTGACTGGAAAAAGTAGCCTAAGAAACCATGCAAGACTTTTCTTTGCCTTTGACGACGCCGTGCATTCATATAATCTGAGTGGCTTAGACAGGCAATGGATCCCCCTTTTCAGTGCAGGTGCCCAAATACGTCAGACCTTCTGTGGCAATCTCAGACTAGAGAACCCAGTCAATGGACAGGGGCTGCGGATAGGTGTGGCTCGGTGGGAATGTGGGCCGGCAGTGAGGCGTGCCGAGGCAGTCAGCGTGGGTTCAGAAACGATATGCCCCGGGTGGCGCAGTGGTTAACGGACCTGCCCAGTAAACAGGAGATCGTGGGTTCGAATCCCACTCTGGTAATAGTTTCACTCGTCGCCGCTAATTCTGCGTAATGTCCCGATGCAGCTGAGACCAGTGTTTCTCTTCCTTTCCTTTCTTCCCCCCCCCCCCCCCCCCACCTCCAATTTACATATAATTTAAGAATCTTTTCAAGATGTGTATCTTGTTAAAGGTGTGGTGTAAAAATACGTTTAACAAGTGCTAATATAGAGAAGTTTATCCTCTACAAGAAAGGACTGCATGCTTTCTGTGGTAGCACGCAAGGGGGAAAATTATATCTAAAAACCGAAAAATGTGCAAAAATATTGCGGTTGAAACCCGGTGCCGGGACATAGCCTACTCCTCGCGAATAGCGCCAAAGGGAGCCGCCAATCTCTATCACCATCAATAATGTCACATGCCCTCCCTTCATGAGCCACTGCGGAAAGATTTAGTATGTAAACCAGGGCATTGGCGCAAAGTCTGCTATTCAAGAACAATACGCCACCACCTCTCCTCGTCTAACCGGCCAAATCGTACTTTGTCTGTGTTTTGCGATATTGCTTCATACACTATGTGACTAAAAGTATCCGGACACGCACAAAAACATACGTTTTCCATATTAGGTGCACTGTGCTGCCACCTACTGCCAGGTACTCCATATCAGCGACATCAATAGTCATTAGACATCGTGAGAGAGCAGAATGGGGTGCTCGGCGGAACTCTCGGACTCCGAACGTGGTCAGACGATTGGGTGTCACTTGTGTCATACATCTGTACGCAAGATTTTCACACTCCTAAACATCCCTAGGTCCACTGTTTCCGATGTGATAGTGAAGTGGAAATGTGAAGGGACACGTACAAAAAAATGGCTCTGAGCACTATGGGACTTAACTGCTGAGGTCATCAGTCCCCTAGAGCTTAGAACTACTTAAACCTAACTAACCTAAGCACATCACACACATCCATGCCCGAGGCAGGATTCGAACCTGCGACCGTAGCGGTCACGCGGTTCCAAACTGACGCGCTTAGAACCGCACGGCCACACCGGCCGGCGGACACATACAGCACAAAGGTGTACAGGCCGTCTTCGTCTGTTAACTGACCGCCGACAGTTGAGGAGAGACGTAATGTGTAATAGGCAGACATCTATGCAGACCATCACACAGGAATTCCAAACTGCGTCAGGATCCACTGCCACTACTATGACACTTAGGTGGGAGGTGAGAAAACTTGGATTTCATGGTCAAGCGGCTGCTCATATGCCACACATCACGCCGGTAAGTGACAAACGACGCCTCGCTTGGTGTAAGGAGCGTAAATATTGGACGATTGAACAGTGGAAAAACGTTGTGTGGAGTGACGAGTCTCGGTGCACAATGTGGCGATCCGATGGCAGGGTGTGGGTATGGCGAATGCCCTCTGAACGTCATCTGCCAGCGCATGTAGCGCCAACAGTAAAATTCGGAGGCGGTGGTGTTATGGTGTGGTCGTGTTTTTCATGGAGGGGGCTTGCACTTCTTATTGTTTTGCGCAGAGCACAGGCCTACATTGATGTTTTAAGCACCTTCTTGCTTCCCACTGTTGAAGATCAATTCGGGGATGGCGATTGCATCTTTCGACATGATCCAGCACCTGTTCATAATGCACGCCCTGTAGCGGAGTGGTTACACTGCAATAACATCCCTGTAATGGACTGGCCTGCACATACTTACCTGAAATCTATAGAATACCTCTGGGATGTTTTGGAGCGCCGACTTTGTGCCAGGCCTCACCGACCGACATCGATACTTCTCCTCAGTGCAGCACTCCGTGAAGATGGGCTGCCGTTCCTCTAGAAACCTTCCAGCACCTGATTGAACGCATGCCTGCGAGAGTGGAAGCTGTCATCAAGGCTAAGGGTGGGCCAACACCAAATTGAATTCCAGTATTACCGATGGAGGGCGCTTCGAACTTGTAACTCATTTTCAGCCACATGTCCGGATACTTTTGACCACATAGTATAAGTTAAAGAACTATTTCGCTTCTGTTTCTGTCTCTTCCTCAATTTTGATGCTCAGTGAATCTCCACTGTTATTTTCACAATTCCTGAGCACCTAGTCCCACGTCTATGATGCCCAAGCCAAACTCTTCGCTAAACGAGCCATCTACACTCCTGGAAATTGAAATAAGAATACCGTGAATTCATTGTCCCAGGAAGGGGAAACTTTATTGACACATTCCTGGGGTCAGATACATCACATGATCACACTGACAGAACCACAGGCACATAGACACAGGCAACAGAGCATGCACAATGTCGGCACTAGTACAGTGTATATCCACCTTTCGCAGCAATACAGGCTGCTATTCTCCCATGGAAACGATCGTAGAGATGCTGGATGTAGTCCTGTGGAACGGCTTGCCATGCCATTTCCACCTGGCGCCTCAGTTGGACCAGCGTTCGTGCTGGACGTGCAGACCGCGTGAGACGACGCTTCATCCAGTCCCAAACATGCTCAATGGGGGACAGATCCGGAGATCTTGCTGGCCAGGGTAGTTGACTTACACGTTCTAGAGCACGTTGGGTGGCACGGGATACATGCGGACGTGCATTGTCCTGTTGGAACAGCAAGTTCCCTTGCCGGTCTAGGAATGGTAGAACGATGGGTTCGATGACGGTTTGGATGTACCGTGCACTATTCAGTGTCCCCTCGACGATCACCAGTGGTGTACGGCCAGTGTTGGAGATCGCTCCCCACACCATGATGCCGGGTGTTGGCCCTGTGTGCCTCGGTCGTATGCAGTCCTGATTGTGGCGCTCACCTGCACGGCGCCAAACACGCATACGACCATCATTGGCACCAAGGCAGAAGCGACTCTTATCGCTGAAGACGACACGTCTCCATTCGTCCCTCCATTCACGCCTGTCGCGACACCACTGGAGGCGGGCTGCACGATGTTGGGGCGTGAGCGGAAGACGGCCTAACCGTGTGCGGGACCGTAGCCCAGCTTCATGGAGACGGTTGCGAATGGTCCTCGCCGATACCCCAGGAGCAACAGTGTCCCTAATTTGCTGGGAAGTGGCGGTGCGGTCCCCTACGGCACTGCGTAGGATCCTACGGTCTTGGCGTGCATCCGTGCGTCGCTGCGGTCCGGTCCCAGGTCGACGGGCACGTGCACCTTCCGTCGACCACTGGCGACAACATCGATGTACTGTGGAGACCTCACGCCCCACGTGTTGAGCAATTCGGCGGTACGTCCACCCGGCCTCCCGCATGCCCACTATACGCCCTCGCTCAAAGTCCGTCAACTGCACATACGGTTCACGTCCACGCTGTCGCGGCATTCTACCAGTGTTAAAGACTGCGATGGAGCTCCGTATGCCACGGCAAACTGGCTGACACTGACGGCGGCGGTGCACAAATGCTGCGCAGCTAGCGCCATTCGACGGCCAACACCGCGGTTCCTGGTGTGTCCGCTGTGCCGTGCGTGTGATCATTGCTTGTACAGCCCTCTCGCAGTGTCCGGAGCAAGTATGGTGGGTCTGACACACCGGTGTCAATGTGTTCTTTTTTCCATTTCCAGGAGTGTATTTTCCTCATCAGTGCTAAATCTCTCTCACTTGTGGACGAAAATGATGTTTCATTTACAAACTTTACTACTGCTAAACCTTCTGCTTTGAGAAGAATTCACAATGCTTGCAGTAATGTTTTAGTAAGAGTAACTCAGCTAACAGGATCTACACTTTTCTCGAGGTCAGGATTCCACAGTAGCGAGTGCATTGAATTGGAGCACGCGTAGCAGCAGCAGCTTTAATGTCACGGACAGATGGTTCACATTGCTTGAAAATGTCGGCTGCCCGGCAAGTTCCGATCTACATTCCACGAGCAGAAGGCCGCTGACGTGCCTGCATTGTTCGTCGCGGTCACGGAAATTAAACGCCTCTTTTTAGCGCTACACAATACAGCCACACCGGCACTGCCTCTGGCATTTGCACATGAGGTTTCTGCTTCTGGTGCTTTAGCTCAGGATGGATTACAGATCGTTGCTACTTGTCAACGACGTCACTGAGTTATTCACAATGTAGAATCGATGACACGTTATATCTTAGTCCGTTTTCCTTCGTTCCTTACAAAATGAGAAATAATTATCGTACCGCCTTGTTTCATACATCAGACGAGGCCAGTTTCTGCGTAATGCTAAACTGGGAAATGCGATTACTATTCTTTTAGCAGTGGCCAGTAATAGAGATTATGGATTGTGTTAGAAAATCTAAGACTTGAATCCTATCTAGCAATGCAGACACATCAGGGGCTCAGCGTATTCATTCGTTAAATTCTGTCCATAAAAAGCATAAAGTTTACGGTGGATATCTGTCACTGTTATGTTTTTTGCCGAGGAAAATCTTTACACCACTCAGACTTGAGCGTGCTTTTCAATTGCAACAATCAGTTTGAATCAGACCTGCAGACGAACACGACAGCTTGCTACCCTGAAGTACACTTCTAAACGAGCGTACTGAAAAGTAATGCCTTTGAATTTTTTATATGAAAACTCTTGAAGCCGTTAAATTAAAACAAACTTTATTAACAATCTATATCATTATTCGTGTCTACATATTTGCAGCTTCCTACCGTTAGAGGGTTGCGAACTGTCCCGTGTAACACGGTTATGTTAACATAATTATGTCGGTGTGTGAAAAACAGGGTGCTGTAATCGAGTTTCGAATTCTAAATGTTCGCCCGTACACGGCATATCCTCTCCTTCAGCATGACAATACCAGACCACACACGAGCGCTACGACATCTGCACCAATCCGACGCCTTGGATTCACTGTCTGCCATCGATCATACTCTATACACTCCCGTCTTGGCCCCATCCGATTTTCATCTGTTTCCAAAACTTAAAGAATACCTTCGAGGACTTCACTTTGGTAGTCATGAAGTGGTGCCAGCAGAGGTGAGGTTGTGGCTCCGTAAACAAACATTTTTCGGTGATGATATCAATGAACTATCTCTCGTCGGGAGAAATGTGTTCATCGCTCGGGTGATTTTGTTGAGAAATAAATATACAGGGTGGTCCACTGATCGTGACCGGGCCAAATATCTCACGAAATAAGCGTCAAACGAAAAAACTACAAAGAACGAAACTTGTCTAGCTTGAAGGGGGAAACCAGATGGCGCTATGGTTGGCACGCTAGATGGCGCTGCCATAGGTCAAACGGATATCAACTGCATTTTTTAAAAATAGGAACCCCCATTTTTATTACATATTCGCGTAGTACATAAAGAAATATGAATGTTTCAGTTGGACTACTTTTTTCGCTTTGTGATAGATGGCGCAGTAATAGTCACAAACATATGGCTCGCAATTTTAGACATACAGTTAGTAACAGGTAGGTTTTTTAAATTAAAATACAGAACGTAGGTACGTTTGAACATTTTATTTCGGTTGTTCCAATGTGATACATGTACCTTTGTGAACTTATTATTTCTGAGAACGCATGCTGTTACAGCGTGATTACCTGTAAATACCACATTAATGCAATAAATGCTCAAAATGATGTCCTTCAACCTCCATGAATTTGGCAACACGTGTAACGACAGTCCTCTCAACAGCGAGTCGTTCGCCTTCCGTAATGCTCGCACATGCATTGACAATGCGCTGACACATGTTGTCAGGCGTTGTAGGTGGATCACGATAGCAAATGTCCTTCAACTTTCCCCACAGAAAGAAATCCGGGGACGTCTGATCCGGTGAACGTGCTTCGACGACCAGTCCACCTGCCATGAAATATGCTATTCAATACCGCTTCAACTGCACGCGAGTTATGTGCCAGACATCCATCATGTTGGAAGTACATCGCCATTCTGTCATGCAGTGAAACATCTTGTAGTAGCATCAATAGAACATGACTTAGAAAATCAGCATACATTGCACCATTTAGATTGCCATCGATAAAATGGGGGCCAATCATCCTTCCTCCCATAATGCCGCACCATACATTAACCCGCCAAGGTCGCTGATGTTCCACTTGTCGCAGCCATCGTGTATTTTCCGTTGCCCAGTAGTGGATCTTACGCCGGTTTACGTTACCGCTGTTGGTGAATGACGCTTCGTCGCTAAATAGAACGCGTGCAAAAAATATGTCACCGTCCCTTAAATTCTCTTGTGCCCAGTGGCAGAACTGTACACGACGTTCAAAGTCGTCGCCATGTAATTCCTGGCGCGTAGAAATATGGTGTGGCTGCTATCGATGTTGATGTAGCATTCTCAACACCGACGTTTTTGAGATTCCCGATTCTCGCGCAATTTGTCCGCTACTGATGTGCGGATTACCCGCGACAGCAGCTAAAACACCTACTTGGGCATCATCAATCATCATTTGTTGCAGGTCGTGGTTGACGTTTCACATGTGGCTGAACACTTCCTGTTTCCATAAATAACGTAACTATCCGGCGAACGGTCCGGACACTTGGATGATGTCGTCCAGGATACCGAGCAGCATACATAGCACACGCCCGTTGAGCATTTTGATCAAAATAGCCATACATCAACGCAAATCGACCTTTTCCGCAATTGGTAAACGGTCCATTTTAACACGGGTAATGTATCACGAAGCAAATACCGCCCGCACTGACAGAATGTTACGTGATACCCCGTACTTATACGTTTATGACTATTACAGTGCCATCCATCACAAAGCGAAAAAAGTGGTCCAACTATAACATTCATATTTCTTTACGTACTACACGAATACGTAATAAAAAATGGGGGTTCCTATTTTAAAAAACGCAGTTGATATCCGTTTGACCTATGGCAGCGCGATCTGGTTTCCCTCTTCAAGCTAGACGAGTTTCGTTCTTTGCAGTTTTTTCGTTTGATGCTTATTTCGTGAGATATTTGGCCCGGTCACTATCAATGGACCACCCTGTATAGACATCAAGGATAGAAATGTAGAATGTTAGTAATATTTGTTTTACTTTAAAAAATTTAAAGTTTCAATGTAAAAAATTCAGAAGTAATACTTTTCGGTATACCTTCGTACATTTACTACCATAAAGTGCATGGCAGGAGATAGTGTTTGCACCATGGCTTATGTATCTTTGAGTATGACTAGGGAACGATTTAAAGTGGAACAATCACATGAAACTAGTTGCAGAAATAGGGGCGTTGTACATCGCTGTGACGTTTAGTATGAAACTGGCGAGACGCTTTGTTCCTGGAAGGATTAACCAATACACATAACGTTACGACCACTGCCCACCGCGACGTTAGTTGCCGACGGGTGGCGCTGCTGGCACGTGACGCGGTAACAAAAGCATGCAAGCGGAACAGACAGGGACGGGGGATCACCCTACCGAAGATACGGGCTGCAAATGGCAAAATCCTTTGAGATAAGAGACTTTGACGAAGGGTAGATTATTATTACCCACAGCTTGTCAACGAGTATCTCGAAAATGATGAAGCTGGTCGAATGTGCATGTCTACTGTCGTGACCATCTACGGAAATAGGTAAAAGGACAGTAAAACTACCACTAGGCACCAAAAGGTTGGACGTCCACCACGCTTCACATAACGTGGGGCTCGGAGGCTTGTTTGCTCTGTAAAGTAGGATAGATGGCGATCTGTGGCATCTCTGCCGAAAGAGCACAAGCTAGTGCACGCACAAGAGTTTCGAAGCACATCGTTCATCGTACATTGTTGAACATGGAGCTCCGCAGCAGACCACTCCTACGTCTTCACATGTTGACCCAACGACATCGTCAGTTACGATTAAAGTGGGCACAGCACCATCGATAATCGACCGTCGTTCAGTAGAAACGTGTGGGCTGTTGGAGTGCATCACATTTTTGGTGCACTAGGTCGTTATCGAGGTGAACGGCGACTCGAAGCGTGCAGTGCGCCATAGACGCAAGCCGGTGGGAGCGGTATTGTGCTGTTTTCCTTTGTTTTGTTTTAGGGCGCAAACACAACTAGGGTCATACCCGCCCATGTCAGAATCGTATAACACTAAGAAATGAAAGGAGTTAAAAACGACCACAAGTTAAGACCAAGCGATAGAAGGAAGGACAGCTAAAAACAGTGACTTGGAGAGAAGTCCGTAAAATACGGCATAGAGAAACGAAGGTGCTGAACTAAAGATTAAATGTTCTTCGCCATATTGCTACGGCGGATAAAAAGTAAAACGAGGTCGACAGCCCACGCGTCGTTCGCTAAAACGGCCGATAACTCAGACGGCAAGCGTGACTGAGAATGCAAGTGGTTAAAAAAATGGCATTCCGTCGGAAAATGGCTAGGCAAATTAGGATATAGTCGTGGGGGAGCACCACTTAACTAATGGCGATAGCTAAAAAGACACTGCCCAATGCGCAACTAGCCGGCCGGAGTGGCCGAGCGGTTCTAGGTGCTACAGTCTGGAGCCGCGCGACCGCTAAGGTCGCAGGTTCGAATCCTGCCTCGGGGATGGATGTCCGTGATGTCCTTAGGTTCGTTAGGTTTAAGTAGTTCTAAGTTCTAGGGAACTGATGACCTCAGAAGTTAAGTCCCATAGTGCTCAGAGCCATTTGAACCAAGCCAATGCGCAACTCCTCGCGGCGAGAGAGCCGAGAGGAGGTTGTTCAAACCGGCGGGATAGGCTTAATTCCGCGGAGGTTGTTCCCATGAAGGCAGGACCAGTGGTGATGCCAAAGTGACACCACTTGCTGACAGACGGCAACACAGGGATCATCGGAGGGAGTGAAAGAACTAGCGGGCCGACGTACGAGCATTGCAGTCTTGGCAGCAGCTTCAGAGCCCTCGTTTCCTGTCAGACAGACTTGACCAGGAACCCACATAAACATGACAGTGGATCCATCAAGAGTGAGCAAGTGACACCTTTCCTGTACCCGCTGCACTGAGGAATGGACGGTTTCAGTACACTGAGGCTGTGAAGGGCACTAAGAGAGTCTGAGCAGATGACCCAATTGAAAAGCCTGTCACCAAATGTACTGTGTGGCCTGATACAGGGCGAAGAGCTGTTCTGTGCTCCGGAAGCCGATACCGAAAAACGTCGGTGCTAATGACGAAGGCGCACCCAACACTTCGGTCAGTCCGAGAGCCATCAGTGAACACAAAGGCACTATTGCGAAGCTCTGAGCGAAGGTCGTGAAACATACGGCGATAAAGCGAGGTTGGAGTAGTGTCTTTACATAGCAAATAAAGGTGAAGTTGAACACGAAGCCAAGGTGGTGAAGGGTTCACATCCATAGGGAAAGTGGCAGGTAGCTTGAAGTTGAGCTGCCAGAGCAAGAGCCAAAAGCGAACTCCAGGAGGTGACAGAGAAGGGAGACACGACCCATACTGGCGGTCAAAGGAGTCATCAAAAAAGGAGGCGTAGGATGGGCGGCCAGGCATGGCAGACAAACAGCATCTCTGTCTGCTGAGGAGAAAGTCACTGCAATATGACAGCGGTAGTTCGGCTGCTTTGGAATACGGACTCTCATCTGGTCTCATGCAAAAGGTGGCAGTGGCCAAATGGATGCCACGATTGTGGAAAGTATTGAGACAGCTTAAGAGGAACGGACTTGCGGATGCTTAAACGAAACACTCATAGTCTAGTTTCGAATGGTCAAGGGGCTGATACAAATGGAGAAGGATGGTTCGATCCGCTCCCCAGGAAGTGTTGCTGAGGACACGCAGGAAACTGAGGAAACACATACAGCGGGCGGCCAGGTAAGACAGTGGGAAGGCCAAGAAAGATTCCTATCAAACATGAGCCCCAGGAATTTCGTAGTTTCAACAAACGGAAAAGCAACAGGCCCAAGACGTAAACACGATGGAAGAAACCAATTGCGCCACCAGAAATTCACGTATATAGTTTTGTCAGTGGAAAAGCGAAAGTCATTGTTGATGATCCATGAGTAAAGACGGTCGAAACACTGCCGAAGACGCCGCTCATGGAGACAAGTCCGTGAAGAACTGCAATACATGGCAAAATCGTCAACGAAAATGGGGCCAGAGGTGCCTGTCAGGAGACAGGCCATAAAAGAGTTAATGGCGATAGCAAAGAGGACGGTGCTCAGGACGGAACCCTGAGGTACACCAGCTTCCTGGATAAAGGTGTCCGACAAGACAGAACCCACACGTACCTTGAAAATTCGGCCTTTAAAGAACTCCTTAACGAAATGGGACATGCGGCCACGGAAGCACCACGTGTAGAGAGTACGGAGGATACCAGTCCTCCAGCAGCTGTTGTAGGCTTTCTCCAAAACGAAAAACACGGCCACAGTCTGCTACTTCCCCAGAAAACCATTCATGACATGGATTGACAAAGGGACAAGATGGTTAACCGCAGAACGCGCAGTTGTTAGTAAGTGCGAGACTCAAGCCACAATACCAGCTGGGCATGAATCATACATTCCACCACCTTGCAAACACAGCTGGTGAGAGAAATGGAGCGATAACTAGAAGGAAGGTGCTTGTCTTTGCTGGGCTTAGGTACTGGTATAACAGTGGCTTCACGCCATCGTCTAGGAAACGTGCCCTCTGCCCAGATGCGATTGTATGTATGAAGGAGAAAGTGCTTGCCCACAAGAGAAAGCTTCTGCAAGATCTGAATGCGAATAACATCCGGTCCTGGGGCGGAGGATCGGGATGAAGTGAGAGCATGATCTAGCTCCCTCATAGTAAAGGCGGCTTTATAGCACCAACGATTCTGAGAAGAGAAGGGTATGGCCTGAGCCTCCTCCACTGGCTTTTTGATGGAGGAAGGCAGGATGATAGTGGGTGGAGCTCGAAACCTCCGCAAAATAGCGACCCAAAGTGTTGAAGATAGCAGTAACGTCCACTATGATATCATTTGCTATTGTCAGGCCGGAAATCGGGTAATGGGCCTTGGTGCTAGACAGCCATCGGAGGTTGGCCCACATGATGGAAGACGAACGGTTAAAAGAACTAGCTAAGGAAATCCAGCTAGCTTTTCTGCTATTCCGAAGAACGCGACACGCGACACCACTGTGCGTGCAACGGTTTGTAACGAATGCAGTTGGCCATTGTAGGATGACAGTTAAAAACGCAGAGAGCACATCTCCGCGCGCTAATTGCGTCGCGGCACGCCTCGTCCACCAAGGGACTGGGACGCGGTGCGGCAAAGAGGAAGTGCTAGGAATGGAATGTTGTGCGCCGGTAAGGATAACGTTTGTAAGCTATTCTACGTGGTCATCGTAACTGAGGAAATATTGTTCGTCGTAGGTCGCCAGGAAGGAGTAAAGCCTCAAGTCGGCCTTAGAAAGCTCCCATTTGGATATGGACATAGGTAGGGTATGAGTCAGCAAGCGGATAGCACAGGGGAAACGGTCGCTCGAGTACGTGTCAGTGAGGTCTGACAACTCGAGATAATGAGCAAATGGTCGCTGGAGTACGTATCAGAGAGAAGAAACAACTAGAGGTGATGGGCAAGCTGGACAGAGCAGGAGAGATCCAAATGGGAACAGATGTGAGGGGAGTCTGGAAGGAATGTGGGTGCTCCCGTGTTAAGGCAGATGAAGTTATGGTGATTTACAAAGTCAGCCAAGAGGGCATCTCTCTGACAGTTTCTGGGCAAGCCCCAAAGTTACTGAGAAGTTATAAGGGTTGAGGGAGTTGCCCAATAAGATGGAGGATGTTGGCCCTGGCGGCACTGAAGGACAGAGGGATGTAAACAGTACAAAGGGAAAAGGTCAAGTAAGAAAGGAAAATACGGACTCCAACAGCTTCAAGCCAGGTAGTCAGGGAGATGGACTGACTGTAAACATCATTCTGGATGAGTAGCATGACTCCCCCATGAGATGGAATGCCGTCCTTGGGGCAAAGGTTAAAGTGGACCAGGAAGAAATGCGAGAGCTCAAAGCAGTCGTGGGAATGTAATTTTGTTTCCTGGAGGCAGAGAACAAGTAGACGTTGTGATTCTAAGAGCAGCCGTAAGTTCTCTTTGTTGGATAGAAGGCCACAAACATTTCATTCGAGGGGAGTCATAACGAGGAAAGGGGAGAAGGGAAAAAATGAAGGGGTGTCACCGAGTGCCAATCTTCGAAGACTCACTGGTACAGGCTGCAGAGGGTGGAGGATCCTGCTGTCTCTGTTGATCTGTGGCGTCCAAGACAGAAAAACTGTTGGTGGTGCACACCGGCGACACGGAGGTCGGCCGGGGGAGGGTATCATGTGGCGACACCGACGAAGTGGATTACTGAGTCGGCGAAGGAGAAGACCGTTTGTCTTTGTTTGACTTCTTGAAGCCTTTCCGTTTGGCAGAGGAAGACTCAGATGTTTGTTGACTGCAGGGATGGTGGAATTCTTCGTGGGAGTATTCCTTCTGTTCTTTCCAGCCTACCGGTTGTGTAGCAGGCGACTTCGCTCTGTGAGGCGAAAATTTGGAGGCTTGTCGTACAGCTGGAGGAGGAGACGGGAGTGCTACCATGGCGCTGAGCGATTTCCCAACATCAGTGCTGAATTTATGGTGGCATGTCTCGTAACCATGTTTTTTGTGGAGCAAGATGTAGCAAGAACAGTAAAGTGCTGGATGGTTGAACACATACCTGTTTCCTGGACCCGGAGCAGAGACGTGTTTCTTCCTGCTGCGGTGACACTTCCGTCATCGCACGACGTCTAGGTTTTCCCACAGCCAGGCACCTCTATCAGCTGCTTCGTGTTAGCTCAAGCTAAGTAAATTTGGTACATGCCACGGTGGAGTGTTGCCAAATTAATTTCAGAACACTACATCCATTCAAATATTGAGAGTTGAGCAAGCACACAAGCCTTAAACTATGTTCTGCATGTCCGTAATTCTTTGTGACTGTATTTGCTCGTTGACAGACCCTATTTTCTAGTTCTGGATCGTGTTAAGCTTTAAGAGTTTTTACTTATGAGTATGAACTGTTGAGCCTTTTTATCCGCAGTCAGTAGCTAACTCCTTTAATTATCAAACTTGTGTGGTTGCTGCCAGTTTGCTGTGATAACTGTTTGCTGTAACTTGTCACCTTTCATGCATTTTGAGGGATTGTATATTTATTTAATGGTCATTATTACTGTTTCTGCTGGTGTGTACCAACTGGGAGTCACAATTAAATTGTATGCCTTTCCACCTTTTCTTGTATTTGGGGGGATTGTGTATCTTATTGCTTAAGGGATTTTATTAAAGTTTATAAATTGTTGAGGGCTTTCCAACAGCCACAATCAGTGGTGCGATTTGTTATTCCTTCTGTATTTTGACTGGGCGTTGTCTGTTTGTCTAAAGTTCTTTCATGCGTGCGAATTATAAGTTCTTTTAGTGGCAGTCATTTGTAATTCCTTCTACTGGTAAAATGCATTTTGTTGAACCAGCTTGCAGACACACCTGGTTCGTGTGACTTCTTAGTTGTATTTGGCCACTTGTGTGTATTCCAGGTTTTAAGACCTGTTCTTAATAGTATGAATTGTTATAATTTCTTATTAATGAATTGATCCTGTTCAAGTTCTTTAAATTATTGTGAACCTTGTTCTTTATTTTTGACAAGGTTTTTAATTTGTAATCATAATAATTTTTGCTAAGGAATAACGAAATATGGGGGCCCACCTTCCCTGAGTTTTCCCTTAGTTATATCAACGCTTGTTGTGAATTATCACATACGGTATGATTTATTCGTATTTCATTTGCGGTTTAATCATGGATCTAAGGAAATCGTGGTCAGACATTAAAATATAGATTTTTTACTGCTAAAAACAAGTCACGCCATACATCAACAACAAAGCTCGTAGCCACTGTTGAACTGGCCGACAGCTAGACTCAAACAATGCATTACGGCATTGTCCATTGACAGATACGAACTCTGAGTACAAAACTACTTGACTCAATTGCTTAGACACATTTCTTACGATAATGGTGTATATTATTATTGGAGGTACGAGGAGCGTTCAGTAAGTAATGCAATACATTTTTTCCTCGGCCGATTATGGCTGAAAAAATTAAAAATTTTTTGTGGTACATCGTGGAATATTCCCGCTTCAGCCCATATTATTTCATGAAGTTCCGATAAGTGGCGGCATTCCAAGCAGAGAGCTGTCACTGAGTTTATTTTGGCGGAATACCAGAGCATCGCAGATATTCGTAGGCGCTTGCAGAATGTCTACCGAGACCTGGCAATGAACAGAAATACGATGCGTCTCTCATCATCGCAACAAGTCGTGCAAACCTGGACAGCCGGCCGCACCCAGCTGTGTGGCTGAAACGTGCGGACACACCCATTCCACATGGATCACAACCAAACAACCTGCTTCTCAATAGGACGTCTCTGTTGGCAATATTGGCACAGTTGTCGTACGGTAGGTGGGTGGTTTGGGGAAGGAGACCAGACAGCGTGGTCATCGGTCTCATCGGATTAGGGAAGGAAGTCGGCCGTGCCCTTTCAGAGGAACCATCCCGGCATTTGCCTGGAGTGATTTAGGGAAATCACGGAAAACCTAAATCAGGATGGGCGGACGCGGGATTGAACCGTCGTCCTTCCGAATGCGAGTCCAGTGTCTAACCACTGCGCCACCTCGCTCGGTACCGTACGGTAGGGTTCTCAAAGGTGTGTGCCCTCTTGGTTCCTCGCTGCCTAATAGAAGAGCAGTCCGACCTGATAGCTGAGTGGTCAGTGTGACGGATTGTCGTCCCACGGGCCCGGATTCGATTCCCGGCTGAGTCGGGGATTTTCTCCGCTCAGGGACTGGGTGTTGTGTTGTCTTCATCATCATTTCATCCCCATCCGGCGCGCAGGTCGCCGAATGTGGCGTCGACTGTAAAAAGACCTGCACCAAGGTGGCTAGACCTGCCCCGCAAGGGGCCTCCCGGCCAATGACGCCAAGCGCTCATTTCCAATAGAAGAGCACAAAGAGCAACAAAGGACCATCTACACGGAATTGCTTGCGCGTGTTTTACATTACTGTAATGCTCGTAGTTTAGCTATCGAAATACTGCTCTGACTATTCTAAACCTCTTACCCATTATGCAAATGTCCGACGCAGAGGCGAAACGGAACCGTATTGTGTTCCCACCCTCCTCTGAAAGTGTTAAATAAAGTGTAAAGAGTCCCTTACTTTCTACCCTGGAATCACAGACCGCAGTCAGCGGTCAGCCTTCAGAAAGTAAATAAATGCTTGCGCTTTACGAGGCTGAACGTGACAATTTTTTTGTCGAACAGCGTCACAGGCGATGAAGCATGCGTTCATCACTTCGAACCGAAATCAAAACTGCAACCCTTGGAGTGATATAACACCACCTCTCCTCCGAAAAAAAAGTTCAAATCCGCACCCTCAGCCGGTAGTCATGGTCTCTAAACGGACTATTCTCTTGGATGTCCCCCCTCATGGTGCAACCATCAACTCGGAAGTGTATTGTGCTACGCTCAGGAAAACGAAGAAACAACTTCAGTGTGTCCTTCGCCTAAAAAATGCAAACGAACTTCTCCTTCTCTATGAGAACGCAAGGCCTTACACAAGTCTGCACATCCGAGAGAACTCACAGAACTTCACTGGACTGTTCTTCTTCATCCACCCTACAGCCCGGATCTCGCACCTTCTGACTTCCATCTGTTTGTCTCAATGAAGGAGGCACTCCGCTGGCAACAATACGTCGATGATGGGGAGGTTATTGATGCAGCTAGGCGTTGGCTCCGACGTCGACCAGTAGAGTAGTATCATGCGGGCATACAGGCCGTTCCAGTAACGTGGGCTATTTCCGGGCCGGAAGGAGCGCCTGGTCTCCGGTACGAATCCGCTCGGCGGACTTGTGTCGAGGTTCGGTGAGCCGGCCAGTCTGTGGATGGTTTTTAGGAGGTTTTCCATCTGCCACAGCGAATGCGGGCTGGTTTCCCTTATTCCACCTCAGCTAACACAATGTCGGCGATTGCTGCGCAAACAAGTTCTCCACGTACGCTTACACCACCATTACTCTACCACGCAAACAAAGGGGTTACACTCGTCTGGTGTGAGACGTTCCCTGGGGGGTCCACCGGGGGACGAACCGCACAATAACCCTGGGTTCGGTGTGGGGCGACGGAGGGGTGAAGTGGACTGCGGCACTCGTCGTGAGATTGTGGACCACTGTGGCTGCGAAGGTGACGGAGCCTCTTCGTCGTTTCTAGGCCCCCGGTTAACATACAATACAACGTGGGGTAAGGCCGTCGCACTGAACAGAGATTAAGTTAAAAATAGGGTTCTGCAGACAAAAAACTGGGGAATAATATGGTGGATTGGAATCCCGAATAAAATGAACCTGCTTTCAGAAAAAAGTGTTGTGTTACGTATTGAATGACCTCGTAATTTCACGACCAAATTGACACAGCTTACTAATATATGCTTTGTCACACACTACTAAACACAATCTTCTCAAATTCTACTTTGCTAACAATTTTTATCTACAACCTTCCCCGGATCTCTGTGACTTGAACGACCAGTTTCTGTTCACATCGGTAAAACTTCTACTATTTCGAATGACACTAATTGGAAAACTTTTCCTAGTACATTCCTTGGACGTTCTGAGTGCTACATCCTGATTCACCAAGCATTAAATGCAAGCCTGCAGGTTTATCTAACGAATTACGCTCCTCCTTCTTTATATCAAAATGATTATGTAGATTAGAATTCTCTATCGTGTAAATAATTTTGCCTCTAAAGGTTTGGATAACCTGTAAATCTAAAAGTACGCTATGGTTATACTTAATATCTCCACACGTTGTTACCTTGACGTATCATATCAGCTAATTGGCCATTAATCCTATATTGAAACGTATTTTCACGTTTCGTCAAGAGCTCAATTTTACTTTTTTTAAGATTAAGACATAATTACATGAATTTAGATAATGTTAATATTTTTTCCCAGGCACAACAGGATTTATAGGTTTTACTGATAAATACTTTCTCATTAGTAATCGCGTCACCTGCAGAAACTGTAAGTTTACTCGTGCGCATTATCAACAACATTACAATCTTTATGAAAATTTCCTGACATTTATTTCTAGAAGTCGGATAACATAGTCAATTACTTCTCACACAACACGAAAAGTATTGCTCTTGAAGATAGTCTTAACGAACAGAACAAAACACACTTGACTACGATGAATAGTTTTCGTATCGACTTAACGTCTACGCAAACAGTTCTCAAACACTTTTAGAAACTTTAAAAGAGCACAGATATATCGCAAGTGATAGTTTTAAGGCATATACTGCGTCCAGGGATCATAGATTTACCCAGCCTACAGACGTAATGTTCAAACAACTACTGAAAGCTTGATACATTTTCAATGAGAAATCAAACATCAACCAGCATCACTCCAAATAAGCCATCGTGCGACAAAAAGAGGAACTCAGACTTACTGGCACATCCTGGATCAGCTTTCAGGATGAGTAGTGTTACCAGCAAGTATGGCGAAATTATCGTCGTCACCATCGCATACCAAGTCCTAAAAAGGAAAAATGTGGATTAGGCATAGTTATTTTTTACAATTTAATGTGCAGTCAGCTATTCTTAAATGTACACTTACATTGACGACAAAATGTTATTGGTCAAACGCCTCACAGTAACATATACTATGTCAATTATACGTGATAATGTAAAACTGCATATCAGAATAGAATTCATACCCCGTTACGGTGGTTTCGCGGACAATATTCCGTATCGAATTATCACTATCTGGAATTACCTGGATAACAGAAGGTGCTAGTCTTAGAAGCATTAAGGTCACTGGAAGAATATGGCAGTATCAAATTAATTTCAATTATATTTCAAAACTTTTCCATCAAATTCCTCACACTTCTGTGGTCTTTGAAGCGTACACTATATGGGGATGAGGTCACTGATCGTATCGCCCTCGTATCACTCTCATAAGCTGTTCTCCGTAACAACTTCACGTGAGAGGTTTACGATTTTATGACATGGCATAAAGTGAGGCGGGAAATGAATAGGAGATGATTGCAGACTTTAACTAAACACATCGCCTGATAAAAGGTGAAGCGCCCAGAAGGGGCGGAGGAAACGAAATGAAACTTCACCGGCTGAGAGGGTCTGAGATGTTATTTCAATGATTAAAAAACTGGACTCAAATATATAAAGAAGTATGACAAAACTTATTAGTATGACGTTGCACCCTCTGGGACCTGATGCGTGCTCTGATTCGGTTGGGAAAGGTGCCGAAAAGCCTTTGTATCCTCTCCTCAGGCAAACTGACTCACAACTGTGGCCACTTGTCTCTGATAACCTCGATAATGATACTGGGACGGAGATGGCGTCCGAGTTGTTCTGAAACACTTTTTGCTACCTGGGACAGATCTGGGGATCTTTCTGGCCACAAGACTACCTCAACATAACGCAGACAGTTCATACAGGCACGCGCCACGTGTGCACGAGCGTTCTCATGTTGAATAGCGATACAGTAACATGAGAGGTAACACAGGAAGGCACAAGATGTCCGTAACGTCAGTCTTCCCTCAGTCTACCAACTGTGACTTAAAGGCGTACTCTACGGCTCACCACACAAAGACGCAAGAAGTAACACCGCTGTGCATCTCCAAAACATTGGAGGAATGGGACCCCTGCCGAGGTCCGCCATGCTCGCCGTCGATGGTCATCCTGGGTCTTGCAGGACCGCGATTCACCGCTGAACGCAATGCGACGCCATTCTTCAGTAGTCCATACATCCCGGTACGGCGCCACTCCAGCCGCAGCCTTTTGTGTTGTGGTGTTAAAGGTAGCCTGCACGCGGGACGGTAATCCCTGGGTCTTGCTGCTGCTAATCTCCGACGAATGGTGCGGGGTGGTACAGATTGTTGCAGTTAGTGTATTGCTTATTTTCGGCTGGTAGGCGCAGACGTGGAGGGAGTCAGGACGCGCTTGATGCACAAGACGGCGAGACTCTCTTGTGGCGGTAAGGTGTGGTCGACCGACATCTTGACAACGAGTATGCTTGCGTAGCGTTCCCGTGCAGTCCAACATCTGGGCGCTGTCACATCCGAATTCCCCACAAATTTGGACATTGCACGATTCGATAAGCCGGCTAAATGGAGCCCACCAATGAGGCCACTTTCAAAGTCTGTCAGGTACTGATAATGCTGTCACAGACGAGTATGCGACCTCTCTGTTTCATCAACAGTGATCACAGAAAACCTGATGGTGTTCACGCCCAATACCTCCTAACAAAACTAAACACGATCAACACAAAAGACTCTGGTGGCCGTTCTACCTGCTACAGAGAACTGAAACCCTAACCATTAACGTGCCCGCCAGTGGTGTGTATGCACACAAAGCTACATTGACGTCCGACCGTGCCCTCTGGGCGAACTTTTTGTTTTGTCAGGCAGTGTCGTTGCGAGACTGTTGGGAAGGGATCACTCTGATGGCTAAACTACTCCAACGACAGAGTAGTGTGTCGTGTGGCTGGAGCCTCCCCTCAGGTAGGCCGGTCGCCTGCAGCAAGTCTTTAGAGTTGACGCCATTTCGGCGACTTGAGAGTCGATGGGGATGAGATGATGATGATGATTAGGACAACCCAGCACCCAGTCCCTGAGCGGAGAAAATCTCCGACCCAGCCGGGAATCGAACCCGGGCCCCCTGGCATGACAGTCCGTCGCGCTGACCACTCAGCTATCGGGGCGGACTACAGAGACGTCTATGAAATGTGCATAGACGACACTTTCTCAGAGCTTGAACTACTGTCGGAAGCACCTCACATTTCTGTGCGAGGCACCAAATGTTTCAACCCCATGCGCGTCGAAGTGCTTCGCAGGTAGCAAAATGGTTCAAATGGCTCTGAGCACTGTGGGACTTAACACCGGAGGTCATCAGTCTCCTAGAACTTAGAACTACTTAAACCTAACTAGCCTAAGGACATCACAAACATCCATGCTCGAGGCAGGATTCAAATCTGCGACCGTAGCGGTCCCGTGGTTCGAAACTGAAGCGCCTAGAACCGCTCGGCCACTCTGGCCGGCTTTCGCAGGTTGCAACTAGCGTACTAATAACAGCTTGTTTTCAGCTCCAAACATTACTGCCCTGTAAGGACTATGATACAGACTGGAACCTCTCACAAAAAAGCTAATACAACAATTTCGGTCTAGCCGAAGAACAGCGTAATGCCTTAAGCGACCGAGCCTTACAACCGAACGAAAATAGTGCACGGATCCAATACTAATTACAGACTTATGACAGATTCTCGTACACGCTGGGCATCCTACCTATGCATAGGTTTTACGCATTGTTTTCACACTTTCTCTTGATGTAGATCACTGACCTGTTCGTATCAGACCAGTATCAAAGCTACATTAAGTCGCACTAGTGCCACTGGTTGTGTTCTACTAGATTACATGTTCTATGAATTGTACTCTGTACTCTCAATTGCAACCAAATACTCTTGTATATACGCCTGAGTAATTCATTCTATGTCCGAAATGGTTCCGCAGTCTTTACGTGGACAAATGTCAGTGGTGCGCTGTCCAGTCACATTAATGTGAACACCCTGTCTGGAAGACGCAGAAAACAGTGCACTGTCGTAATGCGGTAGCAGAGAGACTTATCTGACATCCAAAAGAGCACGATCATTGGTTTGCGGGCCAGTGGTGGAAGCATTTCCAAAAGGGCTAAAATTATAAACTGTTTGCGTGCGCGTCATGGTTAAAGTATACCGTGCATGACAAAATGGCGCTGTCCAAATCCGGCGTCGAGACAACTGTGGTACACCAGAGGTCGCAGATGACAGGGGTCAACCACAGCTGCAGAGATGTGTAAGGGGTAACAGACGTGTAACTGCCGATCACCTGACCGCCCAGGTTAACCAATAGACTACCAACAATGTCTCGTCAACGACGGTTCAGCGAACGATGCTGCGTACGGGCCTCTGAAGTAGGCGCCTGGTTCATACACCTATGCTGACTGCTGTTCATCGGCGACAAAAGCTGGAAATTGCGCGCCAGCACCGTAACTGGACGATCACTGGGTGGCGACAGGTGGCCTATTCAGTTAATCACGTTTTATGCTCCGTGAGACAGAGGGCCGATTTGTGTTCGGCGTGAAACGTCTGAAAGCAAATTTCGTGGTATGCGTTATGGTCTTGGGAATGTTTTCGTGGCACTCCCTGGATGATCTCGTCATTCTGGAAGGCGCAAAGGATCAACGGGGCCTTACGGAGGAGTAAGGAAACGACGATCGACGAGACAAAATGGAGAAAATGTTTCGTGTCGACACCACTCAAGAAGGAATCATCACCCACCAGCATGTAAGTTGCACTGATAGCTTCTATGCAGCTACCAATAAAGGGATTTTATCTTGTTTGTTGAAAGTTGAGGCAGAAATGTAGGAGAACTCCACACTATGGCGATAGGGAAACTTACACTACAAGCCATTAAAATTGCTACACCACGAAGATGACGTGCTACAGACGCGAAATTTAACCGACGGGAAGAAGATGCAGTGATATGCAAATGATTAGATTTTTACAGCATTCACACAAGGTTGGCGCCGGTGGCGACACCTGCAACGTGCTGACATAGGAAACTTTCCAACCGATTTCTCATACACAAACAGCAGTTGACCGGCGTTGCCTGGTGAAACGCTGTTGTGATGCCTCGTGTAAGGAGGAGGAATGCGTACCATCACGTTTCCGACTTTGATAAAGGTCGAATTGTAGCCTATCGCGACTGCGGTTTATCGTATCGCGACATTGCTGCTCGCGCTGGTCGAGATCCAATGACTGTTAGCAGGATATGCAATCTGTGGGTTCAGGAGGGTAATACGGAACGCCGTGCTGGATCCCAACGGCCTCGTATCACTAGCAGTCGAGATGACAGGCATCTTATCCGCATGGCTGTAACGGATCGTGCAGCCACGTCTCGATCCCTGAGTCAACAGATGGGGACGTTTGCAAGACAACAACCATCTGCACGAACAGTTCGACGACGTTTGCAGCAGCATGGACTATCAGCTCGGAGACCATGGCTGCGGGTACACTCGACGCTGCATCACAGACACGAGCGCCTGCGATGGTGTACTCAACGACGAACCTGGGTGCACGAATGGCAAAACGTCATTTTTTCGGATGAATCCAAGTTCTGCTTACAGCATCATGATGGTCGCATCCGTGTTTGCCGACATCGCGGTGAACGCACGTTGGAAGCGTGTATTCGTCATCGCCATACTGGAGTATCACCCGGCGTGATGGTATGGGGGCCATTGGTTACATTTCTCGGTCACCTCTTGTTCGCATTGACGGCACTTGGAACAGCGGACGTTACATTTCAGATGTGTTACGACCCATGGCATTACCCTTTATTCGATCCCTGCGTAACCCTATATTTCAGCAGGATAATGCACGACCACATGTTGCAGGTCCTGTACGGGCCTTTCTGGATACAGAAAATGTTCGACTGCTGCCTTGGCCAGCAAATTCTCCAGATCTCTCACCAATTGAAAAGTCTGGTCAATGGTGGCCTAGCAACTGGCTAGTCACAATACGCCAGCCACTATTCTTGATGAACTGTGGTATCGTGTTGAAGTTGCATGGGCAGCTGTACCTGTACACGCCATCCAAGCTCTGTTTGACTCAATGCCCGCGTATCAAGGCCGTTATTACGGCAAGAGGTTATTGTTCTGGGTACTGATTCCTTAAGATCTATGCACCCAAATTGCGTGAAAATGTAATCACATGTCAGTTCTAGTATAATATATTTGTCCAATGAATACCCGTTTATCATCTGCATTTCTTCTTGGTATAGCAATTTTAATGACCAGTAGTGTATTAGACGGAAATGTGAGTCATTATTCAAGCAGATCACCAATATTACGACCATGTTAATCCTATCACACAATTTACTAGCATTATAAACCTGAACGGGGAAATGGCAACAAAGCCGTCGTCAGTGTTGTAACATTCAGATCACAGCGTCTACCTCAGTTTGTTTATATAAATGGAATTCGCTGTCCAGCTGATGTGTATATACCCCCCGTTTTACAGTGCTACAATTGTGGCCTATAAAATCATTCAATGGAACACAAGATTGTTCAAGGCAGTCAAAACAGCCTTCGACATTTTCTGCTCAAAATTAATGTAGACATATGTGCCGTCACCGAAGCGCAGTTAAAACGGAACAAACCGATCGCTGTTCCGGGCCACTCTGTCATTGGACAAGATAGAGATAATGGGTAGGGTGGTGTGGCGTTGCTGGTCGAAGTATTCACTTCCCTGTTGTTTATATCGGCACTCGGCAAGATACATTACAAATAGTGGGTATCCTCCTGCGGATCAAGGACCTCCACCTGAATTTGGCCTCAGCATTGAAAGTGTCTAATAACAGCATTTGGTCGTGCGGTAGCGTTCTCGCTTCCCACGCCCGGGTTCCCGGGTTCGATCCCCGGCGGGGTCAGGGATTTTCTCTGCCTCGTGATGACTGGGTGTTGTGTGATGTCCTTAGGTTAGTTAGGTTTAAGTAATTCTAAGTTCTAGGGGACTGATGACCATAGATGTTAAGTCCCATAGTGCTCAGAGCCATTTGAACCATTTGACAGCCTTTCCAAACAACACGTAACAACAATGATTGACTCTATCGGGAAACCCCTTCTGCTAATAGGTGACGTTCACGGCCATCGTACACTGTGGAGCTACAGAGTTTCTGAAAACTTTATAATAAGAAATGATGGCTCACCAACACGAATAGCCAGACCAAATGAAGTTCCGACGGCAGCAGACTTGAGCGCACCAACCCTTGCACAGTCTACCTGAACAACATGGAAAGTGATACCGGATACTTTATGTTCCGATCACTTGCCAGTTCAAATCATAATAAACGTACAACCTATGGAGAATGCCAGGTACGCAGTCAGCCGAAAATGGGACACAAATAAAGCCAACTGGGTCCTAAACGAAACATTGCTGAAAGAAAACTGAAATCATCCATAGAAACTGAGGGTCCCGAAATAGACTACGGGGCCTTGGTTTCGTTTATCAATGAAGCAGTGGAAGTCTCAATACCTCAAAAAGGACACAAGCGGACTACTCATAGGCCATCCCGCTGATGGTGGGCTACAGAAAGTGACGCATTCCTCGAGAAACGAAGGGTGGCATTACGGACATACAAAGCTCACTTTAATGATACACACTTTATTGCTCTTAAGAAAGCACTAGTTAAAGCTAAGAACGTAAAAAACGGTTTGACAATGAACATGCAAACACCTCCATCACCTGACCAACTTACAGAGTCATTCTTGCATATGATAGCCCCACCCGACGTCACGGACAACGAAGACGAGGTGGAATGCGAAGAGGATAACTGTGTGACTACACAAGTCCTTTCGCTGAAAAACTCCAGATTGCGCTCTGCCAAGGAAAGGGTACAGCACATGACCTGCATTATACTGACTAGCCAATGTTGCAACACCCCCACAAAGGGGAACTGCTGCTCCTCAAAATTTACAATAGTGAATGGGCACAAAAGATCAAAATCATCTCGGTGAGAAGATGTGTTGTCCCCATCCACAAACCGGGAAAATGATATAGTAAACCCGAGTCGTATCGGCTTGGGACATTGCTGCTATGTTCGGCGTAGGAAACGGAAAGGATTGTTGAGAGGCTCTTAGAATGGTGGTGCAAAAACAAGAAAATATTGGGTTTCACAAATAAAAAGGGACAACTGAAATCTTCTACGGTTACTTGCTGACATACAGATAAATTTCTCTGGGAATAATTATGTGATAGTTGCGTTCATGGACTTGACTACAGCATATGACAACGTCGTGTTATCAGTTTTAGGGAAAAAACTGGAGAAACTTCAGATTCCAAAACCACTCGTACGTAACACCGGAAGCTTCCTGAGCAGTAGGAAGACAGTTGGTTGCAACACGGAACTACACTGGGACTCAGGGAAATTAGCAGAGGACTCCCGCAGGAATCCGTCTTGGCTTCATTGTTGTACTATGTCTATACTGCTAGGCTTTTATGTGCTCTTTGTGGGTGAAATCAAAATATTACAGTACGTAGTCGACGTATGCACCTAATCCGAAGACAGTACTCTTCAGTCACGTCATCTGAAAATACACACCGCCTTCTCATATGCCTGCATGAATGGTGCGCAGAAAGTGGACCCTAAATATCAGACAGCAAATCTACTATAACGATATTTTATCTCGACAGGATTGCACTTCCTCAAACAATGCAACTGGGACAGCATAATTTTCCAGTTACAAAAACAACACAATATCTTGGCATGATAAACCGTGAAAAACTAAGATGGACTCATCGTATCTGACATGACTTGTTGTGGAAAAGCATGCAACCTCGTAAGAGCTACAACTGGAGTATGGCTCCGATCGGCGAACAACTTTTTTTATACCCATCCCTACTAAGGACTCGCTCTGATTACGGACACGTGTGCTACGGATCAGCGTGAGACAGCACGCTCCAAAGACTCGACACTAAGCAGTTACTGGAATATTCATGTCAACCCAACTAAAGCATTGCTGGTTGAAGCGAATGAAGCATCGTTAAAGATTCGACGAATTTTCCTCTACAGAAATTCCTCCTGCACCTCTTTCTCGACGAATATGGACCCCTTGACTAAAAACACTGGTAATTAACATCGTACTGCGTGAGCGGACGATACTGGGTAAATAACTAACTTCCACTCGTCGCCGCTGAACTTGTGGAGACGCAAGCATTAAGGACCAAGGTGCGGTCCTCTTATACCACATTACAACAGGCCATTCGAAACGTCGATCTGCAGATTGGTGCTAGAACCAGTTTAAAGTTGCAAAACCAGGATCCAACTAGCGCAACGTCAATGGAATTCCTGTCTCGCTATCACGTGGTGTATGCAGATGTGTCCAAGTGTACTGATGTCGCTGATAGCGCCTATTGGGTACCCCTAAGCAAACGATAAGGCCTGTACAAGCTGGATCCATATTCCAGTATTAGGACAGCCGAGGCGACAGCCATTTAGGACGCCCTGCTGTTCGCACAGACGACCACAGTAGACACAGTAGCCGTAGTCTCGGTAGTATACCAGACCAACAAATGATTAGGCACCATCATAATAGTTGTACGAACCCTTTAGTCGCAGCAGTGGTCGCCGTGTTTCGAGTGCAGCACAATTATCGCAACTTCGTGATGGTATGGATGAAAGGCCACTCTAGGATATCTGGGAATGAAGAAGAAAATGTTCGTGCAAAGCAAGTATCTTTACATGGAGCTCCTAAATATCGTAAACTTCCCTTCACAGATATGATACCTCTGCTCAGAAAGTGGTTGTCCTCGGACTCTCAAGAGGTCTGTTCGAAGACATCTAAAATCAAAGGCGATCAGTACACATAATTCGGGCCATGATTACAAGAGTATCATGGTATTGAAAGACACATCAAGGAGCTTCACGACAGTTACAGCACAGCTGAAATTTAATCACTGGAAGTTCAGCAAACACATCGAAACATGTGCCACATAAACGTATTTGCAAGTAATCTCAAAGCTCTTGGTGATCAGTTCTCAAGCAGCCTCCAAACCTTTTAAGCATCCGACAACATAACAACATATAAACTACTGTACGAGTCCATCAACAGTGGCAACATCATGATATAGATCCCAGTGCTGCTGGCCTAATGCTCTTCGTAATTAGAATGCCAGGGGACGGCCAATGCTCAATTGACTGACTATATTCCCACATGCTGTTCAGCAGGATATGGAATACTCAGGCTCTAAATGTATGTCAATATACTTCCTGTATGTATTTGTCTGAATATGGTGTATGTAAAACCCAAATCTAGTTCTTGTATACTGTTGTCATGGTCTGTCCAGATTGTACTTACCGACCTAAACAGGCATTCAGCTCTCTATCCGCAGCATTTGAAACAATTTTTACTTGTCAGGCATAAGAATATTTTATTGTTAATTTAGATCTATTAACATGGATTGTATTGGCAATATCCCAAATGTGTACTAATAGTGATTTATCATTTCTGATTGTGTTACCAGTAGGATTTTTATAGCATACAACCTCTGTGTATCCTGTGTCGCATTTTCGTCTTATTTACTCGTTTCAGTATGCTGTGGTTGTAAGACTTGTTTTATGTCGGAACCAGTCCCTTGTTAAGCCAATGTAACTTAGTACTAGGATACGACATAAACTAATATCTACTACGAATTGTCACGACAATAAAACGATTATGGTTTAACATCCTGTTGGCGACAAGGTCCTTAGTACAATCTCGTATTGGGAAGAATCTGTACCCGTTTTCGAGGAAAACATCACGCCATTGCCTTAAAGGGCTTAGGAAAACCAAAGAAAACCTTAATCTTGATCGCCAGAATACTGGATTCTCGAATGAGATGTCAGTGCTCAGCAACAGAACTCTTGGAGTTATATTTGGAATAAGTTGAGTTTACCTACTACGCTTGTTCAGCACACTAAGAACATAATCTCCAGGGGAAACTGCTCTGGGTCGTGAAGACAGTTGGCTTTCCACACAATATTAACCGAACCAAGCTGCACTACACCTCTCACATCGTCTTTTCAATTAAGATTTCATCTAGGCCACCACAGTGCACTCATGTTATTGGCGTTGCTCATTTTTTATTGCCATTTCATGTATCCAGTACTCCATCGTTATGAGCATGTGAATGCAGTATATTCGTGCTGACGCAAATGTGCCTATCTTTCTCCCTAATCACTATGGTTTTTTTCCTGAGATACTGCTGCGTTGTGAGCAAATCGGAGTGCGAACTAGCATTGTAAATACCTCTGCTCTCTGACTATTGCTTCAGTGAGATTTGACTATGGTTTCTTTATGTTTGTTTTCGTGCTATGAATTTTCGAGGAGATACTTTTGTGTGTTTTTTGTATCTTGTAGAGTGATGAAGACGCAATCAGTCCTAACAATTGTTAATTGCCAACAACTTGTAAGGGGTCCATGATTAAGGAATTTGTTGCTAGCGCACTCGAGCAGATGTAATTTCGATGGATTGCTCACGCGCTGCTTGCGATATGTAAGCTATAAGAGAATCTCAAACCAGAGAGCAGTGTTGTCAGCAGTAGGAACTGTGTAGCAGTAGGAGTAAGTAGTTGCTAGCGAGCAGTCGTGTGTATCGAGTTGGCTGGGCCGGTCGTGTGGAGCGATGGCGGAGCTTGAGCGTTGTTATAAGGTAAAAGCAGCCTCGCGCATATGTAGTATTGTTACATCAAGTCCCATGTAAATGTTTTAAAAAAGTCTCTTAATAATAATCTTTCTCATAAAAAGTAACTTTTGACGATCATTCATTTCAATTTAAAGAAATTACTAATTTCTCCAATCCATGGTCATCCCGATTATTGTAAAGAAAAATCAGTTGTTTCTTTTTATACATGACAAATCTATCGACCAGCATTGCACTGGCCTGTGCCACAAAAATTTCTTATAGGAGCAGATATACATGCGTTATCCGGCGACTTCATTGAGGTAAGATTTTTCAATTTATTCAGTATGATCTTTCAGGGCCATGACGCAACACTGCTGACGTCCAAAATTTATCGTAGATCGCTGGAAGAACGTAAAGTACCTAGCGACTGGAAGAAAGCGCAGGTCGCTCCCATTTTCAAGAAGGGTCATAAATCAGATGCGAATAATTATAGGCCTATTTCGCTTACGTCAATCTGTTGTAGAATAATGGAACATGTTTTGTGTTCTCGTATTATGACGTTCTTAGATAATACAAATCTCCTTCATCATAACCAACATGGATTCCGCAAACAGAGATCATGTGAAACTCAGCTCGCCCTATTTGCCCAAGAAATTCACAGTGCCGTAGACACTGGCGAGCAGATTGATGCCGTATTCCTGGACTTCAGGAAGGCATTTGATACGGTTCCGCACTTACGTTTAGTGAAAAAAATACGAGCTTACGGAATATCGGACCAGGTTTGTGATTGGATTCAGGATTTCCTAGAAGAAAGAACACAACATGTCATTCTTAACGGTTCAAAATCTGCAGATGTAGAGGTAATTTCGGGAGTACCGCAGGGAAGCGTGATAGGACCTTTATTGTTTACAATATACATAAATGACTTAGTTGACAACATCGGTAGCTCCGTGAGGCTATTTGCAGATGACACGGTTGTCTACAAGAAAGTAGCAACATCAGAAGACTCGTACGTACTCCAGGAGGACCTGCAGAGGATTAATGCACGGTGCGACAGCTGGCAGCTTTCCCTAAACGTAGATAAATGTAATATAATGCGCATACATAGGGGCAGAAATCCATTCCAGTACGATTATGCCATAGGTGGTAAATCATTGGAAGCGGTAACGACCGTAAAATACTTAGGAGTTACTATCCGGAGCGATCTGAAGTGGAATGATCACATAAAACAAATAGTGGGAAAAGCAGGCGCCAGGTTGAGATTCATAGGAAGAATTCTAAGAAAATGTGACTCATCGACGAAAGAAGTAGCTTACAAAACGCTTGTTCGTCCGATTCTTGAGTATTGCTCATCAGTATGGGACCCTTACCAGGTTGGATTAATAGAAGAGATAGACATGATCCAGCGAAAAGCAGCGCGATTCGTCATGGGGACATTTAGTCAGCGCGAGAGCGTTACGGAGATGCTGAACAAGCTCCAGTGGCGGACACTTCAAGAAAGGCGTTACGCAATACGGAGAGGTTTATTATCGAAATTACGAGAGAGCACATTCCGGGAAGAGATGGGCAACATATTACTACCGCCCACATATATCTCGCGTAATGATCACAACGAAAAGATCCGAGAAATTAGAGCAAATACCGAGACTTACAAGCAGTCGTTCTTCCCACGCACAATTCGTGAATGGAACAGGGAAGGGGGGATCAGATAGTGGTACAATAAGTACCCTCCGCCACACACCGTAAGGTGGCTCGCGGAGTATAGATGTAGATGTAGATGTAGAATTTACCAGTTTAAATTCACAGTCAATTATTGAAAGGTTATAAGTGAGCCACAATTTTATTGAGAAATTAGTCACGTTATTATTGGTAGGTTACGGAATAATAAACTGTTGCTAGGTTACACTAAATGTCAATGCTATACATATTTTCACTGTTGGGTAGTTACGCTAAATGTGAATATTATTCATATTATTTTATTGTGGGGAGGTTACAGACTTCACAGAGGGAAAGAAAAATTTGTCGCTGCATTGCAGGTAGTACAGGGCTATTACAAATGATTGAAGCGATTTCATAAATTCACTGTAGCTCCATTCATTGACATATGGTCACGACACACTGCAGATACGTAGAAAAACTCATAAAGTTTTGTTCGGCTGAAGCCGCACTTCAGGTTTCTGCCGCCAGAGTGCTCGAGAGCGCAGTGAGACAAAATGGCGACAGGAGCCGAGAAAGCGTATGTCGTGCTTGAAATGCACTCACATCAGTCAGTCATAACAGTGCAACGACACTTCAGGACGAAGTTCAACAAAGATCCACCAACTGCTAACTCCATTCGGCGATGGTATGCGCAGTTTAAAGCTTCTGGATGCCTCTGTAAGGGGAAATCAACGGGTCGGCCTGCAGTGAGCGAAGAAACGGTTGAACGCGTGCGGGCAAGTTTCACGCGTAGCCTGCGAAAGTCGACGAATAAAGCAAGCAGGGAGCTAAACGTACCACAGCCGATGGTTTGGAAAATCTTACGGAAAAGGCTAAAGCAGAAGCCTTACCGTTTACAATTGCTACAAGCCCTGACACCCGATGACAAAGTCAAACGCTTTGAATTTTCGGCGCGGTTGCAACAGCTCATGGAAGAGGATGCGTTCAGTGCGAAACTTGTTTTCAGTGATGAAGCAACATTTTTTCTTAATGGTGAAGTGAACAGACACAATGTGCGAATCTGGGCGGTAGAGAATCCTCACGCATTCGTGCAGCAAATTCGCAATTCCCCAAAAGTTAACGTGTTTTGTGCAATCTCACGGTTTAAAGTTTACGGACCCTTTTTCTTCTGCGAAAAAAACGTCACAGGACACGTGTATCTGGACATGCTGGAAAATTGGCTCATGCCACAACTGGAGACCGACAGCGCCGACTTCATCTTTCAACAGGATGGTGCACCACCGCACTTCCATCATGATGTTCGGCATTTCTTAAACAGGAGATTGGAAAACCGATGGATCGGTCGTAGTGGAGATCATGATCAGCAATTCATGTCATGGCCTCCACGCTCTCTCGACTTAACCCCATGCGATTTCTTTCTGTGGGGTTATGTGAAAGATTCAGTGTTTAAACCTCCTCTACCAAGAAACTTGCCAGAACTGCGAGCTCGCATCAACGATGCTTTCAAACTCACTGATGGGGACACGCTGCGCCGAGTGTGGGAGGAACTTGATTATCGGCTTGATGTCTGCCGAATCACTAAAGTCGCACATATCGAACATTTGTGAATGCCTAAAAAAACTTTTTGAGTTTTTGTATGTGTGTGCAAAGCATTGTGAAAATATCTTAAATAATAAAGTTATTGTAGAGCTGTTAAATCGCTTCAATCATTTGTAATAACCCTATACGTTGTCGACGCACTGGTGGCTGCAATGGCTCCTGGCGTCACTGATAAGGCAGTTTTTCGTGACATTATTGGGTCCGTTCTTTTGTTACGTGAACTGTAAATAGAAGTCATTTTTGGCCAAACATCCAGTCATATTAGAAAAGTGTATGTACACCGATGAAAAACATCGTCACACCAACAAGGAGTTGTGCCGTATATACTGAAGTTAGTAGGCATGCTTCTACATCTGAAAGTTGATGTCTATTCAAATTTCGCCCCAGCCGCATAACAGTGATGTAAGTAGCACCGCTTTGAGGGTGCAAATCAGGTTTACTTTAAATACACGCTGTAACGGTGATGAGCGTTAGTTACCTTTGAGACTGGACGTGGTCAGTAAATGTTAGTTAAGAATGCCTTTAAGGCGACAATCGAGAGGGAGACGATCGTGTTAGGCGTATGGCTCTGGCGCACGGTACTGCAATTTGGGCACCAGTTACCACCACAGTGATACAACGAGCTGTTGCAAATCGATTACTTCAAGAACACCTCCGAGCCATACGCCCTGTAGCGTGCATTTTGATGACCCCAAACCACAGCCATTTGTGACTTCAGTGGCGTCAAGCGAAAGCTCACTGGATGGCAAGAAGGAGGCTTTTGTGTCTTCTCATTATAGCTGGTTCTGCCTCGGTGCCAGTGGTGGCTGTGTGTTGGTTAGAAGGAGGCCAGTTGAGGGTCTACAACCAACTTGTCTGCGTGCTAGACACACCACGCCTGAACTTATGCTCATGGGTATGATCTCATATGGCGGCAGGAGCGCTCCAGTGGTTATCCAACGCACCCTGGCTGCAAAACTGTATGTCAGTCTGGTGATTCCACCTGTTGTGCTGTCATTGGAGAACAGCATTGTTGGGGGTGTTTTCCAAGAGGACAACGCTCGCTCACATACCGCTGTTGTAACTCAATATGCTCTCCATAGTGTCGACATGTTGCCTTGACCTGATCGATCTCCAGATCTGTCTCCAATCGAGCACTATGAGACATCATCGGACTAAAACTACACCTCATCCACAAACAGCATTAACCGTCCCTGTATTGGCCGACCAAGTGGAACAGCCATGGAACTCCATCCCACAAACTGACATGCGGTACCTGTACAACACAATGCATTTACTTTTGCATGCTTGTGTTCAACATTGCGGCGGTTGCATCGGTTAATAATATACCAGCATTTCACATTTGCAATGGATTATCTCTTGCTTACATCAACCCTGTCCTCAGCTCGTTGTCTAGTGGCCAGCGTTGTTGCCTCTGGATCACAGGGTATCTGGTTCGATTCCCAAGCGGGTTGGGATTCTCTCTGCCCGATATCGGGCTGTTTGTGTTGTCCTCATCATTTCATCATCACCATCATCATTATCATCATCATCATCATTCGTGACAGTGGCTAGATGGAACTGAGGAAAGGCCGGCCGGTGTGACCGTGCGGTTCTAGGCGCTTCAGTCAGGAACCTCGTGACCGCTACAGTCGCAGGTTCGAATCCTGCCTCGGGCATGGATGTGTGTGATGTCCTTAGGTTAGTTAGGTATAAGTAGTTCTAAGTTCTAGGGGACTTATGACCACAGATGTTAAGTCCCATAGTGCTCAGAGCCATTTGAACCATTTTGAACTGAGGAAAAATTAGATTGTGTAAAAATTGTGACTTTGTACGGGCGCTGATGACAGCGCAGTTGAGCGCCCCACAAACTAAACATCGCCATCATCATCTTACATTAACCCTTGGTCTTGAAATTTTAACCACTTAAATATGTTCCTAGACGAATGTATTCCCGAAATTTCATTACTCTAAATCAATCAATTTTTTGGTGCTGCGATTTTTGCTTCGCCAGCGTATCGATTTCAATCTTACTTGATACGAATGTCACATACCTGTGGAAAGAATCACTGTGAGGTTAAGAACCAACTACCTTTCAGAGGGGTAGAGGTGTGAGTGAAGCTCACGACACGAAACGAAGCAAGACTGTATTCATCTAGTATGTGGAAATGAGAGAACTTCGTCACTTGCAACAAATTCCGCACACAATTTAAATCATTACGAGACTTTTTGTCACTCACACTCCAAAAAATGACGAAAGGAAAAAAGATTGTAGCTTACTACATTTTTCGCTGTTCATTCTGTAAAACTGCTGCATCAACCATTACTTTTTAATTTTTTACTTCTTTACTACTAGCATTATTTGTAACACATTTTGCAGACGGTATTCGATATATAACTGAATATACTTGCTAAAACATACATTGCGGAGACAGTTCAGGAAATATTACGTTCTGTATACTGAGATACGTGAAAAGCGCCGCTCCGTGCATGAGGTTTTACATTATCAATTTTCCGCTACTAACTTTACTGAAGAGCCAAAGAAACTGGCGATACACCTGCCTAATATCGTGTAGGACCCCCGCGAGGACGCAGAAGTGCCGCAACACGGCGTGGCATGGATTCGACAGAGATCTGAAGTAGTGCTGGTGGAAATCGAGCTGTGGCCCTGCGGTTCTAGCCGCTTCAGTCCGGAACCGCGCGACTGCTGCGGTCGCAGGTTCGAATCCTGTCTCGGGCAGGGATGTATATGATGTCCTTAGGTTAGTTAGGTTTAAGTAGTTCTAAGTTCAAGGGGAGTTATGACCTCAGATTTTAAGTCCCTTAGTGCTCAGAGCCATTTGAACCAATTTGAGGAAATCGAAACCACGAATCCTGCAGGACTGTCCATAAATCCGTAAGAGTGGTGGAGGTCTCTTCTGAATAGCACGTTGCAAGGCATCCCAGATATGCTCAATAATGTTCATGTCTGGGCAGTTTGGTGGCCAGCGGAAGTGTTTAAACTGAGAAGAGTGGCGTAGGAATGATAACGTGGAAGAAGAAGGAGGCAGGGACGGACAAAGAGACAAGGGGAAGAAGGAGGTGCTTTACATCTACATCTACATACATACTCCCCAAACACCGTGCAATACAAGGTGGAGGTACGCCGTACCATTACTAGTAATTTCCTTTTCCATTATCAAATAGAGCTAGGAAAAAGCGACTCTCTATATGTCTCCACATGACTCCTGGTTTTTCATATCTTATCTTTGTAGTCCTGACCAGAAATGCTTTTTACGGCAGTAGAAATGTTCAACAGTCAGCTTCAAATGCCGGTTCACTAGATTTTCCAAATAGTGTTCCTGTAAAAGAACTTCGCCTTCCCTCCAGGGATTCCCATTTGAGTTCCTGAAGTATCTCTCTAATACCTGCGCATTGCTCGGACCTATCGGTAACAAATCTAGCGCCGCGCCTATGAATGCTTCGATGTTTTTCTTTAACCCGACCTGGTTCGGGTCCTAAACACTCGAGAAATACTGAAGAACAGTCCGCACTAGTGTCCTATGAGCGGTCGCCTTTACAGATGAACCACACTTCCCTAAAATTATCCCAATAAACCGAAGTCGACCGTTAGCCTTCCCTACCACAATCCTCACATGCCAAGTTCCATTTCATATTGCTTTGCATCGTTATGCCCAGATATTTAAACGAAGTGACTGTGTCGAGCAGGTCACTACTAAAGCTGTATCCGAACATTACAGGTTTGTTTTTCCTAGTCACCCGCATAACTTACATTTTCCTGCAATCGAAGCTAGCTGCCATTCATCACACCAACTACAAATTTTGCCAAAGTCATCCTGTATCTTCCTACAACCAGACAACCTCGACATCTTCCCAGTACACTGAAGCAGCATCACCGTAAAATCTAGGATTGCTGCCTACGCTGTCCGGATGATTATTTTATTGTATAGAAAATAATAGTGGTCCTATCACACACCCCTGGGGCACCCCATCGTTAACAGTCTGTAGTGAGGCACAGTGTCAAATGCTTTTCGGAAAACTAGAGTTATGGACTCTGCCTGCTACCCTTCATCCATAGTTCACAGCATATCATGTGATAAAAGGGAGAGAGTTTCGCACGAGCGATGATTTCTAAAACCGTCCTGATTCGTGGACATAAGTTCCTCGACCTTAAGGAAATTTATTACATTCGAACTGAGTATATGTTCAAGAATTCTGCAGCAAACCTATGTTAAGGATATTGGTCTGCTCTTGTACCCCTCTTACATGCGGGCGTCACCTGCGCTGTTTCCTTTTCGCTTGGGCTTTGCACTGGGTAAGTAATTCGCGGTAGATGCAAGCTAAATAAGGGGCCAGTGCCGTAGAGTACTCTTTGTGAAACCGAACTGGGATTCCATCCGTACCTGACGACTTATTTGTTTTCAACTCTTTCAGTTGTTCGCCAGGGATGCTTACTACTATGTCGTCTGTACGGGAGTCTGCTCGATCGTCAAACGATGGGGTTCTCCTACGTGAACTATTTCTTAAACTCAACATTTAAAACTTCAGCTTTCTTTTTGCTATCTTCTACTACCAAACCAGAGTGGTCAACGAGCGACTGGATGGAAGCGTTAGACACGCTTTGCGATTTCACATAGGACCAGAATTTTATCGGGTTCTCGGCTAGATCTTGTGCTAAGGTATGACTGTGATAGTTATATGCTTCGCACATAGATCTTTCTACAGGCGAACACATCTCTATCAACCCTTACCTGTCGTCAACTGTGCGTTCTCTTTCGAACAGACAACAGCCTTTTCCTTGGTAGCATTTTCCGAATTTCATTGCTCTAAACCATGGTGGGTCTTTTCCGTCCTTAATCCACTTACTAGGCACATCATTCTTCAGACCATGATTTAAAAGCTGTGTAAACTTTGCTCGTAATACTTCTACGTACATCTTACTGGAATTAAGTGATGTCACTTCATAGTCTCGGTGGGATGCTGACAACTGCTTAGCTGCTCATTCTAGCAGAAACAGTCTCCTAGATTTCTTGACTGATCTCTGAAGTTTCATACCCATAGTCGATATGATGACATCATGACCACTAATCCCCATCTCTATACTGACGCCATCGATAATATCCGGACTGTTTGCAGCTACATCGTGTAAACTATTTCCATTCCTTGTGAGCTGCCGAAATAGCTGCTCAAGTCAGTTTTCGGAAAACGTGTTCAAAAGTACTTCGTAAGACTTCCTGGCGTCTATCAATAGCAGTCCTACAAGCCCCCATCTGACAACGCAGGTCAAGAACCTGCAGCAAAGACTGTCAGAGAGTCGATGAAGTCTGTGGTTGATACCCTCCACTCGGGTCCAAACCAAAAGATCCCAAATCCCAATCAAGTATGGAAACAATGCCGCGCACAGGAGGCCAGAAGCCATCAACTGAGGATGGCCTCAGAACCCATGCAACACGCGTCATTGGTGCCAACGTGACCCACAACTTGCAGATCGCTGCACCCTGCATACTCGATAACTGCGGGCAAGGCTGCCTCCACATCTTAGATGAGGCTCCCCGGCAAACATATGGAGCGCACTTTGGTTTTTCTTTCCGAGACTGAACACAGACTTTGTACAGGGCTCCACAAGACGCCTAACGTTGAAGCTCCTGGTAACTAGCAAATCCCTGCTCACATGTGCCTGCTCAGATTCTGCTGAAGGAATGGCCATCTATTCTTTTACAGGGCGAATAGGCGAGGCCAGATGGTCAGCCCCACATTGGCCCTCTGTCTCGTGCGACGTTAGCGCGTTACCATGTGCCACTCACCCTCGTATAAGGGACAACACACTGCATCGGGTAGACTAGGACATGCCTCGACAGCATAGCTTGAGGCACACATGGACACAGATAGAGGGGGGGGGCAAAGTAGGTAGACAGAGACAGGTGGAGGGTATAATGGTCAGAAAGGGAAGAGAGGGAGACGGAAAGAGAGGAAAGAGAGCTGGAGATGGGCAGAAAGAGGGGTAGGAGGAGACGGACAGAGAGAGGAGAGAGTTGGACAGAAAGGGGTTGGAGGGGGAGAGAATATGAGTCTGGAGGAGATGGATTTAGAGGGAGACGAGACGGACATAGGAGGGAGAAAAGTATATGGGTAGAGAGAGGAGGAGTGGACAGAGAAAGGAAAGAGAGGGAGATGGACAGGGACAGGGGGGAGGAAGAGACACACAGAAAAAGGAAGAAAATCTTGACAGAAACAGGGGGAGGCGAAAATGGAGAGAGGGAAGAGAAGGAGATAGGCAAAGAGAGGGGAGAGGAGAATATAGGCCAAGATGGAGGAGGAGATATGGACAAACCGAGAGAAGGAGATGTCCAGAGAGAGTGGAGAAGAAGATGGACAGAGAGAGGGAGGAGGAATAGATAGAGAGGAAGAGGGCAGAGGAGGAAGTGGACTTAAATGGAGGGGAGGATGAGATGGACAGAGATGGAAGCAGCGGATGGACAGAGAGAGTGAAGAAGAGGAGATAGGGGGGATTGAGGAGATGGACAGGCAGGGAAGGAGCAGATGATAGAAAGATGGGGGAGGAGGAGATGACAGAGAAAGAGGCACGACGAAGTGGACAGAGTGGGGGTCGGAGAAAGTGAACAGAGAGGGGGGAAGATGAGATAAACAGAGGGGGAGGGAGGAAGAGGAGAGGGGCAGAAAGAGGGTGGAGTAGGATATGGGCAGAGATGGGGGCAATGAAGCGGTGGATTAATAGAGAATTGGAATAAATATATACCTGTGCAGCACTTTGTACTCTTCTTGTTCTCAATAACGTTACATCTGGTATCGGTTTGTATAAAAGCTGAATGCCTGCCGGAGCAGATGGATCTCGATGGACCGTAGAGGGTAGTGTCGCCGCAGCGCTGCACTCGCCTAGAGAGTGCGCCACCATCTCGTCAGGTGAATGGACCGACCAATGGTGTCCCACGCGGCCGGTATAAATACCGATGCACCTCGACTGCTCAGGCAGTCGTCTGCGTCGTCTGATAGCGTTCATTACTATCTCGACCGTACCACTGATTATTCGCTGACGACTTCGCTTTGATGTTGGTTTTTCCTCTTTGGTCTCGATATAGGTTGTCGCTCATATTTGACTTTTTGATAGCGCTGAGTCGAAAGTTCGTTGCACTTCGTTGTTATATAGGTTGCTACTTACCTGTTGTTGTGTCGGGTACATTATGCAGTCAGCCCTGTTGCTTGACTCCGGCATGGGTCTGAGTCTCATCTGCAGGCGATTTTCCTGCCTTGCATCGCCATCGTTTCTCTAGAGTTTTTCTGATGTGTGGACCGGTATCTAGCTATTCTCTGATACAGCAATTGGCGGCAAGGAAAATGGAAGTTGTTTCGTACCACGGAAGCTAAACTGGTTAGCCTGCTCGAGCAACAGCAGCAGATGATGCACCTGCAGCGGATGCTAACGGACTTGTTACAAAAATCGCTTCAGCTCCTTGCGTATGAATTTCGTGTGCAGGAGGGCGCTGTCTCTCAGGAACTGGCACCCTGCACTCGGCATCACATTCCGTCCTCCGCCCTTTCGTCATTGCAATGACGCTATGGAGGATTGGGACACATGTTTGCACCTACTGAAGCAAACATTTCACGGCGTTTCAAGTCATGGTCGATTAATTGCAGCGATCGCTCCTTCTGTCGTGGGCGTCTCCGGACACAATTTTTCTCCTCCGAAAGTTGGCGCCTCTCACCCCGTCGCCATGTCCTTTCGTGAGACATGTTTTCTGCTGACTAACTACTATTACCAGTGGTAACTTCAAAAATGGTTAAAATGGCTCTGAGCACTATGGGACTTAACTTCTGAGGTCATCAGTCCCCTAGAACTTAGAAATACTTAAACCTAACTAACCTAAGGACATCACACACATCCATGCCCAATGCAGGATTCGAACCTGCGACCGTAGCGGTCGCGCGGTTCCAGACTGTAGCCCCTAGAACCTCTCGGCCACCTCGGCCGGCACCAGCGGTAACTCATCAGTACCATAAACAGCTGGGGCAGTCATACCGCTTGTGGATTGCAGACTTGCAGGGACTCAGCCGAAAAAGTGATTTTACTTGCGCCAATCAAGGCTGTAAGACTTCCAAAGCTGACTCCTTGATTTTTGATGTGGTGGTTCAACCGGCGCCTGAACCGGAGGTTCGCACGGCGGCGTTGAAACTGGATAACCCGTCTTTAGAGGACATCTTGCACATCACTCACTCATTCGAAATTGCACAGGCAGCCAACGACTGACTCATGCGAGGCAGCAGGTGGCGGCAATTCATACCCCACCACGTGAGCCACACCAGTGTCGTAAACTTAGGACGACCGACAAGTTGCAGCAACATCGTGATTCTACTTTGTCCGTGTCTGTATGACTTCTGAGACTCCAGTCGCCCTCGACGGTGGCTACAGGGGCTGCTCTCTTCGTGATCGCACTGTTTTGCCTGTCACTCCAGAGCTGACTGTCCAGATCGCTGGGGGGTCCCGTACACACTGTGTCAAGAGGGCACCTCTGCTCAGTGTGTCGCAGTCACACGACCTGCCTCACACAGCTCCGCCACCACACCAGGACACGGTATACGCACTACAGACAGTAGTCACGCAGATTTTGTTTCTCACGCTTCGCACGTCTTACCGGGACACACATTTTCAGGTGGGCACTGGGACCGCCTTCTCTTTGATCAATCAGATGACATGTCTGACTGGACTCACCTAACTTGTCCCCACTCTCGCCCAGTTTGGTGGCCTATGGAGACGGTGCAATTCCTCTTAGTGGGCAGTTCTCAATTGCAGTTACTTACCAATACGTTACTTAGCTTTTGACGTCCTTCGTTTGTCGACCATCCGTCGGCTACCAACGTTTTTGGCATCGACACCTTCATGGCGTTTGAATTTTCTATCTCGGATTAAGTCAAGATGGTTTTCACTGCGGTCCCTCTCCAGGTACAGGACATCTCTGCATGGCGTTGTTGCCTCTCTTCCAACCAGATTTGGGCGCACATCACCCTTCGGCCAGATGCCACGCCTCGTTTTCACCGCGCCAGACTGATTGCGGTAGCCTTAGGGGCTGCCATAAAGCAGGAAGATAGTCTGCAGGCAGCTCGGGTTATCGAACCTGTCAACTGTAGTGTATAGGCCACGCCCCTGGTCATCATAAGAAAGCCAAATCTCTTCGCTTGTGTGGGGATTTCAAGGCAACCATCAGCCCTCAATCCCAGGTAGAAAGCTATCCTTCTCTCTGGCAAGAAGATCTCCTCACCAAACTGGTTTTTTCCAAAATTGACGTCGCTGACGTGTACTGCCAAATACCCTTAGATGAGACATCTCAGAAAATTGTCGTCCTTAACGCGCCATTTGGGTTATATAAGTATAATCGGCTACCTTTTGGTATTTCCTCAGCCCCTGCAATGTTCCAGCGATTTCTGGAGCAGTTGATACAGCATATTCCAGCTTGCATCAATTACTTGGGTGACCTTATTGTCACAGGATCCTCCCACCAGGAGCATTTGGAAAACCTCCGGGACGTGGGTCTGCGTTTTCGTTTAGAGAAGTGCCGATTGTTTCAGCCCAGTGTGGAGTACTTGCGGCACTGGCTTTATAAAGAGGGAAACTGGCCTATAAATCGGAACACCGCCGCCATCACTTCTTTACCATGCTCGATGACCTTACCTGACAAGTGTTTCTGGGCAAGCTCAATTATTATGCTAAATTCTTACCCCAGGTAGCTCACCTCACACAACCTCTCAATTAGTTGCATAAAAAGCGGTGCCTTACACCTGGACCTCTGCCTGTGACCATGGTTATGTAGAACTGAAAACCATGCTGATATCCAAACTCTGCCTCAAGCCCTTTTCTCCCGATCGCCTCCTGGTTGTGGCAGCTTATGTGTCTGCCTACATTATTGCTGGAGCGGGTTTGGCACACAGGAATTGGAATGGTTCCAGACAGTCTGTAGCATATGCATCCAAAACCCTGATCCAGACGCAGTGCAGCTATTCCCAGATCGAAAAGTAAGGCCTAGCAATAGCGTTTGCAGCCAAGAAATTTCGTGTCTACCTTTTGGGATGTAGTTCTCTCTAATTATGGATCAATAGCCATGTGGTGGCATTTTTCAGGCCACGTTCGAACCTCTCAGAACGAACAGTCCAACGCCTCCAGCACTGGGCGTTTTTCTTCAGTGCCTACAATTTTATTATGTGTCACATTCCACCAGCTCAGCATTTTAATGCTGATGCATTGTCCATCTAGTGGCTGTCCTGGACAATCATTTCGACCAACAAGAGGTCCTCTGCTTCCACATTAATGCCGATTGACAAAACACTTTGGACGGTTTTCCCTTATGGCCTCGGGTTTTGGGTACTGAGACAGATATACATTTAGTGGTTGTTCCAGCGGAACTGCATCATCAGGCTTTGATTTTGTTCTGCTGGGGTCATTGGGACATGTCCTGCATGAAGACATTGGCACGCCACCACGTGTACTGGCCTGGGATCAACAGCAACACCAAAAAGACGTTCTGTAGTTGAACAACATGTGCCTGGAACCAAGTGGCATTCCCTCAGTCATTTGGCCTATTCCTCATCTCTCTTGGGACTACATCCGTCTCGATTTTGCAAGCCCGTTCTTGCGTTCTATGTGGTTTCTCATTGTGGATGCTTATTCAAAGTACCCCTCTATTGTACACATTGTGTCCACCATGACCAAGGCCACACTTACTGCCTTAGCCCGTGTTTTGGCCATTGAAGTGTAGCCTTGCACATTGGCCTCTGACAATGGCTCACAGTTCACAGCCTCTGCCTTCAAGGACTCTGCGCCGCCAATGGCATCAAACACATCTGTAGCCCTCTGGTCCACACTTCCTCCAGTGGTGAAGCTGCATGTCTAGTTCTGGACTTTTAAGCCTTTACTACATCTGCTGACACTACCGCCATCAGAACCTCACAACGTTCACCCGTGACACAGCAGTGTGGGCATACTCCTACAGGAGTGCTGAGGCTTGGACGCCAGCAACGGTAGTATCCACCCATGGCAATGAGTTACATCAGTCCTAATGCAAAAGGGCACAAGTATCCCCTGCGCAGCCCCTTCTTCCACCACCTTCTGGTGCCAACGTGACATAATGGCCAAAACCCCTGGCGCCCATCTCCAGCACTGTCCCGAAGGACAGCACCGCCTGGGGCGTTTCCGCCCTTTGCACCGGTTTCAATGAGAAGGGATCTGTTATCTGGTTGCATGGAAGCTGATGCCCGCCAGAGCAAACGAACCCCAATGGATGGTTGGATGATGGAGGGCGGTGTCGCCGCAGCGCTGCACTCGCCTTGTGAGTACACCACCATCTCGTCACATGAATAAACCGACCATTAGTGTCCCTCGCGGCCGGCATGAATACCGACGCACCTCGACTGCTCAGTTAGCCATGTACTTCATCTGATAGCGTTCGTTACTATCTCCACTGTACTACTGAGTACTCCTCGACGACTTCGCTTTAGTATTGGTTTTTCTCTTAGGTCTTGATGTGGATTCTGGCTCGCACTTAACCTACTGACAGCGTTGTGTCGAAAGTTACTTGCACTTCGTATCTACATAGGCTGCTATTGACTTGTTCTTGTTGCATCAGGTCTGCCGTTCGGTAAGTCGCGTTGGTCGGCTCCCGCGTGGGTTTGAGTCCCGTCTGTAGGCGGTCTTCCCGCCTTGCGTGGTCATCAGTTTTCTCCCGTTTTTCTGACATGTGCATCGGTATCCAGCTTCTCTCTGATATAGCACTGCATAATATCTCAAGTTACTTAAGAAGCTGGTTCGTTTCCAATGGCAATTCTATCACGACTAACGTAATAAGATCGCTGACAGTACACTTAATAACTGCACTATACTAATGCTGGACGAACAGTGTTTCTAAATTCCTGAATCTGCAGTTTTGCCAACAAAATTCCAAAACATGAGGGAACTTTTTAAGTACAATTTCTGCCACTAAACTGTCAGAAATGGCTATAAAAACTGAAATAAAGCAGGGAAAAGACATTAGCTTTCAGGCTTTCAGTGTAGAAATGTCAGAAACTAAATCTTTAGTGGAAAATATCGAAAATGGGATGAAATGGATGAATTTCAACACATTTAGTTATTCAGTTGTTATGCGGTTATGTTGAGTTTCTGTGAACAGTTTAACATTTAAGACGATCTTACAAGAAAAAAAAAAAAACGGTAGCAGGGTCAAGTGATTTTACAGAAAAAGGAGAAACAGCGTAAAATAATCTTAAAAATAAGTCATTTTTGGGAAAAAGTTCACAATGACGTTGTAGGCTACTGAAAGTTACTCAAGAAGCTGTTCCACTAAAAGCCGAAATAGCTAACACACACTTGTTCAATGGTTCTCCAACTGAAGGTAGCAGAGTCAAAGCCTCTATCAAGAGGCCTCTTGATAGTGGAAGGTAAGGCCAGTAGGCAAGTTCCGACGGTGATGAAAAGTGCATGAACCCAAGCCATATACCATCCTATTTATCTGTCCATTAAATCAAATTAAAGTGATGCGAAGTGTACTACATCACTGGCTACGCAGATCACTTGCGTCACAGCGCAGGAGGTGATAGTGGCACTATCTACATCCACACAAACTCTATTACGAAAATGTACGTACGTATGTCCCACAGCTCCTCATAAACCACTGTACCGCACTTGGTACTCATGTCAGTTACTCTCAAGAAAAAATCGCTATGAGGCTAAGAACCACCGACCTATGAATGGGGTAGGGGAAGGGATTGGAAAGAAGTAAAGCCATAGACGCGCGAATACTCAAATTTTATTCATCCATAATTTTAGCATGAAATCACTTAATGGGTTGCAATAAACTTCAAACAAATTTCAAACCATTATGGAACTTTTCTCGCTGATAACTCGCACAAAATGATGAAAATAAAAACGTTTATTGCTTATTATATTTTCGTTGTTCACGCAGTAAAACTGCTGCATCAGGCACGACGTTTTTACTTATTTCTTATTGCGCGACACATTTTTCACACAATGTTCACATACACCACAGAATGTACCTGTAAAATTATACCACTGTATGACACACAGGTCCCCATGAGCCAAGGACCTTGCTGTCGGTGGGGAGGCTTGCGTGCCTCAGCGATACACATAGCCATACAGTAGGTGCAACTTCAGCGGAGGGGTATCTGTTGAGAAACCAGACAAACGTGTGGGTCTTGAAGAAGGGTAGCAGCCTTTTAAGTTATTGCTGGGCAAAAGTCTGGATACCTGATTGATCTGGGCTTGTAATGTCAACCAAACCGGCCTTGCTGTGTTTTCGTCATTTTTTTCTGAGGGTATTTATGATGACGGCGTCCTCCCCGGTAAAATACTCCGGAGGTGAAATAGTCTCTCATTCGGTCTCTGGACAGGGACTACTCAGGAGGATGTCGTCATCAGGAGAAACAAAACTGGCGTTCTACGGATCGGAGCGTGGAATGTTCGATCCCTTAATCGTGCATGTAGGTTAGAAAATTGGAAAATGGGAAATGGATAGGATGAAATTGGATATAGTCGGAATTAGTGAAGTTCGCTGGCAGGAGCATCAGGACTTCTGGTCAGGTGAACACAAGATTATAAATACAAAGTCAAATACAGATAACGCAGGAGTGAGTTTAAATGGAGGTAAGCCACTGTGAACAGCACTGTAAATGCATTATTGTAACCACGACAGACACAAGCCAGCACCTACTGTAATAGTTCAACAATATATGTCAACTAGCTCCGCTGATTATGAAAAGACTGAAGAAATGTATGATGAGATAAATGAAATTATTCAGATAGTTAATGGAGACGAAATTTTAATCGTAATGGGGGACTCGTATTCGGTAAGATAAAGACAAGAAAAACTAGTTGGTGAATATGGACTGGGGAAAAGGAATGAGGAAGCCGTCTAGTAGAATTTTGCACAAAACATAATTTAATAATCTCTAACGCTTGGTTTAAAATCGTGAAAGAAGGTTGTATATGTGGAAGAGATCTTGAGACGCCGGAAGGTTTCAGATTGGACATAAAATGATAAGACAGAGATTGTAAGACAGATGTGAACTCTGACCACAATTTAATGATTATGGACGGAAATTAAGGAGATGTGACCTGAATAAGTTGAAAGAACCAGACGCTGTTGAGAGTTTCAAAGGAGCATTAGGTAATGGTTGACAAGAACAGAGGAAAAAATACAATAGAAGACGAATGGGTAATTTTAAGAGATGAAATAGTAGCGACATCAGAAAGTCGAAGAGGTAAAAAAGACAAGGCCTAGTAGAAATCCTTGGATGACAAAGGAGATGCAGAGTTTAATTGACAAGAGGAGAAAATATAAAAATGCTGCAAATGAAGCTGGAAAATGGAATACAAACGTCCAAAAAATGAGAATGGCAGGAAGTACAAAATGGCTAAAAAGGAGTGTCTAGAGGACAAATGTAAGGATTGAGAAACATATTTCACAAGGAAAATTACAGGTACCACCTACACAAAAATTAAAGAGGCCTTTAGAGAAAAGACAGGCAACTGCGTGAATATCAAGAACTCAGAAGGAAATCCCGTCCTATGCATAGAAGGGGAAGCTGAAAACTGGAATGGGTCTGTACAAGGAAGATGAACTTGAAGGCAATATTACAGAAACGAAAGAGGACGTAGATGGAGATGAGATAGGAGATGTGATATTGAGAGAAAGACCTAAGCACTGAAACATCTATGTCTAAACAAAGTCCCAGGAGTAGACGACATTCCATCAGATCTACTGATAGCCTTGGGAGAGTCAGCCACGACAAAACTCTTCAATCTGAAGATAAATGAGACAGGCAAAATACCCTCAGACTCCAAGAAGAATGTAATGATTCCAATTACAAAGAAATCAGATGCTGACACATGTGAAAATTACCTATCAGTTTAATAGTACGTGGTTGCAAAATACTAAAACGAATTCTTTACAGAAGAATGGAAAAACTGATAGAAGCTGTCTACAGGGAATATCAGTTTGGATTTCGTAGAAATGTAGGAACATGCGAGGCAGTGCTAAACCTACGACATATCCTAGAAAGTAGATTTAGGAAAGACAAACCTACGTTTGTAGTTTTTGTAAACTTTCAAATTCTGAAGGTATCAGTGGTAAAATAGAGGGACCGAAAGGCTATTTAAAACTTGTACAGTAATCAATTGAGGTTCATGAAAAGGAGGCAGTGGTTGAGAAGGGAGTGAGACAGGGCTGTAGCCTATCCCTGACGTTATTCAGTTTGCAAATTGAGCAAGAAGTAAAGGAAATGAAAAATAAATTTGGAGTAGGGGTTAAAGTCAAAGGAGAAGAAATAAAAACTTTGAGGTTTGCCGATGACATTGCAATTTTGTCTGAGACAACAAAGGATTTGCGAGAACAGTTGAACGGAATGGTTACCATAAATAAAAGAAGAATAATGAAGCAGATTAAATCGGTTGATGATGAGGAAATTAGATTGGGTAACGAAGCACTTAAATTAGTAGATTTAGGCCGCAAAATAACTGATGATGACCGAAGTAGAGAGGATGTAAAATGTAAACTGGCAATGGCAAGAAAGGCGTTTTTGAAGAAGAGAAATTTGTTAACATCGAGTATAGATTTAAATGTCAGGAAGTCCTTTCTAAAATTATTTTTATGGAGCGTAGCCATGTATGGAAGTGGAACATGGACGATAAAGAGTTTAGATAAGAAGAGAATAGAAGCTTTTGAAATGTGGTACTAAAGAAGAATGCTGAAGATTAAATGGATAGGTCACGTAACTAATGAGGAGGTACTGAATAGAATTGGGGAGAAAAATATGTGGCTCGGTTGACAGGACACATTCTGAGACATCAGGGGACCCCCAATTTAGTATTAAGGAAAGTGTGTGTGGAGTGAGTGGGGATGGGGCTAAAATCGTAGAGGGACACCAAGAGATGCATACAGCAAGCAGATCCAGAAGGATGTAGGTTCCATCAGTTATTGGGAAATGAAGAGGCTTGCAGAGGACAGAGTAACATTGAGAGCTGCATCAAACCAGTCTGAGGACTGAAGACCACAACAACAAACATGACACATAGTTCAGAATATACGACTTCAAATACTGAGGTGCATGAAAAACTGCCACAGCAGGCATGACTTTAAATTTATTACTTCTTTGCTACTACCTCTGTTCACAATACACTTTACGGACAGTATTCACATATGCCACTGAATGTACTACAAATTATATCATTGTATGACACAGAGTTCAGCAGATGGGACGTCATAAACATTTGAGCTAAATGTACTAGTATGTGCAAAATATGTTAAATATATCTGAAACGTATGTGACATATGAGTACATGAACATAGCAACGGATGAAAACCTCCTCCGAAATCCCTGGACCAATTTCAATCAAATTTGGTAACACACTCCACCTACTATCTGGAAAGGAATACTGTGGGGGTAAGAACCAGCAACCTCCTATTAGTGTAGGGATAGTATAGCAGAGAGAGGAGGACTGAGGAGGAGATGGACAGACAAAGAGCAGGAAAGAGGATATGGACACAGATATGGGGAGGAGGAGATGTGCAGAGAGAAGAGAGGAGATGGACTGAGAAAGAAAAGAGGAGGAAATGGAGAGAGAGAGGGAGGAAGAGGATTATATGGACAGAGAGAGGACGTGGGAGATATGGACAGAGAGAGAGAGAGAGAGAGAGAGGAGGAAATGCACAGAGAGAGGGGGAAGAAGGAGGAGACTGAAATAGGAAAAAGGAGCAGGTGGACAGAGGGGAAGGAACAGGTAGACAGAGAAGGGAAAGAGGAGGCGTCGGATAGAGACAGGGGAGGAAGGGTTGGATAGAGGGAAGGAGAGAACGAGATGGATAGAGAGACAGAGTAGAGGAAATCGACAGGGCGAGGTAAGAGGAAGATTTTGACTGAGAGAGAGAAGGGAACGAGATGAATGTAGAAAAGAGGAGGAGATGGAAAGAGATGGTAGGAAGAGGAGTAGATAAACAACGAGTAGGGGAAGTGAAGATGGACAGAGAGATGAGAGCAGGAGTTGGACAGAGAGAGGGGGAAGAGATGGGCAGAGAGAGGGGGGAGGAGATGGACAAACAGAGAGGTAGGAGGAGACTGACTTAGAAGGGGAAGGGGAGATGGAAAGAGTGGGAAGAAGCAAGTGGACAGAAGTGGGGGTGTAGATGGATTGAGAGAGGGGGAAGAGGCGATGGATAGAGAAAGGGGTAGGAGAAGACGGACAGAGAGTGGAAGTAGGAGGAGATGGAGCAATAGAAATATCGAATAATACATATGCAAACAACACTGGGTATTCAGCTTGTTTCGTATATTGTAAACGGGACCATTATGCAGCGGGTTTCTCATTCAGAAATCGCATTTGAATTTTGGTTCTTTGTGAGTAGATTATGTTATGCCTCACGTAACAAGGTGAAATGTCTACCAGCTCGTGTTGGAATTCGTCTGTGGCTGGACTTTGGGCTTTCGAGACTACGATTGATCGTTCGGCAATACTGCTTTCGCGCTGGTCAGTATCCAGACTCTCATGCGACTGTTGAATAGATAAGTTCACGAGGCCTGTATTCAGTGACATGCAGGATGTCAACGGCCAAACGTAAATAGCGCCAGAAAGGACTGTTCGCTCGGCCGTGCAGGATCACACAGTCGAGTTACGTACCTTGAGTAAAAAAATCGGCTTCCTTATGACAAAACACGAACAGTGCGAAGATGAGTGGAGCACCACTGAGTGTCTGCTCGGTGACCATCGTCTTGCGGCTCCCCTTCACGCAGTTGACGCACTGACAGAGTTGCGCCCCATAACATTGGATGCAGGGCTGAGACCAAGTTGGTTTCTTACACGATGGACGTAAGCGATGTGTGGAGACTCTAAAGAGAACGAAAGTCGCCAGATTTAATTCATCATCGTTATACTGGCCCAGCACGTGGCATGATGGTATGGGGTGCCATTGTGCACGCAACATATTTAACTGTGGTTAACACAGCCAGTAATTTGTATAACAAGACTGGTCGTTTTGCTCTTCTGTTCCTCATTCCGGCGCTGTCGATACAGAAGATGCTAGGCTGTTTCCTTGACCAACAAGTTCTCCGGTTCTCTCATTCACTAAAGACATCTGTTCATGCTTTAGAAAAAGATTGTCACAGTACAACTCTTCAGCCACTCTCTTTCTCTCTCTCTCTCCTTCAACCCTGAGGATGGTTTGCACGAGTACCCGTTCTCCCCTTCTGTCTGCCTTCCTCTTCATTACCGCATATGTAATGCGTCCCACAGCATTCATAATCTACCTCATGTATGACAACTTTGGTCGTCCCTGGAAATTCTTTCACTCAGTAGCTCCTTCCGCTATAATTTCAATAATGTTATTGTGTCTCAGAATGTGTCCTTCAAGTTTGTCTCTTCTTATTTCGATGCGTCTCCATAAAAATCCGGTTTCATGTACTCTTCTCGACCCCTCTTCATTGGTAACTCTGTCTTTCTGACTGATCTTCATCATGCTTGTGTAACACTAAATCTCCAGGGCTTCTAGCTGCCTTATGTCTTGTTTTCCTGTTGTCCACGTTTCATACTCATATAGCGTCGCACTGCAAACAAATGCTTTCATGACGTGTTTCCTTATTTCCAGACTAATGTTCTTGTTCGTGAGTAAGTTCTTTCTCAAATTAAATGCATCTTTAGCCTGCCGTCAGCCACTATCAATAATGAACTTTGGCACATAACTGAATCAACACAGAATGACGTACCACTATCTGCCATGGAAGCTGAACTCGAGTAGATGCCCACCCGGTTTAAACTCAGTTTTGCTGTCTCAGATAGCGCATTTGTCTATCAAATTTCGCAACCCTATGTAACCCAATACCAGCTACAAATATAACAATGTATATTTCCTAGTATATTAAATGTACACATTAAGTAAAAATTAGTTAAAAATTACATTGGAACGAGACAGCGAACACAACAGAACCAATTGATAAAAACTAACTTCTGTTTGTGGAAAAAATTAATGCACAATACAGAGAAAGGAGAAGACGATAAATACCCTAAAATACTATAATGAACAGAGGTAATTAAATTCGTGGGAATTAGAGACCAATACTGTGCCAATGATAATAGCGATAAGAAGGTGTTGTTTTCGTACTTTTGTAAAAAGGGACACTGAAAGTATAAAAAGTGAAGTTTTTGATAGCGAAGATAGTAGGGAAACCAGGCAAAATGACAAACTACGAAAGGTAAACAACCGTTACAGTAAACATAAAGAACCACAAAAATCACAGCATGTGGCAACAAGAAAGAAAATAAAAGCCCACTGATGATGCTGTAACTTCAGCAAAACATACTTCAGTAAAAGATGAAAAAACATTAAATTGTGTTTTAGTCAAGGTAGATCCCATCCAAAAGCAAATTTATTTTTAAACATGCACAGACACAAGAGCTTCAACCTCAAGATTAAATAATTTAAAGTATTCTCCAAGTTTAGCGTTATTCCCAATGGTAAACCATCTTATACTGTCAACTACTGCAATGAAGGTCAAATTAGAAGCTGTTCTACAACACAGACATTCCAACGATACAAAGCAGTCAGTGACGTTTGCCTCAAAGATTTTGAGAAGAGTTCAGTGTAATTAATCTCACATTGCGGTAAATGAACTGCATGTGTGTCTGTACAGAAAGAAATTTCATTTAATCAGAGACCCCAAACCGCTGATTTCTCCACCTGGTCCCCAATCTAAATTATCAGAAAAGACAACACATCAGCTCCAATTGTGGGCACTGTACTTGAACAGTTATGACATCTACTAATGGTCCATCTTGCAGAATGGGAATGCTCCTGCCTTATTGCACCTAAACATGAGGACCAACATTGACTTTCATAGGCAGGAAGCTACGTGAATCGCCAGGATGACAATATGCATGAATCTGATGACCGTCAACTTCCATTCTGCGTGGTCATAACATTTATAAAACAAAATCAGAGTACAGTTATGTCAAAATCTTCCTAGAAATCTGTTTCATCGCCATTTATCAATCCACATCAAGTAGCAGACGTATCCCAAACAAAATCTTGCTCATGTGTAGACCCTGAACATTATTCAACCTCCTGTACCCACTGTACGCCCAGAACCTAGACACAAGCCCCTAATATCATTGGGGCTCTCGCATCTGGGGTGACACCTTCATCTGTAATCCAAGATAGACACAAGGCTCCAGGGGAACCAACTTTTTGAAGTTGCAGCTGTATAGGATCAGCTGATCTGGCACTAAAATCAGCTTCAGCTGCGACTAATGTCACAAGATGAACAAACTGCCTCAATCCACGCCTCCAACAGGATCTTAGTAGTCCTATGACCTAAGATGACATGATTACCTATTTAGTTAGTTTCATGTTCCGAGGGTCATTTTGCGCGATAAATTGTAAAGATGTGGCTAGACTCATTTCACATATACATCGGAAATTAATTTGTAAATAAGTCCACATGCGTAATATTTATGGGGTTTTTTCATATACACTCCTGGAAATTGAAATAAGAACACCGTGAATTCATTGTCCCAGGAAGGGGAAACTTTATTGACACATTCCTGGGGTCAGATACATCACATGATCACACTGACAGAACCGCAGGCACATAGACACAGGCAACAGAGCATGCACAATGTCGGCACTAGTACAGTGTATAGCCACCTTTCGCAGCAATGCAGGCTGCTATTCTCCCATGGAGACGATCGTAGAGATGCTGGATGTAGTCCTGTGGAACGGCTTGCCATGCCATTTCCACCTGGCGCCTCAGTTGGACCAGCGTTCGTGCTGGACGTGCAGACCGCTTGAGACGACGCTTCATCCAGTCCCAAACATGCTCAATGGGGGACAGATCCGGAGATCTTGCTGGCCAGGGTAGTTGACTTACACCTTCTAGAGCACGTTGGGTGGCACGGGATACATGCGGACGTGCATTGTCCTGTTGGAACAGCAAGTTCCCTTGCCGGTCTAGGAATGGTAGAACGATGGGTTCGATGACGGTTTGGATGTACCGTGCACTATTCAGTGTCCCCTCGACGATCACCAGTGGTGTACGGCCAGTGTAGGAGATCGCTCCCCACACCATGATGCCGGGTGTTGGCCCTGTGTGCCTCGGTCGTATGCAGTCCTGATTGTGGCGCTCACCTGCACGGCGCCAAACACGCATACGACCATCATTGTCACCAAGGCAGAAGCGACTCTCATCGCTGAAGACGACACGTCTCCATTCGTCCCTCCATTCACGCCTGTCGCGACACCACTGGAGGCGGGCTGCACGATGTTGGGGCGTGAGCGGAAGACGGCCTAACGGTGTGCGGGACCGTAGCCCAGCTTCATGGAGACGGTTGCGAATGGTCCTCGCCGATACCCCAGGAGCAACAGCGTCCCTAATTTGCTGGGAAGTGGCGGTGCGGTCCCCTACGGCACTGCGTAGGATCCTACGGTCTTGGCGTGCATCCGTGCGTCGCTGCGGTCCGGTCCCAGGTCGACGGGCACGTGCACCTTCCGCCGACCACTGGCGACAACATCGATGTACTGTGGAGACCTCACGCCCCACGTGTTGAGCAATTCGGCGGTACGTCCACCCGGCCTCCCGCATGCCCACTATACGCCCTCGCTCAAAGTCCGTCAACTGCACATACGGTTCACGTCCACGCTGTCGCGGCATGCTACCAGTGTTAAAGACTGCGACGGAGCTCCGTATGCCACGGCAAACTGGCTGACACTGACGGCGGCGGTGCACAAATGCTGCGCAGCTAGCGCCATTCGACGGCCAACACCGCGGTTCCTGGTGTGTCCGCTGTGCCGTGCGTGTGATCATTGCTTGTACAGCCCTCTCGCAGTGTCCGGAGCAAGTATGGTGGGTCTGACACACCGGTGTCAATGTGTTCTTTTTTCCATTTCCAGGAGTGTATATATACACAGATGTGAGTTAATAATTCCTACCCACAGCCTTTAACACATAATAACAGAAATTCTCCTGCGGAATAGAAGGCGTTGTCAAGGAGAAACTTTTTCAGTTTTCAATTTTTACTTTGCTGTCTCTCAGATACTTTTTTATCACTGGGTAAGTGATCAAAAATTTTTGTTGCAGCATAGTGCACCCCTTTTATGCTAAGGACAACCATAAGTGGTGTAATGAGTATTACTTTCCCACTGGCTGGCTGTATGAGGGACACTCATCCACTGAATCTTATACAGAACACAACGTCCTTGCTCATCTGATCGCATTTACATTTCGCGGGTTAGTTCTATGTGCCACTCTGTTTCAGAACCTGTACTTTCCACAGCTGTCCTTCCAGGAGTATACAGTAACTGTATTCGGGTGAAACGGTCACTGTTCTAAATTAACACTGGGGAAAGAATGGGGAGTAAAATCGGCCATGTCATTTTCAAGGAACCATCCCGGTATTCGTATTAAGTAATGTAGAGAAATCATGGAGAACGTAAACTGAATGACTGAAAGGCATGGATTCGTTCATTGACAATACATAGTATTGGAACTTCCTAAAATTATCGAACAAAGTCTTCGCCAGGAACGGTTTGCAAAACTTGTTATAAGCTTCAAGCACTGTCCTTTGTATGGATTCAGGGTATGCTGCTAATTTTTTCTGACAATTCCCCTACGATCTTTATAGCGAGGAGATAGATGTTTCTGGCTCTGAGCACTATGGGACTTAGCTGCTGTGGTCATCAGTCCCCTAGAACTTAGAACTACTTAAACCTAACTAACCTAAGGACATCACACACATCCATGCCCGAGGCAGGATTCGAACCTGCGGCCGTAGCGATCGTTCTACGTTCTACATTCTACATCTATACTCCGCGAGCCACCTTACGGTGTGTGGCGGAGGGTACTTATTGTACCACTATCTGATCCCCCCTTCCCTGTTCCATTCACGAATTGTGCGTGGGAAGAACGACTGCTTGTAAGTCTCGGTATTTGCTCTAATTTCTCGGATCTTTTCGTTGTGATCATTACGCGAGATATATGTGGGCGGTAGTAATATGTTGCCCATCTCTTCCCGGAATGTGCTCTCTCGTAATTTCGATAATAAACCTCTCCGTATTGCGTAACGCCTTTCTTGAAGTGTTCGCCACTGGAGCTTGTTCAGCATCTCCGTAACGCTCTCGCGCTGACTAAATGTCCCCATGACGAATCGCGCTGCTTTTCGCTGGATCATGTCTATCTCTTCTATTAATCCAACCTGGTAAGGGTCCCATACTGATGAGCAATACTCAAGAATCGGACGAACAAGCGTTTTGTAAGCTACTTCTTTGGTCGATGAGTCACATTTTCTTAGAATTCTTCCTATGAATCTCAACCTGGCGCCTGCTTTTCCCACTATTTGTTTTATGTGATCATTCCACTTCAGATCGCTCCGGATAGTAACTCCTAAGTATTTTACGGTCGTTACCGCTTCCAATGATTTACCACCTATGGCATAATCGTACTGGAATGGATTTCTGCCCCTATGTATGCGCATTATATTACATTTATCTACGTTTAGGGAAAGCTGCCAGCTGTCGCACCATGCATTAATCCTCTGCAGGTCCTCCTGGAGTACGTACGAGTCTTCTGATGTTGCTACTTTCTTGTAGACAACCGTGTCATCTGCAAATAGCCTCACGGAGCTACCGATGTTGTCAACTAAGTCATTTATGTATATTGTAAACAATAAAGGTCCTATCACGCTTCCCTGCGGTACTCCCGAAATTACCTCTACATCTGCAGATTTTGAACCGTTAAGAATGACATGTTGTGTTCTTTCTTCTAGGAAATCCTGAATCCAATCACAAACCTGGTCCGATATTCCGTAAGCTCGTATTTTTTTCACTAAACGTAAGTGCGGAACCGTATCAAATGCCTTCCTGAAGTCCAGGAATACGGCATCAATCTGCTCGCCAGTGTCTACGGCACTGTGAATTTCTTGGGCAGATAGGGCGAGCTGAGTTTCACATGATCTCTGTTTGCGGAATCCATGTTGGTTATGATGAAGGAGATTTGTATTATCTAAGAACGTCATAATACGAGAACACAAAACATGTTCCATTATTCTACAACAGATTGACGTAAGCGAAATAGGCCTATAATTATTCGCATCTGATTTATGACCCTTCTTGAAAATGGGAACGACCTGCGCTTTCTTCCAGTCGCTAGGTACTTTACGTTCTTCCAGCGATCTACGATAAATTGCTGATAGCGCCTAGAACCGCACGGCCACTCCGGCCGGCTGATGTTTCTGTTTTCATAGCATTCCTCGAATGGTAATATTATGAGAGAGTTGTACTGTTACATGTTTCTTATTTCTTTATGATGCGATTTATGGTGTTTTTCAACTTCTACCACAACTCTTCTACAAATATCAGATTGGAACTTTATATCACTTTTACTAAACTTAGATTATCCGTTTGCTTTATTGACGAACCATTTGCTTTGGTGAACAATTCCCTCGTAATGGCCTTATGATCACTACCCCCCTTCTCTTTGTTGACTCTCGAGAACATCGGTGTGTTTGCACTTGTACAAGAGAGGCCTAAAATATTATTTATGCGTGCGAGCTCTGGAAATAGTTATAAGAGGCAGTTGCCTCACATTGTGGTCATTATTACTTTGCAACACTGTTTACGCTCGCCAGTAACTTTCACTTACTTTACACTATCGATGCTAGGCAAATTAAGAGTCCCCTCCCAAATAAGAGTTCGTGGTCCAGTTATCTAGGGCGCTTGGGAATGTATGATAAATTATGTTCAGTTTAAACTTCAAGTGACACACACTATAGGGTGGGTTATTATTGTGTGGTCGTAACAGCATGTGTTTAACACAACTATTCACCCTAAGGTAAATATGGCGTGATGAAGTAATTGCTGCGAGGTCTCACGCTGCCATAAATCGCCGTTCTTCGATGCTGAATGGTGAAACTTGAATCTTTCTGCATTTTCATACTTCTCATGACAAAAACACTGTTGGCACTAAGAGTTTTGTCCCAAAATTGACTTCATTTCGGCCACATTTACATGTAAGTTACAATACTACAGTAATGAGCCCATGTTCGTTAAATCAGTAAAATGGGCTTATTGTGCTATAAAGTTATCATCGCATAGCGACTGATTACAGCTCCCTTTCATTTCCATGAACAGGGCAATTTTTTTCAGACTGCGTAGAACCCACTGAGAATATTGCCCCTACTAACACTTGCATATTCTGTTTTGCATCATCACAGTTCCGAGAGTTCCGAAACCTGTACGGAAAATTGGAATATATCATCATTTCCGCCCGTTTTATTGCTCGTAAAAACCACACATTGCATATTGTACCACCATATAGCGTGATCTTCAGACGTGGTGGTCCAGATTGCTATACACACCGGTACCTCTAATACCCAGTAGCACGTCCTCTTGCATTGATGGGTGCCTGTATTCGTCGTGGTATACTATTCACAAATTCATCATGGCACTGTTGGTCTAGATTTTCCCACTCCTCAACGACGATTCGGCGTAGATCACTCAGAGTGGTTGGTAGATCACGTCCTCCATAAACAGCCCTTTTCAATCCATCCCAGGCATTCGATAGGTTTCATGACTGGAGAACAAGCTGGCCACTCTAGTCGAGCGATGTCGTTATCCTGAAGGAAGTCATTCACAAGATGTGTACGATGGGGCTGCGAATGGTCGTCCATGAAGCCGTATGCCTCCCTAATATGCTGCCGATATGGTTGCACTATCGGACGGAGTATAGCAACCACGTATCGTACAGCCGTTACGGCACCTTTCATGACCACTAGCGGCGTACGTCGGCCCCACATAATGCCACCCCAAAACAGTAGGGAACCTCCACCTTGCTGCACTCGCTGGACAGTGTGTCTAAGGCGTTCAGGCTGACCGGGTTGTCTCCAAACACGTCTCCGACGATTGTCTGGTTAAAGGCATATATGACATTCATCGGTGAAGAGAACGTGATGCCAATCCTGAGCAGTCCAATCGGCAAGTTGTTGGGCCCATCTGTACCGCGCTGCATGGTATCGTGGTTGCAAATATGGACCTCGCCATGGACGTCGGGAGTGAAGTTGCGCATCATGCAGCCTATTGCGTACCGTTTGAGTCGTAACACGACGTCCTGTGGCTGCACGAAAAGGATTATTCAACATGGTGACGTTGCTGTCATAATTCCTCCGAGCCATAATTCGTAGGTAGCGCTCATCTACTGCAGTAGTAGCTCTTGGCGAGGCAGGTCCGAACAACATCGCTTTGGTTCACTCCGAGACGCCTGGACACTTCCCTTGTTGAGAGCCCTTCCTGCCACAAAGTAACAACGCGAACGCGATCGAACCGTCTAGGCATGATTAAACTACAGACAGCACGAGCGTCCTGGTGGAATGACTGGAGCTGATCGGCTGTCGGACCCCTTCCGTCCAATAGGCGCTGCTCATGCATGGTTGTTTACATCTTTGGACGGGTTTAGTGACATCTCTGAACAGTCAAAGGGACTGTGACTGTGATACATAATCTACAGTGAACGTCTATCTTCAGGAGTTCTGGGAACTCGGGTGGTGCAAAAGTTTTTTGATATATGTAAATGGCTTTTGGATTGACGGTGAATGGTATCGTAGCGCTGCATAAAACTCACCCTTTTGTATCAGAATGTCGTGGCCACGACTAATTGTAAAATGCCTGGTGGGCAGCCTGTTCCATACATCTGCCCAGCGCACAAGCTGTGAACTACCACGAAAACTCGTACCCCATTAAGTAACGTCGGAAGGGCGATGGCAATCCTGTTGCCGATTGTGCGCTGTTAGCATAAGCAGTTTTTTTTTTTTCAGTAGACTCGCACAGTTATATACATGGACCGCTATTAGTCAGTTACGTATTCCACAGATCATCTGAACGACTATTTTATGGAAACGACGTGTGTTGACATTAATGAACACATTTTCCGAAACTTCCTGGCAGATTAAAACTGTGTGCCGGACCGAGACTCGAACTCGGGACCTTTGCCTTTCGCGGGCAAGTGCTCTACCAACTGAGCTACCCAAGCACCACTCACGCCCCGTCCTCACAGCTTTACTTCCGCCAGTACCTCGTCTCCTACCTTCCAAACTTTACAGAAGTTCTCCTGCGAACCATGCAAGACTGGCCCTCCTGAAAGAAAGGATATTGCGGAGACATGGCTTAGCCACAGCCTAGGGGATGTTTCCAGAATGAACGCATTTTTTGTTCTGTCCGTGCAACTGTACTTGAAATCTAGAGTTGTTGTCTTTTTTATTTATGTATTTATTTTATTAATCAGTCTAGCAGCTCTTAAAGAGAAAACCAGTCCAAGGAATAGAAGGTGTTCAGGAGAAAAGATTTTAGATGAGATTTAAAAACTGCTTTGTTACCTATCAGACATTTTATTTTATTAGGTAAATGATCAAATTTTTTTGTGCTGCATATTGAAATTCCTTTCTGAGCCAATGACCGCTTTAATGATAGGTAATAAAAGTCATTTTTTTAGTCTTGTAGGTGTGGTCATCAGTATTCTTCTCAAATTGTTACGGATTATCTGTGACGAATTTCGTTAGCGAATATATGTATTGTAACGTTGCAAGTAAATTGCGTAAGTCCTTGAAGAGATACTTGCATGACGACCACACGTGAAGACGGCATACTGTTTTTACTTCCCGCTTTTGTGTAATCAATATTTTCTTTCTGACTGATGAGCTACCCTAGAAAATTATTCCGTAAGATGTTATTCAGTGGGAATATGCAAAGTATGTCGGGATGTTGATTGGTTTGTTCCTAAGACTAGCAATTATAAAAAAAAGAGCAAACTCAGCTGAAAATTGTTTGGAAGCTCAGTAATATGCGTTTTCAGATCAAGTTTTCATCAGTAGATGTGCCTAGAAACCTGGAGCGTTCTACCCTGTTTGCCGACCTATGTTCATTTGATACACCAACTGTTTGAATGATTCTATTTGTCATACAGAATTGAATATAGCGTGTTTGCTCAAAATTAAGAGAGGGCTCATTTTCAGAGAACCACTTAATAATTCTTTGGAAAACAGCACCAACAGCCTCTTCTGTTTCTTTCTCAGTAAAGAGATCTATTGTAGCACTAGTATCGTCTGCAAATAGTTTGCATTCACTTATTGCACGTCAAGAGGAAGGTCATTACAATAATTAGAAACAAGAGTGGACCCAAAATTCAGTCCTCTAGGATTTCATTTGTGATTTCTAACCAGTCACTAAAATTTTCTACCTTCCCACAGCTATTGTTTCTTGGAATTTCTATAATTCTATTAATTCCTATGAAGAACGTTGGTGTTATTTCGAGTTGCTTAAAGTTTCTGGAATGAAGTTTATAATAGACTTTCTTGCTTCTTCAACTGAACCATTTAATTCTATCTTTGCTGCTACATTTAGAAAGTGATTGTTAAAAGCACTTGCAACTTGTGTCTTATCATTCACAATATTGTCATTTAGTGTAATTGTTATGCTAAACTGAGCACCGACTCGCTGTCCTGTCTCCCATTTAACAATACTCCATATAGTTTGTCTTATTATCTGCATTGGTTATTTCTGTCAGGATGTGCATACTTCTGAACATTTTAATCACTTTCACTAAAATATTATAGAATTTTTTATAGTAAGCAAGTAACAATGGATCTTGATTTATTCTGGCATTTGTATAAATTTCCCTTTCCCTCTTACATGAGATTTTAATTCCCTTGTTTATCCATGGCTAACTTAATTGTTTTTAATGAATTTTCTGGATTACGTTTTAGGAAAGCGACTTTCAAATATTGACACAAATTCACTGTGTAATAAATTGAATTTGACATTAGCATCCCTTTCTATATATACCTCATTGCATACCACCTCTATTAACTACTCTTAAAACACTGCATTCTGTTCTCATTAATAAGCCACACTGCTTTCAATGACTGTCTCATGTCTGTAAGGTGCTATACCCATATTGTTTATTTCCATTACCTGTGCATCATTATCAGCTAGACCATCAACAATTGGGTACACATTAATTGTTGTAGCCCAAACACTGCCTTTAAAATGTTATTAGTGTTCTGCTATCTTACTAGCCATGAGTTGGAAAACTGACTACTGAAAATAGGTCCAAACACTCAGATGGCAATTCCAGTTCATTTTTCCTCTCTTTGCCGTTAAATAAATTTTTATTGAAATATCCACAAACTATTAATTGTTTTTTCTTGTCTGAATGGCAGCTCAATCAAGCATCAAAAGCTGGAAATATTCCATGGTTGTTAGTGGCAATGGTTTTTCTGCTGTCATCAGAACAGCATGAACAGTGTACATCTAGCGATTGGCTTTGCATTGATGTCCAGTGCTACCGAAAACGATCATAAACTAAAACTGAAACTAAATTCATAATGTGGACCTGTGTCATCAGAGAAGAGTAAATAGAAACGAGCATATGCAAGGTATATTTTTTGATGTGAATAACAGACTTAACTTTTTAAATCTATTTTCCATTTCAGGTAGTGAACACATCTCACTAATGTGTCAAATGGAAAAAAGTCAAAGACTAAGTGAGTAAGTAGCTGGATATTTCTTTTAGATTCATAAACGCGAGAGATTGATGCATATCCTGGAAATGCATTTCCCTCATGTCCAAACAAGGTAAAATCAGAATCACAATTGAAGTCTAGTGATGCTTTCATGGAGACTCAACTAAGTCACGAAGTGAGTCGCTTAACACTTCATATAAACAGTATAAACAGTTTCATACGAGTTTATCATACGATGAAAGATTATACAGTATGTGTTGACGCAAAACCACTTTAGAACCGCTTCAAATGAGTACAAACATGTGAGATACAGGAGAAGCAAAACTAGGTAGAAACAGAATCATTAAGCAAGAAGTCAGGAGTACATATTACAAGAATTTGTGAACAGAAAGAAGGTATATCAGAAAAAGTTAACCAACAAGTTCCTTATCTTGGATAATTGTAGCCAATTGCAGTTGATTATGGTGAGTGCTATACAGTGGACTATATTGTTTGTTTCTTTGTTTGTTAGTGTTACTTTGTAATGATGGAGCATGAGGGACAAATCGAAAATAATGCAGGACCTAAAAGTAAGTTTTAAATGCCAGGTTTCACTACATATGTATGAAGAACTACTAGTAATTACTGATATTGTACTATTAAACCAAATAAAAGAATACATAGCAATTTAAATTATAGTAAGAATTACAATAAAATAAATGTAAGATATGTGTGCTAGAATACCTGTAGAACAACTTTGTGAAATCCTTTCATTATGACATGTAACTGTTTTAGTGCACTATTGAATTCATGCCTTTTTTGTAGTTTTCAGTCATCTGCAGAGATGTAATGCAATATACTAAGTAAGGCATAAAATGAGAATATCCTCATGTACAACAAATCTGTGGCTTGTTAACATGCATATAGGCTTCTTACAATATTTGATGTCACATTGCAGAAACAGGTTAAAAATAATGTTCTTCTAGAGTTGTTGGACATACTTTATTCTCCTATTTCATTTGTCTTAGTACCTTGTATTATGCTTTTGTAGATGTTAAAAAATACCATAAAGGCCAAAAGCACAATAAAACAGGTACAGCTAAAAGTGAACATGGCCCCATTTAAGGACTTTTTAGTAGTCGATGATGCATATTACAAGAAATTAACTTCTAAATAGATATTACATGCTGATCAAAGTAATTTTTGATAGCTGAACATGGTTGGAAATGTGTAAGGTAAAGTGTACCTAAGTATGAAAAGTTACACTTTGCTGCAGGGACGTATGTGTATTAAAACAATAGAATACATAGCCATTTGGAATACATTGAAGTTCATAATGAAATCATTACAAGGCAAACTGTGTTAACAGAATCGAATAGACAGTGTGGAAAGAATAGAGAAATTAAGGGCTGAAGTGGAGTGTAGGAGAAGCAAAGACTGAAGGTGAGTTTTGTCATTTTATATTAAATGAAAGGTGTATATGAGATCCTCCTGGGCTTCCAGCAGTTTTTGGGTTCTTCCTTTTTTATGACTTCAAATCACAGCACCGTAGCTTGTAGTTGTGACCTTCACTCATAACATACTGAGAAAACACTAAGTCAGAACACTGCAACCTCCAGCCACATTCAAGTACACCAATTCTAGTTGCTATGTTTCATTTTGATTGATCTGTGTAAAACTTATTACAGGAAAGAGAAGTTTTATATATGCTTCACTGTTGCTGAGATTTGTGTCCTATCTTTTCTGCTGGAAACGTACTGTGTTGTAGTGTTCCTCACATAGTACCAACTTTTATACTGGCAGGATTTCAGTATTTTAGCTGTATTCTGTGATATTTGTCGAAAGTACTATTGTAAACATTGGAAGAAATCACCAGACCCTGATGCACACACATGCGCACATACACACACACACACACACACACACACACACACACACACACACACACACAAACATAAAGTTTGTTCAATGTTAAGTTTTAATGTTTCCTGATGCATTCCATTTTCATTTATGCATTGGTAAGCTTGTATAGTTTCAAATATGTTACAACTGCACTCTTAAGGATAAATTTACTCTTTTTACATAATTATTTTGATAACGATAGTGAGTTACTGTTTGCAGGTAGCCATGTAAACCAGAAATAAATTATCATCGTAGAGCACTTACAGTTTGTGTTTTTACTTGACATACACTGCACAAAAGAATTACGGAAACTCTTCAACACCCATTACATTCTGCATGACCGCAAGCATGCACTATAGCAATGCCACTCTGCCTAGGGTTGTCTACAGGTTTCCTGCCTGCAGGCACCTACGAATCAGCGAAGGATAGTCTCTATACAGTTATGTTTTTAAAGTGCTCAACAAAGGTGTGTATAGGGTGACGCTAAGGGTGTTTCCGAACTGGGGGGTTTTAGAGGGACACTTTGCTGATTTATTCACATGCCCGTCGATGTTGTACCCCCTATCATCTGGCCACAAGAAGGTATGAAATAGGAGGGTTAAGAAAGCAGAAACAACCTTTGCTGCTTCAGATCACGTTCAAATTTCGTTCAGTGGTTTTCAACAGTCCCTAGTGGTTCCATCCCGTATATCAGAGGAAAAAATTGCTGTCGCACTACTGTACAGTCGAAAGTGGTCAGATCATGTTCAGTGGGGATGGAACCCCACGATGTCATTAGTAAAGGAATGAAAATTTCACGGGTGTCAGAAGTGTCAAAATTTTGTCAAGAACATCATTCTGTTGTACATCAAACGGTAAACTGTCGTTTTCGACCGCGAAACTTGTGTAGAGACCACGTGATTGCAACGTTGGCCGTCGCAGTTCTAACCTCTGTTGTAGAGGCGTCAACAGAATGGGTGTGACGTCGGTAAGGAGAGGAGGTGGGTTGTCACAGCCTTCTCATTACGTGGCACGTCCACGGTGGCAATGGGCAGAATTACGGTGACATTTGGTGCCATTGCGACATCATTAATCCACCTTACATGCCAAATGAACTTCTAAGCTTTGACTGGACTTTTGCTCTAGAAATATTGTGAGAAATTCTATTGCTCCAACCGTTTATCGCTCGTAGTAACCACGACAATTAGATAAGAGAGATTAGAGCTCGCAGAGGGCTGTATAGACTCTCATTTTTTTCGCAGGTGGGTACACTAATGGAACAGGTAAGAAAGTTATTGATACTGCTAAGGAAGTGTCATGCACAACCTGCTGTAGTGACTTGTGCAGCGTTTCAGTTAATAACTCTTCGTAAGTTCTTTCACAACCGGTTTCGCTCATGGACCATTTTGACAGTGAAAAATATCTACTGTGACAATTTCACATGGCTATCATGCTGTTTAACCAGAAACGTAAGAAAATGATACTTAACGCCGTAATACAGGCTTAAAAAAGCAGAAAACAACATTGAAAACATGTAACAGCACTAAGTACACAGTACCATTGCTCAGCCACAACAATGACTGTCACTCCATCACCCCTAATAACGGTCACACTCTCTCCCATATTTCACGATTTCTCGATATGTCCTCCATCAATCATATCTGGTAAGGATACCATACTGCAATGCAGTACTTCGTAAGTAAGTTAGAAAGTTATGTTTTATGAGTTACAGCGAATTACTTAGATATTCATTATTTACTTCTAGTTTTTATGGTGGTGTTTGACGTAGTTTTTCAGAAGCAGGTACTAATTAATCTGCGATTCTATGTAGTATCGTCTCAATTGTGCAACTCGATTCATAATTTTCTGTCAGAAAGGTCACAGTACGTAGTAATTGACCAGAAGTGACCTAGTGAAACTGGAATTATATATGGGATTCCCCAAAGTAGTGTTATAGGCCTTGTCATGTTACTAATCTGTATTAACTACTTAGGAGGCAATCTGAGCTGTCACCTCATATTTTTTGCAGATGATATTGTCTTTTATCGATTAGTAAAGTCATCAAGAAGATCCAATCGTGTTGCAAAACTATTTATACAAGATTTCTGTATCATACAGAAAGTTGCAGTTCAATCAATTAAAAGTGCGAGGTTCGCCATATGAGTTTCAAAAAAATTGCATCAAATTTCGTTTCCACAATAAATCCCACAAATTTAAATGTTGTCCTTTCGACTAAAAATGCTTATGGATTACAATTACTAACAACTTAAGTTGGAGCCATCAAATAGAAAACGTTGTTGGGAAGGTTAAAAAACCCTATGTTTTACAGGTAAAACGCTTCAAAGATGTACATAATTTAATACTACATTACACTTCCCTGTCAACTTCTAGAGTACTCCAGCAAAGAATGGTGAAATGTAACGTCAGTATGACACTGATTGCTAGGAATTCCCACAGGGGAAAGTTCGGCTGCCAAGTTGCAAGTCTTTTCAGTTGACGCTACACTTGGCGACTTGCTTGTCGATGATGAGAAATGACGATGGGGACAACAGAACACCCAGACCCTGACCTGGGCCCACCGCATGGCAGACGTGGTGGTCACTCAGCTAAGAGGGCGGACGCCACAGATTGGTATACTTACCAGACAGGATTGACACACGACATACCGAAAAACTTCAGAGGGTTAATCGTTATGTACGTATTATCGTGAGACAGAGAGAGACTGTCACAGTTATGGTAATGGCGCTTAGGCGGCAGTCAGTAACATAAAGGCTTTCTTCGTTGCGGTAGAGCTTTTCACATAATTTTAATCACCAACCTAATTCTCGAACGGTAAAAAAATTTGTTAACTTCCACCTACATAGTGAGATACGACCATCCCAATAAAATAGGACGAATGAGAGCTCAGACAGAAAGAGTTATTTGTTCTTTTTTCCCACACGCTAATCGAGAGTGGACATGTAGAGAAAACAGTCTGAAACTGATTCTACAAACCCTCTGCAAAACACTTAAGTGTGAATTGCCAAGTAATCATCTAGACAGACGTGGAAATATTCATTCACTGTTTGTTGTATTTTCTTCATACCTTGCAGTTACATTGTATGGTTCATGTTATCATAGTCATGTTCCTTAAGCATGAACAAAGATTTTCATTTTTATGAGAATACGTAATTCTGAGTATAAAAGTGAGAAACAACTGTCCATAGTCCTATCATCTCTCTCTATGTACAACATTTTTTATGATTCTAGCAAAATGATGTTGTAAATAAATCTGAGATGTTTATCAAAACTTCTTTCTTTTACCAAAAGCTCCTAGGTACTTCAGAATAATTAACAGAGGTAATGAAGATGTTAAGAGAGAGCTTCATGTACCCTTCTTGACTAAGGGGTGATGCTGATGTGGGGCAGGATCACATTCAATAGTGTAAAGAAGCTGACACAGAGGATATAGTGTTAGAAAGGTAAGACAACTGCACCTTCCTATCAGTAGTGTTAATAATGTAAGCAGTAAGTGAGTCTCTTGAGAGCACTAGGAGATGATTTAATGAGCAAATGCAACCCACCTACCATAGTAAATATAAAGAATTCAATCAATAAAAATTAATATAAAAGTTTACTCACAAAATAATCCACAAAAACAAATATAAAAATTCAATCAATAAAAATAAATATAAAAATGTACTCAGATAATGAACTCCAGATCATGAAATTCTTTATCATTTGTTTTATTTCTGCTCATTCCTTTATATATTACCTTAATATTAACTTCTTCAAAAAATTAAAAACCCTGTTACATTTTTAATCTCTATAAATATGACTAATGTGTGGGATTTTGAATATTTTAATGGTTTAAAGTGATGCCCTTCACCTTTACAACTGTACTTTTATCATTTTTCTCATAATAATAATTTTTGGGCCAGTTGATGCTCAGTTTGTTAACCATTTATTATCTCCTATCCCGTCAGTCCATTCAATCACCATATAACCTTTTTCTAAATTGACTTTGCCATCTTTACTGAGCACTACAGAATCGGTATCAAGATATATAACATTCTTTCCTAGTTTATTTAGCCCATCATACAATCTAAGCCTTGGATTTGATGTAGTGAACACAGCTATAAAAATATTTATAACTGTTTTATTTTCCACATAATAATCCTTGAAACTGTACTTCATCTGAATCATATTGTCATTAAGCAAATTTATATTATCTAATTGATCATTCAGTAATATCTCATAAAATCGCTGTAAATTTGTTACATATTCTCTTTGAATCATATTTTGCCTTTGCCCAAGTTTCCTCTATATGGGATTAAGACACATCTTAGCAATAGCTCGTTTTCTGGGATTTTCCATTATTCTATCAGGATCTAAGTCAGTATCTAATTTCTCTTTAATGTTTTGATACGCTCTTCATCAGTTTCAAAATCATGTGGACTGGTATCTAATTTTATTTTAATAAAATCTTTCACATAATTTTCAAAAAACATGTTGCTTTTATTTCTAAAGTCCAATAATTCATAAACATCTAAAATTTTATATCCTATTTCTACAGCTTTCTTCACTTTGTGAGTCATTCAAGTTCCAATAAAACTTCTTTGATTATCGTTGTGATTATATTTCTTACATTTGACACACAAAGAAAACTATGATTTTTCATTTATTCTTACATTCAAAACCGGATGATACAATCCTCTAGGTCCCAACACTTTACATTTTATAAATCAATACCAGTTTTCTATATATTTTTGTTTAATGTCATTTGGGATAATAATCATAATATTGTACAGTTGGATGAAGACAGGCATACATCATGAAATCTCATTTTTGTGCTTACATCTTCTGATTTAGCTCTTAATTTTGTTGCATTTGTTTTGTAACCATAAAAAGCATTTCTTGGATTCAATGGTTCAACAATTTCAGGTAACTGTTTTAATTTCTTAATAATCTCTTAAGCTTTTTGGACTCAGCTGAGTTAAGTCAATCGCATTCCCCCATCTCCACTAAATTACATCCCACATTTCGTATTTATGCACTTCTTGTTAAAGGCTTTTGATAAAGGTCATCCATTGTTACTTCATTTTATTGTTAATTATCTCACTTTCAAAACATTTTTACAACAATGCCAAAAACAATCATGGTATTGATGAACAGTACTGCATAGTTTCTTTATCAAATCCATTTACTTTTACTCTGGCTGTCTTTACTTCTCCACCATTAGGAGCACAAGAGATAATATGATCATTTAAACTCTTGAAAGACATCATGTTTATGCCAGTGACTGTTAAACTTTTTATTTCGACTACTGCAATTTCAGCCTTGGGAAATAGTGGAAATAAGAAGTTTAACAGTCACTGGCATAAACATGATGTCTTTCAAGAAATTTCACATGACCGTGAATCCCAGCTATGAAAAATTAATTGTTTTAACTATTTAACCAGCCTATGGATTCTTTACTAAAATTTTCTTTTTATTCTCTATCTAACACAGCGATGGTATTTTCAGGTAAATATTTAGATCTGTAAATGGCCATAAAGACACCTGGAATTGTTAAATAACAGAACGGATCAGTATTAGCGATCTTTAGAAATTTTCTTAATACCAAACAACCTCTTCACAAAATATCTACATTGAAATTACAGTACTCATTAATTTCTTACTTCATATTGAACACATAATTTTCTTTAACTCTTGAACTATGCTATTTGAGAAATTCTTCTGTATCTTTCGGTTTCATAGTGTCAACACAATAATATCGAGTATCTGGAATTCGTCCCACGTAATTTTAATTTTTCTGTGTGTTGAACGAATACGGAAAATGTCTTTTCTTCAGTTCTTTCAAACCCAATGGTTTTGCAAATCTACTACGTGAAGCTTGCACAAAATTACTGCTGTCTATAACTTTTAGACCTAAATGTTTTATCTCCAATAACATTAATTTAGTTCCTGTGTAGACAGTATATGGTTTCATTGTACTTTCAACATAATATTTCAAAATGAATTGTGAATAGTATCCTTTAGTATAGTGAGCTATGAATATATAACACTTACTTTTTGCAGACATCATCAACCTACAGAATTCTTCAGTTGTCTTAAATTTATAAACAATATCTCCTTTAGAGGCTTTTGAAATGTGGTGCTACAGAAGAATGTTGACTATCAGATGGATATATCACATAAATAATGAGGAGGTACTGAGTAGAACTGGGAAGAAGAGAAGTTTGTGGCACGACTTGACTAGAAGAAGGTATTGGTTGGTAGGTCATGTTCTGAGGCATTAAGAGAACACCAATTTAGTATTGGAGGGCAGCATGGAGGGAAAAAGTAGTAGAAGATCAAGAGATCAATACACTAAGCAGATTCAGAAGGCTGTAGATTGCAGTACATACGACGAGATGAAGAAGTTTGCACAGGAGAGGATAGCATGGAGAGCTGCATCAAACCTGACTCGGGACTGAAGACCACCACAACAACAACATCTCCTTCAAAATTGTGGATTATTGTGCGTTTCGGAAAATGTATACCAGTTTCTTGTTGAGTTTCATTATTAAACCACATGTATCTTTCAGTATAGGTACAATTCACTCTCTTAAGAAATCCATCTTCACAACACTCAAATTGTTTACCAGCAACTATTTTGTCACTTTTCAGCATTGGTAAACATAAAAACCTTTGAATTAACCATTAATATAACAACCACTTCTATTATAGTTTGGACAACCTTGTACTATAAAATTCTCACCAAATTTTCTATCACAGATACCACCTTTCTGCAGTCTGTATTGCATGTAACAATTATGGTTTTCAATTCTTACTTCTTGATTACAGTTCCTGCAAAGTTCAAATCCACACCTGTCTTCTTTAGATTAAAAAAAAATCTTTTTACATCATTATTATTTACAAGTTGTATTAAAAACTTCTTGGTGGTTTTTAAGCATTCTTTATTATAACAGCTTCTATTGCAATTTTCACAGTATGTCTTGTTTTCCACAGGTTTGTGTTCTGGATCGCTGCATAGTATACAGATTTTTCTCTCTATTTTGCAATCAAGTTTATCCTTGTTTTTATATGGTTTGTTACATTTCTTACAGAAATACAATGACGCTAAGAAGTCTGCCATAATGTTAATCACATCATACTCTTTCTGATCTTTATACAGATATATCTTTATTGCTTTCTCAGGATGATGATAGATAACTGAATTAAAATTCTCAGCACATACAATATTTATTTGAATATCTAACAGTTTTTCAACATTTTTAATGTCATCTACAGTAAATCCTTCTACACTTCCTTCTTCTAATTGGTTGAATAATATTTCAGTTAACGTTTTTGTAACTTGTACCTATCTCCTTCTCTAATTTTCTTAATTTCGCCTGTAGTTAGTTCCATACCTAAAATAATATTTGTACGGTACGCTAATGCAACTATTGTAGCTCTAGGACAACACAGACTATCGTAATTTTCAATAGTCTGCCCCCAGTAGATGAGTGGTCAGCATGAAGAATGTCAATCCTCAGGACCTGGGTTCGATTCCCTATGGGGTCAGAGATTTTCTCTGCTCAGGGACTGGGTGATCTGTTGTCCTAACCATCATCATTTCATCCCCTTCAACGCTCAAGTTGCCAAAGTGGCATCAAGTCGAAAGACTTGCACCTGGCGGATGGTCTACCCAACAGGAGGCCCTAGTCACATGATGTTTACGTTTTATCATTTTTAATTCTTGTGATACATCTCTTAGTGTTTTTGTCTTCAGCTAAATTTATTATTTTTCAATGCCTACTACCTCAAGGAATTGCTATCATTTGAAAATTAAAGGAGGTATCTGCTATATCAATAGTTCCATCAGAAGTTAATCTATTTCTGATTTTATTACACAAATCTTGAATAGCTTCTCTAGTATTATCTGATGCTTTATATTCTGTAGAAACTGGATGAAACTTTTTGGGTTTTTTTGGATGTTATATTCAACTTATTTTCTTATCTAAAATTAGTTCTTTTATTTGCTACTTCAACCATAGAATTGAGTGTTTTCATTCTATAATCTCACTAACAGTGCCAAGTATTACAATATTAGTGTCATTAAAGATAATTTTATAGTCAACAAACGTAGCTTGAAATTTTTCGTTAAGCCTCGATCTTATTTCTTTAATCTCAAATAAACCCATTCTAGATGGCTCAGTCTCTTTTTCTTGCAAAAATAGTTTGCTACTGAATGGATAAATTTGATCTAGTCTCACTATTTTTTCTTCTCTAGGTGGTCGAGTGTTTTTAATAACATCATCCAATTTGTAAAAATAATCTACAATGGTAATCCAAAAGTAAGGTCTCCTATTTTTTATGAGTACATAGACCTGTTTATTTCTACAATGGTATACATCAGTTTACAGCTTGAACTTTTAGCTATTTTTTGACATAATCAACATTTCTGTCGATGAATTTGTGTCGACACTGTGGCAGTTTTTGTATGCCCATGCCATACCAGCTAGCCACCATGCTGTTCAGAAAGTTATGAACCTCTTCTTTCATCTTGTCGTTGGATCTGAATCGCTGGGACCACAATTAACGCTGACAGGTACTGTGAGACTCTGAAAAAACTCAAACGGGCAATTCAGAACTGGAGAAGAGGAATATTGAGCAAGGGCATACACATTCTCCATGACAACGCTCGCCCACACATTGCTCAGCAAACTGTTGCTCTCCTGCAATAGTTTCAGTGGAACATAATCACCCACCACCCACACACCCTATAGTCCTCACTTGGCACCCAATGACTATCATCTGTTCCCTAGGTTAAAAGAATATCTGGCCGGAAAGCAATTAAGCTCTGACAGTGAGGTGAAAGAAGAGGTTCATAATCTTCTGAACAGTATGGTGGAGAGCTGGTATGTCATGGACATACAAAAACTGCCACAGTGTCTACAAAAATGCATCGACAGAAATGGTGATTATGTCAAAAAAGAGCTAAATGTTCAAGCTGTAAACTGATGTAAACCATTGTAGAAATAAACAGGTCTATGTACTTATAAAAAAGTAGGAGACCTTACTTTTGGGATTACCCTCATATATTAGGTACACGCTTTGGTTTTGGTCTAGAATCTAGTCTTTTGAATAATTCTGAATGAAACTGAAACACCTGTAATCCAATAGCAGTAATTAACTATAATTTCTTTAATTTACTGTTTCCTCTAATAACATGATTTTTAGCTCTAGCTTTGAGCTCCCTTAATTTCAAATCATCAAGAGTTCTTGTACGAGAAGGTAAATTGTTTGAAATGATTCAATTTAAAACATCTCTTCTAAATCTCCTATATACTCGTAAATTATTCCTTATGAAATAATTACAAAGTTGAGCAACTGTAAACTCTCTTAACAAAGTTTCCGTTTTATTCTCTTTCATTGGAAAAATTCTTTCATTAGTCTTTTGAAAAATAAGTTGAGGTAAATTATTTAAACAATGAAATTAACTAAATCATCTTTTCTAAATCTGTAATAACCTCTTAAATTGTCCCTTCTGCAATAATAATGAAGTTGAGTGACTAAAATTTCTCAGTGAAGCTTCCATTTTTAGTCCTTATTTAATAGAGACAAAAAAATTAGGTTTTCAAAAAATGAGTAGTGAAAGAAATGAGAATAAATTTTACCTTCAATTAATTTTATATGTTTGACCATTTATAAATGTTTTTTGAGATCGTCTGTAATCATTTCGTTTTCACATTTACACACTATTTTTCTTTTTAGCTTATCTTCTAGTTGGCAGATCTTAAATTCAATTTAGCGTTTGTTCCTAGTTGAACAGTTAAAGTAAAAAAACTAAAATCTTTAATTTCTTTTCAGCCTACACATTTTTACAGTCTATTTGTTGTTCATCATAATCATCACTCAAAATTCAATTATTTTTATTTCATTGTTATAAAAATCCGAATTACAAATCTTACATCTACTAGACAGTTTGCTTTGAGATGTATGATTAAAGTAAAAACAATCAAAATTGTTAAATTCTTGACACTTTATACATTTCTTGGTTGAATTATCACATATACACCTTTTCATAGATAACAATAGTTCAAAATGTTCATATTTGGAAACTCTTTTTTAGTTGCTTCTTGTAATAGTTGGCTGAAACATATATTCCACATAAACAAAGAACTTGCTTGTTACCATACTTCTGTACATATTTTGTACCAAATGTAACAATTTTAGATCTCTATGATGTATAGGTTTTCAGAAATAAAAGCAGCATGATGTTTAAAAATTATGTGAAATTTTCATGAATAAAATTAGGTACCAGTCCACATGATTTTGAAACTGATGAAGAGTGTATCAAAATATTATAGAGAAATTAGATATTGTCTTAGGTCTTGATAGAATATTGGAAAATCACAGGAAACGAGCTGTTGCTAAGATGTGTCATAATTCACTATGGGGGAAATTTGGCCAAAGGCAAAATATGAGTCAAACAGAATGTGTAACAAATTTACAGCGATTTTATGAGATACTATTGAATGATCACTTAGATAATATAGATGTAAATTTTCTTAATGACAATATGGTTCAGACAAAGTACAATTTCAAGGATTATTATGTGGAAAATAATTCAAATACAAATCTATTTATAGATGCATTCACTACATCAAATACAAGGCTTAGATTGTATGATAGGCGAAATAAACTAGGAAAGAATGTTATGCATTTTGACACCGATTCTGTAGTATGTATTGATGGTGCAAAGTCAATTTTAGGTCAAGGTTGTATGTTGGGTTAATGAAAAGATGAGTTATGATGTAATAAACTGATAACAAACTGGGCTTCAACTGGCCCAAAAAATTATTATTATGAGAAAAATGATGAAAGTAAAGGTCTTCACTTTAAACTATTAAACTATTCAAAAGCTGAATGGCAAATTACAATCAGATTAATTGAGAGTGAAGTGAAGGAAAACATACAACTTGAATACAACCAAATAACTGGAGATGTTGATACTAAAAATCTAGATAGCAAACTGGCTAAGAAAGAATTCTCATTTCAGTATGATAAGTGTAGCTCAAGAAAATTACAATACAGTGCCTTATGGCTATTAAAATAATGAACAGGCTTAAATATATTTTTGTAATATTTTTGGTAAATTATTTATTGGCAGATTATAATTCGCTATTTGCTTTACAGTGAAACCTAAATTTATTCCACACATCATTCATATTTATGTATATTAAAAATTTAAAAGGATTTTAAATTTTTTGAAGAAGATAATATTAAACTAAGATACAAAGGAATAAAGAGTAATGAAAATAATGATGAAGAATTTCATGATCTGAAGTTCACTATATATAAGTAAATTTTTATATTTATTTTTATTACAATTTGTTTCAGGATGTAAAAGCAAAGAATCATTCCTGTTTAAGTTTTTATATTTGTTTTGTGGATCATTATATGAGTAACATTTTATATTTATTTTTATTGATTTAATTTCTGTATTTTAGGTGGGTCATTATATGACAAAATTTTTATATTTATTTGTATTGATTTAATTTTTATATTTATTTTGGCAGGTGGGTTTGGGTTGCTCATTAAATTATCTCCTAGTGTACTCAAAAGACCCACTCACTACTAACTTATAGGACAAAAAAGATTGATTTAACTTATTAGAGTCGACACCAAACAACCAAATAAGCAGGGCTATTGTGCACCTTTCTCTAGTTCTCACAGTAAAACAAATTTAAGAACAGATAGAATTTTCATATAGAAAAATAATATTTAGTATGGTGACTGGATCTATAAGAAACAAAACAAAAACGACACACAGTCTTGTAAAACGACTATATCCAATTGGTTACAATCACACAAAAAATATATGCCTTAAAAACTGCTAATTCATGTGAGTTCGTCTTGTACCAAGTGGGCTACAGAGACATTTTACCACTCTGTAAACTTATGCAAAATGCACTGTGGTAGTCCTTCTTTCAGAAAACGATGAATTTCTTGCAGCTGTTGTGAACAATGTCGCCATTCTGGAGACCTAAACTGCTGACTAACTGACCAGGTAAGCGTTGTTGTCTTCCGGTATTCTTTCTTAAAGACAGTGCATTCATTTGGAAAATGATGATATCATCCTAGCTGAAATCTTTTACTGAAGACTTAATGCATTTAAATAACTACAAGCAGGGAGCAAGGTCTGTATGCTTCCGCAGACACGCTCCTTGTTTTAGGTAAACACAGTCCTGCACATTTTGCATCCTCGAATGAAATACCACTGACCCGTTGCTGAAGCTATCCGTGTTTCCACAGTTGAAGACAATTATTGTCTGTTGTGAGTGCGTTCTGTTAAACTTCATCCATTTCTCGCATCTCTGACAACGTATTTAGGAATGCTACTAGATCAGCATACACAAACTTCCTTTAGGGCTCTGCACTAACACCTGATTTCGTGGTATATTTTGTTTTATTCATATAGGAATTTCAAGTGGGTGTCCCATTCATAATGACTTCCATACAACAAACAAATATAACGGATTATATAAATGAATCATGACTTCTATTGTATGATTTGGTAAATATTGCAGTTATGCCTTCTTTCTTGTATGTATCTCGCTACAGGAGCTAGCTTTACTCATGTATATTACGTCCTGAGGGGTGGAGTTTTAAGCTAGTAGAATTCTCAGATGCCTGTGGACTTAGAGAAATTGTACTGCTTACTCGACTAACTGGAAGTCATTACCTGGTAGGTAGTTACACTCCCAAAAAGAAGATCTGCGCAGAATGCTGTCACCACATGTACTCTTGCAAATTTCAACTAGTACCAAGTATAGTACGGAAATTTTTACCTCACTGTATGCTACTTGCTGATGGTTTAATTGGAGAGCCATACTTACAGTATCGTAGGTCCGCCAATGGCCACATACACCGTTCACACCCCAGTAATGAGCCGCCACGGGTCTTGGAAAGCGACTCGTTTGCTGGACTTGAAATTAGGCGCCTTTTATTCCCCGGCCCACACAATGTACGACCTTTCTTATTGTTTCTTCCCAGACATCAATCCAGTGCGGCGATTATTCCATCACTTGGTCGTATCTGGTAAAATAAATCACATAGCCAATATAATTACCTGGAATGATAGTTCAGTGCAGGAGGCGATCTATAATTTTGTATTTTAGTCTTCTTCTGAAAACCTGTTTATTTACCAGTATCGCTATGTTAACGCAATTACTGGATTTTCGGCAATATGTGTGTGCATCGTCAGAACTACAAAAAGACAATATGTTGAGGTTTACAGTTCAAAAATAAAAAAGTAGTAGGGTAGATACAACAACTCGGTGACAAAAATTACACACCCATAAAACTGGGCATTGATAGTTACATCATACAATGCTTACACCACTTTGACACATGGGCACAGCATATTGCCGAAATTATAGCTGTGGTCAGGCGTACTGGCGGGTGCCTGCAAGAGCGTTGCCGCACTTGTGCCTAGTTTCGCTCAGAAAAATGGCAACGCTGAGGGTCCGTAGTAGTCTAGTTCGAGCGCAAGTAGAGCGTTCAAATGGTTCAAATGGCTCTGAGCACTATGCGACTCAACTTCTGAGGTCATCAGTCGCCTATAACTTAGAATTAATTAAACCTAACTAACCTAAGGACATCACACACATCCATCCCCTAGGCAGGATTTGAACCTGCGACCGTAGCGGTCACGCGGTTCCAGACTGAAGCGCCTTTAACCGCACGGCCACACCGGCCGGCACAAGTAGAGCGTCAGTAGCGATACGGTGTGTAGATTTTCGCGCAGTTTTTGTTTTCCATTCCTTATTCGACAATTTTTGACTCGATGGAAAAAAGTCTTTTATGTTATTATTTGTGCAGTTTATTTACTGAGTGGATGTGTTAGTGTAAGTTGAAATTTATAGAAAAGCGGGACGAAATAAGAGATTTTTTTCCTCTGTGCCACGTATATCGCGTTTACAAACAAAGCAAGCCCATACTCTACCATGTCTGTAAATATTTAAAACGTATTACAGTATCTACACGTACGCTCGTTAGGAAATATTTGCAGAAGGTAGACATAAAAAGTAGTGATTATATCGATCAGTGGCAGTGATATGCTACCTAAAACAACCGTTGTAAAAAAAAGAAAAGAAAAGGGAGCCTGCTAGCATACAGGCTACATGCAGTGTAGCTTGTGGTGTCGGTTTAAGTACTATCGAGCGCGTGCGTAGTGAAGAAAAATCCCCAACGTTCGATTATGAGAGGAAAATTATTAAACGACACAACTCTTTAACCAAACTAAACGACTATCACAAAGACTCTGTCGGTCGGACAGTCTGTTAATTCTACGACACTGGTGAATACAAACCAGAAAAATTGGAAAACAGTTAACCGAAAAAATAAATTTTACTGCATCTACTAAATCTGTGAGGCGCATATTAAGTGATGTAGGATTTGAATACAGGCGTCATAATGATGGTACGCAATTTTTACTTGAATGAAACGACGTAGTGGTCTCCAGAATTAAATTCCTGCAGACGAAGAATTCGCTGCGTACTTCAGGTGGCATGCGGGGATATTCTATATGGATGAAACTTGGGTTAGTCGGAAACCTTCGCTAAAGTACACCTGACACAATTCAGTCCAAAATGAGGATCTCGCGGTACCTGCTGGGAAAGGGACCTGGCTAATTGTCGTGTATGTGGGGTCAGGGAAGACTTGTTTTCTTAATAAAAGTAAATTAGTTTACAGATGTAGGAAAACAAACAAATCAGATTTTATCATTCTGCAATGAATACAGCTAAGTTTAAAAATCGGTTTGAGGCCGTTTTTTGGGTTTATTGGAGGAAGGTCATCGTCATGGGCAACGCCAAGTATCATTCGGTAATCATGAGCCGAGATCCAACAGCAAAAACACAGACGGCTGACATTGCTTTCTCACGTTCAGACACAAGAGTGGATATGTTGTATAAGGTTTGTGCAAACAAGGAAGAACCTGTTTAAGAGCTAGGTGTACTGGAAATGAAAGGGGGCACCAAATAGTGCGCTCACCGCCTTATGATTGCCAGTAGAACCCGGCTGATCTCATCTGGGCCCAAGTCTAGAAAGACGTAACCTCGAAAGACAACAAGTTTAAAATCGCATGTGTTTAGAGCTTACTTCACGAGTCCTTGGAAATGTCACAATCTAAAAATGGCAGAACTGTGTTCAGCATGCAGAAAATCTATAGAAAGAAGTCATCCAAGACACCGTAATCGAGTCTGTAATCATCAACTATAATCATGACTCAACAACCATAGACGATGAGAGCAGCGAAGAAGACGAATAAGGAAAATGCAATGAACAGATGACGTGAGTGAAGATAGTTAAGATGGAATTGCTGTGACATTTTACTCTTTTCCCTCAATTTACTGTGCAGTTGTAACAACAACATTTCATAAGTAATAACTTTACAATATACTGTATTGTAAACAAATTGTATTTTTAGTGTTTTGTTTTCATTCGCAACCAAAATCCATTTATATGAGATTGGATATCGTAGGGGACTCGTGAGCTCAGCGACTGAACGATGATTTGGAAAACAAGGTAGTTATTAGTTATTTACAGCAATGAGTCGCTTAGTAATCTAGTTTTACTGCAGATCTAGATTTCAGTTACCTTATACCTAACATCAGTGCGTTTACAATGTGTCATATTGATTGATTATGCAATTCCGTTAGCGTGCTAGCTTGCTTGAAATTCCAGTAGTTATATTTTTTACCATGATTAGCGTTTTTGTCTCTGATTTATGTACATTTCCAGTTCGTATAAAAATATGATACCTAAAGTTGCCTACAATAATTTCACACACTGTAGATTGCAAATAAGAAACCGAAAGGCAAAGTTTTTAAAATACCTTTAAAATCAAATAATATACGCTCACACTGCTTTCATAACGATATGACTGACATTACCCAAATCAATATTTCACCGCAAAAACATGGTTATATTGATTTTTAAGAATGCGGAAACTCTTCGAACGAGTGATTGAGGTGTATGTGACTATCAAGCGCACGTGACTCATGGTCCGACAACAGCGCACCAAAATCCACCCGGCAGTATGCCTGGTCAGAGCTTTAGTAATCCAGTAACTGTGTTAATGTAGCCATCTCGGCAAATAAATTAATTTTCAAAGGAAGACTACAGTGCAAAACACAGCCAATTTCATTCTATGAAATAACGCTAGTACAGTTCTAGGACTTGTTTATTTGTGAGAGTGTGAAATTTTTTCTTGAAATCAGGACTGCGATCATTTCCACGCATGATGGTGCTTTACCACGTCACAGAACACTATATGAATTCAAATGAAACGAAATGAAACACGAAAGACATTTTATAGTGAACATGATCTTTTGCCAATGTAGAGTACCTGGTAACTACAGCTCTGCTGTAGCTTGTAGCACGCTATATGTATCTGTCTTAGTACTGTGTGATCTTTGTTGTACGAAAAAAGCACATCAACGACTTCTTTATTGCATTTGTGCCAATATAATTTGAATGTCACTGATCTACACACATGGACGCTCTCATTAGAATGGCTGTTTTGCTAAATTGTAGACAAGGCACCCCCAAAATTTCGACTTTTTGGCAAAAATAACTGTTTAGATAGTGCGTGAACTGTATGGTTGTAATTAAGATATTTCGTATGAGGAAAAATTTTACAGAAATATTCTTTGAAAGACTACTCTAAAAAAAATTCGCCCTACTCTGTGACCGAGTCCGCTAGCTGACTATAACGCCAACCCGGAGAAAGCTGCTTCTAAACCTGGAGATGGAAGACAATTTCTTTCTCAGTAATGCACCACCAGCAAGGCTTTGGCATCACCAAATTTTTGTCAAATGTTGTGGATCAAATACCAAATCTGTTTCATGTTGTTGGTGATTCGTCCATTCGACAGGAACTTTAAGCTTTTCAACGTCATTAGTGTTACTCGTTAGAAATAGGTTACCGTATTTCAGTCTCTTCCATTTCCCTGTCGTCGTCATGAACAAAACTGTGAAGACGCTCATCTCGCTTAAGACACAAAACTGAATGTTTGTAAAGTGAAAGTGTCAGTACACACAGCGGTAGAGAGGATTCCTGATCTGATTGCTGCACTCTCTTTTATGGGTCTCTCATCCAGTTATGGCACTGAAATGCACTTTCTAAGCTGAAACAAAATAATGTTATACGATTCTAGTTGAGAAACCCGGAGTTGGGATAAGGCATGACTACCATTCTATGTATAAGATGCGCATTATTAAGAATATTATGAATGAAGTTATCCTGTTAGTAAGGTAGTTTTGTCGCGGTGTTTGGGAGTGTATGAGTGTGGTAGGCAAAATCTCGTGAAATATGGAACAATAATACTCTTAGGTAAAGCTAAATAACCTATGACTTACGAAGTTTACCGTATACGTGAAAATGCTTTTATTGTTTCATTTACGATGTAATGTATTGGTGATAGAGTCCTCAACGTGTTTCCTCCATATTGTGGTGAGTGGAAGTTGGTGACTGTGGCTGGCAGATATCTCAATATAATGCGCAATGTGGAACACTTAGTTCTCTTAGAAAAAGCTGTATTCTCTATGACTTTTGAACTTTCCGTATTAGTGAATACACTCGCTTATACAGTCTTCACCCTGCTCCATCCGTACTGGCATTAACATTACGTTACGCAGACATATTTGAATGTAACGCCACGACGTAAATGCTAGTTTAGCAATATTGTCTTAGCATCATAGTATTTAAATGAAGTTGGAAAGGAATGGAAATCACTTTATTTCATTAGGTATTAGCGAAGTGATTGACAAAAACACGTTAAATTATGAAAAAGATTATACTCACGAAGAATACGCGAAATGTTTATCCGGAATCATTGTAGTGTATTGTTACTCATTTATTAGTCACAAATATCTTTGTATTATTATTATTATTATCATTATTATTATTATTAGTAGTAGTAGTAGTAGTTACAATATCTTTGAGTCTAACTGAATTTTTTTCTTTGTGAATCTGTCGATCGTTAGTAAATGTGATTGACGAAAACGCGATGAGGATTAAAAACTATGTATTTCATATTAAAAATCGTTATTAAAGTTTGAATGACGAAACGGTGCAAGCAGGTTATTATGTGTGGCGATTGAAACAGTAAAGGCGTTTTCACGTGTACGGTACAGTTCGTAAATCATACAGCGTACAAATTTTCTTAAGAGTATTTATAACTCCATATTTCAGGGATTTTTGCTCGCCACACTCGCCCATTGCCACGTACCGCGACCAAATTCCCTTACTAACAGCATTTGACCAAGGGCTATCTATCACCACATCCACGAGTGGGCTGTAGTGAGTAGTCATGGAGAAATGTATGTCAGTACATACACACAAGATTTTGATATATATAGATATAGATCCACACATTCTGGTTTATTATTATCTAATTGTACCAATACAGACTGAAGAGAGTTTCCATGTTGCTCAAATGGCTCTGAGCACTATGGGACTTAACATCTGCGGTCATCAGTCCCCTAGAACTTAGAACTACTTAAACCTAACTAACCTAAGGACATCACACACATCCATGCCTGAGGCAGGATTCGAACCTGCGACCGGAGCGGTCACGCGGTTCCAGACTGAAGCGCCTTTAACCGCACGGCCACACCGGCCGGCGTTGCACAAAACCATGTGCTTTAATCCTTCCAACTTTTACTTACGTACAGCTACTATATTTGTGCCAGCATCATGGGAATTCGTTTGGCATCGGTTGAAAATCCTTTTACTGGTGGCTCTAACCATGCCTGCGTACCACAGAAACTAAAAAACGCTGTGTCAGTGGCATACACTTTACGTGTGGTAGTTATGCACAAGAGTGTCAGAAACGCTTAACAAACTCCAAGGGCAGACGATACAAGAAACGCGTGGTCCAACAGGGATGTTTGCTCTCAATATAGTTAAACCGTACATCCCAAGACGAGTTGCAGAGTGACGTACTTCCTCCCCCCACACACCTCTCCTTTTCCAACATTCACGACGGACAATTTTTTCGAAAATAGTCTTAACGGAGATGTATACACATAATCCTTTTCCCCAGCACTATCACTAATCGAACGTCAAGTTGGAAAAATATAAATAGTGCCGCAGTAGGTGTACATGGCCTTCAGCGAAAGTAGGACAGCAGTGCGAGTACTCACCCTGCGATCAGCGGCGATGGGCTGGCACTGGCTGCCTGCATAATGCCAAGAGCCACGCCGTGGTGTAACTCTACGCAGATAAGCCGCACTGTGCTCGTTAAATCCAGAGCCGCTGGGCAACCGTCTCCGCTGCTTGCTATAAAGGCAGCACCTAATGGCAGGCGTACCCACAGCCGGACGTGTTCTGCAGTAGCGACAGCGAAGCTAGCGTTGCTGGACACACTGTTGTCCCTCCGTGATGGTAAAATTCGAATAACTGACCCTGCGCGCCCAAAATACTCGACAACTGCTGCCCCTGTCTGTGACGAGACAGGGTCTCAAATACTTGTTGTTCCAGCTGCCGACCAGGGCATACCATATAACACGGAACTGCGGCGCATAGCCGGCCGCTGTGGCAGAGCGGTTCTATGCGATTCAGTCCGGAACCGCGCGACTGCTACGGTCGCAGGTTCGCATCCTGCCTCCGGCATGGATGTGTGTGATGTCCTTAGGTTAGTTAGGTTTAAGTAGTTCTAAGTTCTAGGGGACTGATGACCTTAGAAGTTAGGTCCCATAGTGCTCAGAACCATTTGAACCATTTTTCTAAGTCTAGGGGACTGGTGACCTCAGATGTTAAGTCCCATAGTGCTTAGAGCCATTTCAACCATTTGTAGCGCATAGTTTTTCAGTGCTCTTTCTTACTTCTACGATGAAATATGGCATTCGGGAAATGTTTTTAAAGCTCTATTGTCACGTAACACCGGTACGCTGAATCATATATTACCATAGACAGTAGCGGAGAAACTACTGATTAGTTTCACCTCATACTATTTGATTTATGCTGCAGTTCGTACACAAACTGCAATACAATGATCCCTGAAAGACGTAGGAGCTTCTTGCGAATTTTGTGGCCTTCACTGTGTGACGCAATGATAATGTTATCTACGACAGCTCTACTAAAGCGCTTTTCTAAACACGTTTTTACGAAATTCTCTCACAAAAGGTGGTGCAGTAAATATTTCAGAATTATAAAACCATATCACCGACATTGATTGGTTGTAGCATTCTGCAACATATTCTGTATTCGAATGTAATAAAATGCCTATTGACAAATAGCCAGCAAGGATTCACGAAATATCGTTCTTGTGAAAGATGGCTGGGTCAGTATTTCTATTAGGTCTACAATTTTCCTTCCTCCGTTTGTTCTAGAAGTTCTAGGCTTTACAGTGAAGAACATACAAAAAAATTCACGACTCAGACTATTGGCCATCGCTGGCCACTACCTTCTTTCATCTTTTGAGGAGCATACGAATCCCGTGGCGGAAGAACAGGGCATATTTTGAGGAGATCCATGAGTCGATCCAGTTTTGTACTTATTCATATGACCGGAGGTGCTGGAGAAATGTGGAATGTCTGTAGAATACGGCAGGTGGGATACGACTTCCCATGTCGACGTTTCCCAGTAGATTTCGACGGATTTTGCCACATGAGGATGAACAGTTTTGTGCTGCAAAATCATGTTTTCACGTCTACCGCTGTATTCACTCTTAGTGCTCGTCTCAGACGCATCAATGGCATTCGATAACGGTCTTTCGTGATTGTTTTCATCGGTTTCAGTAGATGCGAATACCTTATCTCTTCCGCCGCCAAGCCGATCTTTGACGACAAAATCATCGTTCTTAACGCATTGAAACCATTATCTGCACGTTCTTTCACTAATAGTGTAAAGGTTCTCATATGTTTTCTGCTGTTGTAAATAATTCACAAAGATGAATGACCGCACTGCATGAGTAGTGAGTAAGATCCTGCACTCTGTATTTGTAGTTTCGCCTCCGATGATATCCTAGTCAGACAGTCGTGCAGCGTTGAGACATTCTCACTTTAGGCATAGTTGCGAGCAGTTGAGTTCTTCAGAGAATAAGGTCTGTTATTAGTGAATCTGGGAGAATCTATCTGGAATACTTTATTATGGAGATGAAAAGTCATTTATAATGCTTTCTAGTTCTTCAAACTGATGGAGAAGGTTTCTGGAGGAATTTTAAGGGTAACAAAGGCTTGCGCACCACTGAAATGTGTGTTTGTCGGAACTATTAATTGAAGGAAATACTCGTCCTTTAGATAACTAATAACTTTTATGATTAGTCTTAATTTGAGCTCTTTCTTTTCAAAATGTCACCAATTCGCAACTGATTGAGCTGTCTGTAATTTTTATAATGAAACAATTTCGCAGTTGTGAGAGTCTTCTTATGCTGTACAGCCCTTTTTGTCCATAACCATATTTTACGAAACGATTTTTCTTCAAACCCACCTATATGAGTTATACTAAACTTTTGAATGTTTTGTCGTGTGTGCATTTCGCCATACGCCACACGAAGTCACAGATTGTTTCTGACAAGCAAAAATAAATAAATTATTAGTGAGTAGTTTATTTTCCTTTAGCTGCTGCATCTAATCATTTGCATTTGCTTTCTCGAACGCCTGTACTCCAGACACAAAAACAGTATGCTGAGCAAGAGGTAAGTCACTTTTATTTCGGGGAAGTTCTCACCTTGCTTTCTTGAGCAAACACTCTGTTGTCAGGATTGTCACGTGTCGTGCTAGCAAGCACATGAATTATCAGTGAACATTCTGGCAATTTCAAACAGTTATTTTCTTCCAAGTAGAGCAGTAACTTATTTTTGTGCTTATATCAGGTCAAACATTGTACATCGCATCACGTAACGTTCATTTCATTACATAGTTTTTATTCAGCACACAGTTAGTTTTTTTCGGCATTTAATTATATTCACGTTCTTCACTTCAAATTTTGCACATCTCGAAGTTTAAAGATGTCTTCCACATCACTGTTCACTTGTACAACACAGGCCCAACCGACAGTCAGTTTTGCTCAGCAATTGTATGCGGTACCTAAAGTACACGTTAGACAAGGCCCATGTTTTTGAAATAAGTATATTCAGTTTTCCGACATACATACATTTTTTGTAGAAAGCTTACTCATGTCGATTGGTTTTACCTAGGATAGTTCTCTGGTTCTTCTACGTAGTTAAATTGCAGTACACAGTCTTGAAAGCAAATCAGCGCTACACGTACATGTACTAAAATTTGTATTTTCTCTTTTAGTTACTGTAATTTCACTGTCATTTTTACACCTGATTTCTTTTCTCTTTTTGCAAAAAATACTGAGTGTGAAGATCTTTGATACGTGGGCAGACCATGTGAAATAATTCTGTGTTTCTTAGACTTTTCGCCGGTATTTCTGTTGCGTAAAATGATTTATTACTTTCGGTTATTTAACTACAAATAGAAATTTTGTTTCGTGATTCAATTTTTAACTTTCAACATTATGGCTAGCAACACAATATTTCTTCTAGCTACTATTTAGATCGCAAACCACGTCACAAAATAATGACTAAGTTATTAATGAAACAGAACAAGCACATCAGTTGTTACAGATAAATAATTTGCTTGAGATTTCAAAGAATGCAAATAACTTCCCCACACTGATGAGTTCGTTATTAGGAAACGCAACAGAACAGATATCCAACGGTGAACAAAGAATTTCAGAAGACATATCGGCAGCGAAAAGTAATTTCAGTAAAGCAAAATTTCGCAACAACCACATACTGAGACAGTCGATCCGGGTTCTGCTTCCATTTCTTTCAATCAAATAGCCTACATCTATTATTGACAATACGCACTCAGTTGTTGCAAATCCAGTAAACCTGAATGCAGAAATCAATAATATCGAACTTCATCAGAGTCGCTACTAAAGATGAATAAAACATTTGAACAAAAACACAGAACAGAATGCAAGATCACGAGTAGAAATCAAAAATACGAAAAATTAACTCACATCAAACATCCGAAAATTTGAGAAAAAAATAGCAATACTCTTTTGCAGAAATCCTACAAGCGATTAGAAATAACTTACAACCAATTCTTACGAGACTAGAGGATAGGCTACACAACCTTGAAACTGAACAACATAATTTAAAAACTGCACAAAGAAGAGTTACTTGCAAAAATAAATACCACTCTACTGATTGCTGGAGTCTCGCAACTCACAAAACGGCACGACCACTTTGATATCATTGTTGAAATAATTACTGACCAGGTAAACACGTTAAAACTGAAGTCTTACGAGCAAGAAGAACAACTTTATGTACGTCAACAAAGAACGTCGAAAATTTGAGAACGACGATGGCAAATTTGCCTACAAATATCAAAAATGATGCTGATAGCACAGACCTTGTACCGTTTTCAGAGACGACAGAATATTAGCCACTAAAGAATCTCAAAGGGCAACGGCCTTGTCGCAGTAGATACACCGGTTCCCGCGAGATCACCGAAGTTAAGCGCTGTCGGGCGTGGCCGGCACTTGGATGGGTGACTATCCAGGCCGCCTTGTGCTGTTGCTATTTTTCGGGGTGCACTCAGCCTCGTGATCCCAATTGAGGAGCTATTCGACCGATCAGTAGCGGCTCCGGTCACAGAAAACCATCATAACGACCGGGAGAGCGGTGTCCTGACCACACGCCCCTCCTATCCGCATCCTCGACTGAAGATGACACGGCGGTCGGATGGTCCCGTTGGGCCACTGGTGGCCTGAAGACGGAGTGCTTTAAGAATCTTAAAGAAAGTAAGATTAAAGCCAATCAACAACAGAAAAAAGAGACATAAACAACATGCGAGAACAGTTAGCACTAAAACTAAATACTAATGGCGACACCAATTATACATTCACACTTATATCCACGATCTGAAACTTGTGATGAAACTAACAATTTGTGACTTTCCCAGGGAACAATACATTTCACCAAGACACGATAGTGAGCCACCCGTGAGGCGTAATAGAGAACATTCTAGCTCAAACCAAAACAACAATTTCAATTACAGACACTTTCTCAGTAAAATACTTGTTTTGAAAATAAAATTGGAAATTTGTGGTAAGTTCCTATGGGAACAAACTGCTAAGGTCATCGGTCCATAGGCTTACCGACTACTTAATCTAACTTAAACTAACTCTCACTGCCGAGCGCCGTAGCCGCGCCTTGTCACGGTCCGCGCGGCTTCCCCCGTCGGAGGGTTAAGTCCTCCCTCGGGCATGGGTGTGTGTGTGTGTGTGTGTGTGTGTGTGTGTGTGTGTGTGTGTGTGTGTATGTGTGTGTCTGAGTGTGTGTTGTCTGTAGCTAAGTTAAGGCCCGTCCACACACAACGATCTGTCTGCGCAAATGTCTGCGCACATCACATCTGCGCAGACAGATCGTTGCGTGTGGACAGAAGATTTGCACCAACCCGAGGTGTGTGCAAACCTGGAAGTTGGAGTTGGAGGTTTGAGCGAAACCTCTCAAATCTGTGGGTTCAAACCACATCTGCGCAGACAAGTTGGAGCGTGTGGACAGGAGATCGCCACAAATCTGGTGCGAAACAGCTGTTTGCTCAGTCTAGTGTTTGCATTTGTGCGCATTAAAATGGCTGATACTCGTCAGTGTTCTCCAGAGTTTGTTAGTGAATTCATTGAAATATATAGAAACCACCCATGTTTGTGGATCAAAAGTAAAGAATATAGTGACCGAGACAAAAAGACAGCACCATACAATGCTCTAATTGAAAAATTGCGGGCTGTTGACGCCTCGGCAAACAGAATTAAAAAAAAAGAAATTCGTTGCGAACTGTTTACGCGAAAAGAGTTATCCAAAGTTCAGAAATCTAGAAGATCTGATGTAGGAGTAGGTCAAGTATACCAGCCAACGTTATGGTATTTTGATCTGCTTGGCTTTCTTAAGGTTCGCCCTGCAAATCTCGCAGTAAATTTACGTGAGAAAACTGCTTTCGCCTTAGCAGCCACTGTCTACACCATTTTGACCGCTTTCTCTGTTTCCTGCGGTTGGCCTGAATGTTTTTTGCAACACAAGTTGCGAACACAGACCACAACAGAACTTCCACCATTTCTATGTTTCAAAATAACTTAATTAAATTTTTTACGTTTACGGCGAGCGTCGTCGCTTGCCACTGATATTTCTTTTCTACACCGACAGATGGCGGGCGAGTAGTAGATTGGGGTTTGTGTCGTGTGAACACACCACATTTGCAGCGATCTTTTGCATGTACAGACATCTGCGCCGATGTCTGCGCAGACAGATCGTTGCGTGTGGACCGGGCTTTAGTTTCAGTTAGATTATGTAGTGTCCAAACTTAGGGACAGATGACCTAAGTAGTTTGGTCCCATAAGACCTTACCACAAATTTGCAATTTTTAACGTACACTAACGACAACACACACCTTCCTCTCCACCCCCCGCCCATTGCCGCGCCTCTATCGCTGTATCCCTCCCTCTCTCCACCTCCACACCCTCCATCTCCTTCATCAGGGCAATTTCCAACGCCTTCCCCTCCCAGATGACGAACTTCGCCGTGACATCTACCCTTCCTTCCAACTATAACCTGGCCTTGTTCCCCCCCCCCTCCCCAGGGCCCCCTTTTTCCTCTTCCCTCCTTCTCCCAGAGCGGATTTTCCTCCATCCCCCCCCCTCCCCTGAGACCCTGCACCCCATACTTGCCTCTTTCCTTCCCACATCCCTCCCTACCTGGCCTTCTTCAGCACGCCGCCCGCTCATCTCCTCCATCCCTTCCCCTCCCTCCCTTCTTCAGGTCTCCCTCATCTCCTAGCGCCTGGCAGATCCTGTGTATTGATCATCGTCAGTGTGCCACATCAGTGTTGTCTAGTGCTGTTTCTCCTGTGCGTCAAGAGGTGTGATTTTAATTGTGTACTGCCTTGAGGTTCGCCGTCAGTGTTATGTTATGTGCTATGCCATCCGTCGATACCTTTATACTGTGCCTTGTGTTCTTTTAATCGTCGCAGTGTGTGGCTTTATGTGTGTGCTACTTTTAAACTGTTTTTTATCTCCATTTTAGTCACCCTATTTTTTGTCTGTTGCCTTCCATGTTGTTCCCCCTTTTTTATATCTACGTTCACCTTATTCTCTCCTTTGCTGTTTTTAAATGTCTTCTATTGTTTTGTTCTATGTCTTTCGGCTGAAGAGCAGCGCATATGCTGCTGCCAGCCCACCCCGATGGGGAATTGATATACAATAAAGAAGAAAAAAAAAAAAAGACAACACACACTACCTCACCCTTTATGGTCGTCCTATCCAACTCACCCCCGCCCTGAAATACCTTGGCCTCACCCTTGACCGACACCTCACCTGGACCCCTCATCTCCTGACCATCCAGCAGAAACCCCATTCCTGCCTCCGCCTGCTGAAACTCCTGTCTGGCCGGACATGGGGATTGCATCCTTCTACCATCCTCCACACCTACAAATCCCTCATCCGTCCTATCCTCCGTTTTGCCAGCGTCGCCTGGATTTCCGCCCCCACCCGCTTTTACAAGGCCCTCCAAATCCTTGAACGCCATGCGCTCCGCCTTGCCTTCCGTATCCGCCTTCCTTCCCCCACACGGCTCCTGTATGCACTAATCCCCTTCCCCCACCTCCTCCTGTTCCTCCAACATCTCTGCGTCCTTTACATTGTTCGCAGGCTTGATCCCCCCCACCCTCTGGTTTCCTCCTTCCTCTCCACCCCCCACCCGTTGCCACACCTCTATCGCTGTATCCCTCCCTCTCTCCAACTCCACACCCTCCATCTCCTTCATCAGGGCAATTTCCAACGCCTCCCCCTCCCAGATGACGAACTTCGCCGTGACATCTACCCTTCCTTCCAACTATAACCTGGCCTTGTTCCCCCCCCCCTCCCCAGGGCCCCCTTTTTCCTCTTCCCTCCTTCTCCCAGAGTGGATTTTCCTCCATCGCCCCTCCCCTGAGGCCCTGCACCCCATACTTGCCTCTCTCCTTCCCACATCCCTCCCTACCTGGCCCTCTTCCACGCACCCCCCGCTCACCTCCCCCATCTCTTCCCCTCCCTCCCTTCTTCAGGTCTCCCTCATCTCCTAGCGCCTGGCAGATCCTCTGTATTGATTATCATTAGTGTGCCACATCAGTGTTGTGTTTAGTGCTGTTTCTCGTGTGCGTCAAGAGGTGTGATTTTAATTGTGTACTGCCTTCAGGTTCGCTGTCAGTGTTACGTTATGTGCTATGCCATCCGTCACTACCTTTATGCTCCTGTCGTACTGTGCCTTGTGTTCTTTTACCGTCGCAGTGTGTGGCTTTTTGTGTGTGCTACTTTTAAACAGTTTTTTATCTCCGTTTTACAGTCACCCCGTTTTTTGTCTATTGCCTTCCATGATGTTCCCCCTTTTTTATATTTATGTTCACCTTATTCTCTCCTTTGCTGTTTTTTAAATGTCTTCTATTGTTTTGTTCTATGTCTTTCGGCTGAAGAGCAGCGCCTATGCTGCTGCCAGCCCGTCCCGATGGGGAATTGAAATACAATAAAGAAAAAAAAAAAAAAACACACACACCCATTCTCCAGGGAGGACTCGATCCTCCGACGTACGGAGCGGCGCGAACCATGGCAAGGCGCCTCAGACCGCAAGGCGTCGGCTTTTCTTGCTGCAACTAATTTTATTTTTGCCAGACACATTTCGCCTTTTTCTTGCTCTAAGGCGTCTTTAGTGGGATCTATAACGACACACTTGTATGGATATGGTGTCTGTTCTTTCGGACATGTCCTAAAGAAGAGACACCATTGATGACCTGCAGCCGTCTAGAAAGAAATTAGAATTAATTTAATACCTTCAGCTGCTGACGGACGTTGATATATATCTACCAGGACAGGTCCCGACAGGTCCTGACCGGAACTCGACCTGGGATCTCCTCCTTACATAGTAGACGCTATATCCATCTGAGTCACTGAGGGCACAGAGGATAGTGCGACTGCAGGGGCTATCTCGCTCACTGTGCGGATGCACTCATATTCCCCAAACTCTTACGGTACTTGGTAAGAATGTCTTCCATGAGTAATGAGTGTGTTGGGGTGGGACACTATGCCTCGCAAGAGGTGTGCACGAGATAGTCCCTGCAGTCCCACTAACCTCTGTGCCCTCGGTGGCTCAGAAGGTTTGCAATAAAAAAACTGAGTTAATGGATCAACAACGAACTGAAACGGGTGTCTTGTGACGTCCGTCCCGAGCGGATACAACGAACGAAAACGGAAAAAAAAGAGATGGATAAAGCGTCTGCCATGTAAATAGGATATCCTGGGTTCGAGTCCCGGTCGAGGCACACATTTTCACCTGCCCCCGCTGATATATATCAACGCCCGTCAGCAGCTGAAGGTATTAAATTCATTCTTATAACGATACAGTTTTATTATTGTTATATTATCAAACAGTTAACGTCGCTTTTTAAAAAAACATGAGTAATTACTTACAGTTTGTAAGAGGTCCGAGCAGATGTAATTTCGATGTATTGCTCATGCGCTGCCTGCGATATGCAAGGTCTCTGACCAGAGAGCAGTGTTGGCTGCAGCAGGAACTGTGTAGCTGTAGCAATAAGTTGTTGCTAGTCTGGAGTCTGCTCTGGTCTGGTCTGGTGTATTGTGTTGGCTGGCCCGGTCGCGGTGCAGCGATGCCGGAGCCTGAGTATTATTGTACAAGGTAAAAAGCAGCCTCACGCATATGTAGTAATGTTATACAAAGTCGCATGTAAATGTTTTAAAACTCTCGTAATAATAATCTTCCTCATAAAAAATAACTTTTAACAACCATTCATTTCAATTTAAAGAATTTACTAATTTCTCCCATCCATGATCATCCCGATTATTGCAATAGAAAAATCAGTTGCTTTCTTTCATAAATGACAGATCGGTCGGCCAGCATTGCACAGAGCTGTGCCTGAAAAAATTATTGTAAGAGCAGATATATCCGGCGACTTCATTGAGGTAAGAATTTTTCCTTTTTTTATTCAGAATGAATCTTTCAGGTCCGTGACGCAGCACTGCTCTCGTCCAAAATTTACCAGGTTAAATTCGCAGTGAATTATTGAAAAGTCATAAGTGAGCGACAATTTAATTGAGAGGTTAGTTACATTGTTTTATTACCAGGTTACTGAATTTATTTTTTTATTGGGACGTTACACTGAATGTGAACGACATAATTATAATTTTTACTGTTGAGAGGTTTAGGAATTTTTCTGTTGTGAGGTTACGCTAAATGTGAATGAATTTTGAGCTTAGATTAAATCCGAAAGAATTTTATGTGGAGGTTAAATGTGAATGAATTTCTGTAGGGAGGTTATAAATGGGAAAGAATTTTGTGGGGAGGTTACACTGTGAAAGAATTTTGTTTTGAGGTTACACTAAATTAGAATCTTATTCATATTATTTATTTTTTTTATTTTGTGGGGAGGTTTCAAGTTTGCTCATACCTCGTAAATTCAAAATTTTTCGATACTTTGGAAACGACATCAACCCACAAGCAAGGGTTGGATCAGATTTTGTTTTCACTACCACCAGACTGACCTTTATTCCACAAATTGTAATTGACTTGTGGACATCTCAAAAGCGAGCCAGACGTGAGAAAGCGGTCTCTAACCGCAGATTGTCAAACTGAGCCGATTTTTACCGGGCTTTCTTGTCTGCGTATAGGGCGCAAGCTACTCAGGATCGAGTGAAGCATAGTATAATACCGACGAAAAACTTCGATCAATGCGAGGTTTTTAGCCGAGTCTTATTTTGAGGAGAGATCACGTACCGTCCATCTGAGTTGATACACATTTGCTTAACAAAATTGCCTTCACATTTTCGTCACGTAATATTGGCAGGAAGATACAAGGACGACCTTGATACTTTCCAAGGCTCCAACAGCTGGAAACAGACTCCAGCAACTGTATCACTTGAAAATGTGACAACAGACATCGTGCTTCACGACATCATTCCAACCGTACAATCACTGAAATGACGATTGCTCTCGCAAAACTCAATATCACAGAGACAATTACAGACGGCAAGAAAGAGGCATCATTTGTATGAGTCGCACTGGGAAAACCAATACAATTATTGTGACAGAAGCCATTTCCATAGTGACGAGCGTGATCACGATAATCGACACAACAGATGCCTTGAATACGAGCACAGACACCATCACAGCAATGAGAAGAACTGGAGGTGCAACTCGTAAAACTCGTAATGGATACAGTTCTAATAGATAAAGCCCACAGAACTCGTGACAAAAAAGAAATTACAGAGACAGTTATCAAAAGGAGGAACATTATCAAAACAATAACAGACAACAGCAGTCAACTTTGGCAAAACGCAAGCAGATCAAACGTTACTTTGAGTTAGTTGAAATAAGACCACCTAACCTGGCCAACAGTCAGGGGTCAGTGGCGTGGAAATAGCATGCGGCAGTGTCTTGCAACGCAGGCAGCTGAAGACGTTATAGACAGGATTGAAAAAAAAAAAAAAAAAAAAAAAAAAACGCTGCCAAAACAGTAAATTTTGTGTGCCTTGAAGACATTTGAAATATTTTTTACAGGAATCAGATAATACAAGGAATCATGTTGCACGCCTGTGATATATATTTCTTTTGGTAACACCAGTTTCTTCTACTCAGTTAGTCCCATATCCGTGATTAGTGAAACTGCATTCATCAAATGTACAAAGAATACATACTCTCCTACATTATCCTTACGCAAAATCAAACTACAAGGAGCTACTTAAGGCAAAAGTGTTGATGTAAGAGATCGAAGTTGTTTGGATTTCACATGTCAAAGCCATAAATTTGTAATGAGTTTGTGAATTGCATCACTTTTGTTGAGAGAAATGATACTGGGAGTGGAGTTTTTAAATGAACACACAGCAATGATGCTGAGACAAACACAGAAGCTGAAGGTAAGTCAATTACTCTGAAATATGAAAACTGGATCTCATGACAGGATGAGGAAGTGAATAACCTATGCTTTTTGTCAGACCACGCAACATGTTTTCCATCTGGATTCTTCTATACTGACAGGTGTTGTTTACGTACTTCTTGAGGTGACATTGCTCAGAAAATAGATACCCAACATTTTGCATTCACACTCAATTATTTTTAATCACCGTACAGGAATTATAGAAGTTGTTTGGTACAGATTTCAGGTCAAATATCATAACAAATATTGCGTTAAGCCTTATATTATTTCTGCTTATTACAGAGAGCAAATAAAAGCTGAAATTCATTCTATACTAAATCAAGGTACCATAGAACTTGCAGTTAGTTTATACAGTAGCCCATTGCACATAGTAGAGGACGAAGATGGATCGATCAGACTCAGATTGAAGGTAAATTGACATCATTATTTTAATAGAGACAGATGGACCTCAAAGTTTAGATGAACTACTTCACAGTTTTTATGATGTACAAGTTCTGTCTTCTGTCGAGTTAAGAACGAGTTTCTGGCAAATACAATTACACCCACAGTGTAGAAAATATACTGCATTTCTGTGTTTTTGAGTTTGTTATCAGTTTCGCAAATTACTGTTTGGTCTTAACATTTCTTGTCTCACCTTCATTCACAGCTTAAACACCTTCTTACCTGAGTACCTGAAGCAACAGATATCCTCATACGTTGATGAAATCCTCATAGCTGAAAAATTTTAGTCAAAACGTAAGCACATCGTCAAAAGTTTGCTACGGATTTGTGAAGATTCGAGAATTACTGTCAACCTGAAAAAATGAGAATGTGGCAATACCACAGTAAAGTTTTAAGGACAAATTATTTCATCTAAAGGCATAGAGCTTGATTCTAAAACACTTGAGGCATTCGGACCTATTCCTGTTCCTACCACCAAAAGACAAGTCCATAGTTACTTTGGTTTAATAAACTTTCATCATCACTTATTGAGTATCAAAATCCTTGCTATCACAAAAACTTTGCTCTCTTGCACAATATGGCATTCCGATCAACAGGCACAACTAGAGTTTTGAAGTCTATGGATGTATTCTGAATGCTCGAAATCTTTTGCACCCCGACTTGTCAAGCGATCTTTGTTTGGCAACAGATTTATCAAAAGTTGTGTTACAAGCTCATCTATTCCAGCAATTTGAATAAAATAGTACCACTGTGCAGAGAAGCATAGCTTTTGTTAGAAAGAAATTATCCAGTAACTGTGTAAGTAACCGGTTTGTATGTTGGCAGCGCTATAGACTGTGTTAAAATCGCTGACAGCGCTCTGCCCCCTCGCAAGAGATCCTGTGATTGGACGGACTAGCAGTTAGCGAGTGGATGGGGAAGTGCATGGACATGATATTCTTAGTGGAGACTCTGTGTTGGTAGGAGATGCATTGTAAAGTGAGATGAAATGATGTGTTTATAAGAAAATATGCAAGAAAATGTGTGATGATGGATGTTTGTTTGATAGTGTTTGGACAGTGGAATTATTGACAACTATATAATTTTTAGAACTGGATGTCACATGAATAAGGTAAAATTTTCTAAATATACTGTTTGCTCTTTAACAAAATCTTTCTTTCACTAACCATATGCCTCCTAGTAGTTAGAGTCTATAGTAGTTAGAATCTTTTTATTTATCAGGCTGTAGTTGCTACTGGCTGTAATTGCTGTAGTTCAGGTTATGAATATTTTATGTGAGGTAAGTGACTTATGAAAAGAACTGGGTCTGCACTGTTGGAATTCGTGATTGAAATGAGTTTAGGCAGTTAACAGAGTTGGAGGTGGTCTCATACTTCTTTAATTTCAAACTTTTTTGGATTGTATTATTGTTAGGAATTCTTGAAATTCAGGATCATTTTTTGTGTTAATTATTGGAAGTCATGTTGTCAATGTATAGCAGTCAGATTGCATTGGGCTTGTATATTGTGGTTAATAAATGAATGGGTTACATTTGAGGTGTCTTTGTCAGGGAAAATTCTTTAGGTCAGTGTTTAAGAAAATTATAGAGGTGGTTTCAACTGAACTGGAAACTCTAGCAATCATTTAGGCATTTTCGAAATTTCGTTTTTTATTGTCTGGCAGACACACTACAGCTTACACAGACCATCGTTCATGACAGTTTTTAATGGCTTCAAAATTGAATCATGTGAGATTAAAACGTTGGGCATTGTACCTTCCAGAATTCCGTTATAGTGTAATTCGTATTCCTAGTTCACAGAACATTGTTGCTGACACTTTATCTCGTGCACCACTGGCTTAGAAAAAAGTAATAGGAGAACGAATCTTGAGAAAAACTTTGCTATCCCTTATATTCAGAAAGTTGCCTTTGAGAACATCATTGCTTCCTCTTTAAAAGATATTTCACAGAAACAGGACAAAGGATGGGTCCCTCTGGAAAGATCTGAAAAACAAGTGTCATGACAAAACAAACACAGAGAAGAGACAGTATTATTTTGTATGCAAAAACATTCTCTTCAAGCGATGTTCTGTTAACGATCCACATTGGTTTCTATGTATTCCTGATGATTCCGTAAGCAAACTCATTTGCTACACACATCTCAGTTACACTCATTTTGGACCACATAAGTATTTAAGGAAACCCTGCAAAACCAATTTCTTCAAAGACATTGAAAAGAGAATCAGAAAAGTTTTATCAGTATGCAAATTGTGTCAGAAAGCAGAGCCATCACTATTGCAGACCGTGCTCCACTATTTCCCATCGTTCCTATAGTGTTAAGAGAATTAGTAGCTGTACTTCCTCTAGGTCCACTCGTAAATATTCCGAATGGAATTTCGTATGTTTTTCCTGCTTTAGAGTTAACTTCTAAATATTAATCTCACTTAGCCCATTACGGAGAACCACTGGCAAAACTGTATCTTATGCATTTGTAAAGTATTTCCTACTTGAAGCAGGACATGCTGCCAATGTAATCTCAGACAACGGTTCCCCGATTTGGTCAGGATTTTGAGCTAAAGCTTTAAGAAAATTGAACCCATATCTATCTCTCTTTATTGAACACAAGTTAATCCTTCAGGATGCCTAATGCGAGAAATCATTATACTTTGAAGACTATACTGTCAGAACCCCCCCCCCCCCCCCCCCACTCCCCATGAACCATAGACCTTGGCGTTGGTGAGGAGGCTTGCGTGTCTCAGCGATAGAGATAGCCGACCCGTAGGTACAACAACAACGGAGGGGTATCTGTTGAGAGGCCAGACAAACGTGTGTTTCCTGAAGAGGGGCAGCAGCCTTTTCAGTAGTTGCAGGGGCAACTGTCAGGATGATTGACTGATCTGGCCTTGTAACACTAACCAAAATGGCCTTGCTGTGCTGATGCTGAGAACGGCTGAAAGCAATGGGAAACTACAGCCGTAATTTTTCCCGAGGGCATGCAACTTTACTGTATAGTTAATTGAGGATGGCGTCCTCTTGGGTAAAATATTCTGGAAGTAAAATAGTCCCCCATTCGGATCTCTGGGCGGGGACTACTCAGGAAGACGTCGTTATCAGGAGAAAGAAAACTGGTGTTCTACGGATCAGAGCGTGGAATGTCAGATCCCTTAATCGGGCAGGTAGGTTAGAAATTTTAAAAAGGGAAATGGATAGGTTAAAGTTAGATATAGTGGGAATTAGCCAAGTTTGGTGGCAGGAGGAACAAGACTTTTGGTCAGGTGAATACAGGGTCATAAATACAAAATCAAATAGGGGTAATGCAGGAGTATGTTTAATAATAAATAAAAAAATAGGAGTGCGGATAAGCTACTACAAACGCCATAGAGAACGCATTATTGTGACCAAGATAGACACGAAGCCCACGCCTACCACAGTAGTACAAGCTTATATGCCACCTAGCTCTGCAGATGACGAAGAAATTGAACAAATGTATGACGAAATAAAAGAAATTATTCAGATAGTGAAGGAAGACGAAAATTTAATAATCATGGGTGATTGGAATTCGACAGTAGGAAAAGGAAGAGAAGGAAACGTAGTAGGTGAACATGGATTTGGGCTAAGAAATGAAAGAGGAAACCACCTGGTAGAATTTTGCACAGAGCACAACTTAATCATAGCTAACACTCGATCCAAGAATCATAAAAGAAGATTGTATAAATGGAAGAAGACTGGCGATACTGACAGGTTTCAGATAGATTATATAAAGGTAACACAGAGATTTAGGAACCAGGTTTTAAATTGTAAGACGTTTCCAGGGGCATTTGTGCACTCTGACCACAATATATTGGTTATGAATTGTAGATTAAATCCGAAGAAACTGCAAAAAGGTGGGAATTTAAGGAGACGGAACCTAGATAAACTGCCTAAACCAGAGGTTGTACAGAGTATCAGGGAGAGCAAAAGGGAACAATTGACAAGAATGGGGGAAATAAATACAGTAGAAGAAGAATGGGTAGCTTTGAGGGATGAAGTAGTGAAGGCAGCAGAGGATCAAGTAGGTAAAAAGTGAGGGCTAGTAGAAACCCTTGGGTGACAGCAGATATATTGAATTTAATTAATGAAAGAAGAAAATATAAAAATGCAGTAAATGAAGCATGCAAAAAGGAATACAAACGCCTCAAAAATGAGATCGACAGAAAGTGCAAAATGGCTAAGCAGGCACGGCTGGAGGACAAATGTAAAGATGTAGAGGCTTATCTCACTAGCGGTAAGATATACTGCATACAGGAAAATTAAAGAGACTTTTGGAGAAAAGAGAACCACTTGTATGAATACCAAGAGCTCAGATGGAAACCCAGTTCTAAGCAAACAAGGGAAAGCAGTTGGTGGAAGGAGTACATAGAGTGTCTATACAAGGGCGATGTACTTCAGGGCAATATTATCGAAATGGAAGAGAATGTAGATGAAGATGAAATGGGATATATGGTACTGCGTGAAGAGTCGGAACAAGGCCCCGGGAGTAGACAACATTCCATTAGAACTACTGACAGCCTTGGGAGAGCCAGTCCTGACAAATCTCTACCATCTGGTGAGCAAAATGTATGAGACAGGTGAAATATCCTCAGACTTCAAGAAGAATATGATAATACCAATCACAAAGAAAGCAGGTGTTGACAGATGTGAACACCGAGCAAGGTGGCGCAGTGGTTAGACCCTGGACTCGCATCCGGGAGGACGACGGTTCAATCCCGCGTCCGGCCATTATGATTTAGGTTTTCCGTGATTTCCCTAAATCGCTCCAGGCCAATGCCGGGATGGTTCCTTTCAAAGGGCACGGCCGACTTCCTTCCCCGTCCTTCCCTAATCCGATGAGACCGATGACCTCGTTGTCTGGTCTCCTTCCCCGAAACAACCAACCAACCAACAGATGTGAAAATTACCGAACTATCAGTTTAATAAGTGACGGCTGCAAAATACTAACGTGAATACTTTACAGACGAATGGAAAAACTGATAGAAGCCGACCTCGGGGAAGATCAGTTTGGATTCCGTAGAAATATTGGAATACGTGAGGCAATACTGACCCTACTACTTATCTTAGAAGCTAGATTAAGAAAAGGCAAGCCTACGTTTCTAGCATTTGTAGACTTAGAGAAAGCTTTTGACAATGTTGACTGGAATACTCTCTTTCAAATTCTGAAGGTGGCAGGGGTAAAATACAGGGAGCGAAAGGCTATTTACAACTTGTACAGAAACCAGATGGCAGTTATAAGAGTCGAGGGACATGAAAGGGAAGCAGTGGTTGTGAAGGGAGTGAGACAGGGTTATAGCCTATCCCCGATGTTATTCAATCTGTATATTGAGCAAGCAGTAAAGGAAACAAAAGAAAAATTTGGAATAGGTATTAAAACTCATGGAGAAGAAATAAAAACTTTGAGGTTCGCCAATGACATTGTAATTCTGTCAGAGACAGCAAAGGACTTGGAAGAGCAGCTGAATGGAATGGACAGTGTCTTGAAAGAAGGATATAAGATGAACATCAACAAAAGCAAAACGAGAATAATGGGATGTAGTCAAATTAAATCGGATGATGCTGAGGGAATTAGATTAAGAAATGCGACACTTAAAGTAGTAATGGAGTTTTGCTATTTGGGGAGCAAAATAACTGATGATGGTTGAAGTAGAGAGGATATAAAATGTAGACTGGAAATGGCAAGGAAAGCGTTTCTGAAGAAGAGAAATTTGTTAACATCGAGTATAGATTTAAGTGTCAGGAAGTCTTTTCTGAAAGTATTTGTATGGAGTGTAGCCATGTATGGAAGTGAAACATGGATGGTAAGTAGTTTGGACAAGAAGAGAATAGAAGCTTTCGAAATGTGGTGCTACAGAAGAATGCTGAAGATTAGATGGGTAGATCACATAACTAATGAGGAGGTATTGAATAGAGTTGGGGAGAAGAGTAGATTGTGGCACAACTTGACTAGAAGAATGGATCGGTTGGTAGGACATGTTCTGAGGCATCGAGGGATCACCAATTTAGTTCGAAAATGGCTCTGAGCACTATGGGACTTAACTTCTCAGGTCATTAGTCCCCTAGAACTTAGAACTACTTAAACCTAACTAATCTAAGGACATCACACTCCAATTTAGTATTGGAGGGCAGCGTGGAGGGTAAAAATCGTAGAGGGAGACCTAGAGATGAATACACTTATCAGATTCCGGAGGATGTAGGTTGCAGTACGTACTGGGAGATGAAGCAGCTTGCACAGGATAGAGTAGCATGGAGAGCTGCATCAAACCAGTCTCAGGACTGAAGACCACAACAACAACAACAACAACTGTCAGAACTGAGATAAGCACGTACACATGTTTCAGAGTATTTTAAACGAATTTTTACGTGTTTCTACTTCATTGCCTCAATTACTTGCCTTTAAAAACGAACAGCCACCAGACTGAATCAGAGAGCTCGTACTATTTCCTAACTCAAACAAAGTACGACACAAATAGGTAATAGACCTAGCAATAAGTAAAATAAAGAAATTTGCAAAGCGACGAAAGAAGTCGCAACATACCATTCCGTCAAAAAGCTACACGTTGGTTAAGAAATTTGCAAAGCGAAGAAAGAAGTCGCAACATACCAATACGTCAAAAAGCTACACGTTGGTTAGAAAATATTTGTGAAATCTCATCCTTCGTCTCACAAAAATAAGCATCTATGTCAAATTTTTCTTGGTGTACAATAGACCTTACAGAATTCGCCAAATAGCACATGGCAGCGCAATAGAAGTGGAAACAATACGTACTAAAATGAGCAAAAGACTCCATAATGTGCCTATCATCAAATCATTTCTGGAACAGTGATTTTTGCATTTTGACCACATGTCGTCGTCTTGAAAACTATCTTGAATTGTCACTAGTGTGATACATATTTCTTACGTATTATGTTCTTTATGATTTTTGTGATCTTATTTTTTTATTTTGCTGCATGTGATATTCGAGAGCATATCCTTTTGAAGTATGTACCACTTTCTTTTGTAACTGACTATATGCCTTTTTATCTTCAGGTCAGATTGTGAATTCAGATTCTGAATTAAAAAGAATTTGACTACTATGCATATATTCCAGCTCTATCAGACATAGTTGCACATAGGATGCGTCGTGGAACGGCAAATTTTTTGTGATGACTCTAAGCAGAGATGGAAAACACGAATGAGAGTATCATTAATCAAAATATAGATGTATTATTTGGTAAAATGAGTATTTGCTTAATAGTATGATACTAATCCATATATCTTTTTCTTATGTCATTTTAGCACTTATTAATTAATTTTCTTGTCTTGGTTTACAATAGTGTTGTGAAATGTGTGTATTCGTGTTGTATAATATGTCTACTGTTTAACATAGCTATTGCCTTATGTGAACGCATCTATTAAACATTTGTTTGTGCACCAACAAACTTTTGACATTATTGGCATTTTCTGATGGCATAGGTTTGTTACATTTTTGTGTGACGTACTTTGCTTTAGTTAGTGCATTGATTTTATGGTGAAACTTTATGTATGATTTGTCTTAGCCTAACAATATGTTCTTCACTTTGTTTACTGATTTATCATAATGATTTCTTTCTGAATATGTATAGGATAAAATACGTTGCTGCATTGGCTTTCTGATGAAATATTTGTCATGTTTATATGTACATGATAACGAATTTGGCTGCATTGCTATTCTGCTGAACTATTTTTGCGAATACACGTATGATCACGGTACCTACAGTTTTATGAGAACTCACTTATGATAAGCAATTACTATAAGAGGCTGTAAGTGAGGTAAATATCATGACATAACAGAATTATGAAAAATGGTTATAGGAAGAGAGTAAGTTGAGAATGCAACGGATGAACCTAGAAATAAGAAAGAAATATGTGATAAAAAGATCGATGTAGTAAACTGAATGACTAGACAGGTTAAATAAAATTGTATATATGCTATGGTTGAAGAAAGATGTTGATTAAAAGTGGAAATAAAAATGACTATAGGCAGGTGGAATAACGGTTATAGGCTACTATATGCAGACAGCCTTATAGGTAGGCAACCACAGCTGGCAGGTGGAATAACGGTTATAGGCTACTATATGCAGACAACCTTATAGGTAGGGCAACCACAGCTATTGAGGTACTGGGTATCAATAAACCGCTTCAGCGGTATTTAGCCCTTTATTATTGGATCACTGCCGGTTTCGTGGCACTAAAAGCCACATCCACAGGTGAAAATCTGTATAACAATAAATCCAGAAGGAATAACAACCATGAGATATACACAGGTGTGGTAACTTATTTTAAGATTTTAATAGATGTTTAAAATCTATTGAAAACTTTTACATGAGAATATTAAAGTGTTAGTACTCACATAACTAAATCATTAAAGCTATAAAGCTCAGAACTTTGTACCCAACATTTGTTGTACGTCAGAAAAAAATCTCTAAACAGTTACTACACTATGTGATCAAAAGTATCCGGACACCCACAAAAACATACGTTTTTCACATTCGGTGCATTGTGCTGCCACCTGCTGCCAGGTACTCCATATCAGCGACCTGAATAGTCATTAGACATCGTGAGAAAGCAGAATGGGGCGCTCGGCGGAACTCACGGACTTCGAATGTGGTCAGGCGATTGGGTGTCACTTGTGTCGTACGTCTGTACGCGAGATTTCCACACTCCTGAACATCCCTAGGTCCACTGTTTCCGATGTGATAGTGAAGTGGAAACGTGACAATTGAAGAGGGTCGTAATGTGTAATAGGCAGACATCTATCCAGACTATCACACAAGAATTCCAAACTGCATCAGAATCCACTGCAAGTACTATGGCAGTTAGGCGGTAGGTGAGAAGACTTGGATTTCATGGTCGAGTGGCTGTTCATAAGCCATACATCACGCCAGTAAATGCCAAACGACGCCTCGCTTGGTGCAAGGAGCGTAAACATTGGACGATGGAACAGTGGAAAAATGTGTGGAGTGACGGATCTCGCTACACAATGTGGCGATCCGATTCCGGGGTGTGGGTATGGCGAATTCCCGGTGAACGTCATCTGCCGACGTGTGTAGTGCCAACAGTAAAATTCGGAGGCGATGGTGTTATGGTGTGGTCGCCTTTTTCATGGAGGGGGCTTGCACCCCTTATTGTTTTGCGTGGCACTATCACAACATAGGCCTACATTGATGTTTCAAGCACCTTCTTGCTTCCTGCTGTTTAAGAACAATTCGGGGATGGCGATTGCATCTATCAACACGATCGAGCACATTTTCACAATGCATGGCCTATGGCGGAGTGGTTACACGACTATAACATCCCTGTAATGGACTGGCCTGCACAGAGTCCTGACCTGAATCCTACAGAACATCTTTGGGATGTTTTGGAACGCCGACTTCGTGCCAGGCCTCACCGACCAACATCAATACCTCTCCCCAGTGCAGCTCTCCGTGAAGAATGGGCTGCCATTCCCCAAGAAACCTTCCAGGACCTCACTGAACGTATGCCTGCGAGAGTGGAAGCTGTTATCAAGGCTAAAGGTGGGACCAATTGAATTCCAGCATTACCGATGAAGGGCACCACGAATCTGTAAGTCATTTTCAGCCAGCTGTTCAGATAGTTTTGATCATATGGTGTATGTATGTATTCCAGATTTATGAGACATAGTTGCACATAGGATGCATCGTTGAATGACAGGTCGTAGAATAAAACAGTCGGCTTCCAATGTAGTGCATGGATCCTAAACAAATCATAACATGGAGATCTTCACCTAGTTTCTCTTTGTTCCTCCTGGGTCTTTCCATTTTCCTTCACACCCCCCTCCCCACCTTACCACCCCACCTACTACGCATCCTCCTTGCTGTCTTAGGCTTTCCACATTTTCCTTACAAGAATGTTTTAAAACTTTTATGAATTTTCTAAAGTTTTACCTACTCCTAATAAGTATAAAAATTCACTACAATCTCGGATGCTTTTAACTGTAAAGAGAGTGAAGAAATTTTTAAAACATTTTTACGATACAATTATTTTTAGAGTTTTAAAGTTCTTAAAGTTTCAATCTTTCAATTCTTAATGTTTCACTGGGTACTGCCGACATATCTGTTTCGTTGCCGTAATATATGCATATGATGTGCCATTTCTATATGTCAGTACACGCACAAACTTTAGCATAACTAACAGGTGTTATTAACGGGAAAAAATGTGAACTCTCACTATCATAATCTATAGGTTGCTTGTCAAACAAATTCTGTACGTTTTATCCTAATATTCCTTGTTCTCATTCACCACCATGCGTGTATGCTCCAAAAGACCACCAATCTTTCAGTCGAGCCCGCGCTTCAGCAGCGCGTGCCCAAGCCGTATACAAGCAAGTTGTTTACTTTCCTGTCATCAGCGTGGCACAACACGCGGCCGCGTCCCCTGCCCGCAATTTATTGTGGACCGGAGAAGCGGGAAGTGCGGTTCTCAAGTTCTGCTTTTCCGTCAGTAGCTATTTACTTGACGGGTTTGGGCCAGGTAGACCATTCCTCCATTTTGCGGCAAACACTTCTTGTTTTTTTGTTCTGGCCAAAAATTAGGCCTTAATAATTTTTCATATATTCTCACCTTACCAGTGGATCACTATGATATGATTTGTTTAGGACCATTTCACTATATTGGAACTCGGCTATTTCATTGTATGACATACTGCCTTTTAGCGGTGTTTTGTTCTGACGGACAACGAATGTTGGGTACAAAGTTCCGAGCTTTTTAGCTCTAATGTTTTAGTTATGTGAATACTAACATTTTAGTACTATCAAATAAAACTTTTTAACAGTTAAAAAAAAATTAAGTCTTAAAATAATTTACCACACTAGTGCATATCTCAGGGTTATTATTCCTTCTGGATTTATTATTATACTGATGTTCCCTTGAAAATGTGGATTTCTGTGCCATGAAAGTGGTAATTACCCAATAATAAAGGACTAAATACAGCTGAAGCAGTTTATTAATACCCAAGATTATGTTATGTGAATATGATATTTCTGACACGTAAATTGTCATGAAAGGTATTATTATGTGTATATAATGTTTTTGGTAAGTAAATGGAGATAAAGGTGGTAAACTGCTTCCCTGAGTCTGCTTATATATGATTCTATATTTATTACCGATCTTAAGAGTCTTGTCAGTGTTTGGCATTTACTTGCCCTATCGGCTGCCCCTAAACCTGAATGTTACATTTTTCATACTCATCAGCGTTGTTCTCATGTGGGTTTAGCACTACAGGGTCAACGTCCTCGTAAGTGATCGCACGTCAAGAAATTGAGAACATAGTTCTAGTCGCATTCCTTTTCTTAGCTACAAGATTAATGACGAGAGATATTAAGAGTATTTCGTTGGTGCTAAGTGATGCAACAATTTACCTTCAGCCTCAGATTAATGAGATGAAACATTAAAGCAAATGTTCGATGATTATGAGTGACGCAATATTTTCCTAAAATCTAGAGTACTCGGCAAATTGTGTGTGTGCTTCCTCCGTGTTCAAAGATAATGTCATGCGTATAACACGAATCGGAACATTCTTTTGTATATTTTGTAACCTAAATCCTAACACTAGTAATATTATTTATAATTGTAACATATTGAACTCAAATCATTCTTTTTTTTTAAATTTCATTCTCCTTGCCTAAGCACAGCTAAGAAAGCCCGTATGAAATTTATTTCTGGCTGCAGCGGATAATGTAAGGTTCTCATATGTTTCCTGATGTTGCAAATAATTCACCTTTAGTGTGCTGGGACGAAGACGGATGACCGCACAGCATAAGTAGTGAATACGACCCTTGAAAAATTTGGAAATTTGTGGTAAGTTCCTATGGGACCAAACTGCTGAGGTCATCGGTCTCTAGGCTTACACACTAGTTAATCTAACTTAAACTAATCTGTGCTAACGACACCACACACACTCATGCCCGAGGGAGGACTCGAACCTCCGACGTGGGGAGCACGCAAAACGTGGCAATTCGCCCCAGACCGCGCAACTACGATCCTTGACTCTGTATTTTGTTTCTCCATGGGAGAATAGCAGCCTGCATTGCTGCGAAAGGTGGATATACACTGTACTAGTGCCGACATTGTGCATGCTCTGTTGCCTGTGTCTATGTGCCTGTGGTTCTGTCAGTGTGATCATGTGATGTATCTGGCCCCAGGAATGTGTCAATAAAGTTTCCCCTTCCTGGGACAATGAATTCACGGTGTTCTTATTTCAATTTCCAGGAGTGTAGTTATTCTTTTCTGAGCATAGCAGTAGTTTATTTTTGTGGATATTCCAACTCACACGTTGCACATCGCATCATACAACGTTCATTTCGTTACATAGTTTTTATTGAGCACACAATTAGTTTCCTTTGGCATTTCATTGGATTCATGTTCTTTATTTCAAATTTTGCATTTCATGAAGTTTCAAGCTTTATTCCATGACAGTCTTTACATGCGCAAAACAGGGCTAACCAACAGACAGTTTTGCCCAGCTATGGAATACGATACCTAAAATACACATTACATGAGGAGAAAGTTTTTGAAATTAGCTTATTCAGACCATATTTTATAGAAAGTTTACAATAGGTGCCTCGCCACCGGTCTCATCCAGCATTTTATGAACCTCAGCCATAGATTTCTTCATGTTACAGCAGAAAGTTAAAACCTCCCAAAACTGACGAGAATTGGGGTCGTACGTTGGCCGGCCGGAGTGGCCGTGCGGTTCTAGGCGCTGCAGTCTGGAGCCGAGCGACCGCTACGGTCGCAGGTTCGAATCCTGCCTCGGGCATGGATGTGTGTGATGTCCTTAGGTTAGTTAGGTTTAATTAGTTCTAAGTTCTATGTGACTGATGACCTCAGAAGTTAAGAAGTGCTCAGAGCCATTTGAACCATTTTTTGGTCTTAAGTTGACATCTTCAGTCGAGAATAACTTTAGGATTCCAGCACAAATTGAGTGATATTTTGATTGCTTTATATGTACAAATGCCTAATCTTATCGTATGACACTTACGACCAACCATCTGTACCACCACCTGCTACTACTGCCATCTATTGCAAAATGGGGGAAGCAAAGTTGTAGATGTATTGTATGTCCATAAGGCTTTTGACACCGTTCCTCACAAGAGGCTTCCTATCAGATTGCGTTAATATGGACTATTGCCTCACTGCTGCCTGCTGGAAACTCCAGATGCAGTGCGCTGGATTCAACGACTGGATATCTAGTTGTGGAGCACAAACATTTCTCAGTTTCTCATCTGCAAATATGTATATGTAATCAGTGATAGCTTGAGGGTATTTTTGTTCTGTCGTTGCAACTACAAAAATGTGTGATTTTTTCACGCATTTGCTATTCTAGCCCAATCCTGAGCCATCCTCTTCATCTCTGAATAACTGCTACAGTTTACATTCTTTCTAACCTGCTTTATGTATTCGTTTCTTATTTTCCTTCTACAAACTCCCTGCTCCCTGCACCCTCCCTCTCCGCCCCCCCCCCCCCCCCCCCCACACACACACACACACACTTCCCTCCAGCACTGAACTGGTGATACTTTGACGTCTCACAATGGGTCCTACTAACCGATCCTTTTTTTTTTAAGTTGTGGCAAATATTTCTTTTCTACCAGTTCTATTCAGCACCCCCTCTTTAGCTACACGGTCTACCCATCTACTCTTCAGCATTCTCTCCAGAACCACATTTCAAAAGCTTCTATTCTTTTCGTACGCGTTTCATTTCATACAAGGCTACATTTAAGGCAAATACCTTCATAAAATACTTCCTAACACTTGAAGCAATATTAGTAGTTAATAAATTTGTCTTCTTCACAAACACTTTTCTTGCTATTGCCATTCTACATTTATATCCGCTCTGCTTCAGTCATCATGTTATTTTACTGCCTTTATTGTCTCGTTTCCCAATCTAACTCCGTCAACATTGCCTACATACTATTAGTCTTGTTTTGGTTTTTTGATATTCATCTTGTATCCTTCTTTCAAGGCAATGCCCATTCCATTCATCTGCTCTTTCAAGTCATTTTATGTCCCTGGCAGAATTACAATGTTATCAGCAAAATTCAAAGTTTTTATTTCTTCTTCCTATTTTAATTCCTTCCGCAAATTTTTTTTTGTTTGCTTTACTTCTTGTTCTATGTACAGGTGGAATAACATTGGGGATAGGCTAATTCCGTTCTCTCTCCCGTCTCGACCACGGATTCTCTTTCATGCCCCTCGACTCTTATAACTGCCGTCTGGTTTTTGTACGAGTTCTGAATAACCTTTTACTCCATGTGTTTCACCCCCGCTACATTCAGAAGTTCGAGGAATGTATTCCAGTCAACTTCGTCAAAAGCTTTTTGTAAGTCTACAAATACTATAACGTAGATTTGCCCTTTCTTAACTTAACTTATTGGCCGTAGAGTTAGAATTGCCTCACGTATTCCTTCATTTCTCAGGAACCCAAACTGATTTTCCCCCAGATCGACTTTGCATGGGGGCTTAATTATTAAATTTGAAAATACTTTTTTTTATTTTTGTTAGCTGTATGTCCGATTACGCTGTGTCTCGCAAACGGCTGGCCCTGACTAGTTTTAGTACGCAATCTGACTGCATAGAACAACAGCAAAGATTGAAATAAAATGTTCGTTAACAAAATTAATTAATTAAGTCCCCAGCAACTATAAAACCTACAAAACCAAGGCACAAGTATAACTGTTCTGTGTGTGGAAGTATGACTCAACGTACACATCTGGCATGGTTCTTCTTCAATAAGACAAGAAATTTCAAATACCATTTATACTGACGTGATAAAAAAAATTATAAATACTATAATTGCGCAAGAAACCCAGAATTACACTCTAATACAAGAACACACGCCAGATGCTTTGTTGACTGAACCTGTAATGACGCATTATTTAAGACATTGAGTTAATAAAAAGAAAAGGAAAAATTTTTTTCTTTTACCTTCATATATTGACCAAAATCACTCTAATCATTACAATATATCTCCACACCGACTCTCTACTACCACATCTCAACAAGAACTCTCCACCACGACCTCTCGGCAAGCACTCTTCACTACCACATCTCAGCAAGCACTGACTCCCACGAGTTCTCCCCAAGCACTGCCAGTGGAGGCGGCTGAATAATACTCTTTGGCGCAATCTCTGGCGCTGTGGCTCAGTGTTGCCACCTTTCATATGCCCCTCCTCCACGGGCCAGAATTTGATGGTATTTTTGCCAGCATTGGTGGTGAAAATACCACCAAATTCGTCCACAAAAATACAGACAAAAATAAAAGATAATATTAATACCTAAATATCACATAATTAGTTAAAATTTTGGCTTTGCACTGACCTTTCAATAACCTAATATATAAAATACAGTAAGCAATACAAATTCTTTCATACATGTGACTTTACATAATAGTTCACACAATACACAAAAATCAGTTTATACAAATGTTCACATAAAATACTTTTAATTATTAAAAAAAAAACCAGTAGTTGATAGTTCCAGCAATGGTCAACAGGTGCAGACACCAACAAGTGACATCATTCAGCAGAAGCAGTTCCATTAGTGGCACTCAGCAATGTTGAGCAAGTACAGACACCAACAGGTGACATCTTTTCAGTAGAAGCAGTCCATCAGTGGCACCCAGCATTGTTGAACAGGTGCAGACATCAACAAGTGACATTATTTCAGTAGAAGCAATCCATCAGTGGCACCCAGCAATGTTGAGTAGGTGCAGACAGCAAGAAGTAACATCATTTCAGTAGAAACAGTTCTAACGGTGGCACCCAGTAGTGTTGAACAAGTGCAGACACCAACAAGTGACGTTATTCCAGTAGAATCAGTCCATTAGTGGCGCCCAGCAATGTTGAGCATGTGCAGACAGCAACAAGTGACATTATTTCAGTAGAAGCAGTTCCATCTGTGGCACCCAGCAATGTTGAAGAGGTACACACAGCAACAAGTCACATTTCTCAGCAGAAGCAGTTCCATTAGTGGCACCCAGTAATGTTGAGCAGGTGCAGACACCAACAAGTGACATTATCTCAGTAGAAGCAGTTCATCAGTGGCACCTAGCAATGTTGACAGGTGCAGACACCAACAAGTGACTTCATTTCAGTAGAAGCAGTTCCATCTGTGGCACCCAGCAATGTTGAAGAGGTACACACAGCAACAAGTCACATTTCTCAGCAGAAGCAGTTCCATTAGTGGCACCCAGTAATGTTGAGCAGGTGCAGACACCAACAAGTGACATTATCTCAGTAGAAGCAGTTCATCAGTGGCACCTAGCAATGTTGACAGGTGCAGACACCAACAAGTGACTTCATTTCAGTAGAAGCAGTTCCATCTGTGGCACCCAGCAATGTCGAACAGGTCCAGAGAGCAGTCCATAATATTCACTATCACTGATCACACTGTTCATCAGAGTTTATTAGCAGTAATTAAACATGTCCTAGTGGCACCAATTATGTAGAAAAAGTGCAAGTAACAGTCCATAATATTCACTATCCTAATCACACAGTTCATCAGCAGAAATTAAACATTTCTAAGTGGCACCCATCAATGTTGAACAAGTGCAGGTAACAGTTCATAATATTCACCATCACTAATCAGACAGTTCAGGCATGAACAATAGTTTGAATACACATACAAATGCTTTTACACACTAAACATATAAATTCTAATAAACACACAAATGATATCATAATTGTCATATTAACTATTACAAATACTCAAATATCAGTAAACCTATAATATTTATGGGTGTCAGTGCAATCCAGTACAAACAAATAAAATAATATTTAGGAGATAGGTGGGTAGGATTAGGAAAGGAAAACACACAAAACACACTCACTCATCTTTCATCCACATTAAGTACTAGTGTGTAATTGAATAGTGTTAACTGTGTAAATGCAATTCTGTCAAAATTTGATGTTCATCATGTGTATCAAGTAGTAGTGGCAGCAATGTATAACAGTCAATAATAGTTAAGTCAACGTCATAGTCATCATGTCAAGACCAATGTTTGCCAAGCCAGATCAAAATGTACGGTTGCTGAACAACTGTCAGTGAGCCAAGATATGCAATTACTTCCTCTCACCAAAAAAAAAAAGTATATACTGCTTAGTGATTTAACAAAGTGTGTGTAGACAATCTTCCTTCCACTTTAGTGTTCTAGTCTGCTATCTTCATCCTCCTTGTTCCATATAGACCAACAAAAAAAAATATGCTCCTCACTTACTTTACCTCTTATACACCAAAACTCCAATAATCATCAGCATCACATAATCTCAATACTTCAATAATACCTCTTACGTCGATACATATAAACCTTATCATTAATAGCATTTACCTTACCTCTTGTCCACCAAAACTCCAATAATCATCAACTTCATATAATCTCAATAATACCTCAATAATACCTCTTCAATACGTCGATACATATAAACCTTATTACCAATATCATTTCACTTCCATAACAACTCTTTCCTCTAGTCAGTCTCCTCGAACAAGTACAGATAAAATCCTAATGCAAACCTCATCATCCCATACAATCCGAAGACACATTGTCAACACACAAACCTCTGTGTAATCCATCTGAGCCAAATCTTCTACTCATTATGAATTATAAACAAAAGAAATGCATACATGACCTCTAACAGACTTAGTTCGAATAACTCTCAGTAATTAAGTACGATTACAGAGTGTGAATGATCATAATATTTCACAGTGTGTACACCACTTCAAGAATTATGGCAGAAGCAAACATGTGGAGTATTTTTGTGTCAAGTGTCACTTGCTATTTCAATTGCTCACGAGGAATGCAGTGTAATAATTGTTAATGGTCTAAACCTAGTATTGGTATGCCATGTCGTTAGCTTCCTTCCTATTAGCATAAATTTATACAGCTTTCATAATACCTCCTGCTCATGTGACTTCTATGAAGTTTCTTGTACTAATGTCGTTCGTCGAATTATAGCAGTTCATTTTCTTATCTCAAAAATATAAGGCACTGAGCGTAAGCAAAACATGCAATAGCGAGTAACTATACCAGTAGAGAACAGAATGTCAACAAGTGGATGCAGCACAATTCTTACAATGAGGCTCTGCCAAGTGAACAATCTATAATTAATACAATAATGTGACCTAAACTCTATGTTCATACACAGTATATCAGCATTTCCATATACCAAATTAAAGAGTAGTTATGACAACAAAACAGAAATGTGTAAATAATCCATAAGCAAGGCAGCAAATATGTTATCTAACATAATAAACAGGTCATCAGCATCATATCAGCATAAGCAAATAAATGTTCATATGTCATCTTAATAAGTAAACATGAAGGCGCAAGCAGATAAATCACAAAGTATAACTTACATACATATCAGCACAACTAATCAGGTGACAATTATAATTTAAATAAATAAGCACAGCAGGCACATAATAAAAAAATATGACATCAGTGAAAAAGCAGTGCAGCTAAGCGATGCATAATATATACAAATAACAACCCTGTTCATTAATAATCATTGTCAAAATCAGTTAACGTACGCAAGCACGTCGCTTCACAAGTAATTTCATAGAACATGAAATTTAGCACAAAGTATGAATCACGTAATCGCGAGCAGCAAATTACGTCTAAAGTACGTACCTAAGTGGAAATATGTTACCTGAAAAATAAACTCAATTAATAGTTACCTTTTTAGTTTATTAGTTTCTTCTTCGAAATTACATTCTTCCTGAAAATTTCTCGATAGCAAGTCGTCTTAACGTCGGACACGCACAGAATTTACCTGAAGTTCTTTAATATTTTATAGAACCGCATCCTGAAAAATACTGAACGTTAATAACATAATTCATCAAGTCACTATAGCTTTATACTGAATTTAATCGGAGAAATTAAACTGTGTATTTGTTTACGGTTGTCAGTGCATTCGCACTGAGCGCTCGATCAGCTGTAGGCGCGTGACGTAGGAAGCGACTGCCTTGTGCGGCGCGCAGACTTGACTGTTGCTTTGAGTATATGCCGCCGCCAAAATACAGCGCGATATCCTTGTATTCTCTGCATGTTTACGTAAACTGTTGGTTTCTCGAAAGTATGTCATTCCACAAAAATTTTGACGTTTGATATACGATGTATTCCCTTAGAGCGTCGAGATTTAAGAGTTTCTACTTCGACAGAGTTATCATGAATAATTTTGCGAATTCTATATGGACCGTTATAAAGCAGAAAAAATTTGCGACATAAGCCTTTTCCTTTATGAGACAAACGATGAGACTTAATTAACACCTTCTGACCAACTGACAAAATTTTTAAACTACCAGGACGCTTAGCTGATTTCTCTCTTCTAGCAGCCGCAGATGCAATATTTTGCAGAGCCATGTTCACAACTTCAGAATGCCGCAGTTTCCGTGAAGGCGGAAAAGGAACGATTTCAGATATGCGATTTGTTGGTGCTCTGTTTTTTAGTATCAGTATAGGTGGTAAAGAAGTTGAGTCATTAGGAAGTTCATTCAGAATGTTTTGAAAAATATGAAGATACTGATCCCACGTTCTGTGATTCTGATGACAATATAGACGACACAATTTATTGATTTCCTTCATCCATCTCTCTGAAGCGGTGAAAAAGTGAAATGAAAATTGGTTTAATTTTACGACGCCGTAGAGTACGAAGCCAAATTTTAGAACGAAACTGTGATCCATTATCTGATATAACCTTATCAACATGACCAACTTCTTTAAGAAAATGGTTAATGAAAGCATTAGATACTGAACAAGCTGTTGCTTTGCGTAAAGGTGTAAAACACACATATTTTGATGTCAACTCCACTGCTACGAAAATGTACGCAAAACCATTAGTAGAACGAACCACTGGACCGAACAAATCGACTGCAGCCATCTCCTTTAATTTCGCTGGAATGATAGGAAACAACGGTGCTCTGTGAGAAATTGTTGGTGGCTTAGCCTTTTGACATAATTTGCATTTGGCCAGAACAGATCGAATACGTTTTTCCATATTACTGAAGTAGCAATTTTCCCGTGATTTATGAAAGCATTTTCTGGGACCAAAGTGTGCATAACTGAAATGCGTATACCATATCAGCTTATTAACCCACTCATCAGGAATACAAACTAACCAAACAGAGTTGTCGACCGATTTTCGTTTAAAAAGAACTTTCCAGATAGTTCGCAAAAACGAGGTGTGGCCAAATTGTCCAATCTAACAAAGCGTCTAAGAAAATTACAGACACCAAGGAAACTACGAACATCACGTTTTGTGGTAGGAACAGCATAGTTACGAATAGCGTCTAATTTCTCTGGATCAGGAAGAATACCTTCTGTAGAAATAATGTGACCGAGAAATTTCACCTGAGAACGACCAAATTCAGATTTTTCTAAGTTCACTGTAATGCCAACTCTTGCAAAAATACGTAATAATGAATCCAAAATTTTTGTTGTGCTCACTCCAAGAATGTTTAGCAATAAGAATATCGTCAACATATGAAGTAATATTGTCACGAAGATAAACAGGTAAAATTTCATTTAAGCTACGAATGAATGCTGCTGAAGATACAGTAAGACCAAAAGGTAATTTCCGAAATCACTTTTAGGTAAAATAGTCATATCCGGTTATTGTTTACTTACTCTCTACATAGATTCATAGTCGAAGAGTTGTTTTGACAGATGCAAAGAATAGTAAAAGAGTAGGCAGCGGTGCAGAAAACTAAAAGGGAAATAGCACCACTACAGCTCGGGTCCCTATGCACGCTACGGCACATATTCACTTAGAGTAGTGAATCCCCTGAGGACCTTAATAGCCGCACATAATTTCCAGTTTGTGACTTAGTGGCAAATTTGGTGGAAGTGCGTACATAAATTGATCTAACCATGAACATGGATGTATGTCATTCTTAGAATTGCGGAAGATCTTAAATTTCCGAACAGTCAAAAAGTGTTTATAGTCAAAGTTTTCTCCTCGTGGCGACAAAGACCTACCGCGACTGTTCCAGTCACAATAACGATTATTGTCAAGTTCGCGCGCCTGGCGCTCTCTTATTGCATCCCGTACACGAAACAAATTACTTTCTTCAAACCCCTCTGGTATCTGTGATTCTAAATTTCTTTTGCTGTCTTTTCCTACGATTTCGCCTTCAATTTGTTTGACTTGCTTTTTTAATGCCTCAAATTCCCTTTTAACGCGTTCATTAAATTTTCCCTGATTTTCAACATGTTTATTTATGTTCTGGTACTCTTCGGTTTCTGCAAATGGCAATGGTGCTGTATCATCTGAATCTCTGTCCCCATTTAAACTAAGACTTATCAATATATCTGAAATCTCCTCAACTCTTTCCGATAAATCACCTACTTGTTCTTTCTGTTTATTTACGTCTTCTGTAAATGTCGCGACTCGGGTTTCGGTGTTGTCACTTTTAGTAGTTAACTGTTCACACTGTTGCGTTAAGTTATTTATTCTGTCATTTGGTACGGATTCCTCGATTCTTTCAATTATTTCTTCCTTATCGTGTGCACGTTGTAAATTTAACTCTGAAAATTTTTGTACTATCACGCGATCTCTTTCTTCCTGTTCTCTGTCCTGTTCCTCTTCTCTAATTTCTGTTGAAATTAAACTATTATTGTCAGCATTCAAAATCGGCTGTACTTCTTCTCTAATTTCTTTATTTGATGCATCTTTCATGTTTTTGAAACACATCCCTATTCGTGAATCTAACTGTGTTTCCATTGTTCCCATATCAGTTTCTAATTCAGATCGTAACTGTGATCCCACTGCTTTCATCTCGGTTTTAGTTGTTCCTATTTCTGTTTCAATTGTTCCTATTTTTGAGCTTAACCGTGTTGTCATTGCTTCCATCCGTGATCCCAAATTTAATATTGCACTCATTAACTGCCCCATTTCTTCTGTCGTTAACCACGCAACCTGAGAATTTTTCGATTGTGAAAAATTTTGAACTGTTTCCGGACTATTTTCCCGACTTATTAAATTGTTTTCACCTCCATTATTCATCATCCTTTTCTCCTGTGTTGGCGAGTTCGCCATGTTAACAATTTCGTTATTCTCACTATTCATCATTATTGCCTTTTTCATAGATCGCGTAATCATTTACAAAACATACAAAACTCGTCACTGTACGAAAATTACACACAATGACTCCCTATCTCCAACAATACCATTCACACGAAATGTTTCCCTCAAACACGATTAACAAACAATTGAAATAATTGCACTAAATTGTCAAACGCATATACAAGACAACAAAATTAAATTCTGAAAAAAATACCATTAGAAGAATGACAATTACCATATCTACACATGTAAAATAGACTACAAATTACTACAACAATACTACTGTCTGCTATTTTTACAATCAGAAGATTCCAAGGGACGATCCGAAGCAGCGGTCGCCACGTGCATGGGGGCTTAATTATTATTAAATTTGAAAATACTTTTTTTATTTTTAGTAGCTGTATGTCCGATTACGCTGTGTCTCGTAAACGGTTGGCCCTGACTAGTCTTAGTACGCAATCTGACTGCATAGAACAACAACAAAGAATGAAATAAAAGTTTCGTTAACACAATTAATTAATTAAGTCCCCAGCAACTATAAAACCTACAAAACCAAGGCACAAGTATAACTGTTCTGTGTGTGGAAGTATGACTCAACGTACACATCTGGCATGGTTCTTCTTCAATAAGACAAGAAATTTCAAATACCATTTATACTGACGTGATAAAAAAAAATTAGAAATACTATAATTGCGCAAGAAACCCAGAATTACACTCTAATACAAGAACACACGCCAGATGCTTTGTTGACTGAACCTGTAATGACGCATTATTTAAGACACTGAGCTAATAAAAAAGAAAAGGAAAAATTTTTTTCTTTTACCTTCATATATTGACCAAAATCACTCTAATCATTACAATATATCTCCACACCGACTCTCTACTACCACATCTCAACAAGAACTCTCCACCACGACCTCTCGACAAGCACTCTTCACTACCACATCTCAGCAAGCACTGACTCCCACGAGTTCTCCCCAAGCACTGCCAGTGGAGGCGGCTGAATAATACTCTTTGGCGCAATCTCTGGCGCTGTGGCTCAGTGTAGCCACCTTTCAACTTCTGCCAGTTTTTTCCAATCTTCTGCAAATAATTCGTGTTAGTATTTCGCAACCATGACTTAACAAACTGATGGTTCGGTTAAAAGCTCCCTCTAAAACTCTAAAAATCTCTGGTTCTTTCAAATCATCCAGGTCCAATCTCCTTATACTTAGGGTTCCCAAAGGAAATGTTATAGGTTCACTTCTGTTCTTAATGTATATAAACTATTTAGGAGAGAAACTGAGAAGAGGTCTTACATTGTTTTTCAATAGCACTAACGTTTACTGTATAATAAAATGATAAGAAGATCAAAACAAGCTACAAGATACCTGCATGATATTAAAAGTCGTAATTGATCCTCAACAAAAAATTTGCGAGATCCTGCAGGTGAGTACCAAAACTTTGGCTACATGTTACAACACCAAATTTAAAGGATGTCGATTCGATTAAATATCTTGGGATTGCAATTACGATCAACTTAAGCTGGGACCATCTCACAGAAAATGTTTTGGGTAAGAAAAACCGAAGACGGCCGACGTTGCAACAAATATACTGAAGAGTCTGCCTACACTACGCATATCCACCGTCCTCCTGAGTGTTTTTGTACGCTTTTAGGCCCTTGCTAGGTAGCCTTGATGTACAGCCATAAAATTCAAAGAAGGGCAGCTCGTTTTGTATTCTCGTAAAGAGGGGAACGTACGGCGGATATGATACGAGAGTTGGGGCAGCAATCAATAAACCAAAGGCTTATTCGTTACTATTTCACGAAATTTCAGTCACCAATCTTCTACTCCTAATGTCAAAATACACAGAAGAAAAAAAATGGCAACACCAAGAAGGAGTTGTGCTACATAAACGAAAGTTGGTAGGCGTGTTGCTACATCTGAAAGATGATTGTTCAAATTTATCGCCAGTCGCATAAAAGTGGCGGTATTGCCGCCACTACGTGGATGCAAATCAGGTTTGCTTTAAATATATGCTGTAACGGTCGTGAGCGTTAATTACCTTTGAGATTGGAAGAGATGAGTTGATGCTAGACAAGAATGCATGTATGATGGCAAAGGCATCATTATCGATACCTCGCTGAATTTGGACGAGGTCCTATAATAGGACTAAAAGAATTTGGATGTTCCTCCTGCGATACTGCACAAAGACTTGGCAGGAATGATCACTGGCAGCGGTAGTCACGAGAATGTACAGTCAGAAGAAGACCGAGCTCCAAATGGCCCCGTGGCACTACCGAGAGGGAAGACATCGCGTTTGGTGTATGGCCCTGGCGTATCGAGGTTTTCTCAGACAGGATTCGAAAACTGAATGCACAAACGTACGAACTGTCACAGAATGGGGAGACTAATAGAGTGCTGTTACAAGAGGCCGAGAACAGGGCGTTAGATGTGTTTTTGCGGAGAGTACCGCCAGAGATGTCACGTCGGGTGACAATGGAGAATCCCAGAGATCTTGCAGCGGCTCTAAGGATTGCCACATACTTAGAGGAGGTAGATTATGCGACGAAGCAAAGGGTGGAGCATAGAGACTGGCAGCGGAAATTAAGTGTTTTGGTTATGGCCAGGTATGGCACATCGGGAGGATGCTGCTTGTTAGGCTTGGTGAACGGAAGGGAACAAAGGTTTCTGGTTGACACGGGGGCACACGTGTCTGTTATTAGTCTAGACCTGCTTAGCAAGAGAAGGCTTGAGCCACCACGTTATAGGTTATGTGGGGTGGGAGATAATAAAGTGGAGTCATTGGGTACGACGGTACTTCAATTCGTGATCGCAGGAACTAAGGTAGAGGTGTTATCATGTGTAGGTGAGGGGTATTCGGTGATTCTCGGACTGGACTTCTTGACAAACATCGTGTGAAGATAAATCTTTGGCAACAAACAGTGCAACTCCGTGGAACAATGTTTCACATGGACGAAACGGTTGCAAATGGACGAATGTCGCAAGGCGCACTTAACATGAAGGTGACGCCAGCTAAACTGCGAACGGATTCATTACAAGTCGATCAGCAGGATAACGTACCGGCAGGTACAGGGAAGGTAGTTTGGGTTTCGATAAATACGGACTTACCAAAGAAGACGTTGTACATGGTGGATCCACTCTCTAGTAATGGGGAGTTGGACAATACGCACTGTTTTGTGCGTAGGAGTTTAACTCACGCAAGTTATATGGAAGGAGACTTTAGATTTCCTGTAAGTATAGATAACTTCGGCAGAGCGGATTTTAGCTTGTCAAAAGGTTATTATTGGCCATGTTGGGGTTTTTTGATGAAGATGACCTCGATAGGAAGGATTTAGAGGCGAGCCACAAGCAAAACGTCGATGCATCGCAATTAAGGGGAAAATTACAAAAATGGCTCTGAGCACTATGGGACTCAACATCTTAGGTCATAAGTCCCCTAGAACTTAGAACTACTTAAACCTAACTAACCTAAGGACATCACACACATCCATGCCCGAGGCAGGATTTGAACCTGCGACCGTAGCAGTCCCGCGGTTCCGGGCTGCAGCGCCAGAACCGCACGGTCACCGCGGCCGGCGGGAAAATTACAGCCTTTACAGGGAGACGACAGGGCCGCGTTGGAGGAATTGTTATTGACATTTAGCGATTAATTCGGAACGGAGGGTGGGTTACCTGCAACACCAATTACGAAGCATCACATACCAACGGAGGATAATACACCAGTGTTTAGGAAAGCATATAGGATAGCACGTCATATGCAACCGCTACTAGAGGAGTTTGAAGAACAACTACCGGTTGGAATCATAGAGCATAGCGATAGTCCATATTCAAGCAATGTAGTTCTCGTACCTAAGAGGTCGGTGGAAGGTACAAGGAAATATAGGTTTCTGAATGCGAAAACCATTTCGGATGCATAGCCGATTCCGAATATCACGGACACATCGGACAATCTGGGACAATGTAAGTATTTTACGACGATGGATTTACGAAGTGGATACCATCAGTTGTAAGTAGCGCCAGAGGATAGGGCAGAGACAGCTTTTACTGTTCCTGGGATGCACCATCAGTATATACGTATGCCGTTCGGGTTGAAGACTGCACCGGCAACTTTTCAGCGATTATGAGATGTGATTTTAAGGGGATTGAAACCAAAGACATGTATGATTTACCTAGGTGACATTATAGTATTTTCGAAGGATATGTAAGAACATGTATCACGTTCAAGAGAAGTCTTTAGAAGCTAGCGGTCTGCACGGTTAACATTAAGTTCATAAAAATGTAATTTTGCGCAGACGCAGGTTAAATATTTAGGCTCAAAATGGTTCAAATGGCTCTGAGCACTATGGGACTTAGCTTCTGTGGTCATCAGTCCCCTAGAACTTAGAACAACTTAAACCTAACTAACCTAAGGACATCACACACATCCATGCCCGAGGCAGGATTCGAACCTACGACCGTAGCAGTCACGTGGTTCCAGACTGAAGCGCCTAGAACCGCACGGCCACACTGGACGGCAATATTTAGGTCATGTAGTCAGTGCACAAGGGGTTCAAACCGATCCTCGGTTAACAGAGGCAGTTCTAAATTTTCCGATACCATGTGCAACGAAGCAATTACAATCGTATATTGGGTTATGTTCATATTATCGTAAATTTGTAAAAGATTTTGCTAACATAGCCGAGCCGTTGACAAAGCTTTTAAAGAAAGGGGTTACATTTCAATGCACAGAGGAATGTCAGGAAGCTTTCTATGAATTAAAGATGAGATTCGTTTCTGGTCCTGTGTTGGTAATCCCGAATTTTGAAGAGGACTTCATCTTACCATGTGACGCTTCAAATGACGCAGTAGGATGTGTTTTGGGGCAAATGGTGAATGGACAGGAGCATCCGGTGGCGTATGCTTCTAGACAGTAAAATAGGGCAGAGAGGAATTATTCCACAATGGAAAAGAAGATGTTGGCTGAAATATATGGAGTAACGTATTTTCATTGTTACCTTTATGGTAGGAATTTTAAGGCCGTGACGGATCACGCAGCGTTGAGATGGTTACTGGGACTCAAGGATCCTTCTAGTCGATTAACACAGTGGGCTCTAAAATTAAGTGAGTTTGACTTTGAAGTAATTCATAAGCCAGAGAAGAAACATGGGAATGCAAATGCATTAAGTCGCAAATTAGACGCATGAGAAGTAATGGGTAAGAGTGTTGCAGAGTGGCAAAGGGCAGAAGCAGAGGAGGAGGGGTGCCAGAGTTTTAGAACTCAACCACATTTCAATGTGGAGGGAAATTTGTTGTGTAGATTTACCAGGTGCGGACCATGGGTAATGGTACCAAGGAGTCTGAGAGAAGAAGTCTTCAAGCAGGGCCATGATCATGTGCTCTCGGGGTCGGGGCATGGTGGTCGCCGAGCAACGGGAAACGAGTAGCAGAACGAGTTTGGTGACGCACTCGGAGAAGGGATGAGGAACAATACATAGCAAATTGTGTCCCGTGGCGCAGCGAGTGGATGTGATGCGCGCAAGAATTCCATTGCAGAGGCTTCGAAACCATTCGAGTTTATCGGGCTAGATATCTGCGGGCCATACAACAAAACACCGGCAGGGAATTGTTACGTTTTAACTATAATTGATCACTTTTCGCGGTTTCTAGCCATGGTCGCAATACCAGACCAACAGGCAAGTATGGTAGCACAAGCTTTTGTCAATAACTGATTATTAAAGTTTGGGGTGCCTGATACCATAGTTACGGATCAGGGAACGAACTTCATGTCCGAATTAATGTCACAGTTCTGTCATTTATAGAGAATTAAAAAATTATGGACGAGTCCATTTCATCTGCAGGCGAATGGGAGCGAGTACATAGGACAATTTCGAAAATGTTAAGTTATTATGTGAATGGAAACCATGATATCTGGGACATTTATCTTCCGTTCGTGGTATCGAGTTATAACACTAAAATACATTCGGGGGTCGGAATGTCACCGTTCGAATTGGTCTATGGAAGAAAGATGCCACGCCATTTGACGTTCTATATCCGAAATCGGGAGCTATAGGGGACGCAGTGAGGAAATTTGCACGAACAATACGGAAGTCTGGAACAGGGTACAGAAGGCCAATACGAGAGCGTTGGAGAGGCAGGAGGAACCGAATAAGTGGTTGGGACCAAAAAAAAAAAAAAAAAAAATTCATTATCCACCTGAGTAGAGTAAAGCCCTTTAAAGGAATGGTGGGCGGATTACCTCAATTACAAGGAAGCGACCCGATTGCAGAGGCTAGGCAAAGCAAGCGGGGGAAGAAGGTCTCGGGGAAATGACAACAGCGGACGCATAACGTTCCGTATGCACTACGGTCACAGAGGAAGTAAATTATTGTGTGTGTCATATTGTATGGCATGTTAACATTTTATGTTTTTGTATCATGGGATAATCTGCGTTTTGTTTTTGTGTGTGTGTGTTTTTTTTTCTCTCTCTCTTTTTCTCGCGTTTTTGGTGAGTCCGATAAGAGTTGCGTTTTTCTTGTTTGTTGTTTTAGTTTCTTTGTCATTGTATGAAGGAGACTTTTTTTTTTGTTCAGAGAATTCGATAGGGGCAGAGTGAACTATCGGAAATTTTTGAGGGTGTCGTAAAATGTTGTAGTAACTTGTAGTGGAAAGGGGTAGTACAGGCATGTTTCGTTCCTTTTCTTCGCAGGGACGAGTGATGATTTGCCCTGATCGGCCAGTTTTTTCGGATAGTAGTACATGAGAAGTTGGATTGTTCCTGGAGCTTACGAATGGCTGAGATTGTGAGAAAGAGTGGTTATCAACACATTCATAGGGAGGTATTAGTTATATTCGGTATTTAGGCCGATATGGGTGATGGTCACATGTAATACCAATCAGAAAGCGGATAAAATAAGGAGGTTGCAACTGCGGGAGAGTGGAATAATTATAAATTGTACGGTTTGTGAGATTGTGGGGGAGGATTTCTGTCTTACAGCATCACGTACATATGAAACAGCTTTGACTTTGTCACAGGGAACGTTGTTTTATCCGGAAGGGGTTCTGGGGACATTACCAGTGCAGAATCTGACATATTTGAACTCCACGTTAAACCCAGAGTTTTTGGAAACGTTGCATTCCTTTATTAATGCACAGGAAGGATCTATCACGGTGAATAAAGTATTGGAACACGTTCGAACGTTACAACAGCATCGGAGCAACAGGATAATGACAGTGAGCATTTCAGCCACAGGGTGTGACTTTTTTTTTTTTTTTCCTTGGGTATAGCTTTGTGGAGAATATGGAAACGTACACTAGTAGAGCAGGTGCCAACACACCAGTTGCCTACGGTATGGGTAACCAGTGTAAACATTGTATAGGTGTAGAGTTAATGTTTTGATGTTCTCGTTAGTTCTAGTATGTACAATATAAGTTTTGTGAACAAGATGTGTTTACGCAGCCACAGGCCACGTCTGTTTTATCTCGATTCGGGACGAATCTTGTTGAAAGGAGGGAGTTGTGCTGCGCTAGTGTCAGTCCTAGTCGAGGGAAAGGGAAATTTTATCAAATTCAATGAAGGTGCGATTGGGCGATGAAATCCGGGGCCGCTGGCAGAATGTCGTAACAGACGACAGCCAGTAGGCCAGGCAAGATAAACATGGCCAACGTGGCCGCACTAGAATACAAATACGCATTCCAACCAACTCCCAGCTGACCCCCAATTATTGGTTGGAGTGCTGACACCGTGGCTCACAGATAGTCTGCGTAAACCAGTTATGATGGGCTACTGATGCGGTGTATATCGTGTTAACCCTTCAACTACGGTCGGAAGATGGTGCACTGGTAGCTACACAATAAATAAGATCATAAAGACGTCTGTAGGCGTTTTATTTTCTTACCTATCTACGTGTCTGCTGTTCTTGTAGTCTAACAACTTTGGAAAGTAAGGCCTGCGTTAGAGGCCTCATTGACAAAACAGTTTTGATAAACAGCTTTCATGGGTTGAATACCCCATAGTTTGGCCCCTTTACTCCCCAAATGAACCAACCAAACAGCTTTCAAAAGGTAGTCTTTATTTTTATCATCTTGCACTTCATACTCACAAGTTACATTATTTTTTCAACTATTCAGGAGGAAAAATCTGCTTATGTAATTGCTCATTAATCTTAATTTTTGCACTCGATTGACATCTTTCAGCTTTTGACTGGCAGTAACTGTTCCATACTATGATACACCCTTTAACTGCTTCTTCGTAACCAAAGAGGTATGTAATCAAAGTAATGAGGCTATCATGGAGGTATTATAAGGGGAGTTCTCATGCCATCACGAAGCTGAAGACGTCTGCCATATTAGTTGCCTCAAATGTTAGCCTCTGGTGGAAGTGTTCTGATCAACAATGCTAGCTAGTGTCCTTTACGGGTGCATTAATCATTTTGATTATAATCTAATGTGGAAAGGAATTACATTTCATTCGTAAGTAGACCCGTTCAAGTGATATTTTCCTTCACATACATGAATTTTGTTTGTAATGTTTACTTTCATTCAGCGGTTTTATTTCTGTCATTTAACTTTAAATTTCCTGTCTGATCAACTCGAAAAGATCTGAGTGAACGCTGCGAGGAGTAAATATTGGAAACCGACCAAACATGGCAAAATGTGCCTTCACCATTTTCGGGAAGAAGACATAGACCGAATATCAGTTTCGTCAATCCGTATCAAGGAAAATACTGAATAACCAAAGTAGCCTCTTCATTTCATATTTCTTCTTGGTTACACAAAACGTTAAACAATAAGAAAGTTATGTTAATGAGATCAAATGCATCGTATTACTGTATCAAATATGCATGTAAGGTCAAAAAGCACTATAACATACATTATCTACGACTTTTAAGTGCACACGACAGAAATTAAGAAGAAGATGCAATCATAAACAGTCTGCTCCTGTTTTGGGGCGTCTAATATGGCGGCGTCGGCTTAAAAGCAACGTACAGCGGAAGTCTATAGCGCCATCTCCCCTTATTTTACGAGGTTCTCCATGGATGCCCTCGATAAAGCCCGGAATAAAGAAGGTGCTACCAACTCAGCGACGGTCGTCATTTCGGACCCAAGCGGCTACAGCAGTGCTGTGGACAGAACTGTTAAATTCTCGTTTACGAGGAAGTGAATGGAACTATATTTATGCCTGATATGCTAGTGCGTAAAGCAAATAATGAATTACAGCTTCTACTGGAAATATAAAGCGAATAAAATGACAGTCTATCGGAAATCTGTCATGGAAGTCATGGAATTTTACTTTCCTCATTATATGTATAAAACTTTCTCGGACTTACTTTGATGATAAGTAATATGTACTGTAGATATGATATATGCTCTAGATGTGATAATACATGCTCTAGATTATATATAATGCGCCCCACAGTTTGAGAGAGAAATTTGGGATTGCAGACTATTTAAAGACAAGTTCATACTTCTGTTCACATGTTTCTCTTATTTTTCCAGATAACATCTCTTTTTACGTTCGAATAACTTAACTAGCGAAAAATTACTGGAAATTATCGTATATTATCTGCCTGTTGACAACCTCATGAAACAACCTTACCGCATTTCTGACACCAATACTTTTACTACGACATTTTTCAGTTGCGTCCATCTCTGCCTTGAGTTATATTTACTCAAGAGGATATACAGTCTTTTGTCAAAAATATATGTACACTTTTCTCAGTGACAGTGTAACGAGACGAAATACTACGGGGAAGTTTTTTCACTGCTTTATACCTGTATGCGTCTGCCTCCAGTACTTGAAACAACTTAGATTCGAAAATATATTTTTCATTGACACGAAAATTTTTTCTTCCATTTGAGTAATATTTAACGCTGCTTCCGATACACACTGTAAGCTGTCGTCGGTCGTGTAATTTTGATTTCGATTAATCAACGAACACTCTCTCATTCGGTCTGTTCACTTGCTGAAAGTGGTACCTGGTACACATCACGTAACAAGTGTTCATACTCAATGTGTTTTAGTGATTTCCCAGTTAGATAATTAAGCCACTGTTATTGCTTGTGTGGAACCTCAGCTACGTCGCTTGTGTCTAAATTTGGGGATGTAGGCGTTGTTGTTGCTTTGTGGTTCATCATAAGTACACATGTATTCTAAGTAGTCGATGAGGAACCAAACATTTTCTGTCTGATAATTGCCATGGCGACTGATACGAAAATACTGTAGCACAGCAATAAACCTCAGAGTTATCGTAAAACTGAAGGAATCTGGAACTGGATTATGTGCTCAAATCACGCTGAAAGGTTTCTTCCAGAGCACCTTCTGTAAGCCTGCATAATAAAAAACAATGCAAACCCCTTTCATTCAAAAGTTAATTCCGATTGTTGATTGGTATGGTTGTTGCCAGAACTAGTCCAGTACTGTTTCCGAGGTACCTCTTTCCGAAATTTTTAAGTTCTCAAACAGCATAATAACACCCATGGGGAACTGCAGAGTAGCATCGTGTTTGCCTTTAACAGCTGTACACATAGCAGATTTTCTATTTCTCCAGGACATTAATTTAAACCACCGGAAAATTATGCCTATAATGCATGCAGTTGAGATGGCAGAACCTAGAAGTACCTGTTGTTCCTCTGCATAATTAAAATGTTACTGAAGCACTGGGATTTAAAAGAACTTAAGTAGCACCAGTGTTCATGTGCTGGCATAAGCTGTCGCCAGCACATTGGTCGGCAAAGATGTAGCAAGAAGATCGACAGTAGGCACTGCGTCAAGCGCGCCTATCGGGAGAGAGGCCTCAGATACACTGACAAGCAACAGGCTGCCAACGCCCTCTTGACCACAAGTATTTAGATCTCCTCCACTGACCAGAAGGTTCAGTCTCAGTTACTAGCCCAGTCTTAGTCAGTCCCAGTCACCAGCACAGTCGCTCAGCCACTAGCTCAGTCACTGATGCACCAACTCGAACTCCAGTTTGGCGTCTGTCATTCATCGCATAGCGGGACTTGTGCTCCACCAGCAGTGAGGCTAATGTGGACTGTTATGAAAGAGCATGTACCACAACACATGCACTCTACCAAAGATAAGTAGCTTCCTGATCATGTAAATAAAGAACACTGTTAATCCATGTATGCAGCTGTGTTGAAGAAAGAGGATACCGGCCACCAAACAACATCCTCTCCCTTGATCCCTTTGGTACAAGACTCTACAGTGGCGACGAAGACATTACAGATAATTTAATCGCAAAGCGTTGATCTTGTTACATTTCCTCGTAGATTCCAAGAACTGTCCTTTTTTTCTCTTTGTCGAAAGCATACAGATTTACAACAGACTCAATGGAGACAATTGTAAGTGCTAATTATTGTCATCAACGACTTGTTTGGGAAGCATAATATGCTTGGAAATTGTTAAATGGTTTCCCAGATTCTTCAGCGTAAGGGCTATGTCTCGAACAAAATACAGCACCATCCTTCCTATTCATCTCAAATTGATCAGGTGTAAAATCAAAGTAAGAAATGAAAATATATTAAATTGTAATATGATGCAGAAAAGAAAAACTTAAGAAGACAGTATGTGATGCCACCTCCTGTGGCTGTTTCCTCGTGCAGCCCTTATCGGCATATAGTGACCTACGTCAGATAGCTATAATTTGACAATACCAACTTTATGTCAGTTCCAATGTATTTAATTTTATAGGGTTTAAATATTACCTTCTTATGAAGTATTTTGTATAGAGTATTTTGCTCTTAAATCTGTTCATCTGTTCAATAAATGGTTCAAATGGCTCTAAGAATTATGGGACTTAACAGCTGAGGTCATCAGTCCCCTAAACTTAGAACTACTTAAACCTAAGGACAGCACACACATCCATGCCCGAGGCAGGATTCGAACCTGCGACCGTAGCAGCCGCGTGATTCCGAACTGAAGTGCCTAGAACCGCTCAGCCACCGCTTTTCATCTGTTACTACATGTAGTTATTTAGATTTTCTGATGAAGACACCCACAGTCAGTATCGAAACTAAGTTAAAGTAAAATCTTTTTGCTACCGGTTGGCTGTGTTACATACGTCTCAGACAGTGGGATTAAGAGAAGAAAATAGGAAGGAAAAGAAATAGTTTGAATCGGGATAGCACTTGCGAACCTTACATTTTCTGTCCAGCACACTATCAACTACACTAAAACTGCTGACACGTTATAAGTGCTATGCAATGGAATATAAAAATTCACTCTTAAGTAATCCACAATGAGAGAAATATTTCTTTATGTCGCATAGTCCAGCAGGCTAGTATGGAAATATATGTTTCCTTTCAATTCCATGTACTCATATTTTAAATCTTACCACAGTACTTTCACCTTGTGGAATTCGAAAAACCTGCTGTCATCCTCTGCCTTCGAACAGCAGTTTATTGCACAGCACTGCGTCGTTTTTCGTCACAGAAATGTTGACACTTTTTTAAGACTCTTAATTTAATATAAAATAAGCCTCTGTGTTTCACACACCCCTATATACTAAGATAACTGCTAATTAGATCAATTCTTCCACTTACTCTCATGTACTACTTGCGTCCAAAATGGCTGACTTTCAATTTATTAATGGCAGCGGTCAGTTGTCGGCAATCTGTACACAAAAGTTAGTCGCTACTTTTTTGGCTTTATTCAGGGCTTTGGCTCGTCACTGTCTTTATTCAGAGACTTTGCCACTCGATACGGTACCGTGCTCTGGGTGGTTGCAACAAACAACACACGTCGCACGTCGGCGCACCCAGCATTGAAGCTGGGTTGATGGGATAGATGCTGCAATATCATATGTTTCTGTGATCGAAATATACTGGTTACTTAAAAGTGATTCTGTTGATTGATAAATCATCTCCAGTGTATGTTCGGTATACAATTGTACTAGTCGTGTATGTAACTGTCGTATTTACCAAATTTTTGTAGTCTACAGGTATACTTTATTCTTGTTGGCTTTAGAACGAAAATATTAGACCGCGAGCAGGTATTTATTGTTTAACAAATTGCACAATTACAATAAACAATTTTTAACCGTAATAAACCGATTCTTGGAAGTCTGAGACTGTAAAAAAATGGTGTTGCTTGTTGCACAGTAACATTTGCTTTTGATCAATGACAGTAGCAGGTATTCGACATATTCGTGGTGTCTTGCAGGATCCTGAATCATGAAGCAGGCCACACAAATGCATGAATATTGCAGCTACTTGAATCAATTTTAGGCGTTCTAGTAATTGCTGTTTTCTGAGAAACAAAAACTTCAACTCAGTACTGTGGCGTATCGGTACCGTTTGGAGGGGAGAGAAGAGAACGGGGGAGGGGGGGGGGGAGGCAGATGCCAAGAGCACAAAACTTTATGGGCGCAAAATGCTGTTAAGATACAATTTTTATCATAAAATAAAATAAGATATTTCAGGACATGCAGATAGTCTGTATCATAATGTATGTCCTATGTTAGGGCTTTGTCAACAATTATTAATTGACATGTTCGGTCGTGGAGGTAGGGGTCGTCCGCACCCTCGAAGAGGCGATTCGTGACATTTCCGATTGGTAAGAGTGGCCCGCTTTCGCTCGCAGCGCATGTGCAAAACAAATTACACTACTGGCCATTAAAATTGCTACACCAAGGAGAAATGCAGATGATAAACGAATATTCATTGAACAAATATATTATACTAGAACTGATATGTGATTACATTTTCACGCAATTTGGGTGCATAGGTACTGAGAAATCAGTATCCAGAACAACCATCTCTGGTCGTAATAACGGCCTTGATACGCCTGGGCATTGAGTCAAACAGAGCTTGGATGGCGTGTACGGGTACAGCTGCCCATGCAGCTTCAACACGATACCACAGTTCATCTAGTGACTGGCGTATTGTGACGAGCCAGTTGTTCGGCCATCATTGACCAGACGTTTTCAATTGGTGAGAGATCTGGGGAATGAGCTGTCCAGGGCAGCAGTGGAACATTTTCTGTATCCAGAAAGGCCCGTACAGGACCTGCAACATGCGGTCGTGCATTATCCTGGTGAAATATAGGGATTCGCAGGGATCGACTGAAGGGTAGAGCCACGGGTCGTAACACATCTGAAATGTAACGTCCATCGTTCAAAGTGCTGTCAATGCGAACAAGAGGTGACCGAGACGTGTAAGCAATGGCAGTCCCATACCATCACGCAGGGTGATACGCCAGTATGGCGATGACGAATACACGCTTCCAATGTGCGTTCACCGCGATGTCGCCAAACACGGATGCGACCATCATGATGCTGTAAACAGAACCTGGATTCATCCGAAAAAATGACGTTTAGCCATTCGTGCACCCAGGTTCGTCGTTGAGTACACCATCGCAGGCGCTCCTGTCTGTGATGCAGCGTCAAGAGTAACCGCAGCCATGGTCTCCAAGCTGATACTGTAGACCATGCTGCTGCAAACGTCGTCGAACTGTTCGTGCAGATGGTTGTTGCCTTGCAAACGTCCCCATCTGTTGACTCAAGGATCGAGACGTGGCTGCACGATCCGTTACAGCCATGCTGCTAAGATGCCTGTCATCTCGACTGCTAGTGATACGAGGCCGTTGGGGTCCAGCACGTCGTTCCGTATTGCCCTCCTGAATCCACCGATTCCATATTCTGCTAACAGTAATTGCATCTTGACCAACGCGAGCAGTAATGTCGCAATACGATAAACCGCAATCGCGATAGGCTACAATCCGACCTTTATCAAACTCGGAAACGTGATGGTACGCATTTCTCCTCCTTACACGAGGCATCACAGCAACGTTTCACCAGGCAACGCCGGCCAACTGCTGTTTGTGTATGAGAAATCGATTGGAAACTCTCCTCATGTCAGCATGTTGAAGGTGTCGCCACCGGCGCCAACCTTGTGTGAATACTCTGAAAAGCTAATCAATTACATATCACAGCATCTTCATCCTGTCGGTTAAATTTCGCGTCTGTAGCACGTCATCTCCGTGGTGCAGCAATTTTAATGGCCAGTAGTGTACTTCACAACAACTCCATTGTTGCTTTTGTTCACAAATAAAAGTTTCCCTAGTAGCCTACTCTGGAGATGATTTAGCAATCAAGAAAATCACTTTTAAGATAACCAGTATATTTCGATCTCAGAAACATATGATATTGCAACATCTATCAGGACTGAAAAGATATCAGAAGAAAAGTATTCTTTAGATACAATGCACAGGCACATATTAGAAGTGCTGCTGTTCCAAAAGTAGCTTCAGCGAGTTTCCCACAGGAAACGTTATTACTGAGGTTGGTCTTAACCCTTGCATACATAATGTTTTTTTTACTTATAATTTATTAGTTTTTGCAAGTAATGTAAAACACTTTTTTGTATTGACCATTTCAGCATCTGTTAAGCGACAAATAATATTTTTTGAATTCAACGTAGAACAGACAATCTAAAGAAATAAGCTCTTTTAATAACTTCGCTTATGTCTTGATCACACTTTTATTTTTCATGAACCTTACGCGATTCTACTTTCCGCCATTTTCTAAGGCTACAAAAATACAACATAAAACGTATCAGACGATACGAAAATATGATACATTTCACCGTTGATAAGAGACATGTTACAACTGGAATGTGGTTTCCCAGCTTACTTTTGCTATGTCTGTTATATAAAGGCATTAGGTACATTGTATCACGTCAACATTGTCGAGGACGAAACAAGTGCAAACTGCTACCAAGTGAAAATGTTGGAAACCAATTGAAGTAGACCGCCAGGCGGCGCTGGTACGTAGCACACGCTGCAGTTTTATTTCTGTTTGTAATCACAGTTTTCATCGTTAAAACGTATAAAACAATTTTATTACTCAGTATGACAGTTGATTACAATGTTTTACGAAAGATATTACTTTACAAATCTGATGAAATTATTTTTATATGACTGACACAGCAATGGTAAGATTCAATGTATCTAATGTTTTTATATGACTGACACAGGAATGGTAAGTTAGGAGACCACATTCTAGTTGTAACATTTCTCTTATCAACGGTGAAATGTATCATATTTTCGTATTGTCTGATACCAGTTTACGTTTCATTTTTGTAGCCTCTGAAAATGACAGAAAGTCGAAAAGCATAAGCTTGATGAAAAATAAAAGTGTTGTCAAGACATAGGTATAGTTGGTAAAAGTGCATCCAGATGACCGCGTCACCTCATAGCATTTCATGCAAATTGCAGAAATAAACTCTGTTAGCGTGAAATCAGTGTTCCTCCTAACAATGATTACTAGCTATCTACAGGTCTCGTTTGCCGTTCCTGTCCTGACTTGTACATTTATTTGTACAGCCACTTGTTGTAGCCTCGTTTGCATTCGTGCCTTCAGTAGTGCCGTTATGTTGACTAAATGTTTCTACAGTGGTTACCTGTTAGCTGCTTTTAATTGTTAATTGTGTGCCATTACCGGAACGGACGAAGAACACGAGAGGAACAACTTGCCAAACTAGCAGGAATTGTTGGCGGACTTATTGTGAAACCTGGTTAAAGCACCAGCTCTGTAAGTACATCAGAATTTACATATTCATATAATCCAGGATCCTCAAGTTGTATACCCTCTACAGTAGAAACAGACAATTCTGCCTGAAAATGCTTCAACGACTGCGCAGAAAATCGCTAATTGCAGACTGATCTGAAAGTTTTCACTGATGTTGCGTAATTGTTGGACAGAAAATGTAACCGAGAACTTGAAAAATGAATTTTTTAAGAGATGGACTTCTTTAACACAGCTACAGGATACTAAAACGTGGAAACAGCTTAATCCCAGAGTATTAGATCTTGAAAAAAGTTGTTGAAGCGTTTGAAAACTGAAAAGAGCTTGAAATATGACTACACAAATTTGAAACAATCGATGATGCTGTTCAGTTAGAACATCAAAGGTCATTTGAGAAATGGAAAGCTGTATTAACAGGAATTCTTGATTCTGTATTCGCCAGACATTCCTTACCCTTGTGCGCTCACTCAAGATTTTCGTGAAAGTGATAACTGTGGAAATTTCCTTGAAACTTTCAAGCTGCTTCTCAAATAGGACTGTTGGCAAAATATCAATGATATTTTTTCCAAAATATATGTATATCGGCCATATTCTTTCCACGGTATACCGATACCGAAACGGCAGTATCGAACGCCGATGTTTTTATTTTATGTTATATTTTTTTCGCAATTTTCGCTAAACATTTGAAACTGTTCTTTTGAAATTGTAGTAGAACATAATTTTACTTTCCCTGTGTGAAGGAGTGTTACTGCCTTTCGAGCTTTCATCACGTCCAGGCTTTCTCTTTGACTGTTTCAAGCAAGTATAAGTGGCACAAAGAAGAAGTTCAATTGCATTGAGAAGGAGGGGGGGGGGGGGGGAGGGGAGGAGGCGGATGGGTTGCGATGGGAGTGGAATAACAAGATTCCCGATGTGAAGAAATAGCACACCCATTTCGTTAAAAAAAATTAGTGGAATTAGTGTGTTATTTGTTCACATCAGCCTTTTTAAGAAACAGGTGCTGAAAACGATGAACAAAAATCTAAATGTCGAGATTGGTCTCCGCTTTCGGCGGAGACGTGTGACGGGAAATACTGATGTAAATGGCGCTCAGCGTTACCAACGGAAACTGCAACGTTTACCTTCACCACGCAATTTTGATACTACAACTGCTATGTTGCTGGCGATGGCGTAAATGAAGAGACGGGGAAGTCGTCTGTAGTGTTCCGGATACAAATCCTATATGTGACACGCAGTTGCCATTGTTAGCAAAGTGGTTATCGCCAAGCGAGAATGTTCATCGTTTTCCTTTCAGTTCTTGCTCTAAAGGGGGGTAAGCAGGCTGCTAGCTTGTTGATGTACACAATCTCCACCAGTCAATCGATACTCAAGTATACAGCTCTAAAACTGGCAGTATATTTACAATATGCAACCGCCACTTTTTTTTTTTTTTTTTTTTTTTTTTTTTTTTTTTTTTTTTTTTGCCAGTACGTCGATATTTTTTCCGTCGATATAGCGATAATTTTTGTCGATAACTCGAGGGCCCATAATGATATTTCTAAAATATCAATACATCGAATTCCCGATATTTTTAAAAACATCAACAGTCCTATTACCAAATATGACCCATTTGCTCATCACCATTACAAAGTCAGCAAATAGATGGCTAAGTTGTGCCATATATTTCTCCACAAAGCCAAAATCAATGCATCAGACTACGTGGTGATCATGTCAGAATAGTAATTTGTTAGTCCGCCTCCGTGTCGCAGGTGTAGCGTTACCGCCTATCATACACGGGGTCCGGGGTTCGATTGCGGGTAGGTGACTAGGTGTTGTGTGTTCTTCATCATCATTTTCATCATCACTGATACGCATGTTGCCGAAATGGCGTCAGTTAAAAAAACTTGCAATACGGCAGCCGAACCCCGAAGGCGATATCCCGGACAATAAATGACATACGATCATTTCATTTCAGTGATATTTAAGAAAATTTCTAAGACTAAATATTTCTCCATAATGTCTGGTAGTACGCCACATATGTAGCATACCGATCAAATTTCTCCTGTAATTCGTTGTGTAAGTATTGAAGGTTCAAAAGTCACAGTAGATCATCTAGTGAAATTAGACAGCAATTTTGTGACAATTTGCAAGGAAATGGTCTAAAACTGGAATGCTTCTGTGGACAAGGTTATGATAATGCTGTGACTATGACTGGACATACTAATGGTGTACAGAGACTATTTTGGATACAAACCTCAAAGCAGTGTTTGTGCCATGTAGCAATCACTCTCTTATTCTTGCAGGAGTACATGCGGCTACTGCTGGAACAAAACTGGTAACTTATTTTGGCAGCCTGCAAGATGTGTACAAATTTTTTTCTTGCTCGACACGCAGGTGGGATGTTCTTAACCAACATGTTCCGATTAAAGTCAAGCGATTCTGTTACAAAATAAGGAATTCAAAGCCTGAATCTGTACATATGATTGCTTTGGAAGTCTTGGGGGATAGATCGGAAGCAAAGGAGATGCAGGGAGTTTCTTTGTTTGCATTATGACCTATTCTTTCTTTGCATTCCTTTATTTTTGGTACCCAGTACTTACTGGAGCGAATGATGCGCAGACATACCTGCAACAATGAGGACTTGGACTCAACACGTTCAAAAACAAAGTACTGACCCTACTTTGAGGGGCAAAGAGAGATCTCTAGCCGCAAAATCGGATGAGGGAGCCATGGAAATATGCAGTATATTTTATATTTCAATACGAAGAAGAATGAGAAGACGAAAGAAAATGTGTGGTGAGAAAAGTATCGACTCAAATTTAATACAGGAAACTCGTCGGGATGTGCGTGAGGCTGTAGATAAGCTAATATGAGAATTAAGAAAAGACTACGTTTCCAGTTAATACACTTCATGAACTATTATCCTTCCTTCAAATTCAAATGCTCTTCTATGCAGAAAACGGTGAATTCATTGTTACAAACGTTCAGCATTTATGAGAAAAATATTCCAAATTGAATGCTTCAGCTATGATTGCTGAATTACATCGTGTAAGACACCAAATTTCTCTACTTAAAGAAGTTCATCCAAAAGAGAACATTTCTGAATAGACAACTTTAGAATTATTAATCTGGATAATAAATTAGGAGATTAAAAGTAGTTTAATTACCACTGTTATGGCACTAAGAATTGTTTTTACTATACTATGTCAAATGCTACTTTCAGAAGAAGTTTTTTCCCAAATTAAAGCTGATAAAGACCCATCAGAGATCGACTATGAGCCAGGAAAGGTTAAGTAACGATGCAATTTTATCAATTTAAAGAAAAATAAATATAAATTTTAACCATGTGAGAGGACAGTTTACAAGACCAAAATCTGGAAGATTTTAAATAAAAGCATTTTATACACTGACATGTCTAATATTTGTTTTCTGTTTCCCTACTTTGGTAGACTTGTGTTGGTACATGTAAATTGTTACAGTTTCGAAGTCCACATCAGTGTCTTCAGAGGAGTAATGTGATTTACAATTATAATTGTGGGTTCAGAAAAAAAATAGTTTTAGAACTTGGATTTGCAACAGGTTATGAGAGGGTGTAATATTTTAAATTTCTCCAGGCGCTCAAACTCCACGGTATGCCATTGAGTCAGTATGACATAAAATAGGATAGCTCTATCTTCCATTAAAACCGCTCAAAGGCACAAGAAAACATAACGCTAGAACAGAAAAGTATTGCCTACATATTTAGAATCATTCTCAAAAGCAATGACAATTGAGTCATGTCTAGTGTTTAATTGCATCCGCTACATTGTCTTTTCTCTATAATTATAGCTCTTTCATAAATATGTAAGACAGAACTTCTCAGTGTTAAGTTTGCTTCTATAATAACTATAAGCAGAGGTTATAACGAAAATCGCAATTATATGTACGGAAAGATACCTGGTAATCACAAAAATCCGGGTGAATATTTCGTCCATAAGCTAAGGCGCTATGAGGGCAGCGATTGTTGATCAATACAAATAAAACAGTTTCTGCATCAGTCACTTGTTTATTTTGCCATTCGCGTTTCTATGGTTCACACCATTATCTTCAAGTGGAGAATTGTTTATTTGCATGGCTGGTGAAGGTAAAGAGTACAGACGTCCTTCACAGTTGCAGACCAAGGACAGTGTAGGTCATTTTGCGTCTTTTGCTAATGATAAAAAAGTAGCTATACAAACGTATATATGCTTTTTTTAATGTGATTGTGCACTGGATACTGAAGTATTGATTAAAAATTAAAAATTATGTACATAAATTTGTTTTACTTCTCTTTTAAAAAATATTAATGGACTGCTCTTAAATATGATACATGCATACTTAAATTATTATATTCATTTCTTACGTATAAAAAGATCACAACAGATCATTCAGATGTATTGGTCTGCAACCGTGAAAAAACGTCTGTACTCTTCACCATCACCAGCCATGGAAAAATGACTTCCTTATGTTACAATACGGATGCCTTACATAAAACTGATACTATGATAAAATATTGTTTAAAAACTTATATGCCATGGAGTGGGGTGAGACGGGGAGGCGATGGTGAGCAGTTTGTTTCCATCTCCCTCCCCTCCCCTGGAATCTGAAGCACAGTGTTTTTATTCATTATGTATTCTCTTAACCATAGACAACCGCCAGTTCTCTGGGATATAATATGATTTTTGTGTTTCCTATAAAATTTAGTTCTTGTGCTATGACACATCTTAAAATTAAACCGTTTTATTTATTGGACTGTTATAGTTTTTCAGTGTCGCCCCTCCCTGGATAAATTCCTGCGGACGCTCATGTGCAGCAGTACCCGTCAGTAATTGAATCTTTGGGCACAGTTTTCACAGGTCGAGTTATATTGCCCCAAGTAGTTTATCCGGGAAGAAATTTCAAACAGAACACCAGTGTTAAACATATTACCCACAGTACTCTATCTTTAAATTGGAGCCGAAGTCATCCACATTTTTATCTCCATAGCTGAATTTCTAGTGTCAGACATAAAGTAACCAGAAATTAATTTCTTGACGCATAAGCAGAAGGAAACAGTTTCTTACTTTTTCTTTGTGAAGATGTAATGCAACCATTAGTGTTATCACTGACTTAATGCCACTGTTATCTTTCTCTAGACTAATTTATTTGTAACAGTGTAAACTTGTCTCGGCAGAAGATCTGTCGTTCCGTCATTCAATGTCTAGGGTGGGACCAGTTGCTACGATAATCGTGGGTGAGAGGACTTTCCCCGTCACACGTTTGCCGCAGTGTATTCTAGCGCCATCTCGTAAGAATACCAGGAACCAATTCCGCCAACGGTGGAGTAGGGGGCACTAGCTGCCGGGAAAGTGTGTGCTTGAGCTGCGAGTGTGGTCGATGGCTAAAATCGATCAACATCGCACAGGACATAAATATGTTGCTCAATATCGACATACTAATTGTGAAAGGAAATACAACGTAGTTGATTGACGAAGTTAATGAAACCGGCCTGCTGAGGTGCCTTCACATTTGAGAGTAGCTGTAACCGCTGTTTCTTTGATTTTCATGTTTGTCGTATATGTTTACCGGTACCGGAACTGCAGCGTTAAAACCGCTTTCACCTATCGCGATGTGATTCGCACACTGGACTCGCATTCGGGAAGACGACGGTTCAAACCCGCGTCCGGCCATCCTGATTTGGGTTTTCCGTGATTTCCTTAAGTCGCTTCAGGCAAATGCCGGGATGGTTCCTTTGAAAGGGCACGGTCGATTTCCCTCCCCATCCTTCCCTAATCCGAGCTTGTGCTCCGTCGCTAATGACCTTATTGTCGACGGGACGTTGAACACTAATCTCCTCCTCCTCTTTCACCTATCATGTTTTACTGAAGCAGGTTACGCGGTGGTTATGCACTCCAGTCTCTCTTGACCACGGAAGGGAAAGCGTTTGTATCAGAACTTATCAAAAGGAACAAAAATGCTTAAATAAATACGGAAAATGTGTCAGTCCTGGACAAAACTCTTTGTAAATCTATAATAATCTTAAAAACGAAGTAATTATGTACTCGTATTGATCACATTGTTAGCTCTGAGGATGCCTGAAAAGTCAAATACTTCTGGCAAAAAAAGAAATTCATCGTTTAATGGAGAAAACAAATAATAACAGATGGTGCGTGTGATGGCCATCCAAAAAAGGGATTCTCTTAGAAGTGTTATTTCTGGCGGAAAGATTTGTTTTTTAATTGTTTAAAAGCGATATATGTTTCTTTATATTTTGCACAATAGTAAACTAGCTTCTGAGATGTTATTTCGCAACATTGGAGCCAAAATCGTTGCAGTAAAATAAAAGGCGAAATACTATCAATTACCACTGTAATAAATGCTGCTACATACTATTAGCATCTACTTATTGGACCACGTACGAAAAATATGTTTATCAGGGGGCGTCAAATTAATATTCTTGAAGACAAAGAGCTTGTTTCGTAGATGCAGGCTACCAGAGTGGACGTAAACGACTAACAGAAATAGCAGGTAAGAAAGATTACACATATTATCTTCTCGGTGTATGCAAGAAATTTATTGCCAGATCGTTACACTACCAAGGGCCAATTGTACAGTCGCCAGTTAACAGCCGCTGTTAATAACGCCTAACCAGAGAACAAACGCGGGATAACTAAACCGGTGGTTCTTGAAGGATTAATGAAGTTAACTGGAGAATAAGTTTTCACAAAGTCAGGAATGGTTATAGAATTAGTGGTGACAACTTGTTTGTTAGAACGAGGAAGGAAAAAAATTGGGATATCAAACAAATTACATGGAAGAATACGACGATTCCAAATATATATAAAAATTTCGTACTGCTACTACTTTTCGATCTCATGCTTGAGAAACTGGAACATGTAAAAGAAATGTGAAACTACTTCCTAAGATAAAACTTTTTGCTAGTAGTAGGCCTAATAGGCATTTGATATTGGTACTTCGTGAACTATATCCTGTCGTGTTATTTATATAAATGAGGAAAATAAAAATGACTATTGGTCCCAAAACAGTCTCGCTTATCTGGCGTGTGTTACAGTTGCTGCAGTATTAGAAAGGCCTATTTCAAAAATGGTTCAAATGGCTCTGAGCACTATGGGACTCAACTGCTGTGGTCATTAGTCCCCTAGAACTTAGAACTGCTTAAACCTAACTAACCTAAGGACATCACACAGACCCATGCCCGAGGCAGGATTCGAACCTGCGACCGTAGCAGCAGCGCGGCTCCGAACTGGAGCGCCTAGAACCGCACGGCCACAGCGGCCGGCAGGCCTATTTCGTTTTATCTAGCAGACAATGACAAAATAGACGTAATCAGATCGAGAAACCACACCAGCCTTGGGTACTTCTCGTATTAACAGCTTTTTCAATATTAGACAATGACATTTTGATCTTTCTTGTAGCAAAACGTTTGACGAACTTTGATGAGGTAATAAATTCTTTCGCATGAAGAAAATCACGCCGCGGAAAGCAGTAGCAAGGAACAGGACTTCTGGTCAGTTGAATGCAGGGTTAAAACTACAAAATCGAGTAGGGGTAATGCAGTAGTAGGTTTGATAATGACTAAAAAAATAGGAACGCGGTTAAGTTACTATGAACAGCATAATGAACGCATTATTGTAGCCAAGATAGACACGAAGCCCTGACCTACCACAGCAGTATAAGTTTATATGCCATCTATCTCCGCAGATGAGGAGGAGATTGAGGACATGTATGACGAGATAAAAGAAATTATTCAGATAGTTAAGGAAGCCGAAAATTTAATAGTCATGGGGGACTGGAATTCGATATCATGAAAAGGAAGCGATGGAAAAGTAGCAGGTTAATATGGACTTGGGGAAAGGAACGAAAGAGAAAGCCACCTTCCGCACAGACTATAATTTAATCATACCTAACACTTTGTTTAAGAATCATAAGAGAAGGTTGTATACGTGGAAGAGACGTGGAGAGACCAGAAGGTTTCAGGTTGATTGTATAATGGTTGGACAGAGACTTAGGAGCCAGACTTTAAATTGAAAGACATTTCCAGAGGCAGATATGGACCTCTGACCACAATTTACTGGCTATGAACTGCAGATTACAACCAAAGAAATTGCAAAAATGCAGGAATTTAAGGTGATGGGACCTGGATAAACTGAAAGAACCAGAGGTTATAGAGGGTTTCAGAGGGGGCATTAGAGAACGATTGACAAGTACGGGGGAAAGGAATACAATAGATGAAGAATGGGTGCCTCTGAGATATGAAATAGTGAAGGCAGCAGAGGATCAAGTAGGTAAAAAGACGAGGGCTAGTAGGAATCCTTGGGTAACAAAAGAGATACTAAATTTAATTGATGAAAGGAGAAAATATAAGAATGTAAGTAAAGAAGCAGGCGAAAGGCAATACAAACGTCTAAAAAAAGAGATCGACAGGGTGTGCAAAATGCCTAAGCAGGAATGGATAGAGGGCAAAAGTATGGATACAAAAGCATATTTCACCAGGAATAAGATAGGTACTGCAGAATGAGATTTTCACTCTGCAGCGGAGTGTGCGCTGATATGAAACTTCCTGGCAGATTAAAACTGTGTGCCCGACCGAGACTCGAACTCGGGACCTTTGTCTTTCGCGGGCAAGTGCTCTACCAACTGAGCTACCGAAGCACGACTCACGCCCGGTACTCACAGCTTTACTTCTGCCAGTACCTTGTCTCCTACCTTCCAAACTTTACAGAAGCTCTCCTGCGAGGTTCGCAGGAGAGCTTCTGTAAAGTTTGGAAGGTAGGAGACAAGGTACTGGCAGAAGTAAAGCTGTGAGTACCGGGCGTGAGTCGTGCTTCGGTAGCTCAGTTGGTAGAGCACTTGCCCGCGAAAGACAAAGGTCCCGAGTTCGAGTCTCGGTCGGGCACACAGTTTTAATCTGCCAGGAAGTTTCAAGATAGGTACTGCCTCCAAGAAAACTAAAGAGACCTTTAGAGAAGAGAGAACCACATGTAAGAATATCAAGAGCTCAAATGAAAAACCCGTCATAAGTGAAGAAGGAAAAGCAGAAAAGTGGAAGGAGTATATAGAGGGTCTATACAAGGGAGATGTACTTCAGGACAATGTTAAAGAAATGGAAGAGGATATAGAGGAAGATGAGAAGGTAGATATGATAATGCGAAAAGAATTTGCCAAAGCACTGAAAGACTTAAATCCAAACAAGGCCCCAGGAGTAGACAACATTCCGTTAGAGCTACTGATAGCCTTGGGGGAGCCAGACAAGACAAAACTCTTCCATCTAATGAGCAAGATGTATGAGACAGGATAAATGTCTTCAGACTTCAAGAAGAATATAATAATCCCAATTCCAAAGAAAGCATTTGCTGACAGGCGTGAAAATTACCGAACTATCAGCTTAATAAGTCACTACTGCAAAATACTAACGTGAATCCTTCACAGCAGAATGGAGAACCTGGAAGAAGCCGACCTCGGGGAAGATCAGTTTAGGAATGTAGGAACACGCGAGGCAATATCGCCCCTATGACTTCTCATAGACGATAGGTTAAGGAAAGGCAAATCTACGTTTATAGCATTTGTAGATTTAGAGAAGCTTTTGACAATCTTGGCTTGAAAGCTCTCTTTCAAATTCTACAGGTGCCAGAGGTAAAATACAGGGAGCGAAAGGATAGTTACTATTTGTACAGAAAGTAGATGGCAGTTTTACGAGTCGAGGGACACGAAAGGGACGCAGTGGTTGAGAAGGTAAAAATCGTAGCGATGAATACAGTAAACAGATTAAGAGGGATGTAAGTTTCAGTAATAACTGGGAGATGAAGCAGCTTGCACAGGATAGCGTAGCATGAAGAGCTGCAACAAACCAGTCTTTGGGCTGAAGACCACAACAAGATGTAAACCGGCCGACTGGGAGCAAGAGAGGCACCACAGGTCAATTTAATTTCCAGTGTCCTGAATATAGGTTTGACGGATTCCATCACAAAATATAGACGTTTGAGTTCCACAGTGCGAAATACAGTGCCGTGCCATGGTGGAATGCTGCGTGAAGAGACTGCCCTTGGGTACACTTACGACCAAAAAATGTCTTACATATCCTCGAAAATATATTTTACTTATCAGCCTCTTCTGAAAGAATTGCGCTAGAAAATGAATAAATTTTTGAAAAATCGATTAGGAGGGGGGGGGGGGGGGAGACGCCACCATCAAGTTTTTGCCCCAGTTCGAAAATATCGTAGATTTGAGACTGATAAAATGTTAACGGGCTCTCACAAGTTCAATATTTATTACACAATAATATTGTGTTGATATATTGCGCGAAAGTACGAGGCCAAGAATGTCACAACATCCATGCCGAGACGCATCACATAGAAATCTGCTTTCGTAGTGAACATGTCAGCGTTCGATAATGTAGAAATCGCCATGTATTGCGACTGCAATCGCTATGTGCTGCAAAAATAAAGTAAGAGGAAGTGGCGATGGGCGAAACTTTGGCTTGGAAGGCGTTTTACGAACTGCCATACCAACATGATAAGAGAGCTTACAGTAGAGCCAGACAATTGTCGGAATTTTTTAAGGATGAATCTGTCCACTAATTGGTGAACTTCATTACTCTTTATAAATGCTGTGCATATACTCGTCGGATTTCACTTTCCACAATGATGGAAGGGATCTAGGCTATAAACCTAAAAAGAATAGGATACAGTAATGTAAAGCATCGGAAGGTAGTGCTATTATGTAGGTTTGCAACAAATATTTCAAGCTTCTGAAACGAACAAATGATCAGTTGCAGTGCAATTTACTTGCAATTAAACACTTTTGTCGAATGTTTATACACGTAATTAGTGAGTAAGTATTAAATATATAGTCAAAGTAGTACCTGTGAATGCAATTCAACAGATAGTTCCTTCCAGCTGTCTTTCCTGATATATTCATATTCATATGGCGTCGCTGTATCGGAAGTTGGCATGTCTGAAAATCATGAAGTCTCTACACCAACCGAAATACATTGCATAATACTACTCTTACATGGCATAATATATTTCGATTTATACAGAGCGAGTGTCAATATTTTTATAGGATTGCTGTAGTAGTGGAACAAACTTTGTTTCATCGCATTTTGTTAGTGCAGGTTGCCTACATCAGGGGCAGGTATGCACTTACGGGCAAACCTATTGCTCTCCCTTGATTGACAGGTACCTAACTTATTGTTCTCCTTTGATTGACAGTTACTTAACCTATTGTTCTGCTAAAAGGATCCTTCCTTTTGATTGACAGGTCCTTAACCTATTGTCCCCCCCCCCCCTCTCCCTCCGCCCCCCCCCCCTATGGGAACAGCTGTCCCCCTCACTGCTACAGGTACACTTTCAGGTCTGAGTTACTGGAATAGCCTCTCTCACACTTATCAATTTGATTGACTACTTAATTAAATCGATCAATTAATTAATGTCCGCCATGGTAAACCCCCTCCCCTCCCACCCTCCCTCCCAGAAATTGGCAGGAAAAAGACTCAGTTGATCGGTCATTTGGAGGGAATTAGGTTGCATTGTGTAGAATATTGTTTAAACACTTTAGACAATGTATGGAATATTATTTAATTATTTATGGCAGTCTATGGAATGTAGTTTATTTACTTAGTTAAAAAATTTGTTTGGAAATCGATTGCTTTGTATGGAATATTGTTTAAGCAATTTAGACAATGTGCAGAATGTTGTTTATTTAAACAATTTAGGGGATTCAAGGCAGTGTATGTAATATATGGAAATTGGTGGTTCTTTGGTGGAGAGGAAGGATCTCATAGCAGGAAATTCAAGGGTATATTGTTCATTTATAAGAAATTCAGTTTGTGAGGGTTGGATTTCTCTTGCTCATCATTCTGTGCTGTTTGGAAACGTGTAGGTCTTGTAAGAAGCAATTACATGGGGTAAACATGTCGCATAACCTAATGTTTGGCACTGTACTCTGGGTGTCTTTATTTAAGGTTCAGCCATTTGTTGGCACTTAACCTGTTCAGTGGTTTTCCATGTCACCCTCATATCCTTAAACTATTGTACTGCCTTTGATACCAAATTAAGTAATTAGTTATGTCCTCACACCATTTTCAGGTACACTTTTCGAAATTCACATGCTTTTGAGCGCCATTAATGGCACATTCTTCTTTGTCACCCACCCCCTTAAACTATTGTACTGCATTTTACATAACAATTATGCAAATTAACGTAGTGTTCTGCACTTAACCTGCTGTTCTGCTCCATGTCACCCACACACGCGCACCCTCCCGTTAACTATTGTACTGCTAACACCATGTTGACATAAAAAGTTTATGCAAATTAATTTAATCGATATTCTTCACATGTATGGGGTAGTTTTTTTAAGTTGCAGCATCATATTGGTTGGTGAAATCGATGGCATACAGTTTAAACAAAAGACTGCTAGTAAAAAAAACATCCCGCCACCCGACACCATACGCTGAAGTCGCCGACTCCACACATGCCGCCAGGAGTCAAGGTGCACTATTGGCCCCCACAAAGTGACGACGCGGCCGTCAGCTGCCGAGCCACGCACAGGTGTCCGTTCGGGTCCTGGAAGCATTAGGCAATGGCATCCCTTTCATACTTGACACCTGAAGATTTCCTGTTGAAATACGTGTTCAACAAGGCACCATTGCTGGCACAATGACGCAAAGATGCGGTGCGTGTCCAGTGCCGAGAGAGATGTTTGCATAGCACATGTCTATGTAAATAACAGCGAAGTCCCCCCTCTGGACAAATGGTTCAAATGGCTCTGAGCACTATGGGACTCAACTGCTGAGGTCATTAGTCCCCTAGAACTTAGAACTAGTTAAACCTAACTAACCTAAGGACATCACAAACATCCATGCCCGAGGCAGGATTCGAACCTGCGACCGTAGCGGTCTTGCGGTTCCAGACTGCAGCGCCTTTAACCGCACGGCCACTTCGGCCGGCCTCTGGACATGTTATAGAAATCTGTTGCATTGCTTCCCAGAATAACACAGGTTGCACTCTTCCTAGCAGTCCCAACGGGACAGCCAGTTCGTCACTGAATTTACTCATCAAACTGCTGCTGCCACTGTTTTCTGCAGATGAGACTTTCAATTGCAAAACTATTTTGTACAGATCGCCACATTGCCCTGACAGTTAAACTCCGCAAAAGTAGTCTACAGATCATCAAATACACACAAGATTCACAAGAATATTGGGAACCAGGAACATATTTATGAGTGTAACTAAAATTAAATATTACGATTGCTGCTGCAGTCTGACACTGATTGATGTACAGGTAATGTCTCTTCTTGGCGGCTGTGGCTCTGCAACGATTCTCAGTAACTATAATGCACAAAATTTTCCACGTAAAAATCTCTCTCATTCATACTCTCACGGTTATCGATGCTCTGAATCTGTACATCCCTCACAATAGGACACTCTCATTTTCTCTGGTCATGCCACAGTGTAAGCCACAGTAACATTACACTGCAATATAAACACATTTTACACAAACAGTGCAATTATCATTTATATCTGTACAGCACCCGAAAAAATTATGGTATGCCTATACTCACACCAGCTATTTGTCTCGATTCTTCTCAGTCCTAGGACATTATCTGACAAAGTCTTCGAATCAGCACTTCTCGAAGGTGCTGCATACTGCCAAGATTCTCTCAAAAAAGTGCTATGAAGGACAGGCAGCCGACAAATTTTGGAAATTTGTGGTAAGGGCTTATGGGACCAAACTGCTGAGGTCATCGGTCCCTAAGATTACACACTACTTAATCTAACTTAAACTAACTTACGCTAAGGACGACACACACACCCATGCCCAAGGAAGGACTCGAACCTCGACGGGGGAAGCCGCACGGACCGTCGCAAGACGCTTGAAACCGCTCAGCTACCCCGCGCAGCAGGTATCCGGCACTATGTGATAATGAATACCGCACCCGCGGACGTAATGCTTGGAAACGCATCACCGGCGTGGGTTGGTGTACTGTACTCAGCATCACTATCGATGGAACAACAAGGAAAATGCGAGGGTATGCTCAGGGTGCCGGTGAGGGGACGTATTGTTACAGCCGAATTGCCCGTCCTGTTTGTACATTATAGCAGGTCCAGTTGAACACTTGCATTTATATAGTGTGCAGCTGTTTACGAAATCAATCTACCGCCACTTATGTTCGGATATACTCCTTAGTACTTTCAAATTCTGTAGGTGGCAGGGGTAAAATATAGGGAGCGAAAGGCTATTTACAATTCGTACAGAAACCAGATGGCAGTTATAAGGGTCGAGGGACATGAAAGGGAAGCAGTGGTTGGGAAGGGAGTGAGACAGGGTTGTAGCCTTTCCCCGATGTTATTCAATCTGTATATTGAGCAAGCAGTAAAGGAAACAAAAGAAAAATTCGGAGTAGGTATTAAAATCCATGGAGAAGAAATAAAAACTTAATGTTCGCCGATGACATTGTAATTCTGTCTGAGACAGCAAAGGACTTGGAAGAGCAGTTGAACGGAATGGACAGTGTCTTGAAAGGAGGATATAAGATGAACATCAACAAAAGCAAAACGAGGATAATGGAATGTAGTCGAATAAAATCAGGTGATGCTGAGGGAATTAGATTAGGAAATGAGACACTTAAAGAAGTAAAGGAGTTTTGCTATTTGGGGAGCAAAATAAGTGATGATGGTCGAAGTAGAGAGGATATAAAATGTAGACTGGCAATGGCAAAGAAAGCGTTTCTGAGGAAGAGAAATTTGTTAACATCGAGTATAGATTTAAGTGTCAGGAAGTCGTTTCTGAAAGTATTTGTATGGAGTGTGGCCATGTATGGAAGTGAAACATGGACGATAAATAGTTTGGACAAGAAGAGAATAGAAGCTTTCGAAATGTGGTGTTATAGAAGAATGCTGAAGATTAGATGGGTAGATCACATAACTAATTTAGAAGGTAGTGAATAGGATTGGGGAGAAGAGGGGTTCGTGGCACAATTTGACTAGAAGAAGGGATCGGTTGGTAGGACATGTTCTGAGGCATCAAGGGATCACCAATTTAGTATTGGAGCGCAGCGTGGAGGGTAAAAATCGTAGAGGGAGACCAAGAGATGAGTACACTAAGCAAATTCAGAAGGATGTAGGTTGCAGTAGGTACTGGGAGATGAAGAATCTTGCACAGGATAGAGTAGCATGGAGAGCTGCATCAAACCAGTCTCAGGACTGAAGACCACAACAACAACAACATACTCCTTCGTGCATTGAAATCACAACTCACATGTCCAATCTATCCTTCCATTACGACTAAACATACGTGAATAGTAGTTTGATTACTTACCACAAATGTATGTCGGAACATAAGCCACGGTACCTTTAGGTTGAAGCAGCAGCATAACATTTCTGACTATCAATGACAGGTGTATAAAAAATTATGATACGTCCACACTTGCACCAGCTAGGTGTCGTTTTCGCACTGCAAAAAAAGCCTCTGCCATTACGTATTTGTCGATGAATAAAGGATGTAATTAAAATTTGCTCTCTCAACATAATTCCGAAGATATAGAGTGGAAATTATTTCTCTAGAAACTCGAAACTTTATCGAGGTGGAGCGTGCTATAAGCCATTAAGTAGCTAGAAACTTATCCCGTTGCGAAGACCTTTACGTGAAAACTCGAAAAAACAAAGGAAACTAATATTCCCACTCACGAATACCGATGTCGGTGATGTAACAGATTTGAAATCATCCCTATAATTTACAAAGTCAACTAAGGTATTTCTCATGTCTAGAGAACCTGAAATCGTGTCTTCCGCCCGCCTTTCACCTGCTAGATGACACTACTATCGATGTTCTCTCAACTAAATAAAGGCGCGAAATGTGTAGAAGCAGTCAACGGGACAATTATCATGGGAGGGAGTAATGTCCAGCGCAAACACACGTCCATATTGAATCTTCTCAAATTTCCACGCACTCACAAAAGCTATCCAACCCATACTACGTGTTAGTTCGCTATTCGGCCGTCTAGAGGACGACACGGTTATGTCAGCTACATTCCTGCATCCCCAACACATGCACACATACAGACATACAGAAAACAGAGAAAACGCACTGCAAATGTGGAATTTGTGGGTGGAGGCGACTGGATGCATCGAGTACAGTGCTATACTCTGCTTCCCAATCAGAAAAATAGTGCATTTGCGCTAGGTGTTTGCAGCTGAACTACATTTACAAGCAATTTTAGAACACGGAACGAGAGGTTATGTCATGATCACATGGTAGAAGTGACATAAAATACATAGAATTGCGAAAAATGACGAGAGAATACGTATAAATTGAGGGAATATACATCGAAATGCGGGGAAATTGAGGAAGTACTTGCGTGTCTTCTGGTTGGCGCAGAACAATGTGTACATGGGGATAAGCATGCGAGAGCAAGAGGAACCCGAGAAAACGTCGACATGGAAGCGAAGGGGACGAGGGAAACACTAACTTTTTTCTGTCGAGGCAGCATTCTATTGTATGTCTATTGAGGTAACAGTGATCCACGCGAGTTGACTACTGTATTTGACGCTTTCAAGGAAAACAGAGAACCATCGGCCTCTAAACTTACATGCATCTGCGTTAAAGGATAACAGAGTGTGGACGGGGTGATCGACTGAGATGGATCTGTAACGGGGTACGGTGTAATGGCAGACTGATGCATTCTAGAGAGGGAGAGAGATGTTGGCGCAGGTCATTTGACCATTTTTTCCGCTGTTCTGTCAGGATGCATCAGTCGCTTCATACAGCCTCCGTTCCACTCGTATACAACCACGTGTTCTGTATTTGATTTGGAGCACTGTCTACTTGCGATCGTTAACAGCAAACCTCTCTGTCATCAGAGGACTTCCATCTCATGTGTGATGAAACGTGACCATCCTGTTTCGAGACATTCCTCTAAACGAATGAAGATTTATGCGATGTACTCTATTCCCCTGTCGCATCTTGGGTATAAAATCGAGACTTCAGTTACATAACTAAGATGATTCTAAGTTAGCGATAGGTGTTCGTGAGACACTGCCATCCCCGTGCTGCCGGCCGGGGTGGCCGAGCGGTTCTAGGTGCTACAGTCTGGAACCGCGCGACCGCTACGGTCGCAGGTTCGAATCCTGCCTCGGGCATGGATGTGTGTGATGTCCTTAGGTTAGTTAGGTTTAAGTAGTTCTAAGTTCTAGGGGACTGATGACCTCAGAAGTTAAGTCCCATAGTGCTCAGAGCCATTTGAACCAATCCCCGTGCTTGACAGATGTGCTGTTTACAGAGTTAGTGGCGACACGACGTGTAATTTCACATGTCGGACGCTGCTGCTATGGATTTACCCGTTTCCTTGTAAGAGGTATTCTCCGTTACTAACGATCATTTTATATAAGAACTGATGTGGGCATAGTATAATTTCCGAACCGTGATCGTATGTGAACAGTGGACGCTATACATCTCTGGAAAGTTATATTGTGCACGTATCACACAGAATCGATATTTTAAGGAAGTAGTTTTCTCATTTTATAGTTTCTTACCATAGTTTATCGTAGAGAAACCCACAAGAAGCGTATATTTCACGCATTGGAAATATATTTCTTACATCGGAATATTAACAGCGCCGCTTTCCATATGACTAATAAGTCGGAAACTGAAGCGAACTAACATTATAGCCTGCTTTAAGTGCAGAACCGTGCAGCCTTAGGACTGTGTGTGTTTATGTTATCTCTTACCAGTACCTTGCTGGCGCTGATCCCAGACGCTAGAACAATACTTTAGAATTGATAGCGTAGTTGATTTACGTAAAATGCTTCGAACTCCATCCGCCTGGAGCTCCATCATGCCTAAAAACCACCCGTTTCTTGTTCTTCTTAATCGTCTGCTATTACATCACAACACTTTCAAATCTACTCCTATACACCGATGAGGGGTGCTAATCTCCTCGACATAGGTGCATCTGAAAAAATCTTATGCACTTGGATGGGCGGGGACTCCGCAAGCTCCATTCACTAGACACGGAATGTAGCGGTCTGCTTCTGGTCGGCTGAAGATTAAATCGGTAACGGTGCTGCAGGGCGAGGGGTTTTTCAGTCTCTAATTTTATCCTAAGACTGCGAGAATGCTCTGTGACTTCCATCCGCATAGAGATCGTCTCCTTCAATATACAGGGTGATTCAAAAAGAATACCACAACTTTAGGAATTTAAAACTCTGCAACGACAAAAGGCAGAGCTAAGCACTATCTGTCGGCGAATTAAGGGAGCTTTAAAGTTTCATTTAGTTGTACATTTGTTCGCTTGAGGCGCTGTTGACTAGTCGTCAGCGTCAGTTGATGCTAAGATGGCGACCGCTCAACAGAAACCTTTTTGTGTTATTGAGTATGGCAGAAGTGAATCGACGACAGTTGTTCAGCGTGCATTTCGAACGAAGTATGGTGTTAAACCTCCTGATGGGTGGTGTATTAAACGTTGGTATAAACAGTTTACAGAGAATGGGTGTTTGTGCAAAGGGAAAAGTTCTGGACGGCCGAGAACGAGTGATGAAAATGTAGCACGCATCCAGCAAGCATTTGTTCGCAGCCCAGGAAAATCGACTCGCAGAGCTAGCAGAGAGCTGCAAATTCCACAATCAACTGTATGGAGAGTCCTATGAAAAAGGTTAGTTATGAAACTACCCGAGGCGATGGATCGGCCGCCAGGCAGCCCGTGACAGAGCATTTCATCACTGGCCTTCAAGAAGCCCTGATCTTACCCCCTGCGATTTTTTCTTATGGGGGTATGATAAGGATATGGTGTTTCGGCCACCTCTCCCAGCCACCATTGATGATTTGAAACGAGAAATAACAGCAGCTATCCAAACTGTTACGCCTGATATGCTACAGAGAGTGTGGAACGAGTTGGAGTATCGGGTTGATATTGCTCGTGTGTCTGGAGGGGGCCATATTGAACATCTTTGAACTTGTTTTTGAGTGAAAAAAAACCTCTTTAAATACTCTTTGTAATGATGTATAACAGAAGGTTATATTATGTTTCTTTCATTAAATACACATTTTTAAAGTTGTGGTATTCTTTTTGAATCACCCTGTATTATGCAAACTGACAACACCGCTCTCAGACGACCAGTATTGTTGCACAATACTCAGCGCGAGAGGTCCCCTTACCAATCGATAAACCGTCATGAAATTTTCGGTAGCTGAAAAACTGTCCTCTACGTTGGTGAGAGACCAAGATGCAGACACGTACATGGTAAGAGACATATAGAAATTCCTTCCATGTTAACGATTACTGCCAATGTTGGAGATCAGGAAAGACGTTTGGTCGTATTGTGATGCTGGCTGGTGCAGACTCACAAGGGTTTTCTATTTGCTTAGTTGGCAAGGTCCTGTTGATTTACTCACGTTGTTACTCCATTTGCAATATTTGAATTCTGTGTCATATACTGTGTGTCAGTGTTCAGTGCAGATTACTCCGACGAGTCTGACAAGAGTGTACTGTAGTGATACGAGCACGACCGCCCATGGGTATGTGTGTGTGTGTGTCATTTCAACTCGAAGGATATTGCACAAAAAAAATTGAAAGACAACTTTACATACAATAAAAATTAATCTTGAGCGAGACTAAATAGCTTTAAAATCATGCCACGTTTTCGAGAAGAATAAAAAAGTAATTGGGAGTTTCCAGGACGAATCAGTATTACAATTGTTGAAAAAGATTTAGGGACTGCAGCCGGTCATCGTAAACTTCACTCCACGATATTTCGACTGGACTCCTGTCCATTTCTGTAGCACAACGGCAGTGTTACCGTCTACCATGCAAGGGGGCCTGGGTTCGATTCCCGGCAGGGGACTGGGTGTCGTGTGCCCTTCACCATCATTTCCATCATCATTGACAAGCAAGTCGCTGAAGCGGCGTCAATTAAAATGACTTGCAATACGGTGGCCGAATCCTGAAGGGGAAAACCCGGCCAATAAACGCCATATGATCATTTCATTTTCAACTGGACTCCTGCCAATTGTCTTCAGGTGAGCCACAGAAGACTAATGAAGAAGTTTTTTTTTCCTTTATTGTTATTTCAAGCCTCAGCTAAGGCGGGCCGGCAGTGACATATGCTGCTCTTCGGCCAAGAGATACAACATATAGACACGGAAGACAGAGAAAACATAAAAAGCATGGTAAACAATAAATTAGAAGTCGTTCGACGGACGGCACTGTACAAGATGGGTGACACCAGTTGGACAAACGTAGACATCCAGGTGGAGATGCGAACATAGTAGAAAACACTAATGAAAACACTGTACTCATACGGAGAGACACTAATGTATGGAAAACATTGGCGACGATCATCGGCGAAGCACTTACACTGACGACAGGGGGGGGGGGCTACCTCCAGGTCAAAGAGAGAGGCAGGAGAGCGGGAAGAAGGGGGGTGGAGCCAATGGGAGAAAGAAGGGAGAGCAGGGGGAGGAGCGAGAGGAGTGGTTGGAGCCAGGGAGAGGGGTGGAAGCGGGAGACATGAGAGAGGAGGGGGAAAAAAGGAAGGTGAGGAGGGAGAGAGGGAGCCTTGGGGGAAAAGGGGGGAACGAGAAGGGAGAGTCAGAACTGGTAGGAGATGTAGATGGACAGGACAAGGACATCATCAGGGAGGGGGAGTTGGCAGAAGCCAGAAAGGGTATGCAGGGTGTGAAGATGGAGAGCAGGTGGGATGCAAGAATACAGGCACGGCAGCAGGCTGGGATGGGCGAGGATGAGAGAGACAAGAGAGTTTGTGGGAGGTGTAAAGGATCTGTATCCGTTCGAGGAAAAGGAGAAGGTGTGGGAAGGGAATCAAGTTGTATAGGATCCGCGTGGGGGATGGGAGATGAATGCGATAGGCGAGGCGGAGCATGTGGCGTGCAAGGATTTGGAGGGACTTATAGTAGGTGGAAGGGGCGGAGACCCAGGTGGGATGGGCATAGCAGAGAATGGGGCGGATGAGGGATTTATAAGTGTGGAGGATGGTGGAGGGGGGTCCAGACCCCATGTTCGGACAGAAAGGATTTTGAGGAGGCAGAGTCGGGAATGTGCCTTGGCTTGGATTGTCTGGAGATAGAGGGTCCAGGAAAAGCGACAGTCAAGGGTGACACCAAGGTACTTGAGGGTGGGGGTGAGGTGAACAGGATGGCTATAGATGGTGACATAAAAATCAAGGAGGCAGAAGGAAGGGGTGGGTTTTGGAAGGATTGACCTCGAGCAGCCACTGGTTAGACCGAGTGGTGAACCAGTCAAGATGGGATTGGAGAAGGTGATGGGAGCATTACAGGGTGGGGGCGAGGGCAAGGAAGGCAGTGTCATCGGCATACTGGAGAAGGTGGATGGGGGGTGAAGGCGGCGGCATCTCTGCCGTATAGAGAAGGTAGAGAAGAGGGAAGAGTGAGGAACCTTGGGGCACACCGGCAGAGGGGTAGAAGGTGTAGGAATCCGTGTTATGGATGGTGACTTAGGAAGGACGGTGGGAAAGAAAGGAGGCGATCAGACAGACGTAGTTAATAGGAAGGGCGAAGGTTTGGAGCTTGAAGAGACCAGAATGCCATACACGGCCGTAGACACGTTAAAGGTCTAAGAAGAGGAAGATGGCAGAGGGATGGGAGTTGAGTTGTTCGGAGAGGAGGTGAGTGAGGTGAAGGAGAAGGTTATCAGCAGAGATGTCACATTGGGTAGCGGGAAGAAGGCGGTGCTGGTGGAGATACTGCTGGATGCGTTGGGTAAGGATGGATTCTAAGACCTTGCTGAAGACCGAGGTAAGGCTGATGGGATGGTAGGAGGAGACAGCAGATGGCGGTTTGTCGGGTTTGAGGAACATAAGGATTTGGGAGTTTTTCCACAGGTCAGGGCAGAAGCCGGTGGACAAGACCACGTTATAGAGTCGGGCCAGAGTGGAGAGAAAGGAGGCAGGAGCTTCATGGATAGGTAACACGGTCGTCACTGGGAGTGGTGTTGCGTTTCTTGAGAAGTGTAGACATGAAATCTTGAGCAATGATTGGGGCATTGAGTTCGGTGTGTGTAAAGTTGTCCAAGTACTTGAAGCCAGGAGCAAGGGGAGGGGCAGAGGTGTCAGTTCGATCACGAACATCAGGGAGGAGGGAGTAATCGAACTAAGGATTGTCAGGGAGGGTAAAGATATCAGAGAGTTAAGAAGCAAAGTGGTTGGCCTTACTAAAGTTATCAGGAAAGGGGTGGTCATCACAAAGGAGAGGGTAGTAGGGGGGGGGGGGGGTTAGATCTGGTAAGGCGGCGGAAGGTGTACCAGTACTTAGACGAGTTGATAAGTAGGGTAGGATTAAGACGGATGCATGTCTGTCGCCAGTCCTGGGGTTTCTTGGCTGCATGCAAGGAGGAGTTGCCGGTGGCATCGTAGTGTGTCCCAGTCAGGTGTGTGAAGGAAGGCACGGTGTAGATGGCGGGATTCATGGATGAGGAGGATGGCCTGTTGTGGTAAAGTGGGACAGGCGGGTGGATGGTGACGGTAGGGATGTGGGCCTCCGTGCCCTCAGACAAGGTCTGCTGGAGAAAGGAGGCGGCATGGGTAATGTCATCAGGGTGGTGAAAGACGAGGGTGTGGCTAGTGATCTGGGTGGTGAGGGTATCCCAGTAGGCATTCCAGTTGCCACGGGAATATCCATTGACATATTTCGGGGGAGGGTCGATGCTAGGGTCAGGATGGGGGTGACGACCATCTGATACGGTGAGGAGGACAGGGAGATGGTCACTGCCAATAGGGTGGAGGGCGTCCACCGCGATGCGGCCAAGGAGGTTAGGTGAGGCCAGGATGACATCGAGAATGAGATTGGATTCAGGGTGGGTGTGTTGGGGAATGGGAAGGAGGTCACCTTGGAGAGTGGAGAGGGACCAATGCCACCGCCATAGCTGGGTGGCGGAACGACTATGGATGTTGAGGTCGGCGGCGATCACGTAGGAGAAGGTACGGTCGATGTGGGAAAGGAAGTCTAAAGGAAGAGGGGTAGAAGGGAGGACACGGATGGTGGCGCAGGTAATGGTAAGGCCGGGGAAGAAGAGACTGCAGATCAGGTGTTCTGTGGGGTCGGGAAGGAGGGTAGGAGCCGAACAGAGATCTGGCAGTGGTGGCCAATGACTACCCCGCCACGTGCTATCAGGAGGGGATTATCGGAGCGGTGAAGGAGGTAAGGCGACACGTGTACGGGATGTTGGGGCTGGAGAAAGGTTTCGATCAGGAGGAAGGCATCCACATAAGGATGTTCTTGTTAATGGTAAGGGAGCGGATGTTGTTGAACAAGATACGGTGCTCTCGCGCCATGGCGGGGTTTAAACGAGGGTGTCAAGATGGAAGAAGGTAAAAAAAAATGGCTCTGAGCACTATGGGACTCAACTGCTGAGGTCATTAGTCCCCTAGAACTTAGAACTAGTTAAACCTAACTAACCTAAGGACATCACAAACATCCATGCCCGAGGCAGGATTCGAACCTGCGACCGTAGCGGTCTTGTGGTTCCAGACTGCAGCGCCTTTAACCGCACGGCCACTTCGGCCGGCCGAAGAAGGTAAAGTGGGCTAGGTTATGAGAGTAGGTGTCGAAGGCGTTGAGGTGAAAGACGGAACGGGAAGCTAGGGAGATTTGTTGGAGGGTGTGGGGGCGCTAAAATGGGTGGATATTTTGAAGAAAACTGGTGACGAAACGAAGAAGTCTTCCGCTCCGCCTTATATAGTGCACTGATAGTATTCCCGCGCATGCGTCACTCACGGTGATAGAAGGACGACACCGCACGGCGGCAGCGCCATCGCTGGTGGAAGTGGGAAGATCAACTGTCTTCGGCGTTGTCGCTAGCCGCAGTCTTCGGAGTATTCTGGCGTCTTCGCCAGAAGCAAATCTCGGAGACGACCGGATTCCACGCATTATCCAGCTGGTAACCGCTGTCACGGTTCATTAGATTTTCCACGATACCTATATCGGCGGATTCTTCTATAATGGAGGCCTAAAAAGATGCTGCTGTGGCCAAAATTAATGTTTTGTCATACTCCATTGAATGTCCGTTGGAGATACAATGTTCTACAACTGCAGAGATGCTGGATTGCAGAAGGCAAGTGCAACGTTTATGCTCTGTGCAACATTCTTCCACTGTGCGTGTTGTGTGCCCTATATAGGCCATACCACACTGGCAAGCTATTTTGTAAATTCCCGCCTTCCGAAATAACAAATTATCCTTCACTGATCCCATCAGATCCAAAATCTTAGATGGTGGGCGGAAAATCACTTTCACCTAAAAATTACTAAGGATTCTTGCTATTTTGAAGCAAATATTTCCTACGAAGGGAAGAAAAGCTAGGGACTTTGCTGGCACGTTCTCCACTTTATCCATTTCCAGATTCTTGGTTTTACCTGCGCGTACCCTGTTACTCTTCCAGGTCGAATATCCATTGCCTCTGAATACTGTTCTTAAATGTGCAAGAACGTTAGGTAAACTATCTGCATCCGACACTGCATGAGCCCTATGTACAAGGGTTTAAAGCACACACATGATTTGGGATGGGTGATTGCAACTTGAAGAGTACAAGTATAAATCAGTGTGTGTAGGTTTAAAGTAAACAGAATGTCCCAGAGAGCCGTCACTCTTCCATCTAACCAAAACATCCAGGAATGGGAGACAACCATCTTTCTCTGATTCCGTACTAAATCGAATGTTCTCCTGAATGGAGTTAAGATGATGTAAAAACTCCATTAACTTATTTTCTCCGTGGGGCCACACTACGAAAGCATCATCCACGTACCACCAAAAACCAGTTGGTTTAAGAACTGCTGATTCAAGTGCTCTTTCCTCAAAGTCCTCCAAAAAAAAGCTGGCGACCAGGGTAGACAAGGGACTGCCCATGGCGACGCTGTCAGTCTGATCAAAACGTTCTTTGTTACACATATAATTGGTTGAGGAAAGAGTGTGCCGAAACAATGCAGTGATGCCCGACTGAAACTGTTTACCAATTAGTGCCACGGAATCAACAAGAGGTACCTTTGTAAAAAGAGATACTACACCAAAATTCACTAAAAGGTCCGAACTACTTTGGAGGAGAGCCCCCAGTCAGTTGATAAAATCGGCAAAGTTCCATATATAATGTGAACATTTCCAACGATGTGTTGGAACTAGTTTGCACAACTATCCAAACGGAGGGACACTAAACTTATATTGCTGTAGTATAAAAGATTTTATCCTAATTTATAAAGTAGTATGAAAAATGGAGAAAGACTAATGGGAAGTGTCTGTCATCCACATAACCACTGAATAGAATTCATAAGGGGCTATCACGATATCTCCTCTTATCACTGCCGTATGTCAGTAATTACATTCTCTTACTTCACTGACATGGTTTCACAATGGTGTATGTTAGTCATCTCGGCTACTGTAGTGTGTATAAATCAGTAATTTTACTGTAATTCGAATGTAATAAGCTATTTTGAATAGAATGCGTGTCATTATAACAGCCGTCTTGAAGGACTGATATCTGGAAAGCTATGTTCAGGATGAGCAAATCACAAGGAATATAAATCAGGACATTAGCGGACAAACATCTGATTGAGGTCTGGTTGCATATATCTGCTATTCAGTTTTCGTTGAGTTCGATTCCCGCTCAGTCTGGAGATTTTTACGTCTTTCATTACCTTATGTGTGTGTGTGTGTGTGTGTGTGTACAAGGTGATAAGTTGCAGCTTGATTCGGATATCAGAATTAAATGTGCGGACCCATATAAATGATTCCGAAATTTGGCTTGCAGATTGGTGTGAAGCGGAAACTACAGGGTGAGTCAAAAAGATCTTTACAACTTTGGAATGATACCGGAATTTGTTGAGCTAACTTACAGAAAATATCGTAGATGCGGGGTTGTATGAGATACGAATTGTATGTGCACACAAAGAGGAATATTACTTAAACGTTGTTGGAAAAGTTCAAATGTTCACGATTTCTGTAAGTTAATATGAATCCAAAACTTGGTCCGCAACAGAGAATTCACTACACTAATGTAAAAGATAAGGAAAGATGGCGCTACAGATTTACAGCTGATGAAGCTAGAACTCTGAAAAAAATGTTTGTTTGCTTACTAATACTCATTCTTCCTCGTTATATTTTCGACCTCCAAATCATATGCACAACATACACTCCTGGAAGTTGAAATAAGAATACCGTGAATTCATTGTCCCAGGAAGGGGAAACTTTATTGACACATTCCTGGGGTCAGATACATCACATGATCACACTGACAGAACCACAGGCACATAGACACAGGCAACAGAGCATGCACAATGTCGGGACTAGTACAGTGTATATCCACCTTTCGCAGCAATGCAGGCTGCTATTCTCCCATGGAGACGATCGTAGAGATGCTGGATGTAGTCCTGTGGAACAGCTTGCCATGCCATTTCCACCTGGCGCCTCAGTTGGACCAGCGTTCGTGCTGGACGTGCAGACCGCGTGAGACGACGCTTCATCCAGTCCCAAACATGCTCAATGGGGGACAGATCCGGAGATCTTGCTGGCCAGGGTAGTTGACCTACACCTTCTAGAGCACGTTGGGTGGCTCGGGGTACATGCGGACGTGCATTGTCCTGTTGGAACAGCAAGTTCCCTTGCCGGTCTAGGAATGGTAGAACGATGGGTTCGATGACGGTTTGGATGTACCGTGCACTATTCAGTGTCCCCTCGACGATCACCAGTGGTGTACGGCCAGTGTAGGAGATCGCTCCCCACACCATGATGCCGGGTGTTGGCCCTGTGTGCCTCGGTCGTATGCAGTCCTGATTGTGGCGCTCACCTGCACGGCGCCAAACACGCAGACGACCATCATTGGCACCAAGGCAGAAGCGACTCTCATCGCTGAAGACGACACGTCTCCATTCGTCCCTCCATTCACGCCTGTCGCGACACCACTGGAGGCGGGCTGCACGATGTTGGGGCGTGAGCGGAAGACGGCCTAACGGTGTGCGGGACCGTAGCCCAGCTTCATGGAGACGGTTGCGAATGGTCCTCGCCGATACCCCAGGAGCAACAGTGTCCCTAATTTGCTGGGAAGTGGCGGTGCGGTCCCCTACGGCACTGCGTAGGATCCTACGGTCTTGGCGTGCATCCGTGCGTCGCTGCGGTCCGGTCCCAGGTCGACGGGCACGTGCACCTTCCGCCGACCACTGGCGACAACATCGATGTACTGTGGAGACCTCACGCCCCACGTGTTGAGCAATTCGGCGGTACGTCCACCCGGCCTCCCGCATGCCCACTATACGCCCTCGCTGAAAGTCCGTCAACTGCACATACGGTTCACGTCCACGCTGTCGCGGCATGCTACCAGTGTTAAAGACTGCGATGCATACGGTTCACGTCCACGCTGTCGCGGCATGCTACCAGTGTTAAAGACTGCGATGGAGCTCCGTATGCCACGGCAAACTGGCTGACACTGACTGCGGCGGTGCACAAATGCTGCGCAGCTAGCGCCATTCGACGGCCAACACCGCGGTTCCTGGTGTGTCCGCTGTGCCGTGCGTGTGATCATTGCTTGTACAGCCCTCTCGCAGTGTCCGGAGCAAGTATGGTGGGTCTGACACACCGGTGTCAATGTGTTCTTTTTTCCATTTCCAGGAGTGTATTTAATGTGCACGTTCGCAAGAAACTCGCCAGCGTTTTCTTTGTTAGCGCATAAATGTGTGCAATGAGGAAAGAAGTAACCAAGACATGCTATCATGACTTGTGAACAATTTTTGAAATGTCGAAGGAACAAAACTGCTTGGTGGTATACCTCAGTACAGAACTGACTTTTTGTTTTATTAGATTGTCAGTGCATTGTAGTTTACACATTTTCTCGCTTTGAGATATTACCAGTGAAAGGTCCAATAATAGCAAAAAACGATAAATTCACTTTTGAAAGTATGTTCCAGCAATTTGCAATTCAGTAAATTTCACTAGCAATCAATTCTGTAGGTATTGATGAGCATTTAAACAATACCGCCATTATTAGTTAGTGCAGAAGATAGCACTGTGAGTAAAGGAATGACCTCAGTAACATAGACCCTATAAAATGAATATTTTGCTTCAGCGAGAATTCAGTTTACTTTCAGTAATGTACATGTAGATGTTTCATAAGTAGAAGTTACACATATATTTTAATATAGGTTTAATTAATAGCATATGGTATTTGGTTTTCACACTAAATTGTTATATGTTTTGAACAGTTGCCAGCTTCCTTCACATATATACAGAATATTTCTTTCCAGGACCTCTCTGTCTCAGTTTTCAGGAATAACCTGCTTGATTTTACTTTTGAATTGTTTTAAAGTACATAACCCTACATCAAGCTTTGTGACAAACCAATAATAATACTAGGATGCCATGCAACTACTGCTTTTATTTACACCACTGGCCATTAAAATTTCTACACCAAGAAGAAAAGCAGATGAAAAACGGGCATTCATTGGACAAATATATTATACTAGAACTGACATCTGATTACATTTTCACGCAATTTGGGTGCATAGATCCTGAGAAATCAGTACCGAGAACAACCACGTCTGGCCGTAATAACGGCCTTGATACGCCTGGGCATTGACTCAAACAGAGTTTGGATGGCGTGTGCAGGTACAGCTGCCTATGCAGCTTCAACACGATACCACAGTTCATCAAGAGTAGTGACTGGCGTATTGTGGCGAGCCAGTTGCTCGGCCACCATTGACCAGACGTTTTCAACTGGCGAGAGATCTGGAGAATGTGCTGGCCAGGGCAGCAGTCGAACATTTTCTGTATCCAGAAAGTCCCGTACAGGACCTGCAACATGCGCTCGTGCATTATCCTGCTGAAATGAAGGGTTTCGAAGGGATCGACTGAAGGGTCGTAACACATCTGAAATGTAACGTCCACTGTTAAAAGTGCCGTCAATGCGAACAAGAGGTGACCGAGACGTGTAACCAATGGCACCCCATACCATCACGCCGGGTGATACGCCAGTATGGCGATGACGAATACACGTTTCCAATGTGCATTCACCGCGATGTCGCCAAACACGGATGCGACCATCATGAAGCTGTAAACAGAACCTGGATTCATCCGAAAAAAATGACGTTTGGCATTCGTGCACCCAGGTTCGTCGTTGAGTACACCATCGCAGGCGCTCCTGTCTGTGATGCAACGTCAAGGGTAACCGCAGCCATGGTCTCCAAGCTGATGGACCATGCTGCTGCAAACGTCGTCGAACTGTTCGTGCAGATGGTTGTTGTCTTGCAAACGTCCCCATCTGCTGACTCAGGGATCGAGACATGGCTGCACGATCCGTTACAGCCATGCGGATAAGATGCCTGTCATCTCGACTGCTAGTGATACGATCCAGCACGGGATCCAGCACGGCGTTCCGTATTACCCTCCAGATTCCATATTCTGCTAACAGTCATTGGATCTCGACCAACGCGAGCAGCAATGTCGCGATACGATAAACCGCAGTCGCGATAGGCTACAATTCGACCTTTATCAAAGTCGGAAACGTGATGGTACGCATTTCTCCTCCTTACACGAGGCATCACAACAGCGTTTCACCAGGCAACGCCGGTCAACTGCTGTTTGTGTATGAGAAATCGGTTGGAAAGTTTCCTATGTCAGCACGTTGTAGGTGTCGCCATCGGCGCCAACCTTGTGTGAATGCTGTAAAAATCTAATCATTTGCATATCACAGCATCTTCTTCCTGTCCTTTAAATTTCGCGTCTGTAGCACGTCGCCTTCGTGGTGTAGCAATTTTAATGGCCAGTAGTGTATTCATTAATTGTCAAACAGGAGGTCAAATCTGGTGCAACACAATTGTCAGATACTACCGTGAACATAACTGTGCATAACAATAATTATTAGGTATATATTAAGAATATACGGGAATAACGATCAAGTTCCATCACAATTGAAAAATTTATTTCATGACGCCATCTTATAGAAGAATGGAGGTACAGAGTGAGCACAAAGTCTTGCCCTGATTATAAAAATTTATAACAGAATAAACGTTTGACATAATAAGTTACATTTGACGCCGTTACATAGGTTAGTGTTACTAGTTTTTTTTAAGACCACTTACGTTAGTAAACCTCAACGTGTGCTCCCTTGGTAGCTCGGAGAACGTTGAGGCGGTATTCCAGTTTCCGCCAGGTTTTTCGTAACATGTATTGCTGTCACAGAACCCACAGCAGCTTGTATCCTAGCCTTCAGTTCGTCGACGTCAGCAACTGGTGTGACGCCGACTCTGTCCTTGATATAGCCCCAGAAAAAAAGTAAGAGGCGTAATGTCTGGAGAGGGGAGTAATGTCCGGATCGGTGGATTGGAAGGAACGGTCCAACACCCTGGCCAACTCGCTCTCCAGACATTATGCCCCTTGACTTTTTTTTCTGGGGCTATATCAAGGACAGAGTCTTTGTCACACCAGTTGCTGACGTCGATCAACTAAAGGCTACGATACAAGCTGCTGTGGGTACTGTGACAGAACACTTGTTACGAAACACCTGGCGGGAACTGGAATAGCGCCTCGATATTCTCCGAGCTACCAAGGGCGCACACGTTGAGGTATACTAACGGAAGTGGTCTTAAAAAAAACTAGTAACACTAACCTATGTAACGGCAGCAAATGTAGCTTATTTGTCAAAAGGTTATTCTATTATAAATTTTTATAATCAGGGCAAAACTTTGTGCTCACCCTGTACTATAATGTTGCGAGGTTTGCTTTTTGTATGATGATCAAGGTGCTCGAGAATCTTTGCTAAGGTTTTGATGTACTTGAAAAATACGATCAAGTTCCACTCAGTCCTAAGGAAGAATGATCAAAATGGATTTTCTATTTACTGTTACAGCTTTCTCTTCTCATTTTATGTTTGATCTTATAATGCCGTACCGTCATGGTACTGGCTTTTCAACAATAGTTGCCAGTTATTCACACTTTGTAAATGAAGTTCGAACCGTTACTCTGTTTAGCAAAAAAGCAAATATTGATACAAAATTGTGTCACATTGTACATCCAGAGTAGAGTGGGAAAGGAGCTTTCTTCGGCACGTTGAGCAGAAACACTCATGTTTTCCTGTTACCAAGATTGTGGTTCAAATGGCTCTGAGCACTGTGGGACTTAACATCTTAGGTCGTCAGTCCCGTAGAACTTAGAACTACTTAAACCTAACTAACCTAAGGACGTCACACACATCCATACCCGAGGCAGGATTCGAACCTGCGACCGGAGTGGTCGCGCGGTTCCAGACTGAACCGCCTAGAACCGCTCGGCCACAACGGCTGGCCCGAGATTGTGCATAAACTTATTTCCTAAATGAAACGAAGGCATCAGAAATGATGCGAAAAACACCAAAGAAAATTGCAGATGAAGCTGCATGTAAATGATTTTTCAATGTCTATAAGGTGCATATTAATGGAGATTGACAAATACAGGTTTGTAAGTCAGCATTCTTGGCAGTGAATGACATCACCAAAAGACTACTTACTACTCTTAAAAAGGCATTGTCTCCCACAGGGGAAGCACATTTGGAGACAAGAGGAAACCATTACATTTTAGCAAACAAACATACTGTAGAAATAGTATCTAAAGTGTATCAGTATATAAAGTCACTGAGGGGCTGCGAATCATAGCAGGCAGTTACATTTACCAGGAGAACTTAATATTCCAAAGTTACACTTGTTATTTTCAGAGAAAAATCCTCAAAACCTTGTGTCATACAAACCAAATCGATTGATTTTTGTGAATAATTATAGCAAATGTTTTATGAAACCCAGAACCGACATATGTTCAGTGTGTGACAAATTGAGAGGCGGCTGTTCTAAATTTGATTTATATATAAACAACGAGAAAGATGCATCTCAGATACTAACTTTGAACAAGCAGTAACCATATCTAACAACTTAAAATGAACTGCATAAGAGAAAAGCAGACAAGTTTCACAAGATTAAAGGTCCCGGACGTTTGAGAATCCAAAAAAATCTGTGATTAAGAAAACAATCTGTACGGGTTATCAGAAGAATCTTCCGCTTTCTAATATTTCAACCAGTGAAGCATATTACCTTAGGCAGCTAGCGGCGGATCCAGGATTTGGGTTTGGGAGGGGCTTGACCAAGCCGAGGGTAGGCTTTATTTATTTTAAACACTAAAAATACATGGAAATGAAGTCCCATGCTTCTTGACAGAGCATAGAGGAACGATGCGGGAGACCCCGCACCGCTGTACTACGTGAGGTCCTAATGTAGGTGGTTTGCCGTTGCTTTCCTCCAACCATAATGGGGATGAATGAAGATGATGAAGACGACACAACAACACCCAGTCATCTCGGGGCAGGTGAAAATCCCTGACCCCGCCGGGAATCGAACCCGGGACCTCGCGGCAAGCGAGAACGCTACCGCGAGACCACAAGCTGCGGACTAACCAGGCACTCAAAATTTTAAGTTGCTCATTTAATGCATTGCAAATTCTTCAATGACTTTGACACGCAGGAAGCCAGATATATTCCGCTAATTATAAATGGCAGCCAGATCATACAATTTGTCTTCAGTCATTGTGATAGAAAAGTATGAGTTTATTATTTTAAACGAAGAGAAACTGTGCTCGACACGACAAATGGGTGGTGGTAATACAGCGAGAGAATAAAATTTTCACTCTGTAGCGGAGTGTGCGCTGATATGAAACTTCCTGGCAGATTAAAACTGTGTGCCAGACATCGACTCGAACTCGGGACCCTCTTTTTTCCCTGATCTCATTTTATTCGTTGCGTTTGTTCGGGATCGACGTCCCATGACACCCGTTCAAGTTCATCATTGATCTGTTCACTCAGTTTATATATATACAGGGTGGTCCATTGATAGTGACCGGGCCAAATATTTCACAAAATAAGCGTCAAAAGAAAAAACTACAAAGAACGAAATTTGTATAGCTTGAAGGGGGAAACCAGATGGCGCTACGGTTGCCCCGCTAGATGGCGCTGCCATAGGTCAAACGGATATCAACTGCGTTTTTTAAAATAGGAACCCCTATTTTTATTACATATTCGTGTACTACGTAAAGAAATATGAATGTTTCAATTGGACCACTTTTTCGCTTTGTGATAGATGGCGCTGTAATAGTCACAAACACATGGCTCACAATTTTAGACGAACACTTGGTTACAGGTAGGTTTTTAAATTAAAATACAGCATGTAGATACGTTTGAACATTTTATTTCGGTTGTTCCAATGTGATACATGTACCTTTTTTGAACTTATCATTTCTGACAACGCTGATGTTCCACTTGTCGCAGCCATCGTGGATTTTCCGTTGCCCAATAGTGCATATTATGTCTGTTTACGTTACCGCTGTTGGTGAATGACGCTTCGTCGCTAAATAAAACGCGTGCAAAAAATCTGTCATCGTCCCGTAATTTCTCTTGTGCCCAGTGGCAGAACTGTACACGACGTTCAAAGTCGTCGCCATGCAATTCCTGGCATATAGAAATATGGTACAGTTGCAGTAGATATTGATGTAGCATTCTCAACACCGACGTTTTTGAGATTCCCGATTCTCGCGCAATTTGTCTGCTACTGATGTGCGGATTATCCGCGACAGCAGCTAAAACACCTACTTGGGAATCATCATTTCTTGCAGGTCGTGGTCGACGTTTCACACGTGGCTGAACGCTTCCTGTTTCCTTAAACAACCTAACTATCTGGCTAACGGTCCGGACACTTGGATGATGTCGTCCAGGATACCGAGCAGCATACATAGCACACGCCCGTTCGGCAATTTGATCACAATATCCATACATCAACACGATAGCGACCTTTTCCGCAATTGGTGAACGGTCCATTTTAACAAGGGTAATGCATCACGAAGCAAATACCGTCCGCACTGGCGGAATGTTAGGTGATAGCACGTACTTACACGTTTGTGATTATTACAGCGCCATCTATCACAAAGCGAAAAAAGTGGTCCAACAAAAACATTCATATTTCTTTACGCACTACACGAATAAGTAATAAAAAATGAGGGTTCCTATTAAAAAAAAAGCAGTTGATATCCGTTTGACCTATGGCAGCGCCATCTAGCGGACCAACGGTAGCCCCATCTGGTTTCCCCCTTCAAGCTAGACGAGTTTCGTTCTTTGTAGTTTTTTCGTTTGATGATTATTTCGTGAGATATTTGGTCCGGTCACTATCAATGGACCACCCTATATACAGGGTGTTACAAAAAGGTACGGCCAAACTTTCAGGAAACATTCCTCACACACAAATAAAGAAAAGATGTTATGTGGACATGTGTCCGGAAACGCTTAATTTCCATGTTAGAGCTCATTTTAGTTTCGTCAATATGTACTGTACTTCCTCGATTCACCGCCAGTTGGCCCAATTGAAGGAAGGTAATGTTGACTTCGGTGCTTGTGTTGACATGCGACTCATTGCTCTACAGTACTAGCATCAAGCACATCAGTACGTAGCATCAACAGGTTAGTGTTCATCACGAACGTGGTTTTGCAGTCAGTGCATTGTTTACAAATGCGGAGTTGGCAGATGCCCATTTGATGTATGGATTAGCACGGGGCAACAGCCGTGGCGCGGTACGTTTGTATCGAGACATTTCCAGAACGAAGATGTCTCGACAGGAAGACGTTCCAAGCAATTGATTGGCGTCTTAGGGAGCACGGAACATTCCAGCCTACGACTCGCGACTGGGGAAGACCTAGAACGACGAGGACACCTGCAGTGGACGAGGCAATTCTTCGTGCAGTTGACGATAACCCTAATGTCGGGCGTCAGAGAAGTTGCTGCTGTACAAGGTAACGTTGACCACGTCACTGTATGGAGAGTGCTACGTGAGAACCAGTTGTTTCCGTACCATGTACAGCGTGTGCAGGCACTATCAGCAGCTGACTGGCCTCCACGGGTACACTTTTGCGAATGGTTCATCCAATAATGTGTCAATCCTCATTTCAGTGCAAATGTTCTCTTTACGGATGAGGTTTCATTCCAACGTGATCAAATTGTACATTTTCACAAACCAACATGTGTGGGCTGACGAGAATCCGCACGCAACTGTGCAATCACGTCATCAACACAGATTTTCCGTGAACGTTTGGGCAGGCATTGTTGGTAACGTCTTGATTGGGCCCCATGTTCTTCCACCTACACTCAGTGGAGCACGTTATAATGATTTCATACGGGATACTCTACCTGTGCTGCTAGAACATGTGCCTTTACAAGTACGACACAACATGTGGTTCATGCACGATGGAGCTCCTGCACATTTCAGTCGAAGTGTTCGTACGCTTCTCAATAACAGATTCGGTGGCCGATGGATTGGTAGAGGCGGACCAATTCCATGGCCTCCACGCTCTCCTGACCTAAACCCTCTTGACTTTCATTTATGAGGGCATTTGAAAGCTCTTGTCTACGCCATCCCGGTACCAAATGTATAGACTCTCCGTGCTCGTTTTGTGGACGGCTGTGATACAATACGCCATTCTCCAGGGCTGCATCAGCGCATCAGGGATTCCATGCGACGGAGGATGCATGTATCCTCGCTAACGGAGGACATTTTGAATATTTCCTGTAACAAAGTGTTTGAAGTCACGCTGGTACGTTCTGTTGCTGTGTTTCCATTCCGTGATTAATGTGATTTGAAGAGAAGTAATAAAATGAGCTCTAACATGGAAAGTAATCGTTTCCGGACACGTGTCCACATAACATATTTTCTTTCTTTGTGTGTGAGGAATGTTTCCTGTAAGTTTGGCCGTACCTTTTTGTAACACCCTGTATATACACACAGAGGGCAGCTAACCCTCTGACCGAAGACGCTGAGCTACCGTGCCGGCAACCGACTGAACTGCCCAAGCGCGACTCACGACCGGCCCTCACAGCTGTAATACTGCCAGTACGTCGGCTCCTACGTTCCAAGCTTCACAGAACCTATCCCGCGAACCTTGCAGGACTAGCAATCCTGGAAGAAAGGATACTGCCAAGAGATGGCTTAGCCACAGCCTAGGGGACGTTTCCAGAATGAAATTTCCACTCTGCAGCGGAGTCTACGCTGATATGAAACTTCCTGGCAGATTAAAACTGTGTGCCGGACCTAGACTCAAACTCAGTCTGCAGGAGAGCTTCTATGAATTTTGGAAGGTAGGAGACGAGGTACTGGCAGAATTACAGCTGAGAGGAGGGGTCTTGGCCGGCCGGTGTGGCCGAGCGGTTCTAGGCGCTTCCGTCTGGAACTGCGCGACCGCTACGGTCGCAGGTTCGAATCCTGCCTCGGGCATGGATGTGTGTGATGTCCTTAGGGTAGTTATGTTTAAGTAGTTCTAAGTTCTAGGGGACTGATGACCACAGATGTTAAGTCCCATAGTGCTCAGAGCCATTTGAACCATTTTTTTAGGGGTCTTGAGCCATGCTTGGGTACCTCACAGTCTGCCTTCGACGGTGCTGCGGCACGGACGTCTGTTTACGTCCCTGCTGTGTCAGTTCGGGTCAACGCGGTTGTTCACCTATTCGGCGTACTCGCACGTTTCGAAGACTCGATATAGCATGGCACGTGCATACCGAAAGTCGTCTCTCAAGATTAGTTTTTCGAATGAATATACGAGACCGAAAGCCTATGAAATTGAGAGGTTCATACGAGCCGAAGTTAAAATTGACTACAACGAACTTACTGGAATACATCTCTCCATAGTGAGCAGTGCCGTTTACGTCAAACTGATTATCGATGCGGTGTGTGGCAGAATCATTCGAGATACTAAACATGAACTCAAATTTCGTCACTATGATGGACATGGAGAAGTAACTACTGATCACGCACGACTGGGCTTATGTGTAAGGTGACAACGGCCTTGCACCTTACATGAGTCCATTTAACGTGACACTTTAGGTTTTGTTAGAATAATACTCTAAATTACGGTGAAGGAAATCTATGCGGAAACGCATCGGCACACGAGAATTCCGCGATTTTGTAATTATAAGATTTTGCGCAAAGGCAGTACGCGAGATAGAGCTCGGCTACGTCCCCGCCTAACCGCCGAAGCCCACAGCCTGACGGTATGAATGGTGAACTGGGGTATTTCTGTACGAGTAATCCGTTTAGAGCGGCCACAGCGGTCGCCAACCTTAGAGAGACGCGCGGCTGCAGGTGTTCAAGTGTTTACCAAAACAGAGCAGTGGATAGCTGGACGGGCTTTCCTGTGCGTGCTCTCGCGTATGTCCCACTAATTTTACGCCTTCGAGTAACTCAAGTGGGGCAGGCCAGGAGTTCCGAATAACAAACTTTCAATGTAAGAATCTGTGATCGCTACGACGAGGAATCTCGAGTGGTCTCTTGGGAGAAAACTTCCAGTAAATGTGTTATTGCCCACAGCTGTGGTTCTTCCCAGCCGGCAAGGGCGTAGTTAACTTGTGAAATTTTGTAGAAATGAAAGAATTGTGGAAAAGAGTTCTATTACCAGTCTGTACATTGGTCGGCACTGGCAAACTGGGTATTTTGAGAGCTTCTAGTGATGTGATTCGCTCGGTAAAAGTTGAGGTGAGAAAACAAAGGTGAAGAGCGATCTTGCTGGACTCTCGGTCGTGGTCTTCCGTTCTGGGCTCTCGTACTGAGAGGACGTTAGCCAAGTCGTCTCCCCTCTTGGTCATTCGTTCTGAGAGGACGCTAGCCGCGCGAGCTCATTGCTGACGGAAACATTGTGGCAATTAGAGAAGTTTACGGACAGCAGTCTGGTGTTCGAATATTGTAGGATTGTACTTTCCGAGACGCCACACGCCGATCGCACGGCCGCACCGTCGCCGTCGGAAACCGCCGCTACAACAGGAATATTACGGTGAGATCGCTCCCGCTTCGGCCTGTGTTAAGAGTAACGTTAAATGGTTGGATCAATTGCAATTGCTGTTTCCACAGAAGTTTCACAGTACTTAGGAGTGTAGTGGTTCTTCGTAAATATGTTATAAGAGATCGCGTTTTTGGACCGATTTTAACACAGTTACTGCCAATTCCAGTTAGAAGGATAACTTGTAAATTGTTCATTGTGTTTTATTCAGCATTGATCTGAAGGTTATAATAAAATTATTGTGATTCAGTAGAGCCTTTACTTTCAATAGTTGATCCTGAATTGACCCTTTTGCTTTATTTTACTTTTGTGTATGTGTTTGATGTCATTGAACACCCTAAGTGTTCGTGATCGTTCATGTTTGGAAGTAAAAATAGGTGTGATTTATCGTCAACATTACCACCGCACATTAATCAGGGGTGACAGGGCCACATTTAAATCTAGCGTTATCCATTTTTGCGTCCAGTTCCACTCCCAATTTCTCGGTAAGTTGTTTGTCAGGGGCGAACACACGCAAAAATCGGACAAGCAACGGGGGGCGTGTTACATACGAACCATACGTATTTTCGAACTTCCCATCGAGGTTCCATCTGACTTGGTGATTGACGCCTTACGCCCCTATGGAAGAGTGCTTAGTCATGTAGAGAAAAAATGGTCTAGCTTCACGACCTACCGCGTTCTCAATGGGGTGCGTCAAATCAGAATAGAACTGACACAACATGTACCCTCATATTTGTTGATCGGCGGTTGCAGAACAATAGTATATATAATGGACAGCCCAAAACGTTCTTTGGATGCGGGAAAGAGGGTCACGACCGCTCCGAATGTATGCAGTGGAGGATTGTACAAGCTCCAGTTGGCGAACCCGTGCCTACGTCCACGTTGGCGCCGCTGACACTAACGCATGCAGACGCGTTTCGAACCGATCCTATCCAGAAGAATGACCAGCTCCAACATCCTAACAGTTTACAGCAACCGACTGCAGCAGAGACAGCCATCTGTAGCGAAACGACGTACACTTCTGCCGCTCCGGCGCCAACGACGCTGTTAACCGACCGGAAAGGACCGGTAGGAGGTTGGGAATTGATCCTACGGTTGTGCCGACAGCTACTTTCGTCCCTAAGCACCGGGAGTCACTTCCGTACTCGGACACGGAGGCGCACACGCGCAAACAACAATCGCCGAAGCGCCACAAGAAACAACGGCTAGCGCCGTCGGACACCAGCTTAATGCATTCCACGTCAGACGGACTTGCATGTAACGACGATACAGTGAATACTGATGCGCAACGGGAGGTTCTACCTCCAACACAGCAGTACGACGCGAATCACACGAGACAGGGGTTCAATGCAGACCCACCGGACGATGACCCACTGGAAGGAGTCCCTCCACCCACCGCAGCAACACCCCCACCTTCCGTCAGCCGGGCCGGAGAAACCCGACGAGAAATGGAGCTCCAACACAGGAACTGGGCCGACGAATCCGATACTGATCCACAGACCAATGATGCAGCTGCGATGGCGAGTGTGGCGTCCACCGGATGTTAACCACACAGACGATGCAGACTGTCGCACAGACAACATGTCGCCGAGCAGCATCACATAAGTTAACGTAAGCGTTCATGTGCGCTTCACGCACTGAGGAACAGCGGCAGGCGCATCGAACAGCCGCTATTAATATTAATACAATTATAACGCCGGTCAAATTACAATTATTACGAGACATGCTGCATGCGTCAGACGTCGACATCGTCCTTCTGCAGGGAGTACGTGTCGAGAACTTCCCCGACCTATATGAGTACGACACATACATTACACCCACTACAGACGGCGGCAGTGGAACAGCGATACTTCTACGTGGCTGCATAGTAGCCGAGGACGTGGTGTACCTGCTGTCAGCGCGAGGAATGGCGCTCACAGTATTAGGAGTATGGATCATTAACATCTACGCACCATCGGGGTCCGACAGACGGCGCGGTCGATTCCGATTTTATGCAGAGGAGATTGCACCGCTATTCTTATGCCGGTATGAACATGTCTCATTTGGAGGCGAATTCAACTGCGTGCTCGCACTAAAGGATCAACACCCATGTCTTGAGCTGCGGCAACTGATGCAAGATATGAATCTCATCTATACACGGGAGACGATACATGGCGACAGACATGGATATACCTACGTCACAAGTCACTCTGCAAGTCGCCTCAATCGAATTTACGTAACACATAGTCTCGAAATCTGCGATCTTCGAAGCGGAATTGTGGCCCGTTGCCTTTTCAGATCACATAGCATATATATGCACGGTCTCTCTACGTCGTCAACGAGTGTGGAGGAATCACAGTATTTGGAAACTGAATGCAGCGCACCTTAGGGAACCTGAGTGCAGATGGTTAATCTAAGACACTTGGCAAATATAGATAAGGCTAACCGATCATTGACCTTCTTCTTCTGTGCTGGATGCACACGTATTGCCCGAACTCTTGCAGGACTCGGTAAGATTGTCTGCTGCGAATAATGAGTGTAATGGGCAGGGGTATTACGAATGTATTGTGTGGACATTAAGTTGGGAATGTGGGTCTCACAGGGAGCGTGCGAGGGATAAAATCCCTGCAGTCGCACTACCCTGTGTGCGCTCAGTGGCTCACATAGATAGAGCGTCTGCCATGTAAGCAGAAGATCCTGGTTTCGAGTCCCAGTCGGGGTACACATTTTCAACTGTCCCCGTTCATGTACACTCCTGGAAATGGAAAAAAGAACACATTGACACCGGTGTGTCAGACCCACCATACTTGCTCCGGACACTGCGAGAGGGCTGTACAAGCAATGATCACACGCACGGCACAGCGGACACACCAGGAACCGCGGTGTTGGCCGTCGAATGGCGCTAGCTGCGCAGCATTTGTGCACCGCCGCCGTCAGTCTCAGCCAGTTTGCCGTGGCATACGGAGCTCCATCGCAGTCTTTAACACTGGTAGCATGCCGCGACAGCGTGGACGTGAACCGTATGTGCAGTTGACGGACTTTGAGCGAGGGCGTATAGTGGGCATGCAGGAGGCCGGGTGGACGTACCGCCGAATTGCTCAACACGTGGGGCGTGAGGTCTCCACAGTACATCGATGTTGTCGCCAGTGGTCGGCGGAAGGTGCACGTGCCCGTCGACCTGGGACCGGACCGCAGCGACGCACGGATGCACGCCAAGACCGTAGGATCCTACGCAGTGCCGTAGGGGACCGCACCGCCACTTCCCAGCAAATTAGGGACACTGTTGCTCCTGGGGTATCGGCGAGGACCATTCGCAACCGTCTCCATGAAGCTGGGCTACGGTCCCGCACACCGTTAGGCCGTCTTCCGCTCACGCCCCAACATCGTGCAGCCCGCCTCCAGTGGTGTCGCGACAGGCGTGAATGGAGGGACGAATGGAGACGTGTCGTCTTCAGCGATGAGAGTCGCTTCTGCCTTGGTGCCAATGATGGTCGTATGCGTGTTTGGCGCCGTGCAGGTGAGCGCCACAATCAGGACTCCATACGACCGACGCACACAGGGCCAACACCCGGCATCATGGTGTGGGGAGCGATCTCCTACACTGGCCGTACACCACTGGTGATCGTCGAGGGGACACTGAATAGTGCACGGTACATCCAAACCGTCATCGAACCCATCGTTCTACCATTCCTAGACCGGCAAGGGAACTTGCTGTTCCAACAGGACAATGCACGTCCGCATGTACCCCGTGCCACCCAACGTGCTCTAGAAGGTGTAAGTCAACTACCCTGGCCAGCAAGATCTCTGGATCTGTCCCCCATTGAGCATGTTTGGGACTGGATGAAGCGTCGTCTCACGCGGTCTGCACGTCCAGCACGAACGCTGGTCCAACTGAGGCGCCAGGTGGAAATGGCATGGCAAGCCGTTCCACAGGACTACATCCAGCATCTCTACGATCGTCTCCATGGGAGAATAGCAGCCTGCATTGCTGCGAAAGGTGGATATACACTGTACTAGTGCCGACATTGTGCATGCTCTGTTGCCTGTGTCTATGTGCCTGTGGTTCTGTCAGTGTGATCATGTGATGTGTCTGACCCCAGGAATGTGTCAATAAAGTTTCCCCTTCCTGGAACAATGAATTCACGGTGTTCTTATTTCAATTTCCAGGAGTGTATATCAACGTCAGTCGACAGCTTAGGGTCTTGATTTCATTATCTTTTCAGTTGCAAATATGTGAACGACGCCTCCCGACATATCCGACGACGTTGCAGTGGTGGCTGGAATGCTTTAAGCCTGCATTGCGCCGAGCGTTAATTGCATACGGAAGAGAGCAGATGATGTGGAGGCGCCACACGACGGAATTTTATTTCACGATGCCCTGCAAACTTTCTGTACAAGCGCCTTCACATTCCCAAATAATTTCCATAACGCGCCGCCGTCTGGAGGGCGTCGCAGTCCACGCAAGGGCCTTTGGATGAGTCCGTGGAGAATCACCGTCGATGTATCACGTTGTCAGCGAAAAACAACATAGCCGCAGAACCTTAATACAGACGGTCGTACTGCCGGATGGTCACCGTACGGCAACGCAAAAAGACATTGCCAACGCCGTTGTAGAGCAATACCGTCATCTCCATGAAGAAGAGGAACACGATCAGGCAGTTTTTCATGAAGTCCGACGAAAGCTATCCTCTTGCCTCGACGAGGCGGCCAATCGAGAGTTAACAGGGGACGTCACAGTTGACGACGTAATGGAAGCGCTTGATAAGGGAGCGTCCCACAAGTCGCTAGGGCCCGACGAGTTTCCGTTAGAGTTTTATCGTTTGTACATTAAAAGACCTCATGACTCCGAGATGGAGTGCCATGTACCGCGAATTGATGTCTCCCAATGTGCCCTTCTTAATCGCGACTACAAGATCTAAAATGGCTCTGAGCACTATGGGACTTAACTTCTGAGGTCATCAGTCCCCTAGAACTTAGAACTACTTAAACCTAACTAACCTAAGGACATCACACACACCCATGCCCGAGGCAGGATTCGAACCTGCGACCGTAGCGGTCGCGCGGTTCCAGACTGTAGCGCCTAGAACCGCTCGGCCACTCCGGCCGGCTACAAGATCTACACCAGGATACTTGCAGCACACTCTACCAAACCCAACTAGGAGGGGATAGCAATATACAAACGGCACTCAGCGACTACCGCCATGTTATCGCACTGGCATCAACATCTCGTCTCCGGGGTGCACTGGTATCAATAGACTTCGATCACACTTTTGACAGGGTGATCCATGCCTATCTCATAGAAGGGATGACGCAAATGAAGTTTTGTCACCGTCGTTGTGAGACTACTCCACGGCGCCTGATCCAGAGTACTCATCAATGGACGCTTGGTGGGGCCCATCACCATCTCACGATCGGTCAGACAAGGGTGCCCGCTGTCGACGATACTGTATGCCATTGCTGTCGAGCCGCTGCTCTGCGGGCTCCGGAATCGACTCCAAGGAATGACGATAAGGCACAACAAGTTTATATACAGAACATACGCGGATGACCTAGTGTTTCTAGCACGGTCGTGCGACGAGGCAAGATTGGCCTTGCATTCGATTAATTTGTATGGTATGGCTACGGGAAGTCGTATGTATATGGCAAAGTCGGGAGCGATGAACATCGGGAGAGGACTCCCGAGGGGAAGTGTAGCACCATTACAACCGATAAACAATATGAAATGCCTAGGAATTATCTTCACTACAGACGTTCGACACACGACGGCACTGAGCTACAGACATCTTACGCAAACAGTTCATACAAGTGTCCGAAGTCAAAGATTAAGGGTCACCTTTGCCAACACTCATCTAGCTTCTCGCATCCCCCACTTGGCACAAGTTCTTCCTATGCCGGTGGTGCTGGCGTGCCGAATCTGGCGGCATTAGGATATTTTGTGAGCACAGGTCTGCTTTTAAGGTTGGATACGAAACCCTCACCCTTCCTAGTAGTCGTGGAGGTCTTGGACTAGTCCACGTCCGCTACCAAGCAGCGGCTATTTACGTAAGCACGATGATAAAGATGTGGACACGACACCGGACAAGTTTGATGGGCACCTTGATAGACGAACTGGCTCCACCTTCTCGTTTGGCACCGGTAGCGGTGTCTCACATCTCACCATCGCTTGCACCACATGCAAACCTTTTTTGAGGAACACAGTTACGTACACATGGAACTACCGACTACCAGGATGGCAACGGCACGTGATTTATATCGTATCTTGACTCGACGATGGCCGAATAATGCCGTATTGCGACGACAACCAACAGTTACATAGTCAGTGTTATGGTGTACAGTGCACCACCCACACCTTGATACGGGGACGCGAGCGCTGTGGTATCAGGTGGTAGATGAGAAATACGTGAGTCGTTCCAGGCTGCATATAATCCATATGGCGGATGAACCAATGTGTCCGCGGTGCTGTGCTATAGACACGGAGGAACATCACCTGATATGCGAGCCTTCTGCAGATGTGTGGTGTTTGGTCCAAAAAATGATCGCCTTCCTCCTTCGGGTGGTGCCGCAAGTAATAGAACCGCGGATACTACTTCTACCAGATATGACCAATTATCCCTGAACGAAGAAAAACGCAGTGACTTGGATTCGGGGACTGACTATCTTTGCCTTTTCCGAGACGGCAGTAAGAATGTACTCGATTTTTGGGCCTTACTACGAGAACGTCACTTGTAGATTATGAAACATTCGAGGTATCGAACATATTACGCAAATTTTTTAGAGAGTGCCTTGCTTGATCCCCCACTCAGGTGGGGTGTCCTGGGTAGGAGAATGTAATTATTGCATATAAGTATTCAGAGCAAGAAAGGACCAGGACAGTGGAGAGGATCCCCCACCATACGTGAAGACAAACCCGGTTCCAACGCGAGGTACAACGGGATTAGCGAGGAACGAGCCCAAGAAGAGTGATGTGGTCCATTATTGTTTTATACTGATAGAAGCAGTTTATGTTTTTATTGTTACACCATTATATACAAAAAGTCCACTTATTTACGTTTTCCAGAAATATTTGATTTATATAGGACATCATCTTACATTTAAAAAAGTCGGTAGAGGGCTATCCCGCCAACGGCAAAATCCTGCGTTCGAATCTCGGTCCGGCATACAGCTTTAATCTGCCAGGAAGTTTCAATATAACGAGAATTTGTAAAAGGATTTTTATATCTGGGAAAAATTCATTTGTCTCTTGATGCGTCTCTGCAGTCCTTCAGATTTTTACTGTCTTTCCAAACCTCCTTCCAAAGCGTTATTTCTGGTGCTGCAGCTGTAAACACGTGAAGCGCCACTACCTACAGCGTTTTTGTTTTTACGAAGGCGCTTGGTATAAGGGTGAACGGGTCGAGAATTGAAGAGTGCTCTGCCCTCGAAAAGCGACTCTCCAGCTGCCCTAGTACAACAACATCGATGAAAGGGAGGAATACATTCAATAGGATACAAAACACCGCATGACGTTACTTTCGGGCTCGAAGGAACATAACAGAAAGAAAATGAAATGCTTCATCATGCATAAAGCATGTATATGAATTAAAGGTTTATTTTACCTATAGTATTCCTTAGCATCAAGTGTTTCTGTATTTAATCAATGAATTGAACGTTTGGCGATTCTGGGTGAGTGCACTGGGATGTCCAAAAGTTCTACAATACGACAAGCATCTTGAAAATTTTCTTTATATTTAGTTTCTTATTACATTGTCTACCATCCCATAGCAAAAGTTAGGATCTAATGCAAGAGCTTGAAGACACCGTTTAAGCGTAACAGTAATGTCAAATACAGCAGCAGTACCGTCTGAGGTAAGACAAAGTCGAATCGTTGAACAGAAGCAAAAGATTTACAACTTCCGATGACGGAGAAGTTCTGTACTTTCCTTCAAGGATCGGTATGATAGAGTCAAAGAGCTTTTTGGAATGAATGGGTGCCTTAAACCTTTCAAGCCAGCGTGTTTCACTAAGACTAAGTAACTTTTTTCGGTTCTGGACAGCTCGCTAGATAAATTCCGACCTGTCCGCAGACTCACGCACAAAATTGGTAAGATTACTTACTACTCCCATCACACTGCGAACACTAAACCTTCACGACAGCTAGGTTTAGTTAGTGTTCTGCCCAATGCATATAACTCGCTAGCGCTTGCAGCTGCGTTATTCGAGATTGTTGATGCCTCCGTCATAACTGTGACCTCTCGAATTCTCAACTTGTAGGCCGACTTGATTTAATTCTTGAACGATTCGATCGCTTAATGCGGTACCAGCCAAGTCAGTTGCATACAGAGAGCATGTGAACTCTTGGCGTGCTATGCTCTTTTGTAAATCCAAATTCCTGACACACACACAGAGTTGAACTTTTGTATCCAGGGGCTTCGGTTGTTCGTCGCCAAGAACAGCATAATGATATCCTTCTTTAACTTTGTTGAGTGCATTTTTCCTTGTTGTTGTTGTCGTTGTCTTCAGTCCTGAGACTGTTCTGATGCAGCTCTCCATGCTGCTCTATCCTGTGCAAGCTTCATCTCCAAGTACTTACTGCAACCTACATCCTTCTGAATCTGCTTAGTGTATTCATCTCTTGGTCTCCCTCTACGAATTTTACCCTCCACGCTGCCCTCCAATGCTAAATTTGTGATCCCTTGATGCCTCAGAACATGTCCTACCAACCGGTCCCTTCTTCTTGTCAAGTAGTGCCACAAACTCCTCTTCTCCCCAATTCTATTCAGTACCTCCTCATTAGTTACGTGATCAACCCATCTAATCTTCAGCATTCTTCTGTAGCACCACATTTCGGAAGCTTCTACTCTCTTCTTGTCCAAACTATTTATCGTCCATGTTTCACTTCCATACATGGCTACACTCCATACAAATACTTTCAGAAACGACTTCCTGACATGTAAATCTATACTCGATGTTAACAAATTTCTCTTCTTCAGAAACGCTTTCCTTGCCATTGCCAATCTACATTTTACATCCTCTCTACTTCGACCATCATCAGTTATTTTGCTCCCCAAATAGCAGAACTCCTTTACTACTTTAAATGTCTCATTTCCTAATCTAATTCCTTCAGCATCACCCGACTTAGTTCGACTACATTCCATTATCCTCGTTTTGCTTTTGTTGATGTTCATCTTATATCCTCCTTTCAAGACACTGTCCATTCCGTTCAACTGCTCTTCCAAGTCCTTTGCTGTCTCTGACAGAATTACAATGTCATCGGCGAACCTCAAAGTTTTTATTTCTTCTCCATGGACTTTAATACCTGCTACGAATTTTTCTTTTGTTTCCTTTACTGCTTGCTCAATATACAGATTGAATAACATCGGGGACAGGCTAAACCCTGTCTCACTCCCTTCCCAACCGCTGCTTCCCTTTCATCCCCCTCGACTCTTGTAACTGCCATCTGGTTTCTTTACAAATTGTAAATAGCCTTTCGCTCCCTGTATTTTACCCCTGCCACCTTTAGAATTTGAAAGAGAGTATTCCAGTCCATTTTTGCTTATGACATTATAAACAATCAATCAGTAAAGTCTGAGTTTTGTTTCTCAGATATATAGCATTTCTCAGCGCTGCCTCTATGTCTTTTGGGAAAGATGAATCACCTGAGTCAATGCGGAATTTTAAAATTGCTCAAAATTGTTTCTTAGCCAATTTCATCACTTAATATTCCATCATCTCGGCGGAAAAATTTTCTCGACCACATAATGTCGTAGTCTTTACTACAGAAATCAACCGTTCTCTATTTGAGTTGTCCGCAGCTCATGGTCTAGTGGCTAACGTTGCTGCGTCTGGATCATTGGGTTCCGGGTTCGATTCCCGGCCGGGTTGGGGTTCTTCTCTGCCCGAGGACTGGGTGTTTGTGTTGTCCTCATTATTTCATCATCATTCGTAACAGTGGCTAGACTGGACTGCGAAAAAGAATTTGGACTGTGTATAAATTGAGAATTTGTACGAGAGTTGATGGCCGCGCAGTTGAGCGCCCCACAAACCAAACATCATGATCTGTTTGATTTAACCATTTTCAGTTACTCAGTTTCAATTAAAATTTTGACAGCCCCATTCAGGATTTTCGTGTGAACTTTCGAAATATGTACTCTTTAACATAGCCATATTGTGATAATCGGTGGCGGAACGGTTTCTTACGAATGTTAGTGCTTTTTTATACTCTCTAAGACAGAAAAAGTGACACACCATGAAGGAGTTATGCAAACTGATTGCAGATAAATATTAACGCTGGTATCGACGGAAAATGCGAAATTGTGAAGTTAGGAGGCCTATGGATGAATGTGTGACGTTGCTGTGCAGTTTCACCATGTAGCTGGCAAGGATTATAAATGGTGCCTTGTCAGGATCAGGGCATAAAATCTTTGACAATGTCATTCTGGGTACTCAGTTGGATAGTAATTATGCCTCGCAGACAGGCGAGTAAACAGGATAGACAGATGTTAGCATTTGAGACAGGGCGTGTAGTTGGAGCAAAGAAGCCAGTTAGAGTAATCGACGAATCGCTCGACATTTGAATAGGAACGATATCACTATTCGACGATGTTGGCAGGAATGAGTGGACCATGACCGAACACAGCGTCAAGGAGGGAGCAGTCGGCCTAGATAACGGCAGAATATGAGGATCGAGCAATCGTCACAGAGACACCCAGAGCACCTGGTGCTTCATTGACCACAAGGACCTGTTGATGGTTCACAGAATGGAGGCTGAGCACAATGAGCTTCTTGCACCGACTGCCGTTGTCCTCTGCACACCAATAAGCCCGTCTGCAGTGGTGTCCATTCGGTGTGGAATCTCATTGACTGTAGTAGAGTGATCTTCAGTGATGAGTCCCATTTCGAACTGAGCCCCGATTATCAGAGAAGTCCTGTCTGGACACATCGCGGACAGCGATGCGACAGCAGCCTGACTGTCGACTACCATACGGCCTGACAACCAAGGCCATTTCTTTTCATAGCACGACTACTTTGGCTGTTATCCGCGTCAGCTCTCTAGCACAGTTGTGCGTCGAAGATATTCTACGCTCCGTTTTGTTGCCCTCCATGGCAAGGCATTCTATGCTTACATTTCAGCAATAATGCCCACCCGCACATGGTGAGAGTCTGTATGCTTGTCCTGGTGCTCGCCAAACCCTATTTTGGCCAGCAAGGTCGCTGGATCACTCACCGACCGAGAACGTTTGGAGCATTAAGTGCTGGGCTCTCCAACCAGCTCAGGACTTTGACGACCTGACGCGCCAGTTGGGTAGAATTCGGTATTATATCGCTCAGGAGACATCCAACAACTCTGTCAATGAATATCAAGCCGTATAAGTGTTTGCATGACGGACACAGGTGGACCAACGCGTTACTGACTTGCTCAGTTTCTGAAGCTGTCTGTCTTGAATAAATCATCCTGTTTTTCTAGGGATGTTATCATTTGTTTGCCTGTGCATACACATCACATCTAGCGATTTCTTTATCTTTGGGATAATTCCTTCGTGGGGCATGGTTTTTTTTCTTTGCGTTTTTCCTTTTTTCTTAAAGTGTACTCGCAAAATGGCTGCGTGACTAAAGATCTTAGAGCCACAGAATGCTTGCCACAGTATAGTATGCAACGCAAACCATATGCACCGTTCTGTTGTTGGCTACAGACTTGCCAAGAGTATTCCTTTAGCTAATCCGATCGAAATTTCTTTCTTGTGACTGTCTGCTCTAGATATCCATAATTACGAGGTGGTTCTGGAGACTCTTTCAGATGTTCACAATTAAGCTCGTCATTGAGTACTTTTCCTGTTACAAAAGAAATATCAAAACGATTTTCAGTGCAAGTATCGTATGCACCAGCCACTGCCACTAGCACTGGTTCGGGCTCTGTAACAATAGCAAACAAAAACAAGTTGTACACAAAGTAGAGTATCTTCACAATCAAATCAATAACTTACCAACAACTAAACTAACTCTTTGAATCTACTCTGCAGGCGTATTTAAAAACGGCCAATAGCCGTTTGAACTGATTCCTCCCGAACAGGCCTCAGAAGGCCCAACGGTAGCGACAGACCGCCGTGTCGTCCTCAGACGACGGGCGTCACTGGATGTGGATACGGAGGGGCATGTGGTCAGCACACCACTCTCCTGGCGGTTGTCAGTTTTCGTGACCGTAACTGGTACTTCTCAGTCAAGAAGCTCTTCAGTTGACCTCACAAGGGCGGAGTGCACCCCGCTCGCCAACAGCGCTTTTTTTTAATATGACAAAAAGGACGCATCGATAACAATTAAAAACACTTGATAGCTCATTGTATTGTGTTCGAGTCAACAAACTGCACATAAGCCTACGAGTACAGCAACGCTAACATATCTGAAGTAGCACGTGCTGCCACAACGCGGTCGGGCGTGTGGAGATGGGAGTCGGGCTGCGTCTCGAATGAGAGGCATGCGGATTAAAAACTCATAACGCAAATAGTCTGTTATAGAAATTTAAAATTTGAAAACATATTATTCCTGCTTCAAATGGATTAAGTAAAGATAAGTTACGAAAATTGTACTGTAGGTAATACAGAACTAAGGAAGTGGGGTATTATGTACTTTAATTTGAGATTTGTCAGCGTTGGATCCAGAAGCTCTTATTGTGTGTGTATTTGGGGGGGGGGGGGAGGGGCCTTGAGTCCCTTATCCCCTACCCCCCCCCCCCCTGGATCCGCAACCGTGGGTAGCTATTATTTTATTCACTCATTTGCCTTCTCCTGGGAAATATTTTATTTTATACATTCCTTAACTTCTCGGTTGAAACCAGAACGGGTAATTTCCAAGAACGATTGCCTATCGAAGTCGCTGGGTACAAACGATATATATCGAACGTGCGATCGTAAATCGATCATGCGACTCCAGTGGCGGGCGTTGCGATCAGTTATTTGTGATCGTCATTTTTATCTGTTTCCCGTTGTTCCCATAGTTGCTCTAAATTACATACCTCCGAAAATTATTTTTGAGTTGCTAGGGAAACCCAGACGATTTATGTCGTTAGTGAGTGGGATGAATAGTGTTCTTGATGTTTCTTCGGCGGATTCTCTAACATGGAAAAATCTAAATCCATGTTTATCCAGCGTAGAAAATTGTTTGACTTTTTGTTGGAAATATGGAGTACTACCAGATGACGGAAGAAGGGACTGTGTAGACTGTAGACTGTGGTGGTGCGAAGTGTGTAAAACTTCGTAAGAACAGTATCGATGCTGAAATACCGTTACAATTCCATGGCGGACAGTGCGGAAAACGAACGAGTATCAGGAGGAATACATGGTTCGACTCTTCCAAACTATGCATCCAGACCGCCGTAATGGACTTTAACATGACGACAACACCGACGACGAGTAAGGTAAGTCGTCTCCTTTGCAATTGCATGTATTTTTGCAACGCTCTTCCTCTGTCATTGCTGTAGTGACAGCCGTAAAATTACTCATAACGCCCGCTACCAGTGTTGCATGATCGATTTACGATCGCACGTTCGATATGTATCGTTTGGACCCAGCGACTTCAATAGGCAATCATACTTGGAAATTACCCCAGAACGACTAGTACACCTATAAACGACGCAAGCTAGCATTTTTGATTAAACAGGCTTCACGACTCGAAACATTCAAAACACCTGAAGATAATGTTTCAAATGGCTCTGAGCACTATGGGACGTAACAGCTGAGGTCATCAGTCCCACAGAACTTAGAACTACTTAAACCGAACTAACCTAAGGACATCACACACATCCATGCCCGAGGCAGGGTTCGAACCTGCGACCGTATCGGTCGCGCGGTTCCAAACTGAAGCACCTAGAACCGCGCGGCCACTTCGGCCGGCGATAATGTTTCCAGACAATTAAGATGGCGGACATCGGCTTCAAGCATCTGTATCTTTGATTCAAGTAATTGGTTTGTTCTGTGCAGATAAAATCAACAGACTGACTTTATCTTGTTAACAAATATGTAATGATGTTCGTGTGTTTGTTTGGCAATAGGAAAGACACAATATTCAGTCTAAATATATGAATGGTAACGGTAAGTGAAGAGACTTTTATTAGTAATTTACGCTTTATTGTGCATGGAGAGGGTGTTAATGTGTCCTCTCATCCTACCCTACTGCCCATTAAAATTGCTACACCACGAAGATGACGTGCTACAAACGTGAAATTTAACCGACAGGAAGACGATGCTGTGATATGCAAATGATTAGCTTTTCAGTGCATTCACACAAGGTTGGCGCCGGTGGCGATACCTACAACGAGCTGACATGAGGAAAATTTCCAACCGATTTCTCATACACAAACAGCAGTTGACCGGGGCTGCCAGGTGAAACGTCGTTGTGATGCCTCATGTAAGAAGGAGAAATGCGTACCATCACGTTTCTGAGTAGATTAAGGTCGGATTGTAGCCTATCGCGATTGCGGTTTATCATATCGCGACATTGCTGCTCGCGTTGGTCGAGATCCAATGACTGTTGGCAGAATATGGAATCGGTGGGTTCAGGAGGGTAATACGGAACGCCGTGCTGGATCCCAACGGCCTCGTATCACTAGCAGTCGAGATGATCCGCATGGCTGTAACGGATCGTGCAGCCACGTCTCGATCCCTGAGTCGACAGATGGGGACGTTTGCAAGACAACAACCACCTGCACGAACATTTAGATGACGTTCGTAGCAGCATGGACTATCAGCTCGGAGACCATGGCTGCGGTTACCCTTGACGCTGCATCACGGACAGGAGCGCCTGCGATGGTGTACTCAACGACGAACCTGGGTGCACGAATGGCAAAACATCATTTTTTCGGATGAATCCAGGTTCTGTTTACAGCATCATGATGGTCGCATCCGTGTTTGGCGACATCGCGGTGAACGCACATCGGAAGCGTGTATTCGTCATTGCCATACTGGCGTATCACCCGGCATGATGGTATGGGGTGCCATTGGTTACACGTCTCGGTCACCTCTTGTTCGCATTGACGGCACTCTGGCCGTTACATTTCAGATGTGTTCCGACCCGACCCTTCATTCGATGCCCGCGAAACCCTACATTTCAGCAGGATAATGCACGACCACATGTTGCAGGTCCTGTGTGGGCCTTTCTGGATACAGAAAATGTTCGACTGCTGCCCTGTCCAGCACATTCTCCAGATCTCTCACCAATTGAAAACGTCTGGTCAATGGTGGCCGAGCAACTGGCTCGTCACAATACGCCAGTCACTACTCTTGATGAACTGTGGTATCGTGTTGAAGTTGCATGGGCAGCTGTACCTGTACACACCATCCAAGCTCTGCTTGACTCAATGCTCAGGCGTATCAAGGCCGTTATTACGGCCAGAGGTGGTTGTTCAGATGGGTTGCTCACTGCGACATGATAAATCACCAGATCGACCAGATATTGACGATTGTGTCGAACAGATTAGGGAGAGCTTTGCCTGCACACAAAAATAAACGCGACGTGCGTCTGGCGAGACTGGCATTCCACAAAAGACTCTTTGGCGAGTACTGCGTACACTTGAAACCATACAGATTCACAATGGCAGAGCACATTAGTGATGCACAGAAGGTTGCTCGTGGGCAGTTCTGTGCAGAAATTATGCTTCAGATAGAGGACGACGAGACATTCCTGAACACATTAATCTTCAGCGATGAGCCACTATTTCATGTGAGTTGCATGGCGAACAACCACAACTGCAGAATATGAGGCAGCGAAAATCCACAAGCAATCCTAGAACACGTTTGTGACAGACCCAGAGTTAACGCGTTTTGTGCCCTTAAGAAATTGGAAATGTACAGCCCTTTGTTTTTCATGGAAGAAACCTGTCGGAAGAAACTATCGCTGGTATTGTGTATCTGGGTGTGTTTGAAAACTTTTCAATTCCACAGATCGGTGAAGATGACCGAGAAGGGATGGTTTACTACCAGCAAGACGGTGCACCACCTCATTTCCTCACGTCGATAATCGCTTCCCAGGTCGGTGGATTGGGTGTGAGGGGCAAATCGCATGCTCCCCAGACTTGACAACACAGGATTTCTTTCCCTAGGGTTTCATTGAAGATCGTCTGTATGTTCCTCCCCCACCAAACAATTTAGCTGACTTGAAAGATAGGATCTACACTGCCATTGCACAAGTTGTGCCCTGTTTGCTGCTACAAGTGTGGGAGAAATTGAGTACCAGTGGGATATTTGCCGCGTCACAAGTGGTAGTTACGTCGAACCAAAATGACACTTGATACTTTTATGAGAAACTTGAGGTTAAGTTACATTTCTATTCATTCTGTAAGTTATCTCAATACATTTCCGTATCATTCCAAAGTTATTGCGTCCTCTTTCATTCACTCTGTATATTGAATTATATTTATTACTGCCTGTAATAGATACCCACTGTCTGCCTAAGAGAACGACTGTCAGGAGAGATTATTTCAAATTGAATATTGAGATACGATTTCTTAAGTGCACCTGTAAATATATATGTCGCGCTCATTGATTCAGGAGTGTCGATTGGTTTCTTCGTTTAGCGTGGAAGAGATCTAGAGTTTAAGTATATCTGAAAATGAATCACCAAATTCGGCGGTTGGGCGCTTTTGGTAGCAGCAAGATCGATTATACCAAAGTCATGTAATGACCTTATCATTTATCTTTCCATTAAACATTTCATAGGACCCACTGAAAACCATGACGTCACTACCGAAAACGTCACCTTCTACAATTGTAACAAGACGTTTTGAATGACACGTAGCCCTATCTCTTGGTAGTTGCTATTATTACCATTACCATTATTGTTATTATTATTGTAATATTCTGGCAGTTGACTTAGCGTCATTTGCCTTCTAGTTTCCGAGTATAGTGTTGTTAAATCTGAATTACAATGATTTGATCTTGTACACTCCTTCAAATGTTGCTTTTTCATGATCTAACCAACCATGTGAGACAAAACAAATTCTGAAGACGCCAGAATGAAGAATTTATGCAAGTGGGCAGCCAAAGAATCACGTCCAGTAGCCAAGTGGAATAAGGCGAATGGTTATCTTCTTGATCGTCCATGAGATTTTTCCAGATATTTCTCTCACATTAAATTTTATTGAATCGTTTTAATTCATCTTGAAATAACATGTTAATAGTGCGTTTCACTGCAAAATACGATATGTCAGTTTTTCGAAACTGTTTAACTTTTGTGCCTTTTTGGCTCGAAAAATTGCTTTTTCCTTATCATCTCTGTCACTGGGAGTACTTCTGTTGTAGTGATTTAATTACTTCTTGGATTTCTTTAACTTGAATAATTTTTTGTTTTTGTGTGTTTATGACTGCTGATATTGTTACTCTGGAATTGCAAAACATGACTGTTTATTTAATGTGTGTAAGAAGTTATTCAACTGAGTTACTACAGTTCTGATTGCTTCAACTTTACCTTCAAAATTTGAGAGATGGTGTCGTAAAGTTTGACAGCAAGAGAAAATTTTGCTATATATTCCTACACCAACGTTTTTTTTTTTTCATAATGAGCTGTAAATATAGATTTTGGTCTCTGATCTTCAGAGTATCCAGGTTCACTGTTTCCAGTGCTGTAGTTCTCATTAAAATTTATCTGTTTCACGTTTTATATCTATTTCGTCTAGTTGGTATTTTAACTGAGAAAGCTGTAGAAAGTGGGACAATAAATTATTGAGCATCAACTTCTGGAAGCTTATGTTGTGATCTTACGCCTTCTACTTTTTGGATGAGGCCTATCTGTGTTTTCGGGTGTATATTACTATAATTATACTAGTGACCTCGATTTCGCATGAGTAACACTAAGTATCTTCGACTGGATGATGTGTGGCGTATCGGTAATATTGTTTATGGGCCATCGTATAGAGCTGTTAATAAAAGTCAGGGAACAGCGTTAGATAACTGCATAACGTCACTTCCATATAACAAATGATTTAAGCAACGTATGATAGGAAAGTTCTCAGGAAGCATGAATGTCTTGTGTTACATGATTAACTGGAGTTTGCACTCACATCTCGCGATAATGGTGGGAAGCACATAGTGATTTAATCAATCTATTTACAACCAAAGTATTATTCTATGTGGATTGTTGGTGTGTGTGTGTGTGTGTGTGAGTGAGTGTGTGTGTGTGTGTGTGCACGCGCGCGCGCGCGCGCGGGCTCGTGTGTGTGTGTGTGTGTGTGTGTTTGTGTTATTGGATATGTATTTTATGCGTAGCATGTGATGTATCGGTATGTGGCTAAGAGTGGATGATATCTGGAGGCCAGAAATGAAAAAGTAACAATAAAAAAGACACCATGCCTGATTTAGATGTATGGCCTCGTGACACCTCTCCCGCTGTATCACACTGATTCTTTACATAGATTCACTGACGCAATTCTTTGTCGCAGATTCCTTGTGGTCCTGCCACCAATTGCGCATGCATCTAGGTCTGATTGAAAGAAAAGCAGAAAGCTGAAGGTTGAATCATATGCTGTGCTATTGAAAAGACTTGCGTTATGTAGACCAAGCAAGGCTTTAAAGTAACTGTTTAATTTTTACATCAAAAATTAAAAATCAGGTTTTGAAGTAGTGTATTTTTTCGCTATGCGTTTCTTGTCAAATGACTGCAGGGAAATTATTTAATTATTTAGCAACGTCACGTTGCAGCTGGACAAGAAAGCAGTTATCTTTTTGTTTTTGGTCATATTTATTACGATACATCGAACTTAAACAACTCGTTGCCCATCGTTCAAAGAATTTGCTAATCTGACGGAAGCACATTTTGCCAAGCTGAAGTAGTATTCTTTCGAAATGTGTCCCTCAATCATCTACAGAAGTGTTTCGAAATTTTCTGTAGCCATTTGCAAAGCAATTTCTGAATCACATACCGTTCTCTGTGTGTAAAGTATCACGAAGATGGTGCCCATGTCTGTTTCCTTCGGATAAAGAATAGGTGAATACCTTAAGACATGACCACAATGAGCACACTGCGCTGAACACGTTGCGCCTGTTGTTACATCAAATGAAGTATAGCAGATGCACTCCGTTAGATAGGTGCTTTGTCGTGTCGTGGAGAGCTGTACCTTCAAGGAGTCATACAGTTCACCGCTATATGGTAATGCCATCTTTTTTACAGCGGTGGTGGACTTGAATTCATAATAGTTCAGCCGATATGCGTCAAATATTTATACATTACATGCACAAATCTTCCTCATGAATCTGTCTATCCACTAAAGAAAACCGTATCAAAATCCCTGCAGTAGCTCCTGAGGTTAACCCAAACTTAGAGACAGAAAGGGGGTAGGTGACTTCAGTTTATATGTGTATAGACAGATAGCTGGAAGATGTATGATAGATGAATATTTATAATTTACACATTTGACACGATTGGATAGATGAATCACCCTCCCCCCCCCCCCCCCCCCCCCCCCCATGAACCATAGACCTTGCCGTTGGTGGGGAAGCTTGCGTGCCTCAGCGATACAGATAGCCGTACCGCAGGTGCTACTACAACGGAGGGGTATCTGTTGAGAGGCCAGACAAACGGGTGGTTCCTGAAGAGGGGCAGCAGCCTCTTCAGAAGTTGCAGGGGCAACAGTCTGGATGACTGACTGATCTGGCCTCGTAACACTAACCAAAACGGCCTTGCTGTGCTGGTACTGCGAACGGCTGAAAGCAAGGGGAAACTACGGCCGTAATTGTTCCCGAGGGCATGCAGCTTTACTGTGTGGATAAATGATGATGGCGTCCTATTGGGTAAAATATTCGGGAGGTAAAATAGTCCCCCATTCGGATCTCCGGGCGGGGACTACTCAAGAGGACGTCGTTATCAGGAGAAAGAAAACTGGCGTTCTACGGATCGGAGAGTTGAATGTCAGATCCCTTAATCGTGCAGGTAGGTTAGAAAATTTAAAAAGGGAAATGGATAGGTTAAAGTTAGATACAGTGGGAATTAGCGAAGTTCGGTGGCAAGAGGAACAAGTCTTTTGGTCAGGTGAATTTTTTTTTTTTTCGTCATCGGTCTACTGACTGGTTTGATGCGGCCCGCCACGAATTCCTTTCCTGTGCTAACCTCTTCATCTCAGAGTAGCACTTGCAACCTACGTCCTCAATTATTTGCTTGACGTATTCCAATCTCTGTCTTCCTCTACAGTTTTTGCCCTCTACAGCTCCCTCTAGTACCATGGAAGTCATTCCCTCATGTCTTAGCAGATGTCCTATCATCCTGTCCCTTCTCCTTATCAGTGCTTTCCACATGTTCCTTTCCTCTCCGATTCTGCGTAGAACCTCCTCATTCCTTACCTTATCAGTCCACCTAATTTTCAACATTCGTCTATAGCACCGAATCTCAAATGCTTCGATTCTCTACTGTTCCGGTTTTCCCACAGTCCATGTTTCACTACCATACAATGCTGTACTCCAGACGTACATCCTCAGAAATTTCTTCCTCAAATTAAGGCCGGTATTTGATATTAGTCGACTTCTCTTGGCCAGAAATGCCTTTTTTGCCATAGCGAGTCTGCTTTTGATGTCCTCCTTGCTCCGTTCGTCATTGGTTATTTTACTGCCTAGGTAGCAGAATTCCTTAACTTAATTGACTTCGTGACCATCAATCCTGATGTTAAGTTTCTCGCTGTTCTCATTTCTACTACTTCTCATTACCTTCGTCTTTCTCCGATTTACTCTCAAACCATACTGTGTACTCATTAGACTGTTCATTCCGTTCAGCAGATCATTTAATTCTTCTTCACTTTCACTCAGGATAGCAATGTCATCAGCGAATCTTATCATTGATATCCTTTCAGCATGTATTTTAATTCCACTCCTGAACCTTTCTTTTATTTCCATCATTGCTTCCTCGATGTACAGATTGAAGAGTAGGGGCGAAAGGCCACAGCCTTGTCTTACACCCTTCTTAATACGAGCACTTCGTTTTTGATCGTCCACTCTTATTATTCCCTCTTGGTTGTTGTACATATTGTATATGACCCGTCTCTCCCTATAGCTTACCCCTAATTTTTCAGAATCTGGAACAGCTTGCACCATTTTATATTGTCGAACTCTTTTTCCAGGTCGACAAATCATATGAAAGTGCCTTGATTTTTCTTTAGCCTTGCTTCCATTATTAGCCGTAACGTCAGAATTGCCTCTCTCGTCCCTTTACGTTTCCTAAAGCCAAACTGATCGTCACCTAGCGCATTCTCAATTCTCTTTTCCATTCTTCTGTATATTATTCTTGTAAGCAGCTTCGATGCATGAGCTGTTAAGCTGATTGTGCGATAATTTTCGCACTTGTCAGCTCTTGCCGTCTTCGGAATTGCGTGGATGATGCTTTTCCGAAAGTCAGATGGTATATCGCCAGACTCATATATTCTACACACCAACGTGAATAGTCGTTTTGTTGCCACTTCCCCCAATGATTTTAGAATGTTATCTATCCCTTCTGCCTTATTTGACCGTAAGTCCTCCAAAGCTATTTTAAATTCCGATTCTAATACTGGATCCCCTATCTCTTCTAAATCGACTCCTGTTTCTTCTTCTATCACATCAGACAAATCTTCACCCTCATAGAGGCTTTCAATGTATTCTTTCCACCTATTTGCTCTCTCCTCTGCATTTAACAGAGGAATTCCCGTTGCACTCTTAATGTTACCACCGTTGCTTTTAATGTCACCAGAGGTTGTTTTGACTTTTCTGTATGCTGAGTATGTCCTTCCGACAATCATATCTTTTTCGATGTCTTCACATTTTTCCTGCAGCCATTTCGTCTTAGCTTCCCTGCACTTTCTATTTATTTCATTCCTCAGCAACTTGTATTTCTGTATTCCTGATTTTCCCGGAACATGTTTGTACTTCCTCCTTTCATCAATCAACTGAAGTATTTCTTCTGTTACCCATGGTCTCTTCGCAGCTACCTTCTTTGTACCTATGTTTTCCTTGCCAACTTCTGTGATGGCCCTTTTTAGAGATGTCCATTCCTCTTCAACTGTACTGCCTACTGCGCTATTCCTTATTGCTGTATCTATAGCGTTAGAGAACTTCAAACGTATCTCGTCATTCCTTAGTACTTCCGTATCCCACTTCTTTGCGTATTCCTTAGTACTTCCGTAGCCCACTTCTTTGCGTATTGATTCTTCCTGACTAATGTCTTGAACTTCAGCTTACTTTTCATCACTACTACATTGTGATCTGAGTCTATATCTCCTCCTGGGTACGCCTTACAATCCAGTATCTGATTTCGAAATCTCTGTCTGACCGTGATGTAATCTAATTGAAATCTTCCCGTATCTCCCGGCCTTTTCCAAGTATACCTCCTCCTCTTGCGATTCTTGAACAGGGTATTCGCTATTACTAGCTGAAACTTGTTACAGAACTCAATTAGTCTTTCTCCTCTTTCATTCCTTGTCCCAAGCCCATATTCTCCTGTAACCTTTTCTTCTACTCCTTCCCCTACAACTGCATTCCAGTCTCCCATGACTATTAGATTTTCGTCCCCCTTTACATACTGCACTACCCTTTCAATGTCCTCATACACTTTCTCTATCTGTTCATCTTCAGCTTGCGACGTCGGCATGTATACCTGAACTATCGTTGTCGGTGTTGGTCTGGTGTCGATTCCGATTAGATATTACCCGATACTCATCTGACCAGAAATCCTTGTCTTCCTTCCACCTCACTTCACTGACCCCTACTATATCTAGATTGAGCCGTTGCATTTCCATTTTCAGATTTTCTAGTTTCCCTACCACGTTCAAGCTTCTGATATTCCACGCCCCGACTCGTTGATTATTCAATCTTTTTCTCATGGTAACCTCCCCCTTGGCAGTCCCCTCCCGGAGATCCGAATGGGGGACTATTCCGGAATCTTTTGCCAATGGAGAGATCATCATGACACTTCTTCAGTTACAGGCCACATGTCCTGTGGATACACGTTACGTGTCTTTAATGCAGTGGTTTCCATTGCCTTCTGCATCTTCATGTCGTTGACCATTGCTGATTCTTCCGCCTTTAGGGGCAATTTCCCACTCCTAGGACAAGAGAGTGCTCTGAACCTCTATCCGCTCCTCCGCCTCTTTGACAAGGCCGTTGGCAGAATGATGCTGACTTATTATGCCGGAAGTCTTCAGCCGCCAATGCTGATTATTTATCAAAATTTAGGCAGTGGCAGGGATCGAACCCGGGACCGAAGACGTTTGGATTATGAATCAAAGACGCCACCCCTAGACCACGGATACAGCCCAGGTGAATACACGGTAATAAATACAAACTCAGTTGGGGGTAATGCAGGAGTAGGTTTAATAATGAATAAAAAATAGGAATACAGGTAAGCTACTACAAACAGCATAGTGCACACATTATTGTGGCCAAGATAGACACGAAGCCCACACCTACTACAGTAGCACATGTTTATATGCCAACTAGCTCTGCAGATGACGAAGAAATTGATGAAATGTATGATGAGATAAAAGAAATTATTCAGATAGTGAAGGAAGACGAAAATTTAATAGTCATGGGTGACTGGAATTCGATAGTAGGAAAAGGAAGAGAAGGAAACGTAGTAGGTGAATATGGATTGGGGGTAAGAAATGAAAGAGGAAGCTGCCTGGTGGAATTTTGCACAGAGCACAACTTAATCATAGCTAACACTTGGTTCAAGAATCATGAAAGAAGGTTGTATACATGGAAGACAGGTTTCAGATAGATTATATAATGGTAAGACAGAGATTTAAGAACCACGTTTTAAATTGTAAGGCGTTTCCAGGGGCAGATGAGGATTGTGACCAAAATCTATTGGTTATGAACTGTAGATTAAAACTGAAGAAACTGCAAAAAGGTGAGAATTTAAGGACATGGGACATGGATAAACTGACTAAACCAGAGGTTGTACAGAGTTTCAGAGAGACCACAAGGGAACAATTGACAAGAATGGGGGAAAGAAATACAGTAGAAGAAGAATGGGTAGCTTTGAGGGATGAAGTAGTGAACAGACGAGGGCTAGTAGAAATATTTGGGTGACAGAAGAAAAATTGAATTTAATTGATGAAAGGAGAAAATATAAAAATGCAGTAAATGAAGAAGTCAAAAAGAAATACAAACGTCTCAAAAATGAGATCGACAGGAAGTGTAAAATGGCTAAGCAGGCATGGCTAGAGGACAAATGTAAGGATGTAGAGGCCTGTCTCACTAGGGGTAAGATGGATACACCTACAGGAAAATTAAAGAGTCCTTTGGAGAAAAGAGAATGACTTGTATGAATATCAAGAGCTCATATAGAAACTCAGTCTAAGCAAAGAAGGGAAAGCAGGAAGGTGGAAGGAGTATATAGGTGGTGGTGGTCAGTGTTTAACGTCCCGTCGACAACGAGGTCATTAGAGACGGAGCGCAAGCTCGGGTTAGGGAAGGACTGGGAAGGAAATCGGCCGTGCCCTTTCAAAGGAACCATCCCGGCATTTGCCTGAAACGAGTTAGGGAAATCATGGAAAACCTAAATCAGGATGGCTGGAGACGGAGTATATAGAGGGTCTATACAAGGGCGATGTACTTGAGAGCAATGTTATAGAAATGGAAGAGGATGTAGATGAAGATGAAATGGGAGATATGATACTGCGTGAAGAGTTTTATAGAGAACTGAAAGACTTAAGTCGAAATAAGGTCCCGGGAGTAGACAACATTCCATTAGAACTACTGACAGCCTTGGGAGACCCAGTCCTGACAAAACTCTACCATCTAGTGAGCAAAATGTATGAGACAGGCGAAATACCCTCAGACTTCAAGAAGAATGTAATAATTCCAATCCCAAAGAAAGCAGGTGTTGACAGATGTGAAAATTACCGAACTATCAGTTTAATAAGTCACGGTTGCAAAATACTAATGCAAATTCTTTACAGACGAATGGAAAAACTGGTAGAAGCCGACCTCGGGGAAGATCAGTTTGGATTCCGTAGAAATGTTGGAACACGTGAGGCAATACTAACCTAACGACTTATCTTAGAAGAAAGATTAAGAAAAGGCAAACCTACGTTTCTAGCATTTGTAGACTTAGAGATGCTTTTGACAATGTCGACTGGAATACTCTCTTTCAAATTATGAAGGTGGCAGGGATAAAATACAGGGAGCGAAAGGCTATTTACAATTCGTACAGAAACCAGATGGCAGTTATAAGGGTGGAGGGACATGAAAGGGAAGCAGTGGTTGGGAAGGGAGTGAGACAGGGTTGTAGCCTCTCCCCGATGTTATTCAATCTGTATATTGAGCAAGCAGTAAAGGAAACAAAAGAAAAATTAGGAGTAGGTATTAAAATCCATGGACAAGAAATAAAAACTTTAAGGTTCGCCGATGACATTGTAATTCTGTCAGAGACAGCAAAGGACTTGGAAGAGCAGTTGAACGGAATGGACAGTGTCTTGAAAGGAGGATATAAGATGAACATCAACAAAATCAAAACGAGGATAATTGAATGTAGTCGAATAAAATCAGGTGATGCTGACGGAATTAGATTAGGAAATGAGACACTTAAAGAAGTAAAGGAGTTTTGCTATTTGGGGAGCAAAATAAGTCATGAAGGTCGAAGTAGAGAGGATATAAAATGTAGACTGGCAATGGCAGAGAAAGCGTTTCTGAAGAAGAGAAATTTGTTAGCATCGAGTATAGATTTAAGTGTCAGGAAGTCGTTTCTGAAAGTATTTGTATGGAGTGTGGCCATGTATGGAAGTGAAACATGGACGATAAATAGTTTGGACAAGAAGAGAATAGAAGCTTTCGAAATGTGGTGTTATAGAAGAATGCTGAAGATTAGATGGGTAGATCACATAACTAATGAGGAGGTACTGAATAGGATTGGGAAGAAGAGAAGTATGTGACACAACTTGACTAGAAGAAGGGATCGGTTGGTAGGACATGGTCTGAGGCATCAAGGGATCACCAATTTAGTATTGGAGCGCAGCGTGGAGGGTAAAAATCGTAGAGGGAGACCTAGAGATGAATACACTAAGCAGATTCAGAAGGATGTAGGCTGCATTACGGACTGGGAGATGAAGAAGCTTGCACAGGATAGAGTAGCGTGGAGAGCTGCATCAAACCAGTCTCAGGACTGAAGACCACAACAACAACAACAGATGAATCACTTTCTCATACGGAAGCAGTACTAACAAGATGTATAGATTAAAAACCGTCTTTTGCACCTGTAATGAATGTCTTACTAAGACCAAGCGCATTTCGCTTTATTCTAAAATATCTTCAGTCATCACTGTAGCAATATTTTTTTCCCTTATAATTCTGTTTCTAGGATCACGAACAGTTCGCGTGCTTTAACTTATTACTATAAACTATATTAATTCTGATCATTACTCACTGTTCTGTTCTTTCACGTATGAGCACACAGCACTTCCATTAATACTAAATATACTCACGCGTTTGTGTTGTGAAGAACCACTGTCATTTCGTGTGCTTTGTTTTGCTATTGCGGGGTACATTTGTCTTTTCTTTGGTTTGATAGTGGTGGGTTCGTCTGCTATTGCTTTGTGTGTGTGGGTGTGTGTGGTTGTGTGTGTGCGTGTGTGTGTGTGTATGTGTGTGTGTGTGTGTGTGTGTGTGTGTGTGTGAAGGGAGCTAACACGTCCTAACTATTGAGTGTGTAAATTATTGCTTTACTACGACAGAGTGGTGGGTGATCCAAGTTGGGGATATAGCCTAATTTGTGATATCATTTTGTGATGTCTAGGGGGCTGTTCTTTTTCTATAATATGTTTTATTGGTTTAAGTAACGTATGGCTTTTGAAGTTTATTTGGTCGTTTATTATGTGTTTCTTCTGTATTACTATTTTTTTAATTTGAAAGTTCTCTCGTAAAGTTAAGAGATTTTTCATGTTACTCTGACTATTGTCATGCCTTTTTCTATTGTGATAGGGTAGTGGTTTCCTTGCTGGAGGTATTCTGAAAATGTTGAATGGTTGGTGCCATATTTCCATATATATTTTATTTCAAACGTTCTGCTGGTCTGTCCTAAGTATATGCTAGAATTGGTAAATCCCAGATTTTTTTGTACATGTCAATGTCATCTGCCTTCTTTAGACATTTCTGTATGGAGTTATTGCTTTGGAATGCAGTTTTTATTCCTTGTTTCTTAAAAATATTTCCAATTCTTTGTGTCTGTCTGTTTGCATATGTGAGTGTGTACCAGCTTGTCTGTTGTGCCCTTGCTGTGTTGTGGTGGTGATGTTGGTGGTGGGTCTCTGGTTTTGTCTGATGTTTTGTTGTTTTTATTTTTATGTTTTTCTGGAGTTTCTTGTTCAGGTTTCTTACAAGGGATTCTTGGTGTCTGTTTTCCTATCTGAATGATTATGCCCAGCTTCTTATTACAGTTATGTTTGTCAAGTGATACTGTGTTTAGGGTATGGGACATATATCTGAGGGCAAATTCTTTTAGGGGTCTGTCTCTGGTTAGATGATTGATGCAATATAGTGTCTGTTGTAGTGTTTCTCCTCTACATGTCGAATAAGTGTTCGTTATTTTTGTGATGGATATATCTAGGAAGTTCATTTGGTGTGCTTGTTCTGTGCCTAGGGTGAGCTTTATGTTTTTCTGTTATGTGTTTGTCCGCAGCTCGTGGTCGTGCGGTAGCGTTCTCGCTTCCCGCACCCGGGTTCCCGGGTTCGATTCCCGGCGGGGTCAGGGATTTTCTCTGCCTCGTGATGACTTGGTGTTGTGTGATGTCCTTAGGTTAGTTAGGTTTAAGTAGTTCTAAGTTCTAGGGGACTGATGACCATAGATGTTAAGTCCCATAGTGCTCAGAGCCATTTGAACCATTTGTTATGTGTTTATCTCTACATGTAATTGTTCCCTTTTATTTTCTGGTTCATCTAGCAAGCAGAGGATGCCATCCACGTGTTTCCACCAATACAGTATATTGTATTTTCCTGGTAATATTTTCTGGAAGATTCCTTCTTCAGTTTTGTTCATGAAGATATTTGCTAATTTTCCTGAACTTAGGGATCCCGCTGACGATCCATCTTCTTGTAGGTAGAATTCTTTATTGATTTTAAAGCAATTTTGGTTGGTAATGATGAGTAGGAGTGTGTGTACGTGCCAGGATGTGTCAAAGAGAGTAAGTGGCCGTCCAGGACTGATCCTTCACTCTTGCATGTGGAACGAAACAGAGAGTTGCCAGAAAAGTGGAGATTTATTCTCCTTCTCCTATTCTGCGGGGTACATTTGGTCTATAGTCCGCTACGACCGCGGAAAGAACCGCGCATAGTGGCGGAGAGCATTTCGCCCTCAATGGGAGGAGCAGGCGGACGCGTCCATTAGGAGATGAGGGCTGGTAGACAGGAGAGCGATCTGCTGCTGTGGCCACTGTCTTGCCAGCTAACCCACACACCCCACGTGACCGACCTCTACTCTCCCATTGGTTGGCTTTGAACTTTGTGAAGGCGTTACTTACTCAGCAGCCCCGTGGATAGGTACCTAGCTCACCGGAACCGAGCATGGCATCCATCCCTGTTGCTGTGGAGCTGCCTGATTACTTAACCCACATCACGCCATTGAAGCGCAGTGGTGGTCGCAAGAACGCATTGCAAAATTTAAAAAAGAAAATAATTCTCTTTTCTACCCCTAACACCACTTTGGGCTGCACAGGTGCTCATCTCTGGTATGTGTTCTTGTGGTAACTAATTGTAAGTATCTAGGTGTTGCTACACTCCTGGAAATGGAAAAAAGAACACATTGACACCGGTGTGTCAGACCCACCATACTTGCTCCGGACACTGCGAGAGGGCTGTACAAGCAATGATCACACGCACGGCACAGCGGACACACCAGGAACCGCGGTGTTGGCCGTCGAATGGTGCTAGCTGCGCAGCATTTGTGCACCGCCGCCGTCAGTGTCAGCCAGTTTGCCGTGGCATACGGAGCTCCATCGCAGTCTTTAACACTGGTAGCATGCCGCGACAGCGTGGACGTGAACCGTATGTGCAGTTGACGGACTTTGAGCGAGGGCGTATAGTGGGCATGCGGGAGGCCGAGTGGACGTACCGCCGAATTGCTCAACACGTGGGGCGTGAGGTCTCCACAGTACATCGATGTTGTCGCCAGTGGTCGGCGGAAGGTGCACGTGCCCGTCGACCTGGGACCGGACCGCAGCGACGCACGGATGCACGCCAAGACCGTAGGATCCTACGCAGTGCCGTAGGGGACCGCACCGCCACTTCCCAACAAATTAGGGACACTGTTGCTCCTGGGGTATAGGCGAGGACCATTCGCAACCGTCTCCATGAAGCTGGGCTACGGTCCCGCACACCGTTAGGCCGTCTTCCGCTCACGCCCCAACATCGTGCAGCCCGCCTCCAGTGGTGTCGCGACAGGCGTGAATGGAGGGACGAATGGAGACGTGTCGTCTTCAGCGATGAGAGTCGCTTCAGCCTTGGTGCCAATGATGGTCGTATGCGTGTTTGGCGCCGTGCAGGTGAGCGCCACAATCAGGACTGCATACGACCGAGGCACACAGGGCCAACACCCGGCATCATGGTGTGGGGAGCGATCTCCTACACTGGCCGTACACCACTGGTGATCGTCGAGGGGACACTGAATAGTGCACGGTACATCCAAACCTGTGTCTATGTGCCTGTGGTTCTGTCAGTGTGATCATGTGATGTATCTGACCCCAGGAATGTGTCACTAAAGTTTCCCCTTCCTGGGACAATGAATTCACGGTGTTCTTATTTCAATTTCCAGGAGTGTATATTATCATGGTTGTTTCTTCTACCTCAAATGAGACCAGCATAGCTATATCTGGAATATATAAGCCTTTTATGTGGTTTATTAGTTCTTCTGTGTTTTCCACTGTTCTGTCTTTTGTGTTTTATGCCGCTGTGTGAGTACATTTAGCATGTGTCTGTTTTGCCATTTCTGACAGGTGTCATGGGAGTATCTACTTTGTGAATCTTTGGTTGACTCAGAAAGGTTGGGGCATTAGGTTTGATAGTCTCATATGAGCTTATTGTCTGTCTTCAAGTATACACTCCATAGTCAGTATTTTTTCGTTTTTGTGCGGAACCTTTTTGTTAGGTCTGTCTTTAGTTTCATGATTTTATTCTGGGAAATTAATTCTTGTATCTTGTTACTGTTTTCTGTTTATCCCCTTGTCCTCCTTTGTCATGATTATGTTGTCTCTATGTAGTTTTTCTCTAAGGCTTTTCAGAGTTTTAGCTTCTGTGGTTGTCTCTCTTGTTTTATTTTGTTCATGTATCTATGGTGTTTTTAATTTCCCTTGTTAGGTCTATGTTGAAGGTGCTTCTGTCCTTCCTCTGTTCTGGAGACTATGTTCTCAGATTCTATGATTAGATTTTCTATGAAATGATCATTTACTTTTGTGTTTACAGTGTGTTTTAAACCTTTCTGTAGTAACTACGTTCCTTCATCGTTAAGTTTTCTGTCTGTGAGGTTTATGACGTGTGGGGAGAATTGATGTGGGCGTTGTTCGTCCATAAGTGTCTTTAGTTTCTTATTCTGTCCTTGCTTTGACTGTTCTACGCGTTACATGTGTGTTCTTCAGCTTTGTCCGGTATATAGCAGAGAAGGGTGTTATTATTTATAGTGTCAGCTAAGTGTACTTCATACAATTTAGGAAACAGTTTGCGATTTTTGTGCTTAACGTTGTAGTATTAACCTTTGAAAACTTATTTCAATAGCTACTAATCCACCAGGACTCTCATGGATACTAAAGGAGTTGATCTTTGTTCCACCAGAAATAGTTCTTAGTGCTTGGTCATCGACTATCTCTAACACTGGATAACGCAAAGTGGTCTACATAAGATGTTATTGTTGCTAGTCTTCACATATACATTCAACCTATAGCAGGAGCAGTGTAAAATTGGACTAGTTGGATCTCGTTCCATGATTCCATTGGTCTGGAACGCAGTGTTTGTAGTTCCTGCGCAACTGAAGCGCCATCTTGCATCACCTTGTATGTATGATGTTTGTCAATAGCGCTTTTACCATTAATGTTTACGCAGTACGTGTTTTGTGCCTTAATAGACCTGTTCTGTGTAATGTGCTCCCACACATTAGTAACTTCCGTTTTTCTTCGCTCATTTGTTTCTTTGCAAATGAAAATTTGCCAAGAAGGTAGTGTGTTACCAGAGCCCTAGAAAATTTACACAATCAGTGTATTGGGTGGCCATTTCGGCCACTCTGAGTACTGCATGACCTAGAGCAATGTAGTCCTCTTCCTTATATCCTCAGGCATATTCAACTCATGAACTCATGGCCAAGGTTGTGCGGGCGCTGCCGCCACCACAGTCATTATTTTAGTATTACTACTACTACTACAAACGTGTTACACTGCAAAAGTATTTCAAAGTTTATAATTTCAAAGTTTATAATTAAAATTAGTTAGATTACAACTTAAATAATTAGTGTGAAGTTTGCCGCAGCATGTTCGCTGTACGTTCAGAAAAATCTGGTGTGTAGCTGGAACAAGCTGGTTATAATGAGTCATCTAGTTAGGAGGCTGTCAGGCTGTATCAGTATTTATTCTTGTTGATACTTATAAATCAAATGTGACCTCGGAACGATATGCTGAACCTAAGATGCATAAGTTCTCGAAGCAACACTAACGATCGTGGTATATTTATTTCCGTCCACCAGAATCCATAAACTGCATGAAGTAGCAAAATATGGTGTCAAAGATATATCTTCTTGAAGATTTAAAATTTCCATGAGGGTATTTTTGTTGTGTCGATGCAACTACAAAATACTAGTTTTTTTTTTTTTTTTTTTTTCGCCAGGCGCGTTTCGCTTTATTGAGGTAAAGAATCATTAGTGGTCTGTATTTGCGTTATTTGGACCACGGAAATAGGCCTAGACATAGAATTTTCTTTACAGTTTGGAACGTGTGCGAAATATAAGAAAAGTGGAAAATGCTGTCTCTGCCTATACCATCCATCTGCTTTTATTCACGACGTGATGAAAAATAAACCACTCATCGAAACTACACTCCTGGAAATTGAAATAAGAACACCGTGAATTCATTGTCCCAGGAAGGGGAAACTTTATTGACACATTCCTGGGGTCAGATACATCACATGATCACACTGACAGAACCACAGGCACATAGACACAGGCAACAGAGCATGCACAATGTCGGCACTAGTACAGTGTATATCCACCTTTCGCAGCAATGCAGGCTGCTATTCTCCCATGGAGACGATCGTAGAGATGCTGGATGTAGTCCTGTGGAACGGCTTGCCATGCCATTTCCACCTGGCGCCTCAGTTGGACCAGCGTTCGTGCTGGACGTGCAGACCGCGTGAGACGACGCTTCATCCAGTCCCAAACATGCTCAATGGGGGACAGATCCGGAGATCTTGCTGGCCAGGGTAGTTGACTTACACCTTCTAGAGCACGTTGAGTGGCACGGGATACATGCGGACGTGCATTGTCCTGTTGGAACAGCAAGTTCCCTTGCCGGTCTAGGAATGGTAGAACGATGGGTTCGATGACGGTTTGGATGTACCGTGCACTATTCAGTGTCCCCTCGACGATCACCAGTGGTGTACGGCCAGTGTAGGAGATCGCTCCCCACACCATGATGCCGGGTGTTGGCCCTGTGTGCCTCGGTCGTATGCAGTCCTGATTGTGGCGCTCACCTGCACGGCGCCAAACACGCATACGACCATCATTGGCACCAAGGCAGAAGCGACTCTCATCGCTGAAGACGACGCGTCTCCATTCGTCCCTCCATTCACGCCTGTCGCGACACCACTGGAGGCGGGCTGCACGATGTTGGGGCGTCAGCGGAAGACGGCCTAACGGTGTGCGGGACCGTAGCCCAGCTTCATGGAGACGGTTGCGAATGGTCCTCGCCTATACCCCAGGAGCAACAGTGTCCCTAATTTGCTGGGAAGTGGCGGTGCGGTCCCCTACGGCACTGCGTAGGGTCCTACGGTCTTGGCGTGCATCCGTGCGTCGCTGCGGTCCGGTCCCAGGTCGACGGGCACGTGTACCTTCCGCCGACCACTGGCGACAACATCGATGTACTGTGGAGACCTCACGCCCCACGTGTTGAGCAATTCGGCGGTACGTCCACCCGGCCTCCCGCATGCCCACTATACGCCCTCGCTCAAAGTCCGTCAACTGCACATACGGTTCACGTCCACGCTGTCGCGGCATGCTACCAGTGTTAAAGACTGCGATGGAGCTCCGTATGCCACGGCAAACTGGCTGACACTGACGGCGGCGGTGCACAAATGCTGCGCAGCTAGCGCCATTCGACGGCCAACACCGCGGTTCCTGGTGTGTCCGCTGTGCCGTGCGTGTGATCATTGCTTGTACAGCCCTCTCGCAGTGTCCGGAGCAAGTATGGTGGGTCTGACACACCGGTGTCAATGTGTTCTTTTTTCCATTTCCAGGAGTGTAATATGCGTAACACACGCGCCACAACGAGAATTGTAATTATTCTCGTGACATCGCGTACCCCACAACCAAACTGTCCTCTTTCAATCTAAAACTATTCCTCGGTGTACACTATAGTGTGTAACCACAACCAACAAGAGAATAGTACAATCCCACATGTCGAAACCTCCCCAGAAATTTTTCACACAAGAAGAAATTCACTCTCAAAAATTTAGCTGCTACGGCAAACTGCAACTATTTTTTTAAAAATGTTACAGGTACTCATTTTTGGCGCACAGAGAACCGCACATAACAGCGGTTTGTACAGCACTTCCTGCCTAGTGCGACTCGGTGAATAAGCAGACGCGTCCGTGACATGGGAACGCAGCGCCAATTTGGAAGTGCACACACACTAATTTTAAGCAGTTAAAGCATATCAAAAAGTCTCAAATCATTAATTTTTTGAATAACTTGCAGTTCAAGGCGACAGTAAACTGTTGCCGATTTAAATGTTACACAAGTAACTAGCAAAGGAAAGAAAATCAAGGCAGTGTATGATTTTACATTACCGACGACTTCCATCAGTCAGGGTTTTAATTCGTTGATACTAAATATTTTATAACAATTCCTGTAGCACAGTACTTATGATAATATTAAATGTTTATTTTACTAACAATAAATTAATTCCTTGTATTACTCCCTGTAGTCGTCACAAAAATTCGAAGTGTTATCGGATGACGGAAACAGATATTTTCCTTACACCAGGCACAACTGAGTAAAAAAAATATTTAGATACTTCACAGTAATTAGCAATTTTATTTAGATATAAATGAGGTGCGGAAAGAAATCGTCGTGGCCGTTGTTCTGCATATTTTGTTGCTACCAGACATACTTGATCAAATTCGTAAAGCGTGGCGATGCAAACTAATAATGCAGAAATGACTGAAGTTTAACAATACCGTTCCGTTGAAAAACCTGAAATGACAAAGAGCCATCGAAAATTGTACTGTCTGCAACTTTCTGAATAATGCTTTACTCATTTAATTTTTTTTTTTTTTTTTATTGAGAGGCTGAGTCAAACTTTGTCGTCATCCTCCTAAAGACAGTGGTGTCGTTATGTCCAGGTCATAAGTCCAGCAAAAGCAACGAATAATTTTCCCCAAATGAATAGAAGACGTTTCGGATATAAAACTGAAAATTATTCTCTCCCATTTCTACAGATTTTGCTATGTCAATTACAAGATTTTTGGAAGTAAACAGTACTTCTTTTTTTAATTTTTGGTCCTAATTTGCTGTCATCTTCCTGAAGACAGATATAAAACTGAGCATACAGTAATCCACTGATGCTTATCACTGTATTATTGTATACGAATGTGTTACAGCATTCGTCAACTGCACAAGCGACTCTGTCCTCTTTCGCTCGAAATGATAAAGTGAGGTTTGCATACAGTTTTTGCTCTAAACCTGATTGACTGGTTTCACACACAGCATTTTAGGGGGTATCAAGCAGCTTCGTCCTCATGTGGGCTACGAATTTCTCTGTAGTATTATCTATAAATGACATTTCCTCTACACGTTTACTTGAAGCAACCTTCGTAATTTTGCTACTTAGTTTTTCGTATAATTTTGTGAATCAGTTTAAGCAGGTCGAAGAAGTCTGGAAATCAGTAATTCGGTAATGTTCAATCCATTTCCAATTCAGAGGGCCCAGTCTAATACATCTCTCTTACGTAGCGGTGTATTGACTGTTGACCAATCTTCCAACAGTTTTTCTTTCACACTTTTGCGAGTATTTCGTGTAAATGTGTCTTCCATTTATACAATTCACGTTTAGATCTTGTGGAACGAAACCAACTTCAAGCGTATACTCCCTCCCTCACATACCTAAAAATTTGACAGCCTTAGCGTTCTCTCTAAAAGCTATTACTGTTCTTTTTTCTGGACTTGGAAGATACTCTATTTTTGTTTTGGACTTATTAGCATCGTAATGATAGTTCGAATCACGATTCACGCAGTTTTCCAAGTTACTTCTGTTTTTTTCTAACGTTTCCACAATTTCTAACGAAATGTCGACATCATGCGACTAAATGTCCAAGAAATTAAAAATGAATAATATATATGTAGATCTTCAGGAGAAATGGGTGATTTTGATTGCTTACATGGTTCTTCATATTTCATCTTCGCAACGTTAAAACCATTAATTGGATTCCACATTACTGGTGGAACTCTGGACACTGCACAAAAATGGTTCAAATGGCTCTGAACACTATGGGACTTAACTTCTCAGGTCATCAGTCCCCTAGAGCTTAGATAAACCTAACTAACCGACGGACATCACACACACCCATGCCCGAGGCAGGATTCGAACCTGCGACCGTAGCGGTCGCGCGGTTCCAGACCGAAGCGCCTAGATCCGCTCCAGCACTCCGGCCGGCGACACTGCACAAAGACAGATGATATTAGCAAACATATACGAAGAAATCACATAGAAAATTAATTCAGCTTTATGTCTCATCGTTCACACCTAGCGATACCGCAAAGGCAACTGGATATTACATGAGTTGCAAATTCTAGCGACAATAACTGAACAGTTGCGTCAGAGAGCTATCAACGGTAATTGACATTCTCTTTACAAATTACGAACGTTTTGTGCTGCGTTACCTGTGTACCGATATGCCGACAACGAAGGTTATGTGCCCGTCGTGTTGCGCATACGCTATCTTCTATAGATACAGCAGGGATGTACACTTGTCCAGCCGCCTGGCGAGCTACGAATCTGGTATTTTTAACATTTTTTTAAATACTTGCAGTGTGTCTTAGCAACTAAAATCTTCACGTTGTGTTTCTCTCGATATATTACAATATAAAAAATTTCATGGCACGTTTTGACATGTCGGACTGGGCCGTTCCCTTGTAGGATTCCTTTTGTATCCCGCCTGGGAGGCGGCGTGTGGGTAAGGAATAGGAACAGAAAAAGGTACTAATGTCTCGGTACTGCCGATGCTGTTAAAAGCACCTTTACTAGTGGATAAACATATGCAAACATATTACATAACTTGCAAGGTGGTGCGAAGTTGAAGCGAAGTGTCCCGGCTGGCTGCACCTGATGAAATGGGGCAGAATCTGTAGCTAGAGGGCGCTGCCGTCGGTCTCTCGTGATAGTGCCAACCTTTGAAACTATTTGTCATCGTTACACAATTCCATACTCACATTCGTCGATTTTGCCAATCTGAGATCTTGCGCTATGCTACGTTTCATTCTGTCACCACAACCTACAATTCAAAACATAATAAAGAAACTAAATAAAAACTGTATGTTTTGTTGCATACGTATAGGGTAACACGCAACGACATCATTTCGTCATGGGTCAAAGCCGGCGTTCCGTATCGACGGTACAACCCACCCGAACCCTTGACGTTTCATATTCGTATTGCAGAGGTAACGTTAATAACATGTGTAGTTCCTAGTAGTAACATAGCACATGACAGTGGCTAAAACTGCAGAGGAAGAGAATAAAATCTTTCTTGCGGAGCTACTCTCGCCGCGGTAAGGCTCGGGGAAGGAGGATTGTCAACAGCAACACGTCTCTCTGCGCCAGCGCTGTCCAACAACGCGACAGCCCCCTCCCCCCTCCCCCCCCCCCCCCCGCCCCCCCCCCCCCTGCTGACGCCACTGCCGCAACCACGGCACCACGGTGTCCGTCGTATGTTCCCATGGCGCCTTCATAAGCAAATTTCTATTCCGACGATTTCTAATATTAAAACAAATTTCAGAACAAAACTATTTCTGTACACTCAAAGTTTACTCATAATTATCCTGAACAAATATTAGACTACAATTGTTGGTAGTTTGAAACTGTTTGGGACAGAGTCACTTTAATCTAACGATACTTTGGCACAAACTGTAAATTCACTCTTTTTGAACATTGTTGTTTGTACCGATAGCTTCTTCCTGGGGAATGTTTTTGGCACCGTTCATTATAACCTGAGAGCTATTGAGTGTAGATTCAGTTATGTGTTTTGTGTGTGATCGATCATTCTTAATATATATTGGTTAAAGACAAAGTACTTACAGTTATAACAGTGACTGGGAAGTGCAGTAGTGTTTTGTCGAATTCAAAGGACATACCATGTATTTAGTGTGAAAAAGCAGTGTGGCTGTTCCCAAGAAAAGTGATGCAAATAAGAACGTCATTCACTGACAAATCGCGCATACTTTAATAGTGATTTTCCTGTTAATTCTGAATCACGAAGACGAAGTTAGAGACTCAAATTCTATATTAACCTTGCAGCAATGAGAGTTTGCAAAGCCAACTCATAAAAATAGTAACATAAAACGGCCTCTTCTAAAATCTTATGTTTTAATGCAAAAGAGAAAATCTGTCAGTGAAGTAGTTACGGAGCGATGATCAATGCCGCAGAATCTCTATTCGAAGGTCACAAAGAAAAATCTGCACTTATGTCTTCTGTAAAATGACTTCACTTTTCTCACGAAACTGTTGCTAGTCGTGTTGAACAGATTTCAAAAAATTTATAATCTCAAATTTATCAGCATTTGCAATCGTGTGAATATTTATCACTTCAGTTTTGTAAAAACATTGTTATTTCCGATATTGAAAAGTTGTGTTTAATAGAATAGTGTTTCACAATTTTACGGTTATGGAGGAGTTTGTAAAAGTGTTGCCACTTCATGAACGTACTAGGGAAGCAGACAAATTTAATGCATGACTGAAATTTGTGGAAGATAGCAATTTTGCACTCTCTAAACTTGTAGGTATAACAACAGTGACTTGAAAGAATAATGACTTCAATGATAGAAAGAAAAATGAGTTTCTTGCTCTTTTTCTGAAGTTGATTCATTTTCAAAACTTCTTTCGTATCATTGTATCATCCGCCAGGAAGTTTTATGTGCAAAGTTTTTGAAGTTTCATCAAGCCATGAAGGTTGTTACTCGTGTAGTAAATTACATCCGATCATATTCTACACGTCACCGATCGTTCAGACATCTTTAGCTTGTATCAGATTCTGAGCAAAATGACATAATTCTTCATGCAGACGTAAGGTAGCTTAATACTAGGAAAACTCTGAAAAGACTCTACGGTCTTCTGAATGAAATAAGAGATTTTCAGATATCGTCTTCTTGCTTCTAAATTTAGCTTTCTAGGCAGCTATCATCTCAAAATTAAATGAACTAAACCTTCAGTTTCAAGGGGAAAATAGCAACATTTCAAACATGATATGTACAGTAATTTGCTTTTCAGAGAAAGCCAAAAATATAGATTTCACATTTAAAAAGGAAATCCCTCTCACACTTTCAAGCTTTGAATTCAAGTACGGAATCCGTAAATGTCGTCGAATATGATTGTCTATCTTTTGCTAAGCATCCTGAATTCCTACTCACAGAATTTAGTAGCAGGCTTAATACAGAATAAGATAGCGAAGTGTGCGCCGATATGAAACTTCCTGGCAGATTAAAACTGTGTGCTGACCCGAGACTCGAACTCGGGACCTTTGCCTTTCGCTGTGAGGACGGGGCCTGAGTCGTGCTTGGGTAGCTCAGATTGTAGTGCACTTGCCCGCTAAAGGTGAAGGTCCCCAGTTCGAGTCTCGGTCCGGCACACAGTTTTAATCTGCGAGGAAGTTTCATATCAGCGCACACTTCGCTGCAGAGTGGAAATCTCATTCTGGAAACATCCCCGAGGCTGTGGCTAAGCCATGTCTCCGCAATGTCCTTTCTTTCAGGAGTGCTAGTTCTGCAAGGTTCGCAGGAGAGCTTCTGTAAAGTTTGGAAGGTAGGAGACGAGGTGCTGGCAAAAGTAAAGCTGTGAGGACGGGCCGTGAGTCGTCCTTGGGTAGCTCAATTGGTAGAACACTTGCCCGCGAATGGCAAAGGTCCCGAGTTTGAGTCTCGGTCTGGCACACAGTTTTAATCTGCCAAGAAGTTTCAGGTTTAATACAGTCTACAACACTTGAACCATAGATTACATTTATCTGTAATCCATTCGTTTCAGCTGACATTACTGAACTTGAAGATAGGATATGTGAGATGTTCGGAAATTATGATCTTTAAGAAACAGAAAGGGAAATTTTAAATTCTTCATTTGTGTGGCCATAGTATCCGTAGTTGCTTTATAAGTCTTGAGGGTATTTTTGTTCTGTCGATGCAACTACAAAATGCGTGATTTTTTTCACCAGACGCGTTTCGCTTTATTGAGGTAAAGCATCACCAGTGGTCTGTAATTAATTTATTTACATTTTAATTTGCTTTTAGATCGAAAAACAGTTCGATAAAAATAAGATGATTTGTACTTACGGTGCTTTTCAGTTGATTTCTCGCTTACATCGGGAAATGCCGTCTGCTAGCACATCGTTGTGTTTCTGCGTTAGACACTGATAATTTTGGTCTAATTTTTAGTTTTCTGCAGCACTATCCATTTCTTATGTTTTTCAAGACACACTTTTATGCACACCACTGTATTCTGTTTGCTTTTGTGCTTCTAAGTATGTGTTGTGGTTTGTGTTTTGTAATGTTGCCAACACACCCATTCCACTACTTTGTCTTTGACCTACAACATTTTTTTTTTTTATTATTAGATTTTTTGTAGGGGAGGGAGAAACCCTGATGCGTGGACACAAGTGTGTAGTAGTGTGATGGAGTGTGAGTTACAGGAGAAATTGAGGAGCGAGAAGTGGAATGAAATAGTGAGTGGGTGGAGGAAGGGGGGGTTGTAGGAGGGGGTGAGGGATGGAAAAGGCTCTTTCCTTTTTCATGTAATTCCATCCATTATTTTGTGTAAGGTCTGGTCTCCAATACTTATTTGGTCATTGAGCAACTGTTTATTTTGTGTTAATGCTTTTTGTGTATGGAGATTTTCTTGGAAAGGGAGGAGGGTCTATCTTTACTGATTTTTATGATATTCATATCGTTTTCAATATTGCTTGGTCTATGGTTTTCTTGTTTTAGATGACCCGCAAATGTTGAATGATTTGTACGGTATATGCCCCGATGCGTTCTATATATCTTGTGTCGAATGCCCTGTCAGTCATTCCAATGTGTATATTCTCACAATCTCTGCAACTGAGCTGATAGATACCAAATTGCTGGTACGTGTATGGTTTTGGTCTCAGGTATCTATCTGGTATCTATCAGCATTACTGTATGGTTAAATAACGATGACGTCCTCTTGGGTAAAATATTCCGGAGGTAAAATAGTCCCCCATTCGGATCTCCGGGCGGGGACTACTCAGGACGTCGGTATCAGGGGAAAGAAAACTAGCGTTCTACGGATCGGAGCGTGGAATGTCAGATCCCTTAATCGGGCAGGTAGGGTTCAAAATTTAAAAAGGGAAATGGATAGGTTAAAGTTAGATATAGTGGGAGTTAGTAAAGTTCGGTGGCGGGAGGAACAAGACTTCTGGTCAGGTGAATGCAGGATTAAAATATAAAATCAAATAATATCAAATAATATCAAACGGGGGTAATGCAGGGGTAGGTTTAATAATGAGTAAAAAAATAAAAACGGGGATAAGCTACTACGAACAGCATAGTGAATGCATTATTGTAGCCAAGATAGACACAAAGCTCACGCCTACTCCAATAGTACAAGTTTATACGCCAGATGATGAAGAGATTGAAGAAACTTACGATGCGTTAAAAGAAATTATTCAGATAGTCATGAGGGACTGGAAATCGACTGTAGGAAACGGAAGGAAAAGTAGTAGGTGAATATGGACTGAGGGTAGGGAATGAAAGGGGATGCCGCCTGGTAGAATTTTGCACAGAGCATAACTTAATCATAGCTATCACTTGTTTTAAGAATCATGAAAGAAGGTTGTATATGTGGAAGATTCCTGGAGACACTGGAAGGTTTTTAGATAGACTATAGAACACTAAGACAGAGATTTAGGAACCAGATTTTAAACTGTAAGACATTTCCAGGGGCGGATATGGACTCTGACAATTATTTATTGGTTATGAACTGTAGATTAAAAGTGCAGTAACTGCAAAAAGGTGGGAATTGAAGGAGATGGGACCTGAATAAACTGAAAGCATCAGAAGTTGTAGAGAGATTTAGAGAGAGCATGAGCGAACGATTGACAAGAGCAGAGGAAAGAAATACAGTAGAAAAAGAATGGGTAGATTCGAGAGATGAAATAGTGAAGGCAGCAGAGGATCAAGTAGGTAAGAAGACGAGGGCTACCGGAAATCCTTGGGTAACGGAAGATATATTGAATTTAATTGATGAAAGAAGAAAATATAAAAATCCAGTAAATGAAGCAGGTGAAAAGAAATACATAGTCTCAAAAATGAGATAGACAGGAAGTGAAAAATGGCTATGCAGGGACGGCTAGAGGACAAATGTAAGGATGTAGAAGCATATAGCACTAGGGGTAAGATAGATACTGCCTACAGGAAAATTAAAGAGACCTTTGGAGAAGATAGAGCCACCTGCATGAATATCAAGAGCTCAGATCGAAAACCCGTCCTAAGCAAAGAAGGGAAAGTAGAAAGGTGGAAGGAGTATACAGAGGGTCTATACAAGGGTGATGTACTTAAGGGCAATATTATGGATATGGAAGATGGACATAGATGAAGATGAAATGGGAGATATGATACTGCGTGAAGAATTTGACAGAGCATTGAAAGACATAAGTCTAAACAAGACCCCGGGAGTAGACAAAATTCCATTAGAACTACTGATAGCCTTGGGACAGCCAGCCATGACAGAACTTTCATCTGGTGAGCAAAATGTATGAGACAGGCGAAATGCCCTCAGACTTCAAGATAAATATAATAATTCCAATCTCAAAGAAAGCAGGTGGTGACAGGTCGTAGAGGGAGACCAAGAGATGAATACATCAAGCAGACTAAGAGGGATGTAGGTTGCAGTAGTTACTCGGAGGTGAAGAGGCTTGCAGAGGATAGAGCAGCTTGGATAGCTGCATCAAACCAGTCTTTGGATTGAAGACCACAACAACAACTTAAAAGTATGACATTGTAAACATTTCACTTCCGTTTCAATGACTGCTATCCAAACTTAGACTATTTCTGGTCTTAAAGGCGTATTCACGTCAAAAAGAAGTTTGAGTAAGTGCGTTAAGTAAAAATAAGACGTCATCGATGAACGACATTGTGCAAAAGGTTGTGTACGTCTGAAAATGCAAGGAGCGTAACTTTATTTCGACTACAGAAATGTGTAGCTCATGAAGAGCTGCTCCACCTTTGTATCCCATTCTTTTCAACTCCACAACTCCTCATGCACTGTCATTGAGCTGGACTACTGGTAGCATTTTGAAACTCTCTAGTGATTCCTTCAGCTGATCTCGTGCGACTTTTTACAGCCACACACTGCAAAGCTCAACGGTTCCCCTCCGTCAGTACATGAGATCTGCCCGGTCTTCATTTGGCCGTTGCTGTTCCTCCGTGTTCCACCTTTCATTCACACCACCACTAGTCGAGCTGGGCAACTTTAGAAGGGTTGAAACGTACCTGGTGGATTTGTTACGCAGCTGACATCCAATGATTACTATACGTTCAAAATCACTGAGTTCTTCTGACCGACTCATACTACTGTTACTGATTCCCTACTGATAACACAACACCCCTCTTTTGATGTGGGTCTGTCCGCCTCTTGTTCCATCTAGTGGTCTATTCCTCAGTGCATAAAGGTTCTCCAATAGTTTTGTTCAGGTAGTGTGTGAATCTCAACTTGGTTCAATCTTTTCACTGTATTTTTTTAAATCTTCAAGATAGAATATTACGCTTTTGTTACGAGCATTCAGAAATCTTAATTCTCAAGGGATAATGCACAGTAAATTGCTGAGCGCTTAACTGAAACTATACAACTAGAAAATGAAAATAGAGCAAGTACAGTCCACAGCACGACCTAACTCAGTATAACTCAGCGTCAGTTAGTAACCTACGCACGTCGATTTTCTCATTCTCGCAACCACGTATGAGTAATTTTCCCTACTTGAGCAATCGAATTCCATTATTCCTTCTCTGTTTGTTGCGGGCAACTAAAGAATTTTCATTGAAAGTTTCGTGGGACTGACAAGGCGTGTTGCTTGCAGAATACCTGCTGCGCAAGTCAGCCACTAACCGGAATTACTTCTGTGGCTCAGTGAAGTTTTTGCAGGAGGCAGTCAGACGAAACTCCCGTGGAAAATTTCTTTAGCAGCTCTTCTGCCCGCTGTGGTGCGGTCGCTGCCAAGGACAGAAAACTATGGTGTCTGGCATGAGATCGGCAGTCGCTGATTCTGGATATTCCCTGACCTAACAAGATTTTGTTGTATGTACTGTATACTCTTATCGCACATACAAATACACTACAAGCGAAATGTACTAGTATGATAGTGACATTTTACTATACTCGCTGTTTAGATTGACGTTTGTAATTTCGTGGGGTAATTTTCGACCTCAAAAACGAAAACCATCAGAAACATATTTATTTATATGTTTCTCTAGACTGTTGTTAAAGAATGCATAAAAGGAAAGCTTCATTTATGAAAAATCAGTCCTTATTAAAAAAGAAAACATGATGTTGCTAATAATCAAGACTCTTACACAAACAGTGGCCTCTTAAAAAGCGTTTTTTGGAATTCAGTAGGAAAACAAAGAAAATCTATTTCAACAATTTTCAGGAAGATGGACCCCAACGGGACGTACCTTCGGGGACAATGGCCGCTGATTAACATGGCCGGTACAAACATTATACAGAAGCGTAGTGGCTGCGATGTAATCGGAACGGAACTGTAAATAAAAGAGTGACACGCGGGATAATACATTACCCCACGTCAGTTAGTTGGTTGCGTGTTCCATTGATCAATCGCACGCTCTAGTAACATTCCCACTTGATAAGCTGAGTGTAACAACAGGTGCCATCTAGTGGCTTTCTTGAAAATTACAACAGAAATAAAAATGGTGGGCGGAAACGTGGCTCCTCCTTGTAAACTTATAGTTTTTATTGTACAATGAAGTATATTTAATTTTTATGGGGAATGTAGAGTTGAAATTACATTAAGTGTTACTAGTGCAACAGTTATGTCCGAAAAACTCTGTAAGAATATTTATATATGTTCACATCAGACTTGATGTACTAGAAGTATAATTTGAAAACTATGAGAGTAAAGTTATATTTTTGTACTTTGTAGTGTAAATAAGGTCTTTCTAACAAAAAGTGCAAGTAATTACATTTTTTGTGCAAAAATTAAAAAATTAGCCTGGAAGGGTGAATGGTTAATATAACGGGTTTCACTTCTTGCCGCATAGGTCCTGTCACTCAAGAACGACTTAATATTTGTAAAACTGACGCGGAACTGACCCTTGTTGATGAACATGAGTACTGCCCACCATAGAAAGCACTGGAAACTGTCACACGTCCCTTCATGCGCATGTCCCGTAAGCTCTGTTTGAGTACTTCGCTGCGTCATTACGTTTTGTTTGAGTGCGAGGAGCACACGGGTTTAGTGAGCAGTTGAATGCAATACAAAATGTTGCTCACAATAAAAGAGCGCGTGTTCATTGTCGAGTCTTACCGCAAGGCACGTTTTGTGGAAGACGTGTTTGCGCTCGAGTTTAAGTCTGGAAATGAGTGAGAAATCCGTGAACGGTCCTTGTTGCCAGTGCTACACAGATAATTTTCATGGAAATTTTGGACCTTTTAATGTAACTATTATTACGTCGATTAAAATGTGAATGAATTAAGAATAAGATAGTGTTCTTTTCTTACTCATATTTGAATAGCAGCAAGTCTTTTGAAACCTACCGTGTTGGCTCCACTACGTTTCTACCCAAGACTGGAGAGAGGGAACCAGTTCTACAAACAAACATACTGAAGCCGTCTTTAAACCTCCGTCGTTCGCGCGGATGACACTCGTTATCCACATGACTTTCCCGCTCAATTTTGTCTGACAAGGCTGGATTGAGTTCGCGCCATTTTCAGTACCTTTCTGTTAACTCTCCGCTGTTAGCTCCAATCATTATTGGCTTTTAGTTACGAAAGATACATTGTTTATGAAACATTATTATAGTCTTGAGGACACTTGTACATCCGCGCGAACTCTGCTGCCACAATATGAAACAAAGTAAGTCTTTATTACTTTATTGCTTTCCTGGATTCAATCGATCTTTCATGTGCGTAAATTTAGACGTATTGAAACTGATTGCAGTTACCTTCCATGTTACCTAATATTCTCTTTATTTTTAAATTTTGGAAGAAATGTCAAAAGGCAAAAAACCTCGGACAGAGTTTAGTAGACATCCTAATGTATGGTTGGGATGGTTCAATGAGCTGAGTGATGAAGATGCTCAGCGATAGCGCTGACTCAGAGACTGAGGATTCTGTTCATGATAGCGGTCATGATACAGGAATAGAACAAGAAGTGTCAGAAAATGATGAATATGAATTACAGGAAGAAGTAACTCAAGAGGACGCATTTATTTAGGGAAAGATGGAATAACTAAACGGAGGAAAAATAAATATCCTACCAGTGTTAGAAGCAGAACTTTTAATTTCATTACGCATTTGCCTGGATCAAAAAATCAAACTCGTATAAAAAAGACAGAAATAGAAATTCTGAACTTGTTCTTGGATGAAAACATAATAAGAATTATTGCAACATGCAATAATATATGCATAAATTCGTGATAACTTCTTTAGAGAAAGGGTTCAAATGGTTCAAATGGCTCTGAGCACTATGGGACTTAACATCTCAGGTCATCAGTCCCCTAGAACATAGAACTACTTAAACCTAACTAACCTAAGGATATCACACACATCCATGCCTGAGACATGATTCGAACCTGCGACCGTAGCGGTCGCGCGGTTCCAGACTGTAGCGCCTAGAACCGCTCGGACATCACGGCCGGCTCTTGGGAAACGAAAGCTAAAGAAAAACATACGATAGAGATCAGAGTTTTCATTGGTTTGTTATATCTATGTGAATCTTGTTCTGGGAAGAGTATATCGAAATTGAGGGACAACTCAAAGGGAAACGGACTTGAATCATGCATTTATGCATAAGTGAAAACCGATTCAGGTTTCTGTTGATATGTCTGAGGTTTGATAATATCCGTGATAGAGGTGTTCGCAAAGAGATTGACAAGTTGGCTGCTATCAGAGAGGTACTTGAACTATTCAAGAACACTTGCCAAAAATATTTTTCTCCTAGTGAATATCTTACTGTTGACGAACAGCTTTTGGCATTTGGAGGAAACTGCCCGTTCAGGCAATATATTCCTAGCAAAGCATCAAAGTGTGGGTTCAAAGCGTTTGCTTTGGTTGATGTAAAAGCATCTTACACTTTGAGTTTAGAACCGTACGTCGGTAAGCAACAAGAGGGACCATGTAATGCCAGTAATTCAGTTGAAGATATTGTTCTTCGAATGGTCAAACTGTTTCAAACGTTAGAATATATTATACTGTGTACAAATATTAAATATATTATATTTAGATTTAATAAAAAATCATAAAACCAGTAATAAAGACCGTTCAAAGTATACAAATAGACCGCTTGCTTTGTGGATGACGCCAGTCAACCGAGCGAGTGACGATGTCACGAATTTTCGTGAGAGTAACGAAGGGTTAATTTTCAGGGATTGTTGTCAGCAGCTAGGATTGTTAGCAGTTTCTCACCTTGCAACGTCTTACGGTGGGCAATGTGCAGTCAAGTCTACTTAAAATGCAAGGTCTGCAACTCATTCCGGATGTTCTAATTTTCGTTATTGGTTTTCTTTTTTTTCCTAAATTCCACACTAGCAGGTATAAATCGAAAAAGCGTTTCACCCCTGCCCCATGAGTTAACCGACATTCTTTGCAGTAGTATATAAAGTACCCGTACTATTCGTTCAGTTTCATTAAAAACTGTTGCAACTGACAGGGTAATAATGCGTGTGCCTTCAGAAAACCATACCTACAATTTCATCACGTCCTCCACGCCTGCAAGTTGAGCACCGTGTGCCTGTTTACGAACGCGACGAAGAATCGTCTTTCATTGTCAACTAAATCTTTAAATTCTTTGTGCATAGTGTTGTGATATCTTTTTGTAGCAAATTCGCGATACCCTTCGACTATCCGGCAGCAAGGTAGGAGAAAACTCGTCCTTCTCTTCTGTCACTGGTATACATTTTTTAAAGGTTGTGACAATAGATCACTGGACACCAAAGAGTCAGTAGAGTGCAGACAGCCGCCGGACCTCTCAGCTTCCGATACCATTAACTAATAGTGAAGATTAAGCAGCGCCGGCACCATTCTGAAGAATATCGAGCCGATAAACGAATGCTGCACTCTAATTTTACACTACTGTCCATTAAAATTGCTATACCACGAAGATGACGTGCTACAGACGCGAAATTTAACCGACAGGAAGAAGATGCTGTGAAATGCAAATGATTAGCTTTTCAGAGCATTCACACAAGGTTGGCGCCGATGGCGGCACCTATAACGTGCTGACATGAGGAAAGTTTCCAACCGATTTCTCATACACAAACAGCAGTTGACCGGCGTTGCCTGGTGAAACGATGTTGTGATGCCTCGTGTAAGGAGGAGAAATGCGTACCATCACGTTTCCGACTTTGATAAAGGTCGGATTGTAGCCTATCGCGATTGCGGTTTATCGTATCAAGACATTGCTGCTCGCGTTGGTCGACATCCAATGACTGTTAGCAGAATATGGAATCGGTGGGTTCAGGAGGGTAATACGGAACGTCGTACTGGATCCCAACGGCCTCGTATCACTAGCAGTCGAGATGACAGGCATCTTATCCACAGGGCTGTAACAGATCGTGCAGCCACGTCTCGATCCCTGAGTCAACAGATGGGGACGTTTGCAAGACAACAACCATCTGCACGAACAGTTCGACGACGTTTGCAGCAGCATGGACTATCAGCTCGGAGACCATGGCTGCGGTTACCCCTGACGCTGCATCACAGACAGGAGCTCCTAAGATGGTATACTCAACGACGAACCTGGGTGCACGAATGGCAAAACGTCATTTTTTCGGATGAATCCTGGTGCTGTTTACAGCATCATGATGGTCGAATCCATGTTTGCCGACATCGCGGTGAACGCACATTGGAAGCGTGCATTCGTCATTGCGATACTGGCGTATCACCCGGCGTGATGGTATGGGATGCCATTGGTTACACGTCTCGGTCACCTTTTGTTCGCATTGACGGCACTTTGAACAGTGGACGTTACATTTCAGATGTGTTACGACCCGTGGCTCTACCCTTCATTCGATCCCTGCGAAACCCTACATTTCAGTAGGATAATGCACGACCACAAGTTGCAGGTCCTGTACGGGCCTTTCTGGATGCAGAAAATGTTCGACTGCTGCCCAGGCCAGCACATTCTCCAGATCTCTCACCAACTGAAAACGTCTGGTCAATGGTGGCCGAGCAACTGGCTCGTCACAATACACCAGTCACTACTCTTAATGAACTGTGGTATCGTGCATAGGCAGCTGTACCTGTACACGCCATCCAAGCTCTGTTTGACTCAATACCCAGGCGTATCAAGGACGTTATTACGGCCAGAGGTGGTTGTTCTGGGTACTGATTTCTCAGGATCTGTGCATCCAAACTGCGTGAAAATGTAATCACATGTCAGTTCTAGTGTAATATATTTGTCCAATGAATGCCCGTTTATCATCTGCATTTCTTCTTGGTGTAGCAATTTTAATGGCCAGTAGTGTATATGAAAAGTTGTGCTGTACTGCGAACTTGCGCGAAGGACCGATCAAAGCCGAGCGAGGCTACACCTTAGCCCACACGTGTGCAGTACATCATGTTCGCGTGTAGTTATGCGTACCGTGACGGGCAACTTGTTAGTATCACACCGGATAAAAATACACGCAAATACACGGCAGAGCTCTTAAGTTTTGGACACGACTTGGAATCAACACTGACAGGACCGTTATGAAACTAAAATGGTAGGCTATTTGAATACTGCGAGCTATGTGGAGTGTTACAAACAGCAGTAACAATGCGCACACAATTGCATATTGACTGTCGTCACGAGAACTAAGTTGTTTGCTGCTAAACAAGTTGCACAAGTTAATGTACTTAAAGATTCTTATTCTAAAGGCAACATAATGAATATCTGCCCTTGTTAAATCGCATCGCTACAGAAGCAGTAAGACTATTTACTACATTGAAACTGGTTCGCTAAAACGTGAATTCACCAAGGTGACACGAAAGCTAAAAACAGACGAACTAACCTCAACGAACAGCGAGTGAAAATGGATTTTACGTTCAGCCGAAACTGTGTATTTGACGTTAACGATTGTATCGTGAGTGTCAGCAACGTTATTGGCATGTACTTCCGTACCGCCGATTGGATGGATACCAGGCAAGATGACGGGTACATGTTATCCCCTTCAGGGGAAGTGGTTCCGTTTGAAACCACCTACAATTTTCTCATTTTGTAACAAAAGGGCAGTGGCTACATTTGAGGACACCATTCAGTAGCCTAGTTGGTGCTGCCCTCTAGCGGCTGTCACTGGAATCGCTTCAAAATCTGTAAATGTTTGCAATTAGTGAGGCGAGTTGGATAGCCATTTTTGTACGCTGTGCGCGAACGTCTTTGTTCTCAAATTGTGACTGTATTATTCTGTATTAGGTAACTTTTATGCATGTATTAAATGCAGAATACTGTTCTGTTTACATTAATACTATATGTACTGCAATAATAACCAAAATAATGCATTTTATTTCCGTGAATGTTGTGGTGGTTCCATTTGAAACCACTGCTCCTGTAACGGCATCATTAGTAGGTGTGACGAATTTTTTTTCCAGTTTCACGTGATGTATTCTCACAGACTAAAGGATGAGAAAATTCTGGAGTGCCTTTTCGCAGATATTCCGTCAGATCCCGACTCACAGATTGAGACCAGCAGTTACAGTGAAAGTGATGTGCTAGCTGAAGACAGCGATCTGGATTTGCGAATGAAAACACGTGTTTTATCTCAAATTATTCGGAAAGTCAGAGTGAGGACCATTTTAACAATGACACTGATGACAGTTTCAGCACTAATGACGATTTGCCACTGTCTTCCATTGCGAATTTTTCATGGAGAAAGGACGTCAGTGCAATAAATCTTGCCGCCAATTTTTCAGAGGAAGCTGGTGTACGAGGAAAACTTAAAAATGACAGTGAAGATATGCAACCAGTAGATTTTTTTGTGTCTGTTTTGTGACACTATTTTAGAACACATAGTTTTCCAGTCTAACCTGTACACAACACAGAAAGGTGGCAGTTTCAGGCCTCTTTCTAAAGCAGAACTAAAAGTATTTTTGGCTATAAAGATTCTAATGAGAATCAAGAAACCTTGTTATTATTGTGATTGCTGGTCATCCCATAAGGAACTTCAAGATGAGTACATCTCCTCACTAATCTCGGTAAAAAGGTTCAGCTGGCTTTTGACACATATTCACATCAATGACAATGCTGTTATGCCTTCAAGGGAGAGCAGAAATTATGACAAATTATATAAAATCCGTCCACTAATCAACCAGATACTGATAAACTTCAAAGAATTCTATGCACCTACTAAGGAGCAAGCTATAGACGAATGCATGGTGAAGTTCTAAGGACGAATCGCATTCAAACAATATATGCCCCAAAAGCCAATCAAGAGGGGATACAAAATCTGGGTCAGAGCTGATAAGCTTGGATATATTTGTGAGTTTCAGATTTATACTGGAAAAGTTGAAGGCATAGTGGAAAAAACCTTAGGAGAGAGAATTGTGCGAGATATGTGTAAAGGCTTGGAAGGAAAGGGATATACTTTGACAGTTTTTTTTACCAGTGTCTCACCTTTACAGAAGCTAAAAGATGACGGACTTTTTGCCTGCGGAACAATTAGATCACACAGAAAAGGACTTCCTACGCTAAAAACAGATGAAGAGTTGCAAAGAGGAGAGTTTGACTCGTCAGTTCGTTCTGATGGCATTGCCTGCATCAAATGGAAAGACAAACGTGTACTCATATTGCTGTCTACAGTTGATTCGCCTGTATGTGTTGAAGAAGTCAGCCGTAAAGAAAAGGATGGAAAAATCACAAAGGTATCTTGCCCAAAAATAGTGAAATCATATAATGCAACTATGGGATGTGTCGATAAGGCAGATATGATGAACAGTTTCTATGCAATAGACAGGAAATCACGAAGGTGGTGGCTAAGATTATTTTGGTATATAGTTGATATTTCTATTAGAAATTAATTTAATCTGTTTCGATTATGAAATCCAACAGCGAGGCAAGTGCTAAAGGATTTTCGAAGACGTGCTGCCACAGGCCTGGTAGGCAGTAATGTCTTCCAAGATAGTCCTGACCATCCCAGTACACCGTCAGAACCATCTGCAAAAAAATTCAAAACTGTTGTTTCCCATGAGAAACGTATATCGGAACTTCTGCCAAAACATGGAACCTCAAGGCGCTGTGTGCACTGCAGCACAAAGAAACAACCCCACAGAAGCAGATGGACATGTAGTCACTGCCAGGTAGCCTTATGCTTATCTGCAGAAAGGAATTGCTTTTTACTGTATCATCAAAAGTGATGACATTTAGCGGGCAGTGGCTCCATTTCAAACCACCCTGCATGTGTTCAGTTTATGTACATTTCATTTAATTTTTACATTTTTCTGTCTTACTGTATGCAAATTAATACAATAAAAACAAGGAAAAATTAATTTTTTTTTTATTTTGCCCCTGAAAGGGTTATCGCCGACGGATCTGCTTTGATTTCACTGTTAATAACGCCAAGCAGCCGTCGACTGCCCAACTCACCAACTCCACACATTTTATTTTATTTTGGTTGTTATTGCATGTGTTTCTACATATCTTTTGAAGAGATGCATTTCTAAATATATGAGCAGTATTTCTATTAGGCAAATTTACGTATTAAGCTGCGGTATGTGGTAGATTGCTAGATTTGTGGCTTCCTCCACTATCTTCCAGGCTCCGACCAATAGAAATAAACCTACTCGCTTACCCCTGGTGCAACGCATCAAATCGATCGGAACTATAATTTTGACGGTTGCTCAACTACGAGAACTATGTTTACATCCTGCAGATCGTCAAATTACAACATTCTCAGGAACAAGTGTGAGTTAATTTGTTTTTCGTAGTTAGAAATGAGTGACACTGCAGTCTATTCCGCTATTGTTTACAAAGTGATGATAAAACGTAAACTCGGTCCACAGGCCCTGGCGGACCCATCGGTACCGACCGGCCGCCGTGTCATCCGCAGCCCACAGGCGTCACCGGATACGGATACGGAGGGGCATGAGGTCAACACGCCGCTCTCCCGGCCGTATGTCAGTTTCCGAGAGCGGAGCCGAAACTTCTCAACCAAGCAGCTCCTCAGTTTACCTCACAAGGGCTGAATGCAGCTCGCTTGCCAACAGCACTCGGCAGATCGGATGGTCACCCATCCAAGTGCTAGCCCATCCCGACAGAGCTTAACTTCGGTGATCTGAGGGGAATCGGTGTTACCACAGCGACAAGCCCGTTGGCACAAAGCGATAATAGTATTGGATAATTTGTTTACCACATTCTGATACAAATCATTTCAATAACTTTGGTATTGAAATGCGTTCTTTTGAGACTAAAATAATCAAATATTACTTAATTACAACTTTCCAAGAAAAACTTTCAGACAGACTCACAGACGAAATATTCGATAATCAGATCTGGAGCCAGTTTCTTTAAATGATCTTCCTGGAAACTGTTGTAGTTTTCTTAGTCCAAGAGTTGCACAGTGCTGTTAGGTGAACTGTGAATGTGTAGAAACAATGCAGAGTTAAGTATTCGTGATGGAGCTAGAAACTCATGTCAAATGTCGAAAATATTTCTCTCTTAAATTATTGTTTCACGAATGCTACTATGCATCTATGAGATCTTCGTGAAAGAAATATCATTAGTCACATAGTTTTCACTTAGCACACGGACATAACATCAGAGTTGGTGCTTTGTAGCCTGTAACGACCAATCGCCAACATATATCGCCTATTTACTCAAAAACCAGAAATAGTTGGCCATTCTCATAACTTTAAAAATGATTTAGATACGTTAGTTGTACTCCGTATGCAGCAATGTGTGGTCCAAAATGCACCGAACGTAAGCTGATCCGCAACGATATTTCTCACTATAAACTCTTAGAAAATATTAGTTTTAAAATATAATAATAACTACGAACAACAACGGAAAAAAACCAGTTTGTTATCAAGCTGTGATGTGGGATTATAAGACGCAAAGGGCTCAAATTCTTGTAACGAATAGTTTCCTAAAAATAGAATGAGAATGACTGGATAGCAGAAACACACACACGGACTGAAAACCAGTGTTTTTTTTATTTCCTACGCAAAACGTAAACATTTTATTGAGAAGCTAACGACAGAGACAGAGTTATCTTTGGTTTATTTACTTAGACAAAAGTTTTAGAGATGCAAAAAATGAGTGGATATTTGGCTCTCTGCGTTCCATTGCGCTGCTTGCCACATGGCTAAGGACTGTGTGTCTCGCTACGGCTTACCTTGTGTTATTGAAACATTCTCTTGGTGTCGCCCCAGCATATCGTTTCAATTTTTTGCGCTGGTTTTTGCTTTATTCTAAATTTACTGCTTAACTCTTCCTGGTATCTCGTTATTTCATACAATTGTTATGCAAACGTTTCTTCCCTTTGTACTCCTGTTATTTGCCATCTTTTACTGCTCTTCTTTCTCCTTTGTCTTATGGCAGCGTCGACTACGAACCAGGAAACTGAATGTCATTGTCTTACACAATGTTTCCAATCGATAATGTAAATGCCTCGGCAGTAACTCGGTCCTACATTGAGGGTGCAGCTTTCAGCCAGCTGACATAAGATTTCGCCATTTCTACAGCTTCCTGAATAGCGACCCTTTTCCCGGTCTCTGACGAACGTGCAGGAAGTTTCGATGACACTTAAGCATGCGCCATTCATTAACAAGCTCCCTCCGGTGATATATATGCCACTTCTTTTAACTTTGCCTACAACACTCATATCCATCCTCCAATGTACTGTTCTTATTCTTTTCAGCTCAGACAGGTGTGCCTCCCTCAAGGCACAGACATAGACAGAATTGCATCTGTCTCAGAAAAGATAGGAATTTGGGGGAGGAGTGGTGATGGGGGAAGTAGCTGAACGAGGTGGCACTAGGAGCTAGCTTCACGAGAAAAAATGCATGTGTGTTCTGGACCTTTTCAATTCATGCAGTTGGGCTACACAGACGTAGATGATCCGAAAATATTGTCCCAAACCTCAGCTGTGGCTCTGTCCTCGTCAGTGCAGGCACAGACATGCATGAGGATAAAAGGCCACACAGCCCCTGCGGTTGGTGTGACGAGCATCACTACCCTCAGTCGAGGGGCGTCTCTCAGCCCCTATGCTGTACAGACAGATGGAGACTGGCCTCTCCAGTGCTCCTATGCTGCTTGTTCCATCGCTCTTGATGCCTGCCTGTTCCAGTATAATTGCTTATATATTACATAATAATAGTAATAATAATAACAATAACAATAATACTGCATGCACCTCCAAATTATTGAAGGCACTCTCTGACAGTGGGTCAGAGGAGGGGGGGAGGGGGAAGGGGTATAGAGGAATATGGAGGAATCAGTGGCATTATGGGTATTCTAATGTAGCACAAGTGGGCTATCTGAAAACATAGTAGTAGAAATATGTACTTAAAGTAGCATAAGTGGGGTAAATCACCATCATGGATTTATGCTACACAGGTGTGAGGGATTGGACATAAGAGAGAGAGGAGGAGGAAGATAAGGGGAAATAAGGAGGGGCATGGATGAGTCGGATGGCTGTCTCCGATCTTAACTTGATTTTCCTTGAGAGGGAGGTTTCATATCGGCCCCTTATGACACTGACATAGACACTGTTTTAGAAACAGCAGTATCACACCACTAATGTTAACAAAAATATCTAAATTGATCTCTTTGCTGTTTGAAGCTGAGTAAATTCAATGATTTTCATTGAAGTGAAATGAGAGAATTCGAAAATTATGATAAAATATTACAAGTTTATTTAACAAAGTTTTTCTTACAATAGCTGCTCTTTGTACAAAAATCTCTTTCAGAATTATACAAAAAAGTAAAGTGTTTTATACAACTTGTTGTACAATTTTAGAAGATGTTTAGTAGCTAAAAATGTCACACAATCAAGCAATATTTCAGCTGCAGCGATCAACCATGCACGAAAAGTGAGGTATTCAGTCGGCGGCTCTTGGCAGGTGGCAGTGACAGCAGGGTTATTTACCAACTCTAGGACAGAGAAAACCTTTTGGAAAGCAGCATTTTTGTCCATTCTCTGCTATTGTATCGGCGATATTGTTTGTGTCGGGGATATTGTTCAGTCTAAATAAACATCAGCCGCAGGGATACAATCAGAGTTTGTGTGTACAATGAAAAGAGAGAACTCGGTAAATGTCTGTCCTCATGATCATGAATAGGTCCCGTACCGCATCATGCACCAGTTTAGCCAAACTACAAATATGCACAGATAAAATACGCTTATAAGGCATTTCTACAAATACAGATGATAATAGAATAAATTAAATTCAGACAAGTAGTATTATATCAGTAGCTACATCTATATTTTCCACTACAATGTCTAAAGCTGTCAGACTCTTTAATGTTTCAGTCTTTAAATATTCTCTGCATTCACAGTCTTAACTGAGATTTGACTGTGAAAGAGAGAGCTCTAGTCTTTTTTTTTCCGAATGATATTATGCATTCAAAAGGTAAAGCCAATTCTGTCAGTTTACAACCATACTAGAAACTACTTCTGATACAATCAAGAGCATGGTCTTACGGAACATGGTAAGCTCTTTGACAGTTTAATCAAATTTTCCTTTCGACGTTTGTCCTGTAAGTAAGGATACTCTGTTTACAATTGCATCAGTAATGAACTATGTTTTTATAACGGAAGCACGTTGTTGAGATGGAGTAAAAGTTCTTGTTCGTCCATGTATAGCGTTACAGTGAAGCAAGGGGTCCAGCCATACATATGTTCATGAGATGGTCCGGTGATGAACTACAATTGCGAGAAAGTGATATACTTGGAAATATTCAACTTGAAGTACTGTTGTGAAAAAGAACAGTAGTTTTGGAAAGTGAGATGCACTTACAATCAGATTGTTTACCGGCAATTATAAATTTATCAGTTTATGAAGGAAGTGGAAGAAGATGCCAGTTTCTCTAACAGACTAATAAAACTCTGATGATCATCTAAGCTGAATGTCAGAAAGAGGAGATGTAATCTTTGACATCTGCACTGTTCGCTTGCCATGGGTCATGGGGGAAGAAGGCGAATTCCTGAAGAAACGACCAGTTGTTAATGATGACACATGTGCACCTTGCTTGAAGAAAAGAGAGGAAGGAAGATTGGGGTTTAACCTCCTCTCGACGACGAGGTCAGTTCAAACAACTGACGAAAAGCTCCAGTATGTAAATTGTTATTGAGGTAAAAGACCTAATGGTTTATGATATTGTACATATAGAAAATTATAAAATTTTGTTTATCTTAAACTGTGTATTTTTATTTCAAAAGACAAAGTGCAGTTTAATTTTGTCGATTAATCTGAAAAAGCCAATGCAGCAAAAATTCAAATTACAGTGCAAATTTTAGCAGATAAACTGATCAAAGTCAGGTCCAAGATATTTTCTCTGGACGAAACTGGAAAGCTACCAGCGACAGTGGAAAGATTATGTCGCAATAGATTACGCTGAAATATATGTTATTAATGCGGTGTATCTTGTATATAAACTGAGGAAATGGGCCACACATATTAACAATGTATTAAAACTACATGACAGATTAAAACTCTGTAGCAAAACCGGACACGACCCAGAAACCATGCCTTTCGCTACACCCTCCCAGTTCTGCTCTCCTACTTTCTGAACATCAAAATTGTTCTCCTGCAAACTTCGCTGGACTAACACTCATGGAAGGAAGTACAGGGAGGAAAAATAGCTTGGCTGCAGCCCAGGAGCTGTTTCCAGAGTGAATCTTCACTGTGTGGTGGAGAGCGCGCACACTGCACTGCGGAATGAAGAGTTCATTCTTGATTAACAATGTAAGTTATTAAGAAAGAATACATGTTATTTGTCAAGTAACCAAGCGGTGAATTGCCTTTCCTTTTTGAAAAGCTGGCGTTATTTCCAGAAATAAATGTTCAACAGCTTCACTTTATATATTAAGTCACAAACAGTTCCAAGACCGAAGGCCCATTATCAGGGGCTCCTGCATAAAAAGTTCATAGAGAGTTGAGTCTCAGCTGATATACAAAAACAAAGTTTTGAAAAATACATACATAAATACCCGGCGATTTCAGGCTCTCCAGATCACACGCTGCTTCCACAAACTGACTCCATTCCTTTCTGCTTCGTGCATGGCTCCTCCAGATGTCTTCAATCCCCAGGACTGCCAGATCTTCGTCAGGTCGTCCATCAACCGCTGCCTTAATCGCCCTTTGGGACGTGTGGAGTTGCTTTCTCCACCTGTCTTTCTTCTGGCTTATGGGCTACATGGCCCGTTCGCTGGATCCTTTTGCTCTTCAGCTTCTGTAGGATTGTTGCTTGTAGCATCAAGAAGTAGATTTGTTCACTCTTCCTCGCCTCCATACCTCGTTATCTGAAATGGGTCCCCAAGTATTTCTCATTACTCTTCTTTCAAAGATTATTAGTTTTTCCTTTTGTCATTTAGTTACGCTGTAGGTTTTTGAGCCATACATGACTGTTGGGAATATCACTGTGTTATATATTCTCATTTTAGTATTCGCAGAGATTGATTTTGAGCTGCGTGTCTCCCTAAGGGAATACATGCATTTGATTCCCACTGCTATTCTTTGCTTGGTGTCCATTCTTGTGTTTGTCACTGATAAACCAAGTTTCCATTACTTCAGCTGATTAACTTTCTTGAACCTCGTGTCATTTATCTCAAGAAATTATTGCTACTCTTGTCTTCTTCCTAATCGCACGAATTCCATTTTGTCTTGATTCACCTTCAGCCCAACTTTCTGTACGTAGTTGTCCATTTTACGGTATATTTCTTGACATTTCAGCAGTTTTCAAACTTTGTGGCTGATTAAAATCGTTTGCTGGGCCGAGACTCGAATTTGGCTCCTTTGACTTTCGCCGGCACGTACTCTACCGACCTCAGTTATACGAGCAGACCTCACGACCCGTCCTCACAGCTTCAGTTTCCCCAATACTTACTTTCCTACCTTCCAGACTTCTGGGCTTATGTGAAGGTAAGAGAAGAGATGCAAGCAGAAGTGAGATTCCAAGGCGGATCGTGAGTCGTGCTTCAATAGCTGTCATATTATTGTTGTTATTATTATTATTATTAATTCCGTGTTTCACGAAAATAATTTGAAAGATGTATTGACCGTCATTAAGCTACGTACACACATTTGTTAAAAAGTTGTAATACCTTGTATTTCAGGACAATAAAAGAGTTTAGTTTAATAAAATAGCTGAAACGGTGGATCCGTTGCTGCGAAAGGCGTAAGTCCTCTATTACAGTCCTGATGGGGCATACGGTTATAATCTGTCAGGAATATTCAAATCAGCAATGATTCCGCTTCAGAGTGAAATCTCATTGTGCCCCGATTTTTCGCGTAATAGGATATACTTCTTGATTATATTTATACTAGCCCTATATGGAGTTTTTCATGACGTAATGACAGACGACTTTTATGACAACTGGAATTTACTCTTTATCTATCTTTGATAAAGGAGTGCATGGTAATGGGGCTTCACCTTCGAAAATAACTACAATGAAATAAATAAACAATAAAGTGTAGATGTCGTACAGTTATATCAAGAAATACTATTAGCTGCAGACTAACAAAAAATAAAAATAAAATATCTTTACGAAAAATGACACTATTATGCTCACGTTATGCTTCGCTGTGATAACATTACAACGTAATGAATACACATGTTGTACTCGCAGGTAACATTGTAATACAAGAGTAACTTCAATTACACTTGAAAGACACGATTTTGGTGTAGAGCTTTGGAAGGTCAGAACTGCAGCTGACTTAACGTTGCTTACTTTGTATTAATGAACGTTTATCAACTTCATTCCTTAGCAAATTCTGTACACTCTTCGTAGCGGAACATGTTAAGAAATAATTCATCCGCGATGCCTTTCCACATGATAAAACAAAACTTGCCCGTAACAGGGGCTGCATTAACTACAGCATAAAAAATGTCTGGATGGGAGCTCGAAATGTGGTACGTGTTGGGCAGAACGTAATGAAGAATTTGATCTGCCGGAAAAGACAATAAATAGGAGGTGACAAACAAATAAGTGAATATCGTTGCGAAAATGAAACTGGCGAAAGATGTATTAGAATGTTGTTTCTCTTCTGACTACTAGAGCATCAGTAATAAATGAAAGGGGGAGCGAGGGGTTGATGGCCTCGTTATCCCCACCGAGTCCCATCGGCGACGCGGATGCACCACAGGGACAGCACGTAGCTAGACGAGCCCAGGCTGCAGCAGGAGGAGATCAGGGCTGGAGGTTGTCGAGCAACCAGTTGAGGTAGGCGCCGACGCGCGTGTAGACGCCGGGGAAGCCGTCGGAGCCGCAGCGGCGCGCGCCGAAGGAGACGACGCCGAGCAGCACGTGGCGCGGGTCGCCGGCGCCCGGCTGGTGGGCCAGCGTGAGCGGGCCGCCGCTGTCGCCGTCGCACGAGTCGACGCCCGGAGCGCCGCCGGCGCACACCTGCGTCTCGCCGCTGAGCGCGATGTGCGTGCGCCGGTAGGCGGCGGCGCACCCGTCCGTGGCCGCCACCGTCAGGCGCGTGTAGCGCAGCTCGTCACTGCCCGTACCTGCCAAAAGTTCAGTGCCTCGTCAGACGGACGACCTGTCGCTGTCGTAAACGGCCTGCTTAACATCGATGCAAAATGCCGTTGAAGAGAAGTGCTAAGACATGTGACAGTTATACTGAAGGCCCAAAATCTCACAAGGAACCCCTTGAATGCCATGGTGCAGAAGATCAACGGTGTTTATGGCATTCGACGCCCCACATACTGTCTACCGTGTTACCATAATATTGGCTGCTAATGACAGCATAAGACGGCACTGAAGGTATCCAAAGGTGAGCACATCATGATGCTAAGTGGAGTGGTTGAACTGTTTAGTCGAGGAGTAACATCAGTGTTACAATGCCAGTGGTCTCGATACAACGCAGAGCTATGGGAACTACACTACTGGCCATTAAAATTTGTGCACCAAGAACAAAATGCAGATGATAAACGGGTATTCATTGGACAAATATATTATACTACGTTTTCGCGCAATTTGGGAGCATAGATCCTGAGAAATCAGTACCCGTAATAACGTCCTTGATACGCCTGGGCATTGAGTCAAACAGAGCTTGGATGGCGTGTACAGGTACAGCTGCCCATGCAGCTTCAACACGATACCACAGTTCATCAAGAGTAGTGACTGGCGTATTGTGACGAACCAGTTGCTCGGCCACCATTGACCAGACGTTTTCAGTTGGTGAGAGATCTGGAGAATGTGCTGGCCAGGGAAGCAGTCGAACATTTTCTGTACCCAGAAAGACCCGTACAGGACCTGCAACATGCGGTCGTGCATTATCCTGCTGAAATGTAGGGTTTCGCAGAAATCGAATGAAGGGTAGAGCCACGGGTCGTAACACATCTGAAATGTAACGTCCACTGTTCAAAGTGCCGTCAGTGCGAACAAGAGGTGACCGAGACGTGTAACCAATTGCACCCCATACCATGACGCCCGGTGATACGTCAGTATGGCGATGACGAATACACGCTTCCAATTTGCGTTCACCGCGATGTCGTCAAACACGGATGCGACCATCATGATACTGCAAACAGAACCTGGATTCATCCGAAAAAATGACGTTTTGCCATTCGTGCACCCAGGTTTGTCGTTGAGTACACCATCGCAGGCGTTCCTGTCTGTGATGCAACGTCAAGGGTAACCGCAGCCATGGTCTCCGAGCAGATAGTCCATGCTGCTGCAAACGTCGTCGAACTGTTCGTGCAGATGGTTGTTGTCTTGAAAACGTCCCAATCTGTTGACTCAGAGATCGAGACGTGGCTGCACGATCCGTTACAGCCATGCGGATAAGATGCCTGTCATCTCGACTGCTAGTGATACGAGGCCGTTGGGATCCAGCACGGCGTTCCGTATTACCCTCCTGAACCCACCGATTCCATATTCTGCTAACACTCATTGGATCTCGACCAACGCGAGCAGCAATGTCGCGATACGATAAACCGCAATCGCGATAGGCTACAATCCAACATTTATCAAAGTCGGAAACGTGATGGTACGCATTTTTTCTCTTCACACGAGGCATCACAGCAACATTTCACCAGCCAACGCCGGTCAACTGCTGTCTGTGTGTGAGAAATCGATTGGAAACTTTCCTCACGTCAGCACGTCAGAGTGAGAAAGAAGTAGCATATGAAATATTAATGTTTCTGTAAGATGAGTAAGTGGAACGTGTGGTGTCGTATGCACTCGGCTGTGCGGACAATGTAAATCATGAGTACAATGATGACGATAAGTGCTTAACAGGTGAAAGTGATATTGAAACAGGTGTTGAGCCATGTAGTTCATCGTTCTTGTCGGACAGGGAGCCACAAATCCCGTCTCCAATGAAACGTAGTAAAGAACAATCGTTGTCCGAGGAGCAGGTACTAAATATAATTACGTACATGTTAGATCACCCGCAAAAAAAAAGAAGAAGGCCAGATTTCCAATAAGTCCGCAGCCATGTGATCGTGTAGTGCATAAGAAAAACTATGGATATTCAAGGGAGGTAAAGGCGTACTTGTAGCAAAAACTGGTGTCTGCGCGTTTGAAGAACACTCGATACAATTTAGAGGATGTGCGTGATAGTGATCTACTATGTTATTCGAATCAAGTTGCGCGCGATATAGATTACAGCGATTTTAAGGGAAGCACTGGATGGTTGCATAGCTCCAGATAGTACTACAGAAAAGGAAGACCTAAGATAACAGAATTTCAAAGCAAAGCGCCAGCTTGACGACGCACAACAAACTGCGGAATTGGCCCGAAAATTTGTAGGTGAAATAAACAAACTAATCCTATCACTTAGTAAGGAACTTGCTTCCAACTTCGACCAATCGGGATTTGAATAGTAAATGCATATGAAAGGAGCCCTGGAAATTAGAAGTTCCAGGAGAGTTATATCAAGATCAGCTAACATCAATGTCGTAAAGTGAGTGGAAAGTTATCTGCCACGCTGCGAGAAGTAGGAGGTGCTCTGATCCCCTCGATTTTTCTCATGTGCGTAACTTTTCAGGGCAGTAGAAAATATTTACGTCACAGCGAGCAAAAGAGGGAAAATGGGCGTAAGAGAATTACAACTAAGATGTAAGGAATGCTATTGTTCAATAGCCGCTCAAAAGAATTTGCTGTTGTTTAATTCCTGGTCTGAGTATAAAAGCCATACTACTTTAGGGCAAACTATCCCTCGTTAAAGGTGACGTTGCGATTCATATCACCTGGAAACACTGGACAAATTCAGCCTCTGGATGTTTGTTTTTTCCGTGCCTATAAAACAAATTATCGCACTACCTGCAGCTACGCCTTAAAGGGTAGCCAGTTTCACAATAAGCTCCATGACAGACAGTTTTGCATTCGGTTGCATGCCATCACATTCCATCAGTTCTCGTCACCCCGCAGCACCACTATGACTCTATATGCATTTTTCTAATAGTCGATACCTAGCAGAACGTCCGGCACGATTTGTAACCCCCAAGGAGATCACCTATCTCGATGGAGCTAATCTTTGTGATCACTGTGACGTGCCATTTATCATTTAGTGTTGATGGTGTAAGTTAATGGTTTGTTTTAACATTTGTGAAGCTGTAATACATACATACCCTAGAAGATTGATCTCGTACCTCTCGGACACTCATTTTCTGTCACGCTCCTGATGCACATGGTGAGTCGTTAACAGCTAATATTTTTCGTATCATTAATGTTAACATAACACTTTCGAACGAGCCTTACTAAGGATTGAACTTGCGACCTCGCACTCAAGGGGTTACTTGTCAGGAAAGAAACAACTTGTACACCACTTTCACTTGGTGTGCCGTGCGGTTAAAGGCGCTGCAGTCTGGAACCGCAAGACCGCTACGGTCGCAGGTTCGAATCCTGCCTCGGGCATGGATGTTTGTGATGTCCTTAGGTTAGTTAGGTTTAACTATTTCTAAGTTCTAGGGGACTAATGACCTCAGAAGTTGAGTCCCATAGTGCTCAGAGCCATTTGAACCATTTTTCACTTGGTGTAATGAATGACTATAACAAAGAGTAAGAACCGGAAAGTATCTGATTACATGAGTAGTGTTCACTTCACATAGTGTGTATGTACACTTGCTGACAGAAAAATTGAAATACCCAGAAGAGTGGAGGAAACGGAATGATTCAAATGGCTCTGAGCACTATGGGACTTAACATCTGAGGTCATCAGTCCCCTAGATTTAGAACTACTTAAACCTAACTAACCTAAGCACATCACACACATCCATGCCCGAGGCAGGATTCGAACCTGCGACCGCAGCAGCAGCGCGGTTCCGGACTGAAGCGCCTACAACCGCTCGGCCACCGCGGCCGGCCACTGTGCGTTCCTCTAGGTTGTTTCGCGATGCGCGATCGGTTATCTGAATATCTGCCATTTCGTCGTTCGTACGATGACTGAAAGAAGGGAGTGGGCGAGCGGTTCTAGGCGCTGGAACCGTGCGACCGATACGGTCGCACGTACGAATCCTGCCTCGGGCATGGATGTGTGTGATGTCCTTAGGTTAGTTAGGTTTAAGTAGTTCTAAATCTAGGGGACTGATGACCTTAGAAGTTAAGTCCCATAGTGCTCAGAGCCATTTGAACCATTTTTTGAAAGAAGGGACCGTGTTACGATCTTCCGCGGCGAAACAATTTCGGGGAAAGGGGGGGGGGGGGTTGTTTTGGGGAAGGAGACCAGACAGCGAGGTCATCGGTCTCATCGGATTAGGGAAGGATGGGGAAGGAGGTCGGCCGTGCCCTTTGAAAGGAACCATCCCGGCATTTGCCTGGAGCGATTTAGGGAAATCACGGAAAACCTAAATCAGGATGGCCGGACGCGGGATTGAACCGTCGTCCTCCCGAATGCGAGTCCAGTGTCGAACCACTGCGCCACCTCGCTCGGTAACAATTTCGGAAGACCATGTTCAGTATTTCGGCCGCAGTCCGATGCGATCGCACACTATCGCCTATAAAAATGAATTCAGGGCCGAATGCACCCCTGAAAAGACGCACATGGGTAGGGAGTACAGTGTCACAATAACTTTGACTGATGTCAGGATACAAATTACAGGGTATCTGAGTAGTCAGCGTCAAATATTCAGTGATGACGAAGATGTGGAGCACAAATGAAAACATTCAAAAGTATCGTTCAATTTGCCTTAGACATTTAGGTTTCACACAAGGTCTTAGGGAATGGGAAACGCCCACCGTGACTTAAAATCCGCGTTAGAAAACAGCTACGTAAACACAGATAGCTTCATCACAGATTCAAGAGTAGTTAAAGCCTAGCTGAGAAACAAAAACTGAACGAAGCTAACGTGAGCATGGGGAAAACAATGTGAGAATCGTTCAATGATTGTGGAAGTAAAATTTTGTCATCCGATGAATGCAAAAACCATAAAAGCTATTGGTCTAACGTAAAATCAACATACTGGCAAAAACAATGTGTGTGAAATCTTATGGGACTTAACTGCTAAGGTCATCAGTCCCTAAGCTTACACACTACTTAACCTAAATTATCCTAAGGATAAACACACACACCCATGCCCGAGGGAGGACTCGAACCTCCGCCGGGAACAGCCGCACAGTCCATGACTGCAACACCTGAGACTGCTCGGCTAATCCCGCGCGGCCAACATGCTGGCACCGGAGCTGAAGATAACAGCGAGACGGCCGAAATACAGAACATGGTCTTCCGAAATTGTTTCGCCGCGGAAGATCGTAACACGGTCCCTTCTTTCAGTCATCTTACGAACGACGAAATGGCAGATATTCAGATAATCGATCGCGCATCGCGAAACAACGTAGAGGAAGGCACAGTGGCCGGCCGCGGTGGCCGAGCGGTTCTAGGCGCTACAATCTGGAACCGCGTGACTGCAACGGTCGCAGGTTCGAATCCTGCCTCGGGCATGGATGTGTGTGATGTCCTTAGGTTAGTTAGGTTTAAGTAGTTCTAAGTTCTAGGGAACTGATGACCTCAGATGTTAAGTCCCATAGTGCTCAGAGCCATTTGAACTATCTGAAGGCACAGTGACCGCAACGCTTTGGTAGCACCTATGACAACGGGTGTGACAAAGAATGTTAAGAAAGGTAGGAAGATATTTTTGGTTAGCAAGAGTGACAGGATACAAATTTCAGAGCATCTGAGAGTCACCATCAAATGTTCGGTGATGAGGACGAAGATGTGAGAAACACCTGTTGTAGAATAATGAAAAATGTTTTATTCTCAAGAATTACGAAGTTTTTAGAGAAATAAAATCTCCTCTATAAATATCTACATGGCTTCTGTAAACAGAAATCTTGCGAAATTCAGCTCGTTCTGTTCCTTCATGAGATCCACAGCGCTATAGACAAAAAAAAAAAAAAAAAAAAAAAAAAAAACGCTTCAGTTGATACCGTGTCCGTTGACTTCAAGAAGGCAATTGACACCGTCTCGCACTGGTGGTTAGTGAAAAAACTAAGAGTTTACTGAGTATTAGAGACCAGATTTGCAACTGGATTCAAGACTTACTTGTAGATAGAAGCCAGCACGTCACCCCCAATGGAACAAAATCGATAGACGTAAAGGTAATTTCCCGGGTATCTCAGGAAAGTGTGACAGGATCAGAACTATCTACAGTGTATATAAATGATAGTTGCCTGTAAGAAAATAGTAATCCCAGAAGGCAGTCGATTTGCAGAAGGAACTGCAGAGGAATGATGAATGGTGCAGGCTCTGGCAGTTCACCTTGAACACGAATAATTATAACATACTGCGTAGGCCTACACTTAGGAAAAGAAATCTACTACTGTACAACTCCACTATTGATGGCAAAGTGCTGCAAACAGTGTCTACCGGAAAATATTTAGGAGTAACTATCCAAAGCGACCTTGGGTGGAATAACTACCTAACACAAATAGCAGGAAAAGTAGATGTCAGACTGAGGTTCATTGGAAGAATCTTAAGGAAATGTAACTAATCCAGGAAGGAAGTGGCTTATAAGCCGCTTGTTCAACCGATTCAGAAGTAGACTATTGTTCGTCAATATGGGATCCTTTCCCAGGCAGGGCTAATAGAAGAGATAGAGTAGATCCAACAAAGAGCGGAGCGTTTCGTCACGGGATCGTTTAGTCAGCGAGAGGACATTACAAAGATGCTCAATAAACTCCAGCGGCAGACATTACAAGAGACGAATTATGCCTCACGGAGAGATTTACTACTGAAATTTCGAGAGAACGCATTCCAGGAACTCTCGGGCAGCGTATTACTTCCTTCCACCATACATCTCGCACCACGACGAGAAAATTGGAGAGATTACAGGTAAAACAGAGGCTTTACGCCAATCATTCTTTCCACGTGCCATTCGCGAGTGGAAGTGGGTAGGAAGGATCAGTTCAGAAACACTCTCCGCCACACTTGCGGAGTATGATATACGAGGGTAGTTTGAAAAGTTCTCGGAACGGAATAGAAAAAAAATACTCACATCACTGAAACTTATTATATTTTTCAATGTAGTCTCCTTGTAGATTAGAGCACTTGGTCCAACGATGTTCCAGTGCCTTGATCCCACATTGAAAATGAATTTCCTCCAGGCCTCCAAAACAGTTGTCAATTCTGGCTATCAATTCTTCGTTTGAAGTGAATCTTCGTCCACCAAGAAAAATTTTCAGTTTTGGGAACAGATGGAAGTCTGATGGAGCCAAAGTAGGTGAATAAGGCAAGTGTGGCAACAATTCATAACTTAGTTCGCTTAATTTTGCCATGGTGACAGCATGTGTGTGTGGGCGCGCTTTGTCTTGATGGAAGATGACTTTCTTCATTGCTAAACCGGGCTTTTTTCGCGTATCTCTTGTTGAAATTTGTCCTGGAGGTTAGCATAGCATCCTCCAGTATCTGTTTGCCCAGTGGGGAGATAATCTACAAACAGAATCCCCTTCCCATCCCAGAACACTGATGCCATTACGTTTCCCGCCTTTGCTTTCTTTGGTGGCGGAGAATCAGCATGTTTCCACTGCTTTGACTCTTGTTTTGTCTCTGGGGTATAGTAGTGCACCCAAGTTTTATCTGTGGTCACAAACCGGCGCAAAACCTCTTGTTCGTTTCTCCTAAAACGGGCCAAACGTTGTTCCGATATGTCCATTCTCTTGCTTTTTTGATCCAGCGTCAAGAGTCGCGGCACCCATCTTGCAGATAATTTTCTCATTTCTAATTCTTCAGTTGAAATGTTATATACCCTTTGAGATGAGATCTGGCAAGCGTGAGCAATTTCACGCACCTTCAATCGGCGATCCTCCATGACCGTTTTGTGCATTTTGCAATAATTTCTGGAGTTGTGATACATATTGGCCGACCACTGTGCGGATCATCATCTAAGCTCTCCCGACCAAATTTAAATTCATTTGTCCACTTGGCAACAGTTGAATATGAAGGAGCAGAGTCCCCTAGTGTATTCTGGAAATCGGTATGAATTTCCTTTGCTTTCATACCTTTCTTTATGATGTACTTATTACCACTGCTCGAATCTCGATTTTTTCCATCCTCGCAAATCACTACGCGGGAACAACAACACAACCACATCAGCGCCACAGCTCTCTTCCAAGAGCACTGACATGACACGTGTTTACAGACAGCAGTCCAATGAATATCCTGTGAAAAACTCGTTGCACTACCGCTGACCTCTCGTGGTGATTCCGAGAACTTTTCAAACCACCCTCGTACGTGTAGATGTAAACGCGTGTTGACCTCACTCCTCAGTCGCTATGCTCTTGGCACCACCGCAAAAGGCTCCGCTGACATGTAGGTGTCAACGGAACAAAACGTATTGGTCGTCTGACAAGATCACGCCCATGCAGTTGCCCTGCTGTTATGGAGCGTGCATTGTGGTCATGTTGCGTGTGGTTGCAATTGAATCAGCTGTTTCATGTGGATGATGGATGCCTTCTCGCCTGTTTCACTATCTAGTGGTCATCTGCTGTTGTAGTTGAACGTGTTGGACCACCACCTCTCATTCGGGCAGCAGTGCCTGTATTTTGGAACATTCCCCATGCAAATGAAGCAACACTGTGAGCAATTCCAAACTCCTACGCTGTAATCGACATACATGTCTTTCTTCTAGTTTACCCATGATTTTTCCCCATTTGAAGAGAAGTTGTAACGAAGAACACCACCACAGTGCACCGTAAGCACTCATTGATTGACACATGCTGCCTTTTCCGTTTCCTTGATCTGCCTCGTGTTGCGGGGCCAGCCCGCTTTGGCGCTATAGTTGCGCTAACCTAACGCCACGTGACGTCCAGCTTTCTGTGCACGGCTGACACGTCTCAGGCAACATGCTCCCGCCCTTTCGCTCATTTCCATCGAGTTATTAATGCTTTCTGTTACTTCACCCACCTCGTCCTTAAGTTTTGCATAGCAGTGTATGAGTTTTTTTTATAAAATACACCAGTAAATCCACAGTTACATTTTTCCAGATTTTTTGTTCTGACAAACTCTTTTCGCTTATTAATTTGAAATATAATTATTAAATACTTTCAACAGTCTTTCATTTTCAAGACGTCTGAGTTACGAAATTACACGGCAGTGTAGGAACGTCGTATTCGTCGACGAGCAATTTTAGCTAGTTCTTGACACTTTTTTTCAATTATTTTAACATATACATTCGTACAGAAGGCACTGTCAAAATGCAGGAGAAATCTGTGTTACGATAAATATGGAGTGAGCAGTAAAAATCAACGCATACCTGGGTCATTTCACGAACTACCGAAAGGCAATAAAAAACATCACAGTTAGTAAACAAAAAGTAGTGCGATGAGCAATATTAACTATTGCCGTAATTACTGATTAGCAAATATGATATTAAATACATCTGTACCTTAATTTCTTGTGCCATTCCACAAATTCACCAAAACGTTGGTGTTAGGGGAGTTTTCAAGCAAATCTCAGAAATTTTTGGTATTTTTCAGAACAATTCCTATGATACTACTAACTTTTTCCTATGTAAAATGTAATTTAATTTATCTCAGTGTGTCTTTTAGAAGTATTTTACTTTTAATTTTATTACACTTCTTGAGTGAAAGTTTTGAAAGACATCTTTTGTATATTGACATCTTTGAAATTACTCCGCATAGAAGGCTGTGGTTTTCATTTATCGATCGAGGACACGTTGCGTAGCCTTAACTCAGACTCTGTACACCAACAAACTGTGAGTTGACAAGCCACTGAAGGGTTAAATATCTTATAAAACAGTAAATGAACTTCAGCCGTGATAATGTAATGACCATCAGGAATAAGAGAAATGATTTAGGAAACAGACTGAGCCATGTACTTCCACAAACATTCTCAAATGAGAGAAAGCCATTACATTTACTTTGTCCGCCTGGTCTAGAATCACGGTGTAAATTCCGTAAGGTTGAAGCTTTAGAAGCGTGTTCCCAACACAAGATTTCTATTTCTTTTGGACGCCATAAAGCCAATTTACAGGGACCTAGCTTATCCAGACTTCGTCCGGAAATGTGTACTTCGGCACTCAAATCCCAGTGACTCGTTCAGTAAAGATTTGACATCGGTGCAGAAGAATGTATCTGTGGGGTGAAATACTCTGAAATGGAGAGCCAGTAATGCTGTGTTATCGTTTAATGAAACATGGGAAAAACAGGAGCGCTACAGCATCGCAACATGAACTCTGGCTGTTATCCTGTCAAGGGATTACAACCTTTAGAGAAGAACTACTTGTTATAGCGGCATGAAAAATTGTGAGCTGCTTTATTATAACTTACTATTGCTATTGAAGCAAAATAATGGCGTTGGTTTGAATGGACGTGACGTTAGATGTTTGCATGTACAAATACTTTAGTGCACGACATTGCTGATGATTTCTTGTGGATGATACATCCTTTTGTCGATCAGAATATTAACACACGTTTTAGTAAATTGTTTATCATTATTAGCTCATGGCGGTAGCAGACTATCTAAGCAGTCCCTGAACGAGATAACCTTTGCGCTATTTCTAAACATGGGCGAAATCGTTCTTTCGCACGTGACTCACGACATAGCATGATAGGCACTTAGTAGCAAACAGAATTTCGCTCTCGATATGCGCTGACGTAGTCATAATTGGACTACCGAAAATGATGTAGTAACTTTTGTCATAGTGATTTCGTATACATGCAAGCTTTCTTTAGACCAAAAAGTATAATTCTATTCATCTCTTCAGTCCATTAGCCTGTCAGTGCACTCAGTAATACCATTAGTTAGTTTCACTTTCTGTGGATCATTTTGCAAGATAAATCGTGTGGAACGAGTCATTCACATCGCAAATTAATTTGCAAATATGGGTACATGCTGTGTAATACTGTTTTGGCAATTATTAATTTTCTTCTGATATCATACTTACAGCTTTTCATTACTCCGAGCGCAGTTATTGTGACATGAGAAAAAAATGTAAAATTCGGGACAATATTAGATTAAGAACTAGAAATCACTATGCACTCCAAATGAAACAGTAAAAGTGATTCTATATTACTCTTCTTATATTTTAAATATATGTTGAAAATTTCCCAGTATTTTACGTATTTCATTCTTTATTTAACTGCTCTTTCATAATTACGAAAAATAGTAATAGTGATAAGGCAAATCGGTAAGCAAACGCACACTACTATTAGAAACTTTTACTGTGGAGAGAAACTTGAGTGAAAGATGTGAAGTTGTGCATCGTAATATGGTAGTTTGATACAGAAAATAAAACAAAAATAAAAGAATGAAGTAAAAACACACATGGCTCCTCTTGCTGGCTTTTCGAGGCCTGCAGGGTTAATACGTAATTGCATTGTCTTAGATTACGTAAATGAAACTTGGGCGCACAAACATCGTAATGGCCGCTGAGTGGAAAACAGATTATTCCATATGAAGATGAGAGACTCACTTAAGAACACGTGGACGGAAAAATAGATAACTTCATTAATTGAAAATGACATTATTTTATTGTAGACATAAAATGAACCATGATGGCGTGAAAATTTTATTTTGCTCCAGATTGTAGACTAAAATAAAGTCTCCTCACAGCGTAAAACAAAGTGCCTAAACGGAGGTCGATCTCCGATCGTTTCCTTTCGCGGACAACGCTCAGTTAACTTAGTTGGAAGACCCATACAAAATACAGAGGTCTGTAATCGACATCTGAGCCACAACACAGCATGTAGTGAAGGAAGTGCAAAATACATAAATTACTTCCGTAGCAGTTCTGAAATATGTCGCTTTTTTCGCGAAACCACGATATTATAAACCAGTACTAGTCACAAAGAAACATCCATTTTGAACACGGTGGCCGTAAATCATATCAGCTGCAGCTACAGTAAATGAAATATCTGTTCGCTCATATTATTCAACTCAACCCTTTTCATGTTCATCATCATTATGAAACGTGCCGGAAAACTTGAGTCTTTTTCATTAAGCAGCGGAGGCAAAAGTCATGTTGTTGTTGCATTACTATTCCTTTTCAGTAAGAGAGCTAAAAACTAGGAAGTATCTTCCTATAATCACACTAGTTACACGTTGCTTTAGTATTCGTAATGTACGCCTTCTGCAGACCGCTTCCGAAGATAACCATGAAATGAGTCAAAATTAGGAAAGAAAATAAGCAAATATTTAAACAAGTATCTTGTTGCAGCTTATCCTAATTAAAACTGACGCAAATTTCACTTCAAACCTGCAGTTTGCGACAGCTATACGTCTGTTCATGCTTAAAGGACTGGCTTTCTAAAAATTGCTAAGTTACTAAAAACACAAATTCCACTAACGATAACATTTAAATAAGTACATTGTCCAAAAGGTCTCAGGTTAACTAGTTTCAAAAGAAGCAGAATGAATGGATACACAGACGAACTGACTGATTACATTTCAATATCAACCATTAACAAGAATTCCATGAGTAATTCATAAATGTTTATATTCACCGTTTTCAAGTACATCAACAAATTCGAGAAAGGCTCTTTTTTCATTTTAACCAGTTCTTTAAGCAGTCAGTCTGATTCTTATCTGTGCCTAAGACAGCCAAAGTATGTATTGTTGATATTATGGATCTCCCCCCAGTGGCAGAGGGCGATGATATGACTTGAATACTACAGAGTGTTACCGGTACTACAAAACGCCTCGAGTTCCGTTTGCCAGTGGGATTAGATTTCATATCGTTTGAGCGTGCCATCGTACCTTCGGTATTTTTGGGGTGGATACGTCCGTACGATGTGTCCCTGTACCGATCTTCGGTCTCCCAATCCTTGCTCCTTTCTCTTCTGTACGCGTCTCTCTGACCGCAGCAATTAGATTCTCCGCTGGAATGCATCTATCATCTATTGCATTCTTCGCTACGTTTTTTTTTTCAGATAGTGGCTCTTCTCACTCTCTACGATCCTGGAATAACCTTTGGTCAATGCAAATCGCACTTTTGTACCTGTTCTTCGCAGTCCTAATATAGTAGCAGCTATCTTGTATGGTAGATAGTGGCTTCCTTTGCCTTTAACAACGCGGAGAACGAGCCTACTGTTATTACGATGTAGTCAGCATGGATCTCATTGACTTAGCCCTTTCTCAATTGAACTTACCGCCATGTAAACTAACGCCTCTTTCAGTAGGAGATATTCTGTTTTTATTTTTAACTAAAACTGCATTTCTATTCAAAGGTGATGTGCCACTAGAGACTCTACACAGGGCGAGTCAAGTAAGACGTAACACCCCTTTTATTTCGTGAACGGCTTTAGATATCAAAGCGAGGTTTTCGGCAATGTATTTTGATATGCAATAAAGAATCTTAACTCTTGTATCGATCGAGATATTGAGGCAAGCATGATCTTTACATAGAATGATACACTTAGCAGGTGAATAAGACTAAGACAGCGTACCATTTGCAGTAAATGGTGCTATTCAGTTAACTTTAATCATGGTTTCAACGGATTTAAACCCGTCTTCTTCAGAAGGCCAAGAATCAACCTTCACATTAGCAAACAATGAGTTAGTAAACCGATCTAACATCTACAAATAAAATGTGTTGTGAACGATATGCATATCCATTTGTATAAGTTACGGCCACTAACCTCAAGGGTCTGTCACATCAGTAAAATCAATCACATAAAATGCCAGCCAATGTTAAGATCTACATGCCGACTGAGTGCATCTTTTACAAATGGATTTACAAGTCGTTGCCGACACATTTTATGTGGAGATCTTATTATTACGTGACTGTTTGCTAATGTGATTTTTTTTCCTCGTCCTTCTGAAAAAGACGGGTTTGACTGCGTTGAAATCGTGGTTAAGGTTAATTGAGTACCACCATTTATTGCAACTGGTTGGCTGTCTTGTTCAACCGCTATTCTGTAACCGTTGCTGAAGTGGAGCCATGTTCAAAATACTGAATGATATATTTTTAACGGCATCCGAAAGCGCTTGAATATACGAATACAGTGATATAATACTTGTTAATATAGGGGTTGAAACTCTTCGCAAAATAATACGAGAAATTCAAAAACTGAAAATCAAGTAGGCCGAAATGGACCATTGCGTTGTAAACACGCTCATGCAGGTGGTATGTCGTTGTATCAAGCCATTCGACTGTTTACTTGGCCGCGCTGCAGGTCGTTTCTGCTTCAACGTTTCTCGCATGCAGACATGAACAACAACGAGGAGAAGTTAGGCGTGCTAAGTTTACTCGGCGAATGTCAAACAAACGGTGTCGAAACGACATTGGAAAACCGCCCGGCCATCGAGGTGGCGCTGTGGTAAGTACACTGGACTCGCATTCGGGAGGCCGACGGTCCAAACCCGCGTCCGGCCATCCAGATTTAGGTTTTCCATGATTTCCCTAAATCGCTTCAGGCAAATGCCGGGGTAGTTCTTTGAAAGGGTACGGCCGACTTCCTTCCCCATTTTTCCCTAATACAATGGGACCAATGACCTCGCTGTTTGGTCCCTTCCCCCCAAATCAACCAACCAACCAAAACTGCCTGACGAAACTGTAGTTGTTTCCACAAAAACCTGAAAAGGTATGCACGTTTAAAATAGTTTTCCTAAGCCCCACTTGCTGCCCTACAAGCTAGCGTATGCCTTAGTTCCAATACACAAAGATCATAGCGGATCCTGAAGCTAGGTCGTATGGAAAATCAGGTTTTATCTTAGCGTAGGGCTGTCTTGCTGCATCGACCATAACGACGGAGCCTGCCATGAGAGCTCTGCTTGGGGTCATTTACAGCACAATCACCGACTCTGGCTGCATTGCGTTCCAGTTTTGTGCATTTCTCATACTCTTTTGCGAAAGGTGTCAACGTCCATATCAACAAGCGCTACATCACTGTAATTGTCCTTCGAAGGGCTACTGAAAGCAGTTATGAAAGTATACAGTTCCTTTAAAACAACTGTGCTTGTTCCAGTATCTCGGTTTATACCAGAGTTCACATTTCGAGTCCCTCAGCATATTATCAAATGCAGGAAATCTCGTTTCAATATCTGGAACCGTTCAGGAAATGAAAGGAATGTTACATCTTACTTGACTCACCCTGTATATATACTTAACAGTTTTACCTATATGACCAATTTCTTACAGTCGAGTGAGATGGTGCAGTAATTAATAAAATTGAATAATAAACGCATCGTCCATATCTTTCATTTTCGTCCTATCAGTGTGGTTTAAACTTTTCGTCGGCTCCCCAGATAACTAGAGGTGAACGTAGGAATGGTTCCTTGACCAAGACCACGGCAGGTTTCTTGGCCACCCCGTTCCATCTCAAATCACTTCGTGTCTAATGAGGTGGTCGTTAAACTCTGACCTCCTTTATCTTTCTAACGACTTCAACGTCCGGGGCGCCTGGACTCTCACAGTTCCGTCTTCCGAGACGTCGTTTATCGCGGCAAGTGGCACAACCATCTGCTGGACTCACCGTTCTCGGTGGCTCCCCACCCCGCCACAGTCACCTTCAGCCCGGTGTAGTTCTGGGTGGCAAGGTCGCCGAACGGCAGGCAAATCGGGATCACGTACGCTGAAACATACAGCAGAGATTTGCATGAAACAGGATCTCGTCATGAAGTACGGAGAAAGAAAAATGAAGAGTTTCATACTCTTAATTTTCATTTTGATGCAAAAAGTAGGGACACAGTACAGCTGTACGAACCGACTTTATCAGTATAAGGAAAGAAATGGCGACTCACAAAATGCGCTCTAGAAAACACACCGTTATAAGATTTATATTAATTATTTCAAAGATCATATTCACAATTTCTATAGAAAAACTGGGGAAGGAATCAGTTCACAGGCTTTGTTTGCGTGCACGGCTACATGCTACTCGTTTCCGGAGTGCTAAATAGTAGAATATTATACCCTTTTACACTTTTAATGCTATTACTGAAACATATGCTAAACAACAAAGACAAGCAGTTTAATCTCTCCATGCAACACATGCGATTATTGACAATATTAAAATTTAACAACTAAAGCAAACATTTTGTCTTACGCTCTATATCTACTACTATATGGTTTTTAAATACAATTCTATACAACAAAACGACTTGTTCAAACGTAAATGTTCCAGTTTAGCAATAATGTTAGCTTTGCTTCCAGCTAGACATTTCATATTTTCAGTACTCCGAGGCACCACTACTTTTTAGTGCGACGAAATAATATTAATTTTGATTCACAAGCAGCGACAGTTTATTAAAATATCATAATCATGGCACTTTCCTTTTATATTGCGAATATGATATGCAGTACAATGCAAAATTTTAAAAAATTAGTGCAATGTGAAACACGTATGTTGTGTGGCGGCGATGGCGAGGCATTGCAGAGTCTCTGACCAGAGAGCCATTTATCGTAGTTAGTCTGCGCTTGACCGCGCGAGTGTTGCGAGCAGTACGTTAGTAGTCGTGCAGTACAGTTGCGAGCAGTCTGCCAGTGGGCAGTCTGTGAGCAGTGCAGTACGTCGGTAGTAGCAGTCGAGTGCAGTTGTGTGTGAGGAGTCGGCGAGCGTCGACATGGGTTTCTGGTCAAGATGCTGAATGAGGTATATTGTTAATTAAGGTAATCATCAGATAATGTAAAGTTTATTTATTGTAATTAATTTTCAACAAGTGCCCCAATAATAATTTTCATTTCAAAGCAAATATATATATATATATATATATATATATATATATATATATATATATATATATATATATATTATTTGCAATGCAGTTCCTCCAAGCCGTGGCCAACAATAAGAGCAGAAATTTGACATGCAGTTATACTGAGGTAAGAATTTAATTATGATTTTTGCACAGGGCCAAAGACCGATATTTAGGTTTAATTGAGTTTACATTGTCACTGAAGTCTCATTAGCATTGAATTGTTTTTCATTATTTTCGTGACAGCTTACACCTTGAGTCAGATTGCAATTCTCACTTTTATTGTCATTAAATTTAATTGCTAGGGAGGTTACGCTTGGCTCCTATTCATTTTATATTTCTGTCATTTTAAAATTTCGGTGGGGAGGTTACAAATGGCATAAATAAATATCAGAATAAAATATTGCCACAAGAGTCGCTTATTGGTCTAAGTAAGTTATCGAAGTTTAAAAATAGAGCATTCAAATAACTGTCACAAAAGTGATATAATGGTCTTCTAAAATCACTTACTACTTATAGATATCGCATGCTGGACGTATGCAGCAGCTGTAACTACTCACTGACGTCTCTGAGATAAAGCAGGTATGAGAAGAGCGCAGATGTGTAAATTCAATAAGATTAATATATGTTCCGAAGACATTTCAGCAGAACAAGACGAAGCTGTAAGTGGAACTAAAGCTTTCATTCTGTGATGAATCAGAAACGACGCGTTTCAAATAAGGCCTTATAAAGTTTCTGCAAATTTTACGCCATGCTAACTCATTCTTGTGTGCCTCAATTACTGTGACATTCTGAGATACTCTACCAGTCATGTTCTACGCTCGCATTACGCACAAGGATTTGCTTGCAACTTAGGCGCTACCTAGTCTCGTGCGCTCTTGGTTCTTCTATTTATCACCTACTTCTCCACCAGGAAATGCTTCAAAGGATTCATTTCTGAATGTAGCGATGTTTTCGTTTGTGAAATTATTGTTATGTTTCGCAACATTTGTGAAGTTCCAATCTGTTCTGCGTTTTTATCTTCATTCTTATTTGGTAAATAAGATGAGCCCCTGTCTTTTTTTTTTAGATATATTTGTCTTCAGATTTACCTACAAGGAGTTGCACATAATTTGCAAGCAGTTTATAGTTTGGCCGCTCTGATAGGTCCACTGCATTAGGAAACGTTCTGTTGATTCTATGCACAATCGTTTTGTCTCGACAGTAACTCTGATTGTGACTGTTCGAAGTGCCCAGTAGTGTCAACCATACATGCGAGTAAGATTTCTCAGACCATTCGTTAGCTTGTGTTATCTGATGTCTCTATAGCATCCTTAAGAAAAGACTGTACGCCTGCAGGCTCTCTTGCCTGCTAATAGCTTGTTTGTTCCCGTCGATCGGCGCCTGGTCTCAGGTGAATGTCAATACAATACAGTGGTGTGCCGCAACGTCTTGATGGGATGCTCCACGCATCCAAACATCCGATAAGCACGCGCCTTAATAAGCAGTCAAAGGCAGGAGCCATCTGGACAGCAGAAAGCATACACAAGTGTCGGAGAATTGAAATACCAAGAGCCAACATACAAGCAGCAGTAAAGATGCTCATTCTTCCCCTAGTCAGCTGCTCTGTACTGTCATCTGCCTATTTCCCCCTACTCTGTAATTCGTCTTTTTTTATGCAAACCAATCGCCCAAATAAAGCACGGAAGACAATGTCATCAATCCCGTAACATCGCGTTTTGCTTTGCAACTATTCTGGTATCGTCTCACCTCTAATAAATGTAGAGGACACATAGCTGCATACTAATATTCTGAAGTTTATTTAGTGCGCGAGAAATGATAATATTTTGCATATGTGAAAGAATATACACAGTGAGTCATAATTAATAGCAAAAACTGCCACTGTGAAAGTATACGGTAACAGTAGCAAAAAAGTTTCCAGTAAACTTGCGCCTGCAGACAACCCGTTTCCGAGAAAACTGCGAATGAGTGTTTACGAGCCGCTACTGACTTCAGTATGAAAATCTGTCCGAGTTAGTTCACTCTAAGACAAAAAAAAGACACGCCACGAAGGAATTATTCGAATGTACTGGAAATCGGTAGATGTGACATACACGTACAAACAAACAATCGATTACAATTTCAGAAAAATTCGATGAAAAGAGCTTCACAAATTGAGCAACTCAATAACGCGGTAGTCCATCTCTGGCCCTTAAAAGCACTCCGTCTTCAGGCCACAAGTGGCCCATCGGGACCATCCGACCGCCGTGTCATCCTCACTGAGGATGCAGATAGGAGGGGCGTGTGGTCAGCACGCCGCTCTCCTGGTCGTTATGATGGTTTTCTTTGACCGGAACCGCTACTATTCGGTCGAGTAGCTCCTCAGTTGGCATCACGAGGCTGAGTGCACCCCGAAAAATGGCAACAACGCATGGCTGCCGGATGGTCACCCATCCAAGTGCCAGCCACGCCCGACAGTGCTTAACTTCGGTGTCTGACGGGAACCGGTGTGCCCACTGCGGCAAGGCCGTTGCCACTCTGGCCCTTACGCAAACAGTTATTCGGTGTGGCATGGATGACAGAGTTGGATGTCCTCCTGAGGGATATCGTACCAAATTATGTCCAGTTGACGCGTTAGATCGTCGAAACCCCGAGCTATTTGTAAGGCCCTGCCCATAATGTAACAAACGTTTTCAATTGGAGAGAGTCCGGCTACCTTGCCAATCAAGGTAGCGTTTGTTGAGCACGAAGACAAACAGTAGAAGCTCTCGCCGTGTGCAGAAGGGTAATATCTTGCTGTAATATAAGCCCAGGATGGCTTGGCTAGAAGAGCACAAAAACAGGCCGTTGAATATCGTCGACGCTCTGTTGTGCTGTAAGGGTGCCACGAATGGCAACCAAGAGGGTCCTGCCATGAGATAAAGTGACACGCCATACCACCACTCTTTGTTGTCGGGCCGCATGTCAGGTCAGGTTGGTATCCGAACGTTATCTGGGGCGTCTCCAGACACGTCTTCACCCTGGAATCTCGTTGATTGGAATAGAACTGCCTTCAGTTATGAGTCCTGCTTCGAACTGGGCCCTGATTACCAGCATAGACGTTGTCATGCAAGACACCCTTACAGCACAATGGTACTTCGATGATATTCAACGTCCCATTTTAATTAATACAGTTTCAAGATCTTCTGTACTTTCAGCTGGGACTGCTGCATCACTGGCATATTTCAACTTTTTTTTTCTTTGGCCATGTATTAGTACGAGGGTCACTCCAAAAGAAATGCACACTATTTTTGTAAAAATACAGTTTTCATTCTGCATGTGTGAAAGTTTTGCAGTGTGTAGATACATCCTTCCTGCTTGTTTTCAAACTTAGTTCAACCTGTTCCCGTGAGTGGCGCCGTCACAGCATGTCTTCAAGATGGCTGCTACACTCGACGTTCGTCAGGAGCAACGTGCTGTCAAAGAATTCCTGTGCTGTGAAAACGAGACAGTGGGAAACATCCACAAGAGGTTGAAAAAGGTGTATGGAGATGCTGCTGTCGATCGCAGTAAAGTTGGTCGGTGGGCAAGCAGATTATGTGATGAAAGCGGACACGGCAATATTGATGATTGTCCTCTCAGCGGCAGGCCTCGTACTGTACACGCTCCAGACAATGTGCAGAGAGTTAACGATTTGGTGACTGCTGACAGACGCATCACAGTGAACGAATTCTCACGCTACGTTGGGATAGGAGAAGAAAGTGTTTGCAGAATACTGAAAGTGTTGGCGTTAAAAGAGGTTTGTGATAGGTGGGTTCCCAGAATGTTGACAGTGGCTCACAAAGAAACAAGAAAAACAGTATGCAGCGAACTTTTGGAACAGTACGAGAATGGTGGAGATGAATTTCTTGCAAGAATTGTGACAGGTGATGAAACATGGCTCCATCATTTTTCACCAGAGATGAAGAGGCAATCAATGGAGTGGCATCATGCAAATTCACCCAAGAAAAAAAAATTCAAAACCACACCTTTTGCTGGAAAAGTTATGGCTACGGTGTTTTTCGATTCTGAAGGACTCTTGCTTGTGGACATCATGCGAAGTAGAGCGACCATAAACTCTGATGCATATGTGACGACACTGAAGAAACTACAAGCTCGATTGAGTGGTGTTCGACCACATCGGCAAAAGCAGTATGTTTTGCAGTTGCACGACAATGCAGGGCCATATGTCAGTCAAAAAACCATGGAAGCGATCACAAAACACGGATGGACAACACTGCAACACCCGCCTTTCAGTCCTGACCTGGCTCCATGTGACTATCATCTCTTTGGGAAACTGAAAGACTCTTTTCGTGGAACTAGATGAATGACTCCCTTGTGCACGCTGCCAAACAGTGGCTCCAACAGGTTGGTCCAGAATTTTACCGTGCGCGTATACAGGCGCTGGTTCCAAGATGGCGTAAGGCAGTTGAGAGGGATGGAAATTATATGGAGAAATGAAAATATTGTTCCTAAAGGATGTATCTACACACTGTAAAACTTTCAAACATGTAGAATAAAAGATGGATTTAAAAAAAAAATAGTGTGCATTGCTTTTGGAGTGACCCTCGTATATCTATCTGTTAGTCATCTCTGACTTTTTAAAGTGCCTTTTCTACGTACAGGTATGGACAATCGCTGATAATGCACTGTCTTGTCGGTCGCTTTTTCTTTTCTGCTCTTCTTGTCGCTTTGTCCTTCCATCAAGATCGTAACAGCTGTTCCAGTTTGGTAAAAGTTCCATGTTATTCTTCGATCTTTATAGTCTGTTCTTGCTTGTTTCAAGACCTGTTAGATTCCTTTGCAGTTGTTAATATATAGACGGTGTTGGAATTAGTACTGCTTCTCTGGTCCCCTGTTTTTCCAGTATAGAAAGTGATCTGATTGCAAAGCTCCAACTTCCTGCTCTATGCAGCCTAGTACAGTTGAGGATATTACTTCAGGTGCATGAACAAACACTCAGAGTTCTGTAGTATTCACAATTTATGGAATTTGGGAATGGGTAACATAATATTTTTTTAGAAATCTGTGGGCAGCTTTGCCTGTTCGTGCAAGCTGTACATGAAATTAAATATCTCATCAATACAATCATAATATTTTAAATGAAAACAGAGTACGGTTTTCTGATGAATGTCCCTGAACTGTTAAGGGAAGCGGAGGAAATTGTTTCAAAATAGATATTTAGAAATCTTATCCTTTTCAATTAATACTGTTTTATTCCACGGACCTATGTCATGCGTATTGTTTAAGGGAATGACTGGCGGTGTATTATTGTACTGAACTATTTTCAAGGCTTGGGATGGTTAGAAAACTTTCGAAGGATTGAAAATACGTTACTCTTCCTATGCATAGAATAGCAAATATTTTATCAGCAGCTGAAGACTGTGTCTGAGACACTTTGGCATAAGAAATGCAGTGAGTTTAGAAGGTTCCAAATAGCCATCTACAAAGCATATGGGACTATTACCAATGGGATCATATTTGCTAATAGAAGATAATATAATAATTTAGGCATGACTTTTTTAAATAAGAACGAAATGTTCTCGCCTTAGTTTAAATAAGGGAAATGGATAACTTTCTAGTCTGTTCAAGATTCCTTCAACACACAGAAAAGCACTTCGTTGTTACTTGCCAGCTCTTTAATAAGCAGGTAAAAACCTAACCACCGAATAGGAACTCCAAAACAGTGGAGCATTCACATGGACATAAAATCGGATGTGGAAGCTGAAATCCAGCAACCAAACCTACATTTCCAGACTCGGTATTTAAGTGTTCACAGCGAGAGCAGTTGAAGAGATTGGATAATGTCTTGATAAGAGGATGTCAAGTAATACAAGTGTGAGTGAATGTAGTGGAAAGAAATCACTGGATGATGATACAATTTAATTAGACCATGAGACACTAAAAGTGGTCGATGAGTTTAGATATTTGAACAGCAAAATAACTGGAGATTGTCGAAGTGGAGAGGGTGTGAAATGTTGATTTGTAATAGGAAGCCGGTCGCTGTGAGCGAGCGGTTCTAGCCGCTTCAGTCCGGAACCGCGCTGCTGCTACGGTCGCAGGTTCGAATCCTGCCTCGGGCATGCATGTGTGTGATGTCCTTAGGTTAGTTAGGTTTAAGTAGTTCTAAAGTCTAGGGGACTGATGACCTCAGATGTTAAGTTCCATAGTGCTTCGAGCCATTTGAACCATCTTGTAATAGGAATAAAAGCGTTTTTGAAAAAAAGAAAAAGCTATTTTATTTTTCAGGTCTGCCTTGATCACACAAACTTTTACACTTCACTGTTACCGGTTTCAGCTACTGCCATCCTCAGATCATAAAATATTCTGATGTAGTATCAACGTCAAAGCAAACATGTAGGAACATAGTAAGTGCACTTGCTATTTACCTACATGTTTAGCTTGATGTTGACTCTACATCAGAACATTTTATGATCTGAGGACGGCAGTAGCCGAAACCGGTAATAGTGAAGTGTAAAAGTTTGTGTGATCAAAAGGGACTTGTAAAATAAAGTGCCAAAATATGATCACTTGCTCATTTTCAAACTTTATGTCTTCAACTGATAAAAAAGAGATTTCTAAACATAGAATATAAATTTAGGTTTTAGGAAGTCTTTTCTGAAAGCATGTGAATTGAGTTTAGCCTTTTACGAAGGTGAAACATGGACGATGAGCAAACAAGAAGATAACATAAGTGTTTGAACGTAGTGCTACAGAAGAAAGTTGGTACTTAGATGAGAGGATGGAATAAATAATGAGGAGGTGCTGGAACGAACTCGAGAAAAAAGAAATTCATGACTCAATTTGACTAAGAGAAGCAATCGGTTTGTAGGACACATCCTGAGGCATCACTGCATCGTCAGATTCAGTAATGGAGGGATATGCGGGGTGCAAAAATTGTATGGGGAGAATAAGGCTTGAATACAGTAAACAGGTTCAAGTGGATGTTGGTTGTCGAAGTTATGCAGAGATGAAGCTGCTTGCACAAGACAAAACAGCGTTGAAAGCTGCATCAAACCAGACTTCGTACTGACTACCTCAAGAACAAAACAAAAAAAAAAAAAATGGTTCAAATGGCTCTGAGCACTATGGGACTCAACTGCTGAGGTCATTAGTCCCCTAGAACTTAGAACTAGTTAAACCTAAGTAACCTAAGGACATCACAAACATCCATGCCCGAGGCAGGATTCGAACCTGCGACCGTAGCGGTCTTGCGGTTCCAGACTGCAGCGCCTTTAACAGCACGGCCACTTCGGCCGGCTCAAGAACAACAATACAAGACCAACAGAAACGGGTATTAGGAAACTGAAATACAAAAAACCGTATCTAACGGCATAAGAGTATGTAAATGTAGCGACTGGGACAGTGGTGAGAATTATGACCTGCGAGCCGCATAACTTCCGTGCTGCTTGACGACTGTAGCTATACCCACAACCATGCTAATCAAATGATCACTGTTTACGTTAGTGCTGCAGGAAGCAAAATTAAGATCAGAAGTGACGGTCTCTCCGGAAGACAGTTGCTGTCTGCGATAAAACATGAGAATGAAGGCCGACGGCGCAGCTGGTTCCTGCGGCAGCGCTGGCAGCTGAGACTAACCTGAGAAGCGCGCCTCGCGGTCGAGGCGGACGAGCGCCACGTCGTGGCGGAACTTGGGCGAGTTGTACTGCGGATGCACCACGGCGGCGGCCACGGCGAAATCCTGCACCGGCTCGGCGCACTGCACCTCGTCGCAGTCCGGGTCTCCGCGCGCGTCCACCTCGCCCAGCCGCACCGCCTTCCTGCCGGCGCACAGACACAAGCGCACTGAACTCCAGACCTTCATGAGCACCACCTTGGACTTCGACAAGTACGTACACCCATTAACTGAAAACTATTAGCCTTTCACAAGTCCACCGAGCTTCCCATGTTTCACAACAACTGGACACATGTTGGCTACTGAAATAGCAGTGGCTCGCAACTTGGGGGTGGTTGTAACACTTTCATGCCGATGTTCTCTTTGACCATTTATTATTGTATTTATACTTGCTTTTATCTTCATGTAAATTTATATGTACACGATGTATGAATTAATTTGTTTATTTTGCCGTATAATCAATTATGTTTATTATGTAAATATCGCTGAGTAATCGCTGAGGGAATGTTAGGGAAACGTTAGGTTTCTGTCAACGAATAAGTATCGTTGGAGCAGCGGCGTCTCTGGACGCGGGAGGATGTTACGTCAGAGTGCGCGCTACACAGAGAGAGATATCTGGTGTGAGACTTGGTGAAGTGCGGACGCATGGATGGCGTGCACTGTACTGGAGGAGTGATTGTTTAGCGGCACGTGGCAAGTGATGAGCGCGGGCGGTGGAAATATTGGCTGCAGCAACATCAAGAACCCGCCGCGCCAATATCATTGCCAATAACTCCCCTGCTCGCTAATTATCGTGGAAAGGAACCAGCAGCAGTATCGTCGTCAGCAACTTCGTCACGGCGTGAATGGACTGAAGTAAGATTGCTGCGTCACAGCTTACTGTCAACTAGTTTTGTAACGGCGTTACTCAGCTTTGTGGTGTTTTGCAGTGAATAATTACCATAGTTTAATCAAAACTGTTTACAGATGATTCTCCTAAAATCATTCACCAAGTAGGTACCTGTCCTGTCCTATTGTTACAATAATGCGAGTACCGTTTACGAAAAATGAAAATTGCAGCGTCAGTTAATTTTGCTTATGAACTAAATGATTCAGTTAGATTAAAGATTTGAACTTAAAGCATTCAGTAATTTCAGTCTCACTAACTTTAAATTTGAACTTTAATCTGAGGCGATCTAATTGTTGCAAATAGTAAATCAAATTAAAATGATTCCTGGCACTTTGAACAAAAGCACTAACTAGAATTAATGAGTGAGTGCAAATATCAGTGATTATTGTAATTTGTTGTTAGTACAGTTCTGGTTCACATTTTGACTTGCAGTCGTGCTAAAGTATAATAATTACCTTTTGATACAGTAATTATCAATTTCTACTTCCCTGTTCAGAAGTCAATAGAGTTTCTTTTAATTATTTTTTGCCATTTTCCAAAATTCATATGAAAATAGTAGACGTTATTGTGAGGTAGCGCCATTGTCACTTACAACTGTAAGTAACCATTAATCTAAGTGTTATCTTGTATGCTTTCAAAATTTCAGCTCTATCAGTTAATGATATTTCGAGTGCAAACTATTTTCTTTCTCGCTTTATTAGACAAATGTTTCAACTGTTTTTGCTAACGTGCGTGCAGCCCTCTGTTGCCGCGCGTGTTCGAGTAATTCTTGACATTGACTGTTCAGCTCTTTAATTCACATACCGAACAGAAATTTTGCCCAATTGGGCTGGCGACCGTATTTCTTTTATCTATAATTATTGCAGTAACTCTTATTATTCTGTTCAGATCCACGTGATACCCCTTCTCGTTGGCACAATACTTCAATGATAGCACAAACCTTTCGAACAACCATACTAAATTTTACAATAATTAAGTAGGCGGAATAAGTTGTCCTGGAAGGCATCTTGTTGTTAACCTCCCCGTCATTTATCGACTTTATATTGAATCTTCGGAACGATAGCCTTTTCAAAATTTTATTCCAATTGTTTAGGCACATGGTTACACGGTCATATATTTCTAACATTGTCAATACAAGGGGAGGGGGACGTTACATAGTTACCCCTTGAAGCGTAAAATCAAATTTTCTGAGAGGTAAAAACAAAAGGGTTCAGTCGTGTTTCGGTCACGGAACTAAATTATTTTAAAAATATTATTCCTATTATCACTTTTCATAAGACTCCAATAATAATTACATAAATTTCCAACGACCACATTTGTTTTTCAAATACTACGATTCACACGTGACACAATGTGGTGAATGTTACAGTTTCTAAAACGATTGTATGAACAACATCTTCTTCATATAGTCCACTCAGTACACACATATTCTGTACTTTGTACCACCATTCTGTGACAGTAAAACTGAGACATACACATGCTGAAATATCTTATCAAAATGGTTTCTCCAGGTTATAGATAGTACCCTAAATGGATTATAAATTGTTTCATTATTTACTTCCAAATAGATAAATGAAGTAATTGGCAGCATAGCACTACAATAACTGCGTAACAGGTAATACATTGCTTTGGCGCCTACGCATCGTTATCATTATTATTACTGCTGAAATGAAATGTCGTGTGGCTAGGGCCTCCCGTCGGGTAGACCGTTCGCCTGATGCAAGTCTCAGTTGACGACACTTCGGCGACTTGCGCGTCGATGAGGATCAGATGAGGATGATGAAGACAACACAACATTATTATTATTATTATTATTGGTGGCAATGGTTAGACACAAAAGGGTTGCCAGCCTGAAGTCTTCCAACTTCCGCCATTTCAGAAGTAAGGAGTTCAGCAATCAAGCGATTTACAAACAATAAGTGTATAGTCCACATTTTAACTTGTTTAATTTTATTAAATGAGGAGCCAGGGTCGGGATGAATCAATTGTCATTAGGGAGAGGAGTGCTGCAGACCAAACATGTTTTGTAACAATCGTGTACCCTCAATGTAGATAGTCAGCTTTATTCTTTCAGAAGGTGTTGTAGGCTTGTAGGCAGCATTCGCGACCCACTGACAATCGCATCATTCTGTACAAAAAAAAAAGGTCAGAAATAAGCAGTGCCAATTGTCTCACTGACGCATTAGTTCGTTGTTTAATAAAACACCTAAAAAACTAAATACCATTTATCTTTTGTCATTTTAAGAATAAAAATGTTCAAAGAAAACTCATTTTCATTCTGCAGTTTCGTTAGGCGCTAATGTCGATGATGGTGGTGACAGACGGTGGTCGTGGGGGTGGGTTATTACCTAATACCTGATTACACTTAGGGGCTGTGGTCTCAGAAAGGTTGGTGACAACTAACTTAGACATACTTTAGACTGGTCACCGTACACTCTAGCGCCATAAAGGCGCGAACAACGACGTTGATCCGGATGAAGTGTACTACATGCTTTATTATTTATTTGTTTACTTTTATTTTTTTCGCTGGCGTTCACAAATGACCTGACACCTAGTGACTAACAAGATGATCGTAAGAACTTCCCCTCACCGATTTGATTAATATTGACAGGGTGTGTAGGGCACTACTAAGGCTTAAACACATGTAGACAGGAAGACACAACTCTCAACCGCTTTCAAGAAAATCGAGTTAGAATATTTTAGACACGCGTATATACTTCGTGCAGTCGCTGGTACTCGATGAGTCCGCAGCCAAGCGAGTAAGCGCGTAGTTTCATAAGCATACGTATTTGAATCGAATCTCGCTGCCGTGACATTTTTTCATTCCCATGTAAGTCTAACAACAGCTGTGCAAATTAAAATTTAATGATCCATTTATTACTTTTGTACTTGAAAGAAAAATGCTTTGAAGAGACAACTGGCTCTTTTAACCAAGAGTGAAAACATCAGTTGATGAGTAAGCATGTAAATATACCTGCAACGTCCGGCAAACTCACACTACCATTGAAATCCTAAGGAAATGCAATCCGAAAACAAAGGAAGTAGGTTACAGTACGCTTGTTCGCCCACTGCTTGAATACTGCTCAGCAGTGTGGGATCCGTACCAGATAGGGTTGATAGAAGATATAGAGAAGATCCAACGGAGAGCAGCGCGCTTCGTTACAGGATCATTTAGTAATCGCAAAAGCGTTATGGAGATGATAGATAAACTCCAGTGGAAGACTCTGCAGGAGAGACGCTCAGTAGCTCGGTACGGGCTTTTGTCAAAGTTTCGAGAACATACCTTCACCGAAGAGTCAAGCAGTATATTGCTCCCTCCTACGTATATCTCGCGAAGAGACCATGAGGATAAAATCAGAGAGATTAGAGCCCACACAGAGGCATACCGACAACCCTTCTTTCCACGAACAATACGAGAATGGAATAGAAGGGAGAACCGATAGAGATACTCAAGGTACCCTCCGCCACACACCGTCAGGTGGCTTGCGGAGTATGGATGTAGATGTAGATCTAGAAAAAAAACAGCCCTCGGTCACTAATTTTAATTCGTTAAAAATTAGTGACCGAGGGCTGTTTTCTTTCAATTGTAACTATTCACGGTCTCTGAACGTTCAGCCATGTACAAAATTTTGTGAAACTGACAATAGCACTACACAAGAATTTTCTGACTGCCATCATGAAGCCATACCTGAGAGAAGAACAATTTCTTTTTCTCCTTGATTTGATTCGTGGAGAGCTTGAAGGAACCAGAATCTGAACGACGATGGAGAGGGATCTGCCAGTGTACTCCGCTGGTGCGGCCTTTCGAGAGATCTTCTAGAGAAGATTTATATAAAAATACAACAAGTCAAACATCACCAGTTGTCTGCACAGGTAATCGATGATACGTTTCAATACACGCGATACGCCGCCAAATTGTGTGGTGAAAGAGAGGCGTTTATGAATGTAAACTAAGTTTATTTTGCAATAAGCCGGTCGTTGTGGCCGAGCGGCTCTAGGGGCTTCAGTCTGGAACCGCGCTGCTGCTACGGTCGCAGGTTCGAATCCTGCCTCGGACATGGTTGTGTGTGATGTCCTTAGGTTATTTAGGTTTAAGTACTTCTAAGTCTAAGGGACTGATGATCTCACATGTTAAGTACCATAGTGCTCAGAGCTATTTGAACCATATTTTGCAATAGACACATCGAAAAAAACATGCAGATGCAAATTTGGCAGTCATTACGTGTGCTGTATGTCACAAAAATTATTATTTCCCATTTTTCTATGATCAGTATCAACTTGATTCGTGCAGTGTAACATAGGTTACATATTGGACTCGTCACAAATATACAGATAAAATGACGGAGGCCGGCCGGGGTGGCCGAACGGTTCTAGGTGCTAGAGTCTGGAACCGCGCGACCGCTACGGTCGCAGGTTCGAATCCTTCCTCGGGCATGGGTGTGTGTGACGTCTTTAGGTTAGTTAGGTTCAAGTAGTTCTAAGTTGTAGGGGACTGGTGACCTCAGAAGCTAAGTCCTATAGTGCTCAGAGCCATTTGAACCAAAATGACGAAACTAATCTGATTGCAAGTTCTCGTGTGTCCTCTGTTTTCACTCTCTTAACGAAAAACCTTGCGTCTTTATCAGTACAAAGATTTTGAAAATAATAAATGAATCATTAAATATCGATATTTTGCAGTCATAATAAATATTTTATTAGAATTACGTAAGAATGAAAAAAAGTATCGGGAGCGAGATTTCATCCTGAGATCCCGCGCTTTTGAAACTAAGCGCTTACTCGTTCGACTGCAGCGTCAGCGTATATAAGCGACTACTCAAAAATAAATAAGCACACCTAACATTTCTAAATCGATTTTCTCGAGAACCGTTGAGAGTTTTCCTGTTTACATGTTGTAGACCTAATCGTGTCCTACGCATCCAGTCAATATGATTCAAATTGGCGTGGCGGAGCTTGTATGATCTCCTTGTAAGACAGTCTTGTTATCACAGTATTAAATTGTACATATACATAATATAAAACTTATTGAATTTCTTAGCGTTTGAACAAAGTTGCAGCTTTAAGTACTTGGGAAGTTAGTGCTAACTGGGTCACGGAAACGCTAAAACTATGTATTAAGAAGGTAGGAAAATAGAAAGGTAAGAAAGTATTCTGATTTAAGGAATGCTACCACCAATGCTGTGGATTAGCGAGTATCTCAGAAAAACGTTGGGACTCTATCGCCCCTAGGCAGCCACTGCCCCACTTGCTGCTACTCTCTATCAGAGATTAAGTCCCATAGTGCTCAGAGCCACTCTCTATCAGAGAGCGAGGACCTCAGCAATATTTTGAGCTTCTTGCCCTCAGATGGCGTCACCCTACATCTGGGTTAGGTTATTCTATACAGCAGCGAGTGCTGTCCTCTGTTTCTACAGTCGTCTTACAGTCTAATATTACTGTGTAATAAGCACTTGTTTTCGTAACACCCTGGTGACCAGACGTTTAGTACTTATTCTATGGTTGTGTGTCTTTGCCCGTGTCGTTGTCATCTAATCTGCCACCACTGCCACTGTAGTTTGTCTCGCTAGTATTGTATGCAGATTGATTGGCCGCCTGCATCCATTGCCGCTTGTGCTCTCGACGCTGTTGCAAGCACACTTTATGCAGCGCTCTAGATATTCTGTCTGCAGAGTCGGTGAGATTGGCCCATAGGGTCTGACCTCTAAATGACTCTCTCTCTCTCTGTCTGTCTCTCCACAGGCACGATCAACCTCTTAACCGAGATTTACATGCAGCAAATGCGTGGCCGGTTAACAAATAAAACATGCCCTGGTTGTTATTGATATGTTTCATCCTCAATTACTCCCTGACATTGGAGAAAAATGCACCTACTCTACGGGCCTTTTCACACTTATTCCACTCCTTTTGCCACCAATTCGCTCTCCACGTTCTGAGTTCTTTCAAGGTCTGTATCTCCTCAAAGAGGCCTCTCTCTTTGTCTGGTCTGTCCGTTTCCAGCCAATACGTTGCCGCGCGATACTTCATAGTTCTGTCTATCGGATATAGCCCAAGCACAAAGCGCAGTGCCTCCACCAGAGCGGTGCCGAAAGCCCCCGATAGCCCTCGGAGCATACTCTTCCGTTCGCGCCCGTAACACCGTAGTATCAGCCGTGATAGAGAGTCGATCTGTCCACGGGCTTCGATATGTATGTGGGTGTGACTAACACCAACTACATTGTACGTATGAAAAAAGGTTTCGCAGCGGGTTTCTCATTCGAAATCGCATCTGAAAGATGGCTGTTTGTGAGAAGACTGTGTTTTACATCGTGTAAGCAGGAGAAACGTAGACCAGTACGTCCCACAACTGGACATCGGCAGGACCTTGGCCTATTGAGACTGAGGTTTATCGCGGTTTATGATACTGCTCCTCGTGTTGGTCGGGATACCACGAGTGCCATCCTAATGTCGAATCGATGGTTTCAGGGTACTCAGTTACATGTCACATCTTGGCGGCCCATGCGACTAGTGCCCGAAAGGGAACACACATTGTTCGGTCGCCAGTGCAGTATTGCAACAGCCACGTCACGTACTTTGACTTATGAAATTAGCTTGACAGTGCGACAATGTGTGGAGCACCACGGACTGTCAGCACGTTGACAGTTGATGCAGCATGAGTGAGAGACCCTTAGACAGTGGTGTGCCAACGACAGCACTGGATACAGAAGTGGCACCACGTATTCTTTCAAATGAGTGTCGGTTGTGCGCACTGCATCACAATGCACTTATCTACGTGTGGAGGCTCCGAGCCGTTGCCACATTGCATTTACAATCGTCATACTGGCGCTGCGTCTCACGGTATAGGATGGCAGTGGATACCTAAAGGATCATTTCTTCTATGTAAATCCTGTAATTTGGACAGCAGCAGTTACATTTCTGTCGTATTAAGGCCGGTGGCTGTGCTCTATCTTTGAAGTATCCATGACATCTTTCAACAAGAAACACAAGACCGCATGTTGCAGTGATATGTTGACCTACCTTGACACACAGAGTATTCCATTTTCAACCTGTACCGTGCATTGTGCAGATTGCTCATTCACTGAAAACATCTGGTCACGGATTGCGAAGAGACTGCTACACCACCGCTTGACAGCCTCAGCAGTTTATGAACTCTGCATATAATTAAAGTAGCATAGAATGATCATTATCCATATTTCAAGTTCGGTTCCACTGGACGACCAGCCACATTACAGTCCTTGTTGATGGTTCAAATGGCTCTGAGCACTTCTGAGGTCATCAGTCGCCTAGAACTTAGAACTAATTAAACCAAACTAACCTAAGGACATCACACACAGCCATGCCCGAGGCAGGATTCGAACCAGCGACCGTAGCAGTCGCGCGGTTCCGGACTGAGCGCCTAGAACCGCTAGACCACGACGGCCGGCCCTTGTTGATGCCAGAGGCCTCAGCTTTGTGTAGTACACTTTCCACCCAGTATCCCCGCAAATCACCTTTAGTTAAATTGTGTTTTCTTCTTACTATGCACAATATGTAAAATTTCCGTATTTATTATCCTTTCTGGTGTTGCAATTTGAATGGCCAGTTGAGTACATGACAGTGTTCAGCACCCTGATACGCCTCTGATGACAGCTGCGACGCTTCATAATAGAAGGGATGATCAAAACGTTTCCGCCCGAAGGCCTTTGTCTACATTTAGGAGCTTATATACGAGCATCAGAGTTGCGCTGGGCAGCAAGTAAGCTGACGCAGCGCCTGAAAAGAAAAATTTTTCGTCACCTCTTATAGCATAGGGATTTATTAATGAAGACTATAAAGACATTGACAGTAATACCCATTTTATTTCGCGATCAATTCATTATATCGAAGCGAACTCCTCGGTAAATGACACTATTATTGAAGCAAATATAATTATTTTTGGCGTTGAAACTTTCCGCAAAATAACCTCAGAAATGAGCTGAAGTTGAATGGCCGGTCGACTGTTAAAAGTGTAAACACCGTGAAGGATGGGGTGGTGTGGACTATGAAATCAGGCTTTGTTCTTATACGCAGGATCGCAATATCGGATATAGGCCATCTTATCTCTCAATTTTAGCTCTGTTCTTCTTACACTTCTGCGGAATACTTCATTGAAGACATTAAGAAGTAGTATATACAAGGCGTTTCAGAAGGAATACTAAACACTTTAGATGTGGTAGTATAGATTAATTCGATTAACACATTGCATTTGTTCAATTATTATTGTTTAAAGAGATATAGCTGGTTACAGTGATAAGTTCGCATTTCCAGTGTTGGTGCTCAAGTTACTAGGCTTTTTATATATTGGTTTATGTATCTACATCTGATTTACACTGAATTAAACACCTTCGAGAGGGAGATGAAGGAAAATTATTAGAATTTTGTAGTTGGCTGAATGAAAAGAGTCGAGTAATCTCATCAATACTGTTTGCTAATGAAGCCATGGGGTATCAAAAACAATCGTAACTCACATCAGTGGTCCGACAGAAACCCACATACCTTGGTGGAGAGACATTTTCAAGAACACTTTTCTGTAAATATGTTACGTGATGTAAAAGGCAATCAGATGATTGGTCTATTATGTTACTGCATTGTCTTACAGGACCACTTTATCTAGACCTTCTTGAAAAAGAGCTTCCTGCATTATTGGAAGAGGATACTTCAGCTATAAGAATTTGTATGTTGTTCCAGCATGACGGGGACCCTGTACATTCTAATTGTCAGCTGATATTTCATCGAAACCTAATATTCCCGGAGATGGACCAGCGAAAATGGTCACGTTTCTTGGCCACCAAAGTCAGCAGAAGTTGCCGTTGTAGATTCTCTGTGTGTGGGGATGATTGCAAGGGTACGGTGATAAAGTTTACAAAGATAAAGTAAACATAAGAAATGATTTGGTCGTACGTCCTATGAACAATAGTGTCCTCATAAAATAATGTCAAGAACACCTCAGAGAACACCTCAGAAAGGCTAACGTAGTGTTTTTGAGAGAATTCGACAGTGCGTTGAAGACGGAGGTGAAATTTATGAAAATCGAGTTTGAACTTATTCCTTTGCCTTTGCTTATCACCATCTGTAGTACTGGTTTGGACTGATTTCTAACAGATGCATCTCTGTAACCGACGGTAATTGATCACATTGAATATGCAATATTTTATTCGAAATACTCAGGATTATCACCTCCTAAAATATTTACTACCAGCTGACAAACCCAGCATTGCCCAGGTATTCATTTCACTAATTTTCTATTAGAAACGAAAACAAAAAATGAACTATATCGAGAACCCAGAATGAGATTTTCACTCTGCAGCGGAGTGTGCGCTGATATGAAACTTCCTGGCAGATTTAAACTGTGTGCCCGACCGAGACTCGAACTCGGGACCTTTGCCTTTCGCGGGCAAGTGCTCTACCATCTTTCTGGAAACATCCCCCAGGCTGTGGCTAAGTCATGTCCCCGCAGTATCCTTTCTTTCAGGAGTGCTAGTTCTGCAAGGTTCGCAGGAGAGCTTCTGTAAAGTTTGCAAGGTACGAGACGAGATACTGGCAGAAGTAAAGCTCTGAGTACCGGGCGTGAGTCGTGCTTCGGTAGCTCAGATGGTAGAGCACTTGCCCGCGAAAGGCAAAGATCCCGAGTTCGAGTCTCGGTCGGGCACACAGTTTTAATCTGCCAGGAAGTTTTATATCGAAAATTTTTCATTTCCATGTATTCTTGAAAGCATCTTCGAAATAATGAAACAGTCGTACAAAGAAATACGCATAATGTACGTACAAATGTACAAGTACGGTATCAACATTAAGAAACAATGCCCCCGGGCAGTTTTTGTACGCTAGGAGCAACTGCTTTACGTGTCTACAACGCAATTCTGTAAACATTTCTATACTGTAACACCTTTCATAGCTCCATAGACGGTTTTCCTAATAGATTTTAGCCGTTTGCGCTTCGCAGCTGAAAGCTGCCCAATGTTAGTGTTTCCTTCAGTTGACTCGACTGTAGAGATTCCTTTTTAGAGAAGAATAGATGTATTAAAACTTCGTGCATGATGCGACATTTTTTCACGTATCTCGGTGTTGATGACATCATATCTATTGAACTATGTGTCGTACAATGATGTATTTGCGCAAGAACATTCATCGGCATATGGGGATACTGTCTTCGAAATATGTTGCGAATAGAGTTAGTAGCAAGGATGTAATAAGTTTCGTCATGCACAATGCGGCAGTTTGTCACGCAAATCAGTGTCTACGACGCTATATCTCCTGAACTATATGTGCTATCATGATATAATGTTGTAGGAGCATTTAGCGGTAGATGTGAATGTTGCATGCAAAATTTATTGCGAATAGAGTTAGTAGCTGAAAGATAATAAATGTAAACGTCAAGCATGACGCGGCAGTTTTTCATCCATCTCTTTGTTTATGTCGTATCTCCTGAAATACGTCTGCCTTCTTGTGTGGGTGGTAACGTGCTCGCCTCCCACGCAAGCGGGCCCGGGTTCGATTCCCGGTCAGGTTGGAGATTTTTCCGCTCGTGGACAGAGTGTTGTGTTGTCATCATCATCATTTCATCCTCATCACCAGCACGCAAGTCGACCAATGTGGCATCGAATGAAATAAGATTTGCACTTGGCGGCCGAAATTCCCCGTATAGGGGCTTCCCGGCCAACGATGCCATACACTCATTCCCATTTTCCTGAAATATGACAGGTAGGTGGCTCTTCCCTCCACAGCGACTGTTGCCTTACAGTAAGGAATCTTGTGTACTGAGTTTGGTTGAAATCAGCCCAGTTGTTTATGAGGACATGTCGAACGTATGTAAATACACAAAACACGCATAAATACTTATCAACGTCCATTTTTATAATATGTATGGATGCCTCTTGGAACGTACTGTATGCATAGTCCGTTTAAAGTTACTTGATAGTTGACGTCTGTGAGTTAACGGTGCTGTCACCGGCTGCTGGCTACCGCTCTGTTGTAGGCAACGCACAAACACGGCAAGTCACTTCACAACTGCTCTTAATGTGTAACGCGGAGCAATATTGGAAGTGGCGCCGCAAGGTAAGTCGGAAAATCGAAATGCTCTGTGGACAGCTGATTGTAAGTAACCAATGACTGATCTGCGGCAGGATAATGAAAATGGCGGGGCAAAGAATTAGAAACAAAGAAATTCTCTTTAAGCCAATTAATTGAATAAAAGTGATAATCTCTTTCGATTAGATTTGGAAATAAAAAAAAATTCGCGACATGTAGTGAGATTCGAATCTACGATGTTTAACATGGAAACTTAATACGCTAACCATTGCGCTAAATTACAATACCGGGACGAGTTGATATATTTGTCACAGTCTTCATCCAGTCTCAATGGCGAATTGCAGCCTTCAAAAACTCGGTTTCATGCAATGTCGTGTGAAGCCTGTCATAAAAGAGTCGATCTCTGTGATTACAACTGCAAGTGTGACTCTGATTTGCGTCCCATGCAGAAGTATCCAGTAGTGTTTACTAATCATGTGTATGAAACGTGTGTATTTCGTTTGCAACGGTATGTGAGTGCATTGTTTGTGGTAATGAAATACGAAATAAAAGTGCTAGACCCCTAATTCTGGATCCAAGCACTTAAAGAAAGAATGCCAGACAAGGAATTCGAAGTGGACTGACCAGTTGTTGTAACAGTTTGGCAACGGCGAACGGCTCGGGCGTGACGATGAGCGCTCTGATTGGAGGAAACCAGCTCCAACGCGTAAAGTGTCAACAATCAATTAATTTTAATCAGAATATAGTTGTACTCGTCTTTTCAGTATCTTTAGGATTCCGTTAGAATAACTACGCCGTTCAATTTAAAATAATTATTACTACAATGTCTCAGCTGATACAAGAATTTCCATATGTATTTCCATATGCAAAAAATTACGTGCCTCTTAACGTACTACTGTTTGCCGGCTGCTCATTTCGATATGTTCAGCTGGCCACGAAATAATAGCGGTATTTGGCCTTACGCGACTGACGTTGTCTAACACGTGCGATTAACAGAGTACTGTAACGAAACTTCCTGGCAGATTAAAACTGTGTGCCCGACCGAGACTCGAACTCGGGAAGGTAGGAAACGAGGTACTGGCAGAAGTAAAGCTGTGAGTACCGGCCGTGAGTCGTGCTTCGGTAGCACAGTTGGTAGAGCACTTGCCCGCGAAAGGCAAAGGTCCCGAGTTCGAGTCTCGGTCGGGCACACAGTTTTAATCTGCCAGGAAGTTTCATATCAGCGCACACTCTGCTGCAGAGTGAAAATCTCATTCTGGAAACATCCCCCAGGCTGTGGCTAAGCCATGTCTCCGCATTATCCTTTCTTTCAGGACTGCTAGTTCTGCAAGGTCCGCAGGAGAGCTTCTGTAAAGTTTGGAAGGTAGGAGGCGAGGTACTGGCAGAAGTAAAGCTGTGAGTACCGGCCGTGAGTCGTGCTTGCTTCGGTAGCTCAGTTGGTAGAGCACTTGCCCGCGAAAGGCAAAGGTCCCGATTTCGAGTCTCGGTCGGGCACACACTTTTAATCTGCCAGGAAGTTTCATATCAGCGCACACTCCGCTGCAGAGTGAAAATCTCATTCTAGAGTACTGTAACCGTTTACAGAAAGAAGGGAATTCGAGAGCATTTATTTCCCTTCTCAACGATGGGGTATTCCAAGACCAGTTCGTGGACATCGATTACAAGGGAAGTGTGTGGCTGCTCCAGAGTTACGGCTTCCTCGTAGAGTGGAGCTACGACTTCAACGAAAACCGAGTGAGTAATGTCACAGAGCGCGACAGATCGAGCGTAAGCGTGCAGGCTGTAGCAGCGGCATGGCGATACTCACAGCTGGAAGTCCGACGGCAGCGTGGTGACGCAGTGGGCCGCCGTGATGACGTAGCGACTGCTGATGAGCGCGCCGCCGCACCGGTACAGCGTCCGGCTGCGCCCCTTCACTGCAACGCAAACACCGAGCACGTCATCACTTTCTACCGGCCGCCGGCCGGACTGCCAAGTCACGTTCCCACACGTGCTTCATCATTATAACAATAGTCAAAGTAAAGAACATAAATTAATATGGTGTACCCATAAAAGAATGCCCCACTTTCAATGGTGTACTAAAGCAGTTTAATTTAGGCTGTTTACAACAAATCTTACATCATACTCTCTTTCAAATTCTGAAGATGGCAGGGGTAAAATACAGGGAGCGAAAGGCTATTTACAATTTGTACAGAAACCAGATGGCAGTTGTAAGGGGCATGAAAGGGAAGCAGTGGTTGGGAAGGGAGTGAGACAGGGTTGTAGCGTCTCCCCGATGTTATTCAATCTGTATATTGAGCAAGCAGTAAAGGAAACAAAACAAAAATTCGGAGTAGGAATTAAAATCCATGGAGAAGAAATAAAAACTTTGAGGTTCGCCGATGACATTGTAATTCTGTCAAAGACAGCAAAGGACCTGGAAGAGCAGCTGAACGAAATGGACAGTGTCTTGAAAGGAGAATATAAGATGAACATCAGCAAAAACAAAACGAGGATAATGGAATGTAGTTGAATTAAATCGGGTGATGCTGAGGGTATTAGATAAGGAAATGACACGCTTAAAGTACTAAATGAGTTTTGCTACTTGGGGAGAAAAATAACTGATGATGGTCGAAGTAGAGAGGATATAAAATGTAGACTGGCAATTGCAAGGAAAGCTTTTCTGAAGGAGAGAAATTTGTTAACATCGAGTATAGATTTAAGTGTCAGGAAGTCGTTTCTGAAAGTATTTGTATGGAGTGTAACCATGTATGAAAGTGAAACGTGGACGATAAATCGTTTAGACAAAGAGAGAATAGAAGTTTTCGAAATGTGGTGCTACAGAAGAATGCTGAAGATTAGATGGGTAGGTCAAATAACTAATGAGGAGGTATTGGCTAGAATTGGGGAGAAGAGAAATTTGTGGCACAACTTGACCAGAAGAAGGGATCGGTTGGTAGAACATATTCTGAGGCATCAAGGGATCACCAATTTAGTTTTGGAGGGCAGCGCGGAGGGTAAAAGTCGTAGAGGGAGACCAAGAGATGAATACACTAAACAGATTCAGAAGGGTGTAGGCTGCAGTAGGTACTGGGAGATGAAGAAGCTTGCACAGGATAGAGTTGCACGGAGAGCTGCATCAAACCAGTCTCTGGACTAAAGACCACAACAAACTGAGGGTAAACTAACTAGTTTTTCTTACACATGTTCTATATGTGGGCCTCTGAATACATCCAACGTAAAATCCAATTCTACCCACTCATTGGTTAATAACTCTACTTCTATACGTACATACGTACTCCGCAAGCCACCATACGGAGCTTGGCGGAGGATACCTGGTACCACTACTAGCCATTTCCTCACTCTTATTACATGCAGGAGTCACCTGCGCTATTTTTCTGTCACTTGGGACTTTACTTTAGGCGACAAATTCGCGACAAATGCAAGGTAAGTAAGGAGCCATTGCTGTAGGGTACTCTCTGTAAAACTGAATTGTATTTCCATCAAGACCTGGGGACTTGCATGCTTTCAACTCTTTCACTCGTTTCTCTCCGCCAGGGATGGTTATTACTATGCCCTCCACACGGAGATCTGTAATGGAAGCAATAGCATCTTCAAATCTGCGTGTGAACTCAGGCAAATCATTATGTAGTGGCGGAACGCAGACATAATTCTTTATAAAGCCCCAAAGGAAATAAACCGCATGCCGAATGATCTGGTGATCGTGGACGTCAGCGGAAAAGAGTTATTGAGCATTACAACCAAGCCAACGGTCAGAGACTTCAAAGTTCAACCACATTCATACAAACAGATTCCAGTGGGGAAGGACTACATCTTGTTAACAAATAAATATTCGGATTCACTTTTAACTGGGGAAAGAACCGTTCTGGCAATGTATCCAGATAAGCCACCTCTGTTACTGTAGCTTCAGCGAGTGAGTGAGTCATGGTTGTAGATTATTTCTCATCCTGTACACAGACAAAGTATATATAAGATTAAAAGCTTTCAGATTTGCGGATGGTATTGTAATTCTATCAGAGCCTGCAAAGGACTTGGCGATCAATTCAGAGGAATACATGGGAAAGAAGTTACAAGACGAACATCAATAAAAATGATGCACATTTGAAGTTGGGACACAACGCAGAAAACGTTTAATTTTGGGGAATCTCTTTGATATTGTACAGATTCGTGATGATATTCTGACCCCCAGAAATGAACATTGTGGGTATTAACCTTTCCACCTATAAGAAAAGTCACCTTATCGCTGGACACACATGATCAACAAGGTCATCTTCCCTCTACAACACTTCATTTGCAAAGTTACAACATGCACAATAGCCATTTGGCTCTAAAGCATGTACCAACTGTGCGTGTAAACTCTTTCTTAAAACGGTCCACACTATCGTGTTTGGCACTCAAGTTGAGGATGTGCTTTCCGAGCAGAGTTCTTAGGACTAAGAAGGTAAGATGTTCTGATACAGTCAACGTGCTCTTTAGACACTTTTGGTGTTCCCTTTAAACCCACATCAGCTCGTTTCGAACTGACTTTACCATTGGCGGATGTTTTTTCCACTTGGGGGATCACAATAAAATTTTAAATGTAACGCATGTTGAACGGAAATTACAGATTCGCTCTTAACAAACTGCAGAAAACAGAAAACGCTTTATACTCTGGAGCCGCCACGCTGCGTATGTGGCACCGTCAGCGGGAAAACTATAAAGCAGTACTCGCGCAAGCGTCAAACTAAAAGTATTTTGAGTTACTCAATAATTGTGACCGTGAACCAACACTCCGCAGCGCTTACAATTGATACTGTTAAAATTTGTAACTGAGACATTCTTCTGAGGACATTCTGTGTAATAATAATTTGTTTGCTTTCGTGCTCAGTACATGGCCTTACTACATCTTCCATGAATTTGCAGTTCAGACAAATACAGCAGATTAAAAGCATTGTTCTTTTCCTTTCTTTCTTGGCTTACTCAGCTTTGTGTGTTTTGTCGGTACTTCCTCTGAACTCACGAAACTTGTAGGACTTGCTGTCGGCAGTAGGTAGGATCATCCTGTGAATTGGAACCTTTCCCTGAATGGGCTGTTCGCTACAGGCGCTTCGGAGGCAAGCCCCATCCACGTCGGGAAAACATCCTGTTTCAAATACAGCTTGTAATTTTGTAGAATTCACTGCCGTTTTGGAAACGGAAATTTGTCGTAAGTTCTATGGGACCAAACTGCTGAGGTTCTTGGTCCCTAGTCTTACACACTACTTAATCCAACTCAAACTAACTTACGCTAAGTACAACACACACACACACACACACACACACACACACACACACACACACCTATGCCAAACCGTGGCAAGGTGCCCAAGACCGCACGGCTACCCTGCCGTTTTCGAGGCCCTTAGTTTTCACGCTACATTCTGGGAACTTCAAGTAAGAAACTTGGAAAACAATAGATGTAAAAATAGAAACACTTCGCTAAGCACTTGAATCCACACCTTACTATCGGCTCATGTAGCCTTCAAAAATACTCTTTCGGTGTTAAATATGAGTAATGAAAAGAATAAATATAAATATTCTGCAAATGAAACAGGCGTAATGGAATACACAGTCCATCCTGAAAGTTCCGAGATTGGTTTTATTCCTGGCGTATAAGCGACGTCAGCGCATAAATGCAGTAGCAGCTTGAATTAACAATTGTAAACAATAGATCTTCATTTGACCAACCAATTTCAGCAGGCTGTGTTACGCAGTGGACGTCCGGCCGTAGTGTGTCAATATCGGGTCATAGATAAAGTATCAAGTATTCAAGATATCCTCCAGGATGTTTCAACGAAGAGAAAATTGTGTGTAAAGTTTGTCCCGCAGATCATGAGTCCCGAACTAACAAAAACGACACGTGGACTTCCATCTCTATTTGATTGAAATGCGAAACACGAGCAATTCTTTTCTGAAAAAAAATCATCAACGGTGGCGAGACTTGATGGAATTGACGCGAACCTACCACAAATCGATAAGTGCAGAAATTCGTTTCAAGGTTCACCACTTTGATGACATAACCGACATGCAAGCGAATATGACGCGCCAGTTGAATAACATTCCAATGAAGGACTTCTCTGGCAGTTTCACACTGTTGTATGAGCATTCTGTGCGTTGCACTCGAGTGGGGAGAACCTATGTAGAACACCTGGAACATTAAAATCACCGTCTTAGTATTTATCCCTTTTTTTTTTTTTTTTTTTTTTGCTAAACGAAACTTTTTGGATCGACGGGACGATGCGCATAAGGAGACTGACAGTGGCAAAGCAGACATCGAACGCTGTAGAAGCCAGATGGTCCTTATAGGAAAAGTAAATAAACCTTTGTAGAAAAAGAAAAGCATCTGGCTGAGCAAGATGCCGCAGTGGTTAGCGCCTCGAATTCACATTCGCGGAGATGACGGTTCAGATCCACGTCTGGTCATGTACATTTTAGTTTTCTGTAGTTTCACTACATCGTTCTACGCAAATTCCGAGATGGTTCGAATGAGAGGCAACAGGCGATTTCCTTCTCCTTTCTTGAGACATTCCCGGTTTGTTCTCTGACTTTAATGAGTTGACAGGACGTCAAACTCTAATCTTCCTTGCTTACCATCAGGAGCTCAAATGATACAGATTCACAAAGAAGACAAAGTTGAAATGTGGACGGGATGTAAATATCGACTGTATAAAGAAAAGAAACTGAAAGACAATCTCATGAAATTGGAAGATGTGGATGAAGGTGAGATTCGTGATCCGTTACTGCGAAAGGAATTTGACAAAAGACTGAAAGGCCTAAGTCGAAAGAAGGTTGTTGGAATAGACGATAATCCTTGTTTATTAGTAAAATCATCAGGAGAGTCAACTATGATCAAACGGTTTCACTTGGCATGCGATATATTTGAGACAGGCGAATTACTCTCGGGCTACATTAAGACTCTAATAAGTCCAATATCAAAGAAGGAAGATGATAAGAGGTGAGAGTACTACCGAACAGTAAGTTTAATAATTCATGGTTGTAAAATACTAATACTAATTATCTATAAGAGAATAGAGCAACTGGTAAAAAACGGCCTAGGCGAAGAGTTGTTTGAGTTTTGGAGAAACTGAAGACTATGCGAAACAGTACTGACCGCACGCCTTACTGTAATATATATATCGAAGAAAGAGAAACCCACATTACAGTAGTTGTAGAATTAGAGAAATCGTTTGAGTGGAATACATTTATTCAACCTATGAAGATATCAGGAACACAACACAGGGAGCAAAAGACTGTCAACAACTGCTACAGAAATCAGACAGCAGTTATAATAATGTAAAGACTTTAAAGGGAAGCAGTTGTTGAGAAGTGAGTGAGTCATGGTTGTAGATTATTTCTCATCCTGTACACAGACAAAGTATATATAAGATTAAAAGCTTTCAGATTTGCGGATGGTATTGTAATTCTATCAGGGCCTGCAAAGGACTTGGCGATCAATTCAGAGGAATACATGGGAAACGTGGATAATAAAACGTAATCAAATTAAATGAAATGCTGCAGAGGGAATTAAATTAGTATAGCATACACTAAACGTAGTGACGAGTTTTGCTATTTGGGCAGCAGAATAACTGATGACGTCAGAAGTAAATAGGATACTGAGTGCAGTCTGGCAATGAAAAGGAAGCCTTCCTGAAAAAGACAAGTACTTTAATATCGAATATAAGTTTGAATACTAGGAAGATATTTGTCTGCTGTGTAACCTTACAAAAAAGCTGTAATAAAGATATTTTGATGGCATTATGTCGGTACTAATAAGGAGGGCTTTTCTTATGGGATGGAGGAAGTGAGTCTATTGTAACGCCATGAAATAAGATCTGCCTTCTTGTAGAAAATATTCTGACAATGAGATCATTTCCATCCGCTGTATCAACAGACCTGTGGCCATCTTTATTCCTAGCTCTAAGGCGTGTCTCTAGTACCCTAGTGAAATCACTTATAAGTATTTTCCAGCCTGTCCCAAAATGCCCTAAAATGAATGCCGGGATGGTTCCTATGAAAAGAACACTACCGATTTCCTTCATCAACTACCGAACTTATGCACCGTCCCAAATGACCTCGACGTTGACGGGATGGTAAATCCTTACATTCCTTCTTCTTGTTTCAGTTCAGCCATCTACCTTTGGCACTCTTATTTTATGATGGTTTTTAATAAGTCCTAGCCTACTGTCCTAGTATACTGGACTACAGGCTATACGATAGCCTTAAGCCTGACATCTATTACTTCTGAAAGACGAAGAAAAGTTGTACGTTAAGTTCAGTGTATTGTGTCAGAACAGGTTTAGAGAAAAGCAAGTATTACAAATAACTTAACTATAAACTTCTTTGAAGAAGATACTGTAAACGCGGAGAAAAATAAACTACATTCTAAATTTCCTTTTTTGCCGGAAGATGTACGTTAATATCAAAGGTTGGATAGGTCTTCCAGAAGTAATACGAAGAGAGAATAATAATAGAAAAAATTATATATACTAATTATAATAGAATCAAGATAAAAATTTATTTCGAGCAACTCGCATTAGATGGAGTAAATGTAATTTATTCTTAGAAATCAAATGACTTCTTTGTAACAACATTGTTTTGTTTGTAGGAACTCACTGTAATCGCTGAGAGCTGTGGTGATTTGTTTGTGCTTCTTTCAAGAATGTACGAACCATCGGACTACGTAATGCTGCAGAGAGAGAATCCAACAGTCTTTGTTGTAAATGGTGAGTAATGCCCACCCATCACAATATTAATTGTTGCACGGTATCTTACTTTTAGTACAAATGTTATACGCAGTATAAAAGAGCGATAAACGGTTTGGTTTATAGTATATCAGAAAAACAAAGGTATTTGTCCCAAGCGGAGCTGTCGTCTGACTGTTGGGTACGATTGAATGTGTTGTACAAGCCAGCAAATTCGATCGATGATGTTGGCAACATAGTAACTTTGACGTCACAGTTCACTGGAAAACGCAAAAGATATCATTGAGGCAAACAAGTATTATATAGCTATCTGAGGACAGTAGGAAGTTGGAGTTGTCGAGCGAGTGGCAACCCTCAAACACTGAGACGAAAAAAAGTGACAAACCCAAAGCTTAAAGACTGCATTCGATGCTTGAGAAATAATGTAATACACGTTGTTTTCAAAATCTCTTTGTAGCTATACAACAGAAGACGGTGACTGGAACAGTGAAACGGCGATAACGTAATTTTGTGTTATTTTAGTCGCAAATACTGAGATGTGTATGATAGTTATGTCCGCCCATTGTCGAGTTTCTAAATGTGCAGGAAAAGTGTGATATCCACATTGACCTCTCGATGGCAGCATAGGTTAAAGACAGCTATATTTATGGAATAATTAGTTTGAAACACTGCTCTGTAATTGAACCAATAGTTTTCTAAATTATCCTCTCCATTTCTTATGTAGATAATTAGATGTATGTAAAGTTTTCTGATTGATGAGAACTATTGCGAAGACGTGCTAACTGCAATCTTGCAGAGATGGAAATCCCGTAGTGCTCTGCTTACAAGACTTACGTAACGAGAAGAAGCGCATTTCGAAGCAGACCTATCGCTCGATCGCAAACCGTAGAGCTCACGTACTTCGATCGGGGTCTAGTGAAGCAGGGGATACAACCCGTCGGCTTTGACGAATGACGTCATACATTAGTCGTAGTAATGTCTTCACTTCGAGGCATAGATAATAAAACCGTTCTGTGCTCCGGATAAGCGCTATCATTGTACATTAAAATAATTATTCGTAATCATATTGAGGTAATTTGGAGTATTAGTTTGTTATTGTAGAACAATATTTAGTGTCTTATTTTCATTATAGGAATTGTGGGTATGTAATTTTCGTTACTGTCTGTCTACGCGAGCTTCGGTTATTCCTCGATATTTCCGTGTGGTAAGTTCACTTTTCCATTTGCTTCTTTCACTGTATTTCACTATTTTGACATATTTCACTGTTTTATTCCATCAATATGTGTATTTTCGTGTTGTGAAGTACGCAATAGAAATTTCTCAGCTGTCGATCTTCTTTCATTTCCCAGCACTAGTATCAGTGACACATTTTCGAATGTGTACTTGCTATATTACAGGCGAAACCCCCGACACAACTAAAATTTGCATCCCGTCCTTCACTTCGCTTTTACACTGACGACACAACTAAAATTTGTATCCCGTCCTTCACTTCGCCTTTACACTGACACTATATATGTCAATTGGCGAGCAAGATAACAAATGTAACGAATGGGATACTATTAGCGTCCTAGGCAACAAGAAAACTGTACCCCATAGTGAAGGACAGGATACAAATTGTAAGTGTGTCGTCTTCTTGTCTCCGTGTAGTTCAATTGAGGTACAGGTTGCAAATGTAACATACGTCTATTTCCACCTTTTCGTTCCCAGTGTACATATATAGAGGTCAACGGAAGTCTGGTATACATATATTACATACGTAGGTCCTTCTGTCATCAGTAGTACTGATATGTACGTAACAAAAGACTGTTAATAATAGCGGAGGCGAAATAAACAACACATCTACAATTTGTATCCCGTTTTCCACTTAGGGTTTGATACATCGTTCAAGTGAAGAACAGGACAGTAATGCTAGTGAAAACGAAGAAATCGACGTAGGCTGAACTTGTATCCCGTACTGCACTTAAGCAATACAGTTCGAAAGAGTTTCGAGATACAACTGACACACATGTAACGTGATGTATTCTTTGCTAGTAATATATTTCATTCATTTCTTTCCATTGTATTTTGTGGAGAAATACTAAGATACAAACACGCGATATCGTTAACGTGAAAATACTACTGGCCCTTATACAGGGTGTTACAGAAAGGTACGGCCAAACTTTCAGGAAACATTCCTCACACACAAATAAAGAAAAGATTTTATGTGGACATGTGTTCGGAAACGCTTAATTTCCATGTTAGAGCTCATTTTAGTTTGTTCTTCCACCTACGCTCAATGGAGCACGTTATCATGATTTCATACGGGATACTCTACCTGTGCTGCTAGAACATGTGTCTTTACAAGTACGACACAACATGTGGTTCATGCACGATGGAGCTCCTGCACATTTCAGTCGAAGTGTTCGTACGCTTCTCAACAACAGATTCGGTGACCGATGGTTTGGTAGAGGCGGACCAATTCCATGGCCTCCACGCTCTCCTGGCCTCAACCCTCTTGTCTTTCATTTATGGGGGCATTTGAAAGCTCTTGTCTACGCAACCCCGGTACCAAATGTAGAGACTCTTCGTGTTCGTACTGTGGGCGGTTGTGATACAATACGCCATTCTCCAGGGCTGCATCAGCGCATCAGGGATTCCATGCGACGGAGGTTGGATGCATGTATCCTCGCTAACGGAGGACATTTTGAACATTTCCTGTAACAAAGCGTTTGAAGTCACGCTGGTACGTTCTGTTGCCGTGTGTTTCCATTCCATGATTAATGTGATTTGAAGAGAAGTAATAAAATGAGCTCTAACATGGCAAGTAAGCGTTTCCGGACACATGTCCACATAACATATTTTCTTTCTTTGTGTGTGAGGAATGTTTCCTGAAAGTTTGGCCGTACCTTTTTGTAACACCCTGTATATGTGAAGTACAGTTTTTCTCTCTTGCTTGCCGGCCGAAGTGGACGAGCGGTTCTACGCGCTACAGTCTGGAACCGCGCGACCGCTACGGTCGCAGGTTCGAATCCTGCCTCGGGCATGGATGTGTGTGATGTCCTTAGGTTAGTTAGGTTTAAGTGGTTCTAAGGTCTAGGGGACTGATGACCTCAGATGTTAAGTCCCATAGTGCTCCGAGCCATTTTCTCTCTTGCATTCCTTTGTTTCCGAACATTCTTCTCAGCTCTTTCATCTTTGTAATGCACGCTCTCTGGTCAATTCTGACGTCATTGGTCAAAGCCGACGGGTTGTATCCCCTGCTAAACTAGACCCTTCGATCGTTACAGTACATGCTTAACACAATCACAGCATTGAAAGCCCGTACTTTATCGTCGACACCACTCAAGAACAGATACGTAACCAGCTAACAACATATACGTGTACAGATTAGGAAGCACAAATGAACACATGCGTTACCAGCTAACAACTTATAAGTGTACAAATTAGAAAGCACAAATTGCCCGTTATCGCGACTTATAAGTTTTGAAGTTTTGTTGTTCGTTTGTTGCGATCATCTTTCACACAATTAATGACGAATATAATGAGTTGACTTAAGTCGTAAATTTTTTGCCAGAACAACAGCGCTGTTTTATTCGCAGATTCGCAGTTTGATATCTGGAAAGCAAAGGCAAATCATTCTTTCTAAGATGTAGCGCATGAGAAAGGGGAAATAATGAGGCTTCTGCGGATCTTCTTTGAAGTAAATCAAACTTTTCTATGTGTGGAACGTACCATATTTCTATGTATGTTGGTGCATTGTGTAATTATGGTTAAATCTCAAAAACAGTTCGTTTCGTTTCTAATGCACAGGAAATAGGTTTCCCTTCAGTGTTAGTAAACAAAAAAAATGAGACTGACTGTTGTTCCGTAAAAATAGTGTTAACAAAGAACAACTTTGAGACTTACTGTTGTGACGTAAAAAGGAAATATCACTGGACCCTTTTCTGGACCCAGTGTTTTGTGATTTTTCAGTTTGTTTCCACTAGGCGCAACAGATGACTCAAAAATTTTAATGTTTGCCAGTGTTTCATGTGTCATTGCGAGAAATGAGGAAGGGAAAGTAAATGATATGGAAAATGCGTGAATAATGTCAAACCGTGATATACAGAGAACAGATCAATATCCACATCCATACTCCTTATGCAGCAGAGGGAGTAGCACTATCTAATCCTATCTTATCCCCCTTCCCTGGTCCACTCGGGAATGGCGTGTGGCAAGAATGATTGTCCGTTAACCTCCCGATTACTTCAAAGTTTTCAGATATCCCCGTTGTCGTCATTTTGCGAGACGTATGTGGGAGGAAGCAGTACGCTGCCCTACTCTGCGCGAAACCTACTCTCGGAACTTCAGTAGTAAACATCTTCGTGATAGATGACGTGTCTCTTGTAGATACTGCCACTGACGTGTCTCTTGTAGATACTGCCACTGGGGTTTGTTGAGCGTCTACGTAACGCTCTCGTGCCGACCAAACGGTCAGGTGACGACAAGCGCTGTTCATCGTTGGATTTTGTTTAGCCGTTCTATTAATCCGACGTGGTAAGAGTTCCGGACTGATGAGCAATACTCAAGAATCAGTCCAGCAAGTGGTTTGTAAACCACTTCTTTCAGATTTTCCCAAGAATCTGATCCTGGCATCTGCTTTTCCGATCACTTATAACTAGCTGCGCCCCGCAGTGTTACCTGTAGTTAAACAATTAATTATAAAGAAATGTTAGTTTTGACATTTACTATCCATGCGTAGGTGTTGGGGCGCGAGCCACTTGGGACCCAGAATACCGCGCGACATCGGAAAAAAATATCAAATTTTGAGACGATGGGAGAAGCTGACAGAATACATGTCGCTTACAGTTCACACGTTTAATTAAGGAATAATTGTTTACGCCAAAGAACAGCGAATTACAAAATGTGATAAGGAAGTAAATAATTTCACGAACGTTCGCGACATGCCTAGCACGGAAAAGAACATAATTGTCTTGGTGTGGCCGGCTGCTGTGGCCGGGCGGTTCTAGGAGCTTCAGTCTGGAACCGCGCTGCTGCTACGGTCGCAGGTTCGAATCCCGCCTCGGGCATGGACGTGTGTGTGATGTCCTTAGGTTAGTTTGGTTTAAGTAGTTCTTAGACTTGGGGACTGATGACCTCAGATGTTAAGTCCCATAGTGCTTAGAGCCATTTGGCTTGGTGTGTATGGAGAGCAGAATTCACTGTAAACAACGTCCCAAGACTCCTTGTTCTCTGCGTGGATGTAGAGATTTCTGGCTCTCTGTACATGTGAGCAGCCAGCCTAGAGCAGACCGTGCGAAGAACACGGTGTGCCCAGATGAATACCTGCCACTTTCAACGTTTGTCCTTGACTCATATTTATAGTGAACGAGGATGACACTTTCAAAGGAAACGGCAAGCGTTTGAACTGGAAAAGCAAACTTATTGGGATGAAGAAATTCTTGGTATCGTTACCTTCTCTCCTTTGGCTCTGCTGGTGACGAAAGAGGCCTGCACGATGTGCCTTCTCAGCTTCGAGTTTCGTAACCTAGCGCCATTGCACAACCGCGGTGCATCAAGATTATGCTTTAGTATGACAGCTCTAAATTGTTGGACGGCATCCCCTACAGCTCTAATGAGTTTAGAAACTTTACAGGATATGTAATGTAGTTATACATCCCATTCACGGAATGAGAGGTATCACTTCACTAAATGCGTATGTCACAGAAAAGATGTTTGTGGCTGAAAGTAGTCGATAAGTGGTGAGTACCCCACTGATGGGAGGTGTTTTAAATCGTAGGTGTTGATACCAGAGCTAACAATCCAACAACTGTACGGAAGTGGTTAGCAGTCAGATGAGCCTACCTGCTAAGGTGGAGAAAGGAGTTCCATGGACCGGGCGGTGCGGAAGAGAGCTCCATGAAATCTAAGAACGTGAATGTCAAAGATAATAAATGTATTGTAATTGTTAATCATCAAGTTGAATATCAGATTCGCTATGAACGTAGTACAGAGAGGCATTACACGAGTTGGTAGCTGACTTCATTTATCACGTTGTGAGTTGTAATTTTGAAGATAATATAAGAAGGTGAATTGCATCTTATTTCTTGTTTATGTGGTGGGGTGAATGGGAACGAGAAGTTAATTTTCAGCAGCTTTATCTGGAGGAGGGGAGGTCTGAGGTCTGAGCCAACTTGGAGGAAGAAGGCACACGGATTTAGGGCACAAGGTAGCTGGACACTGATTAATAATACCTAACGGCAACCGAATGTTCAATAAGCAACACTCACTGTATGTAAATGGAATGTTCAGGTGGCAACTTATTTAAGTGTTTGGTGCATGAGGTGAAGTACAACAAACCACGACGCAGCCCAAGCCAACCTGGAACACTTCAGTGGAAGCCTTGTCTCATGTCATCACTGTATCGAATGAGCTGCGGGTGGTCACCTCGCCAGCTACTTCATAAATATTTTTTTTAATGGTGTCTCCTACCGATTCATTGTTGGGCGTCAGTCTCTCTGCGCTAAACTTAATGTATTCATTTAATAGTTAACTTTCATCAAGTTACCCACCCTATGGGAACAATAGTCACGTGGACCACCCCACAGGAGCAGTTTTAGGTTTTCGGAGTGAACGGTAGCATATTTGTTAATTCAGGGTATAGGCTATCACCACCACAAAGTTCATCCAAATCTGTCCAGCCACTTCAGCGTTAATTACTAACAAACGTACTAACGTGACGAAGAAAGAAAATAAGCTATTTCTAGCGCAAATTTTGTAACAGTGTAGATGTGCACTAGAGGATTGGGTAATTTCCAAGAATGATTGCCTATCAATTCGCTGGGTCCAAACGATACATCTCGAACGAGCGATCCAAAATCGATCCTGCAGCTCTGGTGGGGAGCGTTATAAGTATGTTTACGGTGATCACTACAGTCTACACAGTCCCTGCTTTCCTCGTCCGGTGGTACTCAATATTTGCGACAAAAAGTCAAATCATTTTCTACGCTGGATAAGCATGGAATTAGATTTTTCCATGTTCGAGAATCCGCCGAAGAAACGTCAAGAACACCAGACATCCCACTCACTACCGACATAAATCGTCTAGGTTTCCCTTGCAACTCACAAATAATTCGCGGAGGTATGTAATTTAGAGCAACTGAGGGAACGACAGAAAACATATAAAAATGACGATCACAAATAATTGATCATAACGCCCGCCACCAGAGCCGCATGATCGATTTAGAATCGCTCGTTCGATATGTATCGTTTGGAGCGTGACTTCGATAGGCAGTCATTCTTGGAAATTACCGAGGATTGCTTCTCCTATTTATATGCAACGTGTCGCATTTATTTACGTTCAGAGTCAACTGCCAGTCCGTGTACCAAGCATCAATCGTCTGCGGGTCTTCCTGCAGTACCCTACAGTCTTCCGGCGTTGCTCCGTTTTTATAGAAAGCCGTACCATCTGCGAACAGCCTCAAGGAGTTTCCGACGTCATCCTCTTAGATCAGTGGTAGTCAGCCTGTTCCCTACCGGTCACTTGTTGGCGTTCCAGCTTTCATTGTGATCTTGTAAAAACATTTTCATTGGGTTTTCATAAAATTGTGACATATGTTAATATATGCTTTAATTTGCCGTGATTCTGCTGTATAAATTTTATAAAGTAAAATACTTCCCAACTTTATAAATCACTAGCACTGTGGAAGCGATGGGCGGTTGGAAAATGTTACTGTTAGTAGAGAAACAAAAGCGGCAGGTCGGTAAAAAAGTTGACTCCCTGTTCTAGATGATGTATATATATATTAAATAGTATCGGTACTAACACATTTCCTTGAGGAATTTTTGAAATTACATTAAAGATGTAGATTTAGTACTGTTAAGAGCAATGTGTTGAGTTTTGCCTGCAAGGAAGTTCCGAACCCGCTCAAAAATCTGAGACGATGCTCGGTAAGCTCGTATTATCATTAAATTATGTATAAGGTTACAATATCTGCCGCAAATTTCTATCAAACAGATATTTCGTTACCACATCATCGGTCATTTTTAATTCTTAAGATTGGAAGTAGATTGCAGAGTCCGTTGCAACCTGTGGCTGTACAGGTACGAAAAGCTCATAGTGGCTCGCTTTCACGCTTTCCTTTTTTATATATTTTGTGACTAAAGCTCTTCATGCGTGTTAATTATTTTATATGTGATATGTAACAACCGCCTTTGTCTGTTATTGTTAGTCAGTACTTACACTTTTTATATAAAAACGTCTTTTCCTATAAATTTGTAACTATGTTATAGGCCAATTTTAATTGTTTTAATTCTGATGAAGGCACCTTAGAAGTGTTGAAACGTGGTCAATAAGACCAAAATAATTGTGACCCAGGGCTCATTTGTTTCAATTTTAATTTAGAAACGGTCACTGAACCAAGCAGCCATGTTTAAAACTTTGATATCCACTCATGAATTTCAAATGGTGGCACGGTATTTGCTCTGTTGACCGCTGTCATTTTAATCTCAGTTTTTCGTCAAAAGTTTTTGAAGACGTTGAGAGTACCAACGGCTGTCTGCAAACACCCGCGCAGCCGCCGTTGTACTTGCTTGCCGAAGCGCTGTGCACGGATGAGTTGACGCTGCAACCATACGGCAACACAATTTAGAGATGAACTGATACTAAACTGGTTATATTTTTCAATATTTTTGGAGAAATACACGAAAACTGATGGTTGCTGACGATGCTAACCAGAGATTGTGATGTCCCATTTGATAATGTCCCATCCAAACTAACGCAGAAGATCCACGGTTTGACGGGAGATGGGAGAGCGAGCATTGTCGTGGAGAACACTTATGCCCTTGCTCAGTACTCCTCTTCTTCAGTTTTGGATCGCCCGTCTGAGATTTTTTTAATGTCTGTCGATACCTGTTGGTTTCTATTGTTGTCCTAGGATTCATGAAGTCGACCAACAATATCCCCTTTGAAACTTCCTGGCAGATTAAAACCGTGTGCCGGACCGAGACTCAAACTCGGGACCTTTGCCTTTCGCGGGCAAGTGCTCTACCAACTGAGCTACCCAAGCACGACTCACGTCCCGTCCTCACAGCTATACTTTTGCCAGTACCTCGTCTCCTACCTTCCAAACTTTACAGAAGCTCTCCTGCGAACCTTGCGGACCTAGCACTCCTGAAAGAAAGGATATTGCGGAAACATGGCTTAGCCACAGCCTGGGGGATGTTTCCAGAAAGAGGATTCTCAATATCCCCTTTCTTTCTCAAACACAGTTGCCACAACTTCACGGGCAGACTGTGTTCTTTTGAATTTGCGCGGGTTGGGTGAATCGGAATGGCTCCACTCACGTGATTCTTGTTCTGTCTCAGGTGTGAAGTGCAGGCCCAGCTTGCATCACACGTGACTACTGAATCCAGTTCTTTTCATCAGCACAGCGTTGAAGAAGTTGGCGGAAAGTTTCAAAGCATTGCCGTTTGTGGTCTTCTGTCAGCATTTTTGGGACCAATTTAGCGCACGTCTAACGAAATTTCAACACGTCAGTGAAATTCCGGCGAATGGTGCTTGGAGAAACCTCGGCAACAACACTGCAGAGGTCATCGAGAGTGATCTTCCGTTCTTGGAGCACCATTGGTCTCTTCGGCAGTTTCCTGCTTCTTTCCTCGTGATCAATTTCAGTAAGGCCACTTGCTGCCGGCCGTGGTGGCCGAGCGGTTCTAGGCGCTTCAGTCTGGAACCGCACGACCGCTACGGTCGCAGGTTCGAATCCTGCTTCGGGCATGGATGTGTGTGATGTCCTTAGGTTAGTTAGATTTAAGTAGTTCTACGTTCTAGGGGACTGATGACCTCAGATGTTGAGTCCTATAGCGCTCAGAGCCATTTGAACCATTTTGAGCCATCTGCAAATTCTATACACCACTTGCGGGCGCTTTTGACGTCTTACACAACTCTCCATACACTTCCGTCATCTGTCGATGGATGTCGATTAGCCGGCCGGTGTGACCGAGCGGTTCTAGGCGCTTCAGTCTGGAACCGCGCGACCGCTACGGTCGTAGGTTCGAATCCCGCCTCGGGCATGGATGTGTGTGATGTCCTTATGTTAGTTAGGTTTAAGTAGCTCTAAGTTCTAGGGGACTGATGGCCTCAGATGTTAAGTTCCGTAGTGCTCGGAGCCATTTGAACCATTTTGATGTCGATTGGGTTAACGTCTTTTGCACTCAAAACCGAATAACTCCACGAACTTCGCATCTGGCGGTTGTGGCCACCGGGGAATCCAATAGAACTGGCTGCCAAGCCAAGACTGAAAGTTCCAACAGATATGCAGTGGTTTCTGTAGAGAATGGAGGGAGCAAGGAAAAACATAGTGTGGTCAACAGCCACGCAAACAGTTTCCCTGCGGCCCCAATGTTTTGGAACCTCACTTTTTAGATTACGGGGTACATTTTCGATTATGTAGGCATGCAACCGAGTTGAAAATCTCATTTCATCCGGCTCTGGTTTGATTACTGACTCACTTGTAGTCGTCAGATGCTACCAGCGGTGTTCAGGTGAGTGCTCCCTGGTTGTACTCCAATCATACAGCTTGATTGTGTAAGTGTTGCATCGAAATTTACTCTATGCTCGTCTCCCAGTGCACATATCACAGAACAGAAAGTATACAGAATGAAAAGTAGGCTGCAACCTATGTTCTCAAATTTAGTGCGCATGCGCGAAGTTTGACGTATTGAAACCGAGGAAAGAATTTTGGTTTGAAGACGTCAAAGACGAACGGTTAGACATGTACAGGGTGAGTCACGAAGATATGCAAATATTTTAATATGTTATTCTACAAGTAAAACTAAAGAGAAATGTTCATATAAATATACGCCCACAAATGTTTAGTTACGGAGTTACGACTAATAAAAGATTTTGCCTCAAATTTAACAACTTTGCCAATATGAAGCCAGCGCAAAATTGTACGATGTTAAAGTAAAACTCGATTTCCATCGGTTGTTATCGGTCTGTTAATCTAATAAAACATGTCACAGACTTGTATCTGTAGTAGTTTCCCATAACATCCACAGAAGCACGGTAAGTCAACACACATTTTATTGGACCATTCATTTTCCCAGAACATCTAACTGGCTAAATGCATTGAACTCAGTGGAGACATTTTTGAACATTTATTATGAATGTACCGTGAAACTGTGTGTACACTGTACAACTTCTTTAACACTGAGCTTTGTTTTTTCCGGTTTAACATGAATTCACGTATGCTATGGTATTAATAAAAGCCGATTATCTGATACATTCATACAGTTTCAGTTAACGTTATTATCATCATTCGTCCAAAATTAAATTCTCTACAACTTCAGTTGAAACCTTGTGCAAATGTCTGGAATTGAAAAAAATATCTGGCCCAAGTAGTTAATAAATTAAAAATTTTACAAAATTACGTCTTTGCTTCTCTGGATGTTCTGAAAAACTACTGCAGATACAAGTCTGAGACATGTTTTATTAGATTCACCAGACCAATAACAACCAGATAAATGGAGACCGTGCTTTACTTTAGCCTCGTACAGTTTTGCGATAGCGAAGTTGCTAAATTTCAGTCAAAATCTTTTATTACCCGTAACTCCATAACTAAACATTTGCTGACCTACATTTATATGAACTTTTTTCTTTATTGTTGCTTGTAGAATAACATATTAAAATATTTGCAAATCTTCGTGAGGCACCCTGTATAGTGAGCAATAGTAAGAGAATAGACCACACAGGAAAGTAATGAGCGGTTCGCACGAAGCGGTTGATAGAAATACCTGGGTTTACCTATTTTCTTGATGGAAACAACAAAAGCTAATTAATCTGTAAAAAATACTGTATGTAAATGAAGCAGAGGTACATCAACTCCTACATTTAGTTTTCCGGTAGAGGTTCTCCGTTTTCTTTAAGAAAATTAAAAGCGACTTATTTCGCATTTGCGGGTTCTCTTCACTATTGTATTTAATACCTACCATTCAGCTGTGAGGAAACTAAACGGCACACAGAGTTCATTTCTATCGCGTCTTATAGTTTCATTTTAGAGCTTGATGACCAAGTGTCTATTTTTTCGGTATTGGTCACAGTTATTGTGATACTTAATTTCCAAGTACTCTCCGTTCTCTAGCCATATGATGCGCTTCTTTTTTGTACCAGCGCCCTTATACCGTGTTGAACAAGGACTGCTGATTTATCGGCGGGGTCTCTGCGTGCCAATTCTTGCTAAAACTGAAATCTCTACCCTTGTTTATTTGTTTTTCTCACATCGCTATTCTGTCAGGCTTCTTAACTAAGCTGCCCCAGAAAATAGGGGCCTGAACAACGATACTGGTCTTGTCGTATCTCATTTTCTGATTATATTGTAGGCAGCGCTCGGCGACGCCTGGTTGGCTTGTGTTTCAGGCTATTGAGTTTTCAGTGTTTTGCACCTTTCCTTGATTCCTCTGATGTTCTCTCCCGCATTCGACATGACATATTGGTCCGGAATGCGGTATACGTTTGTTTTTTGGAGTCGTAGAATTTCTTTAACATTGCAGTGCAAACTTTTTATGATTTTTCATAAAATTATTCTGAGTAGCAGGCCGCTTCACATCGAAAAATGTTGAATTAACGTTTTCGCCACTATTGAAAATGGTCATTATTACTTACAATGCCGAAGACCACTTTCAATAGTGGCTAAAACGTTGGTTCAACATCTGACAGCCCATGACACTGCCTAGAAGTAATTTATGAAAACCTCAGCCGCGAAAATGCTCGAATGTACATCACCAACGTTTTGACTTTTTAGGTTAGTGCAAAATACTCGTACTTTAGAAATCACGTTTTTTGTTGAAGCCTATCGTATTTGTGCAGAATAGGCTGATGTAAGGAAAGCAAGCGTACGTTTGGTTTTCTTCTTCTTTGTTTCAGTCACTGTGCAACGGAACAGACCTGAATTTCGTAGTCTCTTCCGCGGTAGCACCGGTCTTGATCAACTCGAAGCTGCAAGATTAAATGATTCAAATATCAGTTACTAATTACACTGAACAGTTATTACACTACGAACAGTAATTAGCGCAAGTCTTCAGGCCAACACGCATAATTACAGTTCAGAAGTTTGCCACTGTGGCACAAATTAAACAGTTCACTTTTAACATTGACTCATCGCAGTTCACACACAGTCCTTTAATAATTTTCGATATTTCGTTGAAGTTGGTCCATAACTATCAACACCGTGTCCATCAATCACTCAATGCCAATAATCTTTCATAGTACCTATTAATTACGTCACAGTTCAGGCAGAATTCTTAATTAATTTTACATACTTAATCACTCGAAAGTAATTAAACATTAAAGTTTGTGGGTATCGTGGTAATATTCCCTTGTAGGATGTGCATAATAAATTGTGGCGTGAGTCAAAACGTGATCGCGTACGACTTAGCTGTTACTCGCTCACTATCAAACCGCGGACTGAACATTTTGGGTGACATGTGACTACCTAAAGATGGGCGCTAGAACAAACTGTTATTCTGAAACCTACACAATATATTGAAAATGTATAGATGAGAATTTGCTATTTTTAATCAACTACATTGACCAATACAATTTTGGATTATAGAAAATATTGCTCTTTTCAAATTTATGAAAATACATGAACACTATTTTTCTTCTGCAACGTCAATTGCCTCGTTTTCGTAGGTAGACGCCATATTACAAATAATGGTTAATTATGTGAATTTATGAATTATTGAGTTAATAAATGAATACTATATGTCAGATGGCACAGAAAAATGAAGGTAACAAACATCGGTAGTCGAAGACCGGTATCTAACTGTGGTTTTGATTAAATCTGCGGTGGAAAACGGAGGTGCTCATGAACTTCAAATTTAATTATTGCGGAGGATAATTAGTTTTAGGTAATTTAAAATACTTTACAGGGAAGTTGGAATGCGTAACTTTCAAATAGAGTAGGGCACTTTACGGAATTATGCTAATTAGCTCATAGATTTTTTTGCATATAACGAATTGTATGTTAACTTCAGTTAACTGTAACTTTCAGTTCACAATGCCCAAATGACAACTAATTTCACAAATAGAATTAGAACAAATGAAATGAGAAACTGAATAACAAATTTAAGTGAAGTTTGGTTTAAATAGGAGCCTGAGATTTTTAAGTAGCTGCTACATGTCGACGGGTAAATGCATTGAAAATAAGATCAAATTTAGCGAAAACATTGGTTATTTGTAGGAGTAGAAAAACATAACGGATGAAATAATCTGCCTGTTTTGTCACAACTGCAGAAGTCGTCTCTGATTTTTGAGGCGGTACGAGCACCCACTCCTTTGTGTAATGGGATTATTCAGTAACCTGTTACGGAAAATTTAAGATATCTTTTATATGTATCAATATCAAATACAAACTCTTAGTTGATTATCTTCCTAAACTAAAAACTTAATCTAAAAACTTCAGAAACGGGAAGTAACATCGCTAAACAGGTTAGTACTGCGAAAAGAAATTTGACAAACGTCACTTAGTGTTCTGCACGAAATGAACTGTTAGCGAAGAATTGTGCTCTTGCGTGTCTATTTCGGTGCGCATTTTATTTACATTTACAGTGATGGATTTCATCACACGATTAGAACCTTGATTCGAATGTGACTACCATGCAGTTTTCCTTCTCAACATTAAAATTCAATATTATCTCATTCTCTCGCTGCAGGGAGCATGTTTGTGTTATTCCAGAGCTTTTATAAATCGATTCACATTAGCTCTGCTGTAGTTTCTTCATCACTGCATAACCATAACTCCTATTGATCAAGACGTCAAAACTCAGTATCCGGGAAAGAGCGAACCGCAGTGATAACAAGTACATACATTGATGTTAAAATAGTGTAAATAAAAACTTTAGTCTCAGTTAAAAAGTACTTACTAAAAGATAAATCGACACGAAGTTAAAATTGTAACAGTATGCTCCAGGTTATAGTGGTCATGTTGAGCACTGACTATGAAAGTATGAACCAGCCACTCTGAGATACATCTAAATTACGGGAGGCAGTCCGAATAGCACACAAATTCTTAAAACCTGTTCCACAATAGTCTCACTGTTAGTTAAAACAGTGGACAAATTTTATTGAAAACAAAAGTTGCTGCCCTCTTGTCGGAATATGAAGTGCAATCAAGCAAAACGTGGCGCACCAACACAGGTATTCCACAAGCACCGCACACACTTGGTCGTCCCGCTGATTGAGGTGCCTGTGTGTCAAAGGAGAGTGCTCTGTTCCCGGCCATGTTAAGGTCTCTTGTTGTCTGAGTGACTGAAACCATGTTCTCCATGGCTACTGACACACAAATTTTCTCCTAGCACAAGCTCGCATTACGAAAGGATGGGGAAGGAAATCAGTCGTGGCCTTTTCAAAGGAACCTTCCCGGCATCGCCCAAGAACGATTTAGGTAAATAATAACGATTTAGATAAATCATAATAACCCTCAAGGGACGAGTACATGATTTTTGTAGCAAGCTCCCTTGTTGCCAATTTTCATTAGTTGCTCAGGCAGCCACATACGCCATGAAACAATCATGACATTTTCTTCGAATACTCATTTTATTTAGTAATTTATCTTATGACTTTCTTACATGAGAGGCAAAAGCATGACGTTGCAGGTAGACATTCACGTTCCAATGCTTGTTGACTTTTACCATCCATTTCAATATACTGGTAAGTGAATGCTGTTTCTGCTGTTACTGTCAGGACTGGCTGTGAAGTCTCTGAGTTCATGAACCAGTGTCCTAAGAAGATTGCTTACGAGTAAAAGACCTTTTCCCTCTCACCAAGCAATTAGTTGTTATGTTGCATGGGCACCGCTAACACTGCCATGAAATCATTATCATCAACACGATTACCATCGTCGGATCCGGTCTGTTTCAGACTTCGTGCTTGGGGACGCGGAGAACGTGGCGAGGTTCGGCGGCTCGAAGCACGGCCCGCCGCAGTCGTGGTACCGCAGTCTGCTGCACTGGGGACACATCAGGGGCTTCCTCATGTTCGGCGTGGGGGTCATGCTCGCCCGAGCTGTTCACGCCAACATGGATCTCTTCGGCCTCGGCGAGGTCATGGTCGAGGAGTTTCTGTAACGTCGTTCGGTGACATTTTGCCAGAACCTGCTGTTATATGGCTCACAATAATACGAATGATTTGCGATTATTTTACCGTGAGCATTGTTCCGTTATGTTTCCAGTTTCCCACTCGATCACTATCAATTAAATAGAACAGAAAAAAAACTTCAACAATCATTTCACAGCGATATGAAGGAGCGTTCTGTCGACTGATGGCTGCGCTATATACACTTTACGACGAAGTAAAAGATGATGCGCCACGAAGAAATTATCCGAATGAGACGGAAATCGGTAGATATGATGCATATGTATAGACAAACAAATTATTACAGTTTCAGAAAAATTGGATTATTTATTCAAGAGAAAGAGCTTCACATGTTGAGGAAGTTAATAACGCGTTACTCTAACTCTAGCCCTTGCGCAAGCAATTATCCGTCTTGGCATTCATTGACAGAGCCAAATTCTATCCAATTCACGCGTTAGGTCGTCAGAATCCCGAGCTGGTTTGCAGGGCCCTGCCCCATAATGCTCCAAGCTTTCTCAATCAGGAAAAGATCCGACGACCTTGTTAGCCAAGGTACGGTTTGGCAAGCATGAAAAACAGTAGGAACTCTCGATGTGTGCGGGTGGGCGTTATGTTGCTCTAATGTAAACCTAGACTGGATTGCTATTAAGGGCAATAAAATGGGGCGTAGAATATCGCCCTTCATGGCAAGCCATCCTGAGCGTACATTTCAGCAAGATAATACCGACCCGCACACGGCGAGAGTCTTTACTGCTTGTCTTCGTGCTTGCCAAACCCTGCCTTGGCCAGCAAGGTCGCCAGATCTCTCCCCAACTGAGAACGTTTGGAGCATTATTGGCAGGGCTCTCCAACCAGCGCGGGATTTCGACGACCTAACGTGCCAATTGGACACAATTTGGCACGAATCTCTCAGGAACACATCCAGCAACTCTGTCAATCAATGCCAAGTCGAATAACTGCTTGCATAAGGGCCAGACGTGGAGCAACGAGTTATTGAAGCCGCCCGCGGTGGCCGTGCGGTTCTGGCGCTGCAGTCCGGAACCGCGAGGCTGCTACGGTCGCAGGTTCGAATCCTGCCTCGGGCATGGGTGTGTGTGATGTCCTTAGGTTAGTTAGGTTTAAGTAGTTCTAAGTTCTAGGGGGCTTATTACCTAAGATATTAAGTCCCATAGTCCTCAGAGCCATTTGAACCATTTTTAGTTATTGAAAATGGTTCAAATGGCTCTGAGGACTATGGGCCTTAACTTCTGAGGTCATCAGTCCCCTAGAACTTAGAACTACTTAAACCTAACTAACCTAAGAACATCACACACATCCATGCCCGAGGCAGGATTCGAACCTGCGACCGTAGCGGTCGCGCGGTTCCAGACTGAAGCGCCTAGAACCGCTCGGCCACAACGGCCAGCCGAGTTATTCATTTGCTCAGTTTGTGAAGCCCTTGTTCTTGAATAAATCATCCAATTTTTCTGAATTTATAATAATTTGTTTGTGGTGTGCATGTACATCACATATACCGACTTCCGCGCCATTCACATAATTCCTTCGCAGTTCGTCGTATTTTTTTCCCTTAAAGTGTACATACTTGTTAAGCTCACTGGACAAAATATTAGTCGTCCCCTTAAAAGAGCAGACAGGTCGCTTTGGGCAAGGGTAGAGGTGTAAAACTGGTACCTTAGATCATATGACTCAATAGATCGATGTGGAGGCGTTACGGAATTGCAGATATGAATGTAGTTGCCTGATTTGTAACTGTAGGCTAAATTCCCAACGTAAGTATAAGGAATGATATACCACTTGCAGCCATGTACCTCGGTATAAGAACAGTGGTCGTAAAAAGATCCTAACTGTGAGGGACCAGAGTAGAGCGTCATTGCTCGTGTATGACAATCGGTTTCAAAATCGACAGGAATTGCTGCTGTCAGTGAATGCGGATCCATTTCAACTAGTTGCGCAGTGAACACTGTGAAGATAACTATGTACAATGGACATCTGGAATACGGTACCTCGTAGGGTGCTATACTCACTCGGTACATGAAGGTGAACATCCTCAGTAGACCAATCTGGGCAGCATTAAACAATATGCGTATGGTGTCGTCCGATGAGCTGCGATTTTGTTCTGTTCTTCATCTACATAAGCACATACATCGACATAGATACTCTGCACATCACACTCGAGTGCCTGGTGGAGGTTTCGTCGAACCACCTTCACAATAATTCTCTATTTTCTACTCTCGAACAGCGCGCGCAAAATACGAATACCTGTATCTTTCCGTACGAGCTCCGATTTCCCTTATTTTATAATGATGATTTTGCATTCTGAGGAAAAAATTTCGTGAGATGGTCCCGCCGCAACGAGAAACGCCTTTTCTAAAATGGTTTCCACCCTAAATCCTGCTTGATGTCCGTGACACAGTCTCCCCTATTCCTCAATTATCAACCGTGCTGCCCTTCTTTAAACTTACTCGATGTACTCCATTACCCCTATCTGGTAAAGATCCAACGCCACAAAGCAGTATTCCAAAAGAGATTGGACAAGCGTAGTATAGGCAGTATCCTTAGAAGATATGTTGCATTTTCTATGCGTTCTGCCAATAAAATGCAGCCTTTCGTTCGTATTTCCCACAACATTTTCTGTGTGTTCTTTCCAATTCAAATTGTTTGTAATTGTAATTCCGAGGTATTCAGTTAAATTTACGACCCTTAGATTTGACTGATTTATCGTGTAACCGAAGTTTAACAAATTTCTTTTAGCGTTCATGTGGATGACCTCACACTTTTCATTATTTGTGATCAACTGCCAATTTTCGCACCATATAGATATCTTGGCTAAATCGTTTTCCAGTTTGGTTTGATCTTCTGGTGATTTAACTACACGATAAACGACAGTATCACCTGCAAACCACCTAAGACGGCTGCTCAGATTGTCTCTTAAATCGTTTATATAGATAAGGCACAGCAAAGAAACTATAACACTATCTTGGGGAACGCCAGAAATCACTTCTGTTTTACTCGATGACTTTCCGTAAGTTTCTGCGAACTGTGGTCTCTCTAACAGGAAATCACGAATCCAGTCGCATAACTGAGACTATGTTTCCTTAGCACGCAATATGATTACAAGCCGCTTGTGAGGTACGGTGTCAAAAGTGTCAAAAGCCTTCTTGAAAAGATTAAAACCATCGCACTATTTACGAGCGTCATGCTGCACGCATCTTATTGTTGACACTTGCAAATAACGCAACAGTTACAACAGCCTGAAGAAGGCCGCTAAGTGACCGAAACTGGTTAAGAAAATAAAATTTCTTTTATGCAACTGGTTGCTGATTGTTCCGATATATACAACTACATGAAACTTACTAGCAGACTGAAACTGTGTCCCGGACCGAGACTCGAACTCGGGACCTTTGCTTTTAGCGGGTAAGTGTTGTTCTATACAACTACAGTTGTGGGAGATCAGTAAAATGCTAGACTAAGGAATACTTTTGAGTCAGCTTCCATCATCTCCTTATGGTAAATTAGACTGCATTAGAGATGTTTTTCATTTTATACAGGAATCAAGATATTATTTCAGTTGCGTAATAGTTTTCGAGATATGTTATGTTAAGAAAGCTTTTCTGGACGTGAAAATTTCAATTACCAATGCAACATCGGTCTCAATTAAAATTAAGAAAAGATCTTTGACGTACTTAGGCGAACCACTGAGAGAAATACTATACGTTAAATTTCAGTATTGTACATTACTTTTGTAGTTTTGTAACACATAAAACGTTGAACTACATGCTTGTTACGAGTTAAATATTGACACAGTTGCATAAAAACGCCGTTTTCAGAATCTTATGTACAAGAAACGCAGTGCAATATGAAAATTTGTAAAGTCTAAAGTTTGAAGCTGTTTATGAACGGGAGAATTTAATCTATTTAAAAACATTTAACGCAACTCATGCCACAATTAAAATTAAGAACGAATTTTTGACATTCTGAGAGGCAGTGTAGAGATCCACATCGTATGCGGACTTCAAATGTTTTACTAAATTTCTTGTGGAAGGTACATGCTCGCCGCGGAGAACGATGCGCTCTGGCGGCTGTCTGCAGTACTGCGGGCGACAAGGCTTCAACTTTTGGATCTTAATTCTTTGACTGATATGTCTAAATCTGGTGATTGACAAAAACATCCAACTTATTCCAGTTATTTTTGCCCTTATTATACTTATAAAGTTTGAAAGTGTTTCACGAAGCATCAGTCCGATATTTGTTAAAAATTGTGGTAATGTTCATTACGTAGCGGGTACTAAATGATTAAGCTCACATTAAATTGGGAACCGATGTCCAGTAACGACAATAGCATGGTGTGTGACCCCCATTGGCCACAGGCAAGAATACACACCGTGTTCGTTATGGCAGAAAAAAATGATCAGGGCCTTTTTGTAGGAAATTTAACGTACTTGAGTTTTGTACTGGGATGCTTTTTCGCTAGAGGACATGGTTTTCGAGTTATTCAACAAAAACGTACAAAAGTGACCTTCAAAAGCACTTCCACCCGCATTTCTAGTATGTTGTTTATGACGTTCCCTTCTACCACTGTACAAAAATTTCCGACAGCACGAACTGTTCCGGATATTCGACGTTTTTTAGTCTCTATTGACTGGGCGATTACGCCAGCAGGATAGTCTAGTATTTCATTGTTAATTTAAACGTGTCCATGAGGGTTATAAAAGAAAAACGACTTTTGTAAAACGAACTGTGTTGAAAATTCAAACTTAAATCTTACAAGCACATTAGATTCGTAATCAGAAGGTCCTGCGAATACAGCGATGTAATTATTTATTTTATTCTGTTAAAATTCACAAATCTGTTAGGTAAAATTCACGAAGATGTCAGTTTTACAATTTTTAAGTGCTCCCTAGGCCGATAGCTTAATAAGGCCAGTCAATGAAGAACAAAAATGGTCGAATGTGGTAAATAATTCGTGTAGTCGCAAAATTTTTGTACAGTAGCAGGAAGGAGTGCCATGAACAACATACTAGAAATCCTGACCGGTGGGGACTGAATGTGGGAGAGGGTGTGCATTTGGAGGTCACTTTCGTACGTTTTCCTTGAATATCTGGAAAACTACGGCCTCCAGTGAGAACGTATCCCAGTTCAAAATTTAACGATGCTAATTTTTCTACAAAAAGATCCTGCTCATTTTTTCTGTAGGACCAATAGTTCCCACGTAGCGAGTGAGAGAATATGAAAATCTTGACCGTGGTTTCTAAAGGGCAGATATAACACTGTGGGTTGCAGAAAACGAGATCTGTAAGTGCAGCTGAATCACCTCGCATACAGCTGCCCGGACAAACTCTACGGACCGAGCAGGTCAGACAAGGATTCTTAAATTTCTCGAGGCGTAAGCTGCAGTATGGGGGTGTGCACCATCCAGCTGGAATATACAATTTGGTACCCCAATCGCAAAGGATATGACAACAAGGTTTACCATTCTTGCTACGTACCGATGAGCATTCATCCTCCCTTCAATAATTACCAGATCAGTCCTTTTGTAGTCTCCAGTAGCTCTCCACACCACAATAGCTGGAGTTTCAGAAATGCTGCTTACCGTGGCCTTTCACCATGTCGTCTAAGGATACGTTGGCATCGATCCAACATCACACACCGAAGTGAGTCTCATCGGTGAGCGGAACATAATGCCACGGCATGTCCCATGTTGACTCTGGCTCTACACTATACAAGTCTCTCTGTTTGTGGTCTAGTGTCACGGTACAAGACGCGTGGCAACTAGAAATCTCAACCCAGCTTCGCGCAATCTGTTCCGGACCATTCGTGGTGACCAACCCTTGGCGAGTTTTAGCTGTTGTCATCCGTCTAATAGAGAGAGTCGAACAGTCCTACACTCTTGTGGTGTTGTAGCCCTCCTGGAAGGGTCTGTGCCCACTCTTCTTGCACACAGTTGTCCTAAGTGCATCTCATTCTGCAGCCACTGCACTACAGCCAACGGTTTGTGCTATCGGTCAGTACAATGCCCCCATGTTCCTCACACCACAAACTGGACTTTTCTCAAAATTCTAATGATGTCAATAAGGCACAAGTGCATATATTCTGAGTTGCAGTCTCCACAAGAGCAGTTCCAGTAACTTCACGAGAAAACGCTCCAGTTGCTAAAAGGAACTTTACAAGCTCTACGCGACCGATTTCGGCCATTATATTCGACCATTTGCCAGTGTAACTGAAACTTCCAATTTTAATGGATAATACAGTGGATATATAAGTACTTTAAATAGCGGGAGATAATAATATCGTGTGGCTCACCAGCCTGGTGCAAGTCGTTCAACTGGATGGCACCTCGGCGATTTGCGTGTCCCCAACCTACCCATTATCCAGCCTGTGAATGGGGACCTACATTTTAACGTGGATTCCGAGCCACGTGTCGTTTTTGGCTACTCCTCACATCGTTGAGAGGTGAAAGCTAGGTTAAAACGCAGTCTGGAAAATCCAAGATCCGAGTGAGATTCGATCCCGCAAGCCGTTCGTTTCCACTCAAGCGCTTTACCGAAAGATCACCAGAGCCGCCTATAGAGGGAGATCAGAAACAAAGTAAATATGTACAGTATAAGTAGAGAAAGTACAACTTACGTTATCCTGTAGAGAAGCAAATTCAAATGATAAAAACGGTTAAAGTCAAGTGGATATAAAAAGTTACGTGCCCAGTGACAACTGTGGAATGGGATCACGTCATGATTACACAAAAAAAAGTACACAGTTCGATACATTAAAGTTATTACCATGCTTTAGCTTTAACAGATGCTCTATTTCGACTTGTTCAAAATTTCAAATTCATGTCTTTCCAATAAAACAATAAAGGAAATATTTGAGGTTTAATAAAAATGTAAAATAGTTTTAAGCTGCGAACCTGGAGAGTATTTTTAGGTGAAGCTGTCGACAACGGGGAGCCAGATGTCTAAGAAATTGGTGTTTCTTAGTGTGGATTGCTTGCTGATTTTCTTTTTCTTCAGGTAGGTGTAAATTTCTAGAGCCCTCTGTAAGGCTCGCAGAATAAAACATCGAAACACATCACTATCTCATGTGTCATTGCAAAGTGCTAACGATTGTCCGTAACGAAAAACATATCGCACTGGAACACGAAACAGAACTCGCAGTCGGGAGGACGACGGTTCAATCCCGTCTCCGGCCATCCTGATTTAGGTTTTCCGTGATTTCCCTAAATCGCTTCAGGTAAATGCCGGGATGGTTCCTCTGAAAGGGCACGGCCGATTTCCTTACCCATCCTTCCCTCACCCGAGCTTGTGCTCCGTCTCTAATGACCTCGTTGTCGACGGGACGTTAAACACCAACCACCACCACCACGAAACAAAAATTTGTCATAAACTAGTTATATAGATAAAGATAAGACTGACCATTTCGATATAACGTAATGTAAAGAGAAAAGATGTTACATCGATGCTACCGGTGACCACTTCCGGGGCCCGCATCTCGTGGTCGTGCGGTAGCGTTCTCGCTTCCCACGCCCGGGTTCCCGGGTTCGATTCCCGGCGGGGTCAGGGATTTTCTCTGCCTCGTGATGGCTGGGTGTTGTGTGATGTCCTTAGGTTAGTTAGGTTTAAGTAGTTCTAAGTTCTAAGTCCCATAGTGCTCAGAGCCATTTGAACCACTTCCGGCATCTTTTGCAGAGAGCAGATAACTGTTCATTGTCTAGGGTAAGTTAGATCCTGAGAGACATTTAGACATACTATAAGGCTATTTTCGTTTCCCTGTGCAAGACATGGTAGTTGCTAATACAAAATCTTTCACTGTAACACCGGTCAACGATTTCCTATTTGCTGAGTTATTTCAGCGATCGAGGCGATGGAGTGGGTAAGACGCTGAATTCATGCTCGACTTCTCATCTTCATATTTCCTATGGGCCCCCTAAATTACATTTAGGCATATGTCACATTACTTTCTTAAATTTGTCATCGTCGCTTTTCTTCACTATCCATATGCAACTGAACAGTTTGTCTTTAACGAGCTCAGTGTCAACGGTACGTTGAACTCAAGCTTCCTTCCTTCTTGCATTCATTATGGCAAACTATTTCTTGTGGTGAGCTGTAAGTTCAACGAAAATGCCAGCTACCCATGACTCAGGAATCGTGACTGATCTTTTATTATCGATAGCTTCATTGTGTGGCACCATCACGCCACTGCCAAGGGGCATTGCCTTCCACGCCGTCGCTAGTGAGTCACAAACTCCCTACGCGCCAAGAACCGTATGATGCGCCGCTGAACGAATACTGAAGAGGACGTACTATGTCATTACGATTCCGCCAAAACGCTACCGAGTGAAAGTACGGACCAGCTGTTGGTGAGTTTCCACGTTCGTTATTTTTTATTTATGAAAAATAGTCAAATTTCATCAACTACGACACTATTGGGCCTTTTGGTATATTTTATTAATCTTTGACTATGTTTTTAAAAAGATTTAACAAAAGTTAGCCTATGCTTATCCGTTTGACTCAGTTCTTATTTTCGTGCGTTTTCGCACTGTTACGTACTAATTCCCTGTATGTTAGACTTGCCACAAAACGCAAATTTGTTTCAACTTGGTACTGCCTTGAGCTGTGCGCTATGTCTTTGTCATTCGCACTTACGTGCAGGCATTTTTAGAACATGTCACCTTCACACATCGATGAATTCATCAAACTTTGTTGAGGCATGTTGTATTTTCGTATGCTCTGATCACGACGACTTGAACAAATAAAATTCTCGGTGTTTCAGAATCTCATATTATTAAGAGATAGTACGGCTCAAAACTATAAAAAAAGTGTAACAAACGTAAGTCTAAAAACAATTAGTTGTTGAGGTATGGGTCATTTTACGAGGGCGTGCTGAAAAGTAATGCCTTCCATACTTTATGTGAAAATTCTTAAATCTTTTTTTTTTTTAATACTGCAGCCGTTACTAATATTCTACATCTTTACTCTTCATGTCTACGTATTTGTTTCTCAACAATTATGGAAAGGACAGATTGCTGCGCACCGTAAAGAGACATGTTGAGTTGCAGAAAGGCACAACGAAGAGACTGTTACACATTAAGCTATACGCCAAGCCTTCATCAGAAAAAAAAAACACACACACGCCCATTCGCACAAGCAAGTACACCTTATACACATTTCAACCTGGACTTTACACTTTCTCATCATAGTCACCCTGGATGCAATTTTAGGGGATGACCCAGGAGCAGCTGCTCGCGTTCTTCGTTTTATCCACTTGACAAACCTGTCTAAGGACATTTTATTATGCTCTTTTCTTTTAATCCCTTGCCTGTTAATGTGCCTTTTATAGTGTTGTCCTTTTTAGTTGCTGTTTTAACATTGTACCTCGCAGTGTATTCATAATTTAGTCTGGGCGCTAATGACCACTGTAGTTGTGCGTCCTAAAACCACAAAAAAAACCATAGTCACCCTGGCAACGAACAGACTTCTCTCAACACGAGACCAGTTTGTTGATATCGTCGCTGGAGAATGTTTGGCTCTGTTGACATCACGTCTACATCTACATCATACTCCTCAAGCCAACTACCGGTGGCTTGCACCGCTTCATCACTATCAAAGCGAAGTCCTCGAGGATGTTCCTTCAGTTTTGGAAACAGATGAAAATCAGATAGGACGAAGTGGGGACTGTATAGAGGACGATTGACAGTGAACTCAAGGCGTCTGATTTTTGCAGATGTCGCAGCGCTCGTACGTGGACTCGTATTTTCACACTGAAGGAGAGAGTGGATGAATTCTTCGAATTTAAAACCGGATTACGGCACGCTGTTTCTCACTCGCCGACATAGTTACGTTACACACCGCCGTGTTAAGCGCTACAATTCAGAGATCTCTAGCGGCATAGAACGGCAAGTATGCAAACATGAAGAATAAAGATTTAGAATGTTAATAACGTTTTATAATTGAAAAACTTTCAAGAGTGTTCAAATAAGCACCGAAATCTAGCTCTGTTATTCCGAGAGGGAAATTTCAGACGTGGTTTTTTGCTATGCTTTACCCAACGGCGTTACGCCGAATGACGTCTTCGACGCAACTTTCCGTCTCAAAATAGCTGAGCAGGTTTTTGCAGAAACTTACAGACATGGGAGTATTCATGGCGCGAGCTTAAGTCCTACAGTTTTTGCAATGGATTTTAAGACCGAGAGCTGCAGGTACGCAGTTCACAGCTTGCCTTTTATTTACGAACTAGCGGCCCGCATCTCGTGGTCGTGCGGTAGCGTTCTCGCTTCCCATGCCCGGGTTCCCGGGTTCGATTCCCGGCGGGGTCAGGGATTTTCTCTGCCTCGTGATGGCTGGGTGTTGTGTGCTGTCCTTAGGTTAGTTAGGTTTAAGTAGTTCTAAGTTCTAGGGGAGTTATGACCACAGCAGTTGAGTCCCATAGTGCTCAGAGCCATTTGAACCATTTTTTACGAACTAGCTGAGTCCCCGACGTTTCCTGGGTATATATTTCATTTCCATTAGGCGGTCTGCTCCTTCCGCCTCTCTCTGCCCATCTCTCTGTCCACCTCCTCCACCTCGAATTCTCGTCCATCTCCACCACCTCCATTTCTCTGTCCTTCTCCTTTCTCACCCCCCCCCCCCCCCCCCCCCGGGGCTATGTGAATACTGTGTGCCAAATGGGTTGCGAGTAGATCTAACAACAAAGAAGTAATAAAATCTGGTGTCGTACACGATGCGGCAGTTTTTCACGCATCTCAGTGTTTACGACGTCATGTCTCCTGTACTATGTGCCGTACAACGGTATAATTTTGCATGTATATTCAGTGCTATATATGAGCACTGTCTGAAAAAAGTGTCGCGAATACAGTTCGTAGTAAAGAAGTAATTAAATAAAACGTCGTGCCTGACAGGAAAATGTACTCGTAGTGGCCGATTACGAAATGGTAGTGGGGAAAAGACGTAAATGTATCAAGCGAGGAGAACAAAGAATAAAGTGATGGAAACTGAAAGAAGAAGTGTTGCGAGAAAAATTCAGGGAAATAGTATTAAGAGAAGTGAAATCACCAGAGGATGTACAGGAGTGGTGGAGTTATAATAGCAATGTAATGACAAAAGCTGGAAAAGACGTGCTGGGTGTAACGACAGGAAAGGGACCACAAAAGATAAGGAGGCATGGTCAGCGTCAGAAAGCGATAAAAGTGAAGAAAGAGGTAAAAAACAATGGGACTTAACAGGAAGACAGGAGGATAGGGAAGACTACAAGATGGCAAAAAGAGCAGTGGCAAAAGCAAAGGCTGTGGCAATGGAAGAGGCGTATGAGGAGCTGGAAAGAAGACAGGACGGCAGACAACTCCTACGGATTGCTAAAGTAAGAAATAAGGTGACCAAGGACATAACATCAATGAGGCAGATAAAGAATGAGTCAGATGTAGTATTACACGACCTGGAGAAAATCCTGAAAAGGTGATGGGAGTACTTTGAAAGACTATTAAATTAGGAAAATGTACGAGAGAAGTATGAGGATGGAGATATAAATGAAGGAATGACCCAAAGTATAAGTAGGGAAGAAGTCAAAAACGCAATGAAGAAAATGAAAAATGGGAAGGCCATAATCTGGGATCTAATGGAGAAGATGTGGAAAGGAGAAAGAATGCCGCATGCGGTTCCCATGTATAAGGGGAAGGGCGATATCCAAAACTGTGGCAATTATAGAGGGATAACAATGATGTCCCACACAATGAATATCTGGGAAAGGATAACTGAGAAGAGGTTGCGTCTAGAAACAGTTTGGGTTTATGCCGGGAAGAGGAACAACCGATGCAATATTTGCACTAAGGCGAGGCACGGAGAAGTGCAAGCCGAATTGCATATAGCCTTTATCGATCTTGAGAAGGCATATGACAGAGTGCCGAGGCAAGAGGTATGGAGATGTCTGAGAAGTAAATTCCTGCCAGAAAAATACATCAGGGAGGTAGCGGACATGTATGAAGGTGCACTGACACAAATTAGGAGCAGTGCAGGTGCAACAAAGGCATTTCCACTGAGAGTAGGACTACATCAGGGATCTGCTCCCAGTACCTACTGCAACCTACATCCTTTTGAATATGCTTAGTGTATTCATCTCTTGGTCTCCCTCTACGATTTTTACCCGCCACGCTGCCCTCCAATACTAAATTGGTGATCCCTTGATGCCTCAGAACATGTCCTACCGACCGATCCCTTCTTCTAGTCAAGTTGTGCCACAAATGTCTCTTCTCCCCAATTCTATTCAATACCTCCTCATTAGTTATGTGATCTATCCATCTAATCTTCACTATTCTTCTGTAGCACCACATTTCGAAAGCTTCTATTCTCTTCTTGTCCAAACTATTTATCGTCCATGTTTCACTTCCATACATGGCTTCACTCCACACAAATACTTTCAGAAACGATTTGCTGACACTTAAATCTATACTCGATGTTAGCAAACTCCTCTTCTTCAGAAACGCTTTCCTTGTCATTGCCAGTCTACATTTTATATCCTCTCTACTTCAACCATCATTAGTTACTTTGCTCCCCAAATAGCAAAACTCCTTTACTACTTTAAGTGTCTCAATTCCTAATCGAATTCCCTCAGCACCACTCGACTTAATTCGACTACATTCCATTATCGTCGTTTTGCTTTTGTTGATGTTCATCTTATATCCTCCTTTAAAGACACTGTCCATTCCGTTCCACTGCTCTTCCAGGTCTTTTGCTGTCTCTGACGGAATTACAATGTCATCGGCGAACCTCAAAGTTTTTATTTCTTCTCCTTGGATTTTAATCCTACTCCGAAAAAAACATCACTACACAATAAAAAAAACTAAAAATTAAACGCAAAAGTAACAGAACTTTGGAACCGACAACCAGAATAACTAAACAAAAAATCGATAAGACACACTAGCTGCCAGGCACGAAAGAGGCACCACCCAAATCAATTCTTCCCCGCCACCCGCCCCCCACCCAGACGCAAAATTTTAAAATAATGAAGACAAATTATATCACAAATCCATCACATAAACCCACAGGCACAAGACACAACACCCAACCCCTCGGCCCACCATTACACCAAAAAATATTGAAACGACAGAAAACCCTCCGGCCCAGGTTAGAGTCCTCCCTCGGGCGTGGGTTTGTGTGTTTGTCCTTAGGATAATTTAGGTTAAGTAGTGTGTAAGCTTACGGACTGATGACCTTCTCAGTTAAGTCCCATAAGGTTTCACACACATTTGAACACTTTTTTTTTTTTTTTGAAAACCCTCGCCCTCCCCAGACAAACCAAAAAAGTACAAAATCCACAGACCATCAAAAAAAAAAAAAAAAAAAACAGGAGAAAACAAGAAAAAAATAGAAAATTTACCCACACCTAACTAACAAAACGAGGCTTGTACATTTTGCTGACTACTTTCATAAATGCTAGAAATACACAATAACCTTTAGGAATACTCTTCCTCCAACAGTAGTTATCCATATGGCCTTGCAATACTAAAATCCTTCTCTTTCCCTGCCCGACGACAGATTTTACAGTTCCGCAATGTCCTCGATAGTGTTTGTACACGCCCCTGTCTTGTAATCTTTAAACTCAATATTGTGATTTACAACCAAATGATAACCCGTCATCCAACCCCTTGTAGGAAGCAAACCCATCCAGTCGCACTAGCGAAATTTCTTCCACATATTCTTCAATTAAAGACGTTAACAGTTCTTTCATACGAATTGGAACGATCCTAAATACAACATCTGCACAATCCCCTCCAGAAATTGCTACTCCAAAAACCCAAGGCCCAACAACCTCATGCCCTCTTTCATACTTTCTCTTTCCAAAATTTGACTCGTCTATTTCAATTGTAAACCCTACCCTCCCCATTCAATGATCCCCTATACTTTATAAATTCCCGGCATACTTCTCTATAAAATGAAACCCAGTTAACTACAGTGCCACACGAACCGCTGTTTCGTGCGTGACACATTTAGAAGAATAATAATAGTAAGAATAGTAAGTTAACATGACTATTACTTCTAAATTCGGCCTCGATCTTTCGAACCAGGTCTCCTGCGTATGGACCTCCATATATTATTTTTTGCGCACTTCCACGTTTAATCATCGGAAGTTCTTGAAAATGGAGCCTTGTGAACACCATACCACAATCACTGCACTTGCAAAATTCCGCAATAACGCCCATTGATCGTAAAAATCTTATAGTTGATTTACGGTCAGTCATCCTGCCAAGGGGCATTTTCACTGTAAATACAACTGACTCACCCATAATGAAAAGCAATTGTATAAGAAATCGGAATCCCATAAATCACGAATGCTTTCATCAACAAAAGATACCAAAAACAAATTACAATATGAAAACAGAACAATGTACATCAGATTTTTACTATACGCACGTAACGAAGAATTCCAGAAAAAGCATTTAACATTCATAACTACAATCTGTGGCATAAACAAAAAAAAAAAAAAAACAAGTTACGTCATTAGTCAAAGCCGACGGGTGGAGTCGGACACTAGAATTAACTCCAACACTCCACTATCTTCCACAACCTTATGATGTCACCTGGTAATAGTCACGAAGTGCCCAGTCCCTTGTACGCGCTGTTGCCCGGATGCTCCTTTGTTGAATCGACAAAATTTTGATTACATCAGCAGGACAGTGTTTGTTTTTCAAAGCTTTGCCTGCCCTTGCGTCCAAACAACACCGTAGTAGTACATCGATAGTAATTCTTACAGCAATGTTTCGTTGTGATCGAATTGATAGACATATGACATGTAGTATCGATGATTTAAGATCGGAAAATTTCCGAAAATTCACTCAAAATTTCAGAAAGATGGGAAAATTTCGGAAGATTTACACAAAACTTCGTATTATAATTAAAAAATCGGAAGATCTAACGAAAATTCGGAGGATCTGGCAACACTGTAACGCAGAAATAAGAATGACACGTTGTATAGAATTGTTGCCGACCACAATATTTCGACCCTGGATTCTAGCAGTGTTACCAAGCCCTACGGAGAGAAAATGAAAAATTCCCTTAAGTTTTTGACTTCCCCTCGTATATTCCGCCAGCGAAACCTGCTAAGAACGACGATACTGTTTCTTACACTGATTTTGCATTTAATCATGTACAGCTTCTGCGAATAAACCGAATAACTCTTACCCAACCAACCGACGTAATACTTCGTAACTCACAATTCGTCACTGTCCAAGTAATTTAGGTGCGACGAGGCTACACGTGATCGTTTCGCACCAAAATCGAACGACGATTTCCTCCTCTTATTCTGGCGCGTACCAGTATGGCAGTATCAACTGGGCATTCATGGATGAACGCAAAACTGCAAGACAGTACCTCTGCCGCACAAAAGGCGCGCTGCTTCAAAATTTCACGAGAACCAGCGATATATAAGGGGTACCGTATTTTACGGACTATTAGACACTTTTTTCTTCGAAAAATTGCCTTCAAAATTCAGTTACCTCTTATACTCGAAATTAATATAAAAAGTCCAGTGTTTGTTTTAAAATCACCGCCACTCTTAAAAATGGCTACATATTCGACGCCGCAGAAAACCTATCTCTATATGGCAACATTAGATTCAACTGGCAACCGATGCGACGAACATGAGTTGCTGGAATTCACAAACTTGCTAACACCGTCTCCCTCCGCCCCGCCATCACAAACCCAGAACACTGTCTAGCCTATGATGCGTCGTAGCAGTCTACCGTGCCAGTGAAGTTGAACTGAAAGTGATTTGTGTTACCGGTAACAGTACAACATTTTTGTTAGTAGCTAGTTTCGTTAGGAAAAAAGTAAAAAGTATTCATACGATGCAGGCATAAATTGAAAGTAATATCATATGCAGCAGAACATGGAAACAGAGCAGCTGAGTAGCATTTGAGCCCTCCACCAACAGAAAAAAAAAACATTTGTGATTGGCGGGCTAGTAAAGAAGAACTGAAAAAAAATGAGGAAGACTAAATGTGCAAACAGAGGACTGAATGCAAAATGGCCAGAACTAGAAGATGTAGAAGATGAGCTACTGGAATGGATTCGAGGACACCCTCAAAATGGCACTGGAATTAATACAAAAATGATTGAAATACACGCTCCACAGTGGAACTTTACAGACTTTGAGAGAGGGTGGAGTTGGTTGGTGCTACAGGTTTATGAAGTGTCATGGACTTAGAATGCGAACCAAAACCAAAATATGTCAGAAAATGCCACAAGAGCACAAAGAGAAAATATTATCTTCCCATCGCTTTACTATTCAACACGAAACTCCTCTGACATTTGACGTGCCGAGTAGCACAACTGCTGCCATGAAATGTGCTAAAACTGTAGCTACAAAAACAAATGGATACGAAAAAACGCACTACACTGGTGTCCTTTAATGTTGTACTGACGGTACTAAACTTAATCCAACGATCATTTTCAAGCGCCTTCTGAAATACCGCCAGGTGTTGCTATTCACGTACATGACAGGGGTTGGTGGACGAGGCTGGTATGAAACTAGATTCACGCCGAAGGAAACTTTAAACAACCTGCAATCAAACAAGTAGTCAGTGGATAAAACAGTCGTGGTCTAGAGTGCGAGAAGACATTATTGTTGAATCTTTCAAGAAATGCGGTATAAGTAACGCTCTCTATGGCAGTGGATACTATCACATATATGAAGAGAACAAGTATGACGACGAGGAGGAAGAAGAAAAAGAAGAAAGTTCTGATAACGATCTTCAAGGATTTTAAAGCTCAGTTCGGTTTTATAAATTAAGAATTTTTTAGTATGGTTTTGCAGTACAATAAAAAATCATTAAAACGTTATTATTTTAAAAACTGCTTAAAAATTAAGGTGCGTCTTACAATCCGTGGCGTCTTATAGTTCATACAATACCGTATGGTTAACTACATTATACTATTATCGATTTAATTAATAAATAAACAAGGGCTGAAGAATACTTGAGAAACAGTGAAAACCCCACTGAAAACATCCTGTAGTGTCAACAGACAGCTGGCTTATGTACATATTTCTTTAAATGATAGAATTTACCTTATCTTAAATATGTAAATTTGTATGTATGTATGTAAGCGTTGTATATTTTCTGCTGTATGAATGCTACGCCCAGCCAGACTAATGAATGAAAATCCACTCCAGATTGATACATATATCATAGGTAATTTATATAGGTTATTTATACATATATAATCATCATTTTTATGAAAGATGCACTACTTCTTGTTTCTAATTATATATCACACGCAAAATTCTAGTTTTAATTGCATATATTAATTCTTACTCATCGAAATTTTATAAAAGATTGTTAATAAAAATTGTTTAAATTAGGAAAACATTACAAATAAAACTTTTAGGACAAACATGAAAAATAAAATTCTCTTTATTTGGTGTGTGTCCATTGTTTTATATCACAGATGTGGTGTTATAAGTCACAGCGACTTTAAAAGTAATAATTTCCACGACATCGAGCATACCGTACAAATGTTCCATTTTTACAGTTGTGCAATTTGAACCCAAGTTAAATGATTTGTCGCAAGTAGTAATAAAATATTTATGTTGGCAGTCGTACTGGAACTAATGCACGAATCTTTGTCATACATCACTGCCGAAGGCTGGCGGGATGCAGAGCAGTGAGTCATATAAGAAGAGGAGGAAACGTGACGCTTGTGTGTGTCTCGTGGATTTTGTTGTTGACATTATGAACGTATCAGATGGCAGTTCCAGTACCGCACTGAAATGTATGCCTCGGATTGAGATATGGAGGGAGTTCAAATTTTACCATATTCAATATTTAACTGTACTATGAAATCCCTGCAATATACTTGTCGTCACACATAGTCACGCAGAAATATTACCCTATGTTTAAGATAGGAATTTTCATCACTCTTATTTTCAAGTACAGCACTAAGTTACCTAAGAAGGAGAGCCTGCTATGTTTTCCGTCTGGTCTCAAAAACGTGGGTCAAATGGCTCTGAGTACTATGGGACTTAACATCTGAGGTCATCAGTCCGCTAGAACTTATAACTACGTAAACCTAACTAACCTAAGGACATCACACACATCCATGCCCGAGGCAGGATTCGAACCTGCGACCGTAGCGGTCGCGCGGTTTTTAGACTGAAGCGCCTAGAACCGCTCGGCCACACCGGCCGGCCCCTCTGGTCTCCTAAGAAGCGTATTACTGGCGAATTGCCGTGTATAATTTCATTCTGTATACAAATTAAATGACATTAGAAGCTATGCTGTGTCTCTGCTCGACTCTTTGGCGTCTTAACTGCATCCGTTCACATTACCTCAGGTTAGTTATACCCATACCCACTGCTTGGACAGCGTTTCCCAAGTTAAAATGCGCTGGTCAAGCTGTTGTCGTGTATTATCGCTGAATCGATGTGCACCAAACACACAGCACAGAACTTATTATCGTACTTCACTGCACTCGAGACAGCTTGGCTTTCCCGCCACGGGAAACGAAGTCCAGTGAGATTCCAGCGGACGCGAAAGAGCACACAGTCTAATATTTACAACAGATTTGTTCTTATCACGAACGTAGTATAGCTGTATGATAATGACAAAATTTTTATAGGCAGCAATGAACTCGGTCACATCGTGTAGAATGTCAACTGCTACCAGAGTTGTTTAAAATCACGGATATTCTATAGGTGTAAATAGGAAGAAAGCAAGACTGGGTTTAACGTCCCGTCGACATTGAGGTCATTAGAGACGCAGCACAAGCTCGGATTGTGTCAAGGAGAAGAAATCGGCCGTGCGCTTTCAAAGGAACTATCCCGGCATTTGCCTGGAGCGATTTAGGGAAATCACGGAAAACCTAAATCTGGATGGCCGGACGCGAGTCAACCTTCGCCCTCCCGAATGCGAGTCCAGTGTGCGAGCCACTGCGCCACCTCGCTCGGCATATTCTACAAATGTCGATGTCGTGCATTTGAATGATCATAAGAGGGTAATCCCAAAAGTAAGGTCTCCTATTTTTTTATAAGATCATAGACCTGTTTATTTCTACAGTGGTTTACATCAGTTTACAGCTTGAACATTTAGCTATTTCTCGACATAATCACCATTTCTGTCGATGCATTTTTGTAGACGCTGTGCCAGTTTTTGTATGCCCGTGTCATACCAGCTCGCCGCCATGCTGTTTAGAAAGTTACGAACGTCTTCTTTCACCGCGTCGTCGGAGCTGAATCGCTGGGACCACAATTAACGCCGACAGGTACTGTGAGACTCTGAAAATACTCAAATGGGCAATTCAGAACCGAAGAAGAGGAATGTTGACCAAAGGTGTACACATTATCCATGACAACGCTCGCCCACACAGCGCTCGGAGAACCGTTGCTCTCCTGCAACAGTTTCAGTGGATCATAATCACCCACCCACCCTATAGTCCAGACTTGGCGCCCAGTGACTATCACCTGTTCCCTAGGTTAACAGAACATTCGGCCGGAAAGCGATTTAGCTCCGACGACGAGGTGAAAGAAGAGGTTCATAACTTTCTGAACAGCATGGCGGCGACCAGGTATGACATGAGCATACAAAAACTGGCACAGCGTCTACAAAAATGCATCGACGAAAATGGTGATTATGTAGGAAAATAGCTAAATGTTCAAGCTGTAAACTGATGTAAAACATTGTAGAAATAAAGGTCTACGAACTTATAAAAAATAGGAGACCTTACTTTTGGGATTACCCTCATATGTATCATCTGATACCTAAGTAAAGTAGCGAAAGAGCTTTAGTAAAGACGTAAAGTGAAAATCCAATACTACACAACTGGTCATCAAAATTTCTGCACCAGGAAGAAATGTAGATAATAGACGGGTATTCATTGGACAAATATATTAAACTAGATCTGACATGTGATTACATTTTCAAGCAATTTGGGTGCATAGATCCTGAGAAATCAGTACCCAGAACAACCACCTCTGGCCGTAATAACGGCCTTGATACACCTGGGCATTGAGTCAAACAGAGCTTGGATGGCATGTACAGGTACAGGTGCCCATGCCACTTCAACACGATACCACAGTTCATCGAGAGTAGTGACTGGCGTGTTGTGACGAGCCAGTTGCTCGGCCACCATTGACCAGACGTTTTCAATTGGTGAGAGATCTGGAGAATGTGCTGGCCATGGCAGCAGTCGAACATTTTCTGTATCCAGAAAGGACCGTACAGGACCTGCAACATGCGGTCGCGCATTATACTGCTGAAATGTAGGGTTTCGCAGGGATCGAATGAAGGGTAGAGCCACGGGTCGTAACACATCTGAAATGTAACGCCCACTGTTCAAAGTGCTGTCAGTGCGAACAAGAGGAGACCGAGACGTGTAACCAATGGCACCCCATACCATCACGCCGGGTGATACGCTAGTATGGCGATGACGAACACACGCTTCCAATGTGCGTTCACCGTGATGTCGCCAAACACGGATGCGACCAACATGATACTGTAAACAGAACCTGGATTCATCCGAAAAAATGACGTTTTGCCATTCGTGCACCCACGTTCGTCGTTGAGTGCATCATCACAGGCGCTCCTGTCTGTGATGCAGCCTCAAGGGTAACCGCAGCCGTGGTCTCCGAACTGATAGTCCATGCTGCTGCAAACGTCGTCGAACTGTTAGTGTAGATGGTTATTGTCTTGCAAACGTCCCCATCTGTTGACTCTGGGATCGAGACGTGGCTGCACGATCCGTTACAGCCACGCGGATAAGATATCTGTCATTTAGAATGCTACTGGTACGAGGCCGTTGGGATCTAGCACAGGGTTCCGTATTACGCTCCTGAACCCACCGATTCCATATTCTGCTAACAGTCATTGGATCTCGACCAACGCGAGCAGCAGTGTTGCGATACGGTAAACCGCAATCGCGTTAGGCTACAATTCTACCTTTATCAAAGTCGGAAATGTGATGGTACGCATTTCTCCTCCTTACACGAGGCATCACAACAACGTTTCACAAGGCAACGCCGGTCAACTGCTGTTTGTGTATGAGAAATCGGTTGAAAACTTTCCTCATGTCAGTACGTTGTAGGCGTCGCCACCGGCGCCAACCTTGTGTGAATTCTCGGAAAAGCTAATCATTTGCATATCACAGCGTCTTCCTCCTGTCGGTTAAATTTCGCGTCTATAGCACGTCATCTTCGTGGTGTAGCAATTTTAATGGCCAATAGTGTATTATAGTATCTCCTGTGCGAAAGTGAAACACTTTTTTTAAAAATGTCCTGTATAAACGGTTCTAAAGAAACTCAGATACGCCATTTGAAGGCTAGTTTCAGAGTGAAGCAAGTCTGGGAAAGTTGCAGTAATAAATAAACTGAATGCCGCTTCGTAACAGCGTCTGTTACTCACCGGAGTAGCCGAGTCTGGCGATCCAGGGGAAGGAGCCGAGTTCTGCTTTGCTACCGCCGACGATGCGGTCTTCGAGCAGCGTGGCGCACTCGCTGGGCAGCAGCGACCTGTTGGGGTGTTTCTCCGGGTCCCCGCGATGCTGGGAGTCACCATTACTCGGCTGGTGGTGTTTCTCCACGGCGCGTTCGTCAGTCCAGCGCTTTCCGCCGTGGTTGCCAGTCTCTGCGGAATCGGGGAAGACGATAGCGTCGTCATTGTAGGCAGATGGCGGCCGGCTCGTGGTCGTGGTGGTGGTAATCGCCTTCATCGGCCTCTTGGTCGTTGTGGTCGTCGTCGTCGTTGTTGTTGCCGCTGTCGTCGCCGTTGCGTCGTTGCTGTGTTCTGAGAGCGTCGACTCTGTCTCGTTTTCAAGAAACTCTGGAGGCAAAAGTGGGATAGGGTTTGGTCGTCTCTCGTCCTCTGGCAGAGTCTGGGAATGTTCGACGTCTGGAAATGAATGGGGATGATAACCGTCAGAGTGTTGATGGTGGTGGTGGTGAGGGTTGGAAGGGAACGGATGCTCGGGGCCGTGTATCTGGTGCGGCCAGTCGGGTACTGGGTTTGGGTGTGGATTCTGCGATACTCGACGTGTGTCGTGTCGTCGTTCATATTCGGGAAGACCACGAGGTGGTGGATTCTCGTGTGGTATTCTACCTCTGCCGTGCTGTCGCTCACGGTCAGTAGCATCACGATGTGGTGGCTTCCTCTGTGCTACTCTGTCTGTGTTCTGGTGTGGTTCAGGTTCGGTGAGACCGTGATGCGGTGAGCCCCCCTGTGGTGCTCTGCCAGTGTTGCGCCATCTGTCTGACTCGTTGGGACCACGATTTGGTGGCTTCTCTGGCGGCACTCCTGCTGTGTCGTGTAGTCGTTCAGGTTCGTTTACTTCACGGTGTGCTGGCTTTTCCTGTGGTGCTCTGGTGATATCGTGGCGTCGGTCGGATTCGAAGATGCTGCGATGTGGCGAGTTATCTTCATGTGGAGAGCTGAAATGTCTGGGTTCTTCCTTCACAGCGGGCTTCAAATGGGGAGTTTGTGCGTGCGGTGGAGTTTCGTCACGATGGACTGGCTTCTCCTGTGGTACTGCGCTGGTATCGTGGCGTCTTTCAGATTCGACGATACCGCGATGTGGAGGGTTACCTTCGTGTGGAGAGCTGGGTTCTTCCTTCAGAGCAGGCTTGAAATCGGGAGTTTGTGCGTGCGATGGAGTTCCGTCACGATTGTCTGGCTTGTCCTGCGGTACACTGCCGGTGTCGTGGCGTCTTTCAGATTCGATTATTCCGCGATGTGGGAAGTCATCTTCTTGTGAAGAGCTGAGAGACGTGGATTCTTCGTTCAGAGCAGGCTTGAAATGGGGAGTTTGTGTGCTGCTTTCGCGCTGAGCCGTATTCTTGCGGCTTTTGGTGGTCCCGCGGTTATTAGTATACTGAGTCTGCGGTTTTGTAGGACTGAGATTCCAGGAAGAGAAGGGAGAATTCGTCGCTCCAGAGGAATACGGGTCACTAATAGTTCTCACTGGCGACGTCGGCGTCGCTGTGGGCGAGATTCTGATGAAACCATCGTCCGGTCCACGAAAATAGCCAGGGTTACCTCCGTAATCGAAGCTGTGATGACCGTCGTAGTGCGGCGAACTGGAGGAAGTAGTCGTCGGTCGGTACACTCGTCTGTCGTACTCGTAGTGCGGCGAACTGGAGGAAGTAGTCGTCGGTCGGTACACTCGTCTGTCGTACGGCTGTGATGTGGCGTCATTTCTGCCTGCAGACCCAGGTGCAGGCACCCGGTAAGCGGTGCCGCGTTGTCGGAAGGGGACCTGTAAAGAAACTTCGTGGCCACCGGGCGCAGTCGCGTGCCAGAGGTCCGGCAGGTCGAGCGCGTGGCTGTCGTGCGAGATGTCGTTGTCTTCGACGGTGGGCGGCCTCTGCGTGAAGGGCAGGCGGCGCGCCAGCTCGTCACAGCAGACGTAGGGCCCGGCGTCGCCGCGGGCGCAGGCGGCGGCCCTCAGCAGCGCGGCGGGGGCGCGCGCCGCGGCGGCGCAGGCGCTGCTCTGCACGCACCAGCAGCCGGCGGGCGGCGCCACGATGACGCCCGCGCCGCGGGGGCGGCCGGCCGGCTCTGCGGGCAGGCCACGAGCCGTCACTCTCGTCAACAACACTGCAGCGACTGGCCAAAATAAGTTTAGTTCCTCTCTAGCCGTCATCAGCTTGTCAGTCTACACTAGTGTCCAAAATTAATTTTCGCATACGTGTTAACTTCCAAGTAACACAGCTCTATGAACCTTGGACCACATATACAGAACACTGCTATAGTATGGTACAGAAAGAAAGACGCAATGAGATGAACAGAAATGATTTTTTCCAAAGACAATAATTACAATCAAGTCCCCACCACTCATGATGCTACCCTGAACGCTACAAAAGACGGGTCATGGTTCCTGAAAGGGTGTGTGATGACCACGAACGGACCGCCGAGCGGTTCTAGGCGCCTCAGTCTGGAACCGCGCTACCGCTACGGTCGCAGGTTCGCATCCTCCCTCGGGCATGGGTGTGTGTGATGTCCTTAGGTTAGTTAGGTTTAAGTAGTTCTGAGTTCTAGGGGACTGATGACCTCAGCAGTTAAGTCCCATAGTGCTCAGAGCCATTTGAACCATTCTTGAACCACGAACGGCAGTGTATGCTCTGCAACGGGCTCCCATTTTGGACACCGGGTTGGTAAGTAGTTTTTGTGGCAAGGCGTTCCATTCCTCTACTAGCACGGTTGAAAACTGCTCAGTCATCGTTGGTGCTTGCGCACGTGCTACAGTACGTCTCCCCAAGACATCCCACTCGTGTTCGATGGGATGTAAGTCCGGGCAATGCTGGACATACCATCATACGGCGAGAGGCGAGAATACGACATGCATCCAGCAACATTGTCGAACATGGTCGTTTTGGTGGTCCAGGTGTTTTAGTGTAGCGAGATATGAGGTTACATGTGCACACTGACTTCTAAATCTTTAAACACGGTATTGTGTGTATGGAACTGGGGACCTAGAAACGACGGAGAGGCTCCGTCCTCGCCATAGCCTCAGTGGTTCACAATCCCAAAAATGGCTACAGCAGTTCACTCACCTCACATATGAGGTCATCAGTCCCCTAGAACTTAGAACCACTTAAACCTAACTAACCTAAGGACATCACACACATCCCTGCTCGAGGCAGGATTCGAGCCTGCGATCGTAGCGGTGACGCCGTTCCAGACTGAAGCGCCTAGAACCGCTCGCCCACATCTGCCGGCCTCCAGGAATCGTAATACGAAGTAAACATAGCGATGAACTCTGGTATTAGAGCTCTTGTTTATTCATAACTAAAAAAAAAGCTCTACATTTTCCCTCAAGTTTTTTGCCTGCACGTTTTGTCTTTTCGAAAGTTTCATAAATATGTCTCTATTGCCTATCAACCTCTCCATCAGAAACGTTCTTTATTACATTTCACAATTTCATCGAAATCTGTAGGTTGTCGGAGAATAATATTTTCCAGTGATTTAAAACGTTTCGCAGAATCTTTGACGAATCGACTCTTTAATGACGCCATCAGTTGGTCGAAAACTTCAGAATATGGTTTTATGATAAATTTTTCGGTTTTACTATTCACGTATATCGTTTATTTTTTAGTTCGAGTTACACTTTTTTTTTTACAATATGAATAGTTTTCTGTATCATCTTCGATTCTGTATAGTTGCGTCAGAAACCGGTCGTTTCTGTATCGGAACTACCCATCACAACTTTCTGAAATTTCACTAGCCGGCAGCACTAAAGACAAAGCACCGTCCGATGAAAAATAATTTCATTAATTCTTTTTATATTATAAAACCAGGGAGCGATTTGCAGCTAAGCGCATAATACACTGAAAAACGTCTGTTACTGCCCTCTTTAGGTAAGCGCCTAGAATAAGTATCGGAATACGCTGTGAAACAAAAAGAAGGAAGTATTGAGCTTACCTACGCCACTTCTTCTAGTTCTTTTTTTTTAGGTTAGTTAATCTGGACATGTATTTTCATAAGTGCAAGTGTAGCTGTAACTGTTAAGTCCGTAAGACGAAGCTGTGAGGAAATAAGTTCGGGAGAGAACGTTGATAGAGCTTCTATCCCGATCCGAATGGCTCCTACACTGTACCTCTCGGTGATTGGCAGCGATCGCATAGCTCGGGTATGCTGCTCTCCTGTTTGGGACGGCAGCGTTTCCAAATGTGCACCTGCAAGCTACACAAGTATGTTAAGGTTAGCAACGCCACCACACGTTCGTGATGCTACTGCTCCACTTTGGGATGGCTGGCTACCGTCTGAGGCAACTGTCCGGCGCCCTGGAGAAGACAGGAGCTCTCCCAGAAGTAGGAGAGAACTCTCACTAAGATGTAAGTATGTCTTTGTAACTGCAAGTGGCACAGCAGCTCCTGCTCGGTGTACGTATACTCCCCCAAATGCACAGTGGGTACTTTACCACTCTGAATTTTGTGAGTGGTTGAGTTACCCACTATACTCATACCAGCTGCCGGCCCTGTAGTCTCGTGCTGTGTAGTGTTGTGTAGCATAATGTAGTCTAGAATTATAAATTACAAAATCTGTGTTGTGGGGTAGAGTAATTTTAGAAATTTGTGGTAAGCTCTATGGGAACAAACTGCTAAGGTCATCGGTCTCTAGGCTTAAACACTACTTAATCTAACCTAAACTAACTTATGCTAGGGACAACACACACGCCCATCCCCAAGGGAGGACTCAAACCTCCGACGGGGACAGCTGCGCGAACCGTGGCAAGGCACCTGAGACCGCACGGCTAGCCCGCGCGGCTGTGGGGTAGAGTACAGCAATGCATGTGACAATACGTAGGTTGGAACTTAAATAGTGGCAACACTGCTGTAGAGACACTATGCAATGAGATCTACTATTATCGCTGATGGCACACGTTTTCGACATACCTACCTTACCTCCGAGCAAATGGACTCGCCCATTCCACGTCACCGGCGTGCGCACATTTAGGGAAACAGTCACCTGTGAACAAGTGGTCTAACGTAACGGTGCCACTATGTTTTACAAACAGGAATAATGGGGTTGGATCAAGATTATACACAGTATTATTGTTCGTTTTTTGAGCATCACCTGCGACCAGCTTTGCGAAAGAAGCGGCGACACTTTCTGCGCAACCCACCCATCATTTTGCATGACAACGCGCGGGCGCAAACAGCGCAAGCTGTGGCTGCTCTGCTCGGTCGGTGGGACTGGGAAGTACTGTACCATCCACTATACTCCCCGGACTTAAGTCCTTGTGACTTTGATTTGATTCCGAAGATGAAGCAACCACATCTTGGCATTCGCTTCAAAATTGTTCCAGAGATTCGACAGGCAGTAGACCGCTCCATTCGCACTATCAACATAACAGGCTCAGCTAACGGTATACTACGCCTTCCACACCGTTGGCAACTGGTTCTACACAGCACTGGTGACTACTTTGAAGGACAGTGACAGGTGTAAACATGTAACTCTTTATGGCCGCGCGGGATTAGCCGAGCGGTCTCAGGCGCTGCAGTCATGGGCTGTGTGGCTAGTCCCGGTGGAGGTTAGATTCCTCCCTCGGCCATGGGTGTGTGTGTTTGTCCTTAGGATAATTTAGGTTAAGTAGTGTGTAAGCTTAGGGACTGATTACCTTAGCAGTTAAGTCCCATAAAATTTCACACACATTTCAACATTTTTTGAACAACTCTTTTTGTATCGGTTGTGAATATATAGTTGCCACTATTTAAGTTCCAGCCCTCGTAAATCTGTAAGCCAGACGGACAAAGGGTAGTATGTAGATTTTTTTTAGTATAACTATCTTATTTAGAGATTTCTTTTCTCATCAAACAAACTGAGTTACACTAACACATTTAAAATTTTGTGTTAGAATACTAATTCGTGTTCAACATTGCTCTATTCTTATATCTAGATAATAGGCCAAACAAAAATAGCAAATTAATAAATATCATCAGGTTGTACACGTATCACGAAGATATTCGTGGGGTAGTCATAAAGTCGTAATGGGAGGGGCTGCACTATCGTACAAGACGGATCATCGTCACACAAGTTAAACAAAACAGCCAAGAGTTCAAGATTCGCCTGAAATTTTAAAAGGAAGGAGAATGACTTTCACTTTAAATACCAGCTATCAAATAAATATAAGTGAAAGTCAAGATGAAGACATATTCACAACTACTGCATTATGTGTGTGTGTGTGTGTGTGTGTGTGTGAGAGAGAGAGAGAGAGAGAGAGAGAGAGAAGCAGGGGTTGTGGAGTGGGGGGAGGTGGGGGGGGGGGGGGTTAGAGGAGTGGGTAGACGTCGAGGCGACGGGTTACAGACCTCCCTAGAGTCACAATTTCTGTGGACCCCAGTGTTGTACGCGACATGTTGCGGTATAGCGATCAGAGCGGAAAGAAAGAAACTGTACGACCGGCTTATGTGTCAGGGTAAGTCGTTAACTGCAATTACTCAAGCGAATACTGTGCTGGAGGGCGTACGGCGTCGATGATGGCACGAAGTGTTAATGTGTGAACGTATTGCACATCAGTGGACCTAGAAATAAATGGTTCGAATGGCTCTGAGCACTATGCGACTTAACTTCTGAGGTCATCAGACGCCTATAACTTAGAACTAATTAAACCTAACCAACCTAAGGACATCACACACATCCATGCCCGAGGCGGGATTCGAACCTGCGACCGTAGCGGTCGCTCGGTTCCAGACTGTAGCGCCTAGAACCGCACGGCCACTCCGGCCGGCCCTAGAAATAACCTGATCTGGACTCTGGTCGAGATTTTCTGGATTTCAGAAGCACTACCCGAGTGGTGGATACCGTAAGTCTGGCTGTATATACAGGATACCCTCCTAACAGTCGTCAGATGCATATTCTCTGCTATTTCGCCAGATACTTGCAATTTCGTTTTTGCAGTCTGTAGCTGGAGTCAGCCCAAACCAACACTGCTCATCATGTCTTTCATGTGACGCTCATAGTAGACGGAACGCGTCAGATTGTTTCCCATTATAAACAAAATGATTTTTGAAGTGGAGTTTTACGTGTCCTTTCGATAGAGCGGTCCCACATTAGTGTAGTGTGATATTTGTTTTATGGATAGGTATTGACAGTAACATTAAAACACGATGAATAACCAGTACTCTAGCAGCGACTGAGCAGCGCTACTGCGTGTTGGTAGCAGTCAGTGAGGGCGGGCCAGGGCAGTGCTGCCACTGCTGCAACACTGGTCGTGTTTTAATGTTTCTGTTAACACATATCGATAAAACGAACTAGACTAACTTGGGACCGCTCTATCAAAAGGGCACGTAGAATTCCACTTGTAACGAGAAACAGTGACACTTTCCGTTGACGCCTGGCGCCGCATGAATGGCGTGATGAGCAATATAGTCAAACCTCCGTATAACGATTACCAATACAACGATAAACCCGCGTACAGTGATAATTTTATGTGGGCCCGGCCGATGTCCTATATGTAGTTCGTTAATTACCCCTCATTAGAACTATGAAGTAAATTTAGCGACACCCTGTTATAACGAAGACAGAATTTCGAGGAATTTACTGTTTCCTACCTCTAACAAGCTCACTATAGCGGTAGGTATTGTTTATTTAGCTACTAGACTTTCGGGCGCTTCATTTCCAGATGCTACGCTACATACTACATTACTGTATTTATTTTAGCGGTAAAGAGAATAGCGTACAGCCGTGGGCGAGCTGTGCTGAGCGGCAAACGTCAAAGAGCTCCTTTGTTTGAACGAGTGTTTAGTTTGTCCATTGTTGACTTCAGTAGCAGACAGACGTGTTTTGTTGGGCTCATATGCAGCTTATCTCCGCGATTTTTGCAATCTGTGAATGTTTTTAGTTGATGTAAACGCTTTGGACTTAGCTTAGATTTGGATAATGGCTGGAATTCGGAAACAAATAAGACTGGAGACAAAAATAGATGTTTTCAAAGACACTTATAACGGAAAGAAACATGTAGACGTGGCGATGAAGTATGGACTGCATAATCAACGTTATCTACATTCCTTAAAAAAAAACGAAAAGAACAGAAGAAAGTTTTGTAGGTGGCAAATTTAACCCTTCAAGAAAATGAAGACGGCTGCTGCTGACGATGTGGACAGAGCTACACTGCGGTGGTTTAATGAGATGCGTGCGCAGAATGTATCAATTAATGGTCCGTTGATATGTCAAAAAGCCTTAGATTTCTCTAAGTTACTTGGCAATTCTAATTTTAAGGCAAGTAATGGATGGTTGCAAAGATTTAAAGACAGGCATGGGATCATTTTTAAAGTGATTTCAGGAGAAGAAAAACCAGCACCTTTAGGTGATGCAGAATTTTGAGGAAAAACACCATGTGTAAACTCGTACAACGCAGATGAGGACAGGGTTGTTTTATCATCTGATGCCACAGAAGACGATGGCCTTTAGAGAAGAAAAGTATAAAAGAGGGAAGCAGTCTAAAGTACCCCTAACTGTTCTTCTCCGCAGCAACGCGTCAGGGACACACAAAGCGAAACCAATGGTGATCGGATCAGCGAACCCGCGGTGCTTCAAAACCTTAGGAGCTTACCAGATAAGAGTATACATACATTTTATTTTACCTTCCTTTAATTTATAAGTTAATTCAGTACAGTATAGCTTCAGCTGTAATGTTTTGCTACAGTCGTATAGTAAATGTGATTTCTTTTATTGCAGTCAGTTACAAAGCAAATCGAAAAGCATGGGTGACGCCTACTCTTTTTAGTGAGTGGCTGCTCTCGCTTCATAAAGAGATGTCAATGAAGAATCAGAAAATTGCATTGATGGTGGGTAATTGTGGTGTGCATAACAACAGCGTTGAAGAACGTACTTAGATTCTTCAGCCACTAGATATGGAGATAATTAAGAACTTTAAGACAAAATACCGTTCACGTTTAGTTTAACACGTGATCGCAAATACTGAAAGAAAGGGGAGCAATTCCTACGGTTTCAATGTGAAGCAGGCTTGTGACATGATTGCTAATTCCATGGAACAGTGTACAGCCGAATATGATTGTGAACTGCTGGGAAAATGCAAGAATTTCCGAAAGTGAAGATGTTGGTGAGAATGTTGTGATGGATGAAATAACACAGGATGATATTCAAAGTGACCTAGAGATTGATTCAGCAGTTGCTGGTATATCCATAGATGCTTCAGTGGATGATGAGGCGTTGGTGTTTGAACCATATATCGACGAATCTATCATCGAGGAGTTAAAGGGTAATTCTGACGATGACAGTGATGCGATAAGTGCGAATTCTCCTCCTCTGATGGAGCTAATAGGTTAGTTGCAAACCATTCAGCAAGTAGCATCTCCAATCCTCAGTGTTTCAGCGCAACAATTGATTTCGTTAGAGGAGATAAAGACAATATTCACAAGAGAATCTTTAAGAAAAAGAAACAAAGGAAAATAAGTGAATTTTTCTGTACACAAAAGTAAGATATTCTACAGAAATGAAGTTAACAAAATGTGTTTCATTATTTGTCTTTTAATGTTATTTTTCATCAGAAAAGCACTACAGTAATGTACTTCTAAGCCACGAAAGCATGACTCCTTGCTCCAAACCTCATTATAACAATAACCCTGGTACAATAATTTAATTTTCGTGGTCCTATGAAATGCGCTATATCGAGGTTTGAGTGAACTTGTTTGGGCTGACATTATTCACATATTCCAAAAAAGCCGCGAGGGGTAACCGCGCGGTTTGAGGCGTCTTGTCACGGTCCGCGCGGATGCCCCCGTTGGAGGTTGGAATCCTCTCTCGGGGATGGGTGTGTGTGTCGTCCTTAGCGTCAGTTAGTTTAAGTTAGATTAAGAAGTGTGTAAGCTGAGGGACCGATGACGTCAGCAGTATGGTCTCATACGATCTTACCACAAATTCCAAAAAAGAAACTGAAAATATATGCCGAAACACCAAAGAAAAGGTGCTTGACAACTCTTAGGAGAGACCCATGTATATAATCAGTACTGTAGCAGCAACTGAGCAGCGCTGCTGGCCAGTGTTAGTAGTCAGCGAAGGTCTGGGTGGTGCTGCCACTACTGGAATACTGGATATTCTTTAAGTTCACTGTCACTGTTAACATACATCGATAGAACGAATATCGCACTACCCTAATTTGGGACCGCTTTATGGGATGATCACGTAAAATTCCTTCTTAAAAATAATTTTGTTTGTAGTGGGAAAAATACCTATGCTTTCCGTCGACGTTGGGTGTAGCGTAAAAGGTGTAATGAACAGTATTTACTTGGGCTAACGCCAACTACACAATGAAAAAACGAAATTGCAAATATCTGCTGAAAAATAAGAGAAAATGCGCTTGATGACTTTTAAGAGGAACTCCCAGTATTGGAAGTACATTTAAGTTGAGAAGGGACAGTTATCAGTAAGTGCCGAAATATGCTATTTAGTCACTAGCAAATAAATTTCAATTATCTTATCTATTTTATAACAACCTACTTTTCAGCTTCAGACACGTTTAATAGCGACAGCTAGTTTGACACAATGCTGTGCCTGCTCCCACCATGATCAGGAGCCTATCTTCTATGACGATGTTATAGAAGAAATCTGCACAAATTTCAAGTATGATGTGCAACAGTCAAAAGAACACTTAATTAAAAACTCAGAAAGATTCAAAAATTAAAATTTCGAAAGCTACAGAGAGAAAGTGAAATGCTGTACAAAAAGTGGTTTAATTAAAAATGAAGTAGTTTGGTGTGAACTGAACATGGCATTAATGAAGAAATAACTGAATACAGAGTTAGGTGCCGTCCAGAGTGGCCGAGCGGTTCTAGGCGCTACAGTCTGGAACCGCTATGGTCCCAGGTTCGAATCCTGCCTCGGGCTTGGCTGTGTGATGTCCTTAGGTTAGTTAGGTTTAAGTAGTTCTAAGTTCTAGGGGACTGATGATCTCAGAAGTTAAGTCCCATAGTGCTCAGAGCCATTTGAACCATTTGAACAGAGTTAGGTGGAAACAACATGTAAATAGAATAATAGGTGAAATACTGCCCAAGCAACTTCTAAAGTACAATCCGAAAGAAAGGAGGGATATAGGTGGTTCAAATGGCTCTGAGCACTATGGGACTTAACATCTGAGGTTATCAGTCCCCTAGAACTTAGAACTAATTAAACCTAACTAACCTAAGGACATCACATACATCCATGCCCGAGGCAGGATTCGAACCTGCGACCGTAGCAGTCGCGCGATTCCGGACTGTAGCGCCTAGAACCGCTCGGTCACCGCGGCCGGCGATATAGGTGGACCAAGCCGACAACGGACACAAAATTTGTGAGGATTCAACAGGCTGATGCTTATTTCTCGTATGCAAGGCGACGACAAAGACGACGGCGATACAACCTCGCTACTTAAATTCAGTTTCACACAACAACCTCGACAACAATGAGAATATCCGACCTAAGCCAGCTGCAGTCTTACAAGATAATGTATAATTAATAGACGTGGATCTGGTGATGGCATCATGATGCCGAAATGCCTCGCGAAATACTAAATATTTGCAGTTTAACATGACAGTGGTATCAAACCGGCCAACGCTTCTTAGCTAGCTTGAATATGTTCTGGTACTTGACTTCAGAAGCCGCTCTAACCCGGATGAAAAGCAGCCGCTGTTGCAACGCTACCTAAATTAGTTTTCCCATCACTCAGGAGTCCTTGACTGACTGTCTGCTGCTCTCCATTCCTAATTGTTCGTTACACTTGTTGTCGGTATGGAAGCCGTCTCACACTGTTTCCTTTCTCCGAAACGATTACGTCAGTGGGGGTCCCGAGGTTATCGTCCGCGATTTCACTACAGAGTGCTATTCCCTCCCAGTTTATGTCACACACCACGTTCCAAGTAAATACGATTGAACTCCTCGTGCTCCCGTAATAAAAGTACGTGAAGCTAATTTAAGGTGTTGAAGAATTTTTGTTCTAACGACTCGCTAAACTGACGCTGAATGTACGGGAAGGGATACATGTGAAGAAACTAGAAAATAGACCATTGTAACAATCTGATTGAAGTATTTTTCTGTCGCGCAGTGACTTAACTGATATCCAGAAGGAAGCCAGTCGAAACAAAAGTTAGATCTGAGCCTTTTTTCTACCCTTTTCAATTTCAAGTCACCAGATAAACATAGAAGGAGAACTGCTGAGTTATTTGAAGGCTCCAGAGAGGGAACTGATCGACAACCTATTTGCTACATAATGCCCACATTTCTTTATCTTCTCTCAGATTTTTCCCCTCCAAACTATTTTGTGTTTTATCTGTCGAACAGCTACTTTGTTTGCTGTCAGTCCTTTCTGTGGTATGTGATCTGACAGTGTACTTAAAGCGAGTACACACGACGCTGGAATAGGAGAGTGAGCAGTCGGTACTTTCCATTGTACCTCGAGACATTCGTGTATGAAGGGCTGCGGGAGTGATTTCTCAGTCTTCTGTTTTTCACGCGACGGCAGAGAGACCATGAAGATTATAATGCGCAACCTGCTTCCCCAAGGAGATCATGATTTTGTGATTGGACATATACTTGACGATAACCAACGTATATTACTGGGGCTTTCACTATAGAAACTTTCCCTGACTCCTCCACGGACTTCAACGTGTTCAACAACGGGAGGTGATTTAAATCGCATACTCTTTCCTATGAGTCGTGTAGCGCTCAGTAACTAACTTCGTGCGTGATACAAATTAAACACCAATTTTCCACCAATGTCACCACTACACTCACATCAGATAAGGCGACATTTTAAGGAATAGTAAATTGGACGTATAATTGAGTGTTATTCCTATGGACAACTTACGTACCATGACACGGACTGTCTGCCATGTAATACTGCCGTATCTTGTAGATACTGCTTCATCTTCGCCCTCTGGAAGGTATCATATAACCAGAAGATAATGTCCCAAATTCAATTGATGTATATGTATTCAGTGCTACCTTTACGTCAATATTCTAAAAGAACTGTACTTATTGTCCATTACCGCGGTGTGTTATTATGATATGCTATTAAATACTGTATGCTCTGAAAGTACTTCCATAAAGTTATTTTAAAGATCACTAGTACTGCTTATGTACTATGGTGGTAGCTGTATATTATGTACACCAGTTGCCAACGATAACATACAAATGAAAATAATATCCTGACAGCCCGTATCCCAATTTTATTTAACCACGCCTTCGTCTTATGGACTTACAGCTACCCTTTATTTTTTACCATATTTAGTTTTTTCTTTCTTTCTCTGGATGATGACCATATTGTGTGTATCCTAAACTAAACAAAAAGAACACTAATATTTTCCTTGCTGACATCTGTGCTGCTGCACTTTTCTCGGAACATCCACACTATACTACTTTTCAGCTCACTTGGTCGAAGTAACACTATTTCACGCAAACGAAAGACAGAAGGGCCTCAGTTGTTTTGCTAGGGTGATAAAGTGTTAAGTAATCATATTTACATATTCACTCACCATGAGTAAACGCCGCCCCGTGTTCCAGCCCGTGGCAGAAGACCAACAGGAGTGTGTATATGTACATCGAAGATGCCGATGATGTAACTGAAAAGGAGGAAAATTGCGAGTGAACAACGGCGGCGCCACGAAATCACTGTTGTATATTAGATATTTTACCTTAAAATCAGAACATTTATGTCTGTTCGACACAACAGCTGTCGTTTCTGATTTGCAGATGCATACAATCGAAATATAAAAGTAATAGTTTTCTCTTTCCTCTGTTCAAAATGTTGTGTTCTTACAATTCGCATAAACTGATCATTTACACTCATTAGTTCTTTCCCCTGACACTTTTCCCTTCAGGCCACTACAGTAAAAAAGTTACAAGAAACATTTTTCTTGAGAGTACCAAAACAACCTTTCCCCTATAACGATTTGTAGATACTAGGGTAAGGTTAAGCAGAATATGTCGATCGGGATCCAAAACTACCATCTCTCGTGAATAAAGCCAGTATTTCTCCGATAACTCACGAAGTTAAGGAAATCCTGAGCCAATTATGTCTTTCAAAGTCCTCCTCCAATTCCACCCGTCATCGATTGGACGCAACCTCTACTCACAATATACCAAATAAAACAAAGTGATTAACATTTAATATAAAATTCAGTTTAATACAACCTGATGACGGCGGGTTGCAACAGCGGCTAGAACGATGGAGGAACGAAATAACACGATCACAAAGCCGGAAAAAGTTTGATGGAACTGAATCCAGGCGCGGATGTGTTATATCCTTAATCACATACTGTACACCTCATTAGTTAAGAATACGTTTCCAAACCGGCTGAAATACTCGATCATTGAACTTCCACAAGAACAGTCAGTAACAACTGACCAATTTCTTCACTCACATTTTCTTTTCTTTAATGTTGTAGTAAAGATAGCAATATTTTGTAGCTTTGAGAAACTTAGTTCGACTGAGAAAGCAAAGTACATACCGAATAACCACATAACAATTTTAAATGACCAAATAGCAGTATCGGGGATTTCTGCGACTTTTTTGAGTCATGTAATTCTACCAAGACACAACCATTTTTCGTAAGCAACCAAATCCTGATCTTTTATAACGAAACTGGTACGGGCGCATTGCTTTTTTTTACGGTGTTGGTCTCTCGAGAATGTGAGTAAATTTTCTCTCGCCGTTGATGTTCAGAGACCGATTTTACATCTACGGGGTGTTTCATGACCTGACCGACAAACTTTGACGGATGTTAGATCACACAAAGACGATCATTTTTCGTGTGAATAACCACACAACAATTTTAAATGAGAAAATAGGATACAAGATTTGGTCCGTCGTTCATGAGTTACATGCACGGTCATTACGCGCATCGCCATTTAGAGACGTGTTGCGCAGCTCCTAGTGAGGTTGTTCTGTGCAGTCGTTCGTACCCGGTGTGTCACTCAGCTCGTGTTGTTGTAGTACTGTATCCGCTGTGGCATGCATCTAATCAGTGCTTCATGCAGCTTCTGTTGTTGTAATATTGTAATAATCGGTGCCGCGTATCTTATTGCTCCTGAATTCAGATTTTCTTGCTGTTAGTACTTAATGAAGCATGGAATACGGATTTGTTGAGCTCACTCGTATGACATGATTATGTGTTAAGGTGAGGCCAGGCCAAATTGAAGAATAGATCTTCATATTGACGAAAATATGCCAGAAGACACCCACTCTACCGTACCTTTGCTGCAGTTCATGGACACTTACAAGAAGCAGGGAGTTTGCTTGCTCACCATGTTGGTAGTGGTCGGTGTGAGGTGAGAATACCAGTTTTTGAGGATGAAGTGATTGGTAGCAGTGAACCTTCAGGCAGGCTGCGTGTTACAGCCCTTGCTGTGGAAACCAGCCACGTACCGGTTTGGAGAGTATTACAGGAGTACAACCTACATGCGCACCATCTTCAAAGAGTGCGAGCTCAAGGACCAGCTGATTAACGACATCGCATGCAGTTTGTGTAGCGGGTTGTATACCAAAGAGTAAATGATACTGCCTTCCACACACGTGTTTTATTTACAAATGAGGCTGTCTTTACACTTGGCGGGTAGTTTAACTGCAGGAACAGCCACATCTGGGACTATACGAACCCGTACGGGATAGATGTTAGAGTGCACTAACGAAGGTTCTCTGTATACACGTGCTCGGGGATTGCGGATAATCATCTCCTAGGACCTTCGATACTACGACCTACGTTAACTGGAGCAGTTTAGTTACAGTTCCTGCAGGCTATACTGAAATACGGCGAAAGTGGAAGTTTCGTCGACTTTTACGAGGGTAACCCCAAAAGTAAGGTCTCCTATTTTTTTGTAACCACTACCATAGACCTGTTTATTTCTACAGTGGTTTACGTCAGTTTACAGGTTGAACATTTAGCTATTTTTCGACATAATCACCATTTCTGTCAACGCATTTTCGTAGACGCTGTGGCAGTTTTTGTATGCCCATGTCATACCAGCTCGCCGCCATGCTGTTCAAGAAGATATGAACCACTTCTTTCACATCGTCGTCGGAGCTGTTTCGCTTTCCGGCCAAATGTTCTTTTAACCTAGGGAACAGGTGATAGTCACTGGGCGCCAAGTCGGAACTATAGGGGGGGCGGGGGGGGGGGGGCTGATTATGTTCCACTATTGCAGGAGAGCAAGATTTGCCGAGCGATATGTGGGCGAGCGTTGTCATGGAGAATGTGTACGCCTTTGCTCAACATTCCTCTTCTCCGGTTCTGAATTGAGTTTTTTCAGAGTCTCGCAGTACCTGTCAGCGTTAATTGTGGTCCCAGCGATTCAGCTCCGACGACGAGGTGAAAGAAGAGGTTCATAACTTTCTGAACAGCATGGCAGCGAGCTGGTATGACATGGGCATACAAAAACTGCCAAGCGTCTACAAAAATGCATCGACAGAAATGGTGATTATGTCGCAAAATAGCTAAATGTTCAAGCTGTACCTGTAAACTGATGTAAACCATTGGAGAAATAAACAGGTCTACGTACTTATAAAAAAATAGGAGACCTTACTTTTGGGATTACCCTCGTACATAATCGATACATAACTTATTTTTTTTTAATTTTTATTGAAGATTATCCTATAGCGGTTCCCCATGCTTGTGGGCAGTTTATTTTTTGAGAACTACGTTTGGCTGGGCTGGCAGTTTCTCAGACAGTCAGAAGTTCAAAGCGAGCTGAAGGGCGCCATTAACTTAATGCAGATTGTAAAAGGTGACGTCGACACCAAGTAGGGCAGCCGTATACTGGTACGGAGTCATATAGTCTTAACATAGGACAGATTCCGACATAAAACAAATTTTACGTCCTCAGTATGCTGAAACGAGTAAACACGGCGAACGTATTGCCATTCCTCTGAGGACAGCGCACATTTTGTATTTCTCTGCGCTACATGACATCTGACAGTCACATCCTTTTTTTTTACCGCGCTCTTGCCCACCTAGCCGCCTCGTGAACAGGCCTGCTCTAGACCATTCCTTGCCAAGTTCATGAACCTTTGGGCAAGTTAGTGACGCCACCACTGACGTCACAAGTGGCGCCGTCAGTTGCCCGCGGCTAATAGCGGTCTTTGGGAGAAGAGATACGCCAACAAAAAGACAACAGCTGATGTCTGTTGTAATTCGGGCGAGTATCGAGCGTGATCTGGTTTCCTCTTCCGGCAGCGAAAGAGTGAGGTCGTGTCCGTGGCTGCGGGAATTCCAGACACGGCATCCGGCCACGGCCCGTTACGAGAACACACAGCAGACAACACCACAGCACAGCACAGCACGCCAAACGCTGGCCCAGTTCTGTGTCCGCTCCTCTCCGGCGAGCTACGAGAACCGGGGTCGTATGTAAACCACGTGACGCTCCAGAGAGATACCCATAGGGACAAAACGCCGTGACAGTAGTGAAGCAAACTAAGCAACTCTCCAGCATGTTTTATGCTGTCAAAACAAATGGTTGTGGTGTACGATAGTGACAGATAATATGCCAAGCAGCTACGAAACAGCATCATACTGTTGATGTTTAGCGATTATTGGCAGAAACAAAGTTATCCCTAATAACAGCAGTTTCTATACACTATCTTTCAGCTGTGACCATACTTATAAGTACGTTAGTCCCAGACGTTCGGTTACGTATCACCTCAGAATGACAAGGCATTATCTGGAAAATTTTATTTGGTGTCAGTCCTCGTGTGGTTTGGTACACCCTTTAACAGACAAAAGACACATTCAATACAAAAAATTTTGAAATCATTAGGAGATATGTATTATGCACAAGTTTACGAGAACAGTGCGTTCAAAGAGAAAAGTTCTAGAAAAAGTACACTTTTATACAAATTGTATGAGCATGTGGTTAAATTTGCATCTGAATTTCAAACAAGCAGACTTTGTGTTACATGAGTTGAATACTGAATGTCAGTCCATTGTGCAACAAACCTTTTGGCTGATCGTAAGTTTTGTAACGTCCCCTTTGAACAATTATACAAGACTGTGCTTAAACTGACACACAATATTTTGTTAGCGCAACGCAATCTGACTTTTAAAATTCCCTACAAAAGAATGGCCCTGACTAACATTAAACTATACCTTTCACAAATCACTTACCTCACAAAAATCTTCGCTGCTCAAGCTAAACAGCCTACTTACAGTTTCTGAAATTAATACGTAAGATACTACCGAGCTAAACTGTCTTCCTCCCCAATCAGTTTATCATCTGCACATTATACAGATACAAATTTTGCAAGTTGCACCCCATCTAGAAAAAAAATAATAATATTAACATCCTTTTATGGAGTAATTAACACTTTTTACTTCACGTACAAAGGACACCAATTATATGTTAAAATTTTTCATAATCTTGATCAAAAAACTAAAATTACAATTTGCTAATTACCTGTTTCGGTAGACTAACAACCATTCTCAGACCATGCTTAATAAAGAATCGGAATCTATGGACAATGTTGGCCGCAAGTCATCGTTACAAAGTGGGTGTCGTCAGTAGTAAAAACTTAGTCAAAGATGGGCATCAACGTACTCGTATAAAACCATCAGAAAACCATAACAAGTCTTCTGATTGTTTCATACGTTAAGAGTCTTGCTTTGCCCAACTTTCTATCATCGACGAGGTACACTTTTTAACGATGATATCGTGGTCAGTTCTGTACATAGATGGTGACTCAGCAAATTGTTATTCTATTTTTAATTCAATCAAAACCATTAAAATTTTAGCAAATAATACACACCACTCTATCTCCTTCACCCGATGATCTAACCCTATAAACTACAATCACAATTTGTAGTTGTAATTTGAAATTGCTAGTTATTTGTTCACAAAAAAATACAAGCTTTTCTATCTGTTATCTATACTTTCTAATGTGAAAGCATACTTAATTTACATTTAACAGAAAACTGCAAGAACACTTAAAGGAGTAATGTCTATTGCAAATGTCAAAGACTGAATTGACTACTTTAGAAGATTCATACAAAAAGACGTATTTCCCCATTCCTTCTATCCAGCAAAGAAGTTTGCAATCACAACAATAACTTACGATCTCATGCTTTTGAAGCTTTGAAATTGTGAAAAATTATACTGTAAGCCTCTTTCAGGATTCTACAGTCACGAAACTGTGGAAACATCATGGGGCTTCAGGTATATGATAGGAGAACTTAGAGAAAACAAACTGTGTTACACAAATAAAGAAATACATAAATGTACTCAAAATACAGCACAGTTACAGCACGTATCGTCGTTGACGAAACAATACGGCGCAGCTACTCTTTCGAGTTGCTACGGGTTAAGTGGAAAGCCGCGCGCAGTCACAGTACACAGTGCTGTTTCTTGTTACGTATCTCTTCGTGTTGGAAAGCAGTTCTTAAACTGTTTCAGTTGGTGGAAACGGAGAGCGCTTCAGGAAACGATCTTTTCACGGAGAAAGAAATCGCTGCTCACCTGAAAGTTATGTATGAAACTGGAGAATTGTATTTGAAAGTGGTTAACAGCGGCCAGTCACTGCACCAGAACTCAATATCTTTCAGTTCCTTTACTGGCATTTTGCTACGGTCTTCTGACATCACCACCTCTCTACCCGAACCAACGAGATATACGAGCCCTGCAACGAACTTGTGATGGCTTGTCCGCCATACTTCGCGAACGCTCAGCTCACGGGAAATCCAAATTTAACTGAGACGATACCCACTAAAGGCCATAAATTTCTCGTATGCTATCGAGAGCTTGCGTGTATTTTAACGAGCAGTCAACAATTTTTAAACTCGTTTGAAACAATTACTGGCTCCTTGCCGGAGACGGCTGCTGGCATTCGGAAGGCCTGCAGTGTCACGTGCTGTGACGTACGCGCCATGGCCTGTCCTTCTGGTGGGCCTCGCTCTCTACAGACAACAGCATCGTCCGCGAACAGCCTCGTGGAGCATCCGACGCTCCAGTTAGACGGAGTTTCGATTTTCGTTTTGCAGTGATGGACAATTCAGAGATTGCTAAACATTGTCTCACTTACGAGAGCTTCATTTTTATCGTAAATAATAGAAAAATCATCATTCAGACGGTAAAAGCAGGTGCGCTGAGTTAAGTATTCCGACTAACCGAAATCTGGAAAACTCATTTACGCGATACTGTTACTTTAACGACGATATGCAGGAGTATATACACCAGTCTCCAGTCGTTTCTCCCGATTCTTGCGTACGTTTATAAGTTAAGCAAACGGCAAGTGTGATTCCGAAAAAAAAATTCAACGACTGTGTAGCTTACGGAAACAAACAGCAACTCTCTCGCATTCAGAACAACTACAGATTCACCAAGTGAAATATGGTGGCTAATAATACGGCGTGACACCGCAGTGAGCGCAAATAACATGTTCAGTATTAATAAAGTGCAGTACGTCGCTTCTAGTTCACTGTCGAACGCCAAGGACATGCACAAAGCACTTGTGAAAAAAGATCTCTTCATTGTCGTAGTTCCCTGAGTAGTAGTATTAAACGATGTCATAGACATAAAACTGGGTAAGCAGAAGCGTATTCAGGTGACGGTGTTTAGTGTATTCATCTCTTGGTTTCCCTTTACGATTTTTACCCTCCACGCTGCCCTCGACGGTATTCAGGTCGAATTTGACGAATTCTCGCCAGCGAATACAAAGCTCAACACAAAACTTGATATTAAATTACTTCTCCACCGCCGTTTTCTGACGGGTGTCAAACGCATACCGTTCCATTCGCAGCTAGGGCGCCTGCCGCAGCGATGCTAGGCTAGCGCTTTGATCTTTAATACGGCTGTTGTTGAAACTTAAGGATCGTAACAGCGCAACTCACAACGAGATAGTATTGCAGTTTGGAATATCACACAAGCAGTCTTGGACAGACTGCGTATGCTGAATCTGTAATGTGAAGAATATTGTGGGGTGTCGGTTGTGCTGTTTCACGTACCCTTATAATGCTGTTGTCCGATCTCCCATGATTAACGGAGAAGGGAAGCAGCCAAATGATAGTGCATATTAATTACAGGAAATGGTAATTTCGTGCGACGACAATGTCTGACGAAATGATAACTAATAGTAGTGGCCAAATCAAACATAGCAATATGTGATTTGTGACAGAAACAAGTGGTCACTATAACAATTAGATTTATTATCGAAAAGCAAAACACATGAGTGATCCAGTGAGATGAAGAGCTGAACAATTAACGCTTGGACGAGGAGGTTCTCATGGTGAACACTAACCTTAGCGCAGGTGGATGGACACGACAAAAAAAGTATGCGGATAATACACTAATACGACCAGTGACTGTAAGCATGGTTAGTAAATTGTAGGAAGAACACAAAAAAATGGATACGAACAGTAAGATCGACAAAGTGCATACTGAAAGCAACTAGCTGGCTATAAAGCATTAAAACGGGATAACGGGCTCCTGAAGAGAGTGAACTAATATCGCGTCCCTAAGGAATCGGTGGATGCAACGATGGTCCATCTTATCAAACTCATACCGCAATGCGGAAGGCGGCGGCAGTTGCAGCTGGAGACAATGAATTCAGCTCTCTCTACGTACTCAGTACACAAAAGGACATCTTTCTTTGCGACCGCAAGGCTCGCCTCACCGCTCGTCCGACAAGAAGTCTTTACTCCACCATCTCCTAGCAGCGTCTGTCATTACTTTTCCGTAGCATAGTGGCATGTGTCTTCAGTGTAAATGCTCTGACACTTGGCTGTTTCTATCAGAACAGGTATCTCGCTGGCCAGTGGTGGCAGATATTGTGAGTTCAGTGCAGTAAAACGTAAGTAAAGATGTTAAACAATGCCCTATACGTGCAGATTTACACTGTGTTCAACCAGTGGAGCCTTGGGGTGGGGAGGCAGGCAGAAGGTCTCTCCCACGCCATGGTACAATTTCGAAACGGGTCTATGAGACCGGCACGTAGGCACAGCCGTGAAAATGTGTGCTCCACGGAAAATAACAGTAAAAACGAATCAGGACGCTGGATTCTGAAATTAATACAGAACGTTATTTTGTGGGGTCGCTCCTAAAGGAACAGGGACTCACACGCTTCCCACGGCAAGGCGACACCTGGCTAGAGGTTTATTATTGTCTTAAACGTCTTCTTTGGACAATGCTGCGGTTTCTCTGGGCGATATCTGTTTCGTCCACTGCCTGGAGTGCGGGGGTGAAGGAAGTGAATGCCGTGTCGGCTACCTGAGGTGGGACCCAGCCACGGACTCTGAACATTTTTATGGTAGTCTGTTCCTTTTAAGAAGACTCTTTATCTTTTGCTAGCCAGCTAATACACTCTCATCTGTACGGCTCTTAACTATACTAAAAAGAAAAGTGAAAAGAGAGCAATAAAAGGGACAGTCACTGGAGGTATTGACTCTGGCTGACCGGGGTGGCTGAGCGATTCTAGGCGCTACAGTCTGGAACCGCGCGACCGCTACGGTCGCAGGTTCGAATCCTGCCTCGGGCATGGATGTGTGTGATGTCCTTAGGTTAGTTAGGTTTAAGTAGTTCTAAGTTCTAGGGGACTGATGACCTCAGATGTTAAATCCCATAGTGCTCAGAGCCATTTGAACCATTTATTGACTCTAGCTTGCAGTTATTATGTAGTGACAGAGATCGACTGCTTAGTCATGGGAATGAGCATAAAATATTCTGAAATACGGGGTGTCCTTGTTAAATATACAATGATATAAAATGTAATAACTAGAAAAGTAATTGAGATATTTATTGACGGTAAATTTCTGCAAGTATGGTAACTCAGTATCTTTTTCTGTAGATCCATCCTGGCCATGAGACATCAGCTGGTTAAGTAATTGACAATATCAATGAAAGTCTCCGACTGCTGTGTAACTAACATGTTATTTTATTTTATTTTTACGACAACCAATTTCGGCATCCCACTATGCTATCTTCAGGCCGCATATGCATCTCACAAAATAAACGAGAATGCCATACAGTGACATATATCCCTAGATTTCGTGAATTCAAACCGTTTCACAAGTGCTTTCTACCAAGTCTTCGAATCAAACACTTGTGGAAAGGTTTGAACCCACGAAATTCAGGGATGTTTGCCACTGTATGGCAATACCATTTATTTTGAAAGATGCAAATGGGGCCTGAAGATGGCACAGTGGAATGCCGAAACTGGTTGTCGTCAAAATAAAATAAAATAACATCTTAGTTGCACTGCTGTTGGAGAATTTAATTGATATTGACAAAACGTTTTTACACACCTAATACACCTCGATATGGGCATCATTAATGGCACAACAGACATATAACGTGTATTCCACTTCTCTTCAAGTATTTTGCAACATTACAGGCGTAACATTTGCGATACCTGCATAAATGCGGCGGCGCAGATCTGACAGATCACAAATTGTTGTCTGATACACTTGATTTTTGATAAACCCTCACAGTAAAACATCAAGTGGCGTAACGTCTGCGGCTGTAGGGGGCCTCTGGAACTGTGTGCTTAGCGTGGTGGTCCGACATCGACAGCAAACTCCCAGTTTCCCAAAGTCGCTTGCCCCAATTTATTGACTGTTAGGTAATTGGGAACATCATCAGTTGGTCGCAGTCCATACTCATGCCGAAAATGGCGTCGTACCAATATAACAGACTTTAGCTCCGTGAAAGAAAGCACACAGAACACCTTCTGCTGTGGAGTCCACATGACTATTGTGCACGCGGTACCAACTGCCGCAAGGAAACACGGGAAACATTTTGAGTTACCATACTTGTAGAAGCAAACCACCAATAAGTAGCTTCATTACGTCTCAAGTAATTACGTTTTACATTGCTATATTATTATGTGTCTAACCTAGAGATGCTGTCTGACGGTTTCAAAGAAAACTGACCATGTAACGTCATGTAACTGAAAACTTGTACCAAACAAGGGTCGGAGTTTCTGTGACAGTCTCTTGTGCTACGCTTATTTTTGCAATATCATGTTATATTCCTTTTAAACAGCCAATTTGTGTCATCCTGCCTTTCATATATTCAAGGATACTGCTTGACATTCGTCGCTGTCTCTCTCGTATTGTTCAACTCGAGCATATTGATTTGTGAGAAACGTTGGATTGGCTACATCCGAACTGAGCTCATCTGGCGGATCAGTGACTGTTGGTCTTTTACATGAGCTAGTCTGAGTGTGGTCTTTTAAGTGGTTTTCCACGCTCGGTTAGGCAAATGATGAGCTGTTCCGCAGTCTCCATCGCAGAAAACACGCTACATCGAAAATCAAAATTCGCCAACACACAGAATAAAATTTACGCGATTCATAGACAGAAAATGTATACGATATCTGAGCACAAGTAGTAAGATCTGCGTTAATATACGAGGACGGTTCAGAAAGTAACCTCCGATTGGTCACAGTGCGGGTTGTGGGGGGAGTAGCGACGCCATCTGTGCGTTCACGCACTCAACAGGTCAGTCGGCATCAAGCCGTGGTCGAGTGAACGTCGTACCTGCGCTAGTTTAGTTTTTGTGGCAGTTTGAAATGTGTGCTGCAATAGAAAACCCCGCCAAATGTGAAGTGCGTGCTGTCATAAGGTTTTTTACAGCCAAAGAATATTCTGCAGCAGCTATTCATCGTGAGCTTTGTGCCGTGTACAGACCAAGAGTTATGAGTGAAGGAGTTGTCCGTGAATGGGTACGTTTATTTAAAAGTGGACGAGAAAACGTTCATGATGAAGAGAGGAGTGGTAGACCATCATTGGTGACTGACGAACTCGTTCAGACAGTTGATGCAAAAGTTCGTGAAAATCGACGTTTCTCAATGTCGTAGTTGTCTACTGGTTTTCCACAGATTTCTAAGACTCTCTTGTACGAGATAGTGACAGCAATATTGGGTTACCGTATGTTCTGTGCACGATGGGTGCCCAAAATTCTTTCCGACCACCACAAAACTCAAAGAATGGCCTCTGCATTAGACTTTCTGTCACGTTATGAGGACGAAGGAGAACCATTGTTAAACAGAATCGTGACCGGTGACGAAACCTGGATTAAGTACGTGAACCCTGAGACAAAAGAACAATCAAAGATGTGGGCACATTCAAATTCGCCTACCAAACCAAGAAAAGCCTCGCAAGATTTTTCTGCCAGAAAACTGATGGCAACGGTGTTTTGGGATGCCAAAGGGGTGTTGTTGGTTGAATTCATGGAACGTGGTACGACCATTAATCAAGACGTGTACTGTGAAACAATAAAAAAGTTACGACGGGCTATACAGAACAAACGCCGTGGTATGCTGACTTCCAGTATCGTTTTTTTGCATGATAACGCCCGTCCTCACTCTGCTCGCAGAACAACGGCCCTTCTTGAGTCCTTCAAGTGGGTCGTTATCAACCATCCACCTTACAGCCCAGACCTGGCGCCAAGTGATTATCACCTCTTCATGCATTTGAAGAAATGGCTCGGGTCACAGCGGTTTGATGACGACGAAGAGCTCAAAGATGCGGTCACAGGCTGGCTCCAGGCACAAGCGGGTGATTTTTATGCAGAAGGAATTTCAAAGCTTGTGAAGAGATACGATAAGTGCCTCAATCGCTATGGAGACTATGTAGAAAAATAGTGCAAAGATGTAGTTGTAAGATGTATATATTAAAATATTTTTATTTAACTTGGTGTATTTTTTTAAATCAACCGGAGGTTACTTTCTGAACGGCCCTCGTATAAAGCGGAAACGTTGCTAGTGAAAATCTCGAAATGTACTTGGACCGATTTACTTCAAATTTTATACGGTATTAAAATAAACCGTCTGTTGAACATACGTTACATATATTTTTAAACAATAATAATCTACAGGTTTTCTGTTGTGCCGGGTGTTCTTCCGTCCGGAAATTTGAATCGCCGCGTTAATGTAGTGCGGGGCCCTTCCTGCGGTAAATGGAAATGAGCGTTTGGCGTCAGTGGCCGGGAGGTCTTAATTACATTCGACGCCACATTGAGCGACCTGCGCCCCGGATGGGGATGAAATGATGATGAAGACAACACATCACTCAGTCCCTGAGCGGAGAAAATCCCCGACCCAGCCGGGAATCGAACCCAGGCCCGTAGGACGGCATCCCGTCACGCTGGCCACTCAGCTATCGGGGCGGATCCTTCATGTGGTGTTCCAGGCTGAGGAGGCGAGATCGGCCGGCGTGTCAAGTCTCTCTTTTCGTCGCTTGGTGTGGTGGATATGCAGCTTTTACAGGAGAGCTATAGTTTTGTGGCCAGAAGTGGCTTCGTCGGACCGTAGGCCTTGTCTGTTCAGACGTCACATAAGCTGTTGGATGCCTGCGGTTGTGCAACAAGATGCATAATATGATCTTCCAGTTACTTCACTGGTGAACAGAGCGAGCTGCGAAACTGAATCGCGAGTGTTATTTTTATAAGGAGTGTTCAAATGAAAAGCTGCGAAACGTCGTAAGAATAAACCCGGTTGCAGTCTGCATATCCCGCTTTGGGAAAAAATAGTGACACATCTGGAGACAGCATACAATGGAATCATGCGTCGTCAACTGCCGCTAAAAGTTCAAATCTGTCGTCTCAACAGCTAAGGTGATGATCACTGTCTTTTTCGACGTCAGTCCTATAATCATCGAATTCCTGGATCACGGAAAGCTCAATAACACTGACGCGTGCTGCGTGACACACCTTAACCTACGCAGTCCATCAAGAGCGAATGGCAGGGGTTGCTCACGGAGGGAGTGATTTTGCTCCACGATAACGCGCTTCTACACGTCTCCAAGGTCGCACAAAGTGTAATGGCCAGGTGCAAGTGGGAGCAGCTTGGGCAACCACCCTACAGCTCCCACGTGTCGCCTTTCAGGTATTTACTTATATGGATATGGTGTCTGTTCTTTCGGACATGATGACCTGCAGCCGTCTAGAATGAAATTAGAATTATATTAATACCTTCAGCTGCTAACGGGCGTTGATATATATCTCAACAGGGACGGGTGAAAATGTATGTCCCGACCGGGACTCGAACCCGGGATCTCCTGCTTACATGGCAGACGCTCTCTCCATCTGAGCCACCGAGGGCCCAGTGGATAGTGCGACTGTAGGGACTATCTCGCGCACTCCTCCCGCAAGACCCATATTCTCACCTCGAATGTCCACACACTACATTCGTAGTGTCCCACCCCAACACACTCATTACTCGTGGAAGACATTCTTACCAAGTCCCGTAAGAGTTCGGGGAATATGTGTGCACTCGCACAGAAGAAGAAGGTCATGGCCGTTGTTGCCAGAACTATATACTTATATGGATATGGTGTCTGAAGGTATTAATATAATTCTAATTTCGTTTCTGGTATTTGGTCCGCTAGAAACAACTGAAAGGGAAGCGCTTCAAAGAACTGAAGGACGCAGTCCAATCCGACTGGCCAATGAAAAGAATGGAACAGTTATTTAATGAAGTTATTAAGAAATGGTATAATTGTACAATCTATAGAGTGGAAATTCGTTTTGATATATTTTAGGCATGTGACAATGCCAGTATCTGTTCGTTCTGTCAAATGATTACTGTAAATTCACTTGTAGAGTCTTGTCCTTGGTTCTCATTCTGTTTGTAATCTGTCTTTGTATTGCATGGTTGATAAGTTAATAATGCTGTCATTACTGATCGTGCATACAGGCCAGAACATGGCGCACTGAAGCGCCGAAACTGGCAGCTACACAATAAATAAGATCATAAGGACGGCTGTACGCGTTTCCTTTTCTTACAATAGCGAAAGGCTGTGATCCCCCAGACCTCCGGTCAAAAGGATGGACATACAAAAAGTTAATGAAGTCGTTTGCTGTGTGTGCCGGTATGTTCCTGTCACGAGGTGACGTAGTCTTTCTGTGAATGACGATATGCTAATGATATTACAACTATCACAACTGATGCTCTGCATAAACCTATTCTATACTCGGCCAACGGTATAACTAAGGGAGTAAAGTGACTGTGGTTATGCGTGTAAGTCTCGCCGACCACGGGCGCTGCGGATCAGTTTGCGTATTCCTTTTTACTACGCGACGAAGCTGATACGAAGCACACGCTCTGGAATTGTCTTGCTAATGTGATCACGAAGCAGTCGCTTCTAGTTCACTCCTGTGCTAGTGGCTTTCGTTCAGTCCGCCCTCGTGGGCTGACGATGTGACTTGCTTTTGGTACTCCGTTTGGTGATCGATGAGTGCTTTAACATGTTGTGTTCATATTGAAGACTGAAGTCAGTAATTCTTTTATGTGCCTGAAATTCGTTAAGACATCTCAGGCAGAACATTGTGCTGGCCGTTATTGTCGAGAGACTGACCTGTGGGTGTGCCCGAATATTGGTTTATGTCCTTAGTGCTGGTTACTGTGAACGGCATAAGTAGCCGTGCTTATGGCTGTTGATTTGGTTACATGTAATAAAGCGCCAGCCTTCTGGTTCCTTAGTGTAAGCTACACTCACATACGTTGACTGAGCTCTGTAGTTCTAGGCTAAGGTTAATTATCGGTCTAAAATCTAAATGGTGAATGGAGCTAGACCCTCATTACTAATTAAAGGATTGCATATTGTAGTTTTTCCGCATTAGGCTAGAAAGGTTAGTATCTGCCTACATTAGGTTTGTGCATAAGTTCGTAGCGCTTTTGTTTTGCACGGTCGTATTCCGGTTGCTATTGGTTTATTTACTGATTGTCATTTTTTGTTTATAGTCTACTGTTGCTATTCGAATTAATATAGTGTCATTTTGTCATTTCGAAATAGTGAGTGGAGCTGGGGATGCTAAAAACTGGAGTGCCAAGTGGAGAAATAGTCTTCCGTTGGAGTTCAGTAGAGGGGTAACAGCAATAGAAGCAGCCAGAAACATTTGCGCTATGAGGCTAATGCCGTTGGACAGAGAACGACAAGAAAACGGTTCTCTGGTTTTAAGCAGGATCGTTTTGACGTTAGCGACTCTCCATATTCAGGGAGACCTTCGGGGTATGATGATGAACGTTTAAATGCATTAATCCACAATGATCCATGTCATTGTACTCTAGAACTTGCAAATGTGAAGGACTGAGATCATTCCACAACCGTGCGACATTTGCATGCAATGGAGCAGGCTAAAAGATCGGCTGTATGAGTACCGTATGCTCTAAGCCAAAAATCACAAAAATGAGCGGATGACCATATGTGCATCTCTATTTGCTCGTCGTCAACTGGCTCACGAACAACACCGACCATTCCTATCCGGTAGTGTTACTGGTGACGAAAAACGGTACGTTTATGTTAACCTTAGGAAAAGAAAGGAATGGTTCACCCCAAAAAAAGCAACAGCTCCCTATGTAAAGACCTACGCACACCCACAAAAGATAATGTTATGCATCTGGTGGAACAGCGACGATGTGGTGTACTACGAATTGCTTCCTCGAGGAATAAAGATCACTTCTGATATTTATTGTCAAGAACGGAGACGTTTTGCAGACGCAGTCCATGAAGAACGACCTGGAATACTGCGGGAAGTGATGCTGTTCCATGATAACGCCTGCCAGCATTCTGTTAGACTGACAAGAAACACTATACAAGAGGTGGGTTGGGAAATCATTCCGCACCAACCTTATTCACCTGGTCTCGCACCCTTAGATTTTCACTTTTTCCGCTCTATATTGGACAACTTTAAAGGAACTTCCTTGTCAACTGAAAATGCGCTGCAAGCATGGCTCAACGATTTCTTCGCCTTTGAAACCAAGTGATTTCCAGAGTCGCGGAATCGAGAAGTTACATCACAGTTGGCGAACTGCTGTAAATAGTGAAGGGTTGTATATCATTGATGATTAAAGTCTCTGTTATGTGTGTTTATTGTGTTTATTAAACTTATTGGGAAACGCAACGAACTTATGCACCTACCAAATATTATTATCAATATCAAGGCTAGTGTCGAAAACCGAGAGTTGCCTGATACTAAGTTATCCAGAGTAAGTAGTGCTTTTGCGATGTGATTATGTACACTAGCGGGCCAGTTTGGGAAACTTCTACAGCTGCCATAGATACTGGGTATCGTTTAAGTAGCTTGACAATTGATACTCTGCTTATTCGTAGTCACAGGTGTGTTAAATCGTCGTGGTGTCTTTTATGTCTTTGTCGCCGATGCTGATCGGCAATAATATCAAGTTTCGAAGCCCAAGAAATTTAAAGTAATTTAAATCGCTTGGAGATCTTCTATTTATGTGTTCAAGTCATATAATTTTTTACAGTCTAAAAATTTAGATTTAAATGTCGCAGTCCTTTAGAGTTCTGAAGTTGCATAACTGTATCAGTGGGTTGTTTTAAGATGAAGAGAGAATCGTTGCCAAATAATCGAGAGTTGGTAAATCACAGTGTCTTTGGTAGATGACATCAGCCTGCCTTCTGTGGCAAGGCCCAGAAATTAAACTGTTGTTGGCGCTGCCAGGTAGGACCTGCGACTTATACGGATCTCTGTTTCAGACCACGCTGCTGGCCCTTGTCGTGAGAGGAGGCTGTTACAGCTGATTTCATATGGTGCAGTTACGCCCTCGCTATTAGGACGAAGGTACGACTAGAGTTCCGATGAACATCTACCTGTCAGTGAATTTAACGTAAACCCAGCTCTCAAACCCTTAACATGTACTCGCTACACTCTTCAAAACAACTGTGAGAAAGAAAAGGACTGTGCTGTGCAGGGAAAATATTCGGTTTCGTTTTCTTTCTAGCAGTCGCTTGTAACTACGGTAGCAGGGCATTTAAATCGTTAGACAAATTGTTTATCCTATAGTTATATTTTTTCTCTGTATATGTAATTTCAAACAAAAACTGTATACCCAACTATGTGCTGCTTTGTTTTCTTCCCCGCAGGCTTCCGAAACTTACTAATACCATCCGTTCTCAAATTAAGACACGAGAAATGTCATTGAAAATACTGTTCTCACAGATCCAGCATCTGGAGAAGTCTCTCTCACACCCCATGTGCCAGTAATCCCAACTGATTTACCTATTCCGTTTAAGTGAATCAATGCTTCGTTGGCAGTAACCATAAACAAGATCGGTCATTCAAATACGATGACATTTGCGACCTGTGTTTTTCGCATGCGTATTTCTAGGACATCCTGGCACCAAAACAACAAAAATGGCAATAATAACACATATCAATTTTGTTCTCGTTATAATGTAATAACTATGGCATTCTGTAACTTATAGAAAGTTTTTATGTACGTAGCAAATATTACAATCTAAGTGTTTACCTTTTGCATGACTTTTAGCCAACATTAAAATTATGTTGCCAATATAAAAACGTACCTGTAACTAGCAAAATGTACTGAAATATAATATCTGTACTAGTAATATTTGTACTGTAATACAATGTATTTTATGCCAAAGTCCATGCTGTGGTAAAGTGTAATATCTATAATATCCATATTATTTGTAAAAACATCCAGTGTTTGCTTCTTGTGCATCAGTGTAAAACCAAGTGCAGCTAACTACTGCGTATGTTTGTGTGCGTAGCTTAATAATGTACATGATAGGAAGAGATCTGATATGGATACCACAAGCTAAGCGGCTGAAACATAAGAAACGTTCAGATTTGTAAAAGTTTCCTCACCGATTGTTAAATTTCCGTCATTTCTGCCAGCAGCATTAGCACTGCATCTAGGTACACTTAGTCTACAGCATAATGTTCTTGTACATCTTCATCCTATGATGAGCCTGCAGTGGCTCGAAAACATGTGTATGGTTGAATAAATCGTATCAAAAAACTAAAAAAGCGACTGATTGCATAATTATTACCAGATAAATCACCAATTCATACTGTTCCCACACAGCATACAAAAATCGGAAAATATTATATAGTCTGAGGTACAGACAATCTGTAAAACCTTAGGAAGCAATGAAAACAAAAAAACAAAAACAAAGTAGTTTTTCATTCATATCCTGTACGATTTATTACAAATTCGAGTTCTATACCTTCAAAGTGGGCGAAGTAGCAACGAGGAGCCAAATTTCACCTACTGACGCAATTCCCGGTGGTACCACACATTAGGACGTATATCCAGTTCCCAGAGATATTTAGCAATTTGCCAAACCATGAAAATAGCTGACTTCGCACGGCCGGGTACGTCGCTACGAAAGCTACTGTTAGGTATTCTGTCTGGTGCCATTCTTTAACGCCTTCGTAAAAAAGTCTTTTCTCATTAGATGTCATTTTATCAGTTGCACAGCCCTCTGTGTTGTAGCAATTTATTACGTAGTATTAGTCTTTTTGGTTACACGACTTCTTCTGGAATTTTCCCTCTGTTTTTATATTCTCTAATACACAGACTTTGTTCATTGTGTTGCGTTAGATCACATAGACTTTCTATACTTCTTATAGTTCGATCACGACTTCGTTTTATTTTGATTGAGATTATATCTTGTTACATAAATTACAACGGATACGGAGGCTTACTAGCAGTCATTGTTCCATGGTCTCGGATGGACCAGGAAACGTGAAAATGATAGTAATACCTGAAATATTCTCCGCCATGCAGTGTAATGTGGCTTTTGGTATTATTCAGGTAGATGTTTGGGGAAGATTGTTCCAGTTTTCAAGGCCTATTGCATAATGTTAGTAGTAACACATCCTGTAGTCCCGTAAGACAACGGCTTTTTGGCTTTTAGTTACGTTTATCCTCCTTTATTCGTCTCGTCTTCCGCTACGAGATACTAAAACAGTACATTGATTGGTGGATGCGGAATCTGTTTGGTGACGTCCTTATCTCTCGCGTGTGGATGCCTCGGAACTAATATGGCATTTACTCTGGTTGGCTTCACACTGAGCGGGTAGGGTGGAGGTTCGAATCCTCGTCTGACCACTCAGACATAAATTTTCCATGGCCGGAGAGTCCCTTTAAAAAGGTCTCGCTCGATTTTCTGCCTCTTTCTTGCTTTATCAAAGCTCGTGTTTTTTCTCCAAATACTTAGTACTCGATAGGACGTCGAAGCCTAACCACACTTCCTCCCCCCTCCCTCCCCATTCCCACAACACCGACGGATAAATTAATGCAACTTGATATAAACACACCTTTTATCATATAGAATTTCAGCTTCGTCTTTGTTTCAGTTGCTTTAGAACGCTGATGTAGGTATTTACCAGATTTTGCTTCACACACATTCCCAGTTCCGTTAATTTCTTCCGCAAATGGTTCTTATACTTTCGTCTCGACCTCCGGCTTTATTCATTATTTTGTTAAACATTTATAGTTGCAAACCTATTTCCAGCTTATGCTCATGAAACAAGTGAAAAAATTAATAGCGCTACAGTCGCTAGTACGCTCTTCGAAGCACTTAATGCCACAAATTCCGCGACGAAAATAACACTCTTTTTCGAGTGCATATAACCGTTGGGCAACTAATGGCTGTGGTTACCGCGAATTCTTTCTAATATTCTTCGCGTTTCTACAGAATGAAAACTAGTACCTAGCTGGACGCTTACAATTTAAACTGACGCCACGTCATTCTCTTGGCGTAGCCAGAATCTTTAAGGAAACAGACAATCCACCTGGATAAAAGACTCATAATGGGTTATTAAAACAGAATGTGAGACCGTAACGTGGACTGTGGAAAGGGCGTCATTAAATTCAAGGTAGCATTACGCTACTTATCCAAGTTACGGAAGAAACAATTATTCGCTTGTGAACGTTCCTTTATTTTCCGGCGAGTATGTAGGGAAGTAAAGAAACAACGTGTCTCTGGTCAACAGGGTGCATCCTCTTTTCTAATTATATGGTGCAGATCTTACTTGTTGCTGTAGTCGAATCACAATCCTAATCCTTGCACAATGAACGAATTCTTTCCATCGTCGATTCCAAGATAGCAATCTTTGTCAATAGTATGGTTTTTAAAACGAAACTGAGACGGAGAAACGTGAATCGTGGATTAGAGAAAGCAGAGCGATTAAATCAAGCATTTACACTGCCAGACATGCAGAAAAACACGAGATTACATAATCATAAGATAGCAAAGAATCCCATTCAAAAAGAATGAAAAAATACTGGGCTGAAATGTGGGCTACAATTGACGTTATCAGTCAAGTAGTAAAAAGAAAGGTACTAGTGTATTCACTGAAGGGATGGAAGGAACTAAGCATTTAAAATCATTTCCGGTGTTATAGTTCTGAACAACTGGTATTTTTGTTTTTGTTTGGTCTCAGTTACAACAATTTATTTTTCCCTATTACCAGGAAACAAAACCTATTTATCAAATTTACACAGCAATGGTACTAAAATTTTGAGTGTTAGATAATTTTCTTAAAACATGAGTAATGTTTATTCATAAAATTTGCAATGCTTTGAAATATTTGATTATTAAAAAATGGGAAAAGCGATCAGTGTTGTTTTATAACAACTCAGAAACGAGCAACATGTGAATAAGAATCGGTACAACATTACTTGCGGCCGTGAGTCGTGTCCTATTGGACGGTACGCATGTACATGGAGTGTGGAAGACTTGCCTCCACCTTCGCTGACCATCGATTGTTTTGTAGAATGGCGGCATCCATAGCCTGGAAACACATTAAGTTGACAAAAGTCGTAAATAGTGACATGTACATATAAAGATGGTGGTAGTATCGCGTTCACAATGTTTAAAAGAGCAGTGCATTGGCGGCTCTGTCATTTGTATTCAGGTGATTCAAGTAAAAGGTTTCCGACGTGATTATGGCCGCACAATGGGTATTAACAGGCTTTGAACGCGGGTCGGTAGTTGGAGCTAGACGCATGAGATATTCCATTTCGGAAATCATTAGGGACATCAGTATTCCGAGATCCACAGTCTCAAGCGTGTGCCGAGAATATCAAATTTCAGGCGTTAACGCTCATCAGGGACAACGCAGTGTGCGACAGCCTTCACTTAAAGACCGAAAGCAGCGGCGTTTGCGTAGAGCTGTCAGGGCTAACAGACAAGCAACACTGCGTGAAATAACCGCAGAAATCAATGTGGTACGTGTGATGAACATATTCGTTAGGATAGTGCGTAGTGCGTTACTAGGCTATGGCAGCAGGCGACGGACGTGAGTTCCTATGTTAAAAGCACGACACAGCCTGTAGCGCCTCTCCTGGAGTAGTCACCATATCGGTTGGACCCTAGGCGATTGGAAAACTGTGGCCTGAATCAGATGAATCTCGATTTCAGTTGGTAAGAGCTGATGGCGAGTGTGGCGCAGAGCCCACGGAGCCTTGGATCCAGGTTTCCGACAAGGAACTGTGCAAACTGCTGGTGGCTTTATAATGGCATGGGCCAGGTTTCCATGGAACGGACAGGATCCTGGTTTATGTTCGGCTACTCTTGAGACCGTTTTCAGGCATTCATGGACTTCCTGTTCCAAAACGCGCGCTGAAATTTTTACGGGTGATAATGCGCTATGTCTCTGGGCCACAATTGTTCGCGATTGGTTTGAAGAACATTCTGCACAATTCATGCGAATGATTTGGCCAGCCGTATCGACCAACATGAACTCTATCGAACGTTTATGGGGAATCATCGAGAGATCAGTTGGTGCACAAAGGCTCTGAACCGGCATCAGTTCCGCTATTCTGGACTTCTATAGAGGCAGCATGACTCAATGTCCGCACGAAATTTCCAACGACTTGTTGAGTCCATGCCACGTCGAGATGCTGCACTACTTCGGGCAATAGGAGGTCCGATGCGATTTGAGAAGGTGTCCCATGACTTTCGTCACTCAGCGTAATGATTGCTCGCTACTTTTTGGTCTCACACGTATTCTTCCTTTTCCTGGGCTTTTCGATGAGGAGTCGTCAAGATTAATCTGGATTTGGCCATTTTAGTGCTAGAGGGTGGCTGGATGTCCCTCCTGTTGCCACCACTTTCTGCTTCCTGGGAATGGAATTTCTGTTCCTCACCTGTCTGCGTCAAGCGTTATCTCACGCGGAAGTGTGAGAAGGTTTTTCGAAACTTCTGCGAACCACATCAAGGCTGGCCATCACACCGGCCCACGACGTTAATTCGCCGGGTGGATTCGATCTATGACCACCGCGCCTCCCCTAATCCCAGTAGCGCGGTGGCAACGTGTGCGCCTGTCAGGGCAGGTCTGATGGTACACATGATATTGTGGAGTAATAGATCTTCTAGTAACTGTTTGACCTAGAAAAGCCTCGAATATTTTCAGGTCCGTGCAGAGCATGCTTAATGTCATTTTCTTCATTAAATACACTTAAGTGAAACTCTTACAATGTTGTGTCCTAACCTGATTCTGTCGTTCGTACAACGCACACAACACGTCATTGGACATACGATTTTGGTGGTTTTTTTTTTTTGTCATGGCTCAACTCGTACCATAATCTTTCGTATGACACGAAGATATGGAACCCCACAATTGCGATCTAAGTACTTGTTTACGTATTGGCTGTACTTCATTCTTGCATGTATTCGACTCCACCATCACTTGCACATCACAGCATAACACCACTGACGTCTTCAGCATGTCCACCCCTTACACATTTGTGCGCTCAGTGACATCTGCATTGTTGTTCATCGCCTATCTTCTGCTAACATATATTATTTGAAGAAATTTCTCTAAAGTAAATGTCTCACTAACGCTCGTTAACACTTGCGTCTCGTTCACAGGCGATTCATTGCCATGAGCTTTTGCTTATAAGGGACGTCTGAGAAGCCCTTTATAAGAGGATGATGCCACTGAGATAGGAAAAAGAACAGATGTTTTCTGTTTTTTTTTTTTCTTTCGCCTAAACCAGTAGCCTCTGTATAAATATACAGCCATTTCTTCATGACCAAGAATTTGAGAGTTTGGCTACAGGTAGAGACGGTCGTCATTAATTCGTGTTATTTATGTTCATCACTTCAAAGATCCATTGCTGGCGATCTACTTCCTCCTCACGAGATGTTTCTTATGCATTTTATTCACTGTGCGATAAGACACTATTGAGAGGAATTGGATTGACTGGTAAGAGGTACAGTGCAACAACTGATTTGTAGCTACTGTGTGTGGCATCGCTAAAACTTGGATCAAAGGGAAGATAATACGCTACGTGATCAAAAGTATCCGGACACGTGGCTGAAAATGACTGACAAGTTCGTGGCGCCCTCCATCGGTAATGCTGAAATTCAATATGGTGTTGGACCACTCTTAGCCTTGATGACAACTTCCACTCTCGCAGACATACGTTCAATCAGGTGCTGGAATATTTTTTGGGGAATGGCTGCCCATTCTTCACGGAGTACTGCTAAGAGGATGTCGGACGGTGAGGCATGGCTCGAAGTCGGCGTTTCAAAACATCCCAGAGGTGTTCTGTAGGAGAGGTATCGATGTCGGTCGGTGAGACAAGGCACGAAGTCGCCGTTTCAAAACATCCTAAAGGTGTTCTATAGGATTCAGATCAGGACTCTGTGGAGCCCAATCCTTTACAGGGATGTTATTGTCGTGTAACCACTCCATCACAGGCCGTGCACTATGGACAGGTGGTCGATCGTGTTGCTATTCAATAGTGGGAAGCAAGAAGGTACTTCAAATATCAATGTAGTCCTGTGCTGCGATAGTCCCACGCAAACCAACAAGGGGTGCAGGCCCCCTCCATGAAAAACACGACCACACCGTAACACGCACGCTGGCAGATGACGTTCACCGAGCATTCATCATACCCACACCATGCCATCGGATCACCACATTGTGTACCGTGATTTGTCACTCCACACAACGTTTTTCCACTGTTCAATCGTCCATGTTTTACGTTCCTTACACCAAGCGAGTCGTCGTTTGGGGTTTACCGGCGTGACGTGTGGCTTATGAGGGGCCACTCGACCAAGTTTTCTCACCTCCCGCCTAACTGTCATAGTACTTGCAGTGGATCCTGATGAAGCTTGGAATTCCTGTGTGATGGTCTGGATAGATGTCTGCCTATTACACATTACGACCCTCTTCAACTGTCGGCGGTTTCTGTCAGTCAACAGACGAGATCGGCCTGTACGCTTTTGTTCTGTATGTGTCCTTTCACGTTTCCAGTTCACTATCACATCGGAAACAGTGGACCTAGGCGTGTATAGGAGTGTGGAAATCTCGCGTACAGACGTATGACACAAGTGACACCCAATCACGTGATCACGTTCGAAGTCCGTGAGTTCCAAGGAGCGCCGCATTCCGCTCTCTCACGATGTCTTATCACTACTGAGGTCGCTGATAATGGAATACTTGGCAGTAGGTGACAGCACAGCGCACATAATACGAAGAACGTATGTTTATGGGGGTGTCCGGATACTTTTGATCACATATTGTATCTATTATAAGTGTGCATATTAATTGACATGTCAGGTATATACATATATATAATACATATTTGCTGATTAAATATGAGGCGTAAGGATAAAATTCCAAAGAAAATTAGTACACGCTAGCTTATTCATCGAATACTGAAGGAAAATCTAGCAGCTGCAGATTTTTTTTTTTTAAGAGAGATATTTGAGAGTTAGTAGTAATGTAGATGATGAAACATTAAAATAAATTGAGTAGGAAATATGTTCTTGACGCCGTCCATGTTGTCCTGCGTTTGTACTCGTTTCTAATTATCCCAGTATCAGGGAGATATTATTCCCTAACCTTTCTCACTTCTTTTTTCTAGTGATAGGCTCTTATTTCAGTGTAACACCAATTCAACAGCCATGCCATACCATACCAGAATATAGTATTTGTGGAATCCATAGCTCAGGTTTAATTTACATTTCGGACCATCTACGTATACTGCTTGAGACGGGTGTAAGAATGGTTCCTCACGCAAGATCATGACCTCTCTAACGTTGTTTACCAACGGACAAAGTAAAATACTCATACTGTGAAAAATGGTATTTTGATAGTTGTCCTATGGAAGTAATATGTCATTCATTCTCCTAAAACAATTATTTTATCGTCAAACTCGAATTAAAGCACCATCAATCAACGAAACGAATAACGATCACTGGATTGGACGATGGGCTATAAGTTATCTTACACCATAATTTCCCTCGTCACCTTCAAAATACACTTACGGGAAAAATCGCAAAACCAAAAAGTAATTAATCTAGAGTAACGAAATTTCGAAAATACGTTTGCCTAGGTAACATTTAAGTAATTGCGAGACCACAGGTGAACGTCAGTGAGAGATAAGTCATTGCAAATGTGACATGCTGGTACATTTACAACCGGTGTAACCACCAGAACGTTGAATACAAGCATGCAAGTGTGCATGCATTGTATTGTATAGGTGCCGGATGTCAGTTTGTGGGATGGAATTCCATGCCTGTTGTACTTGGTAGTTCAATGCAGGGACGGTTAATGCTATTTTTGGATAACGCTGGAGTTGTCGTCCGATGATGTGCCATGTGTGGAGACAGATCAGGCGATAGAACAGGCCAAGGCAACATGTCGACACTCCGCAGAGCATATCAGGTTACAACAAAGGTATGTGAGCGAGCGTTGGCCGGCCGGTGTGGCCGTGCGGTTAAAGGCGCTTCAGTCTAGAACCGCGTGACCGCTACGGTCGCAGGTTCGAATCCTGCCTCGGGCATGGATGTGTGTCATGTCCTTAGGTTAGTTGGGTTTAATTAGTTGTAAGCTCTAGGCGACTGATGACCTCAGAAGTTGAGTCGCATAGTGCTCAGAGCCATGTGTGTCATGTCCTTAGGTTAGTTGGGTTTAATTAGTTGTAAGCTCTAGGCGACTGATGACCTCAGAAGTTGAGTCGCATAGTGCTCAGAGCCATTTGAACCATTTTTGAGCGAGCGTTATCCTGTTGGAAAACTCCCCCTGGAATGTTGTTCATGAATGGCAGCACAGCAGGTCGAATGACCAGAGTAACGTATAAATTTGCAGTCAGGGTGCGCAGGATAACCACGAAAATTCTTCACACCCCAGACTGAAACTCCATGCAGCGTTCCAGTGTGGGTAGCACACAGACAGGGTGGTTGCAGCTCCTCAACTGGCCTCCTTCTAAACAACACACGGTCATCACCGGCACCTAGGCAAGATCAGCTTTCATCAGAAAACACAACGAACCTCCACGCTGTTCTCTAATGCAGTCTCAAATGGCGGTGGCTTGGGGTTAGTGGAATGCACGCTACAGGTCGTCTGGCTCGGAGCTGTCCTTGAAGTAACCGACTTGTAACAGCCCGTAGTGTCACTGTGGTGCCAACTGCTGCTCAGATTGCTGCTGCAGAAGCAATACGATGCCCCAGAACCACAGGCCGAACGCGATTGTCTTCCCTGTCGGAAGTGTCACGTGGTCATCTGGAGCCCGGTCTACTTACGACTGTACATTCTTGTAACCATCTCTGCCAGAAGTAATGTACATTGCCTACATTTCTGCCAAGTCTTTCTGCAGTAAGAAGGAACTTCCAGCTTCTCGTAACCCTATTACACGACGTCGTTCGAACTCAGTCAGCTGTTGAAAACGGGAGACATTCTTGGCTGACATCAACTCACTACGTCCAGTCTCAAAGATAACTAACGGTGGCGGCCTTTACAGCGTATATTTAAAGCAAACCTGATCTGCATCCTCATAGTAGCGCTGCTAGCGCCACTCATACGACTGACACGAAATTTGAAAAGATGCCATCTTTCAGATCTAGAAACACGCCTACCAACTTCCGTTTATGTCGCACGACTCCTTGGTGCTGCGATTTTTTGCCGTATGCGCTTGTATGCAACGCCTCCAGCGATTTTCTCATTGTTGGAGGCAGCGCTGGAAATCGTGGAAAATCTGTTGCGATTCGCTTAAATCTCTTTTGTGAAGTCAGTGCTTCAGTTTCATTTTCGGGAATTGGAAGAAATCGCAAGGGACTAGATCAGGTGAGCTGTCTAGATGGGAAGATAGTTGCCACGATTCTTTTTCAGGAATTATCTCACAACGAGCGAGGTGTGTGCAGCTGCGATGCACCAGCCCTTGTTCTCCCATCTCTCAGACAGTTAGCGTCCATCTTCCCTCAGTCTCTTCAAAACATCGCAGTCAAACTTCCTTATGACTCAATTCCAATAATGTTAAAAAAATCGTTAGCACTGACCTGATGTTGTGGTGAACTTGACGCGCGTTTTTGCGGCACGAAGAAGAAGACTGCTATTTAGTTCCACGTTCGTAACTGTACACCCATGATTCATCGGCAGTTATGACTCTGGACAGAAAAACTGAATCTTTTCGAAATATTGTTAGTAGCTCAATGCGCATCAGCACTTGATGGTCTAGTCGCTCTAATTTCAAATATTAAGGAACGGACTTCGCTGCAGTTCGTCTTATGTTCATCAGCTACAATGTGTTGATATGTCGCGAATGAAATTACGATTTCACAAATAACATGGAGTGTCTGCCTTCTGTCTTCGTGGATCACTTCGCGAACTTCAGCGATAGTTTCCGTAGTTGTGCATAATGGCGGTCGGCAGAATGTTTGTTACCTTCACAGACTGCCGGACAATTTTAAATCGCTTAAACCATTCAAATGTTCTTGTTTGACTCAACGCTTGCTCACCAAAAGCCTCCCTTGGCATGCAGTGGAGTTCAGCTACCATTTTTTGGAGTTTATAACAAAACTTAATGCGGGTCCTTCCTCATTGAAGTCACCGCTTTTGAAATTCACAGGTGTAGTAGAACACGATGTAAAGATATTAACAATAATATTCATAATGATGCAATCACAGTCGCGCCACATGACAGTGTCAGTTGAAAGACTCAACTAAAGCGCCTAGCGACGGAAGTTTGTACTGCTGACTGACTGGGCGCAATATTCAAATTCTTGGAAATTTTGGGTGGCAACTCGCATTTTCCGTGAGTGCCTAATTTCGGATTAAAAGCCTCATTCCACCAAACCTCCTCAGTTCTTCTAAACACTGTAGAATATACATAAAACATGAAGATGGAACCACTCAGTTCTTTTCTGTTCACACACTAATTTTGTATAGTCCTTTGCATGCGTCTTGCTTATCCGCCACTCGCTGCACCGTAACAATGTGATTAAACTGAATTGAGGAATAAAGAAGAAGAAATGTTACAAGAATCTGAACACAACGAATTAAAAACATACTTGAAATGTAAGGAAATGTTTCAACGATATATCAGGCAACATTCTTTCTCATACATAAGATCTCGTGGGAGAAGAAATTTTCATTGTAAGGGTTACCTGCATGGGGAAGAGAGAGACGGCATTGTAGCATTCCTGGTCATCAATCTTTGCGCTAATGTCCTGGATTAACTTCCAAACCTCTCCGCAAGAAGTGAGGGCGTGTCACACTTATGGTGGTCATCCGCCGTCGAATTGGGACGTTAATCCTGGATGTCCCCTTGGTTATTCGAGAGTAGTAGGCTGTGTGCCAACATCGGTTTTCACCCTCTCCCTTCTCATACCACCACACAAAATCACACTGTACACGTCTGCATTTGTTACCTGACACAATTCTCACACACCGTGAGAAAGAGGCCATTTTGCTTGGAAGAAGAAAACAGTTTGCGATTTCGTGCCCGAACCTACCTGTCGCTGTCTCCCACCCAACAATGCAATACGACTTTCAGTCTTCCTTTACTGGGCTAAGAAAGGGAGTCCATCTCACGGCAATCGACCGGCAGTTCAGTGATGGTAAGAGATGGAGCCAAAGATCACCTATAAACCCGGAAGAATACCGTCCACTTGGAGCAATGGAACATCAGGGGAAGCAGAGACTCAAGGAACTGGCAAACTACGATACCACCATCGGGCTCTTTCGTAGCGCTCCTGAAAATAAATATGTCAAAAATCCACCTCAGTTGCGAAATGTTACTGGTCTTTACCCAGGTTTCAGCTAATCTAACCTTCTTCTTCAGATGTAAAACATGCCAGAATAAGGGACGGTCAAACATAAAAAGCTAAAGTACCTTGGTACCATGTCAAGCTACGTTACTTAGCTGGGGAACAGCCCCGGCCCCACTTCATGGAAAACGGTCGGTTAGCCGCGGACGCTACGGTGAAACTGACCAGTTCTTGCCGGGGCTGCTCCTCAGCTAAGTAACGTACCACGGTACTTAAGCTTTTTATGTTTGACCGTGCCTTATTCTGGCATGTATTAGTATATTTTATGCTTCTGAAGATGGCTAGATTACTCTAGCTGAAAACTGGGTACAGACCAGTAACATTTCGCAACTGATGCGGATTTTTGACATATTAATTTATCACAGTTGCTGACAGGGCTGCAACATGTTAAGAAAATCTCCCGAAAATAACACCGATGCCTGGCCGCTACAAAGTGAGTCCAGTCACAAATGACGCACGCCAGTCTGCAGCAGAAGACACACACACACACACACACATACACACACACACACACACACACACACACACACACACACACACACACTGACGAATCTGCGCCAATTCTGACCTCGCAAACAAGGTTCATTAGCTTCGCCTCGAACATCGACCGTTGAAATTGGGATTTGCTTTTGCATTCATCTCAGACGGAGTAACGTGTGAAGACTATGCCCCAGAATTACTCCTTAACAACCACTTTGTCAGTGATAAACCGCAAATTTTGCCGCGTAGCCTACGTAATTTTTTCGCTTCTTGCTAAACGCAAAAGCAGTGGGATTAGGTTGTATTCAGAGACACGGACAGAATTATGCTAACAGCCAAGTACAGTTTAGAGGCCTTTTGGGCTTTCGTGCATAATTGCCCGGACAACATACTCGAGCCTATATTACACAAATATTCACACTTCAATGCGTACTGTCGACCTTGTGACGAGATAGCTTTTCTGGTATTCGAGTGTAGCAAGAAGCCGTTAAGGAAACTGAGACTGCAACAAGATACGTTTCAAGAAAGACAGAAAACTGAAAATAGGTAGGCGGTAACTGAAACTCACTTGGCCCGGACTCAGCATGATGTTTCCAGTGGTTGCCGCAACAAGGTTAGAACACAAGCTTTTCTTCTAAGGTAAGAGTAAAATAATGTTGTTACGGGTAAATACTGTTAGTCACAACTTGTAAGGCGTGAATGGAAACCTCCAACATCAAAATGAAAGCCAAAACATTGTAAGGGAAATCCACGAGACACCAACTTCGTTTAATGTCGTCTCACTTGAAGACAAATAGCATAATAATGAGTATCACTAGCATGGTGAGGCATTTCAAAAACTGGAAGTCAGTGATCTCCCACGCCCTGATTCAACTACTATTACACCGGGCCCCAAAAAACGTGGACAGCCCTTATTTTTCATAAATGGTACACTGTATCGCAACCAGAACTCAGACAACTATATAGTGCTATGCAAAGATGGGGTTATTACATTACATGGTTCACATTCGCCACATTTTTATTTTATCAAATTGCTAGCAAATTTGTGTCTTTTTTGTATGTTTAGTAGGATTTCAAAGGGTGTAATGGGTATAATTGCAGATATTGCTGTTGGTGACTGAGGTTAGTATACTGAACAGCATTACATCAGTATTTACATCATCTGCAGACTAATAATTATAGCTATTATAAATCATCTGTTTTTAGATTGGTTAGTACCTCCAAGTACACGCAGCAAGAGCAAGCCATTAATGGTTATTTTCTCCTGTACAGCAGATAAGGTGTTGAAGTGCGGAGATATGGATGCACAACATTTAGTCCGTATTGGCAGACTGAGTCCACTAAGTGGTACAGCTACGACCGTGCAGAAAATAACAGGTAGTAAATTATGTGATGTGTTTGCAGGACGACTTTCGAAACAATCAGCTGACTGATGTATATACATATTAAGGTAGCACTTATAAAAATATGTACACTTATACCCGTTAAACCCTGTATACATTTATAACGCTATATATCCCTATGAAAAAGCGACCGAGTGGAGGAGCGCTAAGGCATTATTTTATAGACTGAAGTTCGCGGGATTCAAATTCTCCATCCAGCAATCTCGATTCATCTTAGCCTTTATTTTCAACATATTTCTCTACTATCTTGCGAATAATTACACTCCAAACACTACGAACGGCTTCAGAATAGTCAAAAACGTACATCAAGCAAACCATATTTGTTTCAGTAAGTTAGTAGCTAAAACAACAAGGGTATTAACGGTTCAGCAAAATACTCGGCATTTATTGTACGAGGGTCATTCAATAAGTAATCCAACACATTTTTTCCTGAAAGAGTTTGGTTTTTTCAGAATTCCGATCTACCACATTATTTCCCACTTTTTAGCTACAAAACCCTGTTTTTCAACATAGTCTCCGTTCATTCCGACGGCCTTACGCCACCTTACTGGAAAGGCCTGTGTGCCGGCGTGGTACCACTCTACTGGTCGACGTTCGAAGCCAACGTGCTGCTGCATCAGTATCCTCCCCATCGTCCACGTATTGCTTCCCGCGAAGTGCATACTTCATTGTGCCAACGGGAAGGTGTGGAGATCCGGGCTGTAGGATGGAGATCGGACAGGTTTGCGCGACCTTTTGCGATTGTGACAGATGCCTCGCCAACGACTCACCGTGCATTTCATACTCAAAATATCCACGGGTGTGCTGCCGGTTTATAGTGTCCAACGGGCACAATATTTCGGCGATCATACATGTCGCCATCATCAGGTGAATTGACGGACTGAGCTCCTGTGAACGTGCCGGCACGGAGATCCGTACGCTATGGCTGCTCAGAGGGAACTGGGTTCGGTCGCGGCGGCGGCCAATTTAAATACCCTCCGCCCGCGGCGCGCTCCCTCCGCCGTCCGCGCCCCGTGGATATTTTGATTATCAAATACGCCGGGAGAAACTCAAGAATCACACCGTGCATTTGTTCACTGCCAGGTCTCCGTCGACATTCTGCTAGTGCCTACGAATATCTGCAATACTCTGGTTTTCCTACAAAAGGAACTCAATGACAGTTGTCTGCTTGGAGCGCGTTTCCGTTACAGATGAAATTTTGTACGCTACATATAGCGTCACCACCTATCGAAACTTAGTGAAACTAGGGGGGCTGAAGCAGGAATATTTCACGATGTCCCACAACAAATTCCGCATTTTTTCAGTCGAAACTGGCCGAGAGAGAAAAATGTGTTGCATTACTTGTTGAACGCCCCCAGTATTATGTAAATTGGCGGGAAACTTGTTTTGAGAAGTGGATTACAAGAGGCAGTCAAATGAAAACGAGACAGGTGCAGAAAAGGAAGTAAACGTTTTATTTCGAAAGTAATCGCCGTAACTGTTAATTCACTGTGAGATAAGCCGGTCAATGGCTTCATGGAAAAATGTTTGCGGTTGCCCACAGAACAATAAACGTTCCCAGGCGTGCACCTCCCCGTTCAAAGCAAATCAATGGCCACGAATATCTGTCTTCAGGGCTACAAAAATATGGAAATTGCGTGGTGAGAGATATGGGCTGTATGGAGGACGAGTTAGAGCATTCCAACGAAACTATAAATTTTATTTGTTTTTGTTCATCACAACTGGCATATATTTCTCATTTTGGACTACACATTTACCAAAATCGCTCATGAATTTCACTCTTCATTATATAAAGAACTGTTGTAATTTTTCATAAAAGCTCGTCACATGGAAGAAGGAAAAAGATATTTATTGTTTTAACGAAGTGACATGCTTCATAAACATTACAAAAGTTTCATTTCAAAATTATGTTCCATAATATGTAAATATTTTATTTCTATAATTTTGTTATATCGAGATTCAAGTTTTCTTGGTAGATGTTAACTCAGGTATGCAGAAAAATACGTACATAATTTAATTTGTTTAATTGCTGGTTCTGGAAAGATACAGATTTTCAAAGTTTAAAATATATTATAGGGCTACAGGCCAAAATTCGTAGTCTTTATTTAGCTTTCACGTAAGACAGTCTCTATTCAAGCAAGGAAGTCATTGTTCTAGAAGTCGCGCTGTACGTTTGATTTGGGTAGTGTGAATTAAATGTGCATCATATGTGTATTTTATTTAAATTTGTGACTTTTAATTGGTAATGCACCTCAAATGTATTTCAGTCTCGTCAGTTTGCATGCAGTGTGTATTATAAAGAAAAGTGGAAGGCTCTCTTTAGCAAAGTGCATAAGGCTGAAAGATGGAACTGATTGTCATGTGTGAAGTGAAAATAAACGACGATGTCTTAAAGCTATGAATAAATATCTTCACTAATTCTTAAAATACTGGACGCAAACATCATCCGTTAGACAACATCAAGACGACGGTTGGAGCTGCAAATACTCGTATTTCGACAAATATGAGTAGTAAACAGTCTTTCTAGTCTTTTTAACAACAATTCAAGACAACACATTTACATAGCAGTTCATCTTGCCGAAGAAATGCAAACAAATCGGTAAAAGTTTACCTGACAAAGACAAATAATTGAAGTTTGGAAATGGCAGTGCTGAGTGGTGCACATCTAATAGCTCCCAAGAGTCAAGAGTGTGCTTGTGAGGCAAACGCACACTTGGGTAGCACTCCCAAGTGTGTTACACCCAGGGTGACGTTCCTTCTTGTTCTTTTGTGTTCTTTGATTGCAGAGGACAATAATACGGGTTGTAAAAGGGTATACTTCGTATTCTATTTTCTTTTTTTTCGTCGTGTATCCACGAATAAACCCATTTGTCGTCTTTTTCAGCTTGCATTATGAGGTATGTTGGAGACGTTTAAATGAAGCTGGAGGCTTCGTTGCAGCCAGTTAGAAACTTTCATGACAGACAGTAATGTACGGCATATTCCTAGCGATGTTTACAAGCTAAACGATACCGATAGTATAAGAGATAGGTTGACCATCATCTAGCTGATGAGCTCCGCCAGTATTCGAAAGCTGTGACTACCAGTACGATGCTACATCTCCATTCAGTGCTAGAGCGACGGTTTCAGCTATCTTAATTGCTATGATATGTGATCGTGTTTGTTTCCTGGCGCGCTACGGGACTGTTAATGATGTTAGCTGGCGGAGCCTCTCTTAACACTGTTTCTCTGTTGCCGGAAGCTCTTCAGGAAATTCTAGTAGCTGTATATGTTTCACAATCATATACCTTATAAAGTACAGAAAAAATCATTCAGACCATATCAGAATTGCTTCAACGAGACTGAACGCAGGTTCTGAAAACAGGTTTTTATGGAGATCTTATACAGGATGTATCATAATTAATGGCGTAAACGCATACAGTTGAAACTACACGATCGCTTTCTTTATTTTCTATTTGAGACACCGGCCTTCTGAGTGGCTTGTCGCGGCCCGCCACGAATTCCCCTTGTTGGATGTACGCAAATCTCTGTTTTTCCCTACACTTTTCGTCCTCTCTAGTACCAAGGAGGTTATTCTGTCATGTCTTAACATCATCCTGTCCCTTCTTCTTGTCAATGCTTTCCGTATGTTCCTTCGCCAATTCTGCGGAGAATCTGTAAGTAGGCTGTTTAGGTTTTTATGTTGGTAACGCCACGTAGCGCTCTGTATGAAAATCAATGACTGCTCTGTGCAATCTGTGGCTGGTTGGCATTGTTGGAATATTCGCTATTGTAGTGTTGGGCAGTAGGATGTGAACAGCGCGTACCGTTGCGCAGTTGGAGGTGAGCCGCCAGCAGTGGTGGATGTGGGGAGAGAGACCAGACTTTTGAGAGCGGACGATCTGGACGTGTGTCCGTCATAAAAACGAAATTTGTAAGACTGGATGTCATGAACTGATATACACTCCTGGAAATTGAAATAAGAACACCGTGAATTCATTGTCCCAGGAAGGGGAAACTTTATTGACACATTCCTGGGGACAGATACATCACATGATCACACTGACAGAACCACAGGCACATAGACACAGGCAACAGAGCATGCACAATGTCGGCACTAGTACAGTGTATATCCACCTTTCGCAGCAATGCAGGCTGCTATTCTCCCATGGAGACGATCGTAGAGATGCTGGATGTAGTCCTGTGGAACGGCTTGCCATGCCATTTCCACCTGGCGCCTCAGTTGGACCAGCGTTCGTGCTGGACGTGCAGACAGCGTGAGACGACGCTTCATCCAGTCCCAAACATGCTCAATGGGGGACAGATCCGGAGATCTTGCTGGCCAGGATAGTTGACTTACACCTTCTAGAGCACGTTGGGTGGCATGGGATGCATGCGGACGTGCATTGTTCTGTTGGAACAGCAAGTTCCCTTGCCGGTCTAGGAATGGTAGAACGATGGGTTCGATGACGGTTTGGATGTACCGTGCACTATTCAGTGCCCCCTCGACGATCACCAGTGGTGTACGGCCAGTGTAGGAGATCGCTCCCCACACCATGATGCCGGGTGTTGGCCCTGTGTGCCTCGGTCGTATGCAGTCCTGATTGTGGCGCTCACCTGCACGGCGCCAAACACGCATACGACCATCATTGGCACCAAGGCAGAAGCGACTCTCATCGCTGAAGACGACACGTCTCCATTCGTCCCTCCATTCACGCCTGTCGCGACACCACTGGAGGCGGGCTGCACGATGTTGGGGCGTGAGCGGAAGACGGCCTAACGGTGTGCGGGACCGTAGCCCAGCTTCATGGAGACGGTTGCGAATGGTCCTCGCCGATACCCCAGGAGCAACAGTGTCCCTAATTTGCTGGGAAGTGGCGGTGCGGTCCCCTACGGCACTGCGTAGGATCCTACGGTCTTGGCGTGCATCCGTGCGTCGCTGCGGTCCGGTCCCAGGTCGACGGGCACGTGCACCTTCCGCCGACCACTGGCGACGACATCGATGTACTGTGGAGACCTCACGCCCCACGTGTTGAGCAATTCGGCGGTACGTCCACCCGGCCTCCCGCATGCCCACTATACGCCCTCGCTCAAAGTCCGTCAACTGCAACTTACGGTTCACGTCCACGCTGTCGCGGCATGCTACCAGTGTTAAAGACTGCGATGGAGCTCCGTATGCCACGGCAAACTGGCTGACACTGACGGCGGCGGTGCACAAATGCTGCGCAGCTAGCGCCATTCGACGGCCAACACCGCGGTTCCTGGTGTGTCCGCTGTGCCGTGCGTGTGATCTTTGCTTGTACAGCCCTCTCGCAGTGTCCGGAGCAAGTATGGTGGGTCTGACACACCGGTGTCAATGTGTTCTTTTTTCCATTTGCAGGAGTGTATATATTATGACTTTTGAACACTATTAAGGTAAATACATCGTCTGTTCTCCATCAAAATCTTTCATTTCCTAATTATGCCTATCAGTAGTTAGTATCTTCAGTAGTTAGATCTTTTATTTAGCTGGCAGTATTGGCACAAGCTGTATTGCAGTAGTTTGAGTAACGAAGATTTTTGAGAGGTAAGTGATTCATGAAAGGTATAGGTTATTGTTAGTCAGGGTCATCTTTTTGTAGGGATTATTGAAAGTCAGATTGCGTGAATATATATATGTCAGTTTACGGTTGATCAGAATAAGTAAAGAGAGAAATGTCTGAGTACGTTCAGTTTTGCTCAGCTGTTTGAAACTCAAATAACGTAAGAGGTTTACCAGCACTGTCATTCTTAATTTTTCTAAGGGGATGTTTCAAACCTCATAATTCCTTATCAGTCCACCTGATTTTCAACATTTTTCTGTAGCACCAAATCCCAAGCGATTCGCTTATCTTTTGTTCCAGTTTCCCGACTGTCCATGATTCACAACAAACTCAGTAATTTCTTCCTCAAATCAAGGCCAATGTTTGATACTAGTACATTTCTCTTGGCCAGGAATGCCCTCTTTGACTGTGCTGCTCTGCTTTTTCCATTCCTCCTTGCTTCGTCTGTCATAGGTAATTTTGCTTCCAAGGTATCAGAATTCCTTAACTTCGTCTGCTTCGCGATTCCCAATTTTGATGTTACGTTTCTCGCTATTCTCGTTGTTATTACAGTTCGTTACCTTTGTCTTCTTCCGGTTTACTGTCAGTCTGTAGTCATTAGACCATTCCATCCAACAGATTCTGTAATTCCTATCTACACTCACTCAGGATAGCAATGTCACCAGCGAATCCTATCATTGGTATTCTTCCACCTTGAATTTTAATCCCACTTTTCAATCTTTCTTTTATTTCAGTCATTGCTTCTTCGATATATTCACTGAACAGGATGCGCGAAAGACTACATCCTTGTCTCACACCCTTTTGAATCCGAGCACTTCTTTCCTGGTCTTCCACTCTCATTGTCCCCTCTTGGTCCTTCTACATACTGTATATTACCCGTCTTTCCTTACAGTTTACCCCTATTTTTCTTAGAATTTCGAACATCTTGCACCATTTGACGTTGTCTAACGCTTTGTCCAGGTCGACAAATCCTATACTTCAGTGGGTTAGTTGTTTTCTCTGGGTCTAACAGTCTTCCTGCAAACAAATCACATAATTTTCTACCTGATATTTTCTGCACGGTTGTAAATGCACTCTGAAGTGGAGTATGTCGGTCAGTATAGACACTCCGTTTTGCGTCCTCATGTCTACAGTACCTGATCTGCTGCCAAGCTCACTTAGGGCGCACCTACTTGGAGACACTAACGAGCCCACAAACATACAAGACGCACAGTTATTAGCCTGCAGTGAACTACATATTGATGTTATGTTATACCCATACCATCCTGTATAGTGCTTGGCAGAAGTTACGTAAGACCAATACTATCGATTTTCTTTTCTATTCCATTCATGTATTGAGTGAGAGAAAAATGACTGTCTATATGCTCCTCTATGTGCGCTAACGTCTCTTATGATGCTATCGCGAGATATACGGTGGTGGCGGCATAATGATCGCACAGTCTTCTTCGAATACAATTTCTTTAAATTCGTCCAACAGGATTTCGCGCCATTCTTCCAAGGATTCCCCTCTTCGTCCTCCGAGCACTCCTGTTACACTTCCTTTGGGCTATACCGATCTGCTCTGATCCTAGCGGAGTGTCTCTGAATTCATTTGATGTCTATTGTGAAGCCAAACACTGCAACAATAATCTCGATTTCGTCGGACTTAACGTCTTGTGCGCTGTTTTCTTCACAGATACATTACGATTTCCCAGAAACCATCCACCAAATTCTATACGCCTTCCCTGATACAGATTTTACGTGATCATCCCATTTCATATCGCTTCCCACCGCTTGGTGCGGCCTTCAATTCGAAAACAGCCTTTATGCAGCTCTTCACGCTGTTCTTCTGTGAACAAGCTTCTTCATCCCTGCACAACTGCTGCAACCCACACCCATCTGAAACTGCTTACTGTATTCAGGCCTTGATCTCTCTCTACAATTTTTACTTTCTCCTCCTCCACCGCCACCTCCACCATCCACGTACGCACCCATCCATCCACACACACACACACACACACACACACACACACACACACACACACACACACACATACACACACCATTTCTCGTTGCTTCATGATGTATCCTGTCAACCGATCGCATCTGTCAGTGTCACAATTTTTTTTTCTCCCTCTCTATTTCATTCCGTACCTCAGCATTAGTTATCCGAACTACACATCTGATCTTCACATTTTTCTGCGATACCAGATTCCAAAAGCTTCTATTCTCTTCTTGTCTGTGCTAATTATTGTTAGCCGGCCGCAGTGGCTAGAGGTTCTAGGCATTTCAGTCCGGAACCGCGTGACCGCTACGGTCGCAGGTTCGAATCCTGCCTCGGGCATGGATGTGTTAGATTTAAAAATGGCTTTGAGCACTATGGGATTTAACATCTGAGGTCATCAGTCCCCTAGAACTTAGAACTACTTAAACCTAACTAACCTAAGAACATCACACACATCCATGCCCGAGGCAAGATTCGAACCTGCGACCGTAGTGGTCGCATGGTTCCAGACTGAAGCGCCTAGAAGCGCTCGGCCACACCGGCCGGCAGTTAAGTTTAAGTAGTTCTTAGGTCTAGGGGACTGATGACCTCAGATGTTAAGTCCCATAGTGCTCAGAGCCATTTGATTTGAACTAATTATTGTTCACGTTTCCCTTCCTTATAAGGGTACATTCTATAGGAACTCCTTCAGAAAAGGCTTCCTACTATTTAAATTTATATTCGATCTTACAAAGTTCAACTTTTTCAGAAACGCTTTTCGTGCTATTTTCTTTCCGTATTTATTCTCTACTTCGACTCTCGTCAGCTATTTTGCTGCCAGATTAACTTAGCATTTGATTTCCTATACTAATTCTGTCAGCATCAGCAAATTTAATTCCATTACAGTCCATTATACCTCGTTTTAGTTTCGTTGATGCTCATCTTATCTGTTTTTCATTCCACTGTCCTTTCAAGTCCTTTGCTGTCTCTGACAGTAGTGCGATGTCATTGGCTAATTTCAAAGTTTTTATTTCTTCTCCCTGAACTTTAATTCCCTTCTCGAGTATATTGACACCAAGTAATTAAACGATGTGAGATGCTAAAGATAGCCACCATTGATCTTGTAGCCAGAACTGGTCAACTTGACGTGCAAGAGAGCGGTGCTGGGTGACAGCCACGCTCACAAGTACACTACTGGCCATTAAAATTGCTACACCAAGAAGAAATGCAGATGATATACGGGTATTAATTGGACAAATATACTAGAACTGACACGTGATTACATTTTCAGGCAATTCATAGATCCTGAGAAATCAGTATCCAGAACAACCACCTCTGGCCGTAATAACGGCCTTGATACGCCTGGGCATTTATCAAGAGTACTGACTGGCGTATTGTGACGAGCCAGTTGCTCGGCCAATATTGACCAGACGTTTCAAATTGGTGAGATATCTAGACAATGTGCTGGCCAGGGCAGCAGTCGAACATTTTCTGTATCCAGAAACGCCCGTAAGGACCTGCAACATGCGGTCGTCAATTATCCTGCTGAAATGTGGGGTTTCGCAGGGATCGAATGAAGGGCAGAGCCACGGGTTGTAACAAATCTGAAATGTAACGTCCACTGTTCAAAGTGCCGTCAGTGCGACCAAGACGTGACCGAGACGTGTAACCAATGGCACCCCATACCATCACGCCGGGTGACACGCAAGTATGGCGATGACGAATACACGCTTCCAATGTGCGTTCACCGCGATGTCGGCAAACACGGATGCGACCATCATGATGCTGTAAACAGAACCTGGATTCATCCGAAAAAATGACGTTTTGCCATTCGTGCACCCAGGTTCGTCGTTGGGTACACCATCGCAGGCGCTCTTGTCTGTGATGCAGCGTCAAGGGTAACCGCAGCCATGGTCTCCGAGCTGATAGTCCATGCTGCTGCAAACGTCGTCGAACTGTTCGTGCAGATGGTTGTTGTCTTGCAAACGTCCCCATCTGTTGACTCAGGGATCGAGACGTGGCTGCACGATCCGTTACAGCCATGCGGATAAGATGCCTGTCATCTCGACTGCCAGTGATACGAGGCCGTTGGGATCCAGCACGGCGTTCCGTATTACCCTCGTGAACCCACCGATTCCATATTCTGCTAACAGTCATTGGATCTCGACAACGCGAGCAGCAATGTCGCGATAGGCTACAATCCGTCCTTGGTCAAAGTCGGAAACGTGATGGTACGCATTTCTCCTCCTTACACGAGGCATCACAACAACGTTTCACCAGGCAACGCCGGTCAACTGCTGTTTGTGTATGAGAAATCGGTTGGAAACTTTCCTCATGTCAGCACGTTGTAAGTGTCGCCACCGGCGCCAACCTTGTGTGAATGCTCTGAAAAGCTAATCATTTGCATATCACAGCATCTTCTTCCTGTCGGTTAAATTTCGCGTCTGTAGCTCGTCATCTTCATGGTGTAGCAATTTTAATGGCTAGTAGTGTATATCAACACATGGATCAGGACGGTTTTTGCTATAGCCGATGAAGTGCAGTTGGGCTGATGAAGAAATGAAGCCCAGAGCACTAGATGAGGTCGTTATAGACTGAGAATGAACTACCTCGGACGAGAGTGCGGAGATAATAGGCTGGGCTCGTTTAAAAGAGAAACTACAGTATTCATCTGGAGTGACTAGGGGCCGACGTGAGATGGCTGGACGTGGGTTTGAAGCCTGATCCTCTGAAAAGAGGGAAACGAGCGCCCACAGATCCTGAGTCCTCAGTCCTCAGTTGACACGGCCAGTGGTCGCGCTTCCGTGTCTCGCCGCCGGCCTTGGCCGCTTCCGTGAGAGACCGCCGCGCCGCCGAGAACCCGCTCACAGAGGCTACGCGGCGGTAGAATGACGGCGGCGCACCTCGAGACACAGGCAGTCAGCGCACACTGCCCTTCTCAAGCGATTCACTGAAAGAGGACCGGCTGAGATGGAGCTGTGGCAAGACACGTCTAACAATCCCACACGTGATATTAGTGCCAACAATCGAAGAAAATTATAGCATGAAATTTCAGTGACTCGTCGCCTTTTTTCAGCATAAGAAGTGAGTGGCAGTAATACAAAATGTAAATCTCTTCTTATCTTGCTTGTACCGCAGTATTCCAGGCGCTGAATTGACGAATCCTTATATGACGGTCCGTGTTTTTCAATCAATTACGACCGAAACACATTTTTTATTTGTATGTCGGTGTCGGCTCTTTATCGTGTCAACTTCTATTCAGACGCTTGTAAAAACAATAGTTTTTACACAAACAAAGCAGTCACAAAAAATAACCTTCATTCTTAAAAACTTTGGCTATTACAACTGGGAACAGTCTGAGTTAAACGTGTGTGATTCCTTCAACCACAGAAAACTAGCCTCATGCCCGATAGACAAGTAACTGAGTTACAAGTATACGGTTTTGGCACGGACATGAGTTCGTAGATAACATTACACCAAAGACACATATTTTAATATTGAGATCAAAATAAACGCTCTCTGTGCGTTACAAAATTGTTCACCGAACTTGCATTTATGCAATAATTTGTTTCATTCAATTATTTTTACTTTACGAAATGTATGATTTTATTTATTAATAACTGTAAATATGTAAATTTGTGGTAAGATATGGGACCAAAAAATGGTTCAAATGGCTCTGAGCACTATAGGACTTAACTTCTGAGGTCATCAGTTCCCTATAACTTAAAACTACTTAAACCTAACTAACCTAAGGACATCACACACATCCATGCACGAGGCAGGATTCGAACCTGCGACCGTAGCGGTCTCGCGGTTCCAGACTCTAGCGCCTAGAACCGCACAGCCACTCCGGCCGGCAATATGGGACCAAACTGCATAGGTCATCGGTCCCTCAGCTTACCCTCTACTTTTTTAAAAATCTTTTTTCAACCAATAATATCATTCATGATAAGCCACCACCTTACACATAGTCGGTCTTAAGATCTACAATAAATTCAATGATATTTAGCAGCATTTACTAATTCTAGTTTTAACCTTCTTACATGCTACAGGATGTGAGTTGTTAGTTATTCAATGGGTAAGAACTAGTCTCTTTACTAATCTAACTATTCTAGAAGCTACCTCCTGCAGCGTTATTACACATTACTTAATCTAACTAAAACTAACTTTTCACACTACTTAATCTAACCTAAACTAACTTACCCTATGGACAACACACACACCCATGCCCGAGGGAGGACTCGAACCCCCGACGGGTAGAGCCGCGCGGACCGCGACAAGACGCCTCAAATATTTAAATATTTAAACTCAACGTAAATGGTGTCAGGATGACTCTATCCAAGAATGTGGGCACTAAAAAAACCTAAAGCACACCGAATGTTCTCATAATTATCAAAAAGGATAAATCTCCTGTGAAAACCTGAACAACACAAAAACAACCAAATGTGCTACCGGACGATTCATAAATGGAGAGGCCAGCATCGAACAATACAGTTCGCAAAAAGAAATCAGCCTATTGTTACATACTGGACTAATAGTATGGGTACGGAATTTCAAATCCCCTACCGAATTTTGGTTTTTCATGAGTTTCCAAACTCACTTAGAACAAATGCCGAGATGGTTCCTTTGAAAGGAACGCGTTACATTCTCTTCACAAAACTGACCTTGTGTTCCGTCTCCAATGATCTCGTCGTCGACGGGACATTACACTCTTCTGTTCTTTTTCTAAAAGCGGACGATCATACTTATCACCTGTGGCTAGGTTAATCCTTATTAGTGACTTGTGAAAAGGAAGTTGTGAATGAATTATGTTAATGTAGTCAATGCCTAGAGGTATGTGCAGATACGGCTATCCGCAGTACTTTGTGGATATAAACCTACACTATGTGATTATATGTGGGGATATCCGAAGTAATAATTACTTAATGGTTAAAAGTCAAAGCACTGATCTGAATAGGGAGACAGAAACAGCAGTGGCCTCAATCGCTATTGCTCGCACCGAAACACGGTGTACTGTACGGTTTCACTGCCTGTGATTCTAGTAAATCCAGCCAGTACCCATAAAGAATAGTAGGAGGCCCTTTACTAGTTCTTTATTAGACACAATTTCTTCAGGACTTGATGTCCTCAAATACTGTGTGTCAACAACACTTCGCAATGGAAAATTAGGTGTCGTGCGGTTTCATCACCGTCACCACACAGCCTACACTCAGGGGCTTTTGCTCTATACCCATCGTGTGTAGTTTTTTCTTAAAGTTGCTATGGCCTGTCATTAGTTCTACCATAAGTTTAAACTGTTTCCTGTTCAAGTCCAGGATTATGCAGCTTCTCTTAAAACACGACGCCGACCGCTGTGGCCGAGCGGTTCTAGGCGCTTCAGTCCGGAAGTGCGCAGCTGCTGCGGTTGCAGGTTCGAATCTTGCCTCGAGCATGTATGTGTGTGATGTCCTTAGGTTAGTTAGGTTTAAGTAGTTCTAACTCTAGGGGACTAATGACCTCAGATGTTAAGTCCCATAGTGCTTAGAGCCATTTGAACCATTTTTAAAACATGGCTTTGGCTTTATTAGCATGCCATATTTTTGTTTCTGGACCATAGTCCAGTATTCTACGAGTGCTGCCTTCTGACTCAGCTTCATAGTTTTGATTTTACCATCAGTGACCAGCGACCCGCAGCAAGTTTTCCCTGTTGCTTTCCCCTAGTGCTCTGTGGCACTCTGCAACGATTTTGGTCTCGTTGCAGGGGCTGATAAAGATTTCAGATCTGCTTGGCTGTCTGAATGAATGTAGATGCTACTACCCTTGTACCACCTACAACAGTCTCCTCCACACCCTGATAGCCTGGTATTTCCGCCTGGAATACTGTGGCCAGTTTCCTTACAGAGACTGCTCTCTCCAATCTAGGCTGTACTACATATACCCCAGCCCCAGAGCCTTCGTCTGTTGTCGGGTCATCAATACACCAGACTATGTCTCCCGCACGGTATCGTGGTTCGTTGTTTCACTGCTCCCTACTTCCAATTGTTACACTGAAAAGTTTATTGGAGCAGCTTGAAGTTACTGTCTAGTCAGCCGGCAATTCCCCGAACATTCTTATATTTACCGCATTCCCTGTATTGGTGTGGGACTCAGGATATCCTAAAGGCATCCAGTTACTTCTAGCTTTTATCCGGTATGCCATTGCCTCCACTGTAACCCAAAGGTGCAATGGGGACATGTCCAGCACGGTCTCCATACCAGCAGTGGATGTGCTGCTGATTCCACCTGTTCGGGCTAAGCAGGCCAATCTTTGTACCTTGCCAATCTCCTTACCAACCACCTTCTGTTCCACTTTGTTCCGCCATACTGTAGCTCCATAAGTTAAACGATGATTTTTAGAAAATCAAGGTTTGCACAAGTCTGTATTGCAACATTATTAAAAACAACCACCTTCGAACAGAAACGGACCATCGTCAGGTAAAATGTGATAACTGGAGTACCCACAGCACACACTAGATAACGTATCTAAGCACATGGCAATATCGAAGTGGCATGTGATCTTGACAGATAAGAAGGTGTTGTTATGGGGAGCCTGAAATGGGACACCCTCCTCTAACACTTCCTTTTTTTTTATAGAAATAACCGATACCATGTATATTATCGATTTTTGTATAGGCGAACATTATATCAGCTGTTTAACTGAATGAACTTCATATGATTTTATATACGATGTGTTATGTTTCGGTCTAATATATGTAAAAAGAAATTAATTTAGTAGTACTATGTACGTACAGTTAAAATTGCTCTTCTTTTAGAAATATTTGAAATTACGAAATATATGGCATATTTAAAACTCATATTATTAATTGCATAATCTAATGCTAATTATTAAATTAATTTCTGGATTCATTTATAAAAAAATGTTATATCTTGATGAAGATTCTTTTTTTGTCAAGAAAGTTCGTAAGCTCTTTTGCTTTGTAAACTCTTTGCAATATTGTGAGTAGCGCAGAATATAAGTAGTAGTGGGTATGCCTCTGATGGGGACAGATGTATTTTTTTAATGATCGACACTAACAATGTAATTTGGAATATTAAGTGGAAATTATAAAGAAGTTAAGATATTGAAAAATGTGACAAAGAATAAAATTCAAGAATAATACAGGCAAATTTTTATCTGTTATTTAATCATCGGGAACCCACAACATTAAATCAAAATTTCAGCCGGAAGAATGTACTCCTAGAAGTAAGAACAGGAGCCAGCGACAAGAGAAAATGAAGATAAGTAAAAAGATTTTCTTTTGTATATCTTACGCCTCTCGAAGCTTTCAGAACTCGTGCGGAGACAGAGAATTTTAATAGTGATGTGTGGGAGGGAAAGATTACAAGCCCTTTGTCTCCCGTGGTGGCCAACTTTTTTTATGGAAGATTCTGAGGAGCGAGTCCTCTGCTCATCTGTTTTAAAACCAACAGTATTTAGGCGATACGTTGTTGACACTTTGATAGGTTTCCCTCATTGTTTGGACAGTCTCCGAGAGTTCCTACAACATCCGAGCTCTGTTCATGAACACACAAAATTTATTATCGAGATGGAGAAACAAGGTAGTTTGACATTTTTTGACGTCTTGGTGCGACGAAAGAGCGATGGCACCCTTGGCTAACTGTTGCCCCCATCCTGCAAAAACAATGGGCGTTCTGGAGACCTTGACCCACCGACCCTGCACGATCTCAGATGCTGATAATCCGCAAATTGAACTGAACACCTACAAAACGTGTTCCTGAACGATGGATATTCGTCTCGACAAGTACAGAGAGTGTTGCAGACGTACAAACGGCAGAACAAGGAAGATGACGGGCTTGTTTCCACGAAAATAGGCAAAGGTTAAAGTGATCTTTCGTTCTCCAAAAATCTCGGTGCGTCTGGGATCTATCAAAGATGACTCAGAGTTACGCAAGGCAGATGTTTACAGGGCGCCGTCTGAGTGCGGCAGATCGTAGGAGTTACAGGGCAAACGACGCGCGCTGTTCAGGGTCGCGTCGTGGCACACTAGCGGCGTACACACACCCTCCAAGTCCCCTATCACGGAACGCTGTATTTCCACTGATCATTTGATGAAATAGAATGAAACAAAAATTGTGGCCCATTCGTCAAACTTTTGCAGCTGCATCATCAATGAATAACTGGAAATACGACTGCCTCCATCCCTTATCAACCGGAACGGCAGCTTCCAGTTACATTCTGCATGTAATTCTGTCATAAAAAAACTTCTCACTCTGTGTAGTAAGCGCCGTACTGCGAGTTTACCTTCCAAAGACAACAGCTGTGAAGCGAGCTTTCACCTTGGGGGGCATGCGGCGCAGCGCAATGACCTGCAGCAGCAGCTCATGTGCTCAAGCAGCGCACATGCAGTGACAGCTGGGTACATCACCCATATGCCGGCGGTTCCTCAAATAGGTGAGTTCACTGTGCAGTTCCGCTATTATTCACCTGACCATGTCCAGAACATTCTCCGCTGAAATATCATGGCAGCAAATTACAGACATCCGACAGTTCACCCGAAATTTCATGGAACAAATGTATTGATAAATTGGGATGAAATCAACGAAGATGCAATGGGGGTTCCACCCCTCTACCATCCCCCACACCTACAAATCCTTAATGCGTCCCATCTTCTGTTATGCCAGTCTCACCTGGATATCCGCCCCCCCCCCTCCCAAATTCTATAAGTCCCTCCAGATCCTCAAGCACCATGCACTCCGCCTCGCCTTCCGTATACGCCTCCCATTTCCCACGTGGATCCTCTATGACCTCATTCCTTTCCCCCATCTGCTCCTATACCTCGAACATATCCGCGTACTCTACACCTCCCGCCGCCTCTATCCCCCTCAGCCCCTGGTTGCTCCTCTCCTCTCCAATCCCTGCCCTCTCCACGCCTTCACTGTTGTGTCCCCCATACCCACCATCTCTACACCCTTCATCTCCTTTTCCAAGGTGGCTTCAGTAAACTCCCCCTCCCAGATGATGCCCTCTGTCCCTCCATTTATCCGTCCTATCACCTCTGATCCTCACTCCCTCTCGTTTCCTCGGTCCTTTCCCTGGGCTCCCTCTTGCCCCCCTTCCATTCTGTTTTCTCCCCACCTAACCTCTCTCTGCCTCCCCTCCCCCCCCCCCCCGAGTCCTTTTGTGTGCCCCTCCTCTGCCTTTCCCCACGCCCTGTCGCATCTGCCCAGCACCCGCCCCCCCTCTTATGGGTCCTCGTCCTCCATCGGCTCCTTTCCCCCCTCCCCCCACTTCCTTTTTTCCTCTCCTTCCCCCCCTTTCCTTTCCCGTCATCTGTCCAGGTTCCCCCCATCTTCCCTCGGCTGTGGTATACCGTATTTGTGCCAATTTTTTAGTGCAGTGTTCAAGTGAATGTTCAGTGTTGTTTGTCTTTCCAAAGTGTTGCGAACAGAAACCATGCTGTAGCTGGGTGTAAATTTTATATCTCTTGCGAACAGAAACCAGACTGTCGCCGTGTTTTTTTAATTGTCTGTCTATTCTTTTACCTGTCTGTGTCATATGTATTTTATTAGCATCATCAACCCTTTATTCTATGTTTTAAGTGCCACGATTTTCCGCCATTTTACCATTTAAGTCACCGATTTTATCGCCTGCTTTTATTATTTATTATCTTCATCTTTTTAAAACAAATTGTGCAGGCTGAAGAGCGGCGTACTAAGTTGCTGCCAGCCCGCCCCCTTCGGGGGGGGGGGGGGGGGGGGGGGGGGAATCGAAACTCAATAAAGTAAAAAAAAGAAAAAAAATGAAGATGCAATGACACGACAAGATATCAGCGCAAATCCGACTGGTATTTATTTCTCTTGCATGGTTTTAATTGAAACGTGTAGTACGACAGTTTGACGTGGTATGTGCTTCATTCGTCATGAGGTGTGCAATGTACGTCTTTAAAAAAGATGTTGACTGTCCCTTTGGCAAGAAGACTATCCTTTTTGAAGAAGATGTAACGTAGCCATTTCTTAATATGATGTCATCCACAATAATAATCAGATGATAGCTACATTGGCTTTTTGTTCATGGCTCTTTCCTGTATGGATGTATTTGCTAAATATGACTTGGCACTTGTTCTTCACCGGATGGTCAAATTTATATCGTGATGTTCCTGTTCCTTCGAGCTGAGTGCCAATACATCACGCTAACCCAGCTTCTATGTTAGCGCTCTCGCTAATTAGCATTAGAGGAGCTATGGGGCAAAGCACCTGGCACAAAGCACGAGGCCTTTATCCAGTGCGTCACCTACAACCATCTCTGACGGCCCAGTTCTGCGTTCACCGCTGCAAGGTCGTTCTGTGGCCTGCGCTCAGCTACGTGGCGGTCGTCTGGTACAGTCACGGCGGCACGCACCTATCGATTCCAGACCTTGCAGATCACGCCTCCTCTCTCCCCCCGCCTCACCACCACCACACACACGCACACTTCCGATTGAATCACAGAGGTTCACTTCTCAAAATCATGATGTGCGGAGAAAACAAGGTCAAGACCACAATCAGATGTATCTAGAGCGTTGCTGAAGATCATGTGCGCAGCAGCCTATATTAGCCCTATCTGGTAAATGGTTCAAATGGCTCTGAGCACTATGGGAATCAGCATCTGAGGTCATCAGTCCCCTAGAACTTAGAACTAGTTAAACCTAACTAACCTAAGGACATCACACACATCCATGCCCGAGGCAGGATTCGAACCTGCGACCGTAGCGGTCTCGCGGTTCTAGACTGCAGCGCCTAGAACCGCACGGCCACTTCTGCCTGCCCTATCTGGTAACATGTGGAAATGTGCTATTTTGATTCCGGGCACGGGAAGAAATATGCAACCACAGAATACAGGGAACCGAAAAAAAAATCAGAAAAATGGAAAGATGGGCACGCAAACTTAAAGCACAACTGGCGAACGGCCTGGAACAGAGTTGTGTGACGCTTCAGATACGTTCTTATGTCACTCGTTTCCATCGTTACTGTGGTTCAAGCTAAGTTTCATAAACTAAAATTTAATATTTGTAGAGTAATTGGGGATAAAACATCGGCTTTAATTTGAGCAAAAAATTTCTGAGAATATACTATACGTTTGAAGCACAGAGTTATATGAAACTAAATCATGGATTGTGAGAAAAAAAATAGAAGCTTTTGAGATGTGATAGATGGAGGGATGTTGAAAATTAAGTGATCTGGTAAAGTAAGAAATGAGGAAGCTTTCCACAGAACCAGTGAGGAGAGGAGAAGTAGAAAACACAAGGGGGGACGGAGTGGCGGGACATACGTAAAGACACAGATGCTGGCGCGTTAAACCAATCTGAATATTGATGAAAGAAACTAAACTGGCTCTTTTTACTAACGACAGCTAAGGTCAACGTAACGTCTGCAACGACATGCTTAGAGACGGAATACGAGCTGTGTTTGAGCAAGGAGGGGAGCCGGCCGCTGTGACCGAGCGGTTCTAGGCGTTTCAGTCTCGAACCGCGCGACCGATACGGTCGCAGGTTCGAATCCTGCCTCGGGCATGGATGTGTGTGATGTCCTTACGTTAGTTAGGTTTAAGCAGTTCTAAGTTGTAGGGGACTGATGACCTCAGATGTTAAGTCCCATAGTGCTCAGAGCCATTTCAACCATTTGAGCAAGGAGGAGGCAAGCATTTGACCGTAGCTTTCCCAAGGAACTGTTCCGGCATTTCCCTGTATTCTGAAACAAAAACCGCAGAAAACCTGTATCTGGATGGCTAAAAGGGGATTTAAAACTTTCTCATTCATTGCGTTAATGCAGAATGTTAACTAATTAATTTGTTATGGCTGGGGTTCGCAGTCATTTGCTGTAGAAGTTATTTATTTTACAATTGCAGTTATGACCTTAATGCTATTATCAATTAAACAGTGCGTAAGAACAGCAGTTTATTGTAATTTGTGTTAGGGATAATAACATTGATAATATTTATATAATTTATATCACTACACGATGGACGGAGCTTCACTCTCGTTTAATGTTGCTGTATTCTGATAGTGAAAAGGCACTTTTCTGGGGATGAAACGTATACATGTGGCAGGATTTTAAAGTTTGACATGTGCTGGAGCAAAACCTTTTGTAGTACCACTTGATAATGGCCCTAACACCGAAATTGCAATTGTGAAATAAATAATTTCTACAGTCAACGGCGATTATGGTGCCCTTTACAGAATATTAAATACTGCGCCGCGTGGCTCAGTTTTAGAATACAGCCTGAACTTAACCAACACCGACTAAAGGACAAAAATAAGGAAGAATGCGCTTTCACAACCTCGAGTCAATAAAAGGTGCTAGCTTGTTTCTTTTATGTTAAACATGATGTTGCGTCGTGGAGGGGGTCCAAACTGAAGCACAGGTATTTAGTAGTAGACAAGTTTGTGACTTTTTTCTTTAGAGAACAAGTCTAATACACTCCTGGAAATTGAAAAAAGAACACCGTGAATTCATTGTCCCAGGAAGGGGAAACTTTATTGACACATTCCTGGGGTCAGATACATCACATGATCACACTGACAGAACCACAGGCACATAGACACAGGCAACAGAGCATGCACAATGTCGGCACTAGTACAGTGTATATCCACCTTTCGCAGCAATGCAGGCTGCTATTCTCCCATGGAGACGATCGTAGAGATGCTGGATGTAGTCCTGTGGAACGGCTTGCCATGCCATTTCCACCTGGCGCCTCAGTTGGACCAGCGTTCGTGCTGGATGTGCAGACCGCGTGAGACGACGCTTCATCCAGTCCCAAACATGCTCAATGGGGGACAGATCCGGAGATCTTGCTGGCCAGGGTAGTTGACTTACACCTTCTAGAGCACGTTGGGTGGCACGGGATACATGCGGACGTGCATTGTCCTGTTGGAACAGCAAGTTCCCTTGCCGGTCTAGGAATGGTAGAACGATGGGTTCGATGACGGTTTGGATGTACCGTGCACTATTCAGTGTCCCCTCGACGATCACCAGTGGTGTACGGCCAGTGTAGGAGATCGCTCCCCACACCATGATGCCGGGTGTTGGCCCTGTGTGCCTCGGTCGTATGCAGTCCTGATTGTGGCGCTCACCTGCACGGCGCCAAACACGCATACGACCATCATTGGCACCAAGGCAGAAGCGACTCTCATCGCTGAAGACGACACGTCTCCATTCGTCCCTCCATTCACGCCTGTCGCGACACCACTGGAGGCGGGCTGCACGATGTTGGGGCGTGAGCGGAAGACGGCCTAACGGTGTGCGGGACCGTAGCCCAGCTTCATGGAGACCGTTGCGAATGGTCCTCGCCGATACCCCAGGAGCAACAGTGTCCCTAATTTGCTGGGAAGTGGCGGTGCGGTCCCCTACGGCACTGCGTAGGATCCTACGGTCTTGGCGTGCATCCGTGCGTCGCTGCGGTCCGGTCCCAGGTCGACGGGCACGTGCACCTTCCGCCGACCACTGGCGACAACATCGATGTACTGTGGAGACCTCACGCCCCACGTGTTGAGCAATTCGGCGGTACGTCCACCCGGCCTCCCGCATGCCCACTATACGCCCTCGCTCAAAGTCCGTCAACTGCACATACGGTTCACGTCCACGCTGTCGCGGCATGCTACCAGTGTTAAAGACTGCGATGGAGCTCCGTATGCCACGGCAAACTGGCTGACACTGACGGCGGCGGTGCACAAATGCTGCGCAGCTAGCGCCATTCGACGGCCAACACCGCGGTTCCTGGTGTGTCCGCTGTGCCGTGCGTGTGATCATTGCTTGTACAGCCCTCTCGCAGTGTCCGGAGCAAGTATGGTGGGTCTGACACACCGGTGTCAATGTGTTCTTTTTTCCATTTCCAGGAGTGTATTAGCGGGAGATCATTGAACGAAATAAGTCGAAAGGCAAATTGTGTGTTTCCGTTCTGTCTTTGAAACACGGTACTCTTCGAAACGTAACAAATGTTTTTACCTTTGTGCTCGCTGATCGGCAGGTGCGCAGGTGATTAACAGATGTTTACAAACGGACTAAAACCAAATTGAGAGATTTTCAAAAACTTTTCACTGTCGTCCATGTTGTTGACTAATAGCCGACCGGTGTGGCCGAGCGCTTCTAGGCGCTTCAATCTGGAACCGCGCGACCGCTCGGTCGCAGGTTCAAATCCTGCCTCGGGCATGGATGTGTGTGATGTCCTTAGGTTAGTTAGGTTTAAGTGGTTCTAAGTTCTAGGGAACTGATGGCCTCATATGTTAAGTCCCATAGTGCTCAGAGTCATTTGAACCATTTTGTTGACTAATAAAAGCATACGAGAGTATCTTCTGACAAATGTTACTGGCTCACAGAAGATTTACTTATACACACATCAACAAAACTGTTGCACCACTCCAATACGTCATATTGGTGTGCTGCTATTCTGATTGTTCCTGTACCGATAGGAAGGTCTCCCCTGACGTTGTAAGAAGTTAGAATCTAGCCTACCTAATACATAGAATAGATCTTAACTTAGCCTAACGTAACCTATTGACCCTGCCGAAAACTGACGGAGATCGGACGCACTTGCGACCAAGCTGTCGGCTGACGTTGCCGTCGACTACTAGCGAAGGTATCTTACTACTGCTGTCAGTGCCACTATGAACGCAGCCTTAACCACGGAATCTGCCTGATGTGTGTGCTCGAGTCAAACTGATGTGGTGCAGACATGGGATCGGTTCCTACGGGCAGGTGGTGTTGAGGACTTATTCACTGTCCGCCCACATTCGACAGGTGCACGGGATGATCGATCTCTACTTCCCCTTTTGAGCTAAAGTAACCATGGGCTGAAAGCACCAGAACGGAATTCGGTGCTCGAAGGGGCCACAGGACGTCATATATCGCATCAAACTGTTATGGGGCGATTGCATGATGCGAATCTCCATTCCTGACGGCCATGGCAAGCTCCATGTCGTACACCACAACACCAAGGACTGCGCTGCAGATAGACAAGAAATCATGCAGAACGGATGTACAAGGATCGACGTTGGATGTTGTTTTTAAACGAAATTCGGATCTGCTTGTGCTCTGATAACCACAGAAAACGTGTTTGGAGACAACCGGGTAACACCGAATGCCTCCAAGACTGTGTACACGTATGCAACAAGATGGTGGTGGAGTGTTGTTCTGGGGTGGCATTCCATGGGACCTCCGTACACCCGTCGTGGTTGTTGATGGCAATTTCACTGCTCTACGGTACAGGGACGAGTCTGTGGAACCAATAGTGGGATCGCATCGCCAACATTGCGGTGACAATTTCGTCTTGACGGGGTATAACTCGTATGCACATCGCATTGTTCTCATAAATACTTTCCTTCAGCATCCTAGGATTACTAGAACGGAGTCGCCTTGAAGAGTGGGACAATATGCACCAGGGTTGGCTTGATGAACTCATCGATGGTATGTCACGACGGATTCGAGCCTGCATCAGACCAAGGGGTCGTTTCATTTCGTACTGATGTTGCTCAGGACTGCTGTTAAAAAAAAAAAAAAAAAAAAAAAGAAAACCATGGCGAACAGGCGATTTTGTCGTTACACAAATGCTAGTTTTTTGATTTGGTGATTGGACACATTACAAATTAATCTATATGCATGCCATGAATTTCGAAATTAACGGTCAATGCCAAACTTTTGCTGATGTGTTTAGAACTCAGCAATTGGTCCTGGGCGACGTGCGCTCACAGGAAATAAGAAATAACGTATTCGGAATGTTTGCAGGGAGTGTGGCGGGGCCGCTCTAATTCATCAATGCACGTAAACGACCTTTCAGGGACAGCACCTCACTTAAACTGTTTGTCGAAGACGTTGTTTTGGAAGTAAAAGTAACCTAGTTAACAACTTGTAAGAAAATTCAAAACAGCTCAGCTAAGATGTGTGTTGGTATTCTAAATGGTAACTTACTTCACACGTCAGTATCTGGGAAGCAGTGTGCCTGAGTACAGTATTAGCGGTGTACCGCAGGACTCAGTCTAGTCCATTAAATATCTGGCTTTCACACAGCAAAAGGGTTTGAAGCAGCAGAAAACAAGAAATATTTTATAGGTAGGGCAAATGGACAACTTCAATTTACAGGTACAATTCTGAGAAAGTGTAATGCATCTGCATAAGGTGCTACACGCAAGGCTCTTGTGAGATCTATGCTTGAGTACTACTAGAGCCACTGGGCTCTACGGTAGCTGATATTAAAACAGCAGTTTGACCTTCTCTCAAACTTTTAGGAGTAAGCACGATAGAATTGGGGAGATACTTAGGGTTCTTACATGAGAATCTTTGGAGGAAAGTTAGCGTTACTTGGTGAAATACTATTGCGTAGGCTCAAAGAATCAACATTTCGATTAGGCACTAAAAAGTGTCTATCCACTTACACTTTGTTTAACTATTAAGAAATATTATGACGTACACAGAAGAACACAGTTAGTTGTTTTTACCTCTGTCCATATACGAGTGGGAAGGGAGAGAAAAATGATATGAATTCTCCATTGCTCACTTAACTGTAGCTAAAATATGCGCTGATGTAGAACCGATGGGTGCTGTACACACACACCAAAAAAAAACTGTTTTGCTTCGAAGGCAGTAATGTCCGCAGAGCAGTTAATTTCCTTACTAATGCAAAGAAACTCAGGGAAGTCAAGCAATAACCATGTGATACCGCACATACCGAACGCTCCAAGAAGCTAGAATAGGATATTTGGGTAAAGTAAGTGTTGTGTTTCTACCTCGGTGTGCGTTGTACTGTTCACGTTCCCACTACAGATCTATGGAAAAATACAGATCTATGGAAAAAGGTTTATGTTTGTTACTGCAGCACTTCATGTGGTAACCTCTACACAACATTATCATCAGCCATTTTACATACTCTTCTGGATGATGTCCTTCTTTAAACTTTTCCAGCTTGTTCCGGCATGTTTGTAGTTCCATTTATTCAACGCTCCTTAAGCCAAAGTTGCACCTATTTCTTGGAATTCGGCATTGAACTTCGTTAGTCAAGTTACCTCCCAGTTGCTTGATTACGCGCTTTGCCAACCACCACTTCATTTTCGTGATAGTCATAGTCACGTTTCGTACTCCACTTTGTTACGTGATACATCTATTTTCTACTTCATACCATCTGGAATTAGAAATTACGGATGCATTCCCAGGGTCGGGTAAGAATTTCCAAATGATAGACTCAAGGTCTGGAATAAAAGAGAGAGAGAGAGAGAGAGAGAGAGAGAGAGAGAGAGAGCTCTCGCGCTAAAGCGAACACGGGTAGCACGTGGCTGACCATGGATCTCGTAAACGCTCGGTGTCTGCCGTCAGTTACGCTAGCTGTGGTCTTGCGCCATTCAGCATTGTTCTCATCACACCGAGCGATACAATACATTTAAAGTCTGTCCGTCTCGTGTTGAGAGCATAAACACTAATAGAAGTCTTCTGATTCGGACTCCCTGCCAGTATACAGCACAAGGTCGAGACAGGTAGTATAGTGGTCTACAATTGGCCCATTATTAACTGCGCAGACCACGTGATTGCCTTTTAGTCCTTAAGGCATACAATAACTAAAATTTACACTGGAAAGCCAGAAAAAAATAATCGTTCCTCTGCCGTAGGAATAAGTCGCATGAAAAGCATGCCATACGTTACAGGTTGAACATTTCGTTGAATTAGGTCGGTGCATACTTTCGTAGTATTTCTGTTTTGCATTTTGGTATTCTGGTTGCTACTAGTTTATTCATCGATTGTCATTTTTTATTTGTAGTTCACTGTTTCTATTTGAATACTTGTTTGGCGAATCAAACTGCCTTTTCCTGCTGCTATTTATTTTATTTAATCCATACGCGTTTCGCCTTCTACTGTTTTAAGGCATCATCAATGGGATCTATAACGATACAGTCTTGTTAGTTATAGATTATCAAACAGTTCACTTCGCGACTTTTTGTAAAAAATGTAATTACTTACGATTTGTTGATTTGCCTTTCCTCACATCTGGTCTGGAGGTCGCACTACCACTTTTATCATTGTTCTATATTCACCTCTTCGTGTTTTCGCCATCCACACACTGCTCAGCATGTTTGTCACTCTTTTTTGTGGTGGACTATCGTTCTTCTGTCACTCGATACAACTATTTCGTCGTACACTTCTTTTCACAGCGTAAATATTGCGACTCCATTACGTGCTTCATCGTCTTTGGTGTGTTTAACTATGTGTCGCCAACCTAACGAAGTGTATGTTCGTTACTAACTTCTGTTTATGCTGTTTATACCGTCTGTGTGCGTATGAGTGAGAGAGAGGAGGGGGGGGGGGGATAGAGCCGATTATTATTTTTTTTTTGGGGGGGGGGGGGGGGGATGGCGGTTGTACTAGCTGTTAGCGAGTGGCTGAAACTTTGGTTGGTGGTTGGTGGTTAGTGTTTAACGTCCCGTCGACAACGAGGTCATTAGAGACGGAGCGCAAGAACGGGGTAGGGAAGGATTGGGAAGGAAATCGGCCGTGCCCTTTCAAAGGAACCATCCCGGCATTTGCCTGAAACGATTTAGGGAAATCACGGAAAACCTAAATCAGGAAGGCTGGAGACGGGATTGAACCGTCGTCCTCCCGAATGCGAGTCCAGTGTGCTAACCACTGCGCCACCTCGCTCGGTAAAACTTTGGTGACAGCTGTTTTGGCTTACCGTTTCAGTATTCTGGGGAGGGGTCATGGATGAGTGAGTGTAAAGATGTTGGTTTCTATTATTATTACATTCAACATTGTTTTTATATTTATCCTTTTTGCGAACATTATTCTATTATTTTATCTGTTAGTGTAAATAATGAATTGTTTGGCATGTGTACTTGGTTATTCAACAGCGTTTTCCCCTCTGCTTTGGTTTTATGTATGTGGTAATTTTCTTGCATGGTGAGAAGGTGCTTTTTATTGTTGATTCTAATTATTATCATGTCATCTTCTCTAGTGGTTGGTTTGTGGTCATTTTCTCTCAGGTGAGAGAAGATGGCATGAGAATAATAAGAATCAACAATAAAAAGCACCTTCTCACCATGCAAGAAAATTACCACATACATAAAACCAAAGCAGAGGGGAAAACGCTGTTGAATAACCAAGTACACATGCCAAACAATTCATTATTTACACTAACAGATAAAATAATAGAATAATGTTCGCAAAAAGGATAAATATAAAAACAATGTTGAATGTAATAATAATAGAACCCAACATCTTTACACTCACTCATCCATGACCCCTCCCCAGAATACTGAAACGGTAAGTCAAAACAGCTGTCACCAAAGTTTCAGCCACTCGCTAACAGCTAGTACAACCGCCATCCCCCCCCCCCAAAAAAAAAAAATAATCAGCTCTATCCCCCCCCCCCCTCTCTCTCACTCATACGCACACAGACGGTATAAACAACATAAACAGAAGTTAGTAACGAACATACACTTCGTTAGGTTGGCGACACATAGTTAAACACACCAAAGACGGTGAAGCACGTAATGGAGTCGCAATATTTACGCTGTGAAAAGAAGTGTACGACGAAATAGTTGTATCGAGTGACAGAAGAACGATAGTCCACCACAAAAAAGAGTGACAAACATGCTGAGCAGTGTGTGGATGGCGAAAACACGAGGAGGTGAATATAGAACAATGATAAAAGTGGTAGTGCGACCTCCAGACCAGATGTGAGGAAAGGCAAGTCAACAAATCGTAAGTAATTACATTTTTTACAAAAAGTCGCGAAGTGAACTGTTTGATAATCTAAAACTAACAAAACTGTATCATTATAGATCCCCTAAAACTAACAAAACTGTATCATTATAGATCCCATTGATGATGCCTTAAAACAGTAGAAGGCGAAACGCGTATGGATTAAATAAAATAAATAGCAGCAGGAAAAGGCAGTTTGATTTGCACAACAGGTATTTATATGCTTGCTGCGGAGGATGGCCACACAAACAAACGTGTTTCTATTTGAGTTTACATACTATCATTTTGTTATTTGGAAATAGTGAGTGGAGCTGTAGACGCTAGAAAATGGAGTGCCAATTGGGGAAATCGGACCATATGTGATATACGCTTCTGTTTTGAGATCAGTAGAGGAATGAGAGCAGCGGAGGCAACCAGAAACTGTTGCGCTGTATATAAGGATAGTGCCACTGGACAGAGCATGGCAATAAAATGGTTTATTCGTTTTAAGGACGATCATTTCGACATAAGTGTCTTTCAACGTTGAGAAAGATCTTCGGGATTTGATGAAGGTCGTTTAAATGAATTAATTCACAATGATCCACGTCAGTGTTCTCGATAACTGGAAAATGTGATGAACTCTGACCATTCCACCATCGTACGACATTTGCATGTAACGGTGAAGGTTCAAAAATCGGGTATGAGTACCGCGCGCTTTAAGCCAAACTCTCAAAAACCAGCGGATGGGCATTTGTGCATCTCTGCTTACTCGTCATCAATTGGCTCGTGAACAACACCGACCATTCCTAACCTGCGTCGTTACTGCTCACGAGAAATGGAGTTTTTGTGCTAATATAAGGAACAGAAAGAAATGGTCGAGCCCAAACAAAGCAGCAGCTCGCCATACAACGACCTGAGCGCACCCGAAAAAAAAAAAAGTACAGTGTGTCTGAAAAGTTTTTCCCTGGTTACATAAATTGATAACTCAGGCTAGAAGTAAGATACAAATATGAAACTTGTGTCGAATTTTTTACAACTATCAAAGTTTTTTCTGTTTTAGGTACGCAGTACGTAAGTAGTGGATGAGGTGCAGTGTCCAAGAAGCCATGTTAACCAATCACGAGAAGGCACAGTGTGGTACCATGAGACACGATCTCCAACCACAGTGCAGAGACACTTCCAGACAACATTTGGAAGGAATCCACCTGATATCAAGAGCATTAAAGCCTGGTACGAGAGGTTCAAGGACACAGGATCTGTTGCTGACCTTCCGAGGCCTGGTCGACCAAGAACCTCAGCAGACAGGGTGGAAGCTGTAAGGCAGTCTTTTCTGCAAAGTCCGAAGAAATCGGTGCGCAGGGCCTCACGTGAATTACAGATGCCAAAAAGCTCTCTCCGTGACATTTTACACAAACGTTTATTGTTTCGTGCATACAAAGTGCAAATCGTTCAGGTCTTGTTGCCCAATGACAGTACACGTCGATATGACTTTGCGGTCGAAATGCTATCACGTATTGAGGACGATGATGGTTATCTCAGACGAATTACCTTTTCCGACGAAGCGACGTTTTTTTGTCAATGGAGTAATGAATCGCCATAATGTGCGCATTTGGGGTTCACAACCCCCTGGCGAGGTCATGGAGTGCACAAGAGGCAGTCCAAAGGTGAATGTTTGGTGCGCGCTATTGCACGATCGAATTATCGGGCCATTCTTCTTCGCTGAGGTTACCATCACATCTGCAGTGTATCTGGACATGTTGCAACTGTATGCTCTTCCTCAGCTGCATCAGTATCACCCCGATGTCTTGTTTCAGCAAGACGGTGCACCGCCTCATTGGGGTTTGGACGTCCGTGCCTATCTCGATATGACCTTTACTGGACGATGGATTAATCGTGATGGTTTGGCCTCCACGCTCTCCTGACGTAACCCCATTACACTTCTTTTTATGTGGTTATGTCGAGGACGAGGTCTACCGAACACGGCCATCGTGATTTCTACAGCGGAATCGAAAAGTCAGCCCGACGTAATTAGTGAAGGAGAATATATTATAGCTGACTAAATTCTCTGTTATGTGCATCTGATTGTGTTTGTAAAAATTATGGAAAAGCGTTACGAACTTATGCACCAACCTAATACATATCATTCTGTTGATTCCTTTTCCGGAGAAGGGAAAAGCTGCTGATATAAAAAACGTTAACTTTTAGCACGCTATGGCAATTGGATGGGCACGAGTATCTTGGCAACACCTCGGTACATCACACATTAATGTCATACATTCGTTGGCTGGAACACGTAAGTGTCGTGTGACGTGGGACTCCGTGTTCAACTAATGCCTCTGAACGGTGTGCTCCGAAACACCAGTGCCTGCACCAGCATTGTGCCCTGTCGTCAGATCTGCCACACATCGCCGCTGCCTATCCTGGATTACACAGTCGCGGATTCTCTGACCTACGTTTTGTGACGAGACTTGGGCGTGCAGTATCATACAGCCTACGCATAATTCCGTCGTCCTCCAACCACGTCCCGTGGGTGCTCACGACAGTAGCGCGCAAGCGGCGGACCCGCTTCGCCTTTTCAGGGATTCACCTTTTCAGCCGCAGCGCGACAACAATGTGCCCTTTGTTAAAACCGCTCATCTCAGTGGACTTCCGCATTTGCGGTTCGTATCTTCTTTACAATGACTGCCCATTCGTCTCTCTTCCGAATACATTCTTTCCTTACTGCGTCACGTGTCCGTAATAGCACCAGGACGCATTCAACTTGGGCAACGGTAGGCAGCGGTCAAAAAGGTTTTGGCTCATCAGTAGATTTTTCGCACTTTTGTACCAAATTTTAATATATTGTGAATACTTACATTTTCATGCGAGCAGAAATTAAAATTAAAAAATGTTACTTTTATTAAAAATTATCATTCATTGCTTATTACTGAACATTTACATCTGGTAATAAATAAAAAATTTCAATAAAAGTAAAAAAAAAAAAGGTGCTACAAGTGAGATTTGAAACGTCGTCTTTTCGATTAAAAGACTAAAGCGGTTTTTTTCCTCTGGATTCGTGCCGTTTTAGGTGACTGATGTTACTGTATTGACCTTCAAATCCCACAAGTATAAGGAAAATCGAAGAGGACAGAGCAAGTCATAAAGTCCGCTTGTAAGGTGCACAACGTCTCCGCCTACAAAATAGTTCCATATTATCAAGAAACCGCAGTGAATGTGAGACAGATCTGGCCCCTCAACTACTGTACCTCAAACGGAAAAAATCAATCTAGTCACTAAGTTTTTGCAATTTAGTATTTATAAAATAGTGCCGTATCATAATTTCGAGGAATACTCGTATGCTTTCAAACCCCTAAATCCTACAGGGTGACAATTATTGAATCGTCATAACTTCTGAGGGGTTTGCAATAAGACGTTCAAACTGCAATGCTGGCCGTGGGGCATGATGCGAATTAGTTTGCGCATGCGCATGGTTTAGCGACGTAGCCCACTTTCAGTTGGACGCGATCGTCAATACGCAAAATTGGCGCAATTGTCGGACTGGGAATCAGCATTTCACGATAGACAAGTCTCTTCACCCTCAACGGCTGACTGTGTGATGTGCAATGTCTAGTCATGGAGTTATCTGTGCGATATTCGTTGATGGCACGATGACTACCGAACGGTACGTGAAGATTTCGGAAGATGATTTCGTACCCATTATCCAAAGCGACCCAGATTTCGACAATATGTGGTTGGTTGAAGACGGAGCTCGACCCCATCGAAGCAGGAGAGTGTCTGATATCCTGGAGGAGCACTTTGAGGACCGCATTCTGGCTCTAGTGTACCCAGAGGCCACTGGCATGCCCCTCGATAGGCTGCCATATTCTCCTGATCTGAACACATGCGACTGCTCTTTGAGGGGCTATAGTAACGACAAGGTGTAGAGCAATAACTCCAAAGCCATTGCTGAGCTGAAAACAGCCATTCAGGAGGTCATCGACAACATCGATGTTCCGACACTTCATCGCCAATGATGGCAGGCATATCGAACATGTCATAATCTATATCCGAATATCTGTTGTGACGTTTACATGTTGAATATAGTGTGTAAACGCCATGGTCTGTAACTAATTTAAGTTGTTTTTCACTTAGTTCAATAATTTTCACCCTATATCTGGAAGCTAGAACCAATTCACGTCTACTCCGGGCAATAATTCTAGCGTTTCTTTTTCTTTGTGACATTTATATCTATTTGAAACTTAATTTGCTACTTATAACCAATTTACATATTTAGCTTCCATACCCACCTTTCCTTTGCGAGTTGACGATGGATACCTTTGCCTAGAAGAAACTCCGTTGTACATCAAGTAGTCATAATGAGGCAATTTCCTTCCAAACTCCTATAATTCCAGAAAACTTCCAGGACAAAGTACCGATAGTCAGTAGTGGAAGTTAATAAATAGTGTGTTTCATCTGTAGCGTCACTAGTGGCGCGTGATGGACGCCTAACGAGCACGTGGAAGCACGTAACACCAATTTGCGACCGCTCGCAGATCGGCAGGTCTCGACGTGTCGTCAGAGTACGTGGAACCGTGTCGCGCATTCGTCGCGGAGTTCTAAACAGTCCCGAACTCGGTCTGGGTTAGACAGAAATACGCATGCAGTGAAAAAGTGGAAAGATAGGCAGCATTTGATGATTCGGAATGACAAGGTATCCATATCGGTGCAAAGGTCTTACACTTATGAAAGCACGTTACGGACCGAGGTGCAACGCTGGCTAAGATCCGGGAGTCGTCTTCGAGATGACTAAGGTTCAAATCTCCGATTTCCATCCACATTTATGTTTTCCATAAGTCTTCTAAATTACTTCCAGTGGATACTACGATAAAACATGAAAGTTACGCACAAGCGGGAGATTGAACTTTCACCCTTCCCTTTCTGTATGCTACGGTCGCAGGTTCGAATCCTGCCTCGGGCATGGATGTGTGTGATGTCCTTAGGTTACTTAGGTTAAAGTAGTTCTAAGTTGTAGGGGACTGATGACCACTGATGTTAAGTCCCATAGTGCTCAGAGCCATTTGAACCATTTGAACCTTTCTGTATGAAGCCGCAAAGGCATCAACAGACCACTAGAAAATACGACCTACTCCGTCTAAACACGCAGCACTATCGACATGAAAAGTTTGTATGAATCCACAATACACTCGTTTCACAACAAATCAACCCGACATTTGCAAGAAGTGATTTACAGTTACCGAAAAGAGGACTTTGGGATGGGGACCCGAAAACCACTTCTCCTGATCTTTCCAGGGTCTTAAAAAATGTTGCACTCGCTCATGGGAGTTTCCGAGTCAAAATCAAGCCGTAGTTATTTCTCTCCGCCGTTTCTCCCGCTATATGAGTGTGTTTAAAGGTGGACTATCATTCATACACAAACTAGCAATTATTTTATCTTATTTTTGCTTCCCCTTTCCTGTTGCCATAAGCGACAGTTACCCTGGAGGAGTCGTTCCCAACTTGGGGATATTTACCCCTTGAGGTGTAAAATGAAATTTTCTGACGGGCAAAATCTAAACGATTCGATTCTGTTTCAGTCACGAAACTAAATTATTTTCAAAAGATCATCACTTTTATCACAATTTAGGAAGACTTTAATCTTGATTATATACGTTACGAATAATGACTTTTTCTCAATTAGTAGCATTAACGCGATGGCGGTTACAAATTCCTCACGTAGTACATCCACTATGTTGTACTTTCTCCTGTTCAAAAATGGTTCAAATGGCTCTAAGCACTATGGAACTTAATATCTGAGGTCAACAGTCCAGTAGACTTAGATCTACTTAAACCTAACTAACCTGAAAACATCACACACATCCATGCCCGAGGCAGAATTCGAACCTGGGACCGTAGCAGCAGCGCGGTTCCGGACTGAAGCGCCTAGAACCGCTCGGTCACTGGGGCCGGCTATTCGTCCTGTACATCGCTGATGATAAAGGTGAGACATATACGCAAAAATGCTAAATATCTCAAGAAAATGTCTTCTCCAAATTGTAAATAGTACCTGCACCAGTCCAGAAATTGCTTCCTTAATCGCTCCGAAACAGATAATGGAATTAATTGACAACACGACTCAGTGGTAACTAAGTAAGGGCTACTATAGTGCAGCGCACAGTTTATTATTATTATTATTATTATTACTATTGAACGCTCTGGTGACCGGCCGAGGTGGCCGAGCGGTTCTAGGCGCTACAGCCTGGAACAGCGCAACCGCTACGGTCGCAGGTTCGAATCCTGCCTTGGGCATGGATGTGTGTGCTGTCCTTAGGTTAGTTAGGTTTAAGTAGTTCTAAGTTCTAGGGGACTGATGACCTCAGAAGTCCAATAGTGCTCAGAGCCATATACACTCCTGGAAATTGAAATAAGAACACCGTGAATTCATTGTCCCAGGAAGGGGAAACTTTGTTGACACATTCCTGGGGTCAGATACATCACATGATCACACTGACAGAACCACAGGCACATAGACACAGGCAACAGAGCATGCACAATGTCGGCACTAGTACAGTGTATATCCACCTTTCGCAGCAATGCAGGCTGCTATTCTCCCATGGAGACGATCGTAGAGATGCTGGATGTAGTCCTGTGGAACGGCTTGCCATGCCATTTCCACCTGGCGCCTCAGTTGGACCAGCGTTCGTGCTGGACGTGCAGACCGCGTGAGACGACGCTTCATCCAGTCCCAAACATGCTCAATGGGGGACAGATCCGGAGATCTTGCTGGCCAGGGTAGTTGACTTACATCTTCTAGAGCACGTTGGGTGGCACGGGATACATGCGGACGTGCATTGTCCTGTTGGAACAGCAAGTTCCCTTGCCGGTCTAGGAATGGTAGAACGATGGGTTCGATGACGGTTTGGATGTACCGTGCACTATTCAGTGTCCCCTCGACGATCACCAGTGGTGTACGGCCAGTGTAGGAGATCGCTCCCCACACCATGATGCCGGGTGTTGGCCCTGTGTGCCTCGGTCGTATGCAGTCCTGATTGTGGCGCTCACCTGCACGGCGCCAAACACGCATACGACCATCATTGGCACCAAGGCAGAAGCGACTCTCATCGCTGAAGACGACACGTCTCCATTCGTCCCTCCATTCACGCCTGTCGCGACACCACTGGAGGCGGGCTGCACGATGTTGGGGCGTGAGCGGAAGACGGCCTAACGGTTGCGAATGGTCCTCGCCGATACCCCAGGAGCAACAGTGTCCCTAATTTGCTGGGAAGTGGCGGTGCGGTCCCCTACGGCACTGCGTAGGATCCTACGGTCTTGGCGTGCATCCGTGCGTCGCTGCGGTCCGGTCCCAGGTCGACGGGCACGTGCACCTTCCGCCGACCACTGGCGACAACATCGATGTACTGTGGAGACCTCACGCCCCACGTGTTGAGCAATTCGGCGGTACGTCCACCCTGCCTCCCGCATGCCCACTATACGCCCTCGCTCAAAGTCCGTCAACTGCACATACGGTTCACGTCCACGCTGTCGCGGCATGCTACCAGTGTTAAAGACTGCGATGGAGCTCCGTATGCCACGGCAAACTGGCTGACACTGACGGCGGCGGTGCACAAATGCTGCGCAGCTAGCGCCATTCGACGGCCAACACCGCGGTTCCTGGTGTGTCCGCTGTGCCGTGCGTGTGATCATTGCTTGTACAGCCCTCTCGCAGTGTCCGGAGCAAGTATGGTGGGTCTGACACACTGGTGTCAATGTGTTCTTTTTTCCATTTCCAGGAGTGTATATGATGGCTCTGATCAGACGCAAAGCATTAACAGCTTGAATTCTTCCAATTTCTGACAGTTCAGAAGTAAGGCGCGCAGCAATCGGCTGATTTACGAACAGTAAGTATAGTGCACACGTTTTAACTTGGTTGATTTTAAAAGAGCTTGCAGTGTGCGGATCAAGAAAGCGCCGCAATTACCGAGCGAGGTGGCGCAATGGCTAGCACACTGGACTCGCATTCGGGAGGACGACCGTTCAATCCCGCGTCCGGCCATCCTGATTTACGTTTCCCGTGATTTCCCTAAATCGCTCCAGGCAAATGCCGGGATGGTTCCTTTAAAAGGGCACGGCCGACTTCCTTCCCTGTTCTTCCGTACTCCGATGAGACCGATGACCTCGCTGTCTGGTCTGCTCCTCCAAACAACCCAACACACACGCCACAATGGAGAGGAGTAATGCAGGGGAAGTATGTTTTGTAACAAGTGTGGATGGTTATCTTTCTTATCTGAGAAGAAGTTGTGAGTGGGACTTGGGATCACCACGAATTACTTCGTCATTCATTCTAAGACACACACACACACAACACACAAACACACACACACACACACACACACACACACACACACACAAACGAACAAACAAACAAAATATCACAGTCTTGCATCATTTCAACAACAAAAGTGTTCCAAGAAAAGTCTTTCATTGTACAGTTCAGTCAGGTGTTACAGTTGGTGATAATGTGCGGGAGGGGGGGGGGGAGTGGAGGCAACAGAGGGCGGGAGAGGGGTGGAAGGTGGAGGTACTAGCTAATGTCCAATTGCACACAGGGGTAATGATATAAGAAAGGTTGGGCACGACCGCCTATAGGGAATGGAAAGGGTGTGTGAATCGTCTAAACTTTTCAATCTTTGTTTTCGTATTTTAATTGTTTATTTTCACTGTCAGAGGAGCAATGACGAATCGGCCTAGATGACTACTGAAAACCTGCCTAAAAATCAGACTCGAGTGACTCGTGTTTCAGAACAACAACCCATACCGGTGTGCAGATTCAATCCGGATGTAGCAGCTCCCAGTCTCGGATGTCAGTGCAGTGTGTGTTAAACTATGAAAACAAGTTTAATGCCTGCTATACACAAATGAAAAATACCTGACTTGCTTGAATTAAGCAATGCAGTAGTATTGTCAATACTGAGAGACCGGTCTTGGGCTCCACAGAAACGAGTTTAGGTTTCTCCTTATGCATCTGATCAATTCAGATCCATACGTAACATGGGCTTTGTTGAAAACCTAGTGCACATATATTATCCTCCGTTAAACCAAAAAAGTTAATCAAGCAGGATTAATAGAAACAAAGAAAGTAGTTTGTCTAAGCACAGATGAATAGACATATTTTCAACACGCCGAACGCTTCCTGTTTACTTGACTTTGGTGTTACTTGTCCAACTGTAAAAGAACAGATGCCGATCTCCGTAGTTAAGAATTGCATTGCTAGGATACGGTGGTAAAGTTTCGATATAGGAACAATTCCGATGAACATAAGGTTTCGCGCCAATTTCCAGTTTAGTAGTGTGTGGCGCTGCTGCAGTGCGGAAGGTTCTGCAGCTCCTCCTGTCTTTTCTCTGAATACACTAGTTTGTGCAACAGAGATTCAATTCTTTTTCTCGTTGAGAGATAAGTGAAGTTACTTACAAGGGAACCTCCCCATCGCACCCCCCTCAGATTTAGTTATAAGTTGGCACAGTGGATAGGCCTTGAAAAACTGGACACAGATCAATCGAGAAAACAGGAAGAAGTTGTGTGGAACTACGAAAAAAATAAGCAAAATATACGAACTGAGTAGTCCATGCGCAACATAAGCAACATTAAGGACATAGTGAGCTGAGGAGTGCCGTGGTCCCGTGGTTAGCGTGAGCAGCTCTGGTGGGAGAGGTCCTTGGTTCAAGTCTTCCATCGGGTGAAAGTTTTACTTTCTTTATTCTCGCAAAGTTATGATCCGTCCGTTCGTTCATTGACGCCTCTGTTCACTGTAATAAGTTTAGTGTCTGTGTTTTGCCACCGCACCGCAAAACCGTGCGATTAGTAGACGAAAGGACGTGCCTGTCCAGTGGGCACCGAAAACATTTGCTCACAAGGTCATACGTCAACCGATTCCTCCACAGGACAACACGTCTGATATATTCTATACGACACTGGTGACGGCATGTGCGTCACCTGACAGGAATATGTTGTCGACCCATCTAACTTGTACACTTGGCGAATGGGTAAAAAGATTCTTCTACCTTGCCGATTTAGGTTTTCTTGTGGATGTGATAATCACTCCCAAAAAAGTGATGAAAACATAAGAGTTTGTCACATGAACTGCAACAAATGACTGCAACAGTTTCACAGTCGCACAGTTTTCCCTGTGCTCTGTCAAAACATATGTTTCTAACGTTTTCAAATTTTTCCGTGTGTAGACCGTCAAATCCTGCATGTGTCCAAGCAAATCTGAACATGTCCTGGAATTTTGGAGAGCGAAGTTGATTATGTTTGAGTGCCTTAACTTTGATAATAGTCTGAAAATAAAAATTTTTTCACACGAGGGAGGCTTGAACCGAAGACCTTTCGTTTCGCAGCTGCTCACGCTAACCACGGGACCACGGCACTTCAGAGTTTACAATGCCCTTGATGCTGCCTATCTTGTGCATGGACTACTCAGTTTGTATATTTTGCTTATTTTTTTTCATAGTTCCACACAACTTCTTCCTGTTTTCTTGATTGATCTGTGTTCAGTTTTTCAAGGCCTATCCACTGTGCCAACTTGTAATTAAATCTGAGGGGGGTGCGATGGGGAGGTTCCCTTGTTAGTTTTAAGCACTGCCGGCCGATGTGACCGAGCGGTTCTACGCGCTTCAGTCCGGAACCGCGCTACTGCTATGGTCGCAGGTTCGAATCCTGCCTCGGGCATGGATGTGTGTGATGTCCGTAGGTTAGTTAGGTTTAAGTAGTTCTAAGTCAAGGGGACTGATGACCTCAGATGTTAAGTCCCATCGTGCTTAGAGCCATTTGAACCATTTTTTAAGCGCTCTTATAAGCTAACTAATTTCCTTGTGCTTGTAAATTCTACAGTACTGAAGTTAGAGACTTGTTTTCATTTTCTGCGTTTTCTGAGGCATCCATAGAGAAAGACTGAGTGACATGTGCTCCCATCTCTTGACACAGCTCATTACTATTTACTCGTAATTTCATTCTCACCGATAGCACCTTTTTGAACAGGAAAAAGGTACAATTTCGATACCTGAATACAATTTCGATGCCCTAGTACAATTTCGATCAATGCAGTTCAGTCTCAAGACTGGTTACTGTAGACATATTATACAAAATTACTACAGATAAGTTCTGTATACTTAATCATATTTTCTCGCGAGAGTTTTAAAACAAACCCTTATTTTTTCTCTTAGATATCCCCAGAAAGATAAGAGAAGAAACTCTACAATAATTAGAGTCCAAATGCATTACATGATCCAGTAAAGAGTTTAATGGACGGACATTTGAGCCTTCAAGCTGCATGAGAATTACACGACATTCCTCACAGCAATATGCATGGTAAAATGCAAATTAAAAACAAAATGCAAGCTGGGTTACCTCCAACTATAGAAAACAGAACTGGTCATCCATCAGCACTCAATTCTGAAATGGAAGATGCTTTGATCCAGAGAGCTTTATTTCTAGAACAGCGAGGTTTGGGTCTGTTGCCACTCCAGTTAACAAGAGCCGCATTTCCGTTGGTTGAGAAAAATGGTTTGAAACATCCATTGAACTTAGAAGACAAGGTTGCTGGAATCGATTGCTTTAGAGCATTTATTCAGAGACACACTAACCTTAACCTGCGAAAACTTGATGGTTTCTCACGAGCCAGAGCTAAAGGCTTAAATAAACCGGAAGTAAATAAATTTTTCTAGAATTTGAAAGTAATCTTAAAGTAACGTGATATGCTTGATAAACCAAAGTCTATTTATAATATGGATTACTCCAGCTTTCCTCTCAACAACAGACCGCCAAAAATAATTAGTCTTAAAGGTAAGTGAGAAGCTGTTTCAGTAACAAACGTGGAAAGAGGACAAACAGTGACTGTTGCTGCATGCATAAATGAACGCATCTGGTACGTATTGACCACCAATGGTAATTTTCAAAGGAGTGAGGAAACGCCCAGATATGAGTGAATCAGAGTACATTAATGAAGGAGTATTTATGATCTGGTTTCAACACTTCAAGAAATACAAAAAATTGCGCATGTTACAACCATGGCAGCTTGGATGTTGTAGAGTGCTGTCAGGTAAATGAGATATAACTTTTGGGATTGTCTCCACACAGTACACATGTACTTCATCCATAAAACAGAACTTTCTTCAAGTCTCTAAAGACTCAATATCATAAAAATACAACTGTGTGGATTCGTCATAGTCCCATAGAAAGCATTACAAAATAAAGATTCTGTACTATTCTCTGTGTGCGTGTAATCAAGGAATTCGAGTGCACAGCCCGTTCCTGGGGAGAAATTTGCACCTTCAACTTTATTCGAGGCTCCTGCTCCTTCAACCTCCACCAATCAAGCTACTACCAACATTCTTGGTGAAGAGCGCATACCTTGAAAAGATATAACTGAATACCATGGGAAATCATAACACCAGCATCCAGTACCATTTCTCAGCACGATGCTGTCAAGGACATTTTGCCAACTCCAGAGAAAAAACCATCATTCCAGGAAAGAAAAACGCAGACATCAATTCGACTCACTTCAGACGTAAATATGGAAAACCTCTGCAGTAAAAGAAACCTTTTTCAAGAGAGAACAAAGAAAGGAATACACAAATGCAACGAAAACAATAAACAGAAATGTAGGTCTATGAGTAATGATGAAAGAAGTATTAAAAGTTTCAAATCGCTAGTAAGCAATGAGAATAATTGTGGATTTTGTTTATTGAATTATTATAGCGAGAAATCATTGGCAAAGGGTGACTGGATTGGCTGTAAAAAATGTTATGTTTGGAACCACGAAATTTGCGTCGGTGCCTAAGGAAAAAAGTGCTTTTTATTTGAAGAAGCCAATGATCAGAATTGTACTAAGAAGTGATCACAGTTCTATCTACTGTGGTACATTTTCGAACAATTTTACTCAGTTCTGTAACGTTGTGTTTGAATCAACACTTGCAATGATGTAATATTTGTTGTGCATATTCATTAAACGTCAGAGAACAAGTATCATAATAAATTATTTCTTTCCTTGATATGTTTCTAGTTGCAACAGATCGAAGTTGTACCACCTTACCTTACCCCGCAAAATGGAATTTGCTGGTTCAAACCTCGATTAGGGTATGAGCAGTACTGAGTTTCTGGGGAGACGCTCAGGGATGCGCCCCCTTTAACTTTTTGAATCTACAGAGGGGAAAATAATCTACATTTCATTAATACAAAAAGACGTAAAAATCATACTTCTGTGACATTATTAGCAAACTCAGGCAGTGATAGATTATATCTAGTGCATTTTTAAATGATGTGTTTGTACTTCTTTCAGGTGTGATGGCAGCCAGTCTCTCAGCCTTGTCGACATGTGACTAGAATGTCGGCTTGTCCACATGTACGTAGATACTTCGCAAGCCACCGTACGGTAGCGGAGGGTACCTTGTACCACTCCTTGTCATTTCCTTTCCTGTTCCACTAGCAGATAGAGAGAGGGAAAAACGACTCTCTCTGTGCCTCCGTATGATCTCTAATTTCGCGTATCTTATCCTCGCGGTGCTTACGTGCAATGTATGTTGGCGGCAGTAGAATCATTCGGCAGTCAGCTTCAAATGCTGATTCTCTAAATTTTCCCAGTAGTGCACCTCGAACAGAACGTCATCTTCACTCCAGGGATCCCCATTTGAGTTCCTGAAGCATCTCCGTAACACTTAACTGTTGTTCGAACCTACCTGTAGCAAATCTAGCTGCCTGCCTCCCAATAGTTTCGATGTCTTCCTTCCATCCGACGTGGTACGTATCTGAAACATTCAAGCAGTACTCAAGAATAGGTCGCAGCAGCATCCTATACGTTGTTACCTTTACTGACGGACCACTCTTTCACAAGATTTTTCCCAATAAACCGAAATCGACCATTCGCCTTCCCTACCACAGTTCCCACATGCTCGTTCCATATCATACTGCTTTGCAACGTTATGCCCAGACATTTAAACGACTTTATTATGCCAAGCAGGACACTTGTAATACTGTACCCGAACGCCACAGGTTAGTTCTTCCTACTCATCCGCATTAACTTACATTTTTCCACATTTAGAGGTAGCTGCCATGCATCACACGAACTGGAAATTTTCTCTAACTCTTCTCATATCTTACTACAGTCACTCACTTCGGCACCTTACCGTACATTGCAGCATCATCGGCAAACAACTGCAGATTGCTACCCACCCTATCCGCCAAATCATTTATGTGTATAGAGGATAATAGCGGTCATACCACACTTCTCTGGGGCACACCTGACGGTACCCTCGTCTGCGATTAATACTCGCTGTCAAGGTCAATGTACTTGGTTCTCTTACTTAAGAAGTCTTCGAGCCATTCACATATCTGTGAACTTACTCCAAATGTTAGTACCTCCGTTAACAGCCTGCAATGGGACACCGTATCGAATACTTCCCGGAAATCTAGAAATAAGGAATCTGCCAGCTGCCCTTCATCCATTATTTCAGTATATCATGTGAGAAAGGGCCAAGCCGAGTTTCGCATGAGAATTACTGTCTAAAATTACGTTGATTCTTGGACATAAGCTTATCAGTTTCAAGAAAGTTTGTTGTGTTCGAACAGAAAATATGTTCTAGGATTCTGCAGCAAACCGAAGTTAGTGATATTGGTCTGTAATTTTGTGGGTGCGTTTTTTTTAACCTTCTTATATTCTGGAGTGACTTGTGCTTTTTTCCAGTAATTTGGGGCTTGAGGCTGGGCGAGAGGTTCACGATAAATGCAGGCTAGGCAAGGGGCCAGTGCCGTAGAGCGCTCTTTGTAAAATCGAATTGAGATTCCATCCGGACCTGGTTATTTATTTGCTTTCAAATCTTTCAGTTATTTCGCTACGCCAGGACTGCTTACTACTATGTCGTCTGTGTGGGAGTCTGTCCGATGATCAAACGACGGTATGTTTATATGATACTCTTGTGTGAATGATTTCTTGAACGTGAAATTTAAAACTTCTGCTTTCGTTTTGTTATCTTCAACTGCAACAGCAGACTGGTCTACAAGGGAGTGAATGGAAGCTTTTGGCCAGCTTATCGATTGTACATAAAACCAGAATTTTCTCAGGTTCTCCGTTAGATCTTTTTCTAAGGTATGACCTTGGTAGTTTTGTATGCTTCACGGAGAGATCTTTTCGCAGACGCATGAATCTCTATTAACCTTCGCTTGTAGTCATTCGTGTGTTGCCTTTGGAGCAGGGGGTGCAAAAACCTTTGCTTTCTCAGCATGCTCTGAATTTCGTTATGAAACCATGGTGGGTCTTTCCCATCCTTTAGCCACTTACTAGGCACATAACTCTCCAGACCACGATTTACAATCTGCTTAAACTTTGCCCATAAATCCTCTACGTCCATTTTACTGGAAGTAAGCGTTGTCAATGCGCTGTCTAAGTGAGATGCTAACATCTGCTTTTGTGTTCTATCTAGCACAAACACTCTGCTAGCCTTCTTGACTGATTTATTAACTTCCGTAATCATAGTTGCTAAAATGACAACATGATCGCTAGTCCCCGTTTCTTGTCAGTGAGATCCAGCCTATTTGTAGGTACACAGTCTAAGATATTGCCATTGCGTGTGGGCTGCCGAGCTAGCTGCTCAAGACAGTTGTCAGAAAACTTGTACAAAAGTATTTCGCATATCTGTTTGTCAGCACCCCTTCCCCGCTCCCCTGCCCCTAATGAATCCATAGACATCTCAGTCTGCACTCGGTAGGTTAAGTCGTCTCCAACTAGTACTACACGATCGGAGTATTTACGCGCTACTAACTACAGACTTTCTTTGAATGACTCCTGTCACAGCGGAGTCCGGTGGCCGGTAAAAATATCCAACAATTAACTTGGTTTCACCTCCACCTGTTGTACGTGACCAGATAACTTTAGTGTCACACTCAACTTTGACCCCAATAGAGGCCCTCTAATCTATCTTTCCGTTATACGTTCCACGACTCGCTATATATCTCAGAGCTTTACGCTTCGGGTTTCAGCCAGCTCTCGGGCCCAAAAAAAAAAAACACGAGAACTTTCATGGAGGGAAGTAAATTTGGGAACTTTATTTCCTGATAAAAATATGACAGTTGAGGTGTCTTTATGCTGAAAGCCGTTTGACTTCTCTTGCTGCATATCGATTGGCGAGTCTCTGTCGAAGCACTTCAGACTACCGCCTAGCCTAAAAATCCCGCTTGTGCACTCCACAAGCACTCTGCTACCCGAGTAGCTGCTTCCTTTGTGTAGCGCACCCCTGATCTATCAAGGGGAGTTCTACAAATCCCCACACGCTAACGCAGGTCTAGAAATCTGCAGCCAAGACTGTCACAGAGTCGATGAAGCCTTTGGCTGAGACCCTCCACTCAGCTCCAAACCGAAGGACGCTGATCTAATCTGGGAACAATGCTGCAAATTGGAAATTCTGCTTGCACCTTGCACGTGAGACCAATAGTCTTCACCACCTCTGCCAGCTGCCTGTACGAACTGAGGATGGCCTCAGAACCCATGCGACAGGCACCATTGGTGCTGATGTGAGCCACAACTTGCAGACGACTGCTCCCTGCACGATTAGTAGACGCAGGCAAGGCCTCCTCCACATTCCTGATGAGGCCCCCCAGCAGACATACCGAGTGCACATTGGCTTTCTTTCCAATCCTGAATGTGATCTGCATAAGGGGCCCCATAGCGCACCTAACATTGGAACTCCCAATAACTAGTAAACACCTCCCCCTTGTGCCTGCTCGGAAACTGCTGAAGTAGCGACCACGTGTCCACTCACAGGGTGAATAGGCGAGCCCAGGCGGCCAGTCTCCACATTAGCCCTCCGCCTCGATCGACGTGGCCGCGTTCCCACCCGCCACCCATCCTTCTGTGAGGTCGGGTCCACCGCGTCAGGTGCACTAGGAGGTGCCTCGGAAGCAGAGTCGGTGGGCAATACAAGCGACAACTGAGGTCACCCATGCGACGCGCCGGATTCTCCACCATCGCTACATGCCGAGGCAGCAGCCTGAAGGTGATTGACCGTAGCCAAAAGCGCATTCAGCTGTTCGCGAACTTCGGCCAGCTTCTCCGTCATCCACTCACAGTGCACACACATCCTAATGATCCTAGCAAGACTAATTGAAGAAGTAAACTATAAAAGTGGAGAGAATCCTAGATGTGCAACTCGCTACCCTTCTGATGTGTCACGAATGGATACTGATAAGTTAATCAGCTATGTAGCTGGCTGCTCAGTGACCAGCTGCTGCGCTACAGACTAAATGAATTTACATTTACAAAAACACGAGATTAAGCCTTTTAAACAAACACATCACAAAATTTAATAAATATACTGCGACGAAAACACAGAAAAGATAAACAGTCAACTTGCCTTTCTGTAGTTGTATATCGTACTTTAAGGTACGAGTTAAAAGATTGTTTTACTGTGTATGGGTTAGAGAATCTACGGAAAACAAGCGTTGCGTCACAGAGACAGTGAACGGTACAACGTGGGAATCGTCACACACATGGCACGCCAATACGAGAGCTCTTAGTGCACCTGCAGTGGTGGATGTCAGCTCTTGGGGAAAGCACTTCTGAATTCGTGTTATTTGCGTTTGGCTTAAAGCAATCTATGAGACCGAATGTTCTCGCGACATCCTCTATAAAGCATTCTCGTTTTACTTCTCGCGACAAATATGGGTAATTCTACGTAATCCTCCACAGTTTTGCCAGAAATAACTGGCTGCCGTTCTGGTGACCATAGACGGATCGTGATGTTCACCGTACGTCATGCTGCTAGAGGTTGTGTCCATATCTGCATACTTGGTGCCAGCGACCCGCGTGAATGTGGACAGTTCTGTGCATTCTCCGTGTCTGCTCAGCACCTAAACCTCGCTTACTTATAGCGGCGTCCCGATTGAAGCTGTTCTCGCACTTTCTGACTTCTACTGTTCCTTTTATAGCAGAATCCCAGTATGTAGAAGTGTGGGACAAGATTTTTATTTATCAAACATTAGTCTGTGTTTTATTGTGAAACTGACTTCAGCAACTGCTGAGTTCTCTAGTTCTCCATTTTTGATGTGCCTTTGATTTTCCGCAGTCGGCAGTCGGCAAAGGTACGAATAGGCTGACCGACGTAGTTCTGAACACAGTCTTTCTAATAAAGAAAGAGTAAGGTTTGATGAAACTAGGAGAAAGATAGACAGCGCCTCAGGAAAATTAAAAAGGTCTTTGGAGAAAAAAAAAGCAGCTGCACCAATATCAGGAGCTCAGATAGGCAACCAGTCCTAAGCAAAGAAGGGAAAACTGAAACGTGGAAGGGGGAAGATGAACTTGAAGATAATAATATTGGAATGTAAGAGAGAGTAGATGAAAGTGAAATACGAGATACGATACCGCGAGAAGAATTTGACAGAGCACTGAAAGACTTAAATCGAAACAAGACCCGTGGTGTAGATGACATTCCGTCAGAACTACTTAGAACCTTGGGAGAGTCATCCGTGACGTAACTCTTCCATCTGGTGTGCAAGTTTTATGAGGCAGGTGAAACGCTATCAGACTTGAAGAAGAATGTTATAATTCCGATTCCAAATAAAGCAGTTGCTGACAGGTGTGACAATTACCTAACAATCAGCTTTAAGCCATCGTAGCAAAATAATAATACGAATTCTTTGTAGAAGAATGGAAAACCTTTTAGAAGCCGAGCTTGGGGAAGACCAGCTTGGCTTTTGAAGACATGTAGGCACATGCGAGGCAATACTGACCTACGACTTCTCTTAGACGACACGTTTAAACATGGAGAAAACTTTTGACAGTGCTGACTAGAATACTCTGTTTCAAACTCTAAAATGGCAGGGCTAAAACACAGGGAGCAAAGGCTATTTACAACCTACACAGAAAACAGACGGCGGTTATAAGAGTCGAGGGGCACGAAAGGGAAGCGGTGGTTGAGAAGGATGTGAGTCATGGTTGTAGTCTACTCCCAATGCTATTCAGTCTGTACGCTGAGCAAGCAGTAAAGGGAGTAGGAATTTAAGTCCAGGGAGAAGAAATAAAAACTTTGTGGTTTTCTGATAACGTTGTATTTCTGTCAACGACAGCAAAGTACTTGGAAGAACGGCGATTTTGCCTGATTGACATGCCGATTCTTGACTGTACACCCTTCGAATGGAAGCTTGGTGATGGCCCCTTATACATGCTGGGATTCTGCTGTTAAAAACGCAATAGAAATTTAGAATGTGAGAGGATAACTTCAACCGGGACAGCTGCTATAATCTTAGTCGTACGTGGCAGCGATCTCACGATGGTGAAAAAGAACAGAGAAATGCACTGAATTGTTTATGGTCCTATGGGCGCTCCGGCGCCAGCATTGCACATATGCTCACAACTCTGGCGGCCTCACGTAATTATGACGTACGCCAACCAATCACAAACCTGCTGATTGTCCTGCAAATGTGATTAATCTTATTGACTTCATTTTGTATATCTGTATCATAATCATGCATCATGTCGCAGAGGAGATAGGCGATGTATTGTATTTGTTCTGTTATTATTATATTGCTAAGAACAGTTTTAGTCAAAGGCAGATGTTTATGTGGAAAAGCCATAGTTTTAGATTTCTGCATCGATATTTTCAGATTCCATTCCTAACATATTTTAATCAATTCATTATTAGGTTGTAGAAAAATTTCCGCTACCAGTCACAATAAAAGGTTATTTATTTGTCACACAACCGGTTTCGGGCTTGCGCCCATCTTCAGGTGTTTATATATTCATGTACGTGTTTATACGCTGGGGATCACTGTATAAATACAAAAAAATTATTCGCTGATGACCAAACAGATACAAGTTGGACAATTGTAAGTGGCAGGGCAGTATTTGTCGAAAATATATCTGTACTTACATAAAGTTGGAGCATCATTATTACAGTTACGCTGTGGTGACCGTTTTTCCACTTAGTTAAACACTTATTATCATTTTCACGTCCATATTTCAGTTTTATGGAGTTTAGTTGCATGATTCACTATTAACATGTGCACTCGTGAATACTCTGTGCTTTCATTCAAACATGTGAGCTGTGGTCAAAGAACTTAGGTGCAGCAGGTGTAAAGATGTTGCTCATACAGACACATGTAGGTTATATTCAAAGAACTTAGCCACAGGAACTGCAAGGGTGTTTCACATATAGAAACTTGAAAAGCTATTATAGACTGCGACGTTTTTTGGTACACATTGTGAAATTTTTTTATCCACATTTTTGTTGGAGAACTTAGAGCAATGAAGTACAACGATGTTATATATATGAAATTACTAAAAGCTGTAACCTGCTGAAAGAGCTAGTAATTTATATCCACAGCTCTAACTCACCAGAACTTATTCTCAACGAACAAGCGGAGCTTGCAAACAAATCTTATCTACAAAGATTAAATTAAATATTCAAAAACAAAAACTAATTACTCCTCTGATGTAATAACAAAGTAATATTCTATGGAAACTCGATGTAGCAGTCATACAACAGTTCAAGTGTCGTTATCGTAATTTGCAATAGCCATATTGTAAACACAAGCTGTAACTGTATAATTTGTAATAGCTTTCAAATTTCATGTGTGTAACATCATTCTACTTCCCAGATCTAAGTTCTCTGACAGCACTGTGGCTCAAAACAGTTCTAGCTGTCATTTTTTAATTTGTAACAGCTTTTAGTTATTTCATATATACGGGGTGAAAAGTAGTTAAACCGACAAACTCTGGGAGGTTGTAGGAGACAATAAAACAAATATTTTTCCCTAATGTCATTTTTTCTATGAGGATTATTTAAACCGGTAGAGGCTGTATTACGCTCTTCAGCTGTTACATGCCGTATTACGCTCTTCAGTTGTAGGCAACTTCTGTCCACCAGTGTAGTAGTGCATTGTCTCTGTTTACTAATGGAGCGATACTCCTGGAGTGAGTACACTGATATGGTTGATGCGTACTACGTAGCGCACCACAACGGACGAGCTGCACAGCGGGTTTATCAACAACAATATCCTAATCGCCGTATCCTGCATCATACGACCTTTGCTGTTACGTCCATTTCACTTACAGCGTGTCCACAACCTGGAACCAGTTGATTATCCACACAGAGCACAGTTTTCGCAGTGGTACCTGGAACAGTGTGAAATGCATCCTACATTTCCATCCTCTGTATTGTTTACCGTTGAAGCAACGTTCGGGCGTGATGGAGTCTTCAACATGCACAATTCGCGTGTTTGGAGTGAGGATAACCCACGTACCACAGTTACTAGCACTCATCAAGTGCGCTTCTTCGTTAATGTGTGGGTCGGTGTTGCTGGGGACTGTTTAACTGGGCCGTATCTGCTACCTAGGCCATTAAATGGCAGGCACTATTACAATGTTTTCGCCAGAGCATTGCCAGAATTGCTGGGAGATGTCCCGCTCCAAAAATGGTTCAAATGGCTCTGAGCACTATGGGACTCAACTGCTGAGGTCATTAGTCCCCTAGAACTTAGAACTAGTTAAACCTAACTAACCTAAGGACATCACAAACATCCATGCCCGAGGCAGGATTCGAACCTGCGACCGTAGCGGTCTTGCGGTTCCAGACTGCAGCGCCTTTAACCGCACGCCCATTTCGGCCGGCTGTCCTGCTCCCAACAAGACAACGCATGTGGTTCCAACATGACGGGACGCCGGCACATTTCAGTCGTCGTGTGCGTCGATTCCTGGACCGACCGTTCCCAGACACGTGGATTGGCCGAGGTGGTCCTGTACCTTGGCATGCTCGATCCCCAAATATGTCCCCTCTGGACTTTTTGTGTGAGGAGAGATGGCAACCTTGTTTACGCAACTCCTGTTGCATCAGAAGAGGATCTGGTTGCCCGGATAGTAGCAGCAGCAGGAACAATTCAGGATACTCCTGGGGTCTTTGCCCGTGCCCGACAGAACATGACCCGACGGTGTAACCTTTGTTAACTGTCAATGGAGGCATTTTTGAAAATCTACTGTAATTGAAATTGGGTTGTGTTAATGTGTTGTCTCTTGGACATAAAAAAATGAAAAAGTGGTTGTTGGTTTAATTAATTTGCCGCCAGAGAAATCTTCCTCTACCGGTTTAAATACTCATCATAGAAAAAATTACATTAGGGATAAATGTTTCTTTTGATGTCCCCTACAACCTCCAAGAGTTTGTCGGTTTAAATACTTTTCACCCTGTATAACATCACTGTACTTCCTAGCTCTAAGTTCTCCAACAAAATTGTGGATCAAAAAATTTCATAATGTGTATCAAAAAACTTCGCTGACTATAATAGCTTTTCAAGTTTCTATATGTGAAACACCCTTGCACTTCCTGTGGCTGAGTTCTTTGACCATACCTACATGTTTCTGTATGAACAACATCTTTACACATGCTGCATTTTAGTTCTTTGACCACAGCCCACATATTTGTACATAAACACAATGTATTTCACGAGTGCACATCGTAATAGTGAAACATGAAACTAAACTTTATAAAACTGAAATATGGACGTGAAAAGGATAATAAGTGTGTAACTAAGTGGAAAAACGGTCACCACAGCGTAACTTTAGAATGATACTTCAGATTTATGTAAGTACAGATATATTTTCGACAAATGCTGCCCTGCCACTTACAATTGTCCTATTTGTATCTGTTTAGTCACCAGCAAATAATTTTTTTCGTATTTATACAGTGATCTCCAGCGTATACACATGTACATCAATGTATAAACACCTGAAGATGGGCGCAAGCCTGAAGCCGGTCGTGTGACAAAAAAATAACCTTTCATTTTGACTGGTAGCGGAAATTTTTCTACACCCTATAAGGGAACAGTCACGGAGATCAACAGCATCCACTATGAATAAAATTCATTTAATTCATTATTATTAGAAGACCATTTTCTTTCTTAGTAATCAGTGTAAGATCGTCAACATAAAGCAGTGCTTGTGGTATCGAGAAATCATAAAGTTGTTCCCAGTACTTACCTTAAACTTCCATCTGAAAATATCAGCACCATGAAGGTATTAAAGAGCGTGTAGGATGAATAACATCTTTGTCTCATTCTTTTGTTGGGGTTTTGACAGTTTTGCAGTTGGATCCAACAGTAGTTACGTATTTGCGCACACGATCTAATGGTTGATATTAGATAATAATGATATCCTCTTTTCTTCATGATATTCCACAGCTTTTCTGTTAAAACTCTATTGAAGACTTTCTCAGAAGCTACAAACATTGTACCTATCGGTTGAACTCTTGTTAAGTAAAATTAGTAAAAGGTAGCTTCGATCTCACAGTCATTTGTTTGTTAAAAATATGATCGGTTTCGGTCTCTAACAGTTTTTGGACCGGGATCAGCGCAACTGCTCCAAGCATCGTCATCCGCAGCCGGATTGTGCGTTGTCTCAAGGTAGCCTACTACTAGAGACGGAAACGGGTCACATTTTTAGTAAGTGTCTATGAGATCAAAACTGTTTTTCACTAATTTAACTTAACTGACAGATCGTTTGTTCCCAATAACGTTATCTAAAATTACGACTCAATTGTAAAGTAAAAATAGCAGCAATAGCCAAATGTCCTTTTCCTAAATCCCGCTGGCTCAGAAACAACAAAACATTTAGCTAAAATCTGGTCTCTGTTGTTTATAACTCTGTTGTATTTAAATTATTCTAATAGTTTTTTGTCATTAATTTTACAATCATTTCACATATGTTAGAATGTCTCAAATACAGAACACGCAGGAAAGTAATGGCATATTCCATCAGAATATAGACATCAGTATATCATCTCATTTGTGGGCCTTGATTCACGACATCTATAGTGCGCTACCGGTGTGCATGGTTTTATCCTTGCATTATAATACCTCTAGAAGTACCCTGCGCTTCAGCACGTTCGTAAGTGTTGTGGTGATACAGTCATAGAGGCTCTAGCGAACTTCCAATTTCCTCTGCTTAGTTCACACATTCGTAATAAGAGTCACAAATATGCCGTTGGTATCTAAATTTACTGCACTTCGTGACAAGTCTGGATGCAGAGTTTATAGTATATCACCTTATACTGAAGCTGAGAGTGGAACGGTTACAGTAGAACGCTACCAAGGATGGTAACATCTAATAGGATTATTATTCTGAAAATGACTGCTGATTTCTGCGTCGAAATACGATATCAACGAAAACAGTACACAGGAACAATACAAACTAAACATGTAGACATGTCGACTGTACAGCTGCTTCTGTCAAACGTCTATTAAATGAGGTAAATTCAGCAAGAAGGTTTCAGCTAGGTAATTCATACGAAACCTGGACTACTGTGACGCTGGTAATATAATCCAGAGAGTCTATTTTTAACACTGGAAAATAACAGGTCAAATGTACAACCCAGATTATCTTCTTGCTTTTGAGAAGTTCAACTGAAGTTTCTTAATGGTTTGGGCGGTCAACGATTGATTAAAGTAATTCATCTAATTACTGTAAACGGAGAGGTAGGTGATAAAGTTAATACAACTAGTTTAGGTAATCAGGGGCCTTTGATGCAGTAAGAATTGTTCTCAACCAGTGATTACATTTTCCAAGTTGATAACGCCCCCCATTCACGCTACAGAAAACATCTGAGACCGATTTCATGAATGTGTGTAGATCAAGTAACACATTGTTCGAATCCTACACAATCATGAGTCTTTAATACTGTTTAGCGACTGTAGCATGTATTGCAAAAATACGGGGGGCCGTGTTAGCCTATTCTAGCATCTCAGGAGGAATTCAAGAATTTTCTTCCTGAGGACTGATGTAAAGGCCCATTGATAACTAGGAACAGAATAAAAAAAACTGATGATGTAGTTAATTCAACGAAACATGTCTGGATAAAAGTAGATAAAATGTGTTTCCTCATGGTGGACCTCATCCGAAAACAAATTTAGTATGGGAAGAGTTTGGTTATCGCCTGGATGTTTGTCGTATATCTGGCGGAGGACATATTCAGTGTTTGTAAATGAAACTTTTGATCCTAAAATTGATTATAAAAATTATCACCATTAGACCCACAAGAAGGCCGCTGCAACCGTGGCCAAAACGTTGGTTTTTCTCCAGCAGCAGTAGTTTTTCACATTATGACGCGGTACCATACCCAGAACACTTTTATGTCGACTCATCTGAAGGTTGTTTGTGCATACATACAGGCCTTGCAGTCCTGAGGATAAGTTAAAATTCATCCCAAGTTTCTATCTTCATTCTACATTTACATCTACAGAGGTTGGAGAAAAATATGGGCCGGCCGGGGTGGCCGAGCGGTTCTAGGCGCTACAGTCTAGAACCGCGCGACCGCTACGGTCGCAGGTTCGAATCCTGCCTCTGGCATGGATGTGTGTGATGTCTTTAGGTTAGTTAGGTTTAATTAGTTCTAAGTTCTAGGGGACTGATGACCTAAGAAGTTAAGTCCCATAGTGCTCAGAGCCATTTGAACCATTTTTGAAAACTATGGAAAGACCGCGAGGAACGCACCCTCGAACATAAATGCAGATGCTAGCCAAGCCTGCACGATGCTCGCTTGTGTTTGATTACGAAACGCACCTGTGCAGTGACCTCAATACGTTACAAGTGTCAGTCGTGGTCAGAACTGTGAATTCGTCTGTGGGCGAACTGTTGGTACTTGTATGGTGAGCGCTTCCTTAACCAAGGGAGCTGAAGCGTTTGATGTTCCGTGAGGCACCGTATCGAAGATTTGTATCGCATACAGGGAAAGCGGAGAAACATCATCCACTAAACCACCAAGCGGTAGAAGGAGTGTGTAGAATGACCATGACAGCGGGCCATTGAAGATACACTCTGGCCATTAAAATTGCTACACCAAGAAGAAATGCAGATGATAAACGGGTATTCATTGGACAAATATATTATACTAGAACTGACATGTGATTACATTTTCACGATATTTTGGGTGCATAGATCCTGAGAAATCAGTACCCAGAACAACCACCTCTGGCCGTAATAACGGCCTTGATACGCCTGGGCATTGAGTAAAACAGAGCTTGCATGGCGTGTACAGGTACAGCTGCCCATGCAGCGTCAGCACGATACAACAGTTCATCAAGAGTAGTGACTGGCGTATTGTGACGAGCCAGTTGCTCGGCCACCATTGACCAGACGTTTTCAATTGGTGAGAGATCTGGAGATTGTGCTGGCCGTGGCAGCAGTGGAACATTTTCTGTATCCAGAAAGACCCGTACAGGACGTGCAACATGCGGTCGTGCATTATCCTGCTGAAATGTAGGGTTTCGCACGGATCAAATTAAGGGTAGAGCCACGAGTCGTAACACGACTGAAATGTAACGTCCACTGTTCAAAGTTCCGTCAATGCGAACAAGAGGTGACCGAGACGTGCAAACAATGGTACCCCATACCATCACGCCGGGTGATACGCCAGTACGGCGATGACGAATACACGCTTCCAATGTGCGTTCACCGCGATGTCGCCAAACACGGATGCGACCATCATGATGCTGTAAACAGAACCTGGATTCATCCGAAAAAATGACGTTTTGCCATTCGCGCACCCAGGTTCGTCGTTGAGTATACCATCGCAGGCGCTCCTGTCTGTGATGCAGCGTCAAGGATAACCGAAGCCATGGTCTCTGAGCTGATAGTCCATGCTGCTGCAAACGTCGTCGGACTGTTCGTGCAAATGGTTGTTGTCTTGCAAACGTCCCCATCTGTTGACTCAGGGATCGAGACGTGGCTGCACGATCCGTTACAGCCATGCGGATAAGATGCCTGTCATGTCGACTGCTAGTGATACGAGGCCGTTGGGATCCAGCACGGCGTTCCGTATTACCCTCCTGAACCCACCGATTCCATATTCTGCTAACAGTCATTGGATCTCGACCAACGCGAGGAGCAGTGTCGCGATACGATAAACCGCAATCGCGATAGGCTACAATCCGACCTTTATCAAAGTCGGAAACGTGATGGTACGCATTTCTCCTCCTTCCACGAGGCATCACAACAACGTTTCACCAGGCAACGCCGGTCAACTGCTGTTTGTGTATGAGAAACTGGTTGGAAACTTTCCTCATGTCAGCACGTCGTAGGTGTCGCCACCGGCACCAACCTTGTGTGAATGCTCTGAAAAGCTAATCATTTGCGTATCACATCATCTTCTTCCTGTCGGTTAAATTTCGCGTCTGTAGCACGTCATCTTCGTGGTGTATCAATTTTAATGACCAGTAGTGTAATTGTGAGAAACATTAACAGGACGGCAGCTGAAAAAGTCACGGCAAAACTGAATGTCGCACTCGCGAACCCTGTCAGCGCAAAGCAACACGAAGGGAGCTTCATAAGCAGAGACTTGGAGGGCGAACTGAAATTACAAAACCACTCATCAGTGATGCAGTGATGCAGATGCCCGTAACAGGAAAACGTGATGCCAGCGCCATAAAACCTGGCTCTGGAGAAACGAAAGAATGTCATTTGAACGGATGAGTCTTGTTTCACACTGTTTCCAACTTCAGGCCGAGTTTACGTCCGAAGAGTGAAACATGACGAGGTTTCTGTGACGATTTGGTCAGCCATATCAAGGTATTACTTGGGACCCATGGTTACTCTTCAAGGCCACATTACTTCAAGGATTATGTGACCATTCTGGGTGATCAGGTCCCTTCCATTGTGCAATGTTTGTTCCCCAATGGTGATGCTGTCTTCCAAGACGACAGGGCCTCAGTTCAGCCTGCATTCTCCAAAACTGTCTTTGTGCGTTCGAGATTGAATTGGCGCATCTGCTTTGGCCACCACAGTAACCAGCCCTCAATATAATTGAGCCTTTGTGGTCTGCTTTGGCGAAAGGAGCATGATCGCCTTCACACGCGTCACCGTTAGCTGAACTTGCCAATATCCTGCAGGAAGAGTGGGATAAGATACCTTTGAAAACTTTAGACGACCTGTATTTATCAAGTCAGAGATGACCGTTTTAGACATGATAATGTGCTGTGTCCACATTTTTGTCCACCCCCTGTATACTATGTGATCAAAAGTATCTTGACACCTAGCTGAAAATGACTTGCAAGTTCGTGGCGCCCTGAATTGCTATTGAACAGTGGGAAGCAAGAAGATGCTTAAAACATCAGTATAGGCCTGTGCTGTGATAGTGCCACGGAAAACAACAGGGGCTGCAAGCCCCCTCCATGAAAAACACGACCACACCATAACACCATCGCCTCCGAATTTTACTGTTGGCACTGCATACGTTGGCAGGTGACGTTCACGGGGCATTCGCCATACCCACACCCTGCCATCGGATCGCCACATTGTGTACGGCGATTTGTCGCTCCATACAACGTTTTTCCACTGTTCAATCGTCCAATGTTTACGCTCGTTACACCAAGCGAAGCGTCGTTTGGCATTTACCGGCATGATGTGTGGCTTGTGAGCAGCCGCTCGACCATGAAATAAAAGTTTTCTCACCTCCCGCCTAACTGTCATAGTTCTTACAATGGATCCTGATGAGGTTTGGAGTTCCTGTGTGATGGTCTTGATAGATGTCTGCCTATTATACATTATGATCCTCTTCAATTGTCGGCGATCCTTGTCAGACAAAGTCGGCCTATACGCTTTTGTGCTGTATGTGTCCCTTCACGTTTTCACTTCACTATCACATCGGAGACAGTGGACCTAGGGATGTTTAGGAGTTTGAAAATCTCGAGTTCAGATGTATGACACAAGTGACACCCAATCGCCTGACCACGTTCGAAGTCCATGAGTTCCGCGGAGCGCCCCAGTCTGCTCTCTCACGATGTCTAATGACTAATGAGGTCGCTGATAAGAGGTACCTGGCAGTAGGTGGCAGCACAGTGCACCTCATATGAAAAACGTATGTTTCTTGTGGGTGACCGGATACTTTCGATCACATAGTGTATGTCTGCATAATCTGCGAAACACCGTAAAGAGCACGACAGAGGGTTTCTTGACGTTCCAATCTTCTTTGTACGCGGTAAGAATGACCCCATAAATGCCTATGTGCGAGCTGTAATTGGCCCAATTTTGCCTTCGCAATCCCTACGGGAGGACTGAAGAATATCTTTAGATTCTTTTGTTTTGTAAATAGTCTTTTACGAGATGATTTGCGTCTGTCTCGAAGAATCTGCCAGTTATGGTATTCATGACACTCTACTGTTTATCCTTCTTTGTATAAATTCAGTATCCCTTGTGAGCCTTATTTGGTTTTGTCCCCGCAAAAAAAAAAAAAAAAAAAAAAAAAAAAAAAAAACTAAACTACTGCCGAACAGGCCATGAAGTCCCAACGGCACCGACCGGCCGCCGTGTCATCCTCAGACCATAGGCGTCACTGAATACGGATATGGTGGGGCATGTGGTCAGCACACCGCTCTCCCGGCTGCATGTCAGTTTCCGAGACCGGAGCCGCTACTTCTCAACCAAGTAGCTGCTCAATTTTCCTCACCCCACTTGCCAACAGCGCTAGGCAGACCGAATGTTCACCCATCCAAGTGCTAGCCTAGCCCGACAGCGCTTAACTTCGGTGATCTAACGGGTACCGGTGTTACCAGTGCGGCAAAGCCGTTGGCTTTGGCCCCACTTGAGCAATATTCTATGATAGGACACATGAGTGATTTGTAGGCAGTCTCCTATGTAGAGTGACTGTGTTCCCTCTGCATCTTACCAATCAACTGAAGTCTGCCATCCGACTGAATTTGTAGGAGTTGACTGATTCTAATCGTGAATATTTAGTATTGTAGTGAAAGGATAGTACGTCTTTCAGTTTTGTGAAATGTGTAATTTTACACTTCGGAACATTTAAAGCAAGTTTCTAATCTCTGAACCACTTTGAAATGTTTTCAAGATCTGATTTTTTTCAGACAGTACTTCATTATAGATAAATGCGTCGTCTGTAAAAAGTCTAAGGTTACTATTAATATTGTCTGCTTGGTCATTAACTTACAACTTGAACAAAAAGTGTCCCAAAACACTTCCCTTGGGTACTCCTGAAGTTATTTTGACTTCTGACGATCACTCTCTATCCGAGATAACATGCTGCGTTCCATCAACTAAGAAGTCCTCAGTCAAGTCACAGCTTTTGTTTGACATCCCACACTTTCATAATTTTGGTAATGACCGTTATTGTAGTACGGAGTCAAATGTTTGAAACACTGTATCTGCCTGATTTCCTTGATCCATAGGTATCATGTGAGAAAAGGGCAAGTTGGCTTTCGCATGATCGACGTTTTCGCAATCCATAGAAGAGTCTATTCTGTTCGAGATGCCTCATTATGTTTGAGCTCTGAACATGTTCTAGACTTCTAAAAAAGGTGAACGTAGATGATATAGTCTTGTAAAATCGGTGGAAATACCCTATGTATTACATGGGCTCTAATATTATTACTGCCCAACCCCTAAATATTATTTTTTTTTTTTTTTAGTCTCTAGTCTTATGACTATTTTGGTGCGGCCGACCACGAATTCCCCCCTTGTACCAACCTCTGCTTCTCAATCACTCGCGCCCAACGACGTCAATGATTTGTTGGAAATATTCCAATCTGCGTCTTCTCTGACAGTTTATCTACCCTACAGCTTCCACAAGTGCCACGGAAGTTATTCCTTTATGTCTTAAAATACGTCTAAACATCTTACTCCTTCTTTTTATCAATGTTTTCCACATGTTCCTCTCGTCACCGATTCAACGGAGGCATTCCTTATTTCTTATCTTATCACTGCACCTCTTGAACTTGTCTATACTACCAGCCAACTAACGCGGTGTATAGTTCATGGTTAACTGTCCCGGTTCCAGGTTGACTATTTAATAGCTTCCAGGGGCGACGAAAATTTGATTTTTAATATTTCATATAACTGGTGACCGAATTTAAAAATTAAAACTGCTGTTACAATCTACTCAAAAAGATGTATAATGTTTTTGTTAAATGGTTTAATATAGCAACTGCTTACAGTTAGAAAGCCTGTATGTACTCACTCACTACGCGCAAATTACTCCGACTGTGTTCATCCAGTATTTGAAAGTGAGAGCACTTAGCGACTTCCAACAAGCTGTAAAAATAATTTCAAATCTTTATGAAACATTTTTTCGCTGGCGCCCTTACAAAATGGTCAAAGGAAAAAAAATTATCACTCACAAGGTTTTCGATGCTCTTGCAGGAAAACTTTAGCGTTCTGGGATCCTTAGCACATAGAATCAACGGAGTACATCGAGAAACATCAAAGAAGAGCACCACGTTTTGTATTAACGAGAAATAGGGGGAGAGAGTGTCACGGACGTGAAAGAGGATTTGGGTGGTTATCATTAAAACAAACGCGTTTCTCGCTGTGGCGGGATCTTCTCATGGAATTTCAATCACCTACGTTCTCTTCCGAATGCGAAAATATTTTGTTGACGCCAATCTGCACAGGGAGAAACGGTCATTATAATAAAATAATGGAAATCAGAGCTCGCACGAAAAGATACAGGTGTCCGTTTTTGCCGCACGCTGTTCGAGAGTGAAATAATAGATAATTATTGCGAAGGTGGTTCGATAAACACTCTGACAGGCATTTAAGTATGGCTTGCAGAGTATCCTTGTAGATACAGATCAGCCATGACATTTATTCCTTATTTACTAGCAACTCTACTCACAACAAATTCTGCAGACGGTATCGCATAAAACATTGAATGTAACAGCGAAATTATCATCGTGCGACTCAAAGTTCAGGAAATACTATGTCAAAAATATTGAGATGCGTGAAAAACTAGCTTCTGCTTAAAATGGAGCACAGTAAAGCTTCAGCATCAGGAATGACGTTTTAACTTATTGCTTCTTTATTACTAACTCTACTGGCAGCACACCTTACAGACAATATCCGTAGGTACCACTGAAGGTACCCCCAAAATTATACCGTTGTACCACACATAGTTCAGGAGATATGACGCGATGCGTTGAAAAGTAGCTTTTGCTTACAATGGAGCGTTTCGTGATAAGAGCAATTCAAACGAACTTAAAACATAATTTGAAACTTTTCTTAACGTTTTCTCGCTTACGCCGTAACGTGAAATGTTTGACACATTATCTGATTTGTAAAGTCATCAGGCGTCTGAAGCTGTTTTATAAGTGAGAGTTCCATTCTTTGAAGAATCGGGGGCTGGTCGTAACTTGGGTACATCAGGCACTAGAAACGAACAGCGAACACAAGAGCTTGGGAAATCGGGTGCAATTGGTGGAGAGCCCGTGAAATAGGTAATAAAGACCCAGTGAGCTGTGTGTTAGCCTCTCACCTGTCGCTTTTTGCACGGCGCTCGAGGACGACGCAGGAGAGCCTGGTGGAGAGTGTGCAGCGAGGTGTCGCGTCCGCTGCCGCGGCTCGCCGGTCTGCTGTGGTGGGCGCGTTGCGGGCACAGGTCTGGCGTGGCGCACGCGTCCGCATGTCCCCCGCGACTGGCAGCAGCGGCTCACAGCAGACGTCACCGGCGGGTGGAAGGGGCGGGGGCGGGGGCGGGGGCGATCGCGGCGTACACGTCCCCACCGCCTCACCGCCAGCCACGCCGTGCTCGTGTTTTCCCCGATTAATGCTCTGCGTTACTCAGGCCTCCGCGGGAACTCACATCCGAGTCCGGTCTTCTCAGGACCACACTCTCGATACTGAGAAAGGGGCCGTATTTAACCCTCCGTTACTATTCTATCTATCGCTTGCGCCTTGTCCAGCGATTACGCAGGGTCGGCCATGGTTAACCAGCTTTGGCATGTCAATTGAAAGGGGTGGCCGGGTGCCCTTCCTGCCGCCATCCCGTACCCCCCAGGACGGAATTAGTGTACCCCAGCAGTCTGCGTCTAGCGTAAATCGTGAAATAGTGTGAATGTGTTGCAAATGTTTGTGAGTCATGTACCTGAGGCGGGACGTGGGGACAGCCCGGTATTCACCTAGTAGGATGTGGAAAACCGCCTAAAAACCACATCCAGGCTGGCCGCCACACCGGCCTTCGTCGTTAATCCGCCGGGCGGATTCGATCCGGGGCTGGCGCGCCTACCCCAGTCCACAAAGTAGCGCCTTAGCGCTCTCGGCTATCCTGGCGGGTATTTAACCCTTCGTTAGCATGGCCTATTAATTTGACATTAATAGTACAGTGGAGTTTGAGTAACACAAAATCAATATCTTTTTCTTTGGAAATAAAAAATAATTGTGTTCATTCGAAATACTGATGAAAACATTGTTAATGAACTCTGAGAACATACATACACAAAACGAAAGTGTAGCACCACTCCGATTTTCGTGTAAGCGTGTTTCAGTTGTGACTGATCCTGTATCGATCGGAACGTCAGCCTTATATTTGTTAAAATACGAGTACACTACTGGCCATTGAAATTGCTACACCAAGAAGAAATGCAGATGATAAACGGGTATTCATTGGACAAATATATTATACTAGAGCTCACATGTGATTACATTTTCATGCAATTTGGGTGCATAGATCCTGAGAAATCGGTACCCAGAACAACCACATCTGGCCGTAATATCGGCCTTGATACGCCTGGGCATTGAATCAAACAGAGCTTGGATGGCGTGTACAGGTACAGCTGTCCATGCAGCTTCAACACGATACCACAGTTCATCAAGAGTAGTGGCTCGGCTCTGAGCACTATGGGACTTAACTTCTGAGGTCATCAGTCCCTTAGAACTTAGACTACTTAAACCTATCTAACCTAAGGACATCACACACATCCATGCCCGAGGCAGGATTCGAACCTGCGACCATCGCGGTCGCGCGGGTCCAGACTGTACCGCCTAGAACCGCTCGGCCACTCTGGCCGGCCAAGAGTAGAGACTGATGTAATGTGACGAGCCAGTTGCTTGGCCACCACTGACCAGACGTTTTCAATTGGTGAGAGATCTGGACAATGTGCTGGCCAGGGCACCAGTCGAACATTTTCTGTATCCAGAAAGGCCCGTACAGGACCTGAAACATGCGGTCGTGCATTATTCTGCTGAAATGTAGGGTTTCACAGAATGAAGGGTAGAGCCACGGGTCGTAACACATCTGAAATGTAACGTCCACTGTTCAAAGTGCTGTCAATGCGAACAAGAGGTAGCCGAGACGTGTAACCAATGGCACCCCATACCATCACGCCGGGTGATACGCCAGTATAGCGATGACGAATACACGCTTCCAATGTGCGTTCACTGCGATGTCGCCAAACACGGATGCGACCATCATGATGCTGTATACAGAACCTGGATTCATCCGAAAAAATTACGTTTTGCCATTCGTGCACTCAGGTTCGTCGTTGAGTACACCATCGCAGGCGCTCCTGTCTGTGATGCAGCGTCAAGGGTAACCGCAGCCATGGTCTCTGAGCCGATGGTCCATGCTGTTGCAAACGTCGTCGAACTGTTCGTGGAGATGGCTGTTGTCTTGCAATCGTCCCCATCTGTTGACTCAGGGATCGAGACGTGGCTGCACGATCCGTTACAGCCATGCGGATAAGATGCCTGTCATGTCGACTGCTAGTGATACGAGGCCGTTGGGATCCAGCACAGCGTTCCGTATTACCCTCCTGAACCCACCGATTCCAGTCATTGGATCTCGACCAACGCGAGCAGGAGTGTTGCGATACGATAAACCGCAATCGAGATACGCTACAATCCGACCTTTATCAAAGTCGGAAACGTGATGGTACGCATTTCTCCTCCTTACACGAGGTTCAAATGACTCTGAGCACTATGGGACTTAACATCTGTGGTTATCAGTCCCCTAGAACTTAGAACTACTTAAACCTAACTAACCTAAGGACATCACACACATCCATGCCCGAGGCAGGATTCGAACCTGCGACTTTATCAGTCGCGCGGTACCGGACTGAGCGCCTTAACCGCGAGACCACCGCGGCCGGCTTACACGAGGCATCACAACAACGTTTCACCAGGCAACGCCGGTCAACTTCTGTTTGTGTATGAGAAATCGGTTGGAAACTTTCCTCATGTCAGCACGTTGTAGGAACCAACCTTGCGTGAATGCTCTGAAAAGCTAATCATTTGCATATCACAGCATCTTCTTCCTGTCGGCTAAATTTCGCGTCTGTAGCACGTCATCTTCGTGGTGTAGCAATTTTAATGGCCAGTAGTGTACATAGAGTTACCACAAGCGCTACCTACGGGTAGAACGCCGCACTAGAGTAGATAGCAGAATTTCAGCTAAAAGTAAAGCACCAGTAAGGGCGCATTACAGACGTCTATAGCACAGTAGATTGACAACAATTATGCCACGAAGGACAATCGCGACCAACAACCGGATCCGTAACGCCATGTTGCACAAGAATCTTGTCAACCAGGCAAATTGCCCGACGTGTTCACTGGAGTCAATGTTATATGGTGCGCACACGGAATCGGTTCCAATTGACAGGTAGTGTTGAGGTGTTATACCACACAGACAGTCCACATCCGGAAGGTGCCAGGATAATCGATATCTACCACTTTTCAGTCAAAGGTACAAATGGCTCTGAGCACTATGAGACTTAACATCTGAGCTCATCAGTCCCCTAGAACTTAGAACTACTTAGATCTAACTAACATAAGGACATCACACACATCCATGCCCGAGGCAGGATTCGAACCCGCCACCGTAGCGGTCGCGCAGTTCCAGACTGAAGTGCCTAGAACCGCTCGGCTACAGCGACTGGCACTTTTCAGTCAACGAAACTGTGGGATCAGTACTCTAGAACTGTATCTGGCATTGGAAAAGGCTACTGTGGTATCAAACTATTAAGAGACAACTGCCTAATGCGAATCTCTCTTCCCAACTAGCATTGCGAGATCCACGTCGCACATCATAAAACGCTGTTACAGATGGGCAAGGAATCATACGGAATGGACGCCCCAGTACTGGCGTAGAATGCTGTTCACAGACTTTGCACCCTGACAATTGCTGACAACGTGTTTGGAGACAACCCTGCAATATAGAAAACCTTCAACCTTGCGTTCCACATGTGCAATAAGGTGGTGGTGGTGTTATGTTTTGGAGCATCATTAGATGTGGCTACCATATACCTCTCGTGGATGTTGAGGTCAGTTTCACTGTCGTACACGGAAGAGATTTTGCAGCCAATGGTGGGACCGTATCGCCAACATTTTGGTAGATAGCTCGTATGCTCATCTGCTGTTCTCGTAAACACGTTCCTTCAGCATGATAGGATAACCTGAATGGAATTCCCCCGGCATGAAACCAATCGAAGACGTTTGGGATCGATTGGAATGAGCCGTTTTTGGACGTCGACAGTGACCATGCAATCTGCACGACTTACGCAGAATTGCCATTGAAGAGTGTGAAAATTTGGCTTGATGATCTCATCGATGTTCAGCCACAACGTATTCAAGCCTGCATCCGAGCAAGTGGACGTACCACCACGTATTGAGACTCCTCAGGAGTGCTAGTTTCTCTTGATTTGATGACCTGGACTCACTAAAAATGAATGGATATGAATGTCTCACAGCCACATGTTTTCGAAACCATCCATTTAGAAATAAAGGGGTGATGCAAAACTTTTCATGATCTGTGTATGTCAGATAAATAATGTTTTTCTCTTTCCTTAAGAGCATTAATTTCTTAGTGTTCTGAAAAGTTTTGTAATTTTCAGTCATAATACTCACATTGTGATAAATACACATATGCCCTAATTTTGATTGTAATGTATAGTTTGCTTACAAGAAATATCTGGAGCAAACAATGTTCATTCAGTGTCTACTTCATTAACCACCTTCCACATGTGAAAAAATGTGTTCTGCGCATAAGAATTTACTCCATGTACAGCACGGATATTTAGTTTTCCTGTCTTTGCATCTAGGACTTATCACCACCTGCGTGTTCTTTGTACATGATAAATCGCACCTGAATTCAGGTAAGTACTTAGGGACTACAACTGGGAATAGCTTAAATTGGAACGATCATACAGATTATCTTGTAGGTAAAGCAAACGTAAGACTGCGATTTATTGGCACAACACTTAGAAAATGCAACAGATATACTAAAGAAACTGTCTACACTACGCTTGTCTGCCCTTTTTTGGAGTATTGCTGTGCAGCGTGTGTTCCGCATCAGATAGGATTGACGGAGTACATCGAAAATGCTCAAAGAAGGACAGCTCGTTTTGTATTATCGTGAACTAGGAGAAACAGTGCCACCGATATGATACGCGAATTGAGGTGGCAATCATTAAAACAACAGCGTTTTTCGTTGCGTCGAGAATGTTTCACGAAATTTAAATGACCATCTTTTCCTGTGAAACCGCAAATGTTTTGTTGGCGCCCACCTACATATGGATAATTGGCCATAATAAAATAAGAAAAATATGTGTGAATTCCTAAGGGACCAAACTGCTGAGGTCATCGGACGCTAAACAAACTACTTAAAGTAACTTATGCTAAGAACAACACACACATCCATGCCCGAAGGAGGACTCGAACCTCCGGCGGGAGGGGCCTCACCATCCGTAACATGGCGCCTCTAAACGCGCGGCCACTCCGCGCCGGCATAAAATAAGAGAAATCAGAACTGGAACGGAATTATTTAAGTGTTCGGTTTTTTCGTGTGGTGTTCGAGAGTTGAACGATAGAGAAATATCTAGAAGGTGGCTCCATAAACCATCTACCAGGCAATTAACTGTGAAATGCAGAGTAACCATATAGAGTTAGATGTGAGACATCTGACTGGTAAAAACTAAAATTAAAATATGAATTTTAAAAATTACAGGTCAAAAATTTCTTGCCCCAGACAAATTTGCTGCATCACAAATTTTTTGGGATGTAAAGGTTGAAAACTACTTACTTAACAGCTGACTTACAAATAATCAACACATAGACTTCATGTAACACAATTTATATTATAATTTCTACTTGCCAGTTTGTGGAAACATGAGAATCTACTATCTTACTGGGGTTTAATAAAAGCCAGAGACAAAAAACGCGCAAGAGATTTAATACAGAGCGCTACATAGCGCTGCCAACATACAAACACATAAACAGCCTACTTACAAAATACAGGGAGCGAAATGCTATTTACAACTCGTACAGAAGCCGGACGGCAGTTATAAGAGTGGAGTGGTGAAAGGGAAGCAGTGATTGGGAAAGGAGGAGACAGAGTTGTAGCCTATCCCCGATGTTATTCAATATGTACGATGAGCGAGCAGTAAAGGAAACCGGAGTAAGGAGAATATAAAATATAGACTGGCAAGGTCAAGGAAAGCGTTTCTGAAGAAGAGAAATTTGTTAACATCGAGTATAAACTTAAGTGTTAGAATGTCCCTTCTGAGTGTATTTGTCTGGAGTGAAATATGGACGATAAACAGTTTAAACAAGGCGGGAATAGAAGCTTTTGAAATGTGATGATGCAGAAGAATGCTGAAGATCAGATGGGTAGATCACATAACTAATGATGAGGTACTGAGCAGAATTGCGGAGACAAGAAATATGTACACAAGTTGACTAAAACAAGGGATCGGTTGATATGACACAAGGAATCAGTTGATAGGACACATTCTGAGACATCAATGGATCACCAGTTTAGTATTGGACGGAAGTGTGGGGATAAAAATCATAGTGGTCGCCAAGAGATGAATACAGTAAGCAGATTCAGAAGGATGTACGTAGCAATAGTTATTCGGAGATGGAGACGCTTGCACAAGATAGAGTAGCATGGAGAGCTGCATCAAACCAGTCTTCGGATTGAAGACCACAACAACATCTATTTAATAATTACTGATCAGGAATAACGAATATTTGGCTACACACGTGTACATTGATGGGAACTGTATAATTACACTTACGTCTAAGATGATAGTTAGAAAATGAACGTGATTGTTGACACTAGTCACCACAAAGAAATGACTATTATTGCAGCTCTGACGGATCTTGAAGGAAAATATAGATTTAATAGCCCTGCTTGTTGGTCCTGCACTCCAGCAGTATGCTGGGACTTCATATAAAAGTTTTTTGTCATAATGACCATACTACTACCTATTGTAATTCCCGCCCGGTTAGCCGTGCGGTCTAACGTGCTGCTTTCCGGGCGGGAAGGCGTGCCGGTCCCCGGCGCGAATCCGCCCGGCGATTAGTGTCAAGGTCCGGTGTGCCGGTGAGTCTGTGGATGGATTTTAAGGCGGTTTTCCATCTGCCTTGGCGAATGCGGGCTGGTTCCCCTTATTCCGCCTCAGTTACACTATGTCGGCGATTGCTGAGCAGTGACTTTCTCCACGTCCGCGTACACCATAATTACGACCACTCAAACATTGGGGCTACACTCGTCTGGTGTGAGTCGTTTCGGGAGGTGGGGGGGGGGGGGGGGGGGGGGGGGTCCACTGGGGGCCGAACCGAACAATAACCCTGGGTTCGGTGTGGGGCGGCGGTGGGGTGAGTGGACTGCTGTAGCTTGTTGTGGTGTTGTGTACCACTGAGGGCTGCGGCGGGGACGACGCCTCTCCGTCGTTTCTAGGTCCCCATACAATACAATACTTATTGGAAACAACCTCAAAAATCTGACAACACAGCTATTACAGCCTTGTAACGACTTTACCTGTAAATTTAGCGAAACACTCAGAATTTCTGTGGCAGCTCTAAATATTATAGTTGGGCGAATGACAGTACAGTAGCAATAAAGTAATGCTGTTACTCTAATAAGCTATTTTTATATCTTTGTGTGTAATCTATAATTACGGACCGCCAGAAATACGAAATAATCGTCACGAAAAGAAAGAGAAATCTGAAAGCAGTTCATTAAATCATAAATTGTATAGTAAAAATTTATACAATTCAGTAATAAACCTTAGATGTGCGTAATAGACTTTTAAATGGAAAATTACTCTAAAACGCTACATTTGTGGTTTAGTTATTACATGTTTCCCGCTGCGAAGAATAGAAAATATTTTTGGCGGCGCAGGCGGTACTATAGACGAATTCGAATAAAACGTGCCTTACACAGGTTGGTTATATTAAAGTTACGCTACTGGAACCAGTGTAGACTTAAAACTGCTTACCGTATGGGTACCCATCTGTCTAGGGATGATGTTCAGATGTTGTTTGCAGAATTTGCGTCGCTAGTGGTGTTAGTGTCATGAGTCGCCGTTAGGCGCAGGTACTGTTACGGCGACGTGGGGTTGAAACACAAGCGTCAGTGTGTTTTACAGTTGCACAGAGTCGGAATGGGTCTGGATAAGGTGAGCAGCGCCTTTACTCGTAAAGTTGTTCTATAAAAACAACAGAAAGAATGCTGCTGCTCTTCGTGAGTGTCGACGCATTATAGCAATACGGAGAGGTCCTCTCTGCGTTCCGGGCTTGACGACGTTCGGAAGTTCGAATTATCTGACGATTTTGGAATTTCTCCTGGGAGAGGCCGGCAGCGAACTGCGCCACAAATTGTTGAAGAAGTTACTGTTGTCAAGGTTGAGAATGCTGGACGCGATGATCACTCTTTCTAGCACTGCGTGAGCTGTGTCACGACAGCTGAACATTCCATGGCACACAGTTCGAAGAGTGCCGCGAACGATATTGTGAAATTGTATCTAGCGTGATTCCAAGCTGTCGTAGACGCAGAAGGGCATCACATTGAGCAACATTTGTAAAACGGACCGTAAACATGGAATGTAATAAACAAATGTTATCGTTTCATTTGGAAATTTTTTCGTTATTTCTCTTCCGCGTAATCTTACAAACGTTTCCATTCAGCTTCATTGTCCTAGATCACTCGCTTTTTCTTGGGGGCCCTCTCAAGCAGCGTAAATTTAATTATAACCACCCTACAGAATGTGTAAAATTTTCATTGGTTATAGAGATATAGTTGTTAGAATGTGACCAAAACAAATACTCACAGTATGTATTAAACAAAGGAAAACGAGTAGGTTATAAGTAGATTTTTATAAATACCATCTCCGGCTGCAATGTACTTGACTTTCTTTTATGTGAGCAGCACTGTCGATAATCTCAAGTCTTTCATTGTTCTGTCATATTCATTTCGCAGCATCAAATGTCCCATTAAATACATACGAAACTGGTAAACTTCGCATAAGCATACAATGAGAATTGTTTCAAGTCTGCATAAATTAATGTGTGAAGCAGCAGAATAGTCAGAGCCTTGAAAATGGTAGCAACCCGTGCTGGTCAAATGTCGCAGAGAAAAGATGTTAGTGGATGTTAGCCAGTTGAAACTACTAAGTTGGTGAAACTACTGAGTCTTTACTTATTTTTATCATTTAAAACACTGACCTACAGAATTTTAACTGACAAAGACAACTCAAATAATACAAGCCCTACGCAATCTGACTGCTATACAGTGACAACATGGCTTCAAATAGTTAACACAACAGAATGGCCCTGAATTGCAAAAAATCCTATCAATAACCCATACTTTTTCATAAGTCACTTACCTCACAGAAAATCTTCATTTCACGACTACAGCAATTACAGCAAGCAGCAGCTACAGCCAGCTAAATAAAAAGATTCTAACTACTATACGCTCTAACAACTAGGAGGTATATGGTTAGCAAAAGTAAGATTTTGTTGAAGAGCAAACAATGTATTTAGAAGATTTCACCTTATTCATGTGACATCCAGTTCCAAATATTATATAGTTGTCAATAATTTCACTACCTAGACATTAACAACTACATCCATCCTCTTTTTACAATGCATGTCCCACCAACACTGAGTCTCCACTAAGAAAATCATGTCCAAAAACTCTTCTCTATCCGCTCGCTAACTGCTAGTCTGTCCAACCACAGAATCTCTCTCCGAGGGTGCAGAGCGCTGTCAGCGGTATTGATACAGTCTGTTGTAAGTTGTATGTTTTTTTATGTTGGCAGCGCTCTGCACCCTCGGAAAGAGATTCTGTGGTTGGACAGACTAGCAGTCATCGATCGGATAGAGAAGGGTTTGGACATGATTTTCTTAGTGGAGACTCAGTGTTGGTGGGACATGCATTGTAAAAAGAGGATGGATGTAGTTGGTAATGTTTGAGTACTGAAATTATTGACAACTACATAATTTTTAGAACTGGATGTCACATGAATAAGGTGAAATTTTCTAAATACATCGTTTGCTCTTCAACAAAATCTTACTTTTGCTAACCATATGCGTCGTAGAAGCTAGAGTCTGTTGTAGTTAGGATCTTTTTATTTAGTTGGCTGTAGTTGCTGCTTGCTGTAGTTCGTGTTACGAAGATTTTCTGTAATGTAAGTGACTTCTGAAAAAGTATGGGTTATTGTTAGTATTTATTGCAATTCAGGGCCATTCTTTTGTGTTAATTATTTGAAGCCATGTTGTCACTGTACTGCAGTCAGACTGCGTTGGGCTTGTTTATATGTTGTGGGTAATAAATGAATAGGTCAAGTTTGAGTTGTCTTTGTCAGGCAAAATTCTGTAGGTCAGTGTTTTAAATGATAAAAATAAGTGAAGACTCAGTAGTTCTTCTCACTCGTTAGTTTCACAGCCACCACTGGAATTTGACTAATGATGATAGCAAAAACCTGAATAGGTTTAGCATTCTTTAACTTTCTCCACAGATTTAAAACATACAGTAATACCAGACCAGGTAAGGGTGTTGGCTATCTTCTACATCTGCATCTACATCTACATCATACTCCTCAAGCCATCTAATAGTGTGTGGTGGAGGGTACTTTTTGTACCGCTAACTGAGCCCTCCAACCCTGTTCCAATCGCGAATAGCACGGGGGACGAACGATTGTCGGTAAGCCTCCATATTGACTCTAATTTCTCGAATTTTCTTCTCCATGGATATTACAAGAGACGTATGTAGGGGGAATTAATATGTTGTCCAATTCTTCCCGGAAAGTGCACTCTCGAAATTTCAATAGTAAACTTTTCCGTGGAGCAAAACGACTGTCTTGTAACATATGCCAAGGGAGTTCGTTGAGCATCTCTGTAACGCTCTCGTGCCGACTAAACGACCCTGTGAATAAACGCGCCGCTCTTCGTTGGTTTCGTTGGTTCTTCTCTATCTCTTCTGTCAGTACTGCCTGGTAGGGATCCCAGGTAGATGAACAATACTCAATAATGGGTCAAACAAGCGCCTTATAAGAAACTTTCTTCGTGGATTAGTTATGTTTTCTTAATATTCTTCCTATGAATCTGAGTCTGGCATCTGCTTTCCCCGCTATCTGTTTTACATGGTCATTCCACGTAGGGTCGCTTCTGATAGTTACACCTAGATATTTTACTGCAGATACTGTTTCCAGCGGTTCGTCATCAATAGTGTAGTTATACAGTAGCGGATTTCTTTTCCTATGTATGCAAAATATGTTACATTTATTTACGTATAGGGTCAACTGCCAGTGTCTGCACTATTCATCAATTCTCTGGAGGTCATTTTGCAAATCGTTACTATCTTCTGGCATTGCTGTTTTGTTATAGACAATCGCATCATCTGCGAATAGTCTTGAAGGACATCCAACGCTTTCTATTAGATCATTTATATATATTGTAAACAGTAACGGTCCTGTCACACTTTCTTGCGGTACACCAGAAATTACCCTTACATCTGTCGATTTTGTTGCGTTAAAAGCGACATGTCTGCAAGGAAGTCTTGAATCCAGCCGCAAATCCGCTCCGATACTCGATAGGCTCGTTTTTTTTTTTCACTAAACGGCAGTGTGGGACGGTATCAAATGCCGTCCTGAAGTCAAGGAAGACAGGATCAACCTGAGCACCATTGTCTACGGCACTGTGGATCTCATGGAAGAACAGAGCGAGCTGAATTTCGCAGAATCTCTGTTTGCGGAATCCGTGTTGGCTTATATCGAGGAGATTTTCTTTCTCCAAGAACGTCATAATCCTTGAGCATAAAACATGAACCATAATTCTGCAACAGTATGACGTCAACGACATAGGTGTATAGATTGTATGGATCTGTCCTACGGCCCTTCTTAAAAAAAGGAATGACCTGCGATTTCTTCCATTCGCTAGGTACCCTTCGTTGCTCAAGCGATCTACAATAAATTACTGCTAGAAGGAGAGAAAGCTCTTTCGCATAATCTTTGTAGACGCTTATAGCTATCCCATCTGGTCTTGGCACCTTTCCACTACTAGGCGATTGTAGTTGTTTTTCTATTCCGTAATCGATTACCTTAATATATGCCATTTTGAGGTTCGCACAACGACTGAAAGGAGGTACCGTGTAACGATCTTCCACGGCAAAACAATTTTTGAAGACCGAATTCAGTATTTCGGTCTTTTCTCTGTCATCTTCCGTGCCAGTGTGGTCACTGAGTGAATGAATAGATGATTTTGACTCACTTACTGATTTTACATACGACCAAAACCTCTTAGGGTTTTTACGCTGATTGGTTGACAAAGCTTTACTTTCACAGTCATTGAACGCTTTTCTCATTGCTCTTCTTACGCTCATTTTCGCTTCGTTCAGCTTTTGTTTGTCTGCTAGGTTTTTACTTGAACCTGAGGTGAAGTTCTCTTTTCTTACGTAGCAGTTTTCTAACATACCTATTATACCATGGTGGGTGTTTCCCATCCCTTATGACCTTACCGCAATATATTTGTCTAGGGCATATAACGCGATTTCTTTGAATTTTTTCCATTTGTTTTCCACATTTTCGTCCTCATTATCGAATATTTGATGCTGACTGCTTAGATACACTGATATTTGTATCCTGTCATACTTGCTAAGCAAAAATATCTTCCTACCTCTCTTAACATGTTTCGTCAGACCCGTCGTCATAAATGCTATCACAGCCTTATGATCACTGATACCTTCCTCTACATTAACTGATTCGATAAGTTCAGGTCTGTTTGTTGCCAGGAGGTCTAAGACGTTGACCTCACGAGCTGGTTGTTTACCTGTATGCTCAAAGTAATTTTCGGACAAGACATCCAGAAAAATGTCACACGAATCGCTGTCTCTGGCACCAGTTTTGATAGAATGACACTCCCAAGCTGTATCTGGAAAGTTGAAGTCACCCCCTATTACATGATTTAAAAAATTGCTAACGATAGTCTGCAAGTACTGTCTGAAGCGCTCTACCACCAGAGCTCCTGACCCAGGCGACCTGTTAAAGCATCCGATTACCATTTTTGACCGATATCCGATACTTAACTTCACTCAGATTGATTCACAATCGGAATCCGTGATAAACTCGCTCGAGTTTAATGAATTCTTTACTGCAGTAAACATGCGGCCACCATATACTTACGATAAATATTCCAATCTGAAATTAGGACCTCGTTGTCATTAACGTCCAGTTTCAGCCAACTTTCTGTTCATAATACTATCTGTGCTTTATAACCTACAGTAAACAATACTAATTCTGAGACCTTTCCTTGGATGCTCCTGTAGTTTACTAAAATCATGCTAACCTTTTCTATCTCTGATCTGCGACGACGAACGTTCTCTGAGGACGTTGTGGCTAGTTTATCAGGCAAATCGTCTTTGATCCCAAGGGGGGGGGGGGTTTCTAACCTAAAAAAGCCCCATTTGCACGCCACACGTATTCCGCTACGCTAGTAGCCGCTACCTGCGTGTAGTGCACGCCAGACCTTTTTTAAGGGGAACACTGCAATTCTGGAGGTCGAGAAACTCGCATCCGATAACGTCGCAGAGGCATTTGAGTCTCTTGTTAGATCTTCCGCTCCGCTCCAAACGAGAGGACCGCGATCAATACAGGGACCGCTGCTACAAATAGACAGTTCAGCCTGCACCCCGCATGCGATGCTAGTTGTCTTCATCAAATCGACCATCCTCCGAAAGGAGCCGCAGATGCCCTCAGAACGCAAGCAGCAGGCGTAACTCGTGCCGGCATGTGCCACTATATGGAGCCCAGTGCGCTCGACAGCCACCGGCAGGCCTCTTCCACATCACTGACGAGACCCTCCCCGGCAAACATACCGAGTGCGCATTGGCATCCTTTCCCGCCTTGCCTGCTATTTCCCTGAATGGTTCCGTCACTCGCCTAACATAGGAGCTCCCAATGACAAGCATACTCAGCCTCTGCACTTGTCCGGACGGGTCAGGAAAATCGGCCACTGGCCCAACAGGAGAGGCATCCCGTGCTGGCTAAGAGCTACCATCAACACTCGGTCGCACCTCGTACCCGTTGCTAAGGCGCAGGGAACCAGCCGCGCGACCTGTTACCTATTCCGCCTTCCTCTCAGAGACAAGCCAACCCACCACTGTCTGCCAGCCACTCTCGCTGCAACTTTGAGCATTAGCCAGAAGCACGTCGAAGGTAACCAATGCTGCTTCCAGCCGTTTACGGACAGCAGCCAATTCTCCTTGTGTCCTCTCACAACGAGCACAGATCCTAGACATATCGTAGTGTGTAAAAATGGGTATAAGATCTCAAATGGCGCCACTTCTATGTCATCTTCACGCGATCCAGTGCTGGAGATACATTCCTGAAACACATTTTCTCGAACTTGCCACGCTATGATCTGAGCGACGCTGATGCTATTACCACGTTTTCCCTGCGATGTCCTCTAACGCATGTGAAAGAAGAACATTAAGGGTTACTGCACTTTTGCTGTCTGGGAAGACTATCTGCTAGTCAGCTGCAAGTAATTCCTGTATAAGGACCCTTAAAGTTCCGTTTTACGAAACTTGTGGAACTTGTTTACCGAACCGCACATATAGGTTGCTGTGCTAGTAATTGGCATTTCAACCAAAATATAAACAAATGTATCGTTCTGCACATAAATAAGCGGAAACACCGCTTACTGCTTTTTATACGACTGCTGAACTATCACTGGAAGCAGACACACCCATTAAAATTTTGAGAGTAGGCACACGTGGCGATTCGAAGTGGAGTGACAACGTAAGCTACTCGTAGGAAAGACAGAAGCTAGACTGATTCGTTGGAAGAATCCTTGTCCATCACGTACAAGGTACCTTGTAAGAACTATCCGTTATATCGCTGCCGCCTATACATATCTTAGGAAAAGATCACGAAGGTAAAATCTGTATAATTCGACGTCATATGGAGACACAGCAACAGTCGAACTTCCCGCGCACCACTCTCGACTGCTATAGAAAGTGGGATACAAGTGACAGTGTTATACAAAGTACACTCCATCGAACACCATAAGGTCGCTTGCGCAGTATACACTAACGAAATTTTGTACATATATATAAGGTACTAAATGATTAATTTTTCTGTTCATTCGGTATTACGTGCATCATCAGCATCAGCATGAGGTGTGAGCCCCACGGGAACTATCATATTCTTGTATTAGTCTGTTTGTTACTTTCATGTGCCATGGATAATTTGCCCGACAAATCGTAATGATGTGGACCGAGTCATTTTACTTTCACATCAGAAATTAATTTCCAATATAGTCACATGCTGAACGTTTATAAGTATTTTTTAAAATTATTATTATTAAATCTACACTCGTGAGTTAATAAATCCTACCCACCACCTTTTACACATCACAATAATGGAAATTCTTCTACGGAATAAGATTTGTGAAGAAGAAACTTTTCCAGTTTATTTTAAATTTTACTTCGCCGTCTGTCAGAAATTTTATATCACTGGCTATGTGATCATAAATTTTAGTTGCAGCATTGTTCACCCCTTTTTGGGCTAAAGACAACCATAATGTGAACTAATGGATATCATTTTTCCTTCTGGTATTGTAATTATGTAAATCATTCTTCCTTTTGAACTGCAGTAGATTATTTCCAACAAATTTCATGAGAGAGTAAATACACTTTGAACCAATAGTGAGAATGCCCAACACCTTTAACACATGCCTACATTATGCCCTGGGTGACGAAAAACATGTCAACTTACTGACTTGTCTCGGCTCAAAAAAGCAACGATTCTAAGCAAATGTGAATGAACTAAGTTGTTTTACAAGTTACAAAAAGAGCTTTTCCCAGTTTAAACTCTCATCAACACGGACACTTAAAATTTTTGTTGTGTCCATTCCTCTATGTGTTACTTGTCATTGGTGTAGTACACCTGTTGGTGAGAACTGAATATGTTGTATTTTTTTCAAATTGAGGGTAAGACCATTTGTAGAAAACCAGTCAATGATACTTTTAAGACCTTTGTTTACCATTTCTTCCGTTTCTTTACGTGTGATTGAACTGATTATATATTACTGCCATCTGCCAAAAGAACTAATCCTGCATGTTGTATACTAGACGGAAGATCGTCTACATATTTGAGAAACACTAGTGGACATAAGATTGAGCCTTGGAAAACTCCATATGTGATTTCTCCTCTGTCAGAGAAATCTCCTCTGATTAAATTTGTTATATTACTTAGTATAGCTTCCTACATTCATTTGGTTAGATGTGCCATTATTCATAGGTTGGCTGTACCATCAATCCCATAAAACTTCAATTTATCTAGGAGGATATTTTGATTCACACAATGAAATGCCTTAGACAGGTCGTGGAAAAATCCGAACGCCGTTATTTCGTTATTTAATGCTTATAAATTTTGGTAAGTGGACGTGTAAACGGCATGTCAGTAGAGAACCTCTTGTGAAATCCCAACTCTGGTTTTTTACTCAGGTGGGATACTATTTTAGAAAACATCATCTTTTCAAACATTTTGGAAAATTATGTCGTTAGTGATAAGGTCGGTAGATGGCCACGCAAACAAATTCGTTAGGTCGGTAGTTATTGACATCTCCCCTATCACCTTTCTTATAGAGGTGTAGTTATTGACATCTCCCCTTCCACCTTTTTATAGAGATGTTTAACAATGGCATTATTCAATCTCTCTAGAAAAATGGCTCGAGTAACTATCCGTTGCGACATGGAACAAAACAGCCTCCTAAAGACATCTTGAGGAATTTCTTGTCATGCCTGGTACACATGCTGTGGCAGTTACGACTATTGTCGGCTGGTGGTTGATATGAAACTAAATGTCTTCTCATAGTATCCGATAGATGGTCTGTGAGTCACAGATTAGAGGACTGGCCAACCAGTCATGGAACCGTACATGCCTCACGGCGTTTGTGGTGTGACATTATGCATTAATCTACTGGAATGTGTCATTTGATACACTGCTCATGAAGGACATGTTAGTACCATCTTTGCCACATACTGATGACCAATCAGCCTCCCTTAAACAGTGACCAAATCAGTTCTCTTGTCATATCTAGCAGTTCCCCTCGCCATCATTCCGGGCATTGGATAGGTCGGCGTCCGTCTGACCGCCACAGACAGAAGCGAGACTCATCGTTGAACACCTCAGTGCCGCACTTAATACTTTGAACGCGGAACGGTAGTTGGAGTTACCTACATAGGACATTCCATTTCGGAAATCGATAGAGAAGTTAGTACTCCGAGATATACAGTATTACTAGCGTGCCGAGAATACCAAATTTCAAGCATTACCTCTCACCACGGGCAACACAGATGCCGACGACCTTAACTTGACTCCCGAGAATAGCGGAATTTGCGTAGAGTCGTCAGTGCTAACAGACAAGAAACACTGCGTGAAATAACGGTAGAAATGTATGGGGGACATACTACGAACGTATCCGTTAGGACAGTGCGCAGAAATTTGGCGTTCGTGGACTATGGCAGCAGACGACCGACGCGAGCACATCACCTACAGCGCTTCTCGTGGACTGGTGACGAAATCGGGTGGACCCTAGAGGACTGGAAAACCGTGGCCTGGTCAGATGAGTCCCGATTTCAGTTGGGACGAGCTGATGGTAGGGTTCGAGTGTGTCGCAGATCTCAGACCCCACAGAGACATGAACCCAAGTTGTCAACAAAGCATTATGCAAGCTGGTGGTAGCTGCATAATAGTGTGCGCTGTGTTTACATGGAATGGAAAAGATCCTCTGGTCCAACTGAACCAATCATTCAATGGAGACGGCGTTGTTCAGTTTCATTCAAGGGCTTCATGTTAGCCGGCCGCTGTGACCAAGTGGTCTAGGTGCTTCATTCTAGAACCACGCGACCGCTACGGTCGCAGGTTCGTATCCTGCCTCGGGCATGGATGTGTGTGACGTCTTTAGGTTACTTAGGTTTAAGTAGTTCTAAGTTCTAGTGGACTGAGGACCTCAGATGTTGAGTCCCACAGTGCCCAGAGCCATTTGAACCATTTGAACTTCATGTTACCAAACAGCGATGGAATTTTTATGGATGACAATGCGGCATGTCAAGGGACACAAATATTCGCAATTTGTTTGAAGAGCATTCTGGACAATTAGAATGAGTGGTTTGGCTAACCAGAACGCCCGACATAAATCTCATCGAAAATTTATGGCACATAAACGACAGGTCAGTTCGTGCACAGACTCGTGGACCGGCAGCACTTCCGCAATTATGGATGACTATATATGGCTCATTATTTCTGCAGGTGGTTCCAGCGGCTTGTTAAGTCCTTGCCACGTCGAGTTGCTGCACTATGCCGAGTAAAAGGAAGTCCGACACGATATTAGAAAGTATCCCATGTGTTGTGCCACCTCTGTGGAAACACCGAATAGATTTAAGGAATTAACTCTTTTTGAACACATGGATAATACTTGATTTTTGTGATTTTTTCAAGTAAAATAAAAAGTAAAACTAAATCTAATGACACAGTTTCATTCCTTACCTTTTTGTCGTTAGGAAGTCGGAATATTGGTCAGCGGCGGTAATTCTCGAATCCGTCCTATTGGACATATAACAAAACGTTTTGTATAGGTAATTTCAATATATTTTCTATCAGCACACTTAGGAAATAACTGAAATATACGGAGTGTTCAAAAAGTTCTCCGCGGTGCCGTATGATTGTTAGCCCGCGTGCCGTATGCCGCAGTGAATATACCGAAATGAAACTCAGTGAAATACAAGTTATTAATTTATTGAACATTCATTTTTACTTACAGCTTTTCACATTAAATGTTGAAAGTGTCCCCCATGTTATTGAATACACAATTCAATTCGTCTAATCATGTTTCCGAACGCAAGCTGTACCATTTCTTCTGTGACAGAAGCAGAGAAGTGGATGTTGCAGTTTTCAATTCATCGATGGATTTTGGACGGTTTTTAATAGACAGTTGCTTTTGCTGCACCACAGAAGAAAAAGTCAGGTGGTGTTAGGTCAGGCGATCGTGGAGGCCAAAGTCCCTGTGAAATTATACGATCACCAAAAACATCAACAAGCAGTGACATTGAAAGGCGAGCTGTATGCGCGGTTGCACCATCTTGTTGAAAATAACCGGCTAACAATCATACGGCACTGCGGAGAGACTTTTTGAACACCCCGTTTTAAGTTCTAACAAAATGTTGACGTGTAGAAACAGTCATCATTTTCCTCGACCACAAAATCGAAACAAAAGTGTGCAGCGAAAATAGACTTTTGAAGATATCGCGAATAGGCTGTGTTCTCTGATAGAGAATTCAATCGTATGTACAGTTCTCAAGTTAACTTCCCGGCAGTTTGAAAAATACGGTTTCGAGAAAAACATGTTTAAAGTTTTGGGTTACATTTTTTTGTAGTTAAGTTAAACGTAATCAGTGATCCCTGAACTATACAGCAATCCTTCCAGATCCAAAAGCAGTCCTCCTCCGCCTTCTTCGTGGCCACGATGGTGCTGTGGGCCTCTTTGGCAGCCTATGCTATCCGCAGCTCTGCTCGATTGATACATTTTTCGTCCGCTTTCGTGCAGAAGTTTTATCAGGCTAGTTTGATCTCTAGTTCGATTACGTTCGTAATTTTCATAATTCCTGTTCAACCGTCGTTGAAACTACAGGTCGACTATTTTCTCCCCACTGTGAATGGTTTCTGGAGACACTTCTTCACAGATCGCCTTGCAACTCGATCACGAAGCTCCTGCTAAACTTGGGGTGAACACTGTAATAAAGTAGACATCCCAGAGAACATTTTAAGCCTAAAAAACAAAAACTGATTTTTTGAAATTTTCAAAGAGGTGTACCTCCTTAAGATATAACCGAGACTCTGGAGCAAAGTCTGGTAATACGTAATATTACTCCGGCATTTCCTCTCCCCTAGCCTCAATTTTTTACCGTGCCAGGACTAGAAACGTCAACGATCGGAACGACTGTCAGTGTTCGTTAGTGGCCTCGGACACAGAAGTGATATTGCAGATCGTATACAATAGCTTCACTTTTTCCGCAGAAATAACCTCGTTACTGTTGTTGATACAATTACTACAACGTAATGAAAGGCTTCATTTTCCTTGCAGAGTATACTTCTTCACACTTAGTAGTTGCTACTTTTGAGCGACAGATAATTTGCTAGGTAGTTGCTTAAGTGCTGCCTGAACCTATTGCATCGTACATTGTAACAATCAGGAACGAGCCAGTGTACCGACGTTCAGCATCAGATCTTTCTTTCACAAAACCGTGCGCCGATCAGTCAACTGTTTTTCTTAAAAGTGTTCAGTGTGAGCATCAATCTTCGACACCTTGATCAGTGTGTCTGGAACAATTGTTACAACCATGCTGTTTCTAAAGTCGGGTAGGTTAGCTGGTAGCGAAGGCACGTACACATGATCCTTTGTGAAGCCCTCAAAGGTAAAAATCGCATGGCGTCAGATAGTGTGTAAACATGGAAAACATGCAAACAAGCTTGGTCCTCCGGCCCCTTGCGGCCAGTCGAGCGGTCGGATATAACGTCGTTTAACCAGTGACGTATTGAGTTATGCCAGTGCCATGGCGCATCATCTTGCTTCCAATAAAGTTCCGTGATTCAGTTTCTTCCAGTTGAGGATAGAACAATAGTCCTAGCTTATCAAGGTAAGAAACTCCAGTTACATTTGTTTCACCGGCATACGGCACAATTTTTGGGAGACCGGTATCAAATGTACCATCTCGAGGGGATTTTCTGACCGCCATAATCGCACATTATGTGTGTTTACATTTCTACTTAGATGAAATGTCGATTCATCACTGAAGACGACACGATCCAGAAAATCTTCATCGTCATGCAGCGACATTTGCTTTGCAAAACTGTAGGATTTACAGCTTGTAACAACTGCAAACGATTAGGATGTAGTTGCAAGCCACTCCTTATAAGTCTCTACTCAGACGTCCCTGGAACTGCTAATTCACGGCTAGCCTTCCGAACTGATTTCTTAGGGCTGTACACGAAAAACTCTTTCACTCGTTCAACACGTTCTTCGGCCACTCTTGGTCGTCCCGCACTCTTCCCTTTGCGCACAGGTACAGAAACAAAACCGTCTCAGTTGCTCTTACATTTGATGTGTGATTAATAATTGTAAGTTGAAAGTAATAAATGCTACAAAGCCTTAATACCCGTATAATCATACTGAAAGACCCTGTATATCGTAAAACGTCCTGTTGGTCCTTCATATATAATGTTTCTTCTACACATGTGCGAAATTTTAAACAAGGCAGAGCTGTGGTGAACCATCAACATGACGTTACAAGCAATGTGCTGTTATTGAATTCTTGATTGCAGAAAAAGAAACTCTGGTGGACATCCATAGATGTTTGTGTGCAGTGTGTGGTATTGTTACAGTTGACAGGAACAGTGTTGGGCAGTGGGTAGAAAAGTGAAAGCATCGGGTAGGGCAGAAGCTCAGTTCCATGTTCGGCCACATTCGCGATGTTCTGTTACAGCTATTGCTCCCAGAACGTGAGTCGCACAGATTCGTGCAGGTCGCCGCATCACAACACGACAAATGGTTTTACAGTTATCGGAGAGCTTTGGAAGTGCGTGTGGAATGACTCAGTCTCTTCGATATTCAAAGATGTCGATATTCAAAGATGTGTTCAAGTTGGGGCTCCACGAAAGCTTACAACAGACCACAATACTCAAAGCAAGGCCACTTCTTCTGAGCAGTTGGAGAAATCTGAGACCAATGGATAGGCCTTTCTGTTACATCTCGGTACAGATGATGAAACCTGGGTGCGTAATTTTGAGCCAGACTCAAAAAGGCAGTCACTTGAGCGACATCGTCTGCATCCATCAAAGAAGACGGAGAAGTTATGGTAACACTCTTTTTTGGACAGTGATGTTCTAGTGGTATATTGCCCAAAAGTCAACCAGTAATTCAGAGGCATATATGAAGAGTCTAAACATACTGAAGAACAGTTCCTACGTGGTCGGTCTCAAAGAATCCTAAAATCTTGTTCCAACACGACAGTTCACGTTCACACCCGTCTCAGAAAAAATGAATAGACCGCCAAATAGAGTTGGAGATCATAGCCTCAACCGCCCCATAACCCAGACTTGGCGCTCTCGAACGTTCATCTGTTTTGGATTCTCTACTTGCGACAAAATCTGAAAATGATGAGAGCTTAATTCATACAGTTAAAGCATGGCGTCAGGTCCTAGAGCGTGATGGGGGCTATATAGAAAAACAGTGCAGGTAAAAGAAACGATGACTGATATTATCACGAAACTGCAGCTCTGAAGGATAAATACTTTCTGATAAAAATGATGGGGGATCATTTATTGAATGACCCTCGTACGTTGTCCAGATACTTCTAAGTACTTGTAACAGCGAAAATTACTAAAAATGACTGCAGAAAAGACTTTATTTTTAATTGTATGTCATATTAGCACGCATAAAAATTTCCTTTGTGGAATATCCAGACTGATGCGGAATAGGTACAAAGCTTTTAAAGTAAATAATTTTCCTCTAGAACTTTATAGCCTCTGATAATGTGTTTAACGTTACGCGACGAAAAGCTATACACAGAAACATGCGTTAGACCACGGCCTAACGCCCTTGTAACAAATATCACCACATGTAAATAGCAGACGTAATAGTCTGCATTATGAAGTCTATTCAAAGAATTCCGAAACATTCGTAATTTCGCGCAAATGGTGTGTTGGAGCGAAATGCGGCTGACATCCCTGCACATGCCTGTGTTTAATGTGTAACTGCCCGAAGTTTCATTGTTGTACGTCTATTAGTTGTTGTCCAGTGCTTGTATCGCAGAGTTTGCGAATTCTAGATGGCAGAGTTAGAGGAGAAACGCGTCTGCATTAAATTTTGCGTGAAACTCTAAAAAAACCTTTACAGAGAGACACCAAATGGTTCAAATGGCTCTGAGCACTATGGGACTCAACTTCTGAGGTCATTAGTCCCTAGAACTTAGAACTAGTTCAACCTAATTAACCTAAGGACATCACAAACATCCATGCCCGAGGCAGGATTCGAACCTGCGACCGTAGCGAGAGAGACACCAAATGTTACAGGAAGCCTATGGTGACAAGTACTTAAACCGTCCTTGGTTTACGAATGATTCACTCTGTTTAAAAATGGCCGGACGGAAACCCTCGTTCAGGAAGCCCTCCGACGTCTGTAGACGACGTTCATGTCAGAAACGTCAACGAAATTGTGCATGCCAATCGAAGACTGACTGTCCGAGAGATAGCAGAGCAATTTAACGTTTCAGTTGGATCATGCCATGATATCCAGACACAGCATGTTGGAATGCATCGTGTTGCCGCCAAATCCGTCCAACAGCTCATGAGTCAAGACCAGAAGAACCTGCCGCTTGCAACATGTGAAGAGCTTTTGGATAGCGCAAATGAGAACTAGATGTACCTTAAGAGAATCACAACTGCTAATAAGATGGGGGTCTACAGTTATGATGTTGAGACCAAGGTTCACTCTCCACAATAGGTCGGAAAAGGTTCTCCAAGACCAGAAGAAAGCTCGTCAGGTCAGGTCAAATGTCAAAGCCATGCTAATAGTTTTCTTTAACTTTGAAGAATCAGGTCATCATGAATTCGTGCCACAAGGGCAGACTGTGAAAGGTGGCTACACTTGAGACACAGCGCCAAAGACTGCGCCAAAGATTATTATTCCGCCGCCTCCGCTGGTGCAGTAGTAGCTGAGAGGATGTCGAGGGCAGTTGTTGTTCTGTTGGGCGAGAGAGTAGATGCTGTTCGGTTGGTGTAATGTATAGATGGAAGAAGTTGCAAATGCCACAGTGTATTTGAGAAAGGAGATGGGCTTTTGATTTATGATGCTGGTGTAATGGAAAATTTTCGTCAATATATAATGAGGTAAAAAGGTATTACTTTTTCTTTAATGACAATGCCTCTTGCTCCCAGGTACAGTCAGCGAAGCATCTGGCTCCTGTTCATTTATTAGACTTTTAATTCTGGTTTCTATGTGCAATTGTAGTATTTCTGGTTTTTCAATTAGTTCATTGTAAATGGTGTTTAAAATATTTTGTCGTATTGAGGAAGAACCGAGCCAGATACATGTACGTTGAGTCACACTACCACACAGAACAGTTAGACTTGTGCTTTGTTGTTTCGTAGCTTTTATAGTTGCAGGGGAGTTAATTAATCAATTGTGTTAATGGAAATTCCTTGTCATTCTTTATTTTTATTTTATGCAGTCAGATTGTGTGCTAATACTAGTCAGGGCCAACCGGTTACGAGACCTCGTAACCGCTCACACAGCTACTAAAGTTATTGCACTTATTCTTTTAATTAAGCCCCCATGCAACTGTTAATCGATGGTACTATTGTGATGTGTGGCGACGCCTGCGAGAAAATGTGGGAAGGGAACCGCCTGAAATGTGGCGAGACAATTCAATGCTCTTGCATCACGATAGTGCACCCACACATTCATTCCTTTTGGTCCTTGACTGCTGCACGAAAACGAAATCACTGTGCTGCCTCATCCCCCGTACTCTCCAGAACTGGCCCATCTGGACTTTTTTTATTTCCAAAGTTGAAAACCCCGTTGAAAGGACGAAGATTAGCAACGATAAACGAGATGAAAGAAAATTCGAAGACGGCGCCCTGCGCGATCCTGCAAGAGCGTACCAAGACTGTTTCCGGAAGTGGAAACGACGCTGGGAGCGGTGTATCAACTGTGGAGGAGATTATCTCGAAGGAGACTATGCACGATAGGTAAAAGGTAAGCGTAGAAAAATTTTGTGAACAAATTTCCGTTATTTTTTTAACAGAACTCGTAGATGGTGCACTGACTTTTTAACTGCTCTAGTCACTTGTGGCTCCGGGTTACGGATAACTGTTCACGAGAGTTCCTGTTTGGTACTAATTACCCAAAAGTCCATCCATTGTTACACTGAACTTCTTAGGCATGTTCTCACGTCAACTTATTTCTTATTTGACGGAAAATATTATGAACAAAGCGATGGCTGGCTGTGTGTAGTCCACTAATGTCTGTCGTGGCGAACCTACAATACATGGAATACTAGAATCCGCCAAATTCAAGTCAACATGTTTTACCGATACGTGAACTACAAGTTTGTGGTGTGGCCACATGGAATTAAAAAGTCAAAAAGTTCTTGGAACATAATAACTCATAATATGAAATTGACGCCGAAACACGAGAGATTCGTAAGGCCGCAAAAATCCACGCACATTGTTCTCTATTTGCACGCCTCGAGCCCTCACCATCCGTCACAAAGAAATTCCATCCTGAATATTCTGATCCACAAAGCTCCAATGCTGTCAGCCAAGGAAAGATTCTCCGAAGTATTACTGCTCCCACGAACAGTGTTCTCAAGAAATGGGCACTCAGATCGACAAATTAAGAGGTAGCAGCGCAACACCAACAGTACTTTACATCAGTAAATCTAGCCGAGAAAACCTGAGAGAAGAGTACATTACTTATAAAGTAATAAAAACTCCCGAGTATCCTACATCATTTAAAAAATAATTATGACAAGTACATGCTAAATATGTCTTACTATTCAGCTTTTTGAGATATTATCTTAGTCAGAGACAGGACTGCACGTCTCTCACTTGGTCACATTCACATCAGTTCTTCACATTATCAGTTTACGGAAGCTCCTTAACGTTTTAATAACATTTCATAAGAATCGTGTATTGCAGTTCTTTTTATTTTTCCACGTTTCGGTTGGAATTGATGATCGTGAAGAACACGGATATTTAGAAACATTTTCATACAATAAGAGTAAAAAGAAGCACTAATTGCTTAATATACAAGGGGTCCCAATTCTTCAGAGTCAAAATTGGATAGATGCTGAAGGATCTTAAACTGAGAACTTTGATACAAAGAACTAATGGTCAGAATTGATTACTTAGTTTTCTAATGGCATAAACAACTTATGTCTTATAGCAACGAATTAAGCTCACAGTGACTATTAAAAGGGACTTCCGGCGTTAAAACATAATCCATTGATATAACAGACCGCAGAGTTCATGAACATTTGTCCCCATTGCTTGGTAGTCACGTCCTGTGTTTCGTACGTCACACTCTCCGGCCGACGTCCACCGCGCAGAGAAGCTAAACGCAGGCGTGTGACCGGCGTATCCATGAAAAATACACTGGTCAAAACAATTAGGGGATCAGTTGAGATATCTAGATTCTGTAGTATTGCCATCAGAAGAATGAGCTAAAATGGTTCGACGTCTTTCTGTCCGTTGTACGGAGTGGAGACAACAAATTTACGGTCACTGAGATAGTGGTAATAACGGAAAGTTGCTGCAGAGGGGTTTGGTGTTGACTTGTGTTTACTCTGCCAAGCGAATTACATAAGCAGTTGGGTTCAGATAGTGTAGTGAGCAGGTAGTGCAATGCAACAACAACGTTACTTACCCGAATTGTATGGAGAGCCATAGGACGTTTGGAAGGGGGCAGACACAGAGGAAGGTGGCTGCAGCTATTGGAGTGTCCGACAGTGTAATTTCCAGGATCTGGACGCGATTTCAGACGACAGAAATCATTAAAAGAAGGCAAAGTCAAGGTCGCCCATGAGTAACATCAGCAAGAGATGACCGTTATCCCCAGTTAGCAGCCCGTCGAGACAGGAGGCCGAATGCAACTCAGGTGCAACGCACCCTCCAGGCAGCAACAGGACGAACAATATCAACACAAACAGTCCAAAATCATCTTCGGGAATGTACCTCTACGCACGCAGTTCTATGGTGTGTGTCCCATTGAAACCATGGCACCGTTTAACCCGCAGAAACTGGGCGGAGGAACATCAGGATTGGAGTCGTAACGCATGGCGCCAGGTGCTGTTCACAGATGAGTCAAGATTTTGTGTTCAGCCGGACAATCGTAGTTCCCTCATCTGGAGAGAACGTGGAACTCGGAAGAGTCCTGCTTATGTGCAGGAAACATCAACATAACATGGTAGTGAACGAATGGTGTGGGCAGGCGTCAGTATTGGCGGACGCACGGACCTCTATGCCGTTCAGAATGGCGCTTTGACTGCTCAGAGGTATAGAGACGAGATCCTTCCACCTTTTATTGTACCCTACGCTGGTGCCGTAGGAGACGGGTTCCTTCTGGTGGGCGATAACGCTCGTCCTCACAGAGCGGCACTGGTGGACAATATGCTTGAAGCTGAGGGAAGAAGCTGAGGGGATTGAACGAATGGAGTGGCCAGCTTGTTCACCGAAATCCCGACTGAGCATATCTGGGATGCACTTGTCAGACACATTGCAGTCAGATCGGCACCACCCACAACGGTTGCAGAGCTGGATATTGCGCTCATGGAAGAATGGCCAAATATCCCTCAAGAGCTGATTGATAACCTCGTACTGCCCATGCCACGCAGGTTAGCAACTGTACTGGCGTACGAGATGATCACACACCATATTAGAGGGCAACGAGAATGACTGTTTCACTGTTATAGTAGCCGCATGGTGCCTCGTTCTACACAAACGCCATGTAAACCTCAAGTAAAGAGTTGAGATAGGAAAATATCGTAGCCGGCCGGGTGGCCGAACGGTTCTAGGAGCTACAGTCTGGAACCGCGCGACCGCTTCGGTCGCAGATTCGAATCCTGCCTCGGGCCTGGATGTGTGTAATGTCTTTAGGTTTGTTAGGTTTAAGTAGTTCTAAGTTCTATGGGACTGATGACCTTAGAAGTTAAGTCCCATAGTGCTCAGAGCCATTTTGAAAATATCCTACTGTATCACACAAATTACAATTGTAACCGATATCTGAATAAAATACGTTACCATATGCCTATTCTGTATGATATCTTACCTGAACCCCTAATTGTGGTGAGCAGTGTAGTTTTGTATCTATCAGAAACCATGACAAATGCCTCACAGCTGACCGCCTCAGTGGACTTATATTCATCTTTGCTGTGTCTGTTACTGATGCAGAAGGTGACTGTACCATAGTCGCTACGTCGCGAGTGCACAGTTCTAGAATCTGTAATGTAACCTAATAGGCCAGTCGACGAAGACCAAAAAAGAGTGAACGGGGGAAAAAATTCGTGTAGTTGCAATTTTTTACTCAGTGGTAGGGAAGAGTGTCGTGAACAACATGCTAAAAATCCCCCCATCTATCGGGTGTGAGCATTCTTGTGGAGGTACGTTTAAATGACACCTTTTTACGTTTTTCTTCAATAACTAGATAAACCGCGTCTTCTAGCGAAAATGTTTCTCAGTACAAAATTAAATTACATTAAATTTCCTACAAGAAATGCCCTATTCTTTTTTTCTCTAGAACTAATAGTTTCTGCGTAGCAGGGCATGGAAAAACGTCAAATTTTTAAAAATACTGTTTTAATGGCATAAAAATAATGTTTATTGTTAAACGAAGCAGGTTAAGCCCAAATCATACATGACTGTACCATATCTAAGTAGAATAAAGCAATATTGAGGGATAAATTGCGTTCTGAATAAGTGACCGGTGGCAGCGGAAGGGAGCGTGGGTGGAGGGAAGAAATGTGAGGGAAGGCATGTCGCTAGAATGAGGTCACTTACATACTTTGCGTCTGCAAAACGAAGAACGAGCAAGTGAGTCCCCACTCTCTCTACACCACTACGTCGCAGGAAACAACTATACGCTGTTTCACAATCATACCGACCCTTCCGCAACGCGCTTTTCAGGTGACGCATTGGACAGACACACCTGGAGAGTGTTTATCTTCCACAAAATGCGTTGTGCGCAGACACGTCTGGGAAGTGTTTATTTTCCACAAAATGCATCTACACTAAATGGAATACAGATATTAGTTACTAATAAAACAACACAAACGAAGACAATCTACGGAAATCTTCGCACACCGCCTTGCGCTGGTAGCTGGAAACTTGTTTGTTAGTCGTCCTGTACGACTGTTGTGGCTTTCTTCTGGGAACGGTCAGTTCCAGCACCACGAGAACTGCTCGCTCTTCAGTTTACACGCATGATAATCGACTATATCCTCCCCAGCATTTCCTGTCTAGTCCTCTTATGCGTGTAGGCAAAATAACTTCACTGTGCTCATGTTTAAATAATGAAATGATTTTCAGTTTATTGAATGAGTAATTATATGCTGTAATTAAGACCGTTTTATGTATATAAATGTTTAACCTGTGAGAAGGACGTTGTCAGTGACCTACACAATGTTGCCGAGAAAGGAATAGGTGGATTGGTAAATACCAATTATTTGAGAAAAGATGGGGAAGCTGATAATTTCAGGAACAAAAAGACACGATGTTGTTCATGCACCTTTCAGAAAAGTCTATTAAAATATTTCAGAGAAAGGCTGTTTCAGGCGAACAGCTTTCACCGTCAGCTGGTGTCAAACGTTTGCTTTCAGCTGAAGCGATATTTGATTTTAAAAGTAGCTGTCTACTTTGTGCGGAAGCTATTGATAATGAATTCTCTGATAAACCGAAGAAAAATCCCAAAAACGGCGGCGAAATGTGTAGTGTTCGATCCTTCAGTTGCGACAATAAGGAATTAGTTCATGCAGAAGAGAGGAAGGATGCATGGAGAGATACCATCCGAAGACGTATCTGCTCTGTTGGGGAGACAGGTATATTCGCTGCAGACGCAAGAAATGACGAGGATTGCTATAAAAAGTTTTTATAATCTCAGCAACTAAATCTAAAAAAACTGGACCCCCTATGGATGAAGGGATTAATGTATCAGCGGAACATATATTTAATTAAACAGAGGGGAAAGACGCCTTAGACGAGTTATTGGAGAAGTTTCGAGAATATTACCCTGTATAAGGACAATCAAGGACAGAGTGAAATGTATGGGGACGGTTTTGTTTTCAGCACACGGTGTGGCTGCCGATTATCGGGCATTACACGTTCCATGGCTTGTGGCATGTGCTATGGTACTTGAACGAACGGTGCACCGTTACTCAGTCTGCAAGATGATGACACAATAGTTGAGTTTTGAAATGTACTCATTCAAGAAAAAAAATAACTAATTTATATTTTGTAACTCTTCAGGCTTTCCCGGCGATCTAATGACATCTTGGGTTGTCGGGTGTTCTGCCGGATATCAGCGTCGTACTTGCACGATATTTCGGTCACGTAGCTCGAGACCTTCATCAGGTGCGACCTGAGACTGTTCCTCGAGTGGACCTGGTCCAGTATTTATGCCTATGGACTTCCCCCTCCACCAACGGCTGCAGGCGCTTCCTCTGTGGTCCGCGCCCATTCCCTGTGACCTGCTGGAGCGTTGCTGCTCCGTTTTCCGTCCGCTGCGGTTCTAGGTGTTCCCTCTGCGGTCCGCGCCCACCAAACCCGCTCCTGGGGGTTTCATCTACGGTCTGGGGTACCAGGCGTTCCCCCTGCGGTCCGCGCCCGCTCACCACGACCTGTTGGAGCGTTGCCGCTCCGTTTTTCATCTGCTGCGGTTCTGGATGTTCCCTCTGCGGTCCGCGCCCACCAGTCCCACTTCTGGGTGTTCCATCTTCGGTCTGGTGCTCCTGGCAGTCCGTCAGGGGCTCGTTTACCATCTCCATGTCTCTGGTTCTTCTGTTTGTGTAGTGTTGCAGCTGGCCCCGTTGCTCCTTTAACAATTCCAGAGCCGGATCCCAGGCTCTGCTTAGCTGGTACCCTGTGTCACGATTCATAAGGTCGTCAGCCATTTTAATCTCAATCGATTCTCTTATGACACTGTCCCAAAATCTGGGTGTTTGTGCTAGAATCTAAATTTTGTTTTATTTCTAAGTTCAATGGGCATTAAACATTAATCTTTTACCATTAAATCACTATTTTTAATAATTTGCGATTTTTTTCATCCTCTGCAACGCATAAACTGTTAGTTCTAGAGAGAAAACTGGACCTCTTTTGTAGGAAATTTACTGTAGTTTAATTCTGCACCGGGATATTTTCGGTAGAAGCCGCGGTTTACGAGTTATTCTAGAAAAACGTAAAAAAAGTGTCGTTTAAACGCGCCGCTCCCCAGCTGTCACATCCCGCAGATGAAGATCTTTAGCATGTTGTTCACGATGCTTTGTTGACCGAGCGCGGTGGCGCAGTGGTTGCACAGTGAACTCGCATTCGGGAGGACGATGGTTCAAACCCGCGTCCGGCCATCCTGATTTAGATGTTCCGTGATTTCCCTAAAATCGCTCCAGGCAAAAATGACGGGATGGATCCTTCCATAATCCGATGGGACCGATGACCTCGCTGTTTGGTCCCCTCCCCAAATCATCAACCTACAAAGATTTGTGACAACACGAATTTTTTCCCCTAATTTTTCTTCGTTGACTGGACGATAAGGTAATGTTACAATACTAGTTCAGGACGAAGTAGTGTACTTTTACTGTACTATACTTTCCATTCCCCAATTATGTAATCGTAATTTAGTTTTGGGCGTTACATGATGTGTTGTTATGATCAATTATTAGCTTCTATATGCTCTGCATGTGCTTAATTTTGTATTAATCATTAGCTGTACTTCTATGTAATATGATGTTGACGGTTTGGTGCGTACAGGTGCACTTTATGTGTTTGAGACACTGACCATATCATATTGGAGCAATGGTGTCATTGTGTGACGAACTGCGTGAAAATACTAAAATTAGAACGGCAGCACGCGAAACGGAGCATGCACGTACACTGAAAAAACGTTCAGGAAGAACTTGGCATATCGCGTCAAGATCTTAAAATTATATGTCTTCATGTCTAACAGTTCACTTGAAAATGGTCCTTATTTGATAAAAAAAATATTTTTTTGAAGAAACGATATTCGAAGTTTCAGCAACAGCCTCATGAAGTCCCGAATCGTTGGAATGATCTTCTGACGACTCTTCATCTTTGCCTCTTTTAGCACCTTTCATTCGCTGTCTACCTTGCCTCTCCAAATCATTCTTTCTCTTAGCTTCCTCTTTCTGTCTTTGTTGATTAATGACATCTCACTGATCATTTATTTCTAAGAGCACATGACGGTGAACTGTATTTCGTTTGTTGTGTGTGGTGTAGCATCATATACTGCAAACTGTAGAATGCAATACACTCTGCTACAGATCTTGAACATTTAATGGATTATGTCCAAAAGGACGAAAACCTAGGTTCAGAGCATAATTATTTACATAACCACTGTCTACTAAAGGCTATCATTGGCATTATAAATCTAATTTTCCGAAATCTGTTTTACACTTCCTTATTGAAGAAATGTTTTCATAGTCGTACTCAGAAACAGAATGAGTGCGAACAATGTGATTTGAACCAGAATTCTGCTCTTTAGATCCATGAGGCTTCTTTGCACTGGATGTCGGAGGTGATGTCTCCTCGGACACAGCATTGTTTGCGTTGCCGCGAGAAACTGTAATTATTCTCTTAGTTGTGCACCTACCTGGACGTTTCATCTTTTTAAAAAACGTGCACTGAATAGCACGTAAGCATCTGTGAGAACATGCTGCACGAATATATCAGCTGTAGGTTTCCTGAAAAGTCTGAATGACAGATTTGTTACGAGAATATGCAGCTATAAACTTGCCCTAGGACCTGTTGGGAAAATAAATACAAAACATCTAGAACTAAATTAAATGCAAAACACATAGTCATGGTAAAAAGGAAAGTCTCTATTATTTTAGTATACAAAAAACGACAACTACGTTGTTTGAAGATCCGAGTCTCCTTAAACGCTCCTTAAGAAAGTAACATGTAAGGTTTAAGGTGATAGAAAACTTACAAAGCACATATTTTTTCTGCAGCTCCTTTGACTGTAGTGTTATTCACCGCAAACACATCGTAAAGGCAGAGACAAAAACGTCCGGTTTACTTTCTCGACGGAAGAGGTACACACAGCCACCACTGAATCACGACAGTGACTGGCAAAATTGCCGCAACACAAGTGTGCGGTCCTGTTTCTGTTTGTATGACAAAGCACTCCCAGACCTCATGAGTCATAGCTCCGTGTCAGAATCTTGTACCCTGTAATGATGCAGGAAATCAAGATTTAATAACAAGTGAAGCTAGCACTTTAAACATTAATATTTTTAGCCAGAATCTGTCAAAATTATTCCTTCATCTCTGTCACTTACGCCACACACAGGTTTACCCAACACTATAATGGCACAGGAACTTTCCATTTACAGTAGTAGTAATGAGGAAAGTACTTGTTAAGGAGATATTACTACATACACTCCTGGAAATTGAAATAAGAACACCGTGAATTCATTGTCCCAGGAAGGGGAAACTTTATTGACACATTCCTGGGGTCAGATACATCACATGATCACACTGACAGAACCACAGGCACATAGACACAGGCAACAGAGCATGCACAATGTCGGCACTAGTACAGTGTATATCCACCTTTTGCAGCAATGCAGGCTGCTATTCTCCCATGGAGACGATCGTAGAGATGCTGGATGTAGTCCTGTGGAACGGCTTGCCATGCCATTTCCACCTGGCGCCTCAGTTGGACCAGCGTTCGTGCTGGACGTGCAGACCGCGTGAGACGACGCTTCATCCAGTCCCAAACATGCTCAATGGGGGACAGATCCAGAGATCTTGCTGGCCAGGGTAGTTGACTTACACCTTCGAGAGCACGTTGGGTGGCACGGGATACATGCGGACGTGCATTGTCCTGTTGGAACAGCAAGTTCCCTTGCCGGTCTAGGAATGGTAGAACGATGGGTTCGATGACGGTTTGGATGTACCGTGCACTATTCAGTGTCCCCTCGACGATCACCAGTGGTGTACGGCCAGTGTAGGAGATCGCTCCCCGCACCATGATGCCGGGTGTTGGCCCTGTGTGCCTCGGTCGTATGCAGTCCTGATTGTGGCGCTCACCTGCACGGCGCCAAACACGCATACGACCATCATTGGCACCAAGGCAGAAGCGACTCTCATCGCTGAAGACGACACGTCTCCATTCGTCCCTCCATTCACGCCTGTCGCGACACCACTGGAGGCGGGCTGCACGATGTTGGGGCGTGAGCGGAAGACGGCCTAACGGTGTGCGGGACCGTAGCCCAGCTTCATGGAGACGGTTGCGAATGGTCCTCGCCGATACCCCAGGAGCAACAGTGTCCCTAATTTGCTGGGAAGTGGCGGTGCGGTCCCCTACGGCACTGCGTAGGATCCTACGGTCTCGGCGTGCATCCGTGCGTCGCTGCGGTCCGGTCCCAGGTCGACGGGCACGTGCACCTTCCGCCGACCACTGGCGACAACATCGATGTACTGTGGAGACCTCACGCCCCACGTGTTGAGCAATTCGGCGGTACGTCCACCCGGCCTCCCGCATGCCCACTATACGCCCTCGCTCAAAGTCCGTCAACTGCACATACGGTTCACGTCCACGCTGTCGCGGCATGCTACCAGTGTTAAAGACTGCGATGGAGCTCCGTATGCCACGGCAAACTGGCTGACACTGACGGCGGCGGTGCACAAATGCTGCGCAGCTAGCGCCATTCGACGGCCAACACCGCGGTTCCTGGTGTGTCCGCTGTGCCGTGCGTGTGATCATTGCTTGTACAGCCCTCTCGCAGTGTCCGGAGCAAGTATGGTGGGTCTGACACACCGGTGTCAATGTGTTCTTTTTTCCATTTCCAGGAGTGTATGATAAATACACGAAATATTGTATTTGAAGTAAATGGCTTCATTTATAAGCATATTTTATTATGTTTTATTTTATTTTATTTTTTTGTACCTCGTGAAGTCTGACACTTTTGAACTTACGTCCTGGAAATTTCGTTCACATACTGTAACGAAGTGCTGCAGCAGCGCTAGTATCTAACACCGAAATAGATGACAGAATGTCATCAATGTGTTCAACTATTAGAAAACCCTAAGAAAATATATGGTTGCTATGTACTAACAGTTGGTTCAGTTTCCGTATATTGCGTTGGCGATGTTAAGGACCACCGGCTTTTTGTTTTTTTAAATGTGGTACCTTGATATTTTCTGTATTTTGGTTCCCCAGACCAACGACATATTCATGTACGGTATTACTCCCGACAAAACTCTACCATCTGATGAGCAATATGTATGAGACAGGCGAAATACCCTCAGACTTCAACAAGAATATAATAATTCCAATCCCAAAGAAATCAGAGGTTGACAGATGTGAAAATTACCGAACTATCAGTTTAATAAGCCACGGCTGCAAAATACTAACACGAATTCTTTACAGACGAATGGAAAAAATTGGTAGAAGCCGACCTCGGGGAAGATCAGTTTGGATTCCGTAGAAATGTTGGAACACGTGAGGCAATACTGACCCTACGACTTATCTTAGAAGCTAGATTAAGGAAAGGCAAACCTACGTTTCTAGCATTTGTAACTTAGAGAAAGCTTTTGACAATGTTGACTGGAATACTCTCTTTAAAATGCTGAAGGTGGCAGGGGTAAAATACAGGGAGCGAATGGCCTTTTACAATTTGTACAGAAATCAGATGGCGTTTGTAAGAGTTGAGGGGCATGAAAGGGAAGCAGTGGTTGGGAAGGGAGTGAGACAGGGTTGTAGCCTCTCCCCGACGCTATTCAATCTGTATATTGAGCAAGCAGTAAAGGAAACAAAAGAAAAATTCGAAGAAGAAATTAAAATCCATGGAGAAGAAATTAAAACTTTGAGGTTCGCCGATGACATTGTAATTCTGTCAGAGAGAGCAAAGGACCTGTAAGAGCAGTTGAACGGAATGGACAGTGTCTTGAAAGGAGGATATAAGATGAACATCAACAGAAGCAAAACGAGGATAATGGAATGTAGTCGAATTAAATGAGGTGACGCTGAAGGCATTAGATTAGGAAATGAGACGCTTAAAGTAGTATAGTAGTTTTGCTATTTGGGGAGCAAAATAACTGATGACGGTCGAAGTAGAGAGGATATAAAATGTAGACTGGCAATGGCAAGGAAACCGTTTCTGAAGAAGAGAAATTTGTTAACATCGAGTATAGATTTAACTGTCAGGAAGTCTTTTCTGAAAGTATTTGTATGGAGTGTAGCCATGTATGGAAGTGAAACGTGGACGATAAATAGTTTAGACAAAAAGAGAATATAAGTTTTCGAAATGTGGTGCTACAGAAGGATGCTGAAGATTAGATGGGTAGATCACATAACTAATGAGGAAGTACTGAATAGAATTGAGGAGAAGAGAAATTTGTGGCCCAAGTTGACTAAAAGAAGGGATCGATTGGTAGGACATATTCTGAGGCATAAAGGGATCACCAATTTAGTATTGGAGGGCAGCGCAGAGGGTAAAAGTCGTAGAGGGAGACCAAGAGATGAATACACTAAACAGATTCAGAAGGATGTAGGTTGCAGTAGGTACTGGGAGATGAAGAAGCTTGCACAGGATAGAGTAGCATGGAGAGCGGCATCAAACCAGTCTCTTGACAAAAGACCACAACAACAACAACATTACTTGTGTTGTTATAACAGGTATAACTGACTTCTTCTGATGTCCGTATAAAAAACCTATGGTTGTATACTCATCGTTGCACCAGTAGATTTGTTGCGTTATTTGCTGATACTAAACTTGTTTTCCCAGTTCGTTAGTAGGTGGCTATACAGGGTGAAAAGTATTTAAACCGACAGACCTTGTAAGGTTGTAGGGGACATCAAAACAAATATTTTTCCCTAATGTCATTTTTTCCTATGAGGATTATTTAAACCGGTGGGGGGCCGTATTACGGTATTTAGTTGTTAGAGGCCGTATTACGCTCTTTAGTTGTTAGAGGACGTATTACGATCTTCGGTTGTTAGAGGGCGTATTACGCTCTTCAGTTGTAGGCAACTTCTGTCCACCAGTGCAGTAGTGCATTGTCTCTGTTTACTAATGGAGGATACACCTGGAGTGAGTACACTGATATGGTTGGTGCGTACTACGTAGCGCACCCCAACGGACGAGCTGCACAGCGGGTTTATCAACAACAGTATCCTAATCGCCGTATCCCGCATCATACGACCTTTGCTGCTGTGTACCAACGCCAGCGTGAGACCGGGTCATTTAGCAGATTACCTGGACAGGGACGCTGTCAGTTGGTAAGAACCCTGCAGTTTGAGGAAGCTGTCCTGCAGCATGTGGAGCGGGATCCTTCAATCAGCACTCGTGCAATAGCGCATAACATGGGGACGAAACAGACGAATGTAAGAACAGTCCTTCGAGAGCAGTTGTTACGTCCATTTCACTTACAGCGTGTCCACAACCTGGAACAAGTTGATTATCCACCCAGAGCACAGTTTTCGCAGTGGTACCTAGAACAGTGTGAAATGTATCCTACATTTCCATCCTCTGTGTTTTTTACCGATGAAGCAACGTTCGGGCGTGATGGAGTCTCCAACATGCACAATTCGCATGTTTGGAGTGAGGATAACCCACATGCCACAGTTACTAGCGCTTATCAAGTGCGGTTCTTCGTTAATGTGTGGGCTGGTGTCGTTGGGGACTGTTTAATTGGGCCGTATCTGCTACCTAGGCCATTAAATGGCAGGCACTATTACAATTTTCTCGCCAGAGGATTGCCAGAATTGCTGGAAGACGTCTGCTCCCTACAATATAACGCATGTGGTTCCAACATGACGGGGCGCTGGCACATTTCAGTCATCGTGTGCGTCGATTCCTGGGCCGACGGTTCCCAGAGACATGGATTGGCAGAAGAGGTCCTGTACCATGGCCTGCTCGATCCCCAGATATGTCCCCTCTGGACTTTTTTGTGTGGGGAGAGATGCACAACCTTTTTTCCGCAACCCCTGTTTCATCAGAAGAGAATCTGGTTGCACGGATAGTAGCAGCAGAGGGAACAATTCAGGATACTCTGGGGTTTTTTGTGTCTGACAGAACATGATCCGACGGTGTAACCTTTGTTTATGTGTCAATGGAGGCATTTTTGAAAATCTACTTTAATTGAAATTGAGTTGTGTTAATATGTTGTCTCTTGGTCATAAAAAAATGGAAAAGTGTTTGTTGGTTTAATTAATTTGCCGCTAGAGAAATCTTCCTCTACTGGTTTAAATACTCCTCATAGGAAAAAATGACATTAGGGAAAAATATTTGTTTTGATGTCCCCTACAACCTCTTAAGGTTTGTCGGTTTAAATACTTTTCACCCTGTATAGCTCAAGAATTCCAGGCAATCAGGATGTGCTAAGGCTATGGCTTCTCTGAGTCCTGCTTTCTGCACATGTGGGGCTGTTTGTGCGGTATTTCTTAACTTCTAATTGTTTTATTGCATACGCTTAGAATGTTGTCTGCAGATAGTTCTATTTACAAGGCAGAAAGTAGGACTAGAGTCACAATTCTTGTCATCGTCAAGAGCAACAGTGATGAACTATAGCTCGGGTAGGCCAAGAACGAGCACGGGTGTCAGCTTCAACTTTTTCAAAGGAAACACTCCAATTCGCCGTAAGTGATTTACAGAAAAGACTCACTTGGACGCTCAGGCCTGGAATTCTTAACACTGCAAGTCACTGTGCAGTACACGGTGGAGCGGTGGCAGGCGGGTGAGGGGAGGCTGTGGCGGAGGATTTACTATCAGTATTAGTAACTTTCTTTCTGTCCTGCTCTGTCCTGCTTAGGGGTGGAGGTTGGTACGACTGTATGTTTCGATACGTACTATTATAATCCGTTCATCATAAGAATAAACCTGATGTAAACAAACACAAAAACGATGATTGGTCAGAAGCCTTAGCACACGTACACTGGTGTTGTTAAGTTCTTGGAAGTAGGTCCTACTTATGTATTAGATATATTTTTACTAAGTTGTGTAAAATGAAACTTTAAGATATTCAAATGCACTAACAGCCATCAACGTTTTTCTTAATCACGCTTAAGCTACGTAGTTTTCATTTCAAAAATCGTGTACAGTCACAGCCGCTAAAGCGTTGTGCTCTGATTGTCGCGCTGTTAATGCACAGAATAAAAATAGCTGAACCTTCTTTCTGTTCCCTATTGAAACACGCCTGTGGAACACGGTTAATAAGTGCCGAGAAATAGGTTGTTCTTACTGTTTTCCATAAATTTACGGAGATAATTGCCTTTTAAGTTTTTCCAGTGTTGTATTTAAAGCAGTTGATAAATTACCTCGTATTAAATGTGTATCGCAGTTGGTAGCGTAATGGGATGCGCACGAAATACGGTTATTCGTCCGTTGATTCAAATCTCCCCAATATCAATTGTTTTTCTCGTCATTTTGAAATACCTACATCTCTTTATTGTAAAACTCATAATCATTTTTATGAATAATGCACGTCTTCTTGTTTCTAATTACATATTGGACGCGAAATTCCTGTTTCCTTTTCAAATACAAATTCTTAATTATGGATGTTTTATGAAAGACTGTTCATAAAAGTTATTAAAAATAAGAAAACATAACGATTTAATTTTTAAGACAGAAATGAAAAACCAAATCGTCTTTATTTGCAGTACGTCCATCGTTTTATACCACAGGGGTAGGTAAGTATCGAAGAAACATGAAAAACAGTCTTTTTCACGTCATCGAGCACATCATACAAATGCTACATTTTTACATTTGCTACCGTACCATTACAATATGTACCCAACAGAACTGATCTGGAGCAAGGTTGCGGGATTTGGCCCAGGAAGTAACAAGACTGTTAAGCTGTCTGGAACTAACGCACCTAGCTTTTTCACACGTCACTGCCGAACGCTGGCGGGCTATAGAACGGCTCGTCATAACAGAAGAAGAGAAAATGCAGCGCCTGGTTGGCTTCGTGGATTCTGTTGTGATAGGCTCGTTATCAACGTAGCAGGTGACACTTCCAGAACCGAAATGTATTTCTCCGAGCCGGATGAGGAAGGAGCTAAGAGATTACCAGACGACTGACTGTAAGTAATACCTTCAGTGGCTTCAATATTTAACTATACGGTGAAATCCTTCAATACTCTCTTACATTACACACAGCTTATGCAGAAAAACTACCCTGTGGTTAAGTCAAGAATTTTCATCGTTCTTGTTTTTAATTACAATAGAACGTTAGCAAAAACGATAACGTGTTGCGGTTTTCGTCTAGCCGTCTAAGGAGCGTGTTGTGGGAGATCTGCAGTGTATTATTTCATTCTGCTTAAAAATTAAATGACATTCGAAGCTGTATTGCTCCTCTGCTCGTCCCTTTTTTCGTGAGAAGTGCAGCTGGTCACGTCACTGCAGGCTAGCTCTACCAGTTGACCGGCCAGTCCTGCCCAAGTTAAATGCGCTGGTAAAGCTGTTGTCCCGTATTATCGCTAAGTCGATGTGCGCGTAACGCACAGCACAAAACGTACCCTAATTATCGTACTTGACAGTACTCAAGAAAGCTTGGCTGCAGTCCCGCGTGAAACGGAAATCCAATGAGGTTCCAGCAAACGCGGAAGAACACATAGTGCAATATTTACATCAGGTTTATTCTTATGATGAACGGATATAGCCGGATTATTAATTTTTGTGGCGTCGGAACTAGATTACAATGAAGACAACTGATTTGTTATGGTATTCCTGAAATACTGGCTAAACTTACTCAACAGTATTTCGCAAGAACGACGTCAGTTTTCTTCCAAAGATAGGCGGTGAAGTAAGCTAAGAATCGCCACGACACTTTCGTATCTATGGCTCCATTAATGTAGGTTCACTGAAAGCTATTGTATAGTGCATGAAGGAAAGTGCCTTGTACCACTACAAGCCATTCCTTTTCCTGTTCGACTCAGAAATGGAGTGTGGGAAAAACAACAATCTATACACCTCCATACGTGCCCTAATTCGACTTTTCTTCTCTTTGCAGTCCTTTCGCGGAACGTACTGTCTTAAGACACAAAACCTGGCCGCAGGCTGACCGCCATAGACTGAATCCTTCATTTAAAGTGCAAATATTGCTGGCCGCCCCTCAGAATTCTAAGCCCGGCAATCTGCACTCTGCACGTCTAGCGATGCGTTACAGTGCCGTATCTGCTGGCGATCTAGTGCTAAACGATACTCAATGTAGACACAAAGTAGCGAGTCCGAGTCAACTCATTCCTTTATTTTGTTAATCACACTTCTGCCGTCTGCTAACTGTATCAGTCTGATGGAGTCTCAAAGATAATTTGCATCACTTTCTAAACCAACAGTAACAGCAAAACCTTCTGAAAGAGAATGTGGATGCGTCAATATCAGAACAACTACGCTTGAAAGTTGCCCGACAGTGCCCACCCGCCATTAGTTGCTTGACGCTAGCCGCCATTTGTCATGGCGATCATGTACTTCGAATGTTTCTGAGTTCGCGTTGTTAGCATAAAATGGTTTCTTATTTTATTGTTATTTTCCATACGCAATAACTGCAACGACACGTGCGGTCACACAAGACGCTTAGGCTGCTGTGAATGTGTGTTTACCGTGCGTAATTTTCTTATTTGAAGTTCTAGTATTTATCATGCAATTACATATTGGATTTTGCATCCTTCAGTCATACTAAAGTAGTTTAAATGTTCGGATTTAAAGACGTCAAATCAGGTTTGAAGAACAGTTTCATCTGAAAACTAATTAGCTTGGCGGTTTTTCGATAAGGAATGCAGAAGCTGAACATTTAAGGGCCCAAGATCATTTGAGTAAGACCGTGAGCCATGATACTCCAAGCAGACTCTCGGATAGTTTTCTTTGGGAAACCAGCAGAGTGTGTCCTTGTGTAGTAGCAACAATTGGATCGGTTTTATTGGTTTTTTTTTTCTTTATACTGCAAGCGAAAGGTGTCTTAGTTGTCAGAACAATGTCAGTTGTGATGGAAATTCTCCTTCAGAGGAGTTCGTAGTGCAAACTTGGGAACTTGTGGTAAGTTCCTATGGGACGAGACTGCTGAGGTCATCGGTCCCCAGGCTTACACACTATTTAATCTAACTTAAACTAACTTGCGCTAAGGACAACACGCACATCCATGACCGAGAGACGACTCGAACCTCCAACGGGGGGAGCCGCGCGAACCGTGGCAAGACGCTTGAGACCGCATGGCTACACCGCGCGGCAGTTCGTAGTGCAGTCCGTGCCACTACATAAAAAAATGTTATCTGTTCAGATTGCTCTTTGCACGAGGAGGATCAGCCATTAATTCCTTCTTAAGAAGATAACTCATGAACACTAACAATGCTGGATAGGAATGCTGAAAGAACGAAATGTTGACGCTCAAGCAAAAATATGGTAAGTCACATCTTTGATCTTTGCTGTTTTGAATTAGAGCGTGCAGTACTCATACATCCAACCTCGCAAGCTGGCCTGTTGAGTGCAAATGTTGCAGTTCATCAGATATGTCAGTTATCGAGGGTAACTGAATGTGGAAAGTCATTCATGCCAGAACTATCTTAAACAAGAAAATCCTTTTCTAACCTGATTTGTTTGATAATATTCGCCCCAAACGTGGTATAAGCGTTTCAAACTGCTCCCGCTGCCTGCCCCTCTCCATGAAACCCAAAGTGAGCAATGTCTTGCACCAATGTTTGACATGTTTTGCAGTTGTAACTCTCTTTTATAACACTTAACACTTTCGCTGCGGCATCGGTGCACGCGCCCAACTCTCCAGTGCGGCCCGGCACCGTGCGAGTGCGGACCAGTAAAGCTTGAGTGCGGGCCGGTAACACTCTGAAAGAGCAGGTAACACTCTGAAACGGCAGGCACCGCTCAGAGACGACGCTCCAGAGCACACCTGAGCTATAGGCTGACGTCAAGATGTTGTAAGATCTGTACGATCATGTTCTATACTGACTTAATGATGACACCTGAGATGCATTACTTCAAATAAGCTTCGACTGTATTGTGGTCATGTGTTAAAGTCTGCCGGCCGTGGTGGCCGAGCGGTTCTAGGCGCTTCGGTCCGGAACCGCGCGACCGCTACGGTCGCAGGTTCGAATCCTGCCTCGGGCATGGATGTGTGTGGTGTCCTTAGGTTAGTTAGGTTTACGTAGTTCTAAGCTCTAGGGGACTGGTATCCTCAGATATTAAGTCCCATAGTGCTCAGAGCCATTTTTTCGTTAAAGTCTGTTCGCTGTCTGACACCTATAGGGGCCACAGGCGTCATTCAAATGTTCGTGATTTGTTGATAATGTAACAAATGATACAATTCAAACAGCAACAAATCCACAGCATTCAGGAAAAATTTGGATTCCAGAACTCAAATTCTTATGAAGGAAAAAAAGGAAAAAGGAAACTGGATTCATTTGAAATTATATTTACTTCAAATGCGCATTTTTAAGATTGACTCTGATAGAGTCCCCCATCACTTCAATTACGGTGCTATTAGAACAAATTTAGCACAACAAATTCTTTCGCAAAAAACTGAAGTGAACGCTTTACAACGCAATAAGAAATAAGTCGACTTACTTTTCACGTCATAAAAAGAAACCATCCAATGTCAAAAGAAATAAAAGAAGTTGTCTTTGATAATCGGAGTTTCCCCGATGTTATCACGTTTTTGCTACTTATGGGAAATTATACAGCAGTTCAACGAGTATCCAGGTTTGTCTGGGCAGGTTGTACACTCGTATGGTGTATCAGTGCGCTTGCCTTGTTCCGTGCACTTCTTACACCGCTTCCTCATTACTTGCTTCTTCACTGCAGTAGCTTCCCGCTTTTGCACAACGTGTGTTTGTTTGTTATTTTCCTTGCTCATATTTCGTGGAGCGTCCATTGGTGGAAGGAAGCACTTTATAATGTTCATTCTGTAATCGTACAACGTCATTTTATTTCCTGAGTATTTGTTGTACAGATATAGAGAATTAAAACTAGCATGTCAATGACATGAAAGAATAGTTTTTTCGGGCAGCGGATAGTCTTTCGTTCACATAAATAATACGATAACATCTGATCTTGTTTGTCAGTCCCAGAAATACGCACATTGTACCTAATAATAGGCAAAGGTTTCGTGACTATTTGCTGGCGCGCATTCGTCACTTGCTCCATAACATTTAGGTGTTCTGTGGAAATGTAGGAAACCTCTCGTCGATCCTTCCATTTTCCAATCATAACTCCATTAGAATACCGCGCAACTGTCTCTCCTCGCCCAAGTTTTGCCGATACAACGTCTTCGGGGGGGTATGTTTCCTATCTAATTTCAGAGTACCTGTGGAAAGTGTTTTTAGGTTCAACAGAGTTGTAGCTGAATGAAAACTGTTATAATAATTGTCTAAGTAAATGTGATGACCAACATGCAGCTTTTCTGCCATCAAATGCAAAACGACATTTTCAGCGTGACCTTTTCCCCCCATATCCTTACTACTTACCGTGTACACAGCGCACTTATTTATGAAACCGTCTGGATTGTTGAGTATGTACATCTTAACGACATGTTTATTACGTTTGCTTTTTATGTATTGTCTAAATGACAATCTTCCCCTCCAAAGAATCATTGATTCATCTATCGATAAATCTCTTCCCAGGTAATACTCTTGAGACATTCTAGTGTTAAAATAATCCAATATACGTCGTATCTTATATAAACGATCGCCTGGTTTTGGGTTTCCTAGAAGTGGATTTTTTGCAAAATGCTGAGAGCGTAATATGATCAAATACCGGTATCTGCTTATACTCGTCGCTATTCCTCTATTCTCAAACAGCGTTTTTTTCCAGTATTCTTGTAATCGCGGATATTTAACGTTACCCATATGTAACGAAACACCCAGGAAAACTAGTAATTCACCAATACTTAGAGGTTTCCATTTACAGACCCTAGATCCCTCTTTTGTATTTTCGCTCGGCAATATGTTGACTGCGTTATCGTTCGTTTCGTCAACTACAAGTTGCAACAATTCGTCTGTTACCAATAATCTGAAGAAATCCATAGGAGAATTGCCATCAGGATGAATTTGCCAAACTTCTTCCTTCGTAAATGGGTGATACTTCATATTATGTGATTCTTTATGCCAGAACTCACCTGGATTATCTCCGTGTGACAGGTCGGGCTCTTTTTCGCCGTCGATTTCCACACAGTCGTCGTGATCCATATCGTCAGATTTGGAACTGTCACGAAACAGATTCGAAAGCTGTGCTTCCACGCTGTCATCACTCTGCAATTCTTCTGCAACCTCTAAATGACAATCGCCGTGGTATGCGTCGTCCTCACTACACAGAAAATCACGTCAGCCGCAGCGAAAGTGTTAAACAACTTTCATATCACTGCGGTGTGCGAAATCCAATACGTAAACGCACGACAAATAATAGTAATTGAAATATGAAAATGACACTTGATAAAAACACTCATAGCGACTTAAGCGTCTTGCGTAGCCTATTCTGTGTTCATTCAGTTTATCAGAGTTATTGCACGCGAAAAATAAAATTACAATAAGAAACCATTTTATGCCAGCAGGACGAAATCAAACACTACCGCATCGTACATTGTTGCCAATTTGTCCAACTTTCCGGACTCGGAATTCTAAGGCACCTTAGGTGGACGGCTCAAGCGTGCCACGCCACGCCACGCCACGACGTGAAGGATTGGACAGGATGTCAACGCTTTGTTTTCCATTGTGGTGTTCACACCGGCAGCCGGGCCATAACAGAATGGTGAGAGCCGCGCCCGGCAGCGCCGGCAATAAGTCAGAATGCTTAAGTAAGGGGGGCTATAATTAAACTTTTGCTACCGATGTAAAACGAGTGATCGTAGGACAATAAAACTTAGTGGAAATATTTGTAAGGAAATGTGGAAGAGAAGTAACGAATAAACTATTGAAGGAAACACATTTTAATTTCCACATTAGAGAGTAACATTTGTTTCCTACGTACTACGTTTACGTTGCAGGTTATATACGTTGCTCAATGTGAAGATTATCTGCATCCACGACTGCCTGGATCTGCACTAAAGATAACATTTCGCACTTGTACGCAGCAATTTTCGAATGGGGCACCATGGAATGTTGAGCTGTCGTGACACAGATCGTGCACTGGCTGAAGATCGCCCATTGCGTCTCGCATTCTCAGTTATGGCGATAGTAACTTCTACAACAATTTGTGGGGAAACTAGCCGTCGGCGCTTCCCAGGAGCAGTTCCCAAACCGCCAGTTAATTCGAACTTCCGAATCGTGTTCTTCAGCTCCGTTGCGGAAAGAGAATCCCTAAATGCACCGAGAGTCCCGAAGAGAAGGGGCACTATTGGGGTTGTTTTATAAAACAGCCCTCCTCACCATTTTCAGACTCATATTGGCTGTCTGCATCTGTAATGATCACTGATGCTTGTGTTTGAACCCTATGTCGCCGTACCAGTAACGGCGCCTAACGGCAAGTCATGACACTAACACTACTAACAACGCAAAACCCGCAGCACACACTCTGAACATCATTCCTATAAAGTTGGGTTTCTACATGGTAAATAGTTTTCCGTCTACACTGGCTCAAGTAGCGAATGTTTAATTATAACCACGCTGTATTTGCAGCGTAAGCCGGTGGCCAATGGAACTACGATTCAGTGCCTGCAGTAAACGTGCCAGACGTTTTCTGTCAGTTTTTATCAGAAGTTCAGTGCACGAAATCCTTTTTTTTCTTTTAAAGAAGTTCCTTCACATTTTCCAGTCAGTGAGGAAAAATTACAGATACTGTAATGATACAAAGTTCCTTAGTTCATCTACATTTACTTACTATATCTGTTTTCATACTGAGCCGTGGCGCCATTGAGGTAGCAGACTGTTCTGTCTGGCGCCACTGGCTCAGGTGAAGTATCGACTATCCCTCTTGCGGCCCCATTGCCGATCGTATGTGTGGGTTGTGTCCTTCGAAGGTCTTTGCTTGCCGATATATACAGGGTTATTACAAATGATTGAAGCGATTTCACAGCTCTACAATAACTTTATTATTTGAGATATTTTCACAATGCTTTGCACACACATACAAAAACTCAAAAAGTTTTTTTAGGCATTCACGAATGTTCGATATGTGCCCCTTTAGTGATTCGGCAGACATCAAGCCGATAATCAAGTTCCTCCCACACTCGGCGCAGCGTGTCCCCATCAATGAGTTCGAAAGCATCGTTGATGCGAGCTCGCAGTTCTGGCACGTTTCTTGGTAGAGGAGGTTTAAACACTGAATCTTTCACATAACCCCACAGAAAGAAATCACATGGGGTTAAGTCGGGAGAGCGTGAGGCCATGACATGAATTGCTGATCATAATCTCCACCACGACCGATCCATCGGTTTTCCAATCTCCTGTTTAAGAAATGCCGAACATCATGATGGAAGTGCGGTGGAGCACCATCCTGTTGAAAGATGAAGTCGGCGCTGTCGGTCTCCAGTTGTGGCATGAGCCAATTTTCCAGCATGCCCAGATACACGTGTCCTGTATAATGTTCTTTTTGCAGAAGGAAAAGGGGCCGTAAACTTTAAACCGTGAGATTGCACAAAACACGTTAACTTTTGGTGAACTGCGAATTTGCTGCACGAATGCGTGAGAATTCTCTACCGCCCAGATTTGCACATTGTGTCTGTTCACTTCACCATTAAGAAAAAATGTTGCTTCATCACTGAAAACAAGTTTCGCACTGAACGCATCCTCTTCCGTGAGCTGTTGCAACCGCGCCGAAAATTCAAGGCGTTTGACTTTGTCATCGGGTGTCAGGACTCGTAGCAATTGTGAACGGTAAGGCTTCTGCTTTAGCCTTTTCCGTAAGATTTTCCAAACCGTCGGCTGTGGTACGTTTAGCTGCCTGCTTGCTTTATTCGTCGACTTCCACGGGCTACGCGTGAAACTTGCCCGCACGCGTTCAACCGTTTCTTCGCTCACTGCAGGCCGACCCGTTGGCTTCCCCTTACAGAGGCATCCAGAAGCTTTAAACTGCGCATACCATCGCCGACTGGAGTTAGCAGTTGGTGGATCTTTGTTGAACTTCGTCCGGAAGTGTCGTTGCACTGTTATGACTGACTGATGTGAGTGCATTTCAAGCACGACATACGCTTTTACGGCTCCTGTCGCCATTTTGCCTCACTGCGCTCTCGAGCGCTCTGGCGGCAGAAACCAGAAGTGCGGCTTCAGCCAAACAAAACTTTATGAGTTTTTCTACGTATCTGTAGTGTATCGTGACCATATGTCAACGAATGGAGCTATAGTGAATTTATGAAATCGCTTCAATCATTTGTAATAGCCCTGTATTCGGAGTTCGCTGGCCCGTGAGGAAGGCACGAAGTTTGGAGATTGGTGGTGGCGTCGCCACAAGAAGTAGTCGTGAGGTCCGAGCTGCCGAAGCCACGAGCTGCGCAAGGAGGATCTGCGCAGAGCGAAGATACCGGAGTACTTCACCGGGTTCAGCGCCGGCTACAAGCGGCAGGCCGACATCCCGCCGGCTGGTTGGCAACATTCGTGTCGGACGACCGCTCGTGGCCTGGCTGTCCTCTTCTACCTGGCTTTCATCGGCACCACTCAGTAGCCGCTGCGACGGGTCGTGAATCCATGGAACTGCTTGCTGATAAAGGGGAGTAACATTCTGCAACCCTCGTGGTGATTTGTGTCATCCTCCACCTGCCCTCCTTATTATTTTCTGGTTTGTACCCGACCCTCAGAGTTTTACTCGCTCGGCTGTTTGGTCATAAATATAGGCAGTAACATTGTACTAAGACACTAGTTATCGTTTGAAAATTTGTCCTGCTATTATATTGTCTTTCCTTTCTGGGCTGTACCCCATCATTAATGTTCTAATTAATCAGTTTTTGGTCGTAAATACAGCCGGAACAATTGTACTAAGGCACAGGTTGCCGTCAGAAGAAAGAGGGGCCTTATGGTTAGATTTAGCTGCTAACCGGTTCACTTCTTTGACTATAATTGTATTTCTCAGTCATTAGTTATAATCTGAACAACCTGTTGTACTAAGCTATTCGTTTCTGTGTTTGAAAGACCGGCTCATTATTGGTGTATTTTAGCTGGATCTTGTAGTTCCGCCGAGTGAATTCTCTTGTAATAAGTGTTCACAAGTAAAGTTTTAAGACGTTCCTTCAGAGCGGTCTTAATAACTGACAATCAGTTTAACTTTTAAAATATTAAAAGCCAACTGTCTCGAGGGTTTTAGTCAAAATAAAATTGCCAGTAGGGACTTGTTGCCGATTGAAATTAAGAGTTGGTTACTTTGAAGTAAACCTTATCATTGTCATATTGTTTGCTAATCTGTTTAACCTTTAAGCACAGGTGCGCATCTTAACCCTGAACCTTTCGACATACAACTTTCAAATCAAAGGTTAAGTCATCTGTTTTGTATAATTGAATCACTCTTGTCATCAATGGTGCTTATATAGTTTTCATGTGTTGCAGAAGGGCATTTAATAAGACAGACTGTGTCCAGCGCGGTAGTAAACTCCGCTGTTTCACCAGATAATGGGCGGGCTGCAGGTCCGGCCGTTTTGTAATCACTGCCATATTGGTTGCTGTTTTACAATACAGCATTTCAGATTTATTTTGCAAAGATTAAAAGCTTATTCAACTTAAGTTTTAAGGTAAAAAATTTTTGCAAATTTGTTCATTTTGTTAAAGAAAATTTTATGGTTAAATGTTTCGATTATCTGTGAAACACAGTTGATATATATTATTAAACAGGTTGTATGAAAGGAAAGTTATATTGGTGGGTCCTCCCTTCCACGTTTTCCTTAATTCCAGCAAGTACCACGTATCACATACATCTGTAACAACAGGAAACTAACGAGTCATATTATCTTACTCCCTTTTAGCATTCTTCAAAATAAAAAGTTGAAATCGAAGTGGAACTCCTTAGAGACAGTTGCAGAGAAGAATTAAAAAAATAAAAAAGAAGAAAAACCTTGGCAAAATGAGTTCAGGTGATGCAGAGAAAATTCTATTGAAATGCAGTTACACTCGGCATGGTTTCATCGCATGAATTTCGTAAAAGATGTTTTAATTCCAAGAGCTGTGCACAGTTTCTGTCAGTGGAAACAGAACCAGTGATACAAATGATATTATCTCAAGCTCAAAATGGTTCAAAGGGCTCTGAGCACTATGGGACTTAACAGCTGAGGTCATCAGTCCCCTAGAACTTAGAACTACTTAAACCTAACTAACCTAAGGACATCACACACATCCATGCCCGAGGCAGGATTAGAACCTGCGACCGTAGCGGTCGCGCGGTTCCAGACTGAAGCGCCTAGAACCGCTCGGCCACTCCGGCCGCATTATCTCAAGTATTTTTGCCTGTCACCCTGTCTGGATCACAAGATGAAGAATATCGTTAGAGAGGTCGTCATTGTCTCCAGTCGGCGAGCCATTGACACTGCCACGCACCACATCACAAAAAAAGAAAGGAACTAGTGAGAAAAATACGGAGAATTTTGCAGCTTGTAAAGGACAAAATACCTCTGATGAAGGCACAGAAAGATATTACCGAACATGGTGACGTTAATTACTTCCTGGTGTGTCTCAGCAGTCCAAAAAACAGCCTTCCTCTCCAGAAGCAAACATTTTTAGAACTTAAAATGCAATAGCTTGACTGTAATGAATTGGAGGCAGTGAGTTCTGTACAAAGTTCTACTTCAAAATAATGATTGTGCAGTAATTTATCTCACCTTATCGTTGTACACAATTTTTCTGTTCTGATATGGTCCTACAACACTGTCTCTCCTGTTCCGAAATTTTATCTTGAATGTTCTGCAGCGCATCATGAAATGTATTATCGTTCATTCTGTAATACGAATAAAACTTTTCAGGAAAGTTTTGATGTTCATACAAGGAAAAAACCATCGTACATGACTGGCACTATTTATGAAATGAGCGCATAACCTGTTACTTCTTCTGTGCTTCCAACTCAATGAATTACTGCACTGTCAAAACAATACCAATAAAATAATGAAGTCCTTGTTTTGTATGATACCACAGACTGGCTGTCAGTGAACAATCGATGGCCGCACCTGTGTTTTCTATGCCTTCGAAGAGTGAGGATTCTCTGGCACCGACACCCGGCAAGGAAGAAAAAAAATTTCACGCACATATGCATCGATTGACAGTAATTCATTAACCTACCCTGCAGCGTTTCAGGATACGCCTAATGTGTCCACTATTCTTTCTGTTAAAATGGACAAATCGAAATGGAAACTCTTTAGAGACAGATAACAGAATTTAAAAATTTACCAAGGTGACATCAAGCAGCTGACGGAAAAGTCCATAACACGAACTTCAACTTGCCATTGGCTACACCATCTGAATTTCCTAAAATAAATATTGCTCCTAACAGTTAAGCAGGGTCCTTCGAAATTGGAGATGTGGTCGATCTAAAGCTCATAATCATTTACAACTTGTTATACTACATCTCACAGAAGTACGGAAGTGAAAATTTCAGGCTTGAACAGCCTGCATATTAGACAAGTTAGATGTAGAAACATTTATAAATATAAATGTATCTTTTAGCATCTCCAACTAGAAAGCAAATAAGTAGAATGACATAAGGTTTCATTGTAGTCCATCCACAGCAGTCTCATCTTAGACTGATTTAATCTTCTTTTCCATTTGCAAATGCGAAATGTTCGTTGTAATAACTGTAGGATGCGGCCAACAAATAATTGCTTGCCTTTTATTATGTAAAGCGTGGCCCAATGTAAAACCGTAGCAGATGATTGTCCAGTGTAATCGGTCGTTACGCTGGAAAAAAATCGTATACATTTGATTGTTGATTGATGATTGAAATCACACGAGGGTCCGATCTAAGCCTACACTGATCGCTAGTAATTTGTTTTGCTATTCTGCAGTGTTTGACACCACGATAAACTCATGTGAACGTGTAGCCTTGCGATCGTGTCACTGACGCCACTACATAACTCGCATTTACTTCTGAAAGGCGTCTGGTAACAGGAATCACTATCGTTTCAAAAAGTCCTTTGTACTTTTAGCTATATTTCATTCGCAATAATGTATGTGATCTAAAATATACGGAACGGTAATTTGCATGCCATCAGATATTTTCAATACAAGATTTGTAAATCAAGTGCATGTGCTTGAGAAATAGCGTCAGTTCACAATGACTGAGATGGATTATGCAAAAGGTATATGATTTATTAAGGAGCTAACGTACCATACTACCAGTACAAAAATCAGATTTTTTAACAGCATGCCTTCTTCGAAATGAGAAATGTTGTGGAACTAAAACAGCATGCCAAATGAAAAAAAAAATGGTTCAAATGGCTCTGAGCACTATGGGACTCAACTTCTGAGGTCATTAGTCCCCTAGAACTTAGAACTAGTTAAACCAAACTAACCTAAGGACATCACATACATCCATGCCCGAGGCAGGATTCGAACCTGCGACCGTAGTGGTCTCGCGGTTCCAGACTGCAGCGCCTACAACCACACGGCCACTTCGGCCGGCAGCATGCGAAATGAAAAGTAGGTAGTTTCTTTTTTCACAAATAAAGTAAAGCTTTTAATGAAAAAAAAAGGTTCTTAAGAGGATGTGGCGTAGTCTTATATACTGCCGAGAGTTTTTATAATGTGAAGCTAGGAGATGTGGATTCCCCCCTTTCCTTCCCCCCGCGCGGCCTGGCAGAGAGGGTAATAAACACAGTTGCGGTGGCTCCAACCGGCTAGCCGTGGACCTGTCCAGTACATCCCATTCCGGCTCGTCCCAGCACGCAGTGTGAATGCAGCATTAGGTTACTCATTTGGGTTCAAGAAGCATTTCTGTGATACTAATGTGTTTTTCGAGCCTACCGGTAACAAGTCTGGCAACACGCCTTTGAATTTCGTCGACGTCTTCCATCAACCCGAGCTTGTGGGAGTTCGAAACACTCAAGGAGTATTCATGTACTGGTGTGTTATACAAGGTGTTTCACAATTCATGTTACACACTTCTAAAGGGTGCAGAGGGGACATGAGATCCCAAATCCGGAAACGGTTCGTTTCCATGTTACAACAAAACAAGATGACATCCAACGATAGCACCACACTCGTCCCGGCACCCCACCCCGTGCGCGAGTGTGGGAAGCAACTTTGAAATCTTGAATGAGAACCCCCGTTTTCTATTCCTAATTACCATTCTACAGCAAAATCTACATACATTTTGTCCGAAGTATTTTCTTCATTTCGTCACAGATGGCGCTGTAATTGGAGGAATATAAATGGATATACAATCATAATTTACCACACATATCGAACAGGGGACTATTCGACGCGCCACCGTGGCCGTGTAGCAAACTACGACGTCTCGTTACCAGGCAGTGCACTGCGACCAGCGCTCACGTATCGCGCAAATGTCGAAGAGACAGGGGCTCTAAACATTACAATACTTGCGCAGTGTTCATTGCCTGCACCCCTACCAATCGTTTGGTGAACAGACGTAAAAGTGGACGATGAAAGTTGCAACAACAGAAGAAAAAACTGAAATGAACCTGATTTACGGAGAATGTAAAAGAAATGTTAAGGCTCGCTCTCGTTCGTTCTTTTACAAGGTTGAGAACTCCTTTATGTGTGGTGGCAGCGTACAGACTGGCACAAGGAAACGAAGCAAACATGTTACAGGAGACGCTAATGAAATAGCTGTAGTACTGGCAGTGCACCTCAACACACGGATAAGCGCCCGGCAATTGCACCGCGATTCCACTATATCCGTAGGTAGTACTGTCACAATACGGTATTGTCATAGGTGTCAAGAACTTCATGGCGCCGATTTGCATAACCGGGTAATGTTTTGTTAATTGGCAAGTCAAAAAGTGCAAACAAACCTCACGTTCTTTACAGAGGTACTTTTTCCGATGTGGTAGCGTTAACCGGCACAACATGCCTTACTGGTGTACAGACGGTCCCCACTGGCTACGGCAAACTGACCGTCAAAAGCCGTTGGTCGGGTAACGTAAGGTGTGGCATCATGGGGAACAAGTTCATTGATCCGTGTTTTATCGTCGTCACGGTGAATGGATGCAAATATCGAACGTTTTTGGGACTTGCTTTCCTCACAACATTATCAATGTGATTGTTCCAACTTAAGTTATTCGTAATTGTAATCCAAACTATTTAGTTGAGTTAACAGCCTTTGGGTCTGTGTAACTTATCGCTTAACTGAATTTAGCGAATTTTTTTAGTGCTCATGTGGATGACTTCGTGCTTTTCGTGATTTGGAGTCAGTTGCATCCCGAAAGCCCGCTGTTTTGATATGCTACGATTGAATTGAAGGCGTCGGCGAAAGAAAGTGCTAATTCACAAGAGCGATTTTTGCATTATTTCGTGTTATATATTTGATTAAATGCAAAGACAAAAACGGAAATAACATAATGCGAGTTAGTTTATGTGGTAGACAGTTCTTTCTATCTGTACATGTGGGGCTACTTGTTCCAAGGATGTGGTGCACTCGGAAACACAGCGGATAGCGCGATCTAAATTGTTAGCAGTTTCTTCAGCCGACCCCTTCAATTATTGTAAGCTATGCATAACGGTATGTCTTTTCCACACATCAGAAAATAGTTTTTAGTTTCTTTTACCACTGACGATTACAGGAGTACTCAAGTCTTGCGTTATCTCGTTTCCTTTGTACCTCAGTACGTTTCTCTGCGCTTATACGAAAGATCGTGGCAGCAGTCTTCCGAGAAGGCTGCCATCCTGTCTAGGACGGGCGACGAAAGCTGCGTTTCAACACCAGTTATGTGTGTGTAATCCCGCCTGTGACGCTGTGCATCTGCCGAGATGTCGCGCCGGGAAAACTGGCGGTGTCCCGAGATAGCTGCTCGTGTCACAACGACGTCAGAAATCTTCGTATCAGGAAAATTTTCACTGGTTCAAGCCTTTCAGGGGAATTTAGATGTTATTCATGCCTTAAGGCTGTAAGGTCCATAAAAACCGTATGTGGCTCTTTTAGACGACATAAACGAAGGACACCTCTTTTTGTTCCCATCTTTCATTCACTATGCACGTTGGTCTCTTGTAGAACCTGATTTTTCTAAGACAAATTCCAGCGAGCTGCAATATTTTTTGGCGGAGATTTCCTATACTCCTGAAAGTATTGGTAGCACTCAACTGATTGGGACGGGATTATTTTCGATTTTCTTGGAGAATGTTGCCCATTGTGCTTATGTATGAATGTGAGTGTGTGTGTGTGTGTGTTAACTAGAGTCAAAGTAAAAAATAAACTCGTCTTGAATAAAGCGAGAGAGACAAGGTTCTAGAACAGGAAATGGTATCAGCAGCGAATTTCTGGCCATTAAAATTGCACGCCGTAACACGATGTAAGAGGCAACCAACCAGCATCAAATTAGAATGATACGTACCGTATGCTTGAACATGCAAACAATTAGCATTTCGCCGGCCGGTGTGGCCGAGCGGTTCTAGGCGCTTCAGTCTGGAACCGCGCGACCGCTACGGTCTCAGTTCTAGGGGACTGATGACCTCAGATGTGAATTCCCATAGTGTTCAGGGCCGTTTGAACCTCTTTTTTTTGTTTTTTTGTTTTTTGAACACTCGCCAACATGTCCGTACGACTCAAACATCAGAAAGTGATTTAAACATATGCTCCTCCTGTGAGCGTTATCCCTGTCAGCAATTCAGTTTATGCAAGAGACGAAGCAAGTTGAAAAATCAATATCTTGCTAACATTCTTCACTATCCTCGCACCATAAACTGCAACAAATTACAGATTCGTCTTGAACATTTTAAGCTAATTTGAGCGTAGAACTCAGTATTTCCAGGTTGGCTACTGTACCGTAGCATAGACTTTCAGTCTGCTCTTTATCTTTATTCCATAAATAATCTAAAATATATTTCTTACCAACTATCGCAATGTAATATTCTGATATCCTAGATGTTTTACAATAACCTAAATCAAGAGCAACATAATATGCGCGAAAGTTTTTTATATACGGTGCTCTGTGCTTTCTTTCAAATGGATAAAATGGAGTACTTACGATAATAAAGTTCTATGTTTCCGACAGTTTACTGCCGACGGAAGTCCATAAGAACGTTCATAAAGACATTCATTCATTTTCAAACGTTAACAGTAGGGCAGCAGAATTCCAAACGTGGCCGTACTTCTCTTGAAGATGGTACACGTGATCGACGGCACAAAACCTCAAACAAAAGCAAGGTGGACGAATAACAAGTTGTTGGTCGCTCGGACACTAAACTGTGCGAGCTAGCTGACACCATAAGAAAGATTGCAATACATTCACGTGAAGTGTTCCACAACTTCGAGACATATTTGTGCGAGATGAAGGTCGCACAACACAATATTTAAAAGAACCAATTTCTAGTGATTTACTAAGCATTTTAAAAATAATGGAACTGAATTTGTGTGCCAGTGTGTTCCTTTGGACGAAATGTCGAACATCCTCTTCTCAGCCACAAATGAAAGCAGTTGATCCTGCAATATAAAAAAGCTGAAGTGATTTTATCTGCCAGGAGGGTTATGACACATTTTACGTGGAGTGCAAAAGGTATTCTCGTTGCCTTGCAAAGAGAAAAACAATAACTGCAAATACTACTCACTCTTCTGGTATAACTGGATGAAAAATTCGCGAGAAGAGGGTTACGTTAAAAAGAAAAAAATATGTGTGTGAGGCAGTCAAACGAAAAGTTAACACGCACCCCACCGGGATCATGGAATGGTTCGACTCGGAAGTAATCACCACAGATATTAAGACATTAATCCCGCTGGGAGACGAAGCATTCAATTCCTGTTTCGTAGAACGCATTCGGCCGCTGACCATTTGGCCGCTGGCGGATCCACAATAGCACTCACTCTTGCACTTCCTCGTCCGATTGAAAACGGCGTCCACGCGTATGTTTCTCCAGATCGCCAAAGATGAGAAAATACACGGCGAAAGAACCGGGTAGAACTGAGAGGGTTGCAATGTTTCCCAACCAAATCGCTGAAGCGTAGCCTTCGTCCGATTCACAGTGTGGGAGCGGGTGTTCGGTTTTAACTTGACTGCCCCTTATATTCCCTCAGGACGATGCATCTGCTCACTGAGTTGTTTTTGCAGTAGGAAAACAGAGGCATCTGAAGTACGGTTTATCGACACACTCACTCTATTCGCTAAATTTGCTACTCTCCGACTTTCACCTAATCCCAAATCGAAATAAATTTGTAAACGGAAAGGATTTTAAGTCCAGCTACAGATATGTATTTTGGATACCTCCCACATTTACTCTTCAGAGATTTAATCTGCACATTCGAAAAAATGGTGCACTGAGCGAAACAGGAATTACATTAAAAAACAAGTGCATTTCTCTTACGCTAAAACATAATCTTTAACTTCCGTACCTAGCAATTTACACCTTGCTCACGATTTTCCCGCTTTTAGAAATACTGTCTACTTCCCAGTACTTCACCAATGATTTCATCTCCTAAGTTCGCCCTCTTTACAACCAAATGATATACTCGATTACTTTACATCGCATCGTAACGTCACCTTCGGTACTTAAAACGTGTGACAGCTTGGAGGCTTTGCAGGAATTGTGGGAATGATATAGAAGTCAAACCATGAACAAATCGAACGGAGTGTCAGGACATTTTATAATTGTAGGTATGCACCTTACTCCAGAAACAACTCACATTAAAAGTCTGTCAAAAATACGCAGAAGACCAGCTTTCCAGTAAGGCATTAGTGAGAAATGTATTATAAAGGTGAATGTATTCTACATATGAAGATGAATATATTTTGCATATAATGACTTAAGAATGACAACGTCCACTTACTATACAAGCATAACATCCATCTGCGTATAGGAATAGAAATCAACAAAAGTAGGATACCTGGCCTCAAGATGGCGATAACTACATCGAGTATACGTCGTATGCTGTCAACGGTTTTACTTTGTTTACAAACAAAAGAAACTATTCATTAATTTGATTCCTGGAAATAAGTAAAAAGTAATGCTTGTAAAAGAATATGTTTCGTCGTCCACGCTAGCTCGTTGAAGCATTCTTCCTCCAATGGACGGAAAGTCCCATCTTCTTTCCGCATATCTTTTGACATCGCTTCTAAATCTTTCCATAAGGAATTCAGTTCGTTGCAGAATGCGGATTTTTTCCAGACTTTCTTCAGAGTGCTGAATACAGAACTTAAAAATGTTTTCCTCCAAGCAGTACGGTCATGAGCAAAAGGAAATAGTTTCCATCTGTTCTCCGACTTGCGTTTTATGAAATTCTTGAAACACTTCTGTCGGCTGACGTCGCATTTCCCGCTTCGCAACGGAAAGCACACAAGTTAGTTTCTAAGAGGCCGACTTCACATACGATTCCAATAGCCAGCCTACGACTCCATGTCGTGTGGAAACCGATTGTTCTCGTACACAGGTCTCTCCAGTCCTTGAGCTTACCTTGAACGTCATTTTGGAAATACTTCTGAAACAGTGGTGACAAGTTACTGAAGACAGTTAATGTAACATCGGCGTATGATCCGTGTTGCAAAGATCAGGAGGAAAGTCGATGTAACTGTGATCAAAGAGACCTTTACTTTGTTGTTTGCAAGAGCCTCATTATTTTTCGAGATACGCTTCCTCAGTGTATCACATGAAGTCCACGTGAGTATCAACAGTACACGTATTTCTGTCTCTGGACATGCAATCACTGAAAATTTCTCCACAAAGTAACGAGAATACTAGTATAACACTGACTATGTAATGATGTGGCTGGAACATTATTCGATCCGTATCAAGACGATTTCGATTTTGGTTTCTCTTTGCATTTTCCCGTTTCTCTACATAGCCATTCTCATACGTCGTTTCTGGCAGAGTTTGTGACAACTGGATAAGCGTAACCATCAACTAACATTCATGACTGAACACAAAACATCAGGATGTGCCACTTTATTATCACTTATCGATAGGATACACATTACCTGCAAGGACCCCCGATATCTCCCTTATCCTTACCAGATACCGACAAGTGTGTTCACACAGTTAGCAACCACTGATTTTGCTATATAAAAAGAACATTATTCCTTCCCAATTAAGGCGAAAAGAAATGTATGACCCAAACGGTATAGACCAAAGGATGCTATGTAATCCTAGCATATTATTTAAGTATCTCTTGGCTTTAGAACTCTTTTTCTTGCCCGCATTTGCTAAAAAGGAAATGTTGTTCTGCCTTGAGCAAACACGATTGTCCTTGCTTCAGTACCCAAACATATTTCGGAGAAATTTTTCCAACTTCAGTGGATGCATTTATTCTCTATTAAACAACTTGCAAACAATTTATGCATTATTATTTTAGGGCTATATTATTTTCATTTATAAAAGTATTGACAGAAATATTTACAAGAAAAACAATTATAATGTATGCCTTAGCATTACATATTGGTGTACACATAGCTGTCTGCTATTTGCAGCACAGCTTCAATTGTTGCCTTCCAGTATGTCATCTGCAATTAATAAGCGTTTATCAGTCTTTTGTTAAGTAGTTTGCCAAACTTTAAACCCAATATGAAATTATTGACTCTTTTTCTCTCTAATGTTTTTATTTTCTTTTTATAGCACTACTATCATTGTATTATGTTACGTTGTAAACAATATTTCACAATCTTATTTTACCCAGAGATGATTTTCACCTTAGATAAGGACAAACAGCTACATTTCTTAGGCATCACAATACACATACACAATAACCAACACCAATTTTCCATATTCAGAAAACCTACAAGCACTAGCAGAACCATACGTCACTGAACCATTTCATTGTCCACAAGGAGCCTATTTATCAAAACATGCTATACAGATTGAATAAAATTCACCTCAGTGAGGACAAGTACGAAAATGAGCTGGTAACAACCAACAAACATGACAAAATAAACCAAAAAATTAGAACAAAAATAAAAAAACGGACCCAATACACAGCAACAAACAGATTAACACCAACACGCAACGACAGGCACACTTAACATAAGCACACAGATCACAAGCACAAACAACAAATCTGAAAAAGGAACATCCACAACAACAGACAAATGCCACACGCTCACCTACAACAATAAAGCAGCTCATGGAATAGGCAATGATTTCAAAAAACAAGGAACGAAAACTGTCTTCAGGACAGACAACTCTATACAAAAGAAACTGAGGACAACTAATGCAACACAGTCAAACAACAGATCTGGAATATACTCACATGTCAAGATTGCAACTCATTTTATATTGGACAAATAAGCAGAAATTTCAACATCATATATTCTGAACACAGTCATAAACACAGAGCTGAAATTTCCTAATTGTAGCAATAGTCGTCTACAGAAACTTATAATAGAAGAAAATTACCGTATCCAGAAAGCCACAGTGGAAGGAAAAGAAGTAATGAATGGAATACACAGCAATATGCAATGGAAGCCTGTTCTCAACTTTAAAAGAACTGTCAGAAGATCAAGGCACATAGTACATATACACACATACACACACACCCACACACACATGTATACACATACATACAAAACCTTATGTCTCGCAGAATTCAAAACTCCCTCCCATAACACACAGAACAAGTGAACATCACATACAGTGAATCATTGTATATTAGGAAACTCCACTCATCTACCCTGAAGAAGTATGAAAACACAAGATCTACAGACAGTAAGTACACAGATTTGCAGATTTACATACATAGTCCGCTATCCCCTCCCCCTCTCACATGCCACCCCCAGTCACCATGACAAATTGACATTTCGCAATCAACCTATACTTCAAAACATTTGTCGAAAACAAGTACTATAATCTAAAAAACGCTAGTCAAACAGTAAAACTATGAAACTCTGTTTACAACACAATATAATATAATAACAGTAGTGCTATAAAAGTAGAAAGAAAACGAAAAGAAAAAATGAAACAATAGAGAGAAAAAACTGAGATTATTTCAAATTAGGTCTAAAATTTTTAAGTTACGTAACAAAATATTGATAAACGCTTATTAATTGCAGATGACATACTGGAAGCCAATAATTAAAGCTGTGCTGCAAACAGCAGACAGCTACATGAACACCAATATGTAATACTAAAGTACACAGTATATTTATTTTTCCTGTTAATATTCTACTTTTATTAATATGAATACTATCATCTTAAAATAATGTTATGTGTTATAAGGCACAAATTCTTTATATGTTATTTAACAGAGAATAAATGAACTAGCTGAAAATGGAGAAAATTTTCCTAAATATGTGTGGATACTAAAAGAAGAAAAATTGTGTTTGCTCAAGACAGAAAGACATTTCCTTATTGCATGTTTAAATTTACTTTATCTCTGTTTTTGAATCATCAGAAAGTGATTGACACTTAAACTATGTACATAGTTAAACCAAAGAAAATTAGATAAGTTTATCTCGTTTTGATATATCAACCTGTTTTGCTCCCTCATATACAGGCTGTAAACGACAACTACTTACAATTACAGTCGAGACGATCAGTTTGGTACAAGACAGTTGTCGTCTGTCAAGCCGTGAAATAGCCTCAAATTGGCCCATAAAAACCACTTAAGAGACAAGTATGCGCGTCATTTTGACTGAGATCTTCCTTGAATGTTGATCATTGTTGTTCTTGCAAGTACAAAATTTAAAATTGATGTTTGTGTGAATTTTACCTCGAAATATTGTGAATTTTGACATTATAAAGTAATAACTAAATTGTTTTGCAAGTATGTCCACTTCTGCAGCTGAATGGTCCGCGAGGCTGACTGCAATGCTGAAGACCTGGGTTAAATTCCCGGTGGTGTCAGGGATTTTTTCTAGGTGGACGGCCTGGTACAGACTGCAGGCCGATTCGTGTAGCCAGCTGAGGCGGTTCCAAGGTCACGAAACCCAACAACGATCGGGAGAGTTGTGTGCTGACCACATGCCCCTCTACACGGCCTCCAATGACGCCATTGGCAGAGGACAACACAGCGGTCGGTCGCATGAGATTGACCCCTATAGGGCCAGAACGCGGAACTTTACCGTGCCAATGCTTTTGCTTTCTCTCGTGTGGCATTTTCGCTTTGAAACTACTGTGCTTCTAAGGGTTAGAGTTAAATCGAATTGTAAAAGTAAATAGTTACTGGATAAATATTACAATAGTTTTTTCATCATCTTCACAGGAAAGCTTAAATTAATAATATTAACCAAATAGTCGGTTAGGCTGGTGGAGTAAGAAAGTAACAGGATACGGGAAATCTCCCGCGGCCCCTTGACAGACCACAAGTGTCGGATATAAAGTTTTTTATCTTCCCCTACACCACTGTAGTACTTTGTGAACAATGAATGACGATCGCATGCCATATATCAGTTTCATACAGTGTTTGTCTGCCTTATTTACGTGAATAGCTGCATGGATCGATAGCAAAAGCCAATAAATACTGTTTTTTTAGTTGTCAGTCTTCTGATTGGTCTGAACCTGCCCGCGACGACTTCCTCCCTTCATCTCAGTGCAGCATATGCGGACTACTTCATCAGTTGTTTGCTGAATGTATTCCAGTCTCTGTTATCCTCTACAGCTGCCTCTAGTGCCATGGAAGTTATTCCCTGACGTCTTAACAGATATGCCACATCCTCTTTTTCTTATCAGTGTTTTCCACATATTCCATTCCTCTCCGAGTCTGCACCGAACCTCCTCATTCCTTACCTTATCAATCCGCCTAATTTTCAACATTCCTCTGTAGCACCCATCTCAAATGCTTCGATTGTCTTTGTTCCGGTTTTCCTACAGTCCATGTTTCATTACCATACGATGCTGTGCTCCAAACGTACATTCTCAGAAATTTCTTCTTCAAATTAAGTCCTATGTTTGACACTAGTAGACATCTCTGGATCAGGAATGCCCTTTTTGCTAGTGCTAGTCTGCTTTTCATGGCGTCCTTGCTCCATCCCTAATTGGTTATTTTGCTGCCTAGGCAGTAAAATTCCTTAACTTCATCTACTTCGTGACCATCAGTCCTGATGTTAAGTTTCGCGCTGTTCTCATTTCAGCCACTACTCGCAACTTTCGGCTTTCTTCAATTTACCGTCTTTCCATAGTCTGTACTCATTAGATTGTTCATTCCATTTAGCAGATCACGTAATACTTCTCCACCTTCACTCAGGATAGCATTGTAATCAGCGAATCATATCATTGATATCCCTTCATCTTGAATTTTAATTCCACGCTTGAGCCTTTCTTTTATTTCCATCATTACTTCTTCGATGTATAGATTAAATACTATGGGCGAAGGGCATCTTACACCCTTTTTAATCCGAGCACTTCGTTCTTAGTCTTCAACTCTTATTATTCCCTCTTGGCTCTTGTACATTTAGTATATTACTCGTCTCTCCCTATTTTCCTCAGGATTTCGAAAATCCTATGAACGAGTCCCAATTTTTCTTTAATCTTGCTTCCATTATCAACTGCAACGTGAGAATTGCCTCTCTGGTGCCTTTATCTTACCTAAAGCCAAACTGATCGTCATCTAACACATCCTCAACTTTCTTTTCAATTCTTCTGCTTATTATTCTTGCTAGCAACTTGGATACATGAGCTGCAAAGCTGATTGTGCGATAATTTACGCATTTGCTTGCTTTGCTACCTTCTGAATCGCGTGGATGATATTTTTCCGAAAGTCAGATGGTAAATCGCCAACCTCATACATTCTACGCACCAACGTGAATAGTCGTTTTGTTGCCACTTCTCACAACGATTTTAGAAATTCTAATGGTTATCTACACCTTCTGCCTTATTTGATCTTAAGTCTTTCAAAGCGCTTTTAACTTCTGCTTCTAATATTGGATCCCCTATCTCTTCTAAATCGGCTCATGTTTCCTCTTCTATAACTTCAGACAAATCTTCCCCCCCGTAGAGACCTTCAATCTACTCTCTCCACCTATCTACTCTCTCGTCTGCATTTAACAGTGGAATTCTCGTTGCATTCTTAATGTTACCACCCTTGCTTTTAATTTCACCCAACGTTGTTTTGAATTTCCTGTATGGTGATTCAGTCCTTCCATCAATAATTTCGTTTTAGGTTTCTTCACATTTTTCCTGCAGCGGCTTCGTCTTAGCTTCCCTGCATTTCCTATTTATTTTACTCGTCAGCGACTTGTACTTCTGTATTCCTGAATTTCCCTGAACATTTCTGTACTTCCAACTTTCGTCGATCAGCCTAAGTATTTCTTCTGTTACCCATGGTTTCCTCGAGTCCCCTTCATTGTATCCATATTTTTCCTTCCAACTTCTGCGATTTCCCTTTTTAGAGATGTCAACTTTCTTATTCAACTGTACTGCCAACTGAATCATTCCTTATTTCGGTATCTATCGCCTCAGAGAACTTTAGGCGTACCTCTTCAATCCTTAGTACTTCCGTATCCCACTTCTTTGCGTATTGATTTTTCTAGACAAATCTCTTAAACTTCAGCCTACGCTTCATCACTACCACATTGTGATCTGAATCTACATGTGCTCCTGGGTACGCCATATAATCCAGGACACATCTGATTTCGGAATCTCTGTCTGGCCATGATGTAATCCAACTGAAATCTTTCCGTATTTCCCGACCTTTTGTAAGTACACCTCCTCCACTTGTGAGTCTTGAACTGAATTTCCGCTATTACTAGTTGAAATTTGTTACAGAACTCAATTAGCCTTTCTCCTCCCTCGTTCCTAGTACGAATCCCATGTTCTCCCATAACCCTTTCTTCTACTCCTTCCCCTACAATCGCATTCCACTCCCCCACGACTATTAGATTTTCATCTACCTTTTCCACTCTGCATTACCCGTTCAATATCCTAACATACTTTCTCTATCTCTTCATCTTCAGCTTGCAACGTCAGCATGTATACCTGAACTATCGCTGTAAGTTTGCTGTCGATTCTGATGAGACTAACCTATTACTGAATTGTTAACAGTAACACACTCTCTGCCCTACCTTCCTATTCATAACTAATCCGACTCCCGTTATACCACTTCCTGCTGTTGTTGATAGTCCACGCCCCGACTCACAGAACGTTATCCTTTTACAGGTTATTCAGTCACGTCGCACTTCGTAGTTCCCTCCCGGAGATCCGAATGGGGAACTATTCCGGAATCTTTTGCCAATGGAGAGATCATCATGAAACTTTTTCAGTTACAGCCTACATATCCTGTGGATACACATAACGTGTCTCTGATTCAGCGCTTTCGATTGCCTCCTGCATCCTCATGCCGTTGATTGTTGCCCATTCTTCCGCCTTTGGGGGCAGTTTCCCACCGCAAGGGCAATAGAGCGCCCTGAGCCTCTGACCGCTCCTCCACGCTCTTTGACAGGATCATTGGCGGAATGAGGTTGAGTTCTTATGCCATGAGCCTTCGGCCGCTAACGCTGATTATTATTGAAAGTTTAAGTGGTTGGAGGATTCGAACGCGGGTCAGAGAACGTTTTGAGCACTAATAGAAGACTCTACCTCTAGACCACGGATGCATACTTATACGGCGTTTGAAAATATGCATTGTTCGATAATGCTCTCTTAGCACTGTTACTGATGGAGCTTAATGAGATGCTTCCACACCTGGAAGATTACACCGTATGTTAATCCAGTTTTAGGCCCGAGCGACGCAAGCAGCTGCTTGGGATGCCAAGGAAAAAATTAGTATACGGAGGGAAAAAATCATAAGTTTTTCGTCTTAATTGAAATTTAATTATGTCTCTTGAATACAATAGTTTGACAGACAAGCATAACGTTTACGACACAGATAAATCATAATAGGCTACTATATGGCCAAGTGGCCAGCTACGGAATCGCCTTGCGCCGTTTTCTCATTTCCGTTTCGACACCGCCGTAACTCTCGCTTTCGCTGGCCGCTAGACTTTCTGGGGTTCTTGGATTCCTTTCGACTCGATCTTTCCTCTGACTTGTATTTTCTATATTACCGAGAATATTTATGAGTCATTTGAGACAGCTTTCATTGTTTTGTAATTTTCAGTTTGATACTTTTTTTCTTATATTCCGGTGAATATTTTTACCAACTCACTTTGGGTCCTAATAGTGCCCCGCAACCTCTTCGCAATGACATACCATGAAGACCCAACGGTACCGACCGGCCGCCGTGTCATCCTCAGCCCACAGGCGTCACTGGATGCGGATATGGAGGGGTATGTGTTCAGCACACCGCTCTCCCGTACGTATGTCAGTTTACGAGACCGGAGCCGCTACTCCTCAATCAAGTAGCTCCTCAGTTTGCCTCACGAGGGCTGAGTGCACCCCGCTTGCCGACAGCGCTTGGTAATCCGAATGGTCACCCATGCAAGAGCTATCCCAGCCCGACAGCGCTTAACTTCGCTGATCTAACGGGAACCGGTGTTACAACTGCGACAAGGCCATTAGTCTTCGCAATGACACCCGACTCAATGTCTTACTTAAGCGCGTTGCCACGCTACACTAGTTTTTAACTTGACACAAAGCTAATTCATAACAATCACGCGCATGTGGCTTCATTTACGTGAATAACGCCACAGGAATAACTCGTGCTACCCAACGAACACGTACAGATGTGATGTATGCGTCGCGGGGTTGGCCGTTGTTTATACATTATTATCCCCGTACCTATTAGCCGTTCAAATCTGTCACACAGAAAAGTTCGTCCGATGAACACACAGACGTTTTCACGTCGAAAAAGAATCCATTCCCACGATCACTCTATTCAGTTTTACAGTATAACCTTGTTAGCGCGAACTCGCATAAGACGAGCTCGCGGTTAACGCGAAAAAAATATTGGTCCCGCCAGGAATACATTAATTCTTGTGGTATGTTTTATGGGTTAACACGAATTTCGGTTAAGGCGAATTACGAACTCTGTTTCAGTTCCTAGCGTAATTAAATTTCACTGTAACACAAACTTCCGACCTTAGAGTATTCTAAAGCGTAATTCTTTTTTCCGAAATGAATGTAGGAAATGTAGCTACAAAGCTAATTATATTTATTGTTGACACCTCAACAATCAGCGTATGCTGCACATTGTAAGACATTCAATAATGTGTGCAGCAGCATTTAGGAACGTACACAGTGCCAGATTTGACAGGTGTTCTGTTAGTCGTACCCGTATCGAGTTGGAATTCTGAATAAAAACTAGAGTTACAACCGATACCGTAGCACGCGATAATGGCAAAGAGGAAACAGACAGCTCTAAATGTACAGTTAAAGCTTAAGATTCTAGATGAAGTGGACCGTAGTACCAAGAAAAGAGCAATTGCAGAGCAGTTTGGAATACATAAATCTACTTTATCTATGATTATTAACAATCGAGAAAAAATCATTAATGCTGTGGTATCAGGTTCTGGAAACAAATCTAAACGACTTTGTACCGCTAAGTATGAAGACATCGAGACGTTACTGCTAGAATGGTTCAATCATATGCGTGCATCTAACATACATTTAACTGGCCCTGTGATTCAGTCAAAAACAAATGATTTTGCTAAAGATATGGGCATTGAAGACTTCCGTTGTTCTGCTGGTTGGTTGTATCGGTTCCAAAAGAGACGTTCAATTTCATCTGTACAAATTTGTGGTGAAGCAAATAAAGTTGATGAAGACAGTGCGAACAACCGAGTGAGGGAAAAGTATGCCTCGTGTGATGTGTTTAACATGGATGAAACTGGATTTTTCTACAATCTTTTTTTTCCAAATCACTCCCTGCGGATAAAACGTGATGACTGTCACGGTGGAGCACGAAGCAAACAACGTGTGACTGTTGTACTGTGCTGTAATGCTGACGGCAGTGAGAAGTTTCGTCCCTGGGTTATCGGTAAATCCGAGAAACCACGTTGTTTTAAAAACATAAATATGGACATTTTACCTTGCATCTACTCTCACCACAAGAAAGCTTGGATCGATGGCACATCATTTCGCAAGTGGCTTCTTCGTTTAAACAGTCGAATGGTTGCTCAAAATAGACGTATTTTTCTTACATTGGACAGATATACTGCTCATAACGTTCATGATCTGAACCTATCCAACATACAGGTTCAGTTTTTTCCACCCAACGCCACAAGCCGCCTTCAGCCTCTGGACCAAGGCATAATCTCTCTCATAAAGAGAGCTTATCGTAAGCGACTTGTAAGATCTGCAATTCGTGCTGCTGAAAACAATAGTGCAATCTTAAATTGGAATCTGCTTGACGCAATAAAAGGCATCGCAGCAGCCTGGAACTCAGTATCGCCACATCATATAGGGAAGTTGTTTAACAGAGCTTGGAGACATAGCAACACTGAAGATGTCCACGCGTTAGAAGATGCCACTTCACCTGATGAATGGACAGTTCTGCAGGACGTTGCGAGCCCTGAGATTAGTTTCGAAGAATTCATTGGTGTAGACGACGATGTTGCCGTATGTGTTTCTGTGGAATCGGATGTGCCAAAAGCTGTGAACGAGGTGCAAGTAGGGCCATCAGAAGAAAGTGAAGAGGAAGAGACTGCATATACCATTCCACCTACCCGTCAGGAGATGTTTACGGCCTTGGACTGTTTAGAACGGTTCGCTTCAACATCCAACGTTACTGCTTGGTTTACGGACGCTATCATTACAATTGGTTGTGAAATTACAAAATATTATCGTACCCATGAAGGTCAGCGAACCATGACCGATTTTTTTCCAAGATAGTAACGTACATAATTTGTGAGTACTTGGATTTTACAATCACTTTATAGTGTTATAAGTCTACAATAACGTGATTGATAGTGTAGCGTATTACACATTAAAAATCCGTGTTTTTCACTTAACACAAATTTTTTTAACACGAACTCCTGATTTTTCGGTCCCTTCGGATTCGTGTTGACGAAGTGTTACTGTATTTTGAATGAGTGGCTTGAGTGGGAAAATGGCCTGTTAGCGGCCATGATGAGGTGGTTCCTCCAAGCGGACGGTCGCGTTTTTCGCTAGCCGCCCAGTCACGGCTACCAGGGCGCGTCCCGGCGCTGCACTCTCGGGGAAACCCCGCGCCAGCCCATAAACCAGCCGCCGGGTGACTCGGCGTGCCGCGCCGGTCGCCGCTCCTCTCCAGACGGGCCGGCTCGCTGTAAAAAAAGGAAGTGACGTCCGGGCTTACGTCAAACCACCACGGCGGCAGCGTTTCCTGAACGCCGATGACGCTGCGGCAATGTCTATAAACACTATCGCAAGACGCTCCTCAGCGGACGTAACTGAGTACCGTATATTTTTATAGGAAAAGGGAAGGCAGGCGGTCGATGATTCTTGCACATCACGTATCCTATTTCAGGTGTTCCATAGCGATGTACGTACATCTACACATTTACGTGATTACTCTGCACTTCACAGCCAGTTTACCAGAGGATTCAAAAAACAACTTTCAGCCTTATTCTCGACTGTTCAAAAATGGTTCAAATAGCACTGAGCACTATGAGACTTAACTTCTGAAGTCATCAGTCCCCTACAACTTAGAACTACTTAAACCGAACTAACCTAAGGACATCCCACACATCCATGCCCTAGGCACGATTCGAACCTGCGACCGTAGCGTCTCGACCGTTCCATTCCCGAATAGCATGTGGGAAAAACGAACACCTTAGTCATTCTGTGCGAACTGTGAATTCCCTTGTTTCATCATGTGGTCATTTCTCCCTCTGTTGAAAGTCACAATAGCTTTTGCCATTGGGAGCAGAAAGTTGGTGATTGTAATTTTGTGGAGAGATCCTGTCGGAACGAAAAACGAATTTGTTTTAATAACTGTCAGTTCAAATCGCTTACAGTATCCGTGAAGCCCAACTCGCTTATCATACCCATGACGCTCTGTACTTTATTTCGCGATTATGCAAAACGAGGTGGCCTTCTCTGCAGTTTTTCGATTTCCTCTGCCAGTCTTGTCTATTAAGAACCCCTTACCGCATTGCATTATTGCAGAAAAGGACGGAAAATGCGTATTGTAACCTGTCTCTTTAATTGATTTGTTGCATCTTGTAAGTATTCTTCCAGTATAACACAGTATTTGGTTCGTCTGCCCCATAACCTTTTCTCTGTCAAAGGTTCCAATTTAATTTTTTCGAAACTGTAATCCCTAAGTATTTAGTCAACATTTAATGGAATTTCTTTAGTTATACTCACAGGCACCAGCCTTGCCGCAGTGGATACACCGGTTCCCATCGGATCACCGAAGTTAAGCCTTGTCGGGCGTGGTCGGCACTTGGATGGGTGACCTACCACCCGGGCCGCCATGCACTGTTGTCCTTTTTCGTGGCGCACTCAGCCTCGTGATACCAACTAAGGAGCTACTCGATCGAATAGTAGCGGCTCTGGGCAAAGAAAACTATCGTAACGACCGGAACAGCGGTGTGCTGACCACACGCCCCTCCTATCCGCATACTCAGCTGATGATGACACGGCGGTCGGATGGTCCCGGTGGGCCTCTTGTGGCCTGGGGACGGAGTGCTCATACTCACACTTTTTACTGTTCACATTTCTCATCATGCGGATATCTTGTCTAAGTCATTTTGTAATTCGTTTTGAATTCGTAGATATTCTTAATAGACCACCTTAATTTGTCTTCCCATCAGGAAATGTGACCTGTGTAATTAGGTGTCTGTACTGCCCTTAGTCGACTGAGGCCAAATTCTTGCTGTTATGCAAAACAAAACAGTCAGTCTCATCCATTGCTTATTAAACTCCATAGCGTGACCACAATCACATGTGGTCTGAAAATATTGCACTCGTACCCTCCTTCGCTTTGCCTTCAAATCATGTAATTGTTTCCTGAGCGATAACAATCGTCATCCTACTCCTTGCATTTGTTCGTCAACTTTGTATTGTGAGCTGTTATGGGCTGCCCTGACCAGAACTTTACTGTTGTGTTGTCGATTTAACGTTACTCATCCAACACTAAAGCTTATTGCAGAATGCGTACCAAAGGTATTGAGTAACATATACGGTACATAATAACGGCAGACACTGTTATGGTGTCTTTGCCAATAGAACCACACTGAAACAGTTTGGAAGGATGCTTCGGTGTGTATTGCTGCCGACCTGATATGTCTCTAGGGGAGTGATGCAGGCCAAAAACATTGATCTGAAAGCAAATCACTGGCAGACGTTCCATAATGTTATTTCAACCTGTGTAGACGCTACCAGAACGAAGATAGCACCTAAAATCTGCACTGTAACCTGCTGCCAACATAGATCTATTACACTCGTGCTTTATCCATGGTATGTACCAACTCCTAGCGCAACTCATCAGCCCACGTGCCTCTTCCCACGCCTGAAGCGTCCGTTTGCGACATTACTACACCCACGTTACATCCCGTATCCGATGACGTGTAGTCAACAAAGGTACCGTATCCTTAAGGATAACTCTCGTAAGGATGCTAGCTTACATGAATGGAAATGATCTGCTATACTGTGGTCCATCTATATTGCATTAAAGTTAGTTGATAGTGAAACCTTATTCAAGCTGCGTGCAACTTTCACTCAGTAATTCAGTGGAACGTCTGATGGTATCACGGTTACGCTAATCATCTACTACTCATGGCGACAGTTGCGCTTTATCTCTCCAAGATGATTGTTCTTTGTGATACTTTTACTCAATAATGTACAGTGTAATCTCTTTTACCCTGCCCTTATTAATCCGGAGCTCTGGTAAACTGGACTTTTTTTTAGTATAGTGATTGTACAGTACTTCATAGTCCGGAAGTAATAATGATAACAATGAACGACGCCAATAGTTAAACGTAAATTCAGCTAACCACCGTACACGGGTCTTGGTACAGCTTCAGTTAACAAGTTTGAAAGGAGTCTACTGCGGTACACTTATATTTGGCGCCCGAATATTGTAATGATACTAATGTAAACTTGAAACTATTATATTATAAAGCAGTGGGTAGCTGTCAGTGAATGAAAGAGGATGGCGTAGGCAGTTTTCGTGGTGTGTCTATGAACCCACCAAGTGTTAGATTACAATGTAGGAATTACGAGAATATGTATTATGGGAAATACAAATATGGAACCAGCAGTTTCATCGCAAGCAAGGTAAAGATGTTGAACATTTATGACTCTCGTTTTGCCAGGGAGTTAGTATAGAAGAGTTGGCTGATAATTGACAATTGTTGAATAACCCCAGAATGTACGTAAACAGATTTGTTGTAAAGGCTAGTTAGACATTTCCCCTTTGTAACGTTTCTAAGATTGGTTGACACAGGTATGTGTAATTTAATGGTTTGTCTTATGCTTTTTAGTGAGGTTAGATAATACTTGTTGTATAAACCTCATTGTTTGTGACTCAAGTAGTAAAAAGGATGTAATTTTTCTGAGTAATGTAATTTCAATTTTCAGATGTTTTGGGAAGGCAAACCTAACTTCGAATAAAATTTCACTATTGAAAAGGTCAGTGTTAGTATTTCATTTGTTTTTCAGAGACATTGAATTTTTTTCAAAGTTTTAATTTATTCGCCAAAAGAAATTCATGTACATTTCAAACAAATTTGGCCAGCATTGCACACAGCTGATCCTGTAGCTAGTATATATTACTCTTCTTCATGAGAAACCAGAATATATCGCTATCCACAGTTGCTGCGTTACAGGTAAGACTATTTTATTTATTTGTTATGTGCACAGGGACAAAAGTTACCAGTTTTGAACAGGGCCAGAGGATTCAGTGCCTAAGGGGCTGAATGTACTTTGCGGTGACTGTATTTCTGTATTGGTATTGAGAGTTGCATTGCCCAATCAGTTCGAATAAAGTTTTTACTAACAATAACACGGAGTAACTTATTGTGTGTGCGAAATTCCTAATGGACCAAACTGCTGAGATCATCGGTCCCTAGACTTGCACTCTACTTAAACTAACTTATGCTAAGAACAGCACACATACAACCATGTCCGAAGGAGGATTCGAACCTGTGGCGGGAGGGGCCGCGCAGACCGTGACATAGTGCCTCAAACCGCGTGGCCACTGCCCACGGCCAACAGGAATAAGTACACCACTTGCAGTTACAACACGCTACACGGTAACTCCAGTTTTGTATGCATTCCCAGTTCAGGCATTCATTCAACTTATTACAAACAAATTATTTAAAGAAAGTTACAAGTTAACATTGACTTGCACAGTGCTGAACTGCCTTGTTTGTTGAGAGTATAAATTAACATCAAAGTGATGCCCATGGTCAAAAAGTTAGATGCACTGCATATGATGGAGGAGAAGTGCTGAAAAACACTGCTGCTGAATTTGGTGTTGAAACTCAAACGGTGTCAGATTGGAACAATAACTGGCAATAAATGAAGGAGTTTGTTTCAGAATGATAACAAAAGACAGTTTAAAGTGTCGCGAAATAACCAAAAAACCAACGAATGAGTTGCTAGATGATGCAGTGTTCATGTGGTTCAGTGCAAAGAGGGAGAGTTTGCAGGAAAAAGCGATAATTTTAAACACGGAGTTTTCTAATCGTGATCACATCTTCATAGTCAGCCAGAATTCGTTAGAAAAGCAGAAGCATCGACGAGAAATACATCAGCTGTCAGTGATCGACAACGTTGGCACTCAATCTAAAGACATTATGACTCACACATAAGGAACAACGCGACGAGTCGAAATAATGGTTTATATGAACGCTAGGCACAAACATCGTTGGCGCTTGACATTATGGTGTACGAAAAGGTGTCGTTGAGTCACTGTAGGAGGGTACAGGATGACTTAGACAAATTTTTGGTTGGTGTGATGAACGACAGCTAGCTCTAAATGTAGAAAAAGGTAAACTAATCTAAATGAGCTGCAAAAATAACATCCTATTGTTTGAATGCAGCATTGGTAGTGTACTCCTTGAGACAATCAAGTCGATTAAATATCTAGGCGTAACGTTGCAAAGGTAAGTATTGAAGTTTATTAAAACCACGAGCTGCATTTGAGGATATCAATCGGAAAAAGCTGAGAAAAAACTACACGTTCATCAGAAAATAAATTTCACTTATTCGTTATATTGTTGTCAGAGGATTACAATAATTATTTTACTGCAAAAGAAGTAGGAACGTAAACAAATACTACACGATACAAATATGAAAAGACCAAAAAAAATTCTCTTATTCCGAATTTTTAGCGTTATTCTGACATAACCATTCTGGACTACTATTCCGGTCGGAACACAAACAGTTTTCATGAAATACGTAAGTTTTTGGGCATATTCTGCTGCACTCCTTTATACATACTTTACTTCCTGTACAGGTATGTTGTCCACTGCTTCTGACTTCAGTTTCTGTTGGCTCCACATATCCTCCGAATTCTTCTTTATATCCTTCATTTTCTTCGTCTTTCGTATGAAGAATATGTTGAGGGGGTACCAACAGATCTGCTTATCATGGCAACAAAGCCATAGAGGAGATATATTACTCTGTAAAGTGAGTTAACAGTTGAGTACAGACCGAGAATAAAATTAGCTATTCTATAATAGAAACGCAGAAAATTTTGTAACACCGTACATGAACCATAGGCTTCGAAACACAAAACGACGATAAATGTCAGCTAAAACAACAGTACAAAACGTTACTTGCTATGTGTCTCTCTAGACGTCTTCCTCAGATTAAAACCGCAATGAACGCATCACGTTAGCAATGAAATAATAATCGCAGAATCCCGAAAAAAATGGTTCAAATGGCTCTAAGCACTATGGGACTTAACATCTGAGGTCATCAGTCCCCTAGACTTAGAACTACTTAAACCTAACTAACCTAAGGACATCACACACATCCATGCCCGAGGCAGAATACGAACCTGCGACCGTAGCAACAGCGCGGTTCCGGACTGAAGCGCACAGAACCACTCGGCCACAGCAGCCGGCCCAGAATCCTAAAAGTAGTTGTCCAACAAAACCATTTTCAGAGTGCATGAGAAGACGTCTTTACCTTCCGGTGCTCGGTATGCAAGTTCAGAACCTGCTAAACCAAAAGTGTTCCTCCTTTTATTAGAGAAAATTAGTTACTGACCAATCAGCTAACGAGCACGCAAGGACATTAGCAGGAAGGCGAATGGTCGACTTCAGTTTACTGGAAGAATTTTAGGGAAGTGTAGCTCATCTATAAAGGAGACCACGTATAGAACGCTAGCTAGTACGACCCGTTCTTGAGAACAACTCGAGTATTTGAGATTCCCTCTAGGTCAGATTAAAGGAAGACATCGAAGCAATTCAGAGGCGTGCCATTAATTTCTTACGGGTAGTTCGATTAACACGCAAGTATTACGGAGATGATTCGTGAACTCAAATGGGAATCCGTGGAGGGAAGGCGACGTTCTTTCCGCGAAACATTAATGAGCAAATTTAGAGAAGCGGCAATTGAAGCTGATTGCTAAACGATTCTACCAGCGCCAACGAAAATTTCGCGTAAGAACCACGAAGATAAGAAATTAGGACTCGTGTGGAAGCGTATCGACAGTCGTTTGTCTCTCGCTGTAATTGCGAGCGGAACAGGAAGGAACTGACTGGTAGTGGTACAAAGCACCCTCTGCCATGTAACAGTGGCTTGTGGAGTATATGTGCAGATGAATATGTTACGAAACAACTGCGGATGGAATAATGCTGGTCAAATGCCTGCATGATCGTGCTGAGCTCTAAAGAAACTTACTGACAATTTTACTACATAAAAATCATGTTTCTTTAATATATAATCAAAATATACGTGAAAATAATGTAAAACTGGTGTGTTTATGAGAAAATTAATATAACGTGTATGTCTATAGCTTTTAAGTAATTCCATTCTATTTTTCTGAATTTTCGGATTACCAGGATTTTCGATAATCCAGATGACCTACCGTCTCATCCAGTCCTGATAAGTGGGATTTCGTTATATTTATATGCTACAGCAAATTTAGATCGATATGGCGCTCACTGTCATTTAGCACACTTGTTACGCCCATAAGATGGCTTCACCCAGTGATTCTTCATGAGTTAATGCTGACTAATGGTCCGCACTCACGAGCACCGAAACCGATTGGCTTTATGTTCTATGGTTCAGTTTGTCAACAAGTGGCCACGAAAGCCTTAACAATTTTGTAATAATAATGTTCACTAACTAAGCCATCTAGTGAGTATATATTGTTATGCAAAGCGGTTCTAAAGCTCCTGTTCAGTAGGCCGATGCCTAAATGGGTGTCATCGTCATCACTTGCGCCGAATGTATCTTCAGCCTTCTCACTTTAGCTTTTCCGCAAGGTTTAAAATTCATTAAATATAGCGATACTCCTTCAATCTTATCCACCTAACAAGTGCCAATTATTTTTCTCTGTATTTCGTCATACAGTGAAGTGACAAAAGTCGTGTCGGACCCCCTTTTCCCCGGCGCAGTGCAGCATCTAGACGTAGCATGGACCCCACAAGTCGTTGGAAGTCCCATACACAAATACTGAGCCACGCTACCTCTGTAGCCGTCGATAATTGCGAAAGGATTGTCAATGCAGGTTTTTGTGGACGATTTGACCTCTCCTTTACGTCGCATGTCGGGCGGTCTGTGTGGCTAAATCACTCACTCAAACCGTCCAGAATGTTCTTCAAACCAGTCGTGAGCAATTTTGACCCAGTGACGTGGTGCATCGTTGTTTGGGAACATGAAGTTCATTAATGGCTGCAAATTGTATGTAGCCGAGCATAACCGTTTCCAGTGAATGACCTGTTTAGCTGGACCAGACAATCCAGTCCAACCTATGTAAACACTGTCTACACTATTATGAAGCCACCACCAACTTGCTTGGTGCCTTGTTGACAACTTGGGTCCAGGGCTTCGTGGGGTCTGCGCCACTCTCAAACCCTACCACAGCTCTTACCAACTGAAATCGGGACCCATCTGACCAGGCCACAGTTTTCCAAAGGTCTATGGTCCAACTGATACGGCCATAAGCCCAGGAAAGGCGACACAGGCGATGTCGTGATGTTTGCAAAGGCACCTCGGTCGGTCATCTGCTGCCTTACCCCAATAACAAGTTTCGCCGCGCTGTCCTAGCGAATACATTCGTCGTACGCCCCACATTGATTTCTGCGGTTATTTCGCGCAGTGTTGCTTGTCTATTAACAATGACAACTCCACGCAAACGCCGCTGTTGTCGGTCGTTAAAATGTAGGCCGTCAGCCACTATGTTGTCCATGGAGAAAGGTAATGCCTAAATTTGGTATTCTCAGTACACTCTTGGCACTGTGGACCTCGCATTGTTGAATTCCTTATCGATTTCCGAAATGGAATGTCCCATGTATCTAGCTTCAACTACCATTTCGCATTCGAAGTCTGTTCCAAGTGTCACTCCAAAAGAAATGCACACTATTTTTGTAAAAATATAGTTTTCATTCTGAATGTGTGAAAGTTTTATAGTGTGTAGATACATCCTTCTCGCTTGTTTTCAAACTTAGTTCAATCTGTTCCCGTGAGTGGCGCCGTCACAGGATGTCTTCAAGATGGCTGCTACACTTGACGTTAGTCAGAAGCAACCTGCTGTCATAGAATTCCTGTGCTGTGAAAATGAGACAGTGGGAAACATCCACAAGAGGTGTATGGAGATGCTGCTGTCGATCGCAGTACAGTTAGTCGGTGGGCAAGCAGGTTACGTGATGAAAGCGGGCACGGCAATATTGAGGATTGTCCTCACAGCAGCAGGCCTCATACTGCACACACTCCAGAAAATGTGCAGAGAGTTAACGAATTGGTGACTGCTGACAGACGCATCACAGTGAACGAATTGTCACGTTACGTTGGGATAGGGGAAGGAAGTGTTTGCAAGATACTGAAAGTGTTGATGTTAAAAAAGGTTTGTGTCAGGTGGGTTCCCGGGATGTTGACAGTGGCTCATAAGAAACAAGAAAAACGGTATGCAGCGAACTTTTGGAACAATATGAGAATGGTGTAGATGAATTTCTTGGAAGAATTGTGACAGGTGATGAAACATGGCTCCATCATTTTTCACCAGAGACGAAGAAGCAATCAATGGAGTGGCATCATGAAAATTCATCCAAGAAAAAAAATCCAAAACCACACCTTCTGCTGGAAAATTTATGGCTACGGTGTTCTTCGATTCCGAAGGACTCTTCCTTGTGGACATCATGCCAAGTGGAACCACCATAAACTCTGATGCTTATGTGACAACACTGAAGAAACTGCAAGCTCGACTGAGTCATGTTCGACCACATCGGCAAAAGCAGGATGTTTTGCTGTTGCACAAGAATGCTCGGCCACATGTCAGTCAAAAAACCATGGAAGCGATCACAAAACTTGGATGGACAACACTGAAACACCCACCTTACAATCCTGACCTGGCTCCATGTGACTATCATCTCTTTGGGAAACTGAAAGACTCTCTTTGTGGAACAAGGTTTGGAGATAATGACTCCCTTGTGCAAGCTACCAAACAGTGGCTCCAACAGGTTGGTCCAGAATTTTACCGTGCGGGTAAACAGGCACTGGATCCAAGATGGCGTAAGGCAGTTGAGGGGGATGGGAATTACGTGGAGAAATGAAAATATTGTTCCTAAAGGATGTATCTACACACTGTAAAACTTTCAAACATGTATTATAAAAGATGAATTTTAAAAAAAGTAGTGTGCATTCCTTTTGGAGTGACCCTTGTAACTCTCGTCATGCGGCCACAATCAAGTTGGACACCTTTTCATATGAAACGCCTCAGTACAAATGACACCTCCACCAATGCACTACCCTTTTGTATCTTGTGTGTGCACGATACTACCGCCATCTGCATATCGCTATACCATGACTTTCGTCACCTCATTGTAAAATCATCATTTACGGTTGTAAGGAGTTTTTCTTATGGTCACTTTGTTTCCTTGTCAAAATCTTAGTCAAATTTTGTTGCACATAGTAAGGTGTCGGCCAGTAATGACGAGAAACCGCATGGAATCAGATGTGAGAAGTAAGCGAAGGCAGCTTGTTAGATAACAACGCTGCAGGTGGTTTCAGAAGGGCCGTTGCAGGTACGGGACTGAGGGGCCCAACCCTACACTCACTATTGCTCTGTACGTTGGTGATAGTAGAACAGTGGAGAAGACAGTGCCACTGAGCAGGACATCGAGAGACTACAGTTTCTATAAGAGTTGTAAGGCTGCAAGATTTAATATCCTGTAAATTTTTTTCGATTTATATTTGTATTAGCTGGAGTACCTGGCTTGGTTCATGGAGCTGATATGGGATTGTGTGGCAGCTGGAAGAAAGGGTAAACTTTAAAGAATAAGAGGTAAAAAATTATTGAAAACGTGTTATAACTATTTACAGTACTCGTCAAAATATAAGAGACAAAAAAAAAAAAAACTTTTTGAAGACATATTCTAAAATTTACAATACTTGTTCATCAACAACATTTTTCATTTTGTTATCTGTGGTATAAATGTACAAATTTTTCGAATTTCGTATTCTATCTATACTACGTGTAGTTGACCGTGAGAGAAGCAGGTGTCTTTGAGGTCAATGCAACAATATTTTAAAGTTTGTCCTTGCGCTTTGTTAATTGTAAAACTATGGGCTAATTTTATTTTAAATTGAAGTCTTTTAAATTGTAATGGCAGTTCAGTAGAGATCAGTGGCATTCTGGGGATAAATAGTGTGTGTCATTTGTACTTTCCAGTCATAAGTTCGGCTTCGATGATGTTATTCGATAGCTGTTTGATGATCATCCTTGTTCCATTACATAGTTTTGGTGAGCTGAGATCTGAGTAGCATGATCAGAGATCCAGTTTTAAATCGAAGACAGTATAATGGCATTTCTGGTACTTGCAAGCAGTTCAGAAATTCTGTAAGGAAGTTTACAGTTTCTTCGGCGTTTACTAACGTGTTAATCGGTTTGTATAGCCTCTCTTCATCGGGAATTTTCTTTTCAACACTAAAGTTGATACTGTTGACGATATTATTTTTAGTTTTCAAAACTGCCCTTTCAAATAACCAGTCCGTATTGGTATAGCTGTGCACAATGTTTGGATAAATGTGCTTCAAATGTTCAAATGTTTGTGAATTCCTACGGGACCAAACTGCTCAGGTCATTGGTCCCTGGACTTACACACTACTTAAACTAACTTAAACTATCTTATGCTAAGAACAACACACGCACACCCATCCCCGTGAGAGGACTCGAACCTCCGGTGGGAGGGGCCGCGCAATCCATGACATGGCGCCTCAAACCACGTGGCTACTCCGCGCGCTATAAATTTACTCGATGAGTTCGTTTTCAGCAGTGGCTTTGTTGCGGAAATCACTGTTGAGTTTAATGAGGCTGGTCGTCTGGTCAGTAGGATATGTGCCTTCGCCTGTATGTAAAAGTTGTTGAGCAAAATGTGCTCTTGTTTCGTCTTTCGATGGTTCAGCTCTCATATTTTTTAGTACTCGCAGTATTTGTATGTGTGGCCAGAGATGTGATTTTTTTTAGGCATGCGTTGATTTCCTCCGCTGGCGTTGACTTGTGGATAACTGGAAGTGTTTGTCGAAAATCTCCTGAGAGTATGAGTAGAGTTCCCCCCATCACTTTAGAGTTCCCTCGCAAGTCTTGTTCTGTTGTGTCCATGGCTTCGAGTGATTTTTTATGTGCTATTGTGCATTCGTCCCAGAAGATAATTTTAGCTTGCTGTTGAAGGTCACCCCGCGCAAAATGTTCATCTACATCTACATCCATACTCCGCAAGCCATCTGAAGGTGTGTGGCGGAGGGTACCTTGAGTACCTCTATCGGTTCTCCCTTCTATTCCAGTCTCATATTGTTCGTGGAAAGAAGGATTGTCGGTATGCCTCTGTGTGGGCTCTAATCTCTCTGATTTTATCCTCGTGGTCTCTTTGCGAAATATACGTAGGAGGGAGCAATGTACTGCTTGACTTCTCGGTGAAGGTATGTTCTCGAAACTTCAACAAAAGCCCGTACCGAGCTACTGAGCGTCTCTCCTGCAGAGTCTTCCACTGGAGTTTATCTATCATCTCCGTAACGCTTTCGCGATTACTAAATGATCCTGTAACGAAGCGCGCTGCTCTCCGTTGGATCTTCTCTATCTCTTCCATCTACCCTATCTGATACGGATCCCACACTGCTGAGCCGTATTCAAGCAGCGGGCGAACAAGCGTACTGTAACCTACTTCCTTTGTTTTCGGATTTCATCTCCTTAGGGTTCTTCCAATGAATCTCAGTCTGGCATCTGCTTTACCGACGATCAACTTTATATGATCATTCCATTTTAAATCACTCCTAATGCGTACTCCCAGATAATTTATGGAATTAACTGCTTCCAGTTGCTGACCTGCTATATCGTAGCTAAATGATAAGGGATCTTTCTTTCTATGTATTCGCAGCACATTACACTTGTCTACATTGAGATTCAATTGCCATTTCGTGCACCATGCGTCAATTCGCTGCAGATCCTCCTGCATTTCAGTACAATTTTCCATTGTTACAACCTCTCGATATACCACAACATCATCCGCAAAAAGCCTCAGTGAACTCCCGATGTCATCCACAAGGTCATTTATGTATATTGTGAATAGCAACGGTACTACGACACTCCCCTGCGGCACTCCTGAAATCACTCTTACTTCGGAAGACTTCTCTCCATTGAGAATGACATGCTGCGTTCTGTTATCTACGAACTCTTCAATCCAATCACACAATTGGTCTGATAGTCCATATGCTCTTACTTTGTTCATTAAACGACTGTGGGGAACGCCTTGCGGAAGTCAAGAAACACGGCATCTACCTGGGAACCCGTGTCTATGGCCCTCTTGAGTCTCGTGGACGAATAGCGCGAGCTGGGTTTCACACGATCGTCTTTTTCGAAATCCATGCCGATTCCTACAGAGTAGATTTCTAGTCTTAAGATTTTACATACCGGGAATTATTCTTCGACTGTGTTCAGCGGTAGTTGTAGAATGGAATGAGCAGTTCGTCCTCCTTCCATAAGTGTGGCTGCAATGCCGGAAGATGCCAGTGCAAGTGCGATGTTTCGTTTAGCACGCATTTTCGCCAGCAGTAGATTTATTAGAAACGTCTTCCCGGTGCCGCCTGGTGCGTCCGAGTAAGTAATTCCGTTAGTGTTGTTGTCGATACGTCCACGATAACGTTGTAAATTTCCTTATGATTTTTATTGAGGATTGGTTTGTTGTAAGCAATGTACTGAATCAGTTCGTTGATGTTGTAGCTCTTTTTCCTTTGTAATTTCGAACTTTAGCGCATTAACAGCATATTTTCGTGGTGCTTGCATCCCAAGCTGTACTAAGGCCTGATTGTTTATTGCAAAACCTTTTTTTCCCTAGGCGAATGAGTGTTTCATTGAAGGCGTCGTTGAATTCGACGGTCAGTTCAGGATGAGCTTGTCGGATTTGGTACAGTATGTCATTACTCATACTCTCTTTGAAGGAGCCCATAGGTGTTTTGGATTCGATGGGTTACGTGTTGTTGGAATAATGGCGAATAAGTCTCTCATTTGTTCAGCTGAGGTTGTGAGTAAGGCTTCTTGTAGTGTTAATTCCCAGTGGTTGTCGTTTTCCAGCAGTCATAAGCGTTGGCATGCTTCTCAGTACGTCTGGCATAGGTAACCGTCAACAGTCTTGAGATTTGTGAAACATGTTGCAGTTGGTAAAAACCTGTCCATGTTGTGTTCTGAGGAGGTTCATTTGTAGTTTTTCCGGTGATGTCTTTTGTGAAGTAAACTCTCTGTCTATTCTCCACATGTACCGCCAGATGTTGCACAGTTGGTTCGCGTTCGCATATGGAAAAACCGAAAATCCGCCATGCTGCTACTGTTGATATATTTTCCCATTTGGTACACGAGGATCTCGTCGTTTCTGTTTTGTGATTCGCTGTCTTTGACTATTTGAAATACTGCCTTTGTTCACAGACTTACAGAAATATTTGATGGGTTTGTCTGAATTGCAGTATTCTATGTTTATGTGTGGTTAGTACATTATGGAAAGTAGTTGTTATATACTTATTGATTATCTATTTCAGCTCGTCGGTGCCTCCTATTCGTATTTTTGCTGTGAAACCACGGCTTTTGGGCGATCGTCTTATGTATTTCGGATAGCAATCAACCCCGGTTTGTGTGTCGTCCAAGTATGATTTTGGGTATTTTTTTGTACTTTTCCATCACACATACACGCATAAAAAAAAGTTTTGCACCACCCCGGGTCCCAGAACTCCTGAAGATAGACATTGACTGTGGATATAATATCACAGACACAGTCCGTTTGACTGTTCAGAGATGTCACTAAACCCGCCCAAAGAGTAAACAACCATGCATGAGCAGCGCCTATTAGACGGAGGGGGTCCGACAGCCGATAGGTTCCAGTCATTCCACCAGGAAAGAGGTACACGGCTCGTGTTGTCTGTGGTTCAACCATGCCTAGACGGCCAATACCGCGTGTCGATCGCGTCCGCATTGTTACTTTGTGCCAGGAAGGACTCTCAACAAGGGAAGTGTCCAGGCGTCTCGGGGTGAACCAAAGCAATGTTGTTCGCACATGGAGGAGACACAGAGAGACAGGAACTGTCGATGCCATGCCTCGCTCAGGCCGCCCAACGGCAACTACTGCAGTGGATGACCGGTACCTAAGGATTATGGCTCGGAGGAACCTGACAGCAACACCACCATGTTGAATAATGCTTTTCGTGCAGCCACAGGACGTCGTGTTACGACTCAAACTGTGCGCAATAGGCTGCATGATGTGCAGCTTCACTCCCAATGTCCATGGCGAGGTCCATCTTTGCAAAAACGACAACATGCAGTGCGGTACAGAAGGGCCCAGCAACATGTCAAATGTACCGCTCAGAATTAGCATCACGTTCTCTTCACCGATGAGTGTCGCATATGCCTTCAACCAGACAAACGTCGGAGACGTGTTTGGAGGCAACCCGGTCAGGCTGATTGCCTTAGACACACTCAAAAATGGTTCAAATGGCTCTGAGCACTATGGGTCTTAACATCTGAGGCCATCAGTCCCCTAGAACTTAGAACTACTTAAACCTAACTAAGCTAAGGACATCACACACATCCATGCCCGAGGCAGGATTCGAACCTGCGACCGTAGCAGTCGCGCGGTGCCGGAGTGATGTGCCTATAACCGCTCGGCCACCGCGGCCGGCTTAGACACACTGTCCAGCGAGTGCAGCAAGGTGGAGGTTCCCTGCTGTTTTGGGGTGGCATTATGTGGGGCTACGTACGCCGCTGGTGGTCATGGAAGGCACCGTAAAGGCTGTACGATATGTGAATGCTATCCTCCGACCAATAGTGCAACCATATCGGCAGCATATTGGCAATCGTCTTCATGGACGACAATTTGTGCCCCATCGTGTACATCTTGTGAATGCCTTCCTTCAGGATAACGACATCGCTCGACTACACTGGCCAGCATGTTCTCCAGACATGAACCCTATGGAACATGCCTGGGAGAGATTGAAAAGCGCTGTTTATGGACGACGTGACCCACTAACTGCTCCGAGGGATCTGTGCTGAATCTCCGTTGAGGAGTGGAACAATATGGACCAACAGTACCTTGATGAACTTGTGCATAGCATGCCACGACGAATACAGGCATGCATCACTGCAAGAGGACGTGCTACTGGGTATTAGAGGTACCAGTGTGTACAGCAGTCTGAACCACCACCTCTGAAGATCTCGCTGTATGGTTGTACAACATGCAGTGTATGGTTTCCATGAGCAGTAAAAAGGATGGAAATGATGTTTATGTTGATCTCTATTCCAATTTTCTGTACAGGTTCCGGAACTCTCGGAACCGAGGTGATGCAAAACTTTTTTATGTGTGTACTATTCTGACTTTATTTTGTACAAAAATTGAGAACAGTAACTGTCAAACCTTAATTATTTTTAAAATGTTGCTCAATAATGAAAACGTGTTGTGTTTCATGTAGCTCTCCATTACAGCCCTGAACTGTCAGTTGTCACGCTGCATTTTTTATTTTTATTATTATTTCTTTTCGTGGGAAACACTTCACTGCACAAATAGCGAAATTTTCAAATCTTGCGTGAATTGTGGGACACCCTAGATGTACGTTGTGGATGAGTTATCTCTTCCTGTGTTTTATCCCTGTTATCTTCAGAATACCAGAGCTTCACAAACTTGAGTTCGGTGATACAGGCCTGTAGTTGTGCACATTTGTTTGAAGGCCTTTTTGAAAATGGAGATGACTTAGCGATTGGCCGTGTCCCTGGCGACGGTGCTAGACTAGAAGGAGCGGGTCACAGATAAAGCACGCTAGCAGCGGGCCATTCCCGATGTGCGGCCGGTCACGCATCGAGGCTGCGTATTTATTCGGCTCGCGCCGCCTCCTAGGAAGCGCGCGTCCAGGGCTGAATTTCAAGCGGCCCGGGAAGTCCAGCATTATTACCCACCGTGCACATACGTCGTGTCATTCTGCTGCCGATCGGCGCTTTATTTACTCGTGTGGCTTACGATCGGGAGCGAGCGTTTCTAGTTGACGCCTCTGATCGGCTCGCGTGTCGGACGCTTTACACTGAGATGACAAAAGTTATGGGATGACTCCTAATACCGTGAGGGACCATCTTCTGTTCAGCGTAGTGCAGCAGCTCGGCTTGCCATGGACTCAACAAGTCGTTGGAGGCATCCAACAGAAGTATTGAGCCATGCTGCCTGTATAGCGGTCCACTATTGCGAAACTGTTGCCCATGCAGGACTTCATCCCTCTCGATTAAGACCTATAAATGTTCGATGGGATTCATGCCGGACAATCTGGTGGCCTAATCATTCGCTTGAACTCTCTAGAATGCGGCCCAATGACATCGCTCATTGTCGTTATTGTTATTGTTATTGTCATTTATTGAGCATCCATTTTATCATATAAAATGATATAGGAGTTGTCATGTTACATTATATGAGTTTGTAATTATACAGTAAATTAATAACATAGGCCTATGGTGGTAAAACATATATAAATATATATCTCGTGCGGCGTGTAGTAGAGAATAACAAAACAAACAATAGGCCTAATTAATTATTTATAGTGCATACTATTTTCATACATTTGTTTTTCACCTATGACTTATCATTATCATTGAGTACTATATTAGAGAATAATGGAACAAACAATAATTAATTAATTATAGTGTGTACAGGCAGACTATTTTCATACATTTGTTCAAACATGAATTATCATTATCATTGACCACTATGAATAACAGAACAAACAATAATTAACTAATTATAGTGTGTACAGGCAGACTATTTTCATACATTTGTTCAAGTATGAATTATCATTATCATTGAGCACTATGTTCTGAAAATCCATGTACACTGTAACACTGTAAAAACATTCTCTTTACAAAAATGCCGTTGTTGTCTGCGAATATGAACTTCCATCAGTTGAGTTGGATCAGAGGAGCCAGTCTGTTCCATACAAACACAGCCCACACCATCATGGAGCCACCACCAAATTGTGCAGTGCCCTGTTGACAACTTGGGTCCATGACTTTGTGGGGTCTGCACCACACTCGAACCCTGCCATCGGCTCTTACCACCTGAAATCGGGACTCTTCTGACCAGGCCACTGTTTTTTGAGTTAGCTCACTCGTCATTTCTCTTCTCTTTTGAAGATGTGATTTTATGTATGTAAACTTACAATTTGTAATTCTAGTAATTTACCTTGTATCTGTATTTATTTCTATAGTTTAGTGTTGCAATTTTGTAGTTTTGACTTTGTATCAATTGTCTTGTGACAGATCTGAAAATATGAAGGCCATATCCTGATATACGGATAAATTATGACTTGTATAGTAGATATTGTTCTTGTGTTTTCTGTAATATTTTATGTCATCTAGGGGCCAACAAATAAGGTCACGAGCCCAGGAGAGGCACTGCAGGCAATGCCATACATTTAGCATAGGCACTCACGTTGGTCGTCTGCTGCCATAACACATTAACACCAAAATTCGACGCACTGCCTAACAGACACGTATACCGAAAATACCCAAATTTCAGGCATTACCTCTCACCACAGACAACGCAGCAGCCGACGTCCTTCACTTAACAACCGAGAGCAGCGGCGTTGTCAGTGTTAACAGGCAAGCAACACTGTATGTGGGAAACTAATGACAGGTACAGACCAACTATGAGTAGGAATAGAGTACAAAATCAATCATCCACATAAACCAGAGTATTTAAGGATATGATGACTCATGAAAGAACAACACAATGAAAAATTCTTAGGGCCTAAATTTCTGATGTGGGGACCAACCCATGAATCCAAACCACAGCAGTTACAAACCAGCAAAAAGTGTTTCAACACAACAAAATGAATAAAGCTGTTAGCCATATCAATAAGTCCAATCATATGCTAAGAGTAATTGTAACACACACACACACACACACACACACACACATACACACACACACACACACACACACACACAGTCGCAATGACCAGGGGTACCTGAAACAGAGTTAAGCATGAGTCTGTCACAACTTAAGTTCCAATCACATTCAATATTGCAGTACTCAGGATAAATACAATACCGGTAAACAGTGTCATAATTAGCTTTGAATGATGATATAACCCAGTAGCTTGAGGACCAAAACCAGTATATGAAAGCAGACTTGGATACATCTCGTTATATTGTCTATACTAATAAATGTCTTCTACATTATTTGCCAATCGTCCATACAAACTAACCTACATGCATAAAGACCTAGAAGATTCATTTACAATTGATAAAAAAAATACTGATTTGAAGTTAAAATAATTTATTTGGAAGTCAGTCCCCCTACTTGAAAAAACATGCATTTGCGTAGAATAACACTGTCTTTAGCAGTCTTGTCTAACAATTTACAAATCTCAGTATCAACACTGATGTAGTTGACAGATGGTTGAATACACTACCCAGCACCTGTCATCTCTTGTAAGTTGACTGGTCCAGCTGGGTACAGCCATAGAGCAGTATGGCGAGTGAATCTGCCCACGTCTTTCAGTTTCCTCCCTAGAGTTCTCATCAGATGCTCCATTGGATAGGCAACTTCCTGTCTAGCATTCACATCAAATCCTGAAACATTGTTTTGTGTACTAAATATGCTGTTCAATACCTTTTTCATATCACACTGCATATGCTCTCCCTATTTATATTCCAAAAGCAGTTACATAGCATTTACATCAGGTGAGATTAAAAAGTGTTCACATATGAAAATTTAATAAAAAGAGTTAAATGCAATGAAAAAAGGATTAATAAGGTGATACACACAGATATGCTAATGTACCATTCCTAATTTTTACAGTACAAATTATGTCCGATTTCAGAACTGTAAAAGGATCTAATCATTTAGTCTCATGGTGTATATGTATCAAATTCTAATGCACAAATCTATTACAAAATATTATTATAGAGTGCATCATATATTTTAACTTAGTTACTAGATAAGACAAAATTTCAAAAGTCACTTCATCTTACATACTAAATTCATGCCAATGGAAGAAGTACAAAAAAAAAAAAAAAAAAAAAAAAAAAAAAAAAAAAAAAAAAAATAGATACTTATGGATAATATATGTATGCTTTCAGCTCAGAGATATTGCATAGTCCAAACAACTTCTTAGATTTAGGATACACAAGCTTGTGTGCATTAGGATGTGAATTTTCAAGAATTTCGAATGGTCCAATATAAATATTGAAAAACTTCTGTATCTCATATGTCAACTATTTAGATTTCTCTTTGGCTTTCACCAACACAAGATCTCCTGCCTCAAACTTAGAAAATCTGCCTTTACCATCATGGCTCTGCTTCCTCTTATTCCCCTGTTTTTTTTTTTTTTTTTTTTTTTTTTTTTTTTTTTTTTTTTTTTTTTTTTTATCATTTCCCTAACAGACTCTTCCCTCTCTTGCAGTGTCATAATTTTACATCGTGAAAACTCAACATTCTCAGATGTAAGGTTAGCTGGTCTGCAATTAAACATAATTTCAGATGGTGAAAAACCTGTTAAAGAATGTTGTAAACTGTTCATAATATCCTCAAAATCACTGACATAATCTATCCAACTGGTATGATTCTTACTACAATAAGTTCTAAACAGTCTCCCAATCTCTCATATAATCTTCTGCAGGGCTCTCGAAGGATGGTACACCGAGGTTAGAATATGCCTTATTTTTGTGTGATCAACAAAATCTTTCCAAGGCTATGATGTAAACTGAGAACCATTATTAGATAAAATTGTTTTAAGAATACCCTCCTGATGAAAATATGTGTTTTCAAACTTAGAGATGATCTGCTTACTGGTAGCTTTCTCAAGAGGAAACAGCTTTATGAATGTTGAAAATACATTAACCACCACAAAAACATAACAAAATCCATTCTTAGACTTAGGCAAAGATCCATATATGTCCACAGATATGAGATCTAGGTTACTATTAGGCAGTATGTTTTGCATTTGCCTCTACTTGTTTGGTTACTTACCTTCAGTTTTTGACATCTGTCACAGCTGGCAATCTTCTTCTTGACTGTCCTTCCTATGTTATAAAATAGATGTTTTCCCGAGCCTTTTGTATGCATTTTGTTGATTCACAAAGACCAAAAATCTCATGTGCATAAGTAATTAAAGTATCAATACATTGTTCCAGCCAACATAGTTTCTAATCCTCTGAGTCTGTCTTATATCTTCTGAATAAAATACCATTGTGTACCTCATAATACTGTTCTACCTTTTCTCCTTTCTTACCCAACATACTCATAACCAATTTCCAATTGGGACCATGACTTTGATACCTGCAGACGTCTTTGCAAATTTTTGAGATCTCTTTTTCCTCTTTCATACCTCTCAAGTACATAATTTTAAACTCTTTCCCTCCTTCTCCAAAGCTGTTAGATGATTCAGTCCCTAAAGGTAGCATAGATAAAGCACCAGCAACTACACCTCCTGTGCCCTTAATGTATCTGATTTCATAATTGAAGTGCTGTAAAAACAAGGCCCAACGAGTAATTCTGTTATGGTACAGCTTACACACCTGAACATAACATAATGCTTTGTGATCAGTATAGATGATGACTTTGTGACCTAGTGAATAATTTTTAAACTTGTTGAACACTCAATGTACAGCCAAAAGTTCTTTCTCAATTACAGTGTATGTCTTTTCATGTTTCTGCAATACTCTACTAGCAAATGCAAGAGATCTATATTCAATAACACCAACAACTTCAACCTCCTGAAATAAATGAGCACCCAAATCAACATTACTACTGTCTGTCATAATACAAAAAGGGAGAGACAAATCTGGTCTGAACAGTATTGGACTTTGACACAACTGTCCTTTGATCTCATCAAAAGCATCCTGACACTCCTGATCCCAATCCCAAACGGTATTCTTCTTCAAAAATACACACAAGCATGGAGCATTCAAAGCTTGGCTGCTACAAAATTTTCTATAAAATCCAGTTAACCCAAAAAAATGATTTTAGCTTTTTTTGTTGCTGTGAGGAGTAGGAAAATTAGCCATAGCATCAAGTTTCTCTTTATCAGGTGCAATGCTTGTGTCAGATACAACATGTTCTAAAAATTTAACTTCTTCCACACAGAATTTACACTTGCCTATTTTCAAAGTCATACTCTCTGATTTTAATTTTGAAAACACATCTCTTAACAGATCCAACTGTTGTCCCCAAGTCTTTTCTGTGATCAGAATGTCATCAACATACACAATTAATTTTGAACTCACTTCACTTCCCAAGACAGAATCCAGAGCCATTATGAATTCAGCTACAGATACATTTAGCCCAAATTGCACCACACAGTATTGAAAACACTTAACTCCATACAGAAATGCTGTATACTTTCTAGAATTAATTTAAAGTGGGATCTGGTGAAACCCAGAGGTCAAGTCCAAACTACTCATGTATTTTACGTAATCAAATTTGTGTAGCGGCTCATCCATGTTCTCAGGATGGTCAAACTCTCTGACAAGAAATTTATTGAGATATCTAGAGTCCAAAACAATTCAGAATCCACCATTTCTCTTACTTAGCACAACTAAAGGATTATTGTAAACACTCCTACATCAGTTACACCCCATTTTTCAATTTTCTGAATTTCTTTCTCTACATCTTTCCTTTTTGAAAATGGTTTGAGAAAGGAAGGTTGATGATCTCTAAGGTAAAGCAAGCACTGATAGCCTTTCACTTTCCCTGGTTTTTCACTAAACACATTTCTAAATTGCGATAACGAGTTCGTAACATGTTCCTTTTGTAAGTCATTAAGAGTCATAGCTTCTCTTACTTTAGAATCTACTAAACCTTCAAAATCTTGATCCTCAGTCTCATCAAAATCTATATTGTTATCAAACACCTGGTATTCACCTTGGTTCTCAATGTTTTGCATATAGTTACAACTTTCCCCACAATTTAAAATACAGAAATTAGTTACCACATAACTATTATTTTTAGGTTCCAGAATAAACAATTCTGTAGCATTGCATCCAAAAAACAGCCTCAACTTTCACTATCCACACCAACAATTATATTTTCTTTCAGACAAGGGACCACTAAGCATCCATGTTCAAAGGTTTTGTCTTCTCTACTAAACATGAAAAGTACCTGAGATTTTACCAATTTGCTTTGCTTACCTGTAGTTCCTACACCTAGAACAGGCATTTCCACAAAATTCTTACTATACTTAATCTTGTCTCTAAATTCTTTGGATATACCACAAATTGGGCTACCTGTATCGATCAAACAGTTCCCTTCCCACTGATCAATCTTAATCTTAATGTAAGGATACCCAAAATCCGAATCATCATCTCTGTTATTAGACACTTCATGTAAAAGATCACTTTCAATTTCATCAAATGCTTCGTCCACACTCTGTTTTTACAGGGTTTTATAAACTTTACTGGTATCGTAGCATTAGTTTGGTTACTCAAGTTATCAGGTATAGATTGAACACAACGAATGAATTCCATAGCACAAGTAACATCAATACAGAAGGAACACAAAATATATTACTATCAAAATTACACTTCTTACTTAGATCTTCTTTCACTCCATTCCCCCAATTTGGATACAAATTTTGACTAAATACAGCTAACTTATTCCAGAATGCACATTTATCAATGTTCTCATCAATCTCATCCCAAACAAACTTCAAAATGTTTCCATCTTTATTATCTAGGCTTACAGATAACTCACCTTTACTGTGTGGACCATTACTCTGCATGATATTCATGAAAAACTGCATTGACTGGACTGGTATACCATAACTCTCACTTACCTCTTCACATACATCACTTACCTTATCTGTAAAAATATTATGAGAAGGAAAGTTGCTACTCACCATACAGAGGATATGCTGAGACACAGATAGGCACAACAAAAATACTCACAATTATATTTCCAGCCATTAAGGCATTTATGAACAATAGACACACATGCACATGCACTCATGCAAACGCAACTCACACACACCAACTGAAACCACAGTTGCCTGAGACTGCAGTTGTGTGTGTGATTTTTATTTGCGTGAGTCTGTGTGTGTGTGCTTATGTGTGTTTATTGTTCAAGGAAGCCTTAATGGCCAAAAGCATAATTGTGAGTCCTTTTGTTGTGCCTATCTGCAACTCAAGCATCTTTGCTATGTGATGAGTAGCAACTTTCATTCTCATAGTATTGTTACATTTTCCATTATTTGATACTTACCTTATCTGTATCGTCAACATCGTTCACAAATAACTCTAGAACTTCATTATTCTTAAACACCACAAATACCTGATACTCATCATCTTCATCTTTATCATTATCATCATCGTCATATTTTCCCAATCTCACTTCATCAAAAACATCATTAATGACCCAAGTCTCATCACCATAATAGTCACTTATCTCGACATTCATTCGCAATAACTATCAGTCTCAGACTCACCAACCTCAGTTATTTCACAGCTCTCATTCACATCTACATAAAAAAAACCTAGTTCAGAGCCAATACAACCATCACCTGTTTTACATACATCAATAACACTATTTTCTGACCCAGAGAAAAAATCATTAGTACTACATCAAAATTCTCATTACTCCCACATTCTGGTTTCATTATTAGCACCTACGTAACTAAAATGAAATGTAGTATCCCAAAACTTTTAATCAAAACATGCATGAGAAATCTGACATCCCTTCTGTTCAGCTTCAGATACCTGTGCCATATCATCAACACTATTTAGCAGAGATGCTGAGTCACAGATAGTGCCTAATTGTGACTCAGCTCTCTGCCATACGGTGTGCAGCAACCTCCCTTCTCATAATATTGTTACATTCCATCCTGAATTTTCCATTGTTTGATATCATTAACACTATGATTATTATACAACTGCAAGTGTAAATTGGGTGTCCTGTGTTTGTTGTGTTTCCTCGCCCCAAAACTATGGACTTTCATTGAGGCGGACTGCCATTTCTCTAGTAGTTACCTGTATGATATTTTCTTCTACTAAATTGCCCACAGTTATACCCATTATTCCTATTCTGCTGATGTTCAAAATTTCTGTTTATATTAAAATTTTGACTTTGATAGAAGTTACCATTATCTCTGTTTCTGTATTTATTACCACTGTGATCTCTATCATTCCAATTGTTATGGTATATACTTCTTTCTGCTGCACTATCCAGCCTGTAAACATATCGTAAAAATTGTTCAAGACAATCGTCAGGTCCGTGTACTAAATCCCAGTGCAACCCTTCTGGTCATCTCTTTTTAAGTGCATCATTCAATGTCATTTTGTCAAATGGTTTGTCAAGATGTGTTAATTTCTTAAGGTGATTCTTACAAAACTCTTTCAGAGTACCATCCCTATTCCTATAGTTAGGACCATTCAGAAATTCGCTTTTAATTCTCCCCTGTTCAGCTTCCAAACAAAATTAATTTAAAAAGCTTTTTTTGAAACTTTGATATCTTTCCCACTGACTTAAATTTAAATTTACCCAAGACAAAGCTTCACGTTCAAGACATCTTTTAACAAGCTTAATTTTCTGATCATCACTCATGCCTGATGCAAAACTATCTCTGCAATGGTGCAGAAAATCCACTGGATGCAAATTGTCTAATGGAAAACTTTTGATGGAAGTGTGGGATCATGCAATACCATAGTTTGAATAGAGATTTTTGTGAACACAATTTTCATGAACTGCTGAAATTTTTGGACCTTAAACATTTACATTAGTTTGCATATTGTTTTAAACATTTAATTTTTTTAAATCTAAACTACTAAAGTTCTGTTGTGGCGACCACACTGTTCAAACACACAAAGGGATGAACTACAGCACAGCCGACACAGGTGGCTCATCACTGGAGTGTAAACACTCTGGGATCGGTGATCGAGCCATACAGCAAGTGCAACATGCCTGTACAGATGGGCATTAGTGATGAATTGTATTTGTAACTTAGTGTAAGACTTGTGAAGAATAAATGTGTCACAACCAAAATTGTTCTAGTCGTTTCCGTCACGAAGCCTCTCCCTTGAACATAGTGCGTGGGCACGGCTATAAAGCTGGTTCACTGCATGTTAATGACTGTAAGCAGTGATACCACATGTCTCTGCTTCACTGTTCCATTGTTTCGGCTATGGCCTTCTGTTAAAATCTGAAATATTAACATTCTTCGTCTGTCTTGCAGACTTGGCAATAAACTCATTTTCCAAAACAATAATTTTTTTTTCTGAGATGTCAACTTTTTTATTTACACTGTTTAACCCCTTTAACAACCCAAGTTTTAGCTCTGAAACCTGATTACTAAGTTGGTCTATTTGGTATTGTACCCTATTCATTTTACAATTGTTTTCAGTTTTCAGATCATTTAATTGTCCTTGTAGTGAAGTACATTTCCTATTGTTGTCCATCCTTATTTCAGTTAACTGCTGATTAACTGCACTAAATTTGCTACTGTTATCTGTCTTCATTTCCTCTAGTTTTGCTAAAATAAACTGCAATATATCAGTTTTTACTGTTTCTTTGCTGATTATGCTTTGACTTGTTTCAAACATGTCCTGACTGCTTTCACTTCTACATCACTACTACCCTCATCGCTATTCATTTTGTTAACAATCACACAAGTCCACAAACAAATTAATTTCACAAATAGTTTGTACTTATCTTTCCTTTTTTGATGTCCTGCATTGTAGTTCTAAACTCCTCTTTCAATTGATCTGGTTTGTCATTGTTGGTAGTATCTCGTCACTGTTGATATGACTTTGTTGGGCAGTCCTTGTCCTCCTTTCTTCATGTGATCAGAAATTCATTTATATATAAACTGCACATGGCACACATCACTGTCCCTTCTTCTTCTGCAACAGACAAAACTTCATTATCAGTCAGTTGATCCCGGACAACTCCATCAATTGTAATCTTACCCTCCCTCACATCATTTGTTGACTGTCACTCTTCAAATTAACTAACTCTTTTAATAAGCTTTGAGAGGGTAAGATTTATAAATAAACTTTTGACTTATCTTCTTTTCTCATAGTTGGCTCCAGTACATCAAGTCAAGGGGTTGATTCTTGAGACTGAAATTTTAGACATTATAGATTTGGGCCTGAAATATATGACATCCTGTACAAAATCACATGGAACTCTTTTAGTTAAACAGCTAAGATAATGTTAACCTATATAAGATTTGAAAATATTTTTGGTATCGAGTACTTCTGCCAAATAAAGGTAATGTTAGAGAAGGGTGACACTGACTCTGCCATATTCAGGGCCTCATCAGGTTATCAGTCAATCAGAAAACACAATGACAATCATACTGTACAGCACACCATAGTGTCCTTACAATGGGTTAAACTGGTGTGGGTTCTTGCCAGCCCCACCTCAGTCGATAAGGATTCAGAGCTCATTCCAAGTGTAGCCGCAGCAGGTGACATGATTCCAGGTGAGTGTTCAGTAAGCACTCCCGCCTCCCATTCCCCCCCCCCCCCCCCCCACCCCTCCCCTCCCTAGTCGTCATGGTACTGTTAGTGATAATGTTCCTAGGAGTGAAAGCGTTGCTTGTGATGGATTGGTCATACATTTCTTCTCACTGCCCACCCCTTCCACCGCCATGGCTAAAGTCACCGTCAGCATCTCTGCATACCCCATTTAGGATATTTCCTTGCAATGTCATAAAGGCTATTTGTTTGTTATTCATGCACCACCATGCTCCCTCAAAGAATTTTATTGTAACCTTATGCTCATCTGAGCTTTCCAATTATCTAGAAACATTAATCTACTTCTACAATGTGTGTGGTTGTCTACTTTTAATAAATTTAATTTGCTTATTTTTCCTAAATAATACTTTATTTACTGTAGCTGCATTATGCGTAATATACTTCCACTGGACAGCAAGATGGCTCCCTTCGAGTGTCTATCAGTACAGACAGTCTGCAGACAATTCATGTCCAAGGTGATCAGCCACAACCCTCACAACCTACGCCTGTCTATGTCCCACTCTCCTTCACTGGTCAACCTCTGTGCCAACCAGCACAGTTACAAGATATGTCATGTCTTAACTTTCCTCTGCTTTGATCCATTCCCTTTCTCTAACTGCTTCTATTCTGTGCTCTGCTTTATTATAAAGCAATATTCTTTTAAAGTAATGTTTCGGGCATTATTTTGCTATAAAAGTCATCTGCATCTATAGACTTCTTACTGACCATTAGTTGAGTTTTGTAAATAATTCTCTAGAGAAAACACAAAGCTGCAAGTGATATGTCATTGATTCTATGAATAATAAATTCTACTTTGATAATATACACTCCTGGAAATGGAAAAAAGAACACATTGACACCGGTGTGTCAGACCCACCATACTTGCTCCGGACACTGCGAGAGGGCTGTACAAGCAATGATCACACGCACGGCACAGCGGACTCACCAGGAACCGCGGTGTTGGCCGTCGAATGGCGCTAGCTGCGCAGCATTTGTGCACCGCCGCCGTCAGTGTCAGCGAGTTTGCCGTGGCATACGGAGCTCCATCGCAGTCTTTAACACTGGTAGCATGCCGTGACAGCGTGGACGTGAACCGTATGTGCAGTTGACGGACTTTGAGCGAGGGCGTATAGTGGGCATGCGGGAGGTCGGGTGGACGTACCGCCGAATTGCTCAACACATGGGGCGTGAGGTCTCCACAGTACATCGATGTTGTCGCCAGTGGTCGGCGGAAGGTGCACGTACCCGTCGACCTGGGACCGGACCGCAGCGACGCACGGATGCACGCCAAGACCGTAGGATCCTACGCAGTGCCGTAGGGGACCGCACCGCTACTTCCCAGCAAATTAGGGACACTGTTGCTCCTGGGGTATCGGCGAGGACCATTCGCAACCGTCTCCATGAAGCTGGGCTATGGTCCCGCACACCGTTAGGCCATCTTCCGCTCACGCCCCAACATCGTGCAGCCCGCCTCCAGTGGTGTCGCGACAGGCGTGAATGGAGGGACGAATGGAGACGTGTCGTCTTCAGCGATGAGAGTCGCTTCTGCCTTGGTGCCAATGATGGTCGTATGCGTGTTTGGCGCCGTGCAGGTGAGCGCCACAATCAGGACTGCATACGACCGAGGCACACAGGGCCAACACCCGGCATCATGGTGTGGGGAGCGATCTCCTACACTGGCCGTACACCACTGGTGATCGTCGAGGGGACACTGAATAGTGCACGGTACATCCAAACCGTCATCGAACCCATCGTTCTACCATTCCTAGACCGGCAAGGGAACTAGCTGTTCCTACAGGACAATGCACGTCCGCATGTATCCCGTGCCACCCAACGTGCTCTAGAAGGTGTAAGTCAACTACCCTGGCCAGCAAGATCTCCGGATCTGTCCCCCATTGAGCATGTTTGGGACTGGATGAAGCGTCGTCTCACGCGGTCTGCACGTCCAGCACGAACGCTGGTCCAACTGAGGCGCCAGGTGGAAATGGCATGGCAAGCCGTTCCACAGGACTACATCCAGCATCTCTACGATCGTCTCCATGGGAGAATAGCAGCCTGCATTGCTGCGAAAGGTGGATATACACTGTACTAGTGCCGACATTGTGCATGCTCTGTTGCCTGTGTCTATGTGCCTGTGGTTCTGTCAGTGTGATCATGTGATGTATCTGACCCCAGGAATGTGTCAATAAAGTTTCCCCTTCGTGGGACAATGAATTCACGGTGTTCTTATTTCAATTTCCAGGAGTGTATTATGGAATTTTCAGCCTTCTAACACAACCTCCCATTCACTTTAAAAACTGTTCAAAACTGTAATGTGTTCTGATGAAACAAGCATATTAATCAAAAGTCTACACTCAGCCATGTAGGACACAATTTAGATTATAGCTGAATGACTCTACAGCTGGTTATGCAAACTATCTGTCTTTCAGTCTAAATAAGGTTCACATTATGTAATTTGGAACAAATACAAATGACCTGCTATTACCTAAATGAGGCGGTAAGTCAAATACAAAGCAAAATATTATGTACAGATCTCATTAATATTAGCTAAATACAAAGCACATACGTAAGATAATCAAGAAGCACAATTTATCGAGTTTTGTACTTCAAAGTATCTCTCATGGCACTGACTTGCAAATAAGTATGCTAACTTATTTTGTGCACTTACTTCCTTGCTGTCCAGTGGAAGTATATTATGCATAAAGCAGCTACAGTAAATAAAGTATTATTTAGGAAAAATAAGCAAATTAAATTTATTAAAAGTAGACAATCACACACATTGTAGAAGTAGATTAATGTTTATAGAATTCTTAAACTAATATCCTAGAATGTTTACACCATAATGATTTTTGAAGACAATAGCAAAGATCAGTTTCAGATGAGCCATGTTTTGGAATAATCATAATGCAAGAAGCAAAGATAATGGCACTTTAAATATTGTGGATGTTTTTGTAAGAGTCTCTTTTCTTGAAGCAAGTGTTACCAAGTACCAGACTATTTCCCTCACAGAGGCCTAAAAGTCAGATTTGTTCAGAATTTCTTCTACTATATCCATGGGGACCCAATGTAACTTGTCTCTCATTGTTTGTCATTTTATGTTATTCAGGACACCTGCTTTCTTTTCTTTTCGTGGAGCTTAGTGCTGCATCCCAGTTCACTGTTAGGTTAATTATTCTATCACTGCAAATATGGAAAAGAAAACTGAAGATGTGTTAGATGACGATGACTCAAATCATAGTATTTGTTGACCTGGAAAAAGCGTTTGACAATGTAAAATGGTGCAAGATGTTCTAAATTCTGAGAAAAATAGGAGTGAGCTGTAGGGAGAGATGGGTAATATACAATATGTACAAAAGCCAAGAGTGAATAATAAGAGTGGACGACCAAGAATGAAATGCTCAGATTGAAAAGTGTGTAAGACTTCACCCCTACTGTTCAATCTGTACACCAAAGAATCAATTATGGAAATAAAAGAAAGGTTCAGGTGTGGAATTAAAATTCAACGTGAAAGGGTATCAATGATACAATTCACTGATGACATTGCTATCCTGTGTGTAACTGAAGAAGAATTACATGATCTGCTGAAAGGAATGGACAGTCTAATGAGTAGAGAATATTGACAGAGAGTAAATCAAAGAAAGACAAAAGTAATGAGAAGTAGCAGAAATGAGAACAGTGAGAAACTTAACATCAGGTTTGATGGTCACAATGTAGATAGAGTTAAGGAAATCCGCTACCCAGGCAACAAAATAATGAATGATGGATAGAGCAAGAAGGACATAAAAAGCATACTAGCACTGGCAAAAAAGGACGTTCCTGGGCAAGAGAAGACTAATAGTATCAAACATAGGCCTTGATTTGAGGAAGAAATTTCTGAGACTGTACATCTGGAGCACAGCATTGTATGGTAGTGAAACATGGATTGTGGGAAAACCAGAACAGAAGAGAATTGAAACATTTGAGATGTGGTACTATAGATGAAAGTTGAAAATTATATGGACTAATAATGTAGGGAATAACGAGGTTTCACGTAAAACTGGAGAGGAAAGGAGTATATGGAAAACACTGACAAGGAGAAGGGACAGGATAATAGAACATCTGTTGAGACATTAGGAAATAACTTCCATGCTACTAGAAGGAGCTGTAGAGGGTAAAAACCATAGAGGAAGACAGAGATTGGAACACGTCCAGCAAATAATTGAGGCTGTTGGTTGCAAGTGCTACTCTGGGATGAAAGTTTGGCACAGGAGAGGAATTCATGGTGGACTGCACCAGACCAGTCAGAAGACTGATGACTCAAATAAATAAATAAAATAAAATGCTATTGCAGCATCCATTACAAAGAGACGGTTGTTATTTTACGGTCATCTCATGAGAATGGACGGTGATCAACAAACGAAAAGAATATAGAGTTTCATCCAATCTAAGAAAACAAGGCCGAGATGGTTCGAAGAATGTGAAAAAGGTCGTAGGCAGATTGGTATCTCAGAGAGGGAAATTCCTGACAGAAACAAATTTAGAAGATTGGTGAACAACTACCCAGGTTGAAAATGGCATCAACATCCAAAAGATGGAGAGGACCTTTGTCCAAAGAGCATAACCAGATACTTCTTGTCGGGCTCAGAAGATACTGGCAGGAAGTCAAAGCTGGAACAAGAACAAGACCTAAACACTAAAATGAAGTTGGTTGTTACCATGCAGTCCATAAAGGCTCAACTTGATAAAGATTATTACTATTATTATTAAAATAAAATAAAATAAATATCTGATTTTGTGGAGTAACATCCCCATTCGCCCACCCGTCCCCCTTTTTTTTTTTTTTTTTTTTTTTTTTTTCCTCCAGAGTCAGTTCCAGACTAGAGATAGCCCATAGCTTGTTTTTCTCCTCATTGCCTGATTAATTTTCATGATATAAATTTTACCCTTCCAATTGGTCCTTTGTCAGTCTGAGGATGTTTAAAATCCTTTTTCTGCAAAAGGCATTGCATTTAGTTCATATTGTAAGTGCAGCATTCGTTCAATTGTTCATTCAATTATCAACCTCTGTGGAGCCCATAAACCTTCAAGCAGGCACACCGTTTTTTTGTAACACGAGCAGGCATACATCATAGTTTTTATACATGTATAGAATACCTGTCCTTATGTTACCAAGATAAATATGCATGAGGAAAATCACAGTTTAATCTTAGTTTAATTCAACAATGATATAATAAAATTACATTATTTGAGCTAAAGCACTGTTTAATTAAAAAATAACAAAATAAACTTTTGTTCTATCACTCTGTACCCATGTACAAGTATTACACCAAGGTAATGACACACTCTAAGCATTAAACAGTGCAGTAACAACAGTGTTACCTCGACCATTTATTCAATCATTAATTATCTGGTAGACAACTGCCTCGTTATGGATTTTTTTTTTTTTTTTTGCTAGCTTGTAATTTGGGTCATTTTCTTACATAAATTGTAATTTTTTCTGACATAGCTCATTGTTTATTTTATATTACTGCTGCTCACTTGGACATATGATAGCACAGCTTATCATTGTGTCAGCTCAAATAATAATGAATGAGTAGGTTGTTGTTGTTGTTGTGGTCTTCAGTCCAGAGACTGGTTTGAAGCAGCTCTCCATGCTACTCCATACTGTGCAAGCTTCTTCATCTCCCAGTACTTACTGCAACCTACATCCTTCTGAGTCTGCTTAGTGTATTCGTCTCTTGGTCTCCCTCTACGATTTTTATCCTCCATGCTGCCCTCCAATACTAAATTGGTGATCACTTGATGCCTCAGAACATGTCCTACCTACCAATCCCTTCTTCTAGTCAAGTTGTGCCACAAATTTCTTTTCTCCCAAATTCTATTCAGTACTCCTCATTAGTTATGTGATCTACCCATCTAATCTTCAGCACTCTTCTGCAGCACCACATTTCGAAAGGTTCCATTCTCTTCTTGCATAAACTATTTATCATCCATGTTTCACTTCCATACAAGGCTACAGTCCATACAAATACTTTTAGAAAAGACTTCCTGACACTTAAATCTATACATGATGTTAACAAATTTCTCTTCTTCAGAAACGCTTTCCTTGTCATTGCCAGTCTACATTTTATAACCTCTCTACTTTGACATCATCAGTTATTTAGCTCCCCAAATAGCATAACTCATCTACTACTTTAAGTGTTTCATTTCCTAATCTAATTCCCTCAGCATCACCCGACTTAATTCGACTGCATTCCATTATCCTCCTTTTGCTTTTGTTGATGTTCATCTTATATCCTCCTTTCACGACACTGTGTATTCCATTCAACTGCTCTTCCATGTCCTTTGCTGTCTCTGACAGAATTACAATGTCATCGGCAAACCACAAAGTTTTTATTTCTACTCCATGGATTTTAATTCCTGCTTCAAATTTTTCTTTTGTTTCATTTACTGCTTGCTCAATATACAGATTGAATAACATCAGGGATAGGATACAACCCTGTCTCACTCCCTTCCCAACCACTGCTTCCCTTTCATGCCACCGACTATTATAACTGCCGTCTGGTTTCTGTACAGTGTTGAAAATGGCTTATCGCTCACTGTATTTGACCCCTGCCACCTTCAGTATTTGGAAGAGAGTATTCCAGTCAACACTGTCAAAAACTTTCTCTAAGTGCACAAATGTTAGAAATGCAGGTATGCCTTTCCTTAATCTACCTTCTAAGATAATTTGAAGGGTCAGTATTGCCTCACATATTCCAACATTTCTACAGAATCAAAACTAATCTTCTCCAAGGTCAGCTTCTACCCATTTTTCCATTTGTATATAAAGAATTTGTGTTAGTATTTTGCAGCCATGACTTATTAAACTGATAGTTCGGTAATTTTCACACCTGTCAACACCTGCTTTCTTTGAGTTTGGAATTATTATATTCTTCTTTAGGGCTGAGGGTATTTCACATATCTCATACATCTTGCTCACCAGATGGTAGAGCTTTGTCAGGCTATCAGTAGTTCTAATGGAGTTTTGTCTACTCCCAGAGCCTTGTTTTGACTTAGGTTTTTCAGTGCTCTGCCAAATTCTTCACACAGTATCATATCTCCCATTTCATCTTCATCTACATCATCTTACATTTCCATAATATCGTCCCCAAGTACATCGCCCCTGTATAGACCCTCTATACACTCCTTCCACCTTTCTGTTTTCGCTTCTTTGCTTAGTACTGTGTTTTTATCTGAGCTCTTGATATTCATACAAGTGGTTCTCTTTTCTCCTAAGGTCTCTTTAATTTTCCTGTAGGTGGTATCTATCTTACCTCTAGTGACATATGCCTCTGCATCCTTACATTTGTCCTCTAGCCATCCCTGCTTATCCATTGTGCACTTCCTGTCGATCTCATTTTTGAGAAGTTTGTATTCCTTTTTGCCTACTTCAGTTACTGCATTGTTATATTTCCTCCTTTCATCAATTAAGTTCAGTATTTCTTCTGTTACCCAAGGATTTCTACTAGCCCTAATTCATTTTACCTACTTGATCCTCTGCTGCCTTCACTATTTCATCTCTCAAAGCTACCCATTTTTCTTCTACTGTATTTCTTTCCCTAATTCTTGTCAATCATTTCCTAATGCTCTCTCTGAAACTCTCTGGTTCTTTCAGTTTATCCAGGGTCCGTCTCCTTAAATTTCCACCTTTTTGCAGTTTCTTCAATTTTAATCTACAGCTCATAACCAATAGATTGTGGTCAGAGTCCACATCTGCTGCTGGAAATATCTTACAATTTAAAACCTGGTTCCTAAATCTCTGTCTTACCATTATATCATCTATCCCAAAACCTTCCAGTGTCTCCAGGCCTCTTCCAGGTATACAGCCTTCTTTCATGATTCTTGAACCAAGTGTTAGCTATGATTAAGTTATGCTCTATGCAGAATTCTACTAGGCGGCTTCCTCTTTCATTCCTTACCCCCAGTCCATATGCACAAACTACTTTTCCTTCTCTTCGTTTTCCTACTATTGAATTCCAGTCCCCCTTGAGTATTAAATTTTCGTCTCCCTTCACTATCTGAACAATTTCTTTTATCCCATCATACATTTCATCAATCTCTTCATCATCTGCGGAGCTAGTTGGCATACAAACTTGTATTACTGTGGTAGGCATGGGCTTCATGTCTATCTTGGCTACAATAATGCATTCACTGTGCTGTTCATAGTAGCTTACCCGCATTCCTATTTTTTTATTCATTATTAAACCTACTCCTGCATTACCCCTATTTGATTTTGTGTTTATAACCCTGTAGGCACCTGACGAGAAGTCTTGTTCCTCCTGCCACCGAACTTCACTAATTCCCACTATATCTGACTATAAACTATCCATTTCTCTTTTTAAATTTTCTAACATACCTGCCTGATTATGGATCTGACATTCCATGCTCTGATATGCAGAATGCCAGTTTTCCTTCTCCTGATGCCGGCCGGAGAGGACGAGCGGTTAAAGGCGCTACAGTCTGGAACCGCACGACCGCTACGGTCGCAGGTTCGAATCCTGCCTCGGGCATGGATGTGTGTGATGTCCTTAGGTTAGTTAGGTTTAAGTAGTACTAAGTTCTAGGGGACTTATGACCACGGCAGTTGAGTCCCATAGTGCTCAGAGCCATTTTGAACCTTCTCCTGATAACAATGTCCTCCTAAGTAGTCCCCACCCGGAGATCTGAATGGGGGACTATTTTACCTCCGGAATATTTTACCCAAGAGGACACCATCATTATTTAACCATACAATAAAGCTGCATGTCCTCGGGAAAAATTACAGCTGTAGTTTCCCCTTGCTTTCAGCCATTCACAGTACCAGCACAGCAAGGCTGTTTAGGTCAATGTTAAATGGCCAGATCAGTCTATCATTCAGACTGTTGTCCCTGCAACTACTGAAAAGGCTGCTGCCCCTCTTCAGGAACCATATGTTTGTCTGGCCTCTCAATAGATACCCCTCCATTGTTGTTGCACCTACGGTACAGCTGTCTGTATCGCTGAGGCACACAAGCCATCCCACCGACGACAAAGTCCATGGTTCGTGGGGTGATGAATAGGTATGGGCTCAGAATTGTGAACCAACAATGGAATGATACAAGAAAATGTTATCTGCAGGTGGCACACTTTATACATTGGCACACCTACTGGAGCATCAAGAACAATAGCCTCCTGGGATATGAAGTAAGTCAAGATATACATTTACAACAGATGGGCAAATCATGTTAATATGTTCACTGTAATACTAATCACACTTATGCCAACTAAATATAACCAAATAAATGGAAGTTGTTACTTTTAAAAAGGCTACTGGTTCTCCAGTTATATTAATTACCTGTTTTTCATCTCTTAGTGGTAGGTTAATCAATTACATTAGTATTTTACAAAGAAAATAATTATTTATGTCTGTAAATACTGGCTGCTGTTTACAGTACATTACCACTTGTCATGCAGCACTACAATGAACACTCCTACTTGCTATGTATTTATAGATCATTTCTGTCCTTGAATATAGATATAGTTTGTAGAAAGTGTGGCTAAGGAATCAACTAGGTATTTCCAGTTTCTACCTTTATGTTACATATGAAATATTGCTACTCTCACATATGATATAAATTAAGTTCACACATTGCATTATACTGAATACAGTTTACTGCCAGTGATAAAAAAAACTTTAGAGCAGGTGTAACATGGGAGACCAGGAAACAACATTATGAAATTATTGGGTCTGATGACTGACCAAGACCACTACATGCTTATAGGACATGTATGGTGTAGATATCTCCTAATATTTTATGTTGTCTCCAATTGGGCATGAATTTTAAAGTTATTTTACGGTCATGTAAGCATAAATTTGGCTTCCAATTAATTGATTTTGTGCAAATTTACTTCCATAGAACATTCCAAAAAGATTGGCATCACATCAGTTTTGAAATCAGATTTACTTATTTATTTAATAAATGTTCTATAAATACTTAAAATAAGGGAAAGACAACCACTCACCTGTAGTGGATTGATTCGCAGAGCATGGTAACACATAACAGCATCAACACTAACCTTTGAGCACTAGCTCTTTTTCTAGCAATAGTACACACTTTCACACACACACAACTACACAGACACCAAAACACACGTTCCCATGTGCACAACACTGAGGTGGAACTGGAGAGGGGGAAAAAGGAGAGATACATGAAGATGAAGAAGGAGAAAGGGATGGGAGAGAGAGAGGGAGAGTGTTTGGAAAAGGAGAGAGGAGGAAGGGAGGGAAGCAGAGAGAGAGAGAGAGAGAGAGAGAGAGAGAGAGAGAGAGAGAGGGTGGGAAAGGGAAAACACCTGTATGAGGGGCCTCCGTGTTCAGGAAAAGTAAGTGAGGAGATGAGGCTGCCACAGATGAAGATTGTTCAGGGACGAAAGTTACATCAAGAAATCTCATTGACGTCACCATAGACAGCCATTCTGCCTGGGCACTAGATCTACATCTATACTCTGCAAACCACTGTGAGGTGCTTGGTAGAGGGTATATCCCATTGTACCAGTTATTAGTGCTGCTTCCTGTTTCATTCACATATAGAGTGCAGGAAGAATGATTGTTTGAATGCCTCTGTGTATGCAGTAATAATTCTAATGTTATCCTCACAACCCCAATGTGAGTAATAGGTACTGGATTGTACTATATTCCTAGAGTAACCATTTAAAGCTGGTTCTTGAAACTTTGTTAATAGACTTTCTCGGGTTAGTTTATGACTATCTTCAAGAATCTTCAACTTGAATTTCTTTAGTATCTCTCTGACATTCTCACACAGATTAAACAAACCTGCAACCATTCATGCTGTCATTCTTTGCGTAGTTCAGTATCACCTGTTACTCTACCTGGTATTGGTCTCACACACTTGAGCAATATTCTAGAATCAGTCACATAAGTGATTTGTAAGCAATTTCATTTGTATATGATTGCACTTCCCTAGTATTCTACCAATAAACTGAAGTTTACCACCTGCTTCATCCACGACTGAAACTGTGTGACCATTTCATATCCCCACAAAATGTTACACCGAGATATTTGTATGAGACGGCCGATTGCAACAGTTACTCATTGATATTATAGCCATAGTATAATTTTTTTTTCATTTTATGAAGTACAAAATTTTCCATTTCTAAACAAGCTGCCAATCTCTGCACCATTTTGAAATCTTATCAAGATTGGACTGAATACTCACGCAGCTTCTTTCGGATAGTAAGTCATTATAGATAATGCCATCATCTGCAAAGAGGCTAATTTTACTATTAATACTATCTGCAAAGTCATTAATATACAACAGGAACAGCAAGAGTCCCAATACACTTCCATGGGGCACAACCAAAGTTACTTACTTCTGCATCGGACCACGACTCCCAATCCACAGTAACATGCTACCTCTTCCCTATCAAAAAGTCCTCAATCCAGTCATAAATTTCCTTGATACCCTATATGTTTGTACTTTTAACAGTAACTGTAGGTGTGGTACCGAGTCAAATGCTTTCCAAAAGTCAGAAAATACAGTACCTACCTGATTGGCTTGATCCAAAACTTTCATTATGTCATGTGAGAAAACTGAGAGTTGGATTTTGCAAGATCGATGTTTTGAAATTCATTATGGTTGGCAATGAGAAGGTCATTCTGTTTAAGATACCTTACTAAATTTGAGCTCAGAATATGTTCTAAGATTCTACAACAAATCGATATCAAGGATATTGAGCGGTTGTTTTGTGGATCATTTCTATTCCCATCTTGTAGATAGGTGTGACCTGTGCCTTTTTCCAAGAACTGGACACGGTTTTTTGTTTGAGGGATCTACTATTGATTATAGGCAGAAGAGGGGCTAACTCAGGTGCAAATTCAGTGAAGAATCTGAGAGAGATGCGATGGGGGGTCTGGAGGTTTGTATAATTTTAACGATTTCAGCTGTTTTTCAACACTGCTGACACTAATAATTATTTCATTCATCTTTTCAGTGGTACGAGGGTTCAATTGGGCAATTCTCCTTGGTGTTCCTTTATAAAGGAACATTTGAACATTGAGTTCAGTATTTGAGCTTTTGCTTGGTTATCCTCGATTTCAGTTCCTACCTTATTCACTATGCGCTGGACAGTAACTTTGGTGCCACTAACAGCCTTTACAGACGCCGAGAATTTCTTTGGGTTCTGTGAAATATCATTTGACAATATTCTGCTATAAATGTCACTGGAGGCATCACATATTGCTCTCTTAACAGCCAAATGTGTTTCATACAGCATCTCTCTATCTATAGTTGTATGCTATGGTTACACCTATTATACAGTAACCTCTGTTTCTTTAGAAGTTTTTTTACAGTGACTGTATACCATGAAGATTCCCCCCCCCCCCCCCCATTATGAACTGCTCTACTGGGTAAACATCGACCCAGGGCATAGTCAACTATTCTTTTAAACTTGAGCCAGAGTTCCTTTAAATGCTCCTGCCCTGCGCTGAAAGTTTCAAGTTACTCATTGAGATATGACCTTACTAGTTTTTTATCTAGTTTACTGAACATATATGTCTTTCTGCTTTGTACTCTGGTAATCGTTGCCACAGCCATATCATGGTCACTGATGCCAATTTCAATGTGGACATTCTCAAAAGGGCAGGTCTATTTGTTGCCATTAGATCCAAAATATTTCCATCATGGATGGGGTTTCTAGCTATCTATTCTACGTAGTTTTCAGAGATGGCATTTAGCAAAGTTTCACAGGATATTTTATCACTCCCACCACTAACAAAACTGTAATTTTCTGAATTCATTGTTGGATGATCTCCATCGATGATTACAGTATGATTGGGGAACGTATGTACAAGTGAAGTGAGGTTTTCTCTTAAGTTTCCGGTTACACCAGGAGATGAGTCTGGTGGGTGACAGTAGGATCCAGTTATCATTTTATGCCCATCCCTGATACTGAGTCTTGCCGAAACAATCTTGCACATAGCTTCAATTTCTACCTTGGTGGATTTGAGAAATTCCTATTTGAGAAATTCCTATCACCTAGACCCAGGTGATGACATGATCGCAAAACACCGGAGTGAAGACATATTTACAGAGTGCACATATGATCGAAGTTGGTCCGCACAAGCCACAAACCCCGCAAAGCGAGGTGGTCGTTGGCTGTCAAAGCACACACAGGCCCCCGCTCATCCCCCGTGCACTCCATCTCAGCTGCAGCGAGCCGCAGTCATCGAATGCAGGTGAAAGTTGCATGCCTCTATACAGTCACGGTTATACTGAGATCATAGCATTCCAAGGTGTGCTCACGCCAGTATGATTGAGCAGTGGTTGTAATCCAATGCAGATGTGTGCTTGAATGGAGAGAGGTGATTCCAATTGATTGACATCATTTTGAACATATAGCGTAACACTAGAGATCTTAGAAGGTAGTGTACATTTTTCTTCTTACAACCTCAGTCTGCACATCGTTTGCTACTACTGTTTGTATTCCTGCTCGATCAGTCGTCGCGTATAAGTATGTGGATATATCGTGGAACCTCTGATACGATGTTGAGACAGACTGTGTTACAAATACTAAAGAATTATCTGGTTGGGATGGGCTGAGGGAGTCGCAAATACTGCGTACATACCACGTTCCTTAGCCGAATCACTATCAAAGTTCAGTGATTTTATCCCGAGGTTGCATCATTAGCTGATAATACGTATTCCTACGATCACCGTCATGGTTTTTGTCCAGAAAAACCAACTCATTCATGGATTCGTAAAGCGGGTATAGGTTTTAACATGGATACTTGTGTGCACCTCTAGAAGCAAGACTGATTGTGACAATCACATACAGTAATTGCTGGGATCGGTTTTTTCTTTAACATCGCGCCGATTACGTGTCTCTTTCTAGGACACAGGGGTAGGACTCGAAAGAAGAACTTAAGAGACATGCATGCCCATCGCTGTTTTCGATCAGTATTATTTGGTATCGTAGACAATCAGTTATTGACAAAGTATTATACTTGGTAGTATTGGCGGGTTCGCATTTGAGCATCACGTTTATAAAGTATGTGTGTTTGTGGAAAGGAGATTACTATGCCCTGTTGTAGGGAAGGTAAGGATTTGACTTGGAGTACTGTGATAGCAAAGAGGGAATATGTCCAGTTGTAAGGTAGGTACAGCTATTTCCAGAGCAACTGCCCACAAGAGGGTGTATTTCCGATACTTCCCTCATTCTCGAATGTTGTTCAATAGAGAGCGCGATTGTAACATTTATTTGTAAGTATATTGATAAACATATATGCGACCGGTTTTCCGGAATGACTCCGTGCATGCAAAGTCTGTGGTGGTAATGATTCACGTTTCCTGTTAACGGCAGCATCCGTGCAAATGCAGAGGCCTGTTGGATTGTAGGAATCTATATGAGTTTACTTTGCCCTTTTCTAGACGACGAGGTGGCGAACTAATACTTAGTATGTGTTAGGCAGCTTTCGTGATCAAGTGGAACTTTGAGAAGATGGTATGATTGCGTTGGAGTGTTATTCATTCCCATGTAAATTGTTCGGTTGACTGTTTGTACATATTTCGCGCATTTATTTAGTTGAGGGAAGATCGAATGTGAGGTGTGGGAGACACATTTACTTGTTCTCTAGACATGGGAAAGACCTTAGTTGACTTGTAAACTATATGGATGATTTAGGATCTACTCCGCAAGCCACCCAACCGTGTGTGGCGGAGGGCACTTTACGTGCCACTGTCATTACCTCCCTTTTCTGTTCCAGTCGCGTATGGTTCGCGGGAAGAACGACTGTCTGAAATCCTCTGTGCGTGCTCGAATCTCTCTAATTTTACATTCGTGATCTCCTCGGGAGGTATAAGTAGGGGGAAGCAATATATTCGATACCTCATCCAGAAACGCACCCTCTCGAAACCTGGCGAGCAAGCTACACCGCGATGCAGAGCGCCTCTCTTGCAGAGTCTGCCACTTGAGTTTGCTAAACATCTCCGTAACGCTATCACGGTTACCAAATAACGCTGCGACGAAACGCGCCGCTCTTCTTTGGATCTTCTCTATCTCCTCCGTCAACCCGATCTGGTGCGGATCCCACACTGATGAGCAATACTCAAGTATAGGTCGAACGAGTGTTTTGTAAGCCACCTCCTTTGTTGATGGACTACATTTTCTAAGGACTCTCCCAATGAATCTCAACCTGGCACCCGCCTTACCAACAATTAATTTTATATGACCATTCCACTTCAAATCGTTCCGCACGCATACTCCCAGATATTTTACAGAAGTAACTGCTACCAGTGTTTGTTCCGCTATCATATAATCATACAATAAAGGATCCTTCTTTCTATGTATTCGCAATGGATTACATTTGTCTATGTTAAGGGTCAGTTGCCACTCACTGCACCAAGTGCCTATCCGGTGCAGATCTTCCTGCATTTCGCTACAATTTTCTAATGCTGCAACTTCTCTGTATGCTACAGCATCATCCGCGAAAAGCCGCATGGAACTTCCGACACTATCTACTAGGTCATTTATATAGTCGAGAGTGGAAATATCAGTTTCGTCTATTTGTTTCTAATAACTCTGTGGTTTACAGCATGCTGCACCTCTCTAAAGTTTGGGGTTTGTAGAGAAATAATTACCAGTCTATATCTCGGGAATTATGTTGCGGTAGCACTCGGTAGGCTAGTGCTTGATATCGGGAAGTATCGCGAGAATGGTATAATATTATGGTGAAAATACGTGTGTTCTTGTAATCCACGAGTTAGGAAATGTGCATAGAAAAACGAGCAGGCAAGGAGGCAGAGACAGTAACGCATTTGTGCCGAGGGGACACGATCTCGAATTTGTAGAAGAGTTCTGAGGGCGACTTCAGTTCGCTGATGAAGGGATGACTCTGTATGGTTGGGGATATGAATTGCATGTTTACTAGATCGAGACGGTACTCGGTGATATATTGCTGGGATGGAGATCGGTTTGATGGCCCAATATTCTTGCGAGTCTCGTGATCTGTAGACAACTTTGCGAGGTTTAGTTGTCGATGCAGTATGGTGCTCAGTGTAGTATACTTTATTACCGTTGAATGTGGTGTCTGTAGACTGACAGAAAAGGCTGAGGGTGCTTCCCTGGGACTGGGAGGGTGTGGGCTCGTTACATATAGCTGGTGTGAGTGTAGGCATAGGATAATTTTTTCGGGTGCTCTACAGATAAAAAAGATAACTGCACTGTATGTGTGAAATGTGTATATATTGTATTGTAAAGTTACTGTGGCTTACACTGTGCAAACTGTGTACATTGTAAAGTTAGTATGGTTTATGTTATAGGATGACTGGAGAGGATGGCTGTGTGTCCTATCGTAAGGGACATTTAGATTCAGTACATGGATAACCGCGAGAGATTTTTTACTTGGAAAATTATATGCGCTATAGTTATTGAAGCACAATCGTCAAGAGGAGATATTACCTGCACATTGATTGGTGTCGGAAAGTAGCAGCAATCGTAATGTTTAATTGTACCGGTGGTTACACTGGTAAATATCTTCCTGGCTTCCAATATTCTTGTGAGTCTAGTATGTATTTGATAATGTGTAGACAATGTGTAGATAACATTCCATCAGAATTTCTAAAATAATTGGGGGAAGTGGCAACAAAACGACTATTCACGTTGGTGTGTAGAATATATGAGTCCGGCGACATACCATCTGACTTTCGGAAAAGCATCATCCACACAATTTCGAAGACGGCAAGAGCTGACAAGTGCGAGAATTATCGCACAATCAGCTTAACAGCTCATGCATCGAAGCTGCTTACAAGAATAATATACAGAAGAATGGAAAAGAAAATTGAGAATGCGCTAGGTGACGATCAGTTTGGCTTTAGGAAAAGTAAAGGGACGAGAGAGGCAATTCTGACGTTACGGCTAATAATGGAAGCAAGGCTAAAGAAAAATAAAGACACTTTCATAGGATTTGTCGACCTGGAAAAAGCGTTCGACAATATAAAATGTTGCAAGCTGTTTGAGATTCTGAAAAAAGTAGGGGTAAGCTATAGGGAGAGACGGGTCATATACAATATGTACAACAACCAAGAAGGAATAATAAGAGCGGACGATCAAGAACGAAGTGCTCGTATTAACAAGGGTGTAAGACAAGGCTGTAGCCTTTCGCCCCTAGTCTTCAATCTGTACATCGAGGAAGCAATGATGGAAATAAAAGAAAGGTTCAGCAGTGGAATTAAAATACAAGGTGAAAGGATATCAATGATACGATTCGCTGATGACATTGCTATCCTGAGTGAAAGTGAAGAAGAATTAAATGATCTGCTGAACGGAATGAACAGTCTAATGAGTACACAGTATGGTTTGAGAGTAAATCGGAGAAAGACGAAGGTAATGAGAAGTAGTAGAAATGAGAACAGCGAGAAACTTAACATCAGGATTGACGGTCACGAAGTCTAAGGAATTCTGCTACCTAGGCAGTAAAATAACCAATGACGGACGGAGCAAGGAGGACATCAAAAGCAGACTCGCTATGGCAAAAAAGGCATTTCTGCCCAAGAGAAGTCTACTAATATCAAATACCGGCCTTAATTTGAGGAAGAAATTTCTGAGGATGTACGTCTGGAGTACAGCATTGTATGGTAGTGAAACATGGACTGTGGGAAAACCGGAACAGAAGAGAATCGAAGCATTTGAGATGCGGTGCTATAGACGAATGTTGAAAATTAGGTGGACTGAGAAGGTAAGGAATGAGGAGGTTCTACGCAGAATCGGAGAGGAAAGGAATATGTGGAAAACACTGATAAGGAGAAGGGACAGGATGATAGGACATCTGCTAAGACATGAGGGAATGACTTCCAAGGTACTAGAGGGAGCTGTAGAGGGCAAAAAATGTAGAGGAAGACAGACATTGGAATACGTCAAGCAAATAGTTGAGGACGTAGGTTGCAAGTGCTACTCTGAGGTGAAGAGGCTAGCACAGGAAAGGAATTCGTTGCGGGCCGCATCAAACATCAAACCAGTCAGTAGACTGATGAAAAAAAAAAAAAAAAAAAGACAACTTTATGAGTTTAACTGTCAATGCAGATTGCAGATTAGCGATCTGTGCAAAATAATTTTACGTCTGAAAGCCAGAGAAAGAAAAGGTGGATGGTGTTTCCACACCGAGGGCATCAGTCATTCGGTGGGTAAATTCGATAAGAGGCAATCATAATGCTCAATCGTTTGTGCCGGGATATAGGAGCATCTACATAGCGAAGGGAACGTTTGCGTATGTTGAGAGCAGGAAGAGTGCAATCGATATTACACTACTGGCCATTAAAATTGCTGCACCACGAAGATGACGTGCTACAGACGCGAAATTTAACCGACTGGAAGAAGATGCTGTGATATGCAAATGATTTGCCTTTCAGAGCATTCACACAAGTTTGGCGCCGGTGGCGACACCTACAACGTGCTGACATGAGGAAAGTTTACAACCGATTTCTCATACACTAAAAACAGTTGACCGACGTTGCCTGGTGAAACGTTGTTGTGATGCCTCGTGTAAGGAGGGGAAATGCGTACCATTACGTTTCCGACTTTGATAAAGGTCAGATTGTAGCCTATCGCGATTGTGGTTTATCGTATCGCGACATTGCTGCTCGCGTTGGCCGAGATCCAATGACTGTTGGCAGAATATGGACTCGGTGGTTTCAGGAGGGTAATGTGGAACGCCGTGCTGGATCCCAACGGCTTCATATCACTAGCGGTCGAGATGACAGGCATCTTATCCGCATGGCTGTAACGGATCGTGTAGCCACGTCTCGATCCCTGAGTCAACAGATGGGGACGTTTGCAAGACAACAACCGTCTGCATGAACAATTCCATGACGTTTGCAGCAGCATTGACTATCAGCTCAGAGACCATGGCTGCGGTTACCCTTGACGCTGCATCACAGACAGGAGCGTCTGCGATGGTGTACTCGACGACGAACCTGGGTGCAAGAATGGCAAAACATCATTTTTTTTCAGATGAATCCAGGTTCTGTTTACAGCATCATGATGGTAGTATCCGTGTTTGGAGACATCGCGGTGAACGCACATTGGAAGCGTGTATTCGTCATCGCCATACTGGCGTGTCACCCAGCGTGATTGTATGGGGTGCCATTGGTTACACGTCTCGATCACCTCTTGTTCGCATTGAGAGCACTTTGAACAGTGGACGTTACATTTCAGATGTGTTACGACCTGTGGCTCTACCCTTCATTCGATCCCTGCGAAACCCTACATTTCAGCAGGATAATGCACGACCGCATGTTGCAGGTTCTGTATGGGCCTTTCTGGATACATAAAATGTTCGACTGCTGCCCTGGCCAGCACATTCTCCAGATCTCTCACCAATTGAAAATGTATGGTCAATGGTGGCCGAGTAACTGGCTTGTCGCAATATGGCAGTCACTACTCTTGATGAACTGTGGTATCATGTTGAAGCTGCATGGGCAGCTGTACCTGTACACGCCATTCAAGCTCTGTTTGACTCAATGCCCAGACGTATCGAGGCTGTTATTACAGCCAGAGGTGGTTGTTCTGGGTACTGATTTTTCAGGATCTATGCACCCAAATTACGTGAAAATGTAATCACATGTCAGTTATAGTATAATATATGTGTCCAATGACTATCCGTTTATCATGTGCATTTCTTCTTGGTGTAGCAATTTTAATGGCCAGTGGTGTATTTTCGTAAACAGGTTCCGTTACGGTAAGAATTTTCGAGCACACAAGCTAAAACATCAAGAAAGCGAGCGTTAACTATTTCTGGGGCGCTATACACATCCCGAGCGGTCGAGTTGGTAGCTATTTTTTTCACAAGGCCATGTGACATAAGAATAACGTTTTAGATGCTAGGTTGCCACGCGGCGAGGCGGGAGCCACGTTGGGGCAGATATGCACGGCTGAGGGTGTGTGTCAACGCATCCTGTGCTATTCTGACTTCAATGCTAAAGACAAGTGGTGCCTGGAGATGTCTCGCATATGAGATTGGAATGCTATGATCTCAGTATAACCATTACTGTATAGAGGCATGCAACTTTCTCCTGCATTCGATGACTGCGGCTCGCTGCTGCTAAGAAGGAGTGCACGAGATCTGAGCGGGGGCCTATGTGTGCTTTGACAGCTAACGGCCACCTCACTTCGCGGGGTTTGTGGCATGTGCGGACCAGCTTTGATTGCATGTGCACCCTGTAAATATGTCTTCGCTCCGGTGCTTTGCGATCACGTCATCATCTGCGTCTAGGTGATAGGAAATTCTCAGGTGTGAGGTATGAATGGGGATGTCACAACCTCATGCTTGTGGGCAGCTGTGCACAGTTTGACATTTGACGGATACGTCACTTATTGCTACCTCCTGTGTGCTCTACTGGACAGGGGGTGGCTGACCGCTTGCATGGGTTGATTGCATTATTTCACGAGCAGGTCTGTTGGCCATGCTATGCGCTATTTGGACAGTACTGAGTGTGTCTACACATGAGCGTGAAGCATTATTTAGGAGCTGTTTGCTATTGTGTACTGAAATTAGGAGTTGGTTGTGTGTCTGTGGGCTGTGCAACATGACCCCAGACACATCAAGGTGGGTGTTTTGTATCAGTGTGATAGATATACTCCATCCCTAAACAAGTTGTTTCAAAATAAATAGAGTGTAATCCTTCCTTACTCTCCCCAGCAGTCCAGAGCAGGCTGAGTCAATTTCGCGCCATTTTCCCCCCACCATCTTGGATTAGGTCACAGGAGGAATGACAGCATCATCTGGTGACAGTACTGTGTACTAGGTCAGTTGGACTCTAAATCTCGTGGTGGAGAGACTGTTTGCAAAATAAAGACTTGTATCCAGAGTCCCGCCATTACCCCAGCCATCTTGGGTTACGTCACGAAACGGATGATAGGGTTCTCTGCTGGTGGTACTGAGTGCTAGAACTCGTGGAGAACACGCTGTTTGACGCCATCATGGGTACCTATACTTGCGTCATCACCTGATGTCACGGTAGCGCTCTCTGGTGGCTACGATATGAACTGAGCCAGTTGGGCTCTGGAGCTCGTGATGAACACACTAGGAGACGCCATCTTAGATTACGGTACTTGCGTCATCACCTGACATCACTACAGCATCCTCTAGTGGCATCGATATGAACTAAGCCAGTTGGGTTCTGGATTCAGTGGCGAATACACTAGGTGGTGGTGTTGCCTCAAATTGTTTAAATAAAGATTGGTGTATGATTTTGACAGTTGACGATTAGCAAGTATGTTTGCAGGGTCTTTTAGATGGATTATTATTTTGACAATTTAAGAGTTGTTTGAATCTCTGGACGTAAATATATTGCATTATTTACGAGTGGATTGCATGTCTGTATGCTGTGCAATGCGTTATTTTTGACTGTTTACAATTAGCAAGCACATGTGTAGTTTGCAGGTCCATATGCTGTGGAGAATGTCAGAGTGTGTGTTCTGTGATAAATATACTCCACCCCTAAATAAATTGCTCCAAAATAAATAAAGTACACTCTTTCCTCTCTCCAGCAGCCTAGTGCAGGCTGAGTCCTTTTATCACCAACCCCTAGGAAGAGGTGGTGGTTGGGTGACTTAGGTTAGTGGAGGTGAGCTTCGTTTGCAACAACTTTCTTAGGTTGTTAGCGAAACCCCAAGTGAGCTTTGTTTACTCCAGTTCTTAGGAGGAAGTGGCGGCCAGGTGACTTAGGTTAGTGGAGGTAGGCCAAGTGAGCTATCTTCCCGCCATTTTCTTTGCTTAGTAGAGATAACCGGGGTGTGGTGCATCATTATCCTGCTCTAATTTGAACTACGCACCATTTTCCTGGGGGGGGGGGGGGGGGGGGAGGAGGCGTGGCACTTTCCTGCCAAAATCCTCCATCTTGATTGACGTCACGGCCGCCATCTTGGATGACGTCATTGCTCCAGTTTGGATAACGGTACTTTGGACTGGTGCCCACCTTGTTACAATACTTGCATTGTCAGTTGAGTACCATTCTGTCTGCCATGAATCTATTCTTCAATAGTTTAATCTCCATTTGTCGATTATGTCTTGTCCAGTAATTTCTCTCATTTTGTCACATCATTCCCTCTTCAGCCGGTCGGATGCTGCTCTGTGGCGAACTGTAATAGCTGTAGGAAAAACTCCCAGTATGGCACATAGTGCCTTAATTGAGGCTGTGCCGACAGCCCCTGAGATTCTGAGGAGAACACCTCTCTGTTGGCGCCTCACAATGGTTTTATGTGTACTTAAGCATAATCGATGTGACAAGCACTAGCAGCAAAACAAGTTATTGACTCAAAGAGTGCTGTATAATATGTCGTCATTGTCTGTAGGGGTAGTCTGTATCGTATAGGGTTCAGTCATGCAAGTTTATGAATCAGTTTCGTTGCTTTGTTAATTGTTAGTCTGGCATATTCGTTAAAGTGTAAATCTTCATCAGTATATGTAAAGGTTTTTTTAAACTACCGCTAGCAGTCACAAACTTTGTCAAGTATTGTATTACTTATTTATTTAGATAAATAAGTAATACAATAGTTGACAAAGTTTGTGACAGGTAGCGCTATTTAAAAAAAAAATCCTTTACATATTTCTTGAGACAGTCACAGTCGAAAAATAGTCAAAATGGCTTCATCAGTACAAATGCCAAGGTATCTTGTGACAGCTTTCCTGTTCATAGATATGTCGTTTAACTTTGTAATAGGATTTCTTTTCAGTGTGCCTCTCAGAAGTAGATAAACAGTTTTGTTAGTACCTGTTGTGAGTTTGTTCTTCATGCACCATTCACCGATGCATATGAGAAGCCACATGGCTTTACTCTCTTACTGGGACCTGAAGTTTGTAGATACCATGACCATAAGGTCGTCAGTGTACGCAACCACCCCGTTTGCCATTCATTGTCTTCTAGTGCATTCAGTAATGGTTCTATGGCTATGTCCCAGAAAATCGTTCCACTTATGGATCCTTGCAGACAACCCCTGATTACCCTCTTTATAACCTTCTGGCGATCAGTCTTCCATTCAACTACCTTGTTTTTACAATAACCTCTAAGGCTGTTGTATAGAACCAGTGGAATACTCACCTCCCTAAGTATTACAAACAATGCCAGCCACTAAAGGTTGTCGAAACCACCAGACATGTCAATTAGGACTGCTACTATGTATTCGTCATATACTGTCTGTGTCATTTCTTTGGCCTTGGTTACTGCATCATCGATGGATTTATAGGTCGAAAGCCAAACTGATAAGGGTAAGGCAGAAAAGCTGCCAGCGCGACTCAAGTCTGCTGGACAGCAATCTCTTCTATACCTGTTTTAATGAAGCGTATTGATCTGCATGTCTTAGGGTCAGCTGGGTCTTTGTCCTCTGCTTTCTTGATTATAAATGCACTTGCGGTCTTCCATATATTTGGTATTCTTTCTTCTAGTAAAGCATCATTCAGTAAGTCTGTCAGGTATGGTATAATATTGTTTGATGGCTTCAGGATGCATGTAATCTGCGCCCGGAGCATTTTTGTTCTTTATTTTGTATATTTCCAATGCAACTTCCTCGTGAGCGAAGGGGAAGATGATACCCTCGTTTTTGTATTTGTCATGAAGTAGTCTGTGAAGGTCGGTGCGAAGTTGGTTGTACTGAATGGGGTCATCAGCAGGAAGTACTTTGTTGAGGGGATACTTTGGTGTGCATCTCCAGCCTCTTGTAATGGTACCGTCCGGTTTCCTCAGTGTTGATAATACTGTTGGGTCTTGGTACGTTCAGTCTGAAGTTTAAAAGGCTTCTCCCAGATGCTCTTCTGGAAGCTTGACCTAACGTATGTGTCCCAGTGGTCATTCCTGGTTTTATGTAGTTTGTCTTTGAATCTTGTTTTAAGCTTTGTGGTATTGTTTAAGTCTAATTTCTCCCTCCTGTCATTGAATTTTAGTGACATCGTAGTTTATCATGAATGTCTTTTCCAAGTCTTGTTAATAGTGCTGACCATGGTGTCCTTCGTTTGGCTACACTGCGTACTGCAGATATTGCTGAAGCTTTTGCCCTCTGTAAGACGGCTGTAAGAACGTGAGCTCTGTAATCTATGCTTCATTGGGTGGCACATAGAGACAACTCTTCAATCATGTGCCTCAGACTTTGCCAGTTTGCTTTGCGTAGCACCAAACTTAGCTGTTGTGATGTGTCTGTATCTGTGTCTGCGTTTGTTTTAGTGTATATAATTGCTGTTTTATGATCGCTGAGCATTCTCCTATCGAGCACCTGCCCGGTCACCATCTGTATTAATGACGTGTCGTTTGGCAGAGAAATGTCTATGTTGCTGCCTACTCCATTATTTCCATGGTAAGTTTGTTTAAAACCAAAAGATTACATTCATTTATAACGTCGACTATCATTTGCCCTCTGGCGTCCGTTGTCAGACTGCAAGAGGGGTGACTTGGCATTTATGTCTGTTAAGATAAGTAGTCGTCTGCTATTTGTAGACCGCGCAACTTCTTTTATTATTTCGGCAAAAGACTCTGTATCACGTAGGTACTGGACGTATATCGATGAGATGTCCATGTTAACCGGTCTGAAGTTATATCCACTCTAACCGTTATGTTGTGTACACAGTTGCATTATTTGTGTTGCAGCCATTGCCTTGTTTCCGCCTGTGATTTGCATTTACTGCCTCGGAAGGCCTGGAAATCTCCTAACTGGTGTGTACGGTGCTTGTAGAGACAATACGTCCGCACATACCTCGTTCACCAGCCTGCCAAGCTTTGCGTCCACTATCGTGATTCCCTTACAGTTTAGCTGCAAGACTTGCACTATAGGGATGTAGAAAGAACAAAGTACTTCTGAGTGTGATCGAGGTACACACGTCCCCGCGCCCTTACTAGATCCTTGTAGACGTTGTCAAGGTTGAAGCCTTCATTTCTTCGTCCACATAATTTCCGTAAGAGATTGCAGAGTTCGCGTTTATCTGTTGTTAGGTTTTCGGTTCGTAGAATCATTCTGTCCGTCTTTTTCGGTGGTCGGATAGCATGTATTATCGTCCAGTGGGTGATTCAGTCTTGCTACTAGTCCAAGTGTAATGTGAAAAATTCCTTTCTTTTCCAGTCGACGTAGGCACGAATTCCCTTCGATGTCATCGTGGTTATTTCGTTTCTTACTGCTTGGCTTTGTTACCGTCTGATCTACTGTATCGTGTTATTTAGCTCTTGATGTAGTCTCGAGTGCTGCGGTGTTTCGTCAGTTACGGATTGTTGTGATTTTCTACTGTGAGCTTTTTGTGTGTTCATGTTGTTTTTACTATCCATACTGTTTTTGGTAACTTTCTGTTGTTTGATGTTTTCCGTTCGCGTTTTTTTTTTCCACACAGGTAATTGTTTCTCGCTTTAGAGTTGCTTTTTCGTGCGTATACTTACCGTGGATGAAAAGCACGGTTTGAATGTACGGTTTACACTTTGATGTGCTATATTCATATTTTTCTGCAGTTGTTATTTCATTGTAGGTAACAAGTCATTACATGACGGAAGAATTGGTTCAAATGGCTCTGAGCACTATGGGACTCAACTGCTGAGGTCAATAGTCCCCTAGAACTTAGAACTAGTTAAACCTAACTAACCTAAGGACATCACAAACATCCATGCCCGAGGCAGGATTCGAACCTGCGACCGTAGCGGTCTTGCGGTTCCAGACTGCAGCGCCTTTAACCGCACAGCCACTTCGGCCGGCACGGAAGAATTAATTTACGTTTATGTTGTTTGGGTGCGCCCAGATGTGCTGATGTTTCGTTTGTGTCATAATGCTCTTCTGGATGAGCTTGACCGTGTCTCGGATTCTATCGTAGTTTTTATGTACTCCTGTTAACTGTGGTGTGTTGTGTTTAACCGCTTGTGTCACAATCCCATTCTTCTTACTGGGGACTTCTTCAAAAATGTTCAGATATGTGTGAAATCTTATGGGACTTAACTGCTAAGGCTATCAGTCCCTAAGCTTACACACCACTTAACCTAAATTATCCTAAGGACAAACACACACACACCCATGCCCAAGGGAGGACTCGAACCTTCGCTGGGTCCAGCCGCACAGACCATGACTGCAGCGCCTGAGACCGCTCGGCTAATCCCGCGCGGCGGGCTTCTTCCATTTCTTGTACTCTAGAGCTGTAACCGTTTGGAGTGTTGTGTGCTGGGAAAGTTCATCTTTTTTTTTTTTTTTTTTTTTTTTTTTGAGAAAAAAATTCGTCAGGTTAGCTTGATGTGACTCGCCACATGGTGCTGTAGAAACACGCATCGTCGATGTAATCTGTTAGACTGAAATATTTTTCTTGCACAATGTTGCAACTACTGTACGGATTTATGTCCGTTATAGAGTCTGTGGTCAGCAGCGGCCGAAGTTGTTATCTCCAGGCTACTGCACGTTGCCACACTCTTGTTTTGGTTGCTGGTGAGTTTTGTTTGCTTTTACAGCGTGAGATGCTGATGTTCATACCTGTGTTTCGTTAAGAGGACGTCTGTACATTTCCGTTGTATTCATATCCCTACCTAAATTTCCAAATAATGTTGTTGTTGTCTCACTGCTTTTGTTTTCATGTGAGCTAGTTGAGATTGTTGGTGACATTATAGGGCCTTATTACACTAGGCCCCTAGGCGACGCAGCCAGCCACGCCACCGGAGGCGCTGTTCCTGTTACACTAACCAACTGCGCCACCAGTGGCGCAACAATCGCTTGTTGTTCAGGCTATGGTAGTTTGGCAGTTCTCATTAGTCGAGCAGTCTGTTTCCCTCGCACACTTTTCCGCGCACTATTTCATTTGGTTCAATATGTCTAGTGAACTGCAGAGTGTCACTGTGGAAAGAAATGAGTGTAGACAGTACTAAAGGGAACATCATGAAGCTGGAAGAAGCACTGAAAGAATGCCAGAAATTATTGGACACACAAGTGAATACCAAAGATTTAATTTGTACAGTTGAACAACATCCCGCAATTTGGGACACCAGTCCTGAAGCTTACAGTAATAAGCAGTTAAAACTAGATGCTTGGAATGAAATTATTTGTTTACTTCTACCGGATTTTGACCAGCAGTCCTTGGTTGAGAGGAATAACCTTTGTAACTATTTACGCATTATATTTATTCGTAAATCCTCGTAAGTATAATGTTATCATTATGCCTACAGAGAAAACTGAATGCTTGTACTTCTATTTTTAAAAATCATAACCTTATTTTTCTACATTATGCTTGGGAGGATATCCTTCGTTTTTCTCTATCATAGGAAAAAATTGAAAAGGTCATTAATTTTTAAAAAGCTGCCTTTTATTTATTTTTTGCTAATATTCACATAGGTGTTAAAACACCTAGATCCAATAAACTATAATTCTGATAAATAGTAGGTACATGTTCTCGCTTCAGTGGTCGTGCCGTTGAGTTCATTTATTTAGATTCGCTCCATTTGCCAAGGTACAGCTCCTGCTTCACTGACAAAATAATCACAAAACTTATCCATTCATACAAACCTCCGACTGACAAGGTATCTTCAACTTTGAAACCGTCACGTTCTCTTGCAAAACACAGCAATTTCGTATTATGGATTCACCCAAACGAAGGTCAACATTCAATGGTCGATGGAAATATCTCCACTTATTGACCAAGATTCCAAATGTACGCTCCACATTCCTTCGTGCTCTACTAAGTCGGTAGTTATATACACGTTTTATTACGCTCAAACATTTACCTGCATAAGGTAACTTCGTTGTGAAACCGAAACCTTCATCCCCAACAATTACGAAGGGCATAGGCTCATCGAAGCCCTGGAAAAGAAAATAGCGCTCCAGGAATATTTAAGGAGCCCTCGTCAAGTTTTTTCTTAAAAACAATGTCATTAAAGATCGTGGAATCAGCAGACGTACCATATGCACCCACATCCACGAAAATGAATTTGTAGTTGGCATCACATATAGCGAGTAGCACGACTGAGAAAAAGTTTTTGTAATTATAATACAATGAACCACTTTCAGTTGGCTTGATCACTCGTACATGTTTTCCATCAGTGGCTCCAATGCAGAGTGGGAAGTTGGTTTTTTCGTAAAAACCAACTGCTGTGTTAAGCCAAAAGTCTGTGGTGAAGTCTGGAAACCATTCTCGTCTAACTTTTTTCCAGATGGCATATAAAACCTGTCTTACAATCACTGAGATTGTAGGTTGGCTTATTCTGTACTGGTAATCTAGATCTTGCATCAAAGTTTTCGTTGCCAGATATCTGAAACAAAATCAAAAAGAGCAGTTCAATCACTTTAACATGTCTATATATAAAAATGAATGTATGTATTGTCCTCTATGCATTCCTACACTTGCCGGCCGGAGTGGCCGTGCGGTTCTAGGCGCTTCAGTCTGGAACCGCGCGATCGCTACGGTCGCAGGTTCGAAACCTGCTTCGGGCATGGATGTGCATGATGTCCTTAGGTTAGTTAGGTTTAAGTAGTTCTAAGTTCTAGGGGACTGATGACCTCAGATGTTAAGTCCCATAGTGCTCAGAGCCATTTGAACCGTTCCTAAACCATTCAACCGACTGCGGTGAAATTTTGGTAAGTTGTTATCCGTACGTCCGTAAAGGTTCCTAGCCAAAAAAAGAGAAATACGACACATTGTTGAGGAGATATGACGTCACAAACAACGAGATGTCACCGCGCGAAAACACCCAGATTTATGCACCCAGTATTTGAGAAAGAGAGCACTTAGCGGCTGTTCTCTCTCTCACCTTCTAATGTAGTCTTTGTTCAGTGACACTCATTCAGAAGAAGTGGAAATCCATCCGCTCATGTTACACGAGAGAACTTCTTCGGGTAAAAGGTGCCAGAAGTGGTTCAGCTGCAACCAGGAAAAAACGGTACACCTATTTTGAACCACTACGTTTTCTAGAAACTGCGGTTAAGGAAATTTACAGCAATCCAGGACGAAGAAGACATTATGAATGAAGAAAAAAAATGAAACTTCTATTTCTTTTGATAATGGACCTACATGTAGGATATCTCAGCACAAATCTAAAAAAAGAACCAGCAACGACGATGAGCAAATTGAAGTTCTAAAGAAAAAGATTGCATCGGAAGACAAATCTCGTACTTTACATGAAACAGATGAGGATAAGCTGTTTCTCCTCTCTATGTTAACTGAGATTCATAGAGTACCTGTTGAAAACAAATTAAAACTCTGGCCAGATATGATTCCTCTCGTCGCTGCTGTCCAAAAACCTGTACAGTAAGGATGGCGGGAAATGGGTTATACTGGACCTTTCACTCCTCTGCCACCACCATCAATGCTACACTATCCTATAGAACCACAGCCTATGCAAATACAGTGCATGCCATATCAGCCCATGGAACAACATCCTATGCAACAGAAAACAATGTTTCACCCAGGACTAGTGGATAAACAATCACAAGTTCAATTTTTCCGGACTCAGTTTCAACAATTCCCAAATGCAAACGTGCCCTTACAATCTCCTCCATGTGCAGATAATTCTGTCACATCAAATGAAGATTCTAATAGTCAAATGAGTGAACCTTTGCTCTTCAATATGTAATGTATATATACAAATATTCCACACATATAATGTACAAAATGTTTCGAAATAAATGTTCTTATCCCTGATATTTTTGTAAATAAAAGTTCTTATTAGTGTGCTGCTTTTTGTCACACTTGAATCAATTTCCTTTTGACATAACAGGATATGTTAACCGTTTTCAAAAGTAATTAATATTTCCTGAGGCAAAAAATTTAATAACTTTCAAGGCAATTTATTGGTTTACTTAACTCGAAGTGACTGGGAATTTTTCCTCTGGTGAGATACACTTTCTCATTTTCGTTCCTTTCCTGGTAATATCAGCCTTTATTAACGACAATAACTCAAAGAAAGACGATTTAGACATTCGTAGATAGTTAAAAAACTTGTTGTTGTCTAATCACAGTTCATCAAAAGAGTATAATACAACCCTTTAGATTCTCTTAACTATAGCACAGGGTGTACATGCATCTTCCTCTCCCTTCGCCTTCTCCTTTTCATTAAAAGCGCTAGGAGGAGCATGTATGTATAGTTGTTGTCCGATATGTTCAGTGGTCACTAACGCACAGCAGCGAACTGACGACATGGTGGTCAAACCGAATGGTGGTCGCGGGACTGACTGCGCCGCCTGGTGACCCAGTGGAAGAGGCTATGTTTGACACGATGCCCCGCCAAGACTCTCTGCCACCAATGGCGGCCGACGTGGTGGCGGGGTAAGGCAGCCACCTTCTGACGGCGCCACTGGCTGCCCTAGTCTAAAGCCTAGTTTACAAGACGACATTGGGTTGCGCCACTCGTTGCGTGGAATGAGTTGCACGCAAGTGGTTTCATATATGGCTGTGGAAACCAGTATACACTTCAGTTTCGTCGTTTTGGGGGTCCCTGAGTCGTGTCTGAAATGAAACTTTTGGCAGCTGCACGTCGCTCGATTTATGATGGGAGTTAAAGCTTCTTGCGTGGAATCGCTGCATAAGAAAAAAAAAAAAATAAGAAACGTGTTTCGATTCGTAACTGGATGAAGAAAAGATGTCAGCTCGGTTGCTCAGCATCCTTGCTGAATAATTTATAACGGAAAATCTAAGAAGTTCTTTTAATTATCTTAGAATGTCACCAGAGCTGTTCACGTTTCTTCTAGATAGACATAGTTATTCGATAAGGAATAAAGGTACTGTAATGCATGAAGCACTGTCGCCAGAACTGAAATTACATATCATATTGCGTGCATTACAATAGAGAACAATCGGCATGCTATAAGATACGGTTTTAGTTGGTGATGACGCTTTTTCGTTAACACAAATAATTATTAACATTAACAATAATAATTATTAACATTAGCAACAATAATTATTCGAAACAGGCCGCATTAAGAAGAGAATGGTTTGCAAGCTACTCTCTTGAAGATAGATGTGTACAGTGGCAATATTTCAAAATTCTAACATATGTGGATGGGGAGCACTCCAGCGACGTTTTAAATAGATGAATATTGAATAAAGAATACAGCTTCTTGAATTTTTATAGCCTTCCCTCCTGTCAACAATATTCCTCAACAACGAGTTGGCCAACTCCAACTATGGGATTTTAGTCTTGTAGACGAGAGCATTGCCACAGCTAGAATTACACTTGCTTGTATTTTCTTAATTCAGTTATACACTCCTGGAAATTGAAATAAGAACACCGTGAATTCATTGTCCCAGGAAGGGGAAACTTTATTGACACATTCCTGGGGTCAGATACATCACATGATCACACTGACAGAACCACAGGCACATAGACACAGGCAACAGAGCATGCACAATGTCGGCACTAGTACAGTGTATATCCACCTTTCGCAGCAATGCAGGCTGCTATTCTCCCATGGAGACGATCGTAGAGATGCTGGATGTAGTCCTGTGGAACGGCTTGCCATGCCATTTCCACCTGGCGCCTCAGTTGGACCAGCGTTCGTGCTGGACGTGCAGACCGCGTGAGACGACGCTTCATCCAGTCCCAAACATGCTCAATGGGGGACAGATCCGGAGATCTTGCTGGCCAGGGTAGTTGACTTACACCTTCTAGAGCACGTTGGGTGGCACGGGATACATGCGGACGTGCATTGTCCTGTAGGAACAGCTAGTTCCCTTGCCGGTCTAGGAATGGTAGAACGATGGGTTCGATGACGGTTTGGATGTACCGTGCACTATTCAGTGTCCCCTCGACGATCACCAGTGGTGTACGGCCAGTGTAGGAGATCGCTCCCCACACCATGATGCCGGGTGTTGGCCCTGTGTGCCTCGGTCGTATGCAGTCCTGATTGTGGCGCTCACCTGCACGGCGCCAAACACGCATACGACTATCATTGGCACCAAGGCAGAAGCGACTCTCATCGCTGAAGACGACACGTCTCCATTCGTCCCTCCATTCACGCCTGTCGCGACACCACTGGAGGCGGGCTGAACGATGTTGGGGCGTGAGCGGAAGACGGCCTAACGGTGTGCCGGACCGTAGCCCAGCTTCATGGAGACGGTTGCGAATGGTCCTCGCCGATACCCCAGGAGCAACAGTGTCCCTAATTTGCTGGGAAGTGGCGGTGCGGTCCCCTACGGCACTGCGTAGGATCCTACAGTCTTGGCGTGCATCCGTGCGTCGCTGCGGTCCGGTCCCAGGTCGACGGGCACGTGCACCTTCCGCCGACCACTGGCGACAACATCGATGTACTGTGGAGACCTCACGCCCCACGTGTTGAGCAATTCGGCGGTACGTCCACCCGGCCTCCCGCATGTCCACTATACGCCCTCGCTCAAAGTCCGTCAACTGCACATACGGTTCACGTCCACGCTGTCGCGGCATGCTACCAGTGTTAAAGACTGCGATGGAGCTCCGTATGCCACGGCAAACTGGCTGACACTGACGGCGGCAGTGCACAAATGCTGCGCAGCTAGCGCCATTCGACGGCCAACACCGCGGTTCCTGGTGTGTCTGCTGTGCCGTGCGTGTGATCATTGCTTGTACAGCCCTCTCGCAGTGTCCGGAGCAAGTATGGTGGGTCTGACACACCGGTGTCAATGTGTTCTTTTTTCCATTTCCAGGAGTGTATATCTGCTTCTAACTCAATAAATTTTGCCCTGCAGCTCAGATAATGTCAAACTATCTATGTTACGATCGCACATGGCGCTCTTAGCAGCAGCAATATGTTGCTTATTTTTATAATCAGCATCATTGAAATCCCACAAGCACCTATGCAAAGCATAGATATCCAAAAAGTGAACATTATTCTCCATTCCCCACTTCACATTTCAATTTGTCTGCGCTCTATGAACACACATAACCTCAAAACTCATGCAAGTAGTGTCGCCAAAATTGGAACACGCCGAAAGTGTTTAATTTGACCAACGAGTCGCGCAAACCGTGGCGCGCATGCGCAGTGGCCAGTAGCACAGTTGCCTGCAACTTAATGTCGTCGTGTAAACTAGGCTTAAGAAGCTCCATAACAATCTATTCTCAATGACGTGAATGGCTGCGCCGCCTGGCGACCTAGGGCCATACTCCGTTCTTTCTACTTGTCTTTTGCAGAGTTCTTTGTATGTAGCTTTGTTACACGTTCTTTTCATGTTCTTGCAAGGAATGTAGGCAATAATTGTTTCTTCACGACATTCGATTCTTTTCTAACCAGGTTTCGCACGTTTCTTGCAGAGAGCTTCACTGTCACATCTTTTCGACGAATGGTCAAAATCCCAGTAGTTTTGCGCTGGCACATAGTTCCTAATGCGTAAATACGTTGTATTCGAACTGCATGTACAGCCTATCCCTTAGTAATAACAGTAATCTGACCCATGGTGTCTTCTGTAAAATATTTTTTACCGTTCTTTTAAAGTTCTTTTCTCTTTTGGACCTGTTTTGAATCGTATTTCGACTTCTTCTTGAAATTTCTATTTGGTAATGTGGTCGGTGAGATTTATTTCAGACAGTTCTTCTAGAAAGTCTCGATCTATAAGTGTTGTTGGAGCACTGTGTACTGCCAGTAGTGGTTTGAGTTTTCTGGATTCTTCGCAATGAATGTCCTTTAAGTTTGATGTTTCCTCAGTAATGTTCCTCTTGTCTGCTTGTATTTCAATTTCACAAATCACCATGTTTGCTGCATTACTTATTGCTTTCACTTTTATTTTGTCAAATCCAGGGTTATTGCTTTAGTCAAGTTTTCCCTTATGGCTTTAGCATTCTGGTTGTTCTCTGATTTAAAAAAGAGGACAGTTGCCCGTTTATTTTTTGCTAATTGGATTTGTTCTTGAACTCTGTTTTTCAGCTTGGTAACTGGAATACCTGCCGTTTAACTGCAGCTGAAGTCAATGGTGTTGCCCCCTTTCAGTGTGTAAATTTTGATTTTCTTCCTTCAGGCCTGTGATATCAATTTCCAAACATTGACTTCTATCTATTGTCGTCAGGGGTATTTGCAGCCTCCAATTCCCTACCCAATCTTTCGTTTTCAGTTCTTAGTTGATCATTTTGTCTGCAGAGTCAGATTTGACCGAGTACTGACCCCTATATTTTGTTCCTTGTGTGGTAGACACCCTTTTCTACTTTAGTTGTAATTGAAAATTCGTCAGAAGTTTAGTCTACAGCAGCTATCGTTTTTGATTTCACTTTTGTCCATCTGGATGTTACATCCCCTGTTGAACTTGTTCGTTTGGTCGTTCCTTCAAATGGCTCTGAGCACTATGGGACTTAACATCTGTGGTCATCAGTCCCCTAGAACTTAGAACTACTTAAACCTAACTAACCTAAGGACATCACACACATCCATGCCCGAGGCAGGATTCGAACCTGCGACCGTAGCAGTCGCGCGGTGGAGAGGAAGGATCTCATAACAGGAAATTCAAGGGTATATTGTTTATTTATAAAAAATTCAGTTTGTGAGGGTTGGATTTCTCTTGCTGTTTGGAAACATGTAGGTCTTGTAAGAAGTAATTACATGGGGCAAACATGTTGCATAACCTAATGTTTGCCACTGTGCTCTGGGTGTCTTAACCTAATTTTCAGCCCTTTGTTGGCACTTAACATATTGTTATGTTAAGTGGTTTTCCATGTCACATCTATCTCCTTAAACTATTGTCCCTCCTTTGATACCAAATTAAGTAATTAGTAATGTTCTCCCACCATTTTCTGTTACACTTTTCGAATTTCACATGCTTTTGAACGCCATGTCTGGCGCATTCTTCTTTGTCACCCATCCCCTTAAATTATTGTACTGCGCTTTATATAAAAATTATGCAAATTAACCTATTGTTCTGCACTTAACCTGTTGTTTTGCTCCATGTCACCCACTCATGCACACTCTCCCCTTAACTATTGTACCCCTAGCAACACATTGATATAAAAAATCTATGCAAATTAATTAAATCGATATTGTTCACATGTATGGGGTAGTTTTTGTCCTTAATTTGCACCATCCTATTGGTCGGTGAAATCCATGGAATATAGTTTAAATAAAAGATCGCTAATAAAAACACATCCTGCCACTCGACGCCAGATGCCAACGCTGCCGACTCCACACATGTCCCCAGGAGTCAGGATGCACCAGCAGTCCCCGAGAAGTGACGACGTGGTCATCAGCTGCCAAGCAACACGTAGGTGTCAGTTCTGGCCCCGCAAGGATGAAGCGGTGGCATCTCTTTCATACTTGACATCTGAGAAATTCCTGTCAAAATACGTGGTCACCTAGGTACCACTGCTGATGCGATGACGCATAGCTGCAGTGCGGGTCCAGCACTCTGAGAGATGTTCCAATTCTTCCCAGAATAGCACAGGGTGCATTGTTCCTAGCAATCCTAACAGGACAGCCCATTCATCACTGAATTTACCCGTCAAACTGTTGCTGCTGGTTGCTCCGCGTGCCATTGTTTTCTGCAGATGATATTTTCAGTGGCAAAATTGTTTTGTACAGATCGCTACATTCCACTGACAGTTACATCATGCAAAAATTGTCTACAGATTATCAAATACATACAAGACTCACAAGTATTTCGGAAACCAGATACATATTTATCAGCGTAACTACAATTAAATATTACGATTGCTGGTGCAGTCTGACTACAATCGATGTACAGGTAACGTCTCCTCTTCACAGCTGTGGTTCTGGAACGAATCTCAGTATCTATAGTGCAAGTAATTTCCCACGTAAAAATTTCTCTCATACCCTCGCAGTTATCGATGCGCTGCATCTATATGTCCCTCACGATAGGACACACTCTCATTTTCTCTGGTCATGCCACAACATAGGCCACAGTAACATTACTCTGCAATAGACATACATTTTACATAAACTGAGCAGTTATCTTTTATATCTGTACAGCGCCCTTTCAGAAATTGTATAGCTTCCCAGAAATAGTTAATGCTCGCTTTTGTAGGAGCTTTCGTGATCTCTCAGTTTGTCTACATGGAAATTCTTGCCCTAACACAACCTGTTTCCGAAAATAGCGCAGAATAACGTCGAATGCATTCTTCCTCGCGTTCCTAACCCTCCCTGCTTTCAACATGCTCAAATGTTCTCACCGCTATGTAGAGACTGCTGTATCCCAGCACAAAGGCTGTCTTCTTAATGAATGGAGCATTATGATTGGTTCTCATCGAATTTACCCGCCGAATTACTGATGCCGCAGGTGTGGAAGCACCGCCCGCCTTTTCTGTCTTTCAGCAGACTACACTTTCAGCGGCAAACTATTTTATACAGATCGCCATATTGCACCGACAATTAAACCCTGCAAAGTGCCCCTACATATCGTCAAATACGGAAGTACTCTTACTCAATTACACTGCTCTCTCACTGAAGACAGGAGCTTGAATATTAGAGTGTGATAACGTTCTCTAACCCAGCAATATATCACTGTGTACCATGTCGATGCAGTAAACATACAATCCCTATCCTGCGCCCTACAGAATCACCCATTTTACATCATTCCTACATATACCACGAAGACAGACAGCATAAGCACATGTACCATAGATATACTCGTGGCACTAGATATTTCTCGCGAGGCCGGGTAGTCATCCACTCCCAACGCATGACCAGAGCACCCTCAGTGGACTGAAGTCACTCTCAGAACTGTTGTGCAAAGATGGGCTCGTTTCCCCTCGGCACAAACGCGTTACTGTTTCTGGACCTGACCTGCTTGCTTTTTTACACACATCTCCATCCTCTGGGATTACAAGAACACATGTACTTTCACATGGTTTGCCATAATATTATACCATTTACGGTATACATCTCGATATCAAGCACATAGCAGTATCCTACTGATCACTCGTGCAACATAACTCTGAAAATATAGACTGGAAGTTATTTCTCTACAAACCCGAAACTTTAGCTGGGTGGAACGTGCTGTAAACCACAGAGTAACTAGAAACTTATCCTGTCTGCGAAGACCTTTACGTTGAACTCGAAAAAAATAGAGGAAACTGATATTTTCACTCGTGAATACTGATGTCGATGATGCAACAGATTCCGAATCATCCCTATAATTTACAAAGTCAACCAAGGTGTTTCTCACGTCTAGAGAACCAGCAAACTGTCTTCCACCTGTCTTTCACCTGCTAGATGCACACAGCACAATCAATGTTCTCTCAACTAAATAAAGATGCGAAATGTGGATAAGCAGTTAATCGAACAATTTACATGGGAGGGAATAATGGCCCAGCGCAAACACATATCCATGTCGAATCTTCTCAGATTTCCACCCGATCAGGAAAGCTACCCAACACATGGTAAGTATTAGTTCGCTATTCGGCCTGCTAGAGGACAATACGGTTAATTCAGCTACATTCCTAAACTCCCAACAGACCTCCACATTCGGACAGCTCCTGCCGTTACCGAGAAACGTGAATCATTACCGCCACAGGACAGCAGCGCTGCACGCCAAGCATCCCTAGACAGAATTATCCTAGGAAATCGATCATATATATATTTGATCGCTATATTTACAATTAAATGTTACAATCGCGGTCTCAGCTGAACGACATTCGACAGTGAGTGAGGTATTGGAAATACAGTCTGCTGACACTCGTGGCTCCAGAAATAGAAATATCTGTACCATTCTTAGGACTTGATGTACTGTTCCCTTTGCTATCACAGTATTCCACAACAAATCAATACCTTCCTTACAACTGGACGTAGTAATTTCCTTTGCACACGTCGGAACACAAACACATAGTTTATAAGCCTGATGCTCAAGGAGACCCTTCCACACCCCCCTACTACTAAGTATAATACTTCACCAATAAATGATTGTCGGCGATAAGAAATAATGCTGACCGAGAATCAACGATGGGTGGACATGTCTCATAAGTTTTTCTTGCGAGCTATACCACTTGTAAGTAGGCTGTTGTATATTGGTAGCGCTATGTAGTGCTCTGTATTAAATCTCTGACTGTGCTATGTGCAGTCTGTAAGAGACTCTCTGTGGCCGGTTGGACTTGTTGTTGGAGGTAAACAGCCTGCAGTGATGGAAGTTGGAGTGAGTAGTCAGCAGTGATGGAGATTAGAGATTAATAATTAGCAGTGCTGGATATTTGCAATAATAGCGCGAGCAGACGATCTGGACGTGTCTGACTTGGAGATTGACTATTTTTCATGATTATATAATTTTTGGAACTGGATGTCACGGATGACTATATATTTGTTTGAACCGGTTGTCTCATTATTAAGGTAAAATTACATAGTTCCTTTGCAAGAAAATCTTTCTTTTCTGACCACACCCCTATCAGTAGTTAGAGCCTTCAGTAGTTAGAATCTTCTATTTAGCTGGCAGTATTGGTGCTTGCGTCAATGCTGTAGTTCGTGTAATGAAGATTTTTGTGAGGTAAGTGACTTATGGAATGTATAAGTTATTGTCAGGATTTCTGCTTATTCAGGGCCATTCTTTTGAGTTAATTTGAAAGCAGTCAGATCGCGTTACCGTTGAATATTGTGAGTTATTAATGAATAGGAGAAGTTTGAGTGGTGGTTGTAAGGGCCATTATTTTGTATTAATTATTTGAAGTCAGGTTATCATTTTTGATCAGTAATATTGTGTTGCGCTAGGATATTGTGGGTCAGTGTTGAAATGATAATCTAGCAAAGAGACAGTACATTCAGTTTCATTCAGGAGTTTAAGAAAGTTCACTTGCATTCAGCAGTTTAAGTAAAAATATCATAAAGAAGTTTCACACTGTGTCTTAGAAAGAGAGGCATAATTGTCATAAAAACAGCGGGATGTTAACAAACTCAACCAAATTACCATCACAAGCGGTCTTGGTTCTACAGGTGATTACAAGTATGCATGTTAAAAGCTATACTGGCTTTGTAAATCAAGGTGTGGTATTACCTCTGAATGAAGTGGTTTTTTTCCAGACAAATACCGTGACACTGAAAACAGACATTGATCGCCAGAGTGTATAGTGTCAGACCGACAGCGCAGTTACAGGTCGCCGACAGTGCTACCTCGTAATAAAATTACCGAATTTTGAAAGTGATTCGGCTAAGTAGGATGGTATACAACCGGTATTTGCAAATCCCTCACGCCGCCGCCGCTAGATTTTCTCCAGTATTTGTAATGCATTCTGCCTCGGTGCCATGTCAGAGGTTCGGTGATATATCAACTGGAGTATAGGCGAGGGTAGATTGAGAAGGATCACAAACAGTAGTAGATGATGTACTGATTGAGGTCGTAAGAAATGTACTCTAGCGTTTCAGATCTCTAGTGCTACGCTTTCGGCAGGAATGTTGTCTGGGATTAGGAATCAAGTCTTTCCGTTCAAGCAAATACCTGCATTGGATCCTATAGAGAAGTCCTTTCATGATAACAGCCACTAATGAATCGTATTTCTGGCACTCACCTTTCTCGAACCTATCTACTGCAGTAAAACTCCAGACCCGTTTTAGGTAGTCCCTATGCATCTTGCAACTGCTGCCCTTTCTGCAGCTTTATGCATGTGATCATTCCAATTTTAATCGGAAATGAGTAGTAGTGAGAAAAAACTATATCTACCACTTTCTGCAACCCTTGTAGATACAGGCTAAGCTGTGTTACTGCGACAGGACTGTGTTTTGACCATTCGATGGAAACGGAAACTGGGAGAAAGATGAGGATTTTTGCTATTGCACTTTGGTGTGTTCCTAATACTACACATCCGCGCCCACTCACATATATCTCCCGAACATGCTCGTATTGGGACAAGGACGTTATCAGCACACTCTGCATTGTTGCCAGATGTAGCCAACATGGCGGCGATGATGTCATCCAATATGGCTGCCATGATGTCACTGATGACGCAAGTACCATTACCCAAGATGTCGGCTTTTGGCGGGAAAGTGCCACGCCCTCCTCCCCCAGAAAACTGGCAGGAAGTTCAAATTCCAACAGGATAATGCATCACACCATGGTTATCTCTACTAACCAGGAAAATCATGGGAAGATACCTCACTTGGCCTACCTCCACTAACCTGTTACCTGATTGCCACTTCTTCCTATGAACTGACACTCGGTTTGAATTTTGGTAGTAAAGAAAGGTCACTTCAGGTTTTATTACCATCCTAAAAAAATTGCTGCAAAGAAAGGTCACTTGCACTAACCTCAGTCACGCGACCGCCAACTCTTCCTAGGGATTTGTGGGAAATAGAATCAGCCGGCACTGGGCTGCTGGAGAAAGGAAGGAGTGTATTTACTTTCGAACAATTTATTTAGGGATGGAGTATATTTATCACAGTGATACAGAACACACGCTCTGACATGCCTCACAGCATACAGACCTGCAAACTACTCCCAAATAACTCATATATATTGCTCTGCACACGCACCTGCTAATTGTAAACTGTCAAAATAACGCAATGCACAGCCTACAGACATGCAAACCACTCGTAAATAATGCAATACATTTACATCCAGAGAGCCAAACAACTCCTAAATTTTCAAAATAATAATCCATCTAAAAACTCTGCAAACATGCTTGCTAATTGTCAACTATCGAAGTCATGCACCAGTCTTTATTTAAACAATTATAGACAGCACCACCATCCAGTGTGTTCGCCGGGAGGTCCGGACTCCAACTGACTTAATACACACTACCACCAGCAGAGGGTGCTGTCATCCATCATCACATCATCTGATGATGCGACTACTGTTATTCAAGATGGCGACATCGCAAGGCCTAGTACATATTGACACCACCAGAGAGCACTACCATGGCCTTAGGATGAATTTTCGCAAATACCACGCCCATCTGAACTTGGAAGGAAATAGTGGAAGGAAATAGTTGAAGTCTCCATCACGGTCCTCAACTGACCGCCCCGTCCCCTTATCAAATCATTTTGTTGGGCTAAGTTACACTAACATGTACTAAAGTGTACTAACGTGCGCTAACATGTACTAATATGCACAGCACATGATGTCATCCAAGTTGGTGGGGGGAAATGGTGGGAAAACGACTCTGCCTGTGATGGGCATAAGTTTTCATTTTGCAAGCAATGTCTCCACCATGAGATCTAGACTCCAACTGACCTAGTACACATTACTGCCACCAGAGGGTGCTGTCACCTCTCCTGTGAAATAATCCCAGATGGTGGTCTGGAGGGGGAAAATGGCGTGAAAATGACTCAGCCTGCGCTGGCCTGCTGGGGAGGGTAAGGAAGGAGTGTATTCTATTTATCTTCAAACATTTTATTTAGGGATGTAGTATATTTATAACACTGATACACAAAACACACGCTTTGAGATGCCTGGGGTAGCGTCACACACCTCATTGATCTATAAACTCCTCCTAAATAACGCTCTCCAGACACATAAACTACTCCTAATTTACCGAAATAATTTCAGTACAGACATGAAGACTCCTCCTAAATAATGCAGCACAGTGATGTTGTAGACACGCTCATACTCATAAACTGTCCAAATAACCCACAGCGCAGCTTACAGACCTGCTTTGAAAATAATGCAACAGACACGCAATCAACAGACACCGTCCACCACCCGCTGTACAGTAGAGTGCACTGGAGGTCAGCGGCAAACCACGCGAAGTGAGGCGGCCGTCAGCTGTCAAACTACGCACAGATGCCCTCAGGCTGATAATACACATTCCTACGATCACTGCCACAGTATTTGTCCAGAAAAAGAACCAACCTCATTCAGAGGTAATGTTGTACCTCGATTTGTAAAGTGGTTATAGCGTTTAAGATGGATATTTGCGTTCAGTTGTAGAACCAAGATCGCTTGTGACAGTAACATGCAGTAGTTGTTGCGATCGGTTTTTTTTAACATCTGGCCGATTACGTCTCTCTTTCTAAAACACAGTGGTAACACTCGCAGGAAGAAATCTAAGAGACATGCATACCCATCGTTGATTATCGGTCAGTATTATTTCGCATCATAGGCAATCAGCTATTGACAAAGTATTATACTTAGTAGTAGGGGACACATGGTATGTTCACACTTGCGTATCAGGTTTATAAAGTATATGTCTGTGTAAAGGAAATGACTCTGTCCAGTCGTAAGGAAGGTACATATATTTCCATTTCCAGACCCATAGCCTTCAGCAGAGTGTATTTCCTATACTTTGCTCATTGTCGAATACCGTTCAATTGAGACCGCGATCGTAACATTTAATTGTGAGTGTAATGATAAAACATATATGCAGCGGTTTTTTTAGAATGATTCTGTCTATGCATGGGCTGTGGTGGGATTGATTCACGTTTCCCGTTAATGGCAGCATCAGTCCGAATGCAAAGGCCTGTTGGAGTGTAGGAATGTATCTGAGCTAAGTTTTCCATCCTCTAGACCACCGAATAGCGAACTAATACTTAATATGGGTGAAAATTCGAGAATGAATATGGAGATGCGTTTGTGTTGGACTGTTCTTCCCTCCTACGTAAATTGCTCGGTTGACTGCTTCTGCACATTTCGCGCCTTTATTTAGTTGAGAGAAGATCGATTGTGAAGTGTGCATCTAGCTCGTGAAAGAGACGTTTCCTTGTTCTCTAGACATGAGAAACACCTTACTTGGCTTCTAAATTATAGGGATGATTTGGAATCTGTTACGTCAGTGAGATCGGTATTCGTGGGTGGAAATATCATTTTTCATTTGTTTGTTTATAGTTACTCAGTGGTCTAGAGCACACTCCACCTAGCTAAAGTTTCGGGTTTGTAGAGAAATAATTTCCAGTGTATAGCTTCGGACTTACGTTTCGTGAGCGATCGGAAGGCTACTTCTGTGTGCTTGATATCGAGAAGTACTGCGAAAATGATATAATATTATCATAAAATATGCGAAAATAGTTGTGCTCTTGTATTCAAGCACCTGTCATCAGTGGGAGAACAGTGTAATTGAGTAAGTCTTTCCGTATTTGACGATATGTATGGCACTTTGCGAGGTTTAGTTGTCGCAGCAATATGGCGATCAGTGAAAGTCTCGTCTGCAGAAAGAAAGAAAAGGCAGATAGTGCTTCCCTAGGACTGAGGAGCATCGTGACATATAGCAGGTGTGAGTGTAGGTATAGCATAATTTTTTCTGGTGCTGTACAGATGTAAAAGACAAGTGCACTGTTCGTGTAAAATGTGTATATATTGCATTGTAAAGTTAATGTGGATCATGTTGTGTAAAATGTGTATATATTGCATTGAAAGGTTACTGTGGTTTATGTTGTAGCATGACTAGAGAAGATGATGGTCTGTCCTATCATGACTATGTATAGATTCAGCACATCGATAACCACGAGAGATTTTTTTATGTGGAAAATTATATGCGCTATAGATACTTAGATTTGTTCCAGAAGCACAGCCATCAAGAGGAGACATAACATGTACATCGATCGGTGTCAAACTGTTGCAGCAATTGTAATATTTCATTGTACTTACACTGTTGAATATGTTCTTGGATTCCAATATCCTTGTGAGTCTCATATGTATTTGATGATCTATAGACAGCTTTACGCATTTAACTATCAATGCACTTTAGCGATCTGTGCCAAATAATTTTACCACTGAAAGTCCTGTCTGCAGAAAGAAAGAAAAGGTGGATGGTGCTTTGATACCGACGACAACAGTAATTCGGCGGGTAAATTAGATAAGAGCCAATCATAATGCTCTATTCATTCAGATCCTTTGTGCTGGGATATAGGAGCCTCTACATAGCAGTGAGAAATCTGCGTATGTTGAGAGCAGGAAAGCTATCACGTTAGGAGCGCTGGGAAGCCTGCATTCGACGTTATTATGGGTTATTTTCGTAAACAGGTTCTGTTAGGGCAATAACTTTCTTGCATACAAGCTGAGACATAAAGAAAGCAAGCGTTAACTATTTCTGGGACAGTATACAATTTCCGCGAGGTCGACTCACTTCTTGTTTTTTGTACATAGTCATGTGACATGAGTGTAAGATTGAGAACATTGTTAGATGCGTTTGCAAAGGGTTGTAGTTACACTGTCATCAACAATAAAGACAAGTGCTGTCCGGAGGTGTCTCGCGTATGGGGGTTGTGCCTTGGAGATCTGTGATGTCAGTATGACAGATACTGTATTCTTCAAAATAGATGCAACTTTCACCTGCGTCTGGTGGCGACTCGTAACTGCGACAGTGCACATGTCCCTGGCTGGTTCCGCCAGCATCGGTGCCTAGGTGAACATGTACACTACTGGAAATTGAAATAAGAACACAGTGAATTCATTGTCCCAGGAAGGGGAAACTTTATTGACACATTCCTGGGGTCAGATACATCACATGATCACACTGACAGAACAACAGGCACATAGACACAGGCAACAGAGCATGCACAATGTCGGCACTAGTACAGTGTATATCCACCTTTCGCAGCAATGCAGGCTGCTATTCTCCCATGGAGACGATCGTAGAGATGCTGGATGTAGTCCTGTGGAACGGCTTGCCATGCCATTTCCACCTGGCGCCTCAGTTGGACCAGCGTTCGTGCTGGACGTGCAGACCGCGTGAGACGACGCTTCATCCAGTCCCAAACATGCTCAATGGGGGACAGATCCGGAGATCTTGCTGGCCAGGGTAGTTGACTTACACCTTCTAGAGCACGTTGGGTGGCACGGGATACATGCGGACGTGCATTGTCCTGTTGGAACAGCAAGTTCCCTTGCCGGTCTAGGAATGATAGAACGATGGGTTCGATGACGGTTTGGATGTACCGTGCACTATTCAGTGTCCCCTCGACGATCACCAGTGGTGTACGGCCAGTGTAGGAGATCGCTCCCCACACCATGATGCCGGGTGTTGGCCCTGTGTGCCTCGGTCGTATGCAGTCCTGATTGTGGCGCTCACCTACACGGCGCCAAACACGCATACGACCATCATTGGCACCAAGGCAGAAGCGACTGTCATCGCTGAAGACGACACGTCTCCATTCGTCCCTCCATTCACGCCTGTCGCGACACCACTGGAGGCGGGCTGCACGATGTTGGGGCGTGAGCGGAAGACGGCCTAACGGTGTGCGGGACCGTAGCCCAGCTTCATGGAGACGGTTGCGAATGGTCCTCGCCGATACCCCAGGAGCAACAGTGTCCCTAATTTGCTGGGAAGTGGCGGTGCGGTCCCCTACGGCACTGCGTAGGATCCTACGGTCTTGGCGTGCATCCGTGCGTCGCTGCGGTCCGGTCCCAGGTCGACGGGCACGTGCACCTTCCGCCGACCACTGGCGACAACATCGATGTACTGTGGAGACCTCACGCCCCACGTGTTGAGCAATTCGGCGGTACGTCCACCCGGCCTCCCGCATGCCCACTATACGCCCTCGCTCAAAGTCCGTCAACTGCACATACGGTTCACGTCCATGCTGTCTCGGCATGCTACCAGTGTTAAAGACTGCGATGGAGCTCCGTATGCCACGGCAAACTGGCTGACACTGACGGCGGCGGTGCACAAATGCTGCGCAGCTAGCGCCATTCGACGGCCAACACCGCGGTTCCTGGTGTGTCCGCTGTGCCGTGTGTGTGATCATTGCTTGTACAGCCCTCTCGCAGTGTCCGGAGCAAGTATGGTGGGTCTGACACACCGGTGTCAATGTGTTCCTTTTTCCATTTCCAGGAGTGTATTTGGATAGGAATTTCTCTCGTGTCAAGTATGAACAGTATGTCACTGCATCATGCCTGAGGGCATCTGTGTGTAGTTTTGTAGTTTGACAGCTGATGGCCACCTCACTTCGCATGGTTTGCTGCTAACCACCACTGCACTCTACTGCACAGGGGGTGGAGGACGGTGTCTGCGTGCGTTGATTGCGTGTCTGTTTCATTATTTTCTGAGCATGTCTGCAAGTTGTGCTTGGGGTTATTTGGACCGTTTACAAGTACTGAGCGTGTCTACACATCACTGTGCTTCATTATTTAAGAGGAGTCTGCATGTCTGTACTGAAATTATTTCAGTAAATTAGGAGTAATTTGCGTGTCTGGTGAGTGTTATTTAGGGTTGGTTTACAGATCTGTGGGTTGTGTGGTGTGAACCTAGGCATCTCAGAGCATGTGATTTGTATCGGTCTGATAAATATACTCCATCCCTAATTAAAATGTTCAGAGATAGAGTACACTCGTTCCTTACCCTCCCCAGCAGGCTAGCGCAGGCTGAGCAATATTCACGCCGTTTTCTACCTCCAGACCACCATCTGGGATTAGGTCACAAGAGGGATGACAGCACCCTCTGGTGGCAGTAATGTGTACTAGGTCATTTGGAGTCTAGATCCTCTGGAGGAGACATTGCTTGCAAAATAAAAACATATATGTCCATCATAGGCAGAGTCGCTTTCCCACCATCTTCCCCCCCCCCCCCCCATCTTGGATGGCGTCATGCACTGTGCACGTTAGTACACGTTAGTAGCTGTTAGTGCACGTTAGTACACTTTAGTACACATTAGTGTACGTTAGCCTGACAACATGGGTTGGTAAGGGGATGTGGCGGTCGGTTGAGGATCGTGGTGGAGACTCTAACTATTTCCTTCCAAGTCGAGGTGGGTGTGGCATTCGCGAAAATTCATCCTAAGTCCATGGTAGCGCTCTCTGGTGGTGTCAATATGTACTAGGCCTCGCGGTGAACACAATGTATGCCGCCATCTTGAATAACGGTAGTCGCATCATCAGATGACGTTACGGACGACAGCGCCCTCTGCTGGTGGTAGTGTGTACTAAGTCAGTTGGAGTCCAGACCTCTTGGGGAACACATTGGATGGTGGTGCTGTCTACAATTGTTTAAATAAAGACTTGTGCATGATTTCGATAGCTGACGATTAACTTCATCTGATAGAGAGCTCAATAAGATTTTTACTGTGTCTCTCTCCTCTCTCACATCAAAAACAAATACTGCATGCATGCCAGCATCGAGCACACATTATATTCCTGTTAAATTTACAGGTCTTGATAAACTGCACAGACCAGTTTAAAGTTTCATCGCCTTCACTGTAGGAGGATGATCGTATCCTGCAGTCTATACTGTAAGTCGCAAGAGACACTCCCTGGGACCGTCTCGTTGTTTGAAACATAGTTTTTTTTCTGTTGTAACTCGCTTTGTACTCTGCCATACATTTTGTTTTTCTACCACGACTTTGAGGTCTGTGCCAGGTTCTAAACTGCCATTAACACGTTCTGATCCATGGCCTGTCGCAGAAAACTAGATGTCACACAGTGTAAAATAATGTTGTTTGCTGCTACCATAACACACCACACACACACACACACACTTCGGGTGATTTTAAATAAAAGTCAGTTACAGCATAAGCTAACTGGAAGAGTTTTGCGGCGTTGTGGAGAGTTTCCAAACTACAGTGAAACTGATTGACGAGCTCTACATTTGAACTCATCTGTCACAGTGACAAAATATCTGATGGCTCTGCTTTCCATTTCGACTGATTCCTCATATTGCAGTCATGTACGCGATCACTGTTTCAGTGCTAGCTACAGTGAGAAGGTGTTACCCCTCTACAAAACTCTTTCTCCAACTCAAACAAGGGTTGTCAGTCAATCATTATGTGGTAACCAACAGTGTGCCAGAAGATGGGATGGAAAATGTACTGAAATAATAACCATCACAGTTTATAATGCGAACAATTTTAGCAATTTTACAGAAGTTTCAACACTGACCAATCATGCGACAGCAGGTTTCCCAATTTCATTATCATAGCTAAACAACCTCTTCTCCACTTTGCGAGTATCATCGCGAATGTAGATAGATGACAGTGCAGTACGTATATTCATTGTTAATTCTCGAACACATACGTCATAAATTTCTGACACCACGAGCATAGTGCTTAATTTACGATCTGTCTCTAAGCTGATGGGAGTCACAGAGCATTCTCGCAGTCTTAGGATAAAATTAGAGACTGAAAGATCCCCCACCCACACTGTCACTGGCCAATCCACCCTTCAGTGCCGTTTCCGATTTAATCTGCAGCCGACCCGAAGTAGACTGCTACATTCTACATTTTGTGAATCAATGGAGTTTGCCGAGTCCTCGCCCACCCAAGTACACAGGATTTCTCGAGATATGCCCATGTCGAGGAGGTTAGCACTCCTTATCAATGTGTAGTAACATGTTTGAAAGTGTCGTGATGTAATAGCAGACAGTTAAGAAGAACAACCGGATGATCTGTACATGATGGAGCTCCAGACAGGTGAAGTTCGAAGAATTTTACGTAAATCAATCAAACTATCAATTTTAAAGTATTATTCCAGAGTCTAGGATCAGTACCTGGAAGGTATTGGTAAGAGAGAACATAAACACACGCATTCCTTAGTCTAAAGTGTCCCGCACTTAAAACGGGCTACAATGTCAGGTCGCTTCAGTTTCCGACCTATCAGTTGTATGGAATCCAGCACTGTTAATATTCCAATGTAAGAAATATATTTCAAGCGCATGACATACATCGTTCTTCTCGGTTTCTCTACGTAAACTATGTTATCGAACCGTAAAGCGAAAATCTACTTCTTTAAAACATCGTCTCTGTGTGATACAAGCACAATATAGCTTTCTGGTGATGTATAGTGTTCACTGTTTACGTCTGATCACGGTTCAGAAATTATACTATGCCCACATCAGTCCTACATAAAATGATCGTTAGTAATGGAGAATACCTGTTACAAGGAAACAGATAAACGCATAGCAGCAGCATCCGAAATGTGAAATTACAAGTCATTCAGCCACTAACTCCGTAAACAGCACATCTGTCAGGCAAATGTATACACGGGGATTGCAGTGCCTCACAAACACCTACCACTAACTTAGAACCATCTTAGTTATTAAGCTGAAGTCTCGATTTTACACTCAAGATGCGATAGGGGGATGGAGTACACTGCATAAATCATAGTTCGTTTAGAGGAATGTGTCACGTTTCATCACACTTGAGATGGAAGTCCTCTGATGACTGGCAGGTTTGTCCTTAACGATCGCAAGTAGACAGTGCTCTAAATCATATACAGGGCATATGGTGGTATATGAGTCGAATGGAGCCTATGTCACATGACTGATGCATTCTGACAGAACAGTGGAAATATTGACCTGCAGCAACTTGTCCCTCATTAGAATGCATCATCAGTCTACTATTAAATCGTACCTTGTTACAGCTCCATCTCAATCGATCACCCCGTCCACTCTCTGTTATCCTTTAACGCAGATGCATGTATATTTAGAGGCGGATTGTTCTCTGTCTTCCTGAAAAGCGTCAGATACTGTAGTCAACTCACATGTATCACTGGTACCTCGACATACAGTATAATGCTGTCTTGATGGAAAAAAGTGACTGCTTCCCTGGTTCCCTCTGCTTCCATGTCGACTTTTTCTTGGATTCCTCTTGCTGTCGCATACTTGCTCCCATGTACAAATTATTCTGCGCCAACCAGTAAATACACTTCCTTAATTTCCCCGCATTTCGGTGTGTATTCGCTCAATTTACAGTACTGTATTCTCCCATCATTTTTCGCAATTCTATCGATTTTATGTCAGTTCTATCCATACGATAATGACATAACCTCTTGTTCTGTGTTCTAAAATTACTTGTAAATGGAGTACAGCTGCCAACTCCTAGGCCAAATTCACTGATTGGTATGCATAATATAGAACTCTACTCGATTGTATCCAGTCGCCCCCACCTAACATATTCCACATTTGGAGAGCATTTGCTCTGTTTTCTGTATGTCTATGTATATGCATGTGTTGCAGATGCCTCCCATGACCAGCAGTAGACCTGAGTTAGCATTCGAGTGTGGATCTGCTACGAGTTATACCAGAATGATGTTGGGATGCAGATCCACAATATGCTGCTCCCAGGATAGGGTTTGAGGGTGGATCTGTCACACACAATGTACGGAGCGGTGTTGGGCTGCAGATCCACAATATACCACATCTGAATTAGCATTTGAGTGTGGATCTGCAGCGCACTATATATCCAGACTGATGTTCGGAGGTGGATCCGCCACATGTCACATCTGGGATAGGGTTCAGATGTGGACTAATCATGCATTACACCCGAACACATGCTCCATGTTCGAAGTCTGGTCCAGCAGTGGGGGGACTGGGTTGTTCTATAGATAGTGATGTTGATTACAGTATACCAACCTGCGTCGGTCATGTCTTTCCAAGTATTATGTCCGCAGGTGCAGCATTCATTATCACACATATTACCGGACGACTGTCCTTTGTAGCACTTGTTTGAGAGAATCTTAGCAGTATGCAGCACGTTCCAGAAGCGCTGATTCGAACACTTTGTTAGATAATTTCCTAGGACTGACGAGAATCGAGACATATAGCCGGTGTGAGTGTAGGCATAACATTATCTTTTTGGGTGCTGTACAGATATAAAAGATAAATTCACTGTTTGTGTAAAATGTGTATATATTACAGTGTAATGTTACTGTGGCTTATGTTAAGGCATGACCAGAGAAGATAAGTGTGTGTCCTATCGTGAGGGACACATAGATTGAGCACATCGATAACTGCAGGGGAACGGGAGAGATTTTTATGTTGAAAATTATGTGCACTATAGATACTGAGATTTGTACGAGAAGCACAGCCTCAAGAGGAGACATTACCTGTACATCTATCAGTGTCAGGCTGCAGCAGCAATTGTAATATTTAATTGTAGTTACCCTGGTAAATATATTCCTGGCTCCCTATATACTTGTGAGTCTTGTATGTATTTGATAATTTGTAGACAACTTTTGCGGGGTTTAACTGTCAGTGCAATGTAGCGATCTGTAGCAAATAATTTTGCCGCTGAAAGTCTCATCTGCAGAAAACAATGGCGGACGGTGCTCCCACACCAGCAGCAGCAGCAGTTTGACCGGTAAATTCAGTGACAAACAGGCTGTCCCGTTTGGATCGCTAGGAAGCATTGGAACACCTCTCTCAGCACTGGACCCACACCGCAGCTAAGTGCATCGCACTAGCAACAGTGTCAAGTATGAAAGAGATGCCGCCATCTCATCCTTGTGGGGCCCGAACTGACACCTACGCCTCACTTGGCAGCTGACACGCACTTCGTAACTTTGCGGGGAGCGCCGGTGCATCCTGACTGCTGGTGGACTTGTGCAGAGTTATTGGCATCTGCGTCGGGTGTCAAATGGAGGTATGTGTTTTTTATTAGCGATCTTTCGTTTAAACTATGTTCCATCGATTTCACCAACAAATAGGATGCTGCGAATTAAGAAAAAAAACTACCCCATACATGTGAGCAATATCGATTTATATACATGACGGTAGTATCTGTTCCCGAAAGAACAGTTACCGTGGATGACCATGCAGCTTTGCTAGAAATGAAATGATAATTAAATGGTCACCGTAGCTGCAAACAGGCGTTGATGTACTTCATTGGGGACATGTTGAAAATGTGTGCCCCGACCGGGACTCGAACCCGGGATCTCCTGCTTACATGGCAGACGCTCTATCCAGCTGAGCCACTGCGGGCACAGAGGATAGTGCGTCTGCAGGGACTTATCCCTTGCACGCTCCCCGTGAGATCCACATTCCCAATATGTCCACACCACTACATTCGTAATGCGCCTAATAGATGTTTGCCCATCATACTCATTACTCGTGGCAGATTAATCTACCAAGTCCCGTACGAGTTCGGGCATAGCGTGTGCGTTCGCACAAGAAGGTAAATGGCCAGGAAGCCATATTTTGACTATATATGACGGTAGTATCTGTTCCCGAAAGAACATGGCTTCCCGGCCATTGACCTTCTTGTGCGAACGCACACACTATGCCTGAACTCGTACGGGACTTACTAGATTAATCTGCCACCATGTTTACCCCATGTAATTTCTTCTTACAAGACCTACATGTTTCGCAACAGCAGAGAATGATGAGCAAGAGAAATCCAACTCCACAAACTGATTTTTTTTTAATAAATAATCAATATACCCTTGAATTTCCTGTTTTGAGAACCTTCCTCTCCACCACCTGACCACCATCTTGGATTACGTCATGGAAGGGACAGCAGTGCCCTCTGGTGGCTGTACTGTGTACTAGGTCAGTTGGACTCCGGAACTCGGGGTGACCACACTTGATGGCAGTATTCCCTCTAACTGTTTAAATAAAGACTGAAAATAAAGACTTATGCCCAGCACTGGCTAAGTCCTTTTCTCACCAATTACTAGAAAGAGGTGATGATCGGATGACTTAGGTTAGTGGAGGTAGCCCAAGTGCCTTTTCTTCCAGCCATTTTCCTAGGTTAGTGGTATGTTGCATTGTCCTGATGGTGTTTGAACTTCCCACCATATTCTGCGAGAGGGGGGAGGAGGGGATTTACCAGAGGGGTTGAGGTTAATTAAGTTGTCAATCAAATTGATAAGAGTGAGAGGGGGTATCCAGTAACTCAGACCTGAAAGTGTAACTGTAGCAGCGAGGGATGAGGTTTCCTGAGGGGGAGGGGAGTGGGAGAGGGTGGGGCAACAATAGCTTAAGTGCCTGCCAATCAAAAGAAAGGATCATTTTAGCAGAACAATAGGTTAAGTGCCTGTCAATCAAATGAGAACAATAGGTTAAGTACCTGTCAATCAAAGGAGAACAATAGGTTTGCCCGTAAGTGCATACCTGCCCCTGATGTAGGCAACCTGCACTAACAAAATGCACTGAAACTCAGTTAGCTATACTACTCCTGTGGACGGCGTTTGTTGAGTCAGGTGCTGCTGTCTGGGACGCAATGAACAGCTGCAGATCGCGCTGCTAGCCCGGCACAAGCGACGCTATCAGCACCATCTGTATCCCACCAATAGCAACAACTGCGTACACGCTGGCCAGATAGTATTAATCCTTCCAGCACACAGAATTCCGCCAAGACAATGCATCACATCACAATACCAATCACATGATAAAACGCCATCTCACTTCTAAAACCGGCTGCCACAGTTCTGTCTCCGTGACATCACTGACTAACTTACCAATGGCGCGTTTTCACATTCAGCATTAACCTCACATCAGAGATCCTCTGATTCTAGAAGGCAGCTCATGGGGTTATGTTAATATTTTCTGCAAGCCGCGTTTCTTTCGAAAAGCGAGTGATGGTTGTCAACAAAAAACTCCCAGCAAAACATGAGAAAGCTGCGCTCTCCTTCTGGTAACATGGCGTCCAAGCCACAGTTTGGCCGCCCTGACCTGTCTCAGATCTAACACACTGTGCTTTCCCAAGCACACAAACATCATCCAGGAAACAAGCCATCCCAGCTTCATTTTAAATGAAAGGAAAATAACATAGAAAGTGCACTGTCATTTGATATTCTTTAGATGAAAATATTACCCAAGGAATCTGCTCCTTTGTTTCCCTCTAATTTCCTAATCAATCTCAAACTGAATGTAAAAGGCATGTGAAATTTCTTGCAGTGTTTCATAACATCCCCCCCTAGCTATGAAAGTTTCTTACAGTGGGTGATCTTCTTAAGTTAAGTAGAATACCTCCTGATATGGGGTCCGACCTCCTTTTGCCTCCATAGTGCAGAAACTCGATGTGGCACAGACTCAATCAGTTGTTGGAAGTCCCCTGCAGAAATATTGAGCCACACTGCCTCTATATCTGCCCATAATTCCGAAAGTGTTACTAACGCAGGACTTTATTCTTCAAATGACCTCTCAATTACGTTCCATAAATGTTCGATGGGGCTCATGACAGGCAATCCGGGTGGCCAAATCATTCATTCGAACTGTCCAGAACGTCCTTCAAACCAGTCGCGAACAACTGTGGCCTTTTGACATGGCCCATTGTTGTCCATAAAAATTTCATCATTGTTTGGGAACGTGAAGTCCGTGAATGGCTGCAGGTGGTCTCTAAGTAGCGGAACGTAACCATTTCTAATCAATAGTCGGTCCCATTCTGTGTAAACACTGTCCACACCATTATGGAGCCACCACCAGCTTGCAAAGTGCGTTGTTGACAACTTGGATCGATAGCTTCATGGGCTCTGCGCCACATTCGAACCCTACCATCAACTCTTACCAATTGAAATTGGGACTCATCTGAAAAGGCCACGGTTTTTCAGCCGCCTAGGGACCACCAGACATGTTCATGAGTCCAGGAGAGGCGCTGCAGCTGGTGTCGTCCTGTCAGCAAAGGCACTTACGTCGGTCGTCTGGTGCCATAGCCCATTAACGCCATATTTCGTTTCACTGTCCTAACGGATACGTTCGTTGTACTTCCCACATTGATTTCTGTCGTTATTTCACGCAGTATTGCTTGTCTGTTATCACTGACAACTAACAGCAAACGCTACTGCTCTTGGTCCTTAAGTTTTATGTGGTGAGAGGTGATGTCTGAAATTTTGTATTGTCAGCACACTCTAGGCACTATGGATCTCGGAATATTGAATTCCCTAACGATTTTTGTAACTGAATGTCCATTGCATCTAGTCCAACTGCCAGTCCACATTCAGTGTCTGTCAATTCCCGTCGTGTGGCCTTAATCATGTTGGAACCTTTTCACATGAATCACCTGAGTTCAAATGACAGCTGCACCATCCATTAACATTGTGTACCTGGCGTACACTATACCACCGCCATCTATAAATGTGCATATCGCTACCCCACGACTTTTCTCTACCCAGTGTAGTTGGTTTGTACAAATTACATGCCTTGTGACTGACCAGCAGTATCATTATAAGCAACTCCATTAATTACTTACTTTATTTCTGGGTGTGACACTGAAGGCAGGGCCTTAACAGTTATGGAATATACAGTAGCAAATAAGGACTAGAGTACCAGTTGAACAATATGTAGAACAGACTTTTCTCTCAGGTCACAGTCAACATTATGTTATACACTTTGAACCTCTTATTCTGCCTGACATTTAATGTGTCTCCTTCCTCACTCATCTTATTACATCATTAATTGTGACTGAAAGTCCACTCATACCCTATACCTAATAAATGTTTATAGTTTTTAAGAATGTTTTCAGGAGATTAAGTAGAATGTAAGAATATTGATTATATGTTGTACATATCGCCACTGTAGGGTGTATTCGGAGCAAAACTAGTTGACGCAATGAAAAACATGAAGCACTAAAATACAACAACAGAGTACCCATCTAGAAATCTTTCCATACCACATAAATGACTAATTGAACATTGAATGAAATGTTAAGTATAAGGTGATCAGGCGTTTCCATTTACTAAATTATCGTGTCTGTGAACACGTGATATGAGTTTCAAATTAGTGTGACAATGACAGTTAGACAAAGAAATAAGCCTTATGTCTAATTGTGAAATTCTTAATCGTAAACACGTCAAATCTACAATGCACTGATAATATGTGCGATATCAAAGAACAGAACTAAACACAAATATGTGACAATAAACAATCAACAAGACATTGACATCAAGATACAGATTTACATAGTGAACGAACCAGAATTGAGCTTGTTCTTTAGCTTTACTCTCTTTTGGAATATCACACAGGCACTGAGGTTCACTTCTGTCACACTGAGGCACAATGTACAGTGGATGGACAGATTAGTTCGATGCAGCTACCTGATCATCGCTTGGAACATGATAATGTCACATCTGGCAGATGCAGTCAATGCAATGGACAATAGGTGTGCTACCTTGTCTTCGTTGGTACAGTCTATAGCAGGGGTGACCATGACACTAGCTGTGGCTTGACGAAAATGTGGCTAGCATTCTCCTATTGCAACAGACCCTTGGACGCAGGTGTGTGTCCAGAAACAAGAAGCTGGACATGTCTCCAAAGTTCATGTCCAGGTGACTGGCGCTGGTTGTAGTAGTCAACTCGATTGTACCCTGACAGTATGTTGCTAAACTGCTCACTAGAGCTTAATGGAAATATATTGTGGAGTAGCTTGAACAGTGAATCCACACTATCCACAACGTCCGATGAAAAGGTGTGCTGAGCTGTACCGAGTGTGATGGTAGATAGCGTCAGGAAGCTCTCACTGTGAGAATAGAAATGATGACAGTGAATAGCTGCATAGCACAGTACTGCATGTGGTGCAGACTGGCTAATGTATATTGTTCTCTGGCAGGAGAAAAAGGTCAGTTTATTCTATGGCGTTGTAGACCATACGATCTGTATAAAATGGAGTTACACTAACAGTATGCAAAAATATAATGACACAAATATATATCCAAGTGAGCCCAAGTGAAAATGAAAACAAACAAAGTGTATGACATTGAACTGTGGTTTGTATGCCATACAGTTTCATAATTGTTTTATATAATTAGTCTACAGTTTTAATGTTACTGGCTATCAGTGCCCCTGACTGGCAAAATGACTTAAGTCTTTGGTCATATTGTGCTATCCTGGGGGAAGAACGAAATAATACTAGATTAACAAGTATTTAACACGTTATTATATTCCCATTTCCACCATGCCGTGCCTGAAATATAACACGTTCAAATAATTTTCATACATAGTAATCCTAGTTTGTTCTATGGATCATGCAGTTCACTATAACGCATCATGACTGACTGAACTACCAAGATCCTGGATACAAACTGTGATCCCCACAGTTGGATGAGACGATCCCTACATATTTCTTTACTGATTACTTTCCATTCCATTCATCTCCTCCATTGTCTTTATATGCTGCTCCATACTCCTGTGGACAAAATCTCCCAACACAAGACTAGATCCCACCACACTTATCTGTATATCTAATTTTGCCTTCCATTAAAATATTAATGCATACAAAGTCAAGTTGAGATGCTCATCATGTTACCTTCAGTTTAATATGAATTAAGTGCCTGCATTCTAATAGCTTTGATTTCCCTTACTGTTCCTTGATTATTATAATACTTTAAGCAGTCTCAGTACTGTCCCCCATTACATTGTTCATTGTGCTTAATCTCTCCTGTACACTGTTAAACAAACAAAATAAATTTTATAGACAGTATATGCTGTATATCTTTACGTGCTGTTGCTAGATATCAGACTGTTGCAGACTGGTGAACTTCTGAGTGCTCTGCAAAAAACATGTATTCCCATATTCATTGCTCATGCACATCATCTTTCACTCGACAAGCAAACTTGTTTGCTGCCCATAAACATATTTCTCATGCTCCCATAAAAAAGCACAAAAACTGTTCGCACTGAGGACACAATTCGCTCCGACGTTGTCTGACTTCAAACAACAACAAACACATACTAACCAACAAATTCATGTCCACTCACATCACTGGTGAGGACATCAACACACATAAAATCATCGTCTATAGAGCACATAATTTCACGCAGTCAGTTGATAACTAAACAACTAGGAAAGACAAAACGCCAAATGGGGATTACTATCCATATCTTATCCCTCGCAACAGCCACCTAACAGGAGCCAAATACTTGATATGTAACTATCTCTTACTCTTCATATCAGCACGAACTGGAATCTCGATAGTCCAACATATCAACCAACATAGCTCTGCACTCCTTCCTTATCAACTCTCTAATCTAGTACATTTACGCTACAAGTAATCAAGATGACAGATTCCCAGTAATAGAAGGGTGAAACATACACAATAAATTACACACACAACCAATACACAAAAAAATCATAAACAAATGATCATGTATAAATACTCATAACCATGAGTAATCTACTTGTCCTTCTTAATTCTAAACAGTTAAGCATGGGGTAAAAACCCCACTAAAATGTATGACTTATCATAATTATTTACAAAATCTAATCTCAGACATACAGCAATCTACTCCCTCCTTCCTGCCACTGATTACGTGATTTTTATCTGTCCCAGGCGGCGCCTGTAGTCCGCATCTGAGCTCTGCCGTATTCACAACTTCTATATCTGTTACCTGCGATAACTTGTGTACTAAATTGCCGGACGCTACGGTCATGATTAGCACAATTTTATGGGTTATTTTGCCACATACGTGGGCGATGTCGTTGGGTAGGAAAGGCTATCGCCTACGCTCTATCAGTCACATATCTTGCAAGTCTCCTAAATTCATCAATATTTACTTTCTTGTGTTCAATAATGGTTCAACGAAATTTGTTAGGCATCTTGTCCTCGCACAACCACAGTGTTTCTGTGGTGGCGAAGGGCTCGTCAAGATATAAATTTCTTGTTTCCAGTTCGCTCAGTAACCACACTACATTCTTGAATCCTGTATCTTTTAGCGCCCGCAAACTCAACATTTCCTCTTTAATAATATTTTGTTTTATGCGGTGCCAGCAAATCTCGAGGAACTTCTCTCAGAAAGCTACAAATGACAAGCACTTCCTGTTTACTGGTAGCAGCCTGTTTAGTGCCACTGGGTCTAGGAGTGTCACTACATCATCGAGACAAAAAGGTCGTGACCATTTTTGTGGGAAACAATTATCAGATTGATGTACCCAAGCTACCGGATTGATCGACGTCCCATTGTCCTTGAATTCCTCAAGCATATACAATGTCGAATAGTTCTCCTAGTCCAGCATTTCCTTATCTCTCCTCATGAGTTTTGTAATTGTCTGACAGTGTTTGTAGGATACTGGCTTGGCAACATTTATTAGGCTAACTCCCGCTGCATTAGTGCTTGATATCTCTTCCCCAAATTGATGCACAAGTTTATTGACCGTTGTCTTGCAGTCAGTTTCATTAATGTTATTCAGCCTGTCTCCATTGTCGCACATATTCTCTGTTTTCGATTGAACGGTACCTGCTTACCATGTCCCTGCTTCTTTGCTCTCTACTTGAATAGCTCTATTCTCTGTTCTCTGTGACTGCAGCTCAACTGTACTTCTGTAGATATTTATCTTTGTCTTAGTGTCCATGCTATTCAGTTAAGCCTCTGCCTTCCAGGTCTTTTCATTTCTTTAGTGCACGGCCTCTTCTAGTTTTTCTTCATAGTTTTCTCGAATTGGTCCATATGCTCGTCCATCTTGCCCACTAGTCTCTCCCACTCTTCTTATCGCCTCTCCACATCGTTGATCCCATTCTACAACTTTAAAATTGCTACCCAACTCGTCTCCTCTATCCTCTTACACTCTTCCTTTGCCGCTATTGCTAACCTGTTTGCTTCTTGGGCTCCATTTACCGCCTCCTGAGCAATTTTCTTCATATACTCTGCCAGTTTGGCAATTTTCTTCGTGTCTCCCTTTAGTCCTCGAATTTAATTTTTTATCGTCTCCCAAATATCCTTGTTTTCTTACCGTATTTTCTTCTACATGTCCTCGTTTTCCTCCCTAATTTTTTCTCCCGTTTCCTTATTTTCTTTCCTCATTGCTTGTACCATTTCTACCATATCCTGAATTTCTTGTCTCATTCCCTTCAAAAACTTCATGATACTGAACTCCTCATCTGTCATTTCATTGTTTTGCGCTTCCTGGTTCGGCCTTGTGCCCTCCTCTTCCTCCTGGTTGTGAATTCTTTCCTCTTCTAAATCCTATTGTACCTTCTCTTCGTCTCCTCTTCGATAAACTAGCTTTTCATGTGCCCTTTGACCAGTGTGATCACTGGTTCAAATGGCTGTGAACACAATGGGACTCAACATGTGAGGTCATCAGTCCCCTAGAACTTAGAACTACTTAAACCTAACTAACCTAAGGACATCACACACATCCATGCCCGAAGCAGGATTCGAACCTGCGACCGTAGCAGTCACGCGGTTCCTGACTGAAGTGCCTAGAACCGCACGGCCACCACAGCCGGCGTGATTACTGGTATACAATTCGTTATGAATTCCGTTATCTTCCCATAGACCAGATTTAATTCTCCAAATGTTTATATTTTCTTCCTCGTCCAGAATATCCACCCTTTCTGCCGAACTGCTCCCATTTCTACATCCCTGACAGATTCCCAGTAATAGAAGGGTGGAACATACGCAATAAATTACACACACTACCTATACACAAAAAAAAAATCATAAATAAATAATCACGTGTAAATACTCATAACCGTGAATAATCTACTTATCCTACTTAATTCTAAACAGAAAAGCATGGGGTAAAAACCCCACTAAAATGTATTGCTTATCATACTTAATTATTTTCAAATTCTAATCTCAGTCATACAGTAATCTACTCCCTCCTGAATACCACTGATTACGTGATTTGTATCTGTTCCAGGCGGCGCCTGTCGTCCGCACTGCGTGCCTACAAAAAGCACACTGTCCTGATAATCTATCCCATTGCACATTTTCTAACCTTCAACACTACCAGTAATTTGCTTTGTCTCCCCATTTATTCTAAGAACACTCTTTTCCTCTGCGCAACCTGAGTCTGGTGGGTCCACAGTCATCAGAATATGGTATCAGACCACAGACATACATATCTCACAAATGTCATAACTCGGTTGGCGAATTCATTTGGTGTTATGCTCATCCCTCGATTTAATGCTATGAATTCTGATGGTTATGACTAAAGAGATTCACTGCACTTGATGCCCTTGAAAGTTGTTGTCCTCATGTTTTCCATTTTAATATTCAACGTGGAACAAAATGAGCAAAAAGAACACAAAACTTTGACCACCTCATGTCTTCTGACTGACCATGACTCTGTTACTACCCAACCCTTTCCCATTTTCCGTTTGTCCCCCACACCTCTACTTAATCTGCAACCACTCCTGACAGTGAATCTGTTCTGATGCACAGCTTATTGATTTCAGGATAAATTTTCTCCTGCACATACAACACAAAATACTATACAAATCTTTCCCAATAAATCTTTCTCCAGTAAAACTTTTCTCAAAATTCTTCTTGTTGATCAATCTACAGTCGTTATCTGTGGCACTCTCACTGCTCCCCTTATTTCTTCCTCCTCAAATGTAGCCATGTGCAGTGTTTGCATTCTTGTGTAGAGTGTTCATACTGTTGACGCAGCACAAACCTCCAATTTCGCTTTATTATGTGGTGTGCTCTGCCTGGTTTGGTTGCACTGCATGCATTTTGTAGAACGTAGACTTTCTGTACCATGTGAGCTCCCTTTGAGTTGATTCAGATCCGGTAGCTTATTCCCATGAACCAACCTGAGACAAAATATTCGATATTGTGACATAAAATTCTATTAACACTCCTGTGAAAGCCTGATGTTCCTCAAACAACAGAAACAAAAATAAAGTATAACAATGTTATTCTAATTTGTGACAAACAATAAATTGCATTTATGAAACATATCTACATATAAGATCCTTTCAAAAATACCACTGGAGTGGATAAGAATCTACAAAAATCATGAACATGAACCTAGAGAGAAAAAAGTACACGGGTTATTAATTCGCTCCAGCAAGTACCAGAAACTATCATGGCAAAATGTTTTTGTTTCTGGTCCGGTCACGCCAATAAGTGAGACGAACAAACAAAAAACACAGACATTAATAATTCGACTGCACATCAGGGGATCCAAAAAAGAATCATATCTTGAGCATGGGTTCACCAATTTACATGAAACGTTCTGTATGTGTAAAGCTACCCAGACCCAGAAAACTGGTTGTAAACCAGACATATCTTTAAGGTCTAAGCTATAAATTTAATATGCACAACTTTAAGGAATAACGCAATTTCCAAGGCCTTAGCTGTAGATCCTAAAGTGAACATTTACATAAAAATATTTTAATATGAGTCGAAGGTGTTTAACAGAGAAAATCCTTTGAGTCGAAGGTGTTTAACAGAGAAAATCCTTCAGTTAACACATTATTCAATAAACATATTCACATCGAACAAGTTATGAATGACTATGAAATGGTTTAAAAACTCTATTCATGTAAATTCTAATTGCTGCATTTCTACTCATGTGGAGCGTTACCTGACTGAATGATGAAAGTATGCCGTCCTGACGGATGTGTCGACCTGAACATGACTCAAAGTTCGTTAGCCTTAAATGAAAACAGTGACAGTAAGCCGCTGGTTAATCAAGAGGCTCCAACACTCAATACAGCAGTTGTGGCCCTGAAACAGGCGATCGTACGGATGTCTCCAAGTGCAGACCGAGAAATGGCCTATCATGCCAATAGTGGCACTTACGCCCAGAGTCAGCTGTGTCGTGCGAATGGCTCTGCTGCAGAGAAGCTGATGGTGCACCGGTCTCTGTCTCCAACAAATATTACCGATATGCACACGATGCACACAGCTCGTCATCTCTTTTCATTCACGCTCCTTACAGACTCCACGAATTTTCATTAATTCCTGTGCCCTGCTATCATTTCGTGCCAATCACTGCACGCCCACCAATAGCAAAAAGTGCCAACATGCTGGCCCAGTCGCATAGATCCTTCCAGCACACAGAATCCCGCCAACACAATGTATTACAGCACAATCCCAATCACATGACAAAACGCCATCTTATTTAAAGGAAAAAAATAGGTTGCTGCAGCTACATCTCTGTGACAGCACTGACTAACTGACTAATTTACCAATGGCGCTTTTTCGCACCCATCATTAGACTCGCCTCAGAGGTCCCCTGATTCTAGAAAGTAACTCATAGGGCTAGGCCAATATTTTCTGAAAGCCGTGTTTCTTTCAGAAAGAGAGAGATGTGCCAGCCATCTCCTGGATCGCTCCTGGCGTTCCAACTTCCAGGAAGACAGACACCTGAGATTCCGGACTGCGCTGGCAGCAAAAGACCACTTTCCTCACGTTCCTCGCAGCATTCTCTCCCCAGCCTGTCTCAAATCCAGCGCTGTGTGCTTTCCCATGCAGACAAAAAACATTCAGAAAACAAGCTATTCAAGCGCCACATAAATGAAAGGAAATGAACGTAGAGATAACGAAGTGTGTCCAGTCACTGTCACTCGACATACTTTCAATGAAAACACTGCAGAAGAAGTCCGCACTGTTGTCGCCCTCTAGTTACCTAACTAACATCGAATTGGATGAAAAAGGCAGGCAAAATTGTTTGCTGCATTTCAGCGTCTCCTTAAAATTTCTTTAGGATTAAGAATGTCTGCCCCGAATCTACATCCTATACAGCACAGCTGCACTTACCAAACCAGTCAGTGTCGCAGTCGAAATCTGACCCAGAGTCCAAACTTCTGCATCTGTCGATATCTGAGGTTAGAGATGAAGTGTGTCAAAACCTTCACTTCCCTCCTCTCCTGAACATTCCATGAAACAAGCCCCACCTAATTTTCTTGAGCCAATCAAAAAGCGTAACTTGTAGTCAGCCTATGAGACAAGAGGGGATTGACTCTTCGAAACCCCTCCTAAGAAAATTTTCATAATATCTAACTAGAAGCTTTCATGTATGGAAAGAGACAGCGAGATATGTTTAATGGCTGGTACAACTCCAATCTGTTGCGATGTTCCCGGACCAAGAAACTTCGAAATTCCATCGTTTAGTCGCTTCGGAAAACCAGAGATTTGCGATCCTGGGGGTCGCAGCATCTTTCCAATCTTGAGAAATGCCTTTGGCAGGGCAGGGATTTTATACCCCACTCCAAATTACTCAATGCATGACCTAGCTATTGTCCCTACAAAGAAAGGGAGAAAACTTGCGAGTAACTGACTACCTCAGCACGCTGTGCTGTGATAAACCTATGAGTAAACAATTCTCTAATTTGTAACAGACAAGATTTTCAGAACACAAGAGAAAGGCATGTCTTGGGCTAGTACATGACACTGTAGCGCTTCATGACATACCACTTGGAATGTAAATAATGTCTGTCCTTTGAAGCTTCTTCCCTCATAGGCGCCGGCCGCGGTGGTCTAGCGGTTCTAGGCGCTCAGTCCAGAACCGCGCGACTGCTACAGTCGCAGGTTCGAATCCTGCCTCGGGCATGAATGTGTGTGATGTCCTTAGGTTAGTTAGGTTTAAGTAGTTCTAAGTTCTAGGGGACTGATGACCACAGATGTTAAGTCCCATAGTGCTCAGAGCCATTTTTGAACCCCTCATAGGCTTTGTAACGCAAACAGTAAGCTACCTTTTGTGAAGAAACGTTCAGGGAGATCGCCCACGCAATTCGCTACCAGGTTGTGGACCCTGCAGATGCACATTCTCTCATGCCATACAGGGTCTCCCTCACTCCTAAGCTGGACTGGTCATACAAATTTAACTACCACCTGAAACAAAATTGTTAAGGCTTTTGTGGCCAGTTGTTGACAAACTGCCTATTTGCTTCTTTCTCGGGTTCTTCGGCCGACATTCGTCTGATGATTTTACTGACGTTTCGCCAGCATGAGTGGCTGGCATTATTAAAGCTTCTCCCTCCATTGCCGGTGGTGAACTGGAGCCGAGCTCGCGGCCACAGACTGTATGTACCTGGAGCGCCAACGTCCGAGGGCTTCTCCGCGGTCATTTCCCGTGCGGTTCTCCTCTTGCTACCTGTGACGGTCGTTCGCTGCAGTACGGTAAGCCAGGATCCGTTTACCTTAAGGCTTTCCTCTTTCTTGTTGAAACTGTTCGCGCGTTTGTGATAGTGCTTCTCTACAGCCAGAACTTCCCTGTCGGCGAATTTTATTACGTGGTCGGTCTCATTCAGTGCGTGCTCTGCCACGGCCGATTTCTCCACCTGCCCCAACCTGCAATGTCGCTTATGCTCTTTGATCCTGGTGTTAATTGATCGTCCAGTCATTCCGACATAAACTTACCCGCATGTGCATGGTATACGTTATATTCCCGACATTGCAAGTGGGTCTCTTTTCTCCTTCGCCGATCTAAGACACTCTTTGATCTTCCTTGTCGGTTTCAAAATCGTCTTCACGTCATGTTTGCGCAATATACGGTCGATTCTGTCCGTCACTCTGGGAATGTATGGCAGAAAGGCCGTACCCGACATTTCTTTTGCTGGTTCCTTACTTCGCCGAGTGTTTGTGGAGTACCCATTGCTCCTCAGAACAGTTTCCAGGTGTTGCATTTCTCGTTTGAGGTGTTGTGGCTTACATATTCGTCCTGCTCTCGTTACGAGCGTACTAATCATGCCTCTTTTCTGGCTTGGGTGGTGGTTTGACAGTTTGTGCAGGTATCGATCCGTGTGTGTCGGTTTTCGATATACGCTATGTCCCAGGTTTTCGCCGTCCCTTGTGACCGGCATATCTAGAAATGGCAGTTTCTTGTCCTTTTCTACTTCCATGGTAAATGTTATGTCGGCATGGAGGCTGTTGAAGTGTCTTAGTAAGTCACCGAGCTGTTCTTTACCATGGCTCCACACAATGAAAGTATCATCGACGTACCTGTACCACACCTTAGGTTTACAAATATTACCGATATGCACACCGTTTACAGTGCCTGTACTTGGAAATGTTCCATTAAGAAGTTGGCCACCACTGGATGAAGAGGACTACCCCCGCAACGCCTCCCAGCTGTTTGTAGAAATTGTCAGTCCACGTGAAACAGCTCGTTGTGAGACACGCATGGAAGACCTTTGTGACGTATTGCGGGAAAATGGAACCGATGTGCTCCAGAGCGTCGCTGAGTGGCACTTTCGTGAACAAAGAAACAATATCAGAGCTGACCAGGGTGTCGTTTGGTGCAAGTTTTAGTTTCTTTGGCTTCTCAATGCTTCAGATATGTGCACTGCGCAGATATGATGTCATATCTGTCTGACTGTGGTCATAAAAGAACTGTGCATGTAAGCGCAAGTGTAGAGCAAACAACTGCAATTACAGTAAATCACAATACACCGATTTAAAGAACAGAAAAGGACGAATCCAACGACATACAGATATACTGTGTGGAGGATTTGTAAAAAAACGTTAGTGCCGAAGATGTCCCATTAACAGAAATTTAATAAATAATTAATAACTACTGTAATTTTAATTGCACAAAAGAGACTGACATGTCAGTTACTATCACTCATCAGTATGCATCGACTGAGATAGTTTCACATTCTATTACACAAATAATTAAACTTTAAGAGGATATTTGATTAAAATCAGCAATTTTTGTTCACCAAAGCAGTTACACTGCTACCAATGCACCAACACTGACTGTGCTGACAGACATATAAAAAGGTCATGAACAACATCTAATTCATAAGATTTATAAATGAAAATTTTAGTTCAACTAATTGTTCGTATTTTTGTGTAATTTTGTACTTACTTTTAAAAATATCGGACAATAATGGGTTTGGTTGAGAATAGTTATTAGTGAATCACAAACACTACGTTTTATTACCGAAATTATTACTCATATCAAACATTTTAAACACACCCAACCTTAGCAACGAAACCATGCTAGTGACAGCGAGCAACCAGTGCCGACACACACACACGCACACACACACACACACACACACACACACACGCATTCTGGACTGAAAACTGCTGGACACCCACGCCAAACGCTCACACCAAGCAGTAACAATCACTACCTCAGAACGCACTGTCAGCGGGAAAATGCTAGACTCGGCTTAACCAGCGGTAGCTGCAGTAATGTAATATATAATACGCTATGAAGCAGATTGGTAAGTTTATGACCAAAAGTCACAATTAATAACCAATATATCGACGCAGGAGGATATACGATATTCACAGCACGACAGTTGGAAATATACCGCGATGGTTCAGTGGGTACTTTGAGAAACCCATAGTGGTTGGGAATCCGTTTTAGTCTGCCCGTAGTTCAGTAGAACTTGTGTATTTGCCGCGACTTAACCAGGTGGAACGTGGAGTTATATGCAGCGATTCTATTTTTTGGCATGGGTCCCATAGACTGAGGAATATTATAGGATGAGCTGCACGTGTGTTCGGTAAGCAATCGATTTGCCAGTATCCTACCAGTAAACCGAAGTTTGCCACCAACTTTGCCTATAACTGAGACTATCTGATCATTCCATTTCATGTGAACACTAGGCATTATATCATTACTATTCTATGCATTAATATTTTAATATTTTCAGTTTGTCTAATTCACATAGCGTATAAAACATCACGAATAACATTTAATTTATAAGATTTATGGGTTTAAATTTTAGTTCAATTAATTGTTTATATTTCGTGTAATTTTGTACTTAATTTAAAAATAGCGGACAATCATGGGTTTGGTTGAGAACGGTTATTTCTGAATCACAAACTGCACGATTTATCACTGAAATATTCATTTCAAACATTTTTAACACACCCAGCCTTAGCAACGAAACCATCGTAGTAACGTATTTGTGGTACTTGCTTAACTTTCTGTTAAGTTACTAGGGCTATTATATCCTTGTTCAATTTATTCTTTTGCCAACATACAACTACCAGTTAGCAGTAGTATGGGTTTTACTCAGCGCTGAAGTTAAAATACGAACGGAATTATTTATAAACACTGCTACCACTGAAAGTCTTGTAACAATCGATTCTGTATCCTCGAGAATTTCAGGGGGTGTTGCACTTCGATATTCATTTGTTTTCTGTTTGTTTCTGATCTCGTGGTAGTGTTTTCGGATGGCAGCACTAACGCATCAAATGCTGGTTTCTGAAAATGGCCGATGAACAGGTGAGTGAAGAAACTAAGATTTATGTTAATTATTTACTTAGGGCATGACATGAAAGTTAATAAATACGTCCCGAGTAACCGGAAAAGACCATAGATTTCTGTTACATATTGAATTATATTGCTTTATGTTATGTTTTAGCTGAAATGTAAGTGAACACTGAGTTTATCGTTAGTTGCGCGCCGGAAAGAAACGCCAGTCAAAATCAAATATAAACAAATAGGAGTTCGTGCGTAAAGCTCATTGTCAGCTTGAAAATACGCCAATACAAGGTGTGTAGTAAGGGAAAAATTGACTTGTGAAAAGTATACAACGCACTTGTGAGATAAAACGTACTATTAATCGGTGTAGAAGGACAAAAACATTCGCAAATGACGGGAATAATGTAACGTTTGAGTACATCATAAAGAGTAGTAGAGCTACAGCTGTTCATTACAGAATAAACTTAAATTGTTGATGAGGTATTGTATTATCTTGTTGATATCTTTTGTTGACTTTTTAGGAGGTGCGGCAATTGGAGTTACTTTGTAAACAACTCTACGAATCCCAGGATTCAAATCATCGCGCTGAAGCTGAGAAGGCATTAGTTGGTTTCCAAAATGCACCAGACACTTTGGCAAAGTGTCAGCTTCTGCTCGAGAGGGGAGACTCTTGTTATGCCCAATTATTGGCTGCTACAACTCTCACTAAACTTGTTTCAAGGAGTGCACAAGGTCTGAGTTTACAGCAGAGAGTTGACATACGTAAGTTACATTCACCTTGTCTGCAGTTATGTATGAGTATGCACTTTATGTAATTATACAGAATTATTGACAATGTTGTACCATCATAAAGGTAATAATTTAGGCCCCACATTCTTTGAAGTTACCAGTTGTAGGTAGGGAAATAATGGTTAAAATGAAAAAAATATTTTACTCAGTTTAGAGTGCTTGAAGCACAAGTTGTCTTTGTTCTCTCACATGCTTTTATTTGTAATGTTTTCGTTTCCTTCTTGAGAGATGTGCAGTTATTTCTTGTGTTCCATACATTTTGGGCCAGATGAACTTACGAGTACTGGTTGGACATTGAGCAGACCGTATTTTGTAAATATGGCCACACACTGTTTACCTGTTGAGTAGAGCTGCTGCTGTACAGTACATGCTCAAGTGTAGAACAATAAGAGCACTTTTCCTTCATAATGCATTGTTTTGTAATGCATGTATTTTGCATACCTAATGAAATAAAGTAACCAGGCTAAACAAAGTAAATGGTCTGTGTGTTTTGAACGTTGATTGGGTCTGTTTTATATCCTTTTTAGATTAGCTGTCACAGCTACTCATCACGCTATTTTTACAAGAGACAAAAAAATTGTATATGTACAAAGCAACAATACAACATTTCTACCTGGCCACTAATGAACATTCGATCTTCTTCAGTATTTGGCTCATTCCACATGAAATGAGCCAAGTGGTCATTTTTTGAAAATCAGTACAATAAAGATTTAGGCATGGTAATACACAACAAAATATCAAATTTAATTATTTGAATCTCATATTTATTGTATTCAAGATATTTAGTTATGAATTGTCATCCCAAAGTTGTAGTTGGCTATACTCCATAAACACCAAAAAGCTTCATTATATTGGCTGAACTGATATGCTGTCTGTGAAACAGATGATGCAAAAAAAAGTGCCTTACTGTTTAACAATAGGTTTCCTTTATATCCTGCACTGAATATTTTTTTCTGGTAAGCTTTCTTTTGGATTTTTTTTTCTCATTTTGAAAGTGTCAGGGATTACTGTCACCCCTGTGACAAAAAAGAAGATAAAGTTTGCTTCTTGTTTGAACAAATACTTCAAAGTTGTTAATATTATAGGAAAGTGAGGTTAAGAAAATGTATTAACTCCTAAATCTATTAAGTTTTGGAAATAACTGTATTTTGTACAGGAATGTTGTCACTGGTGTGACAGTAATATTTGTCATGGGTGTGACAATATTCACACATTTTTAAAGATTTTCCAGTGTACTTAAATACCAGTATATAAAATTTAAAAGAATCTGTAGTTGGTGAGATTTCAAATAAATAGAGGTCTACTGATGTTAAAAATAAATCTTACATTCCCAGATAATGATTTCTTCAACAGAAAGAATGAGAAAGCTGTGGGATAATATGAATGAAGATCCACTGAAGCATGAAGAACACTTAAAAAAGGAGAGAGAAAGAGACAGAATGAGAAGAATGAAGAACAGACAGCAGCTGCTGATGAACCAATGCAGTCTACTAAAAAAGAGAGAGAATGGTAAAACTAGACAAAGGTTGTGTAGAGAAAGGAAACAGAAAAATATGGCAGAAACAAACCGTACCAGTGAATTAGGATCCTACAAATGTTCCCAGACATTAGCCGAAGCTATACACAAGGAAAAAACATCACTTCCAAACAGTTCAGGGAAATGGACTGCTGTTGTCAGGAAACTGGTTAAGGAACTGGATCTTGCTGACATTAAAAGAAATGTTAAGATATCCCCAAAAGGTTCAAGAAGTTTGCCAACTGAAACAAGGAATAAAGTAGATGAGTATTTTTGTCAAGATGATGATAGTTGAGCTACTCCTGGTATTCATGATGTAAAATCTGTTAACAACCACAGAAGTGGAAAACGAGAACATGTTCAGAAGCGGTATATGATTATGACTGTTGGTGAGGCCTATGAGGAATTTAAGAATTCAAACCCTGATACTAAGGAAACTTAAAGCTGGAACCTTTTTGATCTTCAAGCTACAGAGTGAGAGGGGAAATGGACAGAATTTTGTTGCTGTTTTCCAATCAGTGTGTGTGGCAGATCAAATCAATGATATGTTTTTAAAACCTCGTGAGAAATAAAACAAACTCTTTTCTGCTAATGAAAATGACATTTCAATTGTTTCTTTACAAAAGAATGTTGTTAAAATTTTGAATCTTCCTGCGATTCAGATGAAAGGAAATAGATTTTAATTACTTTTGTGAAACTATTTCTGTTTATATTTCTTTAGTTAGCTAGTTGAATATTCATTCCTTTATTTATTTGAACATGGCAATGCTTCATTCTCCATATTGTGTATTATGTTGAGCTAAGAGAGTGTTTCAGTTGAAGATGAGCTGTCTGTTAGTCTCTATTAAAGAATTGTGTTTTTTATTAATTTAACACCAACACCACTTTCATTAAGCAATGTGATTTGTTTGTACTGCAAACAATGTAATGAATCCATTATCACCCTTTAATTCTCGGAAATATTGAGAGAAATTTGTACATGTCACACCCGTGACATAATTATGTCACACCTGTGACAACAGAAATTATGTTATTACTTTGAAAATAATGTAATTTTCTTTCTGATATTTTCATGGCTAATACAGTAAGTTTTCAGCATTGTACAGTTATTAATTTGTTTACATCCAATTCACAGATTTTTCCCTGTAATGGTCAATGTGCTACATTGCACTTCTGCATTTTGTCAAACCCACGACATATGATTTTTGGCTAATAATATAGGTTTCCATCAGTTACTAAAAGAAAATTATATTCAGGCTTAGTAATGTAATCAATTTCCTTTTAAGTGATATATATTGAAATAGGAATCTTTAATACGGGACATCTTAAAATCATTATACAGTTCATTCATAGAGTTCAAGTGTCACACCCGTGACTATGGAATCAGTCATTTGTAAAATAACCAAATCTAAAAGTACAGTTTTTGTCTTTTCATTCCACTCTGTTGTGTTTTCTAACCATATATGGCCTTGGATAGTTATAAGACTTTGCCTTCATTACGTATTGATACAAAATCATGTGGTTGTTTCATGACAGTGGTTTCCTTCAAGCCCTATATAGAAAAGCAATTTTAATATTCAGATTATGACTCTTAAAATCAAAATTTGCAGCTAAATTAATGAGAGCTCTGACAGTACTATGTCTTACAACTGCCAAAAAAGTTCTAACATAATCCATATCATTTTTTTATGTGAATCCCTTAGGAACAAATCTAGCATGATAGAGTGCTGTGTCATCTGCATTTCTTTTTAATTTTTATTCCTTGGTGAGTCCACAAGTTCCCAATCACCATTTTTGTAGAAACAGAAACACTTTTATTCCCTCTTCCATGGCCTTTATGCAGTTTTATGTGCCACTCCTTGGCATGGCCTCCTCCTGATTCACAGGATCTCCTCCTGCAATGTAAAAATGATTTATCAAATCCAGGTACTCCTTGAGTTTGAATACATGGGCTACCCCAATTGACTGGTCATCCTCTAGAGCCGTAGGATCTATTAACAGTATTTGTGTCTCCATTGCATGTACTACTGATTGAGAGTCCAGGATGTAGTCTGGGTCTTGATCAGTTCAGCACTGTCAGTCCTAGCAGTGCTGACTTCCACTATTTCTTCTGCCGTGTCCTGTTCAGCATACTGTTCACTTGGCCAGATCATGCAGTAATTTTCATATACAATTGGTGTCCTGGTATTGCCTGTCCTGTGCTCATACTCCAGAAAAACCACACTTCTGCATTTCACAATTTTCTTGAAGTTCTGTAGAACGATTTTCCACTCTCTTTTTTTTTTATCTAGTGTATGGAGAAGAGCTCAACAACTAAAGTACTTCTTCTTTCCATAACTTATGGTGTGCATCACTATTAAGCCCTCTATGAGGAACAAGAGCCGACCACTATGGCTGAGCGGTTCTGGGCGCTTCAGTCCGGAACCGTGCCGCTGCTACGGTCACAGGTTCGAATCCTGCCTCGGTCATGGATGTGTGTGATGTCCTTGGGTTAGTTAGGTTGAAGTAGTTCTAAGTCTAGGGGACTGATGACCTCAGATGTTAAGTCTCATAGTGCTTAGAGCCATTTGAACTATTTTTTGAGGAACAAGATTATTTATGTAAACATATTGTTTATGACACCTGTATTTCATCCCTCTGCTCAATATTGCTTAGGTAGACCAGATTCGAATAACAGGCACCATGCCATCCCACTAAGTAATCTGTTAGTCCTTTACACTGTATCATTCTACTGGACTATAGGGAACATTTATCGCACACTCAAACCCTTTCTTTCTGAAAAATGAATGAAACATAATGTTCACAAATCTGGAGCCAGTGTCTGATCTATCAGCCTTGATTTTTCCACTAATCCTATTTGTGCATAATTTTTAAACTCACTGCAAAATCATATGATTGGGTTTTACTCTTCAGAAAATATCAATGTCCTGTAATAATCATCCAAAAGTGCAATCATGTACTTTTTGTTGTTGTTGTTGTTGTTGTCTTCAGTCCTGAGACTGGTTTGATGCAGCTCTCCATGCTACTCTATCCTGTGCAAGCTAATTCATCTCCCAGTACTTACTGCAACCTACATCCTTCTGAATCTGCTTAGTGTATTCATCTCTTGGTCTGCCTCTACGATTTTTACCCTCCATGCTGCCCTCCAATGCTAAATTTGTGATCCCTTGATGCCTCAGAACATGTCCTACCAACCGGTCCCTTCTTGTCAAGTTGTGCCACAAACTCCTCTTCTCCCCAATTATATTCAATACCTTCTCATTAGTTATGTGATCTACCCATCTAATCTTCAGCATTCTTCTGTCACACCAAATTTCGAAAACTTCTATTCTCTTCTTGTCCAAACTATTTATCGTCCATGTTTCACTTCCATACATGGCTACACTCCATACAAATATTTTCAGAAACGACTTCCTGACACTTAAATCTATACTCGATGTTAACAAATTTGTCTTCTTCAGAAACGCTTTCCTTGCCATTGCCAGTCTACATTTTATATCTTCTCTACTTCGACCATCATCAGTTATTTTGCTCCCCAAATAGCAAAACTCCTTTACTACTTTAAGTGTCTCATTTCCTAATCTAATTCCCTCAGCATCACCTGACTTAATTCGACTACATTCCATTATCCTCGTTTTGCTTTTGTTGATGTTCATCTTATATCCTCCTTTCAAGACACTGTCCATTCCATTCAACTGCTCTTCCAAGTCCTTTGCTGTCTCTGACAGTATTACAATGTCATTGGCGAACCTCAACGTTTTTATTTCTTCTCCATGGATTTGAATACCTACTCCGAATTTTTCTTTTGTTTCCTTTACTGCTTGCTCAATATACAGATTGAATAACATCGGGGGCAGGCTACAACCCTGTCTCACTCCCTTCCCAACCGCTGCTTCCCTTTCATGCCCCTCGACTCTTATAACTGCCATCTGGTTTCTGTACAAATTGTAAATAGCCTTTCGCTCCCTGTATTTTACCCCTGCCACCTTTAGAATTTGAAAGAGAGTATTCCAGTCAACATTGTCAAAAGCTTTCTCCAAGTCTACAAATGCTAGAAATGTAGAAATCTAGCTTCCAAGATAAGTTGTAGGGTCAGTATTGCCTCATGTGTTCCAACATTTCTGCGGAATCCTAACTGATCTTCGCTGAGGTCGGCTTCTACCAGTTTTTCCATTCGTCTGTAAAGAATTCGTGTTAGTATTTTGCAGCTGTGACGTATTAAACTGATAGTTCGGTAATTTTCGCATCTGTCAACACCAGCTTTCTTTGGGATTGGAATTATTATATTCTTCTTGAAGTCTGAGGGTATTCCGTCTGTTTCATACATCTTGCTCACCAGATGGTAGAGTTTTGTCAGGACTGGCTCTCCCAAGGCCATCAGTAGTTCTAATGGAATGTTGTCTACTCCTGCAGCCTTGTTTCGACTCAGGTCTTTCAGTGCTCTGTCAAACTCTTCACGCAGTATCGTATCTCCCATTTGATATTCATCTACATCCTCTTCCATTTCCATAATATTGTCCTGAAGTACATCGTCCTTGTATAGACCCTCTATATACTCCTTCTCCCTTTCTGCTTTCCCTTCTTTGCTTAGAACTGGGTTTCCATCCAAGCTCTTGATATTCATACAAGTGGTTCTCTTTTCTCCAAAAGTATCTTTAATTTTCCTGTAGGCAGTATCTATCTTACCCCTAGTGAGATAAGCCTCTACATCCTTACATTTGTCCTCTAGCCATCCCTGCTTAGCCATTTTGCACTTCCTGTCGATCACGTTTTTGAGACGTTTGTATTCCTTTTTGCCTGCTTCATTTACTGCGTTTTTATATCTTCTCCTTTCACCAATTAAATTCAACATTTGTTCTGTTACCTTTCTACTAGCCCTCATCTTTTTACCTACTTGATCCTCTGCTGCCTTCACTACTTCATCCCTCAGAGCTACCCATAGCCATGCCATTTGACATTTGCTCCATCGCCTCACGTAAATCCACAAGCACCGAGCCAAGCAGCTCAGTTGCACATTGTCCTCCAGCCTTAGGAAATGGAAATTGACACATTTTATCAAGCACACAATTTACTCTTGTCAGCATGTTCAGAATCATAACATTCCAACTTTATGCCTCCACTCTGTAAAGTCCAGTGTCAACTCAAACATGACAAGGCTACAGTGCCACAAGTCTCCCTTGTTAATAATTTTTCCAAAAGGTAGAGCTTGCTCATCTGACACAAGTTCAATAGTTTTCAGTTTGTAAATGTCATTTAACTCCACTCCAGAATAAAGTAAATCATCCCTTTTGAACATCGTACATCTATCTTTGTCATAAACATAATTTATGCCTTTCTTAACCAATACAGAATCTGACAACAACTTAGTGTCTAAGTCTGGGACAAGAATAACTCTTCGGATGAAATATATAGCTGGGGATTGGGCAATAAGATTTCCTTTCCCTTCATTTACTAATTCAGCATTATCAGCACACTTTACCATTATTTTGTGAGCAATTTTCTGGTGCAAAATGTTGGAAGACATCCCTTTCTTGAAAATATGTGTCATTCTGGTTAAAATCCAAAACACCGAGTGCACAAAACGATGATTTGTCTGCTCCCTCGGAATCAGTATTTGAAGCTTCTTGCTTCTGGGGACAGGTGGACTAGACGTGACCATACTTCTAGAAATTGAGACATTTTATTTTCGTCTTTTACTTGTTTCTTTGTAGAAACCCTGTAGTGATTTGTTACAATGTTTTGTGAATAAAGAATGATCATTGCCATCTTTGCCGAACTTGAGGTATTATTCCACATTTCCATTTAGCTACTTTCCAATACGGCTATGTAATTCTGAACATTTCCCTCAAATTTGTATAATGTATTGCCCTATATCCCAGAGCTCTAGTTTTGTTTTTCCAGCAAGCTAGTTTTCCAGAGTATCTAAGGCTTCCTTTGCCTTTGTTGTTGTTGTTTAACATGTGCATACAGAGATTTATCCACATGCAAAAGAATAAGTGTCCACACGTCTTTGTTCTCCTCTGCATTTGTAGCAGCACTTGAACACGTGGCAGTCCCATAATGTTTCATATATTAGAATTAGTTTCATTCCAAGCTTCCATGTATTTTAGTCTTCCTCACCTGTTAGGGAGTCTACCACTGGAGTAAAGGTTTTATAAAATTTTACATTTGAAGACATTTTTTAATCACAAAACAGAGAGTTCAAATGCCAGTGAGCTTGACCTAACACAGTGTTGATTTGTTTGTGTTTCTACAACAAGACATACTCATGAACTGTTTAGAATGTGCTAGTATTATGTATTATGAACTAAATAACGATTACTGTTAAAAACACATTCTAATAATAGCCCCTACAGGATGAACAGACGGGAGAATCCTGGCTTTCTGGATACGAGGCATATAATAAAGTTATATATAAAAACAAAGATGAGGTGACTTACCGAACAAAAGCGCTGGCAGGTCGATAGACACACAAACATACACACAAAATTCAAGCTTTTGCAACAAACTGTTGCCTCATCAGGAAAGAGGGAAGGAGAGGGGAAGACGAAAGGAAGTGGGTTTTAAGGGAGAGGGTAAGGAGTCATTCCAATCCCGGGAGCGGAAAGACTTACCTTAGGGGGAAAAAAGGACAGGTATACACTCGCACACACGCACATATCCATCCACACATACAGATGGATGGATATGTGCGTGTGTGCGAGTGTATACCTGTCCTTTTTTCCCCCTAAGGTAAGTCTTTCCGCTCCCGGGATTGGAATGACTCCTTACCCTCTCCCTTAAAACCCACTTCCTTTCGTCTTCCCCTCTCCTTCCCTCTTTCCTGATGAGGCAACAGTTTGTTGCGAAAGCTTGAATTTTGTGTGTATGTTTGTGTTTGTTTGTGTGTCTATCGACCTGCCAGCGCTTTTGTTCGGTAAGTCACCTCATCTTTGTTTTTATATATAATTTTTCCCACGTGGAATGTTTCCTTCCATTATATTGATAGCATATAATAAAGTGATTTACATTCACTGAAATTAAATTTATGTAATGGGGGATGAAATCACAGAAGGTGCTATGGCTTGAAATGATGCTTGTAAAATCCATTCAGAAATGCTGAGCCTGGAAATTATATATCTAGTGGCACAACAATCCACAGTCCACAAATTCTGTTTGCACAGCAGTGTTCTAGCCCAACTCTCATGGGAGAGCCTCTGGTGGTAGTATTAGGAAATCATGAGAGGAAAATTCTGTGACAGTGAACGTTTGAGGGAGGGCTGAATGCATACTGTATAAGTATGCTCTTTGTGAGGAGTGTGTTCAGTGGGTTTTGTCTATAAGACAGTTTGCACTTTTGTGTTTCAAGTCTTGTGTTTCACATGTTGTAAAGATTCTGCTAGTGAGTAGGAACACTGATCAACTAAGAATGACCTTAGAGAGATACTAAAAAGTGAGAGTGATGAATTAATTTTTATCTTGTGTGGAGAACAGTTGTAAATCTGTTTTGCACTATTTGTGACGAGACTTCTCTAAGCCAATGTCCTTATTGATTCGATGTGGTAGAGTATTGTCCTTTCTGCCTTACAACTTGTTGATGGATATTGTTTTTTATGTATACAAATGATAGAAGAACATGACTAGCATATGGACAAGAGAGGGGAATGTGTGTGTAACAGGGCTAACATAGAAATTTTATATATGACTATTTTGTAAATAGAATAATTTGCATGCCAACTACAGAGGACAACTGCCACTAGAGTGTGGAATGGTCGCATATGCCACATTGAGGCACACATACCATATGCCCAAGTCACATTGTTTCTGAGCATTCAGCAGCAAATTGAACACTGTGTGCTCAACTTTGATGTTTAAAAGCACAGTCCACGTACCGACAGCTTACTCCTGTCACCAAGTGAGATGGTGAAGCAATAAGATACTGGGCTCTCAATTGAGGTGTTTGGGGTTCAAATCCCCATCTAGTCACCCAAATTCAAGTCATCTTTGGTGTCATTAAATCTCTTCAGGCACATGCCAGGGTGCTTCTTTTTTAAAGATCACCCCAGATTACATCTCAACTCTGAACTTGTACTCGGTAATGATTGTGTTGGCAATAGGGAGGTAATTCCTGAGCTTCCATGTAACCTTACCAGGGGGAAAAAAGGAAGAAAGAAACTTCCTTGTTTATTTGGTACCAACAATGGTTTAAGTACTGCTTTATTTAAGGGGTGTATTGGGAGTTCCCATACTGTAAAGTTGGCTATTTTTTCTAGTACCATCTGAGATGTTGCCCAGTGAGCTCAACATTGGATGGCAACAATACAGTGTTTGGAACCAGTGTAGGCCTGTGGGTTATGTGATGATTTGCATCTTGTCTGTAAAAGTGTGTCGGTAAAGACTGATGAATGGATTGGATGAGCTCACCGAGTGGATACTGTTACACTTAAAGAAGGATGAGAGGAAAATACATTTCAGTAATATTGGTTTTTGATCATTAGGGCATTTTCATTCACTGTGAATGAGAGGTACAGAGCTTAAAGCAGTGGACCTCTATTATGAAGCATTGTGGCAAAATTCTCTTCTGACCATCGTGATTTTTGTATTTTGTGCTTTCCCTAAATAAATTAACTACAATAACCAGCAGTATGTGGCTCTTTTCAGAAGTCTGCGTCCTATGTTCTGTCCCATACTTGATTCATCCATGCTTGTTCTCCACCTCTAATGATGTAGGGGGATGTTGAATGGCATATGTCTTTTCTTAATTTTCTTTCTTATGAGTAATATTAGGGGAGGTTTTGGGTGGTGGAAACAGTCATGGGTGACTAATTTTGAGTGATCTGCTATTAGCTTTTGTTTGGTGACTACGTGCAGGGCCTATAACATTTTCCATGAATAATATGCGTTTTACATTAAATAAGAACTACTGTTATCAGTTTTGGGAATTTTTGTGGTTGTACATTATTTTGTTATTTTTCAACATGATTTTCTCAAAACACAACACAGTTCCACCTTTAAAATTAGTAGAGGAAAAAACTAAAAATAAACAAGTGAACATTGAATGCTGCGTAGGGAGAAAAATTGTGGAAGCTAGAACTGAGAGAGTAACTAGGTGCACCAGAGAAGGGTCTAATAAACATTGTGAACTGTTAGTCTGTTCTTTGAAGTTAGATGCCATATCTTGTGTGGATGGTATCAGCAATGTTTTTGTTTGTATGTTTGTCATAGATGTCTTTATAGTGCAGACACTTTAACATGGTAGTTTATGTGGGGAGGGGGCACTTGAGACGTTGCTAGAGGTTGGGCCTGAACTACATTGCTTATGGCACTGCCAACCTCAGTAAGCAATTATGTTCTAGCCATTACCAAATGCTTTGTGTACTCTACTTTCCTTTTTGTTGTGTGTGTGTTTTTTATTTTCTTATATTGGAGTGGATGAAGAGCCTAATCCTATTCCATCACAGCATTCAAGTACCACTCCCAATACACCAGAAGAACTCAGTTGTTTCCATCACCTTGAATCAGTCTGTGAGGGGGAGGCAAAAATTGTTCCCCTGCACTGCTGCTGTTCCCTTGGTGATCTAAGTTCTCGTTGTTTACATGCATGGTCATCTGCCACATTAAAGTGTTCACACTGTAGTGTATTTTGTTTAAAATATGTCACTTAGTTCCTGTGGGTGGTGATACAGTTCATGTTGTTTACTAGTACACCTCTGCCACCACCATTATTTATTGGTCCATTTCAGTAATATGTAGATATTTTAACTGAAAAGAAGCTCTGTTTCTTCAGAAATGGCTTAAAGTTACGTTTAAAGATATTTTCTTATGTTGTTGCTGTTTTAAATCACTAGGTAGGCTGTTGAATAAGTGAACTGTTAGCCGTGAAACACTTCTTACGTGGTATAATGCTGTTCTAGATTGAGACATGGATATTACCAATGTTTCTTGCGTTGTGGATATGGACATTTTAAAGAACAGTAATTTGGGAACAGGGTACACTCCTCTATGATAAGGCTTGACAGGGTCATTATTTTCAGCTGAAAGATCAATAATGAAAATAGTGACACATTTGGTCATGGGGGGGGGTTCAACAATGGCATTGATTGTGTTGTACACTAGACCTCTGTAACTGTAGTGGGGTACTGAAGAATTGATACTGCGATTGTGCTTTGACTAGTGAAGTCACAGTCTTTTAGTTTTATTAGTGAAAATTGTGATGACAAACTGGTTTCTTCTGTAACTCAGTCTTGTTAGTGATGTCATTGATTGATCATTTCTAGTGGCTCCTATCTCGGCCAGTTTATTGTCGTGGGTCGTATTAACACACATCACATTTAACGATCTTCATAGCAGCTGTTTCTCTGAATATAGGAGAAAAATACAATATGTATAGTCGACTCATTTGTTTACCATTATCAGTATTTACTTGATTGTCTTGAAGATGTTCACATTAAACAAAAAAAGATTTTTTTTTTTATGAAGGAAATAAACTTCTGTGGATACTTCCTGCTAGAAGATTGTTACATCAGTTCTTATCAATAATTATGTTTCATGTTCCATGGATCATTTTGAATGATACATCGTGATGATGCGTAACAAGTCATTTTACATTCTGATAGCAAATTAATTTGTAGATGTGGCTACATGCTGAACATTTATAATATTTATTTATTTCTTTAGGGTTGTGTACCCCACACCACAATTGATGCAAACGGAACCCATATAGGATCTCTATGTTGTGTGTGTGCCTGACTGTTAAAGACGCTTTTCCTCAGGAATGGATTGACTTCTGAGTTTGAAATTTGTCAGATACTAAAGTGTATAGTCCTGTAGTAGTGTAATAAATGTAAGGTTGGAAGTCAGTGCAGTCAAAAGATACAGCCATGTATGTCAGACATTTTCATACTCTCAAACTCAGACATCAAAACCTATAGGGTACTTGCCGTTGACCTCAAATCATGGAGTGGTCAAGAAGCAAGTTTAAATAGTACAAGTAAAGGAAAAAAATCCAAAAACTGTTAATTTGTAATTGTATCACATTTTTTGTTATCCAAATTCAAACATAAAATTAAAACATTCTTGAAAATCTTGGAATTTGCAAGACTGATAACTTGCCAGTATCAGTGTCAATAACAGGCAAAAATCTTAAAGATTCCTGCAATAGACAAATTGTGTGTGTGTGTGTGTGTGTGTGTGTGTGTGTGTGTGTGTGTGTGTGTGTGTGTGTGTGTGTGAGAGAGAGAGAGAGAGAGAGAGAGAGAGAGAGAGAAAATGAGGGGGGGTGGATATCTCTTCTGAACAGCATATTGAAAGGCATCCCAGATATGCTCAGTAATGTTCCTATCTGGGGAGTTTGGTGGCCAGCGGGAGTGTTTAGACTCAGAAGTGTGTTCCTGGAGCCACTCTGCAGCAATTCTGGATGTGTAGGGTATCACATTGTCCTGCTGGAATTGCCCAAGGCTGTCGGAATGCACAGTGGACGTGAATGGATGCAGGTGATGAGACAGAATGTTTACGTACATGTCACTCTCCAGCTGAACATGCCCCACACCATTACAGAGCCTCCACCAGTTTGAGCAGTCCCCTGCTGACATGCAGGGTCCATGGATTCATGAGGTTGTCTCCATTGCTTGATGCAATTTGAAAGGAGACTTGTCCCACCAGGCAACATGTTTCCAGCCATCAACAGTCCAGTGTCGGTGTTGGTGGGCCAAGGCTAGGTGTGAAGCTTTGTGCCACGGAGTCATCAAGGGTATATGAAGGGGCCATTGGCACTGAAAGCCGGTATACTTGTGAAATGGTCGTAAGCGAAAATCCCCACTTCATCACTACTTCGGAGACACTGTTTCCCAGCGCTCATGCGCTGACTACAGCACCACGTTTGAACTCACTCACATCTTGATAACCTGCCATAGTAGGAGCAGTAACCAATCTAACAACTGCACTAGACACTTTTTGCTGACCGCTGTGCCATATTTTGCCTTTTACGTATTTCCTTAATTGAATACACGTGCCTATACCAGTTTCTTTGGCACTTCAGTGTGTGATTCTGTTGTATGGAACCCTCAGAGTGTGAGTCCTACTTGCACTAACCAAGTCTTTTTTTAAAATATACAAATGTGAGTTAGTAATTCCTAACAAACATCTTTTACATTTTACAATAATATACTTTCTTCTACGGAATAGGAAGAGTTGTCAAAGAGAACTATTTTCAGGTTGTTTTCAAATTTTACTTTACTGTATGTCAGAAATTTTGTATCACTGGGTAAGTGATCAGAAATTTTAGTTGCGGCATTGTGAAATCCTTTTTGTGTTAAAGACAACCTTAATGTGGAGTAATGAATGTCTTTTTTTCCTTCTAGTATTGTAGTTATGTACGTCATTGTTCCTCCTGAATGGCAGTCGATTTTTTACAAGAAACTTCATGAGGAAATACATACAGTGTGAGGTAGTAGTCAGAATGCTCAACTACTTAATCAGTTGTCTTACAGGATGATTGTGGATAAGCATCTCACATTATTCTCACAGCAAGGTTTTGAGCTATGATGACTTTCTTTCTGAAGATAAGTTTTTCCCTAACATTATTCCATATGACATTATGGAATGAAAATGTGGCAACTTAATGCTGTCTCTCTTCCCAAGATTTGCAGTCATTTTGAGTGCAAATGTGGCAAAACTAAGTTGTTTTATGAAAAATTTGCTTTTTCCAGTTTAAATTCTCAGCATTATGGACACCTAAGAATTTTGAAAATTTCCACCCTATTATTTCCTTCCCACTTATTACATTGTCATTGTTAAAGTACTTGTAGATATGCAGAACTGAGTATGTTGTATCTTTTTAAAATTAAGGGTGAGACCATTCACAGGAAACCAGGAAGTGGTACTTAAGAACTTTGTTGTCTTGTAGTATGGGCCCACAGCTTCTGTAAATTATTGAAGAATTTCATCTTGCTTTCAGCTGTTAGAATTTCATTTTGCAATTGCAGCTTTGCCATTAACCCATTTTCAGGCATCTGCATGACATGGTACAATGTAATGAGAGTAATTTACAGTAAGATTGATTAGCTGTAGATACAACCAGTTTTGTAGTTTTTTGACATTCATATACTGTACTTAACAAGATTTTTAGGTATAGTCAGGGATGACAATGTAATATGCACAACTGCACATCAAAGAAAAACTAATCAGCAGTACTAGTCAATATTCCATTTCATGTGCTGTGGTTTGGAGTGTACTGTATATATTACACAACTACAAGTGTCCACTTACAGTATATTAGAGTGAATGTGTAAAACAATTGAGGAAATTTTTGTTTATGGTACCTTCAAAGAACAATCACAGTACACACTCGGTGAACAGACAGACGTCAGAAATAAAGATTTTCTTGACTGTTTTAGACATTTATTCTAATGTACGGTAAGTGCAAACTTGTAGTTGTGTGATATATACAATTCAATCAAAATTGCAAATAGAACATTGTCTATTATCACTGACTAGTTGTTCTTTGATGTGCAGTTGTGCATATTACATTGTTACCTCTGTATATACGTAAAAAATCTTTTGTACTAAGTACAACTTTCTGCATTCTTTTTGTTAGAGATGACATTACCCATTGGTAGGCTATGGCATCAATCTCATAAAACTTCAATTTACCTAGGAGAATACTGTGGTTCACACAGTCAAACACCTTAGGTAGGCACAGAAAGTACAAACTGGTGCCAATTTATTATTTAATGCTTTTAAAAGTTAGTGAGTGAACATGTAAATGGCATTTCAACTGATTTATTAATTTTAATCATGTCAGGATTGTCTCATGAAGCTATTTTCTTTCCCTTGCTTTCCTGTCCTGTGCATGTTGCTTTTGAGTATTGCATGTAGCTGTACAAAGTCAGTATCCCCTATCCCCTACTGATTGAGGTGGCACAGTGGTTAACATACTGGACTCGCATCCAGGAGGCTGATGGTTCAAACTCGCACCCAGCCATCCTGATTTAGGATTTCTGCGATTTCCGTGAATCGCTTTTGGCAAATGCCAGTATGGTTCCTTTGAAAGGGCATGGCTGTAATATGATGGGATCGATGACCTCGTTGTTAGGTCCCCACCTCCAAATCAACCAACCACCCTATTCCCTAGAATTTTACACTACACTGGTTACTATCAGTTTTGGGAGAACACTATACTGAATTGCGTTTTTGGCCTAATAGGAAACAAAAAAAAATTTGCTGCAAGAGTTTTGCTAGTAAGGTATATTTTAATTTTTTTATATATTCATGTGTAGAAACTCACCAAATGATTTTTGTACTCTTTGCAGGTAACTATGTTTTAAACTATTTGTTTACTCGTCCGAAGCTACCTAACTTTGTAATTCAAGCACTAGTTACATTGTTTGCACGTATAAGCAAACTTGGTTGGTTTGATAATGACAAAGAAGAATTTGTGTTTAGAAATGTTGTCACTGATGTCACACAGTTTCTGCAGGTATGTCTTAGCTGTTTATTTTAAACATTCTCCTTACTTGGATTATAATAAGGTACTGTATATTATCAACTTTTATTTTGGTCTTTTACACATTACTAGATAACTTAAACTATGCAGAGTAGATTATTGTAAAGTTCCTAACAAACTTTTGTGGGTGTAGATGTATTTTGTGTATGTAATGTTAAGTATTTAATTTTATGACATGTTGATTTGGTTATTATAAACAGAACTGGCTTAGTAATGTCAAGCCTTCCCAACGCCGGCCGGAGTGGCCGAGCGGTTCTAGGCGCTACAGTGTGGAATCACGCGACCGCTACGGTCGCAGGTTCGAATCCTGCCTCAGGCATGGATGTGTTGATATCCTTAGGTTAGTTAGGTTTAAGTAGTTCTAAGCTCTAGGGGACTGATGACCAAAGCAGCTAACTCCCATAGTGCTGAGAGCCAAGCCTTCCCAACACAGAAGAGTAATGGAAAGACTGTAAGTAGCAGATAAAAATAGGGAGGTGGAGATCGAATGGTCCCTCTAGAACCTGCTTTAAAAAGTAAAAGAATTGAGAAATAACTGTGAAGGAAGGAAGAGTAATGGAAAACGCAACTCGCCCAGCTAGCTGTGCGGTCTAACACACTGCTTCCCGAGTAGGAAGGTGTTCTGGTCCCCGGCACGAATTTGCCTGTCAGATTAATGTCAAGTTCCGGTGCGATGGTGGATGGTTTTTAAGGCTGTTTTCGATCTGCCTCAGTGAAAGCAGGCTGGTTTCCCTTATTCTGCCTCAGTTACACTATGTCGGCAATTGCTGCGCAAACACTGTCTCCACGTACGCGTACACCATCATTGCCCTACCACGCAAATATTTGGGGCTACACTCGCACTCGCCTGGTATCTGGTATGACACGTTCCTGATTGGGGGGGGGGGGGGGTGTACATTGGGGGCTGAACCTCACAATAACCCTGGGTTCGGTGTGGGGCAGGTGGACTGCTGTGGCCTATTGTGGGATTATGAACCACTGAGGGCTCTGGCAGGACAAAGCCTCTCCATCGTTTCTAGGTCCTCAGTTCAATACACACACAATGGAAAACCCACAAGTAACAGCTTGGCAACATCATCTGTTCATCACTGATACCACCATGGCATGGTCATTGAAAGGATCGGCATGATATGTCGGGATCAGGCTTTATTATACCACCACTGTCTTCATTATCTATTGTTATCAAAAAGGCATCTAATAGAGTTTAACTGCAAGATGGATATAAAAAAAAATTGTCTTTGTATGATTTAGGCATGATGCATAAAAATTCGTAGCAGGATGTAACATTACTTTATACATCAGTGGTAGTCGTAATGCATTTACCAAATTCTGCGTAAAATTACTGTAAGATTTGTGTTGACCCCTTTGTGAAGAATTAAATGATACTTTCAGGCCAGGCTGTATCACTGATAACATTTACTATCCGTTGATGTACTTAGTTTCCATATATGTGCTAAGAACACAGTAGTTGTATGTTGGCTGTTTCAGTATTCTTAAGAAATCTTATTGTCATCTCAAATTTCCAACATCAATTTATTACAGCTGTGTGGAAACTACACTGGAATCTTCACTTCAGGTGACTTGGTCATTTTTGTAGAGAAACTTAAGTGCACGTGTGTTGTGCTAGAAGAATGGGGTTGATAAAAATAATGTGGCCATTTTGTTTCCAAGGTTTATTCTCTGGCTTGACTAGTGCGCTATTATCATCTCTTATTTTCTCTTTGCCCTATAACATCTGTAGAAGTTTATTGGAACAGCAGCATATCTGTGAACATTGGGGTATTTTTGATCTGCAGTCTCATACAACCTTACATACTTATTGACACTTGCATAATTAACATCTTTCAGTTTCAAATCTTCTACAGGTACCTAAAGCTTCTGTATCAAGAGAAGGAGAATTTTTATTACGGTACTGGACGTCCAACAGAGAGAAGCAAGTGGCCATCCACTTTCGGGGCTTTCCATTATTAACTTAGGCAAAAATCTGAGTTTATGTCTCAATATTAGTCATCTTTATGCTGACACTACATCAGTGCTTAATTTTTGTTTCCAACTAGAGCTGTTGTACATAATGTAGAGTGTTTGTATTGGTTTAGATGCTTGTACTACAGTTCTAAAATGTGCTGTGTGGATGTCTTTAAATGAAAGGAAAATCCATGAAACCATTTTAGGTGAACATGGTGCACAGTCTGGCAGTGTTGTATATCTGGGAGAAAATGGAGCCCCGACTGACTTGACTTGAAATGAGCATGAAGATGAAATAACATGTCCCTGTGGCATCCCTTACTACTGGGCTTGTTTGTCATCAAAGCCTTTGTAGTGTATATTGGCAAAGACGGTTCAGAGCTCTACTCTGCTATATCATCTCTCAGGGAATTATGATTGTTTCTGTGTGAGCAATGATAGAAACTTTAACTGACACCATTTAGAAGTACATTCAAAATACCCAGGATGTTTTCGATGCCAAAGGTGGCACTAAGCAGTACTAAATGACTGTCTGTTATATTTTGTCCACCACATGCAGGTTAGTAACATTTCATTTTGCAGAGAACACTTTTTAGTGACTCATCATCTGTCACAGTGATAAAGGCCTTGTCTTTCAGTGGATCAGTTCCTTTATAGCACTCTTAGTTGAGTGACTTACTTATTTCCTGTTGGATCATAGGACAGCAGTCAAGACCTTCCATCTGGTTCTGTTGGCAGCCAAACATGTCATTTATGTCCATGTTACACCCGCTTTCAGAGCTTCTACTTCCACTGTTCTTTTCCATGTCTTTTTCGGGCGGCCGCGTCTATGTGTTCCTTGTGGGTTCCAATCCAGTGCTGGCTTTTCAACAGCTCCTTGTTGTTTGCATATAGTGTGAGCAATACACCTCCATTTTCTTTCCTTTATTTGTTCACGGATTGGTCGCTGGTTTGTCATCTCCCGGAATTTGTCATTTGATATAACATCTGGTTCGTCTTGAGATGTTCTTATTATGCCAGACAGGGTACAGTTGTACAAAGGCTCCATTTGCCTTCCTTATTCGACTCTTTACATCCTCCTTGGCCCCTCCATCTTTACAGACGGTACTTCCTAGATATACAAAGGAGTCTACTTGTTCCAGTTCCTTTCCATACGCTGTTAACTTTGCTTGTTTTTCAGATCACATTTTCACTTCCTTAGTTTTCTGAACATTTATTTTAAGTCCTGCAACTTCTGCTTCCTATTTCAGTCTTTCCGACTTTTCTTCCATGTCGAGCAGTCTTTGCGAGAGCAGACAGTTATCGTCAGCAAAGTCAAGGTCTTCAAGCATGTCTTGCGTTGCCCACTGAATACCTCTTCTCCTACCATCAACAACTCTTTTTCATTACGCTGTCCAGTACCAAAAAGAACAAGGTAGGCGACAGAGTACATCCCTGCCTCACCCCAGCATTTGTTTGCATAGATTCAATAAGTTTCCCATTGTGTAGCACCCCACATTCATATTCAACATACATGGCTTTAATAATATTTATTATCTTTGATGGTATTCCATATTCTTCCAAGGTATGCCACATATCTCACCTATTAAGAGAGCCAAATGCATTTTCAAAAACAATAAATGTAAGATAGAGTGTGTTCTGCAGTCTGCTCAAGTATTATACGCAGTGTGTTGATGAGATCGACACAACTTGTGTGTTCTCTAAACTCAGCTTGCTCTTTTCTCTGTCGTGCCTCGACTGAGTCCTTGATACAATTTAGCATCACTCTACAGAGTACTTGACTTGGTACAGATAGGAGGGTGATGCCTTACCAGTTATTACAGTTGGTACTATCCCCTTTCGTTGACAACTTAATAACCAGCCCTTCTTTCCAATCCTTTGGTATTTTCTCTTCTGATCGTATCTTCTCAAACAACGGATGCAGTAGATTTACGGTGGTGTCAGTGTCTGCTTTTAGCACCTCAGGTGCAATATTATCCATTCCTGGAGCCTTCCCGTTCTTTATCTGTTTGAGAGCTATTTTAATTTCAGTCGTAGTTGGTGTGTTTACATTGATTCTGTCAGTGGCATCTGGAAAATTCCATTACCTCTCCCTCTCTTCAGGTTGCTCTCTGTTTAAAACTTCAGAAAAATGTTCTCTCCACCTTCTAAGTTGGTCTTCTTTTGTCGTCAACAGTCGACCTGTCATTGCTTTTCACAGGTCTGTTATTATTGAAACCTTTTTTGGACAACATCCTAGTGATGAGGTACAGTTCTTTTGCATTACCCCTTGCTGTGGCTTTCCCTGGTCTCAGAGCTTGCTCATCCATCCACTTTCTCTTATCATTCCTCACAGTACTCATTATTTGAGAGCCAGTAGCTGCATACTCAGCTTGCATTCGAGTTTTCTGCTGTGTTATTTTACTCATATTTAATTTTGCCTTAATCTCCTTCCTACAGCTAATAAAATTCCATTTACGCTCAGACATCCAATCTTTCTTCAAATGGTTTTTAAAGCCAAGGACCTGTTTGTTTATTGCAATAGATGTCCTTAATCTGAGTCCATGTATCAACAACACTATTTTCATCATTTTCCTGTGCTGCTTGGAGAGCGTCGTATCAGTTCCTTAGCTCAGTACAAAAAGCTTCTTGTTTTGCTGTTGTTCTAAGTTTTTCCACATCATATTTTTTGTTCCGTTGTTCGAACTTTCTATTTTTAGCCATGATTTTAGTCTAAAATTTGCAACAATAAGGTGGTGGTCACTGCCAACATCAGTCCCACGTTTATTTCTCACATTCATCAGCGACCTTCTAAATTTTTTGCTTGGCACTATGTGATCAGTTTGGTTTTCCGTTCTATGATCAGGGGATACCTGTGTAACCTTATGGCAATTCTTGTGTGGGAATAATGTATCTCCAATCACCAAACCGTGACTGGCACAGAAATTTGAAAACATACCCCCATTTTCATTCATTTCTCCGCTAGATTTTGGAGAAATCCAAACACAAGATGGATACACCTTTCTATACTCTGGACCCGCTGGAGAGTGAAATATGCTCACTATTTTTATATACTGTACTTAGCATATTTCGCGATAGTACCTTTTCTGTGAAATGTTTACAAGATGAAATTTGTCTTGGCTTCAGTCGTCTAGTGGAAGATCGGCTGCAGAAATGACCTGGTTCAATGCGTTTGCCTCATTTTTGGTGCTTCAAATACCATTTCTTCGAATGTGGTTTCTTCTTAAAGTTTATATAAAAAAATAGTAACATAATTCATTTTTCCTGTTCACTAGCAAATTGTTATGACGGCGACCTGCACATTGTTCTACCGTCAACACACACCAAGAGTTCACTGCCAACTGACTACAGTCAAAGACGACTCTAGCGTTAAAGACATTTTACACAACACACAAGCTTCCACTTGTAATCAGTCTCTTTGATATTCCTCGTCACATCTACTAATAGTAATCAGTATGCTGTCACTCTCAAAAATATAAGTAAATTAGTATAAAATAAGGCAAAATACAATTTTAAAAAAATTCGGACAAAAATATAAGAAAACATTTTCAATTTGGTATCGACAAATCCGGTAGAAAATAACACATCTCCCAGATCCATTATAAGAGGATGCAGAGCACAGAAGTGGAGTTGGACTTTCATTAACCAAAGGAGTGAAAAAGAGTCTTGTGGAATAGAAACCGGTTTCAGAAAGACTACTGACAGCACGTTTTAAGACAAACGTTTGACATGCCACAGTCATCCAATGCTATGCTCCTACAGAAACCTCAGATACTGAAGAAAAAAGTTTTACGTCTCCTTAAGAGACACCATTAAAAGTACCAGTAAGAGAGACATCTTGATTATTATGGGAGACCTAAATGCAAAAGTCGGAAAGAACAATGAAAGCCTAGATCATGTAAAGGGAGTCCATGGTATAGCACTCTTACCTCATATGAAATTGTTAAAAAATACATCATTTTATCGAATACATTTAGCTGACTGCAAAAAAATTTCCTAGTAATTATAAGAAAGAAATTCAGTACTCATATGTGACTTTTCATTACAGAAAAAGAAAGAAATGTAGGTTCATTAGAAAAACTGACTGTTTGCTTTTGGGTCATGGACATTATGTGCAAGGGTTGTATTTCTGAAAGTGTCAGTAAATACAGTTTTCACTTCAGTAGCTTCTTTGTTGCGGTAACATCTATACTTTCATGGATTAGCTTAAAACAAATCCTTGATATATTCATATTTAATCCTTGTAATTGTTCTGGTGAATTGTGTTTTACTGCATTATATTTGTGATGCAAGGAAGATTTAAGAAGCCTATAATGAAAATAAGTGATTTCTTATTTTTCCGGCAGCCTCAGAGCAGGGCCTACAGTACTGCATGTGTAAAGCTTGTAATCAAATGGTCATCGCAGAAAGCAAATTTTTGTATAAAAAGTTTGTACTTGAGTATTTGTTTTATTTATTATATGTGTATTTTGTAATTCATACGAGAAATAAACTGCAGTAGTTAAAAAATTTCATGAGTTTTTTTATTTTTCACCTTTTCATTCAGTGGCTTATACAGTTACCTATTGTGTGTGCAAGTATCCAAGTTTGCTGTTGCTCTTTGCATCATTTTACACACAGAAAGGCAGGTCATAGTGCAGGAGTAACTTATTTAAGTGTTAAATGCATCCCAGTTTTTGAAACCAGTATGATTATTTTTATTTCAAAGTTTACAGGCCAGAAGAAAGACTGATTGTTGAAGTAAATCATGTGTAATGGAAATAATACATAAACAGTAATTTCACAACTGAGGCAGTTACAACAAAGACAATAGTACCAGGATTTTCTCGAAAAAGAAAAAGAAAGAAAAACCCACCTAGAACTAAATGAAGTACAGTTAGGGACTGTTGCAGTAAATAAGATTAGTAAATACAGCAAAATTAAGAGCTGTCCTATAAATGAGACAATTTTCAGTGTAATAGTTGTAGTAATGCAAAATATAAGATTTGCTCAGCTTTTGTGATTGGTAGCTCATTCTTCAGTAACAAACAAGAAGTGCCATTTGGATTATCAGAGCAAATGAGGTATGAATGTCCTTTACTTTTTCGTACTCCCCCCTCCTCTCTCTCCCTCCTCCTTCCTTCCCTCCCCCCCCCCCCCCCCCCCTTCCTCCCTCTCTCCATCCCTCCCTCCATCCGTTTCTTTCTTTAAACTGGCCAGTCTGCAGTCATTTTTCCTCTGTTTATAATTACAAGTTCAGTCATTGTGCTTTTAGACAAGTCAATAACTGCATTAATTTATGTGCGTGCTTTTGTTCATTGTGACCAGTTGTATTCTTGTACTAAAGACCTCTCCAGCTTTGTGAATGAAAGTGTATCTTGTCGTTTAGCAAAAAGCTATTGTATAGTTCAAATTTTTGAGCAATATTGGAGTGAGGCTGTGCAATATAAGCCAGTATCATATTTTATCACACCTTCATAAAAAAATCCATCATGCATTTATTTTACACTGTTTCAGCAGCAAAAAATGTGGTATAATTTTTTCAGCTATTTTGATATAGTTGAAATTTCTGTATGGTATTTTTGGTTGTTTCTTATGTTTTCATGCTTCCTCACATTTTTATAACCATCTTCGTATCAATGTACTTTCTAAACATAGTGCTAGTGCACAATGCAATAGAAAATGCAGCAGTAGACTTGGAAACTGTCATAAAATTATTCAAGACTGTTATTGACGCAGCTTCAGGTCTCTTGACAGAAATGAGCATCGAAACACAGTGTGCAGTGTAATATGAAAGATGACAACAGAAATAATTGGCTCTTTGCCTTTGTATTCATTTGAAACAGCTGATATGGTTGCTTTAGTGAAAAGAGAGGTAGTTACCTTTAATCATTTTTAGTGTTGTGTGAAAATAAATGCAGTGTCTTTTGAGTGAAATTAAATCTCATTTTCAGTCACTACTCTGCCCTGCCTGGAGGGGGGGGGGGGGGGGGGAAGTGAGAGAGAAGTTAAATGAAGTGCTGTCATAAATATATTATGGCAGCAGAATTTTATCTTTCTAATGAAATTGCAATCATTTAGCCAAACACTATTGTACTTGTTGAAAGCTTTAAAGAAATTTCATTGTACCTGCAGAAGAATTATTGTAATATGTATGACATTATACATTCTACAAGAAAATGGCTAAAATAAATCACGAGCTGTTTAAATTTTCTCTTGGAAGGAAATTTATGGGTGATGTTGCTAAAATACATATACTAACATAAATTGCAATACAATGTTTTTTATTGATTTTTTTCAGTATGGATTGTTATGTATTTCCTTTGTATGTGACAATAACATTTTAAATTTTCATTTCAGGCATTTTTCATTTTAAGAGGACTTAACACTGAGATACCTTTGTTACACCAGCTTAATATTTCAAAAAATCAGTGTGTGTGCCTGATTAGTTGCTTTTTAGATTCTAATATTGAAACAAGCTTCCCTTAATATATACAGAGTTGGTGTTACTTGTGTGTTACACTAATATGGACTAAGGAAATTGCATATGGCAATGTGTAGGCTCCATTTCTGACACTTTTCCAATAATTATTGACAAGCTCATTTGATTGTATGCCAAATGGGGACATTAACAGCTGCATTGATGGGTCTGGTAAAGCAGTAACCAACCAGATTTATCTCACAATATGTGAAAAATGATGTTCAAAGCAGTGCTTACCACCTCACCTCCTGTTGTATTAAATCAAATTATTTAATCTTGCAATTAAAGCAATATAACTTTCTCTGTCTGTATCTAGAACATCTAATCAACAGTTTGCTCTTTCTGTTCATTTTATTTAATTTTATAGGAGTGATTTTCTAGCTCTTTTTATGCATAATTCAGCTGTTGTCAGTTGTACAGTTTCATGGATATAATAAGTGTCAGCATCATAAATGAATTGTCTGAAATAATTTAACGTCTTGTATTTATTTAAAGGGTAGTGTGGAGCATTGTATGATTGGCGTGCAGCTCTTATCGCAGCTAACATGTGAGATGAATCAGATTTCTGATGTAGATGCAAATCGCTCTCTAACGAAACATCGGAAGATTGCATCGTCTTTCCGAGACACACAGTTGTTTGAAATATTTAGATTGTCGTGTTCTTTATTGGGCACGGCCAGAGAAAACTGTAAAAATCTGAACTTCAATGATGAAGCACAGGTATGTCTCCAATACTGTTTATTTAATTATTACTTTTTATGAGTGCAGACAAAAACTGAGATATTCTTAGTAGTAAACTTGCATTTTTGTTTGAACTGATTGTGTGGTGAGACAGTTTAGAAAAGTGTATTTGGTAACCAAACATTTAACACTATTTTTGTTATGTTGCGAAGATGCAATTAATTTGTGTGTGTGTGTGTGTGTGTGTGTGTGTGTGTGTGTGTGTGTGTGTGTGTGTGTGCGTGTGTGCGCGCGCGCGCGCCACTCGTTCGTTCGTTCGTTCTACTTGGCCATGAACTCCAATGTATAGCAGTCTTTTTGTTGTGCCTGTGTGCGTCTCATCATCTCCTCTATATAGTGAGTAGTAATAATAATATTGTCATTATTCTGTTGTGGATTCTCCATTGTTTGACATCTAAAGTTTAATGTTTAGTACAGGCTTATTTTTCACTAAGCATTTTGTGCACATCTGTTAAATATGTGTTTATTGGAAATTGATATTAAAGTAAGAATACTAACAACAGAATTAGAACTTTCAACAATCATTGTGTTTTACCTAGACAAGCTACAAATAGACAAGAGACTTTTCTAGTTTCACTTGTTATTCTGCATGCCACCATATAAAAAACAAAAACACTGAATATTAGTATTCTGTGTGAAATTTTTCTCAAAGAATTGTTTTGTATTACTTTTTACTGTTTCCATTTAGCAGTTCTGACAGTCATTTTTGTACCCTGTCAGTCATAAACTGCGCAGTTTTTCTTTCATATTTTTCTGATTACATATACACTACATGATCAAAAGTATCTGGACATCTGGCTGAAAATGACTTAAAAGTTCGTGGCACCCTCCATCGGTAATGCTGGAATTCAGTATGGTGTTGGCCCTCGCATAGCCACAGCTTCCACTCTTGCAGGCATTTGTTCAATGAAGTACTGTAAGGTTTTCTTGGGGAATAGCAACTCATTCTTCACGGAATGCTGCACTGAGGAGAGATATCGATGTCGGTTGGTGAGGCCTGGCACAAAGTCGGTGTTCCAAAATATCCCAAAGGTGTTCTACAGGATTCAGGCCAGGCCTCCGTGCAGGCCAGTCCATTACAGGGATGTTATTGTCGTGTAACCATCCTGCCAAAGGCCAAGCCTTATGAACAGGTGCTCGATCGTGTTGAAAGATGCAATCACTATCCCCAAATTGCTCTTCAATAGTGGGAAGCAAGAAGGTGCTTAAAGCATCAATGTAGGCCTGTGCTGTGGCAGTGCCGCGCAAAGCTACAAAGGATGCAAGCCCCCTCCGTGAAAAACACGACCACACCATAACACCACTTCCTCCGAATTTCACTGTTGGCACTACACACACTGGCAGACGATGTTCACCAGGCATTCACTGTACCCACGCGCTGCCATCGAATCTTGTGTACCATGATACGTCACTTCACACAGTGTTTTTTACAATGTTCAATTGTCCAATATTTACGCTCCTTGCACCAAGCGAGGCATTGTTTGGCATTTACCGATGTGATGTGTGGCTTTGAGCTGTCACTTGACCATGAAATCCAAGTTTTCTCACCTCCCACCTAACTGTCATAGTACTTGTAGTGGACCCTGATGTAGTTTGGAATTCCTGTGTCATGGTCTGGATAGATGTCCGCCTATTACACATTACGATCCTCTTCAATGTTCGGCAGTCTCTGTTAGTCAACAGACAGAATTCAGTCTGTACGCTTTTCTGCTGTACGTGTCCCTTCACGTTTCACTTCACTATCACATTGGAAGCAGTGGACCTAGGGATGTCTAGGAGTGTTCAAATGTTTGCGTACAGACATGTGACACAAGTGACACCCAATCACCTGACCACGTTCGAAGTCTGAGAGTTCCATGATGTCTAATGACTACTGGGGTTGCTGATAAGGAGTACTTGGCAGTAGGTGGCAGCACAATGCACCTGATTTGAAAAACATTTGTTTTTTTGGGGGTTCTGGATACTTTTGATCACGTAATGTATCTGGTTGTCGTATCTGAAAATTACTTCGAACAAATAGTTGGAGAAGACTCAATTTTCTTTCAACTAAGAGGTATTGAAGGTCAGCATTTAGATGTAAATTTCATAAAGCTGTACAGTTTCACTTCTCAAAAATACTCGAAAAAAATCTGTTTTCAGAGTTTGAGGGATGATGGTATGTGTAAAATGTTTCACTGTGTCACACAGTCATCAGTAGCTGTGTGTTTAATATTCAATAATTGTACTTGTTCCTATATTGAACTTTGTGAATACGTGTGTTTGTGGTACTTTTATACATAGCACAATGAACGGAAGGCCGAATTGGGATGATTGCCAGAATACTAGGAAAGATGGGCGTACATAGACATTTTAAGTGAAAACCAAGGTTCAGTAGGTAAGCATGTCATACATTATCAGGGACTGAATACAGGAAAATTGCGCGTAGGGATGCCACCAACTACTTGGAGGAGCCATCGTGGCTGAGCTGGTGGATAGAAGTCCAAAAAATAGGAAAGGAGATTGCAGAAGATGTGTGTGCTGTTGCTCCCGAGGCTGAGAGTGAGCATCCTCTCAAACTCTCATACTGCTTGTGTACCTCAGAACCACATGTGACATTCTTTCCACAATTCTTGGTGGTCGCATCTGGCATAGTCTTGAAGCATGCTCTGTCAGCAATGCTAACTGATGCTATCCGCCCTCCGGCCTGAAATACAGGCTGGTTCATGGGTGGACAATAATTTTGAGTGTGACAGAAATTTCAGTTTTCCATAAATTTTCAGTAAACCCCTTAGTTAGGTGATAGCTTGCACAGAATACTCATTTTCGGGATATTGGAGATGGAAGCAGACAGATTTTCTCTTACTGATGTGGTGGCCATGTAAAGTACATTTTGACAATTTTTTTCTGTACGCTGGATCTAATAATTTATATCAAACAGTTGAATGTAAATTCAACATGCAAATTTGGGGAGGGGGGGGGGAGATAGGAAAATTGCTCTTCAGATGGTAACAAAAAGCTCCTGAAGCAGTGGTTTTGGCTGTTTTGCCTACTGGAAGGGCAATAATTCTGTGGTCATAACTGCACATGGACAGACAGTAAAATTTTGTGTTGAGAAGCTTTCTGTGGGATTCATCCTCTTACAAGTGTATAAAGAGATGGAATATGAAGGAGGAGAAAAAGACCCAAGTGCCTTGCCCCAGTGCTTTACACCAGTACAATAAGTACATGGGGGAGTGGATTTGGCACTAACACTTACTGAACTGTGCGGAGTATCACTGAACTCAAAATGATGGTATCTTCATCTGTTTGGATTCTCTTTAGATTTCTGTGTCTTGTATGCACAGCTCTTACATCAGTGAGAAACAAATGACAGCAAAATCTCACTGAAACAATTCCAAGTGTTTTCTGAGAAGAGGAAACTTGGCAGGCCATCATTGGATGCTCAAACAGCCCAGAAGTAGTAGACTGCAGCTCATGTGCCAGTGAACAATGCACAGTATGACAAGTTTTGGCCACTTGGCAGAGTGTCAGTCAAAGGGAATGTAAAATGTTGAACTGTTCTGTGCTGTGTACCAAAGAGGAATTGTTTTATGACATTCCACTTTTCAGACACAGGAACAAGATTGTAGTACCTATGAGCCTTGTATGGGTAATGTATTTCAGGAAAAAAAAGTAGATCAGTGTTAGACAAGTCCAGATCCATGTAAAATTTTTCATGTGACAATATACATTTACTTTAAGTTACACAATATGTTTTTCTTCATAATATTTTTGTATGTGCCTAATAACGGGTTAATGGAGTGCTCTCTCTCTCTCTCTCTCTCTCTCTCTCTCTCTCTCTCTCTCTCTCTCTCTCTCTGTGTGTGTGTGTGTGTGTGTGTGTGTGTGTGTGTGTGTGTGTGTACCGACTTCACCTCAAATGTTAACCTGTTAAGTGGGTAGTTCGCGCGCGCGCCTCTTCCACAGTGGGTAATATATGTCAGCGCACACGTTCGCGGTGGTGCTGCGCACTGTTCTCACATTTTCTTTCGCATTTTTATTGTTGAATTTAAATTGATATTGGGTGAAGATGAATAAAATATATTGCAGAAGTTAACAAAACTGTATTTTCACAATATTACATACCATTTTCAGTGTGAAACATTTTAAAACAAGATTCTGCACACGAGGAAACTTTGCATTCTGCGCACCAGTATGAAGTCTCTTTGCGAATGCCTTTTCTCATACACACCACACACCTCCTTGTTGGTCTTTTCTTCGTTGTGGGCGGCAGAAGGTCTGGAAAATGCCTGGGTGTAAGGCGTGTTGCTTTTGGTGTTCGAGGTGGGCGTCCTACTGATGTCCCTTGATGTGGTGAAGATATGGTCAACTGTTCACCAAGACTAATCAGGAAGCTCATTCTACTTTGTTCGCTACCATGCTTCTTGTACAGATTTTATGCATTGTAGCATGCAATGTCCAACAAGTGGCGGAAAAGCTTCTGATAGTATTTTTTCTGCCTGCTTCTGGCCATCTGGTAGCTTTTGAATGATTCCCTTCTTAGAGTTTACATTTATAAATGTATCGTCAGGGAAGGTGCTGACCATAACGACGTCTCTTTTGTCTTTCCATTTCATTACCATCTGCTTGCCTTTGTACCCTGTTATGTACTCCCCTTTCTTCAGTTTTTCCTTTTTTACAAAGTCAGGGAACCCCTTCCTGTCTTGCCACATTGTGCCGATAACACCGGTGTTACTGCTGGTTAGTTTGTCCACCAAATCTGTACTGGTATACCAGTTGTCAAGATAAATACAGTGGCCCTCCCGAGTAGATCGTCAGTGGCCTTTCCTGAGTAGATCGTCTGCAAGCTCCAAAACAAATCTAGAGGTTATTTTTTCATCTGGATAGTGGCTACCATAATTAGTGTCCTTTCCAGTGTAAACAATAAAGCCCCATACATACCCGGAACTGCTTTCACAGAGTTCGTACAATTTGATGCCAAATCTGCTACACTTTGATGGAATATATTGCTTCCATCCAAGCCGTCCTTTCCAGAGCAACAACAATTCGTCAACGGTGATGTTCCTTTCTGGCATGTACACTGATCTGAATTTATGCCGCAGATGCTCCATAATGGGGTGAATTTTGAATAGTTTTCTGCTGATAGTGCCTAGTGGATCATATGAGGAATTTCAATAGAAGATGAAACTGCTTTTCACTCATCACTTTCCTGAAGAAAGGTGTGTCAACTGATTCCCTCTTTGAAAAGTACATTTTGTGGTCTGGTTTGTGAAGAATTCCTTGAAGTACAAACATTCCAATAAGTGTTTTTACCTCGTCGCGTGTAGTATTCTGCCAACTGTGAACCCTGGAGTGTGCTGCTAAATTGGGATGAGAAGCTATGAACTGTTCGGCATATAAGTTCGTCTGTTCAGCTATCATTGTGCACAAAGCATCATCCACAAAACACATAAAACAACTCATCTTTTTGTTTTAGAGGCGCAACTGTACCACTATTACCACTGAACAAATATTGAATACGAACTGAACTAGCACGCGCAAATTCACTAGGTACTGTCTGCTGCAGTAGTGTCTCGTTATCAGATGTTTCTGAATCGAAGTCACTTTGACTAGCCTCAACATCTGTATCTTGAAAACTTTCAGACTGTCACTGAAGTTATCGTCACTTTCTAAAAGCAGCTTCTCAATCTCCGAATCTGATACACGACTTCTTTTCGCCATTGCAAAAGATCACTCACTAACGCTGCAGTAAACACAGACAAAAAGGCGCGCTTTTGCGGCTGCTTCACAGGACACATTTTCTCGGCGCGCGTTCGGGTGGACAGTGTTATAACTAGCCTAGAACACGCTGTGTTGCGTGACAAGAGCTGCCATCTAGTGGACAAAGCTCAACTAATGCCACATATAAATAAATGGCAGGCCGATAACTCGTCATTCCCACTAGCTACTAGCCACAGAACGCAGTGGAAGGATATATCCGTCGAACCCACTGTGCAATAGCAGAGCATGGACAGATATATCCGTCATACCCACTTAAAGGGTTAAGGAGAAAAAAAACAGTTGCAAAATATCAGTCCCAGCAATTGATCTTGAGCAAAAATTTGGGCTAGAATTCTGATAGTACCCAGTTGTGACCCAAGAGTACAGCTTCTAAACTTTTGTATGCACCAGTTGTGTGTCACTTGCGTTTCCCCACTGCAGTCGCCTAAAGTCCAAGCACAAAGTACTGTACAGCTGATTGACAAGCAGAAAACTCTTATTCATGTGATGTTGAGTGGGTGGGAAGAGGAGGAAGAGGTGGCCACATTATTCTACATCCAGAGTAGTAAGTAATGTGCGAGTATGTAATGTGTCAACCTCATACACACATGTTCAGTATTATTTCAACAGTATTCTCCTATTGATATTTTGTAGCTATATAGATTCCTCAAAATCGAAATTAACAAACCTAAGCAATTGAAGAATGACCATGAAATGAAATTAATGATTTTTGATTTTGCAGATGTACTTCACTTTAACAGTATGAGCTTAAAAATAAAAAAAATTAACGGTGATGTTAATAATTAAATAGTGCTGTGTTACTTCTTGAACAACCATGTTAATTTGTTTCATTCATTTACACTGCATTTGCGAATCGCAACATAAAAATATTCAAAATTGAGAGGTCTCTGGCATCAGCTACAGGCTAGAAACTTCGCACTTTGACATAATGAAGGAAGCATGTTACCAATGTAAAAACAGTAATTCACAAACGTCACTCACTCCACTGTGTAGTACTTATCGCTCAAGCAGCTGCAATGGGATGGGGCAATTGACAAACAGTTGGTGCAGATGAAAGTTTAAAAGCTGTACTTTCAGGCTTAACTGCATAGTGTCAGAATCATGGCCCAAATTTTCACTCGGGGATACATTGCTGTGGGTTCCTGTAGTCATGTCCTAGTTCATGAACCACGGGCAACGTATGAGTGGCCAAGTAAGTGGTCCTGACAGTCGGGATACCAGTTACTTTGGAATAAGGCTCGGCATCTCGGACATATTCTGAGTCGTGGTCACCTTTGTGCTCATACGGCAAAGACTACCAAATCCACCGGTTAGTCCCTCAGCCGTTAGGGGTAAAACCCAATGGGACTCGGGGCAAGTAAGGCTAGCAACCTGCTTCCCTGGTACTTTAAATATGATGCTGGCAACAATCAGAGCAAAATGCCTCGGACCTTTGGAGGTGACGGAGTCCCACCTCTAACTGACAAGCCGGGGACTCCTAAGATATGACTTGGCAAACAAATGGTAATGAGATGGGGAGCTATTAATATCAATGGGGGCTAGTCTGGGAAGATGGTAGAGCTGGCAGAGGCTGCAAGTAAGATGGGGCTGGACGTTTTAGCTGTTAGTGACATTCGGGTAAGGGGTGAGAAAGAAGAGGTAGTGGGAGAATACAAGGTCTACCTGTCAGGAGTCAAAGCAGGAATAGCACAATGGGGTGTAGGGCTTTACATCAGGAAAGAAATGGAACCCAGCATAGTAGCAATAAGGTATGTAAATGAACGAGTGATGTGGATAGATTTGACAGTGTCTAGCAAGAAAATTAGGATTGTGTCAGTATATTTGCATTGTGAAGGGACAGATCAAGATAAGATGGATAGTTTTTATGAGGCACTCAGTGATGTAGTTGTTAGAGTAAAGGACAAGGACAGTGTTCTGCTCATGGGTGATTTTAACGCCAGGATTGGAAATCGAACAGAAGGGTATGAAAAGGTTATGGGTAAATTTGGAGAGGATATGGAGGCCAACAGGAACGGGAAACAACTCTTGGATTTCTGTGCCAGTATGGGCTTAGTAATCACAAACTCCTTTTTTAAACATAAGATCATTCACCGGTATACTTGGGAAGGCAGGGGAACCAGATCTGTCATTGACTATATAATAACAGATCAGGAATTCAGGAAGGCTGTGAGGGACACACGTGTATTCAGGGGATTCTTTGATGACACTGATCATTATTTAATCTGCAGTGAAATTGGGATTGGGAGGCCGAAAGTGCAGGAGGTCAGGTCCATATGCAGGAGGATAAGAGTGGAGAAACTTCAGGATAAGGAAATCAGGCACAAGTACATAACATCGATCTCAGAAAGGTACCAGTTAGTTGAGTGTAGTCAATTACAGTCATTGGAAAAGCAATGGACAAGGTACAGGGACACAGTACTAGAAGTGGCTAAAGAATGTCTTGGAACAGTAGTGTGTAAAAGTAGGATGAAGCAAACAGCTTGGTGGAATGATACAGTCAAGGCCGCCTGTAAAAGGAAAAAGAAGGCGTATCAAAAATGGCTACATACCAGAACCCAGGTAGACAGAGAAAGTTATGTTGAAGAAAGAAACAAAGCCAAACAGATAATTGCAGCATCCAAGAAGAAATCGTGGGAAGACTTTGAAAACAGGTTGGAGACTATGGGTCAAGCTGCTGGAAAACCATTCTGGAGTGTAATTAGCAGTCTTTGAAAGGGAGGTAAGAAGGAAATGACAAGTATTTTGGACAGGTCAGGAAAACTGCTGGTGAATCCTGTGGATGCCTTGGGCATATGGAGGGAATATTTTGAAGAGTTGCTCAATGTAGGTGAAAATGTGATCAGTAATGTTTCAGATTTCGAGGTAGAATGGGATAGGAATGATGATGGAAATAGGATCACATTTGAGGAAGAGGAAAAAATGGTCAATAGATTGCAGTGCAATAAAGCGGCTGGGGTGGATGAAATTAAGTCGGAACTCATCAAATACAGTGGAATGTCAGGCCTTAAATGGCTACACAGGATAATTGAAATGGCCTGGGAGTCGGGACAGGTTCCATCAGACTGGACAAAAGCAGTAATCACACCAATCTTTAAACATGGAAACAGAAAAGATTGTAACAACTACAGAGGTATCTCTTTAATCAGCGTTGTGGGTAAAATCTTCTCAGGTATTGTTGAAAGGAAAGTGCGAGTATTAGTTGAGTACCAATTGGATGAAAATCAGTGTGGGTTTAGGCCTCTTAGAGGCTGTCAGGACCAGATCTTAGCTTACGGCAAATAATGGAGAAGTGTTATGAGTGGAAAAGGAAATTGTATCTATGCTTTATAGATCTAGAAAAGGCATATGACCGGTTCCTAGGAGGAAGTTATTGTCTGTTCTACAAGATTATGGAATAGGAGGCAAACTTTTGCAAGCAATTAAAGGTCTTTACATGGATAGTCAGGCAGCAGTTAGAGTTGACAGTAAATTGAGTTCATGGTTCAGAGTAGTTTCAGGGGTAAGACAAGGCTGCAACCTGTCTCCACTGTTGTTCATATTATTTATGGATCATATGTTGAAAACATTAGACTGGTTGGGTGAGATTAAGATATGTGAACACAAAATAAGCAGTCTTGCATATGCGGATGACTTAGTTGTGATGGCAGATTCGGTTGAAAGTTTGCAAAGTAATGTTTCAGATCTAGATCAGAAATGTAAGGACTATAGTATGAAGATTAGCATCTCCAAAACGAAAGTAATGTCAGTGGGAAAGAAATATAAACGGATTGAGTGCCAAATAGGAGGAACAAAGTTAGAACAGGTGGACGGTTTCAAGTACTTAGGATGCATATTCTCACAGGATGGCAACATAGTGAAGGAACTGGAAGCGAGGTGTAGCAAAGCTTACGCAGTGAGCGCTCAGCTACGATATACTCTCTTCTGCAAGAAGGAAGTCAATACCAAGACTAAGTTATCTGTGCACCGTTCAATCTTTCAACCAACTTTGTTGTATGGGAGCGAAAGCTGGGTGGATTCAGGTTACCTTATCAACAAGGTTGAGGTTACGGATATGAAAGTAGCTAGGATGATTGCAGGTACTAGTAGATGGGAACAATGGCAGGAGGGTGTCCACAATGAGGAAATCAAAGAAAAACTGGGAATGAACTCTATAGATGTAGCAGTCAGGGCGAACAGGCTTAGATGGTGGGGTCATGTTACACGCATGGGAGAAGCAAGGTTACCCAAGAGACTCATGGATTCAGCAGTAGAGGGTAAGAGGAGTCGGGGCAGATCGAGGAGAAGGTACCTGGATTCGGTTAAGAATGATTTTGAAGTAATAGGTTTAACATCAGAAGAGGCACCAATGTTAGCACTGAATAGGGGATTATGGAGGAACTGTATAAGGGGGGCTGTGCTCCAGATTGAACGCTGAAAGGCATAATCAGTCTTTGATGATGATGATACATTGCTGGGGCTGATGTATTGCAGGTGTTCATTTTTCATCTTAAAATATGAGGTCAAGCTGGTGATGTGTGCTTGTTGGACTAGCATATGATGAGCAAGGTTGTGAGGGGTGTTAAAGATACATTCTAGCTCATTAACAGTGTTAGAATATTGCTACAAAACTGAGAGAGCATCATCACATAGTTAAACAAAGTCAAAATCTAATTAACAAACACAAACTGAATGAAGTGAAAATGAAAGTAAGGGGAGAAGCATTCAATCAATCTGAAAGTAAAATTTTGGTAACTAATCCAAATAAAAGTCATAAGAGATTCTGTGACCCTAGCGATACAAAAACAAAATGTTCCAGAGAGAATATAGAAATACTGAATTCAGTCTATGAATTTTTTTCATCTCAAAAGATTGTAATACAGTCTTCCTTTCAATCATTTGCACAAACACTGAAATAGGTGAAATTGAGATAGAACTAACTCTTGATGGTGCTCTGAAAGAATGAAGTAAATACTATAAGGATAACCTCCAAAAGCTCAACCCCCCCACCCCCCCCCACCAAAAAAAAAAAAAAAAAAAAAACACCCTCTAATCTGTGAGTTCTATATCAGAGACAGGGAGGCCTCAAAAATGTATCTTGGTGTGAACCATCCTTGGAACATTGCTTTACTCCAAATTACTTAGGAGGAACATTGAACCACTCTTCTCCTTCAGACACTGCTGCTCCAATGCCACAGAGAAACCCAGTGCTCATGATAACATCTTCAGAAGGTCAAGAGGCACAAACAAGGAAGCTAACAATTCTTTGCCCCTTGCTATTATGCATCAGACCATGCTTCCTCTGTTTGGTGTAACTCACCTCATACCAAAACAGCAGACTCCGCTGTGAGCAAAGCTTGCAAGGTGATTACAAGTTGCTTAAAACCTACACCTATTGAGGAGCTTAACTGGATTGCCAACACCATACTTCCAAATATTTGTCAGAAAGCTACTCCTGACCATGAATGACTGAAGGCCAAGAACATTGAAGTTCACCCACAGTTTCACCATGGACTATCTCGTACCTTAGTGTAGGCTAAAATCTAGGAAAAATTTCCATCATATAGTAGATCCTTTGAAACAATTATGCAAGATTTTTATATAGAAATTTGTACAACATGATTGTATGGAACCTTGAGAGCACCTTCTAGGGCCAGCCACAATGAGGAGGGCGGTTGTTTGATGGAGGACTGCTTAAGAACTGGTGTCAGTAGGGCGAAGACCCCCTTACTACGATGCAGGACCTTATGCTTGCAAATGATGATGCCCTACAGTGATGGGCAAACTCATTTACTGGTTCACTGATGATCATTCCTTTTTGGAAAATATTTTTACCTGCTCACTATCATTTTTATTCAGTTGTGCTTGCTACATCGATTTAAAATAAATTTCTAGAAAAAATACAAAGTATCTACAAGTATTACTTCTGCATGATAAATTCATTGATTACCTTATGTAGGCATGTTGTTTATTTCAATTTCATTAGCCAAATGTTTACTCAGAAAGCAACACATTAGTCAGCTGATGTGATGTTCTTGTGATTGCTAGCCAGCTAGGGGAAGGCCATAGCAGGCTGAATGAGGTTACGAATTGTGGAACCTGTTAACGACCCAGCTTGGACAATCCCAATTGTCATTCACTTTAGTGGGAAATTTTCATGAGCTTTTTTAGCGTTATATAACTAGAAGTAAACTGTTGTCTGTCAAACCAACATAGCAGTTTTGCTTTGCAATGAGCTGGTGTGTAAATTAACTGCACCATAAAGTGGCATAATATCTGTGTGGAAAGTAAAAATTCATTTGGAGATATCACATCTTCTGACTCAGGAGCTGAGAAATTGCGTACTAAAATTTGAAGCTTCGTGTCAGCAATGAGGACAGCTAATAAATATGCTGGGAGATTGTCAGAACTTTGTAAGTGAAAAGAAACAATATTTGAACTCCATCACACATCATTGCTTTGGAGATTCTTGCAATTGGAAAAGATAATGAGTTCGTGATCACTAGTTAGTTGAAGGGGTCCCTAAAGTTCATGTGTGGAATCACTCCTCACTTATTTAAGAAAGATAACTTTTGAGTGACCCAAGACAGCCATTAAGAGGTGAATGTGAAACCTATATGAAATTCAGCACTAAATAGGTATTAATGTACTGAATCCTCTCTGGTCATAATTTTTTTCCATTTGATCAAAAAATTAATTTTCTGTATAGAAATTGGAAAATAGGTTATTTATTGATAACTGAGATAAATTTAGGAAATTAGAATTTTGGACTTTAAACTAACACTGGTCCATGATGGCCTAGTGAGTGACAAAATTTATTTTCACGTAAACTCTTCATTATTTTTATTGCCCTAATGAAGTTCATAAATATCACAATCCAGTTGCAAAAGGTTTGCTTTTGTATCATAGCCGTATGATTCATGATCACTGCCTGGAATAGTTCTTACTCTTCATTAGAACATAGTCCATCATCACTGTCAGACATTGCAATATTCAATCTCGTCAGAATTTTTGTTTCGCAGTCACTCAGTGATGCCAACACTGATTCATCAGATATATAGCTATTGATTTTTCTTATGTGTGTTAGTTTTCTCTTTCTTCTCCCATATCATGTTATAATTCATGCTTGCAACATTGCAAGTAAAAGAGCTACATGGTGGTTACCTACTACATGCTATAACTGTTCCGTGTAACTTGAGAGTCACAAAGCTATTATTCAAATAAATGCTAATATAAATGAGAATAATTGCAATTATTTGGGATATGTATGAATTAGAATACTCACAGAATACCAGCAATATTTTTCCCTTCTTATGACACAAAATAAATATGGAAAAACAATTAGTCAAGTAACAGCTCAGTAGACACTTCAACATGTGGTTCGCAATGGATATGATATGATAACATAAATGATAATTAATAACCTGCCAACAACAGGAAAGCGCTGCCATATTTAAACTTGGATCTTACAGTCGTTAACAAAGGTCCATTCTCAGTCACTTACAGAAAATAACAACAAAACTGGTATGTGACTTCGAAGTCACATGGGGCTGTAGTGGTTTAAAATATGGATTTTACACAAAAATGTATTCGAAAAGTTCACTACTAGCTCAATGCTCATAATTCTACATACAAATTTCAGTCATTTAACTTACTATGGAAAAAGGCAGAACATAGATTTGTTGAATGGCTTTTTAATTAAATCATTAATTTCTATCACAACAGCATAAAATATGATCACTTTTAGAGGTATGCGTGTTTCCAGAACAGTTCAGTAGCAATTTTAATGGCCAGAAGATGATGTGACTTACCAAACGAAAGCGCTGGCGTGTTGATAGACACACAAAATTCAAGCTTTTGCAACCAACGGGTGCTTCATCAGGAAAGAGGGAAGGAGAGGGAAAGACGAAAGGATGTGGGTTTTAGGGGAGAGGGTAAGGAGGAGTCATTCCAATCCCGGGAGCGGAAAGACTTACCTTAGGGGGGGAAAAAGGGACAGGTATACACTCGTGCGCGCGCGCGCGTGCACTCACATACACACACACACACACACACACACACACACATACACACATCCATCCGCACATATACAGACACAAGCAGACATATGTAAAGGCAAAGAGTTCGGGCAGAGATGTCAGTCGAGGCAGAAGTACAGAGACAGAGATGTTGTTGAATGACAGGTGAGGTATTAGCGGCAGCAACTTGAAATTAGCGGAGGTTGAGGCCTGGTGGGTAACGGGAAGAGAGGATATATTGAAGGGTAAGTTCCCATCTCCGGAGTTCGGATAGGTTGGTGTTAGTGGGAAGTATCCAGATAACCTGGACGGTGTAACACTGTGCCAAGATGTGCTGGCCGTGCACCAAGGCATGTTTAGCCACAGGGTGATCCTCATTACCAACAAACACTGTCTGCCTGTGTCTGTTCATGCGAATGGACAGTTTGTTGCTGGTCATTCCCACATAGAAAGCTTCACAGTGTAGACAGGTCAGTTGGTAAATCACGTGGGTGCTTTCACACATGGCTCTGCCTTTGATCGTGTACACCTTCCGGGTTACAGGACTGGAGTAGGTGGTGGTGGGATGGTGCATGGGACAGGTTTTACACCGGGGGCAGTTACAAGGGTAGGAGCCAGGGGGTAGGGAAGGTGGTTTGGGGATTTCAAAGGGATGAACCAAGAGGTTACGAGGGTTAGGTGGACGGCGGAAAGACACTCTTGGTGGAGTGGGGAGGATTTCATGAAGGATGGATCTAATTTCAGGGCAGGATTTGAGGAAGTCGTATCCCTGCTGGAGAGCCCCATTCAGAGTCTGATCCAGTCCCGGAAAGTATCCTGTCACAAGTGGGGCACTTTTGGGGTTCTTCTGTGGGAGGTTCTGGGTTTGAAGGGATAAGGAAGTGGCCTTGGTTATTTGTTTCTGTAGCAGGTCAGGAGGGTAGTTGCGGGATGCGAAAGCTGTTTTCAGGTTGTTGGTGTAATGGTTCAGGGATTCAGGACTGGAGCAGATTCGTTTGCCACGAAGACCTAGGCTGTAGGGAAGGGACCATTTGATATGGAATGGGTAGCAGCTGTCATAATGGAGGTACTGTTGCTTGTTGGTGGGTTTGATGTGGACCGATGTGTGAAGCTCACCATTGGACAGATGGAGGTCAACGCCAAGGAAAGTGGCATGGGATTTGGAGTAGGACCAGGTGAATCTGATGGAACCAAAGGAGTTGAGGTTGGAGAGGAAATTCTGGATTTTCCTGCACAGGCGCAGTTGTCGCGTATGAGTAGTACCTTCTCCTGCTTCTGGATACAGAAGTGTGGTTGTCAGCTGTCTTGCTTGTCTCTTGTCTTTACTAGTTTTATGTATCCTATATTTAATTTTATGTCACAAAAGAGCAAGTTATTAGCAAATAGGCAATAAAGAGAGCAAATTTTCTGAAGAGTTCTTGTTCTCCTGGTTACAAATAATCCCATCCAGTATTAATTGTCAACTGGGAACAGGAGAGGCACCACAGGACATTTTAATTTCCCCTGTCCTGAATATAGTTTGATGGCATCCATTACAAAATATACACATTTGAATTCCACAGAACGAAATACAGTAACATGCAATAGAAGAATACTGTGTGAAGAGGCATGGCACTGCACTTTGGCTCACCTAAGACCAAATAACATGTCTTACATTTCCTTGAACATATATATTTTATGTATCAGACTGTTCAGAAAGATGTGTGCTACAAAATGAAAAGTCCCATCTCAAACGCTTGCGGGAGGGCAGGGGGGGGGGGGGGGGGCACTATCTACTATTGCCGTGGTTAGGAAGTATTGTAAATTCGGGGCTGATGCACAGAGCAATCTGAGTTGTAGCGGAGAGATGGAGTAGTCTCCATGTGACTAGTGTTTCCGTTTAGTGATTTTGCTGTTTTCTGTTCGTTTACTGCTCTTACATCAAATAAAAATGGAACGGATTTCTGTGGCCAGGAGCTATCAAGTGAATTAAAATACATTCACATAATTACGGTTTGTTACAGAAATTTGGCTTCTTTTTTTAGTCTTTTCCACTGAGGCAGTCAATTTCTTTGAAACGAGGTGTTTAATTCCACACTATTGGCTAGTTTCAACTGTTCACTGCATTTTCAAGTACATGTTTTCATCTTCTAGCACGTATGGCGTTATGTCATAACAAAGAACCAAACATGAGATAATACAGTACTGATTCTCCAAGAAAATTTACATTCTGAAAACCACACTGAAAAGCTTAATATCATGCCAAGGCCTACTTCATTGGGAATCTAGACATGCAAATGTGCACTTTAAGCTGAATTATGCATTTTAGTATGGTTCACGAAATTCCGATGCTCTTGGAGGATCCTCTGATGTCTTGTTTCTTTTATGACATAATGTAAGATATTTTTGTGTTTTACATGTGTGAACGTACGGGCTTCTTACGTTGTCGTAGCTGCGCAAGCTCACTGACACCTGTTATATGGTGCTCCTTGGCAGCTGCTGGAACGAGCCTGTTTCTAACAGGTCGCAGGAAAATATTGCGATTGGTGGTTTGGAAAGCGGTACTTTTAAAGTAAATTCTCTTTTACGCAAGATGAACTATGTGCAAGAATGTACGATGAATTTCTTAAATCACAGAGGGCTTGACTCTCATTCAAAAATCAACTCTTTGATGATGAGCCATTTAGAAGAATTTCTAGCCCAGAACATCAGACATTTGTGTCATTAATAAAAATATTACGGGCACATTTGTGTTATGCATCATAAAGTGTAACACGTGAAAAAAAGATCAACATTATATGTGAAACCTTAGCTTCTCTCGCAGCTTATTAATCTTAGAGACCATTATTATATGTGAAAGCTTTGATTTTCTTGTAGCAACTCTATGTATATTAATTTAAACCATTAACTTTTCCAATTTGTGTATTTGTGCTACTCAACAGCGATGTTTCTATTGGTTGGCTACATCACGTGTCCTATGCTCTGAATATCCGCTGCCATTGTCTGGCAAGATCAGGTGACATGAGCTATGACTGTCTTATAAAAGCGCATTGCAATCTCGATATCGATGTTTCGGAAAGTAACATGCAGTGTTTAGTGAAATTTGAGTTTAAACTTTCACAATACAAAAATATGCAGCATACATGTTACTGTACATCAAAGGTCTTTCCAAAACATGTTTTTCCCCCTCTCAGTTTTGTTTCCTAAAGTGCCAAAAAATTCTACACTGGTGTATAAAACCATAACCATTCAAATAACTGATAAGTTTTACAGTTCCGATGGAAAGTACACTGTCACTTAACATGGAAGAAGTGTATTTTCAACTGGGAGAAAGTGTATTTTCAACTGGGAGAAAGTGTATTTTTAACTGGGAAAAATCTAGGAATTTTTTTTCCTTGTCTGCTTGTACACCCTGATACAGAAGCGAAATATGTGTAACCACACCCACAGAAATCACAACAAATTTCATAGCTGTGCAATTATTATTATTTCTTTTCGTTTATGTATGAAGATAGTAACTGTTCTCGAAAGAACAGATACCATTGATGACCATGCAGCTTCTCTAGAATAAATTAAATTAATTGAAACCCTCAGCTACTGACAGGTGTTGTTGATATTCCTCGACAGGGACAGCTGAAAATGTGTCCCCCCAACCGGGACTCGAACCCGGGCTCTCCTGGTTACATGGCGAACACACTATCCATCTGAGCGACAGAGGACACAGGTGAATAGTGTGACTGCAGGGGCTTAGCACTTGCACGCTTCCCATGAGACCTGCATACCCAATTCTCAAGAAGCCTCTTGGAAAAAAAGGGGGCCATCTTATAATCAATGTCAATCTATACTTGGGCAAATATGGTATTTTATACAACATAATATTTTATGTCACATAAATATAAAAAAGTTGTACTGGAACAAGGAATAAGTGACTGCCCAAAAAAGAACAGTATCAAGGAGGGAACAAGAAATGAAGGAACCAGACTGAGCAATGAGACCGAGGCAGGAGTAAGACTGGCAGAAGCGAATGGTGAACAATCATTCTTGGCAATGATATCAATGGTGAACAAAGTGAACGACTGTTCTCAGGAAAGATACCAACTGCGACCGAATGACTGACTGCGACTGAAATGAACAGTGAATGACAGTTCCTTAGAAGCTAGTCCTCGGTCTTTCTGGTTCACTTTTGTGAACTCTTTCATTTTACACATTACATGATACCATAGGTGTGGTCCAATTTTGGACACGTCATCTGATTTGCAAATTTGATTGTTGATATTTCTGAATTACTTGTGCATACTGCAAAGGTAGGCTTCTGACTCAAGTAAATTTAAAAACGGAATTGAAAATCAACTTACATATTTAAATAGGTACTGTTTGTGGTTAGTGGGTTTAATGTGGACAGTGGTGTGAATGGAGCTATCAGAGAGGTGGTCAATCTCAAGGAAGATGGCACGCTGGCTTGAGGCAGAGGTGAAGTGTGTGGGAGAAAAGCCATTGAGGTTGTGAAGGAGTGAGGATGGGGTCTTGTGGCCCTGAGTCTATATCATGAAGTAGGTCAATGAGTCTGAACCAGACCAGAGTTTGGGATCTTGTGAAGCTAGTAGGGTTTCCTCTAGATGGCCCATATACTTGTTGGCGTAGGAGAGTAACATGTGGGTGCCCATAGCTGTGCTGCAGATTTGCTTTTATGCCTTCACTGCCTCAAAACCCAGGGCACCCGGATGGTGCCCTCCACTATCAGCTTTTCTGAACTGCATGAATGGGAGCTAACCTTAAAACACATTCACTACTCCCAAAATTATCCTGGCCTCAACCTACGATCACTTACTGTCCCCACACACTCCATCCAACATTTCCAACCCCGTTGTCCTATCACCTACTCCCAGTTCACATCCCCTCGCTCTCATTGTGCAAGTTTTTTGCCCATGCACTCACCAATCTTTTCCCCTCCCTGCTCCTCTCTATTTCCAATCCCTGTGCCCCTCCCCTCCCTCAAACTTTTGATGCTGTTCCTGGCAGGCTTGCCCTGCACACTCTGCCAGACAGTGCTCTTCTCTTTGCAGCCTGTACCCTGCTATCCCTCCCCCTTCCCTGCCCCACTATACTGCTCTTTTGTTCAACGGAACAACCACAGTCTGACCAGAGCACTCTGAGACATCACTCAGGAGTGCATGAGGTGTGCCTGCTTGTGTGAATGTTTGTGTATGTTTTTCTTTTCTCTTCTGAAGAAGACTGACCAAAAGCTCAGTATGTAACAGTCTTTTTGTTCTGCCTATCTGCTACTAGAAATGGGATCTTTACGGTGAGTAGCTGACTATCCTTTCCATAACTGTTGATATTCCAACCTGGACTGTCCATTGTTTTATTTTCCAGTAAATATGTTAACAATATATTGAGTACAGAAATTATTAAGTAATATAACAAATGCAAGAAACATACACCAACATAATCTGTGTTTATAACCGCATACTGTACTGCACTACTGGACCAAAAACTGGTTCTTACAAGGGAACCTCCCCATCGCATCCCCCTCAGATTTAGTTATAAGTTGGCACAGTGGATAGGCCTTGATAAACTGAACACAGATCAATTGAGAAAACAGGAAGAAGTTGTGTGGAACTGTGAAAAAATAAGCAAAATATACAAACTGAGTAGTCCATGGGCAACATATGCAACATAATGGACAGCGTGAGGTTAGAAGCGCTGTGGTCCCGTGGTAGCGTGAGCAGCTGCGGAACGAGAGGTCCTTGGTTCAAGTCTTCCCTCGACTGAAAATTTTACTTTCTTTATTTTTGCATAGTTATTATCTGTCCGTTCGTTCATTGGCATCTCTGTTCACTGTAATAAGTTTAGTGTCTTTGTTTTGCGACCGCATCGCAAAACCGTGCGATTAGTAGACGAAAGGACGTGCCTCTCCAATGGGAACAGAAAACATTTGATCGCAAGGTCATAGGTCAACTGATTCCTCCACAGGAAAACACATCTGATATATTCTATACGACACTGGTGACGGCATGTGCGTCACATGACAGGAATATGTTGTCGACCCACCTAACTTGTACATTTGGTGAATGGGTAAAAATATTCTTCTACCTTGCCCGATTTAGGTTTTCTTGTGGATGTGATAATCACTCCCAAAAAAGTGATGAAAACATAAGAGTTTGTCACATAAATTGAAAATAAAAAATTAAATTTTTCACTCGATGGAAGATTTGAACCAAAGACCTTTAATTCCGCAGTTACTCACGTTACCACGAGACCACGGTGCTCCGGCTTTCCCATTGTCCTTAATGTTGCATATCTTCCCTTGAACTACTCAGTTTGTATATTTTGCTTATTTTTTCACAGTTCCACTCAACTTCTTCCTGCTTTCTCAATTGATCTGTGTTCAGTTTTTCAAGGCCTATCCACTGTGCCAACTTATAACTAAATCTGAGGGGGGTTGCGATGGGGAGGTTCCTTTGTTAGTGATTCTCTGTGGTAGGTAAGGTCTTCTTTCAGGTAAGGTCACGTCCCCCACTAGAAGTACGGCTCGTTCTTCAGTTTACAGACCACACCATATGCCTGTGAAAAGTATGGGTCATTCCTGTTTCCATGAAAGTCCATCAGACAGATGTACATAATTACAACCACGTATCTCCAATGTCAGCCTATCGTAGTATTATTCATAAAAATTATGTGAGATTTCATAACACAGTCCTTGTGAAACTCTACTTGGTTCGTTCATTGGTGAAATATGGGATTCCCTTACTAGTTCCGAACTTTAATATAGTGAACAAATTACAAGTTACTGAATATCGGATTAGATTTTTAACTGGATTCAAAGCTTGCTAGCAGATATTCTCAATAGGAGAAAATCGACAGATGGAAAAGATAATTTTGGGAGAACACCAGTAGTGTATTACACAACCTTTATTGTTTACAGCATACATAAATGATCTGGTTGACAATCTCAGAAGGTCCATTCCTGTTCATAGATAGTGATATTATCAGTAGGAAGATTGCAATGCCATAAAACAAGCGAAATACAGAAGACTGATGATTGGTGCAGGGGTTGACAATTGCCCGGGAACGTACAAAGATGGCCCAGAAAGTAATGCACCTCTTTTTTTTTCTTCAATAGTTCTTTATTGAACATAATGAGAATTATACACATGAAAAAATGGTGTTTTATCTACACATCCTGTTTTTCCACATAATCTCCATCCCATTCTATGGCCTTCCTCCAGCTCGAAACAAGGGCGTGTATGCCCTGTCCATACCAATACTTGTCCTGGTGATGGAGCCAGTGCTTCACTGTGTGAATCCAGGTTTCACCTCCTGTCACAATCTGGGACAAGAAGGCCTCCCCCTCAGCTTCAAAACATTGCATCAAGTAAATACAAATGCTTTTTCTGTGTGATTTGTGATCCACCAGTAGACACTGTGGGACCCATATTGCACTCACTTTTGAATATATAACACTGCGGATAATGACATCCACACTTCCTTTGCTGACTGAAAGATGCAGCGCCAACAACCGAGTCGTAATGTGTCTGCAGGTTTGCCACAAGTTCTGGAAATCAGGGGATATCAGAGAATTCCAAATGTATCATGGAAATTTGAAAAAAAAAAGAAGACTGGAAAAAACTTGTATTTGTCTCAATTGATGAAATGGTTTGTTTACTGAGATCTCATGTGTCGTTGCTGGGTGGGTGCAGCTGAGGGCATGTGCCGTTTCCCTACTCCTTCATCTTATTGCTTCTCCCCCCTCTACCGGTCCCCTCAGCTTGCAGTCAGTGCTGCCACTAGTTCTTGCCACTGTCCTAGCAGCTGCCAACGAGAGGCAGGGAGGCGTGAGAAGTGGTTTGTTTGAGTCTGATTCTCAGAGACTGTTGACACAATGGGTGTAAATGGCGGTCATTTGTGCATGAGATGCATCTGAGTGATAGTGTAAATGTATGTGCACTCTCATTTTCTGACAAAGGCTATGGCCAAAAATTTAGTTTTGAGAGTGTGATTGTCTTTTCTGTGTGCCTGTCTGTGGCTCAGTGATCATCTGTACGGTAAGTTGCAACCTATCATCATTGTTATTGATTATCAGAGTATTTGCACAAGTAATCTGTTGCGTAGATTGATCACAGCAGTCTCACTTCATCAACATGGTGTCTGTGACAAGTGAATAGCTGGCCACACAAGTGGATTTCCATGATAGGCCAAAACTGCAGGCCATTGCTGTGGTCATCGCTTAACGCTTTGGGCCTGCTGATCTGAAGCCCATAGTTTCCCACTAATGTGTTGGCCCTGCCTCTCGGATCCAGTCTGATCTGCCCGCAGGCCAGGACTGTGTGTGTGGTGTAATGCAGCAGAGTTCCATGGTTTATCCATTGACCAAGGACTGTGGTGCTCCTTGCCAGGCCAAAGGCCACAGTTGTTGGATTTCAGGAATTCGACTGTCTCACTGCAAGTACATTGTACAGTGTGGGGTTTTATAGGCATGTTATATATTTTATCACATTTTGACACTTTGAAAGTAGTTTGTGTGTTAGAAAGTATGGACCATAAGAAAAAGAAAAGTGGTGGTTGCTGGCTGTTTGTACAGTATGTACTCACGTGTAAGAAAACTCTCACAATATCTGTAAAATAATAGACATTACATAGTGTTCCCTCCACCCCTAGACCCATGTACCTCCTCGTTGGTGGGGGAGGCTTAAGTGTCGCAGCAATACAGATAGCCGTACCGTAGGTGCAACCACAATGGAGTGGTATCTGTTGAGAGGCCAGACTAATGTGTGGTTCCTGAAGAGGGGAAGCAGCTTTTTCTGTAGCTGCAATTGCAGTGCTGGTGCTGCAAATGGTTGAAAGCAAGAGGAAACTACAGCCATAATTTTTCCTAATGGAATGCAGCTTTACTGTATCATTAAATAATGATGCTGCTCTCTTTGGTAAAATATGCTGGAGGTAAAACAATCCCCCATTTGGATCTATGGGCGGGGACTACTCACGAGGATGTAATCATCAGGAGAAACAAAACTGGCATTCCACACATCGAAGTGTGGAATGTGAGATCCCTGAATCATGCAGGTAGATTAGGAAACTTCAAAAAGGGGAATGGTTGGGTTAAAAGTTAGATACAGTGGGAGTTAGTGAAGTTCGGTGGCAGGAGAAACAAGACTTCTGGTCTGGTAAATTTAAAGATATAAATACAAAATGAAATAGGGATATTGCAGGAGTGGGTTTAATAATGAATAAAATAGGAACACGGATATACTACTACAAACAGTACAGTGAATGCATTATTGTAGCCAAGATAGACACAAAGCACATACCTACCACAGGAGTACAGGTTTATATGCCAAATAGCTCCGCAGATGATGAAGGTATTGGAGAAACGTATGATGAGATAAAAGAAATTATCCAGATAGTTAAGGAAGATGAAAATCCAATAGTCACGGGGGACTGGAATTCGATAGTAGGAAAAGGAAGAGAAGGAAAAGTAGTAGATGAATATGGACTGGGGGTGAGGAATGATAGAGGAAGCTGCCAGGTAGAATTTTGCACCGAGCATAACTTAATCATAGCTATCACTTTGTTTGAGAATCATGAAAGAAGGCTGTCCACGTGGAAGAGACCTGGAGACATTCGAAGGTTTCAGATTGATTATACACCAAAGCACCAAAGAAACTGGTATAGGCATGCGTATTCAAATACACAGATACGTAAACAGGCAGAATACGGTGCTGCAGTCGGCAACATCTATATAAGACAACAAGTGTCTGGCACAGTTGTTGATTCTGTTACTGCTGCTCTAATGGCTTGTTATCAAGATTTGAGTGAGTTTGAACGTAGTGTAATTGTTGACGCACGAGTGCTGAGAGACAGCATCTCTGAGGTAGTGATGAAGTGGGGATTTTCCCATATGGCCATTTTGCAAGTGTACTGTGAATATCAGGAATCTGGTAAAACATCAAATCTACGACATCATTACAGCCAGAAAAAGATCCTGCGTAAACGGAACCGACAACGACTGAAGAGAATCGTTCAGTGCGACAGAAGGGCAACCCCTCTGCAAATTTCTGCAGATTTCAATGCTGGGCCATCAACAAGTGCCAGCATGCAAACCATTCAATGAAACATCATCTATAAGGGCTTTTGGAGCCGAAGGCCCTCTCGTGTACCCTTGATAACTGCACAACACGAAGCTTTATTCCTCACCTGGGCTGGTGAACACTGACATTGGACTGTTGATGACTGGAAACATGTTGCCTGGTCGAGCAAGTCTAGTTTCAAATTATATCAAGCAGATATATTATGTCATGAATACATGAACCCTGCATGTCAGCAGGGGACCGTTCAGGCTGGTGGAGGCTCCGTAATGCTGTGGTGCATATGCAGTTGGAGTGATATGGGACCCCTGACATGTCTAGATATGACTCTGACAGGTGACTTATATAAGCATCCTGTCTGATCATCTGCAGCCATTCATGTCCACTGTGCATTCTGAGGGACAAGAGCAACTCTAGCACGACAGTTCGGCACTCAACACATCCAGAATTGCTACAGGGTGTCTCCAGGAACACTCTTCTGAATTTAAACACTTCTGTTGGCCATCAAACTTCCCAGGCATTAACATTATTGAGCATATCTGGGATGCCTTGCAACATGCTGTTCAGAAGAGATCTCCTCACCCTCGTACTCTTAGAGCTTTATGGACAGCCCTGCAGGATTCATGGTGTTAATTCCCTCCAGCACTACTTCAGACATTAGTTGAGCCCTTGCCACATCAAGTTACGGCACTTATGGGTGCTTGCGGGGGTCCTACACAATATTAGGCTGGTGTACCAGTTTCTTTGGCTCTTTAGTGTATAGACAGAAATTTAGGAACCAACTATTAAATTGTAAAACATTTCCAGAGGCAGATGTGGACTCCGACCACAATTTATTGGTTATGAACTGTAGATTAAAACTGAAGAAACTGCAAAAAGGTAAGAATTTAAGGAGATGGGACCTAGATAAACTGAAAGAACCAGAGGTTGTAGAATTTCATAGGGAGCATTAGGGAATGATTAACAAGATCAGGAGAAAAGAATGCCTTAGAAGAAGAATGGGTAGCTCTGAGAGATGAAACAGAGAAGGCAGCAGAGAATGAAGTAGGTAAAAAGATTAGGGCTTGTAGGAATCCTTGAGTAATACAAGAGATACTGAAATTAATGGACGAAAGCAAAAAGTATAAAAATGCAGTAAATGAAGCAGGCAAAAAGAAATACAAACGTCTCAAAAATGAAATCGACGGGAAGTGATGATGGCTAAGCAGGAATGGCTAGAGGACAAATGTAAGGATGTAGAAGCATATATCACTAGGGGGGTAAGATATACGCTGCCTACAGGAAAATTAAAGAGACCTTTGGAGAAAACAGAACTTCCTGTGTGAATATCAAGAGCTCAGATGGAAAACCAGTTCTAAGCAAAGAAGGGAAAGCAGAAAGGTGGAAGGAGTATACAGAGAGTCTATACTGGGGCGATGTTCTTGAGGACAATATTATGGAAATGGAAGAGTAGGTAGATGAAGATGAAGATTATTTATAATTTATACAGAACCCAGATGACAGTTAAGAGAGTCGAAGGACACGAAAGGGAAGCAATGGTTGGGAAGGGAGTGAGACAGGGATGTAGCCTATCCCTGATGTTATTCAATCTGTATATTGAGCAAGCAGCAAAGGAAGCAAAAGAAAAATTTTGAAGTAGTAATTAAAATCCAGAGAGAAGAAATAAAAACCTTGAGATTTGTCGATGACATTGTAATTCGGTCAGAGATAGTGAAGGACTTAGAAAAGCAGTTGAACGCAATGGACATTGTCTCAAAAGGAGGATATGAGATGAAAATTAACCAAAGCAAAACAAGGATAATGGAATATAGTCAAATTAAATGAGGTAATGCTGAGGGAATTAGATAAGAAAATGAGATACTTAAAATGGTAGATAAGTTTTGCTATTTGGGGAGCAAAATAACTGATGATGGTCGAAGTAGAGAGGATATAAAATGTAGACTGGCTATGGCAAGGAAAGAATTTCTGAAGAAGAGAAATTTGTTAACATTGAGTATAGATTTAAGTGTCAGGAAATCTTTTCTGAAGTTATTTGTATGGAGTGTAGCCATGTATGGAAGTGAAACATGGAAGATAAATAGTTTGGACAAAAAGAGAATAGAAGCTTTCAAAATGTTGTGCTACAGAAGAATGCTGAAGATTAGATGAATAGATCACATAACTTATGAGGAGGTACAGAATGGAGTTGGGGAGAGGAGGAATTTGTGGCACAACTTGACTAGAAGAAGGCATCGGTTGATAGGACACGTTCTGAGGCATCAAGGAATCACCAATTTAGTATTGGAGGGAAGCGTGGAGGGTAAAAATTGTAGAGGGAGACCAAGAGATAAATACTCTAAGCAGACTCAGAAATGTATGTTGCAGTAGTTATTCGGAGGTGAATAGACTTGTACAGGCTAGAGTAGCATGGAGGACTGCATCTGACCAGTCGTTGGACTGAAGACAACGACAACACAGTGGGTGTTGACAAACAGTAACGAACATAGTAGAACCAACATTAAATTGATGGTCACTTATATTGTTGGTTTACACAAGTTTTCTCCGCCTTATTCACTTCTTTCAAGAGGCCTACTTTTTCTGAGGTTATTTCTGTAATCAGTGAAGGTATTTTAAATGTGTCTTGTGACTCCAAGGAAATGTGTGTTTTTGTCACCAAATCTGTTTCGTTTTATTGAAATAAAATAACAACAGTGGTCTTAATGAAAAATATATATCATTTGGCTTGCTTTCTTAGTTTAAAAACAGTTCATTACAAAAGTTGTTGATGTTAGTATTCAAGATTTTTGCTCACATGTTTAGAAATACAGAAGTCCTTACATATTTTGTTAATTTATGTCTTTACTTACCCTTTAGATCTCAAAATCTGTCATGGAAAAATGCTAAAACTTGTCTGGAAATCAGGGAAATATCAGGGAATTTCTCATGGGAAAACTTGTGGCAACCATGGTCTGCCCTCACGAATGACATCAGCTCACTGCAATATGTCAGGTGTGATAGCCATGGATGGTCTCCCAGCCCGCTGCAAATCGTGGAGCTCCGCTGAACTCCCTTCTGATGACCTCACCCTCTGTGCTCTGCGACTAACTGTGCTTCTGGCAACAGCAGATGCTCCATAGACTTTGCACAAGCATTTGTGAATATTCCCCACAGTTTCTCTCTCTGCAGTGAGAAATTTAATGACAGTATGTTGTTTGTAATGTACGTTACCTACAGACGCCATTTTGAAGCTGTCCTGCAGCTACACTCTCTGTCAGAAGTGATGGAAACTTGGTGTGCTCACTCGGGAGACTTCAAATAATACATACACAATGTTTCGCATTTGTAGCATTGTTTTCAGCTGAGAAAAAAAATGTGGTTCGTTACTTTCTGGGCAACCCTCGTAAATATATGTAATGTATTACACATAAAAAGGCAAAAAAAATTACTATTTGATTATGCTATTGGTGATGAACTACTGGAAACAGTAACAACCATAAAATAATGAGCATTAACCATCAGCAGTGACATAAAGTGAAATGACGACCTCAAAATAATTCTAGGAAAAGCGAACAGCAGGCTGAAATTCATTGCAAGTATGTTATGGAAATGCAATTTACCCATGATAGAAGAGGCTTATGAAACAATTGTGAGGTCTGTTTGTGAGTGTTGCTCATACATTTTGGCTCTCATACATCTTGACTATTTTATATGGTTGGTTTAACAGAAGAGAGAGAGAAGAACCAACAAAGAGTAACATGTTTCATCATAGCATCATTTAATAAGCGTGAGAGCATAGCAGAGATTCTCAACAAATTCCAGTGGCAGTGCTACAAATTCCAGTGGCATGTCTCTCTAAGACATGCATCGCAGAGAACTTGGATGAAATTCTGAGTGGTTACATTCCAAAAAGAGTGGCAACGTATTACTTCCTCCCACATACATCTCACAAAAACAAAGGTTCCCACTAGTTATGGAAATCAGGAAATATCAGGTAATTTCAGATGTGTCAGGGAAATATCAGAGAAATTTTAAAGAACACTGGAAAAATCTTATTTTTGTCTCAGTATATGAAATGGTTTGTTTACTGAGATGTCATGCATCGTCGCTGGATGGACGCAGCTGACTATGTGCACTGCTTTCCTACTCCCTCATTCTTACTGCTTACTCCCTTCCTACCATTCCTCTCAGCTTGCAGTCAGTGCTGCCACAGTTTCTTGTCACTAGCCTAGCAGCTGCCAACGAGAGGCAGGGAGGCATGGGGAGTGGTTTGTTTGGATTTGATTCTCAGAGACTGCTGATACAGCAGCCAGAGATGGCGGTCATGTGTGCATGCATTGTGTCTGAGTGATTATGCGAAAGTGTGTGTTCCCTTGTTTTCTGACAAAGGCTGTGGCTGAAAATTAGTTGTGAGAGTGTGATTGTGTTTTGTACGTGCCTGTTTGCGGATCAGCAATCATCTTCATGGTGAGTTGTTACCTACCCTAATTAGTATTGATTCTTCGAGTATTCATGCAAGTTATCTGTTGCGTGGATTGAGCACTGCGGTCTCATTTCATCAACATGGTGTCTGTGATACACGTGGTCTCTGACAGTGCAAAACTGCAGGCCATTTCTGTGGGCATCTCAATAGATCGGCCCTGCCGATCTGAAGCCCATCGTTTCCCACTGATGTGCAGGCCTGCCCTTCGGATCTTGTCTCACCAATCTGCTTGCAGGCCAGGTCAGTTTGTGCATTGTGTAATGTGGCAGATTTTCATGGTTTATCCATGGACCCAGGACTGTGGTGCTCCTCGGCAGGCCAGAGGCCATGGCCAATGGATTTCAGGTATTGTGACTGTCTCACCACAAGTACATTGTACAGTGCAGCATTTTATAGACATTTATTCTAGTATATTTTGGCACTTTGAAAGTAGTTCATATATAAAAGTATGGATGATGAGAAGAAAATTGTGGCAGTCGCTAACATTTTGTACACTATGTCTCATATATTTCTCAAAAGAAAAATTACATAGTACCTGTAAAATGAAATGATCTTGTGACATTGATGGCCAGGAGGCCCCCATCTGGGGAAGTTCGGGTGCCGGGTTGCAAGTCTTTGTTCAGGTGATGCCACATTGGCATACTTGCTTGTCGGTGATCATGAAATGGTTACAAGGTAATAAGGACAACACCCAGTTCACGAGCAGAGAAAATCTGCGACCTGACTGGGGATTGAACCCTGGCCTGCAGCATGGTAGGCAAGCATGTTACCGCTCAGCTACTCAGGTGGATCACAATACCTCTAAAACAATAGACATAAAACAGTGGGTAACAACTGACAATAATGAAGATTTTGTTGGCGGTTACCTACAGTGTTGGTTTGCACAACTTTTCCCCACCTTATACACTTCTTCCAAGTGGCCTACTTTTTGTGAGGTTATTTCTGAAATCAGTGAAAGTATTTTAAATCTGTCATGCGACTCTAGGGAAATACATATTTTTGTCAGCAAATGTGTTTTGTTTTATTGAAATAAAATAACATCAGTGCTTGTTTTCTCCATCTAAAAACAGTACATTACAAAAGATGTTATGTTGCTGTTTCAAATTTTTTCTCACACATATAGAAATACAGAAGTCTCTTTATTTGTCAACTTAAGTCTTTATTCACCTTGAGATCTCAAACTTGTCTGAAAATAAGGGAAATATCAGGGAAGTTCACTTGGTGCAACTTGTAGTGACCCTGAAACGATGATGAGAAATCATAGAAATTATATTACATACAGAGGCGTATTGGTCTTCCCATTCACCATTCACAAATGGACAGGAAGCAAGGTGGAAGTGATAATACTACCAGAAGTACCATCCACTACACACTGTAAGGTAGTTTGCAGAGTATATTAAAAAAAAAAAATACCGTTTTTTGTCAAGTGGATCTCTCTCTCTCTCTCTCTGTGTGTGTGTGTGTGTGTGTGTGTGTGTATGAGAGAGAGAGAGAGAGAGAGAGAGAGAGATTGATTTCGCACTGGGTTTTGTCTGTTCAGCAATCTTCGGTTCCCTCTTTCAGATCAGGCTATGCCTAATTAGATAAGGGCTTCCCTCCTCACACCAATGGACAACTGCAGGCAGTGTAGGCTACCAGCCAGTCATTGTTGTGCACATTATGCCCACGAATGAGCTTTTCGGCCACGCGTGCCTTGTGCCATTGACCAATGCAGCAAGATTGTGTACACTATGTACTGGTTGCAAGACTGCTTACATGTCAGCTGTTTGCCCAACAGTACCCATGCCTACCTGCCTTTCCCCCAGACAGGCAGTCAAACTGAAACAGTCTGTTTTAGATGGTTACTTATTCTGCAAGAGCTTATTTTTGTTTATGAATTACTATATTCAAGTTATAACACCACTGATACTTTTTCCTCCCCCCATCACCAATCAGTAATTTGAAAACTGCGCAACTTGGGTCACTTCTTGACGTAATCTTCCTGCAGCTATAAACATTTTCTGCAATTCTGACACCACGATTCTATAGCTGCTGCAAACGCTTCTGTAGGTGTTTGGTTTGACCACTGGAAAATTGCTGGTGCAGCAGCGGCATAGCTAGTGAATGTGTAACCACGGAGTGTGTCTTTCATTGTTCAAACAGCTAAGTTGCTAAGAGTCGATTCAGGTCAGGTCAGGTCATTGGGGAGCTAGAGAAATCAATTCGACGATGTTGCCATGAAAAACTACAATGTCACATTCACCTGATGGCCTGGTGCATTATCATGGTGAATGAGTGCAAGGGTAGCCTTTTCTGGCTGTTTTTTGACAGAATGTTGGAAATATCCTTTTCTTAAAAACATATTGGTAGGCCGCAACTGTCACTGTAGTGCCCTTAGGAATGCAGTGAATAAGGACATAGTTACCACCATTTTTTCAACACCGATGCTTATTCGAAATTTTTTTGGTGGCACTTCCATTGAGCTAACTGGCACTTTGCTTCAGGACTGAAATATGGAATTCATGTCTCGTCCATTGTCACACGAGGTGAAGAGAGAGTCTTATTCATGACATCAAAATTGCCTGGCAACATGCTGTGTGCACAACCTTTCTGGTCATCCATCAGCATTTGTAGGCCCAACCTGGAGGACAGTTTTCACATTTTCAGTTCCTCATGCAGGATTTTGTATACAGATCCCACAGAATGCCAATTTGAAGCAATGTGTTCCATATGCATTTGTTGATCTTCCAAAACAACTTCCTCCACTTGCCTGATCATGTTGTCAGACCAGCTGCTGTGGGGCTGATATTGTTTTGTTTTGTTGTCACATGATACTGTGCCATCTTTGACCTGTAGCCCACTCGAATGTACATTAGACACATCCATGACACCATCACCACATGTCCCACTCAACTGGCGATGAATTTCAATTGATTTCACACCATGCAAGTGGAGAAAATGAGTTATTACAAGCTGTTCTTGTAATAAAAAGACACCATTGTAAGTATGGAAAACAGTCCTCACTCCCCCACCTGTCTCTGGAGCTGTGTGTGCTGTACAGTGCTGCCATCTGTCATGCATTCATAACAGATGCTCGCACATTGTTAAACTAACTACATGTTTCTGTCCTGCAAGGAAAAAATCTCGGGTGTTGTCATTTGAATGCACCTCATATAGGGAGAATAACTTCTCAAGTATAGTCAGTAAATTTCACATCAATTTGTGCTTCAGAAGTGTGGAGCAGATTCCCTGAATTTGGTTTTAGCCTTGTAACACATTGTATGGAGTGGGAATGAGGTGCTCTGACTTCCATCTGTTCCCAAAACATATAATTGATGACCATTTCAGAATGGTGAGAGAATGTAGACTCTAGTTGAAAATTTTATTTGGGCTGGTGATTGTCCTGTTTTCTATGTACACCTCTGTAATGCTGGAATGTACTCAATGGGCAGGGTGGGAATCTAATTTTCCTGAACATCATTCTTTGAGGTCAAGATGTACTTCTTATTCAATGTAGCGCCTGTATAGGTTAGTGCACTTTGTCTTAAATTTTTGTAATGTGATCATTCAACCTCTGACATGAGATTCTGGAGGATCTGCAAAATACTTTTCTAAGGCTGCTACACCCTTGTCATTGAAGTCGAAACATTTTAAAACTAAGGCAGAAGTCCAAGGATGACAAATCTGGTGAATAGGGTGCACATTCCAGCATTTCATATTTCAAATGCCTCTCTTTTCCTGCTGTCATATCATATTCGTGGATGGGTATATTTTCCTGGTGTGTTTTTTTTTTACCCCAGTTCAGACCTCTTCTTGACCCACAACAAGAGTAATTTCTTTTGTGTCATAGAAAACATCGTTTGAAGATGGCTCATAAATTAGACTTCCATTTGCTTTTTGTTGGCATTCATTGGATACTGCACTTAAACAAAACCTCCTTGTAGTTAATACTTCATGCAAGATGTGCATGCTCTTCATTCTCATAATATTGCAGCATCAGCTATTTCATATACATTTAATCACCATTAATCCAAACATAAATTCCAAGCACAGGTACCGATATGGGTGCATCACATGCAACTGTCCGTCAAATATAAAAATCAATAACTCAAGAACGAAGTGAGATATCGTTCTTCTGTTCTCAGTTTTAAATAAAGTTTCAATATCTCACATAGGTTTTGTATACTGCAATGTAAGAGATAAAATCAACCAAATGCAAAGTTTACACAATGTGTTTTTACATCTGCAAACTCTTTAAAATTTTGTGTAATGTTTTATTAATTTGATGCAGTGCAGTAACTATGATGAGTAACGAAAAGAAATTCAGTCCTTTATCGAGCAAAGATGTCAGATTGTAAGATGTGCAAAGGTGATATATTTTCAGTGAATACTTCTCTTAAAATTGGTTGATAAGTATTGCATCATAGCGTGAATACTGTCTTGTAGCATAGGTAACAGTATTTGGTGAGAAGTTCAGTTGAAACAAAGCAGTGTTATACTTGGAATGTAGAGTGTACTTCCATAGCAGTGAAGGGGTTAATGCCATCACTTTTCCACAAAAAGCAATTTTGCCTTTTGCTATTACGAAATAGTCATATTTCTTCCAATTTAATCTGAATAAGAATTTCACATACAGTTAATTACTGGACATTGCATAGACATGTTTTCATGGACCTCAATGTTCTTGCTCACATCAGTGTAATTAATCTTCAGTTAAATTTATGGGGAATAATACTGAGCATGATGAAAAGTACTAAAGAAACTGAATTTATGATTGGACAGAGTGAGCCATCCCAGTTTAGGTTTTCAGTGTCCCAAGTCACTTAAGATAAATGACAGGATGATTACTTGAAAGAAGACTAGCACAATTGTCAGTCCAAGGGAACTAATTCAATGTGCCAAATAACTTGTGTGTCCACAGGATGTAAAACCCTAATCCAGTTAAGCATTATTTGGACTCTGCCACTTTATCTCAGCTACAGCAATCCTCCTTCACATACTAACAGTAGAAAATAGAGGGTTGGATGTTTGTCTCAATGAAGTGTTGCATAAATTTCAAAAATTTCAAATTTACTTGCACTCATACTCTTGCTTCTCACAAAAGTCTAGTTATCTGTTAAAAAAACAAGTCTTCCACAAATTGCTGCTTCAAGCATTCATCAGCTACTACATATCACTCACGTAAGAATCATTTTCACAAAAACTGGTTTTTAACCACTCGCATAGATAGATATGAATAATTTTTTTCATGTATTGTTTGTGAGTTCAGTGGGAATGCACAGTAATATATGGTACAATAAGTCACCTGTCACATACTTCAGTGATTTGTAGATCATGCCTGTGGATGTTGAGTAATGATCATTTCCATGATAAATTGTAATGATGCAGAATGAGTCATTTTATGTTCACATCGCAAATTATTTTGTAAATATGGCTATGTGCTGGTCATTTTCAAATGCTTTAAAAAAATAAAAATGTGTGTAGCAGTTCCTACCCACCATCATTTTACACATTCCATTCCATTCCATGGAATAGAAGTTGTCAAGAGGAAAGGTTTTCAGTTTGTTTTCAAATTTTACTTGGTTGTCCCATTCTGAGATAAAGATGACCTAATCTTATCCTCACGATCTATGTGTGAGCAATACATAGGGGGTTGTGTTTCTGAAGCTTTGTTAATAGATTTTCTTGGAATAGTTTATGTCTATATTCAAGAGTCTGCCAGTTCAGCTTCTGTTACACTCTCCCATGGATCAAACAAACTTGTGACCATTCATTTTGCCCTTTTCTGTATATTAGATCCAGTTGCACAAGTGTTTTGTAAGCAATCTCTTTTTTAGACTGATTGGACTTCCGCAGTATTCTGCCAACAAACTGAAGTGTACCCCATGGCTTACGCATGACTGGGCCAGATTTCAAGAATGATTCATTGATATTATACTCAAAGGATACTACGTGTCTTTGTTTTGTGAAGTGCACAATTTTACATTTTTGATCATTCAAAGCAAGTTGCTAATCGTTGCACCACTTTTAAATCTTAACAAGATCTGACTGAATATTTACACAGCTTCTTTGAGACAGTATTTCATTATACACTCCTGGAAATGGAAAAAAGAACACATTGACACTGGTGTGTCAGACCCACCATACTTGCTCCGGACACTGCGAGAGGGCTGTACAAGCAATGATCACATGCACGGCACAGCGGACACACCAGGAACCGCGGTGTTGGCCGTCGAATGGCGCTAGCTGCGCAGCATTTGTGCACCGCCGCCGTCAGTGTCAGCCAGTTTGCCGTGGCGTACGGAGCTCCATCGCAGTCTTTAACACTGGTAGCATGCCGCGACAGCGTGGACGTGAACCGTATGTGCAGTTGACGGACTTTGAGCGAGGGCGTATAGTGGGCATGCGGGAGGCCGGGTGGACGTACCGCCGAATTGCTCAACACGTGGGGCGTGAGGTCTCCACAGTACATCGATGTTGTCGCCAGTGGTCGGCGGAAGGTGCACGTGCCCATCGACATGGGACCGGACCGCAGCGACGCACGGATGCACGCCAAGACCGTAGGATCCTACGCAGTGCCGTAGGGGACCGCACCGCCATTTCCCAGGAAATTAGGGACACTGTTGCTCCTGGGGTATCGGCGAGGACCATTCGCAACCGTCTCCATGAAGCTGTGCTACGGTCCCGCACACCGTTAGGCCGTCTTCCGCTCACGCCCCAACATCGTGCAGCCCGCCTCCAGTGGTGTCGCGACAGGCGTGAATGGAGGGACGAATGGAGACGTGTCGTCTTCAGCGATGAGAGTCGCTTCTGCCTTGGTGCCAATGATGGTCGTATGCGTGTTTGGCGCCGTGCAGGTGAGCGCCACAATCAGGACTGCATACGACCGAGGCACACAGGGCCAACACCTGGCATCATGGTGTGGGGAGCGATCTCCTACACTGGCCGTACACCACTGGTGATCGTCGAGGGGACACTGAATAGTGCACGGTACATCCAAACCGTCATCGAACCCATCGTTCTACCATTCCTAGACCGGCAAGGGAACTTGCTGTTCCAACAGGACAATGCACGTCCGCATGTATCCCGTGCCACCCAACGTGCTCTAGAAAGTGTAAGTCAACTACTCTGGCCAGCAAGATCTCCGGATCTGTCGCCCATTGAGCATGTTTGGGACTGGATGAAACGTCGTCTCACGCGGTCTGCACGTCCAGCACGAACGCTGGTCCAACTGAGGCGCCAGGTGGAAATGGCATGGCAAGCCGTTCCACAGGACTACATCCAGCATCTCTACGATCATCTCCATGGGAGAATAGCAGCCTGCATTGCTGCGAAAGGTGGATTTACACTTTACTAGTGCCGACATTGTGCATGCTCTGTTGCCTGTGTCTATGTGCCTGTGGTTCTGTCAGTGTGATCATGTGATGTATCTGACCCCAGGAATGTGTCAATAAAGTTTCCCCTTCCTGGGACAATGAATTCACGGTGTTCTTATTTCAATTTCCAGGAGTGTAGATAATTGCAGCATCTGCAAAAGACTGAAGTTACTATTAATATTATCTGCAAGGTCATTTACAACATGAACAGCAAGTAATCTAACACACTTCTCTGGGGGACACACAAATTTACTTCTACATCTAATGATGGTTCTCCATAACGTGCTGCATCCTTCCTACCAGTAAGTCCGCAGTCCAATCACAAATTTCATTTGATACCCCATGTGATATTACTTTTAACAACAACTGTAGGTATGGTGCCGAGTCAAATGATTTTCGAAAATCAACGTGTCTGTCTTGATCCAAAGTATGTCTTGTAAGAAAAGTGCAAGTTGGATTTCACATGATTGATGATTTTGGATTCCATGGAGGAAGTCATTCTGATCAAAATACCTTATTATTTTTGAGCTCAGAATATGTTCCAATATTTTACAACAAATAAATGTCAAGGATATTCGGTAGTAGTCTTGTGGATCACTTCTTCTAGCCTTCCAGTGGATGGGTGTGACATGTGCTTTTTTTCAAGAACTAGGCACAGTTTTTTGTTCGAGGGATCTATTTCAATGTTTCTATAAGATTGCCATGAGCTAATGATGCATTACACATTTCAGATAATCCAGGGCTTATTATATGGGAACATATCTTTAGTACTAAGTTAGAAACAACGCCAAAGCCATACAAGTTTTTATTTTTGAGAGGGTGTGTAATTTTCTTCATTTCATGGGGCGTAGTTGATGATACATTCATATGACTGAAAATTATGAGCATTCCTTTTTCTACATACTGATGTGATTTTTCTTTTGAAGTGTTTGTCCCTATACCTTATACTGTATTTAAGAAACGATTATTAAACATTTGCAACCTGTAATTTATCGTTTATAGCCCTTCCATTTAATTCAATAGTGATATTATCCTGTTCTATAGTGAGTTGTCCTGCACCTTTTTCACTACATCTCATATAGTCTTACGTCTGTTGTCAGACAACTGATTTCTGACATAATGTGCATGTTCCTTGATTTTTTAAATAACCTTTCTTAGTAATCTTGAGTAGTTCTAATTTGCAACCACTGCAGGGATTTCTACTTGTACTTGTCAACAGATTCATTTACCTTTGCCTTTTACTAGACATTTTAATCTCTCTAGTGGTCCATGGTTTTTTACACAGCTGATTCATTTAATATCTAATTAACTTGTGAGAAAAGGTATTTTCAAATAATTTTATGAATGTATCATGGAATAAATTAAATTTCATTTCAGCATTTGGTTCATTATAAATTTCATCCCTGATCATCTCTTAAACTGTTTGTAAAAACATTTCTTCTGGAGTCATTAATTCCACCTGATTTCCACTGAGGTATATCAATATCTTTTTTATCCTAACTAGCTGTGCATCATGATCAGAGAGCTTTAGTACTGGGTATACAGGTACGAGGGTAATCCCAAAAGTAAGGTCTCCTATTTTTTGCATAAGTACATGGACCTGTTTATTTCTACAGTGGTTTACATCAGTTTACAGCTTGAACATGAGCTATTTTTCGACATAATCACCATTTCTGTCAATGCATTTTTGTAGATGCTTTGGTAGTTTTTGTAAGCTTGTATCATACCAGCTCGCCACCATGCTGTTCAGAAAGTTATGAACCTCTTCATTCACCTCGTCGTCGGAGCTGAATCGCTGGGACCACAGTTAACGCTGACAGGTACTGTGAGACTCTGAAAAAACTCAAACGGGCAATTCAGAACCGGAGAAGAGGAATGTTGAGCAGAGGCATACACATTCTCCAGGATAACACTCACCCACACATCACTCGGCAAACTGTTGCTCTCCTGCAACAGTTTCAGTGGAACATAATCACCCACCCACCCTATAGTCTTGGCGCCCTGTTCCCTATGTTAAAAGAACATTTGGCCGGAAAGCAATTCAGCTCCAACAATAAGGTGAAAGAAGAGGTTCATAACTTTTGAACAGTTTGGCATGGGCATGGGCATACAAAAACTGCCACAGCGTCTACAAAAATGCATCGACAGAAATGGTGACTATGTTGAAAAATAGCTAAATGTTCAAGCTGTAAACTGATGTAAACCATTGTAGAAGTAAACAGGTCTTTGTACTTATAAAAAAAATAGGAGACCTTACTTTTGGGATTACCTTCGTACTGTTTTGCTTTGCAAGAAAACATTACCAGTTAGAGTCCTAGTGTCTTTATCCACCTGTATTAGAAAATTAATTACTGAGATCAAATATTAGAATCTAAATAAGAATTCCAGATTATTTTTCCTTTTCTTAATCCTCCAGAAAACCTAAATTGAAATAACCACAGTCTATTAACTCCTTCCTACTGCCTGAAAGCATAGTCAGGAATCCAAATCCCTCATAAATGGTTCAAAATTTCCCAGTGGGAATCTATATATACTTACAATTAAATGTCGATTATTTTTCCATATCAGTTCACAAGTACATGTTTCTATGTTCTGAGCACTAGAAAAGCGACTTGTTTCAATGTGTTTGAACTTGGCTCTGTCTTAAAATACCTTCTCCTTTTCTTATATTAGTTCTAGATGAGAAAGATACTAGAGTTTTATATTTAACTTCTCTAATCTTTTGGTTATACGGTGCTCATGTAGGCGCAAGATTTGGGTCTATTCAGAGCACTCTAAATTTGACAAGAAGCTCTTCTGCCTTATTACTCAATCCTCTAATATTCTGATGAATAGGCTAATGTTGCCATGCGTTCTAAAGCACTTTGTGGGGCTTTCTTGTGATTTGAATTCTTTTCATAATGGGGTGCCTGAATGCTGATTTTCGTCAAAAAGAATGTGTCCTTCTCTCCGGGGATTCCTATTTGAGTTCCTATTGCTGCAATACTAGCGTGTTGTTCAAACATACTGGTAACAAACCAAGCAACCCATCTCTTAATTGCTTCATTATAGCTATTCAGGTGTTGATCATGTCTAGTATAGCCCCATGTTCCAATTGTGACAGCAGGCACTACATTCATATGGTATTTCATTTCAGTCAGCAGCAGCCTGCTCAACTTGGTGTTCACGTGGCTCTCAGCAGTGTTAACCAATATCTGGTAAAGATGCTTTAGGACCTCCACAAAACTGGCACCTGTGTAACTGCTATGCCTATTTCATCCAGGTCATCCCTACTATAGTAAATTCTGTCTTTACCAGGCTTTTCTGTGGTCTGCCTACTATGAAAATCTGATCCTGGCCAAATGTACTATTTGGCTACACAATACTGTGACCTGTTATCATGTTCTTAATTTGTCCTGTACTCTCTGGCCTACATCCCTGCCATGTTAATTATTCAGCTGTTACAGTCTTCTCTGTCTGCTCCTTCGTTACCAACCTACACACAGTCTCTTTAGGAGAGGTCTGTTGCACCCTACTATGATATACAACTGCATGAGACTCTTCCCCCTCCTGCCTCATGTAACAAGTCAGACTTATTATATACTGTAAGCTCATATGTAGATGAAGTAGTCAAAGAGCTGCTCCTCCTTTTTACCATTGCTTGTTACTGTTACAGCGTTCCATGATGTTGTGAGTATCCCTGTGAATAAACCTTTCTTGAAAGTTCATAAATCATGATGATCTCACTTACAGCATCACATTGTACTTTTTAAAAAAAAAAAAAAAAAGTGGACAATGGAGTACTTCAGAAACTTGTGCCTGAATATTGGATACATTAGTTAGATAATACGTTAATTTTGTGCTCCCGGTGTGTATGGTGGGAGCATCATAAAATAAGCAAAGATATTGAGTATGTAATAGAGACTTCAGGGCATGTCAACTGTAGTATGTAAACAAAAGTAATAATAAAATCTTCTAGAGCTGTCAGACACACCAACTTGTTAGTTTCATGAGCTTTCAGCCATTGTTAAGTGATAATTGATGACCCTGTAATTGATGGCCATTCTTATATACCTTTGCTACTGGCTGTGGATCAGGTTGTTCACTTCATGGAAAATTATTTAATTGCTTTCATCTTGTATCTCGTACAACTATTAAAGACTCACACTGGTGAGATCCCAAGCTGTATTGAGCAGTGAGCTGCTATCCTTCAGGCTTTTTCTTCTAATGTTTTCATATCAATTACTTCCTTTATTATGCTATGTTAGAGACTGTTTGTCTGTGTGACAACAGAAGTATCATACAGTAGCAGTCCTAATGACTACATACATACTGCAAAATCCACCATATGTTGCATAGCTAAGTGTGCCCTGTACCACTGATAGTCAGTGCCCTTCCTGTTCACCTCTCAAATGTAACGAGGGAAGAATGACTGTACAGGCTCTAATTTTTCTTACTGTGTCTTCGCGATCCTTACACTGGCAGTAGAATCATTCTGCAGTCAGCTGCAAAAGGTGGTTTTTTAAACTTCCTCAATAGTGTTTTGTGAAAAAAAATGTCGCCTGCCTTCAGGAGATTCCTGTTTGAGCTCACGGAAAATTTCTGTAATAATCTCATGTTTATTGAACTTGCTGTTGTTGTTGTGGTCTTCAGTCCTGAGACTGGTTTGATGCAGCTCTCCATGCTAGTCTATCCTGTGCAAGCTTCTTCATATCCCAGTATCTACTGCAACCTACATCCTTCTGAATCTGTTTAGTGTAGTCATCTCTTGGTCTCCCTCTACGATTTGTACCCTCCACGCTGCCCTCCAATCCCTTGATGCCTCAGAACATGTCCTACCAACTGATCCCTTCTCCTAGTCAAGTTGTGCCACAAACTTCTCTTTTCCCCAGTCCTATTCAACACTTCCTCATTAGTTATGTGATCTACCCATCTAATCTTCAGCATTCTTCTGTAGCGCCACATTTCGAAAGCTTCTATTCTCTTCTTGTCTAAACTATTTATCGTCCATGTTTCGCTTCCATACATGGCTACACTCCATACAAATACTTTCAGGAACGACTTCTTGACACTTAAATCTATACTCGATGTTAACAAATTTCTCTACTTCAGAAACGCTTTCCTTGCCATTGCCAGTCTACATTTTATATCTTCTCTACTTTGATCATCATCAGTTATTTTGCTCCCCAAATAGCAAAACTCCTTTACTACTTTAAGTGTCTCATTTCCTAATCTAATACCCTCAGCATCACCGGAATTAATTTCTTCTACATTCCATTATCCTCGTTTTGCTTTTATTGATGTTCCTTTCAAGACACTATCCATTCTGTTCAACTGCTCTGAACTTAACAGTAACAAATGTAACAGCACACCTCTGAATTTTTTCAGTGTCTTCTTTTAATACAATCTGGTGGAGTTTCCAAACATTCGAGCAGTACTCAAGTACGACCCTCACAAGTGTTTTATGAGTAGACTCTTTTATGGATGTGTTAAACTTTTCTAGTATTCAACTAATAAACTGAAGTTGTCCAATTCATGTTCCCTGCAACTATACTTGCATGCTCATTTCATTTCATATCGCTTTGCCTAGATATTTAATCAATGTGGCTGTCAAGCAGCACACACATGGTCTCTGTGATCTTCAGGCACTGAGACACAACTTTCATTGTCCGTAAATGACAGAAGCCATGTGTGGATATGTTTATGATGTTTTTCTAAATCTGATAGCTTAGATGATTTTAAAATGTGCTGTTAAATGTACCTATCTGTTACACAACGCTGCCTCATGTGGTGACCAGCAGTCTATCTTGTTTCATATTGTTGTTATTGCATACCCGGTTTTCCATTATCTATCTCCATTTATGCATCAATTCATGCTCAGACATGAAGATTAAGGTTGTGGTGCCATGGTACGCTTGGTGTAATTCATGCTCTTGGCCCCATCGTTTAGTCCCCATGCAGTTCTGTCAGCATTAATCTGCAAGAAAAATTGCAGTGCAGTCTCAAAACTAAAACTAATTCTATACACTTGCTAAATAGAACTTCGATAAGGGAGCAAGCCAGAGACAATTTATATTTGCCAACCATTTCTCCCCAGAACTAACTGCGCGAAAGGTAGAATTGTCGTCTTTAAGTGTGGCATTATTGTTTCATTGGAGAAAAAGTGTAGTGTATTGATGAAGGTATTTGATCACCCAAAAGGACCATGTAGTCTTCAACTAAAGTCATGTAGGCTTTCACCATAACTCGTGTAGGCTCTGGAGAGTAACAATACATTGAATGAAATGCCTACACAGAACAAGCTGCATTATTAGCTTCCCATCTCTATAATAAATGCTACAAACTCCGCAGTTCCATAATTGAGGGTCTGTGCTGTTATAAACAAAGTAAGAGAGGAGTATTCACTTACAGCACCATATTACTATCTTCCAGTCATTGTATATCCACATTGCAAGGGCTTGGTAAGATTTGCACCTTCCTAACAGAATTTTGTGCCAGTTCTGTATCACTCAGTCATGTATGTACAGTCTGTGGAATGTGTATTAGACTAGGGCTGAAGAGCCAGGAATATCATAATGCTGATATAGAACCTTTTTGTGCCAGGTTAGTTCTTCTGCTGTTTGAAGTTTGTCTATTCATTGGATTGGTTAACAGATGGTTAACAACTGAATTGCCATACAACAGTGATATCTTCCATACATACATATTTATGCTGTGAAAACTAAAATATGCACATAAAATAATGCCATAATGTGCTTATACATCGATAAAAAATGAATTTCTATTTTTTTAGCTTCAAAACAAGAAGTTGTAATTAGTTTTATTCACAGAACAGTTTCATTTTGAGTGGGCCCCTTAAAATAACATGTAACAAAACCACTTTTATATTGCCATTTTACATAAATGTTTTGTACTTTGTGTGCTTTTCTATAAAACATATTTTTACTTCACATGAACTATTGGATCCATTTACAGTAGCAACTACAGGGTGTTTCAAAAATGACCGGTATATTTGAAACGGCAATAAAAACTAAACGAGCAGCGATAGAAATACACCGTTTGTTGCAATATGCTTGGGACAACAGTACATTTTCGGGCAGACAAACTTTCGAAATTACAGTAGTTACAATTGTCAACAACAGATGGCGCTGCGGTCTGGGAAACTCTTATAGTACGATATTTTCCACATATCCACCATGCGTAGCAATAATATGGCGTAGTCTCTGAATGAAATTACCCGAAACCTTTGACAACGTGTCTGGTGGAATGGCTTCACATGCAGATTAGATGTGCTGCTTCAGCTGTTCAATTGTTTCTGGATTCTGGCGGTACACCTGATCTTTCAAGTGTCCCCACAGAAAGAAGTCACAGGGGTTCACGTCTGGCGAATAGGGAGGCCAATCCACGCCGCCTCCTGTATGTTTCGGATAGCCCAAAGCAATCACACGACCATCGAAATATTCATTCAGGAAATTAAAGACGTCGGCCGTGCGATGTGGCTGGGCACCATCTTGCATAAACCACGAGGTGTTCGCAGTGTCGTCTAAGGCAGTTTGTACCGCCACAAATTCACGAAGAATGTCCAGATAGCGTGATGCAGTAATTGTTTCGGATCTGAAAAATGGGCCAATGATTCCTTTGGAAGAAATGGCGGCCCAGACCAGTACTTTTTGAGGATGCAGGGACGATGGGACTGCAACATGGGGCTTTTCGGTTCCCCATATGCGCCAGTTCTGTTTATTGACGAAGCCGTCCAGGTAAAAATAAGCTTCGTCAGTAAACCAAATGCTGCCCACATGCATATCGCCGTCATCAATCCTGTGCACTATATCGTTAGCGAATGTCTCTCGTGCAGCAATGAGGGGTTGCCGCGTTTGAATTTTGTATGGATAGAGGTGTAAACTCTGGCGCATGAGACGATACGTGGACGTTGGCGTCATTTGGACCGCAGCTGCAACACGGCGAACGGAAACCCGAGGCCGCTGTTGGATCACCTGCTGCACTAGCTGCGCGTTGCCCTCTGTGGTTGCCGTACGCGGTCGCCCTACCTTTCCAGCACGTTCATCCGTCACGTTCCCAGTCCGTTGAAATTTTTCAAACAGATCCTTTATTGTATCGCTTTTCGGTCCTTTGGTTACATTAAACCTCCGTTGAAAACTTCGTCTTGTTGCAACAACACTGTGTTCTAGGCGGTGGAATTCCAACACCAGAAAAATCCTCTGTTCTAAGGAATAAACCATGTTGTCTACAGCACACTTGCACGTTGTGAACAGCACACGCTTACGGCAGAAAGACGACGTACAGAATGGCGCACCCACAGACTGCGTTGTCTTCTATATCTTTCACATCACTTACAGCGCCATCTGTTGTTGAAAATTGTAACTACTGTAATTTCGAAAGTTTGTCCGCCTGAAAATGTACTGTTGTCCCAAGCATATTGCAACAAACGGTGTATTTCTATCGCTGCTCGTTTAGTTTTTATTGCCGTTTCAAATATACCAGTCATTTTTGAAACACCCTGTACTTGCTCCATTGTTGTGGAAATGTTGTTCAGAACTTCATTGTGTTTACTAGTTGCAATTTATACTCCACCAACTTTATTTGGGGCAAAACTAAATTTAGAGACAGTGAATGCACTTACTTCTTTGCATGCAAGTTCTACATTCTACACAAGGAGGCAAAGAGCTCTCTCTCTCTCTCTCTCTCTCTCTCTCTCTCTCTCTCTCTCTCTCTTCTTTCTTTTTCTCTCTCTCTGTCCCACACCACTTGCGCCTGCTGTTTTCTCTCCTTGAAGTTTGCAATCATGGGACAAACTTCACATAGGGGCTCTATTACTGCTACTTCTACTCTCAAAGTTAATCATGAAATGCCTCTTGCTCATTTGTTTAATGTTGTGTTTCCTTGGTTAGCTATGGTGAACATTGCTGCGGAAATAGAGCATTCATTGTACGTAAATTAATGTAAAAATTAATGTGACTTAGTGAAAGAACTGGAAGCGAGGTGTAGCAAAGCTAATGCAGTGAGCACTCAGCTACGATCTGCTCTCTTCTGCAAGAAGGAAGTCAGTACCAAGACTAAGTTATCTGTGCACCGTTCAATCTTTCAACCAACTTTGTTGTATGGGAGTGAAAGCTGGGTGGATCCAGGTTACCCTATCAATAAGGTTGAGGTTACCGATATGAAAGTAGCTAGGATGATTGCAGGTACTAGTAGATGGGAACAATGGCAGGAGGGTGTCCACAATGAGGAAATCAAAGAAAAACTGGGAATGAACTCTATAGATGTAGCAGTCAGGGCGAACAGGCGTAGATGGTGGGGTCATGTTACATGCATGGGAGAAGCGAGGTTACCCAAGAGACTCATGGGTTCAGCAGTAGAGGGTAGGTTGAGTCGGGGTAGACCAAGGAGAAGGTACCTGGATTCGGTTAATAATGATTTTGAAGTAATAGGCTTAACATCAGAAGAGGCACCAATGTTAGCACAGAGTAGGGGATCATGGAGGAATTACATAAGGGGAACTATGCTCCAGACTGAATGCTGAAAGGCGTAATCAGTCTTAAATGATGATGATGATGATGATGATGATGATGATGATGATGATTGATGTGACTGTTCAACACACAACCTGAAGCTCATGTGGCAGAATCCAGAGAATGTCATTGGTGGGTGCACACTTGGTAGACTGCTCCTTGCTGCAATACATCATCCCTCAATCCATAATTTTATATTCTCACTCACCACTGTAATAAACTACAAAATATTCCTTGAATTGGAAATATTAAAAAAAAGACTGCTCTACTATAATGATATATGGTGTTGATGTTGACTGGTCAGTTTTGTTTAGGCATTCAGTTACAAGTATTTTGATGTATTATAGTTATTGTTATGTTTGTAAAATGAATTTTTTATAGAAAACCTGTTAATAATTTTACTTCCTTTACTGCAGTTTCCTTTCTTTATTTTATTTTTATACACGAAGCTTGATAACTGTTGCTTTTCTCTGTTTTTCAGCATGGCCTTATGACTCAGCTACTTCGCCTGGCACAAAATTGTCTTACATTTGACTTCATTGGCACATCAACGGATGAGTCATCAGATGACCTGTGTACTGTCCAGATTCCAACGAGCTGGAGACCAGCATTCCTTGACTTCACAACTTTGAAACTATTTTTTGATCTGTATCATTCCTTGCCAAATACTCTTTCACCTTTGGTAAGCTGCAATAAATATATTTCCTTTAATGTCACCATTGGTGTGAAAAACTAAATGTTGTGCCTTGTGTATAATAATGTAGGACTAGCACATAACTTAGACACGCTAAATATCATGGAAGTAAACAAAATATATTATGACTGAAGTCCAACATAATATTTTATTTGAAAAATAGTGCCGTCAGATGATACAGCGGCTGTGGCTATTAGTCTCCACAATTACCATCTCCAAAATGTCCAGTGTCAAATAAAAACAAAATAAGCAGGCAGAAACTGGTGCACTGTAACTTTGGAATAGCTAGCTACATATGTGACCCAATGAAATAGTATGGCAGTAACATATTTTATAAAATATTGTGATTTGAATCCCACTAAAGACAGAGTTAACTCCTCAGTTTCTTTCAGTTGCAACAGATAGTTGCCAAGCTAGTTGCCTGTGCCAGACTTTCCTCTTTCATGTTCTAAAATGTCATAGGAGATGCATTTATATATTCACTGTATTTGTAATCTGGTTGTTCCACTTAAAAGTAAAACATGAGTCTGTTGTATGTAATTTTGAATATTTTGTTAGAAAACAAGAATTTCATTGCCCCATTTTCAGCAGGATTCTTTCGTTATGGATACATAGTTCTGCCATATTTTCATGTAGTTGACAAACTGAGGGCTATTAATGATGAATTTCATTTACTTCCAGTGTCCCCCTTTAGATCAATCTGATAAATCTAATTTATATTTAAGCAAAGTTCCACATTGTATTACACAAATAATTGCAGTGAGCTACAGTCTTCTAGGTGTCACACATGCATGTGACATACTGCCATGGTTGCAGTGTTGAAACCATTGATTCTGGGGCCTTATCAGTTGATTGAGGTATTCTGGCTACAGTTGAGTAGTAGTCCACTGGCAACTTTTAAGCTGGTAATTTGCTCTAGAGTTCAAGTTCTGCTAACAGAGTGTGTGTAAATTCAAAGGAATGATGATTTGATTTTCCTTTGTGCCCTGTCAACTAGCTCATGCAGTCAGTCATGGATTTGTTGCAATAACGTTTCACTCAGCATTTACACCAAAATCTTTGAGGTGGTAGCAAAGATTGATGATTCCGGTGTAATTCTTGTACTGGATTGCAAACCTGTCACTGAAGTACGATTTTCTACAGGTTTCCCACTTTTTGTATCAGTAAGCCTGCAAGTTTTGTCAAAAAGACTTGAACTGCAACTGTAACATGTTTTAGGCTGTCACTAATTACACAAAAACTTTTGCTTAGTCTTTACTAATTTTCAAAGAAATATGCAGATACAGGCTGTCGTGTGGGTTAAATTTTTCCCAGTGAAAATCTTGGATGGCATTCAGGTCAACAAAGGACTGATTCTCTGCAAAATGAAGCAATGCAGTTACTTCATGAGGCTTATTAAGGTTTTACTTATCTATTTTGAGATATTGTGTCTGATTTTTTGGAACAAAGTGGTGATACAGTCCAGTCAGATGTTTGTGATGCCATGTCTGTGACAAAGTCAATCTACCACCAATAGCTTAGTTTCAAGTGATGCACAACCTGTCCACTGTTAGTACTCCACAGTTTTTTCAGGGTCAGTGTTCTTGCATAGATCAGTGGAATATGAGTTATTTTCTCTCAGGGCAAATCTTGCATGAAAGCTTTTGATTCAGTATTGCAAACTGTCAAACCCATCAAAAATTTATAGTCCTTGTCAGTGATGTTATGGCAAGCATCAGTTCCTAATCTATTGTGCCCCCCCTCCCCAACCACCACCTCCTCCCCCCCCCCCCCTCCTCTCTCGCTCTCTCTCTCGCTCTCTCTCTCTCTCTCTCTCTCTCTCTCTCTCTCTCTCTCTCTCTCTCACACACACACACACACACACACACACACACACACACACACGCACACCCCTGAGTGACAAACATTGACCCACCATTCTGACGTGAGATCACATAATTTAGAAAAGCCAATTTATTGGCAAGCTCATTTCGATAAAAATGAACATTTCTTTGAAATTGCTTTGCAACAGGCACTTTTGTTTCTGAACTTTTATTCCATCAATTCAGACAGAAACACAAGTCTTCATGCTAAGGCAGATCCTACTAAATTCATCATCATCATCAAAAAATTCAAGTGCTTGTGTCTTTTAACTCCATCAGAAAGAACTTTACGTGCTTTTTGCGTAGTGCTACAGCAGGCCCTTTTCAATTTTAAACTTTCTGTTTCAACTATTCTCTCAGAGACACAGTTCTGCAAAGGCTGTTTAATGAGTCAGCACCTTGGTGCTGGTGTGAAAATCTGAATTTTCTCAGCTTGACAAGATTTGTGCATTTTTCTTTCAAGTCTGACAATAGCCAAGTATAATCAGAACAGTTCATGCACTACACTCCTTTTGACTTGAACCTGCTGGCTGTTGCAGCTCACCAGGATGGTAGCCACTAGCAAATGCCACTTGGCTACTTATTAAGCTTTGTGTTTGATGTAGCCTTTTAAATTGCATCTTAATGGCCGTAAGAATTTTAAGAGAGGAAGCCCCAAGAGAATTCAAAAACTGATTTTAAAAATTCTTATGTTTCCACCTCCATTAGATGAAACCAAAGCTGTAACAGCAGCAAATATAATATGGTGTTCTATTTGACAGTTTAAACATAATTTTTGCCCATTTGACGAACCGTACTTGCTGATTCATGAGGGTTCCTTAAATTTGGCTCAGATTTTTCCAATTGTGATGATTCTTATTATCAAATGGATTACAGCTTAATCACTGCAGAGATTAAAATTTTGTCAGCAAAATGGGTTTATAATGGAGACAAATTGTACATTCAGGCCAAAATGACTCGAGAACAGTGAACAGTGTGTAGTGACCAACAAGAGTGACATCTATCCAGCTTCAATGATCCACAGTTTTACATTAAATTTGAAAAACGTGATACAGTTGATGTACAGGTACCATCTCATCAGTAAATGAAATACAGCAAAAAATAAAGAAATTAAGGAATAAAAAGGCTTGTGATGAAGACCAGACAGATACTGAATTATTAAAGAATGGAGGACTACAACTGCAATTAGAACTACTGTCCTTAAAGCCGGTATTACATGACATACCTACAAGTAAAGTGTAGATGGCCTGCCACCTAATGGCAGAATAGGTGAAGCTACTGTTAGCAGATGGTTTATCCACTATGGAGAAACAGGTGCTGTTCTATTCTGCCCTGGATCCACATGTGTGCTGTGGAGGAGGTGCGTATGCGCATGTGAAAAACACAGCATTGCAAATGGGCTTTCCGAATGTTACTGTTTTCACCTGTGGTCAGCAGAAGAGATATATGTGAGCTCTTGAGTGCTCTTTTGGTTGTTGTGTAAGGTATTTGACACATTTTTCAGTGAATAATTTTTTATAAATATGACAATAAAACAAATGAAAATTGGCTTTTAGTTTTGCTGTTGAGAAAGCTCTATATCAAATGATAGCTTCTTATAATAGAAATGGAATGCAAAGAAGAAAGTATAAGCCTGTTTATTGAGACACACAGCAAGGAAAGATCTCGAGAGAGACTGTAACATAATAAGGTATGTCAACAAATTAATTCAGAGTTTATATGTTTTACATAAATGTGCATATAATTTTACTTTCAGTATGTTTATGTATCACCATAATTGGTGAAAGTACTGCATATTTGATTTCATGAGAGAATAGCCACAAGAGTCGGAGTAGTTGTGCAGCTGTGATGAGAGAGAACTGTAAAAGCCATTTTGCATTTTTGCAGTCACACTATTGTGCAGAACTGAAAAAGATACGAGACACTGAGGTCAGTGGTACAGGCACAGTAAAAGTGCACATACCAGTACGTGAAATAGCTTCCGTCGTTATGACACGACATGCGCAACTCCCGTCATGTGCAATCTATAGCAGCTTGTCGAAACAAGGCACGGGTGCAAGAATGTAAACATAGATAATCATTTGCTTGTACCGGCACGACATATAATGAAAATTTTAGTTCATAGTTCTGTTTAATCATAACTTAATTTCATTCTAGCTGCACAAAACCAGGAACTGCTTAATAAATACAAACCTAGACCTCTCAGAAGTTTCAATATGAAAAAATATCAGCTTTACAAAATTATCACCTTTCACACTCGACATTGTAAACAAGCCTGCAGTTCCGAATATATAACCTTGGGATGTTGGAGAAGACTTACACTTCAGCAGTGTCATGTAATAGAGCTAATGAAAAAGTTGGCAGTTTCAGACTTGTTCAGGAGAAAGATCTTCAACATTTAGCAAAATTTCATTCTAATGGTGCTAACTTGAATGCAGTAGGTTCATAGTGTAATACTGGCTTAATATAAACAGTCTTACCAATTTACATATTAAACAGTCTGATCCCAATAACTGAAGAACTAATTAGGGACTACCAGTGTGGTTTCCTTAGAAATAGATCCACAAGAAATCATTTATTAACTCTAAGACAAGTAATAGAGAAGGTGTCGGACTTCAGTGTACACTTATCAGCCAGAACATTATGACCACCTACCTAATAACCAGTATGTCCGCCTTTGGCATGGATAACAACAGTGACGCATCAAGGCATGGAAACAGTGAGGCCTTGGTAGATCACTGAAGGGAGTTGGCACCAGATCTGCACACACAAGTCATCTAATTTCTGTAAATTCAGGGGAAAGGGGGCGATGGGCTAACATCCCAGATGTGTTTGATCAGGTTCAGATCAGGCGAGTTGGGCCAGCACATCAATTGGAACTAACCACTGTGTTCTCCGAACCACTCCATCGCTCTCCTAGCCTTGTGACGTAACACATTATCTTGTTGAAAAATGACACTGTTGTTAGGAAACATGATTGCCATAAAGGAGTATATGTGGTCTCGCAACCAGTGTATGATACTTGTTGGCCGTCATGGTGGCTTGCACGAGCTCCACTGGATTCAAGGATGCCCATGTGAATGTTCCAGATTCATGCCCTCTCTTCAGCATGATGAAGAAGGTATCAGGATTCATCAGACCGTACAACACTCTTGACACTGCGGCAATGTCTTATTCCGATGATCATGCCCAGTTTAGTCATAGTTTCCAATGTCGTGGTGTTAACATTGGCACATGCGTGGGTTGTTGGTTGTGTAGGCCCATCATTATGAGAGCTCAGTGCACTGTATGTTCAGACACACTTGTACTCTGGCCAGCATTGAAGTTATATTTTAGCTCCACAACAGTTTGCCGCCTGCCCTGTTTCACCAGCCCACCCAGCCTATGACGTCTGACATGTGTAATGAGGGGTGACCATCCAACACCACGACATCTGGACGTGATTTCACCTTGGTTTCGCAACGTGTTGAAGAATCTGACCACAGCTCTCCTCTAATACCTGACAACTCGTACAGTTTCCAAAATGCTCGTACTGAGCCTCTGAGCCGTCACAATCTGTCCTCGGTCAAACTCAGATAGATCGTGCACCTTCCCCATATTACACACAGACAGCACACTCACTGATACTACATGCACCATGTGTATGACTAACAGTCATTCCTCAGCGTGTGACACTGCTATTGCCTAGATGAGTTTTTATTGATAAAAGTCAGTGACCATAATGTTCTGGCCGGTCAGGGTAGATGTCCATTATATAAAATGTGTATAGATGAAACTTTGATGCATAGAGACACTAGTAGGAGAAACTGAAAACTATAAGGTGTGCACTGGACTAAGATAAGGGGACGCCATTGACAGAACACATACAGAAATAGACATCTAGCGACAGCAAACAAAACACTATTTAATTTCATCGAAATTCTAAAGAAAAGATTACACAGATATGAGGCATTAATATTAATGAAGAAAGATGAAGAAAAATTGTTAATATTTGAAAGCAGAATACTAAGGAAAATTTTTGCATCTGTATATGATGACAATAACATGGAATGGAAGGTAAGAGAAAGTGGAGAATCAAAGGAACTATAAAGACACCTTAGCTTCATTGAAGTGCTAAAGAAGAGAAGGTTGAATGGCAGGACATATATCAAGAGTGATGGCGAATAGACTACTTAAATAGCGTTCTGCAAAAGAAAACATAGAACAAGAGGAAGAGGAAGGCTCAGAATTTATGGTGAAATATTATCCACAGGGCACAGCCAGGATGAGCATTAACACCAAATGGACGAAAAGTGCACTCGACGTATAGAAACGGGAGAACCTCATAGAGCAAGTGTATGGCTGTTACGGCACTTGCCACATACTAAGTAAAGTAAAAATAAATGTAATTGTGCAGCTGAGAAAATAACTAACGCTTCACATATTGTTGAACATCTCATTGCTAATGATTATTGCGTCAACTTCGTCTCAACAATAAATAAAACCAGGAAATTGTTTTGTTCCTTTGATTTTTAGCAAAATTCCATTGCTCATGTTATATTCTCAAGCTATATTCCTAAAAATTCTAGTTTCTGTGAGAAGTTGATAGCAAAACAATCAGATGTAAGCCTTTCAGTGTTGATTTTATGTGAGTGGGGACTAAGTTTGCTAAAAGTTAATTGTTCTTTTTTATATCCATATTACTACGGAATAGCCCAGTGGCCATTTGCATGAAAAATTTACTGGGTAATTGACCTTCAAGGAAAAAGTATGTGTGCAAATGTGATATTTTGGAGAGAAATAGATGCTCTTCCAAATGGTAGTTGGCACAAATGTGGATCAGGTGGCCTTTCTGAATTACCGAGGTTCAGTAATCAATTAATTTTGCAGCAAATTTGTGTTCTGGCAACTTCACCACCAGCAATCTCAAAAACTATGAACTCAAAAGTGACAAATTTTTACAGGTTTAATAAACAAGTTACTAGGTAATATGACCACAAAAGGAGAGGTTTCTAAACCAACTGTATGAGGAAATGAAGTTGCTTCAACTTGGAAGAAATTGTAACAAGAAAATTTATAGAAAACTTTAAGAGTGACACTTGGAGTACAGATCATGAGCCAACTTATATAAAAATTACACAATATGTTGCAATGCAAGCTTTTCAACTATCTTGCCAAGTTGTCAGCTTTACTACAATTAACCACAGAATTACAGCACTTTGAACATGGTTTAAAAAATTTTAAATATCACTACGACATATTCACACCCTAGAAGCCCAAACCCCCAGAGTATAGAAATTTGAGAGCTATAAATGTGTGAATGTTCCTTAGGTTTCACTGCAGAAGAGGAGAGGCTGTTAGAATATTTAGTGTACTTATTGGTGGTAGTTTGCCACTAAGTAGCTGGATTGGTGGAATTGAAGTAGTTTCATAACCACAAAGGTGTAAAAGACTCGGTAGAATAATATGGGAGTACTGAATGTTTCTTAGCTTGGATAATTAATTGATCCCTTGTTAATCATAATGTGAGAATAAATACTGCATTAAAATGTAACAGAAAGATACATTACTTTCATACGTTGATTGATTGAAATTGATACTTGAAGTTCACAACATCTGTGGAAAGTATGAGGATAAGTATGTACATGTTCAGTGGATGTGTGGAATGTGAAACAGGCTACGAAAGATTATGAAAAAGTGAAGTGCTTGTGAAGCTGCTGAAATATGATATGCCATGTAGAAGGTTCAGATGGCTTCATAGAAAGTATTTTCTTAGTTTTTTATCGTGTAATAAGCAAGCAGTGTAAAATGTCGGTATACACATCTTTACAGAGACAGAAATGTGTGGATTGAAAATCTTAAGCAGTTGCCTGGCAGAATTTGTCAACCTCATGAACAATGCTGGTATCTTCCATTATGTCATATGTAGCTATGTGCGACTGGGCATAAATGACACTGTTACATGTGGAATTGATGTATGCTCAGTCCAACATTCATAAAGTATGAATTTCACAATTAAACCATATATATATATATATATAATGGAAGGAAACATTCCACGTGGGAAAAATTATATATAAAAACAAAGATGAGGTGACTTACCGAACAAAAGCGCTGGCAGGTCGATAGACACACAAACAAACACAAACATACACACAAAATTCAAGCTTTCGCAACAAACTGTTGCCTCATCAGGAAAGAGGGAAAGAGAGGGGAAGACGAAAGGAAGTGGGTTTTAAGGGAGAGGGTAAGGAGTCATTCCAATCCCGGGAGCGGAAAGACTTACCTTAGGGGGAAAAAAGGACAGGTATACACTCGCTCGCGCACACACACACACACACACACACACACACACACACACATCCATCCACACATATACAGACACAAGCAGACATATTTAAAGACAAAGAGTTTGGGCAGAGATGTCAGTCGAGGCAGAAGTGCAGAGGCAAAGATGTTGTTGAATGACAGGTGAGGTACGAGTGGCGGCAACTTGAAATTAGCGGAGATTGAGGCCTGGTGGCCGGACGGTGTAACACTGCGCCAAGATGTGCTGGCCGTGCACTAAGGCATGTTTAGCCACAGGGTGATCCTCATTACCAACAAACACTGTCTGCCTGTGTCCATTCATGCGAATGGACAGTTTGTTGCTGGTCATTCCCACATAGAATGCATCACAGTGTAGGCAGGTCAGTTGGTAGATCACGTGGGTGCTTTCACACGTGGCTCTGCCTTTGATCGTGTACACCTTCCGAGTTACAGGACTGGAGTAGGTGGTGGTGGGAGGGTGCATGGGACAGGTTTTACACCGGGGGCCGTTACAAGGGTCCTACTCCAAATCCCATGCCACTTTCCTTGATGTTGACGTCCACCTGTCCAATGGCCAGCTTCACACGTCCGTCCACATCAAACCCACCAACAAGCAACAGTACCTCCATTACGACAGCTGCCACCCATTCCACATGAAAAGGTCCCTTCCCTACAGCCTAGGTCTTCGTGGCAAACGAATCTGCTCCAGTCCGGAATCCCTGAAGCATTACACCAACAACCTGACAACAGCTTTCGCATCCCGCAACTACCCTCCCGACCTGGTACAGAAGCAAATAACCAGAGCCACTTCCTCATCCTCTCATACCCAGAACCTCCCACAGAAGAACCACAAAAGTGCCCCACTTGTGACAGGATACTTTCCGGGACTGGATCAGATTCTGAATGTGGCTCTCCAGCAGGGATACGACTTCCTCAAATCCTGCCCTGAAATGAGATCCATCCTTCATGAAATCCTCCCCACTCCACCAAGAGTGTCTTTCCGCCGTCCACCTAACCTTCGTAACCTCTTAGTTCATCCCTATGAAATCCCCAAACCACCTTCCCTACCCTCTGGCTCCTACCCTTGTAACGGCCCCCGGTGTAAAACCTGTCCCATGCACCCTCCCACCACCACCTACTCCAGTCCTGTAACTCGGAAGGTGTACACGATCAAAGGCAGAGCCACGTGTGAAAGCACCCACGTGATCTACCAACTGACCTGCCTACACTGTGATGCATTCTATGTGGGAATGACCAGCAACAAACTGTCCATTCGCATGAATGGACACAGGCAGACAGTGTTTGTTGGTAATGAGGATCACCCTGTGGCTAAACATGCCTTAGTGCACGGCCAGCACATCTTGGCGCAGTGTTACACCGTCCGGCCACCAGGCCTCAATCTCCGCTAATTTCAAGTTGCCGCCACTCGTACCTCACCTGTCATTCAACAACATCTTTGCCTCTGCACTTCTGCCTCGACTGACATCTCTGCCCAAACTCTTTGTCTTTAAATATGTCTGCTTGTGTCTGTATATGTGTGGATGGATGTGTGTGTGTGTGTGTGTGTGTGTGTGTGTGTGTGTGTGTGTGTGTGCGTGTGCGAGCGAGTGTATACCTGTCCTTTTTTCCCCCTAAGGTAAGTCTTTCCGCTCCCGGAATTGGAATGACTCCTTACCCTCTCCCTTAAAACCCACATCCTTTTGTCTTTCCCTCTCCTTCCCTCTTTCCTGATGAGGCAACAGTTTGTTGCGAAAGCTTGAATTTTGTGTGTATGTTTGTGTTTGTTTGTGTGTCTGTCGACCTGCCAGCACTTTCATTTGGTAAGTCACATCATATATATATATGAGAGAGAGAGAGAGAGAGAGAGAGAATTTTTTGCTTCTTGTGACACCTGAACAGATTCAGTTGAGTGATTTCATTGTTGTCTGTTGCCCTATACAGAACTCTTAGCATGCCACGTGAGTTGCTTAATTTGCTGTGGTAGTGCTGTGAGTGTCTCTCATCTTTTTTAAGGAAACTCTTTCTACATTGAGTTGTACCCATGTTCACTGGCCACAAAACAGGCCGAGCTCCATTATATTCAGTGCCTTGGATTTTTTGCTTTTGGGCTATTACTTTTCATCAGATGTCACTAGCAGCAATTTTGGCAAGGCAGTATAAATTCTTTGGAATAGTATATGATAAATAACATCTAATAAAGGTGTATAGCTACACCCCTGATTTAGTATGGTAGGATTTGTGCTGTACATGTCGTCAGCATGTTAGCTGGATTGGCAATTGCTGAAACTACAAGAAAAAAACACTAGCTGTGCAGCAGTATTGAATAGTATCTTATCACAGGTATCTGTCCTCTCTCCTCTCTTGTTTAATTTATATGGATCTAATATTCCTTCAACATAGTCCAGAAAGTTAGGCTATATAGATGATTGATCAAGGACTGTCTAACACAAAACCTTCAAAACAAGTGAAGAAATCCTACCTTCTGTGATAGACATCTTAATCCAATACTTCTGTAATGGAGATTACAACCTAACTCAAATAAAACAGAAGTTGCATGTTTCTGCCACCTGATAGATTGGCATCTTGAAGTCTATTTTGAGGGAGATGAACTTCACCATAATGTGCATCCAAAATAATTTGGGACCACATTAGGCAGGACACTTTTCTTTTAAGGAACAGTTGACATAAACATCTGCTAAACTTGAAAGCAGAAATAACATCTTTAATAAGCCCTGTGGCCCTAGTTGGAGATCAGCAGGAAACACACTTTGAGTATCTGCACTCAGATTGGTTTATTCAACAGCAGAGTACTGTGCATCTGTCTGGTATAATAGTTCATTAGTGAAAAAGATAACCGTACTATTTAACATATCCTTGTGCATTTTTAGTAGGTTTATATGATACTGTTACCTATCTTGAGTCACATTCCACCTCCTGAGATCAGACAAAAGAGTGCTCTTCTATGTGAATTGTTGATAACCCCAGTCTTCTAGTATTGAATGATGTATTCCCTGTGGAGCAAGGGAAAAAAAGAAGAAAAAAGAGTGAGACATCCCCCTCTTAAAACAGTCAGGATTCTTGGTGAAAGTGAATTCATCACCTTCAGTGAATGGGAATGTTACTGGTGACAGAACTCTCATCCACAAGCCTGAACTTGCTCTGCATCCGGGAGAAGCTACCTAGATTTGAACAAACTCGGGAAATTTAGACTACCTTGAATCGCATCGTAACGGGCCATAGAAGAATAGTGGGACAAACCTTCATCACCATCTTGTGACTGCAGTACTGAACAGCAGACAGTTGTTCATGTGTATCAGCCATGTCCCACAAATGCCTACAATTGTGCTGTTGAAAATTTCCTTACAGTGACAAGTAGGGTGTTGAACTATACAAAAGGTCTTGATATTTGCCTATAGCTATTGTCATTTGTTATGCATTCTGCTGGAGAGGATGTAATCTTTGTATATGTATAGATAAACATTTGTTTCAGAAACTCTTAATGTATACAATGTGATGAATAAAAATCCACTATACAGGCCATGTGTACTCAGCTGTAGTTACAAAAAGCAAGCACCGAATTGTTCACAATTTCTGCTTGTGCTCCCCGAGTTTTCTTGCTGAACATATGTCTACAAGTTTTAGAAGAGTATTCATCTGATGGACGTAGTTCTTTTAATTGTTTTTTTCATCGACAGTGACAAGCATGTTTTGTAAAAACAAGATTGGGAGACATCTGTTTTGGAATCATACACTAATATAATGGTCCTGTTGTGAGACAACACTAAAACTGCTAAACTTCCTAACTAATAACACAAATCACATTATTCATTATTTAAAATGCTGACATATTAAAACTGGTGTCATTTGCATAAGTATTTCAAAATATTATTCAGTTGGGAATGAATAAAATGAATTTATGTGCAAAAACATCTTACAGAAAAAAATTTGCTGAAGTGCCAGATTACTGACTATTTTTGTGTAGCATTTTATTAATGGTTCTACTCTGAAAATTCAAATCTTTTATAGATTTTATTTATTTAGTTATATTTTGATGCTCACGTCTTTTCAAAAGAAGCATATTAACCTTTTCAAATTTTGTTAGAACCCACAAAAAGTACTGATTTTGAGAGTTTTCAAAATGGTGTTCTAAGTCCATTTAAAACTGATTTTTCGCTACTCATTTCTTCTCTGAATAAGTACTGAAAGATGTATTCTGTGCAAATGTATTCTAGTGAGGGTAGAGTCGAGTAATAAGTATAACATTGAAAATTTCAGTTGACAGTTGCAAGTTTCTATGCGCCTTTTCGAGTATACAAGAGAAAATATCTCTACTATATTTTTGTTGGTTTTTGCATAAATTGATAGAATTTTTCCATAAGTTTAATAAACACAACAGACACACGTAACAGAGGCTTCAGTCATCAATAATACATTCTCCTTCACTATTTATAACAATCTGCCAATGTTGGGCCAATTTTCTGATTTTGCAACTGAAGAAATCGCGTGGTTTTGAGGTGAAGAACTCGTTGAGCTACGTTTGGAGTGCATTATATATTTTCAACTCACATTTTCATCTGGAAGGAAGCGCCTTGAAGGTTGTTTGATAATGAGCAGAAAAGGTGAAAATCTGAGGGCGCAGGATCTGGTGAATAAGGTGGGTGTGGAATGACTTCCCTTCCCAACCTTGGGTAGTATTTTTTTTTTCCAGTCTAGCAGAATGTGGGCAGGTGTTATCAGGGAATAGCATCACTTCACGCAGTCTTCCTGGTTGTTGTTCTTGGGTTACGTCTGCAAGATATCTCAGCTGTTGACAGTAAATGTCAGCAGTGATGGATATACCTTGGAGAAGCAACTCATAGTACAACACACTGTTGCTGTTCCACCAGATGCATAACATTATCTTTTGTGGATATGTGTGTAGGTCTTTGGATGGGGAGTTGCTGCTCTGTTTGGGTTCAACCATTCCTTTCTGTTTCTTATGTTACCATAAAGACGCCATTCCTCATCACCAGTAATGGTATGGGATAGGAATGGTTGGTGTTGTGCACGAGCCAGTTGATGACGAGCAAGCAGAGATGTACATATGGCCACCTGCTGATTTTTGGGGCTTGTGGTACCCATACACACGATTTTTGAACCTTTACCATTGCATGCCATGCAAATGTCGCTCGATAGTGGAATCATACCAGTTCATTACATTTTCCCTTTCTCAAGTACGCTGACACAGCTTATGTGCATTAATGCATTTAAACAATCTTCATGAAACCCCAAAGGTCTTCCTGAATGTGGTGAGTCACTAATGGTGAAAAATTCCTTCTTAAAATCAGAGAACCATTTTGTTGCCGTGCTCCGTCCAGTGGCATTATCATCATGCAAGGTGCAAATGTTCCCGGCCACCTCCGTTGCTGTCACCCCTCTACTGAATTCAAACAGAGGAATGTGTCTGAAATGCTCAGATTTCTTCATTTGGCACTCTTTTGTACCGTCACAGGTCTACTCACTATCTCCAAATGACAATATGTAAACTCAGATAGTAACAGTGAAATACAAATACAAATGGCATCGGCAAATAAACCCCTCACAACCAAAATATCAACATGCAAAACAAAAATGCTATGAACTTAATGCACCAAGTTAATATTGTCTATTTTTGCTTTTTGCATGGGGCACACAGCAAGAAAAATATTAACCATGAAGTTCATTTTCACGTTTTGAAATTGTATATCAGCGACAGTCATGTGGAAAAAAAGCCTTTTTGCTGTAAACTAACAATGTTCCCAAGTTTAAAAAATCAGTCGTTTTTTCCAATTTTAGGAATTTACATTAGTGTTAATTTTGTGTGCCTGCTTTTGTGTTTAGAGCCAGATATTTACAGCCTAAAAATTATGCATTAATTTAATTGCTATGCATTTATCAACAACAGTATTTTTTCTTTATTTCTTCTTGGTACATGCTCCAATTTGACTTTGGTAAAGTAAAACAAATCTTTTTTGTTTTCTTTGAATTATATGTAATTGAGATCCATCAGGAGAGATTAATAAAATGTTAATAATCAATGCAAAATAATAAAAAATACTACAATCTATAGTTCACATTAGCAAAAACATGTTGGAGGGTAAAGTTGTTGACATGTAGCTGAGAAATAATTTGTATGTGTAGCTTCAGCTCGTGGCGCCAGTAAAGCTGTCACTGCTGCTTATGTGATAGACAGTGCTGCTCCAAGGATTGTGGGAATACCTGATCCCTTTTTTAAGGTGACTGCCCTGGCATTAATTTAATGTTCACACAGATACTGTATATCAATTTGGAGCTGTTTAAATTCATAATGAAAGAAATTTTAACTTAAAATTTCATTGACTGAGTTATGGTTTATGAATATGTCATTATTGTCCTTGTTTAAACATTGGTTTATTTACAACTATTAGATATTCATCACAATTTTAATTTTTTGCAGGCACTGTCCTGTCTTGTTCAGATAGCATCTGTTCGAAGATCTCTCTTTAGTAATACAGAGAGAGGAAAATTTTTAACGCACCTTGTGAATGGTGTGAAACACATACTCCAGAATCCTCAGGTATGTAAGGTGTGTCTTGCTGAAATAATGCATATAAGATGATAAATGAAGAACATAACATTCTTCAGGAAAAAAAAGAATGTCACCCTGCTGTTACCAAATTCAGCATCTTCATGTATTCAAGCTAAGGACAAATAGTGAAGACATTTTAAAATAGCAGAACTAGTGATTTGGATACCATATGATGAGCAAAGAAGAATAGGGCAGTACAGAGATTTGCCTGTAGTTCACATATTCTTCTGCCATGTCCTCAATTTTCCTTCTCAACTTAACCAAGTTATGGCACTTCGTATTTACTAATAGTTATGTATGTTTCAGATCAGTTTTAATTCCATGTTTTTCTCCATATCACACTTCGTTTTCTCCCACCTTCCTGTTTCTCTCTCATTATATTACACCGTCTGTTTCTTGCCACTTGTTTATGACAACAGGGTTTTTTCTTTTTTGCCATATCCCAAGTAATTCCTTGAAAGTTTCTTATCCTTCCCTTATGCTTAAAAAATCAAGATGGCATCAGTATTCCCTTTATATCCAGGTAAGTTGGGTTAAAGTTTATAATAATAAACATCCTGAAAAGCTTTAGCATTCAATCTTCCATAGGTGTCTGGAAGTCCGTAATACTCATTTGATAATTAGTAGATCTCAATTTTGGTAGGTAGCACAATAGAGCAAGTAACTTAATGTTATGTATAAAAAATCTAAAAATATTTAGTTTATAGCAGTTCCACAGTTTTTCCTATGCAGAGGCCTCTGGTTGTTAAGAAACACTGTTTATCATTGTAGTTAGAAACTTACTGAATTGCTTGCTGAATTAGCCAAGTAAATTAACCAACTTGCCAACAAGTTAAATGCTTCAAATGAAATTTCTAGTTTCTGAACTGTTGAGCTTCCAGTGCTATCTACATTAAGATATACCAATTCTGTTTATCTAGTAAATAGATTTCTTAGAACAAAGTAAAATAAATTTAAAATTTGCATTCATTTGTTATTGACTTTGCTAAGATCTTCTCCATTAATGCTCAAAACATCAGTATGAGGGAAAACCTTTTTTCACAAAGCGCCCAGCATCCGTCGCATCTAGAAATAAACTTTCCTGTAGACAGAAGGGGATGGGGTCTATACAAGCTGAGCAAATAAAGCCGAAAGGGTGAATGACAAACGCTGTTTATGTGGTTGGGTTTGCAAATTATCAGCGTTGTTATAATTACTAGCGACTTCCATAGATTCAGACAACCAGAGTGGAAATAAACGACTAACAGGAATAACAGGCAACTAAGATTACTTATTGTCTTCCCTGTGTATCCAAGAAAATTAAATTTTGACAAAACACTTTTGGCCAGACCGCTACACTACTAAGGGCCAGTTATACAGTCCCCGGCTAGCAGCCGCTAAAGTTCTATTCTGGGAGTAGCGCAGAAAATGCGTTGTACGTACATGTAATAACGCTTAACCGGAGAACAAATGCGGGATAACTACTCCGGTGATTGTGGCAGGGTTGCTGAAGTTAACCAGAGAATAAATTTTGACACTGACAGAAATAGTTACAGAATTAGTGGTGACAAGAAATTCCAAATTAGAACGAGGAAGGAGAAGATACGGAGACTCTCACAAATTACGGAAGAATATGACGATTCCAAATTTATATAAAAATTTCGTACTGCTACTTTTCAATCTCATGCTTCAGAAGCTAGAGTGTATGAATGAAATGTGAAACTATTTCCTAACATAAAACTTTTTGCTTGTAGTAGGCCTAATAGGCATTTGATATTGGTTCTTCGTGAATTATATTCTGTCGTGTTATAAAAATGACCATTTGTGCCAAAACAGTCTCGTTTATTTGGTGTGTGTAACAATTGCTGCAATATTAGGAAGGCCTGTTTCGTTTTATCTAGCACACAGTGGCAAAATACACGTAATTAGATCGAGAAACCACACCAGTCGTGGGTACTATTTGTACTAAAAGCTTTTGTGGTATTAAACAACGACATTTCGTTTGTTCATGGAGCAAAACATTGACGAACTTTGATGAGGTAATATATTATTTCCCAGAAAGGAAAGTACGCCATATAAAGCTGTGGCAAGATTAGAGAGAAAAAAATGCTAGGACTTAAGGATTGAGGAAATGTGTACTGTCTTGCTTGTCTCTTGTTTTTACTCGTTTTATATATCCTATATTTAGTTTTATGTCACTCGAAACAGCAAGTTATTAGCTAATAGGCAGTAAAGACTGCGAATTTTCTGAAGAATACTCGTTCTCCCGGTTACGAATAATCCCATCCACTATTAACTGTGATATTTTTTTAAGAGGGGCAGGATGTCAAACTGGCCGATTGGGAGCAGGAGAGGCACCACAGGACATTTTAATTTCCACTGGCCTGAATATAGTTTGATGGCACCCATTACAAAATATTACATGTTTGAATTTCACAGAGCGAAATACAGAGACGTGCGATGGAAGAATGCTGGTGAAGAGGCGTGCCACTGTACTTCGGCATACTTAAGACGAAATGTTTTACGTTCCCTCGATCATATATGTTTTGTGTATCAGACTCATCAGAAAGATGTGCGCTACAAAGTGAAGATATTTTTGAAAAGTCGATTTTTAAATTTTTTACCTGCTACCTCTAAAACTAGAGGGAGGAGGAACGTCACTATCTATTATTGCCCCGGTTCGGAAATATCGTAGATCCGGACCTGATGCGCAGAGCAGTCTGAGTTGTTGTTTGGAGGTGGTAGTCTCCATGTGACCCCTGTTTACATTAAATGATTTTGCTGTTTCCTCTTCGTTTATTGTTCTCACGTCAAATGAAAGCAAAACGGATTTCTGTGGCTGGGAGCTATCAAGTTAATTAAAAGACATTCACATAATTATGGAAGGCTAAAATATTAGCTTCAGATTTTATTTTGTTTCCACCTTTCTGACAGTCAAGCGTTAATTGCCTTGCAGAACAATGAAGCTATTTTTGTTGTTTTGTTAAAGAAATTTGACTTTTATTAATCTTTTCTGCTGAGACAGTCAATTTATTTCAAACGAAGTGTTTAACTCCACACTATTGACTAGTTTCAACTGTCGCGGGAAAATATTCTGAATGGTTGTTTGAAAAGCGTTACTTTCTAGTAAATTAAATTTCCTTTTACACAAGTTGAACTCTGTGCGTGAATGTCCGATGAATTTCTTAAATTGGAGCGTTTGACTCTCATTCAAAATTCAAATCTTTGACGATGACCATTTAGAATATTTTTGAGAGCAGAAGTTCAGACATTTATGTTGTTGTTAGAAATTTCACTGGCACATTTGTGTGCGCATAAAAGATCAACATTATGTGTGAAAGCTTAGCTTCTCTTGCAGCTTTTTAATCTCAGAGGCCAATATTATACGTGAAAGCTTTTCTTTTCTTGTAGCAACACTATGTACAGTAATTTAAACCATTACCTTTTCCTATTTGTGTGTTCGCGCTACTGAACAGTGATGTTGCTATTGGCTGACTACATCACATGTCCTATGCTCTGAATATCCGCTGACATCGGCCGGCGAGGTCACTTGACATGAGCTACAACTGGCTTACAAAAGCGCATCACAATCTCGATTTCAATCCTTCGGAAAGTAACATGCGGTGTTTGGTGGAATTCGAATTTATACTTTTGTAATACGAAAATATGCAGTGTACATGTTGCTGCACATCGGATATCTTTCCAAAACGTTTTTTTTCCCCTGACTTTCGTTTTCTAAAGTGCCGGGAAATTCTATGCAGGTGTAGAAAACCACAAGCATTGAAAGGATTGATAAGTTTTACAGTTCCGAGGAAAAGTATACTGTTACTTAACACGGAAAAAGTGTATTTTCATCCGGGAGGAAGTGTATTTTTAACCAGGAAAATCCGGGAATTTTTTTTGCTCGTCCACGTATACACCCTGTATAATATCTCAGGCATGTCTCACTCCATCTGGATGTTAAAAAAACATGCCTTCAGTGCTCTGAGATTCTACATATTGTTTTATATATGTTTAAACTTCAGTTAAATTTCATCCAAACTGATTCTGTTTGGCCAATACCCTTGCCACTGTGCCGTTGTATGCATATTGAGTTACATGATAGGGTTTTTGTTGTAAAACATATCATTTTACTTGATATAAACTTTTTAAGTTCTTGAATGCCTCGACCATCAGCTGATCTTTTCCTTTTCATCATGTCATGTGTGGCTTTCTTTGCATTATTAGATGCCTGTTTTTTGTAATATCCTAAACAATTTTCATTTGCTCACATAGCATCTTCCTTTGTAGTGTTTCATAATTTTGTGTTCATAGTGCCCTGCACCTGTATGATATTGATGACATTGTTTTTATATAGATAGATAAGGCTGATTCTTTTATTGTTTATTTTATTTTGGCCAGGCAGTATTGAGCCACATGTCCATCTTCAGCAGTTGTAAATTTACTGTTGTTCATTTACAGAATTTCTATTGGTTTGTTAGAATTTTTACTTTTAATTAGTTTTTAGCATGTTCTCAAATCAAAGGGGTCATTTTTAAGTAGTTCATGTACTTTTCATCATTGTGGTTCCTTTATTTGTTGACTAAATGTTATACGCTTTATTTTCTCTTTTACTTTGCTTTTTCTTAAATCATATTTGATATTTCATGGCTGATACATTATGAGCATCAACACTTTTAATCTAATACTTTGACTCCTTTAAAATAAATTGTAAAAGTATATGTTTGTAGAATTAGTTTGTAATCTAATCATTTATACTATTTTACCTTGTGATTTTCTTTGTGAAATCATTTCACATTAGTAAGTCTCATTCTAAAAACCTTAATGCCTCATTTTTCATGTTGTCTGTGATACTCATATTATCTTTAAGTCTCAAATCTCTCAAGCTATATTTTACTTTTGCCATTTGGATAGTAAGATAACTGGTGTCCGGAGTAGAAAGGGTATAAAATTTAGACTGGCAATTGCAAGAAAAGCCTTTTTGAAGAAGATAAATTTGTTAACATTGAATATAAATTTAAGTGTTAGGAAGTCTTTTAGGAAAGTATTTGTCTGGAGTATACCCTTATATGGAAGTGAAAGGTGGATGATGCAGTTCAGACAAGAAGAAAACAGAAGCTTTTGAAATGTTGTGTTGCAGAAGAATGCTGAAGATTATGTGTGTGGATCACATAACTATTGAGGAGTTACTGAATTGAATTGGGAAGAAGTTAAATTTGCGGTATAAATTGACTAAAATAAGGGCCTGTTTGAATTGGACACATTCTGACACATCAAGGAATCATCAATTTGGATGGACGGGTAGCAGATCGGGGAGGGAAACCAAGAGATGCATATAGTAAGTAGGTCTGTATTGATGCAGGTTGCAGTAGTTACCCAGAAACAATGTATTTTATTCCAGATATTTCTGATATCTTTGGCAGGACACATTTACTGCAGATAAGTCTGAAATGTAGTCTTCTGATTCATTTATTTATGTTGTCAATTCTAACCTCTTCAGCAGTTTCTTGTGAAAAATCTGCTAAAGAACAATATTAAATAGTTGTAATTATCTTGGTGTAAATACAAGGCCTGGGTAAAAAGGAATGAGATCCATTATTTTTCTCTGAAATGGCTTTATTAACAGCAGTACATCAGGGTTTCCACTGGGTCTTGAAATCAGGGAATATCAGAGAATTTCAAACACGTCAGGTAAACCAGGGAAATATCGGGGGGGAAAAAAAAACCACTGGAAGAAGAAGGAAGGCATGGGGAGTGGTTCATTTGGATCTGATTCTCGGAGACTGAAGATGCAACAATCGTAGACGGCAGTCATGTGTATGAGTTCTGTCTGAGTGATTGTTTGAATGTTTGTGTGCTCTCGTTTTCTGACAAAAGCTTTGGCTGAAAATTTAATTGCAAGTGTGATTGTCTTTTCATTGTGTCTGTCTGCGACTCAGCAATCATCTTTACGGTGAGTTGCTACCTATCCCCATTATTATTGATTCTCAGAGTATTTAAACAAGTTATCTGTTGCATGGATTGATCACTGTAGTCTCATTTCATCAACAAACTGTCTGTGGCTCGTGAATAGCTGGCCACTTTTTTTGGTGAATTTCCATGATGGACCAAAACTGGGGACCGCTTCTGCAGGTACTTTTAATGGATTGGGCCTGTTGATCTGAAACCATTCATTCCCATTAATGTGCAGGCCCTGCCCATCACATTTAGTCTCACCGATCTGCCCATAGGCTGGGTCTGTTTATGTGTGGCATAATGCAGTAGATTTTTATGGTTTATCCATGGACCCAGGACTTCGGTGCTCCTCAGCAGGCCAGAGACCATGAGCGATAGATTGCAGGAATTGCGACTGTCTCACCTCAAGCACATTGTAAGGTGTGGCATTTTATTTGTTCTAGTACATTCTGGCACTTTAAAAGTAGTTTACTTGTTAGAATGCATGGACGATAAGAAGAAGAAAATTGTCAGTTGCTGGCTGTTTGTACGCTATGTACTCATATATCACACAACACATAATAGATGTAACACAGTGGGTAATAACCGACAATAATGAGCGTGGTAGAACCAACAACACGGGTAATAACGAACAATGATGAGCACAGTAGAACCAAAACAATTCTTCCCCACCTTATATACTTCTTTCAAGAGGCTTACTTTTTTCTGAGGTTATTTCTGAAATTAGGGAACGTATCTTAAATCTGTCTTGTGACTCCAAGGAAGTGCATATTTTTGTCACCAGATGTGTTTCATTTTATTTAAATAAAATAACAACAATGGTCGTAATGAAACACACATCCATTTGGCTTGCTTTCTCCATGTAAAAACAGTTGATTGCAAAAGATATTGATATTAGTACTTCAGATTTTTGCTCACATCAGGAAACTTAATCTTTTTTTAAGACATTTCCTTGTTTGCACTATTGTTTCTTGTACGGTAGCTACAAAGACAGATTGTCAACTTACGTCATAACTTACCCTTGAGATCTCAAAATTTGTCAGGGAAAAATGCTAAAACTTGTCTGGAAATCAGGGAAATGTCTGGGAATTTCACTTGGAGAAACTTGTGGCATGCCTGTTATTACAGTTACTCACCTTCAGTATAATCGAGCCCTTTTGTCAAATGCCTGGAAGGCATCGTATAATTTCTGTGGATGTCCTGTCCTGACTGCCCTACGGCATGGATAATGTCATCTCTGATGTTGTACTGGATCCCTCGCACTGATTCTTTCCCTTTGGCAAAGAGATCATAATCGCAGGGAGTCATTTTGGGTGAGTATGGAAGATGTTTTAGGCTCTCCCGCTACCAGCGGTGCAAGAGGTCCTGGACAGCAGCAGCAGTCTGGCATCATGCATTGTCCTGCAGAATGATGGGATCCTGTTCCATGAAATTTCGTTGCTCTCACCTGAGCACTGGACAGAGGTGGTGTTGCAAGAACCTAAAGAAGTAGGCAGCATCTACCGTCACCGTTGGTGGTACAGCGTGATGCAGTATTGCCCTGTCTTTGTCATACGCCACAATGAACATCACCTTCATAGCATGTGGTGTACTGCTCACTTCCTGTGGACAAGGAGAACCAGGATGCCTCCATTCGTTGGATTGACCTTTCAAGTTTGGTATACACAAGCATACCCAGGTTTCACCGATAGTGACGATGTGTCAAAGTCATTCAGTTCCCTTTGGTACTGGCCCAACAAATCACGTGTGATGGCACAGTGATGCAATTGTTGCACCTCTGAGATTTCATGGAGTATTCAACCTACATGCTGCAGTTTTGCGGTACCCCAGAAAGTCGTGCAGAATGCGGAGCACAGCTGCGTGGCATACTCAGACTTCTGCTGCTAATTCATGCACAATCCAGTGGTGATCAACATCCAACAAGGAAGCAAGAAGTTGAACTGTATTGTCCTCCACGTGAGTTCATCCTGTACGGGAGTGATCCTTCACAGCATCTCCACTTAATCAGAATGCTTTAACCCATCGTGTGACTATGCTGTATGACAACTCTGCGTCACCACATGCTTCACACAGTCCCTGGAAACATTCTTGGGTACTCCAGTCTCATACTATTTCAATTTTGAGCCCTGCATGTTCCTCTATCTTTGTAAACATGTCCAATATTGTTGTGATATTCAGTGGTCTACACACCTGCTGTAGATTGACAGAATACTGTCCCCACTTGCTGTACAAACTCTTCTCAGAGGTCTTTGTTGGGTCAACACAGATGGCAGCTCACTGACTCGTTGGTTTGACATTACAGCAGTGTTGACACTACTTGTATAAGATGTCAGGGTGGCACTAGGCAGCTAGTTTACATATTTATGATTAAAAAAACTTGTCAGGACAGAAGTTTCTGTGACTATTACTTCTGGTAAATAAGCTAGATTGTGATTTGATATTGTTACAGTTCAGTATTGCCTGTGCAGTTTCAATGATTCACTTACTTCCATTATACCACAATCTCATAGATTATACTTGGGGGTTGTTGAATTACAGATAGATGCTCCACTGGCATGATAAATGGGATATGTCAGATAATTTGCTAACCCTTGTTGTGACAGTCATAGGAAGGAAAGGCAGGACATGCAACATCAATGCAGTTCATCACAACCATACTTTGGGTGCCCATGACATGGGTGCTGGAGTTAGTTGCCATGGGAAATTGTGTATTAATGACAGGAGACATCATTGACTACTGTGTATTTAACAGCAAATAGACTGGCTACATTGAAGGAATCACTAATTTGATCATGCACAATGATAACCCATGAGCAGTCATACCATCCTGAAACACCCACGTCACAGTAGGATGCGGAAGCCACTGCCCCCAGACACAATGGTGTCCAAAATTAAAGCAACAAATGGAAATTTTTCAAGATATCATTTATTTTGCCACAAAACAGTAGAAACATGTGATAGTAAAGTAGGAACAATGTAAAGAATACAGAATGTAAACAACTGTAACATCCATAATGGTAGACAAAAATTTTTCATTTTTTTCCCAACTTAACAGACTTGAGCACGCTTTCTGACAACTCATTAATGTGTTCAGTATGGGGTGTGACCACCACTGGCAGCTATACAGGCCTGGCATCAATGATGCATGCTGCGAATGATGTCTTCAATCTCACATTGCAGCAGTAATCCCCATTCTTCCTGCTGAGCTGCTCGCAAGTCTTGGAGAGTGGCTGGTGAATGCTGATGTGATGTAACCCATGTCCCTAGTGCATCCCAGGCATGCTCTGTGGGACTCAAAGTGGGACACCAAGCAGGCCACACCATTTGTGCAGTACCTTCCGTTCCCAAGAAAACGTCAAGCACCTGTGCTGTATCAGATTGAGTATTATTGTCCATTCATCCATCAGTATGAAGTATGGGCCCACAGCAACTCACAACAACTGCACATATGGTCCCAAGATCTTCTCACAATACCTGACACCAGTCAACCTTGCCAATTCATCTGTACAATTCCATGAAGAGGTGTTTGTGTGGTCAACATAATCCCTGCCCACACAATTAGGGATTGTCCTCCATATCACTCTCTTCCCACAACGTTCGGGTCCTAAAATCATGTTCCACATTCCCCCACATGTGAATCCGAGACTCACTCTCCAAACCAATTTGGAACTCATCTGTGAGAAGAACATTAGTCCACTGTTCGGCCATGCAGGTGGCATGTTGACAACTCCACTCTAGACGTGTCAGAGGTACACACATACAGCTGGTCTCTGACAATAAAGGCCACTCTGCAGAAGCCATCTGTACACCATATGCCTCGATACAGCACATCCAGTGAATGGTGCTACGTCAGATGCCAGTTGCCATGCAGTCCCAAGACGGCACCATCATGCCCTTACAGCCAAATAATGGTCCTCTCTTTCTGATGTCACATGTAGTCAGCCTTGACCTGGTCTTCAGGATACAGTTTCTGTCTTCATAAACTGTCACCACATCAGAGAAACAACAGAATGATTCACATTAAGCTATTGGACCACATCAGGTAGTGACTGTCTTGCTTCCATTCTTCCTATAGCCCTCCACTGCAGAGAGTCTGGTAGGCATCTTCTCTGCGCCATACTCCACCATCTGTGGGGGTGTACACAGCGACTATGGATGTGGGACTACCCGGAAACCACTATGCCATTTGACGGGTGCCCAGACATCATTGTTGGCATGGTTGTCTGTTGACCAGAATGCCATCTTCGATGCGGAACAGGATTGTACGGGTATCTTTCGACAATTTGTACGACTATATTGGTAGTTAGACACAGGATGGGGAAATAGCAGTTTGTTGCTTTACTTTCGGGCACCAATGTATGTACCTTTGCCACTGCACATCACATAAAACTATAATTATCAGTCCTATGATTACTACAATTATGCACAAGGAAGTCTGGATAAAGTGCATGTGAGGCAATGATTTGTGGTTCACATACACAAAAACCATATGATATGTCCTCCTTGACACCATGGCACTTTTTAAGGAGGATTCAGAGATAATCTCATGTATTGGATGTTCACACAGAAAGAACAGGACTCCTCCCAAGTCTTCCTTCGTCTCTTGCTGACAAGCAATACTGGTATCAGCTGTTCAATCAAGCGTGTACCTGTAATTATTCACCTACAAAACCACAGGATCATGTTGTACATTTAGAAAGATAATGCACATGTGCACTCTTTAAAATTGTGTAAGAATAGTCTGAGGCCTCTTGGTCAGCATTTTTTTTTTTGTTTTTTTTGTTTTGAAGAAAAAAATAAATTTAAGGGAACACACCTAACGCCAACTGCTCTTGTTGAAATGGGCAGTAGCCCTATGACTTCCCATGGGACTGTGACCTAGAAATCAGCTTCCTCTCATACTTGCAAATGTAATTAATCTGGGCCTATCACTTGACCATTGTGGTTATGATGAATCTGCTAATAGAAATTAAGGACAGGGAGGTAGATTTCAAAGACAGTCTCAAAGAAACAATATTGAACAAAATCCTCAGATGCAGGTACTGGAATCTCACTTAATTAATGTGATGGTACTGAAATAAGTGAGACAGAGTACATAAAACTTTTCAACATGTACAAATTATTCGATGTGAAGTTGCTGCTCAGCCATTAAGAGAAAGTCACATGTAATACAATCTGACAATATAAAGAAAATGATAGTTGCTATTCACCATCTAGTGGAGGTGGTGAGTCACAAGTAGGTACTTCAGATGCCGAGTCACTGATAGGCACAACAAAAATCAGAAAATTAGCTTTTACACACACACACGTACACACACACACACACACACACACACACACACACACAAGAGTGGGCGCGCGCGCACCAGCACAACTCGCACACATGACCACTGTCTCTGACTGCCGAGGCCAAAGTTAATTTTCTGACAATCTTTTTGTTGTGCCTATCTGTGACTCAGTATCTCCTCTATTTGCTGAGTAGCAACTATCCATTTCATAATATTGTTCAATGTGTTTAAGTTGTGACCTTTTAAAGTTTTGTGTATTATATATGCATTGAATGTGTTTTTGTACATTCAGTGTGTCTTATTATCCACAATAATACAGTTTTTAGCTGAAACTGGCCAAGAGAAGTCCATTAAATGCAAGTTTTATTAACATTTTCAGTCTTGGCAGAAAATGAAATATTTGAAAATCTTTATTGTACGTTACAAGTGTAGTATATATACGTTGTATAGTACTTGAATGGGATGTGCAGTGCCATTATTTTTTTGCTTCATTATATTCATTGGTTCATCATAAGAAACATGATAGCATGAATAGTTTTTGTGATTTTTAAGTTGCAGTTTCATCATTGTGAACTTGTTTGGTTTTCTGGTAGGATGAAGTAATACAGTTTTTGCTTGAAATGGTATACTTTATTGTCACATATTTGCAATGTTCTCTGCTGTACTACAGAACGATGCAACTCTCTGTTGAAGTGTTGTAATGTGTTACTTTTTTCCAATTCAGCTTACAAGTACAGTTATATACGGTGATTTGGTAAAAGCATATGAGACTTCTTATAGCTGCCAGAATTTTTACCATATTTAACAAAAAGCCACTTAAGCATGGGACTACATATCAATAAGAAGTTTATGTACCAAATAATAGAGGACCTAAACACATGTAAAAAGTGACAAAAGAGTTAGCTTTTGGCGAGAGGAAAGAGTATTCCCTATCATAGCACTGCAAGACTAGCATCTCCAGGAGAAAAAATACAGTGGGGAATTTAGCATTATTCCTGTTTCAGGGTGTGGAATTTGGAAGATATTGGGGGAAGCCATGAGAAGTTGATACTCTGATTCCATCCTAACGCAGATTTGGATTGGGTGTTAGTAGAGAACTGTCTGTGAAATGTGAAGACATACTCTTAAAGTCCCAGCCCAGCACATAGTTTTATCACACATAATAAATCTTTTCTTTATATTGCATCTGCAAAATCACAAAGATAGAAGACAGCTATCATCTGCTAGTTGTGGGCAATCTGCATGTAAAGTAAAGATATAAATATAAATGTCTTCTATGCCCTTTAAAAACATTTTGTTAATTATGCCCTATTGACTGTTAATTGACATTGATTGTTTCAGTAATATGAAAAGGTTTTATAAATACTGCTGCCAGTCTCAAAATTTGACTTATTAAATTATTTAATTATCAACACGTTTTAAAGTTAGTCGTCTATTTCTGTGACTCTTTTGAACTTTTTAGCCTTTGTTCACAAACATGTAAAGGTAAGTTGAAGCATAATATTACAGACAAATCAATTTGTTTGTGACTGGTAGCAGTATTTGTAAAATATTTTCGTATTGTTAATGGTGGATGATACAAAAAATGCTTTTCTCTTTCTAAAGGGATTGAGTGATCCAAGCAATTATCATGAATTCTGTCGTCTGCTGGCACGACTGAAATCTAATTACCAGCTTGGTGAATTAGTCATGGTAGACAATTATCAAGAAGCTATTCAGCTCATAGCAAAATTTACTGTTCAGAGCTTGCAGGTAAGACTGTACGACAAGTGTACCATAAATAATATATTAATAGTTATTGCCTGTTCAGTAATGAGGTTCACTATTTTAACTATTCAGGTAATAGAAATTCCACATTTCACATGTGTGTTCTGCCCTCAGAAGAAATACTTCACTCACCTCTTTTTTAACCTCTGCAGTTCGTTCTGAACTGTGACCTCTTCAACAGTTACCTGCAAATTATCATGATCTGGTGTTGGAGCTTACTATTCCCTGCAGATCATTTTCTGCAGTTCCTCCACAACGCCATCTGGTTCTTGGTCAACCCTATCTTCTTTGACTCCCTATATTTCCATTTAATGCTGTTCTTCAGTTCCATATCATTCATCTGTGCCACAGGCCCCTCCCATGTTAATCTGGCTGATTTCACTATTCCTCTAATAGATTTACAGCTCATGATTGTACTACCTCTCCATCTTACTCTTTCACAGGTTGGGCCAATGATTCTTCAGAGTATGTTTCTCTGAAAGGGATCTAGCATTGGAATATCTTTTGATGTCAGTGGCCAATTTTCTGAGGTATATGTAAACACAGGTGTTTAAAAAATGGTTAGTTTGATGATATGAGTTAAAGTCCTAAAGAATATAGTTTTTTACTGCAAAATAGGCTCTGTTGGCTGCTGTTAATCTCACTTTAATTTCATAAGGGATGCCATTTGAGTGAATGACTGTTGACCCAGATATTTAAACTACTTATCTCTCTAAAAAGGTGTAAGTGCTCAGTGTTAATGAGGATTGCTTCTTCTCCTTGTGTGCTTTCCCAGCAGCCATCTATTTTTTTCTGTTTGTTGATATTCATTCCCATATTCTTGCTGGCCTGATCAAGTGTAATGAATGACTCCTCCATTGTCAAGTTCTTGCACCTATATCCATGCCATCAGCATAAATGAGTATCTTCACTGGTTTATAAAATATCATTCCCTGCTCAAGAGATTTGCATGTCATGACCTTCTCCAAGGTATCATTAAAGTGAAGACACAGCAGTGCATCTCTGTGCTTTACACTATCTTGTGTATCTATTTGATCAGACACCATTGCTCATGTTTTTATACTACTCTGTACCTCATTCATTCATTCATTCATTCACTCATTCCTTGTCATTCTCACAAGCTCTAATAATGCTCAATCCTCACTTTAGTTGTTTTTTGTCAACATATACTAAGGCTGCTGAGTAGAAAACATACCATAACAGTTTTACCAAGTGTTGGTGAAACAATCTTTATGATTTTCACATTGCTTCTTTTTAGATAGTTTATCAGTCTTTTGTTATTTGTTATCTGTATTTTATTTCATAATGTTACAAAAAATAATTTTTGACAGGTGTGTGTGTGTGTGTGTGTGTGTGTGTGTGTGTGTGTGTGTGTGTGTGTGTGTGTGCGTGTGTATTTCTGTCATATTTAATTGATTATTTTAGGTTACTACTTTCATAAAGGTTTTCACAATATTTTTCTGTTTTCTGCTTACTTTTCAGATGTGGCAATTTGCTCCAAATAGTGTCCACTACCTTCTAAGCTTGTGGCAGCGAATGGTTGCTTCTGTACCATATGTGAAGGCTACAGAACCCCATATGCTAGAAACATACACACCGGAAGTGACAAATGCATACATTACATCCAGACTTGAATCAGTTGCTGTTGTTGTAAGGTAACAACTGTTACTTATTAATAATGAAATAAACACTAATGGGTTGGAGGGAATGTCTTTTTATCAGCTACTGAAATGACATATCTGGTGAAATGAAAAATGTATGAATGAAGTTGAATTCCTACCACATTAAATTTTAAAAAGATTCTTTTGTGAGGGTAAAGGGAAAGGTAAGAGACAGGTTAAAGAAAAGGAAAGTTAGGTTGTTGAAATGAAGAGAAAAAAAAATCACTCAAAATCCTTGTCCAGGAAACGAGGGTGTTTAATAATAACAAAGAACTAAGAGCCAAGTGTGAAATGTCAGATGACTGTTAATAATGAGCTTTGAAATATCGATTTTTGTTGCAGTTGTTTAAGAGATACGTTTATTTCCTGTGTCTAGTACATCCCTCACCTATTTCAATTCAGTTAAAAGTGCACAGTTCGAATGCTCCTTCTTGATGCTATGTGGCCCAAATTCCTGCAGCTTGTCCTTTGAAATAACCAATAGTCTCCCTCACTGACAGTAGACATCACAGAACAACCAGAATAGCCTGTTTCTGGTGCAATGGCAACATGAGATAATGACTGAAAGAGGGAAATTATTTGTACAAATCTAGTGCCTTCTTCATGTTTGCTCAACATTTTGACAAGTTTTTGCAGGTTCAGGGGGCATATTGCAGTCAAAAAACTGAGTCTCATTCTCTCAATTGCCATTAATGGAATAAGAATCCCAGTCAGAAAATGCCCTTTTTTTGTATACAAGGACTTGGAAGAGCAGTTGAACGGAATGGACAGTGTCTTGAAAGGAGGATATAAGATGAACATCAACAAAAGCAAAACGAGGATAATGGAATGTAGTCAAATTAAGTCGGGTGATGCTGAGGGAATTAGATTAGGAAATGAGACACTTAAGGTAGTAAAGGAGTTTTGCTATTTAGGGAGTAAAATAACTGATGATGGTCGAAATACAGAGGATATAAAATGTAGACTGGCAATGGCAAGGAAAGCGTTTCTGAAGAAGAGAAATTTGTTAACATCGAGTATAGATTTGAGTGTCAGGAAGTCGTTTTTGAAAGTATTTGTATGGAGTGTAGCCATGTATGGAAGTGAAACATGGACGATAACTAGTTTGGACAAGAAGAGAATTGAAGCTTTCGAAATGTGGTGCTACAGAATAATGCTGAAGATAAGGTAGGTAGATCACGTAACTAATGGGGAGGTATTGAATAGGATTGGGGAGAAGAGAAGTTTGTGGCACAACTTGACTAGAAGAAGGGATCGGTTGGTAGGACATGTTTTGAGGCATCAAGGGATCACCAATTTAGTGTTGGAGGGCAGCGTGGAGGGTAAAAATCGTAGAGGGAGACCAAGAGATGAATACACTAAGCAGATTCAGAAGGATGTAGGTTGCAGTAGGTACTGGGAGATGAAGAATCTTGCACAGGATAGAGTAGCATGGAGAGCTGCATCAAACCAGTCTCAGGACTGAAGACCGCAACAACAACACAAGGGGCATCTGGAAATTACTAACAATCACATTGTTTTACAAGTACCACTCAAACTACAGTGACCTCTCTTATAGGACGATGAACTGATCCTAGTACTGTTAACATTGTGGATAGTGAAAGGACAGTACTTGTCTTTTGTGAAGTACAGAAAACTATGGAAGGGGACTTTCATGGAAAGAGATGGATCACATGCTTTTTGTGGAAGTAAGGAGCTGAGACAACAGATTTTATAAATGTTTAACTGCTGTGTATGGTCTAGAAGCTCCTGTTTATTGGGCAGATCATTGGCAGCAGTGGAATAATGAGCAAAGTTGGAATCACTACAGTTTATTGTTATGCCACTTTCACCGGATCTCTCTCTCTCTCATTGCTTTATTTGAGTACATGAATGCTGCACTGTAGAGTAACAGATTCAGCAAGAATGAAGAACTGCAGGCAGCTGAGCGTGAGCACGTGTGTAGTACCCACAAACATTGGCTCTGTGACATTGTAATGAAGTTGCCAGGAAGGCTGTAGTGATGTATTGACATCGGTGGGGATTATATTGACAGATGTCGGGTGCATTGATTGATGTTCATTAATAAATCATGTCCAAAACAACTGTTGTAAATCATTTCCAAAAACCCTTTGTATATATTGCTCACACCACATAGAATAGCTATTTGCTATTTATCATATAAATTATTCTGTTAGCTTTGTAATTACAATGAATTGTCAGGATATCACTGACGTATTTCGGATCAAGTCTGTCTCATCTGTCTGATATCAAATTCCCTCCCAGCTGTAGTTATTTTCGCTAGCCATCTTTGGGGCTGGAAAACACTGAATTAGATAGGTTGGGAGAGAGACTACTATTACATTTCCACTTCTCGAGCAGATCACCACCACCACCACCACTACAATCTTTTCAGATTAAATAGAAATCTACCTCATTAGTAGACTCTAGTATGACGTGGCCTGCAATGCAGTCACTGTGGAGATGGAGATGACATTTTATTCATTTGTCAGGGTGGCTGGTGTCCTCTCCACAGCCTTAAATAAATATTTACAGATATCAGAATGACAGAGTAGGATATATTACTGTCACATTATCATTTTGTTGTAGCTTATATGGGTCTTAAAGTTCATGACAACTTCAACACACATCATTTAAGTCTCATCTGCATCAGAAATGGACATCATTTTTAATAATTGGAAGGACGCCCAAATACATGTTGCTGTTCTGTGCAACCTCAAAGAAAACTGGGTGTACAGTTTCTTAAAAATACCTCTGTATCATGAGACCTTGCTTTACAATCAGTTCTCAGCATACGCACCCATAACTAAATAGATTGACGATGATGATAATTCTCATCATGGAACATTTTTATTGTATCTTCGAATGGCTCTAAAAGTGCCAGGAGTTCTTTTGCATCATCATTGTCGCAGCCGGTAACTTTTCAGGCACACCTTTTTCTGCAAGCATTTCCAAGATTTTTTCGTGCTGTGTACTATAGACTGTAGTGTACTAAACAAGCCGTTCCACCAAGTCTCCATTTCTTGCTTCAGGCTGATCTGTATTGAATTCACCTAATCAGTTTTCTCTGTGAAGTGGACAGAGTTGTCGGCAGCATTATTCATGGACTACACCATTGCAACCTCATTTTTTGAAGTAATCATTGTGAAAAAAAGTATGTCAGGACTGTGTTCAAAATACGTGCAATGCATGTATAATGCTGAAAGGACTACAATACCTTGCATATATTAGTACCTCAGGTAATAACAAATACAATCTTACTAAGATGCTGGAGATGTGCTCTTAAGTTAAATGTTTCCTCAGTATAGTTTTTAATAAATTCCACAGATTTTTCTGCTCGGAAATGTGAGTTGTTGCCATATTTTGTAGTGTCTAAACTTGATAAACAACGTGTGCAGTAATAGATACATAACGTCTTTCTTGACATGTATTGTTTCACATATTCATTATACATACACATGCATTCTAGCCTGCGATCTGTGGAATGCTGGACATCATATGCTACCTTGTTTGATCGGCTTCTTTTCAGTGTGTCATGCTAATGTCATAGCATATGATAATAGTCATTTTGGAGGTGGAGAGCAACTGCACTCTACTTTCTTCACACTCGTTTCAGCATCCCATGCTCAAATGACCCAACCATCTTCTCTAGTATCCCAATCACTGCTCAGTCACTTGTGGCAGGATCAAGGCCACTTCTGAACTGGCATTTACAAGCTCCTGACAAAGAGTGAAATCTTTACCTGATATTGATGTAAATGGACGAAGATATCTGGCGCATGTTCCTATGCACTTTTTAGCTATCATAGATTTCACTGAAATTGGTAATGCTTCAGAACTTACACTTTATCATGTTCTGCAGATATGTGCAACGGACGTTTGGTGATGGAGGCTCTGTAAGGCAGGAGAGCAGAGTGCCTGCCACAGTACATCTTGCTGACATGAATCCCATCTTTATTAATTACTAATGAAAATCCCTCCCAAATGCTGCTATAAACACCATCTTTCACACTCAGGATATATTCTTTCATTTCAAGTTAGGTTTCACATTCGCCTTCATCTCAAGGTGACACGCCTTGATCCTGCCGCAAGTGACTGAGCAGTGTTTGGGATACTAGAGAAGATGGTTGGGTCATTTAAGCATGGGATGCTGAAACAAGTGTGAAGAAAGTAGAGTGCAGTTGCTCTCCACCTCCAAAATGACTTTATTATCATATGGCAGATTTTTGTGGAATTACATGTACCAAATAATTTGAGTGAGATAAATGGACAGAGACCTCTGGTGGTTAGTCCGTGAGATTTCTGTGATGCTCGGCACAACAATTTGAAAAAAACCAAGTGCTCGGTCGATATTGGCCCAAAGAGAGGGAAGGGTTCACATTCCACCAGTAACAGTCATGTTGAGCGTCTCCTGCAAGCGTGGTGTTACTAGAGTACATATATTTCACAGAATGCAGGACCCTATATTAAGCAAAATTTCGATGATTCTAGTAGCATAAATTGAAGAAAGGCTTAGAACACCAGTTGATATCTAAATGAGACAATACTTCCAAAATTCTGTATGAAAAGCCAAGAAATTAAAACAAAGAGAAGAAAGCGCAGAAAGATGGGAAGCTAGGAATTGTCTGATTGGACAGAGAAAAGCTTTCTCAGAGGAAGCATTTTCTTAATTTAGGTGAATAGTCTCCCCTGAAGGACACTGTAGATAATGAGTACTTCCTTGAATAGTACAAATAAATGAAATTTCTTAGCAATGTAAGTCTTCCTGACATGTAAAGCATTATCCACACCATCTTTCTTGCAGTGGAGAATTACTCTAGAACAGGCTGTTCAAGTTCGTATGCCCACTCGGGAGCATGCAGGCAAGCTCAGGCATAGATGGACAGGAGTGGGCAAATAACCGGTGCACAGGCAGTCTTGCTGCCAGGCTGTAGCTTACGCAGTCATACTCAAGTGGCCGATCTCAGTTGTTCACAGGTGCCCTTGCCCAATGGGATAGCATTGGAAAAGCCTGCTCTAGAGTAGTAGTACAATCTGTAGAGCTATAATGTGACACTTTTCATTCAGACAATACAAAAATAAAAACTGATTTGATGTGCTGTTGATGACAGAACCTGAAAATACCTTGAATTAGTAGAATAAAAGAATTGGAGGTGATGGAATAAGTAAGTGAGCTGAGAACTATACCAGGGTTGCCACAGGTTCTGGAAATCACGGAATTTCAAATGTGTGTGTGAAATCAGGGAAATTTGAAAAAAATAAAAAACTGGAAAAATCTAGTTTTTGGTCTCAGTAGATGAAAGGGTTCAAAAATATAAAAAGATGGCATTTCATTATTTTGATCGCTATTTTTAATTTTCTATGACCGGTTTCAGGCTAGCTGCCCATCTTCAGATCATATATTGCAGTTACAGAGTAACCTGTCACTACAGAACTATCGGTTCTCTGTTATGATGGTTTTATGACAGATAACCATTAGTTCTGCAGTGACAAGTTACTCTGTAACTGCAAAATATGATCTGAAGATGGGCAGCTAGCCTGAAACCGGTCATAGAAAATAAAAAATAGCAATCAAAAGACTAAAGTGCCATATTTTTATTTAATGAATGATCACGGAAATCCCATTAAGACTATCGTGTCTAGTTTTGATAAAAATGAAAGGGTTTGTTTACTGAGATATCATGCATAATCACTGGTTGGGTGCAGCTGAGCACATGCACTGCTTCTCTACTCCCTCATTACTACTTCCTCTCCCCTTCCTACCACTCCCCTCAGCTTGCAGTCAGTGCTGTCACCACTAGCCTTGAAGCTGCAGACGAGAGCAGGGAGGTGTGAGGAGTGGTTTGTTTGGATCTGGTTCTTAGAAACTGTAGATGCAGCGGCCAGAGGTGGCGGTCATGTGTGTGTGAGTTGTGTCTGAGTGATTGTGTGAATGTATGTGCACTCTCACTTTCTGACAAAGGCTATGGCCAAACATTTGGTTGCAAGAGTGTGTGTGTCTTTTCTATGCTCCTGTCTGCAGCTCAGTGATCATTTTTATGGTGAGTTGCTACCTGTCGTCATTGTTATTGATTATCAGAGTATTTGCACAAGTTATCTGTTGCATGGATTGATCACAATGGTCCTATTTCATCAACATGGTGTCTGTGAGTCCTGAATAGCTGGCCACACTAGTGAATTTCCACAACAGTTGAAAACTGCAGGCCATTTCTGCAGGTATCTCTAATGAAACGGGCCTGCTGATGTGAAGCCCTTCCTTTCCCTCTAATGTGTGTGTCCTGCACATCACATCTAGTCTCACCAACCTGCCTGCAGGCCGGGTCTGTTTGTGTGTGGCGTAATGCAGTGGATTTTTGTGGTTTATCCATGGTCAGGTGAATACTAGGTTATAAATACAAAAATCAAATAGGGATAATGCAGGAGTAGGTTTAATAATGAATAAAAAGAAGAGGCGTGCAGATAAACTATTACGAACAGCGTAGTAAATGCATTATTGTAACCAAGATAGACACGAAGCCCACGCCCTCCATAGTAGTAAAAGTCTATATGCCAACTAGCTCCGCAGGTGATGAAGAGATTGAAGAAATGTATGATGCAATAAAAGAAATTATTCAGATAGTTACGGGGGATGAAAATTTAATAGTCATGGGGAACTGGAATTGAGAAGTATGGAAGGAAGAGGAGGAATAGTAGTAGGTGAATATGGACTGGGGGTAAGGAGTGAAAGAGGAAGCTACCTGGAAGAATTTGGCACAGAGCATAAGCTAATCATAGATAACACTTGGTTTAAGAATCATGAAAGAAGGTTGTATATGTGGAAGAGGCCTGGAGACACTGGATGATTTCAGATAGATTATATAATGGTAACAGTGAGATTTGGGAACCGGGTTTTAAATTGTAAGACAGATGTGGACTCTGACCACAATTTATTGGTTATGAACTGTAGATTAAAACTGAAGAAACTGCAAAAAGGTAAGAATTTAAGGAGATGGGACCTGGATAAACTGAAAGAAGCAGAGGCTGTAGAGTGTTTCAGAAAGAGCATTAGGGAACGATTGACTGGAACAGGAGAAAGAAATACAGTAGAAGAAGAATAGGTAGCTCTGAGAGATGAAATAGTGAAGGCAGCAGAGAATCAAGTAGGTAAAAAGATGAGGGCTAGTAGAAATCCTTGGATAACAGAAGAGATATTGAATTTAATTGATGAAAGGAGAAAATATAAAAAAATGATCCCAAAGAAAGCAGGTGTTGACAGGTGTGTAAATTACCGAATTATCAGTTTAATAAGTCATGGCTGCAAAATACTAACACAAATTTTTTTACAGACAAATAGAAAAACTGGTAGACACTGACCTCGGGGACGGTCAGTTTGGATTCCGTAGAAATGTTGGAACGTACGAGGCAATACTGACCATATGACTTTTCTTAGAAGATTGATTAAGGAAAGTCAAACCTACTTTTCTAGCATTTATAGACTTAGAGAAATGTTTTGACAATGTTGACTGGAATATTCTCTTTCAAATTCTGAAGGTCCCAGGGTAAAATACGGGAGCGAAATGTTATTTACAATTTGTACAGAAACCAGACTGCACTCATGAGTCGAGGTGCATGAAAGGGAAGCGGTGGTTGAGATGGGAGTAAGACAGGGTTGTAGCTATCCCCGATGTTGTTCAGTCTGCATATTGAGCAAGCAGTAAAGGAAACGAAAGACAAATTTGGAGTAGGAATTAAAATCCTTGGAGAAGAAATAAAAACTTTGAGGTTTGCTGATGACATTTAATTCTGTCAGAGACATCAAAGGATCTGGAAGAGCAGTTAAACGGAATGGACTGTGTCTTGAAAGGAGGATATGTCTTGAAAGGAGGATATAAGATGAACATCGGCAAAAGCAAAATGAGGACAATGGAATGTAACTGGATTAAATGAGGTAATGCTGAGGGAATTAGATTAGGAAATGACACACCTGAGTAGATGAGTTTTGCTCTTTGGGGAGCAAAATAACTGATAATGGTTGAAGTAGAGCGGATATAAAATGTAGACTGGCTATGGCAAGGAAAGCATTTCTGAAGAAGAGAAATTTGTTTACATCGAGGATAGATTTAAGTGTGGGGGAAGTCTTTTCTGAAATTATTTGTATGGAGTGTAGCCATGTATGGAAGTGAAACATGAACGATAAATAGTTTAGACAAGAAGAGAATAGAAGCTTTCAAACTCTGGTGCTACAGAAGAATGCTGAAGATTAGATGGGTTGATCACATAACTAATGAGGAGGTACTGAATAGAATTGGGAAGAAGAGGAATTTGTGCCACAACCTGACTAAAAGAAGGAATTGGTTTGTAGGACACATTCTGAGGCATCAAGGGATCACCAATTTAGTATTGGAGGGCATAAATCGTAGAGGTTGACGAAGAGATGAATACACTAAGCAGGTTCAGAAGGATGTAGGTTGCAGTAGTTACTTGGAGATGAAGAAGCTTGCACAGGATAGAGTAGCATGGATAGCTGCATAAAACCAGTCTGTGGCCTGAAGACCATGACAACAACAACAACAACAACAACAACAACAACAACATCCATGGACCCAGGAATGCAGTTCACTCAGCAGGCCAGAAGCCAGAGGCCAGAGATGATGGATTTCAGAAATTGTGACTGTCTCATCGCAAGTACATTGCAAGGTGTGGCGTTTTATAGACAATTTATTTATTTTAGTACATTGTGGCATTTCGAACATAGTTTATATATTAGACATGATGGACAGTAAGAAGAAGAAAACTGTGGCAATCGCTAGCGGTTTGCACGCTATGTGCTCAAATATTTCTCGAAAGAAAAATCACATAATACCTATAAAATAATAGATGTAACATTGTTCGTAATAACCAACAGTAATGAACATAGCAGAACCAACATTTTATTGGCAGTAACCTATATTATTGGTTTACACAACTCTTCTCCACCTTACCCACTTCTTTCAAGAGGCCTATTTTTTTTTTCTGAGGTTCTTTCTGAAATTGGTGAAGTTATTTTGAATCTGTCTTGCGACTCCAAGGAAATGCACATTTTTGTCACCAAATGTGTTCTGTTTTATTGAAATAAAATAACATAAATTGTCTTAATGAAACACAGTGGTCTTAATGAAACACACATACCATTTGGCTTGCTTTCTCCATCTAAAAACAGTTCATTACAAAAGATGTTGCTGTTAGTACTTAAGATTTTTGCTCACATTAGGAGTCGCTGTCTACTTGCAAGTTTTATTTAAATATTTCCTTGTTTGGCACTATTATTTCTTGTATAGTAGCTACAAAGTACTTACTCTTGAGATCACCCAAATCAGGGTATTTCACTTGGGGACACTCGTGGCAACCATGTATACTAATAAAATCGAGATAATGAGCAGTTGTATTTTTGATGATTGTATGACATGGTGTCAATCGACACAGTGCAGCTGTTGTTAACTTAAGAAAAGATTAAATTGCAAATTATTATTACATAAAAATATCAGTTGTTACTATCTGGAATGACTGCATTTGTGTCATCACAAGTTAACTGTAGAGACACTATGCAATCAGACCTGTTTGGTAGTTTGAGGCACATTCATTTGACCTTTTCACTGAAATATGCACTAGCTCAAACTTAAGTTTACCCCCCTCCCCCATACCCAGCCACTCTTTGTGTGTGACTTCTTCACTGGAGCATTAGAAACATGGAGATAGCATCTGCAGAAAAATAGCATATTGTTTGTGGTGGAAGATGTTCTTGTTAAAGACTCGTGTCATTGGATTGTTGTAAGTGAAGATATGTAACAGTAGCATTCTTCCACAAAATATTTACAGTATAGTATTGCTCTATTTATTGTTTGTTAATCTTAGCCTGAGGTATGTGCGAACAAAATTAATGACTTGCCTTGTTTTTCTTGTGCTTGCAGACAGTTCTTTAAGCATTATACTGAAACAGAATTGAATTAAGCTATCTCCTTACAATGCTACTACATATGGTGCAGTTACATTGGATGTTTCTAAACACTGAATAGCAGTTATAAGTAGTCATAAAATTGTTCAAAATCATAATATCGAAAATCTTTATTTTAATGTGTGAGCTTTTAACTATTGTGATTCAATTTGCTGTTGATTTTTGTGTCTTGTAGAGATGGCTTGGAAGACCCTCTTGATGATCTGGGTATGGTACAGCAGCAGTTGGAGCAACTGTCAGTTATTGGACGCTGTGAGTACCAGAAGACATGCACACTATTAGTTCAACTGTTTGATCAGGCAGCTGGAGCCTACCAGGAGTTAATGTCAAATCCAAATTCACAGCAGATTGACATTACCATACAGGAAGGTATGGTTACATCTACATAAATGTGCTGTCTTAATACATGCTCTTTCTCTGTGAAACTTTTAAACTATTTCCATGTTTGGTGTATAATAGTCATTTTGTTACAATTGTGAGAGAGAGACAATTATGAAAGAGACTATTGAAATCGTTTTTCACATGAGAGTAACCTTTTGAAGTAATTACTGAAGAAGCATTTTTAATACATCACTATCAGAAGCAGTTCAAATAACACAAGAAATTTAGGGCCATGTGCACCTAATCGTAGGCTTTTTTATTATTGCTTCTAAACGAGGTTATGGAATTTTTCCCTTTGTTAATATTGTAATGGAATATCCTCTAGAGAGGGTGTAAATAACAGGAGTAGTAAAGGTAAAAACTTAACTGTATACTTGAGGCAGTGTGTTGCCAATAGGCACATGAACAAGACTGAAAATGTTGTGAAGCTCTTGACATGATTCATCCAAGTTGACTATAGAACACAAATACATGCGTCCCTCCCCCCTCTCTCCCTCCCCTCTCTCTCCCTCCCCCCTCTCTCCCTCCCCCCTCTCTCCCTCCCCCCTCTCTCCCTCACCCCTTTCTCTCTCCCCCCTCTCTCCCTCCCCCCTCTCTCCCTCCCCCCTCTCTCCCTCCCCCCTCTCTCCCTCCCCCCTCTCTCCCTCCCCCCTCTCTCCCTCCCCCCTCTCTCCCTCCCCCCTCTCTCCCCCTCCCCCCTCCCCCCTCTCTCCCTCTCCCCCTCTCCCCCTCCCCCCTCCCCCTCTCCCCCTCCCCCCTCTCTCCCCCCCCCTCTCTCCCTCCCCCTCTCTAACTCCCCATCTCTCCCTCCCCCTCTCTCCCTCCCCCCTCTCCCTCCCCCCTCTCCCTCCCCCCTCTCCCTCCCCCTCTCTCCCTCCCCCTCTCTCCCTCCCCCTCTCTCCCTCCCCCTCTCTCCCTCCCCCTCTCTCCCTCCCCCTCTCTCCCTCCCCCTCTCTCCCTCCCCCTCTCTCCCTCCCCCTCTCTCCCTCCCCCTCTCTCCCTCCCCCTCTCTCTCCCTCCCTCCCCCTCTCTCTCCCTCCCTCCCCCTCTCTCTCCCTCCCTCCCCCTCTCTCTCCCTCCCTCCCCCTCTCTCTCCCTCCCTCCCCCTCTCTCTCCCTCCCTCCCCCTCTCTCTCCCTCCCTCCCCCTCTCTCTCCCTCCCTCCCCCTCTCTCTCCCTCCCTCCCCCTCTCTCTCCCTCCCTCCCCCTCTCTCTCTCTCCCTCCCCCCCTCTCTCTCTCTCTCTCTCCCTCTCCCTCCTCCATCTCTCCCTCTCCCTCCTCCATCTCTCCCTCCCCCCTCTCTCCCTCTCCCTCCCTCCCCCCTCTCTCCCTCTCCCTTCCTCCCTCCCATTACCATTGTCTTCATACCTTCATCACCACCCTATTTATCTAATCATCCCATAGTTTCGTATCCACAGTCTTCCACTTACTCTGCACTGTTTCTATGTTGTGTTCCCTTGCAGCCTCTCCCTCCTGGCTACTGGTCACATTTCCCTCCCTCTCCATTTTCTTCTTCCTCCCAACCCTCAACTTAACACTGTCCGTCAGCTATGAGGCTTGCTGATGGCTAATTGTCTCACCTGCACAGTGAGTGGTTATCTTCATTTCTTACATTATTTTTATTGTAACGAAGACTTTCCAGTAACAGTTTATAAGTAGCACTTTTTGCATTGGTTCTCCTTCATATTATGAATTGGACAGATATTTTACTACTGGTAATTTATTGGGTCATATACACTTCTGTTTATCATATTTTGTATATAAAATGATTCCAAGAAAGTTAAGTATGGTAGTCCAGATAGTGATGGAAGAAGGCATTTGTTTCCCTGTGTTCAGTGAAAGGTACTGTCTTTTCAGAATGTTAAACAAAGCAGATTCCCGTTACTTTATGATAATTTGCTTTGGGCTTGATTTCCTTTGTCCATTTTGTTATTCATCATTGATGACATAATATTTATTTGTTCATTGTTTGTATATTTTTATTGCCAATGAAGAATACAATTACATGTATGTGAAGATTGCATAAGGAATGTCAGGATATAAATACATACAAAAATAGGCAATTAAATGATGACAAAATTATAAATAGGTTTATTTAGAATTTATGGCCATAATATTCCTTCAGAGCATAAAAACAGTTTTGAATTAACAAATTCTTGGCAGAGCCCTTAAATTTTTTCAGCTCCAATAGCTTTATTGAGTATGGTGGTTTGCTGAACAGCTTAACTGATGTTGTCCTAAAACTGCTTTTGGTTTTGGAATAAAAAGTTTCTTTTTTTATGCCATTACATTGCCTTGTGTTATGGCTTTGTACATTGGAATGTACAGTAAAATTTGATAAGTTTTTCTTGACATATAAAAGACAGTGATAAATACACACACATGTTAATGTCATAACACTAAGCGTGACGAATAAATTTCTACAGTGCCTTTTAGGTGAGACTTTGCAGATCAGTCTCACTGCTTTTTTGTGTTATAAAGAGGCATTTGGAGTAACAGTTGTTGCTCCATGAGATAGCTGCTTAGGTCAGATGGGAATGCATATAGGCATAGTATACAGAAAGCAGGCTTGCCTCATCTACTGTCTTTTGCAACTTTATAATCACAAAAAGAGAGTTGGAAATTTTTGACATCAAATAATTAGTATGTGGCTGCAGCTGAGATTATAATGTAACATGGTGCCAAGGAACCTAATGAGTAGCTTTGCATTCTCTAAGGTTCTATTCTTGTAAGAAATATTTAATTTTCGCATTTTTTCTATATTCGTAGACAGTTTATTGGTGCTGCACCAGTCAGAGAGTATATCTGTTTTGAGTAAGGCAGTGTCATCAGTGTTGTTGTTGAGAGAACTGGATGCCATACTAAAACACACATCATGTGCATATAAATAGCCCTTTGAAAAATCATTTCTTATATTGCTTGGAGGGTTGTTCATATATAATATGAAGAGAAGGGTGCCCAAGACTGACCCTTGGAATAACTTGTTGAAGACAAGAGGTCAAGTTTTATGGGATAAGTATGACTTGATAATTTCAGCAGCAGGGTCAGAAAAACCTACAGTTTTTAGTTTAGCAGTAGAGTATTGTGAGAGAGAGTGTCAGAGGCCTTTGTTAAATCAAAAAAACTTTGTGCTTACATTAAATTTTCCTTTCTTTGCCTCAAGACAATTAGCTATGTAGTTCATAACATCATCACTAGTTCATAACATCATCACTAGTTCATAACATCATCACTAGTTCATAAATTTTTCCTAAATCCAAATTGACTAATAGAGAGTAGTTGATTATTTTCAAAAAAATTATTATTTGATCACACATTAACTTTTCAGTTACCTTAGAGAAAACAGATACAAGTGAAACTGGCCTGTAGTTGCTAGCCAAATTGTTGTCACCTTTTTTGTGGATTAGAATTACTTTGATGATGATCAGTTTTTCTGGAAAACAGCCCTCATCAAAACACTTATTAATTACAAAGGACTTTTGCTATACCACAATGTGCTCCTAAAATAGTGGGAACACCTCGAATTTATTTTATGAGCATAACATGATGTCATGGGAGCAACGACATATACGACATAATCTGCTACTAAAAAATCATCCATAAAATACTTGAAAAAAGCCTAAGGCCAAAATTGTATGATCGTACAGGAAATAAAGAGAATGGCAGCTGAAGGCTTCAAGAAATCTTTCAAAAACTTCATTGCAGCTGCGGATCCTATCACATTGAAAATTATGCAACTCTTAAGTTTCAATATCTTGAAATTAATATTGTAGATGTCAAATGGATCACTGTAACGAAGTGAAAGAATGGATGTATACACATCTTCAACTGAATCATGCTCAAAATGAAAAATATTTTGTTACATTTTTCATTTTATAGGCCATACCTAAATAATAGTTTGGTTCATATTTGCTATTGGGTATTTTATTTGCAACATTGGTTACACTATTTACAAAATGATTATTAAAAGTATTTGCACTGATCTTGGCTATAGTCGCAGAATATTTCCTACCTGGCACTGAATTGACATTAGTTATCTTCCATATTTGTGTAGGGTTATTAATAGCTTGTGCGAACAGTTTGCAATTATATTCTACTTTAGATTTTCTGATGTCCATTCTGTATTTGAGTTTTAGTTGTTTATACCTTGTTCAGGCAAGTGGACAAGAGGAGTTCTTTGCTATGGAGTAGTATTTGAGGCACTGGTCTTTAAGTTTTTGTAATTATGGCTGTACCACCTTTTCATCTTTTTAGTAACTGATGCCCTAGCTGTTGTAACTGTTTTGTTCCTTAGTGATAAGCCTAAATTAAATGCCCACAAGTAATGCTGTTCTGCCATATACATATAGCCAGTTTATTTGCATGAGATAGCCTAAAAATACAGATATATTGTAGCCACTAATACTTCACTGAGTCTTATTCAACATAGATAACTTGGAACTATTGCTAATAACTGTTTTTATACTTAAATTCATAATGATTGCGTAGTGATCAGAATGTTTGTATAATATTTTGAAGGATGAGAGTAGTAATAATAGTAGCTATTTATACAAGTTCCACCATTTCATATGGCAAGGCCTAGTGATAATATTTTTGAGCATACTATGCACACCATAGCTATTTATTAGGCGGTTTAGTTCTAAATTATCCGAATTACTCAGGTTGAAATCAGTATTAAAATCTGCCATTGTAATTACATTCTCTTTCATTGAGAATACCATATTTAATAGTGTTCAAATCCTTCAAGAAATTTTTTCTTAATGTCTAAAATTGGGGTTCTGTAAATACAAATAATTTCCATTTTATAAGGTACAACATAGCAGAAAGATACTTCAAAAATTTATTCAAAAGCTAAATTTTTTGTAATAGGCAATGGTTCTAAAACTATAGTGACAGAGCCATCTCACTTTTTATTTGTGCAGCAAAAATGAGATGCTAGTTTAAAATTTGGGATACAAGCTAAATTAATGAGATCAGACTTCATCCAGTGTTCAGCTATACCAGTAGTATCTAAGTTCTTTATGAAGCCAGTACGTACAGAATATCAAATTTATCTATTAACCCTTGAATGTTAAGAAACAGGACAGTCACAGTAAAAACTTGCTGTACAAAAATTCAGCAATGACACATAATGCTACAGTAACCTCAGCACATGTTTATTTGAATGGCACCCACAGTCATTGTCCTTGTTGGTGCAAATGTCGCACCATACAACCTGTATCACTAGCACCATTAATTTAGGTGCATGTTACACATTTAAAACTGTGTATATGTTCATGTAACGTAGCACTCAACTTACATGCTGTGATCACACAATGGTTAATGTGGGCATGACACTGCAGGCTGTGCTGCTACAAAAAACTGCAGACCCAAGCTCAGTGGGGAAAAATGCTCTCCCATTGTGTCTTAAATTATTAGCGCATTTAAAGCAAGTCTTAAATAATTGTTGATGTCCATGTTGTAACAAATAAAAAAATAAGTAGACTAGTGCAGATTGTAAGGTAACAAGTTTTTTCAATCACTTTTCACTGATTTCAGTTTTTTTGTTTTTAAATTCCATTTTATCTGCTTGAAATCAAGTTCCATTTGGAAAATAAGTATTATGCTATGCAGTGTGGTTTCAGTTGCCTGAGACTGCAGTCGTGTGTGTGTGTGTGTGTGTGTGTGTGCGCGTCCGTCCGTCCGTCCGTCCGTCCTCTATTGTTGACGAAGGATTTAATGGCTGAATGCTTTAATTGTGAGAGTCTTTTTGTTGCGCCTATCTGCAACTCAGCATCTCTGCTGTATGATGAATAGCAAGTTTCCTTTTCATAATATTGTTATATTCCATCCTGTATTTTCCATTGCTTGATATTATGCTATTACTTATATGCAAAACTGTGCTGTTAATTTTGTGGAGTAAATAAATTGTCTATTACAGGAAGGCTTACGTGGTTAGTATACATCATAGGTTCAGCGATAGGAGGAAGAGTTTCATTCAATAGTAATGAAGAACATGATGCAATGGATGGAGAACTAGTCTGCAGGTATTTAACTGATCCACATTGCTTTTCAGTGATAAAAATTTGTACTTGTTTTAAGTCAGCAGCTCTTCCTTATTCCATTCAAATAAGAGGCATTCCAGTCTTATTCATTATGTCGTTAAAAACAACTTAATATTCAAAGGAGTTTTATCTTAACAGCAGTGTGTACACCATATTTAAGTTTTGTGGTGCATTAAATGTGTGTGGAACGCTGGAATTGGAGGAGATATTCACTCTGCTGATATTTGTCTGCCAGTCGCAGAAGCAAGCTTCTTAGTCTCCCGCATAGCTTCTTGCCCCATGGTTTCATCAAGGTAGAATGCAGCCTACCCAATGTACCTGCATAGATGTTGAATGTAGCCGTTGCCACTGCTGAAAACTGGCTGAAAAATTTGTGCTGAAAGTATGCTATTGTCAGTAATGTAGTACACACCAAAACTTGAAGTTCAAACAGTTTAGTACCACATCAGTATTGTCATAAATACTTTTTATGCCCAGTTCAGGCCTCATTACTTCAATTTGGTATAGATAAATTGGTAGCTGTGTACTACACTCAGTATATATTATACAGTGGTTGTAGTGAGAGTGCAGTAACCTAGTGCCAACACCATAGTTTACTGTGCAAATGTGGCAAAAAAATTGATCAAAAGAAGTCATGTAATAAATTACTATATACAATGATAACACAATTTAGAAGGATATCACTCTGTTCTTCAACCTGCATAGATGCATTAACGTCAGTTAGAAGTACCTAGTAAGACTTTGTTGTCACTGTACAACATAGTCATGATAGGTCATTGTTAAAGTTCAAAACAGACATGTAAAAGTTCACATTAAAAGTAATTATCAAAAGTTGTCACTGAATTATTGAGTAATAAGTGGCTGGGCATGAAACACCTCACGAACGAGGTACAATTATTATTGTTTAACGTATCCGCAGGATCGACTGATGTACATTTTCCATGTTGGGGACATGGGTGTTACTCCATTACAGTCTTGGCACACATTGAATCTTTATTGGTAGAGGTGGGTCCTATAACGAGTGGTGTAAGAATAACCTTTTATTTTGAAAACTACATAGTGTTGTAAAAAGTTTTAACTGTTTTGGATGAAATACCAATAGAATTGTGGATTACAGAAACCGTTCCTGATTATAGATTTAGAAAGATAAATAGACACTGTTTTTCTTCTGCAATGTAATGAGTAAATGAGAGGTCATTTACTTGAATAAATGGGATATTGAAAATTATATTACTTTATATAAAATTGTTAATTAATAATGCAATTAATTAGTGCTGTATGTAACATTATTCTGAAAAATTTGGGCAGCAGAAGTACGTAATCAAAGTCCAGAGACTTACAGTAGTTACTATAGAATTTACATTGATGTGTGTCAGCCCCTCAGAATCTCAAATTCAATTAACATGGAAGATAAATAATTAATTGCAGGGAAAATAAAATATGTTACCTTAAAGTTGAAACATTGTAGTATACAGGGTGTGAGTCAAAAGTTTCAAGACTTAACTCGGAACTAGAAATTTATTGGACATATAAGTACAGTAGACTGAAATTCTTCAAAATATCATCCTTCAGCATCAACTCAGCACTGCCAGCGCGTCTTCCACTGTTCGTAGCCCTTCTGGAAGTCCTCAGGCGTCATGCTGTCAAGGGCTCTTGTCGAAGCCTGATGGAGTCACATCACTTCCCTTTTAGGCTTGTCTTGATTTGGGGGAAGAGGAAAAAGTCACTTGGAGCCAAGTCGGGGCTGTAGAGTGTCTGCGGCAGTGTTGTCACATTGAACTTGACCAAAACTTCGGCGGCAGCACGCGACTTGTGAGTGAGCACGTTGTCGTGGTGGAGAATTCAATTGCCCTTGGTCACCGGGTGGACGCAGCGAACTCGATCCCTCAAGCAGCGGAGCACCAACACTAAGACGACGGCCATTGTTTAAAAGTTCCCACATACTCTCCACATTTTGATCCGTTTGGCTTGATGATGGCCTCCCAGAGCAGTCGTTGTCTTCAACATTCCCACAGCTATCTTTGAAATGTTTGTGCCACATGAAAACCACTGCATGGGGCATGGCTTCTTCCTTAAAGGCATCTTGAATCATACCGAGTCTCTGTGGTGGTTTTGTTCAGTCGCAAGCCAAACTTAATCGCATAACGCTACTCCAAGTGCTGCTCCATTTCTGCCTTTCCCACTTTTCGACCGAGGTCAATGACACACACTCACGCTGCAAGCGATGCGCACTCTCCAGGGTTCGTTGGCAACTGCTGCAGCGTCAGTTCATTCCCTGAGATCCCCCACTTCTTCCCCCACCCGGCGCGGAACTGGTCCGCTTCTGAATCACACCTTGTAGAATACTGTAGGTTATTATAATGAAATATGTATGTTAGAATTCTGAGGATTGTTTTAGTTTTCAGTTAAATTATTGTAATTTTGCCTTTTAAAAACTGATACTCTGACAAAGAAATTCCCTTTAGCCCACTACTGCAGAATAATACTGCAACAGTGAAACATTAACGGGAGACTAACACCAAACTAAATCTTTACTTGAGAAAAAAAATTAAAACACAGTAACACACAAGCACCTGCCAATGGCAAAATGTGTTAAAGCCGTCAGGATGAATATACTTCATGACAACAAACTGCTTTAATGGTGGTTTGAGAAACCTTACTTTCAAATTTAATTTTCTTTTACACCAGATAAATTGTGTTGTATTTGAGAATACACAAATAATTTCTGAAGTCGTGGATTAACTTAAAACTTTTGAGTACCAGCCATGTAAAAAAATTTTGGCGCCAGAAGACCAGGCATTTATGGCACAATTTAAAACTTTTTACTGTCACATTTGTGTTTGCTAATCTTAAAATTGCACACCAGTATTATATGTGAAAGCTTAGCTTTTCCTGTAGCTTTACAGTATGTATGTTAATTTTAACCACTAACTTTTTCTTTTTGTGTGTTTGCGCTACTTATGTGTATGTTGCTGTTGGCTGACTGCATCATGGATCGTGTGCTCTGAATATCGCTGCCATTGGCTACTGAGACCACTTAACACAAGCTGTCATTGGCTGACAAAAGCACATCGCACAGTGCAATCTTGATTTCAGTGCTTTGGAAGCTAATGTGCTGTATTTGGTGGACTTCATATTTGTACATTTGTAATACAAAAATATGCTGTGTACATCTTTCCAAAAGCATTGTTTTTTGCTGTGTTTCATTAAAAGTGCCAAGAAGTTCTATGCCGGTGTACGAAACCTTTACCGTTTATAGACCGATAATATGTACAGCTCTAAGGGAGAGTATATTGTCACTTAACACAAAAAAATGTGTACTCTCATGCATGTTATGTTGTTTTGTCACGCAGGAATAGTGTATTTTGAGGGAAAAGTATATTTTTAACCATGAAATCCCAAAAAACACCTTTTGTCCCCCCACCCCTTCTTTCTTTCCACATATACCATGGTCCCTATTATCTATTATATACGTGACTATTTTTGCTAATTCACTGCATTTAGAAAAAAATTATGCTAATTACTGGGGAGGGAAATGCAACACATGGGGGCTACCCAACTTGCTAAATCTCAGAATGATCAATCTGAGGCTGGTTGACAAACATGTATGATACAAAAAAGGTGCCTCTCTTCACCCGCATTGTGGCTCCCCAAATACTCACTGAACTTTATCAGTACAAAGAGATAGTATTCCTTACAGATGAATGGCTGCATTCTTCATTAAAACGTGAATAATTTCAAAAACTGTGTATCGTAGCTTAGCTAGCGCACATACATTTACTTGAATTACGCTTTAAATGTTCGACATCCCAGTATTAAGAGATTATGCACTTGAAGTTAGAGCAAAAGGTAAGCTGAGTTCGTCACTTAGACATAACACTTTAGCTGCATTGCTTTCACTGTCCACTTATATACAGTTGCTGTAACTATTCATGGTTCACTTATGATCATCGAAATTTCCATGTTACTCACCATGATATTGCCCACTTGCCAAAAGGGCATTCAGAGTTAGTATGGATCTTCCTAGACCCTTACCTTTCCTTGAGAGTGTTAATGCTTATCTCTCTTTCTTTCTTTCTTTCTTTCTTTCTTTTTTTTTTTTTTTTTTTACCCGACAAACATTTGTCCTAAGTTGTCTCAGTCTGCCAGTGTGCATTGTATTTTAAATAGAGGCCAAGCATCTTATGTCCACAAGCTGCGACATTGTCACGAATAAAACAGTGACCCATGTATGCAATAAGTTTCCTTTACTTTACATCTATGGTCACAAACGTTTTGTTAACAAATTACCGGTTTTGCTCTATAATGACCATCATCAGATGTGTCTCATAAAAACAAAGGCCTAATGTATTGCAGTTATGTTTTTATGAAACAGATCTGAAAATGGTAGAGTAATGGTGGTGTACTTGTATGTGGAGAACTTGTTTGCGCAGCAGTTGCCAACATAGTGTAGCTGAGACGGAATAAGGGGAACCAGCTTGCATTCGCCGAGACAGATGGAAAACCGCCTAAAAACCATCCACAGACTGGTCGGCTCACTGCACCTTGACACAGGTCTGCCGGCCGGATTCGTGCTGGGGACCAGGTGCTCCTTCCCAGTCCGGAAAGCCATGTGCTAGATCGCACGGCTCACCAGGCGGGCACCATAGACCTTACTTTTCAGTCACATGACCTTGCAGATAGTGCAAATTGGAAATTTGGTACTGATATCCATTTGAACAATCTTTTGCGAGTCTTAGTATAGCTTCACTGAGAGAGATGAGGATTTGAATTTGAAAGATTGTTATATTATTTCTCATCTGGTCAAGCTAATTTTGTCATGTTAAGGGTCATACTAGGACATCACAAGTCCCCAAAAACCCAGTTAAAAGGTTATGACAATATAAATATTGACTGTAGTGTTATCTTTCATTTTCTTTCACTGGAGGCTTGCACCTACATCTACATAAATACTCTGCAGGACACTATATGGTGTAAGGGGAGAGGGGGATGTAGGTAGGTTACCTTTTGTACCAGTGCTAGTCTTTTCCTTACCTGTTTCTTTTTCCGTTCATTTTTGGCGGTTGGAAAAAGTGATTGTCTATAAGCATCTGCATGAACCCTAATCCCTTTCATCTTCACAGTCCTTAAGCAAGATGTATGCTGGTGGCAGTAGAATCATTTGCAGTCATCTGAAAATGTTAGTTTTCTCTATAGAGTTTTGAGAAAACATTGTCTCCCTTCCAGGGATTCCCATTAGAATTTATGGGGCATCTCCATAATATTTGCATGTTGATCGAACTTACTTTTAACATGCCTCCGTATTGCTTCATTGTCCTTCTTTAATCCAACATAGTGGGGATCCGAAACACTCGAGAGAAGTACTCAAGAATAAGTCACATTAGTGTTCTCCATGCAGTCTCCTTTATAGATGAGCTACACTTTACTGGATTTCTCCCAATAAACTGAAATTGAGTAATCACCTTCCCCATCACAATCTTTACATGCTCGTTCGATTTCATATGGGTTAGCAGCATTGTGCCTAGACATTTAATCTACCTGATTGTGTCAAGAAGCACACCACTAATACTGTATTTGAAAACTGCAAGATTATTTTTTCTACTCATCTGCATTAACTTGAATTTTTACACATTTAGAGCAAGCTATCATTCATAATAACAAATAGAAATTCTGTCTAAATCATTCTGTATCCTTCAGCAGTCACTCAACAATGATAGTTCTCCATATATTTTCCGCTTTCATCCATTCTAATAACTCAACATATTTCTCTTTTAAGATAAATTAGCAGATGCAGTCGCATATAGATGATCGCCAGTTACTTTCTAGAATATAAGTATGCGTAAATGTTGTTGAATAATTTATGTATTGAAAATTATAAGTGGAACATACTTGTGTTACTCTTTTTTGTGTATCAATTGTTGTATAAAGGAACTAGTTTACCATGACTTGGAATAAATATCTTTGTTACAGGGTGCTGCAGCTGATGAACTTGACAGATTCTCGATTAGCCCAAGGGGGTTGTGAAAAGCTGGAACTAGCAATGCTTAGTTTCTTTGAACAGTTTCGAAAAATATATGTTGGAGACCAGGTAACCAGTTTCTGTAGTTTTTTAGCGTAAAATGTGTTAGCACAGTGTAATGTGAACATTGAACACACAAATCTAATTTGGTACTGGACAGTAGTCAAGAAGTTACACAATTATGTATTTTGTTAATATGGTTTATTATAGGTAGGTTTCTGTACAGTTTGTAATTTATTTTACACACGCAGAACACACTTGTTGACCCAAATAAGGGGAATTGTAAGCTGTGCTGAGTACAGAGTTTTATCCCCTAGTGTTGCTCATATGTTGAATTAATTTCGTGTTCAACTGAACGTTTCCCCCCCCCCCCCCCCCCCCCCCCCTCAATAATTAGTATTGTATCAAATGCAAAATTTATACAATCAGTGTGTGCATTTGTCGGTGCAGAAAATGGAAATTAAATTCAAACCAGGGTGTATACGGCCCGGGAGATCCGGGAAAAACCCAGGAATTTTTTCCTGCGGGACAAATCCGGGAAAAACCCGGGAATTTTTTAGAATTCCGGGATTTTTCATTCTTTTAGATTTCAGTTACATTTTTGTAGGTTTGACGTGTAAGATCTGATACGCTGACAAAGAACTTTAGCCCACTACTGCTGAATAATACTGCAGCAATGAAACATAAATCAGAGAATAACACCAAAATTGAAGTTTAGTTGCGTAGAAAATGAGTAATTTACACAATGCACAGACCAGTTTGCCGACACTGAAAAGTGTCAAAGGCTTTAGGTCGAAGATTATGCAATACGTCCGTAACAACTAACGTGCATTCGATGTGCTTGCATCGCAATTGTTTACATTTCTAACAGATCACTGGAAAATATTACGAATAGTGACTTGAGAAGCGTTACTTTCAAAGTAAATTTCCACGCAAGATGATGTATGTTACGTGTGAGAATGTGCAGTGAATTTCTTAAATCACAGGGCGTTATAACTCTCATTCAAAACTTACTGGTAACACTTGAGGATCAGCCATTTGAAAAATTGCGGACCCAGAAGATAAGTCATTTATGCCACTATTTAAAATTTTACCGCACATTTGTATTTGATGTGACATAAGGTGTAACACACGTTAAAAAAAGACCGAGCTTCAAGTTAGTTTTCATATTTAATGTTGTTCTTTCATAGATAAAAAATTATGCAATCGATGGCAAAAAGTATAATTGACCTTCAAAAAAAAGTGAATAATATGTTGCTGAGCAATGTCACAAGTCTCTTCATGCCAGAGCACTTAGACTTTTCTGTAGTATAGAAAAGACGAAATGTTCTGGCATGCAGAGCAATACCAGTTAGCTTCTTTTCTACTTTTTTGCCGGTGAATTGGATCTTCGTCTCCGAACAGCTCTAACGTTCGCTACTACTTCTTTTTAACTAATCCTATAAATGGACAACAGAAGGCAGCACCAGTCACGCGACAGGTAGCGGGACATCCGTACCTTGATCTCGTACGAAATTAGTCCAGTTTTAGAGCGAAAGCCTGTGTCAAGCGCAGCTACTATATTCCCCGCTCTACAATTTGCTTTCAGTACGGACAAGTATGTCTTCTACCTCTTCAATTCCTCATTTTTTTCTGATTTTATTATTTTTTATTTAAATACAAAAGCTTGCGGTTTAATCGTTGTTAAAGACCTTTAATTACTGTCTTTCGTTTTAGATTAATAAGAGATTTTTTCCGTAAAATATTTTGTGCATTTTTACAGTCCTTTCTTTTCGGATTTTCGTGTTGCTAAATTTTAGCTCTGGTCTTTATTTTAATACTTAATTTCTTAAATTACGTTTATTTCTCAAATATTTTTTAATCACGAAAGTTATTGTTTGAAATGTATATTCAAACATCTGAGGGAGTTAGCAGCTTAAAATAAATAACGCTATCATATTCATTTGTTTTAAAAACATTTTATTAAAGAAACATTTTAATTATTATTAGACAATACGACAAATAAAACAAATAATTTAGAAGGAAGTACCATGTTTAACAACAAATACTGTAATTTAGGAATTGATCTTGGAGAATAACTCACTTGGAGCTGTTTGTGAGAGCATTGATTCGTTCTATAATAGGTTCTCGCTCTATCTGAGCGTTTTGAATAGTCCCCTCAAGTTTTGCCTTCTTCTCTTTAAGCTGTCTTATTTCTGCGTCAACAATCTTCCTTTTAGTCAGATGATCCTTTTTCCTGGATGACTCGTCGTTTCGATTTTTGAGGTCTTCAGCATATCGATATCGTGAGTTTCTTACAGAGTGTATAAGAGACTTTGTTATAGGCACTCCTTGGACTCCGCCGTGTATCTTGACGGCATCGTACACCAGTCTTCTGCTCACTACAGATTGTTCCCTCATATTCTCGAAGAGGCACTCTTTGTTCACCGAGAATCCTCGCTCCGCAGCTGCTTGACCGTGCGACAAAGTGAGCGCGATTTCCATTGCCTTCTGCAGCTCGTGGCATGTTGCATTCTGGTTCTTGAGACATTTAATTCAGAACTCATCCAGCCGTTGCTCCTTTTTGTTGAATGTTTCGAATTTTGTTTTGCAGTTCTTCTTTACAACAGAAGCGTATTGCGCTTCTGCTTTATCGGCACATACATCGTTCATCCAATTGCTCTCCACCAAAATCTGCAGAAAGGAATGAAATCGTTTGGGACCAGCCTCCCTGCACGCTATTGTGGGATCAAAGCAGCTTACAGCTTTTGTCAACCTAAAGTGTAAGGGAGGTTTCTCCATCAACTTTGACACAAGCTTGATCATTCCTCTTCTGCATTCGCTCCGGAACTTAGCGATTTCAAGGGCTGTGAGAGACTTGCACTTTCTGAATTCATTCTTGACGGTGAACCCAATCTTGACGTAGTTCACACCCAAAAGATTGGATTCTTTGTCCAAACTAACTAACGGCGAGATCTTCATCGGCTGGACAAATCGTGTCATCGTTGTCTCCATTATCTCTGTCAAAGCAGAGTGGAGGAACGGTGCTAGCGGCCAATCGGATTGAAAATCCTTTAGGAAAGGTGTCAAGTCTCCAGCAAGAGTCTTGAAAAAGGCAATTTTCGGACCAAGTAGCTTGTCCTTGAGGTGATCCTCCACTACTCTGTAGCTAGCACATTTTGGTTTGTGTTTTTCTTCCAGTTTTCCAACAAATATTTGCAGAAACGGAAGCATTACTAGAGCTCGCTCAGCAACTTCCACATTCTCCAGCCATCGGATTGCGCAAAACTTTAAGGGAAACAGTTCCGATTCCGTTGTCAAAATATACAGAGCTCTTCTGGCAGGGACATCCTTAAAAAGATTGTACAAGGCACGTAAAAACTGAATTATCATCCACTGTGTTTCTTGAATTGCGGACTTGAAGGCGCTGTGAACAATGTGAAGCCCACACGTTCCAATTTCCAATAAAACGGTGTCTACTCCTTCAATTTCTTTCAAAAAAATTTTAAGTTCCCTTAAGAACGCGAAGTTGACGTTAGGGCCGTCCATCGATACTTGTAAAAGTTTTTTCATTGCTTCGCCGGGAATTTTTTTCTTGAAGGACTCGAGTAGCTTAGCTGCCGTCGAACTGCCTAGAAAAGCTAATGCGTAGTAACGGGTGCACACTAGATTTTTTTTAATGTCCCAATAACGCACTAAAATGTCCATCTGGATTCTTTTGCACACCTTGTTCAAGGATTCGTCAAAACAAACAACAATGCTTGATGCGTTTACGAGGTCAGATTTAATTTCAGACTCAAAGAAGGGAGCTAGTCCATATTGCACGATATAACCGATTTTGTCCTTTTGTAAACGCATGCTCTTGGTCACTTCACTGTCGGGGAACATTGCGGGGAAAAGCAACACGTCGTTCGCAGAACTACGCAGAACTACACAGTGACTTGTGTGAAACGATGCACTCCAAACACCACAGTATTTCCGCCTTTGTTACTTCGTCCTTTATTGCCATCCAATCAATTCCTCTCAGTTTATCCACGGGTTTTGACATTGCAATAACATCCTTCCGCGGAGGCGCAACAATTCCAGTGGCCAACGCACTGTTGTTGACCCAGCTGAATCCGCAGATGTGGTAGTGGAAGTAGAATCTGTCTGCTGGGTTGAAGTGGTCGCCACCGGTCGGGTGTAGACATACAAACTTGCTGTGCTTCTCATGGCAGCTGCTTTCGCGACATGCTTCTTGGATTTTGTCATGTGACTTGTAAGAGCCGATCTTCCCATAGTACGGATGTTAATGAGGGTCCCTGGACATAATCCACATTTAGCACTATAAAGGTCTGTAGGTACTTTCACCAACCAGTCCTTGAATGCTGGATCTGAAAGCCAGCTATCTTGAAAACCAATCGACATGGCGCAGTCGCAGTGGTTGTTGGTGGGCAACCTTTATTGGAGAAAGAAGAACGATGGATGTAAATAAGGCTGTGCCTCGTTGTTATGCATAATGAAATACGACACAAAGAGTGTTACCTACCTTGTCAGTTTATAAAATTTTGCCCTGCACGTGCGCAGAAATGAATTCAACAGGTGAGCCGAGCACACTGACTACTGACAGACTGTGATTTGAAAATCGAACGAGGCACGTTTGACAACACTGTCTCTGCCAAGCAACAATCGGCGTTAATTACGATATTATTGGTAGCGCTGCATTTGTTGACCCTTCAAGAAACTATGAATGACAAGACGTATCAACCAGTTTTACTCCAGTAACCTGTTGCAAGTTTGTAGCTAATTTTACATGTACAGTACAGCACCTCAGGTATAAAGACGGAAGATATTAAGGCCACCGCGCTCATCGACCAAAGTTCTGAAGGCTTCGCCACCTTTTCGTTCTAGCTTATTCCTTATCATGAGGCTTCTCCTCCTTCTCTCTCTCTCTCTCTCTCTCTCTCTCTCTCTCTCTCTCTCTTCTATCGTCTGCTATTGGTTGCTTGCTCTCGTCTCCCATCCACGATTACTAAGTTATGAAGTCTGCCGGTTACGAACGACTTGGCCTCCCAGTTAATCTACAGCTGAGGCGCTCTACTGTGTGTAAAATTTCCGAAGTGCTTTAGGACTTGGTAGACCTTCTGTTGTACATATACCGAAAGTAGATGTATGAAATACATCAAATACAGCAGTTTAGTTTCCGAAGCATTCTTAGGTTCCTGCCTAGCCACGCCCTTCGAGAAAAAGCAGCAAAACATTGTTAATGTCCAATAATATATGTGAAAGTTCAGCTTTTCATGAAGATACAGTGTACTTACATTACTTTATCCCATTAACCTTTCGTCTTTGTATGGTCATGCTACTTAACAATGATGCTGCTAGTGGTTGAGTACATAACATGTATTATGCACTGATCGAGGCCCACGAGAAAGACAGGCCGTGGCGCGTACGTCACGAAGAACGGCCTGAGCTCGCTCGTTCCCGTAACTCAGCGGGCAAAATGCGTATTTAAATCTGTTAACTCGCAACCGGGTGCGTACCTACTAATGAGAATTTCATCTTGTACTGGAATCCGTTATTATGAAGTCTTACTAATTACTGTTCGTACAACAAAATTTAAAATCAATTCTCGATAGAAATGGTATAGCCGCTCGTTTACAGTATTTAGTCTCTTCTTCGTAACAGTTCTCCTTTCATAGATGATGTTGTGCCTTACGCAACTGATAATCATTTTGGTATGATTTTAATTGCCAAATTAGAGCCTGTTAGTAGGCCTACGGACTTCCTATCATTGTAGGACTAATAATAGTGGATTCCAGTAGTCGATGCAATTCTCGTTCATACATACACATTTAGTTATGTTAACCGGTGTAGAAACGCACTTTGCTGAGTTGAGCGAGCTCGGCCCACGTTTGTAACGTATGTGCCGTGGCCTGTCTTTCTCGTAGGCCTCGTGCTCTGAATAACTGCCGTCATTCGCTAGCGAGATCACGTGTCACGTGACATGAGCTATGACTGGCTGACAAAAGTGCATCGCTCAACGCAATCTCTATTTTAAGGCTTCGGAAGCTACCGTGCTGTAACTTGTGGAATTTGTGTATATACTTTCGCAATACGAAAATAAAATCTGTCTATATTGTCTCGCATCAAACATCTTTCCAAACGCATTGTTTTTCCTGTTTCCTTAAGTGCTGGGACGTCCTCAGCCGGTATAAGACCTTCACTATTCAAAGGACTGATAGGTTTTACAGCCCGAGGGAAAGTATACTGTTGCTTAACACGGATGTATTTTCACCCGCTTTATACATAATTTCATCCGGGAGAAATTGTATTTTCACCCGCTTTATACGTAATTTGATCCGGGAGAAATTGTGTTTTTAACCGGGAAATCCGGGAAAAATCCGGGAAATTTTTTTTCTTGTCCACGTAGACACCCTGCAAACACTCTTGAATATTTTTCTTCATGTGACAATGATATTCTCATTCTTTGTGTGAACAATTTATTTAATAAAATGGATTACACTACCCATTAATGAAAAGAAACTTCCTGCAAATATGCAATACCTCTTGACTGCTGAATATAGCAAATACAAGGGAAACATGATTTTTTTTCTTTTTATGTCGATTGGAGTCATTGTGAATACATTAGCTGATTAATGATCATTGTAATTAAATAGAAATCTCAAAATTTGCTCTCCATTAGGCTGTCAAATTAGAGCAACCATTTCCACAATACAAAAACATTGTTTACAAAAACAAGCTCTGCAAAATAATGGCTGCTACCACATAAATGACTGTCAGCTGATGCAAAACATTGTGTGATAGAAGCACCCACAAAAAAAAAAAAAAGAAGAGAGAGAGAGAGAGAGAGAGAGAGAGAGAGAGAGAGAGAGAGATTTATTGTTAAATTTAAGATTCTCCTGCCGCTCCCTTCACATGGTTTCTTAAAAGTGCTAAATTATGAAGGAGGTCATTTCCAGGGTTATTACATTATTGTTTGTGTTTGTTTAAAAGTATTACGTTCATGGTCACTTTTCCGCCATTTGCATGGATGGATATGTGTGTAAATGTTATGCATATACCACACACTGCGTTTGAATTTGCAGTTAAATCATTTTGTTGTGCACTTGTGACAACTTTTTAACTTGATATGAATAACAGACGTGCATTTAACACACTTTGTAGAACTGAAGTCACCCTTACCACTAAAACAATCTCGATTTATTTTATAATACTGATTATTGGTCTTTTATTCAGTTCAGATAGACATTACGGTTCTTCAAAAGCTTGGTGGGTGAGTGAATATCATTTACTGTAATTTTTTAAAATGGTTTGTCTTGAAGCTTTTAGAGCTGACAGACCATTAAAACTGGTTATCCAAAACTACATGGAATGTTAGTAACTGTTTACTATTAAAAACAGTGTTGATCACGATTTATTTATCAAGGTGACCGGTTTCGACCACTACTGTGGTCATCTTCAGACCATTGAGTAGGAACCTCTTTCTGTTGGAGAAAGTAGTGATTCTCCAACAGAAAGAGGTTACTACTCAATGGTCTGATGATGACCACAGTAGTGGTCGAAACTGGTCACCTTGATAAATAAATCGTGATCAAGACTGTTTTTAATAGTAAATATTTGTAGGACATTGATCACTGCCTTTCCCATAATGTATTCAAAAGTAAGTTAGTAACTGTGATTGCTTTCTCTCTATTGTTTATTATTATTATTATTATTATTATTATTATTATTACTATTATTGTTTTTTTTTCTAGGTTCAGAAAAATTCCAAAGTATATAGAAGATTATCTGAAGTTCTTGGGTTAAATGATGAATCTATGGTCCTTAGTGTGTTCATTAGGAAAATGTAAGATAAATTTCATACTTATATTTCTAATATATTTTCAGATTACATAATCTACAGAGAAATTTCAAATGTAATTGGTTTTCGTAGTCTCTGAAGTGCATATGTACAAGATAACCTTGAATGATAGTTGTAGATGGTACACACAGTCATGTTCCTTTTATTTTCCTTCAAGCTTCTCTGCATTTATTGTATGTCTCCTAGTGAATTCAGTCACATAAATACATGGAAATATTGTGTTAATGTCGTGTGCAGTACAAACTATAAACTTATCTAAAAATAACTTGTGCTTCTATATCGCCAAGAAGAAAAACCAACACTCTTCTCTAAAGTGTAAAATATGCACATAAGTCAATCTGTTTTGAGATATAAAATTTTATTTGCCACTTTCTCATAGTTTTACATTATTTTTTTTTATGTGCTCTGGCTTGTCATTTTATTGATGACTGTGGATGACATGTCTTACATAGCTGACACTCAGTATACGAAGTTTTGTCTCCTTTATGTCCATTCTTCAACTCCTCTTCTCCCGATAAACCCCTTTGTTTTTTCTTTCATAGCATTCCTTTCATATCTGTTATCATCTTCCTCTCCCTGTCCTTTCCCAACCCCCTCCAAATTGAAAGAGTTGCAGCTATCTTTTATCCATACTCGCAATAGCTCAGTACACTTAGATTACCATGACTGAGTACAAAATTAATCATATTGTCAAGTGGGGTTATTTTGGATGGTTTTGTGGTTATTTTCACTGTAACTTACATGGGTTTTATTAGATTGTGTTGTTTGTTGCAAGAGTGGGGGGTTTTATGTGTAACAAATAAAATATTCTAAAAACAGAAAGTCTTTGTGTACGTATATTTGCCTGAGAGACAGATAGATAAAGTGTCCAAAATCACCCCACCAAAGTTTCAAAGTATATCAGGGGAATTCAGACAGAAATTGACTTCCTATTAGGTGTTAGTGACATTTAGCATGTCCTAAGGTTATCCATCATTATTAATAAGTGCTAAGGAGTAAGATAATGAATTTTGTATGTTAAGTCAATTTTTATTTTTTAGCAAATTGAATTACAAATTTTTAAAGTTCTAAATCAAAATATTAGAAACAGGAACAAAACAAATAAATTCTACTTAAAGATCAAAATTGCTATTCTTACTCAACACCCAAAATTAAGTTGCAGATACATCAAACATTGTTCATAAAGCTGTGATGGCCTATAAGTCTAAAGCACATCTTCTCTAACAATAAACATCCCTCTCGTCTCAAATGGTGGAGGAAGTACTTGCAAAATTTGGCCTTTTTGCATTGCGTCTTCATCAGGGACATTACACAAATTTGTGTCTACTGTCGTCACTTGAGTGCAAGAATTTCGTATGTACTTCCCTTGCACCAATGTTTTCAGCAGAGTTTGTTGAAATTTAGTCAATATCTGCTTCAGAAGAGATGAAAAAGCATCCTTGGAAATGGTTCCACGAGTGTGCTTCTTCCATTAAATTCAAATGGCTCTCCACATTGCTTTCATTGATCTGGAAGAGGTTATATCCAGCAGTTGGGGGGACTGGGTGCTGTTAGGAGGAAGGAGAATTAATGACTCACATTCTCTGATAACTTGCAAAAACA